>NC_060143.1:446069458-448561958 GCF_021461385.2 Schistocerca piceifrons | reverse complement strand
TAGTTCTTTCTCACTTTTTATCATTGATTTCAGTCCGAAATAGGCGAACAGCCACTCATATGTATCCGAAATCAGTTTTGAACAAATTTATTTCATTATTCGATCACTTACTCATGAATATTATACGGTGTCGCTTAGAAAGTAGTGCCGCACTTTTTTTTTCCTTCAAAAGTTAATTATTACACAAAGAGACCCACACACATAAAAGAACAGTGTTGTATTTACACATCTTATTTTCTCACATAATTTCCTACCAGTTCTATAGCCTCTTTCCAGCGAGACACAAGGGGGACTATGCCCTGTCCGTATCAGCACTTCTTCTGGTCACGGACCAATTTCTTCATTGGACGGATCATCTCCTCGTCATCCTCGAAATGTCTGCCACGAATGCTATACCTTAATGGACCAAACAAGTGGAAGTCCGACGGAGGTTGCTCAGGGCTGTAGGGTGGATGGGGTAACACCGTGAGATCCAGTTTCTTGATAGGATCTCGTTTCAAATTGTTTCGAGTGGGTGGATGTGTACAGGTGTGGAGACACCGTCATGAATCCACGGACCCTCTCTGATCACCTGCATCGATTCATGTCCATCGTGTATTCCGACGGACTTGGGTAACTCCAGCAGGTCAATGCGACACACCACACGTCTAGAATTGCTACAGAATGGCTCCAGGAACACTCTTCGGAGGTTAATCACTCCCTGTGGCCGCCAAACTCGCCAGACATGAACATTATTGAGCATATCTGGGATGATTTCCAACGTGCTATTCGGAAGAGATCTCCACCCCCTAGTACTCTTATGGATTTATGGACAGCCCTGCAGTATTTAAGGTGTCAACACCTTCAGCACTATTTCAGACATTTATATTAAAATTTATATTAAAAATTAAGAAATTTCTCCAGCTGTATTTAAGGTGTCGATTTTATTTTGACAACTAGTTTCAACGTTGTAACAACGTCATCTTCAGGCCCATACACTTGTTGACGTCAACTGCATGCGGCTGATACTAGAAGTTGGTTGGTTGGTTGTTTGGGGGAAGAGACCAAACTGCGAGGTCATCGGTCTAATCGGATTAGGGAAGGATGGGGAAGGAAGTCGGCCGTGCCCTTTCAAAGTAACCATCACGGCATTTGCCTGGAGCGATTTAGGGAAATCACGGGAAACCTAAATCAGGATGCCCGGGCGCGGGACTGAACCGTCGTCCTCCAGAATGCGAGTCCAGTGTGCTAACCACTGCGCCACCTCGCTCGGTATACTAGAAGTCAGTGGTGGGATATGGAGTTACCAACCACCTTCTTCACGGAGCACGTCCGTAAATACTACTTAGACATATTGGTTACATTTCATGCGCAATAATGTATGGCCTTAAATGAACTATACGGGAAGTCTACGCAATGTGATTTTGACTCTGCAAATTCTTGATTATTTCGTTCAGCCATTTACTCAATTTCGGCAGTAGAAAAACTATGACGAATAACGAATATAAATTCAGACCTTTATCGTGCAAAGATATAATCCTATAAGATGCGGAAGAATCAAATTTTTTCGCCGAATACTTTTCTTAAAATCGAATGATAAGTATTTCATAGCTGGCATCGCGTCCGATCCGCTGCTTTGCCGAGGAGACACGTGGCTGTGGCTCTCTGTCGCGCGTGCTGCAACAACAAGATTCAAACACGTTTGAATTCAAACGTCGCCAGTTGCAGCGGAAGATAGGCAGCGCCACAGATGTCGTTCAAGTAGACCGCCTCCGTAACTATACCTGCGGTTGTGTTTTGTCGTCTGAAGCTGTCGCGCGCTGTCGGTCGCTTCTGTCGCTTACGTATTACGCGGCCTAAGAGTGCTCGGAATTTTTCTCTTACTTCTGCTGTTGGACCTCGCTCCTTGCCAAATTCTGATTCTTCGTCAACAGGAAATACCATATAAGATTTGATGAGTGAGTTTCCGGGTATCAAGAAATGGTCACAGCTTTTGATGGCAATGACTTAAAAGCTTGGGAGTGTAGACCTTGTTATGTGGCGTAAATTTAACTCTACTCCTTCCTGAGAAGAAGGAGTCTTAATAGTCGGACAGACAGCCGGAAAAATAGGCAACAGAATGCTCGTATAAGGACACCGTTCTTACCAGTTGAGGAACTGGGCGTTACTTTCTCGGCGTCCTTCGTATATCGTGATTATCATTTTTCTGGACACTTAAAAACTTATAATCATTTTTTGAGGACACAATTATTTACTGCTTTTAAATATGTTTGAAAACTTTATTAAAAACTTATCTGAAAACTTTATTAAAACTACTGTTGTCGCTCAAACCTCAGCCCAACCTGAAGTATACAAAATGACACCAATTATAGGGCTGGTTTTGTGTTGTATTGACATATTGCTTAATGTTTAAAACTGACATTGTCCAGCATTCCATGATTAAAACTTTGATAAAGATACAAATGATCATGATTGGACACATGTCCTGGTATCAGCGTTTTTTTTATGCATGTCGATTGTCTGTTGTTTGATCTAAACTTGTAATTTTAAGAAACTAACATATAACTGTAACGCAGTTCACGATTTCTCAAAAATCATAATCATCACGTAGTAAGATGCTAGTCGCTCTGTTTACGATTACAGTACTGAATATCCCTAACCACACAACAGATACAGAACAACTGACAAATTATAAGTTTCCTTTACTTTAAGTGGCAACGGCCTTGCCACAGTGGATACAGCGGTTCCCGTCAGATCCCCGAAGTTAAGCGCTGTCGGTCGTAGCCTGCACTTGGATGTGTGACCATCTGGACCGCCATGCGCTGTTGCCATTTTTCGGGGTGCACTCAGCCTCGTGATGCCAATTGAGGAGCTACTCGACCGAACAGCAGCGGCTCCGGTCACAGAAAACCATATAATATTTGTCACAGTTACTACAGTCAATCCTGCATACTCCAGAGCCATCAAATTTGTCATACTTCCCTTTCAGTTTATGTTTTATTGGCAGTTTTAGGGTGTTGTTAACCTGAAAGCCACATCGGTCATACAGGCTGTTCTTTTAAATTAAGGTTTAAAGAACACTCACAGCCACGGAACAAAACTGCTTTGGGACAGCATTTATCTGAAACTGGCCATTCCATAGGGAACATTGAGAATTGTATGCATATTCTTCACAGAGTGGGAAAGAGCCATGCTCTTTATTTCTTATAGTAAGCTGAAAATTATAAAACAAAAAAAAATAAGAACAAACTAAACTACTGCACTGGCAGAGTGACTTTATGCCCAATGCCTACTTTGACGTATCTGACAATGTTTTACTCTGATCGTTTTTTTTTTCTTTATTATTATTTTGAAACCTGTATACAGGCAGGCCAGCAGCAGCATACTACGCCGCTCTTGGGCCTCAGAGAAACACAAAAGATACAAATGAAGACATTTAGAGAAAAAAATACGGTGGACATATAAACGGAGACAAACACTACTTAAAATACATGGAGCCATTCACGAGCGTAGAGTCCAAGATAAAATTTGTTCAGACACTGCGACACAGACATAGACGAAAATTGTCACACGTGAACGTAGGTGCACAAAACGAAGAACACTGAACTACTTAAGCACAAAACGACGGCACACACAGAACACGAGGCGTTGATCTCCGGCGCGCGAATGTTCACTAACCGTGTATGAGTCTGGGGACCTGCCAATAGAGGGGGAGGGGGGTTGGGAGAGGGAGAAGGGAGAGCAGATGCCATGGGCAGGGGAGATAGGGGGAAGGGAGGAAGGGGGAGGGGGGCCCGGGGCAAGAGGGGTGGAGGGAGAGGACGGGAGAAAAGAGAAGGGAGGGAGGGTGCCTAAAGGAAACGACAGAGGGGAGGATCAAAGTTGATAGGAGGGGTAGACAGAGGTGAGGAGGACATCATCAGGGAGGGGGAGCTGGCGGAAGCCACCTTGGGAGAGGGTATGGAGAGTGGAGAGATGGAGACCGGGTGGGATGTGGGAATACAGGCGCGGCAGCGAGCGGGGGTGGGAGAGGATGGGTGAGATAAGCGGATGAGGAGGATCGAGTTTGCGGGAGGTGTACAGGATCCGTATCCTTTCAAGAAAAAGGAGGAGGTGGGGGAAGGGGATGAGATCGTACAGGATCCGCGTGGGGGAGGGGAGACGGATGCGATAGGTGAGGTGGAGAGCATGGCGTTCAAGGATTTGGAGGGATTTACAAAAGGTAGGGGGGGTGGAGATCCAGGCCGGATGGGTGTAACAAAGGATTGGGCAGATGAGGGATTTATAGCTGTGGAGGATGGTGGAGGGGTCCAGACCCCACGTACGGCCGGAAAGGAGCATGAGGAGACGAAGACTCTCATCACTGCATGCCTTTGTTATATGTAGTGTGGTGATAATTTCACCTACTATTGGGTGCCTCGCATATTTACTTCGTTTTCGTACGATTTACGCATGACTCTTAGTATGCCCTTGTTCCTTCTCTGTCAACCATTTCAGAGACTGCATTAACCAAATAATGTGGGTCATCCACTGTTACGGAATTTTATCATTCTTTTCTTGCAACCGAGTGTCGCAGGATACGAGGGGCTCTCTGCCGGTCATGTTCCTCCAACCACTTCCCGCCTGTGCGGAATTCTGGCGTTGGCGCTAACAGAGGGCGCTGATTATGTGCAGCACTGTGTTTTCTTTCATTTGTGGCTCCTTTAGCGATTTATTTTATGATTGTTTAATATTACCCCGTGCACTATCTACAGTGTTTAATATTTATGTCATTATCTAGAATATTGGCACTAGAGCATATGTTAACTACTGTCTCGTCTCGTAAATCTTCCTCTTTTCAACAATCTTACTTTTGTCGTGTTCTTTTTATTGCTTCTTATTACTGCAATGACTTTTACACGTTATAAGCTCATTACAGACTTCAACTATTGTATCCACCTTTATTTTCGCTGCTCAGTTAATTATTGAAAACTAGTACATGCAGACATTAGCGAAATCTTGTGAACTTACAACACAAACATCTTGTGGCTACTGTACGGCAGCTTGTTTTGAACTGTAGCGCTACTGTCAACATGACTCGTGCATATGATGTTATTTATATATATTTGACGATGCTTGTGCTGATTCTGCATTTAACATTTGACGATGCCATTATGGCTGCAGTACATTAGGACTGTTTTTGTGATACAGGTATGCCTCTTCATACTTAAAGCGCACACATGCATACATTGTCAGTAGTGCTTTTCATTATGGTCCATGTATTGTTTTTAAGCTGTAGACAATCTGCGAGTGTATTTATGTTTTTCCCAATTTTTGCTGCAGATTTGATGATGGTCATGACACACCGAAAGCGGTAATCTGTTAACAAAACGTTTGTGACCATAGACGTAAAGTAAAGGAAACTTACTGCATATACAGGTCACTGTTTTATTCGCGACAATGTCGCAGCTTGTGACTCTGACAAATTGCCTTCTTGACCAGTAAGTACATTTAGGAACCTAGTTGGGATGTTTCTACATCTATTTATATAGACACTCCGCAGGCCACCGTAAGGTGCGTGGGGAAGGGTACACTGTCCCACTACTTGTCATCTCCCCTCCTGTTGCACTCCCAAATAGAGCGAGGGAGAAATGACTGTCTCTATGCCTCCGTATTAGCCCTAATTTCTCGTATTTATCTTCGTGGCCCTTACGCGCTATGTATGTTGGCGGGAGCAGAATTGTGTCGGCAGTCACTTCAAATTCCGGTTCTCTAAATTTTATCACTAGCGATTCCCGGAAAGAACTCCCCCTTCCCTCCAGGGATTCCGTTTAGAGTTCCCGAAGCATCTCTGCAATATTTAAGTTTTGTCCGAATTTGCCGGTAATAAATGTAGCAGCCTTCTTCGAAACTGCTTCGATGTCTTCCTTCAATACGACGTGGTACGGAGCCCAAACACCCGGGCAGTACCAAGAATAGTGGACCGTTCTTTCAATAAACCGAAATCGACCATTTGCCTTTCCTACCACAGTTCTCAGACGCCCGTTGCACATATCATTTTGCAGCGTTACGCCCAGATACACTACTGGCCATTAAAATTGCTACACCACGAAGATGTCCGGAACCGCGCGACTGCTACGGTCGCAGGTTCGAATCCTGCCTCGGGCATGGATGTGTGTGATGTCCTTAGGTTAGTTAGGTTTAAGTAGTTCTAAGTTCTTGGGGACTGATGACCTCAGATGTTAAGTCCCGTAGTGCTCAAAGCCATTTGAACCATTTTTTGAACACCACTAAGATGACGTGCTACAGACGTCATATTTAACCGACAGGAAGAAGATGCTGTGATATGCAAATGATTAGTTTTTCAGAGAATTCACACAAGGCAGAGAATTCACACAAGGTTGGTGCCGGTGGCAACACCTACAACGTGCTGACATGAAGAAAGTTTCCAACCGATTTCTCATACACAAACAGCAGTTGGCCGGCGTTACCTGGTGAAACGTTGTTGTGATGCCTCGTGTAAGGAGGAGAAATGCGTACCATCACGTTTCCGACTTTGATAAAGGTCGGACTGTAGCCTATCGCGATTGCGGTTTATCGTATCGCGACATTGGTGCTCGCATTGGTCGAGATCCAATGACTGTTAGCAGAATATGGAATCGGAGGGTTTAGGAGGGTAATACGGAACGCCGTGCTGGATCCCAACGGCCTCGTATCACTAGCAGTCGAGATGACAGGCATCTTATCCAAATGGCTGTAACAGGTCGTGCAGCCGCGTCTCGATCCCTGAATCAACAGATGAGGACGTTTGCAAGGCAATAACCATCTGCACGAACAGTTCGAGGACGTTTGCAGCAGCATGGACTATCAGCCCGGAGACCATGGCTGTGGTTACCCTTGACGCTGCATCACAGACAGGAGCGCCTGCGATTGTGCACTCAACGACAAACCTGGGTGCACGAATGGCAAAACGTCATTTTTTCGGATAAATCCAGGTTCTGTTTACAGCATCATGATGGTAGGAATCGTGTTTGGCGACATCGCGGTGAACGCACATTGGAAGCGTGTATTTGTCATCGCCATACTGGCGTATCCCCCGGCGTGATGGTATGGCGTGCTACTGGGTACACGTCTCGGTCACCTGTTGTTCGCATTGACGGCACTTTGAACAGTGGACGTTACATTTCAGAACTGTTACGACTCGTGGCTCTAACCTTCATTCGATCCCTGCTAAACCCTACATTTCAGCAGGATAATGCACGAGCGCATGTTGCAGGTCCTGTACGGGCCTTTCTGGATACAGAAAATGTTCGACTGCTGCCCTGGGCAGCACATTCTCCAGATCTCTCACCAATTGAAAACGTCTGGTCAATGGTGGCCGAGCAACTGCCTCGTCACAATACCCCAGTCACTACTCTTGATGAACTGTGGTATCGTGTTGAAGCTGCATGGGCAGCTGTACCTGTACACGCCATCCAAGCTCTGTTTGACTCAATGCCCAGAGGTATCAAGACCGTTATTACGGTCAGAGGTGGTTGTTCTGGTTGCTGATTTCTCAGTATCTATGCACCCAAATTGCGCGAAAATGTAATCACATGTCAGTTCTAATATAATATATTTGTCCAATGATTACCTGTTTGTCATCTGCATTTCTTCTTGGTGTAGCAACTTTAATGGCCAGTAGTGTATTTAAACGTCATGACTCTGTCAAGCTGGACACCAGTAATACTGTAACCGAACAGTACAGGTTCCTACTAATCCGCATTAACTTACATTTTTCCACATCTAGGGCTAGCTGCCATTCATCACACCAACTGGAAATTTTGTCTATGTCGCCTTGTATCTTCCTACAGCCACTCAACTTCGACACGCTTATCGTACACCATAGCATCATCAGCAAACAACTGGAGACTGCTGCCCACCCTGTCCGCGAATCATTTATGTGTATAGAAAACAACAGCGGTCCTATCACACTTCACTGAGGTCCTCATGACGATACGTGTGTCTATGATGAGTACTCGCCGTCGAGGACAACATATTTGTTTCTGCTATTTAAGAAGTCTTCGAGTCATTCACATATCTGTGAACTCATTCCATATGCTCATGCCATCGTTACGCCCTGAAATGGGGCACCGTGTCAAACGCTTTCCGGAAATCTAGAAATATGGAATCTGTCTGTTGACATTTACCTATAGCTTGAGGTAATTACTTTTCCTCAGGACACCTTTTTACGTGTGTGAAATACGAAAGCGCGGCTGTATAGCGGAAGAGAGGCATAGCTGCCCATCACCCGCTCAGTAAGTGCCTCTCCCACTTACACGCAGATGGCCCGCTTCTTGCGATTGAGCGTGGAGAGTACGCAATTTTTCCCAGTGATATAGTACGAGTCTGCCAGGTAATCGCCGCATGACTCTACAGCAACGAAAGCAGGACTTGTGAACAATGGAGTCTGACTTACTGTTGACTGTGAATTGGTCATGGGTCTGACCTCATTTTTATGGATGAAAATGCGTGACCACATCGAACTACGGGGTAGAGTTGCTTTGGAACGCGAGTATTCGGCGAATGGACTGGCCTGCCCGTTCCTCCGACTTAAATCTTATCGAATACGTGTGGGCTGCGTCGGGCAGACGTGTTAAAACACGTCCACGGGCACCAACGTCACTCCAGCAATTTTCAACCGCGCTGGTGCAAGATGGAAGACCCTACCGCAAGAACTCTTCAGCAACCTGGTCGCCAGCATGAGACCTCGTCGTAGAGCATGCAGTACCGCCCGTGAAGATCACAAACCCTGTTAAGAAGAATATCCCTTCTTTTGTAATGTCCGGGGAACTATCATAAATCGCACTAACTTCATTGTATTTGTTAAATAGAGATATCATTTCTTTTAGTCTGATTTTCAGTTACGTTCTTTACTATACTATAGTAGCCATTTCTATGTATGGTCGTTTCATTGTGGTGCGTTATTTGACAGTGACATACCATGTGAAAGTTACTTTGGCTTTTAAATTTTGCACACCAATGTGTTACGTCATTTAGTTGTTCCCACTTGTGTGCTTATTGTTAATAATTCTGCTGAAGGAATTCTTACCACTCTTATAACAATTTTAATGGCGTCTACAATCATCGTCTGTTGACCATATTCATAGCAGTGTTATTTCTTTTATCCATTTAAAGTGTTTCTCATCTTTGCCGGAGGTCCGAATGGGGGAATAGTCCGGAATCTTTTACTAATGGAGAGATCGTCATGACACTTTTTCACTTACAGGCCACATTTCCTCTTGATGCCCATTACTTTTAATACACCGGTTCCAATTGGCTCCTGCCTCTCCATGCAGCTCATAATGGTTCATCCTTACGCGTTTTTGTGGCAGTTTCCCGCGCCAAGGGTAAGATGTTTCCAGAAACACTGCTCACTCCTCCACCCTCTTTGACAAGGCCATTGGCTGAATGAAGGTGACATCTTTTACCTGAAACCCTACTCCGCTATTGCTACTGACTTTTGTTCAAAGTGTAAGCACTGGCTAAAATTGATACAGGTTAAAATAGAGTAAATCAGTACATCGCAAAACAGTGAGTACTTCAAGGAAGACTGAGTGAGATGGCGCATTCGTTAGCACACTGGACTCGCATTCGGGAGGACGACGATTCAATCCCGCGTCCGGCCATCCTGATTTAGGTTTTTCGTAATTTCCTTAAATCGCTCGAGGCAAATGCCGGGATGGTTCCTTTGCAAGGGCACGGCCGACTTCCTTCCGCGTCCTTCCCTAATCCGATTAGACCGATGACCTTGCTGTCTGGTCTCCTCCCCCCCAACAACCCAACCCAATTTTAAGGAAGGGTCCGCGCTTCTTCTGTCTAAATGGACACAGCTGCACAAAGGCCAAGCAAACCTTGGATACTGTCGGAGAGGGATCGTCAAGCATTGCGGAGAGTGGTTGCAAAACGTAGCACACAGGAATCTTTCGTGAGTTCCAAAATGCTAACAGTATGGATGACTCAAAGACTGTGTGCTTGGTCAGTGCTAAGCAGTACTTGGTACTTGAGATGGTGCAAAGAACGACAACCCTAACGATGTATAAATGATTTGGAGTGATGAATGATACCGTACCCTATGGCAATCCGATGCGAGTATTTGGGTTTGGTGAATGCCTGGAGAAATTCACCTGCTATCATTTGTAGCGCTAACAGTGAAGTACGTAGAATGTGATGTTACAGCATGAGGGTGTTTCCATGGTTAAGGTACGTTTCTACTATAGCGTTCGTGGTTAGGGTGCGATTCTCCTATTGCGTTTAAGAAAACGATAAATGCGGTTGCATATGAACATAATTTACAGCAATGGTCACTTTGAAACTCCCGTTTACCTGTTTCTCTCTCTTTGTTTGGCTATGAAAACTCGGACAAAACCTCATGCTTCAGTTTAAATGCGGTTGCATATGAACATAATTTACAGCAATGGTCACTTTGAAACTCCCGTTTACCTGTTTCTCTCTCTTTGTTTGGCTATGAAAACTCGGACAAAACCTCATGCTTCAGTTTGAAGGCGATTGTATCTACCAGCATGACAGATCACCCTGTCTTGAAGCTGCATCTTTGAAGCAGTGGTTTGTGGACAATAACATTCCTGAAACAGACTGGCCAGCAAGTGTCCTGACTGAAACCCAACAGGGCACCTTCAGGATGAGTTAGAACTCTGAATTCGTTCCAAACCTCAGTGTTAAACATCACCTCTGGTTTCGCCTCTTGAGGCAGAATGGTCTCTCACTGATCCATAGACATTCAAACATCTCACTGAAAGTGTCCCCAGCGGAGTTCAGTCAGACATAACTGCGAAGTGTGGACATTCCTCGTATTAATATCTAGCAATAGATGTCATAATACTATTGGTCACATTGTGTACACCTATTTCTTCCTTAACAATAATCGTAAGACATTATGATTACGCAGAGATGTTAGTCGCATGCACTACTACCAGTACAGTTACTGTCATAAATATCGGCACATGCTGTTTTCTAGAGAACAGAATTATGGAATTCTAGTTAACACTAGTTTAACAGATTTTGAACGTTTGATGGACCTGATCTCTTCCACCGTAAACATAGACCTTCGGACAGCAGCTTTCCCGATATCATGACTCTCTCTGTTTTGCTCCCTTAAATTCCAATTACTTTTTCGTGTTTCTTAAAAACGTGAGCCTCACTGTGCCTTTGACAACGGCATAGCAGAATTTGCACCCACCCTTGCCTTTTACGAGATTGCGCTGTGTTTTTTTAATAATGTGATCGCCCTTCTTCCTTACAGGAAAGGTGTTGTCCGCCGTACTTGGGTGACTCATGACGGAGAACCGCTGTGCGCGCGCCGGTTTGTGGAAGTTGTGAATGACAGGGCGATGAAAGCGCGTTAAGCGAGTAACGGCTCGCGCTGGCCGCCACGTATTGTGAGAAGGCTCGGAGTGGATTTCTCTGAGGGGAAGCGGCGCGGCTGCGGAATTAATCGGCGATGAGTGTGCGAGTTTCGCTGCCCGCTGCCCGCGTCTGATCGGGCGTCTATTTTAAGCGCCGAGGAACGCAAGCTTCTCTCGCACCACAGGGAAATGCGGTCATGAAACAGGCCCGTTACCCTGTACATTACTAAACCGCTCAGTCGGAACGTCTAAGTGTGGCCGACTCCAGAACACCACTACTTAACACTGAATAAAGGCCTTACAGTAGTGCCTTCCAAAATAGTAGCAAAGCCTTCACGGATATTTTCGTTGTTGACGTGCATTTCTCTGCACCTATTGAAGAATGGCCAACACTCTGTGAGCTACCTACCTCCTATTAAAATAAAAAATAATAAATAAAAACAGATTGGTTGCAAATACGAGGCTTAATCGGAAAGTAATTTCCGATTAGGTGTGAAATGGAAACCTCTGTGAAAATCCGATAGAAATTTGCACAGATGTGTTAGGCAGTATCTTTCGTGTGCCTGTCGATTGCTTCACGTCGTTCTTTTCAGTTGAGAGCGTAACGTGATCAGGTAGAAACGCCTAAAAGAACAGTGTCTCTCGCCAAGTACGTGGATCTGGTGAGAGATTTCGCCTGAAGCTATGCAGCCCACATAACGTAAATGTCATGCGTTCCTTTCTTCAAGACAATTTTCAGCCCATTCTGCAGTGGCAATGAAGACGCTCCTGTAGCGTTTGCGATGGGAGATGTTTGATTACCCACAATACGGCCCTTAATTGGCTCCCTCCACTCATCTCTGCTCGCATGAACTGCTGGCTACGGAGACAATATTTTTGTACAAACAACGAATGGCAGACCAGCGTAAATTCGCGGAAAGCACTGGTGGCTTCTTTCTGCGACAAGGGTACTGGAAAGTTCGTACAGCGCCACGACAAATGGCTAAATCGGAGCGCCGAGTATTTAGAGAGGTAGCAGGAAGATGTGGCTAACTGTTGTGAATAAAAAAGTTTTGATTTTCACTGTGGTCTTCATTTTGACACCGATCGGACCCTACTTTCCGAACAGCACTCTTATGTATCCTGATACCAACCCTGAATACAATATCCTCTTCTATACAAAGTTAAGACCCATGAAATGATATGACAGTACTATCTGACCACAATTTCTTAGAGGAACAGAATGAGAGAAGGATAGGAATAGCTTACTTCGCGCAACGTATTAATAATGGGCATAAATGAACACTCGACTGATTCTACAAACATAATAGTTCTGCAATAAGTTTATGACTTAATATCAGTGATGTATAGGTGACCCAGCTTTTAACAAAGTGATGTGCAGTGAATATGCTTCACACAGTCTGTTTGCCTAGCTTTTCTGTTCGGAAATCTGAAAATGAAAACCACACAGTAATCACGTCCTATAAAACCGACAAACCGCCAGCCCTCTCTCTGCATCTCCAACTGCCTGGTTACCTTCTGGCCTTTAAAAAATGCAAAGGAATACAAGGCGTGCTAGTGTCAGCTGTTTTGAGGAACGTATGTCGTTATTGTGAAAATGGTTAAGAAAAATCACTTTCTCTGCTGAAGGTGTGAAACTGACAACAGTACGCGACATACCTGATGCCAACAGCAAGTGCATACTCAATTGTACAAATAAAGTACTTGAATCTTATTTCAGTGGCAACGGATCACGAATAAAACGCAGAATCTTTGTCCAAGAAATCAAAATTGCATTTAAAACAGGATTATAGCCTCCATGGGGCACAAAATATCCATGCATGGAACACGTAGTACAATAGGAGTGAAAGATTTAAAGAAAAACAATTCCGTACGCCTTAAAAAAGTGTCGAAAAAGGAGTACTGAAGTAAATTCATTGATGATGAATTCAGCTGTCCTAGCATACGCGTGGACTAACGGAAACCGATTCTGTGCCGTGCTTAGAAAAATTGCCTAGATCGCCAAGCTACGAACATATCAATAGAGCAAAGATGAATACTTGTTACATACCTGAAAATTCTGAAAATACCACTACACCAAGCCTCGCAATACAAACAGAACCTGACCAATCGTTTATGGTACTATATTTGAGGGTGAACAACACAAAACGACTTCAATTCTACCCCACCATAACAGCCCCTCTGCACACCAATCCGTGCTGACCGTCAGATTCAAACTCGTACACAGACTGAGAATTTAAACTAAACGGTTCCGTAGACCAAGTGGCGTTCTCGCCCCTGATTGTCCACCACAACCGCTAGTCAAAGCGTCTGCTCATATATCTCTGCTGAGCGTGTGAAAAGACGGTTGTGAATATTGGTCCCTTGACGAAAAAAATCCGAGACTGAACACCCTGCTGTTTATGAGGAAGATATTGGCTAAATACGCAACTTCCAGCATGAAGGCAAAAGGTATGAAAAAATGGTCTTCCACTGTACTACAACTAGTCAAGCGAAACGTTGACTCCGCAGACTGATGCCAGGATGATAAACAGAAAGCCGAAATTCTAAACCTTGCTTTTAAAAACTCGTTTACGGTAGGGGACTGCAGCACCTTTTCCCCTTTTAGTTATCGAATAAACGCAAGGCTGCCTCACATAGTGTTTAGTGCACCTGGGATTGTAAAACAGTTAAGATTCTTAGACGCCAGGAAGGCAGACGGTATCCCTGTAAGATTTTATGTTGACTATGCTACAAATATAGCACAGTTTTTATCCATAATCTATCAGAGATCATTCGAACAGCGGAAAGTTCCACCGGCTAGACGAAGGCGCAGGTCATAGCAATCTATAAAAAAGGTAGAAAATCGGATTCAAATAATGACCGGACAATTTCACTGACATCGATTTGTTATAGAATCATGGAACATATTTTGTGTTCAGACATAATGACCTTTCTAGACTCTGAGAGGCTCATCTGCAGAAACCAGCACGGGTTTAGGAAACAGTGGTTATGCGAGACACAGCTGGCCCACTTTGTGCATGATATACAACAGACTCTAGATACCGGCTTCCAGGTTGATGCCATATTCCTCGACTTTCGAAAGGCGGTCGACTCATTTCCGCACTGTCGCTTGCTCCAAAATGTGCGCGTTTACAGTCTATCCGATGATATGCGGTTGGACAGAAAGTCTTCTAGCGACAGAGAGCTGTATGTCGCCCTGAATGGGGAGACTTCAACAGACACAAGCGTAACATGAGGTGTGCCCCAGGGCAGCGTAATAGGTCCGCTGGTTTTTACGATTTACATAAACGATCTGGTTGATGGTATTGACAGCGGCATTAGACTGTTTACCGCTAATGCTGTAGTCTACAGGAAAGTAGTATCACACGAAAGTTGTGAACAAATCAATCAGGATTTGTAGAAAGTAAATGCGTGGTGTAATGACTGGCAGTTATCTCTTCATATTAGTAACTGTAGCCTACTGTGTTTAAAAAAAGCGAAAATCCCTATTAATGAACGAGTACAAAATAAATTCCCAGTTTTTGGAAGCGGTAACATCCGTCAAGTATCTGGGTGTGACTAATCGAAAATATCTCAAATGAAACGATCAGATTACACAAGCAACGGGAAGGCGAACTCAAGATTGCGCTTTATTGGTAGTACCCTGAAGCGATTCAGTCCTTCCACAAAGGAAATTGCTTACAATACTTTAGTTCGTCCAGCCTTAGAGTATTGTTCGTCTATATGAGACCCTTACCAGTTGGCTCTGACACAAGAGACTCAGAAGGTCCAAAGAAGAGCGGCAAGATTCGTGACTGGTGCACTTAGCCATCAAGAGAGCGTTACAAATCTCATAGAACGTTTGAAGTGGAACACACTTGCAGACAGACGACGCGCTAAACGGAAGGGTTACTCACTAAATTCCGAAATTCGATCTTCGCCGAGGATGTAGACCATATATCATTACCACCAACTTTCATATCGCGCAATGATCACCATTCAAAGATAAAGGAATTTAGAGCTCGTTCTGAGGCGTTCAGTCGTTTCTCCTTCGCGCGATCTTCGAGTGGAACAGAGGGCTGGCACTAAACACGATGCTTAGAAAGAGAATTACATTGGACTGGCAAGAGTAATTGTCGAGAAAAACTAAAATCAAAGACGGTCACGATGCACTAATTTATTAGAAAGAGGATGCCATTGGACTGGCAAGAGAAATTGTTGAGAAAATCTAAAATCAAAGACAATGACGATGCACTAATTTATTCCACTATACCCAAAGTGCCATGATATAGCCAAATACAAACATTAAGGAGCTTCACGACGGTTACATCAGGGCTGAAATTCGGTCATTGGACGTTCAACAAACACTTTTATCGGCTCAGCTTAAGCGTCTACGGAGAACGATAAGAGCCAAACCATATAGTGCTACAATTTCCTGGGAACACGTAGTGTATCAACGTACTTGTAAGTAATCATCGGGTTCTTGATCATCAGTTCCCAAGCAGCATCTAAACCATGACAAACTCCAACAATATAGCAATGTATAAATTACAATTCGAGTTCGTTAACATCACCATCATCCCAGTACGCCCCCTGCACTGCTAATCTAGTACTCTCGGTAATTAGAATACCGGGGGAAGATCAAAGCACAATTATCTAAACATATTCGCCCGTATTACATAGTAGAATATGAAATACTCAGCCTATAAATGTATGTCAGTATCTACCTACTACATGTATGTGTCTGAATGCTGCAGTATCTATACATATGGCTGTAATACCCAAATCTGGTTCTTGCATACTGTTCTTGCGTTTTGTCTAGATGGTACTTACAGACATTCATAGATATTCAGTTCTCTATAAATAGTTTCTCTATATGCACCTTTTGAAATAGTTCTTACAGGGCGCACAAGAGAAAATTTTATTGCTAATTTAGGTACATAGCCATTAACATGGATTGAACTGGGAATATCGTAGATGTGTACCAACGGCTATTTATCATTTTTTATTCCGTTACCAGTGTGATTTTTGCACCGTACTACCTCTGAGCATCATTTGTAACATTTTCGTCTTGTTCCCTCGCTTTAGTGAAGTGTGGGTGTAAAATTTGTTTTACGTACGAGTCTGTCCTTTGTCAAGCCTACGTAATTTCGTACCATGGGCAAAGCAATACTCCCCGCTTGCTTTTATACTGACAGATTCGTCTCTAACGGTCATAAATATAACAGACTTTCAGGGACCCACTTCACACGACGAAAACATCTTGCACATGATAATACCTGAAGCTATTGCCCGCAGTATTATAAGCATCCTACCATCGGTTTGTTACGAATCTCAAGAGTCCTAGCGTCCTTCTCCACGAATGAAGAGTTCTGAGGTCCAGTCGCGTCAGGTAGTTAAAATGCCAGTAGTTAAAGTGCCAGGATGTTTCCAGCAAGCACTCCTTGGCCATTGTCAAGTGGAATGACTGCTCATGGATTGTTGGTACGCTTTTATGTACTCTAGCTACCGGCCGTGACGTTAGTAGTGCTCACGGAATCGCCATTTATGGACATACGCTGATTCCGAATCCGATGCGCCCACTTCAACACCGTGATCTTCGGATCCTACTCTGGACTGTGCTAAGGACGCCGTCTCTGTTAAGAACTCAGTCAGTGATTTTTATTTCGATAGTCTCTTTAATTATACAGTCCCAAGAGCCATTCGTGCAATCTTCGACAGAGTTATCATCAAATTTGACCCGATCACTATTTTCTAGACTACGCTCAGCTAAAGTGGATTTTTCGGTGTAGCACAGGCGATAAATCTCGTTCTATTTCTTGTGTTTTTCTGCAGTAGCATCGTTCGTCCGATGTAAGACTGACCACACTCGCAAGTTATCTTCTAGATACCAAGTGTTCTGCAAACAGTGCGGAGGAAGAAGCATGAGAAGTTTCATTGCCTACGCTACCCCAAAATATCCGTTTTAGCTGAGTAAGCTCTAAAAACCAGTAACCAGATCAAATCTGACGAAACCTCTGTCCTTTTTCACTGTTTGAAGCCTACACTGATGGCGTTCTTGCATTAAGGTTTTCTTTTGTATTCTAAGCTACGCTGATGAAAGATGCAATGTGGACTTCGACACAATAAAACAATCAAATGGGATGGCTCCTAACGGGTGTTTTCGTTGTTTAGTATTGAACTGGCTAGTTGTCTGACTCACTGCCGCTGACCCACTGTTAAAATCCGCAAATCTGAGTATTATCCATTTTGTCTACACGTTTTGTTGCTGACAGTTGACTGTACCTGAGTAGGTCTTTCCTCGAATCTATATACTTACGATACACCGATGATACAGTGATACGTGAGAAGCCCAGAGCCGGCTGGGCTCCACAGGTAGGCCCATGCGTCCGGCCGTCATGTGGCCGTGTTCAGACGCGCTGAGGTCTCGCGTCTTCCTGTTCCTTCTATCGACTGTCATTCCGACCACCAGTACAAGTTCAGATGAAATGGTACCCATATGGCCCGACAATTTGAGAGCTAACGAGCATTTCACTCTCATTTAAATGTATGGCCGAAAGAGACAGCCTTCCAGGAATTGTGAAACGAATCCTGTCGTCCAGAACCGTGTGCCACAAAGAGCGCAGATTCGCCACGATATGGGGAAACTCCACAGGAGTCTATTGTGCTGAATGAGGCAAGGCTGATCAGGCCTAAGCGCTGTATTGTGCGAGTGAGACAGATGAGAATCTACGTAGTAGGGAAATCCCGTAGGAGCTGTTTGTGACCAAGGAGGCATAGTAGTGTTAAATATGGCGGACCTAAGATCGGCCATTAAGGGAAACATTTATGAAAACAATTTAAGTCTATAGTAATTCAGGGAATGAAGCCACAGTATTTTTATTCCACCATCTTCCTTAAATTTTCATGGTGACCTCAATAAAACTTGAATACTGATCATATCTATAATAGTTTAGGACTTACTGTTAAGTGAAATTAACAAGTTTTGCAACAAAGACCTGAATGCTAAAATCTGAACGCTTTGGTCGATCTTAACGATCGAGATTTCCTATAAAAAAAAACATCATTAAATGGCAAATGTTGTAAATATCAACTCAGTAAATTTATTTGTTTAAAAGATATAGTAAATTTAAATTATCAGTATCTTCAGTTATGCATCAGATCATCATTTCCTCCACACAAAATACATTGAACGATGAGAGCACGACACCTTATTGAATCATTGGGTAATAGAATATTTGTTGTAAAGTTTATTGCATAATAGGTACGTTTGCTCTTTATCAGAAAGCACACTGTTGCAAGGCTACTGGCCGTGACATTCAAAGTTAAGAAGGAAATCGTATTGGTTTTATGTAAAAGAATTTAACATTATGTAATGGATATTATGGTTACTTTATTTAGAACGTGAATGTGGTCAAGCTTTGATTATTTAAATATGTCAAAATGTAAAATAATGTAGAATAAGCTTTAGCTAATCAGACGATCGGCTTCAGAGAAGGAAACTGCACTCGTCAGTTGAGCGACAAGGTTCGGCACGCGGTAGACGCGGCCGGAACGGGCAGAGAGACAGTTCGGATTGAGACGCGAAAGCGGACAGTCGGTCTTTAGCTGGCTAGGAAGTGAAACTACTTAGAAAATTTCGCGTTTTGTGGTATCGCGGGACATAATCTCTGAGCGGTGGGCAGCCGCGCGCGTGGTGTGAACTATAATTTTTTCCTATAGATAACGAGGTGGAGTATTGGACTTCTATTTTGCGATGAGATTGTGACTGATCGAACAGTGTCAAATGGATATGCGCTCGAGTGTAACAGTAACTCTAAATACGACCACTTTCGCTACTAGTTTTCTTTCTGAATAAACATTATTCTTACTAAATGGCAACTGTGTGGCCTACATCATTTACGGGTCGTTAATTTAGTTCCTGATATTATTATTATTGTTATTATGTGTTATATTAACTTTGTATGTTTCATACAATTTCGAAAACTTGCCACCAGCCAGACAGTTTAACCAAAGGGTCACAAGTGTCTAATTTATGGCGTGTAATGCAACACGTGCGGTTCAACGCCTAGACGATGTTTGTGCCAAGACATTTCGACGAAGAGGAACCGCATGTGAGCCCGAACATCTTTGGGGTGTTAGCTCGCGAATTGCAGTTGACCTTGTAAAGCAAAGCTCTGTCTTCTACAGGACCACCGGAAGACTGAGGGAACATCCAACTTAAATTAAATGGTGCAGAAATAGGGAGAAGAATGGAGAGAAAATATAGAAATAATGGACGATGAGCGTATTCCAAAACCACTGATACAGTACATCACCGAAAGGATAAGAAACACTGGTAGACGCTAGAGAAGATGGATGGACATCGCAGCTGGCCAAATGGGCCGGCCGATGTGGCCGAGCGGTTCTAGGCGCTTCAGTCTGGAACCGCGCGACCGCTACGGCCGCAGTATGAAACCCTGCCTCTGGCATGGATGTGTGTGATGTCCTTAGGTTAGTTAGGTTTAAGTAGTTCGTAGTTCATATGTTAAGTCCCATAGTGCTCCGAGCCATTTGATCCATTTGGCCAACTGGCCAATGCTTGAGGGACAAAAACAAATGGAAGAGGAAACCTTTGTGGCTTGATACGCTCCCCGTTGCCACATCCATCAGTAACCTAAGGGAGGGAAGTCGTGTGCCTCATCTCATCTGCAGTGAATCGTATAAAATTTGTTGTGTGTCAGTTCTTGCAGTCACGTTCTCATATCCGTTAAGGACAAAATGAACGTATGATCTGGGAATTAATATTTTTTAAGCATTTATGAGTCGCACTTTGTTGTTAGAGATTTGGGCCAGCCCTGCATTTACCTAGAAGAGAATGGAGAACCAACCGAAATCCACATTCAAGCTGGCCGCCCAGATTCGATCTGGATCTCGCTCACCTCCTAGTGTGGTTAACTATCACGCAGTGCGTTAAGCAATACGAGAAGGTTAGTTTATCTGCTAAACCTCTTTTTGAAAGAGATTGATTTCCCAGGAATGTTATCGTTACCTACTTTGGTCTAGGTACCCGAAAACAAAGGCCTTGGTATGGTATCATATCAATTACCCATTGATGGTATGTTTTTGCATTTGATTTTGTGTCCTTCAAATTATATTGTTTGCATTTTACCATGAAGTGTTACAAACTGCGTTCACTATAGGTGTCCCGGCTCTGTAACATTGGATGTGCACGATTTAGTTTTGCTGTGACCATGAGGCCTGAAGAAAATGTTGACCCTGTATATCATTTTGTTCAATGAAATCCGATTTTTACATGTTTATTTTCTTTCTGTGGGGCTCTTGGGAGAGATATGCTAGGAGTCACGTTGTGTGTCTTATGAGAAATAAGCTAAAGACTGATATCTAGTTTCGTTTCTTACGAGAGTGCTTCCGTCAGTTTTGTGGATAAACTTGAACTCTGAAGTGTTATAATGTGGTTGTTTTACTGTCTATTTAAGTCCAGGTATTGCATTTCTGAAGAAGAGATGTAGTATTCGCCGGTTTCCCATTAATATATTCCTCATCAGATCGTTGTCTAAGTAATCAATCACTAAATGATGGACATACTTCACATGTACCTGGGAATGGTAACTGTAGACTATTACTGAAAAAGGAACAAGGGCACGTCCTCGATGACCATGATAATCAGATTGTCATCAATATTTGTCGTGCATTTATGTGCAGGTAGGTGGAATAGTTAGTTCGAATATTATGGTGTGGTGTAGCAATGACTAAGTAGAGAGAATTAGAAGTCTTGGTGTCGTAACTGAAGTATTTTTGGAGGGTAATAGTAATTAAGTTTTGAATGATAATGTACACCAAGACTGTCCTAGCATAGCTTTTGAGGCTGAGATTGTGGACTCTATAAGCCACTTGCCAATAACCATAAAGTATTTCTATTCGAGAGCATTTATATCCATAGTATCCACGTGCCATTTGCATTATGTTCAATGGGTTTGTACAATGTCATCAATTAATATTCAAGTCTTTACAATATTAACGAAGTTGTCAGTTAGTAAGTATAATTTCTAGGATATCAGTTCGGATCTTTTTCTGTTTGGTGTTTTGTTTAACTGCAAACTATTCATCTGTCTTGTCCATCAAATTTTGTGTAGGGAATCTGATGAATGTTATTTTTGGGGTAGGCTTTGTATTTTGTTTCCTTGGTAACAATTCAATCCTTTTTCATTAACTAATTTTGTGTGAAAAGTGTTGTGTTATATGTGGTTCATGAGACAAGAAAAAAGCAATTGCAGGAATGCCTACAGCTAAAGATTCAACAGAAAACATTCCAGGAAATTCTTTTATATGAGTGGCAAATTAACGAAAGCTGATCGCTTTGTAGCGAGCACTTTCCATAACAGTGGAAATGCGCTAGGCGTACGTCACTTGTTACACAGAGAGTTAGTCTGTTACCAGCCGCATCTGTACAAGAGAACGACGCAGCTCTGCCTGAACAGGGGCAATGTAGAGATCTCTCACGGCAAGGCCAGAACTTCGACCAGAGCTGGACGAGCACCGTTCGGCTGGTTCCATCGTACCGTTTGTAACACAGGGGCACTCTCGCCTTTCGACATGTTCGGCACGCTCTAGCAGCATCATTCAGACATTTATCTTGTGTATGTCACGTGAATTCCAGGAACAACCTTCAACATTATGGTGAAATTACAGCAAGCTACTACCAATTGCATGCACCTGATTGGGAACCGTGATAACGTTAAAGTTAGGCAAAATAATTTTCTTTTCATGCTGCTGTTTGAATGCTGACTTGCCGAGCATAGTGCCGAGTCTTTGATCTTGTTACAATTGCTTCAGAATAAGTGATGATAGGAATTCGCCTCTGTGTTAAGTATACATATAATTTACGTCTTACACAAACCTTATCTAGCACGCGAAAACAGTTTTAAACCATTTACAAAGTTAATTCAATCAAATTCTGTCAAGATGTCCGGAAGCGATGTTAAATAATCCGACTTGTTTGTTCGTTTCCAAATCGGGTAATTTCTATTTTATATCTTTTTGTGGTTCGCAGCTCGTGGTCTTTAGGTAGCGCTCTCGCTTCGCGCACGAGGTCCGGGTTCGATTCCCGGCGACTTAAGGGATTTTTTCTGACGCGAGACGACTGGGTATTGTGTCATCTTCATCATCATCATTCATCCCCACTACGGTCGGAGGAAGGCAATGGCAAACCACCTCCACCAGGAGCTTGCCTAGTACAGCGGTGCGAGTCTCCCGCATCGTCCACTACACTCCACGGAGTATGGGAGCTCATCATCATCTTTTTGTGAATTGTATGAGATTTTTTTCTCATACAGTTTGGTTTTGTGGGTTTATTATCTCACACCTTTCTCTTGATTAAAAGTTATACCACGTGAACCTTGACTCCATGTTTGAGTATATATAAGTATGTTCTCATAGAAAATGTGCTGCATTAATTAAAGGTGAATTTTTCTCAGGGGCTACGCTGGACATAGATGATATGCCAGCATTTATTTTTGGTAAGATATTTCAGCAGTCCAGGTAAGTTGACACTGTTGCAGTTCTTCGAGATTCCAGCGACGGAGGCAACGTGATTGAAAATCATCGCATTCACCACATAATCTTTATATTTTCATGTTATTAGGTAATGTCGGTAACAGACGAAAAAAACATTTGTCATTGTAGAAGTCGAGGCTATGTAGTGCGATTTTTTACATTTTGTGTCCGTATTATATGAGATTTGCAGTTGACTGTCAAGTTGAGTATTAAACTCATTAGTTCCGAGTAAATTCAGCCCCTATCTCCTATCTGTTCCAAAATAAGATTGCCTACGGGTTTATTTCACGCTAAAACAGTGTTCCTATTCCTATTTGGACACTCTAATATACTTCTGAAAAGAGTGGCCGCTTGTAACTTGTATAGGAAAGAAGTGGAGGAAATTTATCTCTTCTGATATTCTCTTGGAGCGAAGTTTACCTGGCACACTTTAAATACAATTCAGTGTTACTAGTGCGTTATTACTGAAACTATGAAAGCGACCGCTTGGGGAGTCTGGTCAATTTCCTGTGACTGTGGTGCTGTGACTGTGTTTCATTGCTGTTACTCATAGCGACGTATCTGTCTTTACAACCCACAAAGTTATTTAATAGCTTGCCTCCTAACACCTGAACCAGGGAACTGATGTGGTATTTGAGATATAACTTTTTTTGTCGGTACTGCCGGGACTTTATTGGCTGAAAGACCTTGCAGCGGAAATAAGAAAATCACAAAACTGCGACTCATTCGCACCATACACACTAAGTCGTATGTCACGTATCCCTAACAAGGTCTAGCGTGGGTCTTGCAAATGTATCCGATTATATTTTTTTCTATATAATATAGGCATTGCGGCGAGAAGTGAGGGCGACATTTCAGCCTGTGCGGGCGATAGAGAAAATGCAGCAGGTCCTGAATCAAGGCGTGTACGGCCTGCTGTCATTACGGCGAGTAGTATGGCCTGCGGAGGCGTAGCGCATGTGTGTCTCACTTTGTCCTGCTGGCGGCAATGGAAGGTGACGCACGGAGGGAGAGCCAAATGTCGCACCATATGTTCCTTCCCTTGGACACTTGATACCACCTCAGATATACGACGTGGTATCCAAAAGAACAAAACAAACACCGCCCGAACAGGCCTTGAAGGTCCTACGTTACCGACCGGCCACCATGTCATCCTTAGCCTTTAGACGTTACCGGATGTGGATACAAAGGGCCATGTGTTCAGCACTCTGCTCTCCCGGCCGTTGGCAGTTTTCGTGATTGGTGTCGCTACTTCTCAGTCAAGTAGCTCCTCAATTGCCCTCACAATGGCTGAGTGCACCGCGCTTGCCAACAGCACACGGCAGATCAGAACGGCGTCCCACATAAGTGCTAGCCAATCGCGACAGCGCTTGACTTCGCTGATCTGATGGGACCGGTGTTACCATTGCGCCAAGGCCTTTGGCGTATCCAAAATAAACCCGAACTTGTTTAGTCAAAGCTTAAGCACATTTCTTCAGTACTCTTTAGAGTGCCCTCCACTTGCACTAATACATTTGCCTAATCTTTTGCCGGCCGGGGTGGCCGAGCTGTTCTAGGCGCTACAATCTGGAACCGCGTAACCGTTACGGTCGCAGGTCCGAATCCTGCCTCGGGCATAGATGGGTGTGATGTCCTTAAGTTAGTTAGGACTAAGTAGTTCTAAATTCTAGGGGACTGATGACCTCAGATGCTACGTCCCATAGTGCTCAGAGCCATCTGAACCATTTTGAACCTAATCTTTTATTCCACTTTTCAAAACATTGTTGACATGTTTGACAGGGTTTCCGCCATTTTTTTTATTCATCTCAGCAACATCAGTAAAACCATTGCCTTTGAAGTCTCTTTTCATTCTACTAAACAAAAAAAGCAAAAAAAAAAAACCAAAAAAATGTCGCATGGAGCCAGGTAAGGTGAGTACGGGAGGTGAGAAACAGTGGTCATACCATTTCTGTTCCAGAATTGTCGTACAGGTGGGTCTGTGTGAATAGTGGCATTGTCATGATGGAAAACCAGTCACCCGACTGCCTTAGTCATGGACTGTAAGGCTGGTCCCGGCGGAGGTTCGAGTCCTCCATCGGACATGGGTGTGTGTGTTTGTCCTTAGGATGATTTAGGTTAAGTAGTGTGTAAGCTTAGGGACTGATGACCTTAGCAGTTAAGTCCCGTAAGATTTCACACACATTTTTTTTCGACTGCCTTAAATCAGGTCACTTCCGCCGCCCGCTGTTGCCCAATCTTTTCAAAACTTCCGAGCAGAAAACCTGGTTAACTGTCTCATTATTTTGAAGTCACTACTCCTGTCACACTTAAAAAAACAAATCAGCTTTGTCTTAAAGTTTGATTTCACCTGATGAGCTTTCGTGGGGCGAACAGGATCGTAAGCATAGCACCAAGTTTCGTCACTTGTGAAAATTTTTGTAAACATTTCTGATCATTTCGGGACTCTGCTTTCAAACCACTCTATGCTTCCACTCGATCTTGTTTATGGTCATCAGTTAGCAGTCGCGGCACGGATCTGGCAGCCACCCTTTCCATTCCGAAATATTCTGACACTATTCGCTACACTAAACTCCAAGTCACTCCCAACAGCTCGACAGTTTCTTTACTGGTCCGTTGTCAATGGTCGTTGATGATTGCACGAGTGTTTTCACAATTTTTTTTGGTCTTCTGGAAGTCGAAGGACGACTAGAACGATATTTGTCATCAGTTGACATTTCACCAATTCTGAAACGGGAAAACCGCTCAGACACTTGAGTAGTCCCCCATAACATCGTCCTTTTATTCCGTTTTTAATATTTCAGGAGTTTCTGTTCCACTTTTTCCGAACAAAAAGCAGAATTTAGTCTCCGCTTACTAGCTCTGGCATGTTCGCACTATGCGCTTCCAGAAGCAAAAAGCCGTATTACAAAAGTTCTGCCAACAAAAAATTAGTTCGGTTCCTTTGGGGTACCCCCGTGTTATGCACAAAAGTAAAGGAAGTCCACATCCAAAAGCGGCCACCCATCTTTCCTGCGCAAAGAAAACACACACACAAACACATACACATGCGCGCACACACGCTGACACACACACAAACACACACACATGCGCTTCCGCACACCCACCCACACACGACGCTCCTGCAACGTACAGGGGAGGACAATGATACGGTAACAGCAAAAACACATTACCATGGCTGATAGACGTAGGTAAACCATTGTTTGAAAATAGCTCCTACCAATCTCGGAATGGATAAATTCAGGACTTGTGCGGTTTTTAAGGGAACATTATACCACGTTTCCTGCAAAATAATGGCGAGATCAGGTAAGGATGGTGGAGGTGTATAGCTATCACGTACCCATCTCTACAAAGTATACCACAAAGGCTCAATAATAGAGAGATCTGGTGACCTTGGTGGCGAGGGGAGATACCACAATTCATCCTCAAGCTTACAGAAACAGATCGGACAATGCCAAATGTGTGAACTGGGAACTTATCATCTACCAACACAACATCACCATTGTAGAACAAACATTGTACCGTGGGATGGGCTAGATCAGCCAAAATAGTTACATAATCTTGGCAGTTACCTTCCAGGGTAACCATGGGGCCCACTGAAAACCACAATATGGCCAGGAGTTGGAATCTGTGTGAAACAAGAATCATCAGATAAAATATCATTTTTCGATTTCTGCATAGTCCAGGTTTTACGGCTTCGGCATTATGTTTTTCTGCTACGGGCATTTGCATCGCTGATGAGTAGTTTTGGGTCCTGCAATTTCCTGCTTATGGAGTTCCCTTCGTGTTGTTTCGGTGCTAACAGGGTTCCCGTGTATGTGACATTGAGATGTGCGATTACTTTTGCAGCTGTCGCCTCTTTTTTTTTTTTTGTCACAATCCTCTTCACTGATCGTCGGTCACGATCACTCAACACACACTACAGTGTGCGCACTGACTTAGTGAGTAATATTGCTCCGCTTTCTCCTGTGTGCGGTGTAAATCTTGGTTACAGTACCTCTTGAAACACCGAACAATTCGCCTGCCTTACGGAAGCATCAACAATTTGTACACTTTCGGATTTACTTAGATCTGACTTATAACACTCACTACTCATAACACTCTTCTGACCGTAAGTGACGTTTGCAACGTATTGAGGTTATGGTACAGACGCCGTTAGTGGTCCAATACGACAGCACAACTGCAGATGTGCATTTCTCGCGGTGTCTCCATATTTTTGTCCAACTCGTGTATGAATGCAGGAAATCAAAGGTGACGTGGAACATTCTTTTTATGGCATTATGATCATATAAGCTACACTACACTAAAGAACGTCCGTAATATGTGCACTAGCGAATGAAAACACGTGAGAAGGAACCCTTCTTGGAACCTACTATACGTATCAGTTTACTTGAACAACTCTTTCACCGAAAATAATAAGATTAGAAAGTCAAAATACCCACGGATGTGCTGCCGGTCTATAGTGTCCAACGGGCACAATATTTCGGCGATCATACATGTCGCCATCATCAGGTGAACTGACGGACTGAGCTCCTGTGAACGTGCCGGCACGGAGATCCCTACGCTATGGCTGCTCAGAGAGAACTGGGTTCGGTCGCGGCGGCGGCCGATTTAAATACCCTCCGCCCGCGGCGCGCTCCCTCCGCTGTCCGCGCCCCGCGCCACGGTCGCGCGGTGGAACAGATTGCGACGGCGTCTGAGATTACGTCGGTGTGATGGCTCTGTCCGCCGTGGTAGTCACAAATATGCGTTTGCTCGATTTACTCTTGATTAACCCGATCGCTGGTTCCCAAGCCTTGCTAAGATTATAGCCACAGTCACGGTTTATGAGGTCGTCATTGGTGCGAATTTCGATGGCCTCTCTGACAACGCTGTCCCAGTATCTCGACGTCTGTACCAGAATCCTCGTGCGGTCATACTCCATGGCGTGATTTTCCGACAAACAATGTTCAGCGACCGCCGACTTGCTTGGATACATCAGTCGAGTGTGCCTCTGGTGTTCACGGCATCTATTCTCGACGGTACGCATCGTCTGACCAATATACGACTTGCCACATTGGCACGGAATCTGGTACACGCCGGCCTTCCTCAAACCGAGGTCATCTTTGGCGCTCCCCACCAGTGCACGAGTTTTATTTGGAGGACAAAACACAGTTCCGATCCGGTGTTTCTTCAGAATGCGGGCGATTTCCCCCGAGAGTGCGCCTGTGTATGGAATAAATGCAGTGCCTACCTCCTCCCTCGTGACTTCATCCATCTCAACAGGTTGTGCTGCAGTGGTTGGGCGGAGAGCACGTTGAATCTGCCACTCTGAGAACCCATTTTTTCGAAATACAGTTCTCAGATGTTCCAATTCCTGGGGTAGACTGCGTCAGAGATAGTGCGCGCCCTATGTACTAGAGTTTTAAGTACCCCATTCCTCTGTGAAGGGTGGTGGCAGCTGTCTGCGTGCAAATACACCCCATGACCTAGTGTGCCGTCAGCCCTTCTCTTGACCAAGACGTCAAGGAAAGGTAATTTACCCTCCGTTTCAGTCTCCATAGTGAATTTGATGTTGAGGTGTATGGAGTTTAGATGTGTAAGGAAGTCAAGGAGTTGTGGCCAGATGACGAACGTGCCGTCCACGTAACGGAAAAAGCAAGTAGGTTTCCATACGGGTGACGACAGGGCTTCCTCCTCGAAGTTCTCCATGTACAAATTCGCTACCACCGGTGAGAGTGGGCTACCCATGGCGACTCCCGCCGTTTGTTCGTAGTATTCTCCATTAAAAAGAAAATACGTGGAAGTCAAGACATGCCTAAGAAGTTCAGTGGTCTTCTCGTCAAACTTCTGACTAATCAATTCTAGTGACTCTCGCAGGGGTACCCTCGTAAACAAGGAAACGACGTCAAAACTCACCATGATATCTGACTCATCCAACCTGAAGCTATCAAGGCGTTTAACAAAATCCACGGAATTACGGATGTGATGAGGGCATTTACCCACATAAGGACTTAACATTCCCGTCAGGTATTTGGCCAACAAATATGCAGGTGCCCTGATGTTGCTGACAATGGGGCGTAATGGTACCCCCTCTTTGTGAACCTTCGGGAGTCCGTATAGTCTAGGCGGTACCGGACCTTGGGGTAACAATTTCTTAGCGTCACCCTCCGGTAAATCTGCGTCCTTGAGAAGCGCCCTCGTCTTGTTCTCCACCTTCTTTGTAGGGTCAACGCTGATCTTCCGGTAGGAATCGTCATTTAGCAGGCTCTGCATCTTATCAGTGTAGTCCTTATGGGAGACAACAACTGTAGCATTGCCTTTGTCAGCCGGTAAGACAACAATTTCAGAGCGCTCCCTCAGATCACGAATGGCCGCCCTCTCTTTACTGCTGATATTTCACTTCATCGGCTTGGATTTCGTCAACGCACGACAAGTTTCAAGACGTATTTCCTCGGCTGATTCTGGCGGAAGTCGAGCTGCAACCTGTTCAACAGCACTAACAATTTCTGCGACCGGAGTGAACTTGGATTCTGGTACAGACGTCGAGATACTGGGACAGCGTTGTCAGAGCGGCCATCGAAATTCGCAACAATGACGACCTCATAAACCGTGACTGTGGCTATAATCTTAGCAAGGCTTGGGAACCAGCGATCGGGTTAATCAAGAGTAAATCGAGCAAACGCATAGTTGTGACGACCACGGCGGACAGAGCCATCACACCGACGTAATCTCAGACGCTGTCGCAATCTGTTCCACCGCGCGACCGTGGCGCGGGGCGCGGACGGCGGAGGGAGCGCGCCGGCGCCGCGGGCGGAAGGTATTTAAATCGGCCGCCGCCGCGACCGAACCCAGTTCCCTCTGAGCAGCCATAAGGTACGGATCGCCGTGCCGGCACATTCACAGGAGCTCAGTCCGTCAGTTCACCTGATGATGGCGACATGTATGATCGCCGAAATATTGTGCCCGTTGGACACTATAGACCGGCAGCACACCCGTGGATATTTTGACTATCAAATACGCCGGGAGAAACTCAAGAATCACAATACGATTAGAACATTCACTTGAATCTGAAGAAACCATACAGTAACAGGGAAACTTCATGTTAAGGTAGGAGAGACAGTCGCACTGAACGCCATGACATTAAATCTACAAGCTGTGCGTAAGTTCAGATTGGAAGCCACAGTCAAGCAAAGAGAAATTACTTGCGACGTAAGAAATATATCATTGTATTATTGGCTAGGATGGCGTATTAATGATAACCGACAGTAACTACTATCGTCTAAACAGTATGCAACTGATTCAACCCTACTCACTTGTAAGATTAGAAAGCGACCACACTAATCCTATGGTGTTTGACGGAAGGTTTTGCATTGATTTAAATAACAAAATGGCTCTGGGCACTATGGGACTTAACATCTGTGGTCATCAGTACCCTAGAACTTAGAACTACTTAAACCTAACTAACCTAAGGACATCACACACATCCATGCCCGAGGCAGGATTCGAACCTGCGACCGTAGCGGTCACCCGGTTCCAGACTGAAGCGCCTAGAACCGCACGGCCACACCGGCCGGCGATTTAAATAACACAAGCATGTCACCTAGTCCTGCATTGTATGGGATGTGGGCAGAACCTGAAATGCCATCTGTCCTACTGGACGAAGGTCTATTGAAACATAGACAGTTTCAAGTGTTCACACTAAATAAAAAAGTGTTCATCCTATTATTTTCATGAAGTCATTTAAGGGTGTACCACTGAAAGGCAGTACTGACCAACAAAGTTACCTGTTTCACACAGGAAGAGGCCATCCTTTGGGCCACTCAGAGTGCAGAGAACTGTCAAGATTATGCGCAGTTAGAACAAGTGTTTTGACCAAGTATTGGTCTCGGTGTATTGAGAAAAGACTCCGGAAGGCAATTTTTATTTCGTAACTATTTAATAGAAGAAGAGGTAGACTCCGCAAGTACCTAAACAAAACAAGATACTGGGATGACTCCATATGTAATTGGTACATTCTTAGGATATTAAAGGTAACTTGATCTGAGGGACAAATTGGTCAGTGTCTGTGATGGACTCACTTGACTTTATACAAGATGCTAAACTTGGTAATCATAGCAACGGTACAGCACAATCCTCTTCGCCATTCACCCAGTGATATAATTCCAGTGGGACAAGAGAGGATCGCGTAAATTATGTGGTGCAAGTGGGTCAGCCTCCCACGCATAGTGCGTAACAGTAGATTGTGGCCTACCAAACTCACTTTGTTTGAATTATGTCCACCCAAAATCCTGTATCATTTCAGGGACACTCTCTCCGTTATTTCAAGACAATACGAAACTTGCTGCTCTTCTTTGAGCTCTTTCGATGTACTCCGTCAATACTATCTGGTAAGGATCCCACAGCGCGCAGGAGTATTCTAAAAGAGGACAGACAAGCTAGTGTAGGCAGCCTCTTTAGTAGATCTGTTACATTTTCTAAGTGTCCTGACAATAAAACGCAGCCTTTGGTTAGATATACCAACAACGTTTAACGTTTAACGGATTCCTTTTAGCACTCATGCGGATGACCTCACACTTTTCGTTATTTAAGGTCAGTTTACAATTTTCGTACCATACAGATATCTTTTCTAAATCTTGCTTGTCATTTATTTTGTTCTTATGATGACTTTACCAGTCGATAAACGCAGCGTCATCTGTAAACAACATAAGATGGTTGCCCAGGTAGTCTCCCAAATCGTTTGTATAGAGGAGGAATAGCAAAGGGCCTATAACACTATCACTCGACGGCTTTCCGTCATTTACTACGAACTGTGACCTCTCGGACAGGAAATCACGAATACAGTCAGATAACTAAGACGATATTCCACAAGGACTCAATGTCACTACAAGCTTATGTGGTACAGTATCGAAGGCCTTATGGAAATCCAGAAATACGAAATCAATCTGAAATCCCTTGTCAGTATCACTCTACACTTCGCAAGAGTAAAGAGCTAGTTGTGTTTCACAAGAACCATGTTTTCTAAACCCATGTTGACTGTATGTGAATAGACCGTTTTCTTCGAGGTAATTCATAATGTATGAACACAATATATGTTCTAAAATTCTGCTGCATATCGACGTTAACGCTATGGGCCTGTAGTTATGTGTAATACTCCTACTACCTTTCTTGAATATTGGTGTGACCCGTGCCACTTTCCAGCCTTTGGGTACGGAACTTCCGTCGAGAGAATGGTTGTGTATGATTGTCGAGTATGTAGCTATTACGTCAGCATACTCTGAGAGGACCTAATTGGTATACATTCTGGACCAGGAGAATTGCTTTTACTAAGTGATTTAATTTGCTTCACTACTACGAGAATATATACTTCTACGTTACTCATGTTGGCAGCTGTTCTCGATTTGAATTCTGGAATATTTACTTTGTCTTATTTGGTAAAGAAATTTCGGAGGGCTGTGTTTAGTAACTCTGCTTTGGCAGCATTCTCTTCGATAGTATCTCCGTTGCTATCCCTTAGAGAAGGTACTGATAGTGTCTTGCCGCTAGCATACTTCACATACGACCAGAATATCTTTGGGTTTTCTCCCAGGTTTCGAGGCAAAGTTTCATTGTGGAAATTATTAAAAGCACTCGCAGTGAAGTCCACGCTCAGTTTCGAGCTTTTGTGAATAATAGCCAGTCTTGGAGATTTTACGTCTGTTTAAATTTGGCATGGTTTTTTCGTTGTTTCTTCAACAGTTTTCTGACCCGTTTAGTGTATCAGGGAGGATCATTTCCGTCGTTTGTTAACTTATTTGGTATAAATTTCTCAATTGCTGCCGATACTATTTCTTTGAATTCAAGCCACATCTGGTCTACACTTACATTGTTCATTTTGAGGGTGTGGATATTGTCTCTCAGTAAGGCGTGAAGTGAACTTTTATCTTCTTTTTTGAATAGGTATATTTTTCGTTTATTTTTGGAAGATTTGGGGGTTACAATACATACAATCTCGCTACTACAACCCTGTGTTGGCTAATTCCTGGATCCATTTTGATGCTCGTTAATAGCTCACGATTATTTGTTGCTAAGACATCAAGTGTCTTTTCGCAACCGCTTACTATTCGCACGGGCTCATGAAGTAACTGCTCGAAATAATTTCCAGAGAATGCGTTTAGCACAGTTCAGGATGTTTTATGTGTACCTCCGGATTTGAACATGTATTTTTACCAACATCATCTGAATTGGGACGACGGTAGAAGGTTCAAATTATTATTTTATTCCGGTTGCCAACAATGAGCTCTGCTCACACTAACTCGCAGAAATTATGTTCTTCAGTTTCGCGAAAAGGTGAACTACTTCTAACAGCAACAAGGACACCACCGTTAACTGTGTTTAGCCTATCCTTTCGGAACACTGCCATGTTCCGCGCAAAAAATTTTTGCCGAACTTATCTCCGGCTTTATCCAGCTTTCCGTGCCTACAACGATTTGAGCATCAGCGCTTTCTATCAGCGCTTAGAGCTCTGGTACTTTCCCAACACAGCTACGAAAATTTACAACTGTTATACCGATGATTCCTGTACCTCCTTTCTTCCTATGTTCGGTCTGCACCCTTTGTGACTGAAGCCGTTATTGTGTTTTCCCCAGACCCCCTAACCTCAAAGACCGCCCTCTGTACGCCACACCGTGTAGCCGCCTCATGCTTGTAGTTGACTCCTGACCTATATATGTGGAATTCCCAGCTGGGAAACCACAGTCAACCATTCAAGTTTAACAGTGATAGGATGCATGATATTCCAGTATGAAATCAGTTGAAGGTGACTGGCAGACACAGAACTCCGATGTAAATATCATTGAAGTGGTGGAAGAGCCACGAACCGCTAATATAGGGTCAACAAACAAAATGTGGCCACACTGCACCCTCAAATGTTGGCTGCGAGGGTGGATCGGAAACAATGAAGATAATACAATAAATTTATTATGCTATATTGATGACGTGAACATCAGGGAAGCAGTAACCTCAGAACTCTTCGAATTTGGTGTTCAGAATGAGGAGTTTGTATAAGCAAAAATACATGCAGTAGTGGGTAAGATGCTGACTGCAGTTGTAATAGACATGGCTGCTACGGCGAATGTTGTATTGTCCAATTAGTTCAATAAGATCTATGAGGCCACAAAAGTACCCACATATGTTACACAGAACTGTAAAATCATTGGAGATATAGGTGCTGAACCATGTACAGCCTGGATGTAAATTCACCTGGCGGTTAAAACAGGAAATTAAGTGACTAAATGCCTATTCCTAACTGCAAGTGGATTCGCAGTAGTATGCATTCATGGTACAGATTTCCTACGAGAGAAGGATGCAATAATTGACTTCTCTTCAGGTAAATGTTTTTTAAATGTCGATAGCCAGAAGACTTTAGTAGATTTAATAAAGATAAAAACAGAGGATGGTAAATACTTCCACGACTTAACGGTAACACTGCTTAAGACAAGAACAACATACATCGGTAGCACACGCTCCTGCTGCAGTTAGGTTGAAAATATTAAAAATCTGTTGAAGGTAAGATCTTAGCGTCTACAACTGCTGACTCACTGCAACAAGCAGAATTAGAAGAATTACTTTTAAAGTAGGTATACTTGTTTGGAAGCAAGCCTGGTATTATGAATACATTTCCTCTCCACAAGATCCATTGTCCAACACGTCCACAACTGATGGTCCAAGACGGTAGTGGTCACAAATGAGATAAAACAAATGCTTGAATGGAGTATAAATTGGTCTTCCATGTCACCTTATTGTAGTGCATTCTTAGCTGCTGCAAAGCTCGATGGAAGAATTCATCTAGGTTTTGGTGCAAGCGGCATTTACAAGATCACTATTCCAATAAGAATCCGAGCTGGATACTTGGATGAACGGACTGTGATATCAGTTTATACATTGCTTGGACAGAATACCAAAACACACAGTCAAAGTACTGTGGTGGTCCATCATACAGTTATGTGAACTTATGAAATCAGTGACATGATTCACTGGTTCTGATTACTAGGTAATGATGATGTGCTATTTCCCTGGTGGATTAGCATGTATGTGCGTAGAAGAGAAAATGAAGCCACTAATACATTTGTATGTGTTAATCCTTCACAATGTGAACTGTCTCCTGTGATGTCAGCAGTAATTAGTATTAAAGCTGCATGACTTGTAACTAAAGGTAGTCTTCCAGTATTTCTGGAGCCATTAAAATAATGGCTTGGTGCAAGAACCTGTCATATTATTATAAGATAGTTTTTGGAGAATAACTTAGCTTTTAGAGCCCCTGAAAGCCATACAAATATTAACTTAGCAATGCAAGCCAGTTTTGAGTAAGTACAGTTTTCTTTATCTCCACGCGAACTAACCTTCGAGCCTAAGTTTTATTTTGGTTTCACTTTGCTTTCCCGTGTTCTGTTGATTGATTTGCTCTACTACTTCATGCAAATGTTGACTTTTGTCCTATAAACAGACAACGTTGTCCTGACTGGTACAATATATAATTCTAATACGGTGCAGGACTGTATAAAGTCAGGAGACAGTTATATATGAAAGATATTTGACGACAGTAAGTCGTAGTATAAGATTATGGTTCTTACACAGAGATGTACTCATTTGTTCTATAAACACGTTTCCTAACTATGTTTTATTATGAACGCTTGATAGCCGTCGGAGGGGCAGAAATGCATGGACTGTAAACAGTCGATTAACTAGTAATGATTTTGTGAACTCCGGTTCTAAAGACAAGGCAACTGTGTCACTGAGGCTGTGACGAGAATATGGGACACTGATGAACACGCATCCAGAAGACTTAGGGGGCAGTCAAGCTAGCGCTGTGTTAGGTTGTGTTGAATAGTACAAAACTAAACTACCAGCGCACGCTTTACGATGACATCAGCACTTTTCAGGGATGAACACAGCAGAAGGCCATCTACTTCTGGTGCAGTGCAGAATGATAGTGATGCTATCGAAGTGTGAGTACTTCACAAGCACTCGCTCTGAATACAAGGCCTCACTGAGTCGAACTGCACTGCAGCAAAGGGGCGCAGCACGCTGCAGTTCCGTTTAGTACAGCACATCCGAACTGCAGCAGCGCGACAATACGTAGCAAACTTAGTAAGTCGATCGGCAACCTCAGAGCAAAACTGGCTAAAGTGACATGGACGTAATAATAATTTCTTTGTTATGTGAACAAGAAGACTACGATTTTATATATGTGATCGTTGGTGCTCTTGGAAAAAATAGCGATGCGGGGATTTTTTCATGAACGGATATAGCAACAAAACTGAAAAAAAGAAAACATTGAATATATCAGACCCAAAAGAATTACGAGGCACTAGAGTTCGACCGCCTCACATGATTGCTGGAGACGACAATTTCCCGTTGAAAACCTATTTGCTGAGAGATTTATACCGGTACACAATCAGATGGCCAAAGTATGAAGCGGTACTGCTACTACGATTCAGAACTACTGTCGATATACAAATAATAGTAGAAGGCGAATTAGAGGACTCTTCACGACTGTTACCGATGTGCAGATGATCTCGGAAGGTAAATTAGGTAATGTTTACAATAATCTATAACATGAAAAGAGTGGTTCTTTTTCTCTGGTAATCGTAAACCGCGGTCAATGTACATGGAAATGTGCATCACTGTACTTTATTTCGATAAGCACTTCTATGTGTCACACTTCCACGTCTTATCTACACCTCCAACACTGTGTATCAGGGCGTGGTATGAGAATATAATGGGGTGTAAGTAGTAGGTGAAGGACTCAGCCACAGATAGTTAAAAAGCAGTAGAAAGTACACCATGAGAAAGCTAAGCATAGAATTTGTCTGATCTGTACAAAGATCTAGTCGGACGAGAGTAGAAGGTACAGGTTGGCCTTTAGCCAATGGAAGACTATCGGTTAGAAGGAGGGACCGTTGTTTCCGGAAATCAGACACGTTCCGGCACTACCACTAGCTTCGTCGAGCTGAAGAGACGCGCTATAACTGAGCTTCGGTTGGTATGTGGTAAGAAGTTGAAAAATGAGTTACATCAGTGTGTACAGGGCACGTAAGGTGTTATTTAGGTTGATTTATTTAGAGGAATCTGAAAGGTCGATGTGATTTTGGCGGAGTAAGACGATGAGGGTGTGGTAGTTCCAACCGTCTTTGTACTAGTGCTAGTAGTCTTCCACCTAGCAGGACGAGCTTCAGACTGTGAAATTGTTGTATTTATGAAATCGGGTGAAGGCATTTATTTGCGAACGTAATTTTGTACTAATGAATTTAACTTTTGAAGTAGTTTTCTTAGTAATGGGGTCTTAGCCACCGGTTCGCACCATTCGTGGGGTTGCACAGTAACTGTGGAAAGTACATTAGTTCGGAATTGGTCGATGGTAGCGAACACTCAGGAAGGACAACAGAAAAGTGCTAGAATGGTTATGGTTAATTTTTGGACGAATTCGCGTCACTTTCTTTGTAGCTTGTGTCCGTGGAACGTATCCTCGCGACTCCTGAGAGAAGTCAGTAACGATCAGCATATCACGATTAGTGATGAGTGTTTAACGTTGGTCATGGATTATTAGAGGTGGCATAAATTGCGACATAAATATTTTACTCGACTGAGTGTTAGGTTGGCTCTCTTTGAGGTTCATGGTAGATTCATTGTGCTGCCCACGTGTCTTGAACAAGGCAGCCAGCTAATAACAAAGTGTCCTTATACGTTTTTAAAGTAATTTGGATCACTTTGATGTTGATCTTGTGTGAATGTTATGTATTTTTTAAATTTTTTCCACTGTAAAGGGGAGATAGCTATGTGCCTAGCAAAGATCCACATTGTGCTTGTGCCCAAAGTTTTTCGTTTGCTGACCCCAGTCTGTCCATTTCAGTATCAGCATTATAATGCTTTCAGCCACATATATGGTAGCACTCATGGGGCTTTGTGTGAGTGACAGCAGTTCTGAGTGTTACCACAAAAAAGTGCATAATTTCCCCCTACCTGTTCACTTACTAGCTCAAGCAATAAAAAATTTTCTATATTTTTAACCGTAATCCAAGCCTCCCCTCTCAGCATGTGTTTCCTCATTAATTCAACCTTTCCCACTCTCTTCAAGAGCTTGGGCAACTAATGCACTCTGAGGTACCTTTAATGCAGAGCTTTCGCATGAGGTACGCTAACGCAAGTCGTTTTATCAGTTTCGCGTGGCTGCTTTAGATGCGCGTATCTGCGAGGGTCGTTGCAAGAATATGTTGTGTCGTTTTGAGAACGTTTCACCAGCTTGCCTTCCTGCTAGTGTGACGAATGGGTAGTTCATGTTTAAGAAGGCGATTATAAGAAGGTCATTTATTGGTGATGCCACATAACTAAAGTTGCGATATTCCAATTCAGAAATAGTCTTGGTTGAAGTCCATGTAGTTTAAATTCAGAGAGAATGTTGCCTGATACAATAAAAGAAGTTTGTTCATGCCAATTGCGTGTTACTCATGACCATTCCTAACCCCCTCTTTATTAATTGGATGATACAAATCAGGTACAACCTTCATAAAAGAAAAGAGTAGGAACGCAGTTGCACGAAATTAAATCAAGTAATTAATACAGTTCCCATATATTTCAAGAGAGTGTCAGTTTGGTTAGGAGCAAGTTTGAAGTAAGCGTTTTCTACCTCTGTACTGAATGCGTCAGTTGAAGATGCGATTAGCTTTATCCGTGGCATTTCCTAACTTATGAATTCCAGAGATCGTGAAAAGCATTTTAAAGTCGAGCCGTTGAGAATAATCAAACAGAATCCTATCACCGCCACCTTAGCATATGGCAAGAGGCAAAAATTTCTCTTAACAAATCCCATGTATAATGACGGCACAAACAAATTGCTTCATGTACCTGTAGCCAAACCAAAATGAAAAAAAAAGAACAAATAAAGACACGTGGGCAACAATATAAGTATACCGTTACGAAGGTAGTAGAGGCACAACAGTTTCAGAAAACGCTTTTGGAACATTGTGCCAAAAACTTATGATTTACTATCGGAAAATCTGTCTCAGTGAGGATCATGTAAAGAACGTGATTCTTGCGATTGCATCTTGCACAATTTTCTCAGGCACGATTCAGTCTTGTATGACAATGAAGAGACTGAAGAGAGATAATTATGAAACCTTCATCATACAGCAGGCAATTTCGTAAATTGTTTTGTCCAGATAAGGAATAGATTCAAAGATTATTTCAGTTTCCCTCAGTGTAGTTTCGTCTGTCAGAATGACATGGTAGACCGGATATGCCATTGAAAGAAAGTAAACAAAATGTAATAATGAGCATGCAGGCATAAAAAATAAAGATCTAAATGTCCGTTTCATAAAAGAAAAGAAAAAAGCAATTTGTATGGACTTTTACGTTATGTTTACTCTCATATCCTTGGCAAGTTGTTTCCGGATATTGCTTTTTCCGATACTATTCAATATAATGTTCGTTTTGGAGATCACATAACTCTGGACATGCACTTGTACATACAGTTGACGGTCAGGGTGGCCGAGCGGTTCTAGGCGCTTCAGTCTGGAACCGCGCGACCGCTATGGTCGCAGGTTCGAATCCTGCTTCGGGCATGGAAGTGTGTGGTGTCCTTAGGTTAGTTAGGTTTAAATAGTTCTAAGTTCTAGGGGACTGATGACCTCAGCAGTTAAGTCCCATAGTGCTCAGAGCCATTTGAACAATTTTTGTACATACAGTTAACTTGCCATCGGCTAGCGCCATTTTGGTAAACAAACTTCTGTTTCGCACTTCAGTAGAGCTACGACTTGAATGACGTGCAGTGTCGCGACACTTGCTTCACCGCATTACCGACAACGGAACTACACGATGCAGCACGGCGCGTCAGGGCTGGCCAACTGGTCAACTTCGCCTCGCAGCGCTGAGCCGAGCAATTCCTCTGCCTCGTAGTGCGTTCTGCCCCGTGCGATTTCATATAAACAATATTTGGTGGCGTCGTGCTGCGCCACTCTGCTGCAGCGCAGTACCGCGCAGTGCGGTCTTACCTCAAAGGTTAAAAAGTTTCGACATGCAAGAGTCAGCGAGCCACTGACGTGTTCCAGCTACCTGCGTAGCGGGACGCCACACCTGACTGTCGCTGCAAATGCTCGGAGCCCCGTCATTACTGAATTGAACAATATTTGATAACAGTACGACTTTCCAAGCAGAGTCAGTAAGAAGGTTCATGTTGTGGACATCAATTGCAAAAGTGATCTGGGCTTTACGAGCACGTCCATCATAAGTTCCAGTAGTGTATACACCATGTATTGAACAATGAGTGACATTTTATAAAACGTGAGAAGTTCCCCCTTCCCCCAAAGTTGATTACGGATGGATCCATCCAACATGTTTAAAATATGTTTTGTTCTTTAGGTTCATGTACAAAAATGTTTTACTTGTATACTAACAAGAATTTATTTCAGTGTAAGCTGTATACGTCATACTCTACGTAGTACTATATCCATTGCGCAAGTGTCTCATGCAACCTGATAAAGCTGAACGATCTGGAGTAACCTTAAGTCGCAAGGAGAACTGAGCGAATACTCGCGCCTACTGTTCCTGTTGATGACCTTTCTGCCGAGAACCTGGTCATTAAGACGTGTCGTACCACAGCCGATGACGTCGCCTGAATCACATCTGTGGGTCCATCAGACCTGGTCATTGTCTATGGCAACATCCTGCCGGTCGTATGAAACAACCTCTGATAAACTGTACCGAACATTGTTCGTGAAACAGAAACAAAACCTTTGTTTTATTGTGACCATTTTGTATGCAACACCATCAGGGCAATATGTTGTCTACAGGGACAGTTAAACGATAATCATCCGTATGGATAACAAGCCATATAAAACATCCGTAATAACAAACATGAATCGCGAGAACTCCAAAACTGCGATGTGAGGCTTCCCCGGCGTACATGTTGTATGAAGGGTTGATGGCGGAACGGTTATTCTCCGAAATATCGTGAGCATTCGACGATCGTATCCAGTTGGACATCCTACAACCCTTCAAACAACTCCAAAACTGCTCATGCCACCCTGTTAATCCGTTACTCCGTATTATTTCAGTTTTCGAATATAAAGCCACTCCCATTACTTGTAAAGTGAACGTAAGTAAGAAGCAGATGTTTATCTACATAGTTCTGTACTGAATTAAAATTCCAGCCGTTCACACCAAGTCACGACACTTCTAGTTCCACGATCGGAAAGGTAAACAAAATTTAATTGTTATCTACTTAAACAAGTGTCATGATAAGAAGATTGCATTATCTGGATTAATTGTCTAATACGATTCCCATAAAAATACAAATAATTGTTGGTAAAGTAATTTCACACCTGACTGAATGTAACTGTGTAATTAGTACTACGTACCAATATTGTGTCAACAGAGGTCCTTGAGTAGTGCAGTCTAACGGCTCATCCAAAATCTGTCACAGACTTCGTCTTACTCATTCAAGACGGCATTGTAATAAATTAATGTAGCTAGTAAGGTCAGCGATATCATCATTCAGAGGTTCTACCTGACTCATGTTGTTGTACTCTATGATCTGTGATTGATTTTCGATTATCATCTGTTTTAAAACAAAGGATGGAGTATGGATTGCAGAATGTAAGCACGCCATTTTCTTGCTCTCTGCAATTTTATCGTTAACTGTAGGGGTAATTAACCTGATCTACGTTCTTATTTATAAGAAAATGCACCACGTCCTTTACTAATAACACGTAAAAGCCCTTTTCGTGTTTCAGCTTTGCTAATGTTGCGAAGCGACTGGCTTCTTGTAGAAAGTAAGCACGCGATTTTCTTGTTCTCTGCAATTTTATCATTAACTATAGGAGTGCTTGACGTGAGCTACGTTTTTATTTATTAGGAAATGCACCACTAGCCCTTACTAATAATACGTAAAGCACCTATTCGTGTTTAGGGTTTTAACAATGCTGGGAAACGATTGGCTGATGATGTGTCGACTGCGGGCGATTGCACGCACATTTGTATTTTTCATAAGCCAAACTTTTCAATCTAAAGTTCTTGTTACGAAGTTCGATTACTGTTTTTGCCCGTGTAATGAACATTATTCTGTCCATCAAGCTTTTCTGCTCCCAAATAACAACTCTGCACTTGACTACAGGAAAAAAAGAAAAAAAATACCAGCAGGAAAGTGAGCCACTCTAGCCCCTAGTCCAGTAAGATGCTTCAAAATTAATGAACCTCGATAATCTGATGATGAGATTCTTTCACTGTAGTCCTGCTGTGGTCACTGGGTTGTATCTCACTTCCAAACATTCCAAACAATTAGTAAAAGCATTTCATTTCATCCATTTTTTTTATAATGGGACACACTGCAAGTCTCAGTTCTGTGTGTGCGTTCCTCGTTTAATGTCTTTAAGTTTATCTAGCCACAATAGCTTTTAGCAACCACACACGGGTTCGGTGTTTTGAGGAGGCCTCGAAGTCAACACGCTATTGTCTGAGGGGTCAGCCTACTGACAGACAGTGAGCAGCTGCAACTAAGAAGCAAAAAGTTTTCTACTTAGTTCACTGCATAGCCAGTGGAAAACCAAAGAAAGTTAACCTGGTGAGAAGCATTTTAAAACAAACGCTTTTAGGTTCACCACAACGAAGAAGCTTGTGTGTTTCCACGCTTAGTCCTCTTTTAATTAACTAGCCGAACGATATTTGTTCCTTTACAGTCGTGGCAATGCGTTCTGGCTCTTGTTTCCAATGATAATGATTGCAGTTCTCCTGACAGTGTGCTAAAAAAAATTGATAAATCAGTAACGTTGGGTTTAATACATGGTCCCGTCACGTTAATGTGGCTATCGCCTATGTTCGATGCTGAGGTGCAATAACCACCCACAGACGGCAGGTGGATGCATTAGCAGTGAAGTGTAGAAAAAAGTGTCTGGGGACGCAGGCAACAGTGCAGTCCTTGTTCAAATGGGGGAACGCTGCGATTTGTCTGACATCGACAACGGCATGATCGTTGGCTTTTAGGGGGCTGCAAGCATTTCCGAAACGAATAAGTTCGTAAACTGTTCGCGTGCCGCCGTGGTTAAACTATATGGTGGATGGCCAAATGGCGCTATCCGAAACCGACGCCGAGGCAACTCTGGGGCACCACAGGTCACAGATGATACGGGTGAACGACGTCTGCGGAGAGGTGTACGAGCGAATAGACGAACAACTGTTGTGTAACTGATCGTCTAGAAGAGCCGAGAAGCTATATTTTATTCGACTGAGTGTCGGGTTGGCTCTCTTTGTGGTTCATGGTAGATTCATTGGCTGGCCACGTGCCTTGAGCAAGGCAGCCAGCTAACAACACAGAGTCCTAACACTTATTTAAAGTAATTTGGATCACTTTGGTGTCGGTCTTGTGTGAATTTCGTGTATTTTTTACGACGACTCGAATGCCCAGAAAAAACTGCAAAGTCACATCACCTTACTAGGCGACGTGCATGTTACGCCAACCACTTGTTTCAAATTGGATACATTAATGTAAAACAGTTCATTAATGCAGGTTTTTATGTATTATTTTATTGCCGTCTAGGAATTGTCTAATTCTTATCTAACAGTGTTAACCGTGACGGAAACAAGCTTGTATAGATTGTACTGTTTCCGTGTTAAAGCAGCATGGAACGTGAGTCACATGAAATTTTGGTTGTTGGGGTAAATGGGTCTTTTGTTCATGGCAGCTTCCGTTCCCACTTCATCGATCTCTTACCTTATCAGAGAGGTAAAGAACTATCTCGAGGGTATAGCTCTGATTATTCTACTAATTAACAGACCTGAATCTTTCTGTTCATTTACGGCAGAGGACAGAGCAAATGACTAGCTGTTAAAAGCATGCTGAGGAAATACGGAAATATTTTTGCCTTGCAAGTGTGACAGACTGGATATTTGCTGTTCCTCATTTTCTACTGTTAGCAGATTGGCCATATGTAAGGAAAATGTGAGCACACAGGCGTGAACTCACTAACATAAGCCATGTAAATGTGTGCACTCAGTCAAGAATCTTGTTTCACCAAGACCAATCTACTATGTGCAGGTAAATGTAAAAATAGTTTCATGAGTTACGGGGGGAGCACACACGAAATTGCAGGAAACTCACATGTTGGTATTTCAGTTAAACAGACTGACTGAATATGTAACTTCGCTATTACCATGGACTACATTCATTCGAACCTGAAAGAGAATTTAGTCCATTTCTAACCAATATTGACATCTATGTTATCAAACAGCTTGATATTAAACTGCATCTGAATGAGATTTTGGCTCATTTTATTGAGAATAAATAGTTTCGCAACGGATCCATCTTCGACTCTGTTGTGCTGAACTGTTGGCTCAAAAACATGTTACATACCTTACAAATGTACCTTTAAAGGAAAGTGTCGAGTCGGGCTGGGAAGAGCAGCGTTATGTGCGGGATATTCTACATTTTAATATTTACGCACGTGCTGCATTACGGCAGCAATATCATTTTAAACGGGCCACTGCGTATAACGCTATTGTCAATGTCAACATTACAAGTGCAAGAATAAAGTTAAGTTGAAAGGAATCGGATCTTTTACTGTTGTGGATAGCCCTTTGGTTTTTGTACTGAATTTTAGTATTTGTATGGTTATACCTTTTCTCATGGTGGTGGGTGGTTACTGTTGCGCGGTGCGCACGTATTAATGAAGTCGGCGGACTTCAGAGTTTTAAAGCGTTCTCAAAAAGCAGTTGTAAGTCATTATATCGTTAATTTGTAAAATATAGTAAATGAATGTTTGCTCAGTTGAACATGTATACAATGAGACGGTGCTATCTGTTGCGTTCCATTTGCTTTGCTGTTGAGAATTTCCGAGAGTGTTGTTAATTAGTGAATCACACTGAATCTCACTGTTTTATGGTTATGGCGAGCAACTAGAGGAAAAATTAACACCGAAATGTGTTCACTTAATATGTTTTGTCACCCCGTTAATCTGAGTTCCTGGCTGTAGGGACCTTCGTAAGTTTTTTGTAGTGTAGTGACGTTCAAAGGTTCAAAATTTTGCTCCGATAATCCTCTGTATTCATAACAACAATAGCATTCCTTTTATCAGCAGGAAGAACCACCATCTCTCCATCTGTATTGGAATCCCTGAGAGCCTTCCTCTCCCCTTTTGTCAAATTACTTTCCAAAGATTTACTGTGGCATAAGACCCTGGTGGTTTCGATTCGAACTGCATGAGCAGTTTCCTTGGGGAGATTTCGTATACCTGCTTCTATATTCGCGAAAATATCAAATGGTTCAGATGGCTCTGAGCACTATGGGACTTAAATTCTGAGGTCATCATTCGCCTAGAGCTTGAACTACTTAAACCTAACTAACCTAAGAACATCACACACATCCATGCCCGAGGCAGAACTCGAACCTGCAACCGTAGCGGTCGCGCGGTTCTGGACTGAAGCGCCTAGAACCGCTCGGCCACTCCGGCCAGCGCGAAAATATCCTCAACTGGTACTCTCATAGGTGTTAGAGCGTAGTATTCTCCATTTGCAAGGACGGAAATCTCATCTTGATATCATACTCTTTCCGACTTGTTAATAACAGTATCAGACATCACCGTGCTGCTTGTAGTTGCTACATTAGTTTGTAACTTTCCAAACTTTTTCTTATGCCTACTAGTAGTCGTTTCATCATAGCGCCCATAGATATGAAAGTAAGGTAATCTGTTTTATTAAAAAGGTCTATCTATACCGTACTAGCAAGGAATAAATGCAGTTTCATTAACTTACGGTCAACAGAATCCATTTCTCAGCTTGTATAATGTATCCTTTCTCTGAGTAGTGCTCTTTCTGTACAGTCATAAATCCGATGCATCCGAGCTTGTTTTGAAGATGTCCAGCGCAGTTCTGGACGAAACGTCAGGAACAGTAGATGTCTTGGACCACGACCTTATAACCCGAAAGATTCACCAGCAGCTATGTCATCCAATTGTGAAAGCCTTCATTCTATGATTCCTGTACGAGCCTTGATTTCTCTTATTTTACTAGTATTACGATGATCATTTCTCCTCATGTACGTTGGCGAAAATAAAATATTGTCACACTCAGAGGAGAAAGCTAGTGACTGAAATTTCCTGAAAAGATCTTGCGGCAACGATACCGCCTTTGTCTTAATGATTTATATACCAGCTGATTTATCATATTACTGACACTCTCTCCCCTATTTCGCTATATTACAGAACAAGTTGCCCTTCTCTGAACTTTTTCGACCTTGTCTGTCGGTTCTATCTGATAAGGATGCCACACAGCACAGCATTACTCAAGCAGGGGACGAACGAGCATAGTGTAGGCAGTCGTTTTAGTAGACCTATTGCATGTTCTAAGCGTTCTGGCAATAAAGCATAGTCTTTGGTTTGTCTTCCCCACAACATTATCTATGAAATCCTTCCAATTTAAGTTGTTCGTAGTCGTAATTCTTATTAGTCAAATTGACGTAAATTTGTGACACTGATCATGTAACCGAAATTTAACGGATTTCTTTTTATACTCATGTAAATGATCTCGTACTTTTCCTTATTCTGTACCACTGTCACTTTTCGCACCATTTAGATATCGTGTCTAAGCCATTCTTCAACTAGTTTGATCTTCTGATGACTTTAGTACACGGTAAATTACAACGTCACCTGCACACAATCTAATAGGGCTTCGAAAATTATCTCCTTTATCGTTTAAGTAGATTAAGAGCAACAGACGTCACCTGTTGATAGCACTCATTGCTTCGTGCAAATAAAGAGCTGATTGTGTTTCACGAGAACGACATTTTCTGCTTTCGTGCTGAAAATGGTTCAAATGGCTCTGAGCACTATGAGACTCAACATCTGTGGTCATCAGTCCCCTAGAACTTCGAACTACTTAAACCTAACTAACCTAAGGACATCACACACATCCATGCCCAAGGCAGGAGTCGAACCTGCGACCGTAGCAGTGGCGCGGTTTCGGACTGAGCGCTTAGAACCGCTCGGCCACCACGGCCGGCCTTCCGTGCTGACTGTGTGTCAATAGACAGTTACCTGCGAGGTAATTCATAATATTCGAATACGGTATATGTTCCAAGATATTACAGAAAATCGACGTTAGTGATAGGGGTCTGCAGTTCAGAGGATTACTCCTATTTCGTTTCTTAAGTTCTGGTGTAACCTGTGCAAGTTTCCAGTCTTTTGAGACTGATCTTCCGTCGAACGAGCGGTTGTACACAGTTGCTATGTATGGGGCTAACTGCATCAGTATATCCTGAAAGGAACGTTACCGATATTCTTCTAGACTGGAAGACTTGCCTTTACTAAGTGCTTTTAGTTGCTCCGCTACACTGAGAATATCTTGACCCAAGTTACTCACTTTGGCAGTTGTTCTCGATTCGAATTCTGGAATATTTACTACGTCTTCATCAGTTAAGAAATGTCTGAAAAAGGTCTTTAATAAAGCTTTAGTGGTGCTGTCATCAGTAATGAAACCGCTGGTATCGCCCAATGGTGGTATTGACTGTGCTTTCCGGTGATATACTTTACGTACGACGAGCACCTCTTCCAATTTTCTGTTAGATTTCGAGACAGAGTTTCACTGTGGAAGCTATAAAATGCTTCTCGCACTCGTGTCCGCTCCAAGTTTTGAGATTCAGTATAACACCGCGAATACACAGAATACAAATATATTGTTTCAGAATTGTTAACAGAGGTAACTGTTTTAGTACAAATCAAGAGCTGATAGACTGAGAAGTTGACGTGTTTATCTTTGCTGTGTTGTCATCTTTGGGATCGGTTGTGTACTGGAAAATGGGTTTTCTGACCAGAAACATAGGTCGTACAATAACTAAATTTGTGAAACGAGACAGAAAAGTGTTCATCTACTCTGAAGAGCCAAAGAAACTGGTACTCCTGCCTAATATCGCGTAGGATCTCCGTGAGCACACAGATGTGGTATGGACTCGACTGATATCTGAAGTAGTGCTGGAGGGAATTGACACAATGAATCCTGCAGGGCTGTCCATAAATTCATGCGAGGGGATGGAGATCTCTTCTGAACAGTACGCTGCCAGGCATCTCAGATATGTTCAACAATGTTCCTGTGTGGGGAATATTTTGGCCAGCAGAATATTTTAAAGTGAGAATGGTGTTCCTAGAGCCACTCTGTCCCAATTTAGGACGTGTGGGGCGTCGCATTGTCCTGCTGGAATTGTCCACATCCGTCGGAATGCACAACGGACATGAATGGATGCAGCCGATCAGACAAGACGCTTACGTACGTGTCACCTGTCAGAGTCTTACCTAGACGTATCTGGTGTCCCATATCACTCCAACTACACGCGCTCCACACCATTACAGAGTCTCCACCAGCTTGAACGGTTCCCTGCTGACATGTAGGGTCCATAGATTCGTGAGGTTGTATCCATACCCGTACACTTCTATACGCTCGATACAATTTGAAACGAGACTCGTCCGACCAGGCAAAATGTCTCCATTCATTAACAGTCCAATGTCGGTACTGACGGGCCCAGGCGGGGCGTAAAGCTTTGTCTCGTGCTTTCATTATAGGTGTACGACTGGGCCTTCGGCTCCTAAAGCCCATATTGGTGATGTTCCGTTGAATAGTTCGCACGATTTACGGAAGGGTCGCACATCTGTCACGTTGAACGATTCTCTTCGGTCGTCGCTGGCCCCGTTGAAGCAGTATCTCTCTCCGGCTGCTACCTCGAAGATGCTGTGTCCCATCGCTAATGCGCCGACTACAGTACCTCGTTCAAACTCACTTAGATCTTGATAACCTGCCATTGCGGCAGCAGTAAACCATGTAACAACTGCGCCAGACACTTGTCCTATATAGGAGTTGCCGACCGCACCGCCGTATTATGCCTGCTTTCGTATCTCTTTATTTGAATATGCATGCCTACACCAGTTGCTTTTGCACTTCAGCGTAGTTATTACATTATATTAGGGGTCTAAATGCTTAGCTGAATGGTAATGCCGGCACGGTAGCTCAGCGTTTTCGGTCAGAGGCTTAGCTGCCCTCTGTAATTAAAAACTGAGTGAATGGATCAACAACGAACTTCAACAGGTGTCAGGGGACGACCGCAACGAGCGATTGCAAAGAACAATATCGAACAAAATGAGATGAAAAAGAAGTGGTAACGTGCTTACCTACAATGCAGCGGTCCCGAGTACGTTTCCGGGCTGGGTTGGAGATTTTCTCCGCTCTTGGACTGGGTGTTGTGTTGTCCTCGTCATCATTTCATCCTCATCACTAGCACGCAAGTCGCCCAATATGGCGTCGACTGAAATAAGAACTGCACTCGGCGGCCGAACTTCCCCTGGATGGAGCCTCCACAGCAACAATGCCACACGCTTATTTAATTTTTCATTATATTAGAATGCAAACTTTTGAAGACTTGGGAAGGGATCAAGAGAACAATTGAAAGAATAGCATCAATTGCACAGGCTATGACTGACAGAAAATTCGAAACATTCAAGAATGACACAAGAACTGAAATAGATAGCAGCAAGGCAAAAGCATAAATCCTGAATTTTGTTCATGCAGGAAAATCCAGAATTTCTGACCCTTTTTCACGATCATAGCACTGCGAAGATAAATGACATACAGGATGTTCAGAATATAGTCCTACAAAAGTAACCTTAATTATGAAAAGGGTAAGTGACTTACGATGCATTCAGTGGTGTATCAAACTTTTCTGGAGTTAATTACCTTTTCCACAGTTAATTTACAAACAGCCTTTACTACAGATACTGTGTCAGTGGCGTCGATTCAGTGGAAAACTCCAGGGTCCGATGAAATGCTTATGAGATTATGCACATAATTTGCGTCTAAGCTAGCCTATATTTTCATCAGCACACAACATTGAGGAATCGGACAAAATTCTATGACCATTAGTTGGAAGAAAGTGATGGTAACGTAGAGCAAGCGACTCACAAAATTACCGTCCTCTTTCTGCGACATATCTCTTTTGTAGGATATTAGAACACTATCTGAGCGTAAAGTTAATTAGTTATCTCAAACAGAACTACGACATCTCTGCTAACCAACATGGATTTTGCAAACATCTGTCTTTCGAATACCAACATGCGCTTTCCTCAAATGCCACGCTGAAAACCATGGATCAAGACAACCATGTAGAAGCATTTGCTTCAATATCACACCACCGCAAATCAAACGAAGTACGATCAGGTCGGGTATCAGGAGAAATTTGTAACTTGAGTATTTCTTGCAGGAACGACCCAATATGTTGTCTCGGATGGAGAGTCACCGAAAGATGTAGAAGTAACTACTATCGTGCCTGAGAAACACGCATTGGCACCGTTGCTGTTCATACAGATTATTAACGATTATGCAGACAAAATCGGTTAACATACTTAAATTATGTGTTATGTTATGTTATGTTAATCGGGGACCTAGAAACGACGGAGAGGCGCGCGCGGGATTAGCCGAGCGGTCTTTGGCGCTGCAGTCATGGACTGTGCGGCTCGTCCCGGCGGAGGTTCGAGTCCTCCCTCGGGCATGGGTGTGTGTGTGTTTGTCATTAGGATAATTTAGGTTTATCATTGTGTAAGCTTAGGGACTGATGACCCGAGAAGTTAAATCCCATAAGATTTCAGACACATTTGAACATTTTTTTGACGGAGAGCCTCCGTCCTCGCCGCAGCCACAGTGGTCCGCAACCCCACGACGACTATCGCAGTCCACTTCAACCCTCGGCCGCCCCACACCGAACCCAGGGTTATTGTGCGGTTCGGCCCCCGGTGGACCCCCCAAGGAACGTCTCACACCAGACGAGTGTAACCCCTATGGTTCCGTGGTAGAGTAATGGTGGTGAACGCATACGTGGAGGACTTGTTTGCGCAGCTATCGCCGACATAGTGTAGCTGAGGCGGAATAAGGGGAACCAGCTCGCATTTGCCGAGGCAGATGGAAAACCGCCTAAAAACCATCCACAGACTGGCCGGCTCACCGAACCTCGACGCAAACCCGCCAGGCGGATTCGTGCCGGGCACCGGCGCTCCTTCCCTCCCGGAAAGCCGTGCGTTAGACCGCACGGCCTATTGGGCGGGCCAAAAATTATGTGTAGTGAAGTACTGTCTCAAAAGAACAGCACCATTGTTCAGTCAGCTCATGATTTCAGTGTGTTGCAATCCTGGCAGCTTGTTTTAAACGTTCTTCTCAAAATGCAAAAACGTAGTATCCTATAGCAACAGCGTCAATGAGTCACGGCTACATTCATACAAATATGTGGTTTTAATAATCTGTAGAAATACGAAATGAAATGGTGACATATGTTCAATCGTAAGAATTGCTTGAATAATGCCAAAATTCGAGCCTGCAAAGGAGATCTCTTACAAAGTACTCGTGCGATTTACTCAAGAATATTACTCAGTCCCCTACCCCCCCCCCCCCCCCCTCTCCGCAACACCATTGACTTTCCTGTAGCGGAGATGGCTTGTGCGCCTCAACAATACGGATAACCGTACCGCAGATGCAACCACAACGGAGAGTGTCTGTGGAGAGACCAGACCATCAAGCGGTTCCTGAAAAGGATCAACAGGATCCTTAGTTACAAGGGCAACAGTCTAGATAATATACTTATTTGGCCTTATAATGTAACCCAACATATCCTTGTTGTTGTAGTACTGGTAATGACTGAAAGCAAGGGGAAACTACGACCGTTAATTTTTTTTCCTCAGAGCATACAGCTTTGCTGTATGGTTTTGTGATGATGGCATCCTCTTGGATAAAATAGTTCATAGGTAAAATAGTCTCTCATTTGGATCTCTGGGCGGAGACCACTCAGTAATAAATCGTTATCAGTAAAAACAAAACACATTCTATAGGTCGGAGCATGGAATGTTAGATCCCGTAACAGAGGATGTAGGTCAGAGAATTTATATGTGGTGTGACTTCGTGAAATGTGGTGATAGGGAGTACGTGACTTCTGACCAGATGAGTGCAAGTTTATAGATACAAAATCAAATAGGGGTAATGCAGCTTTAATCATGAATACGAAAATGTGAACGCTGGTAAGCTGCTGTTAACCGCACACTGAACACGTTATCAAATCTAAGGTAGACACGAAGCCAACACACATCACAAAGGTTCAAACTGATATGCCAACCAGATTCGCATATCAAGAGAAGATTGAGAATTCGTAAGTAGGTAAAGAAAAATCGATAGTTAAGGGAAATGAAAATGTAATTGCGGTGAGTGACTAGAACTCGGTAGTGGGAAAAGGAAGAGAAGGGAAAATGTAGGAAAATATGGACTGAGACAAAGGAATAAAAGAGGAAGCAGCCTGGTATAATTTTGCACCAAGCACAATTTAATCAGCGAAAACAGTTTGCCGAGCGGTCTAAGGCGCTGCGGTCATGGACTGTGTGGCTGGTCCCGACGTAGGTTCGAGTCCTCCCTCGGGCATGGGTGTGTGTGTTTGTCCTTAGGATAATTTAGGTTGAGTAGTGTGTAAGATTAGGGACTGATGACCTTAGCAGTTAAGTCCCATAAGATTTCACACACATTTGAACATTTTCTGAAAACAGTTTGAAGGCAAATCTGCAATTTAAACTTGGAATTAAGTAAAAAATAATTTGGTCAATGCTGGTAGCAAAGTAACTTTTCTTCAATGCGAAAAACTTTCGAGAGATTTCTCTACTGCCGGGATTTGAAACAACTTCCGACAGAGTGGGTGTCAAGCCCTGCCGTGAGTTTTAGTGCTGTGTTCGACTGAGGTTGCTTGCAGAATGGCCGCAGGTGCTACTCCCTGGATAAATTATTACTAGTACTTGCCGCCTGTCAGACACTTGTAAGGAGGCAAATAATGCTTAATGATTTGCGACTTACTGTGCTAAGGCCATCTGATGTCTCTCAGTTTATTAAGTTTCCACGATATACGTACTCATACATGACAAGCAGCTCATATAATGTGCAATATGGTGTGTCAATAATACTTAGACAAACTCTGCCGGCAGGCTCTTCCAAGTTACATTTCATATTAAGTTCCTGATGAACTCTTTCAAAATGTGTCTCACGCCGTAAGGAGATTTTGTGTTTTATTTATTATCTGACTCTAACTTAATTTGGTCACATATTTCGAGATGTAATGCTCAATGTTGTTTTTATCTCTATGGATACTTAAAAGGATTCGTGTTATGCAGTTGTTAAAACAGTTCGATGGGATATTATGACCTGTACTCTACAGGAATTTCGTAAATCTTTCCACACGAATGCTGTGATTCTTTCTATTGGGCTAATAACTCATGGCTGACATCCCTTTTCTGTCCCGTTATTAATGCAACATTCCAAAAATGCGCCGCGCAGCTTCCACAAAGTTTTCTCGTAACTCATTAATCATGTAGAAAGCATGATGTTCTTTCTACGACACCACTACGCAATCGGTCAATTATTACGCATTAATATCTAATCAAACAGTACTAAACCGAGAACTTCATCGAAGTTTTCAGCTTTAAAAAAAATCTTCCGGGTAGATCATTCTTCAAGAGAAGGAAGGCCTCGAATATTCCGTGGCTTGAAAATCTAGCTCCTTATGAATCTTTAGCAATTCTTAATATTTTTCTGTTAGTGATAAATTGTGAAGTAATACAGCTTCCAAACTTAGCTTGGAGGAGTCCGTGAATAGCCTGTATTTTATAGGATCATAGTTCATATTCAAAGACTTCATGAAACCATTACTACCGCAGCAAAGGAAAATATTGTTTTCCTCCTAAAAGGAAGGAATAAGATTCCTCTTAGTGGTCTGTAATGTGAGACACTGACATCATTTTGTAGAAGATTCTATTGCTTTTATCTTGAAAGTTCTGCTTCCTCCTGTGACAGACCAAGGTCTCTAATGAGATCACTCAATTCCGACTGACTCAGTTGGTGTGGTTTATTATCTTTTTCCTCAAAACTAGGGACATTGGTTTGTTTCTTCCACACTGTCTACATTTTCTATTTCCACCTCGAAGTTTAGGGATGGAGTAGAAATTGATAAAGTATCTGGATGCGGATTAGGTCGATATGATTGAAGACTGAGGTACTGAATTGTTCTTTTTTTTCCATTGACACTCCTGCTTTATAGGCGGAAAATAGAAATAGCAATCGTATATATGGCTTGCAGGCTCTTGATAAACAATACGTGCAACAAATGCCATGAATCATTTCTTATTTTTCAGCTCTTCTCGTGGTATAACTGGACAAGAGTTGCAACATATGTGGAACCCATGACTTATCTTGGACACCTATCTTCACAAAAAATGATTTCAGTATGCAGTCTTCAGAAGAGGTGTCAGATTCCGTTTCTATGATGAAAACTTTACTTCACCACAAATGTAATAAAAATCATTGACTGAATTTACACATTTTGGTGCCATTTTAATAAAGTTTACTTCTTAAAAGACTCAATACACCAGAAATTCTGCACTAACTACAACAAGAACGACATTGAAATTACACTCACAGCAACAATCAGTATACTTATAGCCTATAAACAGTTGAAGAATATTGTGTTTTTGTCAGTTGGCTAGTATGCCTGTTTTCAAAATAAAAGTTTCACCAAACAAAAAATGTAGACTTTAAAAAATTAACTTGTTACCTTATCGCCGAAACGAGAGCTAATTGGTCATAGTTATATTTATTTATGAATTCAGCAGATCGAAATAGATAAGAATTAGCTACATTTGAGGCTAAATATTTTTCGTTGTTGGCCAATATTATCATTAAGCTGTGCTCCACAGTTACTAAAAATATCGAAGATATCGACAGCTGCAAAGCTGCATATTTTTCTGCCATTCGAACACAAAACATCTATGTCTGGAACAGAAAGAATCATCGAAGCATCGCCGTGGGTTCCCGCGTCATGACCATTTACACGGAAGATTGATGTCCTGACGGATTCTGAGCCCTTATGTGAAAAATAAAGTGATTAATCGTAGCACCCGTCAAGTAAAGAAACTGTTGGATTTCAGGAATACTTGCATAATCAGAAACTACATACCTAAAGAATGAGAAAATGTCAAAACGAGGAACTGACATATCGAAAAACATATTGCATTTAGACTTAGAGAAAGCTTTTGACTATGTTTATTGGAGTACTCTCTTTTAAATTCTGAAGGTAGCAGGGGTAAAATACAGAGAGCGAAAGGCTATTTACAAATTGTACAGAAAGAAGATGGCAGTTATAAGAGTCGAGGGGTATGAAAGGGAAACAGCGGTTGGGAAGGGAGTGAGACGTGGTTGTAGCCTATCCCAGATGTTATTCAATCTGTATATGGAGCAAGTAATAAAGGAAACAAAAGAAAAGTTCGGAGTAGGTATTAAAATCCATGGAGAAGAAATAAAAACTTTGAGGTTCGCCGATGACATTGTAATTCTGTCAGAGACAGGAAAGGACTTGGAAGAGCAGTTGAACGGAATGGACGGTATCTTGAAAGGAGGGTATAAGATGAACATCAACAAAAGCAAAACGAGGATAATGGAATGTAGTCGAATTAGGTCAGGTGATGCAAGGGAAAGATCAGGAAATGAGACACTTAAAGTAGTAAAGTAGTTTTGCTATTTGGGGAGCAAAATAACTGATGATGGTCGAAATAGAGAAGCTATAAAATGTAGACTGGCATTGGCAAGGAAAGCGCTTCTGAAGAAGAGAAACTTGTTAACATCGAGTATAGATTTAAGTGTTAGGAGGTCGTTTCTGAAAGTATTCGTATGGAGTGTAGCCATGTATGGAAGTGAAACATGGCCGATAAATAGTTTAGACAGGAAGAGAATAGTAGCTTTCGAAATGTGGTGCTACAGAAGAATGCTGAAGATTAGATTGGTAGATCACATAACTAATGAAGAGGTATTGAATAGAATTGGGGAGAAGAGGAGCTTGTGGCACAACTTGACTAGAAGAAGGGATCGGTTGGTAGGACATGTTCTGAGACATAGGGGATCACCAGTTTAGTATTGGAGGGCAGCGTGGAGGGTAAAAATTGTAGAGGGAGACCAAGAGATGAATACACTAAGCAGATTCAGAAGGATGTAGGCTGCAGTAGGTACTGGGAGATGAAGAAGCTTGCACAGCATAGAGTAGCATGGAGAGCTGCATCAAACCAGTCTCAGGACTGAAGACCACAACAACAACATTGCATTTACTCTAAACCCTGAAGTAGAGAGGCAAAAGAAGAAGAAACTGAGCATGGAGGCGAACTGTGATTTCACATGCTACACACAGAGTAGGGAACATTTCGTACTGCCAGTGTTCGCCCACCAAGTTTATGGAACAGGTAATTTGGAAGATGCCAAACTCTCTCATAAACAAACGTCGAATGCTACCCGGAACACACAAGTGAAAAGACCGCTGTGCGCTGTGCAGTCGGCTGCTGCGCCTCTGGCTCACCATATAGTATCGGAAACAATGCGCATTGTGGTATTCTTGCAGGTGGGATGACCACGCTGACCTCTGCATATAAACTGCGTACGTGTGTGCGCAAGCGACGCCGTCATGTGGCCAGCTGCGGTGCTTTATGGAAGCGTGTGACAAGCGGCAACTACGTTAAATTAACGCTGTAACCATATATCCGACGCGCTACCTCGTAAATAAATGCTCGTAAGGGAGTGTCCTCCTAGAGAGAGTCGAGAACGTCATTCGCGAATCAGATCCAGCGTAACGAACGCGAGCCCGCGCGACACGGCGTATTCTAAGTGCCGCGTAAACTACTCGCCGGCGACAAACGCAGGTGGAACGCCCAGGCAGCCGTGACGTATGTTTCCGGTCGCCTTCTGCTGCCCCTCGCCCCCTCGCACCTTTCCTATCTGTCCTCGCCCCGCTGCGCAGGAGTATGTTTTTGAAATACGCGAATATCGGCACCTACATCCTTCTGGCGAGCGGATTATGGGCCACCCACTCTCTGTTAAACTGCAACATTACGATCATTGTCTTAAAGACTTCCATGTCGTAGTTCACTGTAGTTGTCCGTGCCGGACGAACAAATGAGAAAGTGTAATAAAAATGGATGGTACAAAAGAATGTACCAGTTACGAATTTTAATACTGTCAACTGTAAGCCTTTTAGAGTGTTGGTTCAATGTCACAATTAAAGAGTAACTCGAACAATTTCAGATAAACGTATGCACGAGTACTGCTTTGTTGTTTCCCCCTTGCAGCGCCACATACGTCACATCCGCAAGACGTCTCCTGTGTGTAAAGTGTCTTGTGTCTTGCAGTTTGCTAAGAGTGTGTTTCATTTAAAGTTTATTTGTGATCTACTATGTGGCAAAAACAGCCACCGATAGCGTGGTGTCACCGCCACACTTGCTAGGTGGTAGCCTTTAAATCGGCCGCGGTCCGTTAGTATACGTCGGACCCGCGTGTCGCCACTATCAGTGATTGCAGACCGAGCACCGCCACAAGGCAGGCCTAGTCTAGAGAGACTCCCTTGCACTCGCCCCAGTTGGACAGCCGACTTTGCTAGCGATGGTTCACTGTCTACATACGCTCTCATTTGCCGAGACGACAGTCTAGCATTGCCTTCAGCTACGTCATTTGCTACGACCTAGCAAGGCGCCATATTCAGTTACTATTCGGAACAGATAATATTGTGAATAATGGTACCATCAAGAGCGACGTTCATCATTAATGGATTAAAGTTAAGTATCAAACTAATTACGTCCGCTTTCTGAATTCTAATTCCTTGTCATGTCCAGACCTCACGGCAGTAGAGTCCTTCCCTCCTCACGCCAGCCTGAGTGAGCTAAAACGCGTGCCTTTCGGGCACCACTGGTAACACGGTGTTGGCTGTTCTGCCAACCCAACAGATAGTATAGTCAATCTGAAATCATCGGATGTGTGTGTGGAAAGAGAAAAATCACAGGGCGACCGAAAGTGTCTGAAGAGGGTATAGGCTGTGTGAATACATCTTTCCTTCGTAGTCATAAGAAGTCTGCTTGGGAAGCGAGTCTTGAACTTCATCTACCAAAGACAACAGTGTCGAAGTTTTTAAGAAAATATTTACACCTGCGCCCATACTGTTGACAGTATGTGTTTGAAGGTCAGTTTACGGTGTGCGTTATAACTTCGCAAGCGAACGTGTTGTGTTCAGTAATGGCGCAACTTCTCATCTAAGTGATAAGGTAAATATCCATATTTTCGTATCTAGTAGTCAGAACATCCTCATGAACCAGTTCAATGGCCGGCCGGGTGGCCGAGCGGCTCTAGGCGCTTCAGTCTGGAACCACGCGACCGCTACGGTCGCAGGTTCGAATCCTGCCTCGGGCATGAATGTATGGAATGTCCTTAGGTTAGGTTTAAGTAGTTCTAAGTTCTAGGGGACTGATGACCTCAGAAGTTAAGTCCCATAGTGCTCAGAGCCATTTGAACCATTTTTTGAACCTGTCCAATGTCAAAAAGATTCCTCAGAATTAAACATTTTCTGTGTTGTGTCCTGATGTCAAGTGTACCGAAACAGTGGTGGCTTGTCTGGATATGTAATAAGAATGGCTCTCATCCCAATTAGAAGATTAGTCTGAAAACTTTATTTGGCAACAAGATGAAGCCGCTCCCCAGTGGCATCTCTTTGTGCGAGAGTGGTTTAACGTCGAAGTAGTTGGCGCTTGGATTAGTCATAACGGTCAGTAAGATAGAACTCTTTTGTGCTGACCCCATGTTCACCCTACGTCACGCCATATAAATTTTTCCATTTGGGGTTGGTTAGTTAGTTTAATATTCCTTGCATCATTTTGCATGATAAATCGAAATGATGTGGAACGAATCTTTTTACATTCACTTCCTAAATTAATTTGTACATGTGCTTACGTTCTTAAAATTTCTAAGTGTATTTTTTTTTCAAAAAGAAGTACATACAGATGCGAATTAGTAATCCCTTCTCACCACCCTTTACACATTACAGTAATAGAAATTCTTCTATAGAGTAGAAGAAGTTGTCAAGGAGAAGCTTTCTAAGTCTGTTTTCAAATTTTACGTTGTTGTCTGACAGACATTTTATGTCACTGGGTAGATGATCAATAACTTTTGTTGAAGCATGGTGCACCCCTTTTTGTGCTAAAGACAACCTCAATGTGGAGTAATCAATGTCATTTTCCCTTCTCGTATTGTAACTAGGTATATGATTGTTCCTCTTAAACTGTAGTGTGTTATTTACAACAACTTCATGAGGGAATAAATACCCTGTGAAGCAATAGTCAGTATGCCTAACTCCTTAATCATATTTCTCCAAGATTATCGTGGGTGTTTACCACATATTATTCTTACAGGACGTTTTAGAACAATGAAGAATTTGTTTCTTAAAAATTACCCCACAACATTATTCTATGTAACATTAATGATAAGAATATGCAAAACATGTAAGCTTTTTTACTTGTCTCTCCCCAAGATATGCAGAGATTCTAAGGCAGATGTGGCTGAACTAAGGTGTTACAGGAGTTGCGAAACGTGCTTCTTCCAGTTTAAATTCTCATCTATATCAACAACAAAGAATTTTGAAATCTCTGCCCTATTTACTATTTCCTCACCATGTGTTACATGCATCATTGGTGTAGCACCGCTAGATATGGAGAACTGAATATGTTATGCCTTTTTACAGTTGGGCATGAGGCCATTCGCAGAAAACCAATCAATCATACTTTTAACAACTTTGTTTTCCGTTTCTTCTGTTTCTGTGTGTATGCTTGGATTGTTTACAATAGTGGTGTCATTCGCAAAAATCAACTACTTTTGCTTGTCGTATATTAGATGGATGTGAGGAACAATAATGGACCTAAGATTGAGCCTTGGGGAGCACCATACGTGATTTCTCACCAGTCAGAACTATGTCGCCAGAGTATATTGACTGAATTACTAAGTACAGCTTTCTGCATTCTTTTGGTTAGGTATGACATTAACCATTAGTTGACTATACCATAAATTTCATAGAACTTCAGTTTATACACGAGAATATTATGATTCACACAGCCAAATACCCAGAAAATAACAGCAGCCGCTGTTTTATTGTTTAATGCTTAAAAAGTCTGGTGAGTGAATATGTTACTGGCGTTCTCAGTACAGGATCCTTTCTGAAACATACATTATGATTTGCTGGGGATATTATTGTTGTTAAGATGAGATACTTTATTCTAGAACATATCACTTTCTCAAAAATTTTAGAAAATGGTGTCAGCAGTGAAATATATCGTTAGCTATCGACATCTCTCTGTTATCGACATCTCTCTTATCATATTTGTTAAAAAGGAGTTGAACAACGGAATATTCCAGTCTCTCTGGAATGGTGAATCATTATATATTTCAGATGAGACAGGGCTCATTAAATAGGAAAAATCTTTAGTACTCTATTGGAAACACCATCTAAACCAGATGAGCTTTTATTTTTAAGAGAATGTGTAATTTTCTTAATTTTAGATGGAGAACTGATACATTGATATTATTGAATTTTATGATAGCTACTGTTTCAACATACTGCTGTTATTTTTCTCTTGGACTGGTTGTCCCTATACTTTCCACTACATCTAAAAATGGTTATTAAACGCATTTGCTGCCTGTACTTCACCATTTATAGCCATTCCATTCAGTTCAGTAGGGAAGTTGTCCTATCTCTGACTGGTTTTCGTATTTGTCGTTTCACTGCATTCCATATAGCCTTAAGTCTGACGTCAGAATTACTGATTTCTGACAGGATGCCATGTTACTTGACTTCTTAATAACGTTTGTTAGTAATTATGATTTGATTTTGTAATATGCAATATCTAAATATCCCTACTTGTTCTTTCCAAAAGATACATTTCCCTTTATTCTTTCGCAAGATACTGTAATCGTTCAAGAGACCCAGGGCTATTTACACGGCCGTTTAATCTTGTTTCTGATTTGCTTGTTCAGAGAGCTATTTTCGAGTAATGGTAGGAATTTATCATGGAATATATTATATTTTATATTATCATTTGGTTCGTTATGAATTTTATCCCCTATCATCACTTCTAAACTATTGTTAAGAACATTTGCCCCGGAGTCTGTTATTCTAACTGATTTCTACTGACCAGTATCCACACTGTAAGGCACTATATTATTTACCGTACTAACTGTGCGTCGTGATCAGAGAGAGCATTTGTTACAAAGTAAACAATTATTTTCTCTTGTGTCGGGTGTGCCTCCGTCACTGGCACCGACGATTTTGGGTATCGGCTCCTGCAACACTGCTCAGTATACGTAGCAGAGCCCTTCGCCCTTTATTAGTCCACGCAGGACGTCCGGTGACACAGGCTTTTCAATTGTGCCATCTGCTCCGATTTTCTCAGCGCCCTTCAGAGCCTCTGTGTGCTGTTCAGAGTCCATCCCTTAGTGCAACGTCTCCAAGAAAAAAAATGGCTCTGAGCACTATGGGACTCAACTGCTGTGGTCATAGTCCCCTAGAACTTAGAACTACTTAAACCTAACTAACCTAAGGACATCACACACACCCATGCCCGAGGCAGGATTCGAACCTGCTACCGTAGCAGCAGCAGCGGCTCCGGACTGGAGCGCCTAGAACCGCACGGCCACCGCGCCCGGCTCTCCAAGAAAGCTAAGGTTTTGACATGGGAGCGTATGACTTTAGGTGCTTTTGGGCCCAAAGCAAAACAAACAGTTATTTTCTCACTTTGAGCTTCACAAAAAAAAAAAAAAAAAAAAAAAAAACAACCATTATTTATTTGGGTCCTACTGTCTTTATCCACCCGTTTCTGAAAATTAATTACTGTGATGAAATTCTATTATCCAAATAAGGATTCCAAGTCATTTTTCCTATGAGAATCTATTAGAAAATCTACATTGATATCACTACAAATAACTAACTACTTGCTGCTGTCTGACAGACAGCCCAGTGGGTAATCCAAATTCGTCATAAACAGTTCATAATTGTCCAGTGGAGATCTATATACAGTTACAATCAGCTGTGTGCTATTTTGGGGCATTAATTCGCAAGAACACACTGCTGCCTGCTGATCACTACGAAGTCTACTTCTCTAAATGTTTTTGAACTTGTGTTCTGTCTAAATACGTCCAACAACTCCCCCTTTTTCCCATATTGGTTCTGCATGAGTAAGCCACTGGAGTGCAATGTTTTATATACAGGGTGATTATAATTAAAGTTAAACTTTCAAAACGCTGTAGAAATAACACCATTGGTCAGAACGACGTCAAATTGCAACTTAATATTATCGGAGAAGGGGGAAAACGTATCCCAGGAGAAAAAAGAAATAGAGAGAAAATTGCTCAATAATTGGCGCTATTTGTGTCAGAATGCGTAAATGACAACACGTGTCACGTGCACACCCATTGAAGTTGGTATAAACACGTTGGATACATGGCTATTCCTCCTTTTACGTGTGCGACGTTCGCAATGACTATCTGAATGCAGGATCGCGCTCTGCTTGTAAAGCTGTATTACAAGAATGATGACTGCAGATGTTCCGGACACTCAACGTTTGAAAAAAGGCGTTGTTCCGATTATGGCTGTGGATTGAGAGAAAATTATTCGGAAATTCGAAAAGACGGGTTCTTTTTATGTGCAAGCTGGTAGAAGGAGGAAACGAGTTGATTCGACGTCAGTGGAAGCAGTGGAGACGAGTGGTGGTGTGAAAACGTGTAGTGCTCGGAGAATTGCCCGAACATTGGACATGCCCGTCAGCAAGGTGCGTAAAATCCTACGAAACATCCTTCTTTGCTATCTATTCAAAATTGCCCATGTGCACGTGTTCCTTCCTGTTGACCTGATAGCAAGGCCGACCTTTACCTTAAAATTTATTTTTCGCTTGGAAGAGGACAATGATTGGCCGTGGAAGATTGACAGACGAAGCCCACTTCCACCTGACAGGATATGTCAATACAGAGAATTGTTGAATATGGGCAACGGAAAATCCACACGCAAATCAACCAGTACCACTTCATCCTGAAAAGGGCACTGTGTGGTGTGGGTTTACGGCATCATTTATCACAGGGCAATATTTTTTCGAAGAGACTGGTGCTTCCGGTCCTGTTACCTGTACAGTCACTGGTAAGCGGTACGAGTGTCTTGATGCAATTGGAGAGCTGGAATGACGTGGTTGTGCAAAAGACACTCATAGCGCTTACCAGTCACTGTACAGATAACAGGACCGGAAGCACCAGTCTTTTCGAAAAAATATTGCCCTATGATAAATGATGCCGTAAACCCGCACCACACAGTGGCCTTTTCAGGATGAAGTGGTACTGGTTGATTTGCGTGTGGATTTTCCGTTGCCTTGATGCGATAATTTTTATGCAAAACGGCGCACCTCCGTACATTGAAAATCCAATTAAACAGCTGCTGAGGCGCCATTTCGAAAATGCTAGAATTATCAGCTGCCATTTTCCTACAGCCTGTTCGTCCCGATCACCTGATCTTAATCCGAATGTCTTCTGGCTTGGGGCTATCTGAAAGATGTTGTGTTCAGTGTTGCAACTGCAAACTTAGCTGCATTGAAAGCACCCATTCACTTACTATTATTTGATAAGTAACCAGAGTGTTAAAAATTACTTGCTCCCTTTTAGTTTGTAAACTTGAGCAGCGAGCCCAAAATATCTTTGACTATTTCATTACCATGCTTTTGCGCTATATTTTTCAACAATGTTTGCCGACTGTTACCTCTCTTCTTTAAATAATCGACAACAGTATCGCCTTTTTTGTTTCTGTAGCGTCTCTCAGTAACCTCAATACCTGTCCTACGTTGACAATCTGTAGGACTTTCATTCGAAGTTTCTTCCCGAGTCACCCCTCTGGCAAGGATAATACTCTCATCCTACGATTGCTCAGCGGTATCATCTCCGTCTCCCTATCTCTCACCACGTTAGCGCCACCAGTTCTATGTTGCGATACGGTTTCAAGAAAACTTAACTGTTTATATAGGCTCCGTTTAGAGTTCCTCATTTATTATTGCACTTTAATCTATTGTTAGAGTCTTCAATGTGGTTCCATTTTCTTTTACAATCCTCACCTGTCACGAAAGTTACGACATACATTTCACAGGTTAATATTCAAATGGTAATTACAATTTCTTACGTACGTCATGCACAGTTACAAAACGCTTATTGTCTATATAAACAAAGATAACAAATTCTTTTTTTCTCTTTCTTACAGATTCATAGTCACTGGAGAGACTTTTAAATCTTTGTCATACGCTTATCGCCTATCAGACGGCCATATCTCCAGGATCGTTAGGAAAGTTTTCAACGTATTGAGAAAAAAAAACTGACCGACGGTGAACAAGATTTCTGGAAGAAATGGAATATACCTAACTGTGTGGTTAGTTTTGATGGCAAACATGTGCGCATAAAGGCACCAAAAACAGCGGATCTCTTTATGTCAGTCACAATAACTACTTTTCCATGTTATGCTTGCAATAGTGGACGCCAATTACAAATTCGTTGTTGTAGATATTGGCTCTTACGGCAAAGAAGGTGACAGCCGTAAGTTTCAAAACTCCGAGATGGGGAAAAAGACTGCGGCGAACAATTTTAATTTCCCTGGGTCGAAAGGCATTCCAAACACTGATATTTTAATGCCGCACTTCGTAATTGGCGATGAAGCATTTGCTCTTAGTAATCGCCTGATGGAGCCATATTCTCGAAGAGCTGCACGATTGGATTCAGTAGTTCAGTATCAAAGAGCCGGTTATGTCTAGTTCACGTCATTCAAATTCCCTAAGTCAAACTACTAGCGCTCCTGATTACACCATTTCGAAGCCTTCTGTTTCCAGCACTACCGTTACCATGTACGCATACTCGCCTCAAGAGCCTCCTGATTTGACGCTACAACGTATTCAAGAACAGCATAATTTCGGTGTACAAGAAATTGAAAATATGATATAAGAGAGAACAAATACAGTACCTTAATGTTAAGAATAATTTTTCTTCGACTTTATTACATCTCTTGTTGTATTTTTTCACAACTTAATTTCAATACAAATTAAATTGTTTTTTTATTTAATCTACAGATATAAATTTTTCTATATCACTTATTTTTGTACACCTTCGTCACCAATTTTGTAAAGGCCTCGTCGCTACTGTTGTGGAGGCCGAGTTGCCACTGTAGCTGCTGTAGGTCGAGTCTGTGAGTTCGTTAAACGGCTTCTGGTGCAATACACTGCTACGACAATTTCTCCCTGCCACTATTACACGGCTATGCACTAGAATCAGGTAACAGGATAGGAGAAAGAAGGCTCTGCAGCACACCAACAAATTAGTAACAAAGCCACACAAATGAGTTAAAAAGGTTTACTTACCTTTGTGACTTGTTGGATGATTAAGTCTGCAACGGTGCTTGTAATACACTGAAGCGACAAAGAAACTGGTGTGGGGATGCGTATTCAAATACAGGGATATGTAAACAGGCAGAATACGGCGCTGCGGTCGGGAACGCTTTTATGAGACAAGTGTCCGGCGCAATTGTTAGATCCGGTTACTGCTGCTACAGTGGCAGGTTATCAACATTTAAGTGAGTTTGCAAGTGGTGTTATATTTGGCGCAGGAGCGAAGGGACACAGCACCTCCCAGTTAGCGATGAAGTGGGGATTTTCCCGTACGACCATTTCACGAGTGAACGGTGAATATCAGAAACGCGGTAAAACATCTAATCTCCAACATCGCTGAGGTCTGAAAAAATATCCTGCAAGAACGGGACCAACGACGACTGAAGAGAATCTTCAACGTAACTGAAGCGAAACCCTTCCGGAAATTGCTGCAGATTTCGATGCTGGTCCACCAACGAGTGTCAGCGTGCGAACCATTCAACCAAACATCATCGATATGGGTTTTCGGAGCCGAAGACGCACTCACGTACCCTTGATGGCTGCACGACGCAAAGCTTTACGCCTCCGTCAACACCAACATTACACTGTTGATAACTGTAAACATGTTGCCTGGTCGGACTAGTCTCGTTTCAAAATGTATCGAGCGGATGGACGTGTACGGGTATGGAAGCAACCTCATGAAGCCATGGACCATGCATGTCAGCAGGGGATTGTTAAAGCTGGTGGAGGTCCTCTAATGGTGTGGGGCCTGTGTAGTTGGAGTGATATGGGATCCCTCATACGTCTAGATGCGACTCTGAAAGGTGACACTTACATAAGCATTCTGTCTGATCACCTGCATCCATTCATGTCCACTGTGCATTCCGACGGACTTGAGCAATTCCAGAAGGACAATGCGACACCGTATATGTCCAGAATTGCTACATAGTGCCTCCAGGAACATTCTTATGAGTTTAAACGCCTCCGCTGGCTGCCAAACTCCCCAGACATGAACATTATTGAGCGTATCTCGGATGCCTTGCAACGTGCTGTTCAGAAGACATCTGAACGCACTCGTACTCTTACGGATTTATGGACAGCCCTGCAGGATTCATGGTGTCCATTGCTTCCAACATTACTTCAGACGTTAGTCGAATCCACACCACGTCGTACTGCGGCAGTTCTGCATGCTCGAGGGGGCAATACACGATATTAGGCAGGTGTACCAGTTTCTTTGGCTCATCAGTGTACTAATGAAACATGGTTTCATGCTAAACGTAGTGCGTAATGACAGTGTTACCAGCAAAGTGAAATACATGCTGTCGACTTATCTGACACTGTGGTGCAATTTTGTATTATTTAAGCATGTGTACAAACTGTTGACCATGGACTGAAAGGCACATTTGCAGTCACCGTTCGAAACAATGATGAACGGCGGTAATTACAGTGGATGATATGGTAGAGCATGCACTGGTAATTCAACAACGTATATAGTCTGGTGTAGATGGGACTTCATCATAGACTGCGTCTCTAAGTGCTCCCCAAAGAAATAAATTGAGAAAAGTCAAATCTTTGGACCTCGCAGGCCATTTGACATCAGAACTCCGCCCTATCCAATGTCCAGGAAGGTTCTAAATAGGTATTTGCGTTGTAACACGGGGCGAGTGAGTTGGACAACAGTCGCATTTCAGCCATATGCACCAGTTGAACCTCTTCTAGAATAACCAGGAGAATGTTCGTCAGACATATGACCTCAGCAGTTTGGTCCCAAAAAAAAAGGTAAAAGGCTCATAGGAAAGTGTGCATATGAATGTCCTCTTAGAACACCTGAGATGTAGTAAAGTGCCGCAATGTTATGTCCTATGATGCCACACTATACGTTCACGACCCACGGCCGTTGATGTTGCAAGAAGCTAGTGTGGATTTTCGGCTGCCCAGTGGCGCATGTTACGCAAATTTACATTAGCAATCTTCTTTCTTGCGCTGTTTTTGACGTTCAAGTGGTCTGTCCACACTAGCGTCTTAATAATTCGTGTAATTGCCTGGTATACTGGCAGTAGTGATCCATGTACCCTATACCACTGTGTTGTTTTCGCGGCATTTCTTTTAAATTCACCAACTTCTCCTCAATGGTGTATATGTTTGCATGCAAGGAATGTTGAAGCAGAAATGAGAGGCTTGCATTGCATACACGCAAATATGTTGAAATTCTGAAACAGCGTGTAAGGCGGCCGGATTTTATGGACCTTACATGAGCTAAGTCCATAACGATAGTACGATAAAGTATATGATTCTCAGAAAACTATATTTTCAAAAAAAGCAATTGCAGTAACCTCATGTACCGAAAACTAACAAAACAATATCTACCAATAAAAGGACAGCGGCATGCGTAAATAAGTTAATGTGAAACACATTTTGGAGGCGAACCAAGCAGGTGGTTAATGGCAATGGAAAACCCCATTTAACAAGAGAACGCCGAGCTTCAGCATAAAGAGGGATAAGGCCAGAACAATACATTATTTCTTTTAGTGTAAATATGGCTGGGACCAAGGATAAGTGACTGCACGCCTTTAACAGGGCTGGTGGCGACCCAGCAACAAAAATAAAAATTCACCTCTTACGAGACAGAGGTTGGCTGAAGCCATATTGGGAGACGCAAACGTGACATTGTGGGGAATCTCCATTATATAAAAGCACTTTCAGAACCAAAAATTTCTAAATCTGGAAAACAGCGAGTGCACTGAGAGCTTTCCATCTGCAAAGTGTGGACGATATGCTTCACGTATCATGGCGACAGATAGAAAAGAGGTAGTTAATTACTCCTGCAGGAATTTTTGTGGGCAATGTAATTATGCACGTCATTCCACCCCTTAGCTAGTGTGCAATAGCCATTATTTCGAGTAGGGAAACATTGACGTTCTATGGAATGCAGTAGAGTTGAGACTCAGTGAATTCACTCAAGGCCAGAGTACAGAATTAGCGTTTCAGATCCAGCACAGAGACAACGCCGTTTCAGATCCCGATTGGTAAAGTACCATCACACTTTAGGCCACAGTAATGCTGAGTCGAGATTTTGCTCACTCCAGACTGTGTACACTTTAACCATTGAATATCAAGAGCTAAGATACTAACCTACACTGACGTTGAGTACATGAAAGCTTTTTCATTGGTTTAAAAAGGTAAATTTATTTTCCACCAACTTAGTGTATTGACCAGCTACGATATCGTTGAAGTAAATTTAATAGATGAAGATTTTTGATCATTCTTGCCTATGATAACATTTTCATTTGTAGAGATAATGATTTAATAATTGCCAATTCAATATGTCCAAGAGTTAAATATTTTGTTATTGAGTGTTGAAAGTAATTGAACAGGATTGTTGTGTATCACTTGACCCCTGAAAGCACAGTTGATAAGTTATATATAGAATGAAAAAGGGAACAGCTGTTTTGTCTTTCAAGAAAAGATCTCAAACTTTCATTTTTATTAATTCATGCACTCTAGTTAATTTCTAATTAATTTGTTACAATCCACACCTAATATTAGCTGCCTTACAGGGCCGTATTCAGATTTCTATAGAATGTCTGTTTAACACCCAAAGCTTGAGAAGACAGTTCAGAGGCATATCCATTTGGGCGTATATCTTACAAATGGCGACGTCTCCCAGCATGCGAAATTAAAATATTCTGATAGATTGAGGGTTTGCTTTTGATAGGTACAAAATACATAATCCTCCCAAATAATAAACTGACACAAATCGGAAAAAAATATAAATATAAATGTTACTCAACTGTATAGGAAGTGTAAATACAACTGTATTCATGTATTTATTATTTGCTGGTGCAACATATCATTGAACTGGGTTATGTTGAGTTCTGTCTCATCTCCAGTAACCGAAAAGCTATAAAAGACGAGGAAACGCGTTGAATATAGGACTGTGGGTGATATTTTGGGCTTATGATTAGATGTTAACGCGTAGTAAGGTTCGAAAAATTTGCGAACAGCAACGCTTAGAGGAACGCTCAAAAATGTATGAAAATGCTAGATTATGACAAAGAGAAGTCATGGAAGATCTTGACAGGATCCAGTTGGAGACGCAACAGGTAGATCAGTTTGAACAACACGAGACAGAATATGCAGAAATACCGAATGAGACCGAAAATGCAACACATGATGATCAATATGGTCCCAAGAATGGACATGAGAACGGGGTTGCTAATGAATCAGACGCTCAATTTGTAGATAGTGATTTACAGCATATTGAACCAAACGTAAACATATTGAATCAGTCAGGCTTGCAATTGCATGAAAGAACGAGTGTTAGTGCTCCTACACTATGTTCAGAAGTGAAGGAAACAGTTCACGAACAACGAGATACGGAACAGTTATCAGATGGCATCAGGCCAAAATGGTGTAGATGAAAACGCCAACATATTTGGAATGTTGCAGCGTTTATTACAACAATCTCAGGAATCAGAAAGGCGTATAGGAGGGCGCATTACACAAGGGCAAAAGGAATTAGAAGGGCGCATAACACAAGCGTAAAAAGAGTTAGATGGGTGCATAACAATGGGGCTGAAACTAAGAAGGAAATACAAAAAACACATGATAATATTCAAGACCAATTAGATCAAATATGAACTGAGGCTAAGCAAGCACAAATCACGCTTCAAACGCTCGTTACAGAGCACAATCAACTGAGAACAGACATTGACACTGTCCAAACAGACATGATTACGTTACGTGAAGTTACGCAACAAAGTGTTAAAATGGTTAAACAACAGGTGGAAGCTTTTGCCATCAAAGCGACGAGGAAAGCGAAACATGTTATTGTTGAGACGACGTCTCACAAAAGACCAACAAAAGCAGCATTAAAGAAATTCGATGCTCGTATTTTAAAAATACAGGAGAAAAACGAACATAAATTTCAACGGCTGAGATCGGAAGTTTTACGTTCGATCAAAAGTCGAGGTGATGTAGAAAGCGTTAGTGAGGAGTCGCAGACGACGACAGAATCCACTTTAGTGTCGGTAGATCGGTAGATACTACTGTGCATACTGCAAAATCAACAGTTGTCGCTAATACGACAGAAAGGGTACGCGAAATTACGTGTGACGTAAGACGGAAAGGCACATGGGGATGTCAGTCCGAAACCGCAAACCTAGAATGGGAAATTAATCAAAACCAGCGTATGACAGAACATCGTAGGGAACAGTGTGAATTGAGACTAGTTGTTCAAGGAAGAATAACAGGTCAATCGGAAATACAAGAGTGTGGTTTGCATCAAGGTTCAGTACGTCAAGCACAAACGTGACATACGCTGATCAAAGCATAGAGACGGGTTACGCAACGCCACAACCTGTAGGGCGTCTGACGAGCCAGAACTGCTTACACGTCAAGATAAAGAGCGGGTAGCAGGCGTTATGCACACGTATTGCGCAATGAGATCTACAAGTTATTCTTCGGCACAAAGGACACAGAATGAACCAAGTAACACACGTTTGTGTAGATTTGATGCAAACCTATGACAGAATTACAGTCTTCAAAACCCAGAAGGTACATCACAGAGAGAAGTGAGAGGTTTTGATGATAACCACTTTCTTAGAGTGCGGAAATATCAGCACGATAAGGAAGATTTAAATATTCTACAACCCCGTACATTTATTGAACAATTTAAAGTAGGAATACCGACACATTGACCATTGAAAGATAAGTTAGATTTCATTTGTGCACATATGGAGGGAGGTGTTGCTGAAACGATGCAGAAGATACCAGAAAACTGCAATTCGTATAATTTCCTTTAGAGCTGCCTTTATAGCAAGATATTCGTCATGAGAGGCTCATATGAGAATAAAATACGGATTATTACAGAATGTCTCATTCGAAAATTCGCGTGAGAAAATAGCAGTCAAATTCATTGAGAACATGGCTAAAAAGAACCAGTACTTGGATAAGCCATATAGCGACGGAGAATTGATTCAAATGTGCGAAACGAAACTGCCAATGACGTATCAACAAGCCTTGATAGGACGTGGGGGCGATAATGTAGAAACTTTCAAAGGTGTTTTGAGAGAAGTAGAATACATCTATGAAAACGACGCTCAAAGACTCGCAATTCAGGACAGGATAATTTTGAAAGAACATGTAACAATAAAGAGAATAATTATAATGGTAGAAATGATAGGCCGGTATTGGGATTGAATTCTGGACGAAATGGAAATAATTAAGGAAATTGGAGTGGTGGAAACATTAGACCACAGAGTAATGGATATGGTTTTAATAATGGTTGGAACAGGCGGAATACAGATGAAAATAGGAATGGAAAATGGAAAACTCAGGATAACCGACAGACTGATTTTAATCAGCGATCGCCAGGTCCATGGAAAGAAAGCAGATGGGGAGGTGGTGCGAGGACGCAGCCACAGGAAAATACTCTGGGTAATTACCGGAGAAACGAACCACAGACAGAGGTTGAGTTACGACCACCAAATCCTGTGAAGCGTGAGAATTGACTGACGTCAGGTATTGCAGGAGTTAAAGCAGGTAATACACTTTCTGCAGAAGCGAATGACAAGGTGACCGCACCAAAAAATAGGTTAAGGTGTGATGTGCAAGAATCGGAATTGAGATAATCAGAGGTATCCGTACAGATATTACGAATAGGGAGGAAGTCACAACTGAAGTGTTGGGACGAGATAGAGTGGAATGACACTGAAGATGAGGATGAACTTCCGGCATTACCTAGCATTGAGCATTTTGATTATGACGAAGCATTAATGTATATGATGCAGATGTTTGGCTCTGCAAGACGAAAAATGATTTTCAGCAGGGTAATACAAATCCTACTGTAACCGGTAACGCAACGATTGATCAAGACGACGGCTAATATAGGTCGCAAAAAAGAGGAAAGTACGGATAAAATATACTTGATCAAATGTTCGACACGCTGCAAGATCTACTAAAATCCTTCCACAAAACTTTGGAAGAAAACTAGAAAGAGTCTGAGGCGTTGCGGATAGAGGGAATTGATTAAAATCGGGAAGAACAATTTGATGATGGAGAGGAAAATAACAGGGCAAATATTTCGTCTGGATCGGAAAACGAGCCAGTTAATAAAGTATGTAAACTGTCTGATAAATCAGATTCAAAGGTATACAATTTTGGCAGGTATGAGACATAGTACGGCAGTATTACCGAGACTATGTAACCATCACACCAGACCCAAAGAACAGCGTCGTAATAAATGACGACACAGCTGAAAATTCGAATCTGTAACTCTCAGTGGCAGAGAACAAATATGATAACGAGTTGAATCAGAGTGCGGGTACTGAGGAGGAGGATATTAGTGTTTAACGTCCCGTCGACAACGAGGTCGTTAGAGACGGAGCGCAAGCTCGGGTGAGGGAAGGATGGGGAAGGAAACCGGCCGTGCCCTTTCAAAGGAACCATCCCGGCATTTGCCTGAAGCGATTTAGGGAAATCACGGAAAACTTAAATCAGGATGGCCTGAGACGGGATTGAACCGTCGTCCTCCCGAATCCGAGTCCAGTGTGCTAACCACTGCGCCACCTCGTTCGGTGGTGCGAGTACTGATACAATTAATGTAGAATCTGACAAATCCCCAGAATCTAAGTGTGAAGTACTGTCACACTTAAAGAATAGTTGCCAGGCTCTAAAATCCAAATTAAACACGATCACGCGGATGTGTGACGAGGAGACAAACTTAAAGGAAGTAGCTATGAGTGAAAATGAAGATTTAAAATGTAGATTGGTTACGGTAGAAGCTGAGCTAGAAGCAGCGAGACTAAAGCTGGACAATTTAAAAAAGGGAAATACTTCGACCCAACCGCTCGATGAAGACCATCAAAAGTTGATGGAAAATAACGCAACGATGGATGCCGATAAACACCCAGCAGTAACGGAACAAACACACATACATCGGTTAAATTACGAAGTAATTGGTAACATATAAATGGAGGAAGCCGAAGGCAACAGTACTTCAGAGATAAATCCGATATTTGGTGTCACAGTCAAGAGTATTGTCGTTGACGCAGTAGTAGATAGTGGGAGTGAATTAACGGCGATATCAGAGCCGCTATTCAATCGTTACAGTAGTGACAATGATTTATTAGTGTTAAAAGCACGAAAGGTCAAAGTACATGGACCAATTTTGGGATGTTCTTCGAACGTCACAAGGCAGACAAGACTTACATTTGGCTACGAAGGTCGTGTAATAGAAACGAATTTTGTCATAGTTCCAAAGATGTCTGTCGATATGATTATCAGAGCTGACTTCCTCAATCAACGTAAAGCTGTGTTGGATTTGGGCAGTTTAAGTACCACTTTGGGAGAAATCACCTTAAAATTCTAGGTAAAGCTGAGGCATGAAGAAATGTGTGAAAATTATACACAGTTACAAATACAAATAGATGGAGATATTGCTTGTCAGGATAATCCGCGATATCTAAGGACGAACGAATCAAGGAATATGAATTTGGGAATACTCGAAGACATTTACACAGAGATAGAGATAAAATACGAAGTCTAGAGGGGTTAATACATCAGCAAAGGTTGGAATTAGATGGGATATTACGCAAGCATGCGACTGTATTTGAACCGAAACCTGGAACAATTAAAGATCTACAATACAGATTCGAGGTTAATGACTGTAAGCCTTTTAGAGTAGCTCCATATAACATCCCATTGAGTTACCTACGTGCTGTATTCTTGGAGTTAAATAAGATGGAAGAAGATGGTGTTATTGAACAGGTACCGTCAATTTGTAACAGCCCGTTACGTGTTGTTGTGCAGCGTTGGATTACCCGAGCGGTCTGAGGCGCTGCAGTCATGGACTGTGCGGCTGGTCCCGGCGGAGGTTCGAGCTCTCCCTCGGGCATGGGTGTGTGTGTTTGTCCTTAGGATAATTTAGGTTAAGTAGTGTGTAAGCTTAGGGACTGATGACCTTGGCAGTTAAGTCCCATAAGATTTCACACACATTTGAACATCTTTTTTCGTTACGTGTTGTGGAAAAGAAGGTTGGAGTTAGATTCGTGACAAATTAACACAATCATAGCTCCATGAACAGATCGTCCAGAGAGACTAGAAGATTTGCTCCATAAAATTTCGTAATGTAAAAGTATTGATTTATGAATTAGCTATTAGCAAACTGAATTAGCTCCAGAATGCAGGAAATTCACCGGATTTACTGCTTTAGGAAGATGTTATAGGTTTAAAAGATTCCCCTTCAGATTGAACATTTCATCCGCGGCTTTTATTCGCGGTATAGGAAGTATTTTACCTAAGGAGTTAAAGGAACGATTGACATGTAATGTGGATGACATTCTAATAGCAAAGTCATCGTGTGAGAAACATGATTAAATTTTGGATACTGAAAGGTGTATTGAGGAAGAACCGTGACAGATGTGTACGTTGAATCACACTTCCACACACAGAACAGCGACACTTGTGCCTTGTTGTTTCGTAGCTTTCATAGTTGCTGGGGACTTAATTAATTAATTGTGTTAACGGAAGTTTTCTTTCGTTCTTGTTGTTATTCTATGCAGTTAGATTGCGTACTAATACTAGTCAGGGCCCACCGGTTACGAGACTTCGTAATCGGACAGACAGCGGCTAAAAATTTAAAATTATTTGCATTAAATATTTAATTAAGCTCCCATGCACGTGGCGACCGCTGCTTCGGATCGTCCCTTGGAATTCTTCTGATTGTAAAAATAGCAGACAGTAGTATTATTGTAGTAATTTGTAGTTTAGTAATTGTAGTCTATATTGCATGTGTAGATTTGGTAATTATCATTCTTCTAATGGTATTTTGCAAAATTTAATTTTTGATGTCTTCTATACGCGTTTGACAATTTTGTGCAATTATGAAAATTTCAATTGTTCGTTATTCGTGTTTGAGGGAAGCATTTCGTGTGAATGGTATTGTTGGAGATAAAGTGTCATTGTGTGTAATTTTCGTATAGTGACTAGTTTTGTATGTTTCGTAAATGATTACGCAATCGATGAAAAAGGCAAAAATGATGGATAGTGAGAATGACGAAATTGTTAACATGGCGAACTCGCCAACTGAGGAAAACAGTATCATGAATAATGAAGTAGAAAACAATTTAATAAGCAGAGAAAATAGTCCAGAACTAGTTCAAAATTTTTCACAATCAAAACATTTTCAGGATACGAGATTAACGACAGAAGATTTTGGAATAGTATCGAACAAAGATAGCTTTACAGCTATGACGAAAGAAGATGGTTGTACGGGAAATTTTAGGAGCGAAAAGAATTTTGAACCAGTTAATATGGAGCAGTTGATGAGTGCAATATTAAATTTGGGATCACGGTTAGACTCACAAATAGGAACAATTAAAAAGAGAGATGGGAACTTTGGCAACACGTTTAGAAACTGATATGGGAACAGTGGAAACACGGTTAGACTCACTGGGATCACAGTTAGGATCTGAATTAAAAACAGTGGGATCTGAAATAGGAAAAATTAAAACTGATATGGGAACAATGGAAACACGGTTAGGATCTGAATTAAAAACAGTGGCAACACGTTTAGAAACAGAGATGGAAACAATGGAAACACGGTTAGATTCACGAATAGGGACATGTTTCAAAACATGAAAGATGAATTAAAGAAAGAAATTAGAGAAGAAGTACAACTGATTTTGAATGCTCACAATAATAGATTAAATTCAATAGAAATCGGACAAAAGGAACAGGATAGAGAACAGGAAGAAAGAGATCGCGTGATAGTACAAAAATTTTCAGAGTTAAATTTACAACGTGCACACGATAAGGAAGAAATATTTAAAAGAATCGAGGAATCCGTACCAAATGACAGATTAAATAACCTAACACAACAGTATGAACAGTTAACTACTAAATGCGTCAATACTGAAACCCGAGTTGTGACACTTACGGAAGACGTAAATAAACAGAAAGAACAATTAGGTGACTTATCGGAAAGAGTTGAGGAGATTTCAGATAAATTGACAAGTTTTAGTTTAAATGGGGACAGAGATTTAGATAATACAGCACCATTGCCATTCGCAGAAACCGAAGAGTACCAGAACATAAATAAGCATGTTGAAAATCAGAGAAAATTTAATGAACGCGTCAAAAGGGAATTTGAGGCATTACGAATGCAAGTCAAACAAATTGAAAGCGAAATCGTAGGAAAAGACGGTAGAAGAAATTTAGAATCACAGATAGCAGAGGGGTTTGAAGAAAATAATTTGTTTCATTTACGGCATGCAACAAGAGAGCGCCAGGCGCGTGAAATTGACAATAATCGACGTTCGGACTGGGACAGACGCGGTAGGTCTTTGTCGCCACGAGGAGAAAACTTTGACTATAAACACTTCTTAACTGTTCGGAAGTTTAAGATCTTTGGCAATTCTAAGAACTATATACATCCATGTTCATGGTTAGATTAATTTATGTACGCACTTCCACCAAATTGGCCACTAAGACACAAACTGGATTTTATATGCGGCTATTTATGTCCTCAGGGGATTCGCTACACTAAGTGAATATGTGCCGTGGCGTGCACAGGGCCCCGAGCTGTAGTAGTGCTATTTCCCTTTTAGTTTTCTGCACTGCTGCCTACTCTTTTACTATTCTTTGTATCTATCAAAACAACTCTTCGACTATCAATCTATCTAGAGAGTCGGTAAAGAATAACCGGATATGACTATTTTACCCAAAAGTGATTTCGGAAATTACCGTTTGGACTTACTGTATCTTCTGCAGCATTCATTCGTAGTTTAAACGAAATTTTACCTGTTTATCTTCATGACAATATTACTTCATATGTTGACGATATTCTTATTGCTAAACGTTCTTGGAGTGAGCATAACAAAATTTTGGATTCATTATTACGTATTTTTGCAAGAGTTGGCATTACAGTGAACTTGGAAAAATCTGAATTTGGTCGCTCTCAGGTGAAATTTCTTGGTCATATTATTTCTACAGAAGGTATTCTTCCCGATCCAGAGAAACTAGACACTATTCGTAATTATGCTGTTCCTACTACAAAACATGATGTTTGTAGTTTCCTTGGTGTTTGTAATTTTCTTAGGCGCTTTGTTAGATTGGATAATTTGGCGACACCTCGTTTGTGTGAACTATCTGGAAAGGATTCTAATTGGTGTTGGGAAGAGGAAGCTCAGTCAGAATTTGAACAACTTCGTGATGCTTTAGTTGCTGCTCCACTTCTTTCACATCCGGATTTATCTAAAGATTTTTGTTTGGCGACGGACTCATCATACAAAGGCCTAGGTGCACATTTATTTCAAGACATAGAAGAAGATGGCGTTGTAGTACAGAAAACTATTGCATTTGGAAGTCGTGTTCTCTCTAAACCAGAAAAGAATTATTCGATTACGGAACTTGAAGCTTTGGCTGTTGTATGGTCTTTCACAAAATTTCGCATATTTTTGTATGGCAGACGTACTAAGGTTTACACCGATCATCGAGCTTTGGAATTTCTTATGTCAACAAAATTAACTCATGGAAGATTGTCATGATGGGCGTTGTATCTACAGGAATTTGATTTTAGTATTGCCTACATACAGGGTTCTTCAAATATTATTGCTGATGCTTTATCACGTGCACCTATAGGTTTGAAACAAAGTGCTGAGGAGGACTGCAAAGAAAACTATTATTGTTTGATGTATATTCAAGGTGTTGCGTTTGAGAATTTTATTTCGTCTTCGCTCCAGGACATCGCTAAGGAGCAAAATAAGGATCCAATCTGGAAGGACATTAAGGAGAAGTGGAGGAGAAAGGAAAGCGTAGCGATTAGACAGTATTATTTACTTCACAATGATATTCTTTTTAAACGAAAATCGGTCGACAATTTGCATTCCTGATGAGTCGGTTAATAAATTGATTTGGTATACGTATTTCAGTTATGCACACTTTGGTCCCAGAAAATGCTTTCATAAATTACGAGAAAATTGCTACTTCAGTAGTATGGAAAAACGTATCCGATCTGTTCTTGCCAAATGCAAATTATGTCAAAAGGCTAAGCCGCCAACTATTTCTCACAGAGCACCGTTGTTTCCTATCATTCCAGCGAAATTAAAGGAGATGGCTGCAGTCGATTTGTTCGGTCCAGCGGTTCGTTCTACTAATGGTTTTGCGTACATTTTGGTAGCAGTGGAATTGATATCAAAATATGTGTGTTTTACACCTTTACGCAAAGCGACTGCTCGTTCAGTATCTAATGCTTTCATCAAACATTTTCTTAAAGAAGTGGGTCATGTTGATAAGGTTATATCAGATAATGGATCACAGTTTTGCTCTAAAATTTGGCTTCATACTCTACGGCGTCATAAGATTAAACCAATTTTCATTTCACTTTTTCACCCTCAATCTAACGCTTCAGAGAGATGGATGAAGGAAATCAGTAAACTGTGTCGACTTTATTGTCATCAGAATCACAGAGCTTGGGATCAGTACCTTCATATTTTTCAAAACATTCTGAATGAACTCCCTAATGATTCAACTTCTTTACCGCCTATATTGATATTAAAAAATAAAGCACCGACAAATCGCATTTCTGAAATCGTTCCTTTTCCGCCTTCACGGAAACTGCGGCATTCTGAAGTTGTCAACCTGGCTCTACGAAATATTGCATCTACGGCTGCTAGAAGAGAGAAATCAGCTAAACGTCCTGGTCGTTTAAAAACCTTGTCAGTTGGTCAATAGGTGTTAATTAAGTCTCATCGTTTGTCTCACAAAGGAAAAGGCTTGTGTCGCAAATTTTTTCTGCTTTATAACGGTCCATATAGAGTTCGCAAAATTATTCATGACAACACTGTCGAAGTAGAAACTCTTAAATCTCGGCGCTCTAAGGGAATACATCATATATCGAACGTTAAAATTTTTGTGGAATGTCATACTTTTGAGAAACCAACAGGTACATGTAAACATGCAGAGAATACAAGGATACCGCGCTGTGTTTTGGCGGCGGCACATACTCAAAGCAACAGTCAAGTCTGCGCGCCGCACAAGGCAGTCGTTGACCGCAAACAATTACTTCCTACGTCACGCGTACCTACAGCTGATCGATCGAGCGCTCAGTGCGAATGCACTGACAGCTGTATACAAATACACAGTCTAATTTCTGTGATTAAATTCAGTATAAAACTATAGTGACTTGATAAATTATGTTATTAATGTTCAGTATTTTTCAGGATACGGTTGTATAAAATATTTAAGAACTTCAGGTAAATTCTGTGTGTGTCCGACGTTAAGAGGACTTGCTATCGAGAAACTTTCAGGAAGAATGTAATTACGAAGAAGAAACTAATAAACTAAAAAGGTAACTATTAATTGAGTTTGCCGGCCGAAGTGGCCGTGCGGTTAAAGGCGCTGCAGTCTGGAACCGCAAGACCGCTACGGTCGCAGGTTCGAATCCTGCCTCGGGCATGGATGTTTGTGATGTCCTTAGGTTAGTTAGGTTTAACTAGTTCTAAGTTTTAGGGGACTAATGACCTCAGCAGTTGAGTCCCATAGTGCTCAGAGCCATTTGAACCATTTTTTTTATTAATTGAGTTTATTTTTCAGGTAACATATTTCCACTTGTTACGTACTTTAGACGTAATTTGCTGCTCGCGATTACGTGATTCATACTTTGTGTTAACTGATTTTGACAGTGATTGATTAATGAACAGGGTTGTTACTTGTGTATATTATGCATCGCTTGGCTGCTATGCTTTTTCACTGATGTCATTTTTTTATTATGTGCCTGCTGTGCTTATTTATTTAAATTATAATTGTTACATGATTAGTTGTGATGATATGGTTATGTATGTAAATTATACTTTGTGATTTATCTGCTTGCGCCGTCATGTTTACTTATTAAGATTACATATGAACATTTATTTGCTTATGCTGAAATGATGCTAATGACCTCTTTATTATGTAAGATATATATTTGCTGCTTTGCGTATGGATTGCACATTTATACATTTCTGTTTTGTTGTCATAACTACTCTTTAATTTGGTATATAGAAATGCTGATATACGGTGTACAAACATGGAGTTTAGGTCATACTATGGTATTAAATATAGATTGTTCGCTTGGCAGAGCCTCGTTGTAGGAATTGTGCTGCATCCACACTTGTTGACATTCTGTTCTCCACTGGTATATTTACTCGCTATTGCATGTTTTGCTTACGCTCAGTGCTTTATATTTTAAGATAAGAAAATGAACTGCTATAATTCTACGAACGACATTGGTACAAGAAACTTCATTGAAGTCACATGAGCTGGAGGTTTATTGGAAGCTGTATAAATTTACGCTAATAGGAAGAAAGCTAACGATATGACATACCAACACTAGGTTTAGACCATTGACAGTCATTACACTGCATTCTTCGTGAGCAATTGAAATAGCAAGTGACACTTGACACAAGAAATACTCCATATGTTTGCTTCTGTTTTGCCATGATTGTTGCAGTGGTGTACACACTGTGAAATATTACGATCATTAACACTCCGTACTCGTACTTACTTACTGAGAGTTATTCAAACTAAAGGCTGTTAGAGGTCATGTATGCATTTCTTTTATTTAATGATGGACAAGGTAACCAAAATGTATTTTACGATTCATAATGAGTAGAAGATTTGGCTCAGGTGGACTAGACAGAGGTTGTGTGTGGACATTGTGTCTTCGGATTGTATGGGATGATGAAATTTGCACCAGGATTTTATCTGTACTTGTTCGAGGAGACTGACTAGAGGAAAGAGATGTCATGGAAGTGAAATGATATTGGCGATAGGGCTCATATGTATCGACGTACTGAAGAGGTATTATTGAGGTATTGAGATTGTATGAAGTTGATGATTATTGGAGTTTTGGTGGACAAGAGGTAAGGTAAATGATATTGATGATAAGGTTTATATGTATCGACGTAAGAGGTATTATTGAAGTATTAAGATTATGAGATGCTGATGATTATTGGAGTTTTGGTGGATAAGAGGTACAGTAAGTGAGGAGCATGTTTTTTTTTTTTTGTTGGTTTATATGCAACAAGGGGGATGAAGATGGCAGACTAGAACACTCAAATGGAAGGAAGATTGTCTACACACACACACTTTGTTAAATCACTAAGCAGTATATACTTTTTTTTGGAGAGAGGAAATATTAGTATATCTTGGCACACTGACAGTTGTTCAGCAACCGTACATTTGATTTGGGTTGGCAAACAGTGGTCTTGACATGATGACTATGACGTTGACTAACTATTATTGACTGTTATACACTGCTGCCACTACTACTTGATACACATGTCGCACATCAAATCTTTGACAGAATTGCATTTACACAGTTAACACTATTCAATTACACAGTAGTACTTAATGTGGATGAAAGATGAGTGAGTGTGTTTTGTGTGTTTTCCTTTCCTAATCCCAAATAATTGGTACCGACCTACCTCCTAAATATTATTTTACTTGTTTGTTGTGGCTTGCACTGACACCCATAAATATTATAGGTTTACTGATATTTGTGTGTTTGTAATAGTTAATATGACAATTATCTGATATCATTTGTGTGTTTATTATAATTTGTATGTTTAGTGTAAGAGCATTGAGAATAATTTTGTAAAAGCAATTGTGTGTGCCTTCAAACTGTTGTACGTGCGTGCACCTGCTCAACATTGCGGGGTGCCACAGGTGGACTGCTTCTGCTGAAATGATGTCACTAGTTGGTGTCTGAACCTGCTCAACATTGCTTGGTGCCACTGGTGGAACTGCTTCTACTGAAATGATGTCACTTGTTGGTGTCTGCACCTGTTCCACAATGCTGGGTGCCACTGATGGACTGCTTCTACTGAAATGATGTCACTTGTTGCTGTCTGAATCTGCTCAACATTGCTGGGTGCCACTGATGGAACTGTTTCTACTGAAATAATGTCACTCGGTGTCTGCACCTGTTGACCATTGCTGGGTGCTACTGCTGGAACTGTCAACTACTTGTTTATTGAACTATGGAAACCATTTTATGTGAATATTTGTATAAACTGATTTTTTTTGTGTATTTACTGTTTATGAAATGTTAGACTCTTACCTACACCTATTTGACATTGCTGGTCCCATTGATTGAATGGTACTTGTGTAAACTATTATGTAAAATCCCATGTATGAAAGCATTTGTATTTTATATATTAGGTTATGGAATGGTCAGTGCAAAGCCAAAATTTATTTACTTATGTGATATTTGCCTATTAATATTATCTTTTAATTTTTGTCTGTATTTTTTTTTGGACGAAATTGGTGGTATTTTCACCACCAATGCTGGCAAAAATACCATCAAATTCTGGCCTGTGGAGGAGGGGCATATGAAAGGTGGCTACACTGAGCCACAGCGCCAGAGATTGCGCCAAAGAGCATTATTCAGCCGCCTCCACTGGCAGTTCCTGTCGAGAAGTCGTGGTGGAGAGTGCTTGTTGAAATGTAGCAGTGGTGAGTCGTTGTTGAGAAGTTCCCATGGAGAGTGCTTGTTCAGCACTAGTAGTATTGTTTTGATGGGCTAGACTCCAGATGTTGGATTAGGGATGCTGTAATGTGCTTTTCGTCAATATATATGAAGGTAAAAATATTCCTTTTTTTTATTTATTTCAATGTCTTAAACAATAATGTCTGTTGGTCACAGGTTCAGTCAACAAAGCATCTGGCTCGTGTTCTTGTATTAGACTGTATTTCTGGTTACTATGTGCAATTATAGTATTTCTGTTTATTTTTTTAAATTAATTCAGTATAAATGGTATTTAAAATATCTTGTCGTATTGAGGAAGAACCGTGCCAGATGTGTACGTTGAATCACACTTCCACACACAGAACAGCGACACTTGTGCCTTGTTGTTTCGTAGCTTTCATAGTTGCTGGGGACTTAATTAATTGTGTTAACGGAAGTTTTCTTTCGTTCTTTGTTGTTATTCTATGCAGTCAGATTGCGTACTAATACTAGTCAGGGCCCACCGGTTACGAGACTCCGTAATCGGACAGACAGCGGCTAAAAATTTAAAATTATTTGCATTAAATATTTAATTCAGCCCCCATGCAATACTTTACTGAAAACACTTAAAGAACATGGAATTACGGTAAACTTGGAAAAATCTCCATTTGGAACAAAACAAACTCCCAAGGACATGTCATATTTGCACAGGGAATAAAACCGAATCCAGAAAAATTAGAGGCAATAAGAAATTTTGAAACACCATATAACAGGAAGACTCTCAGAGGCTTCCTGGGATTAGTAACGTTTTTTTAAAACGTTCATCTGTATTGATTCTCTAGCTACACCGCGATTATGCGATTTAACTGGTAAAAACACTCCATGGATATGGGATGGCACTGCAGAACAAGAATTTCAGAAGTTGAAAAAGGCGTTAGCGGGAGCATCGATACTGTCACTCCCATATCCCTCGCAAGATTTTTGTATGGCAACAGACAGCACCAAGACTGGGTCAGGCGTAGTATTATTTCAACACTACGAGCAAGATGGACAGATAACGCATAAATCCATTGCACTGGCGAGTCAGGTCTTATCAAAAAGCGAGAGAAATTATTCCATTACAGAGTTGGAAGCTATAGCGGTAGTCTGGGGTTTCCGAAAGCTTAGATATTTTCTATTCGGAACGGAAACTATTGTATATACAGATCATAAGGCACTTGAGTTTTTGCTCACAGCAAAGTTGATACATGGTAGGCTAGCAAGGTGGATTTTAATCTTGCAAGAGTAAGATTTCTGTGTAAAACATATCCCAGGGCCGGCAAACACCTTAGCAGATATTCTTTTCCGGTGTCCATATGGTACAACCCCAAGTAACACGACGTTCGGTGTAGATGAAGACCAAATTGGAATATATTATATAAAAGGAGTTCCTTTTGAGAATTACATAACAACAGTGATCGCAAACATTTCAAATGAACAGAACAAAGATCCAGAAGTATGGAGGGTCAAATATAAGTGGAAAGACAAGAACTCACTTGACATTCGTCAGCATTATTTGCTGAATAATGATGCGCTATTCTACAGACGAGACCCAAGTACAAGTTTATGGACAATATGTGTTCCTGATGAACTCGTAAACAGGTATATATGGTACACTCACTTAAGTAATGGGCACTTTTGGGCGAAGAAATGTTTTATGAAACTTAAAGAGATTGCACATTTCCCCAACATGGAAAGACGTATTCGGCACGTACTCAAAAATGTACAGACTATTATTAACGAAATTCCGAACAGTACTACACGCTTACCACTAATCACAGTGCTCAAAAATAAATGACTAGTGGATAGGGTAAGAGAAGTTGTACAATTCCCCCATCCAGAAGACCATCACACCAGCAGATAATAAAACTATCACTCGAAAACATCAAAGGAACAGCTGCAAAAAGGAAGCTCAGAGCTGACAGAGATGCATCCACACAGGTATTCACTGTGGGACAACTTGTTCTTGTTAGAACTCATTTATTATCTAATAAAGGAAAACAGGTTTGTCATAAATTTTATACCATTTATAAGGGATCCATGTTAATTGGTACAGTGGTTCATGCAAATGCAGTAGAAATGGTGAACCCAAGAATGGGATAAAATATAGATCTACATCACATCAGCCACCTTAAGGCTTATAATGAATCATAATTCTTGCAGTGATCATACAACAGTTAGCCAAAAAAATGGATCACAGATAATACAAAAAAAAAAATGTAGATATATTTCAGGTAACAGCACATCTCCAGAGGCAAACAGGACGAGCGACAAAAACGTAACTATCAAAGATAAGTACAATAATACTAGTCATTCAGACCGTTAAAATAGGTTAAAAAACTAATGGCATGATGTACTAACTAACTAATCTATATATCATCAATCCATACTCATTCACAAAGTAAATAAACTGTTATAAAATAAAATAACTTAAGGTGTAAATGATAAATTTTGTGTACAGTACTGAGACTCACATTATAAATATTAGTTGTATTATTCATGTAATTATTCGATGTACAAATTCATTGTAAATTTAGACAAAGAAACTTGTAAGTGGTGGTAGGTGAAACAGAGAACACACGCAGAGCCACGTCACTACAATCGTCTGGGAAAGGAAGACAAGCTGATGATAGAAGCAGGAAGTCGATGGGAAGCTATGGGTCTGAGTGTGAGAGGTTATACGATTGCACAGTATAGCATTGGCGACAAACCGGAGCCTGAAACAAGGAATTTACTGACTCACGCTTCACATTAGTGCGGAGACCGAGCCAGGTGCATTTTGAAGAATATTGTCCCACGCCTCACCTCAACAGCAAGAGGACGGGGAAACCAGCAACAGGAAGGGACAAAGGACGCACTTCTGCAAGGAAAATCGAAAGGACCCCATTAGCAGCGGCGAAACACAATGGAAGCGACTAAAATTAGCAAACCATCGGAAAGAGCTCTCTAGTAAAACCGCCCGGAAAAATAAACTCGAAATATTTCTCTCAAATACCAAATGAAGAAGCTGATAACAGAAATATCACTTCTGAAGTTATACATACAAAATTAATCATATACCATAACAACACAATTGATAATCCTTCGAATAACTTTCACTGAATAACTTATCCTATCCCTATGCCCGAGAAGTTGCAAATTCCAAGAAAGAAGACATGAAGCTACAGCAAGAAACGAAAAGAAGAAAGGGCCCCAAGATGAGGGCAGAAGACAGCAAGATCCCTTTCTAAATCCTATACCTTAAACCAGTATGAGATTTGGCTGAGTCCACAGAAAGCAATATTCAACAAAACAGTGGCAGTTATTTAATTTTAACCATCAAACCATCAAAAAAGAGTACATATGATGAGGACATCAAACATCAAACTGCTCAATGGTCGACGGGCTACAGTCATCAACCTCGATAGGAATGACACCAATAAAAGACAAAGCCATATGTTATCACAGCATGCCATTGCCTTGCATGAGCATTTTCTCTTCAAACCAATGGAACATGTAATTGACCATGGATTCATGATCGAACATTCACAACTGTAAATGTCGACAATCTTCAGCAACAACTGACTAGTAGCATCAACCACCACTGATCGACATGAACGTTGGGAAGCAAACCCAGCCCAAAATCTAAAGTGTAAAGTGCATGAAGAGAGCGAGTGATGCATGTGACAAGATCATTGTAATATTTTAAAGAGTGCAAAAGGTAATCACTTCAGCAATGAGTTGATACAACTGAAAATATTCAGTCGTACATGTACCACTGCGAATTTGTACTTTATGTGTTTTATTTGTATTTTGTAATTCAATTTGTAAATTGTTAAAGTATATCCATATGTACCATGTGTTACATTTTTATTTCATGTGTAATCTGTAAATGTCCATACAAACTAAATAAGAATTTGTGTATATTTTGGGAACGTGTTTTAATGATTAATTATATCAATGAATATAAAGTTTGTCTTATGTAAAAATAGTTTACATATTACATATATAAATACATGTCTGTTTATGAGGATAAATTGTAATATTTGTGTAGCACTTTGACTAGGGAAACATTAACATTATACAGAACAGAGGAAAGTTGAGACTGAGTGAATTCAGTCAAGGCCAGAGTAGGGAATTAGCGTTTCAGATCCAGCACAAAGACAACGCCGTTGCAGATCCCGTTTGGTAAAGTACCATCGCGCATTAGGCCACAGTAAATGTAGAGTCGAGATTTTAGTCACTCGAAACTGCATACACATCAAAAGCTAGGATAATAACCCACCCTCACATTAAGTACATAGAGTTTTTTCATTGGTTTAAAAGGTAAATTTATTCCCCGCTAACTTAGTTCATTGACCAGCTACAATATCATATAAGTAAATTTAATAGATGAAGATATTTGTTCATTCTTGCCTGTGATAAAACTTCCATTTTTAGAGTTAACATTTTAATAATTGCCAATTCAATATGTTCAAGAGTTAAATATTTCGTTATTGAGTGTTGACTGTAATTGAACATGATTGTTGTGTATCACTTGACCACTGAAAGCACAGTTGATAAATTATATGTAGAACGAAAAAGGAAACAGCTGTTTTGTCTTTCTAGAATAGATCCCAAACTTTCATTTTTATTAATTCATGCATTCTAATTACGTGACAGCAGCATTTCTAATTGATTTGTTACGATCTGCACCTAATATTAGGTGCCTTACAGGGCCAGATTCATATTTCTATATAATGTCTGTTTAACACCCTAGGGTTTGAGAAGACAGTTCAAATGCATGTCGATTTGTGTCTATATCTTACTAGCTTAGCATGAGAGCATTGCCTGGCAATGGTTTCACCGCTAATGCCGATTCCAGACTCTGTGCTCTATAATTCTAGGACATTTCTAGAATTTTTTACTCTAGACTTCAGCCCGTCAACATTAACAAACTCTATATCACTGTAATCGTCATCTCAAGAGCTATAGAATGCATTTATGAAAAGTATACGGTTCCACTTAAAAAAAAAACACAAAACATACTTGCCGCAATATCTCTGTTGATACCAGTGCTAAAAACATTAACTACACAAAGAAAATCACGTGCCCCTCGTTGCCCTAACATTTGCCGAAAACCGCGTTTCGATATGTGTAACCGTTAATGAAATAAGAGGTGTGTTACGTCTTTCGTGACTCACTCTGTTTGTTATGTAAACTGAAGATGGAGGGGGGAGAAAGGAAACGAAAGGGAAGGAACTGATGGAAATGTGTGCTGGACCAGGACTTGATTCAGAGATCTGTTGCTTACCAGGAAGTTGCGTTAACCACTGTGCCGCCAGGACACAGTATTTTCCGCAAATGCGCGGACTATCTCTGCACGCTCCCTGGTCCACTCGCATTTCCACTTAGCACCACCTGTCTGCAGTCCACTCCCATGTCCCCCGTGCGCTCTAATTTTAAGTTCCCACCGGAGGTCTAAAGTAAATGTGCATCCGCTCTGAAGGTTGTGGATTCATTGCCCATCGAGGCAAATCAGTTATATGAACGCATGGTGTCTGTTGTTTCGGACATGTCAAAGAGGAGACACAGAAAGGACAGACACCACGCGGGACCTACAACTGTGGTATATATAATTCAAATTGAATGTGGAGGGAGAGAAGGGAGAAGAAACAGAAGGAACCGATGATATCAACCGTATCGGAACTATATGCAGAATCAACTTCGACAAGTAAAAATGTGTACCGGATCGGGACTCGAACCCAGGATCTCCTGCTTATTAGGCAGATTCGTTAAGCACTGAGCCATCTCGACACAGTGTTTGTCGCAAATGCGCAGACTACCTCGGCTCGCTCCCCGGCCGAGCCAGCCGCTGTGACTGAGTGGTTCTAGGCGCTTCAGTCAGGAACCGCGCTGTTGCTACAGTCGCAAGTTCGAATCCTGCCTTGGGCATGGATGTGTGTGATGTCCTTACGTTAATTAGGTTTAACTAGTTCTAAGTCTAGGGGATTGATGACCTCAGATGTTAAGTCCCATAGTGCTTAGAGCCATTTGCACCATTTGAATCCCCGGCCGACTCACATTCCCACTTAGCGCCACTTATCCGCAGTCGCTGTCCATAACCACTGTGTTCCGGGGGCACAGTGGTTAACACAACTGCCTACTTAGACTCCCGGTCCGGCCGGAATTTTTATTCGTCATCGTTGATATCACAGAATGCCTCGGTGCAGCTGATATCGTTAGTTCCTTCCGTTTCGTTTTTCTCCTCCCTCCGCCTTCAGTTTTCATAGCTCGTCGCATCTGCTGGCTTTGGCACTGGCTGCGGGCGATGGTAGTTCAATTGTATTGTCTGGCCACATCTGGCGCCGGATACAAATGCTGGCGGATAGCGTGGGCGCACCGCCACACAGCGAATATAAAGTAAGTACAGTAAGCAAACAATAATTAGTCAACCTCAGGAGAAATAACGCTAAAACCGTGTAACACGGCCTTTAGCCTTAACAGTAGGCTCATTTCTGCGAGGAGAAATGCCCGAAAATTTCTTCAGGTCTGCCATATGCAGTTGAAGCCACACGTAGATAATTAGATAGCGTAGTGGTACCAACAAGTGGTCATGTTGACTGTTACGTTTCACCGCAGTTCCAAACAGACCTACACTTTTTCTATCGGATTAAGATCGTGTGGCTTAACAGGCCAGTCAGCCGAGCTGAAATTTGTTTCCTGCCTGTCAGTTGAACCGGAAACGTATGTATGCAGACCTGTGAATAATGCAGTTATCTTAGATATTGGAACTATCCATACTACATTCAGGTTGAATATGTGAACTCGGTCATGTTCACGGTACCCCGAATGAGTCTACCGAAGTCACAGTACAAAGAATAACCCCGATAATTAGACAGCACAGTGGTAACAACAAATGGTCGTCTTGACCCCTAGGTTACACTGCTGTTCCATACAGAACTAGATGTTTTCTGGTAGATTAAGATCGGGTAGTTTAGCAGACCAGTTAGCCAAGTTTCAGTTGGGTGCCTGCGTGTTCGTCAAACCGGAAAGGTGTGTGTGCAGCCCTGTGAACAAGGCTGCTATCCTAGAAGATGGAAGTTTCCACGGCATACTCATGTTGATATGTACACTTGGTCAGCGATAATGTTGAAATTAACTGCCTGGTTCGTGTTCACGGTACCCTGAATAAGTGGGTCCATCGCATATTACGAAAAGCAACCCAAAAATCTCGTGGAATATCCACGCGCTACAGGTTAAATATTTCCATTCGGCAGTCGATCCACTCGACATCGTGTAGCGTTTAAAAAGAGGCAATATTGAGTGTTGTCAGGTGACAGCACACGCCTGCATTGAGGTACTGTCCAGTTTCAGTGTTATTTCGCTCCTCAAGGCGTGCAGCACAGTGTGTACCTGATAAGTGGACTGTCCATTTTACTGCACCTTTGGAATGGCCACTCCGCAGTCCTGATCAGTCACCTTGTGACAATGGATTATGGGTATTGATTAAAGAGAAGGTTGCTGCCACACGTTAAGAAACATTTGACCAACTTAATGATTCTGTTGGACATCCATTTATTGCTATCTCGCCAGCAATGTTAGGGAAAATTTCACATCGTACATGCATTCTCTGCTACGGAAACAATTGTGCACACGCACAAACTCTGTAATGAGAAATACAGAATAGTGAAACTAGTTCAAAGTTGTCCTCTGCCATGATTCCACATTAATTCAACGATACCGTCTACGACTAAATGGACAAGCTACTTTGTGATAACTCTGTACAGCACTACAACTATATCATTGTGCTCTTTCTAGAGGATAATTAATATCTTGTCCGATGAGCTTACTTCCAAGACACTGATCGCGGATGGACCATTGTGATACTGGTGTCTATCCAGTGTTAGTTTAAAAGGGAGCAGGAGTCGAAAGTAATCAGCAACATTTCGTGGTTTTTGAGGAGATCTGAGATGGAAGGGACCATTTATCGACAACGCGGGCAAGGTTGATCACGTAGAAAAAGTCGGATCCAGGACCATTATCTTTTCTTAAGTGTGTTGGCGAGGTGCCACGCGAAAATCCCCATGCTTTACGTGTCATTGGTTTAGAAAAGTGGTTTTGTGCACTCACTCAAGAACCGCAGTCAAAGGTAAAGTGCATCTCGTCAAATGTGGAAGCATGGCCATGTGAGAGGACCAAGATTGAGTGAGATGCATCCAGTTCACGAGAGTGAATCAGTATATCAGTGAAATCAGTATCTCTATACCTCTGAAGCAGTGTTTGAAATTACCTGTCTCATACAGAAAGGGAAACACATGGGAGACGTTATTTTACGAGGGTTGGGACTTAAATAGTGGCAACTACTTATTCACAACCGATACAAAAGAGTTACATGTTTGCACCTGGTACTGTCCTTCAAAGTAGTCACCAGCGTTGTGTAGAACCCGTTGTCAGCAATGTGGAAGGCGTAGTATACCGTTAGCAGAGCCTGTTGTGTTGATGGCGCGAATGGAGCGGTCTACTGCCTGTGGAATCTCTGGAACAGTTCTGAATCGAATGACACGAAGTGGTTCCTTCATCTTCGGAATCAAATCAAAGTCACAAGGACTTGGTCTGGGAACTGTGTTGGATAGTGCAGTACTTCCCAGTCCCGCTGTATGCGCCCGAGCATTGTCGTGCAAAATGATGGGCGGGTTGCGCAGAAAGTGTCGCCGCTTCTTTCGCAAAGCTGGTCGCAGGTGACGCTCCAAAAATGAACAGTAATACTGTGCATTGACGGTCTGCGTGGAGGAACGTATTGCGTTAGGATAACATCATCACAGTCGTACACGAGAATCACCATAAATTTCACCATAATGGGGCTCTGACGCACTTTCGACTTCCCCGGCGACCCATAATGACGTCATTCGTTGGCGTTTCAGTTTTGGCTCGTACCATGTGGTCCATGTCTCATCCAGTGTTACGATACAGCGTAAGAAAGCCTCTCCTTTGCGCTCATAGCTCTCCAAGTGCGTCTGAGCAGCGTAGTAACGCATCCATTTCTGCATTTCCGTCAAATCATGCGGAACCCATCGTGATGCAAATTTTTCACATGCCCAGTCGTTCCTTCAGGATGTGAAGCAAGGTCGAATGCGCTAATACGGTTTCGTGGGCGAGCTCACGAGTCGTATGGCGTCGATCACTGTCAACCAACTCGACAACAGCATGCACTTCTTCAGAGATGCTAGGACGACCTGCCCGATGCATGTCTGCCACAGTTTGCCTACCTTCGCTGAAGGCTTTTACCCAACGTACCACTGTTCTGTACGGCAATGCCGATTCCTCGCACGCCTCTTGAAGACCTCGACAACACTGTCGTGCCGTACGACCTCTGGTACATTCATTCTTGATCCATCTTCGTTGTTCCTGTTTCGAAATCGTAGTGACACCGTTATGTTAGACCGCTCGCTCACAAGTGACTGAGTTTTCCTCGATTGAGCGCTCGCCGGTGACGTGGGACGGGCGAGTCCATTTCCTCAGAGGTAAGGTAGCTATGTAAACAACGTGTGGCCTCAGCGACAATAGTAGATTCCATTGCATAGTGTCTCAACAGCAGTGTTGCTACAATGTAAGTCCCAACCTACGTATAAAGTGTTGTGGTACCTATGTACAGATGTGTAGAGTCTGGTCAAACTTCGGTGGTATCTATTGCTGAGGCAGCTGTACTGATTTTCCCGCTTCCTGTGTAGCTCTGAGCTCCCATCATTGCCACGAGATGTCACTCCAAACACTAATTAAATATGGAACAGGTACCAGTAAAAATATTACACATGCCCATCATTTACTTATATACATAAACCTTCCTCGTGAATAAGTCTAACAGTTAGTGAAAACCATATCACCATCGTTGCAATAATTCCTGATATTGGCCTTTACAGTAGTAATATGTAATTATAATATACGTAGATGAGGAGAAGACAGAGGTTAGAGTGCATGAAACGAAAGTGTTACTGCGTGAAGAAGAAGTTGATTCACGGGAGGGAAACGTGACATGATGCATCAACCGAGACAGCACTAGTATAGTCTCTACTTTATGCACGTGGAGTTGCCAGTATTAGGAAGGTGGCTCAGCCCATCCAATATAAACTGTCTGCTATTCCACTCCCATCTTTTGTTTACCTGATCGTTTCCTCTTCCTCTTCTTCTTCTTCCTCTTCCTGTCCTCATCCCATTTCCTCAGAGGTAAGGTAGCTATGTAAACAACGTGTGGCATCGACGACAATAGTAGATTCCATTGCATAGTGTCTCAACAGCAGTGTTGCTACAATGTAAGTCCCAACCTACGTATAAAGTGTTGTGGTACCTATGTACAGATGTGTAGACTCTGGTCAAACTTCGGTGGTATCTGTTGCTGAGGCAGCTGTGCTGATTTTCCCGCCTCCTGTGTAGCTCTGAGCTCCCATCATTGCCACGAGATGTCACTTCAAACACTAATTAAATATGGAACAGGTACCAGTAAAAATATTACACATGCCCATCATTTACTTATATACATAAACCTTCCTCGTGAATAAGTCTAACAGTTAGTGAAAACCATATCACCATCGTTGCAATAATTCCTGATATTGGCCTTTACAGTAGTAATATGTAATTATAATATACGTAGATGAGGAGAAGACAGAGGTTAGAGTGCATGAAACGAAAGTGTTACTGCGAGAAGAAGAAGTTGATTCACGGGAGGAAAACGTGACATGATGCATCAACCGAGACAGCACTAGTATAGTCTCTACTTTATGCACGTGGAGTTGCCAGTATTAGGAAGGTGGCTCAGCCCATCCAATATAAACTGTCTGCTATTCCACTCCCATCTTTTGTTTACCTGATCGTTTCCTCTTCCTCTTCTTCTTCTTCCTCTTCCTGTCCTCATCCCGTGGTTAACACGTTGTTTCAAATCTGGCATTGTTTTGTGGCAATGGGTGGCCAGATGCCCTTTCTGAAACAACAACTTCCTTTTACTCTTTCTGTCTGCGTCTAATTTTATCTCACGAGCATAATGCAGGTGTGGAATCGTTTTCAAAATATTTGTGCATCTTGCAGCATGTGGGACCTGGGTGCCAGACCGATATTTACCTACGCCGATGCGGGAAACTGTCCAAAAACCACATGTAGGGTTGCTGGTTCACTGGTGACAGTGTCCCCCCCCCCTCCCTCCCTCACCCTTGTCCCAGAAGGGGGCACTTTAACCAATCCACCTATCAGGGGAGGTCTCTGGCTCTGAGCACTATGCGACTTAACTTCTGAGGTCATCAGTCGCCTAGAACTTAGAACTAATTAAACCTAACTAACCTAAAGACATCACACACATCCATGCCCGAGGCAGGATTCGAACCTGCGACCGTAGCTGTCGCTCGGTTCCAGACTGTAGCGCCTAGAACCGCACGGCCACTCCGGCCGGCTTCTCTGGCTAGAGTATAGGGTCTTATACAGGAAATAGGTAGCGTCCAGAGTTGCGCCCTACCAAAACTAAGGTTCGGTAGTTTTGGTACAGTATATAAATAACATAGTAAATGGTAGTACTACCGGTAGCATTGGCAAGGAAGGAAACATATATGAATGTGTGAGAGAGAAAATGGAAACCGACGACGTCTCTTTGTTTTCTGTTTCTTTCTTTGTCTGTTTTGCAAATAATTAGACCAGCACATCGTTCGGCGTTAGTTCATTATGTATTTTATATCGTCATATAATATAAATTGCATTTTAGGACTAACAAAAATTGGTTGAGCATATAACTACTGAGCTTTGATATAATTAGAACAATTACTTTTGACGCAAGTACAGATTACATGCACAAACAAACAAAAAATCTATGTATTGCTGTTATTATTTTGCACTCGCTAAGACCTTCTTCATTATGATCACAGGCAAGAGTTTCCTATTATTACTGATAAATGGGAAAGATTTTGGCAGTAACAAAAAAAAATGTTTTACATAAACTCGACGAAGTATTGTAGCGATTTGACATTTATTTTGAGTTTCTTTTTTTTTTTTTTTACCTTTTGTTGAGGAAACTGCATTTTCTAGAACCAACAATTTTTAATATAACTTTAAATAAAGGTTAACAATTTCCGTTTTGTTATAATAACTGTTTCTTTAAGTTACAGACAGCAGGATAATTATGTGGAACAAGAACGTTCTCCAGGTTACAGTCTCCTTTACATACCGGGTGATCAAAAAGACAGTATAAATTTGAAAACTGAATAAATCACGGAATAATATAGATAGAGAGGTACAAATTGACACACATGCTTGGAATGACATTGGGTTTTATTAGAACCAAAAAAATACAAAAGTTCACAAAATTTCCTACAAATGGCGGTTCATCTGATCAGAATAGCACTAATTAGTATAACATAGTAAGACAAAGCAAAGATGATGTTCTTTACAGGAAATGCTCAATATGTCCACCATCATTCCTCAACAATAGCTGTAGTCGAGGAATAATGTTGTGACCAGCACAGTGAAGCATGTCCGGAGTTATGGTGAGGCATTGGCGTCGGATGTTGTCTTTCAGCATACCTAGAGATGTCGATCGATCACGATACACTTGCGACTTCACGTAACCCCAAAGCCAATAATCACACGGACTTAGGTCTGTGGACCTGGGAGGCCAAGCATGACGAAAGTGGCGGCTGAGCATACGATCATCACCAAACGACGCGCGTAAGAGATCTTTCACGCGTCTAGCAATATGGGGTGGTTCTAATAAAACCCGATGTCATTCCAAGCATGTGTGTAAATTTTTACCTCTCTATGTACATTATTCCGTGGTTTATTAAGTTTTCAAATTTATACTGACTTTTTGATTACCCGGTATATTCTCTCAGTTTCTAAACAGTTCCTACAATTAAGCAGTTCCGGTATCTTGTGGGATCTAGTAAGACACTGATTGCATATGTAAACGAAACGAAACAAATGAGGTTCACCTGACAGTCAAAACCTACAGATAACGCGGTGGTGATTTTAATTGACCAAAGCTACCAGGGAAACTACTGGGGTTCACGCTTACCTATCATAGTGCTTCATAGCCTAAGGTAGTTCAGAAAATCTAATAGGGCCTGTTGTGAAATTTAAAATTTTCCCGGAGAACTGAATATTCAAAAAGATTTCGGGCTTGCAGCCGGTCGTCGTTAGCTTCCATCCACGATATTTCGACTGGACATCTGTCAGCCATCGTCAGGTGAGCCATCGAAGACTGATGAAGACGCTTTTTTTTTTTTTTTTCATTTATTGAATTTCAATACCCCCCGAAGGGGGCGGGCTGGCAGCAGCTTAGTATGCCGCTCTTCAGCCGACAGATTTTGTGACAAAGATCAAGAGAACAAATAATAAAAAACAGGCGATAAAATCGGAGACTTAGAGAGTAACAAGGCGAAAAGAAATCGTGGAACTTAAAACAACAACACAGGGATGATGACGCTAATAAAAATACATACGAAGCAGACAGGGAAAACAATAGACAATTAAAAAAAACACGGCGACAGTCTGGATTCTGTTCGCAATGGACATAAAATTCACACCTAGCGACAGCATGGTTTCTGTTCGCAACACGAGAAAGACAAACAACACTGAATAGTCACTGGAACACTGCACTAAAAAGTTGGCAAATGTGACACCACAGTCGAGAGCAGGTGGGGGGAAACTGGACAGAAGATGGGAAAACAAAAGAGGGGGGAAAGGAGAGCAAAAGCGAAGGGGGGAGCCGGGAAGGGAGCTGAAGGAGGATGAGGACCCATAAGAGGGGTGGGGGGCAGACGCGACAGGGAGTGGGGTAGGCAGAGGAGGGGAATACAAAAGGACTGGGGGGGAGAATGGAGGTAGGGAGAGGTTTAGTGGGGAGGAAAAACAGGACGGAAGGGGGGGGGGGAAGAGGGAGCCCAGGGAAAGGACAGAGGAAAGGAGGGGGATTGAGGATCAGAGTTGATAGGAAGGATAAATGGAGGGAGAGAGGGCATCATCCGGGAGGGGGAGTTGACGGAAGCCACCTCGGGAAAGGAGATGGAGGGTGTAGAGATGGAGGGTAGGGGGGACACAACGGTGAAGACGTGGCAGGGGGCGTGGAGACGAAGACGCCCTCCGTTCCATAATATATAGCGTGCAGCGAGTATTCCGCGCATGCGTCAAAATCATGTGGAGAGACGAACCACACCGCCCGCCAGCAGCACTCTTGCTGGTGGAACTGCAGAACTCAGCTGTCTTCGGCGTTGTCAATTGCTACGGCGATCGGAGTACTCTGACGTCTTCGTCTGGAGCAGAACTTAGATATGACGGGGTTCAACGCATTATCTAGCTGATAGCCATTGTCACGGTTGATAAGATTGTCTGTCATGCGAAATTCCACTGATTCTTTTATGACGGAGTCCCAAAAGGATGTTGCTGTGGGCAAGATTGTTGTCCTGTCATACTCCATTGAGTGTCCAGTGGAAATGCAGTGCTCAGCAATTGCAGACTTGCTAGGTTGCAAAAGGCGAGTACAGCGCTGATGTTCAGTGCAAAGTTCTTCTACTGTTCGCAATGTTTGTCCTACATCTACATCTACATGACTACTCTGCAATTCACATTTAAGTGCTTGGCAGAGGGTTCATCGAACTACAATCATACTATCTCTCTACCATTCCACTCCCGAACAGCGCGCGGGAAAAACGAACACCTAAACCTTTCTGTTCGAGCTCTGATTTCTCTTATTTTATTTTGATGACCATTCCTACCTATGTAGGTGGGCTCAACAAAATGTTTTCGCATTCGGAAGAGAAAGTTGGTGACTGAAATTTCGTAAATGAATCTCGCAGCGACGAAAAACGTCTTTGCTTTAATGACTTCCATCCCAACTCGCGTATCATATCTGCCACACTCTCTCCCCTATTACGTGATAATACAAAACGAGCTGCCCTTTTTTTGCACCCTTTCGATGACCTCCGTCAACCCCACCTGGTAAGGATCCTACACCGCGCAGCAATATTCTAACAGAGGACGAACGAGTGTAGTGTAACCTGTCTCTTTAGTGGACTTGTTGCATCTTCTAAGTGTCCTGCTTCTAAGTGTCCTACTGCAACCTTTGGCTCGCCTTCCCCACAATTTTATCTATGTGGTCTTTCCAACTGAAGTTGTTCGTGATTTTAACACCCAGGTAACTTAGTTGAATTGACAGCCTTGAGAATTGTACTATTTATCGAGCAAACGAATTCCAACGGATTTCTTTTGGAACTCATGTGAATCACCTCACACTTTTCGTTATTTAGCGTCAACTGCCACCTGCCACACCATATAGGAATCTACTCTAAATCGCTTCGCAACTGATACTGGTCTTCGGATGACCTTACTAGACGGTAAATTACAGCATCATCTGCGAATAACCTAAGAGAACTGCTCAGATTGTCACTCAGGTCATTAATATAGATCAGGAACAGCAGAGGTCCCAGGACACTTCCCTGGGGAACACCTGATATCACTTCAGTTTTACTCGATGATTTGCCGTCTATTACTACGAACTGCGACCTTCCTGACAGGAAATCACGAATCCAGTGACACAACTGAGACGATACCCCATAAGCCGACAGCTTGATTAGAAGTCGCTTGTGAGGAACGGTGTCAAAAGCTTTCCGGAAATCCAGAAATACGGAATCAACCTGAGATCCCCTGTCGATAGCTGCCATTACTTCGTGCGAATAACGAGCTAGCTGCGTTGCACAAGAACGATGTTTTCTGAAACCATGCTGATTACGTATCTATAGATAGTTCCCTTCGAGGTGATTCATAATGTTTGAATACAATATATGCTGCAAAACCCTACTGCAAACCGACGTCAATGATATAGTTCTATAGTTCGATGGATTACTCCTACTACCCTTCTTAAACACTGGTGCAACCTGCGCAATTTTCCAATCTGTAGGTACAGATCTATCGGTGAGCGAGCGGTTGTATATGATTGCTAAGTAGGAAGCTATTGTATCAGCGTAATCTGAAAGGAATCTAATCGGTATACAATCTGGACCTGAAGACTTGCCCGTATCAAGCGATTTGAGTTGCTTCGCAACCCCTAAGGTAGCTACTTCTAAGAAACTCATGCTAGCAGCTGTTCGTGTTTCAAATTCTGAAATATTCCATTCGTCTTCCCTGGTAAAGGAATTTCGGAAAACTGCGTTCAATAACTCCGCTTTAAGGGCACAGTCGTCGGTAACAGTACCATCGGCACTGCGCAGCGAAGGTATTGATTGCGTCTTGCCGCTTGTGTACTTTACATACGACCAGAATTTCTTCGGATTTTCTACCAAATTTCGAGACCATGTTTCGTTGTGGAACCTATTAATGGCATCTCGCATTGAAGTCCGTGCCAAATTTCGCGCGTCTGTAAATTTTAGCCAATCTTCGGGATTTCGCGTTCTTCTGAACTTCGCATGCTTTTTTCGTTGCCTCTGCAACAGCGTTCTGACCTGTTTTATGTACCATGGAGGATCAGTTCCATCTCTTGCCAATTTATGAGGTATGAATAATTGCTGTTGCTACTACACTCCTGGAAATTGAAATAAGAACACCGTGAATTCATTGTCCCAGGAAGGGGAAACTTTATTGACACATTCCTGGGGTCAGATACATCACATGATCACACTGACAGAACCACAGGCACATAGACACAGGCAACAGAGCATGCACAATGTCGGCACTAGTACAGTGTATATACACCTTTCGCAGCAATGCAGGCTGCTATTCTCCCATGGAGACGATCGCAGAGATGCTGGATGTAGTCCTGTGGAACGGCTTGCCATGCCATTTCCACCTGGCGCCTCATTTGGACCATCGTTCGTGCTGGACGTGCAGACCGCGTGAGACGACGCTTCATCCAGTCCCAAACATGCTCAATGGGGGACAGATCCGGAGATCTTGCTGGCCAGGGTAGTTGACTTACACCTTCTAGAGCACGTTGGGTGGCACGGGATACATGCGGACGTGCATTGTCCTGTTGGAACAGCAAGTTCCCTTGCCGGTCTAGGAATGGTAGAACGATGGGTTCGATGACGGTTTGGATGTACCGTGCACTATTCAGTGTCCCCTCGACGATCACCAGTGGTGTACGGCCAGTGTAGGAGATCGCTCCCCACACCATGATGCTGGGTGTTGGCCCTGTGTGCCTCGGTCGTATGCAGTCCTGATTGTGGCGCTCACCTGCACGGCGCCAAACACGCATACGACCATCATTGGCACCAAGGCAGAAGCGACTCTCATCGCTGAAGACGACACGTCTCCATTCGTCCCTCCATTCACGCCTGTCGCGACACCACTGGAGGCGGGCTGCACGATGTTGGGGCGTGAGCGGAAGACGGCCTAACGGTGTGCGGGACCGTAGCCCAGCTTCATGGAGACGGTTGCGAATGGTCCTCGCCGATACCCCAGGAGCAACAGTGTCCCTAATTTGCTGGGAAGTGGCGGTGCGGTCCCCTACGGCACTGCGTAGGATCCTACGGTCTTGGCGTGCATCCGTGCGTCGCTGCGGTCCGGTCCCAGGTCGACGGGCACCTGCACCTTCCGCCGACCACTGGCGACAACATCGATGTACTGTGGAGACCTCACGCCCCACGTGTTGAGCAATTCGGCGGTACGTCCACCCGGCCTCCCGCATGCCCACTATACGCCCTCGCTCAAAGTCCGTCAACTGCACATACGGTTCACGTCCACGCTGTCGCGGCATGCTACCAGTGTTAAAGACTGCGATGGAGCTCCGTATGCCACGGCAAACTGGCTGACACTGACGGCGGCGGTGCACAAATGCTGCGCAGCTAGCGCCATTCGACGGCCAACACCGCGGTTCCTGGTGTGTTTGCTGTGCCGTGCGTGTGATCATTGCTTGTACAGCCCTCTCGCAGTGTCCGGAGCAAGTATGGTGGGTCTGACACACCGGTGTCAATGTGTTCTTTTTTCCATTTCCAGGAGTGTATATCTTTCAATTTGAGCCTATATATGACATGACACACTGACAAGGTATTCTATAAATTCCCGCCTTCCGCAATACCAGATCGTCTTTCACTGATCCCAGCAGGTCGGAAATCTTCGATGGTGGACGAAAAATTACTTTCACTTCGAAACCGTGGGGGATTCTTGCAATCTTGAAGGAAATGTTGCCAACAAAGGGAAGAAAAGCTAAAGATTTAGTAGACGTGCTCTCTTCTTTCTCCACCCCCTGTTTCTTTGGCTTAATTGCAAGTGCCTTGCTGATTTGCCGGGTAGAATACCCATTCTCTTTGAAAACCCTCTTCAGATGGGCAAGCTTTTCAGGCAAACTATCTGCATCTGACACAACATGAGCTCTGTGTACGGCACTTAATTGGCCAACGCTACCAGGGAAACAACTGGAGTTTATGCTCATCTACCATAGTGTTCCATACCCTAAGGTAGTTCAGAAAATCTAATACGGCCCATTCATGTGTTTGTACAGTTTGATCTGTGTGCAGCGTAAGAGTACGGCAGTGAAGAGCACAGACACATCGTTTTCGCTCCTCTGCAATGTAGCTGCCGCGTACTGCTGGGAACAGGCGACGAACCTGCGAGCGGGATGCAGGGTGCGCGTGTAGCTGTCTCCGGCTCGGACATAGCTCTGTCCTCTTCCCGAGCCTGCACTGGCACGCGACATCGGAGATGCACTTGCGTGCCGTGTAGCGACTGACGCCTGCGTGGGATACTCGGCAGCGTCTTTAATATTAATGCAGCGCCGCGGCGCCGAGGCGTCTGCAGATTGGAATCGGCCTCCTCCGGAATTAACATTTCAGCGCCCGCGAACAAGCGCCGCCGGACTGGCGGCTCAGCGGACCCCGTCTCAATTTAACCGCCGAGGGGTGCGGCGTCGCGCTGTGGACGGAATTTACGCAGGCGCTTCCCTCCTAGTAGTCCTACCGCAATCAAGTACTCCCAACGGGCACGCCTCGATTAACGATGTGTCGCTAATCTATGCTAATAAGTACGGGACAAGCAGCGTCGAGGTTATATAAGACTCCCTGGTTTGCATGTTGTAACATCCTCAACGCGGGAAGTAATTATTTGTAGGCCCATGACATAATTTCTTAACTTATAGAGGTAAATTAAGTACCATATCTTTGTGGATGTTCATCAAGTGTCTGCTTCTTGAAGCTGTTTAAAGTGTATGCAAAGGAATTAACCATACTTGAGGACGTATACAAAGCTAATGGCTCATATGGCTCTGAGCACTATGGGACTTAACATCTGAGGTCATCAGTCCCGTAGAACTTAGAACTACTTTAACCTAACTGACCTAAGGACAACACACACATCCATGCCCGATGCAGGATTCGAACCTGCGACCATAGCGGTCACGCGGTTCCAAACTGAAGCGCCTAGAACCGCTCGGCCAATGTGACCGGCACAAAGCTAATGTGCTCGACAATGAAGCTCTACACCTTTGAAATTGATTTCAAAAATAACTAGAAAGATACCTCATTAGAGTGAAAATAGAGAATGAATCCTTATTCCTCTGTATTGCGAAGAATTTACCACCGCGGCGTTTGTAAGGGATAGACACAGCACTAAGAAAGTGTAGGAGATATGCTAGGAAAACTTCAGTGGGAATCCTTAGAAGAGAGAGAAGGTAGTGTGGCGTTACCGCCAGACACCACAATTGCTAGGTGGTAGCCTTTAAATCGGTCGCGGTCCGTTAGTATACGTCGGACCTGCATGTCGCCACTATCAGTGATTGCAGAACGAGCGCCGCCACGCGGCAGGTCTAGTCTAGAGAGACTCCCTAGCACTCGCCCCAGTTGTACAGCCGACTTTGCTAGCGATGGTTCACTGCCTACATACGCTCTCATTTGCCGAGACGACAGTTTAGCGCAGCCTTCAGCTACGTCATTTGCTACGACCTAGCAAGGCGCCATATTCAGTTACTATTCGGAACAGATAATACTGTGACTCATGTACCGTCAAGAGCGACGGTCATCATTAATGGATTAAAGTTAAGTATGAAACTAATTACGTCCGCTTTCTGAATTCCAATTCCTTGTCATGTTCCAGACCTCACGTCAGAATACTCCTTCCCTCCTCACGCCAGCCTGCGTGAGCTAAAACGCGTGCATTTCGGCCTCCTCAAGTAACACGGTGTTGGCTCTTCTGCCAACACTACGGATAGTTTTCACGAAAACCTCTTGGTTAAATTTAGGGATCGCATACTCATCTATGAAACCACTATGATCGCCTAAGGGATCATAAGAAAGAGAGAAGAGAGATTAAGGTTCATAGATAGACAGTAATTTTCTCCCTCGCTTAGTACCCGAGTGGAATAGGAAAGAAGACTGATAATACTGGTTTGGTACGATGTACCCTTCACCATGCATCGTACTGTGCGTTGCCGATTTTTTTATATAGATACAGAGTCTGAGTCCATTATGATGTCGAAAAACGCTTACGATGATGGAGAAGAGTAAATGTATCAATCTGGGGCAAGGGATCGTGGTCCGAAAACGACCGAGTCGAGCTCTTTGGGTCCAAATTTTGCAGGAGCTAGTATGGACTAAAACAAGAAAAAATATCCAGTAAACATGGCTGTGAAGTGCATACCTTAAGAGCAAAATACGGAAATACGGAAAAAGCTTGCAGGTCGATTGTCAGAGAACGGTTTTTGCTTATCAAATTTGATCCTGATCAGGGTCTCTTGCTTAGATTGATACAGTTATCCGTCTCCATTACCGAAAGAAATTTGTAACATTATCGCGGAATCACCCTGTACATACAACACACTTACTTCACTGGCCTAATATCCTAAAAAAATTAATGCTATTGATGTGATCTGTTTCGTTTTTACGAATGTTCCACATTACCTTACAAGAAATATTCATGTTGCTCAAAATTACAGATGCCAGTGAAATGGGTTCTAAAGAAGGTCAGATACATCTGACATAGTGGGATCTGTTTCCTGTGCTGCCGGGGTACTCTAGGGACTGCCGTTTCGTCGAACATTGAATTATTCTAATTCCACAAGGGTGTACACAGCTAGGGGTAGGGGGAGCCAGCTGCTCCCGCCCCAACCCCCAGCCCCCCCCCCCCCCCACACACACACAAATACCCTGAATTCCCCTAAAACCCCCTTTTTGCGCCTAATACTGCAAGATGTAATCTCAAGCCACACTCGCATCTTTACCTGTAAGAGAGATGGGTCTATTTACTATCAGTCTGAAGAAAGACAGAGCATGCTTATGCTTCTTCTTCCTTCTTCTTCTTCTTCTTCTTCTTCTTCACGTATTAGCAAATTTCCTGTTCTGGTACTCCAATCCCTTGTATGGTCTCCCTACGTTTCTTCTTTCAGTCCATTTGTGTTTGAGAGATTTTTACTGGGAATATTTATCGACTAATACAGTCTACATGTTCCTTCCAATTTCTCCTGTCTTGCTTTATATTTTCGTTTACGTTATACATTCCTAAAGCTTTCCTTATATCTCAATTTGTTTTTTCATCTTCGTTTGTACATCATTCTGCTCTTCTTAGATACTTCATTTCTTGAGCCTGTTTCTACTTTCTTCACGTCTTGTTGTTGCCCATGCTTCAGTTCCACAAGCAAGTTTTGGTAATGCTGTTGCTTTATAGAACTTCAGCTGGGTTTCTTTCGTGGCTTTATTCTGCAAATTTTTGTGATGTTTCCACATAAGGAAGTAAATTTATTTAATTTGTAATGCACGTCGTGGTTATATTCGCACGTGATATCGCATCGGAGATATTTGAAATATTTTACTTGCTCCGAGATTTTGTTTATTTATTTATTGATCCGTGGGACCAAATTAAGGAGAAGTCTCCATGGACATGGAACGAGTCAATACATGGAATTATAACACGTTAGTAGAAACAAATAAAATGAAATATAAAAAACATATTCAGGCGATAAGTCTTAAGTTTAAATAAAGAAAATCAGCAATGTAACACTGGAATTTGCTTAATTTTTTAGCCCTTCCAGGAGCTCCTCGACAGAATAGAAGGAGTGAGCCATGAGGAAACTCTTCAGTTTACATTTAAAAGAGTTTGGGCTACTGCTAAGATTTTTGAGTTCTTGTGGTAGCTTATTGAAAATGGATGCAGCAGAATACTGCACTCCTTTCTGCACAAGACTCAAGGAAGTGCATTCCACATGCAGATTTGATTTCTGCCTACTATTAACTGAGTGAAAGCTGCTAACTCTTGGGAATAGGCTAATATTGCTAACGACAAACGACATTAAAGAAAATATATACTGTGAGGGCAACGTCAGAATTCCAGAACTATTGAATAGGGGTCGACAAGAGGTTCTCGAACTTACACCGCATATAGCTCGAACAGCCCGTTTTTGAGCCAAAAATAGCCTTTATGAATCAGAAGAATTACCCAAAAAATAATACCATACGACATAAGTGTATGAAAATATGCGAAGTAGACTACTTTTCGTGTTGAACTGTCCCTTATTTCAGATACTGTTCTAATGGTAAATAAAGCAGCATTTAGTTTCTGAACAAGATCCTGGACGTGGGCTTTCCACAACAGCTTACTATCTACCCGAACGCCTAGGAACTTGAACTGTTCCGTCTCGCTTATAATATGCCCATTCTGTTTGATCAAAATACCGGTTCTTGTTGAATTGTGAGTTAGAAACTGTAAAAACTGAGTCTTACTGTGATTTAGCATCAAATTATTTTCCACAAGCCACGAACTTATTTCATGGACTACATTATTTGATACTGTTTCAATATTACGCACAAGATCCTTCACTACCAAGCTGGTGTCATCAGCAAACAGAAATATTTTTGAATCAGCTGTAATACCAGAAGGCATATCATTTATATAAATAAGAAACAGCAGTGGCCCCAGCACCGACCCTTGGGGAACGCCCCACTTAACAGTGCCCCATTGGGACTGAACATCACTACCACTCTCAATACTGCGGAGAATTACCTTCTGATTTCTGTTCTTAAACTAAGAGGCGAACCAATTGTAAGCTACTGCCCTTACTCCATAATGGTCCAACTTCTGCAGTAATATTTTGTGGTCAACATAATCAAAAGCCTTCGTTAAATCAAAGAAAACACCTAGCGTTCGCAACCTTTTATTTAATCCGTCCAAAACCTCACAGAGAAAAGAGAATATAGCATTTTCAGTTGTTAAACCATTTCTAAAACCAAACTGCACATTTGACAGCAAATAATGTTAATTTAAATGCTCCAGTAACCTTGTATATACAACCTTCTCGATAACTTTAGCAATCAGCGATGGCATGGAAATAGGTCCAAAATTGTCAACATTATCCGTGTCTCCCTTTTTATAAAGTGGCTTCACTACCTAGTACTTTAATCGGTCAGGAAATCGACCACTCCTAAAGGAAAAGCTACAGATATGGCTAAGTACTGGGCTAACATACATAGAACAATACTTCAGTATTCTGCTAGATACCCCGTCGTATCCATGAGAGTTCTTGGTCTTTAGTGATTTAACTATTAACTCAATCTTCCTCTTGTCAGTATCATGGAGGAGCGTTTCAGGTAACAGTCTCGGAACACTTTTATCTAAGAGCGCTATGTGATTCCCTGTTGGGACTAGGTTTCTATTTAGTTCACCTGCTATATTCATAAAGTGATTATTAAATACCGTACATATACACGACTTATCAGTAACACGGACATTCCCACTACGCACTGATTCTATATCCTGGACCTGTCTCTGCAGACCAGCCACTTCCTTTACGACTGATCATATAGTTTTAATTTTATCCTGGGACGTAGCTATCTATCTGCATACCACATACTTTATGCCTTCCTAATAACATTTTAAGCACCTTACAACACTGTTTGTAATGGGCTGCTGCATTTAGATTTTGCCTAACGTTTTGATATAATTGCCACTTTGTTCTACAAGATATTCTTATCCCTCTAGTCAGCCACCAAGGCTGCCTGTTTGTGCTAGTACCCTGTTTTGAACGTTCTAGCCGGCCGCGGTGGTCTAGCGGTTCTGGCGCTGCAGTCCGGCACCGCGGGACTGCTACGGTCGCAGGTTCGAATCCTGCCTCGGGCATGGGTGTGTGTGATGTCCTTAGGTTAGTTAGGTATAAGTAGTTCTAAGTTCTAGGGGACTTATGACCTAAGATGTTGAGTCCCATAGTGCTCAGAGCCATTTGAACCATTTTGAACGTTCTAACGGAAAGCAACTTTCAAAGAGCACGAGAAAAGTCTTGAGGAAAGCATTATATTTGTCATCTACTGTATCAGCGCTATAAACATCTTGGCACGCTTGTTCCTTGATAAGGTTTACAAAGGTCTCTACAGCAACTGGATCAGGTTTCCTAAACAGTTGATAACTATATTTAACATGTGTTGCAGCACAAAAATCTTTTAGAGTTAACATTTGTGCGTCATGATCTGAAAGGTCATTCACCTTTTTGCTAACAGAATGCCCTTCTAGTAATGAGGAATGAACAAAAATGTTGTCTGTGGTTGTTCTACTGTTCCCTTGCACTCTCGTTGGAAAGAATACGGTTTGCATAAGATTACATGAATTAAGGAGGTCTACCAGCATCATATTCCTTGCACAATCACTTATACAATTAATGTTGAAGTCACCACATGTAACTAACTTTTTGTATTTCCTATAAAGTGAACCAAGAACCTCCTCTAGCTTTATCAAAAATGTTGTGAAGTCGTAGTCTGGGGATCTATAAATAACAACAGTTAGAAGTTTAGCTCCATTATATTTAACCACACCTGCACAACATTCAAACACCTTTTCAGTGCAGTACTTTGAAACATCAATTAACTCAAATGGGATGCCGTTTTTCACATACATGGCTACTCCCCCACACCGCAATGAGCTCCTAGAAAAGCTGCCAGCCAACCCGTATCCTGGTAAAGGAAGCCTCTGAATTATCTCCTTATTTAAGAAGTGTTCAGATATACCAATAATTTCAGAATCAACATCTATGAGCAGTTCACTAACTTTATCTCTAATACCTTGTATATTTTGATGAAATATACTAATTCCCTCATTACTCAGATACCTAAGCTTTGTCAAAAGTGGTTCCTTTGTTAGACTTCCCTTAAGCAGGAATACCTATCAGTTGACTGCAGGAATTTTCCCATGAGTGATCCCACCACCCCCACCTATGCTGTCACCTATAAGCTTTGCCAACCTCCCCTTCCCATACCTGTTGAGGTGCAGGCCATGTCTAGTGAAACCCGTCCTGCTGATAGACTATACCGACACCACTGAAATGTGACTCATGCTTTCTGTCGTCAGCGCACCCCCAAGTCTCATGTTATTACGCCTGACGGCTATATTAAGACGAGGCCGATCGTGACGCTGAAACAGTTCCACGAAATGCACATTCGTGTTGCCAGTCTGAGTGGCTATCTTTTCCAGGTCACCATCTATGTCATACTCCCCATCCCTATCAATACTACTACCAGCCTCACCCACAATCACTACCTGATCCTCTTTAGTAAAGTCCCTACATAACCCCCCCCCCCCCCTATGTTAACAGTCACCTGAGCCAATCCTGCATTAGGCTTCACAATACTGGTGACCTGGTACTCACTCCCGAACACATCCTGCAACTACTGGCCTACACCTCTGCCATGATGCTATGAGAACTACCTAACAGCAGAACCTTCTTCTTCCTCTTCGACTTTGCAACTGTCCTAGCCACCGTAACTGCTGAGGTCTGCTGCATACTTCCTACTAGAGTGCTGCAACGCTCAATGTTTGACCGGTCACGGCTAGCCTGTTGACCGAGCGAGGTGGTGCAGTGGTTAGCACACTGGACTCGCATTCGGGAGGACGACGGTTGAATCCCGTCTCCGGCCATCCTGATTTAGGTTTCCCGTGATTTCCCTAAATCGTTTCAGGCAAATGCCGGGATGGTTCCTTTGAAAGGGCACGGCCGATTTCCTTCCCTAACCCGAGCTTGGGCTCCGTCTCTAATGACCTCGTTGTCGACGGGACGTTAAACACTAACCACCACCACCGCTAGCCTGTTGACGTGGGGACCGAGCCGCTCGTGTCCGGCCCCATACGACTCGGCTCGGTCACGTACTCGCCCCATGTCTGTTGTCCGGATTCCGGACACGCGGATAACCGAGCATGACCGGTCACCACTGACGTCTCACCTCGCCTCGCCCCGGCTCGCTGCACTGTACTGTACAAATCCAACGCCTCTCTCTCTCTCTCTCTCTCTCTCTCTCTCTCTCACACACACACACACACACACACACACACACACACACACACAATGTATTTGCCTCTCTCTCTCTCTTTTAATACAAAAGTAACGTTTCCAAGACCGCGTACTTGACACAGCTAAATTCATAAAGTAAAATGATATTTCAATACAACTGCGGATACAACACGAGTCTCATTTCCAAACAGAAGATATTTTTCCTTTCATTAATGGAAACATTAAATAAGTGCTGTTCCCGTAATCTAGAAGACAACCATCATCATAAAGAAAGCATACAAAGAACATTAAACATTTACAGACGTAACTGGTCATACTTTTCATTTGTTTGTAACAGAAACAAAATTATAGTTATTGTTGATCACCAGTAAATCACTAACGCGTTCCGGATTTAATTGGCGTGGCCATATTTTAGTAACATGCCGGCTTTACTAAAGCATCTTTCACTAGGTGCGCTTGTTGCTAGGATACATAAAATACGTCTTGCAACTGCAGCCAGGCCTGGCAGATCTGTTTCATGTATGCTCCACCACTTTAAGATGTCATCATCATCACCTCTGGGGTGCATTAAAATGCAGAGATCTACTTCAGCTGCTGCGGATGATCTGTTGTTCCTCCATTCCTTGAAACGATATCTCTTTCTGGCTCGTGATGACAAAGTACTTGAAGGATCTATGATTATAAACAAAAGAAACACTTAATACAGAACTGATGTGGAAATCATCGAAACATTCCCGTAAAAACGAGGTGTTTTACGTTAATGAAATATTATACGAATTATAACATTCCCGTTTCTCTGTAATACACCATCCACTAACTATGAAAAAACGATTACGTTAATGATTGCATGTTGTACCTGCGTAAGTAGCACATATTTGTCGCACATTGCCAAGGATTCTCAGCTTTTCATTTATTTCAAGCATATTAAGACCACGGAAAGACGGCCAAAGAAAAGTAGCAATTTTATGTCTGAAAGTGATCACAATCTTCTCACAAACGAAATTCAAGGCTCGATTTTTAATTCTTTGTACCTCCTGTTAAAAAATACATATCTGTTACTACACGTCAATTATGCCCGTTACTTATCAATATGTAGCGTATCACAATGAAACAGTGCTTTTAACTGCAGTTATCACTCACCTGACAGTCATTGTCATTGACACTGCAAATTTGTTGCAGTTTGTGAAACCAAAGAAGAACTAACTCGATTGTCGGTTCTTTTTCGCCTTTTAATTCATCTGTGGCCTTTTTAAATGGTCTCAGAAAATGCGCAATTTTTCCTGCAAGCTCATTATCATATCCTCGCAGTCTGTAAGCGGAGTCCTTTTCCGTCAGCAAAGCAGCAACTTCGTTCTACTGAATGTGTAAGGATTCCAGCATAGTCCAGCGTGTGCAGACCTCTTGTTTCAACGATGATTTCAAAGACGAGCAGAGACCACTTTTTTTAATGTATCTTACAATGTATTTTGCAGTATTTACTGTTGATGCGATGTTTGGGGCATGATTTAACATGAAGTTATCTTTATTGAAAGTATGGCTGAGTGCTGTGTTTGTAGAATGAGCAGCACAAGGAATCCTTTCGTGATTACAGAGAGAGACACACCACAAATGAGAAGCTTGTACTGGCTGCAGTCTCACACGGATAATGACACTATAATGTGTTTGCAGTTACGTGCTATGTATCCGGTCACGGCTTCTATGCTCGGTCTCTAGAACTAGTGCGGGCAGCCTATCCAGTTAGGGTGTGCTCGCCCCATCTCGTATTTTGTGCTCGCCTACTCGGTATTGCAGGACTCTACTTCCTACATCTACAGCTACTAGAGATTCCTCTCCACTAGACTCTGACAGTTGGTCATATCTATTGCAAACACAAATAGTAAAATTATCTGAAAATCTTCTTCTCCTAGCAGATCCCTTGCCAACAGCCAGCTCCCATTCCCCAACCCCCTTCTCCCTCCTCATCCTATCTAGCTCCTCCTGTGCGTTTTTCAACTGCACCTGAAGGGAACAGATCTTACGCTCTTGCTCCTCTATCAACTTACTCTTGCTACATAACCTGCAGTTCCAGGAGAGGATGTCACCAGAATGCCCACTGGCTTCCCCACTGCATTCCCCCCAGTGAAAACACTTCGAACAAGTCTCACACCGCAATCCACTACTCACGAACCTACGGCAAAGCCCACACTTCTCACTCATGGTAAAATTTTACACGTATTGAAACAAGAAAACTACTTATCTAAGTTCCGCTACTACAATAAGAAGATGTTAAAAACCTGACTACAATAATCACAGACTTACTCTACAAGGGAAGTAACTACTATTTTTAACAGTATTAATCAACAAGGGGGGAGGGGGGTAACACTGGGGGGCGAACCGTACAATAACCCTGGGTTCGGTGTGGGGTGGCGGTGGGGTGAGAGGACTGCTGTAGCCTGTTGTGGGGTTGTGCGCCACTGAAGGCTCTTTCGTTTCTAGGTCCCAAGTTCCATACAATACCATACCCCTTTGTTTCTGTTCGTCGGCATTATTGTTATATTTCCCATATCTATAACAATTTAGGTGTTTTGTATACACTACAATTAGCGTTTATGAGGAGAGATGGATAACCACGTTTCAGCTATGATATCCCTTAGCATTTCTCTATTCGCATTGAATGACGATTTTGGCATATAATTTATATACTGATACCAGGATACTTATTCCTTGATATTTATTACATTTACTTTTATCGCCCTCTCTAAAAATAGATATTACTTTGGCACTCAGCCACTCTTTTGGCACCTTCTTGTTTCTCCAACACTAATTAAACATGAGAAGAAGCCTTAGATGTAGGAAAACCCTCCACAGTTCCGTATTAATACCATATAATCCAGTGGCGTTCCTATGTTTTGGAACCTTTAGAGTTTCCGTCAGGTCTCTCATATCAGTATCGTTCAGGTCTTTTCTTGTCATTCAGTTCAAGTAACGTCTGAATTAAAGTATCATGATATCACAGTTTTGTATGACTTACCAATTCGCTCTCTCTTATGTTATTAATATGTATTTGACAATTTTCTTGTCTGTTGAGTGATTTCATCACTTTACAAGCGATAGATTGGCTGCCCTGTAAATGATGTTCTATATTGCTAAGAAAGGGTTCCTTTGATACTACCTGCGCTTTCCTAGTGACCTATTTCGCATTATTTCTCTTCTCTTTATATTCATTATACTACTCATAGTGGGATTATTTATTTAGCACTTGGAAGCTTACTGCTTTTCTTTAATAGATGTTTCCATCTCTAGGGTCCAAATCCTTACTCGTCTATGGCTCTTTTATTTCATTTTATTCCCCAAAACTTTCTCAGCTATGTTCGATACGGTTGTTTTTAAGTTTTAGCATTCTTCTTCCAAGTTTTCTACCCTTTCTAAATTTGATAATATTTTGCGCTTTTGGCAGAGACCTCCTATGCTGCTATCTTCTAAAAGGTAAACTTTAAGAACGTGTTCTTCCTTTTGACCCTCAACGGGTGTTAGTGAAGCAGGAAGTGACATGCTCTAAAATCCACCAATCGATAAACTCTTATCTCTAACCTGTCTAGGGAATCATTCATTTGTTATTGTATAGTGTGTAGTAGACCCGTGGTCTAGGTGTAGCGTCTTTCATTCATAATCAAAACATCTTCGGTCCCGGGTTCGATCCCCGCCACTGCCTAAATTTTGATAAATAATCAGCATTGGCGGCCGAAGACTTCCGGCATAAGAAGTCAGCCTCATTCTGCCAACGGCCTTGTCAAAGAGGGCGGAGGAGCGGATAGAGGTTCAGGGCACTCTCTTGTCCTAGGGGTGGGAAATTGCCCCTAAAGGCGGAAGAATCAGCAATGATCAACGACATGAGGATGCAGAAGGCAATGGAAACCACTGCATTAAAGACACGTAACGTGTATCCACAGAACATATGGTCTGTAATTGAAGAAGTGTCATGATGATCTCTCCATTGGAAAAAGATTCCAGAATAGTCCCCCATTCGGATCTCCGGGAGTGGACTGCCAAGGGGGAGGTTACCATGAGAAAAAGATTGGATAATCAACGAAAGGATAACGTTCTACGAGTCGGGGCGTGGATTGTCAGAACCTTGAGCGTGGTAGGGAAACTAGAAAATCTGAAAAGGGAAATGCAAAGGCTCAATCTAGAAATAGTAGGGGTCAGTGAAGTGAAGTGGAAGGAAGACAATGATTTCTGGTCAGATGAGTATCAGGTAATATCAACAGCAGCAGAAAATGGTATAACAGGTGTAGGATTCGTTATGAATAGGAAGGTAGGGCAGAGGGTGTGTTACTGTGAACAGTTCAGTGACCGGGTTGTTCTAATCAGTATCGACAGCAGACCAACACCGACAACGATAGTTCAGGTATACATGCCGACGTCGCAAGCTGAAGATGAACAGATAGAGAAAGTGTATGAGGATATTGAAAGGGTAATGCAGTATGTAAAGGGGGACGAAAATCTAATAGTCATGGGCGACTGGAATGCAGTTGTAGGAGAAGGAGTAGAAGAAAAGGTTACAGGAGAATATGGGCTTGGGACAAGGCATGAAAGAGGAGAAAGACTAATTGAGTTCTGTAACAAGTTTCAGCTAGTAATAGCGAATACCCTGTTCAAGAATCGCAAGAGGAGGAGGTATACTTGGAAAAGGCCGGGAGATACGGGAAGATTTCAATTAGATTACATCATGGTCAGACAGAGATTCCGAAATCAGATACTGGATTGTAAGGCGTACCCAGGAGCAGATATAGACTCAGATCACAATATAGTAGTGATGAAGAGTAGGCTGAAGTTCAAGACATTAGTCAGGAAGAATCAATACGCAAAGAAGTAGGATACGGAGGTACTAAGGAATGACGAGATAAGTCTGAAGTTCTCTAACGCTATAGATACAGCAATAAGGAATAGCGCAGTAGGCAGTACAGTTGAAGGGGAATGAACATCTCTAAAAAGGGCCACCACAGAAGTTGGGAAGGAAAACGTAGGTACAAAGAAGGTAGCTGCGAAGAAACCAAGGGGAACAGAAGAAATACTTCAGTTGATTGGTGAAAGGAGGAAGTACAAACAGGTTCCGGGAAAATCAGGAATACAGAAATACAAGTCGCTGAGGAATGAAATAAATATGAAGTGTAATGAAGCTAAGACGAAATGGCTGCAGGAAAAATGTGAAGACATCGAAAAAGATATGATTGTCGGAAGGACAGACACAGCATACAGGAAAGTCAAAACAAGCTTTGGTGACATTAAAAGCAACGGTGGTAACATTAAGAGTGCAACGGGAATTCCACTGTTAAATGCAGAGGAGAGAGCAGATAGGTGGAAAGAATACATTGAAAGCCTCTATGAGGGTGAAGATTTGTCTGATGTGATATAAGAAGAAACAGGAGTCGATTTAGAAGAGATAGGGGATCCAGTATTAGATTCGGAATTTAAAAGAGCTTTGGAGGACTTACGGTCAAATAAGGCAGAAGGGATAGATAACATTCCATCAGAATTTCTAAAATCATCGGGGGAAGTGGCAACAAAACGACTATTCACGTTGGTGTGTAGAATATATGAGCCTGGCGATATACCATCTGACTTTCGGAAAAGCATCATCCATACAATTCCGAAGACGGCAAGAGCTGACAAGTGCGAGAATTATCGCACAATCAGCTTACCAGCACATGCATCGAAGCTGCTTAAAAGAATAATATACAGAAGAATGGAAAAGAAAATTGAGAATGCGCTAGGTGACCATCAGTTTGGCTTTAGGAAAAGTAAAGGGACGAGAGAGGCAATTCTGACGTTACGGCTAATAATGGAAGCAAGGCTAAAGAAAAATCAAGACACTTTCACAGGATTTGTCGACCTGGAAAAAGCGTTCGACAATATAAAATGCTGCAAGCTGTTCGAGATTCTGAAAAAAGTAGGTGTAAGCTATAGGGAGAGACGGGTCATATACAATATGTACAACAACCAAGAGGGAATAATAAGAGTGGACGATCAAGAACGAAGTGCTCGTATTAAGAAGGGTGTAAGACAAGGCTGTAGCCTTTCGCCCCTACTCTTCAATCTGTACATCGAGGAAGCAATGATGGAAATAAAAGAAAGGTTCAGGAGTGGAATTAAAATACAAGGTGAAAGGATATCAATGATACGATTCGCTGATGACATTGCTATCCTGAGTGAAAGTGAAGAAGAATTAAATGATCTGCTGAACGGAATGAACAGTCTAATGAGTACACAGTACGGTTTGAGAGTAAATCGGAGAAAGACGAAGGTAATGGGAAGTAGTAGAAATGAGAACAGCGAGAAACGTAACATCAGGATTGATGGTCACGAAGTCAATGAAGTTAAGGAATTCTGCTGCTTAGGCAGTAAAATAACCAATGACGGACGGAGCAAGGAGGACTTCAAAAGCAGACTCGCTATGGCAAAAAGGGCATTTCTGGCGAAGAGAAGTCTACTAATATCAAATACCGGCCTTAATTTGAGGAAGAAATTTCTGAGGATGTACGTCTTTAGTACAGCATTGTATGGTAGTGAAACATGGACTGTGGGAAAACCGGAACAGAAGAGAATCGAAGCATTTGAGATGTGGTGCTATAGACGAATGTTGAAAATTAGGTGGACTGATAAGGTACGGAATGAGGAGGTTCTACGCAGAATCGGAGAGGGAAGCAATATGTGGAAAACACTGATAAGGAGAAGGGACAGGATGATAGGACATCTACTAAGACATGAGGGAATGACTTCCATGGTACTAGAGGGAGCTGTAGAGGGCAAAAACTGTAGAGGAAGACAGAGATTGGAATAAGTCAAGCAAATAATTGAGGACGTAGGTTGCAAGTGCTACTCTGAGATGAAGAGGTTAGCACAGGAAAGGAATTCGTGGCGGGCCGCATCAAACCAGTCAGTAGACTGATGAAAAAAAAAAAAAAAAAGAACTACATCCCTTGATAAACAGGTAAATTTGTATACGTCTTACTTTCTAAAGTAACTATTGGTAATTTACTATATTTCCAATTATAGCATTGAGATCTCCCTTAACTAAAATCTGACTTTCATTCTGTCTGTTTAAGATGAGTTAGTTATAACTGTTTGTAAAAGACCCTGGACTCGAAAATTTTTCCTTCTGCTGGGACGTTAGTTGCTACTATTCTTAGGATTTCTTTGGGATATTTAATTCCTAATATTACAATGCTTTCATTTATATACTCGTAGTCCACTATTTTATCCTTCCACTTTTTTATGAATGAAGATGGCATCACCTTTAAGTGTTACTTTTACCTACTTTACTCCACTGTAGATCATAATATAGTCGTCTGTATATTTCGGTCCAGATGTTTTATTTTTGGATTTGTTTCCTTTTCGTTCAGATGTTGAGCTAATTCGACTTCCTTCATAGCTCTATGTACATAGAGAAAAGTTCAGAATACAATCTTGAAAGGTGCCACTGTTGTGTGAATCATTTCGTAAAATGACGGAACGTGGCTAATTAAGAGTGATTTGGAAATGACATGAAATACAGATATTACAAATGTACTTGACAATGACGCTTAGTCCAAATTAGCTAATCGCTCGATTAAATAAACATGGCCTTACAGCCTGCTACGGACCACGTGTACATGTATTAAGCATCTGGAGGCTGTGGATCCCCACAAATACAAAATATTAATCAGGTACATAATTTCGCACAGCATCATAGCTGCTTTTTGATAAAATGTGGCTAGTAAGTCAGTAAATTGTAAGTTAACTGTTGAAGAATGACAACCTTGTTGCTGTCGGCCATACCGAAGTGGGAAGAATGTAAATAACGAATGATTCAAAAATACACAGCCTGACAAAGTGAAGAACCCAGAAGAAGAGGACAAATTAAAAGAAACTCCACGGGTTGAGGGGGGTACGTGATGTTACTGCAGCGACTACAAAATTAAGTCAAATTTACAAAGAGTTTAACAGTATGATCTCATTTATCAGCATGACGTTAACCCCACTGCGCTGTATGCATGCACTGATTCTGTTCTGAATGGCTTCGTAAAGCCGCTGTGTAATGTACAGATGCACTTTGAGCCTAAGTTGTCGTTCTTTACATTATGGATACTGGCACTAGACGCAGCTGGCAACCCAGCTGGGTACACATACACTCAGGAGACGAAAGTCTTGGGATACCTCCTAACATCGTCTCGGATCTCTTTTACACCTGGCTTAGTGCAGCAGTTCGACGTGGCATGGATTAACATCTCGTTAGAAGTTCCCTGCAGAAATATTGAGCCATACTGCCTCTATACCGTCCATAATTGCAAAAGTGTTACCGGTGCAGGATTTTATGCACAAACTGAACTCTAGATTATGTGCTGTAAATATTGTATGGGAATCATGTCTTGTAATCTGGGTAGCCAAATCATTCGTTCAAATTTTCTAGAATGTTCTTCGGGCCAATCGTGAAGAATTGTGAAACAGTCACATGATTTGTTGTCAACAATAAAAATTCCATCGTTGTTCGGGGACATGAAGTCTATGAATGGCTGCAGATGGTCTGCAAGTTGCCGAATATAACCATTTCCAGCCAATGATCGGTTCAATTGCACCAGAGGGCCCAGTCCATTCCACGTAAACACAGCCCACATCATTATGGAGCCACCACTAACATGGATTGTGTCTTGTTGACAACTTGAGTCCATGGCTTAGTGGGGTCTGCACCACACTCGAACCCTACCATCAGTCCTTATCGATTGAAATCGGGACTCATCTGGACAGGCCCACGGTTTCCAAGTCTGCTAGAGTAAAACCGATATGATCACGAGCACAACGGATGACGCACGGCGGCCGGAGTGGCCGTGCGGTTCTAGGCGCTACAGTCTGGAACCGCGAGACCGCTACGGTCGCAGGTTCGAATCCTGCCTCGGGCATCGATGTGTGTGTTGTCCTTAGGTTAGTTAGGTTTAAGTAGTTCTAAGTTCTAGGGGACTGATGACCTCAGAAGTTGAGTCCCATAGTGCTCTGAGCCATTTGAACCATTTTTTTTTTTTTTTTGGTGATACACTGTCAATAAAGGCACTCGCGTCGACCGTCTGCTGCCATAGCTCATTAACACCACACTTGGTCGCACTCTCCTAACCGATATGTTCGTCGTACGTCACACATTGATTTGTGCTGTTACTTCACGCAGTGTTGCTTGTCTATTAGCACTGACGACTCTACGCAATCGGTGTTGATGAGTAGTGCCTGAAATTTGGTATTCTCGGTACTCTCTTGACACCGTGGATCTCGGAATACTGAATTTCGTAACGATTTCCGAAATGGAGTGTCCCATGCCAGTAGGTCCAACAATCATTTCTTGTTCAGAGTCTGTTACGTCCCGTCGTGCGGCGATAATCGTATCGGAAACCTTTTAACCTTTTTACGCCAATCACCTGAGTACGAATGACAGCTCCGCCAATGCACTGCCATTTTATACCTTGTGTATGCGATTCTATAGCCATGTGTATATGTGCGCATTGCTAACACATGACTTTCGTTACATCGATGGTTGTTCTATCGGGAACAGATCTGTGGATCCTGCTGAACACGCGAGTACTTCAACTTCACGCAGGCAGTTCATATGATGTGAGTGCACGAGCGTTATTGTGCTGAAATACGGCACCACAACACAGGAGCATGAGAGGTAACACATGAGGATGCAGAACGTCCGTGACATATCATTGTGCCGTCAGAGATCCCTCACTCAGTGCCAGCCATAACCCGACGTCATATCCCATGGCTCCCTAAACCACGCCGCCAGGAGTAACACTACTGCGACTCTCCCGAAAATTTGGAGAATGAGACCTCTCCCGCCCCCCCATCCCCCTTGCCGACGATGGTCAGCCGATATGACTCCGCTATTCGTCACAGAACACAATGCGATGCCAGGCATCAGTAGTCCATGTTTCCTGGTCACAGCAGCACTAAAATCGCAGCCGTTTATGTCATGGTGTTAACGGAAGACTTTTCGTGGAACAGTGACTCACTAGTCCAGCTGCTCCATGATTGTTGATTGGAATAAATTACGAGTTCTCAGATGGTAAACGCACATGAGAGGGTTAAGATTTGCTTGGCGGACATCCTGACGATCCTCCCCCGTGGTGGTCAGACTTGTTCGACTAGAACCGTGACGACAACTATGCCTACCATTGTGCCTACCCCCACGTTCCCAAACAGTCAGGCAACGGGCTACTGTCACACTTGAACGCTACAGTAATCTGGATATTGATATTGATGAAATACGGCTTTGTCGTCTGGATACTTCACTATTTTTGTCGGGTAGTGTGTATGGTCTTAACTATTAACACCTGTTGTCATTCACACGGAAGGCAATCTTGTTCTAATACCTCTACATATCTGACATGAAGGAGACAACACATTAGACATTATCCAGACTTAATAGAACTAGCACATCTGCTCATTACTATTAGAACTGGTTATCTACCCTTCTTAATATCGTCTATGACGTCCGCTACACCTCTCGCCACCAACACAGTACGTAACATTTAATCTAAAAGCTTCCAAGACTGAAAGAAGGTGTTCATTCCCTCTTACAAGGCTGATAATGGTTTACTTCACCAACGATGTTTTAGTTTGTACCTTTGTAAGATTTTTGTGGGGCAAGGGCAATTATTCCTTAAATTTAACAAATCTACGAGGAAAACCTTGTCCTACTGTACCGTCAACGTGTCATCTTCAGTGAGGTTTATCGGTCCATTCTAGACCAGTACGTCCGCCAAAATGTAGAACAACGGGCACTCCTTCGGAAAACTCAATATGCGCATAATCTGCCGACCACTAATCGGCTCCCAAAACTCGTCCCCGTCCAGACACTTCTTTTTGAAACGCCACACCTGTTCTGTCAGTCAACAAAACGTAATATTATATATTTCATCGGTAGTTCCATAACAGGTGTTTGTTTTTTTTCCTCAGCAGCCTTCTGATTTTTTTTTATGCGTCCCGTCACTACCCTCTGTCCTGTGAGAACATCTCAAAGCAGCACATCGGGTTCGATTATTTGTTGAAAATACTACAGCCTCTTCATCTACTGTTTTTGGAGTATGGCTCCCTCTAGCACCATGAAAGCTATTCCTCATGTTTTAACGCACGTCCTGTAACCCTTCCTCTCATCACTGATTGTTTTCCATACATTCCTTCCCTCGCCGATAGTGTCGCAAACATCCTCATTTTTTATCAGTCCACTAAACATTCTTCATCCTTCTGTAACACCACACGTTTCGATTCTCCTCTTTCCCGCTTTTCCCGCAGTTCATAATTCACTTCCACACAATACTCTGTTCCATACTTACGTTCTCAGAAACTTCTCACTCGAATTAAAACTTATCGTTTAGCAGATGAATAGCAGAGGGCAGCACTGTTGACAGTCAGCTTGTTAACTGGTTAGTAGTTCATCGTGTCACGTGATTCGGTTGGCGTAAGATCTCGTACTGGTTTAGAGTGCAGCAATGTACAGCAGGAACTAGAAGCCGAATATCAGCGCTGTCACGTTGTAGGTCCCCAACGTGAGGTACACTTCACTTCTGACCTGGTACACTGATCAGCAAGAACGTTATGGCCACCTACCTAATAGCCTGTATGTCCACCTTTGGCACGGATAGCAGCGGCGACGCATCGTGGCATGGAAGCAATGAGGTCTTGGTAGGTCGCTGGAGGGACATGGCACAACATTTGCACACAAGAGTCACCTACTTCCCATAAGTTTCGAGGAGGTGGCGAAGAGCACTGAAGCCACGTTCAGTCACATATCAGATGTGTTTGATAGGGTTCAGATCTCCCAAATTAGAGGGGCGGGAGGGGGGGGGGGCAGAACAGCAACTGCCGCGCAGTATTAGCCGAGCGGTCTAAGGCGCTGCAGTCATGGACTGTACGGCTGTTCCCGACGGAGGTTCGAGTCCTCCCTCGGGCATGGGTGTGTGTGTTTGTCCTTAGGATAATTTAGGTTAAGTAGTGTGTAAGCTTAGGGACTGATGACCTTAGCAGTCAAGTCCCATAAGATTTCACACACATTTGAACATTTTTTGAGCACAGCAACTGGAACTCAGCACTGTGTTCCTCGAACCACTCTATTACACTCCTGGCCTAATGACATGGCGCATTATTTTGCTGATAAAGCCACTGCCTTCGGGCAACATGATCGTCGTGAAAGTATGTACGTCGTCCGTTATCAGAGTACGATACTCCTTGGCGGTCATCGTGCGTTGGACCAGCTCCATTCAACACGTGGACGCACACGTGAATGTTCTCCAGAGTATAGTGAAAAGGCCACCTCCTTGTCTCGATCCCGCAGTACATGTGTCATGGTGCTGTTCCCTTGAAACACAACGGATTCATGCGCTCCCATCGGCAACATGAAGAAGGTATCGGAACTCATCAGAAAACGTAACGCTCTGCCATTGCACCAATGTCCAGTGCCGATGGTCATACGCCCATTTCAGTCGTAGTTGCCGATGTGATGGTAACATTGGCACATTATGGGCCATTGGTTACTGAGGCCCATCGTTAGGAATGTCCGGTGCACTGTTTGTTTAGACATACTTGTGCTGCGTGCAGCTTTAAAGTCTGATTCGCCGCTTGTCTTGTTTTACTAGTCCGTCCAGCCTAGATATCCGACTTCTGCAATGAGAGATGGCCTCCCAAACCCACGACGTCTGAACGTGGTTTCACCTTGCTTTCGCCACAGCACTCCTTGAACAACCGACAAGTTGTGCAGTTTCCGGAACGCTCGTGCCGAGCCTCCAGGCAATCTCAATCAGCCCTGAGTCAAACTCAATTCTATGCCGCGCCTTCCCCATTCTATACATGGACAGCACGCTCGGTGATACTACTTCACTGTACTTGTGTCTGATTAGCAGTCGTTCCTCGCCATGTGACGCTGGTATCATATGGACGGGTTTATATCCGTAGTACGTCTGTGCTCACAATGTTCTCGCTGATCAGTGTATTATGTCTGCGCTTCCTCTTTTTTTTTAAAAAAAAAAATTTTGCTTGCAAAGGTTAATTACACGTTCCAGATGCTCTTAAGGAACACCACATCTCAAACGCATCGATTCTCTCCTCTTCCAGTTTTCTCAGTGTCCATATACACAAATATGCCTTGGGTCAATGCCTATGTTGGCCCCAATACATTTCTCTTCCACAAAACCGCCTCTGCCGGTGCCATTATGCTTTTTATGTTCTCCTTGCTTGGTCCTTCATAGGTTATTTTGCTTCAAAAGTAACTCATACACATAAATTCATTTACTTTCAATAATTTTGATGTTACTTTCCTCGCTTTTCTCATTTCTGCTACGTCTCATTATCTTTCTCTGGTTTAGTATCCGTTCATGTTCTGCACTCATTACACCATTTCACTCACGAGATCGTGTATTACTTCTTCACTTTGACTGAGGATAGCGATGCCAACAGCGAATATTACCAGTGATATTTATTTACCCTGGATTTTAATCCCAATCTTGAACCTTCCTTATACTTCCGTCGTTGCTTCTTCGATGAATACAGTGAACAGTAGGGGCAATGCCGGCGTCCCTCTATAACACTCCTTTATAAGCCGAGCACTTCGTGCTTGATCTTCCATTCTTGTTGTTTCCTCTTGGTTTGTCTGTATATTGTATATTACCCATCTTTCCCTGTAGCTTACTCCTATATTTCTCTGAACGTCTTGCACCGTTTTACAATTTCGGACGCTGTTCTAGGCCGACAAATCCTAGGTGTATGTCTTGATGTTTCTTCCATTCTCCAGCGCTACGTCACAACAGCCTTTCTGGTGCCTTTACAGATCGTCATCTAACAGTTCCCTGTTTTATTTTTCATTCTAATGTATATTATTACTGTCAGCGGTTTGGACGCATAAGCGATAGTTTTGACATTTACCTGCCCTTGCAGTCGTCGTAAGTGTGCGGATGAGTTTTTGGAGTAGGAGGAAATTAGTGTTTAACGTCCCATTGACAACGAGGTCATTAGAGACGGAGCACAAGCTCGGTTTAGGGAAGGATGGCGAAGTAAATCGGCCGTGCCCTTTCAAAGGAACCATCCCGGCATTCGCCTGAAGTGATGTAGGGAAACCTAAATCAGGATGGCCGCACGTGGGATTGACCCGTCGTCCTCCCGAATGTGAGTCCAGTGTACTAACCACTGCGCCACCTCGCTCGGTGGATGAGTTTTTGCTAAAGTGTGAAGATATCTCGCCAGTCTCATTGATTGTAGACACCATTTAAATAGTCGCTTGTTTGCCATTTCCCCCAATGATTTTATAAACTTCGCTGGAATGTTACCTATCCCTCCTGCCTCATTAGATCTTAATCCTTCCAGAGATCTTTCAATTTCTGATTCTAATACTGGGTCCTCCCTGCCCTCCACATTTCCGCCTATCTGCTCTCTCCTTTGCATTTAAAAGTTGATTTTTCATTGCATTCTTAATGTTAATACCACTCCTTTTAACTTCAATAAACTTTGTTTTGACTTTTACATATGATGCACCAGTACTCCCGACGATCAATTATTTTTCGATTTCTTCACATCTTTCCTGCAGCTGTTTCAACATGGCTTCCATGCACTTCCTATTTATTTCATTCATAATGGATTTATATTTCTTTGTTCCTGTCTGTCCCTGATCATTTTGTGCCCCATTCTTTCGTCTATCAATTGAAGTGTTTCTTCCGTTACCCAAGGCTCCTTCTCGTTTACCTTCCTTGTGCCTATGGTTGATTGTTAGACATACGTGATGTCCACTCCACTCCAAATGAACTGTCTACCATAGTATTTCTTATAATATTATCCCAATCCCTAGCGAACTTTAAACACGTCTCATCATTCTTCCATACTTCAGTATCCACTTCCTTCCATACTGACTCTTTTGGACGATTCTCTTGAACATCAAACTACTCTTCATCATTGGTAAATCGTGATCTGATCCTGTATGGGCATGTAAGTGCGCCTTACAATCCAATATCTGAATCCGGTATCTGTGTCCGACAATGATGTAATCCAGCTGGAATCTTCCCATGTCTCCGGGCCTTTTCTTGTGATTCTTGAACGGAGTGTTCGCTTTTACCATCTGAAATTTATTGCAGAACCAAGTTAGTCTTGTCCTCTCTCAGTCTTCCTTTCCAGCCCATATTCTCCTATCACCCTTTTTTCCATTCCTTCCCCTACAAAAACATTACAATCCTATTCCCAATAATTAGATTTTCATTTCCCTTTTACATAATGAATTACGTGCTCACTGTATTCATATACAGTCTCTGTTTTTTCATCTTCTTACTGTGACTTCAGCATGTGTACCTTAACTATCGTTATCGGCGATGGTTTGCTGTCGAGTCTGACGAGGACAAACCTATCACTGAACTATTTACAGTAGCACACTCTCCACCATGCTTTCTTATTCAGAACGAGTCCTTCTTCCATTATACCATTTTATGCTGCTAAATTTCCTTTACTTCACGTCTATGGTCACAAATTTTGTCATCAGGCTACCGGTTTCGGTCTATAATGACCACCTTCAGATCTATTTTATAAAAACAAATCCTAATATACTGGAGCCATAGCCTGACCAGAAATCCTTGTTTTCTTTCCATTTCACTTCACTGACACTCCACTACATCTAGACGGAGCCTCTGCGTTTCCGTTTCCACATTTTGTCGCTGCTCTAATACGTTCAAAATTCTGACAGTCCACTACCCGACCTGTAGAATGTCATCCTTTCGATGGTTATTCAGTCATTTTCTCGTGGTCACCTTCCCCTTGGCAGTCCCCTGACGGAGATCAGAATGGGGGACTAGCCCGGAATCTTTTCCCGATGGAGATGTCGTCATGGAACTTTTTTAATTACAAACCGCATGCGCTGTGGATAGACATTATGTGTCTTTCATGCAGCTGTCTCCATTGCCTTCTGCATCCTCAAGTTGTTGACCAGCGCTGATTCCCCCACCTTCTAGGCGCAGTTTCCCACCCTATGGCAAGACATGACCCTGAACTTCTGCCTGCTTCTGCACCTTCTTTGACAAGCCGTTGACATAGAAGAGAGTGACTTATTATGTCGGAAGTCATCGGCCGCCGTTGCTGATGACTTCCATCCAAAATTTAACTAAGGTTCGTTTATATCCTGTCCGTAAGGGGGCGCCTGGGTCTGCTCCTGTAATTTTGAGTGTAGGCCGAATGTAGGAAGCTAGGTGGAGCAGGTGAGGTAGAAATCTCGGTACTGCAGTGAAGTAAAAGATGTTTTGCTCTAGGTAAGACAATAAATACAGGGTTACATAGCTTAGGCTATGATGAGTACGTAGGTGCGAAGCCGGATGTATAGAAGCTACCACAGGCAAAATCTGTAGTGGCTCGCCCACTATGAAATAGAAACAATGTTGCTTCGTCGTCCACTCGTGATCTAAATGGGCTGGATCTCGAGTGGTTCTCGTAGAGCTGCACAGCATCGGGCTAGAGGGCGCTGTGGTCGGCGTTGATCGTTCGCTCTCGTAGTGCCAACCTACGAGAGCTCATCTACGTTGTGGCATTATAGCTATCGATACCACAATGGTGGCTTTCGATCCCGGTATCCAGAAGATTATGATTGCTAGACCATGGGTAACTTAACTAACAGTACACCAGCTCATAAAGCAGCTCTTTTGAGGGAATGGTTTGTGGAGAATAACATTCCTGATGTGGCCCACCTGGCTCGGAGTCGCCACCTGAAGCCAATGGAAGAGGTTTAGGATGAGTTACAACACTGACTTCGCTACAGAACTACCTTCACTGTTTTCATCTCTTGATGAATAATGAGTGTCCCCAACAGAGTTCAAGCCTTCACAAAGGTGAAAGGTTGACACATCTCACATTACGTACTACTAACAGCTGGCCGAATACTTTATATCAGCAATGTATAGTGACTAGTAACGTTCCTGCGTGACATTTGTCAAAGGCCACAGACTTCAGAATGTTAACACAGATTAAAATGGGGTCCTCGCTACGGTTGCTATCGACTGTCAAATTCAAATGGCTCTGAGCACTATGAGACTTAACATCTGAGGTCATCAGCGCCTAGAACTGCTCGGCCACAACGGCCGGCGCGAGCTCTCAGAAGAGCCGTACGACGACATGCCACGGACTCGACTAATGTCTGAAGCAGTGCTGGAAGGAACTGACACCTTGAATCTTCCAGGACTGACCATAAATTCGTAAGAGTACGAGGAGGTGGAGATATCTTCTGAACAACACGTTGCAAGGCATCACAGATATGATCAATAATGTTCATGTCTGGGAAGTTTGGTGGTTAGCGGAAGTGCTTAAATTCAGAAGAGCAGCAATTCTGGAGGTGTTAATGTTGTATTGTCCTGCTGGAATTGCCCAAGTCTGTCGGAATGCACAATGGGCAAAAATGGATGCAGGTGATCAGACAGGATGGTCACGTACGTGTCATCTGTCTTAGTGGTATCTAGACTATCAAAGATCCGATATGACTCCAACTGCACACGCCCCACACCATTACAGAGCCTCCACCGGCTTTAACTGTCCCCTGCTGACTTGCAGTGTCCATGGATTCATGAGGTTGCCTCCATAGCCGTATACGTCCATCCGCTCAATACAATTTGAAACGATACTCGTCCCACCAGGCAACATGTTTCCAGTCATCAACAGTCCAATGTCGGTGTTGACATGCCCAGGCGAGGAGTAAAGCTTTGCGTCCTACAGTCATCAAGGGTACACGAGTGGTCTTTCAGCTCCGAAATCCCATTTCGATAATGTTTCGCTGAATGGTTCGAAGGCTGACACATTCTGAAAGACCAGCATTGAAATTTGCAGGAATTTGCGTAAGGGTTGCACTTCTGTCACGAAAAAAAAGTGTTCAAATGGCTCTGATCACTATGGCACTTAACATCTGACGTCATCAGTCCCCTAGACTTAGAACTACTTAAACCTTTCTAACCGAAGGACATCACACACATCCATGCCCGAGGCAGGATTCGAACCTACGACCATAGCAGCAGCACGGTTCCGGACTGAAGCGCCCAGAACCGCTCGGCCACAGTGGCCGGCACTTCTGTTGCGTTGAACGATTCTCTTCAGTCGTCGTTGGTCCCATTCTTGCAGGATCTTTTTCCGGCCGTAGCGATATCAGCGATTTGATGTTTTACCGGATTATTCATATTCAGGTACACTCGTGAAATGGTCGTGCGGATAAATTCCCACTTCATCGCTACCTCGGAGATGCTGTGTACCTTAGCTCGTGCGCCGAATACAACACCACATTGAAACTCATTGTAGCAGCAGTAACCGATCTAACACTGCGCCAGACACTTGCTGTCATATAGGCGTTGCCGACCGCAGCGCCGTATGCTGCCTGTTTACCTATCTCTGTATTTGAATAAACACGCCTCTACCAGTTTCTTTGGCGCTTCGGTGTATATTCAAGGTAATTATGGTTTTTCAATCACAGTGTCCAATGTTTATCAATTCCTGTTACTTGGCAGTGACACATCGTTCAAAGTTTACTTTTTTCTGAAGTTTTGCACATTGGCGTATGAACTACTATAGTGCGAAATATGACCTGCTGTATGCTTCTATTATGACCATATGCTCTAATGAACTCGTTGTCGAGGTGACGTTAAACCCCAGTCTCCGTTTACATGGATTGCGGACGTCTGAGAGTTACAAGGATGTCTCGCAGTGGGTCGGCCGACAGATTTCGTTCGACAGTCGGGCCAGCGTGAGGCGTGGTGCGGCGTGGCTCGTGATTAATGGGGACCAGAAACGGCGCGCGCACCGAGGTCGCGAGGCCGCTGCCGTCTCGACCATAGACTTACTAAGTAAAAACTAGACCGGGCATTGGCGCTAGTGTCGCGTCCCCACATTGAACGTGATAGAAGCCTCCATTTGCAGGGAAACAGTGCGTAAACATGGTTCGTTCGCGTGCTGCTTTTAATTGTAACAGTAAGAATGGAAGCAAAGACGAAGACGGAAACAATGTTACATTTCACTGGTCAGTCATTTCTGGTTCTTCGTTACTTTCTATTACTTGTATATAGTATTTTCATGGAGAAATAATACATCCTGAGCGTTTGTTAGCCGGCCGAAGTGGCCGTGCGGTTAAAGGCGCTGCAGTCTGGAACCGCAAGACCGCTACGGTCGCAGGTTCGAATCCTGCCTCGGGCATGGATGTTTGTGATGTCCTTAGGTTAGTTAGGTTTAACTAGTTCTAAGTTCTAGGGGACTAATGACCTCAGCAGTTGAGTCCCATAGTGCTCAGAGCCATTTGAACCATTTTTTGAGCGTTTGTTTTTATTTAGGTTTCCCCTTACAAAAGATTTTCTAAATCGGAAATCGATAGTTGCTACTCGGAGAGAGAACTTCCAACCGAAAGCAAAATCATTTGCTGTGTTCTCTTCATTTTGAAGAGAATTGTTACATGGAAAATTATGTAAATAGACGTCAACTGAAGGACGATGCTATACCGACAGTATTAGGATTTACAACTCATTTGGAAAAGATATAGTGTTCTGGAAAACGTGCAATATAGGCCTAAATTAAATAGTGTGGAAATGCTGTCAGTGTGTGTAATTTTGAACGTTCCTTTTCCAGGTTACCAAGGCAAGGAAACCGCCAAAGCCAAGAAATGTTGAGACAGCAGAAAACGTGTGTGTGGATGTGCACGTTTCTGGTTACACTGGAGACCACAATTATTCATTTCCATTAAGTCCAAGTAAGCTGAAGGAAAAGTTCGTAAAAACTGAAGAAAGGAAGGAAGGAAGCAAAAATTGTGCAATATAAGACTAAGTTAAATACAGTGAACAAAAAGTGCAATGGTCAAATATTTGATCAAATGTTGCAAACTCAACGACTTTCAGAGGTGCTATCAGTGTTAAAAACTAATGTGCGAATGAAATTCCTACGGTACTTAAAGTGATATGTGTTATTACAATTAATCATACAAAAATTCGAGTGCAGACAATACTGTGCTAAGCAAAAGTAAGCGTGCAAATTGTACACAGTAGTTGGCAAAAAGCGAACAGGACATGACAGGAAAATTACGTGAATTAAATAATAATAGTTCTGTCTGCTACTTTAAAAGTTTCATGTAATTATCTAATGCAAATAACTCGAGGTAAACTCGCTCCACCTTGTCAGGAAAGAGCCTAAATTTCGCGTCTCTATGCAGACGTATTTCGGGAAACTTCATTCATTTAAGTATACTTTTAAAATAGACTCGAATACTCAGTATTTTTTTAAAACAAACATGTGTCTAATTTGTGCTTCAACTTGCTCCTGTTGCGTCTCATATACCTCAAATCACAACCCCAGTACTAGGATACGTCCCTGCAAATGGCGGCGATCAGCTGCTTCAATTGGGGGACAGTTGCCTCGCTTCTCCGCTACGGCGTGGTAGGGGCTTGGTTACGACAGGAGCGCAGGACGCTCTGCTATTCTCTCAGACTGGACCGTAGTCTCAGTGACCGATCCGTCAAAGAGCAACGCATGGCGTCAGCTCTTATCCGTTCTCAGTCTCTGTACGGAGTGTCCGCCCGTTGCCACCTGGCGCGGAAACCGGAGACATAAACCCCAGCAGTGTAAACAACAAATGGAACGAGTTTCTCTAGCAGCATCCGCGTAGATGTTAACTGTATGCAGGACTGGAACTCGAACCCGATACTGTGTCTTTTGCGGCCCGTGCTGTTACCGACAGAGCAATCCAGGCACGCTTCGTAACCCTGCCTTAAAACTTTACTTCCGCCAGTAATTCCATTTTTGAACTCATCAGAGCTTCTTCCGCACACCTTGCTGGACTAGCCTTACTGGAAGAAAGGTAAGTGCGAAGAAATAGTTTAACTACAGCGTAGGGGATTCTTTCCCGAAAGAGTCTTTCACTGTGCCGTTGGTTGTGCGCTGTTTTGAAACTTCCTGTCAGACAGAAACTGTGTGTCGGAGGCACTGGGGTACCCAGATAAGACCCACGACCCGCTCCAGCAGCTAGTTTCCTCTTATAGCAGCTTCTGTCAAATCAGGCGTCCGTTTCAAACTCACATTTGTCAGAACTGAAATACGAAAATCAACTGAAGTAAATTCATCAGTGATAATTCCGATAGAGTAGTAAAAATTATTTATTTCTAGAAAGGAATGCACGACCCGGTTTTAGAATCTGTATCCCGTCTTCAAATACATCTACAACATTTTAAATCAATAATACCTATCCACTATAAATGTTAATGACCCCGCATCTGACACCAAATGTAAAGTATACGGGCAATTCTGACACCAATTGTAAATGTATACAGGATTTAGGTAAGGGGGGAGGTGGTTGTTACACATGCCTCATGACGAAAGGGTGCAGGAGATCGAGCAGTCCGGATTTCAGAGTGGGGATCCAGGTCTGTAGTTAAATGAAAAAACAGGAAATTAGGTAGAATACAGAGGACGTATTTCAATGTACGGTGTACAAGAGGCGCGCGTAGGGTAGTAAGTTACCAGGTTTTGGCCAGTGTAGGGGGGTCGAACAATTAACTGAAATGGGCAACGGAAGGGGAAGCGGTTCATGTTAACTTACGTTGGTGGCCGGTCGTGAAAAGCAGAGCCAGAGGCTCTGCCTTCCAAAAAGACGTCTGTCCTGCTCGAAGTCTGGATTACAAGAGAGAGAAGCAACTGTGTTCAGCACACACGTGATCGGTATCCCGCGCACGCTTTCGGCTAAAAGCAATGGCGTGAATTCGCCAGCAGTTTCAGCAGAGGGCTCAAGGCGTCTCTTGTCAGCAGCTTTAACTGGACAGAACCGCCTCGGTTTTGAAAGACAAGCGACTTGTGTCACGCAGGCACAGCGTAAGTTGCTCTGGGAGTAGACTTCTAAAGATTTGACTGGGCCTTTGAAATAAATTTTTTTAAACCAATTCCCTAGAATATTCCTTGAGTGGCTGCCACCATGTACACCACACTGTTAACATAAGAAAACTAAACATAACTAATACGGATTTATTAGGAAACACCCTATCCGTGCAGTCAAATGTGAGTCGATAAATGATCGTAACTGAGGTTAAAAGTAGGTCAAACATGTCAAAATAGTGAATCCCTGGTACACGGCAAGAACAGGATATCCTCTTCGACCCTAGCCCTCCAAGAAAACCTCTCGCTGAGGAGGACCTACATAAAAAGACAAAGGTCCCCAATTAAAAGAACGGAAACCACATCTGAATCAAATATAAATTATTAAAGGCCAGACATCTCAAATCCACTTTACAAAACTTACGACGGTCCGGTTAAAGGGGATGCCACTAATGTATACGCATGAAACTAGATGGTCGGTCTTTCTAACACTGAAACGAAGAGAGGTGTTATACAGACTCTGCACCAGTAGGCATGTGTGAAAGTACAATGAAACCCTCCTGTGAAGTTTTTGACTCAGCAGTGCTATATACACATCCACCACACACCTTGCAAGCACAACCCAAAGTTGAAATGCCGGTAGGTGTGGCCGTGTACCCGTAACACAAGTTACTGGACTGCTCACTCCATCTGAGAGTCTAAATTGAAATGAACGTAACCGTTAACATCAGGTCTAAGGAAGCACAAGCCTATGGAGCGAAAGCTAACTTTGCTCATGAACTTTCGAGGCACTAATTGCAGGTAAGCGCGTCTGCTCTCGAATACGTTGTAAACCAACCAATGAGGTCCAACCAAAGTAAACTGACAAATTCCTGTACTGCCACTGAAGAATTCATAAAGAACATTTAGAGAGCATAGTCCCGAACTTTCACTGATTTTTACCTATACTAAGCTTTGGAGCAACTAACGCAAGACCGAGCGAGGTGGCGCACTGGTTAGACACTGGACTCGCATTCGGGAAGACGACGGTTCAATCCCGCGTCCTGCCATCCTGATTTAGGTTTTCCGTGATTTCCCTAAATCACTCCAGGCAAATGCCGGGATGGTTCCTCTGAAAGGACACGGCCGACTTCCTTCCCTAATCCGATGAGACCGATGACCTCGCTGTCCGCTGTCTGGTCTCCTTCCCCAAAAACAACCCCCTCCCCCCCCCCCCGCAACTAACGCAAATGTAAAGAAACTTGTAAAGTATAGCCTAGCACCAATTACAGCAGAAGCAGCTAAGCTAGAGCAAAATTGATAAAATTAAGAATAGCCATTAGAAAAAAAAATCACAGATAATCGATTCACTAAAAACATAGTAAGAACTAATTTAATTTCAAAACAGAAGAACACAGTATAACTATAAAGCTATCATTAGATACAAACCAATGTGACACCAACACAGAGTCACGCTTAGAGGATCCCAGGTAAGTTGCAGGAAAGAAGAAGCTTAACAGGAGCAAACCGAAAAGCGCAGGATGTAGCTGTAAATGGAAGATATAAAAATCCCCCATATTTGGAACGTACAGGCCAATTCAACTGGGCTGTAATACCCTGAAAATATTGCGTGTAGTTATTAAGTATACCCATGTGCACGTAACTGGGGATGAAACCAATGAAGATGCAACGACACGGTTAGGTATCACCACCAAGCGAGGTGGCCCAGTGGTTAGCACACTGGATTCGCGTTCGGGAGGACGACAGTTAAAACCTGCGTCCGACCATCCTGATTTGGGTTTTCCGTGATTTTCCTAAATCGCTTCAGGTAATTGCCAGGATGGTTCCTTCGAAAGGGCACGGCCGACTTCCTTTCCCATTCTCCCCTAATCCGATCGGACTGATGATCTCTCTGTTTGGTCCCCTCCCCCAAATCCACCACCACCATAGGTATCAGCGAAAGTGGTTCATAAATTACTAATATCTTGAAATACTGCACTTAGCCGCTTGATGTTGTTGTTCTTATTCAACTACATGTTTTGAGAGAACAACCTCCCAACTTTACTTCGTTGCGAACCGAACTATATTATCGATCTCCTTCTCCACTGGCACGTACCCCATCCTCTGTGAACTGCTATAGCCGATACTTGACATCCTGGATATTGCTACTGGTACCGAGTTGAAATCCGTGCTGGTTCCATACAAGTTCTATGCTGGATCATAGGGATCATGCTGGATACGCTGACCGTTCATAGAGACACATTCCGTTTATGGACAAGCATTTTCCTATTGGAATCTACCACCACAATAGTGTCGCATGGTAGGTAACTGTTGAAGGTACAGGATGTCGGTAACGTGTCGTTATACTATCTGAACTCCCTCATTTGCTATCAGTAGCAGCCCGAAGTCATACCAAACGACTTCCTACACCGTAACCCCAAGGTAAACAACAGTGCCAGGTCACCGCAACACTCGCCGACGGTAGTCATCGAGGGTAGTGAAGAAATATGGTTTTTCGCTGGACGCAATACTACACCTTTCGTTAGCGTTCAATGCTCCTCAGTCGCGGAACCACTCCAAATAAAGACTTTTGCATTGTGATGTTAACGGCTGACGGTAATTACATAGTATGGCTGCTGCTTCCCCCTACCAATGGTGCAGGGACGCCATTACTTGTTCCCAGGCGGCAGGCGCTGATGGTTCAAATGGCTCTGAGCACTATGGGACTTAACATTTGAGGTCATCAGTCCCCTAGAACTTAGAACTGCTTAAACCTAACTAACCTAAGGATATCACATACATCCACGCCTGAGGCAGGATTCGAACCAGGTCCGCTGGAACCTTCACGAAGAGTATGTCTGCCTTCATATTCCCATGCTGTCCAACATCGGGACACTGTTACATCCGAATGCCTTGTATAACTGGATATTGCACGATTTCACCAGCCGGCCAAGCTATGCACTGAAGCAATGACCTTCGGTGAATTTAGACAAAAGTTTCTGGACGAATATTGGTCCGAACAAATACAAAATAATCTTTGGCGTGAATTTACTGTATTTAGAATGTTTAAAGGTAAAGGTCGAATGACTATGAAAGAATTTTGCGAGTTATGGTATAGGAAGCTGGCTCATTTAAGGAGCCGTAGGAGTGTTTCTGAAATCATATGGGAACTCTGGAAGAAATTACCTGAAGACTCTTAGAAGAATGTGGGTAGTAACCAACAAACTTTTCTTCATTTTTAGAAGAAGCAATTTATGACGACTACTGGCGAGAAAATCAAAATTTCCGTCAGAATGACAACAGGAACAGTCGAAATAATAACCATGACGAGCAGAATTAACCAATATCAGGTTAATGCTGAGAGGAAGAGACAGAGGATGATTTTCCTCTAACAATCGCGGAAGAGGTAAGAGACAGCTAAATAATTCCAATTGAGAGGAGGAAAATTAATAACAGCGAACATTAAGGGTCGGATGGTCATGGAAACAAGATATAGTAGGCTCAAACGTTTTGCGTCGCTTTTGGGGTGCCAGCATGGACAACCGTTGCTTCTCTTTTGGCCTGCAATAGATGTCTGGCACTTCGTCCAGAGAATTCTGGCCTTCCACACACGTGCCGCTCCAGACCGAATTACACACCACATAATTTTATTCATGGATGACATGTACTACTAACAAACAAAGACTTACTCCCTGAATTGGTTCCATGGCCTTGCAGTTCGATAGTTTTTTACAACTGGCAAGAAGTATGTTTTATGTTTTTGGACTTACGCGAACGAACGACTTTGCGCCTTTGTCTATAATCCGAAATACAGGCAATACTTTTCCGACTTCCTTTGGAGTGAGTTCTAAGACCCACCACATGGTTGGAATGTCCCTGCAATGATCAATTGATCTGATCCGATGCACTATTTTTGAACTTTTTATATTATGATCGCCAATAGTGTTCTTCTCCCTATAGTTTCGAGAAGATGTGCTTACATTTCTCCACGGCTTCAGGCGGTTTCGCGGACTTCACTCTGTAGGTTAAAAAGAAGATATAGGAGGAAAACATTAAAAAAAAAGTAAGACACAACATGATCAGAAATGGTTCAAATGGCTCTAAGCACTAAGCGACTTAACATCTTAGGTCATCAGTCGCCTAGACTTAGAACTACTTAAACCTAACTAACCTAAGGACACCACACACATCCATGCCCAAGGCAGGATTCGAACCTGCAACCGTAGCAGCAGTGCGGTTCCAGACTGAAGCGCCTAGAACCGCTTGGCCACAAGGGGCCGGCACACACAACATGATCACTCAAAGGAAAAAGAATAAGGACACAGTTTTACGATGGGGTACGTCTCCGGACAAGACTGTTCGAATCATGGTGGTGGATGAAATTTCAACTGCCAGCATTTGGTTGGAAATGGGAGGAGAGGTGGTGATATAAATTTTCTGATTACCATCTTTCCACCAGTGTCCTGTAATACATTACAAACCTCTCCGCAGTTTCTCATGAGGTGTCGACATTTGACACTGTTCATGGTGATCCGTCAGTTGCATGGGGCCTTAAACTCCGTGGCTTTCTCGGTGCCGTTTGGGAAGAGTGCGCTATTTGCCAGCACCCGGATTCACCCTTTTTTTCATCATCATCCAACTCGGAAATGACCCTACAGTACACACGCACCATTAAAATTATCAAACCCTAATAGATACACAGCTCTCATACTTCTCGTTGGGAAGTTGCCTATGGGAAAAAAAAGACAGGGTAAACCTTTCAATTAGGCAGCTAAACCTGCCCTTCGGCGATTTCCATCCAGTCAAGCCATACGATTTTGATGTTCATTACTTGATCCCAATGAGCTATTAAGTCAACGGTAGCTGGATGGGACATTTGGCTTTTAAGCAGAGTCGCAGGTGGAGAGAAACATTATTCATGCACTCAGGACAAATGTAACGCAAATATATTTTATGTACGAAAGGCGACATTTGCAGGGAATCTTGTAAACACTAGCCGTACGGAGTATCAATTCATGTTTGAAAGAACCTAAAAGTGCTGCTGTCTTAAAAAAAAATGGTTCAAATGGCTCTGAGCACTATGGGACTTAGCATCTTAGGTCATCAGTCCCCTAGAACTTAGAACTACTTAAACCTAACTAACCTAAGGACATCACACACTTCCATGCCCGAGGCAGGATTCGAACCAGCGACCGTAGCAGTCCCGCGGTTCCGGACTGCAGCGCCTAGAACCGCATGGCCACCGCGGCCGGCGTGCTGTCTTCAGTCACTTTAACTTTGTGCTGGTGTAGTCAAATAAATCGACTGTGGTAGAACATTGCATCGACACCGATCACTCTATGCAGTACTAAAATGTAGAAATTCTAGCTTCTGCTTCATTTTTTTGAGACTCAGTTGCGAGAGAAGCAATTTAAATTCATTTGGCAAAGAATTTATTTAACAACTTCAGCCTGGGCAAGTCGTGGAATTTGTGGAATCCGGTGCATTCTTTAGTAAACTCCTCACTACAGTAAAACTAATAACAATGCATCGATATCCTAGCATGGATCGACGACTTAGCCATAGCTTCGATTTGTGAGCTCCCTTTTCCGCCGATCATCGTCTCTGGCGCTTGTGTGTCTGTGTTTTAAAAGGACGAAACGAGTACTATAGCTATAATCAATAGGCTACCTCTGAAGATGGCCTAAAAGTATACGACCGAGATCCTAGAAAAAGATGAAATATGATTTGTGCGACTGCTTCTGGAAATTTAATGGAGCAATTGATTTGTCAACACTTATCGGAAAAAAAACTTATCTTTCTTGTTTCTTTAAATATGGTGAAGTATGACTTAATATTTATGACTATTTTGACAAAAATTAGTTTGTTTAGAGGGAAATTAAACACAAGCGAATTACTGAGTCTTCCGAATTGTAAGTATATAGACCAAAGATTATCTATCAGATATGCACTTCTTTCAAACTCGGAGCAAGGTGGAGGGAGATTAGATTTTTAGCCTCCACTCAACAATGGAACTCGAGTACAAACTCGCATTGCCGAAGGAAATAGTCCATTTCCTTTTCGAACGATCCGTTCTGGCATTTGCATCACCTGCACGAGAGAAAATAAAGCTGGATGGCCGGTTAAGGAGTTGAATTGACGTCTCCGCGAACTCGAATCCACTGCCGCACCTCTTTGGGTGAGAGAGAATACCAGTACTTAATAGAGGAAACTAGTATATAGCGGAGCTCAGATCCTCGGAATAAAATGTGATTACCTTTAGAATATCTATCGTTCTCGTAAATCAGGCAAGACGCAAATTCCTTAAATGTACATTTCCCCCATGTCTTTCATAGCCTGCTTCGTTTCTGAGAGCATTGTCAACCACGGGAAGTTAAACGCAAATCTTTCGTATTCTTCCAACACGTGATCTACTCCCGTTAAATTCATTTTCACAGATAAATATTTAAAGCATGGAAGCATTAAAACATGTGCAAGTTATTACAGACATCGACCAGCGTCATTAAAGATATAAACAGCAACTCTGGACTCGTGTAGCGCTTCCGTAAATAATTGAGATGAAACAGTGCTAACGCACGTGACTGTACGATTTTAAGTGCCACAATGAAAGAAATTTGAAGCATCAGGGTCACCAGAATTTGGCAGGATAGGATAGTGGAACTGGTGACGTGTAGTTTCTGAACTACAAATTTACTCTCCTTTGTTGACTTTAATACCGATTTCCATTGGCGATGACGTCATCGAAGTTGAGGATACACGATTGTACTGTCTATGATATTCCCTAGCATTTTGGTTGAGACTTGCGTGTAGCGCTCTATGATGACACACACACACACACACACACACACACACACACACACTCGCATATATATAGGGTAGCCCACTGAGAGTGACAGGGCCAAATATCTCACGAAATAAGCATCAGACGAAAAAACTGCAAAGAACGAAACTCGTTTTGCTTGAAGGGGGAAACCAGATGGCGCTATGGTTGGCCCGCTAGATGACGCTGCCATAGGTCAAACGGATATCAACTGCGTTTTCTTAAATAGGAACCCCATTTTTAATACTTATTCGTGTAGTACGTAAAGAAATACGAATGTTTTAGTTGGACCACTTTTTCCGCTTTGTGATAGATGGTGCTGTAATAGTCACAAACGTATAAGTGTGTGGTACCACGTAACATTCCGCCAGTGCGGACGGTATTTGCTTCTTGATACATTACTCGTGTTAAAATGGATCGTTTACCAATTGCGGAAAAGGTCGATATCGTGTTGATGTATGGCTATTGTGATCAAAATGCCCAACGGGCATGTGCTATGTATGCTGCTCGGTATCCTGGACGACATCATCCAAGTGTCTGGACCGTTCACCGGATAGTTACGTTATTTAAAGAAACAGGAAGTGTTCAGCCAAATGTGAAACGTCAACCACGACCTGCAACATATGATGATGCCCAAGTAGGTGTTTTAGCTGCTGTCGCGGCTAATCTGCACATCAGTAGCAGACAAATTGCGCGAGAATCGGGAATCTCAAAAACGTGGGTGTTGAGAATGCTACATCAACATCGATTGCACCCTTACCATATTTCCATCCACCAGGAACTGCATGGCGACGACTTTGAACGTCGTGTACTGTTCTGCCACTGGGCACAAGAGAAATTACGGGACGATGACAGATTTTTTGTACGCGTTCTATTTAGCGACGAAGCGTCATTCACCAGCAGCGGTAACGGAAACCGGCATAATATGCACTACGGGCAACGGAAAATCCACGATGGCTGCGACAAGTGGAACATCAGAGACCTTGGCGGGTTAATGTATGGTGCGGCATTATGGGAGGAAGGCGAACTACTTGCTGTTGACAGGAATGTCGTTACACGTATTGCCAAATGCACTAAGGTTGACGGACATCATTTTCAGCACTTATCGTATTAATGTGTTATTTACGGTAATCACGCTGTAACAGCATACGTTCTCAGAAATGATAAGTTCACAAAGGTTCATGTATCACATTGGAACAATCGAAATAAAATGTTCAAACGTACCTACGTTCTGAATTTTAATTAAAAAAATCTGCCTGTTACCAACTGTTCGTCTAAAATTGTGAGCCATATGTTAGTGACTATTGCAGCACCATCTATCACAAAGCGAAAAAAGTGGTATAACTAAAACCGTCATATTTCTTTACGTACTACACGAATATGTGATAAAAAATGGGGGCTCCTATTTTAAAAAACGCAGTTGGTATCCGTTTGACCTATTGCAGCGCCATCTAGCGGGCCATCTGGTTTCTCCCTTCAAGCTAGACAAGTTTCGATCTCTTTGTAGTTTTTTCGTTTGACGCTTATTGGTATACAATAAAAAAGGCTTGTCTGTAGTTACAATAGCAGTACCATAATCTCTGCTTCCAACAACACCAATCGAAAATGTTTTATAACAGATAATATCCCTGTCGTAGTAAGCCTCCAATCCTTGCAAAGGCTTTTCACTTCCTCTCACCAAAGCAAGTGTCATCCATGAATTGCCTGGAACAACTTCATTTGTGGTACAGGAGAACGTAATTTTACAGCCAACAAATGTTATTGGACCAGACAGTATCTCCTGTTGCGAGACAGGGCTTGGTGTCTCATCAAAACTGAAAACAGTTTTATAAACTGGCATTCTGCTCCTCCTAGTGTATCTCCTACGACGGTACGGCATGGCTGTGTGCTGCGTGCTGCTGCCTGCAGTCGACTGACACAGAAACAGGAAGCGCGCCGAGCGCTCCATTCACCAGCGTCTTATCGCTACGTCACTTCCGCTGATAAACTTGATTTTTGCCCGACGCGGCCCTAGTAATACTAGGGGCCGCGTCTTGCTGCCTGCCTCGGTAAACGGCTAAGTCCCGCCCAAGGTCACCCGCCTATAAGGCGGCGCAGGGCGCAGGGCGCAGGGTGAGTCACCTAACATTACGGCTGGATATATTTCGTAAACCACATCAAATATTGACTAATCGATTCCACAGACCGAACGTGAGGAGAGGGGCTAACGTAATTGTTTGATACAAACCATGCAAAAATGCACGGAAGTAAGTTTTTAAACACAAACCTACGTTTTTTTAAATGAAACCCCGTTAGTTTTGTTAGCACATCTGAACATATAAACAAATACGTAATCAGTGCCGTTTATTGCATTGTAAAATGTTAATTACATCCGGAGATATTGTAACCTAAAGTTGACGCTTGAGTACCACTCCTCCGCTGTTCGATCGTGTGTATCGGAGAGCACCGAATTAGGTAGGGATCCAAAGGGAACGGTGATGGACCTTAGGTACAGAAGAGACTGGAACAGCACATTACGTCCACATGCTAACACCTTTTTATTGGTCTTTTTCACTGACGCACATGTACATTACCATGAGGGGTGAGGTACACGTACACACGTGGTTTCCGTTTTCAAATATGGAGTGGAATAGAGTGTGTCCCGACATGTCAGGCCAATAGATGTTCAATGTGGTGGCAATCATTTGCTGCACACAATTGCAATCTCTTGCGTAATGAATGTCGTACACGCCGCAGTACATCTGATGTAATGTCGCCGCAGGCTGCCACAATACGTTGTTTCATATCCTCTGGGGTTGTAGGCACATCACGGTACACGTTCTCCTTTAACGTACCCCACAGAAAGAAGTCCAGAGGTGTAAGATCAGGAGAACGGGCTGGCCAATTTATGCGTCCTCCACGTCCTATGTAACGCCCGTCGAACATCCTGTCAAGGGTCACCCTAGTGTTAATTGCGGAATGTGCAGGTGCACCATCATGCTGATACCACATACGTCGACGCGTTTCCAGTGGGACATTTTCGAGCAACGTTGGCAGATCATTCTGTAGAAACGTGATGTATGTTGCAGCTGTTTGGGCCCCTGCAATGAAGTGAGGACCAATGAGGTGGTCGCCAATGATTCCGCACCATACATTTACAGTCCACGGTCGCTGTCCCTCTACCTGTCTGAGCCAGCGAGGATTGTCCACGGACCAGTAATGCAGGTTCCGTAGATTCACTGCCCCGTGGTTTGTGAAACCCGCTTCATCGGTAAACAGGTAGAACTGCAACGCATTCTCTGTTAATGCCCACTGACAGAATTGTACTCGATGATTAAAGTCATCACCATGTAATTGCAGATGTAGCGACACATGGCGCGGGTGAAAGCGGTGTCGATGCAGTATGCGCATGACACTACTTTGACTCAGTCCACCGGCTCTCGCAATGTCTCGTGCACTCATGTGTGAGTTCATGGCAACAGCAGCTAACACACCAACTGCACCCGCTTCTCCTGTGACGGGCCTGTTACGGATCCGTTTACGTGCTACGACCATACCTGTTGCATACAGTTGGCGGTAGATGTTTTGCAATGTGCGGCACGTTGGATGCTCTCTGTCCGGGTACCGTTCTGCATACACCCTGCAGGCTTCAGCTGCATTTCGTCGATACTCGCCATTGATGAGTGTCATCTCCGGCTTTTCAGGGTTCGAATACACCATGGTCACAGTTCCTATAACACAACACTATCACAGACGTCTGGTAACACGGTGTACTACAGTTGGTCTGCGTGCGGAGACGAACGCAGAATAACAATAGCAGCAAGCGCTACATGCGGACACTGCGACAGCTAGACCAAACCACAACAGTGCACTACAGTCACACTCGTAAACACGGTCGTCATCGTAAACATGTCCCTGCAGATGCTGCACGCCGACCGTGGGCCGTGTTTTTTACAACACGCAATTGAACGTCGGAGGTTTCAAGCGTCAAGTTTAGGTTACAATATCTCCGGATGTAATAAACATTTTACAATGCAACAAACGACACTGATTACGTATTTGTTTATATGTTCAGATGTGCTATCAAAACTAACGTGGTTCCATTTAAAAAAACGTAGGTTTATGTTAAAAAATATACTTCCGCGCATTTTTGTATCGTTTGTATTAAACAATTACACTAGCCCCTCTCCTCACGCTCGGTCTGTGGAATCGGTTCGTCAGTATTTGATGTGGTTTACGAAATATATCCAGCTGTAACGTTAGGTGACTCACCCTGTATATAATGTATGATAACCCCTAAACAACATAGATAATGAAGCGTGAGAGGACAACTCAGAATAATCAGACTCTCTCTTAACAAAAAACAAAGAAAGGGCAAATACGTCAAAAACGTATAACAGAGATATACACACACAATAAAGAACAGTAGCGTTTCACATTAATAAAATCGTAAAAACGAGGCCACAGGGCCTCCTACTCTCATACTCAGTCTGCTCTCGAGATAGCAGTGTTGCTAATCGCAGAACTGTTACAATTTGTGGTACAGTCAGTAATTTCATAAAATGCTACAAGTTATTTCATAGCGGCAACAGTTTCATATATCAAGAAATGAAGCATGTGTACTGTTAAAGCAGAATATCTCCCCCCTTTTATAAAAAAATAATAACTTTTTAAATAAATAACGCTAAAGTGCCTCTAGGGAATGCAAGGTGAAACCAGTAGACTGGCAGCTCAGGTTAAAGGTAGTTAAATGAAATGCCTTCAACTAGACTAGGAATCCCTAACGGTTGACAGAAAGCTGGTGCAGTACAGTTACTTAAATGTAAAACTCTAAAAAGCAAAAGGTTGAAAGGGGAAGGGTACAATTTTGAATAAGAATACAGGGTCTGAAATACGCAAGAGAATTTAAGTTGCTCGTTCCAACAGGCGGCTTGAATTACTGTGCTTACCGCCGGCCGCGGTGGTCTCGCGGTTCTAGGCGCTCAGTCCGGAGCCGCGCGACTGCTACGGTCGCAGTTTCGAATCCTGCCTCGGGCATGGATGTGCGTGTTGTCCTTAGGTTAGTTAGGTTTACGTAGTTCTAAGTTCTAGGGGACTGATGACCACAGATGTTAAGTCCCATAGTGCTCAGAGCCATTTGAACCATACTGTGCTTACGGCAGTCTCCTGCGCCACGACAGTAGTTAACAAACAAAAAAGCGGCGCGTAACATCAACAGGTCCCCGCGCCCGTGAGGCGTAGGGAAGTGGGCCGCAGTTCTGTTAAAAAAAGGCACTAAATAAGTGAGGAGCAAAGGAGCGGTTTAACAGTTATAAATGAAGACCTGAGAAGAAAATAACAAAGAGTAGCGACTTATCTTTAACTGTCGTAACAGAGATCTCTGTTCAAGAAAAGGAAACATGATAATTAAAGGCAGCTTCGAGCTTTAATCAACTGGCTAGTCACTATTATATTCAGTGGCTCAGCGACAAATACAGCCGGTATCTGGGAGGCCAGCAAGCCGTTTGTTGGCGTATATTACAATAAGGCAAGAAGGAACGAGCTTACCTGTACAGAACTGGAACTAAACAGATTCTCACGCTCATTAGCTCTCTTATGCGACACTTCAAGCAAGGGAAATCTATACAACAATTTGCATACGTACTAGACATACAAGGTTTAACTCCACTCCCCCACAAATAAAAAAAATAAAATGGCAACTGCTAAAATAACAAGTAACAGAAAACAGAACTAGTAAATTTTTGTGTACATAGTTTCCCAATAGAGCGCGCCCCGCTAAGCACAACAGCGCAGGCGCAGCATTCGTCCGTCTCCGCACTACGAGATGGCGCTGTCTTAGAGACGGACCAAATTCTGCTTCCGCCAATCCGCGTATTAATATGTAACGCAGCCAGTGAGGTTGCTGTTAACGTAGAACCTTTTCTCCTCGCGGATCACACTCGCGCAGTGATACCTGAACGCGCGAGGTATTATAACGAGTGTACAGACATCCGATTAGTCAGTCTGCATTAGTCTGCATTTGTCTGTACCAGTCTATAGTCAAGTTTCAGTCTGCGCCTAATAAGATTATCATATTCCTGTACATAGCCATGAAGATAAATGAATAGACACTTTGTCAAGTATCAGAGATATGTGAGAATAAGATTAACGTACCAAGACAATAGGAACTTCCGATTGTCAATTGTAAACAGCATCCAGAATCCAGTTACGTAAGATCTATGTTTTTTATTATTTTAATAAATGTGTGTGAAAATTAACCAAGTTATATTTAAAGTTGGTTACCGTCAATCTGCTACTCTAAGTGTGCAAGTGGCATTTCTATCGTCTGACCTAACAGCAGAAGATAAACACGCCACAAGAAGACCACGAGACATCCTAGATGTGCATTGAAAGGTACAAATACACAGTTAATAAGAAACGAGGCTCAATCAGTGATCACATTAAATTTAATCCTTCAAGAAACTACCAAGACCATGCAAAGCCAGAATCTCTCGCACTATGTTTTGTATCCCGCCTAGAAGGCGGTGCGTGGGTCTGCTCCTGTAAACTGAAGGGTAGGCCGAATGTAGGAAGTGAGTAGGAACAGTAAAAGGTGAAATGCTTCGGTACTGCGTTTAACTTAACAGAACATTTAATAGAGAATATTAGATAGTGACATAAGTAACTTTTCACTGATGATGAGCATGCAGGTGCGAATCTGTACATCAGTCTAACATCGGCTAGAAGGTACAAGGGCAAAAACTGTAGAGGCTCGCCCACTAGGAAATAGAAACAATGTTGCTAGGTCGTCTACTCGGAATCAAATGGGCTGAATCTGGAGCGACGCTGGTAGAGTTGCACAGCGCCGGTTAGGGGGCGCTGTCGTCGGTGTCGGTGTCGTAGTGCCAACCTAAGAACTTGTACTTACGCCGTGGCATCGTAGCTATCGATACCACAGTATAACCACTGTGAATGAAAGGTGCAAAAAATAGAAAAATGTCAGGGGAGCATTAAATATCCATTCGCTCACAGCATTGAATCGCCTGAATCACAAACCAACGGACTTCAAGACGAGTGGGATTCATACAACAGGAAGCCGTCTCCCCAGAATTGCAGCAGGCGGCAAATCCTAGGGCTGTGACCTAAACAAGCACCCGAGAAATACAGATGCCGCTGGTAGTCCGGGCCGCTGGTCATCCTGGTCCGCCGTATTCAGCTGCTCTCTTGCCTCCCTCCGAATTCCGCCACCTCCTCGGTGCGTCGCCAGAGATGTAACTTGACAAGGAGAAACGATACACAGAGGAAAATGTGGCGCCATAGGCAAATACGAATACGGAAGAGAGGGAAGAATCGATAAGAAGCCGTCGCCACGGCTCATTATACTGTACTCTGTGAGTGCGCAGCTATTTGATTCTCACAGTTCGTGCCTGAGGATGAAGTCCTCAGAGGTTCGAAATCGTTATTAGTAAATTATTATCTAATAGGACTGTTCGACTTTGATTTCAAAATAACGAGAATAAATGCACTAATCGGCCAGAACATTATAATCACCTTTCTACTATCGATATAAGCACGTCCACGCAGCGTCATCTGGCGAGGAATGACTGTTAGTCAAACTCACGCATGGTGCGTGTAGTATCAGTGTGCGTACTGGCCGTGTGTAGAACGTGGAAGAAAATTACTCGCCTTTTCGGGTGTTCGAGGAGTGCTGTGGCGAAACCGAGGTGAAACCACGTCCAGATTTCGCGAGGGTGGTCGTCCATCCCTCGTTACAGATATCGGACGTCGTAATCTGGACAGACTTGTAAAACAGGACAATCGGCGAACTGTGACGAAACTAATATCAGACTTTAATGCTGGACAGAGCACAAGTGTGTCTGTCCACACAGTGCACCGGACACTCCTAACGATGGGCCTCCGCAGCCAACAAGGGTCATTTGAGGCGATTTCTTCCATCCAATTAACGGTCAAGTACGTGTCTGAGTAGTGTGAATTGTGCCAATGATTAAATAGGTACTAATTTTGCTTGCTGCTTAGAGTAACTGAACTGATTAGCCAGAACATTGTGACTACCAACCTAATAGCCGGTATGTCCACCTTTGGCATGAATAAAAGCAGCGATGCGTCGTGGCATGGACGCAATAAGGCTGGAGGGAGTTGGCACCACATCACATGTGGCAATGTTAACTCCACGACATCGCCAACTACGACTGAAATTGGCATGTGACCATCGGCACTGAACGTTGACACTGTAGCAGAGCGTTGCATTGTTGATGAACCCCGAAACCCTCTTCAAGATGCCCATGAAAGGGCGCGAATCCGTCGTCTTCGAGGGGAACAGCGCCTCGACATCAACGCCGTGGGAGAGAGACAAGCGGGCTGCGGCTCAATTATGTTCTGGAAAAGGTTCATGTGGGCATCCATAGTTCCAGTGGAGCTCGTGCAAGGCACCATGACGGCCAAGAAGTATCGTACACTGGTTGCAGACCACGTACACCCCTTCATGGCGATCATGTTTCCCGAAGGTAATAGCACTGCTCAATGAGATAATGCGCCTTGTGACAAGGAATGCGATGGAATGGTTCGAGGAACAAGAGGAACTCGAGACAACTTACAGCACTTCTTATTAGATAAAACAGTAAACCAGTGAAAAACTGGTTTTAATAAACATTTTAAATACAAGAATGCACTTGTACAATCCGAGAAAACATGCAGCACTTCTTATTAGATAAAACAGTAAACTAGTGAAAAACTGCGAATATCTTCTAGAGGGGGCCCACCTACCCCTCGCTGGGTACGCCCATGCACATTTCGTTTTCTGGAGATTAGATGCCTACGTCTGCATTCGACCACACCGGAATTATTTATGTCTTCGATGAAGGCTAACAATTCCATCGGAATTTTGGGTTTCAGTATTGCATTTATGACCTACAAAATGGCTCTGAGCACTATGGGACTTAACTGCTGTGGTCATCAGTCCCCTATAACTTAGAACTACTTAAACCTAACTAACCTAAGGACATCACACACATCCATGCCCGAGGCAGGATTCGAACCTGCGACCGTAGCGGTCACGTGATTCCAGACGCACGGCCACTCCGGCCGGCTTTATGACCTACAGTTGTCATACGACGTTTTACTTACTAGACTGAATAACACTTCGTTGGCACTGATTGCACCTAGTGTTTGTTCCCTTACCTCACAAGTGTATTAAATATCTTATTGGCATGTGCCGATGATAATAATGTTAATACGGTTAGTGCATTTCAGTGCGTCCTACTTTGAACTACTGATGCAGAAATCTCAGATTTTATCCATTAAATGAGCATCGGAATGATACTGAACTTACAGATAAGCCCCACCACAGCGCGCAGAATCAATTCAGTTTATTTCTGGAAATGTTACATTGACACTGGGATGTAGCGATATTCTGCCACTGTCGCGAGGTATTTTTATGAACATGCTACCGTTTGATTGACAAACCATTCATTTTCTACACTGCGGTGATAGAACTTCCTGCGAGTTTCTTGAAACTTGATCAGTCACAGACAAACTGAAAGCTGTACTATCGAAATCGGCCACTGTCTGTAAAAATGCGGTTCACACTGATGCGTCATACGTAGCCGAGCATGATGCATAGGGAATTGTAACCGGTATAATGACAATTAAAACTGTATCAGCATATCTTTTTTTTCTGTTTTGTGGCGGGTTTTATCGTTTTGAGGGAAGAGCACTGGTCGCTCACTGACGTCTGACGAAAATGTCGAACATATTCGACATGTGTTCACACGGAGCCCTAGGAAGCCCACAAGACGAGCGGGCCAGGAAGATCAGCTTCCTCAAACAACTCTGTGCTATGTTCTGGAACGACGCCTGTGTTACTAGCTATGAAGCGTTGCAGTTACTGCAGAAAATGCAACCCACGACCATGACAGAAGACATGAATTTTGCATTTCAGTTCTGCAGGATACGTGCCGAACACTTTTTTTCTTCAAACGACTCATCTTTTCGGACGAATCGACGTTTCATGTATCGGATAAAAGTAAACCGCCGTAACATAACAATTTGGGCGTCACAAAATCCTGGTGTCCTCGTGGAACATGAAAGAGGCTCAAAGAAACTGAATGTGTTTTGTGGCGTTTCTGTTCACAAAGCTTATGGTCCTTTCTTTTTTTCGCAGAAAGGGGTGACAAATGTTATACATGCTGCAGAGCTGGTTACTCCCTTGACAACATGAGGATTCCGATGAGTTCATTTTTATGCATGACAGTGCCTGCCTCACGTTTCGGCGTTGGCTTAACAACACCGTCCCACAACGTTTCGTTGGAAGAGGTGGAAAACAAGATGTCGTTCTTTGGTTTTGGCGTCCCAGGCCACCAGCCCTGACACCTCGCGATTTTTTTTTTTTTGTCGCACATATGGCACCATCTCCTAAAGATCTGAGAAATCGAACTGTTGAAGCTGTCGATGCAGTAAACTGGGGAATCACATGTACATCCTTTTCGATGTTTCTCGACCAACGCAGTGCTCATCTTGATGAAATGGTATAATGTCTGTGCGAATATAAGACTTCGACACTTTCTCTATCGAAATACTTTCAATCCGTATGTGGCAAACAGCAAACCAGTGTTTAACAGTATTGGTTAAAACAGTCTTGGTTACAATGTTTGTTTTTTGTTTTTCAACGACGCGTTTCGCCTTATTTAGGCATCTTCAGGTTATCTACATAGAACACAGAGAACAAATATATCTAAGAATCGCGATCGCATTTTGCAAACTTGGATAACCTATAAGCATGTATAAACAGATGACCTAATGAAAGAGTAAAAACCTTAATTTGGTATTTCTTAGAAGAATCTTTCAGTCAGTGTAGCCAAAGGGCATCGTCGAATATATCAGGCCAACATCGCCTTCGTTAAACTCAGTAAAAACTCGAAATATAAACTAGTAAAATCATTACCTTTTCTAGATGGACGCGAGCGCCACCAAGATCTGCATAACGCGTTCCCGTTCACAGGAGCGAGTAAGAAAATGGGGGCTCGGGTAGTAAGCATAATGCGCCACAGTGTCGTGTGCCAGTAATGAAGCCTGATACAGAATCACCTGTGTTCTATGTAGATAACCTGAAGATGCCTAAATAAGGCGAAACGCGTCGTTGAAAAATAAAAAAATAAAAAATACATTGCAACCAAGACTGTTTTTAACCAATACTTTCTCTATGCACTGACATGTGCAACGTCTTTCTATATTTCACAGTTTGTCTGTATAAATAACTATGTTCTTTCTCTTCGAATCACTCTGTGTAGAGAAACCAAAGCACAGTACTGGAAGTGCTGATTTAACCGCCTGCTTTCAGAATTCAGGAGAGTTAGAACCATTGCTGCATCTCATCATTTCAAATGCAATTTTGGGTAAAGGGGCAGTCTGTTGATTGTCATCAGTTTTTTTTCAATAGGTTGCGTATGTTCCGAAATTATGGCAGCCGGTATCCAGCGGCCGAAGGTAATAGGAGCACGCACGCCCAGTCGTTTAAGGAGAAGAAGGAAAAAAGAAAAGGTAGGCAGGGAGAGCAAGAGGGGGCGAAGGAGTGGGGGGAGAATGAGGCGAAGGAGGAAATCTGTCGAGCCGCAACGGCTGCAGATCACGCGAGAGCGCCGTGAATTTCAGACCATTCACCAGGAGGGACGTGGCGGCTGGGAGGTAGTGCTGGTCCGTATGCCGTTGTTTAATACTGGAAACTGGAGGCATCTGGCCATGAGGGGGCAGAAAAACGCTAAACGTCGTAATTACACAGTAGCGAACGTTTGATGGGTTAATGCTAAGATACCTCGACACTACAAGGTAACGTCTGAGGAATGGCTACCGAGGCAAGGATCGGACGCGAGCTGCTGCTGCACACACAGACACACTCGTTCTCGTACACACACACACACACACACACACACACGAGAGGGGAGGATGTGGTCGCTCCGATAGTGTATGCAGACACGCATCCCCCTGGTGAGCTCCAATTAGGCCAGCGTAACACGGTTGCCCGAGTCAAGGAGGTGGAATCGCTGGCCACTGCCCACAGGTATATCAGAGTAATTTTAACAGCATTTATTGTTTTAAATTTACAATTTAAATAGTGCTGCCCCTGCGTGCCCTGCCATAAAGAAATCGGAGCCGCGCTAATCGCGGAGTGCCCGCCAGTGGTAATTCCTTTGTCGCGCTGCTCGGTGTGCGTGCGGCCTCGCCCGCTGCCCGATGGCTCCTGGCCGCCGGCCCCCGAGTGGAGTGGAGTCGTTATTAGTCGGCGGCGGGCCCGGCCCACGCTAAACGTTTAATTTGACGGTCTTCCGAGGCTGCCAGTGTTACGCGCCCGCGGGCCGCCGCATTCCGGTAGCGGCGAAACGACTGGCCCAGACGGTGGTTGTCTCGTCTGGACGGCTACCGGCTGGAGCTGGACTCGGGAAGCTGTCGCCTCGAGCCGCTGCCGTCGCCGCTGGGCTGCGCGCGGATCGCGTGACCGAAGACGAGGGCAATGCGGAGCTGTCTGGAATGCACGGAGCAGGCTCAGGGTTCTGAAACACGGAGCGGCATTCCAGATTGTTCCAAGGGGCTCCACCCAGTTGAGACTCTCGGTATTACACCACTTCACTTCCAGTTTTCCAGAGGATATTCCTCGTTAGTTTGAAATCTGTGCCAAAATAAACCTATACAGGAAATATAGAAGATTCAAAGAAGCGTAGTACGTTTCCTTGCAGGTAGTATGCGTGAAACTATCGTAACGATTCTCATCCATCTACAGTGGTGGACGTTACAGTAGAGCCCTTCTGCATCATGGTGAGGATTGCTGTTAAAATTTCAATTTCCAATTGTTATTGGAAGGGTCAGTCAATACACATGATCAATATAAAATCCTGATACAAAAGCACCCTGAAGAAGATCGCTTGCAACAGGGACCGAAACGTCGGTAGTTTTATATACAGGGTGTTACAAAAAGGTACGGCCAAACTTTCAGGAAACATTCCTCACACACAAATAAAGAAAAGATGTTATGTGGACATGCATCCGGAAACGCCTAATTGCCATGTTAGAGCTCATTTTAGTTTCGTCAGTATGTACTGTACTTCCTCGATTCACCGCCACGATTTCATACGGGATACTCTACCTGTGCTGCTAGAACATGTGCCTTTACAAGTACGACACAACATGTGGTTCATGCACGATGGAGCTCCTGCACATTTCAGTCGAAGTGTTCGTACGCTTCTCAACAACAGACTCGGTGACCGATGGATTGGTAGAGGCGGACCAATTCCATGGCCTTAACGCTCTCCTGACCTCAGCCCTCTTGACTTTCATATATGGGGGCATTTGAAAGCTCTTGTCTACGCAACTCCGGTACCAACTGTAGAGACTCTTCGTGCTCGTATTGTGGACGGCTGCGATACAATACGCCAGTCTCCAGGGCTGCATCAGTGCATTAGGGATTCCATGCGACGGAGGGTGGATGCACGTATCCTCGCTAACGGAGGACATTTTGAACATTTCCTGTAACAAAGTGTTTGAAGTCACGGTGGTACGTTCTGTTGCTGAATGTTTCCATTCCATGATTAATGTGATTTGAAGAGAAGTAATAAAATGAGCTCTAACATGGAAAGTAAGCGTTTCCGGTCACGTGTCCACATAAAAAGTTTTCTTTCTTTATGTGTGAGGAATGTTCCCTGAAAGTTTGGCCGTACCTTTTTGTAACACCCTGAATATTGAAAATGCGGTCACAAACCCTAAAAAATTTTATTGAATGTAACAATGGCCGCGGAAGCCTACGTTTATATAAAATCGTTACTTGGCTACAAAAACTTATTTCTAAGGAGCTACGCTACATACGGCTGTGTGATCTCTTTCAAGTCGTTGCTTAGCTATAGAGTTTTTTACGGGTGCACTTCCATAAGTCGCTTTTTTTCAAATAGTGTTTTTATGGAAACTGTTCTGCATGTGCTCTGAAAGTACCCGATTTCTTTTCGGTCTCTCTTGTTCCTGGTAGCATAACTTAGCAGTGCTGCTGTCACAATGGCGTCTATGCTGAAGAAATTGCAGTGTGTTTGTGGTTTCATAAAGCACGGTTACCAATTACACAGCACAATCATCTGGTGTACAAGAACTTGGTTCAAATGGCTCTGAGAACTATGGGACCTAACATCGGAGGTCATCAGTCCCCTAGAACTTAGAACTACTTAAACCTACTAACCTAAGGACATCAGACACATCCATGCCCGAGGCAGGATTCGAACCTGCAACCGTTGCGGTCACGCGGTTCCAGACTGAAGCACCTACAACCGCTCGGCCACAACGGCCGGCGGTGGACGTTACAATAGAGCCCTTCTGCATCATTTACTTTCGTTTGACAATCTTCAATACTGTCGCATACCTCGTATGATATTCCGCTAGCACTTATTTAGTTTGCTTGGTGGCAGTATAAAACTTATCGAACTGTTCCTAAAGTCGTCAAAGACTGCATAATTTTGAGATCCACTAGCCTCATTTTCTGAGACTTGTGAACGAAAAGAGTGACCTGAATGTTATAACATGTTTTCAGAATTTATTACGGAAGAGTCCCTCGATTTCTAAAACAACCACCACACGTCAACGCAACACATGAAGGGCAGAGTGTTCTACCTAGAGGAAGGTGTACCTAGAATCACACCATGTTTTCTAAACACTACTTCAGTGCAGTAACTGTTAAAATTTCAACAGCGTTTGTTATTGGAAGGGTCAATCAATACACATGATGAACATAAAATCCTTACTTGGCTACAGAAACTTATTTCTAAGGAGCTACGCTAGATATGGCTGTGCGGTCTGTTTCAAGTAGTTGCTCATTGAGTTTTTTACGGTTGCACTTCCACATGTCGCTTGTTTCTTTTTTGCAAATGGAGTTTTTATGTAAACTGTTCTGCATGTGCTGTGGAAGTATCCGATTTCTTTTCGGTCTCTCTTGTTTCTAGCAGCGAAATTTAGCAGTTCTTCTGTCGGCGTCTATGCTGAAGAAATCGCAGTGTGTTTTGTGGTTTCATAAAGTACGATCATCTATTGCACAGCACAGGCATTTGGTGTACAAGAAGTTGGTAAATTTATAGATTCCAATGTGCTCTTTTCTAATTTTCGCTTTGCCACCTCGTACCTTACCTACTCGTGCCAAAATATACGAAATATGTCTCCCAGAACCAATTTTTTACGCAGTAAATTACACTAGAAAATAATTTATTTGGTAATTATTTTAGTGAATAGTTTTAACGTACGAGCGCCGCGATGTCTACTCCAACGCGTGCTCTAACTACAAAAGTCGCAGGTATAAAGGCACGACGCGACGTCCAGGCGTTCTGGCCCTCCCTTCTACAGAACACTTGCCGGTGGCTTCTGAGGAGGTGAACTTTTTTTTTTGTGAATATCCATTGCGAGAAAATGACATGACTGAAGCGAGGCAAACAGGATTGGAGACATTTCTTCAAGTGTTCAAAGGAAGATATAGTAGTCCGTAGCACCAAATATGTGAACCTACCCTGACTATCGCGGAAACATGATGCAGTATTTTTTGACGAGACTATCACGTTCACAAGACGTAAACCCTCTTGACTTGTTTTGAGAGATTACGTTGATAAAGTTTCCAATTCGCGAGTTCCTAACGTGCACACTCTTACGCCGTGATTAGGAGGTGCTGTAGAAGCTGTGTCAGAAAAGATGTTGTCAAAGAAATGGGGAGAAACTGAGTGTCGCCTAGTTCTACGGACACGAATAAACCACATTTGAAACGAACCGAACAGCTGCATCTGGCACAGTCCCTTAGAAATAAATTTTCTTAATCACGAAAAGACTTTATACTGCCTCTGTATAGCTTCTTCGTTCGGTATATCTCGCGAAAAGACCACGAAGGTAAAAGTAGTGAATTTCGTCTCACACGGACAGTTATCAGCAATCGTTCTTCCCGCGATCTATCCGCGACTGGAACAGGAAACAAGGGAAGTATAGTCCGTCGGTAAACTGAAGAGCGAGCGAGCGAGCCCCCTCTCTGTCAACCCAGCTACGTCACAAGGCGCTTCTACAGGCTGTTTCACAACTCAGTGCCGGCCCTGCCGCGGCGCTCGCTTCAAATCTGCGGCGAAGCCGTGTTCAGATACGTCTCGACTGAGTTTGTTTTTAGACAAATGCATTAAGACCATAAGGAACACAAAAAAACGATAGCTTCTTCCGAAACACAACATTATAGAGTAAATAATATTAACATAAGAACGGTCAGGAATGTACTAAAAACATAGAGCCAAGTGCCTGTTCATGTGATTGTATGTTTCTCTATTGCTATTCGTAAAACGAACCCAATATAATGCAATCAGTCTGTAGAATTTAAGGCTTATTCTTATTTTGTGTTTCTACTAAAAGGTAGAAGTTTTCTTTGAAGGATTGCATTGAAACTTAACAATTCTTGCAACACAAAGAGTGTTTAAAAAGCAAGCAGAAATTTATAATTTTGTGTATTGTATTAGTCCGATTTGCACTACTTTTTTTGTCACTGTCTTCGTAAACATGCCTCAAAAGTATGTGTTCAATGTTATGCATATTGTGTATTTACTCTGTTGTCCGCTGTCAGAAAGGTTACATGTCTTTCGGTAGCATCAACGATTATTTGTTTTGTATAAAAATAAATTAGAGAATCTGCATAAAATTTTGTTATAAGAATGGAATAAATTGTATGAAATTTTTAGAAATGGTAAATATTGCTTTTGGTGAGCCTGTTATGCGTAAACCAAGGGCAGACAAGTGGTATAAACATTTCAAAGCAGGCCTCAAAGGACAGCGGTTTTACAAGCATGGATGACATTAAAATGCACAGCTGAGAGACCTATAAACTATTCCGAAGAAACAGTTCCTCAAGTGCTTCGGAAATTGAAAAAAGCATTGGCATAAGTGTATAGTATGTAATGGGGAATATTTTGAAGAGGATAACATTGCTGTAGATTAACAAATAAAGTTCTTACCAAAAAATAAAAATTAATATGTCAACGCATCTCGTATGTCAAGCTTTTTGCTTAGAAGTCCAGAATCGGTGTACATGTTTCGAAGGAAATTTCAGCAGTGTTTAGAATAGCTATTGCGCAGACGTTTTAAGCAATATGTCTTAGAATCAGGTGACTAGTGACCGAGATAGAGATTTAGTGTTCCATAAGCATCAAAGGTTTTACGTGATTTGGAAACTGCCTATAACGATGGGTTTCCTCCCAAAATTATTAGTTTTCCTTCGTGGCGATTCCAGTAAACCATGCGGCTAATATTTCTATTCCTTACTTCTGCGTCCTATTAGGTGAGGCTGACGTTTGCATAAATTGCAGCCCTTTGATTGGGACTGGTAATATTAGCCAACAGTTATTTTTGGGTCGCCTCTTTAATACACGCTGTAATAACATTAGAGACGCTCGTTACTCCGCAAATACCTCCTCTTCCTAGTTTTCTGCAGATTTTCTTGCAATGCCAGACGATTATCCATCACTTCCGGATATCGAAGTACATCAGTAAGTATACAAAGTTAACTCACTGACACTGGCAACTAAGATCCCACTAACAGAAAGGACGTATATCACTGCACGCCTATCTACACCGCTAGACAGATAAACGGGCAACAGATTTTGGGTGCCCCTGTAGGCCGGTGGCAGCGTTCTTCCGGGAAAGGCTAATTCCCCCACCAAAAGCGCTGCTCGCTCTTGAGTTTACAGACAGACTATAACAGTGATAACCGAAGCATCCTCCGCCACACATTGTAAGGCGGCTTTGTAAGTATCGATGTAGATGTAGAAGTATACACCCTCTCCATATCTCAGTAAAAAACTAGCAGTCTCTTACTAGGGTCGAACGAATTAGCCTAATAACTGACAGCAGAACTGGTGGCAAAATACTGGTCGGCATATGGATTGGATTCCTCTGGTAAGAGCCAACTATTCGACGTAGTCTCCCTGACCACCACGGAACAGCGTTGACGATGACTGAGCTTGTGACTGTGGACTGAATTGCATGAAGAAATACAGAAACCACTTTACACGGCTTTGTTTATAGCAAGACACGTTTCGAGCTTTCGCGCACCTTCTTTTGGCATAAGATATTTATATCTTCGTGAGTATAATTTTTTTATCCACTGTATCTTGAACGCTGCAGCTACCACACGAAAGACAATAACTCGATTCGAATACGAAATAGGTGTGCCTGTGTTAAGGAGTACGGTGCACTGTTCCTTCGGAAAAGCATGCATGTCTGAAGAAACATTGGATCGTACTTCTTAATAACAGAGATTCTCCTATTTCACATTTTTTGCCAATGTCAAGCCTTTGACTATCAATAAATACGTCCTTCCTGGACGGTAATATACGTAACGTACGGGTGCAGGTTATGATACGATGACATTTGGTAGTTTCGCTCTGGCCGTGATGAATGCACAGATAGCCGAAGTGGTTAAGAAGACTTCTCGCGTAAAGCGGGAAATCAGAGTTCCAATCCTCGTCTGGCACTAATTCTCATTGTCGTCATTCTTAATATACACCCGAATGGTCGTTCATATTCGCAACTGCGAATACATTTTCTGTAAACAATAACGTGTTTAGCTGCTAATTATTTTCAGCTTTAATTAATGGTATTAGAGCACAACTGACTCTCTGACTGAACACGATTCTTGTGCACAATATTTACGCATAATGCAGTGGCAACACATAATATATTTACGGAAAGTACAGAAATCCAGAGATTGTTTACTTCAGTGTCCCAAGTCTCAGTACGGGTGGGCGACGGCTAAGATGCCCGTCAAGCCACCCAGATTTAGGTGCTCGTTTCCCCGTCGGACGATGTCTTCGTCTGCCGGATGTTATACCCAAATCTTCCTTCTTTCCTTCCTTGGTACCTCTTTCCTTCCTTGGTACCAAACGTAGAAGGTATTTTAGTCTGTTTTCCAAGTGTGTTATCTGGTGATCCTGTTCGTCTGTAACGTTGTAGGTGACCATAGGGTCAGTCATAAGCCCCGGTACTTGCGTGTAAGATTCAGAGAGGAAGTGATCTAACTCGAAATGCGAATGATAGTGTAATGTTGCATGGGTGCGTGGGCATAGCATGTTGTGCTCTGCAGCAATGTGCGTGCCATCTCCTCCGTCTCACCTGCCCCCGCCCCCTTCTGCCCCCCCCCCCCAAACACACACACACACACACACACACACACACACACACACACATACATCCCAACTTCATAAGACCAAATCCTTCCCTGAGTTCGGCGGAGCTACAGCCGATTTTAAAATCATTGGGCTGATTGGGCTGAAATCAAGATAAGACTCACCACAACGATAAGACCACACTGGTTCATGTACATTATAACGCTCCTCTTGAACTTTCACGTAGCAGATTACAGTCTCAAAATTTACTGGTTATTAGTAATAAACCCTATTAATACAATATTTTTAAAGAATTTTTAAGGAGAGAACGTTATGACGATGTGAAAGTTTTTACTTAACTTCGTGCCAACGTCCAGGAGTTGCGGTGTCTATATAAACTTATTAAGAAACATTAGGTCCTGATTTTTTTAACAGAATAGACTAAAGTATTTTGTTTCATTTTCACAGATCTGTCATTATTTTCATTTCTTGTTGTTAACAAGCACAAAGTCACAAGCATTCTTTACGTCCCGTAAAGTACACAAAATTGTTACAAAACAGAGTAGATAGTTTTTCATTGACAACAAGCAGAGGGCTACTCGCATTGCTCATTAGCAATGTCGGGATACAAGTAAGTAGTGACGCTTTTGGCGCCATAACTATAAGGTATATCAATTACGCTTTATTGAAGAAGCCCTTAGAACAATAAAGGACACAAATTAATAAAGTTTCGTTTTTTCTTAAGATTTAACAAAATTCCAAATTCCAAATTAGTAGTCGTAATTTACACATCTGAAAGCATTGAAAATACTATGAAAATGAAAGACACAGACAAGGCTATTAAAATAAGTTTAATATTTATAAAATTGCGGATTTTATTATGCCACGTCATTAATTTGAGACAATATAGACTGGTAAATAAATAAAAAAAGTAGCATTTATCTTCAATAATCTTAGATTGACTTTACAAAATAGGAGTAAATAATAAAGTTGTGTTTTATATTATTTTAATGTCAGCAGCATTGGCGGCCGAAGACTTCCGGCATAAGAAGTCAGTCTCATTCTGCCAACGGCCTTGTCACAGAGGGCGGAGGAGCGGATAGAGGTTCAGGGCACTCTCTTGTCCTAGGGGTGGGAAATTGCCCCTAAAGGCGGAAGAATCAGCAATGATCAACGACATGAGGGTGCAGAAGGCAATGGAAACCACTGCATTAAAGACACGTAACGTGTATCCGCACGACATGTGGCCTGTAATTAAAGAAGTGTCATGATGACCTCTCCATTGGCAAAAGATTCCGGAATAGTCCCCCATTCGGATCTCCGGGAGGGGACTGCCAAGGGGGAGGTTACCATGAGAAAAAGATTGAATAATCAACGAAAGGATAACGTTCTACGAGTCGGGGCGTGGAATGTCGGAACCTTGAACGTGGTAGGGAAACTAGAAAATCTGAAAAGGGAAATGCAAAGGCTCAATCTAGAAATAGTAGGGGTCAGTGAAGTGAAGTGGAAGGAAGACAATGATTTCTGGTCAGATGAGTATCGGGTAATATCAACAGCAGCAGAAAATGGTATAACAGGTGTAGGATTCGTTATGAATAGGAAGGTAGGGCAGAGGGTGTGTTACTGTGAACAGTTCAATGACCGGGTTGTTCTAATCAGAATCGACAGCAGACCAACACCGACAACGATAGTTCAGGTATACATGCCGACGTCGCAAGCTGAAGATGAACAGATAGAGAAAGTGTATGAGGATATTGAAAGGGTAATGCAGTATGTAAAGGGGGACGAAAATCTAATAGTCATGGGCGACTGGAATGCAGTTGTAGGGGAAGGAGTAGAAGAAAAGGTTACAGGAGAATATGTGCTTGGGACAAGGAATGAAAGATGAGAAAGACTAATTGAGTTCTGTAACAAGTTTCAGCTAGTAAGAGCGAATACCCTGTTCAAGAATCACAAGAGGAGGAGGTATACTTGGAAAAGGCCGGGAGATACGGGAAGATTTCAATTAGATTTCATCATGGTCAGACAGAGATTCCGAAATCAGATACTGGACTGTAAGGCGTACCCAGGAGCAGATATAGACTCAGATCACAATATAGTAGTGGTGAAGAGTAGGCTGAAGTTCAAGACATTAGTCAGGAAGAATCAATACGCAAAGAAGTGGGATACGGAAGTACTAAGGAACGACGAGATACGTTTGAAGCTCTCTAACGCTATAGATACAGCAATAAGGAATAGCGCAGTAGGCAGTACAGTTGAAGAGCAATGGACATCTCTAAAAAGGGCCATCACAGAAGTTGGGAAGGAAAACATAGGTACACGAAGGTAGCTGCGAAGAATCCATGGGCAACAGAAGAAATACTTCAGTTGATTGATGAAAGGAGGAAGTACAAACATGTTCCGGGAAAATCAGGAATACAGAAATACAAGTCGCTGAGGAATGAAATAAATAGGAAGTGCAGGGAAGCTAAGACGAAATGGCTGCAGGAAATATGTGAAGACATCGAAAAAGATATGATTGTCGGAAGGACAGACTCAGCATACAAGAAAGTCAAAACAACCTTTGGGGACATTAAAAGCAACGGTGGTAACATTAAGAGTGCAACGGTAATTCCACTGTTAAATGCAGAGGGGAGAGCAGATAGGTGGAAGAATACATTGAAAGCCTCTACGAGGGTGAAGATTTGTCTGATGTGATAGAAGAAGAAACAGGAGTTGATTTAGAAGAGATAGGGGATCCAGTATTAGAATCGGAATTTAAAAGAGCCTTGGAGGACTTACGGTCAAATAAGGCAGAAGGGATAGATAACATTCCATCAGAATTTCTAAAATCATTGGGGGAAGTGGCAACAAAACGACTATTCACGTTGGTGTGTAGAATATATGAGTCTGGCGACATAGCATCTGACTTTCGGAAAAGCGTCATCTACACATTTCCGAAGACGGCAAGACCTGACAAATGCGAGAATTATCGCACAATCAGCTTAACAGCTCATGCATCGAAGCTGCTTACAAGAATAATATATAGAAGAATGGAAAAGAAAATTGAGAATGCGCTAGGTGACGATCAGCTTGGCTTTAGGAAAAGTAAAGGGACGAGAGAGGCAATTCTGACGTTACGGCTAATAATGGAAGCAAGGCTAAAGAAAAATCAAGACACTTTCATAGGATTTGTCGACCTGGAAAAAACGTTCAACAATATAAAATGTTGCAAGCTGTTCGAGATTCTCAAAAAAGTAGGGGTAAGCTATAGGGAGAGATGGGTCATATACAATATGTACAACAACCAAGAGGGAATAATAAGAGTGGACGATCAAGAACGAAGTGCTCGTATTAAGAAGGGTGTAAGACAAGGCTGTAACCTTTCGCCCCTACTCTTCAATCTGTACATCGAGGAAGCAATGATGGAAATAAAAGGCAGGTTCAGGAGTGGAATTAAAATACAAGGTGAAAGGATATCAATGATACGATTCGCTGATGACATTGCTATCCTGAGTGAAAGTGAAGAAGAATTAAATGATCTTCTGAACGGAATGGTCTAATGACTACACAGTATGGTTTGAGAGTAAATCGGAGAAAGACGAAGGTAATGAGAAGTAGTAGAAATGAGAACAGCGAGAAACTTTACATCAGGATTAATGGTCACGAAGTCAGTGAAGTTAAGGAATTCTGCTACGTAGGCAGTAAAATAACCAATGACGGACGGAGCAAGGAGGACATCAAAAGCAGACTCGCTATGGCAAAAAAGGCATTTCTGGCCAAGAGAAGTCTACTAATATCAAATACCGGCCTTAATTTGAGGAAGAAATTTCTGAGGATGTACGTCTGGAGTACAGCATTGTATGATAGTGAAACATGGACTGTGGGAAAACCGGAACAGAAGAGAATCGAAGCATTTGACATGTGGTGCTATAAACGAATGTCGAAAATTAGGTGGACTGATAAAGTAAGAAATGAGGAGGTTCTACGCAGAATCGGAGAGGAAAGGAATATGTGGAAAACACTGATAAGGAGAAGGTACAGGATGATAGGACATCTGCTAAGACATGAGGGAATGACTTCCATGGTACTAGAGGGAGCTGTAGAGGGCAAAAACTGTAGAGGAAGACAGAGATTGGAATACGTCAAGCAAATAATTGGGGACGTAGGTTGCAAGTGCTAGTCTGAGATGAAGAGGTTAGCACAGGAAAGGAATTCGTGGCGGGCCGCATCAAACCAGTCAGTAGACTGATGACCAAAAAAAAAAGTCATCTATAGGAAAACTAATTTTCATCGTAAAATCTGACAGCTTACGAAAGTATATATATATAGGCTTCGTCCCAGTGCTAATAAGCTTCACAAATTTCCAGAAACGTGAACCATGGTCTCTCAAACCGAAAATATGTGTTAACACGATTAGAAAGTAAGTGGTATCGTAGATTTCCCTAATTAGAAGAAATTCCATAAGATCCTGGCTTATTACAAAAACCATACCGACATTCATTCTAACTGTATCAGAAATTAAAAATAAATAACTAATAATTGCTAATGTGGCATTAGATGAAACCATAAAATTAGTTCACATATAATAAATTAGACTGGAAATCCAAAGAAGACAGTTTAGATGTGTGCGGCATAGATTCTAGTGAAAAAAACCTGTTGCAGTCTCCCTTAAGTTTGTGAGATTAAATGAGCGAATTACGCTTAACCTTCAGAAAAGAGTAACAATTACTATTTTCTAGGGACTCTTTTCTTTGTTGTTACTATTGTGTTATCATTGCATCAATGTTGTTTACTATTACTATTATTATTATAATATTATTATTACTGTTGTTTCATCACATAAATAAGAAGCAATTTAGTACATGTCATTAGTATACTGATGATATTGGTTTCCATTTATATCTACTTCAGTAACCACAAAACAATATTTCCAACATACTGCAATAAGTTCTGATAATTGATTATTTGTTAATAAGCAAACATTGTATCCAGAAGAGCTACATTATGGCATGATATAGAAAACTGCATGGTAAACTACAGCCGTAAAATAAAATTCGAAATTAATACTCTTGTGGATGATCTAATCCCATCAGAGATTCAAAGGGCTTTTATATTTCAGTCGAGTATTTGTTCTTATGTTCATGACTATGTTGTACATTGGAATACGTTTTCACGATTGGAAAAATCTGAATTTTGTTCAAAAATGGTTCAAATGGCTCTGAGCACTATGGGACTTAACATCTGTGGTCATCAGTCCCCTAGAACTTAGAACTACGTAAACATAACGAACCTAAGGACATCACTCACATCGATGCCCGAGGCAGGATTCAAACCTACGACCGTAGCGGTCACGCGGTTCCAGACTGAAGCGCGTAGAACCGCACGCCCACACCGGCCGGGTGAATTTTGTGCTTGAGAAATTGAATTAGGCCCTGTTATTAAGTAACAATTCGAAAGGAAACACAGCAACATCCTTTTATCAATCAAGCACATTTGTTTGTATTAACACTTAAACATTACGCGTTTACATTATTCCAAAACAAGAAAGAACCCAGCACACTGTATGTACGGAACAGTACTGATGAATTACTTCAGTGGCTCGGTGTTGCGATTAAAAAAATGGTTCAAATCGCTCTGTGCACTGTGGGACTTAACATCTTTGGTCATCAGTCCCCTAGAACTTAGAACTACTTAAACCTAACTAACCTAAGGACATCACACACATGCATGCCCGAGGCAGGATTCGAATCTGCGACTGTAGCGGTCACGCGGTTCCAAACTGAAGCGCCTAGAACCACACGGCCCCACCGGCCGGCGGTGTTGCGATCACCAACGTTCTTACAATGTACGTGTGTTCCGGTATAAATTCTCCATCCCACCCGGTCTCTCTTCAATTTCCAGTTCTGCGGCCATAACTGGTGCCAGCAGATCTTCCCGTCGAGCGAGATGGCGCAGTGGCTAGCACACTGGACTCGCTTTCGGGAGGACGATGGTTAAATACCGCGTCCGGCCATCCTGATTTAAGTTTTCCGTGATTTCCCTAAATCGCTACAGGCAAATGCCGGGCTGTTTCCTTTGATAGGGCACGGCAGACTTCCTTCCGTAATCCAGTGAGCCCGATTACCTCGCTGTCTGGTCTCCTCCCCCAAACAGCTCAACCCAACCCTGATCTTCCTCTGCCTCTACAGCAGCCTCGTAGCGATGCACACGTTACGTGACATTGGGTGACTGACGTAGCACACGTCACCCTTTCTACGGGATTGTTTATCAGGACAAGCAACTCTGAGACTTTTCCCTTTCTTTTAGCAGACTTGAACGCGTTATATATCTGAACCGTAACTGTCGTAGAACAAAAGCGGAAAAGGAACGGTTCCTATACAAAACATTACGAATTCGCTCCGCTGTACGAGTCCCAGAAGTCTGTAACGGGAATTTCCGAACACCATGTAAGTGACTCCTAAAGCCTTGAGTCGACTGAGACTCGAACCGAGATTTCCTGCTTATCAGCCGGCCGCTGTGGCCGAGCGGTTCTAGGCGACACCACGACATTGCCTGGAGCGCCTCTCCTGTGCTCGCGACCATAACGGTAGGACCGAAGATGTCTGGGAAAACGTGACCTGGTTAGATGAGTCCCGATTATAGTTGGTAAGAGCCGATGGTAGAATTCGAGTGTGGAGTAGACCACACGAAAGCATGGACCGTAGTTGTTAAGAAGGCACTGCGCAAGATAATGGTGGCTTCATAGTAGTGTGGGCTTTGCTTACATAGAATGTACTTCGTCCTCTTGATGTTTGGATACGGTGTGGACTGTTTACATGGAATTGATTGGATCCTCTTGATGTTCGTGTTATATCCTAGCCAGTAATGCCACCCGAGCCCGCTGCCAAAAGGTTGGCAGCATCAAAGTCCGGACGCCGTCCGCATAAGCAGCGCCAGCGAGACAGGAAATCGCCGCAAGTCTGCGCGCGCCACCGCTGGCTTCTGGTTTCTTAAGCGCTGGAGTCGCGAGCGCTAGGACAGTTCTGTATTCGCCGCTCAGTTGTATACTCGCCACCGAATTGTGTACTTGCTAATCAGTTGTGTGTTCATCGCAGCAGAGTTGTTGTTTGTCGTCAGCCGACGTTGACCTAGCCGCTCCGACTCGAACTAGACAGATTTCTGTAGACACGGAGTTCACTACTGTGTTTCTGTATCTTCGTTAATAAAGATAAGTACCGACTTTTATTTAATCAGAGTGTTTGGGTTTTCCTCTTTCTGTTCACTGTTCCAGCGGACCGGCCGGCCCGCTATTAAAAGTGTGGCGGTGACTTCGTAAGCCGTTTCTACAGCGAATGGTTTGTCGCTACGAACGCCGCCACAAAAGTTCGGGTACGTGGAGACCATTTGGAGCTATTCATGGACTTGATGCTCTCAAACAACGATGGAATTTTTATGGATAACAATGCGCCATGTCACCGTACCGCAATTGCTCGCGACTGGTTGAAAAACATTGTGGACAGTTCGAGGGAATGATTTGGCACCCATATCGCTGAACATAAATATCATCGAACATTTACTGGACGTAATCGAGAGGTCAATTCGTGCACAACACCTTTCATCAGCATCGGCTATAGATGGAGCATGGCTCGAATTGCATGCAGGGTACTTCCTACGACTTGTTGATTCCATGACACGTGGAGTTGCTGCACTATGCCGGGCGAATGGGAGGTCCAAAACGATGTTAGGAGGTATCCCAAAACTTTTGTCTCCTCAGTGTACGACTGCTTTTGAAGGCACTAGCCGTAACTTAATCGAGGACTTAAGTGTAAGGCGAGGACCCTTTATTACTAAATAGGCACTAGCCATAACTTAAGGTGGAACATGCTCTAACAGTAAGGTGTGTGATAGATGTAGGACATTATAAAAGAAACGTAAGGACCACCACAAGGTCAACTAACACGCCCAGAACATAAATAACATGTTCATAGAATGGGTCAGAGGGTCCTCGCATTTCTAAAAGCACTCAAAATCCATAATAGCAATTCTAAAACCACACGTCAATGATAAACAACTCATCCGCAAATTACGACGGGAACAGACGTAGCCAGCCCTAGGAAACTTGACGGCGACACCATTAAATACGCTACCGTACGTCCAGGCAGGAACAGTATCATAGCAAACAAAAATACAACCAGGCAAATACAACACTTGTCAGCCGGTCGGAGTGGCCGAGCGGTTCTAGGCACTTCAGTCTGGATCCGCGCGACCACTACGGTCGCAGGTTCGAATCCTGCCTCGGGAACGGATGTGTGTGGTGTCCTTAGGTTAGTTAGCTTTAAGTAGTTCTAAGTTCTAGGGGACTGATGACCTCAGAAGTTAAGTCCCATACTGCTCAGAGCCATTTGAACCATTTGAATAACACTTGTCAGCTGTAGCCCTCACAAACAACATGTCCAGACATCATGCAAGTAAGTCGACAACTAACGAACAGTTGTACCTCCAGTCTCAGTTTAGTGAGTAGTATGGAGCACTGCACACACACGGGATACTTTCCGATCGTGACAGCTTGCCTGTTACGTGAACTCCTAACTAAATCACTACTGCCTCATCCACACAACGAGCAAAATTTTATCGCGAGCGCATGAGGCGGCCGAGACTACCAGTTAGCACCTGACTGAAACACATTCCGCTACAGAAGACTCCTTCAAGGTCACTACACGCATGAGGTCGCGAAACCAGCCCCCTGGTATCGTCAGACCGACAGACAGCGCCCTGCAGGACAGGTGGCGGGGTATTTCAAATGTCCACAAGGCGGGACCGCACCGCACAGGCATTAAAAGATTACACTTTCATTCCATTCGAAACTGGTGTCCATCAGTTAAACCACTATGACGATTTACCCGCACAAGCACGAATACTCTTCCGTATTCGTTGGGGTATGGAAGCTAACCAGAGGAATTTATTGACATGTCAGAAACATATGTGTCAAATAATGACGATTTCTGGTGGAAGCTCGTATAGAACTAAACATCTTCCCGTCACATCGCAGATTTGCTTTATGAGTGACAAATCAGTGGAATTAACAGGTCAGTCAAGGATCCGTACATTCCTCAAAGCCTTTGTGGTGTTCAAATGGTTCTGAGTACCATGGGATTTAACATCTGCGGTCATCAGTCCCCTGGAGCTTAGAACTACTTAAACCTAACTAACCTAAGGACATCACACACATCCATGCCAGAGGCAGGATTCGAACCTGCGACAGTAGCGGTCGCGCGGTTCCAGACTGAATCGCCTAGAACCACTCGGCCACAGCAGACGGCTTTTGTGGTGTCAGCTCCAGTATGAGGTCTTGCATTACCATGCTGGAGTACGGCATTTGGTACCTTAGCCATGAAGAATAAGGCAACAGAGTTTGGCATTCTTACCAGGTACTGGCGAGCATTCAGCCTATCTTCAGCAATTACTAGATCAGTTCTGTTGCTATATCCAACAGCTCCCCACTACATGATCCCAGAGTTGGATAGGTATGGATCTCGCCAACTGCTGCTTCCTATGACTTTAACCAGGTCGTCCACATATACGTGGCACCGATTCTGAAAACCACAAAGAGAAGCAAGACTCATCGCAAGTTCCAGTTGATTCTGACTTCACACGATGCACGCCACTGTTGTATGGTATCGGCAGCAAACTACATACGAGAACTTGAGGCCTCTACCCAGCCGCAATAATCTGTTTCCAACGGTTGTTGGTGACACTCTGCTTGTAACCTCCGGCCAGGTTTACGCTGTTGTCATTCGTCTATCCATCAGAGCCAAATGCACAGTCCCATAGTCTTCTCGTGGTGTAGTCCTTTCCTTCTGGACGGTCCGTGCCTGCTGTTCCTGTCACACTGTTGTCAAGTCACTACTCATTTTGAAGTTATTACATTACAGCCATCTGCATGTGCGATCTGTCATGTATGATTATCCCATGTCACTCATGACAATGAATCGGCATTTCTCAAAGTCTGATAGATGGGGACAACCTATATGAGCATGACCCCGCAGCATATTGATTCTCGATCTGCTCTGAAGTATTCCAGAAATGTCAAATACACCCAATAGACATCATTTGTTCCCACCATGTTTCATCTGCAAGAGTGGGATTTTCTGTAGTGAAAATGATAAAGGATTGTATGTCACATATCACACGAGAATATCAGTTTCGTAGCATTCCGTCTACGTGTTCATCGTATAATGTCTTCCACTTTTGGCAGTGTACTGTGCCAATTGCATTGTCATGTTACTAGCAGCTTGTGGAAATTTTTTCTTTGTGGTAAAAGATATTATTTTTACTACTGTCATTACTTTATTTAGAGTACTGTAGCCTCAAACAGGAGCATAACTTCGTAGGAAGTTTTCTATGGACTTTATACATGATGAGTTGTCGAAAACGCAAATCAGGTCAGGAATTAAGTTAAGAGTGCAAAATCAGAGACTGCAAACACTAGGAAAACGTCATATGAGACGCGAGAAGGAGCAGTAGAGCAGACGTGAGGCTAGGACAGCCAGATTAGTAGCATGAGACGCCTGGGCAAATGCCCAAATCGCGCGAGATCGGGAAGCGCTGACAAAGGTTGAAGTGAGTGCAGGAGAATACTTTTCGGGGTTCCCGACCATTAGACCCAGTTTAGGTTGAATGTGGCTTCTGGACCACTTAGCCGGAAGGTTTAGCCGAAACTGGGCTAGTGATCCAGAACCCATACGTTTAACCGAAATTGGGGGTAATAATCCGGAACCCCCAAAAGTATTCCACTTTAATCCAATCTCTTCAGCTCAAATTTCTCTCAAAAAATTCTCAGGTTAACGCAAGCATTCACCTTCGTCCACCGTCATTCACATCTTTATTTTTCTTACGTTCACCAAATAAACAGAGGGAAACGAATGCTAATCTCTTCAGCAGCGACAAGGTTTTTATAAAACTCGACAGTCGCCACACTGCTTTAGCTGTTTGGAAGTGAACTCTATATCATGAAATTCATTCGTGTTATTTTTCAGTTTCTTCAGCCCCTTGTACTTCAGTTTCAACTGCCCATTCTCAAAAAATTGAAAATCGCACTCAGTAATCATCTACGAATACCTGTCTGGTAAAATAGCTTTAAAATCATCATTGGGCTAAATGCAAAATTTTTCACCATATCGGGTGCTCAAATATTTACACCCAGTAATGTTGTAACTGATAGAAGCCGATCTCGGGGAAGATCAGTTTGGATTCCGTACAAATGTTGGAACACGTGAGGCAATACTGACCCTACGACTTATCCTAGAAGAAAGATTCAGGAAAGGCAAATCTACCTTTCTAGCATTTGTAGACTTAGAGAAAGCTTTTGACAATGTTGATTGGAATACTCTCTTTCAAATTCTGAATGTGGCAGGGGTAACACACAGGGAGCGAAAGGCTATTTACAATTTGTACAGAAAGCAGATGGCAGTCATAAGAGTCGAGGGGTATGAAAGGGAAGCAGTGGTTGGGAAGGGAGTGAGACAGGGTTGTAGCCTATCCCCGATGTTATTCAATCTGTATATTGAGCAAGCAGCAAAGGAAACGAAGGAAAAGTTCGGAGTAGGTATTAAAATCCATGGAGAAGAAATAAAAACTTTGAGGGTCACCGATGACATTGTAATTCTGTCAGAGACAGCAAAGGACTTGGAAGAGCAGTTGAACGGAATGGACAGTGTCTTGAAAGGAGGGTATAAGATGAACATCAACAAAAGCAAAACGAGGATAATGTAATGTAGTCGAATTAAGTCGGGTGATACAGAGGGAATTAGATTAGGAAATGAGGCACTTAAAGTAGTAAAGGAGTTTTGCTATTTGGGGAGCAAAATAACTGATGATGGTCGAAGTAGAGAGGATATAAAATGTAGACTGGCAATGGCAAGGAAAGCGTTTCTGAAGAAGAAAAATTTGTTAACATCGAGTATAGATTGAAATGTCAGGAAGTCGTTTCTGAAAGTATTTGTATGGAAGTGAAACGTGGACGGTAAATAGTTTAGACAAGAAGAGAATAGAAGCTTTCGAAATGTGGTGCTACAGAAGAATGCTGAAGATTAGATGGGTAGATCACATAACTAATGAGGTGGTATTGAATAGAATTGGGGAGAAGAGGAGCTTGTGGCACAACTTGACTAGAAGAAGGGATCGGTTGGTAGGACATGTTCTGAGACATCGAGAGATCACCAATTTAGTATTGGAGAACAGCGTCGAGGGTAAAAATCGTAGAGGGAGACCAAGAGATGAATACACTAAGCAGATTCAGAAGGATGTAGGCTGCAGTAGGTACTGGGAGATGAAGAAGCTTGCACAGGATAGAGTAGCATGGAGAGCTGCATCAAACCAGTCTCAGGACTGAAGACCACAACAACAACAACAATGTTGTATAAAACATTTACCTCCAGCTCATTTTCTAAATCTCTTTCGAGACACTTATGTTGTTGAGCTTGTTGAGTAGAGTCTCAATTTACATAGGAAAAAAGTCAGTGAAATTAAATTTGTTAACAAAAAGTGCAAAACATTCCTTATCGAACTCCTTCCACTCAGTGATCACTGAGATTCAGACCTCTGCCTTCTGTACGTCAACTCAGCACCGAGTCCCATCTCTGAATTAACAGAGCCGCTCCATTATTCTGGTTGAAACACGCCCATGAATGGCGATAAGTCGTACAGAAGCGAGGATAGAGAATTTTTCTGTCAAATGGTTAGCTCTCCTCAAACCAGTGACGCTTGATGACGTCATGAGATAATGTCCAAAATCCTTCTGTCTACGTACTCGGTTACGAGGTTTGACAGAGCAAAGAGGCTCGAAGATTAATACTTGGTATTAAGTGATGAAGTACTTTCGAGAGCGAGAATGAGACATCTAGCGACTGAAGCTGAAATTTAATTAGTTCATACTAACGCCCATAGATGTCTTTACTACGCTTCGTACAGTTTGATATACGTAAAATGCATCCAGCGCGTACAGTTTGATAAACATAATTTGCATCAAGTCAAAATTTGACTCTAAAAGTCGCTAAATTCAGTTGTTGTAACAGGACTGCAGAATACGTGAGGAGGTAAAATTCTGACGATGTGCGAGCAGTGTAGATATAGGAGTGAGACAGCAAAACAAGGTACGCATATACTTCCTCGTGCCGCTCGGCAGAACGCATGTGTTGAAACGGTCAGTTATCTTTATCAGCGACCGGAGGTCAAGAAGGAAACGTGTCAACACTGACCAGGTAACTTGAGGCCGCTCCAGGGAGAAGGAGCTGTTATGCAGCTGACACTGATAAATAGATCGATTTTTCAAAAATTCTCAGCAAGAATTCTGTGTTGCGAATCGTAAGTCAGATTCTTCTTACCATACATAATCAAGTATGTGACTGTATTGTTTGGAACATTGTCGTTGAAGAATGCGCATAATTTCATCGTTGTTTTTTGAGTGGTTAGGAGATTCATTCTCTTGCACATATTGATCACATAGATCGGGTAATTTTGAATGAAGTTCAGGGGATTCACGTTCACGTCGTTGCTTAAGTGTGTTATTCTCTTAAAATCTCTGAACGCATTGTAAGCCTTCAAGCACCTATTTGGTGGCTCAGGATTCCACAATTCTTGCGGAAAAACTTCGTTGCTTCTATTTCTGATATAGATATTCTGCAACTTGACATGATCGAACAACGAAGAATCAAGCAGCGGATTATTCTTTCGTTTAGTTTGGAAAACAACAAAGATAAAGTATGGCATGTCCACTTCAGAAGAATTGTAGTATTTTGTGATGTCCAGCTCAAAATTTCGTTTCCCCTGAAACACAGCAAATTCGATTCTTTGGGGCTCAAAGAAGGAGATTGGAATTTTTGGGTTTTAAGCCTTTCTTGTTCTAATTCATGCGAATATTCTGGCTCATATCTAACAACAGGAACACGAATTTCCATATTTTTAACTAAAATTTTTCCTTCTACAGGAAGTGTATCTTTTATTTCAACTCCAGCGGCATTGTAATCAGAGCGTCTGAGAAGCACATCTTCAGCGCTTGAACTCCAAGTAAAAATTATTGTTAAGTCTCCTTCCCACATGATTTCTTTGTAATCTTTAAAAAATCCTCCAAGCATCGATAGTGGATACAGTACTTCTTGCGCCTTTCTCCACATTTCTTAGTATGTAGTATGTATCCTTCCATACATCTTTCATCAGCAAGAGATGAAGTCAAATATAAAAGAACTGATGACGAAATGAAATGATGTACGATTCTAGACAAAATCTTATTTCCCTTCTTTATGGTGATGACATCGAATAGTTTTGCCACATAATTCAATTTTTTATTGGATTTCTCATCGTATGTTGGATAGTCTGAGTCATCGACTTTAACAACCTCAAAGTTCATGTATAATTGTGCATGATTTGGATGGACCCAACTATCACCAATATTGATGTTATTCTCAGTCTCCATGTTGGGGAGATTCAAGTTATATTTTGTCTTCTCATTGACAGGGAATGAGTTGAATTGATAGCTCTCGATGTGATTCATGATGGAGTCTACAAACGCGTTAACTGACGATGGTATATTTAAGAAAAAATTTCACTGATCCATTTTTAAAATTATGGAGACACAGGCACAATTGAAGTCGATCAAACGATCATTTTCGTCAGTTACAGTGACTTCTAAGTCTTCAACGATGCCAGAAATTGTAAGATTTGCATAGTAAGGTGGCTCATGAATAACTTATTCTCCAAATTCTGCATTTGACTTAAATGAGGCAATGATGTTGGTTTCTCTATGAAAATGATCTGTATGCTTGGCAAACACCCCATCAGCAAGATTGAAACTTATATTGATCAGTTCAAATGGAGTAATTTTGGGAACATCGTTGTCAATAGTCTTTTCATTGGCTTCAACAGTCTGTTCACTAAATCCAAGCACACTTCCAATACTGTCTGCTATATCCATGTATAATTTTATATCGCTCTCAATAGTTACTCTGTTTAAGGTTTCATCTTCCTTGATGCGAATATTTGGCTCTTTTGAGCGAATGAATCTATCTAAATTTTTCAAACTGTATTGACCTAGAGGAATTTCTACTGTCTCTCAGTCGCAGTAAAGTGTATTGTTTTTCGACATGATGTTTGGTGTCAAAAAAGTTGAGTAGAATCCGATCAACGAGACAATTTTTAAATTTCTTATTTGGACAGTCAACCGCTTCTTCAGAACAGACGAGGTACCACTCAGTAGAAACAGACGACTGTGACAAGATACTCACTTAAGTCAATAAAAATTCCAATTAAATGAGTCGTAGACAAGATGTCGTTGACAGTCGCACAGATTGGGAGGCAAAAGTGAGGATTCCAGAAAAGAAGTCAAAGAACAAACAAGGTCAACTTTTGCCAAGTTCAGTCTGATGTGCGATAATTGGATCGAGAAGGTGTGGCAAACCAACATCAGTGATTGACAACTACATTTTGGCCCCCGGTTCGTTGAATTGGAAGAAGGTCAACCACTTGTATGTGTACTGCAGTAGTTTCGACCAGCCAAAGTATCGTGAATTTATAAAAAGGTACAGAAAATTAGAAGACCAGCAAAATGAGAATTTGCACATTTATCGAAAAGAGTGATGAAATTGTTGCACTGGATGCCTGCCAAGATAATTCAGTTGTAGTCTTCGAAGATTTCATTCTCGAAAATCAAGACACAGTCAAAGAATATCTTACGAGAAGAAGGCATAAGGGGATAGATTGTTTTTATTTGAGTCAAACATACTGAAAAATGCCTAAACAGCTAGCGCGGGACAACCTAAATGTTTTGAACATTTTCAGCCAGGACGACACGAATTTGAGCCATATCTATCATGCATTTGTTGGTGGTGATTTGAAGTTTGACGACTTTAAGGAGCTGTGCAGTCGATGTTGGAGTAGAGACAAATTCGGCTTCGTCACAATCGACTCGTCAAGAAAGCCAAATGAGGGAAAATATAGAGAAAAAATTAAGGATTTTTTTGAACGTTGAACGCAAGTGTTGAACGATGAGCGCAAACGTTGAACGTTGATGATGAACGTAAAAGTTGGTGACGAACGATGAACGATGAACGCAAACAATGAACGATAAACAATGAACGTAAACGTTGAATTTTTATCTTAATAAATGTTGGCAAAATACGATCGCTCTAATGGGCCGAGCATGTCGAAAGCGTACAATCGTCCTAAAGGACTAAGTACACTTTCAGTGTACGATCCCGAAATAGTCAAAAAAGCCTGGCAGAATAGCAGAGTGTAGGCATAACTAAAGGAAGAGTTTAAAAAGTGGAAGAAGCAGGCCACGGACAGAGTACGAAAACTTTGAAGAAGAGAACCAACCAGTCATTGATAAGATTGAAAAAGTTAAAGAGGGAATCGAAGGCTTGAGTGATAAGGTACTGAAGGCCATCGAAAAGAATAGGGAAGTTGAAAACAGATGGTCTCCTACAATCAACACTATTTTGATGAATTAAACGATATTCCAACAATCAAGCATTCTGAGGGCGAAGAGAGAGATTACACTCTAAGCAAGTCATAAATAGCGAATTTGCTAGAGAAATGCGGTGAAGAACGAAGCAAAATGAAGAGCAAAGACGTCAAAAAAATTAACTTAAGCGAAAGAATGCTAGAATTTATCAACCATAGTGAAGGCTACATCTTTGGATTAAGGCCATTTGCCACCTTCAAGTATGCTGGAAAATTGCCGATACAGTTCGATGGTGATAAATTAAAAGTTGGTGAAAAGACATATGAAGGAACAGATGGATTAATGACTCTTTTAACTAAAAAACAGTTTACTATGAATGATTTGGGTAGTAAGTTTGATGGTGTAGATTTATCAAATCATGCAGATATATTATACAATTCATGAGAATTGTATTCTGATAATAATGCATATAAAATAAAATCAAGTAGGGGTAATACTGTAAATATTTGATAAAACTTAATAAACTTGATAAACTTAAGAAGGCCAGCAATAGATTCTTCAGATTTTAGCTCACCTGAAAAGAGAGACGAAGGTTCAGTTAAAAAATATACAGTGAGACCGGCCGAGTATATCTGGATGAATAATGTCAGAGATTTAATCGATAGAACAAAAATTTTCACAACGAAATAGTTGGCATAGCGTAGATGCTGAAGAAACAAATTTAGCGACTTCATCGCCAACAATCCTAAGGGGATTCCATACTTGATCAGATTTTTGAACAATCTTCCACACACGTTCTGGACAAGCGAAAAATATGGGAAGCGCCTAGTAAACACTCTGATCAACAAATTTCCGTTCGAAATGCATCTTCCAGGCTGCTCGTACTGTGGCCCGGAAACTAAATTGGATGAGCGACTAGCGCGTGGTGATCCGGTAATTAATCCACTAGACGAGGCTTGTAAAAAACATGATATTGCTTATAACATTCAAAAACATTTAGAATTTAGACATCAGGCTGATAAAGAATTTCAATTAGCAGCAAAAGAAAGAATGCATGCAAGTGGTGCTTCATCAGGAGAAAAAGTTGCTGCAACCGCAGTTCGAGGAATAATGTATGGCCAACGAATATTAGGCATGGGGTTAGGCGCTGCGCCAGGCTTATGTCTACAGCTTGATAAAAATGGCTGGGGCCTATAAAAGATTTTTTCATCGCTTTTTTGACTTCCTAAATGAGTAGCTTTTCAATTGATTACACTTTGCTTCTAAGCGGTAAGACCAGACCAAAGTCAATTAAATTGAGGTTGCAAAATGAGCAATTACATGTGACTCAGCCATTCTCGACTGATGCTCAAAAGAGGATGAATGAGGAAACGACAGCTAAAGCTATCTTAGGACAGCGTCCAAAAACAGGTGGAAGTTTGCTTGTTACTCTGTCCATCCCCGTTGTCAAAAAAAATCATCGAGTACCTAACTAAATAGAAGCTTTCTTCCACTACTCTTGGCAGCGTTACCATATCTAGCAACAATCGGCTCACTTGCTGGTGGATCTACAACAATCGCAACGCAGTCAGAAAAGACACAATTTGGAGGTGGAGAAGAAAGCTGCGCCAGCTGGAGCCGGCTTAGACCGGTGGTCTGGATGTAGTCCTACAGGTGGTGCTGCGCCAACTGGAGCCGGACTGAAGAAAGCAAAAAAAAAAAATTTCGAAGAGATGATCAAAACATTTGATGATCAACTGTCTAATTTTGACATAGAAACACTTGCTAAACAACTAAAAATTGATCATTTTCGAGGTGTTTTTATGATTGATGAGCTGCCCGATGAGCTGAAAAATTTTGAATGTGGCATAGTGAACTTAGACACTTCTATCCATGTTGGCACACATTTGATACACTACTACAAAAACAACGATATAAAGTAGGTTTTTGACTCATTTGGTGGAATTATTCCTAAACAGCTCGTTAGCCACTTGGGGGTAGATGAGCTGTATTACTACAGTGAGAGGATACAAAGTTTTGATGAATTTATTTGTGGTTATCTGTGTTTGTCTTGAAACTCTTATGCATGAATTATGGGTTCAACAACAACTTAAACATGCTGAATGGACATTTTTGGAGTGAAACTCGTAAAGGATTTTGAGTCGAACATCGATGGAAGCTCAATTGATGAGGTTTGATCAAAAATCGAAGATGTTCATGCGTCGATAGACCCAAAGATAGACAATCTAACCAGGCGGTTTCGGAAAGAGATAAACAACATTTTTAAGGTGACAAGGGGGTATGTCGAGTTTAAGGGCAGACGACTTGCGAATGTAAGCGATCCAGTAAATGGTTTCCATGCTGTTACTAAACAATACTTAGAGAAAGAGTGTGTTACAAAACCTGAACACACGAGTATTCCGACACAATTGACTAACCATGTCACTAAAAAACGCCTTGATGAACGAATAATGCAGATTCATAAAGGTGTTTCTAACACAATAACAAGTGTTGATCGACATATGGAAAACATGAATACAGATCTTAGATTTAGTTTAGAAAGGCTCAATAGACTAGAAAACACAGTACATGACAGACAAATAACTGAATATACTTTCACGACGGAGGACGAGCAAAAAATTCACAATTTCGACTAAAATTTCAGGCTTAAAAATGTTATTGTTGTTGGTAAAAATACAAACAGAGACTTGAACTTTGATTACTTAGGCATCACTATAAGCGCAGTTGATAAGCTATATGAAGTAAACAATGGCAATCAATCAATCATGTTACACAACATAAATTTTCTAACTGTGAGATTGAATGACACAGTTAAAACCGTTCCTGCATATGTAAAGTTAATGATATTTGGTGAAATTATTTAAACTTTGATCAATTTTCCGCCTACTTAAATGGAGAGTCATCATCAAGTGAATCTCGTTCTTGAGGACGACCACATTTACTGTTTGAATTGCAAAAGGTGCACTGACACACTTCATCTTCATAGACTGACGACCGAAAATGGACGACAGAGAACTGAAGGTCTATGTTCACTATGCAAAACGAAAAAGAGCAAGTTTGTTAAAAAAAATTTCTAGGCGAGGGCCTCAAAGAGGAAATCACTGTTGAGCCGCATAAGCCAATGAGAAATAATTTTGGAAGAAGGCCTTAAGTCTCTTTTGGAGTTCTTGATCTATGGCAGGCCGCACTAGGCGAAATGGACTCTGGCAAGTTGAAGGGAATTTCTAAGATAAACAGAGGATACAAATATTTACTAACCGTCATCGACGTCTTTTCAAAATTTGCGTGGGCTGTTCCAGTTAAAAACAAAACAGGCAATAATGTGGCTGATGCTCTCGAAAAAAATTTCAAAGCCAGAAGGCCACAAAATTTGCAGACAGACAGTGGGAAAGAATTCTATAATAAAGTTTCATGAACTGATGAAGAAGTACGGCATCAACTACTATTCAACCTTCACAGAGATGAAAGCATCTGTTGTTGAACGATCCACCAGAACATTGAAAGAGAAGATATGGAAGAATTTTGCTCTTCAAGGAAACTGTGGATGGATGGGACGCGTTTCGCAGTTAGTTGACGAATACAACACGAGACATTCGACTATAAAAATGGCTCCAAGAAACTTAGATGAAGAGGCTGAAAAAATCTTACTGAATGCCATTTACGCGACAAATTTGCCGGATGCTGAGCCCAAATTTAAAATGGGTGACAAAGTGAAAATTACTAAACTGAAAGGACTTTTTGAGAAGGGACACACGGCCAACTGGTCAAAGGAAATTTTAGAAATTGCGTCTGTTGTCAATTTCAACCCAATCACATATAAATTGAAGGCTCTAGATGGCGGAAACGTGAGAGGAAATTTTTATGAGCATCAGCTGCAGAAGACAAGATTTCCAGACTTGTATCTCGTTGAGAAAGTTTTGAGAACGAAGGGCGATAGGGCACACATTAAATGGCTAGGCTTCGGTAATTCACACAACAGTTGGGTAGATAGAGGCGCAATCTTCGAGCATGAAGAAATAGTGAATTTTTTGATATATAAATGGAGAATCAATCCAAACTGTGCAAGTATTGTAACACAGAGAAGTCAATTGATAACTTTACTTCGCACAAATACACGAAAGTTGGCTATAGAACGATGTGTAGACAATGTTTAAATGAATACCAGAAAAAAAAGTTACAATGAGAGACGAATTTCTTGTGTCTGTTGAAAAAAAATCGCTAAATACTACTATAAGGAGCATTTGCGTCGAATTCCGAGTGAAGAACATTCGAAAATACTGCTGTCGATGGCTGATGCTAAAGCAGCTGCAGTGCTGCCTCCAGCTAAAAAAAAAAAAAAAAAAAAAAAAAAAAATGTAGAATTTGCCAAGAAATTAAAGATTTAAGCTGTTTCTACTCCAATTTATCCCACAAAGATAAACACGACAGAAGATATAAAAAGTGTATTCTAGCACTCATGCAAAATAAAAAAAATTGGCACAAGCTGAGGTAGATTGAAGTCTACCTCTATCAATTTTTACCCCTTATAAATAGAACGACCCCCAACTGGAGAATTTCACTGTTGTCCAACTTGGCGACTGCTCAAGTCTACGTCTATTTGTACCCTTCCAGTTAAATTTGAATTTTTTTTTCTTCTATTGAATTTTGTTTCCTTTAAATAGAACGACCATTATGGAGTGCTTCACAGTTGCTCAACTTTGTGACTGTTGCAGGAGACATAGTTTGAGTGGCTGCAGCAAACTGGACAAGGCTGATCTAATTAGGTTTGTTGTAGCACATCGGCCGGCGACACAAGGTATGAGACATCCTGCAGGGCGCAATCTTTGGAACAAATTGCCATATTCCGAAATTGGAGGCGATGAGGAGATTTTCGAAAAGGCGGATGAACCATAGAAACAAATACTCCCATTTGCTACCGATGTGTTTGCGAAGCAGAAAACTAAAGATAAGCCGTTGAAAAGAATATTTCCATTTTCTACAAATGTGTTTGCGAAACAGAAAACTGAAGATAAGGCATTGAAACAAATATTTCCATTTTGTGCCTATGTGTTTGCGAAACAGATGACTATAACCTATAAAGAAGTATTATTTCCCTTTTACGCTGATTTATTTGAGAAACCAAGAGACAGGAAAACAGTTAGAGATTATCTAGTTGATAGAGCGTTTGCAAACGGATTACAAACCATAAATTTTGAAAACAGTAAGACTCAGTTGAACCTGATCATTTCTTGAGTGCAGTGAAAGACAACCTAAGAGTACATCGTGGTTTGAAAATAAATTTCAATTTATTTTGTGAGTACAAATTGCAGACGGATGATAAAGTTCAGGAATTTGGACAGCAGACACGAAACTATACCATTATGACAGAGAAGGATCTTAGTAAAAAAATCGAGCTTTAGAAGCGAGATATTTTAGGGAAAATATCTAATTTTCAAGCACAATGATCAGGATACGCATTAAACAGGATTATTTGCTTACGGTTAGCAATTAACAGGTACGTTCCACTGAGGGGGTCATCCTACATTGAGTTACCAGTTAAAATCAAAAAGAAAAAAGCTCGCATCAACGTAAAAATGGTGATCAAAAACGTTTTCTGTGGCCTATAAAATCAGCTTTGTATCCTGTAGACACACATTCAGACAGAGTATCTCAGTACATAAATGGCGACCTTGAGCTCGATAAAAAGCTTGAAAATGTTCAGTTTCCTGTGGTGGTTGATCACATTCCAAAAATTGAGAGTAGAATTAAAGTTTCAGTCAACGTCTATTCGTTCAGTGCAAACTATCAATTGTATCCCTTAAAAATCACGAAAAGTATGAAGGGGAGACACGTAAATCTTCTCTACTTTAAGGACGGCGACAATTCGCACTACTGTTGGATAAAAGATTTATCCAGATTAAATATTCGTAAATAAAAAATAAGGATGTAGCTCACGATTCAAGCGTAATTGAGAAGATAATACTTTTCTTTCTGTAATGAAAATTACATTTAGCATCACTCGGAGGTACACATTAAAACAAGGAACCAGTAGCACTATCACATTAAGGTGACCACCGCCCATATTCAACGTGAAAATGCAATAACTGCTTACAGACGGCATGTGTCAGTACTGGCAACGTAGGTTGTAGAAAGTTTGTTGGGAGACGCGGAAAACAGTGCAGTCGTTCTCGTAATTTGGAAACGGAGTAGTTCATCAGACGTCGAAAAGTACATGATCTTTGGTTTTCGCTCCAAGGGTGAAAGCATTTCCGAAGTGGCTAAGTCTGTGAACTGGTTGCGTGCCCTCGTGATTAAAGTATACCGTGAATGGCAAAATGGCACTATCCAAACCTGGCGCCAGGGCACCTCTGGTGCACCGTGGCCATGGCTGACAGGGAGGAACGACAGCTGCAGAAATATATACGGGTGATTAGAATGTTCGCTTGTGACTCGGGTGAATAGAATACATGTGGGTGATAGATGTGTAACTTCGACCAACTAACCATGCATATGTACGGAGGGGCTACCAATACTGTCTCAACACCGTTCAGCTAACGTTACAACCTGTGGGCCTTATCAGCAGGCTCCTGCAATACGCATCTATACTGACTGCTGTTTATCGACAACAGTGGCTGGAATCAGCGCGCCTATACCGTAACTGGATGTCCACTGAGTGGTGACAGGTGACTTTTTCAGGTCAATCACGTTTTATGGTGGATTGGATACATGGCTGTTGGACTGATGGAAGGGTCTAGGCTGGAGAAGGGAGCGTTATGTTCTTGGGAATATTGTCGTGGTTTCCCCGAGTGATCTCATTAATCTGTCCTTCGGAACCATACCCGCCCCACATGTAGTTTGTTATTCCCTGCACGATGGCATCTACCAGTAGGACAATTTAACGTTTCACAGAGGTCACAGTGTACATACTGTTTCGAAGGGGCACCAGGTTGAGTTTATCATATTCGTCTGCCCACCAAACGACCCCGATTGAAACCCAGTCAAGAATCTGTTGGATCAACTCGAGTAGGGCATGGATTCTCAACCGTGAAACCTAGCGCAACTGCCCATGGCACTTGAATCAGCATGGTTCCACATCCGAGTTGGTACCTCCCAGACCTCGTTGACTGACTTCTCAGGCTTTTGACAGCTGGTCACTTTAATGTGAATGGACAGTGTAGACCTCTTTTTGAGAGCGCAGAAAACAGTGTGGAGAGTATGTGTTTCTCGTTAACAGAAAAGTAGCCTCCACGTGGATCTTGAAAGTACTGTAGAACGCGCGCGGCTGGACCTGACGAAGCGGACGCTGACGTGCAGCGACGAAAACAACGGCGGGTCCCGCGGTGGGGCGGTGTGAGGCTTATCTTATCAATTACCTGGAATGAGCGCTCGCCGGGCGGCGCGCCGCAGTGACGTAATCCTCTTAAGCGGGCGGCCGTTCCGGGGATTAGAGCCTACCGCGAGGGCCGCACCGCACAGCACGGGCATGGCACAGGCCGCTAATCCAGCAGGAGCAAGGACCCAACCACAGCGGAGCGGCGCACCACTAGAGCGTGGGAACTGCGCCGCCGCCTCGCCGGCTACGCGAGTTACGAATTCATTAGCAGGCAGTAAAGCCTCCATCAACGGTTCATTCCTATAGATAGGACCTGCACATGCAGGGTACGACATATATATTTTAAGGATGAAATTAATTGCCAAGTAACACAGGTCAATGAAACTTCGAGCATAAATAGAAAGAACTGTTACAGTTTAGTACAAAAGGTAAATGAATCAAATGCGCAGAGAGACGAACAGAAACGACTCTGTCACGTTTGATTCCGTATGGAAACAGTTTTGCCCAGCTACTGTACTCATTTCAAGAAGTAAAGGGTACACCAGCCCGTCGCAATGATGTTCATTGCACGTACAGGGTGATTCAAAAGCAACAGTGCAAGACATCACGAAGCTTTTCCGTGCATGTCTCACCACCAGCTATTTCACCTGGAATGGCGATTTCTACGAACAACTGGAAGGCGTCGCCATGGGTAGTCCTCTTAGTCCAGTGGTGGCCAATTTCTTCATGGAACAATTCGAAGCACAGGCGCTGGACTTGGCGACTTGCAAACCTAAGGTGTGGTACAGGTACGTCGATGATACTTTCGTTGTTTGGAGCCATGGTGAAGAACAGCTCGGTGACTTCCTAAGACACTTGAACAGCCTCCATACCAACATAAAATTTACCATGGAAGTAGAAAAGGACAAAAAACTGCCATTTCTAGATGTGCTGGTCACAAGGGATGGCGAAAACCTGGGACACAGCGTGTATCGGAAACAGACCGATACCTGCACAAACTATCAAACCACCACCCGAGCCAGGAAAGAGGCATGATTAATACGCTCGGTACGCGAGCAGGACGAATATGTAAGCCGCAACACCTCAGACGCGAAATGCAACACCTGGAAAGTGTTCTCCACAAGTGGTACTCCACAAATTATTTTAGAAGTATAACAGAGGCAAACACTCGGCGAAGTAAGGAATCAGAAAAAGAAATGTCGGGTACGGCCTTTCTGCCATACATTCCCAGAGTGACGGACAGAATCGGCCGTATATTGCGCAAAAATGGCGTAAAGACGATTTTCAAACCGACAAGGAAGATCAAAGAGAATGTTAGATCGGCAAAGGTGAAAAGCGACCCACTTGCAATGTCGGGGATATACAGTATACCATGCACATGCGGAGAAGTTTATGTCGGAATGACTGGACGATCAATCAACTCCAGGATCAAAGAACATAAGCGACATTGCAGGTTGGAGCAGGTGAAGAAATCGGCCGTGGCAGAGCACGCACTGAGACCGACCACGTAATAAAATTCACCAACACGGAATTTCTGGCTTTTCTTGTTCTTGTTCAGAGAAGCTGTAGAAATACAAAAACACGCGAACAGCTTCACCAAGAAAGAGGAAAGCCTTAAGGTAAACGGATCCTGGCTTCCCGTACTGCAGCGAACGACCGTCGCAGGTATCAAGAGGAGAACCGCCCTGGAAATGACCGCGGAGGAGCCCTCGGACGTTGGCGCGCCAGAGACATATAGTCTGCGGCCACGAGCTCGGCTCCAGTTCATCACCGGCAATGGAGGATGAAGCTTTGACAATGCCAGCCACTCGTGCTGGCGAAACGTCAGTAAAATCATTAGATGAACGTCGGCCGTAGAACCCGAGACAAAAGCCAATAGGCCGTTTCTCAACAGGTGGCCACGAAAGCCTTAGCAATTTTGTAACAGTGCAAACTTTGTGAGTGCTATGTTAACATCTAAATAAGAGTATAACGTGAAATAAAGTTTTGTCTGCAATTGCTTTAATTCAGAGTTATGCAATAGAGTAGAGATCGGAAGTGGAACACAAACAACACAAAATTAATTCTTCTCAGAAAGCAATGACACGAAGGAACCCGAAATTCAACTCAACGTACTGTACGTTTACCCCAGACATATTCAAAATGATGTCCAGGTAGACCAAGACAACGACGTGCTAGACTTCTTACAGCTCTCAGACTGCTGCAGGTTCCATTCATTTCATTCTGCACAGCTGCACATCCACTTTCAGTTCTCAACTGCAACAACATGCACGAGCTCCCTGAGACTGTCCCGAAGGTCGAGGGGTTAAGACTCAGATTCTAGTGGTCCAAGTAACTGGTCCCGCACGACCTGTCCGCTCACAGGAATAAGCGTCTTGACTCCTCTTGCTTCCTGGTGAAATGTACAGGGGCACTGTCGAGAAAGCTATATCTGTCGATATGCGGGCGACACAACACGCCAAAAGCCTGTACTCGCCGTGATGTAATGCGTATCACAAATGACATTAAGCATCACAACTCGGAAATAAAGCAATCTGAGACAAAACTTTATTTAACAATTTACTCTTATTTTGATCAATACATTACATCCACGAAGTGCGTGCTGTTACCTTTTAATCACGCTATACAGGGTGTTACAAAAAGGTACGGCCAAACTTTCAGGAAACATTCCTCACACACAAATAAAGAAAAGATGTTAGGTGGACATGTGTCCGGAAACGCTTAATTTCCATGTTAGAGCTCATTTTAGTTTCGTCAGTATGTACTGTACTTCCTCGATTCACCGCCAGTTGGCCCAATTGAAGGAAGGTAATGTTGATTTCGGTGCTTGTGTTGACATGTGACTCATTGCTTTACAGTACTAGCATCAAGCACATCAGTACGTAGCATCAACAGGTTAGTGTTCATCACGAACGTGGTTTTGCAGTCAGTGCAATGTTTACAGATGCGGAGTTGGCAGATGCCCATTTGATGTATGGATTAGCACGGGGCAATAGCCTTGGCGCGGTACGTTTGTATCGAGACAGATTTCCGGAACGAAGGTGTCCCGACAGGAAGACGTTCGAAGCAATTGATCGGTGTCTTAGGCAGCACAGAACATTCCAGCCTATGACTCGCGACTGGGGAAGACCTAGAACGACGAGGACACATGCAATCGACGAGGCAATTCTTCGTGCAGTTGACGATAACCCTAATGTCAGCGTCAGAGAAGTTACTGCTGTACAAGGTAACGTTGACTACGTCACTGTATGGTATGGAGAGTGCTAAGGGAGAACCAGTTGTTTCCGTACCATGTACAGCGTCTGCAGGCACTATCAGCAGCTGGTTGGCCTCCACGGGTACACTTCTGCGAATGGATCATCCAACAATGTGTCAATCCTCATTTCAGTGCAAATGTTCTCTTTATGGATGAGGCTTCATTCCAACGTGATCAAATTGTAACTTTTCACAATCAACATGTATGGGTTGACGAGAATCCGTACGCAATTGTGCAATAACGTAATCAACACAGATTTTCTGTGATCGTTTGGGCAGGCACTGTTGGTGATGTATTGATTGGGCCCCACGTTCTTCCAACTATGGAGCACGTTATCATGATTTCATACGGGATACTCTACCTGTGCTGCTAGAACATGTGCTTCTACAAGTACGACACAACATGTGGTTCATGCACGATGGAGTTCCTGCACATTTCAGTCGAAGTGTTCGTACGCTTCTCAACAACAGATTCGGTGACCGATGGATTGGTAGAGGCGGACCAATTCCATGGCCTCCACGCTCTTCTGACCTCAACCCTCTTGACTTTCATTTATGAAGGCATTTGACAGCTCTTGTCTACGCAACCCCGGTACCAAATGTAGAGACTCTTCGTGCTCTTATTTTGGACGGCTGTGATACAATACGCCATTCTCCAGGGCTGCATCAGTGCATCAGGGATTCCATGCGACGGAGGGTGAATGCATGTATCCTCGCTAACGGAGGACATTTTGAACAATTCTTGTAACAAAGTGTTTGAATTCACGCTGGTACGTTCTGTTGCTGTGTGCTTCCATTCCATGATTAATGTGATTTGAAGAGAAGTAATAAAATGAGCTCTTACATTGAAAGTAAGCATTTTCGGACACATGTCCACATAACATATTTTCTTTCTGTGTGTGTGAGGACTGTGCTCTGAAGGTTTGGCCGTACCTTTTTGTAACACCCTGTATAGATTTCGGTCACATTGTGGTCACCTTCAGAGCAGTAAATGTAAGATAAAACAGTAAAAACTCTCTTATATGCACAAAATCCCAACTCGGCTATTCATGTTCTAACATTCTGCGTGGTGTCTGTTTGTTCTAAGTCGTGTCTCCCTACCACTTTCGCGCAACGACGCCCTGAGCGTGTTTTTTAGGGAATTGACTAGTTTGAACCTGGGACCTGTTGCTGGTAAGGAGACGCCAGACCACACATGACATGTAGAGTTCAGAAGAGTTCAGTGAGACTAGCGATGATATAACTAAATACTTAATGATTTCAGCGTCAGCTCCACTGCACTCCCTGTAAAAGAATCTTAATACTAACTAAATTTAGTGGAAGGGGTTCAAGGCTTTCCTATTTTTAGTTAGCTGGTAAAATAACGTCAAAAAAGCAGTTAAGTTTACAATTGGAAATTTTATTCTACTCACAAAAAATCATTGTTTATAAATTGCACTATTGATAAAAGGAAATGTTTTAATACAGGATGATAAAAACCAACTGCGTTCAACAAAAATGTGAACGAATATTCCCTGAATGGGTTTCCAACTTCTACAATGGATCGAAGGATGACCTATGCCATATCACATCCTTAATCTAGGTTTAAATTAAGTTTCACAAAAGAGAAAACTATCAAAATGGTCTATAGTGACCCTCAATTATCTTTAATTACTTATCTAACTTGTCGTAAATTACAGTGGCTGATGTGGCTTCTCAATAATTATATAACAGAAAAATCATCGCGAATTCAGATTTTAACTTACGTAGCAAATGTGAATACTATGAGCTTCAATTGACGACCGACACTAGTATTACGTAAAAAGGGGATGTAACAGATGAGACTTCTGCAGTTCTGAGTGAAGCCTTATACGCTCAAATATGCGGCATCGCGTGCGTTCATTACCTTGCCGGTGTTCGTCAGGGGGCGGAAGCCGGCGCAGCTCCCTACAGCTCGCCGTCTGGGAAGCAACTCCTTCCTAACTTCTCCTTACTACAATTTACCGAAGTTGGTTTTAAAAAAAAACTGTGTGGCTGTGTTTTCATCTGACCAATCAGGGTCTCAATGTTAACATTAAGCTCCGCCTACAAAAATTCTGCCTATCCAATGAGAAACGTTATATTTTTCGTGGTGGGACAATGTTTTTAAATTTTGCAACGTAACAGAGACGCGGAAAAGTCTCACGCTGAAACTTGCAGCTGGTGTGGCCCTTTTAGTGTTATAATAAGATCTATACTGTTGTTCTGGAGGGCTCTACCTTTTAACATGGGCTGGGGGTGGTCCTGTCGGTTACTTTTCGTGGTGGGGCAATGTTTTTAAGGTTTACAATGTAACAGAGACGCGAAAAAGTCTCACGCTAAAACTTGCGGCTGGTGTGGTCCTTTTAGTGTTATCATAAGATCTATACTGTTCCTCTGGAGGGCTCTAGCTTTTAACATAGGATGGGGGTGGTCCTGTCGGTTAGCTGGCGATGTGGGTGTCCGTCCCTTATTGTAGGGCCTTCTAGCTAAACAAGGTTCTGCACTCCGCTTCTGTTCTCATTTCTCCCCTCGGAACTGCGTCTGTCTCACGGTGGGAAGGTATGACATGCATTTAGGCATTCTTGTGTTAGTCTGTGGTATTCCATTTGTTCACTCGTTACTCGCATTACTTTGGTTAATTTAATGTCACGATTTATTCGGAGCTATGTGACATACTACTGGATTTGCTTATCATGTCAGGGTTTTCATGGAAGGTGTTGGATTTGCCTGACACCTTGCATATCACCACCCTTCGACTTTAATTTTTGCACTGAAGTGAGGCAATGATTGAATCGTTGTCTAGGCCAGTCAAAAATTATTCCTTTATCTAAATTTTGTTGCCTACTGTTCAGCCACGTTATTCTGGTTCTATGCTAGATTGTATTACTAATTTATATTTTTATGTTCTTCCACATAATTCTCAAAAATATGTTTATATTGACAAGAGATGAATATTTTTATATTATTATTATTATTATTATTATTATTATTAATTTTTAATTATTTTCTTTCTTTATTTAAGTGTGAAGTTTGTTTTTTAAGAAGTTTGTTATCGAAAGTGAGGAGTCTTTCTCATAGATTTTTTTAGAAATATTTTTTTTATTAATGTAGTAATTAAATAATCTATTCCTAACACATTTTCTAAATATCATGTACAAGTAAAATGTTTTTGTTTCTAGACACTCATTTCAACATTGTTACACTAACAAATAAGAATTATTTCCAGAATTGCTTTGACAAAGAAATATACATACACAAGTATTGAGATATTATCCTAACAAATGGTACAAATGTTAAAAAAGAAGGGAAAACATCCAACAAGCTAATTTTTTATTCTTTGTTTTTATAATTCCTACATCACATAATTTGATTTCACACAATCCTACGAATTTTGAAGCATCAGGTTGGTGAATGTTTTTGCACGAAGGTGATGGACTTGAGCGACATGGATGTGGGCAAGTATTTGATTTACAGCTTCGTTCGTCATTCCATGTTGGCTTTGTAACAGTGTGTTGCTGTTGTAGAGGTCCCATAATGGAATGGAGCTGTGAGTGCAGGATCTCTTGGTTTACTGGCTTTGTATTCGTGAAAGTCATCGTTATGTGTAGCTGAAAGCGGTCGTTTTTTGTAGTAATACTTCGCAGACGACTAGTTTACAATAGGATAGAGATTTGGGAAGGTATGTCGTCTATTCTTCACCCATCTTCTTTCTTGATCTCAATCTTGCGAATCTTCAACTTCTGTTCTTCCTGCTTTTTCTCTGCTTCTTACTTGCTTCTTGGTTCTTGTCTGGGCAGGATATGGAAATATTTATTGATAACTATTAGCTTTGAAGTTCTCCTCCTAGTAACAGTTTGATAAATTGTTTGGGCATGTCATTTTTACTTTGTGGAAGTTTTCTTCACCCTTGAAAGGACTCACTTGGGAAGGAGCACAGAGTTTCAGTAACGTCGAGCGGTGAGCGCCCCGGTTCAAACATTTGTAGGTCAGTGCGCCCTTGCAACTTTATGCTTCTACATACCGTAGCACCTGGTTCAACAAAACGATAATGTTCAAAATGGTTCAAATGGCTCTGAGCAGTATGGGACTTACCATCTCAGGTCATCAGTCAAACGATAATGTTCGACAATGCTGTCCGTACCTACATATTGTCGAAATCGATCGTTTTGGTGCGACAGGTGTTATAATTTAGGAAGACATAATGCTGCACGATCCTACTGACCTTCCAGTCTTTGAACACTGAGACGCCTGCTGAACCCGATGGGCAGAACAGGTAAAAGGAGTGTGTAAAGGGCCAAGGGTTGAAGTCAGTTTCTGCTTCTAATTGTCATTCATTGTAATGTAGCAACTCTTTCACGGTTGAAGGCCTCCAACAAGAAATCTTAACAAGACAAGAAAATCCAATGAAGATAGCAATAAAATAATTCAAAAACAACATACGCAAGGTGCAACACAAATGGCTGAGGGCCACAATTAAATTTAAAAACTTCAGAATATATTACCATAGACTTTTAAACGCAGAAGGCCAGCATGTTTAACAACAAGAAATCTTGAAAATAAACAAGATAAAAAATCCAATTAAGATAGCAATAAAATACTTTAAAGAAACAAAATATGCAAGGTGCAAATACCAATGGCTGAGGGCCACAATAAAACTCCAAAATTTCAAAATATATTACCATAACCTTTAAAGGCAAAAGGCCCCAGTGTTTAAGCTTGAAAGATAAATTTAAAAATTAATTTGCAAAATTTTGAGAAAAAAACAATAACCATAAGATTAAAATTTAAAATAGCTGACAACAGATAATTAAACACCGGTGGCACTCAGAAGGCCTCCAGGGAAGTCGGTCTGCCCATCCAGGGGGCAGCCACGGACCGACCGACACAAGAAGTTGCTTCCCCTCGATCAGTATATGAGAACCACAACCAGCATTGTTACAAACGTGATAATCCACAATGGAATGCGTATCAGCTGTCAAAACTAAGCACCAGGTTGGACAGAGACAATAGGTTAGGAAAGGACGCTGACTGAAATTACGTTAGAGGCCAGGGCAGGTAACCGAAACACTAACGGCCACTAGGCAGAAAATTCCGCTGGTGCACTTGAATTTGAAGCACGGTAATAGTTAACTCGCTCAAAAGAACACTGCCTGAATTTACGTCAGTGCCCAGGGCAGGTAACCAGAACACTAATGGCTATAAGACTGAAAATTCCACTGGTGCACTGAAATCGTAGTCGACCAAAATATTTAATCGCACCGCATGGTGGCTCAATCTCAACAGTAGAACCACTCGGTGTTGCTAACCGGTAAACCTCCCCAACACCAAACCACCGAAGCGAACCACCACAACATGAATAGACGTGATTTGGGTAGTTGAAACCACTACTCAACTTTGACGTCCTGAGTCGGCGAACCACGAAGCTCGGAGCGTTCGGACAGCTCCATACACGCTCCGACACTGCGCAGGGACTGCCAGCGGCCCCAGCCGACTGCTCTGTGCGGAGAACTTCCTTCGTCCGCAACAACCGACCGACTCACTCCAGACCCCATTGGCGGTGGAAGAACCACGACGTAACCGGCATAAGGGCGGGAAACCAAACACAGATAGACAACGAAGTTCACGAAAATGCATAGTTGAGAGAGAGCGCGGCTCAAACACTTTACACTCGCCGGTCAACGTTATTCTGACACTGTACTCCTTCATCACAAGCGTCAAATGGTTCAAATGGCTCTGAGCACTATGGGACTCAACTGCTGAGGTCATTAGTCCCCTAGAACTTAGAACTAGTTAAACCTAACTAACCTAAGGACATCACAAACATCCATGCCCGAGGCAGGATTCGAACCTGCGACCGTAGCGGTCTTGCGGTTCCAGACTGCAGCGCCTTTAACCGCACGGCCACTTCGGCCGGCTCATCACAAGCGTGTTTTTAAGGATTACAGCCAGCTCTGACCTCATTTTTATGGATGACAATGCGCGATCTAATCGAACTGCACAGGTGGAGGAGCTCTCGGAACCAGAGGATATTTGGTGAGTAGACTGACCTGCCCGTTCCCCCTCCTCCCCCCCCCCCCCCCCCCGTTTCCCGACTTCAACCCCATCGAGCACACACGGCATGCGAGTACGAAGCCTTTCGTGAAGGCACTGTTGTATAAAACATTCTCGGATTTTTCGCCGCGTCAGTTCAGGGTAAAACCTCGAGCATTCGATAATTACCTCCACCGCTTTCGTCAGGAGCGACTGAAGTGGCGCGGTAAGAAGTCCGAGTATGTTTTATACAACAGATGGCATCCTTTGGGGATACTTATTGTAAAACGTCCGTATACACCAACGACCATCCCGCAGCTGTTAACAACGTTGGTTAAGGAATGGAACGCCCTACTACAAGAACACCTTATCAGTCTTGTGACCAGCATAGGAGTACGTCGGAGAGCTTGCATTCCCGTCCATGGTGCTCACACAACCCATCAAGAAACATGTTCCGCAGGGGAATATCGGGAATCGCAGTGACTTAAGTGTAAATATTGTCTCTGAATAAAGATGTGAAACCTTCCCGTATAAAATGACAAAAATGAATTTTTTTTATCTTACTCATGAAAACTGATAAATTTTGATGTAAGCGGCGCTACTCTGTGGCCCTGTGAAATCAATCTGAAAAATTCTGTCTATATATCTGCTCACAAATGCCACAGCTTAGTGCAATGCTGGCCTATCTACTAATACTGGACAACATTTTTCTGAGATCTGAATTATTAGAAAAACTGACTTTGCTTATTGACACAGCTGCACAGCTGGTCGTCTGATTACTAAAGAACACGTGGCTATGATCTGCTATAGTTTCTGAAATTTTTAAATTTAAATAAATGACTGGACCGGGACTGGTAATGACTTAAGGCAAAATTATTCCTTCCTTTTTTGTAGACTGGTAAAAATTATATTCTGGGAATCATTTATATTAGTGATAAAGATCTGCAATCCATTATATGAAAAACTGAATATTAAAAATCTGGTTCAACTGGTACTGACGAATCACAAAAAGATTGAAGCAAATTCATATTAAAATCTGAGATAAATGACTTAACTACGAGCATGCCAATAAAAATAATAAAATTTACCTTACAGTACATGGCTATGAACTGCACTGTAGCAGCGACAGACTACAATTGCCCTGTAGCAGCGAGCGACTGCAACAACTGTCGAGACTGCTCTGACCTGCGACTCTATTGCAGCAGAAATGTTTTCTGTCGCAGGCAGCGCTCGAGCCATACTTCGAAATTACATTTGCTCCAGCATGCTGGTGAACTCCTTACAGGTGTCATTTCTGTTCATCTCACTGCGAATTTCTTTCAGTTTTCTTCTCTACTATAGCGTAACAGTACTTCCACAGATACCACGGAGGTAAGTGAAATGAGTCACAGCGAAACATAATATTAAAAAAGCTTTAAACATAATTTCATTTAAAAGTTTATTCCATACTTGTCACAAAAGAATGACAAAAAGAGAAGTGCAGATGACTAGTTTACAAGCCTTGCGCTACACGAATACATTGAAGATGCGTGTAAGTTTCATTTTATGTAATCCATTATTTGTTGGAGTAGAAGGAATAGGCGACTAATAAATCCTTTTGGCTCCTCAAAAAGTTTACTGTATGACTGCTCGAAAGCAACTAGAAATCTATTTACCTGAATAATAGACAACTTGATATTCTTCTCGGGTCTGAACCAGTATCACAGAGTCACCTGGACAACGTCTTTCAGGAGACTAAAACTAAACAGTAAATGTAAATACCGAAAATATAACAGTTAATCATCTACAATTACTAGAAGCAGTATCAACATATAATTACTGCAGTGAAAATAATGTCGGTTGCGCCAGTAATTTCATCTCAGTTTATTCATAGAATGCCTAAATCTGTTCTGTTTTTAGTTTCGGCAAACTATGTTCACAGCAGCGGTTGCAGTTTCTAGTACAAATTACCTTGGTTATCAGTGAAACACACTTTATAGCATATCCCACTTCCTATGAGACTGAATAGTGTTACAGTGACACAAAATATATGCATAGAAAGAAACGAGATTCACGGGAAATTCACTAACAGAAAAAAACGTCTTTATCGGTTGCGTCATCGCTCCCACTTGAGGCTATGTGATTTGGAATATTAGTAGTGGTAACTTTTATTTTCAACCGATACAAAACAGATACATGTTTAACAGTTTTACATTCCTTCACGGTAGTCACCAGCATTGTGTGTAATACGTTTTTAGTGATGTGGAAGTCGGTGATTACCTTCAATAGGTACAATTTTACCGATAGCTGGCATGGAGCGGTCTATTGCTCGACGAATCTCTGCAACTGCTCTGAACCGAAAGCCCATTCATACTTAAAATAAACTTGAGGTCGCAAAGGCTTATATCTGTGAATATTGTGGATGGTGCAGCACTTTTCAGCACCATCGATCATACAGATTAGTCAGAGTTTGCGATGTTCGTGCCCCAGCATTGTCCTCGAAAATGATGGGTGGGTTTTGGACAAACTGACGCTACTTCTTCCTCAAAGCTGGTTGCAGTGTTCCAAAAATCAACAGATTATAGCGCAGTCACAATCTGCCGCTGGTAAACGATATGCACTAGAATCATACCATCACATTCGTACACAAAATTCAGCGTAATTCTCAAATTTATGAGGTTTTGATGGTATTTCGATCGTTGTGGGGACGCCATTCGTTTGACTGGGGCGTCAGGTTCGGCTAGTACGGTTTGATCCATCTCCATCCCAACGTAATGACACGGCGTAACGAAGCCTCTCCTCCGGGTTCCTAGCATTTCCATTGGGTACGAACAGCATCGTATCTTAACATTTCTTCGTTTTAGTGAAATCGTGCGGAACCCGTCGTGATATAAAGTTTTTGACACGGTCATGTGATGCTCCAGAACGTAAATCATTGTGAGGCGTCTGTCGCTGCCCACTAAAGCGGTAAGAGATGACATGTGGACGACCAGACAGGCGAATGTCTACCTCGTTTTGAAAGCTTTTACACCTTACCACTGTTGTGTAACACAATACAAATACACCGAAAGCCTCTTGGAGACCTTAATGATACTGCCGTGCAGTGTCTCCCCTGCCCCATTCAAATTTTATTTGTATACGATTTTCTTGTTACGAAAATATAATAAAGCTGAACTCCGTCCGAACAGACCTTGGAAGGCCGAACGGTATCGACCGGCCGCCGTGTCATCCTCAGCCCACAAGCGTCGCTGGACGCGGATATGGAGGGGCATGTGGTGAGCACACCGCTCTCCCAGCCGTATGTCAGTTTATGAGACCGGAGCCTGGCTCCTCAGTTTGCTTCGCAAGGGCTGAGTGCACCCCGTTTGCCAGCACCGCTCGGCAGACCGGATGGTCACCCATCCAAGTGCTAGCCCAGCCCGACAGCGCTTAACTTCGGTGATCTGACGGGAACTGGTGTTACCACTGCTGCAAGGCCGACAAAAACATAATGCCAGCAGTACATTAGACCGTCCGCTACACGACGGTCTCTTCTCGTAATTGTGCGTCATGTGACAAGGGAGGGTCCATCTGGACTGAGGTAAGGTGTAGTATAAGCGACATTATTTTATTCCGTTGCGTTGCGTCTCTACGGCTGTGTAGATCCTATTATGGCTGCAGCCGAGGTATAGGGGGTGTTCCCGTAAGTGAGCGCAAAAATTTAACAGGACATAGAGGATGCATCACTAAACAACTTGAGGTAGAAAAACTGGCTTCGGAGAAGCCAGCTTAAATAGAGAACAGTAATAAAATCACGTTACTGTGTACTTTTTTATTTGCGTTAGTTAACTAAAAATACTATCATTGACACAATGAACGTACCATTTGTACTGTATTTTATAAGATGTGCTGAATCTGACGGCCATCAACCTCAAAGAAGGGATGACATCGGCGAACAGGATTATGAAATGGTTCAAATGGCTCTGAGCACTATGGGACTCAACTGCTGTGGTCATAAGTCCCCTAGAACTTAGAACTACTTAAACCTAACCAACCTAAGGACATCACACACATCCATGCCCAAGGCAGGATTCGAACCTGCGACCGTAGCGGTCGTGCACAGGATTATGACTCACCCTGAAAAAAATCCCTGGTTCTTTCGAAGTACATCACAGGCAACTACTATTCTGACAACTAATTCCATCTTCCATCCAATGAGCTCTCATACACAAGTGCCTTTAGATATCCCCATGGGAAATAATCAAGGGGATTTAGGTAAGGTGACCTCGAAGGCCATGGAACAGGACCTCCCATCCAATCCAGCGACCAGAAAATACTATACCGGTACCGTTCCGTCGTACTGTGCTGTATGTTTCTGAATCTACATCTACATCTACGTCCATACTCCGCAAGCCACCTGACGGTGTGTGGCGGAGGGTACCTTCAGTACCTCTATCGGTTCTCCCTTCTATTCCAGTCTCGTATTGTTCGTGGAAAGAAGGACTGTCGGTATGCCTCTGTGTGGGCTCTAATCTCTCTGGTTTTATCCTCATGGTCTCTTCGCGAGATATACGTAGGAGGGAGCAATATACTGCTTGACTCTTCGGTGAAGGTATGTTCTCGAAACTTCAATAAAAGCCCGTACCGAGCTACTGAGCGTCTCTCCTGCAGAGTCTTCCACTGGAGTTTATCTATCATCTCCGTAACGCTTTCGCGATTACTAAATGATCCTGTAACGAAGCGCGCTGCTCTCCGTTGGATCTTCTCTATCTCTTCTATCAAGCCTATCTGGTACGGATCCCACACTGCTGAGCAGTATTCAAGCAGTGGGCGAACAAGCGTACTGTAACCTACTTCCTTTGTTTTCGGATTGCATTTCCTTAGGATTCTTCCAATGAATCTCAGTCTGGCATCTGCTTTACCGACGATCAACATTATATGATCATTCCATTTTAAATCACTCCTAATGCGTACTCCCAGATAATTTATGGTATTAACTGCTTCCAGTTGCTGACCTGCTATTTTGTAGCTAAATGATAAAGGATCTATCTTTCTGTATATTCGCAGCACATTACACTTGTCTACATTGAGATTCAATTGCCATTCCCTGCACCATGCGTCAATTCGCTGCAGATCCTCCTGCATTTCAATACAATTTTCCATTGTTACAACCTCTCGGTACACCACAGCATCATCTGCAAAAAGCCTCAGTGAACTTCCGATGTCATCCACCAGGTCATTTATGTATATTGTGAATAGCAACGGTCCTATGACACTCCCCTGCGGCACACCTGAAATCACTCTTACTTCGGAAGACTTCTCTCCATTGAGAATAACATGCTGCATCCTGTTATCTAGGAACTCCTCAATCCAATCACACAATTGGTCTGATAGTCCATATGCTCTTACTTTGTTCATTAAACGACTGTGGGGAACTGTATCGAACGCCTTGCGAAAGTCAAGAAACACGGCATCTACCTGTGAACCCGTGTCTATGGCCCTCTGAGTCTCGTGGACGAATAGCGCGAGCTGGGTTTCACATGACCGTCTTTTTCGAAACCCATGCTGATTCCTACAGAGTAGATTTCTAGTCTCCAGAAAAGTCATTATACTCGAACACAATACGTGTTCCAAAATTCTGCAACTGATCGACGTTAGAGATATAGGTCTATAGTTCTGCACATCTGTTCGACGTCCCTTCTTGAAAACGGGGATGACTTGTGCCCTTTTCCAATCCTTTGGAACGCTACGCTCTTCTAGAGACCTACGGTACACCGCTGCAAGATGGGGGGCAAGTTCCTTCGCGTACTCTGTGTAAAATTGAACTGGTATCCCATCAGGTCCAGAGGCCTTTCCTCTTTTGAGCGATTTTAATTGTTTCTCTATCCCTCTGTCGTCTATTTCGATATCTACCATTTTGTCATCTGTGCGACAATCTAGAGAAGGAACTACAGTGCAATCTTCCTCTGTGAAACAACTTTGGAAAAAGACATTTAGTATTTCGGCCTTTAGTCTGTCATCCTCTGTTTCAGTACCATTTTGGTCACAGAGTGTCTGGACATTTTGTTTTGATCCACCTACCGCTTTGACATAAGACCAAAATTTCTTAGGATTTTCTGCCAAGTCAGTACATAGAACTTTACTTTCGAATTCATTGAACGCCTCTCGCATAGCCCTCCTCACACTACATTTCGCTCCGCGTAATTTTTGTTTGTCTGCAAGGCTTTGGCTATGTTTATGTTTGCTGTGAAGTTCCCTTTGCTTCCGCAGCAGTTTTCTAACTCGGTTGTTGTACCACGGTGGCTCTTTTCCATCTCTTACGATCTTGCTTGGCACATACTCATCTAACGCATAATGTACGACGGTTTTGAACTTCGTCCACTGATCCTCAACACTATCTGTACTTGAGACAAAACTTTTGTGTTGAGCCAACAGGTACTCTGAAATCTGCTTTTTGTCACTTTTTCTAAACAGAAAAATCTTCCTACCCTTTTTAATATTCCTATTTACGGCTGAAATCATCGATGCCGTAACCGCTTTATGATCGCTGATTCCCTGTTCTGCGTTAACTTTTTCAAATAGTTCGGGTCTGTTTGTCACCAGAAGGTCTAATATGTTATCCCCACGAGTCGGTTCTCTGTTTAACTGCTCAAGGTAGTTTTCAGATAAAGCACTTAAAAAAATTTCACAGGATTCTTTGTCCCTGCCACCCGTTATGAACGTTTGAGTCTCCCAGTCTATATCTGGCAAATTAAAATCTCCACCCAGAACTATAGCATGGTGGGGAAATCTACTCGAAATATTTTCCAAATTATCCTTCAGGTGCTCAGCCACAACAGCTGTTGAGCCAGGGGGCCTATAGAGACATCCAATTACCATGTCTGAGCCTGCTTTAACCGTGACCTTCACCCAAATCATTTCACATTTCGGATCTCCGTCAATTTCCTTCGATACTATTGCACTTCTTATCGCTATAAACACGCCTCCCCCTTCACTGTTCAGCCTGTCTCTACGGTATACATTCCAATCTGAGTTTAGGATTTCATTACTGTTTACGTCTGGTTTCAGCCAACTTTCTGTCCCTAGTACTATATGGGCATTGTGACCGTTTATTAATGAGAGCAGTTCTGGGACCTTTCTATAGACGCTCCTGCAGTTTACTATTAGCACATTAATATTGTTATTCCCTGTTGCATTTTGCCTACTCCTACCTTGCCGCGTCTCAGGAGGCGTCTTGTCGGGCCTAGGGAGGGGATTCTCTAACCTAAAAAACCCCCATGTGCACTCCACACGTACTCCGCTACCCTTGTAGCCGCTTCCGGCGTGTAGTGCACGCCTGACCTATTCAGGGGGACCCTACATTTCTCCACCCGATAGCGGAGGTCGAGAAATTTGCACCCCAGATCTCCGCAGAATCGTCTGAGTCTCTGGTTTAAGCCTTCCACTCGGCTCCAAACCAGAGGACCGCGATCGGTTCTGGGAACGATACTACAAATTGTTAGCTCTGATTCCACCCCGCGAGCGAGGCTTTCCGCCTTCACCAATTCCGCCAACCGCCTGTACGAACTGAGGATGACCTCTGAACCCAGACGGCAGGAGTCATTGGTGCCGACATGAGCAACAATTTGCAGTCGGGTGCACCCAGTGCTCTCTATCGCCGCCGGTAGGGCCTCCTCCACATCTCGGATGAGGCCCCCCGGCAAGCAGACAGAGTGAACACTGGCCTTCTTCCCCGACCTTCCCGCTATTTCCCTAAGGGGCTCCATCACCCGCCTAACGTTGGAGCTCCCAATAACTAATAAACCCCTCCCCCCCTGTGCCTGCTCGGACCTTGCTGAAGGAGCAGCCACATGTCCACTTACAGGCAGAGCGGGCGATGCCACACGACCAGCCTCCACATTGACCCTCCGCCTCGTGCGCCGCGAACGCCGCTGAACCCGCCACTCCCCTTGGGGAGAGGGTGGCCCAACCGCGCCCGGTACCGGCGAAGATGTCTCGACAGCAGGGACAGTGTGTGAAGCATGTAACACCTGGGGTGTACCCTGCGACGCACCAGACACCCCACTGCCGCTACACTCCGAGGCAGCAGCCTGAAGACGGCTGACCGCGGCCATCAACACGCTCAGCTGTTCGCGAACAGTGGCCAGCTCCTCCTGCGTCCGTACACAGCAGTCACACATCCTATCCATCCTAAGGAATCAATTTACTGAAGAGAGTTGTTCAACCTTTAACTAGACTGCTAATTCACTAAAGGCGGCTGTTTATTCACTAAACTGGGGTTGCTAGCCACTTCTTGTAGAAAACAATGAAAATTGCACTACCTGTCTCTGGACTGTATTGAAAACAAACACTAGCACTACTGGCACTATGGTTGACTAAAGGGACTCTCTCTGACTGTATTCAAAACAAACACGAAATCTATGGAACACTATTAATAGCACCAGACAATTAAAGCTTCCTAAAAGCAAATACACACGGAAGAAGAAGTGACAAGTGAGAAAAATACAGTTAATACTTAAATTAAGGTAGCTCGCTGCACAGCAGACGTGAAGCAGACGGCAGTTACGACGACACTAATGAAAAGATCTGTCGTTGATTCATAGCACTTTCTGTCATGGGACAATGTAAAGATACATTAGGGCCATCTTATGAACAAGTAAAGTAAACAAAACGTAAATCATGACCCTGGCAATCAGGCTCGTCCTCCTTGTTTCCCTGCAGGAAAAAATGTACATGAAAATAAACATAACAGTACTCGTAAACTTGTACTCATGTTAGTTGTAAATAAACTGGAAAACAGGAATGCTAGACAAAACGGTAAACAAGCTTACTTCCATATCTCCTTCAGCTGGCTTCTCCAACCCCAGGTTCCCTGCCTGAAACTGTTCAGTGGAGCGTTCCCTATGTCCGGTTATATTTTTGGACGTTCTTAAGGAAACACCCTGCATATGAGGGCTATTGGGAAAGTAAGGTCCGATCGGTCACGAAACAGAAGCAATCGTGAAAGTCAGAAATGTTTTATTTTCAACGGTTAGCTCCACTGTCCGGCTACTTCTGTACATAGTCGCCACTCCGATTTAAGGCATTTGTCCAGCGTTGTGCCAGCTTTCATATACCCTCGTCATAGAAGGCAGCCGCCTCAGCTTTCCGCCAAATCTCTGCCAAAATGTTTGCCTCACAGACAGCGGTTCATGTGAGCAGAGATGAGAAATCAGGAAACCAGGCTGCTGTGGACGAGCGGTTCTAGGCACTTCAGTCCGGAACCGTGCGACTGCTAGAGTCGCAGGTTCGAATCCAGCCTCGGGTATGGATGTGTGTAATGTCCTTAGATTAGTTAGGTTTAAGTAGTTCTAAGTTCTACGGGACTGATGACCTCAGATGTTAAGTCCCGTAGTGCTCAGAGCCATTTGAACCATTTGAACTCAGGAAAGCCAATGATAGGCTATATGGTGGGTGATCACACATTTTCCATCGAAAACGCTGCAGAGGCTTCTTCATTGCCCCTGCAGAGTGCGGCCGAGAATTGTCATGAGGAAGGAAATGCGTGACAGTTATGAGCGCTGCATGACATCGATCGAAATCCCTCATTCTTGGCGAGAGACATTGTTTTCTAGACATTTTTGCGTGATCTTTGTACCCTCATAACTTCAAAGAGCGACGTCACGCGATCTACGGCCATAGTAGAGACACTGACAATCTATGCAAAGTTTCACCGGATTTTCATTGTGGTTTCCATTTTGCCCCATCCATATAACCACAAACAGGCCAATTGAACATTACTTGAAGCCCGGTATGTGTCATATTTTACCTTCCTCTCAAGAAGGTTTTGAAGTGAGTTGTGAAGCTGGAAAATTAGCCTGTCTGTCATCATGACTGATGAACTTGGTAACTGTTTTGTATCAGCACACGATACGCTCCATTTTCGGTGCGTCAAGATAAGCCTCAATAGTGGTCGCCGTGCTGCTGCATACGTTGTCACAGCGACCGTGTGTACTTTTGTCATAATGAAAACAAGTCCATTTCCTCATTCAATGTACGTGACCGGGCTGTACTATTCTGTACGGTAGAGAGAAAAATTGAATGTCCTCTCCGTCGTCAGCCGGCCGAGGCCGGTGAGATTCTACATGTCATTATGGCCCTCCTGAAACCATCGATTCCTTATTCACGCGATAGTCGTGAAATCTAGAGTAACGCCAGCGTCAATATTATGAAACGAAAAGCCCCACTTTCTGTTGGTCAAGATCCCGCGCCATCGAATTGTGTCGCATGCTTCTTACACAAAGCATATTCAGCTCCATTAGCTGCCTACTATAATGTCCCGACTGAAATAGTTATACTGTATAACCAGACCAGCTTCTTCAGTAATTAAGCGACGCGGGTAACCAAACGTCCTGTAATTTTCAGGGAAGGCATCTAACCCGAAAAAAACTGTACTAACTTACTTTGAATAAGTGGATTGCTTAAAGGTATTATGCCAAAGAAATACGTTGCACTAATAACGGGCTCTGATCACTATGCGACTTAACTTCTCAGGTCATCAGTCGCCTAGAACTTAGAACTAATTAAACCTAACTAACCTAAGGATATCACACACATCCAAGCCCGAGGCAGGATTCGAACCTGCGACTGTAGCGGTCGCTCGGTTCCAGACTGCAGCGCCTAGAACCGCACGGCCACACCGGCCAGCGCACTAATAACGATCGAAACAAAAAAAAAAAAATCACACAATCATGTTAACTCATTTTGAGTAGTTATCTCTAATGACGTCAATTTTGAACTGAAACTAAGCAAAATAGTAAATGTTTCAAGAAATAACACTTTCGCCAAGTAGAATTTGAGTAAAGGTGAAAGTGATTATGTGGAGTGAAAATGTGAATTCATGTAGTAACTGCCGCGGTTTATGAAGTCGGTATCGATCAGTGTACGAGTTCGGTTTAAAATGAAAGCCGTTATAAAATCTTTGAAACTTAATTAACATCACACTGAACGCTTCCTAATAATTTACAATCAAAATTCCTTTACAAAGTGTGACACATAACACTGTAATAACAACGTAGCTTCAGTATAATGTTTACTGTCTTTGGTTTTAAGATCAGTACTTATGAATATACACAACTCATTATCAGAAACATAATAATTGAACACTGAATACGTCACAATCAGTAGCAATGGGAACTGGCAACGCTGAAACAAGAGAAGCCAAGAATCACACAACATACAGATAAATATATAAAATGAAATAAATTGTGTACTATAATTTTGCGAGGCAAACTGCTTCTCAAGAAGATAAGGAAAAGAGTTAAATTTGCTAAAGTTAATTAAAAGTTAAGAATTTCTGTGTGGCTTTATTGCCGGCCGGGGTGGTCGAGCGGTTCTAGACGCTCCAGTCTGGAACCGCGCGACCGCTACGGTCGCAGGATCGAATCCTGCCTCGGGCATGTAGGTTTGTGCTGTCCTTAGGTTAGTTAGGTTTAAGTAGTTCTAAGTTATAGGGGACTGATGACCTCTGCAGTTAAGTCCCATAGTGCTCAGAGCCATTTGAACCATTTGTGTGGCTTTATCATCAATTTAATATGCATGTCTTTTTATTTATGTGGCACACTGTTACCAAAATGATAGGAAGAGGATCTTACTGCTGGTAGTGATGACTTGGGATAACCAATGAAATCGAGCAGGTTTGAAGTTAACAAACTACCTACAACGTTTAGCTCCTGATTCTAATATGCTGACAAGTATTTTACATGTCTAAGTTTCTGAAATGGCACAGTGCGTAGTTTGGTGCTTTGATGACAGCAACTTACAGCAAAAAGGTTCTGCTTCTTACTAGCGAAGTCAAATATACTTAGCCCCATCGTACTCTTTTTTTCCTTAATATACTTGAAACTCTTCCCGAAATATTGTTGTACTCAGGCCCGTGCTATTGCTCGTTATCCTCATACTGCCTTGTCTAACCCATCATTGTCACAAAGTTCACACACAAAGTTTGCGCGCTTTCGAAGTTACTCATTTGCGTCTCACTCTTTGTCAACACGAAACTGCTTTGTGTGCGCTCTCGCGTGCCAACGATATTAGTAGCATGCTGAGATTATCCTTGGTTAGACTTTGCCAACGTGTCTACTAAGTTCTTTAGAACATTGTTTTTAAGTGACTTGTAATTTGTTTGCGGTACAGTGTTTCAAGTAATTAGTAATATCAATAAAATGCCAAAATATATACATTTATGATATGGCATTACTATCAAAAATATGAAAACAAAAGGGTGAAGTATGTGAGCTACTGTGTTGCGGTGTTCCAACTGTACCAACCGTCCACACATCCTGTCCCTCCTAACCGACACAGGTATTAAATCAGTACCAGTTTGAAGAAAACGAGAACATGTGGGTATTGGCTGGTAATAACTACACCCAGAGGCATTTGTCGTTTCTCACCACTAGTTGGGCAACAGAAGCAATTTACAAAGACAAGCCTCATATGCATTGTTCATTTAAGACTTCGTTACACCTCAAATATTCGTTTCTGACCGTTCGGTAGTTAATTTACGAGACTTTCAAATGGTTCAAATTGCTCTGAGCACTACGGGACCTATCTTCTGAGGTCATCAGTCCCCTAGAACTTAGAACTACTTAAACCTAACTAACCTAAGGATATCACACACATGCGTGCCCGAGGCAGGATTCGAACCTGCGACCGTAGCGGTCGCGCGGTTCCAGAACGCAGCGCCTAGAACCTTCGGCCTCCCCGGCCGGCCTAGGAGCCATTGACTGTAAATACTTTTCTCTTGTGCTATTAACAATTCTAGCTGCCTCATTTAATTACAAGTGACATATCTCACAGCAGTGATTAGTTAGTCATTTACCAATGAGTGCACTATTCAGTGTTGTTTGTGTTGCACCGTGAATGTATTTTTTGCTTAGTAGCGTGTCAGCTGTTAACAAATTGCACGTTTAAAACACTGACCACGGTTAAAGTGAGTGTCCCTAAATTTATACTTGATATTCTACATCGTGGTAAGACCAGTGTCCAAACGCAGTGCAATTAATCTCGACTCTTACAATGCGATAGCCGTTACAGATAGAGATTATGGGCACAGGATGGTCTGACTTCACTTGTTTTTATACTTGTTTAAGAAAAGTACCTGTGTTCATAAAACTGAGAATATTCATCTTAGGTTGAACAGTTTCACGGGGGCTTACCATATCAACGCCGTTGCGTCGTGTAGTAGCAGTAATGTGTTACGTAGAAATACACAAAATACACTGTGAAGTCGTCAGTTTACACTCTCAGCTATACTTCGGTTGTCTTATACCGGCAATTGCCAACGCGATGCCATAGTATACGTGGAAATTTAGTTCAAAAATGGGTCAAATGGCTCTGAGCACTATGGGACTTAACATTTATGGTCATCAGTCCCCTAGAACGTAGAACTACTTAAACCTAACTAACCTAAGGACATCACACAACACCCAGCCATCACGAGGCAGAGAAAATCCCTGACGCCGCCGGGAATCGAACCCGGGAACCCGGTCGTGGGAAGTGAGAACGCTACCGCACGACCACGAGATGCGGGCGGAAATTTAGTTAGTGTTGCTGAAGTTCAATAGAATAACTGATGCAGAAGCGAGCGACAGATGTTCCTTAATTAATAACATTCATTTTCCTTCATCGTCAAGGCTAATGATTTACACAAAATCCATTTTAGAGTAGCATTCACAGCCAGCGTAGTCATTTGCTTATGGGATACAGTCCGGTATCTGTTTTACATTACAGTTTTAGTTATCTGCGCTTCCTACTCAGTCTTATTCTGGGATACATTCCAACATCTGTCTCACATTACTGTTTTTACTTTTTACTCCTCCCTTAAGTACCATGTAAGTTATTCCTTAGTGTGCTGTATCCCGTCGTTCTGTTCCTCCTAACTGTCAACATTTTTCACATATGCATTTCCATGCACATTCTTTGGAGACCATCTGTTTTCTCGTGTTATCAGTCCACTTAATTTTAAGCGTACTTCTATAACACCGCATCTCTAACTATTCGATTGTCTCCCTGTTCCCCCACAATCCCTGATTCACTGCCATACAATGCTGTTCTCCAATCTCATGTTAAGAGCTATGATACTGTAAAACTAGTTTTGCGGAAGACTAATCTCTGTGGGTGTGCTAATCTGCGTTTTATGTTCTCTTTCGTCCGATGTATACTGCTTTGCTTCTTAGGCAGGAGAATTCCATCGCTTCGTCTATCACATCGTCTCTAATCCTGTTGTAAAGTTTATAGTTACTCTCCTTTATGCCGCTGCTCACTATTTTCGATTTCCTTCGATTTACACTACATCCAAAGTGTGTGTACATTACGCTTTTCACTTATGCAGCAGGTTGTGTAATTCTTCCTTCGATGTAGAAGTTGAGCTGTGGGAAACTACTATACGTAACGTACAAAAACCAAGACAATATAATAAAAATGTAACAGTAAGTGCTCGGATTACAAAGCTGCAGCGGCAGAGGAGACAGTCTGTATTTTTGTCATATGTCTTTTTTAACGTCTTGGTTTTCGAACAGCGCTTGTATTATACATGTTTAGCTTATAAACTTATACCTATTTTCCAACAGTTTCAAATATGTTGCACCAGTTTTTACTTAGCCGTGAGGTCTCAGGCGCTACAGTCATGGACTGTGCGGATGGTCCCGGCGGAGGTTTGAGTCCTCCCTCGGGCATGGGTGTGTGTGTTTGTCCTTAGGATAATTTAGGTTAAGCAGTGTGTAAGCTTAGGGACTGATGACCTTAGCAGTTAAGTCCCACAAGACTTCACACACACTTTTACTGAACGCTTCTGTTAGATTAAAGAATATATCTCTAGATTCCTGTGATAATTATGATTAGAATAAGTTACAGCCATTATTCCATTCGTGTTAATACTATAATCGTTCTTTTATTTGCAGTGTACTCCAAATATATCTTTGGCAACAGGTGGAAATTGTAGAATGGTGCTCTTGTCTGTCACGTTATGTGGTGCAGTGCCTCTCCACGCCAATCGATCTCTTATACCCATTCACTTCTCTCATAGAACGATCCTGGTATTCGAGCTCTGATTTATCTTATTTTATCACGATGATGTTATCTCACAGTGTAGGTAGGAGTGAACAAAATACCTTAACATTCGGAGGAGAAAGTTCGTGACTGTAATTTTGTGATAAGATCCCACCCAACGAAAAATGACTGTTTTTTGATTGCTATTCCAACTTGTTTATCACATATGTGTTACTTTCTCTGCTGTATCGTGATAAAACAAACCACGGTTCCGTCTTCTAACGTTTTCGATATCCTCCATCAGTCCTGTCTGTCAAAGATGTCATACCGCGCAGCAACATCCCAGAAAAGGACGACAGGCGTAGCGTGAGCAGTCACTTCAGTAATTTTATTACCTAGCTCAGTAAAGCGTAGTCTCTGGTTCGCCTTCTCCATTCGATTTTCTATGTCATCGTTCCAACTTAATTTGATCGTAATTGTAAACCCTAGGTATGTAGTTGAATCCACAGTCTCCAAATTTGTGTTGTTAACCTTGAAACCAAAATTTTACGGAATTTTTAGCACTCATGCGGAGAAGTTTACACTTTTTACTGTCGGGGTCAAATGTTACTTATAGCACCATTCATGTTTCTTGCCTAAGCCTTTTGTACTTAGTTTTGATCTTCGAATGACTTCACTATAAGTAAACGAAGGCATCACCTGTAAACTATCTAAGAGAGTTGCTCCAGTTGTGTCTTAAATCGAATACATGGATTAAGCATTGCAGGGGACCAGGAGAACTTGAGATACAGCTTCCATCAGCTAACTTCCCATCAGTCACTTTAAATTGTGTCATTTCTGGCAGGAAATCATGAATATAGTGACATAGCTGAGACGATATTCCTCAGACGCGCAATCTAAATTACTAAACAGCTGAAACTGACACCCTGTACAAGTAGCAGGTTGCGTCTCCAACGGCTTCCATGGGCAAAAATGAATTTATTTTGAATATTTCTTGCAATTTATGTCCGAAATTAAAAATTTAAATTTCCATTATAATCTACTCATTAAGAGAAATAGTTTTATGAGGAAAGCAATTAAAGTTAGGAACTTTATATATGTCTTGAGGCATACACCTACTAAAATGGTTCAAATGGATCTAAGCACTGTGGGATATAACATCTCGGTCATCAGTCCCTTAGACTTAGAAATACTACAACCTAACTAACCTAAGGACATCACACACATCCATGACCGAGGCGGGATTCGAACCTGCGACCGTAGCAGCAGCGCGGTTCCGGACTGAAGCACCTAAAACCGCTCGGCCACATACATTCATCAATTGTAAGAGAATGAAATCACCCACTTCATAGAAACTTCACACACACTCTAACAGCCTTTGAAAACTTTTCTTCCGGCCGGTGTGGCCGAGCGGTTCTAGGCGCTACAGTCTGGAACCGCGCGACCGCTACGGTCGCACGTTCGAATCCTGCCTCGGGCATGGATGTGTGTGATGTCCTTAGGTTAGTTAGGTTTAAGTAGATCTAAGTTCTAGGGGACTGATGACCTTAAGAGTTAAGTCCCATAGTGCTCAGAGCGATTTGAACGATTTTAAAACTTTTCTCGCACACATACCCACAATGTAATGAAGGAAACTTTTGTCGCTTACTGCACTTGCGCTGTTCGTCGATCAGGTGCTCGACACTGTTTCATATGTGCAAGATCGAGTCTTAGGAGAAGTAGGGGTGGAATGATACTGGTTGTGTCCTAAATCGTTCATATAAACTCTAACACAAAAAGAGACGCATCACGAAGGAACTACCCAAATGGGAAGAAAATTGGTAGATGTGACGTGCATGCACAGACACACAAATCATTACAGTTTCAGAAAAATTTGATGGTTTGGTTTATAGAAAGAGCTTCACAAATTGAGCAAGTCAATAATGCGTTAGTTCACCTTATCCATACCCCAAGTAGTTATTCGGCTTGGTATTGATTGATAGAGTTTTTGATGTCCTCCTGAGGGTTATCGTGGCGAATTGTGTACAACTGACGCGTTAGATCATCAAAATCCCGAGCTGGTTGGAGTGCCTTACCCTTGATGATCCAAATGTTGTCAATTGTAGAGGATTCGGCGACCATGCATCCCGATGTAGCGTTTGGAAAGTACGAAGACAAGCAGTAGAAACTCTCGCCGTGGGCGGGCGGGCATTGTCTTGCAGATATGTAAGCTCAGGATAGCTTGCCACGAAGGGCAGCAAGTCGGGTTGTACAACGTCGTCGGCGTACCACTGTGCAGCAGTGATGTCGTGAATGGAATGAAGTGTCTCCCCAGACCGTCACTCCTGGCTGTTGGGCTGTTGGCGGGCGACAATCAGGCCTGTTTTCCACCGCTGTCCGGGCCATCTCCAGACACGTCCTCCCTGGTTCAAAAATGGTTCAAATGGCTCTGAGCACCTAGGGACTTAACTGCTGAGGTCATCAGTCTCCTAGAACTTAGAACTATTTAAACTTAACTAACCTAAGGGCGTCACACACATCCATGCACGAGGCTGGATTCGAACCTGCGACCCTACCAGCAGCGCGGTTCCAGACTGTAGCGCCTAGAACCGCTCGGTCACTCCGGCCGGTGTCTTCCCTGGTCATCGTGGTCAGTCCGAAACCGGACTCATCCCTGAAGACAGTCCTACTCCAGGCAAAGAGATTCCACGCCGAAAGGAGCATCAGCACGTTCGTCCTGTTTGGACACCTTTGCTAATGTCCCTATAGTTCACGTTTTAATTTAGTGCCTGCGTGTCGGAAAAACATGAATATGAATACCACACAGAACCCTTCCCTACATGTCGATACTAGTACACCATCATCGATGTCCTGCTGGGTTGCATATACGCTGCAGAAACACCCTCAAAAGGAAACTTTTTCATCGTCCCATAAACGTGAAGAAGGGAAAGGAATCCGAGGGACGTCAGATATATTTTTCACAATAACTACGAACTGTGACTTTTCTGGCATCACGAATTGTTCATTCAGCTGATACGATGGCGAAAGGCATGCAATTTTATTCGAATCCGTTTGTTACGACCGGTGCCAAAAGCCTCCTGGAAATCTAGGAATACAGATTCAGCTGAAACTGCTCCGTGCGCTGCGGCCGTGGCCCCGAGCAGGTGAGTCTTCGTTGACGAGCGTCGCATAGCGCCGGCGGCAGCTGTGGCCAGCAGGGAGCGGAATGAAGGCTCTCATTTGGAGCGGCTCACGTAGCCGTAACGAGCCGGCGGTCGCCAGCCAGTCAGTCCCCTCGCTCGTTGGGGACTCTGCCCGGGCCGGCGCGGCGCGCCGCGGCTCCATTACCGTTGTTATTGCTGTGATCAGCGCCAGTCGCATTTCATTTGGACGGGGGCGCCTCGCCGTCCGCCGTACAGTCCGTATAATCACAAAAGGGTCCGCCCGGTACCACCGTGCTCCCAACGTATGGCTTCAAGGTGACGGGATGCGGCTTGTCGACATCCACAGTGTCATGGTGCCTTCTACATCTACATCTACATCCATACTCCGCAAGCCACCTGACGGTGTCTGGCGGAGGGCACTTTGAGTACCTCTATCGGTTCTCCCTTCTATTCCAGTCTCGTATTGTTCGTGGAAAGAAAGATTGCCGGTATGCCTCTGTGTCTGTGTGGGCTCTGGTCTCTCTGATTTTATCCTCATGGTCTCTTCGCGAGATATACGTAGGAGAGAGCTTGACTCCTCGGTGAAGGTATGTTCTCGAAACTTCAACAAAAGCCCGTAACGAGCAACTGAGCGTCTCTCCTGCAGAGTCTTCCACTGGAGTTTATCTATCATCTCCGTAACGCTTTCGCGATTACTAAATGATCCTGTAACGAAGCGTGCTGCTATCCGTTGGATCTTCTCTATCTCTTCTATCAACTCTATCTGGTACGGATCCCACGCTGGTAAGCAATAGTCAAGCTGTGGGCGAACAAGTGTACTGTAACCTACTTCTTTTGTTTTCGGATTGTATTTCCTTAGCATTCCTCCAATGAATCTCAGCCTGGCATCTGCTTCAACGACGATCAACTTTATATGATCATTCCGTTCTAAATCACTCTTAATGCCTACTCCCAGATAATTTATGGAATTTACTCCTTCCAGTTGCTGACCTGCTATACTGTAGCTAAATGATAAAGGATCTTTCTTTCTATGTATTCGTAGCACACTACACTTGTCTACATTGAGATTCAATTGCCATTCCCTGCACCATGCGTCAATTCGTTGCAGATCCTCCTGCATTTCAGTACAATTTTCCATTGTTACAACCTCTCGATATACCACAGCATCATCCGTAAAAAGCCTCAGTAAACTTCCGACGTTATCCACAAGGTCGTTTATGTATATTGTGAATAGCAACGGTTCTGCGACACTCCCCTGCGGCACACCTGAAATCACTCTTACTTCGGAAGACTTCTCTCCATTGAGAATTACGTGCTGCGTTCTGTTACTTAGGAACTCTTCAATCCAGTCTCACAATTGATCTGATAGTCCATATGCTCTTATTATTCATTAAACGACTGTGAGGAACTGTATCGAACGCCTTGCAGAAGTCAAGAAACATGGCATCTACCCGCGAACCCGTCTCTATGGCCCTCTGAGTCTCGTGGACGAAAAGCGCGAGCTGGGTTTCACATGATCGTCTTTTTCGAAACCCATCTGATTCCTACGGAGTAGATTTCTAGTCTCCAGAAAAGTCATTATACTCGAACATAATACGTGTTCCAAAATTCTACAACTGATCGACGTTAGAGATACAGGTCTGTAGTTCTGCACATCTGTTCGACGTCCCTTCGAAAACGGCGACGCCCTGTGCCCTTTTCCAATCATTTGGAATTCTACGTTCTTCTAGAGACCTACGGTACACCGCTGCAAGAAGGGGGTCAAGTTCCTTCGCGTACTCTGTGTAAAATCGAACTGGTATCCCAACAGGTCCAGCAGCATTTCCTCTTTTGAGCTATTTTAATTGTTTTTCTATCCCTCTGTCATCTATTTCGATATCTACCATTTTGTCATCTGTGTGACAATCTAGAGTGTTGTGGCATAGGTTAACAGCCACGCCACTCGGAAGTAGCCGAAAGGCACGCGTTAACTCACGCAGGCTAGAGATAGGTCTGAAACAGGATACGTAATGAATGCTATAAAGAAAAGTACGTAGCTGCTGGAATACTTAACTTTAATCCATCCTTGTTGTACATCGCTATTGACGATACAAGTGAGACTGTAGATTCAGGCAATAAACTACTAATGGCGCCTTGCTAGGTCGTTGACTTAGCTGAAGGCTATTCTAACTATCTGCTCTGCAAATGAGCGAGGCTTCGTCAGTGTGCATCGCTAGCTACGTCGTCCGTACAACTGGGGCGAGTGCTAGTCCGTCTCTCGAGACCTGCCGTGTGGTAGCGCTCGGTCTGCGATCACTAACAGTGGCGACACGCGGGTCCGACATGTACTAATGGACCGCGGCCGATTTAAAGATACCACCTAGCAAGTGTGGTGTCTGGCGGTGACACCACATACAGAAGGAACTACTTCGATTACTAACACGTGTTCCATGGAAAACTAGGTGCGTTCTGGCCCTGGGGAGCTAATCGGGACTGACTGCCGCATCATTCTCTGCCAATGGCGTAATTGAATGAGGTCGGAAGGGAGCGACTCAACAAACTGCCATCCCGGACGTTGTCGGCTTTCTTGACTTTGAAGCTGCTACTTCCCACTGAAGTAGCTCTACAGTTAGGATCACGTGGCTGAGTGCACCCCATTCCAGGCCTCCGATCAAGGAAAAATCCATGACATTACCGGAAATCGAATCTGGGCTCCTTACATAGCAGCCAGATACACTGACCACTGAGCTACGGAGGCAGACAAGCCGAGTGATATATACATTGACGGAAAAAGAATTGCAACACCAAAAAGTAATTAATGTAGAGTGATGAAATTGTGGGAATACATTTGTCTATGTAACGTATTTAAGTGCTTAGCATTACAGCTTAACGTAAGAGCGAGATAGCAGTTGCAAATTTAAAATTCTGGTACATTAATAACTGGTATGACAGCCAGAATGTTGAGTGCAAGCATTCAGACGTGCTTGCATTGTGTTGTACAGGTGCCGGATGTCAGTTTGTGGGATGAAGTTCCATGCCTTTTGCACTTGGTCAGTCACTAGAGGGTTGGTAAACGCTGTTTTCCGATGACGCAAGACTTGTCGTCGGATGATGTCCCAAATTTGCTCGATTGGAGACAGAATTCATGATACAGAAGACCAGGCAACGTGTCGATTATGGAGCGGTACATGGGCGAGGATTATCCTGGTGAAGAACAGCCCCTGGAATGCTGTTCGGGAATGGTAGCACAACAGGTCGAATCACCAGACTGGCGTAAAAGTTTGCGGTCAGGATGCTTGGGATAACCATGAGAGTGCTCCTGCTGTCATGTGAAATCGCACACCAGACCATAACTGCAGGTTTAGGTGCAATCTGTCTAGCACACACGTAGATTGGTTTGAAGCCTTGAACTGGCCTCCTAACTAAAACCCGGCCACCGAGGGAGAACCATATCAGAAATCATAACACACCTGCCCTCCAACGAGCTCCGCTTGACACCACTAAAGACGCAAATGGCGGTGGTTTAGGGCCAATGGAATGCACTCTACAGGACACCTAGCTCGGACCTTCAGTTCGCTGTTTCACTGTGGTGCCAGCTGCTGCTCAAATTTCGGTTGCAGGTGCAGTAAGACTCGCCAGAGCCATACGCCGAACACAGCGTCTTTCCTCTCGGCTATGCCACGTGTCCTTCCAGAAACCAGCCTTCTTGCGACCGTATATTCTCCTGACCAACGCTGCCAGTTATCAGGTACACGCGTTACGTTTCTGTGAAGTCTTCCTGGAGTATCGCATAAGGAACGTCCAGCTTCTTGTAGCCCTATTACACAACCTTGTTGAAACTCAGTGAGGTTTTGGTAATGTTGTCTTTGTCGGCTTAAAGGCATTGTTGACTAATAACAGCTCATTACGTCCAGTCTCAAAGGCATCTATCAGTCACGACCGTTCCAGCGCGTATTTAAAGTAAACCTGATTTGCTAGTAGCGTCATTCTTAAGCGACTGGCGCTAAATTGGGATAGACAACTTCTTTCAGATGTAGAAACACGACTATCAGCTTTCGTTTATGTGACGTAGCATGTAAATGTATGAGTAATTGGACAGGTCTCTCTTCAAACTAGTAGATGATTAATGTGGAACGGAACGCGATCATAATTTAAAAAATATATGCGTTCCAGGCAGATAATACAAGTCTGTCGCACAAAAAAATCTTTGCGGATTTCCTCTAAAAAAGGCCATATGTCAATTTCTGCAAAGATATCGCATCTGCCTTAGCAGACTAGATCACTGTCTCTATCGCCTATAGTAACAGTGGTTTCAGTTAAAGGTTTCCCTCTAGAACCTAGGTGAACTTCAGCCACTCTATGAAGGATATAGCGTTACTTAGTTGTGAAAACTATGGTTTATCTGCTCGATGAGGTGTAAAATTGTAGCCGACAGATTAATCTTCACTTTCAGTCATAGGCTATATTCGTCGGGCGTAGATCGCTTGAAGAGCTCAACCGTTTATGAGATACTTATTAGTAGCGATGCACGTGAACAGTCATACACTCGCCACTGTTTCAGAAACTATTTTCTCCTCACCCCGCCCCGCCTTTCAGTAGGACGGAAGGGTATGATCTTTCGCTTACGTACTTGTAATAAGTTACTGACTTCGCCAATAGCATCTTAACCGTTGTGCGATCGATAGCTAGCGCCACCTCTCCTGGTATACAATCTTTAGCGTGAAGGGGACATGGCACGTTTGCCCCAAGTGGTTTTCTGGGTAGAAGCAGTCAGTGATGTAGCGCGGACAGCGTAGGTAAGCGGGGCAACGGGCAGGTCCGTGTGACTTCCAAGTTGGTCTGGCTGAGCATCTTCCGCACACGAGGGACCTGCACCGGAAACGGCAGTGGACACATTATTCCTTTGGCCGACCAGATCTGGAGGCGAGCGGTGGGTCGTCGTTATCCACGCATCTCCTGGCGACTCCAAGTTTTTCCACGGTGGCTTTGTATGCGCGGTGACCTGGTTTTAGTTCGTTGCTTCACTGCCGAGACCACGCGGCATTCGTAAAGACTGATCTTTCTTCCAGATAATTGTCATTGACTTGCTTCCTGCTCGTGTTTGTGCCTTGCTGCTTCTATATTGGACTCGTTTCAACCTCCTGTTGTTGCTGTTCTCGGTTCCCGTGTCTGGCTAGGCGATATGGGGAGCGTACCGATCATGTCAAAACATAGTAGGCCTACCTTCCATTCGGTTACTCTATTGAGTTATCTTGTGTTTTAAATTATCGAGTTCTTTATGTTCAGTTTCATTAATTATTGCGAGCAAAATATTTTTCTTGCCTAGTACCTTCTACGCTAAACCACCAAGTCGCTTACTTTAGTTATTTGGGTCCCGCAAGCTCATGCGCCTCACTGGCGCAAATCTCATTATTTGTGTTTACTTAGGTGAGGTTCATCAGGCAACAGTGAGCGTTTTCCTTCCACCTATGCTTTCCGTCCCACGAGAAAGGTTAAGCTCGGTTTGGCAGCTGAACATTTTTTACTATCAGGTGTAAGTGGTAGTGGTTGCCTTGGATAGTTACCTTGTTATATTTTATCGACTTTCCCTTAATGTTTTGTCTACTCAGAACATGTAACCTGGTGTGTACTACGAGTTTTACTCGTTTTACTTGATACCTACTTCTCTGTTCATCAGCCAGTCATTGTATCTTTGAGCCTTGGTGCGTGTTCCCACTGGCTGCTTAACAAAAGAGTGTGGTGAGCAGCGTGAAACTTCTTTATTTAAATGTGTGTGTCTGTACTTAAATTCCTGAATGACTGAGAAGTTGAAACTTCTGCGTTATTTGATTCTGAAACAGCTGAGTAAAGCTCAACGTACTGAGCCTACTGTCTCTTTACTTTTTCTTATCATGTCAACACTGGCCCACAATGTTCTAGCGCAACGCAATCTGACTGTTCAAAAAAACATGAAGCCTGACTTCAAATAATTAATTCAAAAGAATGGCCCTGACTAAAAAGAAATCCTGACAATAACCTATACATTTCTTTAAGCACTTACCTCACAAAAATCTTCATTACCCGAACTACTGCAATACAGTGAGCGTCGTTATTGCCAGCTAAATAAAGGATTCTAACTACTAAAGCCACTAACTATTAATAGGCATGTGGTTAGCAAAGGAAAGATTTTGTTGCAAATCAAATAATGTCTTTTTTACATTAATAATGTGACATACAATTTAGACACGAATCTAAATCGTCAATGACATCCAGTACACAGATATATAATCATAAATAATTTTCAATCTCCAAGTCGGATACTTCTAGGTCGTTAGCCTACTCTAACGCTTCAGACCTCTAGCCTCCATCAATGCTAATTTCTCACATTTAACATCCATCACTGCTGGCTGTTCACCTTCAACTGCCCAACAGTACTTCCATCACTGCTGACGACTAATTTCCAACTGCCCAAAACAACTGGCGATTAACTTCCAACAACGAGTCTAACAAGCCACAGAGTCTCTTACAAAGAAAGCGCAGTCAGAGATACACAGCACTGCCAACACAGAAGCAGCCCACATACAAGCGTATCGGGCCTGCCGTAAGTAATTTCGAGTCTGTTCGTCCGGAATACTTGCCCAATGCGTGCTGATTCCATATCAACCAACTAATTGTTTCCGTTTCCTGTTAATGAACATTTTTGCAAAAACCTGAATTATTTGTTGTATTTTAGTCAAACGCATTCAAAAGACGTTTGTGGCCTATCTAGTTGAACACCGTTTCTTAGAACGGTTGAAGAGAGTGTTACGTAACTTCAGTTGGTGAAATATTATTTGGTGAAACATTATCTTGCTTCTGTTATTGAAACTACCAGTAAATATTCCAGCAACACTCACCAGCGGCGCACAAGATTCGTATATTTTTGGAAAGACAAAAATATTGTTATAAATTAAAATTTTCATACTTCATGTTGTCATGAATGACTTTTAGTGAGTTGAGAAGAAGTATTCGAAATAACACTATAGCTTTTGTGATTTGATTTCACTAAAATAATTGATAACATTATTGACCGATTATCAGTAATTGTTTTTAAATAATTTTATTGAACGTTTTGGCTCAGTATGTCGAAGACCCGTTGGCCTAATTGTTACAGATATTTTTGATGAGAAATGTTAATAAGACTCTTGATACGAATCATGTTCAATCCTTATTTGGCCGGTCCTTCCACTCCCAGGTAATCTTACGCCAGTGGTACGTACCAGCATCGTTGAAGGAAACTGGAACATGCACTCCATTAATTTTTTGTACACTACTGGTCATTGAAATTACGACAAACATCAAACTGGGATGATGTGTACTACATGCTTTCATATACAAATGATTAGAATTTCAACGCAACCGCTCGAAGCAGGTACCAGCAACACTGTGACGATTCTGTACATAAGGAAAAATTACATAGCTCTTACAGAATGACGGTCGTTTGTGAGAAGATCGCGGATGGTCCCGTGTAAGGGGGTGTTCCCAGACGCGTCTACCAGCATGTGCTGGGATTCTACAGCGGCTGTATCATTGCCAATCAAAACTGCTGTTTGCACGACTGTCGTGGAAATATGGGGTTTGGTTTCTTTTTGAGGGAGGAGACCAGACAGGGAGGTCATCGGTCTCATCAGATTAGGTAAGGACGGGGAAGGAAGTCGGCCGTGCCCTTTCAAAGGAACCATCCCGGCACATGGCTGGAGCGATTTAGAGAAATCACGGAAAATCTAAATCAGCATGGACGGACGCGGGACTGAACTGTCGTCCTCCCGAATGCGAGTCCAGTGTGCTAACCCCTGCACCACCTCGCTCGGTTGTGGAGGTATGAAATCGACGGGTTCATCCCAAAGACGCCACGTGGCTAGTGCTCGTGCTCGGACGTGCAACGTAGCACAGGTAGTCGTGTACCTGCCTGGTCATCCACATTTTCGTTTCCTGTTTTTTGCTAAATCGCCCCAGGAAAATGGGATGGTTCCTTTAAAAGTACACGGTCGATTTCGTTCCCCATCCCTCAAATATCCAGAGCATGTGTTTCGTCCCTAATGTATCGATGTCAGCGGGACGTTACGTTCTAGTTTTCCTTCCTTCAATCCGACGGCGTCTGGACTCCACAGACTCTCAAGACAGCGACCTCTGCTGTTGCTTCCTTGACAAGGCAGCGAAGAGACGCTCGGTGACAATGGTGAGCCCAGAGACAACTTTTGACACTTGTCAGACATCTCATCGTCTTCTCAGCCGAGTTCTGTTTCTGTAGCCAACTTGTGGGTGGACATATCCGTGCGTGGAGCCTGCGACGAGAACGAACGTTACCAAACGTCTTCGTCATACGGGCTCTGCACCTGAAATGATGACAAAGGTGCCACTGTGTAGCCAAAACGATCGTTTGTGGTTCTCATAGCCAGTAATTTGGTGAGAAATCTTTAAATCTGAAGCTTGTTAACCCGCGCTGTCCTGGCCTACCTCCACAAAGAGATCCACTGTCCTGGACAGCAAGTTCTCCAAATATTTAAATCACTCAAAGCCTGTAGTCATGCGTTAACGAGAGTGTGGTGCGCTATTAGACGCTAGCCACTGATACGGAGCTTAAGCAGCATGGAATGACGTATCGATAACCGTCTTAGGATCCGAGTTCCACTCGATGCCCAGCTGGCTTAGGACCATTATTATTGTCAGAGGTGACAGTTCTGTATACCAAATTTCGCATCCTGTACACTCCGTAATCACCTATACAACCAATGCCTTCTCTGCACGATAGCAATGGAGATACCATCGACGACAGTGGTGCCTAAGCAGAGTTACTAAACACAGCCTTTCGAAATGCCTTCACAAAAGAAGACGAAGTAAATATTCCAGAATTCGAATCGAAAACAGCTGCCAACATGAGTAACGTAGAAGTAAATATCCTCGGAGTAGTGAAGCAACTTAAATCACTTAATAAAAGCAAGTCTTCTGGTCCGGACTGTATACCAATTAGGTTCCTTTCGGAGTATGCTGATGCATTAGCTCCATACTTAACAATCATATAAAACTGTTCGCTCGACGAAAGATCCGTACCCAAAGATTGGAAAGTTGCACAGGTCACACCAATATTCAAGAAAGGTAGTAGGAGTAATCACAAAATTACAGGCCCATATCGTTAACGTCGATATGCAGCAGGATTTTAGAACATATATTGTGTTCGAAGATAATGAATTACCTCGAAGAAAACGGTCTATTGACACACAGTCAACACGGGTTTAGAAAACATCGTCTTGTGAAACCCAACTAGCTCTTTATTCACATGAAGTGCTGAGTGCTATTGACAAGGGATTTCAGATCGATTCCGTATTTCTGGATTTCTGGATTTCCGGAAGGCTTTTGACGCTGTACCACACAAGCGGCTCGTAGTGAAATTGCGTGCTTGCGGAATATCGTCCCAGTTATGTAACTGGATCTGTGATAAGAGAGGTCACAGTTCGTTGTAATTGACGGAAAGTCATCGATTAAAACAGAGGTTATTTCTGGCGTTCCCCAAGGTAGTGTTACAGGCCCTTTGCTGTTCCTTGTCCATACAAACGATTTGGGAGAGAATCTGAGCAGACGTCTTCGGTTGTTTGCAGATGACGCTGTCGTTTATCGACTAATAAAGTCATCAGAAGATCAAAACAAACTGCAAAACGGAATGGTGTGAAAAGTGGCAGTTGACCCTAAATAACTAAAAGTGTGAGGTCATCCACATGAGTGCTAAAAGGAACGCGTTCTACTTCGGTTACACGATAAATCAGTCTAATCTAAAAGCCGTAAATTCAATTAAATACCTAGATATTACAATTACGAACAATTTAAATTGGAAGGAAAACATAGAAAATGTTGAGGGAAGGCTAACCAAAGACTGCGTTTTATTGGCAGGACACTTAGAAAATGTAACAGACCTACTAAGGAGACTGCCTACACTACGCTTGTCCGTCCTCTCTTAGAATACTGTTACGCGGTGTGGGATCCTTACCAGGTAGCACTGACTCAGTGCATCGAAAAAGTTCAAAGAAAGACAGCACGTTTTGTATTATCGCGAAATATGGGAGAGAGTGTCACAGAAATGATACAGGATTTGGGATGGATGTCATTAAAAGAAAGGCGTTTTTCGTTGCGACGGAATCTTCTCACGAAATTCCAATCACCAACTTTCTCCTCCGAATGCGAAAATATTTTGTTGACACCAACTTACATAGGGAGGAACGATCACCAAGATAAAATATGGGAAATCAGAGCCCGTACGGGAAGATATAGGTGTTCTTTCTTTGCGCGCACTATACGAGATTGGAATAATAGAGAATTGTGAAGGTAGTTCGATGAACCCTCTGCCAGGCACTTAAATGTGATTTGCAGAGTATCCATGTAGATTTAGACGTAGATACATTTAATTTTGTATTCTTCTTACTGTATCGTATAGTAAAATAAGTAAAATTTCGTTATTTGCTGTCCTTGCTGACATTGCAATTCTCATAACCAACACCGTATATCTGCAGCGTCAGTAAGCGTTATGCCACTCGAGTCTACATCTACATCTACATCTATACTCCGCGAGCCACCTTACGGTGTGTGGCGGAGGGTACTTATTATACCACTATCTGATCCCCGCTTCCCTGTTCCATTCACGAATTGTGCGTGGGAAGAACGACTGCTTGTAAGTCTCCGTATTTGCTCTAATTTCTCGGATCTTTTCGTTGTGATCATTACGCGAGATATATGTGGGCGGTAGTAATATGTTGCCCATCTCTTCCCGGAATGTGCTCTCTCGTAATTTCGATAATAAATCTCTCCGTATTGCGTAACGCCTTTCTTGAAGTGTCCGCCACTGGAGCTTGTTCAGCATCTCCGTAACGCTCTCGCGCTGACTAAATGTCCCCATGACGAATCGCGCTGCTTTTCGCTGGATCATGTCTATCTCTTCTATTAATCCAACCTGGTAAGGGGCGATCATATTAATGTGACTTGATAATGTATATATTTTCACTAAGTGCCCACTGCGTTAATCATATGCACTACAGGCCGTTGTTTGAAAGCACTCCATTAGCCTTAAAAGAGGAACGAACGCAGACAAAAGTGTTCTCCGCCCCACGCTGCGGGGGTTTTGTGAGTACCAATAGCGAAGGGCGCATCAGGGAATGTACCCAACACGCTATCATCGGAATGCAGGGTTCCCACGCAGGAACTTTACGGGAAGAGGTAGTAATTCCAGCATACGGACCACCCCCTACTGTCTTGGCCGCATCCCATTCCTCGCTACACGCTACATGTGGATGGGCAACAAAACAATTTGTGCTTGTATTATTAAGAAGTAATACTTCACCGAGGAAATCTTTTTACATGGGGTATTAAACGATCGCTTAACGATTTTGAAATGTTTTTTTTTTTTTTATGACACTGTAGCGCAGCGCACACTTCAAGACATAAACTGACTGGCAAAATCAATGTCACAGATGGTATCCTGTACAGAATGTAGCTTTGTACGGAAGTGATACTTGAAAAATAAATTATTAAGTCATGAATATAATAGAACTGTTTAAAATATGGTGCTACAGAAGAATGCATAGGATTACGTCGATAGGTAGAATATCTAATGAAGAGTTACTGAATCGAAAAGGGAAAAAAGACATACAGAGCTCAACTTGAGTAAAATACGGAGTCAGTTGATAGCAAACATCTTGAAATATAATCTCGTAGTGGAGGGTGGTACGCTGGCAAAAAGACGGTGCAATGGGGAGGGGGGGGGGGGGGTGAGAGGCAGGGGCTACATTGTATGAGACGAAGACTTGTGTACCGTAAAAACGTTCAAATGAAGAGGCTAACGCAGAAAGCGGTATCAAACCAGCGTTCATACTGAAGACAACAACAACAACCTGAAGATTGTCTTAAAATTGATGAAAATGCATTTGTTAAAAAGTTCATACATCTGAGTGAAAATACTGGATTATCAAAGTAATTACTTTAGAGTCCTCTATCATCTGTATAATTTTGACAATAGAGGTACATGATACATTGAATATGGCATGTGAGCTACTCGTTCCTAAGCGGCGCTGCTAGAGGGAGAGAAATTACTCTCCTTTCTTTTGTTATTGTAATAGATTTTTCTGTTTCTTCAAAACCAGAGGATGGTATCACTTACAAACATTACAAGGGGTATGAACTCCCAGAATCTTAACTAGAATCCCGCATTAGCTTCTCGAATACCAAATAATGGTGGCAGTCTGTTGTATTAATTTGTTTAAGGGTTCATAGGAAGAATCAAACCCTCTGAGGAACACGATTTATCCTCTAACAAGGGACCCCTTGAGTGCTAGGTTGCATGTTAAGTCTTTAGTAAGACTTATTTGAAAGCGTTGTGTTAATGATTATGACAGGAAAAATATTGTATGCTAATGACTCACCATTAGCATAAGCAGGGCGAAAGATGTTGAGGGTCCGCGAGGTGCAGAGATCAACCTTCTACGGGATGTGTGTATTACACTTCACAAAATGGACGTCTTCGACATTCAAGAAATGTTCAAAACAAACATGCAGCCTAGACACAGATTAAATATGGCAATCCACAGTGATCACAAGGGTTCGCACCGTCAATATCGAAGGCGAACTCCTTGGGAGTTAAAAACAGTCCGAGATATTCAGCTAGGCATCCACTCTCAAAGAATGCATATAGAATCATATTGGTGTAACGCGGTGATGAGAAATGGCGGAATGTGGTGATATGCAACCGAATGTGAAACAGTCTGTTGTAGAGATTACCTCGAAACTGTCTATCCTTAAATGCGTAACTGCAGATAGTGCGATAGTATGTTTTATAGACACGGAAAATATAAACATCCTGAGGCTGAATTTATCTAGTGGTTCCTCGTGGAATGAACTGCAATGTCACGCACTTTTCAGGAAGGATAGTTTGCTCAAAAGGAGTACCATTTTTATACGCAGATCAGGTATCAAGCAAAAGCGAATTATTTTGACAAGGTATTGTTCACAAGCAGTGCTCATACCATACTCTTACGCCAGTTTTCCCACTCTTGTTTGTTGTGATGTAAATATTCCTTACTGCCCTTGCGAGATCAAGCACACGACAAACAATCGTAGGGGCAGAGTACCTCAAATTACTCGCAGCACAATAAATAACTTTCTAGCCACTTTACCATTCAGATTCATAGTCGGCATTATTATACAGTAATGCGTTAAGGTTTTGATGTTACACTACTGGCCATTAAAATTTCTATACCACGAAGATTACGTGATACAGGCGCGAAATTTGACTGACAGGAAGAAGATACTGTGATATGCAAATGATTAGCTTTTCAGAGCATTCACACAAGGTTGGCGCCGGTGGCGACACCTACAACGTGCTGACATGAGGAAAGTTTCCAACCAACTTCTCACACACAGAAACAGCAGTTGACCTGCGTTGCCTCGTGAAACGTTGTTGTGTTGCCTCGTCTAAGGAGGAGAAATACGTACCATCACGTTTCCGACTTTGATAAAGGTCGCATTCCAGCCTACCACGGTTGTGGTTTATCGTATCGCGACATTGCTGCTCGCGTTGGTCGAGATCCAATGACTGTTAGCAGAATATGGAATCGGTGGGTTCAGGAGGGTAATACGGAACGCCGTGCTGGATTCCAGTGGCCTCGTATCACTAGCAGTCGAGATGACAGGCATCTTGTCCGCGTGGCTCTAACGGAGCGTGCAGCCACGTCTCGATCCCTGAGTCAACAGATGGGGACGTTTGCAAGACAACAACCATCTACACGAACAGCTCGACGACGTTTGCAGCAGCATAGACTATCAGCTCGTAGACCATGCCTGTGGTTACTCTTGGCGCTGCATCACAGACAGGAGCGCCTGCGATGGTGTACTCACCGACGAACCTGGGTGCACGAATGGCAAAACGTCATTTTTTCGGATGAATCCAGGTTCTGTTTACAGTATCATGATGGTCGCATCCGTGTTTGGCGACATCTCGGTGAACGCACATTGGAAGCGTGTATTCGTCATCGCCATACTGGTGTATCGCCAAGCGTGATGATGTGGTGTGCCATTGGTTACACGTCTCGGTCACCTCTTGTTCGCATTGACGGCACTTTGAACAGTGGACGTTACATTTCAGATGTGTTACGACCCGTGGCTCTACTCTTCATTCGATCTCTGCGAAACCCTGCATTTCAGCAGGATAATGCACGACTGGATGTTGCAGGTCATGTACGGGCCTTTCTGGATACAGAAAATGTTCGACTGCTGCCCTGGCCAGCACATTCTCCAGATCTCTCACCAACTCAAAACGTCTGGTCAATGGTGGCCGAGCAACTGGCTCGTCACAATACGCCAGTCACTACTCTTGATGAGCTGTGGTATCGTGTTGAAGCCGCATGGGCAGCTGTACCTGTACACCCCATCCAAGCTCTGTTTGACTCAATGCCCAGGCGTACCAAGGCTGTTATTATGGCCATAGGTGGTTGTTACGGGTACTGATTTCTCAGGATCTATGCACCCAAATTGCGTGAAAATGTAATCACATGTCAGTTCTAGTATAATATATTTGTCCAATGAATAAGCGTTTATCATCTGCATTTCTTCTTGATGTCGCAATTTTAATGGCCAGTAGTGTAGTTGATCTTGATGCAGCACTCTTGGTACATCTAATCTCCAGAGATCCTTCCATACGCATTCCCTCTTTACATACCGATTGGTCAGATTGGTCGGAGCTGAGTACAAATTCCTTGCTAATCGATGGGATAAGTTTGTTTATCTCATTTACAAGTTTTAGGGCATATCCCGAAGTTTGCCTTACGTCGTCAAGTTGACGCTATGTTTGAAATGTTGTCAGGTTATGTCTTCCAGAGCACTGTTTGAAGTTATGCAACCGTCCACTGCTTCCCTTGAAATCAATGTAATCTATATCGCGCTCAATTTGATGTGCATAACGTAGTAAGTCATTAACATGCACATCCTATAAACTGTATCGAACATTCCGCAGACACCAGGTTTTGAAATAGTGCGTCTCGTCCTCTCTTGAATAACCGTAGCTTTTCTTACGCTTTACAAGGTCATATTGCTGCGGACTTACTCGAAATCTGTTCGTTACTGTTTCTTTACTATGCAGCGGATGATCTACCATGTGGGTAATTATGTTTAGTTCCCACTCCTTGGACAACGATTGTCCTTTACTGCGTTTCACTGGAGACGGGGTTTGTGGCTCCCTGTCGACAAGGATGATAAACTACATGCCTCGACTCCTATATCAGTATCACTTTCGTTTGTTAAGCACCTATCGTCATCATTGCTCTCCTCATGTACGTTCCAGGCTCTTCAGCCCGGAACAACGTGGCTGTTACTGTCGCAGGATCGAACCCTGCCTCGGTCATGGATGTGTGTGATGTCCTTAGGTTAGTTAGGTTTAACTATTTCTAAGTCTAGGGGACTGATGACCTCAGATGTTAAGCCCCATAGGGCTTAGAGAAATTTGAACCATTTTTTCCTCATGTACATTGCCCGCAATGTCTACCGTGTACGTCACCAGACATTCCACTGACTCATCTCACAGGAACCCTAATATTTCATCTGCTACTTCTTCCTCATTCTGCGAAATCCCTTGGTTCGGGAAGCGTTATCGATATTGCGACGTTTGCTTTATTTATCATTTTCATTGCTCCGTTTTGCTTCAGCGCCACTGTTACTGTAGCATTATTGTGAGTTTCGCGTCGACTAAGCAGTTCAACTACGCTTCGTAACCTCATGCTGTGTTCACTATTGGATACCTCCAGTCCCGTCCCATGTTGCCATTAACAGCGGTTGCATGGTAGACGATATGTGGGGCGTCGAATGCCGTAAACGTCATTAGACTTTTGCGACCTCGCACACAAGCGGTTCCTTGTTAATCACAGCATACATGAGACTGGTGCCCAGTGGTTGGGAAGCGACTGTACGGTGTCGAGGTGGCAGCGAGCGCGCTAACGCAGCGACGCGCGGAATCGAGAACGTGCGACGCGATGGAGTGGTGTGGGGTGGGACGGGATGGGACGGCTCCGTAATCACTGGTCGAGGCAGCCTGCGGGTCGGGTTGCGGCAATCACAGCGGTGGAGGCGGGCAGGACAAAAAGAGCCGCGCCTGACACCGCCCACTGCCACCGTGCCCTCCGTCCGGGGGCGTCACTGTGCATAAGGAAACCGACAGCCAGCACCACAGCGCACCATATGAAGACCTGGTCGCAGTTCTAGGACTGTACTGTGTCGGTTACTTAGAGTAAGAATATCTATTGTCACGAATTAGGCCGACTATCGGATACTACACTATTGGCCACTAAAATTGCTACACCAAGAAGAGATGCAGATGATAAACGGGCATTCGTTGGACAAATATATTATACTAGAACTGACACGTGATTACATTTTCATGCAACTTGGGTGTAAAGATCCTGAAAAATCAGTACCCAGAACAACCAACTCTAGCCGTAATAAGGGCCTTGATACGCCTGGGCATTGAGTTAAACAGAAAAAATAGGTTCAAATGGCTCTGAGCACTATAGGACTTAACTTCTGCGGTCATCAGTCCCCTAGAACCTAGAACTACTTCAACCTAACTAACCTAAGAACATCACACACTTCCATGCCCGAGGCAGGATTCGAACCTGCGACCGTAGCGAGTCAAACAGACCTCGGATGGCGTGTACAGGTACAGCTGCCCATGCGGCTGCAACACTATACCACAGTTCATTAAGAGTAGTGACTGGCGTATTGTGACGAGCCAGTTGCTCGGCAACCATTGACAAGACGTTTTGAGTTGATGAGAGATCTGGGGAATGTGCTGGCTAGGGCAGCAGTCGAAAATTTCCTGTATCTAGAATGGCCCGTACAGGACCTGCACACCGCGGTCGTGCATTATCCTGCTGAAATGTAGGGTTTCATAAGGATCGAATGAAGGGTACAGCCACGGGTCGTAACACATCTGAAATGTAACGTCCACTGTTCAAAGTGCCGTCAATGCGAACAAGAGGTGACCGAGACGTGTAACCAATGGCACCCCATACCATCACGCCGGGCGATACGCCAGTATGGCGATGACGAATACACGCTTCCATTGTGCGTTCACCGCGATGTCGCCAAACACGGATGCGACCATCAGGTTGCTGTCAACAGAACCTGGATTCATCCGAAAAAATGACGTTTTGCCATTCGTGCACCCAGGTTCGTCGTTGAGTGCACAATCGCAGGTGCTCCTGTCCGTGATGCAGGGCCAAGGGCAACCGTAGCCATGGTGTCCGAGCTGATAGTCCATGCTGCTGCAAACTTCATCGGACTGTTCGTGCAGATGGTTGTTGTCTTGCAAACGTCCCCATCTGTTGACTGAGGGATCGAGACGTGGCTGCACGATCCGTTAGAGCCATGCGAATAAGATGCCTGTCATCTCGACTGCTAGTGATACGAGGCCGTTGGAATCCAGCACGGCGTTCCTTATTACCCTCCTGAACCCACCGATTCCATATTCTGCTAACAGTCATTGGATCTCGACCAACGCGAGCAGCAATGTCGCGATACGATAAAACGCAATCGGGATAGGCTACAATCCGACCTTTATCAAAGTTGGAAACGTGATGGTACGCATTTCTCCTCCTAACACAACAGCCATCACAACATCGTTTCACCAGGCAACGCAGGTCAACTGTTGTTTGTGTATGAGAAATCAGTTGCAAACTTTCCTCATGTCAGCACGTTGTAGGTATCGCCAGCGGCCCCAACCTTGTGTGAATGCTGTGAAAAGCTAATCATTTGCATATCACAGCATCTTCTTCCTGTCGATTAAATTTCGCGTCTGTAGCACATTTTCGTGGTGTAGCAATTTTAATGGCCAGTAGTGTAAAATGCTGATTTGCGCTGTATCGCGTACCACAATACAGCTCTGTCCACTCAAAAATCGGCAAACACAATCCGTAGATGCAGAAATACGTGTTACAAAATTATATCTAATATTCATGTTTACAGAACTTTGTAATGTTCAGTTTGCACCGTCCGTTCAAAATGTTCAGAGATGGCTGTTACACAAGTGGAGTGCACTGTCGGAGCTGTATTTTAACTCAGTTTATTCATGTGAAGAGGTTTCCGACGTTATTATGGCCGCATGACGGGAATGAACAGACTTTGAACGCGGAATGGTAGTTGTAGCTAGATGCATGAGTCGTTCCATTTCGGAAATCTTTAGCGAATCGAATATTGCGAGATCCACGGTGTCAAAAGTGTGCCTTAAATACCACGGACAGTGCAGTGGCCGACTGCCTTCTCTTAGCCACCGAAAGCAACAGCGTCTGCGTACAGTAGTCAGTCCTCAAAGACAACCAGCGCTCCGTGAGATAACCACATAAATCAATGTGGGGCATACGACGAACGTATCCGTTAGGTCATTGCGACGACATTTGGCGTCAGTTGGCTATGACAGTAGGTGACTAACGCGAGTGCCTTTACTAGCAGCATGACATCAACTGCAGCGCTTCACCTGGGCTCGTGACTATGGTGGTTGAATCTTGTACGATTGCAAAACTGTGGTCTGGTTGACAACAGTTGATGGTAGGGTTCCAATGTGTCTCAGACCCCAAGAAACAATGGAGCACCATGGATACAAGTTGTCAACAAGGCACTGTGCAAGCCGGTGGTAGCTCCACAATGGTGTGGGCTGTTTTCACGTGGAATGGACTGGGTCCTCTTGTTCAGCTGAGCCGATCATTAACTAGAAATTTTTATTAAAAACGAAATTCCTCCAGCTCTGCTTAAGATTTCATATTTACTTTGCTACTAGATTCGACGTTGCATCAACACCATCTTCAGGCCCGTACACTTTGATGAAATCAGTTGTGGGTGGCTCAATCTAGAAGTTCACGGTGAGACCAACACGTGCTCCTCATGGATGGCGGGCAGTAACTCAGTTACACACAAATGATTTCATCAAAGTGTAGGGGCCTGAAGAAAGCGTTGACAAAACGTCGAAACTAGTAGCGACGTAAATATAAAATCTTAAGTACAGCTGGAGGAATTTCATTTTTAATAAAAATCATGCCAGCTGTGTCCCACCATCATCCAGTTTGAATATGGATGTACGAAGATTGACTAGAAATGTTTGTGTTCGGCTATTGTGTTCGGCTACCTGGAAGCTATTTCCAACCATTCATGGACTTTATTTTCCCAAACAACGATGGAATTTTTATGGATGACAGTGGCCCATATGACTGGACCACAGTTGTTTGCTATTGGTCTGAAGAATATTATGGACCATTCGAGCTAATAATTTGACAACCCAGATCACCGGAAATGAATCCCATCGAGCATATATCGTATATAATCGACAGGTCATTTCGTGGGCAAAATCCTGCACTGCCAACACCCTCAGTAATGGACGGCTAGCGAGGCAGCACTCCTCGGTATTTTCGCAGGGGACTTCCAGAAACTTGTTGAGTCCACACCATGTCGACCTGATGCACAACGCCTGGCAAAAGGAGATCCGACACGATATTAGGTATCCAGCCGCTCGGGATTAGCCGAGCGGTCTCAGGCGCTGCAGTCATAGACTGTGAGGCTGGTCCCGGCAGAGGTTCTAGTCCTCCCTCGGGCATGGGTGTGCGTGTTTGTTCTTTGGATAATTTAGGTTAAGTAGTGTGTAGGCTTAGGGACTGATGACTTTAGCAGTTAAGTCCCATAACATTTCAGACACATTTGAACATTTTTGAGGTATCCCATGTCTTCTGTCACCCCAGCGTATCAGCGACGTCATCCAGTTACTTATGGCAGCCGACTGAACTAAGAACTTCAAACAACAAATGTGCATTCGACCAGTCAGTTGTGAGTAGGCAGTGTTAAGTGGTGGACGTGGGGGCCATAGTGAGTTAACGTTGTTGTGTCGCATTTCGCAGACAAGCAACGTCCGTAAATCAGTTTATCAACACATTCTCCAGAATGTTTTGGACAAGAGAAAAATGTGTGGAAAGTTTGTCCCACACATCTTGTCTTACGAACAAAAGCAACGGCGCGCGGGCCGGCCGTTGTGGCCGAGCGGTTCTAGGCGCTTCAGTCCGTAACAGCACGACCGCTACGGTCGCAGATTCGAAACCTGCCTCGGACATGGATGTGTGTGATGTCCTTAGGTTAGTTAGGTTCAAGTAGATCTAAGTTCTAGGGGACTGATGACCTCAGATGTTAAGTCCCATAGTGCTCAGAGCCATTTGAACCATTTGAACGGCGCGCGGATGCTTGCCATGACTGGATGGAAATGGAACATACGGACAATTTTCCTTCCTGGAAAAAGAAAAAAGAAAGTCATTACGGGTGCCGAAACTCAGTGCTGAGTCACGTTGTTCTCAAGTAACTGCAGTAATGTTTGTGATCGTCTGCGAGTCCACGGGTAATGTCTTGAGAAGTAATTTAATTCTAGCTAGCATTTGATTCGCTACGACAACGACCAAGTCTTGCCCGCGTAAGAAAACGAAAAGAAGACCAATTGATACATAATCTGATGAAACAGCTCATAAATTACGTACATTTTTAGAAAAAGTTGTTACCCTTAGCTAATTTACATCCCAGCGAAAATATCACACGACAGAATAAACGCCGTTTCAGTTTATGTCAAAAGTGTTCGGATAAAATCAAGTATTAATTACGTAAACAGCACATCAGTTCGAAATTTTGAAAACACTTAATTCCCAAAAATACTGGTACTAACGTCATGTTTAGACTTTATGGCACAGAAGCAATACTTAAAAACTGGAATGTTATACTCAGAAAAAAATGTAATTTTGTCTTTACGACCAACAACAACAACCATTGCTATCAAGTCCCTTCAGCTACTGAAAACAGGAACGCTAAGGTGTCCTTATACAAAATGTGACTATTACAGAGAAGTGGAGATACTGGGTTAAAGTTACCACGATTTGTTAAACAGTGGACCTCATAAACGTCACATAATCTATTCTCCAAATTTTTGCAAGGCTGCAGTCACGAATGCGGAGATACAAAATGCGCAGTTTCGATTTCTATGAGGTGGTCAAGAACAAAGCTATTTTTTTGTGCTGCTTCATATGGACAAAAAAGGAGTTGTGGTGTTGAAATCAGTAGTGGCGGCACAAGCAAATTCTACCTCCGAGATTTCTTAGGATTGTCACGCTATGGAGTGGGCAGCGTACTGTACATGTCTCCGACATCAAACCTGGATTGCCACATGACTTTGCTAGAGTGTTGGCAAGCCTATCAGAGGACTGATGACCCTAAAACAATACTTAGTATTGAGGTATTGTGTATCAGGTTCCTGCATAACCCAATTCGCCAGGCGATAATACCTCCACCACGTGTCTGAAGGAATTGCAACGCCTAAACAAAGTCTTCAGGGTACTAACACCTTGTCATAGGTCTCTACCATCCTTTACCCGTTCAGATGACCACGAAGTAAAGTCACGTAATTTTGCTATCTTGGAAACAAAATAATATCTGGCTGACGAAGAAAGGAGAACAATGAAGGATACTAACACAGGCAAAGAAAGCATTACTGACCAAAAATGTCTGCTAGTATCAAATATCGGCTTTAATTTGAAGAAGAATATCCTGAGAATGCCCGTTTGTAGCACAGCATTTTATGGCGGTGAACCTTGGTCTACAGGAAATTTGGAAAATAGGACAATCGAAGCGTGTGAGACGACGTGCTGCGGAAGTGCTTAGAAAATTAAATGTACCAAAAGAAATGGGATTCTTCACAAAATTGGAAAATAGTGGAATACGTGGTAAACGTTGACAAGACTAAGGAAATAAAAATTCCATAGTATTAGTGGGAGTTACAGAGAGCAAAAACTGTAGGGGAAGACAGATAAAGGAATATATTCGACAAATAACAGTGTGCAGAGCTTGCAAGTACTACTCTGAGACTGTCACTAGAAAGGAATTTTTTGGCGAGCCTCGTCAAGCCAAAAGAGTACTGAGGACTCAAAATGAGAGGTTGGTTTTGTCCAGTCGTGATAATGGGACAGATCACCTGCAGCCTACAGGCAGACAAAAACATTCTCATGATCGAATATTAGAATTTTTGCCACGTTCGTCAGACAGTATCATATTTATCGGATACCCTCTTTAAACTTGTATGGTCACCTTGCATAAGAAAATTGCCTAATGGTGGTGTGTTGGCAGTCAGCATGCATCGTCGAATATGCACTTTCTTTTTTATCTTGTCATAAACGTGTACCAATACATGAGAGTCATTAGTGCAATGACCTCCTTCCGTACTTTGAACTACCAAGTGTGGTATTCTTTCGCTGTTACTGAACCTGCGCCTTATACCGGCGTGTTTGGTTCTGTACCTCGCAGCGCCGAAGGGGTTGAAAATCGTTCACTGCTCACCGGTTGGCGATTGTATTGGGGAGTGATTTGTTGCATTGTTTTCCTCTTATTTCCCATTACAGTTCGTAACAGACAAAGTTGAGCCCTGTTGTAATCTCTTTGTTGTTCACGGAAGCATTAACTAACTGGCGTAATGATAAGACGCCGAACTCCTGTCCGCAATTATGGCACTTCAGATCCACATCACGAGAAAGCCGGGATACTTCTTTTCAAAGAGATATACCTATTTCATTTACCTATACTCCGCCAAGTGTAGTCTAGAGGTAGCGTCATTGATCTGTAATCAAAACGACCTCGGTCTCGGGTTCGAAACCGGTCACCGCTCAAATTTTCATTAATAATAAGCACTGGCGGTAGAAAACTTCCGCCATAAGAAGTCATCGTCATTCTGCCAACGGCATTGTCAAAGAGGGCGGAGGAGCGGACACAGGTTCAGGGCACTGTCTTGGCGTTGAGGTGGGAAATTGCCCCTAAAGGCAAAAGAATCAAGAATAGTCAACGGCGTGAGAATGCACAAGGCAGTGGGAACCACTGCATTAAAGACCATAACGTGTATCCACAGGACATGTGGCCTATAATTGAAAAAAAAGTGTCATAATGATCTCTCCATTGGGAAAACATTCCGGAATGGTGCCCCATTCAGATCATCTGGACTGGGCTGCCAAGGGGGGTGACCATGAGGAAAAGACTGAATAACCAACGAAAAGATAACATTCTAAGAGTCGACGTGTGGACTGTCAGAATCCTGAAAGTGGTAGGTAATCTTGAAGATCTGAAAAGGCAATGCAAAAACTCAATCTAGATATAATAGGGAGCAGTGAAGTGGAATGGAAAGAAGACATTTCTGGTCAGATGAGTATAGGGTAATATCAATAGCAGCAGAAAATGGTATAACGGGAGTAAGATTGGTTATGAATAGGAAGGAAGGGCTAAGTGTGTGTCACTGTGAACAGTTCAGTGATAGGGTTGTACTTATCAGAATCGACAGCGAACTAACACCAACAATGATAGTTTAGGTATACATTCCGACGGCCACAGCGTACTATCAGTACTTAGCCGGTGAACTAGCGTCAGTAGGGTGTGGAAGCACTAGGGCAGACAGTTTCACCCAGAGAGGACACTTGTGGTATGCACGAGACATTCGTGCACGTTAAAACACATACTCATGCAAGTGAAAATTTTAAAGGTTGTGCTAATTCAAACCCTCTGTCTTAATAAATAAAACATTTCAGAACCAAAAAACACCTGCATAAAACAGAAAATATAAACACCAATTTGCCTGTGTCCTAGTGTCAAGCAGGTGAAGCTTGTGCTAAGGAACATATCCCACGAGAGAAGGTACTTGTGTTATGCACGAGAATATCGAGCAAATTAAAGGCTGGGATACATGCTAGCGAAAATAAACAAAATGCTGTAAATCGAAACCGTCTGTCGTCACGAATAAAAAATGTAACAGAATCATTTCAACCCCACATACACATCGAAAACCAAGAAAAATAATCATCAAAAATACGTAAAATCCCAACAAGACAGGGAAGGAGCGTTTCACCAGCATCAACAGACAAGAAAACTAGCCTCTATTCAGCCCAGACTATATTACGTTAGAACAAGAAGGGGTTTGAAACTATCCAAAACATTTTTGTTTCTAAGCTACACCTATTCGTTAAGAAAAAATCCATCTTTTCGAGATAGATGCTTGAAAATTTCTAATTCCTCGAACAGGTCCAGTTTGTAGCCCTTACTACTTCGTGTAGCAATTCTACGTCATCCAGTTTACGTGGCGTATGTTGTAAGAGCAATAGATGTTCAGCAAACGCGGAATTGTACAAGTTTTCCCATTTTCACCTAGCATGTGTTCTTTATATCTTATTTTAATGGGTCTACATGTCTGTCCAACGTAACATTTGGGGCAATCGTTACAAGTAATTTTGTAAACTCCGGATTTAACGCCAAGTTCTTCCCGTGCCCAAACAGTAAGAATCACTCTTTGTTTTAAGCTATTGTTTACGGAAAAGGCAACTCTGTAACCGTATTGCTTCTGCAGAGGTCTCCTTATCTTGTATGATGCGTTCCCCAAAAAATGGAATAGAATTAAAGTTATTGCCCTCACTCTTTATCTCCCTGTTGTCTCATAAGGTTGAACATTTTACAGCTGTTTTTTTTCCTAACAATTTGGTCAATTAACATTGAATCATAAGCATTGTTAATAGCTATGGATTTTACTAAAGATTTTTCTTTTTCTAAACAATCCTGTTCTAAAGGTGTGTTCACGGCACGATGAACTGTAGAGTGAAATAAGGCAATGTTGTGAGTTAATGGATGACAAGCATTTGCTGGGATAATATTATCAGAAAAAGTACTTTCACGAAAAATATCTAAGCTAATTGTGTTGTCAAATAACTTAAGCTTCAAATCAAGAAAACTGAGTTCTCTCTCATCGTTTTGCATCTCTTTTGTGAAATTAATTTTTTCGTGAAAACTGCTAAAAACGTGAAATATTAGTTGCGGATCTTGGTCACTCCCTTGAAATATTATGAGTATGTAATCAGCGTAACGAGCATAGAAAGAAATCATACTACCTAACACAGGATTATTTTTGAAAAAATTTCCTTATAAAGCATTCACAAAGATGTCAGCTGAGATACCAGCTAACGGGCAACCCATGCTAAGCCGAATGGTTGCTCATACATTTTACCATTAAACTGAAAGTAATTATAATCGAGTACAACCAGCAATAATGACATAAGTTCTGACAGTCGCGACTCACTTAAAGTTTTATGTTGTCGAATGTTATTTTCAATAATTTTAAGAATGTTATCCATCGGAACATTAGTGTATAAACTTACAACGTCGAACGAAACCAACCGGGAGACGGTAGTGCAATCTACCGCTTTTAGCTTTTTTATTAACACAGCACTATTTTTAACGGAACAATTACATTCAAAAGCGAAGGCTTCTTTAATTTTAGTGTGTAAGAATCTCGCTTATTTATGATGTGGACTCTTTATTCCATTGAAGATCGGTCGAATTGGGTGTTGAGTTTTGTGTACCTTAAATTGACTTCTAAGGGTATGTGATCTGAGGTTCATGTTACTTAAAGTTTTCTTTTGAAACTCTTTCATAAGATGTTTAGTTTTGCCTAAAATATCCCTAATTTCCTTTTGCAATGTAGGGGTTGGATATGCTGCTCGATTTCAGATATCCCATTTTCTCGAAAAAAGCCGAAGTTTTAGCATAATATTCTTTTACCGGATTTCTTGATAAGAGTCCCATTATTTTTTTATGTACGGTTAATGCTAGTGATAATGCTCGCCCCCCCCCCCCGCCCCCCTCTGTTGTAAGTCATTATTTTTTACAAAATTGCGCTACATTCATAAGCAAACCTAATTTGTTGGAATTTTTCTGTTTTTGCAGACTCAAGACCAACTTTAAGATCAACAACAAAATTATCCACCACTTTAGGGTCATTAAGACTAGGCATAAAATTGTATTTAAAACCTCTTGCTAGCATGGCATTTTCTTGTGGAGTAAGGCTTATGGTAGATTTGTTTAGTACTCTATCAAAATATTTGTGTTCACTATCAACAGTTCTTTGTGCAGGAACAACCTTAGTCCGCAGCTCGGGGTCGTGCGGTAGCGTCCTCGCTTCCCGCACCCAGGTTCTCGGGTTCGATTCCCGGCGGGGTCAGAGATTTTCTCTGCCTCGTGATGCCTGGGTGTTGTGTGATGTCCTTAGCTTGGTTGGGTTTAAGTAGTTCTAAGTTCTAGGGGACTGATGACCATATATGTTAAGTCCCATAGTGCTCAGAGCCAATTGAACCAACCACTTTTCAGCAGCCTTAGATTTAGGCATAGCATTCTCCAGCTTAGGAAGTTTAAAATAGTGCCTACGCTGAATTTCACTCCTACGATTCTGTAACTACTCATTAACACCATGCCAAATACTTCCACATTGAAGTTAAAATAATCTTTAAAGTTACAGTTATCAAGAGATACAAAGAGGAAACTTCTTCATTTAGTTTATCTTTCTTCTTATAAAGGTCACTGATTCTGTCACTCATAATTTGTTGTACCAATTTTGCTTTGGTAGACAGAACCTTGTTTCACATTAATAAATGCCTTCACGGAATTCGGTGTCGAATGGCGACTATTACACTGTTTAGTCAAGTGAATAGCCATACCTGTTTTCAGGATTTTAAATCAGATGTCCATATATTTCGTAACAGCCTTTGAAACCTGGGCAGTTTCAGCCATGTTTAAAATTTTGACTTTTGTACTACCTTCTTTCATCGATCACCTGAGGTATTTCTTCTGTTAAGTATGGTGAGCCTTGCTGCTGCTCGCATTGGTGCTGTTCGTAGGTTTCCGCCCTTTGCTGCAGGCCACATGGTATCGTTTGGTTGGCATGGTTGCAGTTCTTTGTCTTCCTCTAGTGTTGACTGGCGCCACTCGGTTTCGCAAGCGTAGCCTGTCCGCTAGTGGCAGCAGCGGCGTTATCGATATGTAGCAACTGTCGCCCAATTTTTGGGGCGACGTCGTTGTTTTTCCGGGTCGTGCGAGTGTGCCAGTTCGGTTGGGGACACAGGAGGAGCGAGACCCAGGCAGTGCGCCAACACGCCGGGACCGCTGGCAGCACGCGTGGACTGCTGGATGGAAGGGCTGTGGTCACTAGGGTGCATGACCTCGTCGTAAGCTGGATGCAGCGAGCTTTGAGTGCATTTCAATTCAAGTAGAGCGGAGTCAGTCAGTCGTGTGGGGTCGGTAGTACGTATGTGATGTAGTGAGAGATTATCATCTCGCCATCATGTGCAGTTTGGTGGATCTGCGTACCGCTTAGTACTTGAAGACCCTACTGTGTTAAAAGCACTTGGCTCAGTGATTAGACTGTGTGGTTACTCAACTGTGAACTAATAAAGCAGTGAAGAGACTTGTTTCATTCTGCCAACCATCGTCAGAGTTGTCACAGTCAGTTCAGTGTGCGTTTGTGTGCCTAATGAATTTGATGACACTCATTTGGTACTTTCTTTCGGCTCGCTTTGCGCTTGTTTCCGCAATGATGTGTGGTTGCTGATTCTCGTTGGTTACATTTCGGTTTAGCCTCGCACGCAAATCGAGTGGGGTTGTAGTTACTGTTAGTTTGTCTGGTGTTCTGTACCGTGACTTTTTCGTTCAGATTTTCGGGTTTGTGGAATCGGAGGGAAATCTGGTAGTGGCTCCAAATTGCGGAATAAAGGCTCAAGCACAAGACAAGCAGCAGAATTACTTAACTGCATCTACTTCATGATCACCAATTGTAATCTTAATTTTCTTGCTGTTCTCATTTCTGCACTTCTCATTAGTTTCGTGTTTCTTGGATTTGCTCTCAATCCATATTCTGTACTGATTAGACTCTTTATTTCAATCAGCAGATACTGTAATTCTTCTTTTCTTTCATTGAGGATAGCAAAGTCATCTGTGAATCTTATTGATACCCTTTCACCTTGAATTTTAATTCCAATCTTGATCCATTCTTTTATTTTCGTCTTAGTTTCTTCGATTCATGGAATGAATAGTAGCGACGAAAGACTACATTCCTTTCTTACTCTCTTTTTAATCCGAGCTCTTGGTTCCAGTTCCCTCTTGGCCCTTGGAAATAGAAATGAAGTCCCATGCTTCTTGACAGAGCATAGGGAAAAGATGCAGGAGACCCACACCGTACTAGGCATGTTCCTAATGGAGGTGGTTTGCCGTTGCCTTCCTCCAACCGTAATGGAGATGAATGTTGATGATGAAGACGACACAACGACACCCAGACGTCTCGGAGCAGATGAATATCCCTGGCCCCGCCGGGATTAAATATCTGTCACTCACCTTTCTCTATAGCTTACCCCTATTTTTCTCAGTATTTCGAACATCTTACACAATTTGACATTGTCGAACGCTTTTTCCAAGTCAACAAAGCTTAGAAAAAAGTCTTGATTTTTCTTTAGTCTGGCTTCCATTATCAACCGAAAAGGCAGAATTGCCTCCCTAGTGCCTTTAACTTCCCTAAAGGCGAAGTGATGGTCATCTACACAATATCAATTTTCTTCTCCATTCTTCTGAATATTATTCTCGTCAGAAAATTGCATACACGAGCTATTAAGCTGATAGAACGATAATTCTCGCACTTGTCGCGTGTCCAGTTTCTGCGACTGGCCTTTTTAGAGATGTCCACTCTTGTTTAACTGAACTGTGCAGTGAGCTGTTCCTTTTCTCAGTATCTATAGCCTCAGAGAACTTCAAGCCTAACTCTACAATCCTTAGTACTTCCGTATCCCACTTCTTTGCGCATTGATTCTTCTTCAAGAATCCCTTAAACTTGAGCCTACTCGTCATCCCGTATCTCCCGGCCGTTTCGTAGTATCCTCCCTCCTCTTGAGATTCTTGAACACACTGTTTGCTATTACTGGCTGAAATTTATTGCACAACTCAATCTTTGTTCCTCTCACACCTAGTGCCAAGCCTATAATCTCCCGTAACCTTTCTTCTATTCCTTACTGTACAACAGCATTCCAGTTGCCCATGGCTATTAGATTTTCATATCTCTTTACGTTCTGAAGTCACCTGTTCAACACCCTCATATACTTTCCCAATGTCTGCATCCTCTGCCAGCGATGCCGGCATGTATACCTGAACTGTTTTTGTCGGTGTTTGTTTGCCCTCGATTCTGATGAGAACAATCCTATCACTGAACTGTTCACAATAATTCACTGTCTGCCCTTCCTTCTTACTCATAATATATCCTGCTCTTTTTATACTATTATCTGCTGCTGTTGATATTACCCTATACTCACCTGATCAGAAATTCCGAAGCAACCAGTTTATACAAAAATGTATAACAGAAACATACGAACTTATGCAACAACCCAATAGAATTATCAACCAGCTGACTCGGACACCATAAGTGTTACAGTTAATCTTTCGACTTTCTCGATTCTGTTACAAATGTGGGAGAGACAGGCAGAGCGGGGACTGATGACCTCAGATGCTAAGTCCCACAGTGCTCAGAGGCATTTGAACAGGCAGAGCAGGTTTGAATCTGATTATTCTCCTAATATATTGTTCTTGCTGTGTGAGATACGCACGGACGTGTCTTATTGTCTTTTATCTTTTAATATATAAAGATGGTCTCTGCTCTTTCAGATATGTCCGAAAGAACACATACCATCGGTGACCATGCAGCTCTCTCAGAATGAAATGATAATTAAATCAAGAACCCCAGCTGTCGACAGGCGTTGATATACATCAACGGGGACAGTTGAAAATGTGTGCCCCGACTGGGACTCGAACCCGGGATCTCCTGCTTATATGGAAGACGCTCTATCCATCCGAGCCACCGAGGATAGTGTGACTGCAGGGATTTATCCCTTGCACGCTCCCTGTGAGAACCACATTCCCAACTTAATGTCCACACATTACATTCGTAGTGCCCCTGCCCATTACACTCATTACTTGTGGCAGACCATCTTACCGAGTCCCGCAAGGGTACAGGCAATGCGCGTACATCCAGCACAGAAGAAGAAGGTCAATGGCCATTTGGCCTTAACTATATGAACAATTAGCCAGCGTTGCTGGGGCCACTAAGGACCGCAATTGCATCATAATGGTTTCAAGTTGTTTGCTCAGTAATACCATGTGACGTCATTACCGTCTGTTGGTTTTAAATGAGAGCAACTTCAGATTAGTGTCTCCACATTACTGATTGTGGAAAATTTGAAAATTTGTGGTCAGTTCCTACGGAACCAAACCGCTGAGGTCATCGGCCCCTAGGCTAACACACTACTTAATCTAACAGAAAGTAACTTACGCTAAGGACAACACACACACACCCATGCCCGAGGGAGGACTAGAACCTTCGACGGGAGGAACCGCGAAAATCGTGACAAGGCGCCTAAGACCACGTGGTTACCCCGCGCGGCTACTAATTTTGATACTGTAAAATTAAGTAAAGAAATTATTTGACTGCATTATTACAATGCTATGTTACGGATCCCTCGAAAATTCTGTCGTCAGTTTCCTTTAATTGTATAATCAATCTGCTCGCTTATTGTTGACTTTGTGTAATGGGATACCAGGACCTTACCACTCCAAAATTAGCTCCCTACCGCTTCAAATGCAGAAATAAATAAAAAAACATACATTAAATGTGTCTGTCTCGGAAACTATTCTGTATAATCAAGATGTCCACATGAAGATTCTTGCATAAAATGACCATTCGTGTCATATCCCGCAATATTGACCGCTCCTGCAGGGACACCCTGTGTACGCAGTTCAAACTTCTGCACCTGACTTATGGCGCTAAACCTCTAACGTCAGATAACACCTCGTAATGAGTATGTTATAGAACATTTCAAAACTTTAAATTCGGCTAATAATTAGATTGGAAATCAAATTTTTGTCGCCCCAGAAAGCCTTTAAGTAGGCCATCTGCAACCAAAAAGGGTGACACGCTGATCGTTTCAGCCGTTTACCAAAATAGATCAACGTACTCTCAAGACGCCTGCTACACAGTGTCATATCCATACTACAACGTATGCGAACGTCGGAACTGCAGCATGACACACCGGGCACACACGATCTGTCTCTAAGTTACCTGATTTGTTCATTCAACCAAATTGCAAATTACTGTTACACTGACGACCAGCGCAAGGTATGTCAACTTTCCAGTCATGTGATACGCATAATTATTTCCTTTATCTTGGGTATAAGATCGCTCTGTTTCCAAGTCTGATGCTGCCTACAATTCAACACGAGTGTATGCTACTAATAGATGGGAGATTCGGGTTCAGTTCCCGGTACGGACTTATTCCTTGGTGGGAAGATTAGACAGGGATCTCTCAGCCTCAAGATGTTAAATGAGGAGCTACCTGAATGGGAAACAGAGGCCCCACATCACGGAAAGGCGACAGTAACGGGAAGAGTGGTATGCTGATGCTACGCCCCTCCAGAAGACACGCGAATATATGGCGGAGAATATCACGGCGGCCTGCTGGCATCATATGGTTCTTTGTGTCTGATCGCAGACTTCATTTTTTTTAATTTTTTCTGTAGAACAAATTTTCATGAGTTTTGTAACTTATATGCTGCTTTATTTTGCAGTAACTCGATAAGGAATCTGTAAATGGTTCCTGGAACATGGAATTAAGAAGGTAGAAATGTAACTATAGGACATTTCTCCTCCTAATCAAGCTTTTACAGAATCTAGTCGTCCATGTGATCACGGAAATAAAAATAAAATTGAATGGTTCATTATTTTTGGACAACGTCCTCTCGTGCGCGATCAACGATGCGGTTCATCTCCGATGAATGTCTGGTAATGTGGAACAATTGAATGAGACATTCGGAGGTAAGGACCTACCATGTGGTGATGTATAAATCCTGTACAAACAGAAATAGGTGGATGCTGAACAGTAAAATACATGGAGAAACGGTTTTTATCTTTCTAGTTATTACAGACATTACAATATCATGGACGAAACAGCTTTCACTCGTGAGTAATGCAAGACTTTTAAGTAAATAATTATGTATTTAGACCACAGTTCTCGTAACTGAAAATACTTAAGCATCAGCGTTGACAGTGCGGACACGAGAGTTTGGTTTCATAAACAATGTAAACACGAAAATCAAGAGAGATGAAGGCGGAAAATTATCTTAAGTGATGCTAATATGATCCCTGACTCAAAACATCATTATCATTTATTCACAATAGTGTACATTAGTTTACAATTAGCATAATTATGATAGAGGTTCACTTAAATTCACTGTTGGAAACAAGCCGTTTGCCGGTTTTCGCTCCTGAGATTTTCTCTATGGAGTCTGGCTGTGAAATCACACTTTGCAGTATCTTGATACCTTAATGAAACTGCTGTCTATTTCAGAAAACTGATCAGAGCGCATAATTTTACCGATGGGGATGTATCTTGTCCTTGGCGAGATTTTTTTGTACGTGTAATCCTGAACTGTAACGATGCACATCTCCAGTTCGACCCAGCGGGCCACGACTGCAAAGGACGTAAATAAGGACCGGAGTCTCGCGTGAAGCTGATGGGCCCCTCCTCTCAGGCAGTGGCAGGTTGCGCGAACCTCTGTGCAGCTGTGGTGCTGTATCTCGTTCCGCTTTTGAGTGTTATCTGACATGGACTGAAGAAAAACCGCTATCACACATTTTTTTTCTGCAGCAGTGCAGAGCTACTGCGGCAATTAGGAGCTGAGGTATCCAGAGATAACGTGGCACAGCTTCGCTAAAAGGATACGGTACCGCCAGATAACCTCTGACGTTGACGGTTCTCCCTTACGGTGGCTAATGTAACCTTTGTCCTGCAACTGTAAACAACTATTTTACGAGACATCCATCGGATAACGACGCTTTTAACCATAGACCTGTTGTTGAAAGTAATATCATTTCCGACAAGTTTCCACGAGCGTCTCTTACGCGAAACATCGCAAATTTTCTGAGCGGAAAGGTGCAACATAATGTGACACTACTACGATGAACTAAACAAATTTAACTATAGAATGTAAGTAATTACATTTCTACACTCCAAAAAAACATTTTCAGGAAATGCTTCCAACACTTAAATGTATGTTAGATATTAACAAATAAACTTAAAATATAGTATGGCATTACTGATAAGGCAAGCCAGTCTGGATTGCAAATTTTTCTGTTTCATGCCACTTCAGTGAGTTACATGTCGATGATTATGATGATGAGATGAAACGGCGAGAACAATATCAACACCCATTCCCCGACTGGAACAAATCTTGGACGCGGCCAGGAATCGAACCCAGGACCCCACAATGTACAGGCAGCAATGTTAAGCAGTTGGCCACGAGTTAAAGACAGGAGTTAAAATATTGATCTTAACAGGTAAGCCTTTCCTGACGTTGCCGGCCGATAAATCACAACGTCTTTACTCTTACCATCGTCAGCTATTTGGTTGCTGAAACAGCATAACTCGTCCACTACTTTCAGTGTTTCATACGTTAATCTAATTATCTCAGCATTACGCTGTTTAACGCGTCTACAGACAATTACTCTTCTTTTTGTAGAAACAGTGCAACTGTGGATTAGAGTTCCCATTCAAATTACTATAAATTCAACGCTTTTTACCTTCCAAAGAGTACGTTACATAATTTTAAAATTCCTCGATCTACGGCTTCACAGAATGTCCAGCGACATTGTTTTATTAATTTCTTTTCCCCTTACACAGTGAAACACGTAAGCAGCGATGGCGAGGCATGACGGAATCTTTGACCAGAGAGTTATTTATCGTTGCTAGTCTGCAGTTGGAGAGTAGTAGCGCGTGCGAGATGATTCAGTTGCGAGAAAGTTGTTGTACGTAGCGGGTCGCGAGAGCATGTAGTTCGTCAGTGCTAGTTGCGCGCGAGAGACAGTCGGAGTTGTGTGTGAGGAGTCGGCGGGCGTCGACATGGGACTCTGGTCAAGATTCAGGACGAGGTATATTTTTTAAATAAGGTAATGAAGCAGCTCATCTGATAATGTAATGCATCTTAAGTGTAATTAATTTGTTCAAGAATTGCCCCAATAATAATTTTGTTTTCAAAGCAATTTTTTAAGAAAACCATCATTTGAATTGAAAGAACATTTCCCATGCATTTTCTTAAAGAAAAAATTCACTTAAATTCAAAGAATATTTGCGATGCATTTCCTCCAAGCTATGGCGAAGAATAAGAGCAGAATTTATACATGCAGTTTTACTGAGGTAAGAATTCGGATTATTGCACAGGGCCAAAAGATCGACATTTCGGTCTATTTGCATTTTCATTGTCACTGAGATTTCATTATCATTGAATTATCTTTCATTTTTGTGGGGAGCTGAATTTTGGAACATTTTTAAGTCTTCCATTTTTTGTGGGGAGCTTACACCTGGCTCAGATTCCTATTTCTCATTTAAATTGTAATTGTCAGTCTTTAGATTTAATTGCAGGGAGATTACACTTGGCTCCATTTTTATTTAACTTTGCTATTCTTAATTTTTGTGGGGAGGTTACAACAGGAACTGCCTGTTATGCCTGTATAACTACTTTTTCTTCAGATTTCTTCATTATTTACATTAACAGATGCAGATGACTGAAGGATTTAAAGTTATAAGGCACCTACGATGCGAACGGTCGTACTGTTCATAGTGAGATTTGGCTGAGCGATTGTGGTGTTGATACAGGACGATGATTGGTTGGTTGCTTTGGGGGAGGGGATAAAACAGCGAGGTTATCGATATCGTAGGATTAGGGAAGGATGAGGAGAGAAAACGGCCATGCGCTTTCAAGGGAACCATCCCGGCATTTTCCTGAAGCGATTTAGGAATATCACAGGAAACCTAAATCTGGATGACCAGACGTGGGTTTGAACCGTCGTCCCTTCGAATGAGAATCGAGTGTGCTAACCACTGCGCCACCTTACTCGGTCGCGACGATGAGACTCAACAGCAGCAATCGGGCAGATTTGACGGATTAGATTCGGAGTGTAAGTGGGGGTGCACTATGTGGGACCTCAGTTCCTCCCGGCGCATACAGTGTCCAAACAACTTAAGGGAATGCGGGTGGCTGACGTCACCGAGAAAAGACGATATTTCGACAGGAACACACCCTGCTATTTTCAGGCCAAAACTGCAGCAAGATAGGACTGTGCAAGGGTACTTGTGCCTGCACAGCGCTTACTTGAAGCAGTTTTGGTCTGAAAATGGCAGGGTGTGCTCCTGTCGAAATGTCGGCGGTTGTCGACGACGTTACTCGGCTGCATTCCCGTAATGTACAGGGTGATTCAAAAAGAATACCACAACTTTAAAAATGTGTTTTTAATGAAAGAAACATAATATAACCTTCTGTTGTACATCATTACAAAGAGTATTTAAAAAGGTTTTTTTTCGCTCAAAAACAAGTTCAGAGATGTTCAATATGGTCCCCTCCAGACACTCAAGCAATATCAACCCGATACTCCAACTCCTTCCACACTCTCTGTAGCATATCAGGCGTAACAGTTTGGATAGCTGCTGTTATTTCTCGTTTCAAATCATCAATGGTGGCTGGGAGAGGTGGCCGAAACACAATATCCTTAACATACCCCCATAAGAAAAAATCGCAGGGGGTAAGATCTGGGCTACTTGGAGGCCAGTGATGAAGTGCTCTGTCACGGGCTGCCTGGCGGCTGATCCATCACCTTCCCTTTGCACAAACACCCATCCTCTGTAAACTGTTTATACCAACGTTTAATACACCACCTATCAGGAGGTTTAACACCATACTTCGTTCGAAATGCACGCTGAACAACTGTCGTCGATTCACTTCTGCCGTACTCAATAACACAAAAAGCTTTCTGTTGAGCGGTCGCCATCTTAGCATCAACTGACGCTGACACCTAGTCAACAGCGCCTCAAGCAAACAAATGTACAACTAAGTGAAACTTTATAGCTCCCTTAATTCGCCGACAGATAGTGCTTAGCTCTGCCTTTTGTCGTTGCAGAGTTTGAAATTCCTAAAGTTGTGGTATTCTTTTTGAATCACCCTGTATTTGAACGGGAGTGCATTACGTTGTCAGAATCTCTTCCAACGTGTAGGAAAAAAATAAGGAGTGATGGGTCTTCACTTACATGGACTGAAACAGGGTTAGGTGGAGAAAATCAGTGTTGGGAGTGAGTAAATATTATTCAAGGCATCTGTGGAGTTTGCTGGATGAGGATGGAATCGTGAAACTTCGGAAGATGGATGACCAGAGTGACAGGTTGGGGGGAAGGTTTCACTATGAGGCTTGAGTTTCAGGGCGAAAGGGAAGTGCGATACATACATAAAGCCTCGGTATATACACTCATGCTCATAAATTAAAGATAACTGCAGAATGTGGTGCCACGCAAGGTGGCAACAGACAAAACTGGCGCTAATAACACAGGCATATAGGGAACACACACGACACAGGTCTGTAAGTCCACGGTATTGGTGATATTTTGAGAAAACCGTCCAGAAACACATGTGCTACAAAACGCCAGTTTCCTGCGCATGTATCCCGACATCATTATGGGATATGATCACCATGCACACTTACACAGGCCGCACAACGGGTTGGCATACTATGGATCAGGTGGTCGAGCCACTGCTGGGGTATAGCCTCCCATTCTTGCACCAGTGACTGCCGGAGCTCCTGAATCGTAGGGGTTTGAAGACGTGCAGCGATACGTCGACCGAGAGCGTCCCAGACGTGCTCGATGGGGTTTAGGTCTGGAGAACAGTGAGGCCACTGCATTCGCCTGATATCTTCTGTTTCAAGGTATTCCTCCACGACGGCAGCTCGGTGGGGCCCTGCGTTATCATCCATCAGTGGGAATGTGGGACCCACTGCACTCCTGAAAAGGCGGACATACTGGTGCAAAATGATGTCCCGATACGCCTGATCTGTTACAGTTCCCCTGTCAAAGACATGCAGGGGTGGACGTGCACCAATCATAATCCCACCACACACCATCAAACCACGACCTCTACACAGGTCCCTTTCAAGGAAATTAAGGGGTTGGTATCTGGTTCCTGGTTCATGTCAGATGAAAACCCGGTGAGAATCACTGTTCAGACTATACTTAGATTCGTCCGTGAACATAATCTGGGACCACGGTTCCATTAACCATGTACTGTGTTCTTGACACCAGGCTTTACGGGCTCTTCTGTGACCAGGGGTCAGTGGAATACACTTTGCAGGTCTCCGGGCGAATAAACTATGTCTGTTCAGTCGTCTGTAGACTGTGTGTCTGGAGACAACTGTTCCAGTGGCTGCGCTAAGGTCCCGAGAAAGGCTACCTGTAGTACGCCGTGGCCATCTGCGGGCACTGATGGTGAGATATCGGTCTTCTTGTGGTGTTGTACACTTTGGACGTCCCGTACTGTAGCGCCTGGACACGTTTCCTGTCTGCTGGAATCGTGGCCATTACGGAGGGCCCGTGCTACGACATGCTCTGTTTGACCAGCCTCCAGTCACAGTTTTAATCCGCCAGGAAGTTTCATATCAGCGCACACTCCGCTGCAGAGTGAAAATCTCATTCTGGAAACATCCCCCAGCTGTGGCTAAGCCATGTCTCCGCTATATCCTTTCTTTCAGGAGTGCTAGTTCTGCAAGTTTCGCAGGAGAGCTTCTGTAAAGTTTGGAAGGTAGGAGACGAGATACTGGCAGAAGTAAAGCTGTGAGTACCGGGCGCGAGTCGTGCTTCGGTAGCTCAGATGGTAGAGCACTTGCCCGCGAAAGGCAAAGGTCCCGAGTTCGAGTCTCGGTCGGGCACACAGTTTTAATCCGCCAGGAAGTTTCGTATCAGCACACACTCCGCTGCAGAGTGAAAATCTCATTCTGGATACTATATCCATGTTCAGCAGATTTGTTTTCAGTTTATTGCGGTCTTTTTGATGGATGATAAGTAAGTGCGATATTAGTTTACAGGACAGTGGTAAATTGTGAGCTAGCTCCGGATGGTTCGTGCTATAGTTATTTCTTTCGTCTTGGGAGTTTTGATTTGGACAGCTACTGGTTAAACTTGGAGGTGGATAGTTCGAGAGGAAGTTGAGTGGATCTATGGGATTTCTGTAAGATGCCAAGAAAGCATTGCTGTCACCGCACTGGAGAAAGTAAAGAGGAGGTGGTTTAAGAATATCGTCAGGTATACAGAACTGAGGCACACCTGTAGTGGAATGGAGTGTTGGGGCTTCTTCACTTACTGGCCCACATCCTCAATGTATCGTCTAAATGATGGAATCGTTTTCACCATCGTAGGATCAGTTTTATACCTTTACTGCATCATGCATCTAAATTACATTATTTTCCAGTTTCGGCCTTAGGCCGTGTTGAAATGTGTGGTATTGGTGACGTGTGTTTCAATATTTAAAAAAGTTGCTTCGTGTTATGTGGGGACAGACACTTGCTCCCACACATACATACGGCGAATATCACATATGTATGTGTGGGAAGATAATCCTGTCCCCACATACACGAAACAAGTTTTTAAATGTTGACACACACATTAAAAATAGCTTACATTTGAAAATGGCCTAAGGCAGAAACCAGTCGTCATTTACTGCCTTAACAGGCCTTCATGGGCTACAGCAGATAAAACTAAAAAATAACCGGACTACAAAGGCACGGAAGATCAGCACACCATAAAAAATTATTAAAGGACACATTGCAAAAGCACAACGAAAAAGAAAATGAGTCAGACACATCAGAGGAAATATGTACTGCAGATGGTAGTCCGGCCCTTTCGATCTCTAGCTGCCGGCTCCACTTGTTTGAGGATCGTTGACACTCGACCTTTCCATTATGTCCTTGGACGTCCCCTTGGGCGTTTTCCAGCAGGTTGAGATTGGAGGACGCGAAATAGGAGGGTTCCATCATCTCGAAGGATATGGCCGAACCACTGTACATAGTCTTTTCTGCCGTAATATTCGGTGAACGTGTGCCTTTTTAAAACGCTGGTACGTTGTTCTTCGTTCCCATTTACTTCCCGTGGCACTGTAGCCGTGTCCTATATCTTTCGAAGTACCTTCCTTTCTTAGGCACAGATTACTTCTTTAGTTTTTGCTGATGTCACCCTGGTTTCACAATCAAACGAAAGCCAAGCTAGTGTCACGTACAACTGTATCTGATTCTTCTGTGATACCTGGCGTGACTTGAATAAAATGTTCAGACAAAAGAACATGCGATTAGCGTTTATTTTTCGTTGATTTACATCTTTAGTGACTTCACTTTCATTAGTCACTGTGGATGCCAGGTACCTGAATTCTTCAACTCGTTCAAAGGTACGCCCGTCAACAATAGTGAAAGGAAGGAGTGCTCGACAGTGTGATACGGGATATTTTGCTTTATCATCAATTACCACCAGTTCAATTTTCTACACATTGTGGAGAAATCAGAAATTATCATCGGATATTTGCTGCAGAGTGATACCAAGAATCACAACGTTGTCAGAAAATGCCAAGATAGGTTCTGTTCTCACCATCTCAGTTTCTCTGATTCAATGAGTGTCATGTCTTACTTTTATCAATGCTGAGTAGTATTGGCGCCATTGTATCTCCTTGTCTCAATCCATTTTGAATACTGAAGTGGCGATAATTGGTTGCCGAACTTGACAGACTGACTGAAATTATCAAGCTGCTATGAGTCTGATATAAAAGGTTTTTTATAGTGCTGAGCCACACTCATACAGTATTTTTTGAACGAATACACCACCATTTGACTGTGTACTAGTGTATTTTAGTACAGTAATACAAAGTGAGATGGCAGTGAATTCTTTAAAAAAAAAAAAAAAGGTCTGATATGATTCAACGGGATGTCAAATTCCCCAAACGTTTTCCACAATTTGGAGGGGTCAGTTCTGTCACAAACTCGTCGAAAATCAATGAAGATGAGATGTAATTCCAGATCGAACTCGTAAAATTTTTGTATCAGTTGCCTTGAGATAAATATGTGGTCAAGAGTCGATCGTCCAGAGATGATGCTATATTGAAGGTGTCTACAAATTCTTTCAGCCGGTGGTTTCGTGGTTTAGAAGCAGCGTTGTATAAACAGTTTCAAGTAATGAAAACCTTTGGTAGTTGGATACTCGAATATGGAACATATAATTGCTCCTTTCCATTCTTCTGGCAGTATTTCTCCTGTCCAGATGGTACATATTAACAACTTCAAAGCATACTTCAATGTTTCACCTCCAAAGCGGAGCATCTCTGCTGTCATACCACTACTCCCTGGAGCCTTGATGATCTTGAGGGCTTTTAAAGCAAAGCAGATTTCTTCCTCTTTTTGCCCACCGTACTTCCGCTATCGAACTGAGCCCACATCTTCCGTTGTTTCAGTAAATAATCAAAATGTCTTCAGATAGTTTTGCCGGCTCTAATGGTGGTACTGCTTCACCACTCTCAATCGTTAGTACCAATGTATGCTGTCGTTCGACAGTTCTGGTAAATCTTGTGGCCCCGAAAAAGGAGCGTGACAACTTTGATTCTATTACTATCGACAGACTTTAGTGGTGTTCCCGTTTCTTCTTCCTTATGGACAGAGCTATGTCATGTCTTGAGCAGTAATAAGTTATCCTTGAATCTTCCAGAAGTTGTTCTAGCAATTTTAGCGTAAGCGCTGACTTGGTTTCTACAGATTTTCGTTACTTTTCATCGAACCAAGGTATATTTCCGCGTTTTGAATGTCAAAGAAGCTGGTTCCTTGCATTCAGTGATACTGCACTTCGAAACGCCAACCATGCACCTACTACGTAGTTAGGATTCTCCGACTGCGTGAGGTTTTCTACACTTTTTTCTGGTAACACTGTTTCAATTCTGCGTTCTCCAATTCATCCTTGACATAGCGGATCATCCTTCTGGCATTACTTCACCACTAGGTAGGTTGTTTCCGAAGTAGTGTAACTATCACCAGAAATGATCGGGGTTCACATCTCCACGACGGAAGGTTCGCACATGTTCGACACTTCCATGACGACCTTGGTCAACTAGAACATGGTCGATATGGTTCATTCTACTTCTATTTGGGGTATCTGGGTAACCTTATGTACTACTCTGCGGAGAAAGTACGTGCTTCTAATGGTCATTCCACTTGTTTTGGCAAAGTTAATCAACTTGTTTCAGTGCCAATTGTTGGATGATACTCCTCTTCAAATTTGGGCAATGAAGTTTCCTATTACGAATTGAATCGAATGTCTAGTTAGTCTATCTACTACATTTTCTAACTCAAGGTAGAATTTGTTCTTCGTTTCTTCTTCATCATCATCCACTGATGGAGCTTGACAGTTGCCTAAGAGGATCTTATATGGTTTAGCGTTTAAAATCATCCAGCAGATGCGGTAATTTACAGGAGACCATTTATTGACAACCGATATCATTTTATTGTGGCAGCAAATCCAACTTCCGAACTCCAGGACTGACTTAGCACGTTGACTTGAAGGAAGACACAGTAATCTTGTTTATATACATGGTGCATTAAAGAAATAAAACTGACAGCCTACGGTGGTTAAAGGACTCCATCATTTATAGGAGTAGTAGGAATTAGTTTTTTTTTCTTTTTTTTTTTTTTAAGGTACATAAGATGGGCAGCCGGATAGAAACACAAAAGGCGGAGGCAGTTTATCTGAAGTGCATACATCTGGAGTCTGGAAAAAAGACCAAATTGGTTCACACTATGATGTTCCCCCGAGGTCAAAGGACAAAAAGATGCCGGATTTGCGGCTATTCAGTTGGTTGTATAGGAAGTTAGTAAGGTACACGAGTTGGTATTCGGAGAAGTTAGAATAGACGACAAATTGGCCAATAAGGAGGAATAGTTACTTATTTAGGTGTTCAAGCAAGCGTTGCGAAAGAATGGAACGTTATTTTTTTCATTGTTTTTTGATCCCTCTTGGCCCATATTGGCTGAGAGTGGTCTGCAGACCAACAGTACACCATCCTGCTCTTCAGCCACCAGCTGTAAAAAAAGACGAAAGAAATATCATTCTAAGGTGAAAAATGATAAAAATGTTTTCAAAATCTATATAATATTGGTTCAAATGGTTCAAATGGCTCTGAGCACTATGGGACTTAACTTCTGAGGTCATCAGTCCCCTAGAACTTAGAACTACTTAAACCTAACTAACCTAAGGACATCACACACATCCTTGCCCGAGGCAGGATTCGAACCTCCGACAGTAGCGGTCGCGCGGTTCCAAACTGTAGCGCCTCGAACCATGATATCATTAAACATTACAGTAACATTCAGTTGTTGATTTTTTTTGTTTTCAAAGCAAAATCGAAAGACTGGAAAGAAATGATAAAAACAAAAATATATATTTAAAACAATTTACAGAAACGGTGACATTCCTTAAAATCAAAGACTGAAATTTCACTGAAATGTTAAGGGATTTGCAGAGGGGAAATATTGTTTTAGGAGGGGAAACATTTGGTATGGTTCAGAGGTGTGGGTACAAGCACCGCACTTGACTGGGTAGTATCTATGGAGATGAAGACAGCTGTTGGGGTGAGTAGTGGGAAGACGGATAGGTTATGGTTCAAATGGCTCTGAGCACTATGGGACCTAACTTCTGAGGTCATCAGTCCCCTAGAACTTAGAACTACTTAAACCTAACTAACCGAAGGACATCACAAACATCCATGCCCGAGGCAGGATTCGAACCTGCGATCGTAGCGGTCGCGCAGTTTCAGACTGTAGCGCCTAGAACCGCTCGGCCACCCAGGCTGACAGACGGATAGCGAGGAAGTGTTTGGTGTGTGGGCATTTCCATAGTACTAAAAGGAGGATGGGCAAAGCGAAGTGGTAGGGGATCCCTAATGTGAAGTGGGACCAATGTCGAAGAGATATAGTACATGGGACGGATAAATATTGGGCCGGATTTCAGTGTCTATAAGGGTGAGTCTGTTGAAGTTGCAAGATCAAGACGGCGATGAGAGCGGAAGCAAGGGGGTTATTGGAATTTAGTTTGCATACAGTGCCGAGGTGTTCAGTGTGGTTGAGGAGGGTGGAAATTTGATGATATGGTGGAGCGCTCAAATCCCACGATACTTTTGTAGTTACAATTAGAGGTCTGCATTATCTCCGATTTTTACCGGCGAGTCCCGCTCGCCCCTCTGGCTCTCGGGAGTATGCGGCCGAGCGTCCTCTTCCGCCGGCTGTGGGCAGCCGATCGCCAGCGCTCGGCCGAGTGCGCCAAACGCTCGGCCGGTCGCCAGGAACCGGTGGACTCAGTGCCAGCGAGCGGCGCTCCGTCACACTCCTTGAGATCACAGGCCACCGCTTCACATTAACCACTCACTTATTTCTTTTACAAATGTCTTTCGTTGTTTACTACCAGTTCTATGACCTAAATAATACACGTGTATATGTTACATTTGATGTTTGTTAATATGTTGCAGACTACTGGAGTTTCGCCTTTGAGGTTATCATGTATTCCAGTAATTGTAACGTTAAAAACTGTAATGTCTGTATTTAGTATTTTGTTCCGTTCGGTAGACAAACGGGAACACAGTAGTCTAATCGTGGACTATGTGTAGCCTATCTCCAAACTCGGCCACGTATACTTTGTACTAACATTGAATTTAGGATCGGGAAGGAATGGCGGAGTTAAAAGTAACACTCACGAAAGTTTGTTGCAAAAACGTTAATTTCTGAACAAATTATGACCTGTAAATAACGTTACAAGTGAATCATGACTATACAATTCGTTTTTCGTCATTGGAGCTCCCTGATACACAGGCGTCGTTTGTGTTCCTGGAGCTATTACTACAGCTGGCGGTTTGAACTGCTTCCTGTGAAGTCAATGAAAGTGGAATCATACATTTATAGTTTGAGGAATGTTTCCTTCCTTGTGATTACGTGGTATGTTGTGAATACTTACGTAATTGTGATGGATCATTAAGAGATCATCCACCTTGTCTGATTCCAGGCACGATCTTTTGCTGGACACCAGGTGATCGGCCTGGCTACAATTTCTCTCGCTGGCAGCACTAGTGGCAGGAATACAGAGAACTCTTCTAGCTACTACCGACAGCCTTGGAAATAGCCCCGCGTGCGTATTCCACCACAGCTACAGTCAGATTTGGAGAGCGAAAGGTACTGTCGAGTTCATTGGTAGTAACTGTGTGTCCATCTTCGTCGTCCTCATCCGAATTCCAGGCCATCCTGGGCTTTTTCATGGGAAGAACTTGGTCACTATTTGCTTGAATGGACTCTGAACATGAATGAAAACATCTGTAAGATATTCCTGTCACCTTCAAATATGTATACACCGTAGTTAGAATTACTGGTTACTAAACGACTATATTTACGGTGACATTTTATATATATCGCACAAATTACATGAAAACGCATTGTGGAACGTTTAAGCTGCGAAACCTTTCCCAAATATCACATTGTAGACGTAATAAATATTGATCTAACGAAAGCTGGCAGATTACACAAACAAACATTCGTTTACTAATTGGTTTCAGTGAATGAACCTTACCATTTACGGGCAGTTCCGAGTACAATTGTCGAACTTCAGCATACGCGGCTTCCTTTTCGTCTGCTGTGAGTTTCTTCAAATAACGCCGTGATGGCCATAGAACCGTGGCAACGTAATGAATAGCCTCAATTTTGCGCTTCTCTGTGATGAAGTATGCTGCTCTCCTTTTTATTTTCGCCATGAGCTGAAAAGGAAACCCAATATACATAACTGCACTCTGATAATTCAACAGTTGTATAAAGGATCGTAACCTATAGGAAGTGTTCTTACCTCGTTGTCACTGTCTATTGGTTCACAATGACGTAACAGACTCTTGTACCACGGCAGCACACGTTCCAGCGTTGTTATCTTTGTAGTTTCCAAATCCAAACTCGCTTCTTTAAAGGTGGTTAGAAAAGCGACAACGTCTCGTACGCACCCTTCCTGGAAGGTTTCTAAGAGTGTCGATTGCCCACAGGATTCTAGTAGATTTCGAATATCGTCGATTTATGACGGAATTGAGCATTAACAGTATACTGTTCCACCGAGTTACAGCTTCTTGCTTCACAGAGTGCCGCAGACGCCCCGAGTGACCCGATCTCTTCAAATAGCCTACTGTAGCTCTTACTGAAAGTAGACACGACAGGATTTCCGGGGCTTCGTCTTCTAAAAACGTCTCTTGAAATGTGTGACGAAGCGCAGTCATCAAGCAGTGATCAAAGCAAGGCAAACGGTCGTAAGATTCAAGTGCCTTCTTCATATTAGCTCCTTGGTCGTTGACAAAGTAACATTTCGTAAGATCAGTCTTGTTAATTCCTAACTCAAGCATCAGCTCTTCGATTTCGTGTTCTCTCCTGTCTTAGGTACGTCTGTAAACTCGGTTGTTATCAAAACAAGCGTTTCTAACTGCCACTCATCATTCACATAATGCGACGTCGCAGTCAAAAAATTTCTCTTCTTGTAGTTATCAGGCCACAGATCAGCGTCTAAAGCGCACATTTTGTTCTTTAAGGCACAAATTCGCTTGGGCACCATTGTCACCGGTATTTTGTCTGCCTTTTCTTTAATATGCCGCGATACAGTGGTAGGGTGCGGAAGAACATCTTCTATGCTGACTTTGTCGTAAGTGGCGCCAACATTGATGAGCTCCTGCGAATAATTCTTAAAGGCAATCTTACTACAAGTATTTAACGGTAGCAAACTATTCCACTCATATCGACCAACCAATCAACAACAACTTTCTTTGTGCTACTTGGTACTGCAAGTGGCCGGTGGACTTCTGCTCCGCATTTACTTTTGCAGTGCCGAATCATATCTGTCGTGCTTGACTGGTACGAAAGTATGGTATCGCATGTGGTACATTGCACGAAACCAGCAGAAGCCTGCGACACAGGATCCACTGCAAGTGCAAACGATTTCCGAGCTTGTAACCTCCCCGCAGATTTATTTTGTTAAATAAGAATGCAAATTGGTGCCAAATGTAAACTCCCCACAAAATTGATAAATGATAATTGACCAAAAACCACACAATAATATTAATTAGATAATGAACCATGAGCTGAATGTAACATCTGAACAGAAATAATTAAACCTGATAAATTTTATAAGGGCAGCAGCGCTGACCTTCGGCCTTGTGAAATAATTACACCTGATAAACTTTATAAGGACAGCAGCGCTGACCTTCGGCCCTGTATTCTGAATAAAAAAAGCAAAAATTCTTACCTCAATAAAAAACTACATCTATATCTGCTCTTATTTATCGACACAGCTTCGTGCAATGCTGGCGTATTTTTTTTTTTTTATTCTTGGAAGGAATGCATAGGAAAAATTGTTTAAATTGGAATGAATGCTTTTTCTTCAAAAGAGTGGAAAAATTCTTTAAATTGAAATGATTACGTTTCTTCAAAAGAGTTACTTTATAAAAAAAATTATTATTGGGGCATTTTTTGAGCAAATTAATTACAATTAACATACATTACTAGATGTGCACAATGCTGCTTCATTACCTTCTATAACAATACTCATCGTCCACCACAATCCTGACCAGAGTCGCGAGAAGAACACGCCACCGACGCATGCCGACTTCCGCTCAGTACAACTGTCCACTCGCTACTACCGTATCCGACTGACTACTACTGCAGACAGAGTACAACAGCTCCTGCCGACTCGCTACATGGTACTGACGACTTGCGCGGTCAAGCGCAGACTAGCAACGATAAATAACTCTCTGGTCAGAGATTCTGTCATGCCTCGCCATCGCTGGTAATGAATACATACGTGTTTCAAGCTTCACTTTTCGCCTCCTCTTCCGACATGACTTTCTTCTTCAGGACTAATGAGCCGCTCCTAATTCTCTCCATAATACGTCTCTTCGTTTCATAAATGGAACGTTTACGACCTATATTTGGTTTATCCATAACGCTGTCTGCGCTGCTCAAAGCCAGGTCGTCAACTGCGTTTACACACGGTTTCTAATGCGATTCTGCACTGTAGAGCACGCGGCGGTTGTATTGTCACCGGCCGAGATTGAGAGTACGCTCGAGCGCCCAGCAGTGCTCGACAGTCCAACCGATAACCGAGAGGTAGAGAACAACCGGCCACATGGTGCATTAAGACGGCCACAGCCGTATCGGAGCGTGGGCCTTTCCCAGCCTTCGAGCAGCGGCACGAAATGGGAAATGCTCGAGCGGTTGCTTTCATCGAAATGCAGAGCTCTAGTTACAATGCAGCACTGTAACCGATATCGGTTGTCAAAGCTTTCCCACCTCTAAGACAGTACGCGAATAATAAAGGCAGACAGGTACTTGTGTGTTAACTGCTTCCTAGGCGGCAGCGTATTGGCTAGTTGGGAAGGCACGAAGTGTTCGGGTACCCCGCAGCGCAGGACGGATGGCCACGTGGCCGCAGGAGGCGCTATCTGACGGCGGACGCCGCGAAACGAATTACGGGTCCCCAGATAAGCGGCTGATGGTTTAATCGAATGCGGCCGCTGTTCGGGCGCTGCGGTCAGCGTGCCGGCATTATTCCCAGCGCCTTATCTGTCGCGGCAGCGCTTGTTATGATTAATTTTAATACGCCGGTGGCTGCGTTAAACAGACCGGGCGTAAAAACGGCTCGGCAGAAGCGGCAGACGGATGGAGCAGGCGTTGTTGAATTACGAGCGGGAGCAGCAGTATGCTTGTACTGCGTCACGGAGGCGGAAATACTTGCGGGAGATGCATGCCGCGCCTCTCTACAGGGCAGCTTCTCACGTTTTTCACGTGTCTGCGTTCGGACAACAGTGGGAAAGGTTTACGATATAGCAGGCATCCTCTGTTTCACAGAAACATTGTATATACCGTCGTTATTGCGCTTTCTACATCCACCGTTAGCACTTTCTGAGCAACTTACCACCACTTCTCACTTATCAGACTATATTCGCAATTTCTATGTGTTCCATAGAGTACGATGAAAAACTTGCTTCTGCTATTCTACGGACGGAAGAAATGTTGGGATCTCGGCGACGATGAGGCCCTTAGAGACGAAGCAGAGTATCGACTTGGAGAACATAGGAAAGAAAATAAACCGCGTCCTTTCAAGGGAACCATCAAGGGATTCCGCTTAGGGAAATGGTTGGTTGGTTGGTTGTTTGGGCGAAGAGGCCTAACAGCGAGGTCATCGGTCTCATCGGATTAGGGAAGGACGGGGAAGGAAGCCGGCCTTGCCCTTTCAGAGGAACCATCCCCGCATTTGCCTAGAGCGATTTAGGGAAATCACGGAAAACCTAAATCAGGATGGCCGGACGCGGGATTGAACCGTCGTTCTCCCGAATGCGAGTCCAGTGTGCTAACCACTGCGCCACCACGATCCTTAGGGAAATCACGAAAAAGGTAGTTCTTGATGAGCAGGAGCGTATTTACACTGCCATATTCCTTAATATCTGTTATTCAGAACTCTTATTTGATCATCGTGCCACTAATGAATGATACAGTTCTCTGTTGTGTTCCAAGCTGAACACTAGCACGTTCTGTGACGCCTCTTGTAACTGCAGCTATAGAAGGCGTATACTCATGATATTATGTAACATAAGGACGCCCCACTCTCCCCGCTTTTCCCATTCAACATCCAAACGTCCATTAAATTATCGACTACAAGCGGACCTCTGCCTATGTGAGTTGGATTGGGACTCCTATTTCTTCTGTTTATGTTTTGCTTTCAGTGGATGGCGACACTTACACCTTCAATACCTTATGCGTATGTGCTACACTCGCCTTAGATCGATCGATGTAAGCTCTTGATCAACCTCTTTTCACGGTCATTGATGGGAATTCGCATCTTTGGTGACTCGGTTTATATTTCGAACTATGGAAAGCCGTCGCGACTTAGAAGCCACGAGCCCGTCATGGTTTAAATAGTAGACAACATGTGGTTGAGTTTTATTTTATGTTCTGAATGAAAACTGCAAAAAGGCCCGGGTTCGATTCCCTATCGGTTCGAATATTTTCTCAGTTAGGCGGCTGGGTGCCCTGTTGTTCTTACTTCGTATTGTTATAATTTACATTGCTACTCCCGGCCGATGTGGCCGAGCGGTTCTAGGTGCTTCAGTCTGGAACCGCGCGACCGCTACGGTCGCAGGTTCGAATCCTGCCTCGGGCATGGATGTGTGTTATGCCCTTAGGTTGGTTAGGTTTAAGTAGTTCTAAGTTCTACGGGACTGATGACCACAGATGTTAAGTCCCATAGTGCTCAGAGCCATTTTTGACACTGCTATTGGGATGGCTGCTTGGGCACGGCCCGAAAGAAAAGGAAAACTACCTTTGTCTGGCGGAGTGAATATTCTGCAATGATGATAGAGTCGTTTGGGATCATGTTATTTGTTTGCCGTGGTCGAGCTTCAGTAAGGTGGTCAGGTTACCTTGGTATTGCTTGTACACGCTTTCTCAGTGATTAGGGATGCGCCAGTATTCTTCTTAGTGGGTAGTTGGAACGCCGTAGGTTGCTCAAACTTGACTGAGTGGAAATTGTTTACAGCGCTGTATCTTACCGACTTACGCTGTTGATTCAAAATTATCATCTCCTACAATATATTATGAAAGAGTAAGTCCATTGTTTAAAGTCTTGTACTGGGAAGCTAATATGCAGATTACTCATTGTGAAACTGAATTGTTTATCAGCTACTTTGAAGACCAATATGGACTTCTAAATCTGTACATGTGATGCTTATCAAATGGTTCAAATGGCTCTGAGCACTATGCGACTTAACTTCTGAGGTCATCAGTCGCCTAGAACTTAGAACTACTGAAACCTAACTAACCTAAGGACATCACACACATCCATGCCCGAGGCAGGATTCGAACCTGCGACCGTAGCAGTCGCACGGTTCCGGACTGCGCGCCTAGAACCGCGAGACCACCGCGGCCGGCGATGCCTATCAACCATCTTCATCTGGAATAATTTCCATCGAAACCAAATCATTCTTTGTTTGTAATGGTAATGCAGTGCCACGTTGCATGGTCACCATTCCTTTTTAACTCGTCGATTCACCTTATTGTCCACGAATACTGTGGCCTATTGGAGACCACTTATTCAGCAGCAGTCAGAAAATATTAGTAGCAAGTAGCTTCTCTTACAATGCTATTAGATAAGGTAGGTCGACGGGCGCTGTCCCGACAAAAGTGCTGCTTGCTAAATATTGTGGCTGCTTGCTAAATATTGTGCAGAGTGATCCTGCAAATTGTGTGACGTTTAGTGGAAAAGTTATTCACAAATTATATGTTCATTCTGATAGTTTAATTCTTCTTCTGTATTTAAAATTAATGATTACGAAACAGAGTAAACGTCCCCATTTGCACCACTGAATACTATAAACAATGCAGGGCTCGTTGGGATGTAATCCCAGTGGATATAGGATGACGAAACATGGAGTACAGTGCTGAGATCCTGTGGGGCAATCAGGCGCGTTACTGAGAAAGCATTAGCGATTTTCAAATTTCTAGTTTGGTTATACGACAGAATCATCTCCACGGCAGTGGTGACGACAGCAGAAGTGGCACGCAGCCTTAGAACATGCTGATCTGTCCATCTCAGCAATCTCGAGAATGGTGGCAAACTCTGGGCAGCCAGTAAGCAGAAGCAGTGCCGTGCACGGCAGCTGGCCCACCTGGTTGGCAGCGTTGCCCCTTCAGTGGTGATGTCCAACAGTGCAATGACAAGGTTTACTAGGGTGCACTCATGGACATCAAAGATAGCGCCCCAGTAAGCTCCCAGAAGATCTGCACCGAATGGTGGTGGTTGTGCAGAGTTACGCCACGTCTTCTTCACCAGAGGAAGGCTGTGGACTCCTGTGTCCACTCAGATGCAAGTCGAAGCCCAACAGCAGTTGACACACCATCCCAGAACAGTACTGCAACAAGCGATACTAATTTGCCGTCATTAAGCAGGTGGTAAACAGCTCCAGGTCTTCACAATAGCAGAGGAGGCACATCTCACACGGTCTAAGTCCACAGTCTGGCCTGGCTTCTGTCTAAAAGGTAGTAATCTGATGAGTGGTAATGTGCATCACAGGTTCTGCTTTCACTGCAATTAAATAGACAGGGCTCAGAAGCCCAAGTGTTTGTACATATATGTCAGGCTCATTGAGCCATTGACGAGGATGACCGAATATGCCTTGGCTTCTCTCAGCACAGGTCAGGGGAAGACTTCAAAAATTTTACATTAACCCAGAATACCTTTCTGTGAAGCAATAGCGGACCATTTTGGGGAGGGAGGGCAACATACAATCAGTGCATAGTTTGAAGGTTCAGGGTTTTGCCATCACTATTTAGAGTTTTTTACTGTTCCTTAATACACATGCGCCTTACAGGTTGTGAGGAGTTACCTGTAGGCTCCATCCTGTGTGTAATATTGTATGGAGTATGATAGAGATACTTGGGACATTGGGACTCTGATTCAGAGTTAGTGAATGTTGATCTCCACTTACACTTTGCTGGGCATTAAACATCAGGAAACATATGGAATAACGATATTTTACTATTTGTTCGTACACAGACTAGTCGGAAGAATGTGTGATTAAATTTTTAAGTGATGTGGGTGAATATGGGGTTTGAAATTTAGTAAACAGAACTGCCACCACTGGCAGCAACAATGCCTCTCTGGTATGACTAGGCATTGACTCGAAATGAGCTTGGATGACATATATGGGTTTATAATACATACTGCTTCATCTCCACACCAGAATTCACTGTCCATTGTGGCTCGTGAGTGCTGATTTACCTGCCTCCCAGCAACTCATGATTAGATGTTTTCAGTAGGTCAGAGATGTGAAGAACGTGCTGATCAGGACGTCAGAAGTCCTTTGTATCAAGGTAGGCCAGGACTCTTAAATCCAACCTAATCATCGAATATAGGATGTCTAGGAAACCTGCTTCCTCGTATTGCTAGACAACATTCAAACAAATTAATGATTTTTATTACAAAGTGAACAACTACAATACTTAACTTCATGTTACACATATGTGTCGCAAGCAAAAGGCGACAGACAAAATAAGAAATCTCTTCAGTAAGAGTGGACAAGCGAAGTAACGAGCTTTGACGCTTCTATGCAAGTCGCTAGTCTAGAGGATGCTGTTCAACTGGCCGCGACCAATCGAGTGCGGCGCTTATGTCTTCTTCGCATAGAGCCCGCTGCTGTCGCGTTGTCGTCCTGGAGAGGGGTCGGTCAGCTTGCTATCGACTGACGTCTTGTCACAGCTGTCTCTGCTCTGTCGTTCCCGACTGGTGTGCCGGCGCTTGACTTTACGCCGTAACAACGACAGTGCAGGCAACATATAGTCTTATGTTGTTCTATTGGAATACGTTATCTTCTTTAACGTAGTGTCAGTGTATGTGTAGTGTCGCTTAAGTCCTGCTTCTACAGCTGGAGCTCATGCACCCTCAACGGCAAGCAACAACTGATTCAAACAAAGCGAGGTAATTCCGATAGACTTCCTCAAAAACAATTACTGGTGGACTGGGATTGTTTCTATGCACTACTGAACATATACACTGATCAGCCAAAACATTATGACCACCGACTTTCTATCGATACAAACCTGTTCAGACGACAGCAGCATCACCTAACGAGAAATGACTGCTAGTCAGGCAAATGTACGATGCATGTAGTATCAGTGAGCGTGCTGTCCATGTGTACCATGGAGAAGGCACGCGATCTATCTGAGGCTGACCGAGGGTAGACTTCGATGGCCCAGAGGCTCGGCACGAACATTTTGGAAACGCCACAACTTGCCGAGTGTTCCACCAGTCCAGTGGTAAGTGTCTTTAGCACATGTCGAAACCAAAGTGAGGTCAGGGAGTCACTGGTATGGGTTACCACCTACAGCGAATCTTCTGATAGCTGCTCTAACGTACGCGGTACTTCACGCTGACAGTGCTGCTCCTTTTTGTGTAGCTGATACTCTCCGAAGCTTAGGATTCGATTTCGCAAATGATCTGCGGCGGACAATTGCCCTCAACTGCCGACGGCTACTTTCACAACTACGAGCTGGGCTCTTAGATCACCGTTTACGACCACTCGATCTTCTGCAACGAACACAATACGTAAATGTGCGTCACGTATCCCCTACGTGGCACAGACACTTCCTGTTCCTCCATCCATGGCCCGCCGCATGCTAGCGGCTTGCTATTCAAGATAAGGTACGAAACCCTCACACTCCCGCGGTGCAAGGACGGTTTAGGTCTGTATCACGTGCCTGACAGAGCGATATCCCTTTTCATTGGCTCTCACTTGACGTTGTGGCGCTGTGGTCCTACGTGTCTTACCAACCTATTGCTGGAGGCCCTTGCACCACAGTCTCTCTCAGCATCTATCCAACTTTTGGAAGTCCCGCCATCGTTCTTTTACTTCCGCCACTTTTTCCTTGAACTAAGCGACGTCCGTACTGTGATACTGGCGGCGCAGTTAACATCCACGAAGGCGATCAACGGTTTTCTTCAGCAGCACAAGTCACTGAATGTGGGAAAGCTTCCTCACGCCGACTGGCGTGCCGTTTGGCGATCGGTGTGTGCTCCTTATCTTGATACTGACGTCCAGTCTGCATGGCGCCTTACTGTCAATGGGCAGCAAGTATGCCGGTCACGCCTTCACAGGATTCACCTCGCAGACACTACGTTGCGTGTCGCCTGTTATGTTATGGACACAGACGAGCCCCGCCTAGTGTGCAGATCGGCGAGAGGTGTCTGGTTCTTGGTGCGACAGATGTTGTCCCTAATTACCCGTATCATTCCTCTTTTCAGACGCCGCATACTTCCCGCAAGCAAAGATGAACTTTGTGAGGTGGATTTGTGAATATGTACCACACTACTTGTTTGCTGATGGTGAGGAAAGCATCCTTGACTTTTGACAGTTCCTTAATGAACGCCATTGTGCAGTTGTCTGCAATCCAAAATACAGACAATTTTTCTCTAGTTTCCTCTGCAGTGTCTTCCTTCATCCATTCCAAAGCTGGGGAGTTCCTGTCATGAAAAGCTGATCCCTGCCTCTTCCACACTTAGAACCGATATGTTGTTGTTGTGGTCTTCAGTCCTGAGACTGGTTTGATGCAGCTCTCCGTGCTACTCTATCCTGTGCAAGCTTCTTCATCTCCCAGTACCTACTGCAACCTACATCCTTCTGTATCTGTTTAGTGTATTCATCTCTTGGTCTCCCTCTACGATTTTTACCCTCCACGCTGCCCTCCAATACTAAATTGGTGATCCCTTGATACCTCAGAACATGTCCTACCAACCGATCCCTTCTTCTAGTCAAGTTGTGCCACAAACTTCTCCCCAATCCTATTCAATACCTCCTCATTAGTTATATGATAACCCATCTAATATTCAGCATTCTTCTGTAGCACCACATTTCGAAAGCTTCTATTCTCTTCTTGTCCAAACTAGTTATCATCCACGTTTCACTTCCATACATGGTTACACTCCATACAAATACTTTCAGAAACGACTTCCTGACACTTAAATCTATACTCGATGTTAACAAACTTCTCTTCTTCGGAAACGCTTTCCTTGCCATTGCCAGTCTACATTTTATATCCTCTCTACTTCGACCATCATCAGTTATTTTGCTCCCCAAATTGCAAAACTCCTTTACTACTTTAAGTGTCTCATTTCCTAATCCAATTCGCTCAGCAGCACCCGATTTTATTCGACTACATTCCATTATTCTCGTTTTGCTTTTGTTGATGTTCATCTTATATCCTCCGTTCAAGACACTGTCCACTGCGTTCAACTGCTCTTCCAAGTCCTTTGCTGTCTCTGACAGAATTACAATGTCATCGGTGAACCTCAAAGTTTTTATTTCTTCTCACTGGATTTTAATACCTACTCCGAATTTTCCTTTCGTTACCTTCACTGCTTGATCAATATACAGATTGAATAACATTGGGGAGAGGCAACAACCCTGTCTCACTCCCTTCCGAACCACTGCTTCCCTTTCGTGTCCCTCGACTCTTATAACTGCCATCAGGTTTCTATACAAATTGTAAATAGTCTTTTGCTCCCTGTATTTTACCCCTGCCACCTTCAGAATTTGAAAGAGTATTCCAGTCAACATTGTCAAAAGCTTTCTCTAAGACTACAAATGCTAGAAACGTAGGTTTGCCTTTCCATAATCTAGCTTCTAAGATAAGTCGTAGGATCAGAATTGCCTCACGTGTTCCTATATTTCTACGGAATCCAAACTGATCTTCCCCGAGGTCGGCTTCTACCAGATTTTCCATTCGTCTGTAAAGAATTCGCGTTAGTATTTTGTAGCCGTGATGTATTAAACTGATAGTTCGGTAATTTTCACATCTCTCAACACCTGCTTTCTTTGGAATTGGAATTATTATATTCTTCTTAAAGTCTGAGGGTATTTCGCCTGTCTCATACATCTTGCTCACAAGAGGGTAGAGTTTTGTCAGGACTGGCTCACCCAAGGCCGTCAGTAGTTCTAATGGAATGTTGTCTACTCCCGGGGCCCTGTTTCTGCTCAGGTCTTTCAGTGCTCTGTCAAACTCTTCACGCAGTATCGTATCTCCCATTTCATTTTCATCTACATCCTCTTCCATTTCCATAATATTGTCCTCAAGTACATCGCCCTTGTATACACCCTCTGTATACTCCTTCCACCCTTCTGCTTTCTCTTCTTTGCTTAGTACCGGGTTTTCATCTGAGCTCTTGATATTCATACAAGTGGTTCTCTTTTCTCCAAAGGTCTCTTTAATTTTCCTGTAGGCAGTATCTATCTTATCACTAGTGAGATAAGCCTCTACATCCTTGCATTTGTCCTCTAGCCATCTCTGCTTAGCCATTTTGCACTTCCTGTCGATCTCATTTTTGAGACATTTGTATCATTTTTGCCTGCTTCATTTACTGCATTTTTATATTTTCTCCTTTCATCAGTTAAATTCAATATTTCTTCTGTTACCCAAGGATTTCTACTAGCCCTCGTCTTTTTACCTACTTGATCCTCTGCTGCCTTCACTACTTCATCCCTCAAAACTACCCATTCTTCTTCTACTGTATTTCTTTCCCCCATTCCTGTCAATTGCTCCCTTATGCTCTCCCTGAAACTCTGTACAACCTCTGGTTCTTTCAGTTTATCCAGGTCCCAGGTCCTTAAATTCCCACCTTTTTGCAGTTTCTTCAATTTTAATCTACAGGATCATAACCAATAGATTGTGGTCAGAGTCCACATCTGCCCCTGGAAATGTCTTACAATTTAAAACCTGGTTCCTAAATCTCTGTCTTACCATTATATAATCTATCTGAAACCTGTCAGTATCTCCAGGCTTTTTCCGTGTATCCAACTTTCTTTTATGATTCTTGAACCAAGTGTTAGCTATGATTAAGTTGTGCTCTGTGCAAAATTCTACAAGTCGGCTTCCTCTTTTATTTCTTAGCCCCAGTCCATGTTCACCTATTACGTTTCCTTCTCTCCCTTTTCCTACTACCGAATTCCAGTCCCCCATGACTATTAAATTTCCATCTCCCTTCACGATCTGAATAATTTCTTTTATTTCATCATACATTTCTTCAATTTCTTCGTTATCTTCAGAGGTAGTTGGCATATAAACTTGTACTACTGAAGTAGGCGTGGGCTTCGTGTCTATCTTGGCCACAATAAGGCGTTCACTATGCTGTTTGTAGTAGCTTATCAGCACTCCTATATTTTTATTCATTATTAAACCGACTCCTGCATTACCACTATTTGATTTTGTATTTATAACCCTGTATTCGCCTGACCAAAAGTCTTGTTCCTCCTGCCACCGAACTTCACTAATTCCTACTATATCTAATTTTAACCTATCCATTTCCCTTTTTAAATTTTCTAACCTACCTGCTCGATTAAGAGATCTGACATTCCACGCTCCGACCCGTAGAATGCCAGTTTTCTTTCTCCTGAAGACGACGTCCTCTTGAGTAGTCACCCCCAGGAGATCCGAATGGGGGACTATTTTACCTCCGGAATATTTTACCCAAGAGGACGCCATCATAATTTAACCATACAGTAAAGCTGCATGCCCTCGGGAAAAAGTACGGCTGCAGTTACCCCTTGCTTTCAGCCGTTCGCAGTTCCAGCACAGCAAGGCCGTTTTGGTTAGTGTTACAAGGCCAGATCAGTCAATTATCCAGACTGTTGCCCCTGCAACTACTGAAAAGGCTGCTGCCCCTCTTCAGGAACCACATGTTTGTCTGGCCTCTCAACAGATACGCCTCCGTCGTGGTTGCACCTACGGTACGGCTATCTGTATGGCTGAGGCACGCAAGCTTCCCCGCCAAAGGCAAGGTACATGGTTATTGGGGGGCAAAACCGATATATTTACTGGTAATTGGAATGTTCTTCTTAGTCTGACGTCTTGCTGCGCCCTCCTCATCGTGTGACGCCGGTTTTCTGATATTCTGGATGGTATTAATGACGAGGTACGGTTGAAGTTCTCTAAGCAGTAGGCAGAACAGTTGAAGATGAATGGACATCTGTAAAAAAGGGCGATCAGAGGAGTTGGGAAGGAAAACATAGGTACAAAGAAGGTAACTGCAAAGAATCCGTGGGTAACAGCAGAAATACTTCAATTAATCGATGAAAGAAGGAAGTTCAAAAATGTTCCGGGAAACTCAGGAATCAAAGTCGCTGAGGAATTAAATAAATACGAAGTGCACGGAAGCTAAGACGAAATAGCTGCAGGAAAAATGTGAAGATACCTAAAAAGAAATGATTGTCGGATGGAAAGACTCTACATACAGGAAAGTAAAAAAAAAAAAAACGTTCAGTGACATTAAAAGCAAGGTTGATAACATTAAGAGTGCAACGGGAACTCCACTTTTAAATGCAGAGGAGAGAGCAGATAGATGGAAAGAATACATTGAAAGCCTCTATGAAGGGGAGGATTTGTCTGATGTGATAGAAGAAGAAATAGGAGTTGATTTAGAAGAGCTAGGGGATCCACTACTATAATCAAAATTTAAAAGAGCTTTCGATGACTTAGCATCAAATAATGCAGTAGGGATAGATAACATTCCATCAGAATTTCTAAAATCATTGGGGGAGGTGACAACAAAACGACTGTTCGCGTTGGTGTGTAGAATGTATGACTCTGGTGACATACCATCTGACTTAAAAGCATCATCCACACAATTCCGAAGACGGCAAGAGCTGACAAGTGCGAGAATTACCGCCCAATCAGCTTAACAGCTCATGTATCAAAGTTGCTGACAAGAATAATATACAGAAAAATGGAAAAGAAAATTGACGATGCGCTAGATGACGATCAGTTTGGCTTTAGGAATGGTAAAAGCACGAGAAAGGCAATCCTGACGATGCAGTTAATAATGGGAGCAAGACTAAAGAAAAATCAAGACACTTTCATACGATTTGTCGACCTGGAAAAAGCGTTCCCCAATGTAAAATAATGCAAGTTGTTGGAAATTCTGAGAAAAGTAGGGGTAAGCTACAGGGTGAGACGGGTCATATACAATATGAACAACAGCCAAGATGGAGTAGTAAGAGTGGACGACGAAGAACTAAGTGCTCGTATTAAAAAGGGTGTAAGACAAGCATGTAGCTTTTCGCCCATACTGTTCAATCTGTACATCGAGGAAGCAATGATGGAAATAAAAGGAACCGTGGGAAAACCGGAAAAGAAGAGAATCGAAGCATCTGAGATGTGATGCTACAGACGAATTTGAAAATTAGGTGGACTGATAAGGTAAGGAATGAGGAGGTTCTGCACAGAATGGGAGAGGAAAGGAATATGTAGAAAACAGTGATAAGGAGAAGGGACAGGATGACTCCCATAGTACTAGAGGGAGCTGTAAAGGGCAAAAGCTGTAGAGGAAGACAGAGATTGCAATACATCCAGCAAATAATTGAGGACGTAGGCTAAAAGTGCTACTGTGAGATGAAGAGGTTATCACAGGAGACGAATTCGTGGCGGGCCGCATCCAACCAGTTAGAAGACAGCTAATAAAAAAAATAATGAGTATAATAAATAAATAAAAATAAGAAAAGAACAGAAAGAAAAATAAATAAACGATATGCTTTGGGCCTCTACTACACGTTCCCTACGCTTTCCTCGGTTCCTGGAGAGGGGAAACGGGACGGTAGCCAGGCCTCGGGTTGCGACCCCTGCCCACTTTTGCCCCCACACCTCACTTTGGGTGCCCGGGAGGTTCCTTAAAAAAAAGGGTAGTGTTTATAATTAATAATTAGTAATCAAAACGTTCTCGGTTCCGGATTGGAAACCCGCTATCGCTTAAATTTTGATTAATAATCAGCATTTGCGGTCGAAAACTTTCAGCATAAGAAGTCACCCTAATTTTTCCAAGGGTCTTGTCAAGGAGGGTGAAGAGGCGGACAGGAGTTCGGGGCACGACGGATTCTTCCCCTTCCATAGTTATGATAAAGAAGGTATCGGGATCCATCAGACCATGCAAAGCTCTGCCACCAATGTCCCAGAAGTCTACAAGTGTGGCACGTGTCCGACAAATCGTCGCGCACTAGGACCTGACTGGTGATTCAGCTCTTTCTCCAAAGCGTGGTATACAGGGTGGTCCATGGATAGTGACCTGGCCAAATATCTCACGAAATAAGCATCAAACGAAAAAAAAACTACAATGAACGAAACTCGACTAGCTGGAAGGGGGAAGCCAGATGGGGCTATGGATGGCCCGCTAGAGGCGCGCCATAGGTCAAACGGATATCAACTGTTTTTTTTTTTTTTTAAGTAGGAAACTATTGTTGAGAGAATAAACCAGGGGTTTATGAATACTAAGGTAGATTCGTTTATCATTTTCAACGATTCCCTGAACGTCACATGAGCAGTAGCAAAATGTCGCTTATGTCTATTGGAATTAAAGCAAACTTGTCTGGTGGTCGAGTGTGCATGCGGTCACGATTATAAAAATAGGAATTTTGCTCTCTTGTTTGATAACAAAATCTATGACTACTAATAACTCGTCATTAAGCTGCTGTCATTGCACACGAACAGACTCCGGTGGATCTAATGCGGGAAGAGTAGAGACGGTTTGAGGTTTCAGCATTGTCGAGGTTTGCGGCTTCACGAGAGACACTTCCACCAGATTCTTCGGCACGCAGAACATGGAATAAACGAATTTTACTGTTCTCCTGAAAATACAGCCACGCCGTTATTACTACGTTTAGTTACATGTAGACAAGACAGGATGCATTGTTAAAGACTATTTACATCACATTATCATTTCACTTTCAATCAGATTATCTTCTTGCTAAGCAATTGAATTTCAGTTCATAAAGAAATTCTGAAGGATCAATATCCTTCCCCTGTCAAAGTTATGCGCATCACACATTATGTCAGGCAGCGGGTACTTGTTTAATCCCATGTATCAATGTTTCTTGTAGAAGCTTTCATGGTTGAAGCAAGGGAAGACAACCACTTACTCATTTATGTGCGTCCCTGTGAATTTTACAGAAAAACTTCGTCGATGTCTGGAGATTAGGATGAAATCAGACCTGTGATACAGAATATTACTTTATTAGAAAATGTTGTGGGGAAGGCTAACCAAAGACTGCGATTTATTGGCACGACAGAAAATGTAAAAGATCTACTAAGGAGACTGCCTTCACTACGCTTGTCCGTCCTCTTTTAAAATAATGCTGATCGGTATGGGATCCTTACAATATAGGAGTGACGAGGTTAATCGAAAAAGTTCAGAGAAGGGCAGTACCTTTTGTATTACCTTGAAATAGGGTAGAGAGTGTCACTGAAATGATACAGGACGGACATCATTACAACAAAGGCGTTTTTCGTTGCGGAGGAATCTTCTCACGAAATTCTCATCACCCATTTTCTCTTCAGAATGCGAAAATATTTTGTTGTCGCCTACCTACATAGGGAGAAACTATCACCATGATAAAATAAGGGAAATCAAAGTTCGTACGGAAAGATATAGGTGAAATGTGATTCGCAGAGCATCCGTGTAGATGTAGATATAGGTGTAGATTACGTAATATCGACATTACCAGTTGCCGTCTCCAGATGCGATAAATCCACGCCGCGCGGTCTAGGGCGCTGCAGTCATGGTCTGTGCGGCTGGTCCCGGTGGAGGTTCGAGTCCTCCCTCGCGCATGGGCGTGTGTGTTTGTCCTTAGGATAATTTAGGTTAAGTCGTGTGTAAGCTTAGGGACTGATGACCTTAGCAGTTAAGTCCCATAAGATTTCACACAAATTTGAACATTTGATAAATCCACTGAAGAATGTCATCAAGATATCTAACTGCTGTATTTAGTTCATTGAAGTCTAAAATACGTCGATAAATATACATCATGTAGTCACATTGTAAAAAAGGGTCTACTGTAAGTAAAATAAGGGTTTACTAGTGTTATAAGAGTTTCGATGAAGACCGCGAAGACGTTGAAGATGACGAGCTCCCTGGACGTCCCACTGCGTCATCAAAAGATTAAATCGGGGACAAAGTGAGATAAAAGGTTATGAACGAGCGCCGAATGACAATGAGAGAAATCGCTGGTGATGTTGGTACTCATGTGGCTCATGCCATGAAACATTTCGTATGTTTTTCGTATGAAAAGTTCGTCAGCATACTTTCTTTCTAACTTATTGAATATCGAACAGGATCAGCGGCCAATGTAATTTGCTTTGGAGCCTCCAGAACAGCGGTCGTCAAACTGCGGTCCGTGGGCTGCATGCCTACTCAAGTTTTCAAGCCGCTCTCAGTTCGTAACCGTATTTTGCAACAAGACGCAGCTGGTAACTAACCGCCGAATTCAAAAACGTCAAGTACCGTTAAGATATTCTTAAGGTCGCAGTTTTCCTGCTTATCAACAACCAAAAATACTTACAGAGACAGTAATATTTCATGATGTGCTTAGTTTTAATTGGCTTTGGTGAATTTGGATGTGAGGTACGTAAAGCTGACCTCTTATATCAGTGGTAGAGGAGTAAGTAGCGTCGTCACTGAGGGGCTAGAGGACGTGACAGGGGAACGTCTTTTTTTTCCTTCCCATAACTGTTAACTCATGGGCTTGCGCGTCTCGTACCGATCAGCTGCTATGGTATATATGTCAAACGGAAGTAATATGGATAGAATTGGAAGGAGAATCAGCATTGGTCGTACTTTTTTGCTTTATTATCCGCAAAATCGATTTTCGGTTCATGCGATCTCTGTAAGCTTGTTGATACCAGTGCCTACCAATTTTAATTGTATATTACAGCACTGAGGATGGTCACTAAGTGACCGACTTCGATTTTGCGGATAATAAAACAAAAAAAAAAAAAAAAAAAAATACGACCAATGCAGATTCTCCTTCCAATTCTATCCACTACTTGGTCGTGGTGCACAGAACACTCCATGGAGTCGCCAATCAAGGAAGTAATATGGCTTCTTGTTTATAGAGAGGTCCACTTCAAACGCGGTATACATTAGCAGCAAGGAATACGAAATTATATAAAGGCTGTTGTAATATAACTAGATATAATACAAGTAGAAAAAAATACGTTCTAAACATATATTAACACTTGTGATTTTGGTCACACTGCACAATGCATTTACATTTTCACTGATTGGCCAAAACATTATGACCATCTGCGTAACAGCTTCTTTGTCCGTCTTTAGAAAGCAACTCATCACTGATTTTGCGTATTAGGGATCCGACAGTTGGTTGATAGATATACGGAATTGTTGCATTAGATGTCTACTCATGGCTAATCTAATTTTCGTAAATAACGAGCCACTGATTTTGCGAACGTGGTGATTGCGCCCGACAGCAACCCAGATGAGTTTCATAGGATTCGCATGAGGTGAATTTGGTCACCGAGAGATCAACGTGAGTTCGCTATAATGCTCCTTAATCCACTGCATAACAACACTGGCTCCGAGACAAGGACAATTACTCGGCAGAAAGATGACATCGCCGTAGGGGCAGACATAAACATGAAGGGATGCAGGTGGTTCGTAGCTGTCAGCAGGTATTCGATTACTACCACAGGTCCCATGCAACCGCAAGACAACGTCTGCCATAGCACAATACTGCTTGCACCAGCCAGCATCCACGGCGCACTTAACGGTTCAAAATGGCTCTGAGCACTATGGGACTTAACATCTATGGTCATCAGTCCCCTAGAACTTAGAACTACTTAAACCTAACTAACCTAAGGACATCACACAACACCCAGCCATCACGAGGCAGAGAAAATCCCTGACCCCGCCGGGAATCGAACCCGGGAACCCGGGCGTGGGAAGCGAGAACGCACTTAACGTTTCGAGTCGCCGTTCACCTCTATGACGGTTCTTGGAGACGACCATCGACCTAGTGAAGCAAAAATATGATTCACCCGAAGAGCTGACAGGTTTGCATTGATCGACAGTCGAATCCGTCTGGTCTCGTGCTTGCTGCAATCGTAATTGACAACTCGTTGGGTCAACATGTGAACAGACCTGCTGCGGAGTTCCATGTTTAACAATGTACGATGAACGGTGTGTTCCGAAACACTTCTGCGTGTACCAGAAATGTTTTGTTTCGGCGGAGATGACACAGATCACCGTCTTTCCTGCTTCACAGAGCAGACAAGCCTCCAAACCTCACGTTCCGTAAAAAATCGGGAACGTCCAACCATTTAGCACCTAGTGATAGTTTCACTGTACTTCTAGCTTCAATCTGGAACCGCGCGACCGCTACGGTCGCAGGTTAGAATCCTGCTTCGGCCATAGATGTGTGTGATGTCCCTATGTTAGTTAGGTTTAAGTAGTTGTAAGTTCTAGGGGACTGATGACCTCAGATGTAAAGTCCCATAGTGCTCAGATCCATTTGAACCATTTGAACTTCTAGCTCTTTCCGTAGATGCTTATGACAGTAGCATGTGAACATTCGACCAACTACACCATTTTCCCAGACTTTGTGTAATAATAATCTGCCCTTTGTCAAAGTCGCTTACGTCAGTGGACTTCCCCAGTTGCGGACCATATCTTCACTAAGGAGATCCTCCGTCCGTGTGTACACCGCACACATACTTTTGCTACCACATAACGTGCCTTCAGAGCCACCAGGTGGCAGCCAACGTCGCGATAAGCAGTGGTCATTATGTTTTGGCTTTTCAGTGTAAGTACAATTATTGTTATTAATCGGTTAACCATCCGATCACGCAGACAGACCAACACTACTTCGTCAGCAATTTCAACTATGGGTCGCTAAGGGTGGCAGCAATGTGAAACAGAAGACTGTCGACACGAAGTGTTCCGAATGGCGCCGACTTTCTGCGACCAGCACTGAGGGGCTTGCGGCCAGCGTATCACGCTCTTATAATAGCTTATCAATTTGGGGCTAATAACTCATTCATTTATGTAGGTTATCAGTTAATAAGATCAGTACAGGAGCGGCCCAAGGTGCCGCCCCAAATGTAAGTTTTGGCTTCTGAGCAAAAAGTTTGACGATCATAGTTCTAAAGGAAGTCAACAACGATGTAGAACTAGGGAAACGCGTCATAACTGCTGACGAAAAGCGGGTTTTCAGGATGTGACGTCGAAACTAAGACTCAGCTGTGCCAATGGAAACATTCTGGATCGCCAACCGCGAAACAAGCTCGACAAGTGGTGTCAAATACGAAGCTTACGCTCACTCTGTTCTTCAGTTTTAACGGCATAGGGGAACATCAGTTCTTGCCACAAGGTCAACCTATAAATAAGGAATATTGCTCACACTTCAAATACAGTTTCCCACATGTGGCTTTTTTTTGTTCCTGAAAATGAAGAGAACCTAAATGGTCCGTTGTTTTATAACCATGAATGAGGTTAAAAGTGCCTGGTTGAAAGAACTTACGGGTATTGCATAGATCGATTTCCAGAAGCGTTTTGGGGATCGGAAAAAGTGTTGATATAAGCTATAACAAAGTGGGAACTATTTCGTAGGGATAATATTGATATTGACTAATAAATAAAATTCTTTCCAAAAAAAAAAATTTGTAATTTTTTGCAACACAATGTTGACAACTGTGTCACAAGCCCAAGATAGTTCCAGTATGTACATGGCAGATAGAGTACTGCATCACGTTAATTTCGCGTGATTAGAAAAAAGTCTCGCACACAAGTCGGAGCGAGGAGAACTGTAAATTAGCTCGATTGTTTAATGTTACTGAAGAAGTGCGACGGAACAGATGTGTGCATGATTCGTCATGTCATACTACTTGACAAAACATCAGAAAAGTAATCTCAAAGCTGAAACTGAAGTGTGTGTTGGATTACAATTAATCAATAGTGATACCTCACAGCAAGGGTTGGGATAATTTTAAGGAAAAACACATGGAAAATGAACCTACATATTTCGTCATTTATTGTTTCATGAAACACACTTTATTTCTTAACAACAATTATTGTAACTACAATTTAAAAAGCCCTGTTAAAAGAATAACGACAATCACAATAATTTAAAGAACTTGAACAAGGTCAATTCGTTAATAATAAACTTTAACAGTTCATACCATTAAGCACAGGCCTTGAAATCAGAAACGTACAGTACCCAGGTAAAAGTAAGAAGCTCCAAGCGGGTTCAACAAACTGAGTTTTATCAGTAAAATGAATTACAATTGACTGCCACTAAGCGTACTAGCAATTGCCAAGCATGAATAACACGCTAAACAAATAGAAATCGTTGACCCAAAACACAGAAAGTATAGCAAGTCACGCCACTGACTGCGGCTGTTGGAAAGCTCTTAACAATGCATAAGCTTTACACCAACAAAAACATTGAGAATGACCCGTAAATAAATATACAATCTCCCAGAATACAAGATAAGCTGGGAAGACATGAAATTTAAACGTGACTCCCAACTGCTACACACCAGCAGAAACACTGGGAATGACCCTTAAATGAATTCGCAGTCCCCCAAAATACAAGAGAGGCAGGCAGATACAACAGACGTCAGTCACAGCAAGCAGACAAAAAGCAGACAAGTTTTACAATGAGTGGAGTTAGCTAATGACTGAAAAGGAAAAGATCAAGTGAACATTTCATAAATAAAAGGCCTTAAAACTCAACACACTCCAGAAGTAGCAATAAGGGTGCAACGTTTAAACTAGTAGTTAGAGAGCAGGTACAGTGAAGAAGACCTTCTGGCTTGTAGAACACGCGTCAAAGTTTATGAGCTTACTGAATCCACAAATAGGCTAGATTAATAGTTCCCAATTAACTGTCGACACTCCGCTGTGGCACACGTCAAACGATCAACTTTACTTAACTTGTGCCAACACGATGTGGCTGGTAGAGGCACCAGCTTGAGGGCCAACCTAGACGTCGTACGACGACGAAAGTGTCGCCACAGCAGAAAGAAGACACGTCTCTGCTCCAGGCCCAGGAAACAAGACGCGTAGTCCGCTGACAAACCTACCTTGCCATTACACATAACAAGGGAACAGTAAACAGCCCAAATAAGGCTACAGACGAGAATGCCAAGGATGTAGCCAATATTAAGTTATTGCGGAAGCGAATACAAAAATGGTTCAAATGGCTCTGAGCACTATGGGACTTAACATCTGAGGTCATCAGTCCCCTAGAACTTAGAACTACTTAAACATAACTAACCTAAGGACATCACACACATCCATGCCCGAGGCAGGATTCGAACCTGCGACCGTAGCAGTCGCGCGGTTCCGGACTGAAGCGCCTAGAACCGCTCGGCCACCCCGGCCGGCCGAAGCGAATACACATACAGCTTAAAAGCTTAACACTCCTTAAAATCACTTAAAATTAAAATAGTGAAATATCAGAGCCTGCTAATACAATGACTAAGCATATTCATCTACAAAGGGTCCCTTGCCTTCGAGACAAACTACGTTACAATTTTAATTTGATCATTTAATTTATAACAGAGAATGCTTGTACACTTCCATGGATTATGACCTGCAACAATAAATTACACCAGTTACACTTACCGATGACCACGCACACAATCACTCGGAGGCGCATTAATATAACAGGTGTAATTCCTTATTAACACAGACGTGGCCTTACGATGACAAGCACCAATACAACAACACTTGACTCCCTCAGGTGTGAAGGAGCTGCGCCTTCCAGAATTCCAAGCCGGGATGTTACTGCCTCCAGTCCGTACAGGCAGTCTTCGAGGTGCCGTAAATTTAATTTCGCAGAGTAGGCCAGGAACTTGTCGACCAGATTGCACGCGACGTCCGCTGTTCTACCCACAACTCGCCGCTATCAATCTTTAACCCAGCCGGCAAGGATTGCCTCCGACCATTTAACCACTCGCGGCTTCTTGAGGCCCATATTGGGCAGCAGGAGTCCCCAAAACAAACAACTTGCCAGCCACGTGCCCTCAGAACCAGGCCCGCCAAACCAACAACAAATGCCTCGACAAAAGGCCGCAGCTTCCGATGTATGATCAGAACGATATCGGCAACCAAGTAGTTAGTGGCGCCAGTGGAGTGCCATTCCCGACAAAACTGAAGCCGCCACGGCTCAAATAGGAGTAGTATATAAGTATCACAAAATACTAAATGTGTTCAGAAAATTGTGAAATGATGTAAGACTTATTTGTTGACACATTGGACATTGTGAGATGTCTTGGTCTCCTGACCTTCGTTGCTTACATATCCCGCCCTCACAATCATATTCCGCACATAAAGACGCTTCATTCGAACCCAAACTCGATAAGATAAATTCAATGTTGTATGAATTCACATAAAAGATATACAAATAGCAAATGAATCGTGGGGTTAAAATACTCGAGGCTGGCGTACACATACACATTCAAGATACAACGGTCACAAGAGCCTTTAGTTCAGGGGGGACAAACCGTACGCCAGGAGGCCGGTCCCTTCAGAGGACGAGTCAACCTATCTACGTCGGCCGGCGACCGCCCTTAGAGCAGACAGCATTTGCCCGAGTGAAAGGGAGAATGACCCCGTGTTCGGCTTAAAAGCAAATTCCGCTACATTGTGTGGGAGTGCCCAGCCTACGCATTCTTTACAAACATAGCACGCAGTTTCACAGGGAGGCAGCAAACGCCAAACGCCGATGCTACAGATTTCCGGGTTGGTCGCCTTAAACGAAAAGTCATTCTCCCGTTTTAGAAGAGCAATGCTGATTGGCAGACGATATTTCTGACGCCTTGAGCTGAAGGAGTAATGGAAGAGACCGAAAGATATACCCCTTCACGTCTGGCATGGAGAGGGGCTGTTCCGTTGTCGCTCTTGGAGCGAGAACACGTAACGAGAGCGTGTGCGCTCGTACGTGTACTCAAAGAGCGAGGAAAAAGTCTCTCCTCACTGGGAGAGCACCTCTGTCGAGAGCGAATCGGAGTGCGGCTCTATATTGAGTCCTTGCGATTAAGCGTTGTTCACTGTGTTGGCCGCCACACTTATTGTGCGGTGTGAACAGACAGAGCTATAGTTAAACGCCTGCGAGCGAATTTATTGAGTGGCATCGTGGTGGACTGGTTATCTAACCGGTGTACCACGCCAATAGTTAGACTAGGGGCGAATAGGAGTCCTTGACTTCATCAAGGCGTAGGGAGAGTTTGATTGGCGAAGGTCAATCAAGATAGAACGAGAGTTATCTTATTTGTCAGCAGCGAGCGGCGCAGACAGCAGTCGTCGTAGCTTACGGTATTGTGCGCTACAGCTTTTGCGAGCCCCGTATTTCCTCCACAACAGTACACTTCACTGCACTTCACACGTGACATCCTCGACTGTACCTAGCAACATTCTAACGGATAAGTATTCAAGTTGAGTAGGCGCGGCTCTCAGCCATTCTGCCAAGTCAATAAAAATCTTAAACTTTGTATAGAAATTTCATTAGCGAATCCTATCTTTAAGACGTAACTTCACATGCCGAAAATTACCCCGGAAATAACTTGTTCAGTTCATAACTAAAAGTGCCATTGTGATTTCTCAGAATTTTTGCAAAAAAAATAAATAATAATTTTCATTAGTTTCAACACGTACGTAACAAATTCGTGACCTATTTATATATTCCACATGGGGAAAAAATATCAGTGCTCTACTTCCACCACTCATTCGTGAAATTCTACAGGAGAATCGCCAAGAAATGGAGTCACGAGACTGCTGATCAGGAGAAGAGAACTCCGCAGGCATTCATCTGCCGGCACTGGCGCGAGGCGAGCCAGTATCGCACAGACCAGGCACTCTACTGGCAAGAACTCAGCAACAAAAGGATTAAAGTGTGAACGTTGCATAAATAGGGCTGTAAATATCTGAATAGAAGCCCAATATATACACCATTGGAGCCTACGTGTCCCGCAATCTTGTATTCGAAAAGCCTGTGTAGCTGTATTAGCACATTGTACTACAGGCTTGAGAAGGAAAGACAAGAATATGCTTCATGTGTAATTACATCTCCCACATCCCCTCCCTACCCCAATTCCCGTCCCCGACCCCGTCCCCTAGTACCGGAACTGTAGATCAAAGCGTAACCCAGTGAGAAGCAGAGAAGGAACTCCAAGAGACAGACCTATAAACATACAGCAAATTTTGCTACATTCGCATTCGGCCTCTAACAAGATCAACAGAGATTACGTTCAGTACGTTCAGACATTTTTTTTTAAATTTCTGTGCTGGAATTTCATCCTACAGAGTACATCGGGGACGTCATCGGGACAAATATGACCGCACTGGACGAAATCCACACAGTGTCCGTGAGTGTAATGCTGTTAAATGTTCACCAATAACGGTGTACGACGCTGTCTATGCCAACACGGTTTGGTGCCTTTATCAGGGTAAAACGGGGTGCTACACACTAAAGGGTAGGAATTTCTATCTGAATTGGTCAAGAGTAGCGTTAGTTAGAGCAAATAAAATAATAAAAGATAAATTTTACATCTCTAGTCATTTTTATACAAGCATCTGCAGCCTATGTAACGATCATAAAATAAGCTTGATCGTCTTGTGCTCCAGGGCTGAATAACAGAAATGTTCATAAAAAGCACTACGGCTGCATTTCAGGCACTTTTATCGCAACACAACCGGTTTCATTTTATATGTAATCTTCAGGTGTAGTCGAAAGGTCATCAAACGTCTTCACAACTAGTTCTCCCACAGCGGCAAAATGACAGCTGCACATTTCTGCCTTTTTGTGCGAATTAGTTTTCTTGGCTATCATTTGTTGCTTTTCTATGGAGTTATTTGTGCTCTACTCTATTTTCAGTCATTGCTGTTAGAATGAATGTAACCTTCGCATCACATAATTCTGCACTTAACCAACATTAACAACCACAAAACATCTTAAATCTATCAACGCGCATGCCTTCCTATTACTTTTGCTTCTCTTCTTTTTCCTACCATCTAATTCCATTTCGTCTCCACTAAACTATTGACAACATAATTTCTTCCACTTCATCATACATTTTACGATCTCCTCACCATCTGCAGAGCTAGTAGGCAAATACATTTGTGTTAGTAGTGAATGTGCCTTTGGGTCTACCTTTGGCAGAAATGTACATATAAGATAATTACTCAGTCGTAAGTACATCAGGAGCAGGCTGCGGTTCATTGGCACAATACTGGAAAAATGCTGTTAGTCCACAAAGGAGACTGCTTACGAATAACTCATAAGCCGCATCTTAGAATATTACTCGATTATATGGTACCCATACTAACAGGGGATGTTAGTCGTGTAGAAAGAAGGGCTGCGCAAATGGTTACGGGTGTGTTTGACTCACTGAAACGCGTTGACAAACCTGAGTTGGCAGACGCTTATAGTCAGACGTCAAATATCTAGCAAAAGACAATTTTCAGAGTTCCGAGAACCAGTGTCATGTGAAGAATTTATTCAAACCCCTACGTACCGTTCCCATATGGACTGTTAAGAAATAAATTAAAACACACACAGATGTACTGTGTTTAAGCAGTCATTCTTGGCACGCTGCATATACGACAGGAACGGGAAGGAATCCTAACGTACTGCCTGACAGAAAAGTGAAGCACCCAAAATGGGACGAGGAAAGAGAGGATACTTCACAGACTGAGAGAGTATGTGGTTATATTGCAGTGATTACATAATCGAGTCACATCTGCAAATAACTTAGCAATATGAGACCACTAATTGGGATCACGTTGCATCCCCTCTCGGCTGGATGAATGCACTTATTTGGTTGATAACGATATCTTAAAGCCATTGCATCGTATCCTGAAGCAGGTTCTTGATATTACGGATAATGGTTTGATATTACTCTTACATATAGCTATGCAGTATCAGTTAAATGTACTACCAGTTTCTTATCATTAACTTTGTGGACACATGTCTGTGTGCTGGAAGAGAAAGCTCCTGGCTTCTCGTGTCAGACTGGATGTCGTTTTGTTGATTGCCGTCAGTAAATCTCATTGTGTCAGCCGTCCTTCCTTGGTGTTGGGTTAACCTTGATGTAAGTCAGAATGGCTCGTAACATCACCACTGCACGTATGCAAAGACGCTAGTCTAAGTGGTGAACACCGCGTCTGCCTGCACCGCAACCCCCCCCCCCCCCCCTCCCCCGTAGATAAACAGTGACTTCTGTGTACTCACGTATAAAGGACTGACGCCACGGCGCCAGTAAGCTAGCATGAGTGTGCTGATTTTCTTTTGCTTGAAAAAATTGTTCTGCCCGGTGAGATTCAAATGGTTCAAATGGCTCTGAGCACTATGGGACTCAACTGCTGAGGTCATTAGTCCCCTAGAACTTAGAACTAGTAAAACCTAACTAACCTAAGGACATCACACACATCCATGCCCGAGGCAGGATTCGAACCTGCGACCGTAGCGGTCTCGCGGTTCCAGACTGCAGCGCCAGAACCGCGCGGCCACTTCGGCCGGCCCGGTGAGATTCCATCGTGCTACTTAGTGCAGGGTACGAAACGCCCGACTCGTCGATATAACGCTGCTTCAGTTCAGTGCCAACCTCGTGAAGGTAAAATGTGTGTCGTGTACGCAAAGAGGGTGTAGTTTGCTGTCTTTTTCCCGAGTTTTCGAAACATTTGTGACATTTCTCAGCCGTTATGTTGGCAATAGTAGATTCAGCCCCTTCACCTGAAATTTTTGAGAGGTTGGCAGTTGGACAGGAGAAAGGAATTTTTCGGGGCTTCAGGAAAAGAGTTTCCAGGGACACGATCGGAGATCGAGGGAGACATGATCTGACGGAGATAAGGGGCTGTTTCCTTGACTTTTCTGACTTGGAGCAGTTGTAAGTTTTCGCAGTCCGTGGTAACGCCGTCCGAAATCCAAGCAGTTAGCTTTTTGCTTATCATATGCTTCTGATGCGCAATCTAAACTGCTGCCTGAATTCTAGTTTGAATTAGGGTTCTTTAATTTTGCATGAGTGAGCTTCACGGTTAGGAATATTTTGGTGTTATAGCCTTCAAGCAAGCTTCCTTCCACAGGATTACTCCCACAGCATTATTCTCACTTCTTGCTAACGTAATTCGAGGTTTGATTAATTCTGTTTCACTGATAATATTTGATTAACCTTGAGTGAATGAGCTTCTGTTAGAAGCCGATTACTTGTGATTAAGTTCTGCTTCATTTAAGAGTAAATGAGACTGTGTTAAAGGCTGGTTAGGTTTGATAAACCTTTGTTCCACTTAAGAGTAAATGAAATTACTTTAAAGGCAATAAGTTTGTTCCACTTTAGAAGAAATTAAAGGCAATAAGTTTGTTTCACTTTAGAAGAAATGAAATTATGTTGACAGCTGACTTGATTTCCATTGAAAGATCCTTAATTTGTCCTGTAGCTTCCCTGGTTAATTAGTATAGAGGTACCGATGTGCCGGTATTGTCCTTGTGTACAACAGTCAGGTAAGACTACGTGACACTGTTATTTCACATGCAGCAGTAAAAGCAGCTTGTGTACACATACCCTACCACGTACATAAAATGTAATTTAAGACGACCTCACTTCAGTGGCTCAGGGATCGAGCTGACTTTCAAATTTCAAATGGCTCCAAGTACTTAACATCTGAGGTCATCAGTCCCTAGACTTAGAACTACTTAAACCTAACTAACCTAAAGACTTCACACACATCCATGCCCGAGGCAGGATTCGAACCTGTGACAGTAGCAGCAGCGCAGTTCCGGACTAAAGCACCTAGAACCGCCAAGCCACAGCGGCCGGCTCATCCGAGATTTTATCGTGAACAGGTATGGCAAACTTGATAGTCACGGGAGCACATTATCATCACACGAACAGTTCGTAGAGACCTGTGGCATCCGTGGAAGAGCGTTTTCCTCTTGAAAAGAGTACAGTTTCAAGTTCCATGTGTGAATGATCATTGTCCTATTGAAAAAATGGCACAGTCGCACGAGTGGTAACACATAAGGTCGCAGGATGTCCATGACATACCGCTCTGTCGTCTGTTTTCCCTCAATCACTACTAGCCACGACGTAATGCAATAGTTGATCGCTTCCCATGTGATGATGCCCGAGGAACACTGCAGTGCCTCCCAAAAAAAAAGAAAAAAATATATTTAAAAAATGGAAGACTGGGACTTCTCGCCGTGTTGCCCTCATACTCGCTGACGATTATCATCCGTAGTGGTGCACAACTGTGATTCATCGCTTAACTTATTAGAATTGCATGCTTCTCGGTCACGGCACCCCACCAAACTGAGCAGTTTGTTTGTAAAATTTTCTCGGGCTTCCAGCCGCGTCAGGTGATTAAAATCCCACGAGCTTTCGACCGAGCTCTTCTCAGTCACTGTCAAGTGATAAGACTGACTGCTGTGTCGCCGTGGCCGCGTCGTTATATAGCCGCACTGATGGCTGTGACGTTACTAGTGCTCTTTCCGCTTGTGTTACCAGTTCGGAAGATACCAGTAAAGAGCGCTGCTACCCAATTTTTTATATGCTTCCCACTGTGGATTAGGAATTCTGAATAGATGCCGTCAAAAGTAGGTGTCTCCCTCGCTTTCATTTCTTTCAGAGTCGACGTTATTTTCTCACTACTGGATGGTCTGGAGTAGTGTGACCTACATGTATGGGTGTAACATCCTCCTTCGTACGGTCTAGTGAGTTGCCACTTCCTCGTTTTCTCAGCTGGCACCAGACATTTCTGCCTGAGGTACGGAAGTCTCAAACATTTCGAACCACTGCATGTGCTGCGTCGATACTGAAGTTCGTCAGGTATTTCACAGTCATCGGTGTTGCAAAACTGTTTGTACAGAGGTTCGCACTTTTCCGTCCATATATTCCTTTCGCAATACATTTCTCTGCTGTAGATAGTATAGCTCCAGTGCATCTTTTATAGTTTATACTTGTTGGTGGGATTCACCCCACACATCTGTCCAGATTTTCAAAAACATGTAGACCAGTTGGCTCTTTTAAAGTTCCATCTAGGTCTGGGAAATGATCTTATGACATGTATGCTTGTACCTATCTCAATAAGAACTAAATGGCTCTGAGCACTATGGGACTTAACATCTTAGGTCATCAGTCCCCTAGAACTTAGAACTACTTAAACCTAACTAACCTAAGGACATCACACAAATCCATGCCCGAGGCAGGATTCGAACCTGCGACCGTAGCAGTCGCGCGGTTCCGGACTGAGCGCCTAGAACCACGATACCACCGCGACCGGCCCTATAAGAACTGGGCGATATTGGCTGCATGGGAAGACGTCCAACAACACTCTTGACAGGCCATAATTGTCGGATGACACAAAACATAAATCGAGGTTGCGGTCTGTTCTCCAGGCCCAAGAATAGAATGATCACCGATTTTTAGGGTTAAAAACAAGGTGGAGGTTGCGATCTTCAGCCATAGTCAACCAGCTTGTTGCCATTTACATAGTTTATATTTCCATAGTCCACGAGGTCTAGCCGGCATCTGTGGCCGAGCGGTTCTAGACGCTTCAGTCTGGAACCGCGCGACTGCTACGGTCGCAGGTTAGAATTCTGCCTTGGGCATGGATGTGGTGATGTCCTTAGATTAGTTAGGTTTAAGTAGTTCTATGTTCTAGGGAACTGATGACCTCAGATGTTAAGTTCAATAGCGCTCAGAGCCATTTGAACCATTTCCACGAGGGCTGTTGAAGTCTCCGAAGTACGCCTTAGGGTAATCACTAGTATATTGTACGTGTGCTGGCCACACGGTTTCTAGTGGTTTATACATATTTATAGTTTCACGAATTCTGACAATGACTTCGTGGATATTATTCGTGCTGTTGCTAGAGACAGTGTGTGCATTATCTATACATTTCCGAATGTACGTTTCTACCCCATAAACCTTGACGTATGTAGCATCATGCAAATCAAATACAGATATTTAACCTCTTAAATAAAACTGCTCTACTGTTTCTAAATGAGTTTCCTGGATTGCTACCAAATCAATTTCGTTCTCATCTAGTACCTTGTAAAGAATTTGGTATTTGGCTCTGTTAATACCTTCAGTGTTCTGTTGGTACATTTTGACCAACTTTTCTGTACAGATGCTCCTTAAAAGGGCCGTTGCACTGCTTTGTCATATCGGCTTCGCTTGTAGTGATATGGTGAATGCCAGTAGATCACTGGGGTGGTATGGCGCCAGTACTGTTATTCGTTTAGAACCACCCAGGGGACATGTACACCTTACGGTATGCTGCAGACGCGAGTTACATCGTCTCCGCGATTTGTGTTAACTGGAGACCATGCATCAGACGGCAATTCCCTACTATGGCTACTGCAAGTCTCCGACTATAGTTGGGGTGATGCAGAAAGTTGTGGGGAGTCTGTTACTTGTTCTAGGTTGGCAGACATAGGTTTGTAAACTATTTACAATGTGCTTAGTGCACAATTTGGCGACCAACTATTGCTGGGGTCAGATGTGGTCTACCGGAATCTTCATGATCAGTACGGCTGCCATTATATTGCCATGCAGTCCAAATGTTGGGTCACTGTCACAAAAAAATTCTGCAGCAATCTCTACGGTTCGATCAGCTGGCCAAATGGAACCCCACAAAGAGGCCCCTTTCAGAAACTTTCGCTGATAAAGCAGTCTCATACTAGTACACAGCAAATGAGTTTGCTTCAGAGTGGTCACCCGACATCAGACGCTGTTCACGCCCCTTACGTACCCCACCAGGCCTGGTAAAATACGAGGCGTGTTATTTTTAAGTAAGTACCGTTTTGAAATTATAAAAAGACGTGCCAAGATATCTCAATAATTTTATTTTTACATGAAAGCCTGTACCTTAATCTACTTTTCTACATAATTTCCGTCAACATTGAGGCACTTATCATAACGCTGTACCAGTTTTTGAATACCCTCCTCATAGAAGTCTGCCGCCTGCCTTGTTAACCACTGCATCACCACTGTTTCGACTTCGTCATCATCTTGAAGACGCTGACCGCCCAGGTGTTTCTTCAAGTGCAGGAACAGATGGCAGTCACTGGGCGCAATATCGGGGCTGTACAGAAGATGATCTAGAGTTCCCATCGAAAAGCTGTGATGAGATCTTTGGTCTGATTCGCCACATGCAAACGGGAATTGTCTTGCAGCAAAACGATGCCCTTGCTCAACTTCCATGGACTGTTGCGTTGATTCTGGTGTGACGTAGGTCACCCGTGTTTCATCGCCCGTAACAATTTGGCTTAAGAAATCATCACCGTCGTTGTGGTACCGCTCAAGGAAAGTCAATGGACTGTCTAAACGCTTGGTTTTGAGCACATCCATCAACATTTTCGGTACCCAACGTGCTCACAATTTTCGGTAATTCAACTGCTCGATTACAATGCCATACAAAACACTACGAGAAATATTAGAAAAGTCATCTCGCAAGGGGGAAACCGTTAAGCGTCTGTTTTCTCTCAACTTATTGTCCACTTCCCGCACCAAACTTTCATTAACGACCGAAGGACGCAAACTCCGTTGTTCATCATGCACATTTATGCTGCCATCGTTAAATGCTCTCACCCATTTTATTACCATTCCATCACTCATAATGTTTTTTCCGTAAACTGCACAGATCTCACGATGAATATCGATCGCTTTTAGCCCCTTAGCACTAAGAAATCTTGCAACAGGCCGTACTTCACAGTCGGCGAGACTCACGATTATCGGAGGCATCTTAAACACTCAGTACACAACGTAAACAAGGAAGAATCAGACTGTAATGGCGTCAGTGCGTAGATTAAGGTACAGGCTGTCATGTAAAATTAAAATAATTGAGATATCTTAGCAAGTCTTTTTTTTTAATTTCAAAACGGTACATACATAAAAAACACGCTTCGTACCATACAGGAATAACACAAGTGCACTGTGATGGCCATTCCATCTGTCAGAGTCAGTTTCATCTGTAATCGTATTTATACCCATAGATGGTGTGTATGTGTAATAAATTATATTGACGATCGATCATGTCTCCTGCAGGGTTCACTTTTTTTGTCAGGTAGTGTATGTGACTCCAAGCCAGTCCCATTCGCTGGACAATTCTTTGCCGAGTATGTGTGTAAATGCAGATATAGACAGTGGACTCAGTATCGAACTGTGTGGGACGCCGACAGTATACTGGATTAGCTCGAGGCTCACTCAAGTCCTTCAGTGCAGCAGAGTTAGGCGCTCTGAGGGTTCCCTGTAGGACAGTCTCGTCCCGGCAGCAGCAGAGTGGCGGTTGCTAGGCGACGGCAGGTAGTGGCTGCCGTTTCATCAGCGCCCGCGGCAGCTCGCGTGTCGAGCCGCGGACACGCGATCCCCCGGCGCTAATCACGCCGCCCCGGGCCGTGCGGACGCGCGCCGCACAAAAAATTAACCATTCCGGCGCGCCTTGCCGCGCCGCCACCCCCGGTCTTTACACAATTTCTCAAAAATGACAATGCGCCGCGCCGGTGCGGTGGTCACGCACCCACAATTACGGGCCGCCATCCACGGCGTCTGTCGCCTCTCCCCTTCCCTCCCCGTCGCAGCCGATCAGCGCGATCGCGGCAGCCCGCAGTCAAACAGAAATTATTGTTCCGGGCGCGGGGCGGGGCTCGCTCCCTGACCGCTCTTCCCACGGAATTCCTTGCGTCTAATGGCTAACGACTTGAGTGCAGGGTACGCACATTAATATACCACGCGCTTCCGGTCGGCCATTGTACGGACGTGCTCAGTGTCCGTCTGCAACTTCACACATGCTACCGAACGGGCCTACGGAAGAGAGACGTTACATGCCACGAATAATTATTCTATCATAGACAGCAAGTAGTTTTCTTTTTAACCAGACCGTTCGTAAGTGAATGTTTTTGAGTCAAAGAATACATGGGAAGTTTTTAGAAAAAAAAAAAACAAATGCTACTGCAAACCAGTAACCCTCCAGCCCCATATTTTAACGAATCAGACCTACATGTATAAAAAAAGATTCATACATCAGTTTTTCAGGCTTCTCAATGTATCTGGTTCCTAGTGTCTGAACTGTGTGTTGTACAGCGGTACAACTTTTTGCAACTTTTGAGGTACATTCAGTGGTGCGTGTGGATACTGTCTGTAAATTGTGTAGCTGTAAAGAGTTAATAGTAGAGACTTAATAAATTAAAACTACAAGTCTGATCCTGAAGTTTCGCTACACGAACATCGAAAATGTAATAAAGATAAATTTGTTTAAATATCTTCAACAGGCCGGCTGGTGTGGCCGAGCGGTTCTAGGCGATTCAGTCGGGAACCGCGCGACCGCTTCGGTCGCAGGTTCGAATCCTGCCTCGGGCATGGATGTGTGTGATGTCCTTAGGTTAGTTAGGTTTAAGTAGTTCTAAGTTCTAGGGGCTGATGACCGCAGATGTTAAGTCCCATAGTGCTCGACAGAAAATAAGGACCCAAAAACTGTGCGACAAACCCTTACACAGAAACTTGACCCAAAAAAGGACAAGATAAAAATTAAGGCAGTCAAAACTACAGCAACAGCTGTCATAGTTGAGACTGCAACACAGGACGACTGTAAAAAACTGCTCGAGTCAGCAAAGAACATTAACACAATCAAGTGCGAGCCACCACGGAAGAGACGACCGCTAGTGATCATACACCACGTGCCAGACACAATCAGCGACAAAGACTTTCTTGAAAGCCTCTATGAACTGAACCTTAGTGAGGAAGTTGAGAAAGAGGCTTTCCTGAAAGAGACAAAAATCAAATTCCGAACAGGACCAAGAGGGCGGGGATACAATCATCAAGTTATTGAAGTCACGCCGAATCTGCACAAAATTTTGACAAAACGGGATAGAGTCTATATAGATTTCCAGTCTCTAACTGTCAAAAATTTCGCCCAAGTCCCCACCTGCTACAAGTGCTGTGATATTGGACACACCACAAAGCAGTGTAAAGACACCGAAATCACGTGCTCCAATTGCAAAGGGAAGGGCCACATAAGAAATCAGTGCAAACTAGCAGAACAAGACATCTGCATCCCCTGCAGAATCCGAGGCAAATTGTGTGCCAGACGAAGAGGTCTTGATTGTCAAACACATAAATTCCTCCAAGATCGACTGCTACAGAGCTTCGATTATGGAGAATGAAAGCAGCCCAACACTGCCCCAATCAAGAATGCAAAAAACGAACTATAAATCACCATCGACTATTAATCGAAACCACCAAAGAGCTATAAGCTGGCGCAGGCAGATGGGACTGCTTCCCACTCACCCCACACACACAGACGATATCCCATCTCTTCAAGGTATGCACGCATTACATGACAGTTATATAAATACCATGGACTTCATCGATGACATGGTACTTAATGGAGCTATACATTATAACATAGCCAAACAACTTAAAAAACAGATGCAATACTGGGTCAGCTACCAGCAATCACTGCAGGCAAGAATTGACGAGCTGGAATTTGAAGTGCTATACAATCCACACAACAACACCGATCGAATACAAAACAATAGCACACAAACAAACACGAACACAGACAAGTCTGTAAACCTAAACAAACACACGGAAAACGAACAAATGGACAATACACAGAAATCTCACGCAACACCTGATTATGCCAAAGCTAGCAGCGAAGAAAGAGTAAATGACAACACACCAAAAAGGTATAATACAAAAAGATGTATAGGACATATAAAACCAGTGAATTTTGTATCTGGAGGGATAATTAACCCTGCAGATCATACACAACAACGCATAACACCTCAACAACATAATGAAACACAACAGATGACCGGATGTAACGAGACATATAAGAAAAAGGTAGTAGTCCTTGACACAAACCTACTTACGGGTAATCACGATAGTGACGATGAGTGTACAGATAGTGATAGCAAAAAGAAAGGTGACGACAGTGCAATAGGTAGTGTAAACATAAGAAAAAGTAAAGGTGAAAGAAGAAGAGCCGCAGGTAACAGCTCATCAGCCTCACCACCATTGAAGACGGAACAAGACACCACACCGGTGACATCTGCACTTCGAGATAAATATAGCGGAATCATCCCATATGTAGAAAAAGAGCAGAAGAGAAAAGTCGGCCAAACACCATGGCATGCTGACTACAACAATGTAGAACTAAACTTAAGACTAAGTAGGCTAGAATATAAGGATACTTTCATCACAGCACAAAGACTGCTAACCAGACTACTTCACCCATTAGGCAGCTATGTATGCTTCCCGACCACTGAACAATCTGACAGAATGACTTTAAAGACCGCAAACATACCTACAGACCCAGCAGAGCTAGAAAAATTAGTCATACTAGCGTGTAGTCGGAGGGGGGAAACATATAACCCACACCAAGTGTACAAGGACCAAGTGAGGGCACATGGCAGAACTGACTTTGACTACTCGCAAACAGGACACAAATTCTACCTTCATGTGAAACACCCATGAAAATAATACAACTTAATGCTAATAGAAGCACACTCGTTAGTGCAGAACTGCCGCGAGTAGCTCTGGACTTGCAGGCGGATATTCTTTGCCTGCAAGAACCTTATGTGACAACCCAGGGAAACTTAACTAACCTACCCTGGGACGCTGTCACAATCTCAGACAGACGAAACTACAAGGCTGCCATAGTTGTCCTCAACAAAACTTTAAATATCACTAAGATTACGCAGCTATGTAACAGTCATCTGGCCACAGCAGAAATAACTAAGGGTCGAGACACATGGGTGGTCTCATCACTATACGCACAGTACAGTGACGACATAGAGCCATACCTACATATGATACAAGACATTGCTGAATACTCTAGAAATAAGAACCTAATTATATGTGCAGATATCAACGCTAAATCCACACTATGGCACTCGGACAGAACGGACGACAGAGGACGGAAAGTCAACGACGTCATACAGGAGACACAACTACATATTATAAACGAAGACGGACCTACACCTACATACAGAGGTCCAGGCGGATCTGCCACCAAAATCGATATTACTCTGGCGAATGACAGAACATTAGGACGACTGCAAAGATGGACCATACACGACTCTCTGACCACAAGTGATCACAACATAATAGAAATAAGTCTCACAACAAACAATTATCGCACCACACACAATACGACACACTTCAACTTTAAAAGAGCGAATTGGGACAGACTACAACAAATTGTTCAAAATGAGAATATATACAACATACAGGGAAGCGTGGACTACAGAGCACACAAACTGACACAAATCATCCAAACAGCACAAGAAACAGCAATACCTACGCACACACACAGCAAACAACGGGAAACACCATGGTCAGACGAATTAACCAGACTCAAACGTGACATGACAAGGAAACGAAAACTATACCAGAGGACATGGATACAAAGAGACAAACTACTGAGACTAGCTGCATATAGGGAAGCCAAAGAACTCTTCAAAAAGACATTATTTAAGACCAGGAAACAACATTGGGAGAGCTACTTGACCACACACACACAACAGAATATCTGGGGGGAACAATACAAGATCCTGACAGAAAAAATAAAGACCCCATTGGCATTAAGCACGCTACGGCAGGAAGACGGCACAATGACAGTGGGATGGAGAAACACAGCACAATATCTGCTGAACAAACTCCTCCCGGAAGATGCCTCAGACTCAGACACACAGGAACAGATCACACTCAGACAAGAACTTCATGAACAGTATAACACCGACGCCGTCACCTGTCCCTTTGCGCACGAGGAAGTTGCGGTAGCGATAAGAGAGCTAAAGAATAAAAAAGCACCTGGACCCGACAGGATCCATGCAGAAGTGCTTAAGAGGCTAGCACCACAGATCACCCCATACTTAACAGAACTACTAAACGACGCCTTAAGGCTAGGCCGTGTACCGACAGTCTGGAAAACCTCAAATGCAGTCATCATACGAAAATCATCAGACAGAGACCAATCAGATCCGAAATCCTACAGACCAATATGCCTCATAAACACCATGGCAAAAATCCAAGAGAGGCTACTGTGTGACCGCTTGCAGGCTCACAGAACCCTACTTGGAATGAATCCCCACCAGTTTGGATTTCGGAAAGGGAAAAGCATCGATGATGCAATAAACAGAGCTTTAGAAATCACACAAAACACAGATAAAACATACTCTTTGGCAATCATGATAGACATCGCAGGAGCATTTGACAACCTGTGGTGGCCAGCACTGTTTCTGAGGTTACGCCAGATGGAAGTACCCGCAGCCCTATACAACAGTCTTTTAGACTACTGCAGAGACAGAATAGTGGAATGGCGCGTGGGCAACCGGAAGGTAATAAGGAAAATTACCAAGGGATGTCCGCAGGGATCGATCTGTGGACCCATCTTCTGGGACATAATTTTTGAACCTCTCCTGCAACTGCTGGAGGAGGATATGAGGACAGACGGTGCTGTCGCCTATGCAGATGACCTACTGGTGGTCATCTCAGCAAATACAAGAGCCCAGCTAGAGGAGAAGGCGAGTGGCACACTGCAGACAATAACACAATGGTGCAACACAAACAAACTCAAGATAGCGGGCAACAAAACAACATACACACTGCTCAAAGGGCAACTCAGACGCAATCCATCTATTAAAATACAGAACAACAACATAAAGAGAATGACGGTAACCCGCTACTTGGGCGTATACATAGATGAGAAGCTGAACTTCCATGAACATATCAGAATAACAACAAACAAGGCAGAAAAATTACTACATAAACTGGCAAGGATTAATTCAGGACAATACAGACTTCCTCTGTCAGTCACACGAACTTACCACTGCGCACTCTTCGAATCAGTGCTAAGCTTTGCGGCCAGTACATGGGCGCACAGACTCAACCTCGTCACAAACAGAACAGCGGTTAGGCGAGGGCAGAGAAGCGTCCTTCTGCGACTATCGGGAGCCTTCGGCACTACATCAGTTGAAGCACTGTGTGTCGTGCTAGGAATTTTCCCGATAGATATCACAATCAAATATCGGGCCGCTCTGTACTGGTTAAAGATGGGTAGACTAGACCAGGTCAACATATTGACTGGTTCCCCGCTGAACAATAAGCGGGACCTCAAAAAATGGAAAATCGACACATGGCAACAGGAATGGGGCACAAGTGATAAGGGACGGAGAGTCTATACATTTTTTCCGAACATAACGGAAAGATTAAGAATGAAACATGCCGATCCTAGCCGCGGCATGGTGCATTTCTTGACTGGCCACGGACCTTATCCCACGCACTTAAATCGCGTGAGTCTTAGAGACACATCAACGTGTACATGTGGAGGTATGGGAACCCCCGAACACACAATCCTATTCTGCGGGAAATACAGACAGCACAGGAACACACCTGGGATACAACACTTACAGACAGAGGAACACATATACGACGCGATCAGAACACCTGAACTTTGGGACATACTGAACGCACTAACAGACAAAATTTCTGACGAATGCCACAAAGAATACAGGAACAGAAGACCACACAGACAATAAACCTATATGCAGCACCCAGACAGACACCATAGTGTGGAAGAACTAAACTAAGTCTCAATATAAAACAACTGACATGCAATAGACTTACATAAGTAGACCTAAAACTGACAATAGATTAATGTATAAAATTAGACATAAACAGTGTCGGCGCACCGTCGCAATTGCCATCAGCTACCACGGCACTCTAAACCTGTATACAAGTAACCAGATAGAACATAAATAGAGATATCAAACGCCACAACTAGAATAGAATAGAACTTCCTAGGCTAAGGTTAGGGGACTGAGGATCAGAGGCTTGAAGATAAATCCCAAGACGCTCATCCTCAGTCCCCTACGGTGGTGGGACTATCATCTCTTCCTTTCCTATCGTCTTTTCTCCTCTTCAGACTAAACTATTCCTTGTATTTCCTTCTTCCAATTCAACATTAATTTTTGTAAAATTTTTGTTAAATCGGTTTTGGGAAAGCTGCCAAAGTAAAGAAAAAAGAAAAAGAAAAAAAAAAAAAAAAAAAAAAGCACAGACCCGCCTCCACGTGGCGGGACACGGGCAACGGTGCGACCGGATGCGGGAACTGGTGTGAGTTTCATCAACTACATCAGAGTCCGCACACCGGTCGTAGCGGCCAAGTGGTCAAAATAGACCCACCTTAAGCACTTAGGTGGTGGGTCGTAAAATCAGGGCGGCAAGTGAAAAAAAAAAAAAAAAAAAAAAAAAAAAAAAAAAAAAAAAAAAAAAAAAAAAAAAAAAAAAAAAAAAAAAAAGTGCTCAGAGCCATTTGAACCATTTTTATCTTCAACATTTCGCCGCCCTGTCAGCACTCTATAATTATTAATTTTAATTTTAATAATGAACAGCCTCAGTTGCACCATTTACCTACAATTTACCTAGGTTTCAGTCGGGTTAACCCAACCTTTATCAGAATAACAGTATCTACTGTTTGTCCATAGTGGACATTGCCAAGCTAAAACTACAAATCCATAAATTATCGTCAAACTGTAAAACTTACCTGGCACTGCCTCGGCCCCACTTCGCTACCGCGATGCTGCAGCCTAGAGTGCTGTACAGAGTTCCAGTACAGCACTCGTGGCTGCCGCATCGCGATCACGAAGTGGGGCCGAGGCAGTGCCAGGTAAGTTTTACAGTTTGACGATAATTTATGGATTTGTAGTTTCAGCTTGGCAATGTCCACTATGGACAAACAGTAGATACTGTTATTCTGATAAAGGTTGGGTTATCCCGAGTGAAACCTAGGTAAACTATAGGTAAACGGTGAAAGGGTCCTGTAGCTACCTTTCATTAGTCCGGTAGCCCATTTTCATTACCATTTCTCTTTCTTTTCCTTGTTTCTCTTTTCTCTTTACTCTCATAGTGGCGTGATTGAATGAATGTGGTTGTGTGTCACGTTGCTAGACAGTGGCGTAGTCTGCTGCAGAAAGTCTGCGATAGTCGTACAGATTCCGCAGCAGTTGTACAGAATAGCCAACTCGCGTAGTGGTCAAGTAGGCAAAGAGGTTTTCGCTACTTGTGATAAATCCACCTGCGTTAGGGTGGTGGCGGAAAAGACATCTCTGGGTTTTCCGGGCCACGCGGAGCGTGGAAGAGGCTGGAGAAGCGGGAGGCAGTCTGCCGCCGGTACGGGAAGCGTCCACAGCTGTGTTCCAGTCGAAGAAGGGTGAGTTAGACTGACCGCGTGGCGCGTTGTTACTTGGCAAGGGGAGAGCTGTTAGCTTTTGGTATAGCTTTTCAACTCTGAAAGATTGCTTTGCCTTGTCGCAGCAAGGAATGCAAAACTTTGGCAGATGTTTCACTTAGTAAATTTCTATAGCAGACTTGGGTCCACCGGAAGAGCGCCACACAAAGGTGTCGATAAGAAGTGAGCACTCGCTTCTGTATGAATGTCTGTTTGCCTTCAGCTGTGCCTGTATAAGCTTTCATTTTTCTAAATATTAATAGCTTTGCCTTCTCGTAAATTTTCCTTGCTTAATGTATCTTTCGTCCGTGGGGAGCCGACCACGTGGTTGAACATTAAAGTTTTATTGGGCTACCGTCATCACTAACTGTCTGGTCTCATGCTTGTTTTAAAGAACTTTAACCGCTCATGATTGTGTGATGTGCTATTGTTGCAACTTGGACACGATACCTACGAAGTGCGTCTCCACAAACCACGTGGGCACGCGGGTGTACTGCGAAACGTGTACCGCTTTACGAGTTATTGCGATCAGGCAACAGCAGTGGTATGAATGATTCACACCAATGATTTTAGGAGTAGATTATAACGGTGAATGTATCGATGCTTTTCTTTAATGTCTTAGGAATAAATGATTTTATCCACAATTTTTTCTTGTGTTCCGAGGTTACGTTTTTGCACCTACGCCACTCACCTCACAGCTTTCCCGTTAGCACATCCAACGCGTTTCCTTACGCACAGGTCCAGTGATTAGTTTCCTTCTTTATTTTAAAACAAGTGCTTTAGATTAAGTCTTATTTTCAGGTGTGTTCTGGGAGCCGATCTTATGCAGTGTTCATGCATTTTCTATTTTATTTTAAATGTTTGACTGTCGTGAACAGTGCGCGGGCAATACTATTAATTACATTGTATCCGCTATGAGCGACATCACAACGTATGCATTTTTATGAGTTTTTGGTCTGCGATCAAATTAATTTATTTTCCGACTCGACCAAACCTTCGATTAGTTGTATGGTTAGAGTCGGTGGCGACCCTTCTTCTCACGTTAACTTCCCAAGCAATAAATATTTACATTCCCAATAATAACTTATTAACCCGTAGAAACAGGTTAGTTACAACGGTGCAAGTGAGACTGGTCATTATTAAAATTAAAATTAATAAATTAGTTTCCTTTCGTTTCATTCTTGGAATTTTCAGCCAGAAAAAGATTCCGAAAGATTTTCGTGTAGGTCGGTAAGTGTTCTCATTCTCCAATACTGGATGAATATAATCTGGATAATTTGCGTTCCATGAGTTGCAGTGTGTCTCAAGTACGAGGGGCGTTCAGTAAGTAGTGCAGCATGTTTTATTCTGAAACCAGGTTGGTTTCATTCAGCATTCCAGTACACCATATTATTCCTCACTCTTTTGCTACAAAAGCCTATTTTTCAACATAATCTCCGTTGAATAAGACGGCCTTACGTCGCCTTACTGCGAGGGTTCGTATGCCATAATGGTACCAGTCTACAGGTCGACGTCGGTGGCAACGCCTTGCTCCATCAGTAACCTCCCCGTCATCCCCGTACTGCTTCCCGCGGTGTGCATCCTTCATTGGGCCAAACAGATGAAAATAGCAAAGTATGTGTTCCGGGCTGCAGGGCGGAGGAACAATCCAGTGAGGCTTCCAGAATGAGATTTTCACTCTGCAGCGGAGTGTGCGCTGATATGAAACTTCCTGGCAGATTAAAACTGTGTGCCGGACCGAGATTCAAACTCGGGACCTTTGCCATTCGCGGGCAAGTGCTCTACCATTTGAGCTACCCAAGCACGACTCACGCCCCGTCCTCACAGCTTTACTTCTGCCAGTACATCGTCTCCTACCTTCCAAACTTTTGCAGATATATCAGCGCATACTCCGCCGCAGAATGAAAATCTCATTCTGGAAACATCCCCCAGGCTGTAGCTAAGCCATGTCTCCGCAATATCCTTTCTTTTAGGATTGCTAGTTCTGTAAGGTTCGCAGGAGAGCTTCTGCAAAATTTGGAAGGTAGGAGACGATATACTGGCAGAAGTAAAGCTGTGAGGAGGGGGCGTGACCGTGCTTGGGCAGCTCAGATGGTAGAGCACTTGCCCGAGGAAGGCAAAGGTCCCGAGTTCGAATCTCGGTCCGACACACAGTCTTAATCTGCCAGGAAGTTTCAATCCAATGAGGTTTTGTGGGGTTTTCTCTCGGGTGCGCAGACTTGTGTCAGGTCTTGCATTTTCATGAGAAAAAAGTAGTTCGTTTGCATTTTTGTAGTGACGAACACGGAGAAGTTGTTTATTTAGTTTCCTGAAGGTAGCACAATACACTTCAGAGCTTATCGTTGCATTTTTATGTAGCACATCAAACAGAAGACCCCCTACAGAGTGCCAGAAGACTGTCGCGATGAATTTATCGGCTGAGGGTGCGGCTTTTAACGTTCTTGTCGGAGGAGACACGGTGTGGTACCGCTCCATGGATTGCCGTTCTGTTTCCAGTTCGAAGTGATGAATTCATATTTCATCACCTGTGACTATGTCCGCCCCATAGGTGAGTGGTCAGCGTCACGGATTGCCGTCCTACGTACTACACAGATATGTAATAAAAAATGGGGGTTCCTATTTTTAAAAAAACGCAGTTGATATCCGTTTGACCTCTTGCAGCGTCATCTAGCGGGCCAACCATAGCGCCATCTGGTTTTCCCCTTCAAGGTAGACGAGTTTCGTTCTTTGTAGTTTTTTCGTTTGATGCTTATTTCGTGAGATATTTGGCCCGGTCACTATCAATGGACCACCCTGTATATACAAGGTGGAGAAAAATTGTGTGGTGTCACCGCCAGACACCACACTTGCTAGGTGGAAGCCTTTAAATCGGCCGCGGTCCGTTAGTATACGTCGGACCCGCGTGTCGCCACTATCAGTGATTGCAGACCGAGCGCCGCCACACGGCAGGTCTAGTCTAGAGATTCACTAGCACTCGCCCCAGTTGTACAGCCGACTTTGCTAGCGATGGTTCACTGACTACATACGCTCTCATTTGCCGAGACGACAGTTTAGCATAGCCTTCAGCTACGTCATTTGCTACGACCTAGCCAGGCGCCATATTCAGTTACTATTCTGAACAGATAATATTGTGAATCATGTACCGTCAAGAGCGACATTCATCAGTAATGGATTAAAGTTAAGTATCAAGCTAAGTACGACCGCTTTCTGAATTCTAATTCCTTGTCATGTTCCAGACCTCAAGTCAGTATCGTTCTTCCCTATTTACGCCAGCCTGCGTGAGCTAAAACGCGTGCATTTCGGCCTCCTCTAGTAACACGGTGTTGGCTCTTCTGCCAACACAACAAATTGTGTCACTAAACATTAACACTGGATAAGCTGATGCTAGTAGGAAGCAAATTTACTAACGTTGCGTTGGTCGACAACGCACCAATTTTAAACTACGGAAACTTGGCGCCACGTGCTCCGGTTGCGCTGGTGATTGCCCTGTTGCCGTTCGTCGGTTGACGGACAGCAATATGGTTATCGGTTTGCACATACAAACGTCCCTTGTTTTGTCACTGCCCCAATGTGATATGCACACGTCTCGAGTAGGTCTTGCTGTTTGCCTCGACCTCACGTCTGAGGCATTCATACATAAGCTTCGCTTTAGAGCACACCCACGTCACCCGCGATTTAGTCATGCAGTAAGCATGGCGGCACAGTATTCGTTGAAGAACAACGAAATACGGTTTTTGTTTATGAAATAGCCGACAGTTATGCGCATGAGACTCGACGGTTGTGTGTGGAACGGTATCCGGCAGGACGCCACCCACACCCGCAAATGTTTACAGCAATTCACCGGCGACTTGGCGAAACAGGCTCGTTAGCGGGACATCATGGTGATGCTGGAAGACCTCGAACACGACGGGGCGCTGCATTTGAAGAGACTGTTCTCGAGCGCTTCGGGAAGCACCTACGACAGGTATTCGAGCGGTTGGAAACGATATGGGGGTCACGCATCGGTTAGTCTGGGAGGTTTTGAGGGATGACGGCCATCATCCATTTAGTTTCCACTCTGTCCAAGACCTAGATCCTGTGGCAGACTATGAACATACGCTAGGATTTTGCCGGTGGTTTCTGCGACGTGTTGCACGAGATCCCAACTTCCCCTCCATTGTGTTATTTACCGACGGGTGCACCTTCCATCGGGATGGCCCTTACAACACTCGAAACTTTCATTACTAGGCAAGAGGAAATCCTCACGTCACGTACGTCCATGGACACCAGGAACGATTTTCGCCGAATGTTTTGTCAGGCATTGTGGGTGACCATCTGATTGGGCCGGTCCGTCTACCTCCTCGAGTTTCCGGGGCAAATTACATTCACTTTTTGCAAGAAACTCTACCCGCCCTTCTGGAAGGTGTTACCCTGGACAAACAGCTACGCATGTGATTGCAGCATGATGGGGTGCCTGCACATAGCAAGCGCGCTGTGCGCGAATATTTAAATGAACTCTTCAACGGCCTGTTAATGGGCAGAGGGCCTCGTAGGACATGGCCCCCGCGGTCACCAGAACTCACGCCTCTGGAATTTTTCCTGTGCGGATTCTTTAAGATTCTAGTTCACCCACCTGGGCGCGAACCACCTAGAAACGAAGAGGAATTAATGGATCTCATTCAACATGCCGCCAATCACATCAGGGAAATGCCAGGAATCTCTGAAAGAGTTCGGCAAAACACCGTTCGACGTTACCAAGCTTGTGTCGCGTCAGAGGGTCGCCAGTTCGAGTACCTGCTTTAATTAAACAATGTAGTAACTACAAAATCGCCCGAGAAAAACTGGACTCGCGTTCGGGAGGACGACGGTTCAGTCCCGCGTCCGGCCATCCCGATTTAGGTTTTCCGTGATTTCCCTAAATCACTCCAGGCAAATGCCGGGATGGTTCCTTTGAAAGGGCACGGCCGACTTCCTTCCCCGTCTTTCCCTGATCTGGTGAGACCGATGACCTCGCTGTCTGGTCTCCTTCCCCCAAAACAACAACAACTACAAAAAAGGCCCTCTTCAGGACCGACACAATTTGTAAAAGATTTTCTGTAATACTAACAGCTATTGACGCGTTTGTTCCCGGTACTTCTTATCAAGAAACTACAATGCATGTGTCGGGACCACGGCAGATTCGCCTCCAGGCTCCCAGAGTGGAAGGCTGGTGCGCTACCACCGAACGTGCGGGCCGGCTTGGATACGTCGCGATCTCCGGCAGACAAAGCATTCGCGGTCATGCGTTGTCCAGAGCATCCGGCAACAACGCAATCCCGCGGCCATTCGGAGCGGTGGCACTAACTTCCCGTTAGCTTGAAAATTGTGCGTTGTCGATCTACACAACATCAGTAATTTTGGTTCGTACTGGAATCAGCTCTCCAGGGTTAAAATTTCGTGACACAATTTTTCTCCGCCCTGTATAGTTTCTAACTTTAATACTTAATTTCTTATAATAAACTGATAACTTAGGTTTAACGCTGCGTTAATAGATTATGATAGCGTTTTAAATTTATAAATATGGTCAATAATTGTATGAAATACTGAAAATCAAAATTTTTACTGCCCGTGAAAATGTTTAGATAGGCAACCCGCAACTGACACTTGGTGACTAGTTGACCGTTGACCGTTTCAATCATTAATATTCCTAATATACGTAGTCCAGTTACACTAATCTGACCACCATCTAATTTCGACATTAACGTCCAACAACTATTCGCGGAAAGCCAGTAACAGAACTGGCAGTGGGGATGGAGGGAGGGGGGGGGGGGGGCGATGTTTAAAGCTTGTCGGTGGGGCGTGGAAAAAGTTCAGTCATTGTAGTAATGTAGGAAGGAAGTGATTTATCTGACGCCCAAAGGGGCATGATCGTTAGCTTTTGGGCCAAAGGTGGAAGCATTTCAGAAACCGCTAAATTGTAAACTGTTCGCATACAGCCATAGTTAGAGTTTACTTTGCCTGGAAAAATGGCGCTATCCAAAACAGACCCATAGGCAACAGTGGTGCACCATGGGAAATAGATGACAGGGGTGAACGACGGCTGCGGAGATGTGTTCGGGGACGAATAGCCGTGCAACTGTCGGGCACTGGCCTCCTAGATCAACAAAGGGCCTACCAACACTGTCATCTCAACGAACGGTCAGCAAACGTTCCGGTATACGGGCCACTGCAGTAGGCACCTGGTTCATGCACCCACACTGACTGCTCTTCATTGTCAGTGAGGGTTGCAATTTACACGTCAATACTGCAACTGGACGCTCGTTAAGTGGCGACAGGTGGTGTTTCCAGATTTATTTTTATTTAATCGTGTCAGAAGCATCGTACATAAAATCAGAATGATTAACACATACATATCAAGTATATTACAAATACAAAACGGATATAAAAGTATACAGATATATAAGCAGGGTGAAGTAGCTTTTTAATTTTATGAAGTCTTGGACCAGAACCTGGCCACGTCCAGCATTCATCAAATCCTTCATGGTGCAGGTGCTTGGGCACAGCACACACTGCGTGAGGTGGATGGTGGTTTGAGTGTGTCCACAGTCACACAGCGCCGGTTAATTTGAGAGGCCCCGTTTGCGCATATTCTCTTTGGATCGTGTGACACCAGAGCGCAGACTGTTAAGAGATTTCCATGTCGTCCATCCTTCCACATGGCCGGGAGGAAGTTTCGTTTGGGACCAACCATTCCCCAAGGTGCGCGTTTTCTTCTCGCCACATTGCCAGCCTCACTTGCTGCGGTGTCCCGACGATGTTTTCTGCTGTGAGCAGGAAGCTTTTCCTGGATTTTTGTCGACGGCGGGCTGGCTGGTGTTTCTACAGTGGGTGGGCAGGTGAGGTCAACACCTTTGTCTTTTCCTTCCTGGCCGCTACTTTCCTTCTAATATCTGGTGAGGCCACGCCTGCCAGGCAGTAGAATTTATCAGTCGGGGTTGGTCTCAGACAGCCTGTGATGATGCGGCAGGATTCCTTAAGCGGTATGTCCACTTGCTTGGCGTGGCTAGAATTGTACCACACTGGGTACGCGTACTCCGCTGCTGAATAGCACAAAGCAAGAGCTGTGGTTCTCGCTATTCCAGGCTGTGCCCCCCATGTAGTGCCCGTTAGTTTGCACACAATGTTGTTTCTCGCTGCTACTTTGTGTTTAGTGTTCATGCAGTGCATTTTATAGATGAGTGCTCTATCCAAGGTGACGCTTAAGTATTTTGGTGTTTCGCAATGTTCCAGGGGCACTCCTTCCCAGTTAAGTTGTAGTCTTCTTGCAAATCGTCTGTTCTTTAGGTGGAAGGCGCAGGTTTGAGTTTTCCCTGGGTTGGGTTTGAGATGGTTCCCCTTGTAGTAGGTGGCAAGCTGTTCGAGGACTTCTCACAGATTCTGTTGAACAGTTTCAAAGCTGTCTGCTTGAGCGCCAATGGCGCAATATATGAAGCTTTCGGTGCCTTGGGGGAGGGGCTGGTCATTAGTGTATATATTAAAAAGTGTTGTGGCCAGTACGCTTCCTTGGGGGAGGCTATTTTTCTTTATCCTCCACCGGCTTCTCTGTCCCTGAAAATCCACGAAGAATCTTCGATTCTGGAGTAGGTTTCCGATCAGTAAGGTTAGTCTGTAGTCCCTATTCATTGTGTATATTTTCCCCAGGAGCAATCGGTGGTTGACTGTGTCGTAGCCTGCTGATAGGTCTAGGAAGACAGCCCCGGTGATATTCCTGTTCTCGAACCCATCCTCTACGTGTTGCGTTAATTTTAGCACCTGTGACGTGCAGCATTTGCCCTGTCTTCAAGCCTGCTTGTTGTGGGATCAGGAGGGGCTCGATGGCGTCCGTGATTCTGTGGAGTATCATCCTTTCCAAAACCTTGTACATATGGCATAGCAGAGAGTAGTAGTTTTCGCGATTGTCACGTTCTTTGCCTGGTTTTAGGATGGCAATGACTCGCGATTTTCTCCAGATTTTTGGAATTTTGCAGGATGTCATGCATTTGTTCATCATATCGACTAGCCATTTCCTTTTTACAGGTCCAAAATGCTTTATTTGCTCGACGCATATATCATCAAGGCCGGCTGCTCTTCGCATTTTGCACTTGCTGATCGCCTTCTCCAGTTCCGCCAAGGTAAATGGCTTGGATAATTCTTCGGTCTCCTGAGGGGTGTTTTGTTCTATGCCCCTCTTTTTTTTGGGTTGTTGTATCTTGGTGGTTTCCCATTTGTGAGAAACTGGTGTGAAATTTGGTCTGCTGTGAGGGACACGAGAGAAGCCTCCGCGAAGGATGTGTCATTTACAACAAATTCGGGCGTCCCCTGGGCAACGGCTCTAAGTCGGCAGATTCTCACACCAGAAGCATCACAGTAGAGCGAAATAATGTTTCCAGATGATGGAGGGTAGTTGGCTTGTACGGCGTGAAACGTCTGAAAGCAAAGACCGTGCAACAATAGTCGGAAGGATCCAGAACGGAGGATATTTGTTGGTTGATCAGGTCATTCTGAAAGACAGAAAGCATCAACACAAGTATTTTGCTATCCTTGGGGACCACATTCTCTACAACATGCAGTTTGTTTTTCCTCGGTGAGCCGTGTGTGGCTCGTGTTCGTGCCATGACGTATTTTACACGTTTTAACGTACTTCTACCTCACTGCGTTAATTTAAATTACTACTGTCACAGAGTTGCTGCTTTGCCTGACGGTGCGCCGCGTTAGCTGCGCGTATCGATATATATGCCTTCTCGTAGTATCTTTGCTCGACTGCTATTACTTCCCGGTCGTTGTCTGTCGTAGGCGAGTTTGAGGTTACGAGTTCGGGCTGCCAGTCAGTTGGAACGCGTCTGGAGAGTAGTCCGAACCTGCCAGGCGGGGAGTTGCAATGCAGCACTTGTGCAGTCGGGTTGGAGCATCAGTGAGGTCTGCGTCGACATGGCTCACCCGACCATTGCCGCCACGCATCACTTGAGCCGGAACACGGTCTTGGTTGAACGTCGGTCGATCGTCCTACAGGAGGACGTGTTTTGGCTCGCCGATCGTTCATGAGTCGGCTGTGTGTGTGTGTGTGTGTGTGTATGTGTGTGTGTGTGTATCGACTCTCGATTTGTCTTCTTGTGTGCTTAGTTACTGTTGGGTATCGTTCAGGCTTTCATGCAGTGTTTGTCAGGTTGTGTGTGCAGTTGGCTTTATTTCCACTGACGACTATTTTAGACGTTGTCGGCATTCTGAGGGTAGTCGGTTGGTTGCTGCGGACCATGGGGGATCTCCGTGCGGCGCAGTCGGCTGGGTCCGTTGGCGGTCCCTGTGCATTGTTGGAGCGTGTCTGGAGCTGCCCGATCGCTACGAGCTTCGTGGCTCACCGATCCAGGACGTAAAAGTTGAGTGGTGTTTTATGTACGCAAGCCACGTCCATTCATGTTGTGTGGTTCATTTCAGTGGTTATACATATACATATTTGATTGTGGATAACTACGCCCGTAACATTTTATGTTTGAATTCTCGTTTACCGATTAGTGGCAAGCATGTCATTTGTTGGTCGGTCTGTGGCTGTCCCTTGGTTGGGTTCCCACACATCAAGTGTAGTTTGGCTCACCACCGGTCTCACCTAAGTGAACGAGGGCAGACCGACCCCCTGGAGGCTTCTGAGTGCTGTTGTCTTTACTGTCTTTCTCACCGGTGTTCAATTGTCTGTTTATAATCTATTATAGCCAAAGATAAAAGAAAATTTCTTGGTTTTACTTTGTTTTATGTAAGAAAGTTTGAATTCCGGCAAGCCGATAGTTGCTGAAAGGTTACTGCCAGTCCGGTTTCAGCAACTTAAAACTTAAGGCTTATGGATATTTTTTTTTTAATTTTTGAAAATTAATTGTGGGCCTTCAGCTTTGGAACCTTATTCTTAAAATTACCTTTCATTGCGGCTTGGAATCATATTCTTAAAATTACATTTCAAGCTTAAACGTTGTGGCCTTCTGCCTTTGAAAAGTTATGTTAATTTATCTTAAAATCTTGAAAATATTACTGTGGGCCTTCAGCCCTTTGTATTCCATCTTGTTTATGTTTGTCTGTCCACCCTTGCCTTGAGGCTTTCAGCCTAGCTGCAATTTATATATTTTATTTTTTTTATTTGCTATTTTAACTGCATTTTTATCTTGTTCGTTTTTAAGATTTCTTGTTTGGAGGCCTCCAGCTGTGAAAGAATTGCATTTTGAAACTCGTAGTTGTAAAAGTTCGGCTGTGTGCCGCTTTGGTTGTAAATGTGTTATTAAATTACAATAAATTACAATTTTAAGGTGAAACCGACCCCAACTTTATTTGGCACCTTCCACAATCCTAATCACCTGTTCTGCCCAGCGGGTTTAGCAGGCGCCTCACTCGGCATTATGCTATCTGCCAGTCGGACAATGCAGCGTGTCACACAGCTCGCAGTGTACGTGCGCAGGTCGAAGAGCAGCAGGATGAGTTTACAGTCCTCCCTTGGCCACCAAACTCCCTTAGTTTAAACCCAGTCGTAATCTGTGAGGCCACTTCAGTCGGGCTGTTCGCGCCATCGATTCTGAACCGAGGAATCCAGCGCAGCTGGCCACGGCCCGGGAGCCAGCGTGAGTCCACCGTCCTGCGCGTACCTACCAGAAACCACAGACTCTCTTCCGGCACGTCTCGCTGCGGTGCGCACTGCAAAAGGCGATGATTCAGGGTTTTGACAGGTTGTCAGTTAATATGACTGGAGAGTGTAGTTAGATAATAGTCAGGTGGAGACGTAGCATTGTTGTTAGATAACAGCTTGGGAACAACGTAGATGTTGGTAGACGAATAAAGAGCTCACATATTTTGAAGGAACGTCGTGATTTTCTTTCCAAAAGGAAGATTTTCTACGAAACTGTGTAAGTAAATAGTAGGTGGACTACAATTCGTTTCGAGAAATCTTTAATTCACAGCCAGTTCTTAGCGTGATATCTAATCTCATATTTATTTTATTTTTTCAGTTTGTGTTATTATATGCGGTAGTCGCTGGTATTGCTGTAATAAAGCAGTCGTATACGTGTATGCATGACTTTATGGAGAAGGCATGTCTAGAGAAATGGATTACATATCTTTTAAAGAAAAGATATTCCATAGAGTGAGATAATTAGGTTTACTGGCGCGCTCTACACCAAAAATAGCTACGGTAGAACTTGCAGAATACGGTGTGCCTGAAGAAAGAACGAAATAACTATTTGTAGGAAAAACAATGTTGCTATTTAATTTCTGACGAGGAGATTATTGTCTACTTTGTAAAACTGATAACATATCAGAGAAAATAAAGGAAAATATTAGTGAAGAAAATGGTCAAGAGTGACAAGACAGCATGTACAGAAATCAACTCAAAAACTGCATGCAGGAGACAAAACACTATTTCATCCATAATTACAAAGCCTTTAACCAGACACGTATTCTACAAAGCTTACAACATATTAGTTACAAAACCAATACAATTAAGTTTTCTTGGTTGTATGTTTCAATTATTTCATATTATCACCTGTCCTAGCTTCGCAAGGGTAGGACTAAGTATCTACAGCCGGACAACTTCTCTGACGTAGCGGTAGTTTTGTTTGCAGGCCAGTGTATACAGTTATAATTAAAATTCAGAGAACAATGTTAGCTAGTCAATACAATAACTTTTATATAACTTAAACTATCCAAGCAGCCCACACCAGGAAGCTCTTAGGAGCGGCATTTGAGGGTAATGATAGGATCAGCGAGTTAGTCATTCCGTCCGATTATTTCCAGGATTTGCCTACGGACCCCTTCAGCATTAACTCTATACCAAAAAAACTATTCTTACCAGATTAATATCTGCTATATCACCTGCCGGCCGCGGTGGTCTAGCGGTTCAGGCGCTCAGTCCGGAACCGCGCGACTGCTACGGTCGCAGGTTCGAATCCTGCCTCGGGCATGGATGTGTGTGATGTCCTTAGGTTAGTTCGGTTTAAGTAGTTCTAAGTTCTAGGGGACTGATGACCACAGATGTTAAGTCCCATAGTGCTCAGAGCCATTTGAACCATTTTTTGCTATATCACCATCGGAGGTCACTTAGGATGAATCTCGAACCAGCCTGTTTTGCAGTGGTTGCTTATGTAAACGTGGTGCTCCACTCAGAAGGCTATATCCTGTGCCTCTTTTGTACCCACATGGATGATTCCAAGGAGTTATGCCATTCAGTGCCAGATAGAAATGGCATCATTTTCACAGCTTTGGAGGACTTTTATTCATCATAGTTCAGCGAATATGTACGAAATACAATGACGGAAAAAAAATCGCAACACTAAGACGGAGTTGTGTTACATAACTGAAAGTCGGGATGCGGATTTCTTACATCTGAAAGATGATGTCTATTCAGATTTCGTGCCATATGAGTGGTGCATTACTTTAAATAGGAACTGTAACGGTCGCGAGCGTTCGTTACGTTTGAGGCTGGGCGTGGTGAGTTGATGTTAGTCATGGATGTCTTTAAGGAGCCGAAGACCACATTGTCGACACATCCTGAGTTTGAAACAGAACGTGTGGTAGGGCTACGACAAGCTGGATGTTCCTTCTGCGATACTGCGATTCTGCAGAAAGACTTGCCAGGAATGTAGTCATTGTACATGATTGCTGGCAGCGGTGGTCACGAGAACGTACAGTCACAAGAAGACAGCTCTCTGGATGGTCATGTGGCTCTAGATTTACTCGACGTGTGACTCTGGCACATCGCACTGCATCTGCAGCAGCTATATGAGCAGCTGTCGGCACCACAGCGACACAACAAACAGTTACAAATCGGTTACTTCAAGGACAGATCCGAGCCAGACGCCCTGTAGCGTGCAAAGCACCACCATTAGCAGCTACAGTGGTGTCTAGCGAGAGCTCATTAGAAGGCAGGGTGAAGGTCTGTTCTATTTTTTGATGAAACCTGGTTCTGCCTCAGTGTCACTGATGGCCGAACGTTGGTTACAAGGAGCCCAGTGGAGGACGTATAACCAAACAGTCTGCATGCTAGACACACTGGACTACGCCTGGAGTTATGGCCTGGGATGTGATTATCCCACATACCCTGATTGCAAATTTGAAAGTCAACTTGGTAATTCGACCGTTGTGCTGCCATTCATCAATAGAATTCCATGGGGTGTTTTCCAACAGAATAACGATCGTCCACATACAGCTCCTGTAATCCAACATGATCTATAGATTGTCGACATGTTGCTTTGTTCTGCTTGATCACCAGATCTGCCCCCATTCGAGCACATATGGGTCATCATTGGACGATAACTCCAGCGTCGTCCACAACGAGCATTAACAGTCCGTATAGCACCTAATGCTCGACAAAGTGCAACAATCTTGGAACTCCATCCCACCAACTGACATCTGGGACTTGTACAACTCAATGCCTGCACGTTTGCATGCTTGCATTCAGTATTCCAGCGGCTATACCAGTTACTGACGTACCGACATTTAACATTAGTAATGGCTTATTCGCGACTACATTAGCCATTGAGCTTGGAATGTTAATCACTTACATATATTACCTAGACAAATGTATTCCCAAAATTTCATTATTCTACATTAAAAACCTTGACATTAAAACCCTAACAAAATTGCTACAATAGTACCTGAGATTATTCCGAACATGCACAAACCGCGTTGGGGAAGTTTAATTTATATTTGTATAGAGGTACGTTTTTCGTATTGGACAGAGTATCTGCATCTGTTCTTAGTAACTTGAAACATCCGAAGTTTCTGGAACTGATGTGCGGTAGTGTGACTGTGTATTTCAATATGACAACACCTTAATAACTGAGATGCAAGTTGTTTTTATTAGGACGATGGTGGGAGACTTGATTATGGCTGTAATGAAAATGGAATGGAGGTCGGGCGGACATGTAGTCAGGCGAATACATGGAAGATGGACCAAAGAGTTCCTTTACGTGCCTCCAAGAGATAATAACAACCTGTAGACTTGTAAACTTGGGTTGTAAGTCTGATTAATTAAAGGCACTACCTAGTACCATTTCCACTAACAGCAAGTAAAAACGATCTCACGTGTTAATCTTCTGTTTCTTGGACCGTGTAGACATCAGATTACCTTACCTACAGCAGGGAATTCTTTTTCCGACATAAATTACTTGATTAATGATGAGAACAGGAGACGGCCGGTGTGGCCGAGCGGCTCTAGGTGCTTCAGACTGGAACCGCGCGACCGCTATGGTCGCAGGTTCAAATCCTGCCTCGGGGATGGATGTGTGTGATATCCTTAGGTTAGTTAGGTTTAAGTAGTTCTAAGTTCTAGGGGACTGATAACCTCAGATGTTAAGTCCCATAGTTCTCAGAACCATTTGAACCATTTTTGAGAACAGGAAGAAACTACAGATGAATAACAGATAGAGAACGGTAATTAAATCGGTTTTGTCTTGGTAGAAACACAACAAATGCAAGGTAGTCTTGTCACAAAGAGCAGCATTTCGCCAGATCACAATTTGGTGCTATACGGCGAGCCGCTGGTTTGCTGTAGGTCAAGCTAAATGTATAGAAAACAGCCATAGAATCAAATTATAACCGACGATAACTCGTCCAGTCCCTATAGAGATTGAGAATCGGAAAAGAAACGGAGTTTGGTCTTAGAAACTGAGAATAATGAACGATAGTTGTTAACCGTAAGGAGTCACGTAGTATTAACACGCAAATAGGGGCACCGCGACGAAGCTTACCGTACTAACATCAGTAGGACCGTAATGCAGGTTGCTCGTGGGGCATATCATACGTCTGCATCTTAATCCTGGACAAAGCTCCTGCGAGCATTCTACCACGAAACGTCTTGACTAACACTGACTGAATCTACACATGATTGCTTCCAAGTTGAAGGAAGCCAACACGTGAATTGCCAAATGGCATCAACTACCGCACTACAGATAGTTACGAAGTGAATCTAAGATCTGTAACGAAATGGGGTTGACAGAGCGTCTCTTATTAGTTTTGTAACCTCGGAAGCTGCACAGCTGGGCGCCTCCTCTAACAGAAAAAGATCCCTGTAATCAAATTGATTGGGGGTGGCAGTGCAAACCTTCCCTAATACTCTCGGTCAAGGGGAACACTAGCACCCCCCCCCCCCCAATCCCCATCCCCCGTCACGGCTTGAGGTTGGCGACCCTGTGTTGGTGCCAGACCTGCAATTTAAATTAGGATCTAACAGTCCCGGAATTTCTGTCGCCTTCTCCAGTTTTTGAATTACTTGATTGGTGTTCATGAAAATTGCTCAGCCCCCACAATCTGATAATTCTGTACTCAGGTAAGCCATTTATGGTTTCAATTGACAGGGACAAATTGATGTTAGTACGTAAATTGGTAGGTAAATTTGAGTCGTGGCGTTTTGCTGGCGCGCCAGCGTATTTGCAAGTACTTCGCCTTCGCACTCTTATCTTTGCTTGTGGCACGTACTGAGTCTTGGCTGCCTTATCATCGCCGGAGGAGTTAACTGGAGGCTCTCCCGAAGAACGGGACAGAGGGCGTTCGATGTTACCTGAGGCCGGCGTGCGCTTGTAGTGGAGCGGGAACCAACCACGTGTGTGGGGCAGCTTGGTGGAGATCCTTTCCTGCCGCCTGTGAGAAGGCTTGTTGCTGCGTTGGGTTACGCGCTGTTAGTTCAGGACACGGCTGTCTACGATAGTCCGCTGCCTTATTGGCGCCTGCTGTACCCGACGCAAGCCATATCGGACGTCCAGCGAAGAGTTATGTGAGATTGTACTTACGGCAGGTGTGTCAAGGTGGAAAGCTGCTACCTCACTTTTGGTAACTGAAAGCGTATGGGTGTTACCATGGAAGTAATGTGGCTATGAACAGTTCATGGTGTTTAAGACAGGTGTTAAATATTAATATAATGCACGAGGGTGCCTCTTCCAGCTCGTGGGAAATTGTTGCTTGATGTAATACGTAATCAGCTGCAAGGCCGTAATCTGTTTATCAAATATACTGTATTCGAGGGTTTGGTAGCTTTAGTGCAGTGAGCACCAGTAAAGCTTATAATGAAATTTTCAAATGTGCTCGTTACGGTTTTCACTGAACAGCTGGGCATAAGAGTTCACGTAATTTAATTGTGACTAAGATTGGAGTGCCCGCTGGCCTTGCTAGTAATTGTAAGTTTTTTTTATACCTTAATATCAGGCAATTCTCCTGATAAGATTTGCGCTGTTGGTTGTACCTTGCCCGTGTAGTTCATTCGTAGTGGGACAAAGGCAGGGTGCCGTTTTATTAGTGAATAATTTAACCTGTTATTTAATATCTTTTGGTGGTTGTTTACATTCTCCCTGCGGACCTGTTCTGTGCCCTTGTTAAATGTTACATGTTTTGGAGTAAGCGCTACCTTTCCACCCATGCGTGCCGGGGCTGTGAAATCCTGGGTAGTGGGAGGTTACTCCGGGTCGAAGATCGAGAAGCGGGTCCTGTATGAACTGCCGCCTTCCGCCTTGGCTTCTCCAAACTAAGTTTTCGTTCTGCCTTCGAGCGACCTGGCGTCACTCCTCGCTAAGTAATTCTGGCGCTAATTATATTTACTTGGGTGTTTATTATATTTATTAAACCTTGTCTCAAGAGCATCATACAATTGTGAAAGGTTATTGCTGTGCTACTTTTAGTAAGACTTTGCGCTGACTAATTGTGTTACTGGGCTTTGGAGCCGAAGTTTGAAACCTTAGTAAGCTTTAGTGATATTGATTGACTTGAGAGTGAAACACGTGCCTTTATATTTTCTCAGTGTCCAAAGACTAATCAGAAATATTGGTGTTTTAATTTAAGCCGTCGGGCGCATAATTGTAAGTGGTTTTGAAATTTTCTTATATATGAGATAGACTTAGTTTCATAAAAAGACATTGGTAGCAGATTCACTAAATTCTTGTGACTTACTATTCTTATTTCCTAAAGTAATCAGAATTAATATATTGTTTTTAAAGGAATTTGATTGTTAAATTGTTAAGTAAATGATTGTGAAATAAAACGAGTGCTAACGAAGGGGGTCCAGTCCTTCCTATTGTTTCCCTATTCCCTAGTAGAAGAACGTTTTCAAAATTTTATTGACTTTGTAAGTAATTAATTTGTCATTAATTCATTTATAGGCCTGTGACTGCACGATTGAACTCATGGTTAATTAAGCAATACGAACGTGGGAACGTGTTTACAATTTTTTTCTCATCTCTTTCTTTGTAAGAAGGGTGGACAGGACTGGATTGCTGATGAGAATTTTCCATGTGCTTTCTGAGAATTTTCCATGTGCCTTCTGCAGGCTTTCTCAGACTTTCTGAGACGTTTCCATGTCTTTCTGATACTTTGCCAAGAGCTTTAGGCATCTGCGAAAAGTTTCCTGATTACTACTGTCCCCTCCAAGGGCACCGACTAGATACAGCTGCCCTTGTAGGAAACAGGATTCCCTCCTACTTACAGACACATTTTGTAACCAAATAATGCAACCTACAGGGTGACAATTATTGAACTGTATGAAACAAAAACATAAATTAGTTGCAAACAATGTCGTGCACACACTTTATTCAACACGTAAACGTCACTACAAATATTCGGATTTATTTACGACATGTTCGATATTCCTGGCATCATTGGCGATGATGTGGCACAGACGAACAGCGAAATTCTGTATGACCCGCTAAGTGCCTGAAAATCGATGCTGTCGATAACCTCCTGAATGGCTGTTTTCAGTCCAACAATGGTTTTGGGGTTATTTCTGTACACCTCTTCATTATAGCCCCACAATAAGGAGTCGCTTATGTTCAGATCCGGAGAATATGGCGGCTAGTCGAGCCCTTTCCAGTGGCCTCTGAGTGCCCCAGAGCCAAAATGCGGTCCCCAAAGTGCTGTTAAAGGACATCACCCTCCTCCTTCGATGGATGTTGAGCTCCATCTCGCTTGAACCACACTTAGTCGAAATCAGGCTCACTTTGGATAACGGGGATGAAATCAAAAATGGCTTTGAGTACTATGGGACTTAACAACTGAGGTCATCGGTCCCCTAGACCTTAGAACTACTTAAACCTAACTAACCGAAGGACATCACACACATCCGTGCCCCGAGGCAGGATTCGAACCTGCGACCGTAGCGGTCGTGAGGTTCCAGACTGAAGCGCCTAGAACCACTCGGCCACACAGGCCGGTGGGGATGAAATCACGTAATGTTCGGCAGTCACTATGCCATCAAGGAATGTCACACCTATTATTCCGTGGCTCTACACTGCACACCACGCAGTAACCTATTGAGGGTGAAGAGACTTGCCGTTCGCGAAATGCGGATTCTAGGCCCCCAGATGCGCCAATTTTACTCATTGACAAACCAATCCAAATGAAAGTGGGCTTTGTTGCTGAGCTAAACCATATTCACATCAAAGTCCTGTTCATCAGTTCTGTGAACAATAGCTACTGTTCCATAGTCCTGGGGTTAATGGCTGATTGGTTTGAATTTTGCGTGGGAAGAGATGCAGGTTACCAATAACAATTTATCGTATTGTCTCCCGGTTGGTTCCCATCTGTTCTGCAGCTCGTCTGATCGATTTCCTGGGGCTGGTTTGAAACACAGCGCTTGTCTTCTCGATGTTTTCAGCCGTTTTCACCGTTTTTTGACGGCCGACATTGCCAACACTGTCAACACAAACATTACGCGTGGCCTCAAATTTGTGAATCAAATTCTTGGTTGTTAGAACACTTGGACCGATTGTCTTCAGCTTTAACTCGGACGCAAACTTCCTTTGAGCAAACTTCCTTTAAGCCGCAGTTGGGCTATTATTGCTCTCATAGTAGGCCTTCACAAGCGTTATACGCTGAGGCACGGTGTACAGTGACATTTATACGTGGAAATGGCCGACAACAAATCATAAATATCATGGCGAAGTATCAGAAAGACATCGAAACGTTTCAGAAAGCACAAAGGAAAGTCTCAGAAAGCACATGGAAAAGTCTCAGAAAGCACATGTCACACTATACGTTGAAAATACACAGAAAAAACGAACTTTTATCTTACTCTGAGTGAAAGAAAGTGGTCTTTTATTACTTTACCATAGATTTCTGCTTATGCTGTCAGTAACTCTAGATGCCAATAGTAACATTACAGAGTATGAAGGCTGTTCTTCGCCCTTCTTATCAGCCTAATTATTATTTCGTTTGGAAGCCCTGTCAACGAACGAACCATCATAGCCGTTGGACTTCAGTGTCTCTTTTAAGAAATGCAGATCCGACTACAAGCTATCATTGTAAATGATACGGAAGGCACACGAAAGCAAAGTGTTGGACACAGCTTGTTTCCGGAGGTGGGTGTTAGTGTGAAGTCACATGTAAATACATATTTGTGTTTGTAGGCTTTCTATACAGTCTGTTTCCCAGGCTGTTGTTAGACCTTCTACAATCGATCTAAGAACGGGATACAGCTCTCATTCGCTAACTGCAAGGTTAAATTAATTTGAGGATGAATGTCATTTAAGAAATTGTTGAATCTATGGTTCTTATTTATTGTGTAATTATATAGCTAATATGTCATCCACATAGCGGACGCAGCAACAGGGCGTAAGTGGTGCACTGCTTATGCTTCTTCAAAGTGCTCCATAAAAATTTCAGCTGCTCCTGGAGACAAAGGTGAACTCATAGCAACAGCGTTAGGTTATAATAAGATTCTCCTTTTTATGTAAAGTAGCTCGATCGAAGACACACTTCGACGCATTGAGAACAATTTCCTCCCTGGTTATCTGTGTAGCATCTGCCACACAGAACTCACTTCGAAGGTTGCAAGAATGTCAGTCACAGCTATCTTCAGCGTGTGTAATACTTATAAAAAATGTTTGGAACTTTTCAAGAAAAAATTGTTTTTTCCGTTTAGGTGTCTCTGTTTCCCCGACAAATGATTTGCTAAAAAGTAAGCTGAATTTTTAATTGCGTCCGTTATTGGTCACAGCAGGCACCCATCTTTGTGTCTTGCTCTGCTGCTAATCTATCCATTTGCAATTTGCCAAGGTTTCTGTTATTCGGATCAGTGTTTAACTTGTGAGACAAAGGATTAACCAACAGCAGTTACATCTTTTTGTGCTATTTCACAGTGTCCTCAACAACTCTAGCATTTCCGTTAACCGCTTTGGCGATCACGATGCTTTCGTTTCTCCTGAGGTCATTAGGAGCTTTCGTTCCTGCGCCGAAGTGTTGGTCATTGGCGGTTTCGTTTTCCGCAGGACTCTCGTCACTTCCTGTCTTACTTCTTCAACCTAAAAAAGCAAAATGTAGAAGGAACTAATGAATAACATGGACAAAAAAACACCATTCTGGATCCAAAACGAATAGCGGCCAGTCAACCTGGCGTCAGAGGACCGAATAAAGAAATCATCTCTGTTCTGGACAAAGATCTGAATTTCTAAAGAGCACTCAAGAGAATTCTGGTGGAAGAAATTGTAAGTGCCTTCGAAGCACCCACTACTTCAGAAGTTTAAACTGAGGCTTATTTCTTGAACTAATACTAGCACTATCCATGGAGAGTATATTTTAGACCTCTTTCCCGCTACTTGCGGTCCTTAATCTCGGTGTTCTATACATCTATTCTCCTTTAGGGTTTGAAGGATATAGCTGCTATGCTATATGAAAGACTCCATAATGTAAAAAATTACATAATCTTGTTGTCTACCAAAAGATGTGGGACAGAGCTACACAGCAGAGCGCTAAGATACCTACGACTTAGGCGCAATATAGCTTACTTGTCTAGAGATGGCGCACGTCGTGGGATATGTTATGTATCCCCCCCCGCTACATCATACAAATGGTTCCCAAATGGACATGAATCCTCGAAACTGGAATATAAGCAGATGCAAACCTCCGGTCAACAGTTAGTTATTACTCACGACAGTATCTCGGTGAGTGTCTCAGAACACATCCACAGCCACCACCAAGAAGAGGCAGACTGGACACAAGTTACGTTAGTCATCGTTCACTGGATCTAGAACTATACCACTATTTTAAATAGATCAGGGTAGGTGAACAGCGATCAATTTTGTCACACACCATCGTCATACTCCACAGTCGCCTAACCATAGCATACCTTGTGACGAAGCTGTACAGTTGCTGCTTACAAGCAAAGCACCTCATAAAAGTATCTGCTTCCGGTTGCAGGGAGTTCTCTTCCTGCCATATAACACAGCTTGTCACAGGAGGTATAGTCAACATTCAGGGGTATGACAGGTTCGATCATCTGAAGTAAAAAAACTTCATAGGCAAATATGCCCTATTTCAAATTGTTTCCGAGATGGAACACATTTAATGTACATTGTTATTTATTTTCCGTATTACTCTGTACGTTATCATATTTACATGTGTACACATGTACAACAGTTAGTAATACCAATTGAAAAATACGTATTTTTAACAAATTCGCCTGAAATCATGGTCGTAAACGTAACATTGCAGCTGGTGTACAGTTCATAATAAACATCCCACTGTCAACTTCAATGCATTTATGCACTCCCAGCAGAAGACGTTTTGTTGGTTGTCCGACAGTCTCTGCAAGTTCCCTAATGAGGGCAACAGCGTCCATAATGCGACCAAGCAGGTCATCACGCGTATTCACCTTTCGTTTGTTCACCTCAGACTTCATCCAGGCCCAAAAACAACAATCTTATAGCATATGGCAAATGATTCAAATGGCTCTGAGCACTATGGGACTCAACTGCTGAGGTCATTAGTCCCCTAGAACTTAGAACTAGTTAAACCTAACTATCCTAAGGACATCACAAACATCCATGCCCGAGGCAGGATTCGAACCTGCGACCGTAGCGGTCTTGCGGTTCCAGACTGCAGCTTATAGCATATGGTCTGGCGATATTGCTGGCCAGTTGACTGTACTAAGACGACCAGTCCAGAGATTACAGTTTCGTGCGGCTGAGACGTTTTTCTCACATGTGTGGTAAAGTGTAGAGTGAATGCGTCATGCTAGAAATGCGTTATCTTCTTTTACAAAGGAATGCCCTCAAGGATTTAAGGAAAAGAATTTTCCAAAATTACTATTTCGTCCTCCAAAATGCGGGATCCATCAACACGTTAGCGATCACGCTGCACCAAACATTGATCGTAAAACAAACTTGGAAATTGATTTCCAGTATGGTGTGTGGATATTCCTGTGACCATTAATGATCATCGCGTGTGTTGCTGATTCAGTTTCTTGTAAAGGTGGCTTCATCAGACAATACTATCAATGGACGAAAATGACAAGTGTCATTTAATCAGTGACCAAATTCAAGTCGTATGGCTCGGCTCCAAAGGGTTGATTGTGGACATGCTGTATGTGAAATGGGAACAGCTTTCCCGCATGTGATGTTCGCTATACACGTGTCCGTGAGACACTGATAAGTGGAGAAAATTGCCACGTGCTGATAGTAGGATTACGCTGCACCATTTCAAGAATGTTTCGCTATTCCTACACGTTCAGAAGAAAAACAGGAACTTGCAATGTGCTGAAGACTCCAGTAAACGGTATGCGATCAGGAATTCGACGAGTCAGGAAGCAGCAGCAGTAGCGTTACCATCGCAGAAGCGGTAAACATACACCATATTTGCATATTTTTCACTAGTGTAGGTGTGTGTCATGTTAGCACGTGTACAAACACTGTTAACGGATTCTGTTCTCAGATACTGAGACGCCCTGCTGTTCCCACAAGACATGACAGGTAGTTTAAATTGTGGAAAGGGGCCAAAATAAAGGCTGTCAGTTACACTCGAACAAACAACTTTATTACCTGATTAAACATAACAAGATCCCAAAAAATATATTTTTTTAAAGAAAAAGACACAGCTTTAATCTTTGGGACTTAATTACCAGCTGAAAGCCACTTTCATTTAAAAACGGCTGAAGGCCAATAACTTAAAACGCAAGCATAATCAGGAATTTAAAAGGCAAGACTTATCTTAAAACAGTTCTTTAGTTAGGCTGAAATAAACAAGTTAAATTCAAATCGGCTGAAGGCCTAACACTTAAGACTCCAAAACGTTAATTTTTTAAAAAATACCAAAAGCCTTACGTGAAACAGTTGTTTAATTTAGGCTGAAGGCCTTAAGAACAAACAACAAACTCAAAATCAGCTGAAGACCGAAAACTTAAAAATTCAACGACATTAAAATTTTTAAAATGCCAAAGGGCTTACGTGAAACAGTATTTTAACTAGGCTGAAAACCTTAAGAGGAAAACAATAATTTAAAACAAAAATCGGCTAGAAGCCGTACAAGTACAAACAACAACAACAAATTTTTTTTAAAAAATAGGGCAGTACACACAAGGGCGCTCAGATGTTCGAGCGTTGCTTAGGTAAGACAGGCAGCCGGGCCAACCATTCACTATCCGACGACAACCCAACCGACTGACAGTCAACAGACCATGATCAAGGTCAGTTCCGCTCCGCACTTGCACCAAAACTCAAACGATGCTAACAGCAGAGACTGGAACAACAACCAGAACGGATCACAGACAACCCATAAGAGGTGGACGACCCAAAAACAAGTCGTCTAATCAGACGACCGACCAAACGCCCAAGCAAGGTCGTTACTGCTCAAACGTGTGTGTCGGCAATCGTCGGTCGCGTGATGGCTATCCTATCCATCCTCGCTTCTCCACGCCAACCGACAAATTCAGAGCCAGTCGCCGACAACCTTTAAATAACTTGTCAGTTAAACCACATAACTACACAAAATTTCACGAATACTTGAACGAAGAACTAGTCAATGCTAACGGCAGTGACTGAGCAAAACAAGGACGAATCACGAACTGGCAGACACAGCCAACCCATAAGCGACCTCCGGCCAAGACGACCGACTGACGATCAACCAAAGTCGTCCCCACTCAAATCATGTGTGTCGGCAATCATCGGCGAGTGATGGCTATCCGCGCCTCCCTGGCGCTGCATGCCCCGCTGGTGCTACAACTCGAATGCGCCAATCGAGCCAACTGCTACACATTAGCACGGAGAAAGCACTAAAATAGCTGGGCAGTGAACATCAAAGGCTACACACAATTTCACCAACACTTGGACGAAGAACGCGACCAACGCTGAAAGCAGTGACTGTGCAATCATCAGGACGAACACGAGTTGAGACTCACACCGCCAACCCATAAGCGATCGGCGAGCAAATACACGTCGTCCGGTGAGACGACCAACCGACGATCAACCAAGACCGTCCCCAGCCGTGTGCGCCGGTAACGGTGGGGCGAGTCAAGGCTATCCGAACCTCATTGCCGCTCCAGCCCCACCGAACTTCTGCCACGTCCCAACTGTCCGACTGACAGGTCCGAACTCCACTGCTGGCGCCTTCCAACTGACCACATTGGCCGGTCCGAACTGCACTGTTGGCGCGTTCCAACTCTTTGGACGACATACGACGATCAGGAAGTAATAGCAGTCCAGCAAAGATAAAACGGCAGGGCCGATATCGATAAGCGCTGCTGCTGCCGCTCACGGGCAGGCAAGGCAGCAACTCAGTGACACCAGTAATTGAAAATTAACATAAAGAGGTGGCAGAACGGTAAAAACAGGGTGTTAAACAAGAGATGGCACGAATACGAGCCACGCACGGCTCAGATACACTAACAGTTCCTCGCACTACTTCACTGACAACACACCACAAAGAACTGCTCGTTCAGCAGGTTAGTTTAATGGCAGCAAAGCATCCCGAACAAAGAGGTTGAGTGCAGCGACGTAGGTTGGACTAGAATAAAACGTCAGATATACATTGAAAGGTCTCTGTTGGATTCCTTTCATGTTTGATTTCTTAAATCTGTTGTCATTTACGGCATAAGTTCCTCTTCTAAATTTACTGTGGCGTTTCTGACTATCTGGGAGGAGACTGAGTAGTGGAACATGTTACTTTTACACATAAACAAGAACGCTCTGTCACACTACTACACTTTAAAACACAGTTTATATGTAATTCACGTCACACAGTCTCATACGGAACCTACATCAGGTTTCTTTTATATACTGTATATGATAAGATACTGTCATCCCCCTTCCCTTCTGTGTGAGAGGATGAATGAACAAATGTATTTCTAGTTGCATGCTTGAGGGTAGCAGACAAGCCTGTCTGCTAGAGAACAGTAGGACCAACGTCGGAACAGGTAGCTACGCTTTCTAAAAGCAGAGAGGTTTCCATTCTTAGTATGGTCCTGTTTGTCCCTTGTCATGTTGGTATAGGAAGCTGCCCCTCTGGCCACTTCCGTTTGTATTTGTGAGCCACCCTCAGGAAGGAACCAGGCAGTCTGTCCGTGGCGAGCGTCTGAAGTGGTAAGATCTCCGGCTAAGCGCGTGTCTGCTAAGTCCGTAGGTCAATGGGTTTCTTAAGTTCAGCCTAACTGAAAATTAAATCACCTTTATTTCAGGTTTAGCTCTAAAATATCGAATGTTACCTTAAATTGCAGCGCAGTGTAATTCTCGTGTGAAGTTCAGATTATTTTCCGGTAGTTGCTTTGTCACTACTTTGTGAGTAAAGTGGAACCACGTGTTGATCAGTAACTCTAACTAAGATCAATCTTAAATGCGAATGCTTGTGTGATTATAACGTCTCGTCTTGACAATATTTTTCAATATAGCAACTTTTCTTTATGTTCAACCCACGTGGGGTGTACTTTGCGAGACCAGTACCACGTGCTTAAATAACTGTTTGACCCATCAGGTTAATAGTAAGACGTTAGTAACCAGTTCGAGGTTTTTCTTTTGTAAATTGCTTTTCGATCTAATTTATTTTAATTATCAAAATTATTGTGGAGTTATACGCTTTGTGTAAACCAAGTTGACCACGTGAAGCATGTGGTGTAATCATCAAAGTAGCCCTCAGCTATTCTTTTTGGGAAGATTTCACAGAGAGTTAGTATGAATTTAGTATACCAGTGTGTGGTAATTACATGACGGACAGGATTGTGTTACGAACGTAATTTCTTTGGGTGAAAATTGAATCGGTTGGTTGTGATTAATTTCCTCTTGCATATGTTTCAACGTTCTTCGTGTGTTATTTTATGAATGCAGTGTTGTATGCAGTCTCCCAATCTTGGCTCCATAGTTGATGTGTTCCGTAAGATTACAATCTCACATTTTCACAATCCTAAATAAGGCACCAGCTTAGTTATGAATCGAGTTTAATATGCTGAAATTTCAATGATCAATCTTAAAATAAATTTCCGAATATAAACTGATTTCTTTCTTTTTATTTAAATTCTCTTTTTTGTATATATATATTACCGGTTTTTGTATGACTATTAAAAGATTATAATTAATCTTAGTCTGCTTGGGAATTTGGTAAACCTAGGCTAGATACCTGGTGAAGCAGTTGCGCAGTAATGCACGGTTAACTTCCCCAGACAGCTCACAGCTATTAACCCGCTTTTATTGTCTATAAGTACCGCTTTCATAGCAAAATAAAGCAACAACCTTACAACATATATACAGGGTGTTTCCGTAACAGTGTGCAAAAATGTAGAGCACATACAGAATGCTCCACTGAAGAATTTTAGGTAGGGAACCTGGGGCGGAGGCGCCAGCGTCGGGAGATATGGAAGTAAACTTGTCTACCGCTTTGTCTAGCATTACTGTTTTCCAGCTTATTTACAACTAATATGCGTAAAAGTTTGGGCCTACTGTGCTGCTTATTTACACGTACACTCCTTATTGCCGCACGGAGTAGCCGCTCGGTTTGAGGCGCCATGTCACGGATTGGGAGACCCTTCCTGCCGTAGGTTCGAGTCCTCCCTCGGGCATGGGTGTGCGTGTCGTTCTTAGCATAAGTTGGTTTAAGTAGCGTGCAAGTCTAGGGAAGTCTCGAAGCGAAATAACTAACGACAGATTTGTGACCTCATTCGCCTCCAGAAGCTGATTTCAAACATTTAATTAGGTATAAAAGTCACTACGGTAATGTGACTCTGTCATCAGTTTGTTATCATTATTGTGCAAGACGTGCTGAGAATGGCCAGACTCGCAAAGTACGTGGCTCCCTGGAGTCTAGCTACGTACCCACGCCAGCGCTGCACATGCGTCCCTTCTGCTGGGTGCGCGCGCGCCCTGCACGGGGAGAGGTGCCGGTCTATTAGCGCGGCTTGTTTTTCAATCAGCGGCGCCGCATTTCGTATTCCCGCGGCGAGGCGAGGCGGCCGCGACCCGGCAGAGGGCGGCCGGCGATCGATCACCGCCGGCCGAGAACGCCGCTCGTTAAAATCAAAGTCGGCGCCTCGGCGCGCCGGCCGTGCCGCGGCGCTCTGAGCAATGGGCGCCGGCCGCGGGTCAGAGTTCGGCCGTGAGTTATAGCGGGTCGCGGCTGGCCGCGCGCGCTCGTGACGCCCCTGGCCGCCTCGCTCAACGCACCGGCCAGCCCGACCCGCCGGCCCGCACCTGCTGGTCCCAGCGTCTCATGGCAGAAACCCCGTCACCTGGGGCTGCGTGACTCCAGCTTCGTGCCGCACGTGACACAGTACTGTTGCGGAGTTTGATGACTTATACAGGGTGGTCCATTGATCGAGACCGGGCCAAATATCTCACGAAATAAGCGTCAAACGAAAAAACTACAAAGAACGACACTTGTCTAGCTTGAAGGGGGAAACCAGAAGGCGGTATGGTTGGCCCGCTAGATGGCGCTGCCATTGGTCAAACGGATATGAACTGCGTTTTTTTAAAATAGGAACCCCCATTTTTTATTACATATTCGTGTAGTACGTAAAGAAATATGAATGTTTTAGTTGGATCACTTTTTTCGCTTTCTGGTAGATGGCGCTGTAATAGTCACAAACATGGCTCACAATTTTGGACGAACAGTAGATAACAGGTAGGTTTTTTAAATTAAAAGACAGAATGTAGGTACGTTTGAATATTTTATCTCGGTTGACCCACTGTCATACCTTTGTGAACTTATCATTTCTAAGAACGCATGCTGTTATAGCGCGATTACCTGTAAATACCATATTAATGCAATAAATGCTCAAAATGATGTCCGTCAACCTCAATGCATTTGGCAATACGTGTAAACGACATTCCTCTCAACAGCGAGTAGTTCGCCTTCCGTAATGTTCCCAAAAATGGTTCAAATGGCTCTGAGCACTATGGGACTCAACTGCTGAGGTCATTAGTCCCCTAGAACTTAGAACTAGTTAAACCTAACTAACCTAAGGACATCACAAACATCCATGCCCGAGGCAGGATTCGAACCTGCGACCGTAGCGATCTTGCGGTTCCAGACTGCAGCGCCTTTAACCGCACGGCCACTTCGGCCGGCCCGTAATGTTCCCACATGGATTCACAAAGCGCTGACCCATGTTGTCAGGCGTTGTCGGTTGATCGCGATTACAAATATCCTTCAACTTTCCCCACAGAAAGAAATCCGAGGAGGTCAGATCCGGTGAACGTGCGGGCCATGGTATGGTACTTCGATGACCAATCCACCTGTCATGAAATATGCTATTCAATAACGCTTCGACCGCACGCGAGCTATGTGCCGGACATCCATCATGTTGGAAGTACATCGCCATTCTGTCATGCAGTCAAACATCTTGTAGTAACATCGGTAGAACATTACGTAGGAAATCACCATACATTGCACCATTTAGATTGCCATCGATAAAATGGAGGCCAATTATCCTTCCTCCCATAATGCCGCACCATATGTTAACCCGCCAAGTCGCTGATGTTCCACTTGTCACAGCCATCGTGGATCTTCCGTTGCCCAGTAGTGCATATTATGCCGGTTTACGTTACCGTTGTTGGTGAATGACGCTTCGTCGCCAAATAGAACGCGAGCAAAAAATCTGTTATCGTCCCGTAATTTCTCTTGTGCCCAGTGGCAGAGCTGAACACGACGTTCAAAGTCGTCGCCATGCAATTCCTGGTGCACCGAAATATGGTACGGGTGCAATCGATTTGATGTAGCATTCTCAACACCGACGGTTTGAGATTCCCGATTCTCGTGCAATTTGTCTGCTACTGATGTGCGGATTAGCCGCGACAGCAACTAAAACACCTACTTGGGGCATAATTAATTGTTGCAGGTCGTCGTTGACGTTTCACACGTGGCTGAACACTTCCTGCTTCCTTAAATAACGTAACTATCCGGCGAACGGTCCGGACACTTGGATGATGTCGTCCAGGATACCGAGCAGCATACATAGCACACGCCCGTTGGGCATTTTGATCTCAATAGCCATACATCAAGACGATATCGACCTTTTCCGCAATTGATAAACGATCCATTTCAACACGGGTAATGTATCACGAAGTAAATACCGTCCGCACTGGCGGAATGTTACGTGATACGACGTACTTATACGTTTGTGACTATTACAGCGCCATCTATCACAAAGCGAAAAAAGTGGTCCAACCAAAACATTCATATTTCTTTATGTAATATGTAATAAAAAATGAGGGTTCCTACTTAAATAAACGCAGTTGATATCCGTTTGACCTACGGCAGCGCCATCTGGTTTCCTGCTTGAAGCTAGACGAGTTTCGTTCTTTGTAGTTTTTTCGTTTGATGTTTATTTCGTGAGATATTTGGCCCGGTCACTATCTGTGGACCAACCTGTATTTTAAGCTTCGTTTCTTTTTTGGGAACCATTTACTCGCAGTTGGTGGGACTGCCATCGTGCAATGCTCTTGTATTCAGAGTCGCAGTATACGAGGCGTGATAAAAAAATTGGTGAATGATCTTTTTTAGTAGCAACTGCTGACGCCACAAACATCTGATGTCACTTGTTCGACAGCCCCACTGAGACAGACAGCATCAAGTTAGAACACGTTCTTGTGGTATCACGTATTTATATCACTGCACCGGCGTCGTAGCAGTGGTATTGCAAGTTTCTGTGTGACGCCGACAGAAGTCATGTGGCGTCTGGCAGACCCCATGGAGGACGTTCGCTGCTCCACACCTGTAGAGGCTCTGTACCACGAGCGCCCTTGCAACCGCGATATAGGACACTTGGAGCCTCCTCGCTCCGATATCATACTTGGTGCTGTAGTGCAACGATACTCGTCGTAGCTGCCATTGTGACAGCTAGTCTCTATATTTTGCTCTATCATTTGTAATTAGTCCTCATACGGTTTGAGAAATACAAGTTAACTAAATTTTCTGTTTGCTGTGTTACTTGCTCACTATTAATTTCTGTTCCTATCCAGCTTTCCTATGACGACAGTTGCCGCTTCACTCTGTAGCTGACCTCTCCTTATCGTTGTGTACGAAGTCAAACACAACGATTCTGACATGTCAGTGTCGAGAGATACTAGAGTGAGTTCTGATTAATGTGTCTGTCGAAGACCGTAAATTTCGAACAATGCGTGAGCATTTAGTTGTGTTTCAAGCTGCAGAAAACTGCCAAAGAAACTCATGAAATATAGAAATCGGTCTCTGACGATAATGCTGTAACCGTACAGACTATTGGCAAGTGCTTTGAGCAATTTACTAGCCGAAATTAGTCGGTAGAAGACGACCAACTTTCGGGACTCCATTAACTTCAGAAACAGAAGAAAACTTGGAAAAAATGACAAAAACTCTTATTTAAAACAGTTCAATAATTATTCGAAAGGCCCGCATCTCGTGGTCGTGCGGTAGCGTTCTCGCTTCCCACGCCCGGGTTCCCGGGTTCGATTCCCGGCGGGGTCAGGGATTTTCTCTGCCTCGTGATGGCTGGGTGTTGTGTGCTGTCCTTAGGTTAGTTAGGTTTAAGTAGTTCTAAGTTCTAGGGGACTTATGACCACAGCAGTTGAGTCCCATAGTGCTCAGAGCCATTTCCATATTCGAAAGGTTACGGAAGTATCTAGCATCTTATATGTATCACTGCACATCATCTTAACAGGTAGTCTTCAAATGAGACGAGTGGGAGCAAATTTGTTCCCAGACTTTTCACTCATGAAGAGAAAGAAACCCGCTGTCATTTGCTCGAAGTTGAACGATTGTCTTTATTCAGATCCGAACTTCATGTTCAAAATTGTAGCTGCAAATGAAACTTAAGGCTATGAGCATGACCCTCGGAAGAGAATTAATAGTTCCCATTAGAAAACCAGTGACTCTCCTTGCCTTAAAAAGGCATGTCAGTCAGAATCAAATATGAAAGTCATGCGAATTTTTTCTCCTACATTGAGGGCATAGTGAAATCAGAGTACGTTCCAATTTTAACAACTGTAAACACCAACTCATGCAAGAACGTACTGCAACGTTTTCAAGACGATGAATGAAGGCTGGCCGTTGTGGCCAAGCAGTTCTAGGCGCTTCAGTCTGGAACCACGCGACCGCTACGGTCGCAGGTTCGAATCCTGCCTCGGGCATGGATGTGTGTGATGTCCTTAGGTTAGTTAGGTTTAAGTAGTTCTAAGTTCTAGGGGACTGATGACCTCAGATGTTAAGTGCTCAGAGACATTTGAACCATTTTTTCTTTAGACTGTGATAGGTGTTTTCAGCTACCCAGCAGTTCAACTGTTTCAACACTCAGAAGAGGGAGCTGCCATGAATCTTCTGACCTAACAGCTTGAATTTTCTGTTTCTTTTGTTGATGATGGTCAAATATGCCTTTACACAGACGAAGTGGAGGAATTATGATACAAGAGAATCAAAATAACACACGACGGAAAAATAAAGGAAGATATAAAAAGTAGACTATCACAGGTAAAGGACGGACTACTGGTCAGACATGTTCCTACATTTACGAAGAAATTTTGAGAATGTGCGTGTGGAGCACTGTATCGTGCGGAAGTGAATAACAGATAATGGGAAAAAATAAAATAAAAAAATTAAAAAAAATAATCGAAGCGTTTGAGATACGCTACCTGAGCCATATTATCCGGACACCTGTTGAAGGGCATTGAAATGGAGTGTGTCCACTCTTCGCCTTTATGACGCTTTCAATATTTGAATGTCTAGGAAAGAATGACTGTGGTGTCACCGCCAGACACCACACTTGCTAGGTGGTAGTTTAAATCGGCCGCGGTCCATGTAGTACATGTCGGACCCGCGTGTCGCCACTGTGATCGCAGACCTAGCGCCACCACCAAGGCAAGTCTCGTGATACGAGAGAGGACTCGACCCCAGTTGTACGAGAACCAAGCTACCGCCCAGTTGTACGCGAACCTAGCTATCGCCCAGTTGTACGAAGCCTTTCTCTCTCATTAGCCGAGAGACAGAATAGCCATCAGAAGTTAATGGCTACGAACTAGCAAGGAGCCATTTGTATCAGTGCCTATAGCTTACGAGTATTCAAGAGAGATGTATTCCAAGGAATAAATAAAAGTTAAGTAAAAAGCATCTACATACGTTTCTTCTTATTCATTCATAAGTTTTTATGTTCCAGACTTCACGCCCGTCTGCTTTAGCCTAGCGTGCCTTTCTTTTGGCTACTACCGTGTGGCGTAACAGTCTTGTTACGTCACTACAATGACTATCCATTCTTCGTCAAGATTCGAAGCCAGAGAATGTAGTGACGTTGGACGCCGGGGTTTGGAGGGCAGTTGATGTTGTAACTTAGCTGTGTTCAAATGGGATTCTGGGCACGCCATTCGATTTCAAGAATGTTACTCTTCACAAACAGTTGCCTCACATATCTTGCTCTATGACAGGCTGCATTTTCATACCGCACAAACAATCGTTCTGTACGAACTCCACCTCTAGTATTTACTTATTCTTCATAATTACCACATATTATCGAAGCTAAAACAGGCCATACAAATCACATTAACTATTTATTTGTGACACTCAATTCTTTTTAAATACTGGAACTACTTCTACTGCTACAAAACTACAATAAACCCTTAACCATTTACCCAGCAAATAATACTACTATAAGCCCTGCAGAACCTGTTCTCTGTTTGTTTACTTATTTTAGCGAATTCAGCGTGTAGAAGGTTGCCTCCGCTACTGGATTCGCCCTCGTACTACCCTAGTCAACAGCTGCTGTCTGCTGGCTTTCTTGGGCGTCGGGCAGCACATCAACAGTTTCCTCTATAGCAAGCAATTCCAGTCATCATAGTTACGTCTTAAACTCCACACTTCCTTGATTACTTGCACCAGCGCAATGTAGATTATTGGGAAACTATTTCATTCGGCGGCCGTCCACCTCAGTTATCTACATCTGCAGAGCATATTGTCTAGATGGATTGCAGTATGATGACTTACGATTGAATGCCTCGTGAAATCCGCAGCTGCAGTATCGTCCAAGATGTGCCAGGTCGACCCGCTCTTTAGTGCTGCTTTGGGGTCTAACATCCTTATTACCTGACGTCCATTACCCGCTGAAACTTCATACAGAGCGCAGTCCCACAACGAGCGTGCTGGTGCGCCCTTACTGCTGCAGGAGCAGCCATCTTTCATCTCTCTTTTGACTTTGTTTAGATTGGCTGAATATGGACCATGACCAGTCAGGCAATGTATCAATCCACTCGACGGATTAAGAAATCTTATTTTTAATCTCCTCTATTGCACGCAGCACACAATTCTGTATAATGTGTTCATATCCACACACATTTAGTGTTTTCTTAGCACACACAAACTTTGCAAATTTCGCTCATACCACAAAACCAACACCACTTTTGGCAATGCACATAATGGCCAGTCATTTGCCAAACTCTTTCATCAGACTGTCACAGCGTATAGCGTGATTTATCATGCCAAATCGCTCGTTTCCAGTCATCCACCGTCGAGTGGTCTCAGTCTTTACGCTATCTCAAACGTTGTTAAGCACTGAATAATACATGAACACACAGTTCTTTCAAATGGAAATCTATCCTCTCCCTCAAAGAACTAAAAGACAATACCAACTGATTAAAACAGACACTCACCCACCCTCACACACACACACACACACACACACACAAACACCAAAAAAAATGGTTCAAATGGCTCTGAGCACCATGCGAGTTAACTTCTGAGGTCATCAGTCGCCTAGAACTTAGAACAAATTAAACCTAACTAACCTAAGGACATCACACACATCCATGCCCGAGGCAGGATTCGAACCTGCGACCGCAGCGGTCACGCGGTTCCAGACTGAAGCGCCTTTAACCTCTCGGCCACACCGGCCGGCCACACACACACACACACACACACACACACACACACACACACACACACACACACACACACACACACACACACACAATATTCCTCTTAGAATTAGTTAACGTTACGCCTAGCTACACTCATGCTCATAAATTAAGGATAATGCTGAGACATGGTGAAACAACGCTCTGGTGGGCGGTTTGCGGGTTTAAATCACCATGGTGCATTTGACCTGCGGTCGTCGCACGGTGGCGCTGGCAACAGTCCACATACGCAGAGGTGTGTTCGTGCATGTCGGAGTATGGTGCAGCGAGTGAGTTTGCAGACGTTTTCAGACGTACTAATCGTGACTGTGTGTTGAAAATGGCTCAAAGAACAAATTTTGATGACCTTATGAGGGTTAGAGTACTAGGGCGACTGGAGGCTGGTCAAACACAACAGGTCTTAGCACGGGCCCTTCGTGTGCCACAAAGTGTGATCTCAAGATTATGGCAACGATTCCAGCATACAGGAAACGGGTCCAGGCGCTACAGTACGGGACGTCCACAGTGTACAATACCACAAGATATCTCGCCATCAGTGCCCGCAGACGGCCATGGAGTACTGCAGGTAGCCTTGCTCGGGACCTTACCTCAGCCACTGCAACAGTTGTCTCCAGACACATAGTCTACAGATGACAGAACAGACATGGTTTATACACCCGGAGACCTGCAAGGTGCATTCCACTGGCCCCTGGTTTCAGGAGAGCCCGTAAAGAGCCTGTTGTCAAGAACACAGTACATGGTCATTGGAACAGTGGTCCCAGGTTATTTTCACGGACGCGTCCAGGTATAGTCTGAACAGTGATTATCGCCGGGTTTTCATCTGGCGTGAAACAGGAACCAGATACCAACCCCTTAATGTCCTCGAAAGGGATCTGCATGGAGGTCGTGGTTTGATGGTGTAGGGTGGGATTACGATTGGTGCACGTACACCCCTGCATGTCTTTGACAGAGGAACTGTAACAGGTAAGGTGTATCGGGACGTCATTTTGCACCAGTATGTCCGCCTTTTCAGGGGTGCAGTGGGTCCCACCTTCCTGCTGATGGATGATAACGCACGGCCCCACCGAGCTGCTATCATAGAGGAGTACCTTGAAAAAAAGGATATTAGGCGAATGGAGTGGCCTGCCTGTTCTCCAGACCTATACCCCATCGAGCACGTCTGGGATTCTCTTGGTCGACGTATCGCTGCAAACCCCTACAACACTTCAGGAGCTCCGACAGGCACTGGTGCTAGAATTGGAGGCTATACACCATCAGCTGATAACCCACCTGATCCAGAGTATGCCAACCCGTTGTGCGGCCTGTGTTCATGTGCATAGTGATCATATCTCATATTGACGTCGGGCTACATGCGCACGAAACTGTGGCGTTTGTAGCACCTGTGTTTCGGGCCGGTTTTCTCAAGTTATCACCAATACTGAGGGCCTACAGATCTGTGTCGTGTGTGTTCCCTATTTGCCTTCTGCAATTATCCTTAATTTATGAGCATGAGTGTATAACATTCCTAGACGTAAAGTTTCGAAGTAAATAACTTTTCTACATTAATTTCTACGTGGCTGCAGATGTAACACTGTGAAAGAAAATAGTTTCAACAGAAAAAAAACTGAAGGCATTGAAAACCATAACATGTGGTAACAAGGTACACAAAAAACTTTGTATTTCAGATTTTAAAAACCCAAATTTATTAGTTTATATGTAGGAAAGAGCATTTATCCAGTTTAATAGAAAGAAAATAAGAGCCCACTGACGATGCTGAAACTTCACCGAAACACGCCTGGAAAATAGAAAGAAAGACAAAATTGTATTTTGCTCAAGGCGGAACCCTCCAAAAACTAAGTCTGTTGACTACATATTTGTGAGGCTTATGAGGAGCTACTCCCCCATTGTAACCCCATTCTTTTAAGTCCCTACGCACAGTCGTTGTGCTAGCTAGACTGCTGGTAGAACTCTGGAACTCAGGAGTGATTCCTTCAGCTGATTTCGTTCAATTTTATAACAATCCTCCTCAGTATTTGACGGTTCGTGCCTGTCAGTACATGAGGTATGATCTTTATTCAGTTGTCGTTGCTCCTTCGGGAGGTCGTTCCTTCACAATGACATTACTAACAGTGAACTGGGCAGGTTTAGAAGGGCTGAAATGTCTGATGGATTTCCTACTCAGGTGACATCCAGTGGATAGATCACGTTCGAGGTCACTGAGCTCTTCTGATAGACCCTCTCTGCTGATAGTGCTTCTCCACTGATAGCACGATACTCCTCCTTTCATACTGGTCAGTCCGCTATCGCGACATGTAGTGATCAGTCCTGCATTACATAACGTTGTCCAGATACTTTCGGTCAGTATAGGCATGACAGTATTGGCTAAAAATGGTTCAAATGGCTCTGAGCACTATGGGACTCAACTGCTGTGGTCATTAGTCCCCTAGAACTTAGAACTACTTAAACCTAACTAACCTAAGGACAGCACACAACACCCAGCCATCACGAGGCAGAGAAAATCCCTGACCCCGCCGGGAATCGAACCCGGGAACCCGGGCGTGGGAAGCGAGAACGCTACCGCACGACCACGAGATGCGGGCCATGACAGTATTAATGGCCATAGATGATGTTGATCTAGTCAATGTCTGACTCAACGCTGAAGAGCGCTAAGTTCTATGGTGGACAAGGAAAAACTGTTACAACTCATGCGAAAATATTCGCTACGTCGCAGTGCAATAAGAACTTGAAAGCAAAATTTTCTGAGTTGTCAGGCAGTGTCATATTTCTGCTGTATGATCGACATTTCAAATTCTGCTCGTATCTTCTTCAGGATCTTGCGGTGTCTTGTAGCTCAGCTTAAAAAAAAACCCAGAAATTTTATTTCCAATGACAACAACCACGAAACCCACTATACGTGCACAATTTCACAGTTTTCTTGCCTCCTCCCCCCCCCCCCCCCCTCAACATAGCAGTGTGAGCACCGAGTTTCGGAAAGACTCTTTCCATCTTCTGGCAAAGTGCAATCGTGTACATTCCGGACTATGATATACCATCACTTCACCAGAATATGGAAGTGCAATCGTGTACATTCCGGACTATGATATTTCATCACTTCACCAGAAGATGGAAGTGCAATCGTGTACATTCCGGACTATGATATACCATCACTTCACCAGAAGATGGAAGTGCAATCGTGTACATTCCGGACTATGATATACCATAACTTCACCAGAATATGGAAGTGCAATCGTGTACATTCCGGACTATGATATACCATCACTTCACCAGAATATGGAAGTGCAATCGTGTACATTCCGGACTATGATATTTCATCACTTCACCAGACGATGGAAAGAGAGGGAGAGAGAATAGAATTTCAAAAAAGTCACCCTCGCACTGCAAATCTTATGCAGCAAGAAACCCATGAAGTTTCTGCTAGTACTCACGTTTGCTGCCGAAGAAGCGACCTCGCAGCCGTCGTTGGACGCTACAGCGTCGAGGCTCTTTACCGTGGTTGAAATTTTTTGGGCAAATGTTCCTGCAGCTAATTTGTTCCTCAAAACCCCTCGAAGTTTAAAAATAAAGTTTTGTACGGTTAGAATCTTTGATTAGTAATCAAAACATCCTCAGTCCCATGTTCGAACCCAATCACCGCATAAATTCTGACTAAAAATTATCAGCATTGGCGACCGAGGACTTTCGGCAAAAAGAGTCACCCTCTTTCCGTGAACGGCCATGTCAAAGAGAGCAGTGGAGGGGACAGAGATTCAGGGCACTCTCTTGCAGTTGGGGTGGGAAATTGTCCATATAGCAGAAAAATCAGCAATCATTAACGGCATGAGGAGTCAGAAGGCAATGGAAACCACCGCATTAAGGACACATAATGTATATGACAGTACAAGTGGCCTGTAATTGAAAAAAGCTTCGTATTGATGTCTCCATTGGCAAAAGATTTCGGAACACTCCCCCATTCGGATCTCCTGGAGGGGACTGACCCGGGAAGGTGACCACGAGAAAACGACTGAATAACTAAAGACAGGATAACGTTCTACGAGTCGGGGCGTGGAATGTCAGAAGTTCAAAAGTAATAAGTTAGGAAAGAAAAAGGAAACCCAAAGGCACCATCTAGAGTTAGTGGGGGAAGTGAAATGGAAAGAGAACAAGGATTTCTGTCAACAATACCATAAAATGGTATAACGCGAATATAATTCATTAAGAATGAAAACGTACGGCAGAGAGTGTGTTACTGTAAACATTTCAGCGATAGATTGTTCGCATTAAAATCCACAGTAAACCAACACCGACAACGATAGTTCACGTACATATGTCGACGTAGCAGATGAAGATGAAAAGATATAAAAGGATACTGAACGGGTAATTGAGAGATAGAAACAAATGAATAATCACGCGGGGCCGGAATGCGGTTGTATCTATACAATCGATTTGGGAGACAATATGAGTAGCCGCCTTAGGTTGTTTGCAGATGATGCTACCTTTTATCGACTAATAAAGTCATCAAAAGATCAAAACAAATTGCAAAACAATTTAGATAAGATACCTGAATGGTGCGAAAAGTGACAGTTGACCCTAAATAACGAAAAGTGTGAGGTTATCCACATGAGTGCTAAAAGGAACTCGTTAAACCTCGGTTGCACGATAAATCAGTCTAATCTAAAAGCCGTAAATTCAACTAAATACCTAGGTATTACAGTTACGAACAACTTAAATTGGAAGGAACACATAGAAAATGTTCCGGGGAAGGCTAACCAAAGACTGCGTTTTATTGGGAGGACACAGAAAATGTAGCACATCCACTAAGGAGACTGCCTACACTACGCTTGTCCTTCCTCTTTTAGAATGCTGCTACGCGGTGTGGGATCAGTTAGGACTGACGGAGTACATCAAAAAAGCTCAAAGAAGGGCAACACGTTTCGTATTATCACGAAATGATACAGGGTTTGGGCTGGACATCATTAAAAGAAAGGCGTTTTTCGTTGCGACGAAATCTTCTCACGAAATTCCAGCCTCGGAATAATGTGGCCATGATACTAGGAATGAGAGAGAAGAAAGGCTAATTGAGTTCTGCAATAAATTTCAGCTAGTAATAGCGGATACTTTGTTCAAGAATACTTGGAGAAGGCAGTGAGATGCGGAAATATTTCAGTTAGATTACATCAAAGTTGGGCAAAGATTCCGAAACCAGATACTGGAGTGTAAGGCGTACCTAGGGGCAGATATAGACTCAGATCACAATTTAGTAGTGATGAAAGGTAGGCTGAAGTTTAAGAGACTACTCGGGAAGAATCAATAATCAAGAAATTGGGAATCGAAGTTATAAAGGAACAAGAGATACGCTTGAAGTTCTCTAAGTCTATATATACTGCGATAAGGAACACTTCAGTAGCCAATTCAGTTGAAGGGGAATGGACATCTCTAAAAAGGGCAGTTACAGAAAGAAATACATGGGTACAGAGAAGGTAACTACCGTGGAAAGAAGAAATACTTCAGTTCATCGATGAAAGAAGGAAGTACAAAAATGTTCGTAGAAACTTACGAATCATTAGCAATACGATAAATAGAAAGTACAGGCAAGCGAAGGCGATATGGCTGTGTGAAAATTGTGAAGAAATCGAAAAAGAAATGACTGTCCGAAAGACTGGCTCAGCATACAGGAAAATCAAAACAACCTTCGATGAAACTAAAAGCAAGGGTGTTAACATTAAGAATTCGATGGAAATTCCACTGTCAAATGCAGAGGACAGAGCTGATAAGTGGAAATAGTGCAGTGAAGGCCTGTATGAAAGGGAACAGTTCTCTGATAGAAGAAGAAATTGTGGAATCATTCCATCACAATTTCTAAAATCGTTCGGGGAAGTACAGCAAAACGACTGTTCACGTTAGTGTGTAGAATGTGAATCTGGCTATATACCATCTTACTTTTGGAAACTTCCACACAATTCCCAGGATTGCAAGAGTCGACAAGTGCGAAAATTATCGCGCAAACAACTTAACAGCTCATGCATCCAAGTTGCTGACAAGAATAATATACGTAAGCATGGCAAAGAAAACTGAGGATCTGTCAGATGACGATCAATTCGGCTATAGGAAAGCTGAAGGCACCAGACGAAAGAAATATCAAGCCAGTTTCATTGAACATATCGACCTGGAAAAAGTGGTTGCCAATAAAAAATGAAGTGAGATGTTTGAAATCCTGAGAAAAATAGTATTAAGCTGTAGAGAGAAGCAGGTAAAACACAAATAATCAAGAGCCAAGAGGGAACAATAGGAGTGGAAGAACAAGAACGAAGTGCTCGGATTAAAAAGGGTATAATAGCGATAAAGTCTTTCGCCTCTATTGTTCTGTCTATACAGCGAAGTAGTACTGATGAATTTAAAGAAAAGTTCAGGAGTGGAATTATAGATCAAGATGATGGATTATTAATGAGAAGATTCACGGATGACATTATGATATTACTGTCCTTAGTGAAAGCGAAGAAGAATTAAAGGATCCGCTGATTGAAATGAACAGTCGAATTAGTACAAAATATTGACTGAGTGTAAACCGACAAAAGACGAAAGTAATGATAATCAAGAGAAATGAAGACATCGAGACACTTAACATCAGGATTGATGGTCACGAAGTTCGTAGATGAAATTGAGGAATTCTGTTACCTAGATAGCAAAATAGCCCAAGACGAACGGAGCGCGGAGGACTTAAAAGGCAGACTAGCACTGGAAAAATGGGGTATTCTTTGCCAAGAGACATCTGCTGTCAACAAACATAGACCTTAGTTTCAAGAAGAAATTTCTCAGAATGTACATTCTGAACGCAGCATTGCATGGTAGTGAAACATGGACTGTGAGGAAACCGGAACAGAAGAGAATTGAAAAATTTGATATGCGGTGCTTCAGACGAAGGTCGAAAATTAGGTGTACTGATAAGGAATGAGGAAGTTCTGCACAGAATTGGAGAGGAAAGGAATACATGGAAAACACCGGCAAGGAAAAGGGGCAGGATGACACGACACGTGTTATGACATCATGGAATAACTTGCATAGTACTTGAGCGAGCTGCAGAGGGTGAAAACTGTAGAGGAAGACACAGATTGGAATAGATCCAGCCAAGAACTGAGGAAGTAGGTCGCAAGGGCTACTCGAAGATGAAGAGGTTAGCACAGGACAGGAATTCGTGGCGGCCCACATCAAACCAGTCCCAGGACTGACTGCACAAACAAAAAGAAAAAAAAACGCAATGGTTTTGAGTGGTGCGGACAAACTGTGGGAGACAGCGTCTACGTAAATTAGTAACGAAAATGTGTGACGAACGTGTATAGAATACTTAATATTCATACAAGAAATCATTTAAATTCTAATAATGTTTGGCATCATCATGGAACACAGCGATAACACTTGCAGTACAGATAGCAATAAGTTTTTTATTTTTTTCTGGTTATCTCTTTCGGTATATGAGACGAACCCCAGGCCAAGGCTGTGAAATATTTAACATTGGCAACGAGTCATGTATGGTTTTATACTTAGTGACTTTAGAATCTATCGTAAAGGATATACTAATCCATACATTTTATTGAAAAGGATGTATGTATGTGTGTAAGTATTCACGTCATTCTACGTCTCGTCCCAAAGCACTCGGATAATTTCAAACAACATTATTACACATATCCCTTCCTGTCAAGTAGCAATTTCTGTGAGGCAACAAACCCCCCCCCCCCTCCCCTTCCATAAATATCAGGTGACATGGCGTCATGAACAATAAGATGCGTGAAAACTGTAGAATTGCTTGTAAATATATTACGTCTGTGCTACAACTGTTTTCGTGATACATTTCGCAGGCAGTGTCCACATACGTCGGTAAACGCACCTACAAAAGTATATCATGGTACCACCCATATTTCAGGAGAAATGGCGTCATTAATACTGAGATGGGATAAAAACTCCCTCAGTGTGCATGAAATTTAAATTTATTACTTCTTTTACACTGACTCTACTCGCTACACATTTCACAGCCAGTGTCCACATATGCCTCTCGACGTACCTTTAAAATTATATCATTGTATACACATAGATCAGGATACGTTACGACATAAACGCTGAGACGCGTGAAAAACTGCCGCATCATTCATGACCTTTAAATTTAGTGCTTGTTTGCTACTAATTCTATACATATATCATTGTAAGACATAGAGTTCAAGACATATGACGTCATAAACACTGAGATTCGTGAGAAAACGCCGCATCATGCATGAAGTTTTAATCTACACTGAAGAGCCAAAGAAAGTAGTACACTTGCCTAATATTGTGTAGCGCCCCAGCGAGCACGCAGAAGTGCCACAACATGGTGTGGCATGGTCTCGAATAACGTCTGAGGTAGTGATGGAAGGAAGTGACACCATGAACCCTGCAAGGCTGTCCATAAATCCGTAAGAGTACGAGGGGGTGGAGAACAGCATGTTGCAAGGCATCCCAGATATGCTCAACAATGTTCATGCTAGGAATTTTGGCGGCCAACGGAAGTGTTTAAACTCAGAAGAGTGTTCCTGGAGCCACTCTGCAGCAATTCTGGACTTTTAGGGTGTCGCATTGTCCTGCTGGATTTGCCCAAGTCCGTCGAAATTCACTGTGGACATGAATGGATGCAGGTGATCAGACGAAATGCTTACGTACATCACAGTCGTATCTAGGCGTATCATGGGTCCCATACTACACCAACTGCATACGCCCTCCACCCTTACAGAGCCTCCACCAGCTTGAACAGTCCCTTGTTAACATGCATGGTCCATGGACTCATGAGGTTGTCTCGATGCCCGTACACATCCATCCGATCGATACAATTTGAAACGAGACTCGTCCAACCAGGCAACATCTTTCCAGTCATCAGTAGTCGAATGTCGGTGCTGACGGGCCCAGGCGAGGTGTAAAGTTTTGCGTCATGCAATCATCAAGGCTCCGAAAGCCCATATCGATGATGTTTCCTTGAATGGTTCGCACGCTTACACCTGTCGATGACCCAGCACTGAAATTTGCTGCAATTTGCGGAAAGGTTGCACTTCTGTCACGTTGAACGATCCTCTTCAGTCGTCGTTGGTCCTTTTCCTACAGGATCTTTTTCCGGCGACAGCGATGTGGGAGATTTGATGTTTTACCGTATTCCCGACAGTCACGGTACACTCGTGAAATGGTCGTACGGGAAAATCCCCATTTCATCGATATCTCGGATATGCTGTGTTTCATCGCTTGTGCGCCGACTATAACATCACGTTCACACTCACTTAAATCGTGATAACCTGCCATTGTAGCAACATTAAACGACGCTGTTTTATCATATATATGCGTTGGCGACCGCAGCGCCGTATTGTGCCGGTATACATGTCTCTGTATTTGAATACGCATGCCTATACCAGTTGCTTTCGTGCTTCTGTGTATTTATTCTTCATTAATGAGTCACTCCTCCAATCGAGTCAGCTGAAGGAAAGCCCTGACACATGACAGCGCTTTTGACTGATTTCAACTGCGAAGCGCAAAGGTCTGTAGGCAAGAAGAATAGCCGTTCATAGAGGTAGGAGGAGGCGCTGCCGTACAGACGTTTACACAATCGCGTTGTAGACAAGTGTAGCATCTGCGCTCAGCGTACAGAATCCATCCAGGACCATGTTTCTGGATCTTGATACTGTGCTTATACATTTGTACGTCATGTATATCTCTTTGTACTACTGTTTCGTAAGTTCAAGTGTGTTTTCACGAATACGTGGAAATGAAATTTTGTCGATACTTCACTACAAACACAGTTCATTTTTTGTTTTCGCTTCAAATAGAATATTGGCAAAACGAATACGCGGGCAATGTCGGATTTGTCAGCTATTTGCAATACAAAATAATGTGTTACCCAGATGCTAGTTGGTAGTTTGTGACAGGCAACGGTCGATGCTACACAGCGGCTTTGTGCACTTGCTTCTCCCGTCGTCTGGGTAACGCAGCATTTTATGTCGTAATTAATGTGGATTTTATGTTGTATGTCAAGGTCGCAAAGTGTATGTCATATAGGACCCCTTAAAAAGAGTATATATTTTTGAGTCTTAGTCTGTGGGTGGTCATAAAGACCGAAACTGATAACCACAAATAGAAATTGATATTTTTGTTACGATCTGGTTACTTTTTGCTAAAAAATTTTTATAAATCTACTTAGTTCTTGGTAGAGTAATTTGTTGCCTCATTCGAGGAGCTCAAAGCGTCGGGAAGAGCCAAGAGAGGCAAGATTTTGGACGGAGGAAGTGACGTTTCTAAGTGGTGTTCCCCATACATAGTACTACCGTTACGTGCGGTCTCGATACATGATGCAAATTTTTTCAGTCGACTCGCTCTGGACAGCTTAAAGATTCTAGAAGAAGTTGTAACTAATCTGTTATGGAAATTTTACGTTTGTGACGAGTAGAGGAACGAGAGGTCACGTACATGACATAGAAAATGACTCAGTTTCGGCAGCTAAACCCTCCAATAGATACATAACGGAAAAGTCATTTTTTTTTTTTCGTGAACTTCGTCGTCCCAACAGGTAAACGGTTTTGGTCTGTGTTGCCCTGTGTCTTGATGATTATAAAATAAGCTGTTGGCGTCACCAGTGTGGCACGGCATTTGTCTGTTCGTTGTGTTTGTTGTGATACCCACTTTTCAAAATTGCCTAGTTTATTTTAATTGGCTACAAGGAGGGTCATTTAGAATCAAACCGCTTACTGGTAGGAAATAAGTCTGCAATTTTAGCCGTCATTTATTCGCGATATTTATTCTCTCTTTTAACCCAACAAGCCAGAACGTCAGTACTTCCTTCACCAGCGAGAGGATTAACACTACTCAGAGCAGACAGAGAGAGTCGACTATAGGAGACGTGATTGTGAGGCAGAAATACGAAGCAGCAAACGCGTCTAAAACAAGACCAGGTATACCTCATATATTGGAGGACGGAGATCGTCATGCATTGCGGAGGGTGTTGGTAAGAAATCACATGAAATCAGCGGAAGGAGTCACTCTTGAGTTCCAAAGTGCTACCCGCAGTCCAGCCAGCACGATGACTGTCCGTTCTTCCAGCACCTCCTCGTAAGCCACAAATTTCTACAGTGAAAGGGAGCGAGGTGGCGCTGTGATTAGGACACTGGACTCGCATTCAGGGGGACGACGCTTCAAACCCGCGTCCGGCGTTTCTAATATAGGTTTTCCGTGACTTTCTTAAATCGATTCAGGCAAGTGCCGGGATGGTTCCTTTAGCAGGGCACGGCGGATTTCGTGCTCCACCCTTCTATAATCCATGGGGCCGATGACCTTGCTGGTTGCTCCCCTCCCCCAAATCATCCAATCAATCGATCTATAGTGAATGCCAAGCAACACTTGAGGTGTTGTAAAGAGCGACAACACTGGACAGTCGGTTTCTGGAGACGAGTGATTTAGAGTGGGTTATCATGCTATCACTGCGGCAATCCGATTGAGGGTTTGGGGTTGGCGAATGCCCTGAGGACGTTACCTACCATCGTGTGTAGTGCCAGCAGTGAAGTACGGGGGAGATGTTGCGATACGGGGTGTTTCTCGTGGTTCTGGTATGCTGATCTTATTGCGCTTAAGAAAATGCCGAATCAGAAGTATATCAGCACAACTTCTCCGTGTTCGTCGCTACAAAAATGCTAACGAACTTCTTCTTCCTCATGAAAATGCAAGGCCTAACACAAGTCTGCGCACCCGAGAGAAAAACCCACAAAACCTCATTGGATTGTTCCTCCACCCTGCAGCCCGGATTTCATTCTTTCCGATTTCCATCTGTTTGTCAAAAATGGTTCAAATGGTTCTGAGCACTATGGGACTTAATATATGAGGTCATCAGTCCCCCAGAACTTAGAACTACTTAAACCTAACTAACCTAAGGACGTCACACGCATCCATGCCTCAGGCAGGATTCGAACCTGCGACGGTAGCAGTCGCGCGGTTCCGGACTGCTTGGCCACCGCGGCCGGCGATATCAGCACAATTTAAAGCATTGTGTACTGAGTACAGTAGAAAAACATTTCGGAGGCGATGACAATACAGGCATGACAATGCATCCCGTCATAAAGGAGCATCTCTGAGGCAACTGTTTATGAACAGTAACATTCCTGCAATGGACTTACTTGCCTGGATTCCGATCTGAGCCCAACGGAACACCTCTGGGATGCGTTATAATGTCCACTTCGCTCCAAGATCCCAACCTTCAATATCACTGCTTTCTCTGAGTTCGGTGCTGGCGAAGAATGCGCTGCAGTTCCTCCACAGACATTCAGACATTTCATTATAGTGTTGAAGCCGTAATAAATTATAAGAGTGGACATACACCATATTAATGTTCACTAATGCGTGTCAGAATACTTTCGATCAAATAGTGTATATGGATGTAGATATAGAAAAAGAAATAGTATTTCAGTACTAGGGGTGCAACTCTTTATTTTTCACGTTGGAATGTAACACAAGGGCCAGTCTCTACGCTCCTAAGTCGTTCATCACAGCCGATGCTTGTGCCTCCGGCAGCAGTTACGAAAGATTTATCGCCAACTTTAAATAACAACTATAATCGAATATAGATGCTGTGAACTGGCAATGACAGGGAGGAGAATAAAGCTTGCAAATTAATATTATAGCAGTATCTCAGAACGTCTGTCATGATGAGGTTGACATTTATTGGCCTATGAATTTAAGCGCTGCGCTACTGCCTGCCAGAGTCGGTCCGTGTGGGGGCGGAAGCGTGCTGCCCCCGCCGCCAGCCTGCGAACGGGGGTGGACTGCAGAGCATAAACCTGCCACCGCAGGCCTCTGTAACGCCCATCTGCTGTGCTGCTTAATTTACGGCTCTCGTCGTGGAGTTTCCGTTAGAGGTCTCACATTCGTTAACGGTGCTTTCCACGACCGAATGAGCACGCGGCAACTTCCGTACTGACGACAATAAAGAGGTCACATGCATTCGGCATTAGAAGTGATGTATTCCACCGAACGTTCATAGCCGTTTACAGATATAAAGGATCTTTGAGCACTCCAGGAACGCATTGTGGACGGTTCTAATGCATTCTGAACGCGCCTGAGATTGTTGTGCGTGTATGGGTATCGACGATGAGAGGTACTCAAGCCTGATTTCAAGTGATCGGTTGACTTTAGCGCACATCTGCAGTGCACACCTGCAGTTCGGAACCTCGGGGACTATGTTATAAGATGTCCATATATTGAGTTGTAATAAGTAGTTTCAGGTAAACCAGTTTCCGTACCTGCGTTCTTAGAATTATTTGCATGTTTCAGCGTCACCTATTAGGCCCATTTCTTTGTACTTATAGTGCCCAGTATATCTTAAAAGACATTTTTAAGTTTCCCGCCGGCCGGTGTGGCCGTGCGGTTCTAGGCGCTGCAGTCCTGAACCGCGGGACTGCTACGGTCTCAGGTTTGAATCCTGCCTCGGGCATGGATGTGTGTGATGTCCTTAGGTTAGTTAGGTTTAAGTAGTTCTAAGTTCTAGGGGACTGATGACCTAAGATCTTAAGTCCCATAGTGCTCAGAGCCATTTGAACCATTTTTAAGTTTCCCACCTAGGATTTTTTTGAAAAATGTATCACAATTGGCCAACTTCAGCCTTACGGCTTGCACCCGTGGTCTGGGGGCATCGTCTTTGATTCATAATCAAAACGTCTTCGGTCCCGGGTTCGAATCCCAGCGCTGCTTAAATATTGATTAATAATCAGCATTGGTGGCCGAATATTTCTGGCATAAAAGTCACCCTCATTCTGCCAACGATCTTGTCAAAGAGAGCGGAAGAGCGGACAGAGGTTCAGGGCACTCTCTTGCCTTAGGGGCGGGAAACTGCTCCTTAAGGAGGAAGAGTCAGCAATAATCAACGGAATGACGATGCAGAAGGCAATGGAAACCACTGCACTGAAGACAAGTAACGTGTATCCACAGGACATGCGGCCTGTAATTGATGAAGTGTCATGATCTCTCCATTGGCAAAAGATTCCAGAATAGTCCCCCATTCGGATCTCCGGGAGGGGACTGCCAAGTGGGAGGTTACCGTGAGAAAAAGATTGAATAATCAACGGAAGGATAACATGCTACGAGTCGGGGCGTGGAACGTTAGAAGCTTGAACGTAGTAGGGAAACTAGAAAATCTAAAAAGGAAAATACAAAGGCTCCATCCAGATATAGTAGGGGTCAGTGAAGCGAAGTGCAAAGAAGACAAGGATTCCTGGTCAGGTGAGAATAGGGTAATATCAACAGCAGCAAAAAATGGCTTAACGAGAGTAGGATTCGTTATGAATAGGAAGGTAGGGCAGAGGGTGTGTTACTGTGAACAGCTCGGTGACAGGGCTGTTCTTATCAGAACCGACAGCAGACCAACACCGACAACGATCGTTCAGTTACACATGCCGACGTCGCAAGCTGAAGATGAAGAGATAGAGAAAGTGTATGAGGATACTGAAAGGGTAATACAGTATGTAAAGGGAGATGAAAATCTTAAATTCATGGGAGACTGGAATGCAGTCGTAGGGGAAGGAGTAGAAGAAAAGGTTACAGGAGAATGTGAGCTTCAGACATGGAATGAGAGAGGAGAAAGACAAATTGAGTTCTGTAACAAGTTTCAGCTAGTAATACCGAATACCCTGTTCAAGAATCACAAGAGATTTCAGTTAGAGTACTTCATGGTCATACAGAGATTCCGAAATCAGATACTGGATTGAAACGCGTACCCAGGAGCAGATATTGACTCAGATCACAAATTTGTAGTGACGAAGAGCAGACTGAAGTTCAAGACATTAGTCAGGAAGAATCAATACGCAAAGAAGTGGGATACGGAAGTACTAAGGAATGACGAGATACGTTTGAAGTTCTCTAACGCTATAGATACAGCAATAAGGAATAGCGCAGTAGGCAGTACAGTTGAAGAGGAATGGACATCGGGGGACTGATGACCATCGACGTTAAGTCCCATAGTGCTCAGAGCCATTTGAAACATTTTTGAATGGACATCTCTAAAAAGGGCCATCACAGAAGCTGGGAAGGAAAACATAGGTACAAAGAAGGTAACTGCGAAGAAACCATCGGTAACAGAAGAAATATTTCAGTTGACTGATGAAACGGGGAAGTACAAAAATGTTCCAGCAAACTCAGGAATACAGAAATACAAGTCGCTGAGGAATGAAATAAATAGGTAGCGCAGGGAATCTAAGAAGGAATGGCTGCAGGAAAAATGTGAAGATCCCGAAAAAGAAATGATTGTCGGAAGGACAGACGCAGCATACAGGAAAATCAAAACCACCTTGGGTGACATTAAAACCAAGGGTGGTAACATAAACAGTGTAACGGGAACCCCACTTTTAAATGCAGAGGAGAGAGCGGATAGGCGGAAAGAATAAATTGAAAGCCTCTGTGAGGAGGAAGAGTTATCTGATTTGATAGAAGAAGAACAGAAGTCGATTTAGAAAAGAGAGGGGATCCAGTAATAGCATCAGTAATAGAATCAGAATTTAGAAGAGCTTTGGAGGTCAAGTGATAGATAACATTCCAGCAGTATTTCTAAAATGATTGGAGGAAGTGGCAACAAAATGACTATTCACGTTGGTGTGTAGAATGTATGAGTCTGGCGACGTACCATCTGACTATCGGAAAAACATCATTCACACAATTCCGAAGACGACAAGAGCCGACAAGTGTGGGAATTATAGCGCAATCAGCTCAACAGCTCATGCATCCAAGTTGCTTAAAAGCATAACATACAGAATGGAAAAGAAAATTGAGGATGCGCTAGATGACGATCATTTTGGCTTTAGTAAAAGTAAAGGCACGAGAGAGGCAAATCTGACGTTGCGGTTAATGATGGAAGCAAGACTAAACAAAAATCAAGATACGTTCATAGGATTTGTCGACCTGGAAAAAGCATTCCCCAATGTAAAATGATGCAAGTTGTTGGAAATTCTGAGAAAAGTAGGGGTAAGCTACAGGGAAAGACGGGTCATATACAATATGAACAACAGCCAAGAGGGAGTAGTAAGAGTGGACGACCAAGAACGAAGTGCTCTTATTAAAAAGGGTGTAAGACAAGGATGTAGTCTTTCCCCATACTGTTCAATCTGTACATCGAAGAAGCAATGATGGAAATAAAAGAAAGTATCAGGAGCGTAATTAAAATTCAAAGTGAAAGGATATCAATGATACGATTCACTGATGACATTGCTATCCTGTCTAATGAGTACAGAGTATGGATTGAGAGTAAATCGAAGAAAGACGAAGGTAATGAGAAGTAGTAGAAAAGAGAACAGCGAGAAACTTAACATCATGATTGATGGTCACGAAGTAGATTAAGATAAGGAATTCTGCTACTTAGGCAGTAAAATAGCCAATGACGGATGGCGCAAGGAGGGCATCAAAAGCAGACTAGCTACGGCAGAAAAGGCATTCCTGGCCTAGAGCTCTACGAATATCAAATACCGGCCTTAATTTGAGGAAGAAAATTCTGAGAATGTACGTCTGGAGTACAGCATTGTATGGTAGTGAAACATGAACTGTGGGAAAACCGGAACAGAAGAGAATCGAAGCATTTGAGATGCGGTGCTACAGACGAATGTTGAAAATTAGGTGGACAGATAAGTTAAGGAACGAGGAGGTTCTACGCAGAATCTTAGAGGAAAGGAATATGTGGAAAACACTGATCAGAAGGGACAGGGTGATAGGACTTCTTTTAAGACATGAGGGAATGACTTCCGTAATGCTAAAGGGAGCTGTGGAGGGCAAAAACTGCGGAAGAAGACAGATATTGGAGTACATCCAGCAAATAATTGAGGACGTAGGGTGCAAGTGTTACTCTGAGATGAAGAGGTTAGCACAGGAGAAGAATTCGTGGCGGGCCGCATCATACCAGTCAGAAGACTGACGACAGAGTAAAAGTGTCAACACATGAAAGGCCGTCATTCTCATGTGCAGAATTCACTACTGCCTTACAGGCCGAATGTCGCCAGTTGTGCAATATTTGTCGAAAGCAACCTAGGTGGAAAGCGTCAAAATGTTTTTTAACGAATATTCGGCTGTGGTACCCTACAGGAGGAAAATGGTCTCTATATCGTTGCATCCGCTGGCTGTGGAGTTGCTTACAGAAGGGGGCTGAGAAAGAGTGTTAAATGAGGAAGCTCGCTTTGTTTCAGGTATCTGTCAGGTATCTAATGGCAGTAATCCAGCAGATCTTAATGTTACTTGCGAGTGTCTTTCTAACGGACTGCACTTGTGAAAGTCAGTTTCTAGTGTTAGTAATTTGGCGCAGTTGTAAGATATTGGAAGCACACCTGGGTGCCTTACACTTCATTTCTCTGTATGTACATCCTGATTTAAGTTGTTCATAGATAGTCTAACCCGTAAAAGTCAATTTACTCTGAAAAGGACCGAGTTCTTTCCCTACCCTCTTCCAACCCGATCTTCATCTCCAGTGACATCGGCGTCTACAGGAACTTGAACATTTTATACTTCTTTCTCCAGTTGTCGGGTCTGGTAGACTAGTGCTAAGGTCTGTGCCTAGAAACCGGAATGCTGCGAGGTCAAATACTTGTCAAACAACGGAATTTTTACTCTGCCTTTAAACGGCCCTCCACTGCTCAATAATTTTCTCTGCCGACAACATTTGCTTCGGATTCCACATTAAGCAATAGCTAACTATTTCCCAGTGGGATAACTGAGGTAAGCTAGGGATACGTACTTCGGTGAAGAGGAATTTAATTTAAAGACTTGCATCAGGGCTTTGAAGTGCACGAAATTATTACTATTCGTCCGGTTGCACTGACAATTCTTCGGATAAGGGTAATGTGCGATTGTGTTCCTGCAGCTTACTGTAGCACGCAAAACGTGATAAACAACAACAGTGCCAATAATAATAATAACCCAAGATACTAAGAGAGATGCAGACGAAGTGCTAGGAAGAACAAGAAATGATAAAAATCCGTAAACGAGATGTAAAATTTTGATATTTGATTTAAATTCAGAATTAGGCAGAGCAACAGCAGGAAAATAATCAAGATACAAATACAATATAAGTACAATGTCAACTCATTAAAAGAAACAAATCAAGACAACCAAAAGATGGAGATCACAGGAACAAGACAGGAGAATACCAAGCAGGCTTTAGACCGTGACGGTCTTATTCTGAACAGAATCAATTTAAAGATCGTCCTGATACACCCAGCAATGAGAAGCAGAGAGACTGTGTCATCTGTGCACATTTCAAGAAGGCATTCCATTTTATAGGTACACCATAACAGACCCTTGACAGAAAGATAGTTAACATTATCAAACACACACTAGCAAACAAATCCAAATTAAGTTCATGGGAGAGTTATCAGATTCCTTCGAGATTACGACAGAGGTGAGACGAAATTTTACCACTATCGTTCAACTTACTGGTTGTCACGGAACGGGAGAGAGAACTGAAGATACAGGGACTTTATAAATAAATAAGGTTAGGAAGAAAAATCAAAGGACCAGATATTAACTATCAGCCATTATCTGATGATCTTGAGACATTCACAAGTAACACAAAAGCCACAGTAAAGCAAATTTATGCTCTGAAAGAAAGGCTGAAAAGTTTCGACGACGTGTCTCCCCCGAGAAAACATTATACATGTCAGACCATCTTAGGGAGATGGTAGAAGCTAATGGAATAGAGAAAGAAGCGCACGAACAGAGAAATAAAAACAGCTGCAGCTTTCTGGAAGACTCGAAGCCTTTGCAATATATTATGCTTATCAGGTAATGTGTAAATTGAGATATTACAACACTGTCATAAAATCAGAAACCTAATGCACATCAGAAAAGTTGGTCGTGTATCGGAAAGGTTCACCTGAAAACTTCGAAAAATTAGAGAGAAGAATCGTCAGAAACATTCTGGGATCCAATAACGCAGAAGAAGGCTACAGACTGCGGAATAGACAAGAGACCGAACAAATGTCTACCTTGAAGAAACGTCTATTGAAATTTTACGGCCATATCAATAGAATGCGGGACATCCAACATCCTAACCAGATCCTGGAGTACACAGAAATCATTAACAACGTGAAGTACATCACCGAAGTCAGAAAAGACCTGAAGGATGCTGGCAAACCAGACGTAGATATACAAGACAGACAAACATTCAACCATTCAAGCGGAAGTGAGCGAAGAAGGCAAGAAATTCATTACACAATAAACTTCGTCGGAGGAAAGTAAGGAAAATAAACGGTGGGGAGATGAATGAAGAGAAAACCTTACATTAAGAAGACGCTTCGCATGGTTCTCCTGTGGCCTATACGAATGTAACAGTAATAAATAATGATAATAATAATAATAATAAGTCTCAGCTCTAAAGAACCAGCAATATAACTGACAGTTCCCAGAACCTCTTTCACTGCGTTTGTCCTTCAAAAAATGCTTTGCAATTAGTAATTTGGAGAATTCCTGACGGATCGTGTAAAGCCAAGGAGTGTCTGCTGCTATTCACGTTATACTTGCAATTGATTTGACGTTTAACGTGATGGTCGCTAAAGACGCAGGTGTGTACAAGGAGGCGAGATAATTATAAAGCTGCTACAAAATGCAGAGAGACAGAGAGATTAACAAATGTTATGCCGCTGACGAAGGACATGGCAGTTGGCACGTATGTACCGGAAATAAGTGTTCCGATAATATTTCACTACACGACCGCCAATTAGTCACAACAGTCACAATCCTCAAGTTTCTTGGCGCGGTTCCTCCAGAGCTATTTAAAGTTGACCATATAAGGCTAGCCACGGAAAAGGCAAACGCCAGAGGCTAATTTATTGGAAGAATCATATGAAGAGTAATTCATACAGGAAACAGGTCGCTTAAAAACTTAATTTGCTGCTACCTATAATTACACTAACGCTAAAACAGTAAACTCATGGTGTCTCTGCATTGAAAACGTTTGGCATAAAATATGTTAATTTAAAGTCACGGGAGCCTGCTATGCTTAGTAGTTCGGATATTTCCCTCAATAACACGATCATCACGGTGTAGTGCACCAAGGACAGAGCGCGCTGCCTGTCTTTTCTAACTTTAGTGACAAAAGTATTTTAGAAATTTTAAGTCAGTGACAGAAATAAGCGCCGCAGTCCTACCTTTACAAATGCAAACTAACACTGAATTTACTTGGCTAGGATATAAGAATTTACTGATTTCGCTTTTTGTATTTAGAACTTAACCAAATTGCTTTGCTTGTTTCAGTACGTTTTATTTACATTTGAATTCTTGGCTCAGGCGAACGAATTTATTAAGTTTGCTCTGTGAGTTTGAGGCCTACGTTTCAATTTCGTTTTATTTACGAATAAAAATGCCCAGAAAACAGTTGAGTCATTCTCAGTAAACAAGAACGGCTAAAAGACTTAGAACCATGTGGTCTCAAGAATCAGAATAAGGTCGTGAGGCGAGATTTATTGGGGCTCGAGAACATCAGATCTTAACTCCAGGATCAGATTTTCACTCTGCAGCGGAGTGTGCGCTGATATGAAACCTCCTGGAGAGCTTATGTAAAGTTTGGAAGGTAGGAGACAGGATACTGGCAGGATTAAAGCTGTGAAGACAGGGCGTGAGTCGTGCTTGGGTAGGTCAGGTGGTAGAGCACTTGCCGCTAAAGGCAAAGGTCCCGAGTTCGAGTCTCGGTCCGGCACACAGTTTTAATCTGCCAGGAAGTTTCAGATCTTAACTCGTTCTTTGGAGTCTCCTTCAGAAAGCGTGGCGCGACGTAACTCTGATCGAAACCTCATGCATTATCTTGTTCCTCACTATTTACAGGGCTATTCAAAAAGAAGGAACAGAATTCAGACATTTATTGCGCCGGACGGTGTGGCCGTGCGGTTCTAGGCGCTTCAGTCTGGAACCGCGTGACCCCTACAGTCGCAGGTACGAATGCTGCCTCGGGCATGGATGTGTGTGATGTCCTTAGGTTAGTTAGGTTAAAGTAGTTCTAAGTTCTAGGGGACTGATGACCACAGATGTTAAGTCGCGTAGTGCTCAAAGCCATTTGCACCATTTGAACATTTATTGCTTCCAAACTATAAAAGATAGGAACACAATTCCAACGATCCTGGAAAGAGAGAAGCTTAAATTTTTATGTATTCAATGTGAGTACCATGTGCTACACGACAAATATCAAAACGGTTTCTCATTTTCTGCCACACACGAAGCAGCTGGTCTCTCGTATCGAATTCACAGTTTCAACAATACAATGTAGCAAACTTTCAGGAGTGTCAGGGGGATAAAATCGCTGTCTTTTACGAAACCCCACAGATAAGTCACAAGGTGTGAGCCATACAGAGACCATATACTGATAAAGAAGAGGGAGAACACATACGGAGGAGACTGCTACGATTCTTCATGGGTTTGTTTACTAAGCACGAGAGTGCAACAAAATACAGTGAGTAATGCTAAAAGGCAGATGTTGTTCACAGCGGGGAGAGGAAACTGACAGGGTCTACATTCCAAAATAAGTAAGGTAACATACCTGCCGCTACAACGGTAAGCTAAAACGTTATAGCGTGATTCGCATTTGGAATACAATACGGCAGCAATTTTACGTGTATTCGACAAGTGCTTATGAGGTTTCAGGAGGTATGTGGCACCAGATGCTTACGCAATCCTCGTAAATTACGGGCCAGTACTTTTGAGGAGCAGCGCTCATGCTCTATAGCGTCCCAGATGTGTTCAAAAATGGTTGAAATGGCTCTGAGCACTATGGGACTCAACGAGGTCATCAGTCCCCTAGACTTAGAACTACTTAAACCTAACTAACCTAAGGACATCACACACATGCATGCCCGAGACAGGATTCGAACCTGCGACCGTAGCTGTCGCGCCGTCCTGGACTGAAGCGCCCAGAACCGTTCGGCCACCACGGCCGGCCCCCACATGTGTTCCATAGCGTTTAGATCGGGAGAATATGATGGTCAAGACATCACTGTGAGTTGACTATGATGCTCCTCAAACCAGTGTAACACTGTTCTGGCCTTATGACCTGGAAAGTTATTCTGCTGGAAGAGGCCAGCGCAGTCGAAGAGGACAGCAAGCGTGAAGGGTTGTGGTCCACTGTAACGGTCGCGTAGTGTACAGCTGTCATGGTGAATTTTACTACTGCTGCAGGTTCCCCATAACATAATACTGCACCCACAGTCACAGTGCATGTTTTGAGCAAACGTCCACTTGGATGACGGCTTCAGCAGATACGACCATCGGTCTGGTGTATCAAGAAACGTGATTAATCTGATAAGGAGACACATTTCCATTGATCAGTCCTGATAATCCCATTTGCACTGCAATCGTGTTTCGTATCAACCTTTTCTGCACCAGAGTCGCACTCTGTCGTTAAACGTTCAAAAATAGCCGTTTATTGATCTTTTCAAATTGGGTGAGCCTCTACCCTCCACATTCTGTTGTGAGGCGTTGTAATATGCCTTTTCAATGAAGCACATTCAATGACTTGTCCTGAGACTGGACGTTAGTGATTATTTCGAAGTGAGCTGCATCGAAGGGCACATCTACATACTAAGACACATAGCTTTTATTTGCTAATTATCTTCGTATTCGCTCTGTTACCTTCTTATGACGTGGCGTGATAACGTCCTAGGTTTGGTCTAGTACGAAGTAAATTAACTGGTATAACGGCTGTTAAAATCTGGTAATTCTGGAGTTACGAAATGAAGTAAAGTATCTCAACCTTGATACTTTTCACACATTGTAATGGTACAATTTGAACTAACAACTCGAACAATACGTCTGCTCTCTGCAGCTACACACAAAGCCTTGACTTCTTCTCGCCAGGTCTGTTCAATGAACAGAGATACCACACAAAGCAAAGAGTTTACTTCTTTGTCAGAGTCAACCACTAGTACACATTTAGCAACACGTAACGGAATTCAGTTTACAAAATTTCATGTTTAAAACTTAAGCCTTGTTCTAAAGACATAGAATATAAATATTTTACAAGGGAATTATTAATTTTATTTTACATAATATTTGTATTTACCGATACCCACTGATATAGTAGGATTCGGAATGCTTTATGGGCTTGATTACATTACAGGGTAGACTCGGGATTTCACCACTCCTTTTTCTATTTTTCAGTTTTCGTAGACACACACGACAGTGGCACGCGAATAGCCAACCAGCCGAGATACTCTTTCCCAGATGCCAGAAAATACCAGTCTACACTTTGTCAAAGTCGGTAGCATCAGTGCGCTTCCCCAGTGACACCTAATAGAAAAAGCATTTCAGTGTCTCAGGTGTCGAATCTACTAGGAACTCCCAGTTACTGAGAATTCCAGAAAATGAGCAGGATAACATGGTAACTGCGTTTTCCCACACTGACCACTGACACTTCTGTCTTCTCTGTTGCGTTAACAACGTTTTCGAATGCCAAGTTTAAATCCATCTCGATACCACTGCATGGATGTCGCTGTTATTAAATGACTAGTTGTCACCTCTGTCCCGCTGTACTACACCGTAGTTCACTCAGAGCCTGATTTCGTCTTTCACTAACAACAGTAAATAGCAACTCTATTGACTTAATGTGTGTCCTTACCTTCTAACCTACGCCACTGCCCAATGGAAGTTGTCCCTCCTACGAAAGACAGGAGCACTATTTCTATCTCCGAGTTGCTTATTTCACCACTCACTTTCGTCCGCTCTCCTGTCGCCAACTGCAACGGCTCGATCATAACTTACCAAAGTTGTTGAGAAAACTCTGCCACAGTCCTCGCAGGAGCTACATCATTCGCTAATTCTTCCTTTCGTAGCCACGCTGCTGGCACCACCCTAACAGTCATACATGAAACAGCACACGGAAAGCCGAGGCACAAGTTTAACATTTTAAAGAACATAGTTCTTATTATAGGAAACAGCGATCTATAATTATTATATTTAAAAGGGAAGCAGTCTTGATCGTATAATTTCTTTTAATGTGATGACCGGTTTCGATCTTATTATAAGATCATCTTCAGACCATAGATGTCTGCCGGAGGCGGTGGCGCATGGCAACCATCTTGCTTGTGGCTGGTGGTGTACTGCAACCACGGGAGTCGGTCGGTTGGTGTGGGTCAGCCAGGAAATCTCCACGCGGTGCAGTGGACCAGGCCCACTGGCGGTCTCTACGCAGTGTCGGAGTGTGTGGGAGCTGTTCCGATTACTACGAGGTTTGTGGCTCACCGACCCAGGACATCAAAGTTGAGTTTGGATTCAATTTATCAGCAAGTCAAGACTTTTCACATTGTGCCGTCTGGTTCTCATTGTTGGCTGTAGGGACACTCCCGCGAGCAACAACATGTGTGTTCGAGTTGGCAAAGGCTTAGCCACCGTACGGTGGAGTCTAAGTGTATTTGGTTATTTGCAATTGAAGTGCACTAGCGGAATTTTCTGCCTTGTGGCCGTCAACGTTCCGGTTACCTGCCCTGGCCGTTGACGTAAATTCAGGCGGTGTCCTCCCTCACTGTGTTGTAGCTGTCCAGCACGGTGTGTAGTTTGACAGCTTAGTGTGTGCTTGGTTGTGGGGGTCCATGCCTTTTACGTTTTGCATTGAACTCCCGGTTGTGTACTGGTCGGGTGGAAGGCAAGTCGTCTTGTCGCTTGGTCCATTGACTGTCTCTTGGTTGGGTGGCCGGCGGATCGGATATAGTTGGGCCGACTACCTGTCTCCCCTAAGGAAACGTTAATATTTCAAGTGCAGACCAACACCCAGAAACTTTTGGGCGCAGCTGGCTGTGCTGCCTTTTCTTATTGGTATTTGATTGTGCATTTTAATGGCTCATAGCCGATGGTTTGAATTTGTATGCTTTTAGTTGGGTTTTAAATAATGGGTCTTCAGCCGTTTTAAAATTGAAAGTTTCTTACTTGTCAAGTCTTGCATTAGTTAATACTTCAGCCTCATTTAAAATACTTTTTTTATATAAAGCTTTGGGCCTTCTGCCTTTTGAGAATTCATTGTAGTTGTGTTTTTCAATCATGGGCCTTCAGCCGTCTTAAAATTGAAATTCCTTACTTATTAAATCTTAGATTGTTTGGGCCTTCAACCTCATTTTAAAAAATTATTTAAGGATAAAGCCTTGGGCTTTCTGCTTTGTAAAATTTGTATTGTGTTTTGAATCATGGGCCTTCAGCCGTTTTATAAGTAAAATTCCCTATTGTTAAGTCTTAGATTGTTTGGACCTTCAGCCTTCCTTTTTAAAACTATTTAAGCATTAATCTTTGGGGCTTCTGCCTTTGAAAATTTATTGTAATTGTGTTTTATATCATGGTCCTTCAGCCGTTTTAAAAGTAAAATTCGTTACTTGTCAAGTCTTAGATTGTTTGGACCTTCAGCCTCATTGAAACTTTATTTAAGGATAAAACCTTGCGCTTTCTGACTATCGAAAATGTATTGTAGTTGTGTTTTAAATCATGGGCCTTCAGCCGTTTTAAAAATTGAAGAGGTTGTGCGCTTAATCCATAAGATTGTGTAACATATTCAATTGATACTTAAGCTCGGAAATTTGCGCTGTAATGTTTGGGCAACTAAATAAAGTTATATGTGTTCGAGTGTAGCTCACAGCCGCTTATTTTTGGCCTCTTTCACAATTCCAACTACCGTTCTGTTCCGTGGGTTTATCCAAGCGTTTCACGCCCTTTTGTCCCACCTCAGTGTAAGCGGTGTACCAACAATAATGAACTGAAGACCAAAGCCTTAGCACTCTTAGCCCATCGACATAATAGCTGGACACCACTACATATAAGAGAACAATTGCATAAAAACGGCGATACCTCTAAATATGAACGAGAAAACAACAGTAGACTCACCATTTTGCCTTGTACATTACAGTTGGGCTTCAGGTGCATATAGTACAACAAATGAACAACGCCACCTACCTTTAGCACTACCAGCCAGTTCGTCCTCCAACTGTTATCTACTACTGTTACAGTCAAATGTACGGAAATCTGCCTACACTATTAACAGAAGTAATTTCACAGTTTTCAGCTCTGTCTACGATATAGACCACAATCGTTGCATAGCAGGACAAATATTTCACAGTACTCACATTTAAAGGAACATTAACATCCGTCAGCAGTGTTTACAGAAACAACATACAAGCGGACCATACTGTACTCACGGCGCCACCGTGCCATATACGACTGTAATTAGCAGCCGCACATATACTCTCTCTCTTCACTGTATACTGTACTCGGCACACAAGACCCTGAATTTGACCACATGCCAACTGACAAAAAATCACTGTTACGGGTGTCACTCCAAAAGAAATGCACACTACTTTTTTAAAATCCATCTTTTATTCTACATGTTTGATAGTTTTACAGTGTGTAGATACATCCTTTAGGAAAAATATTTTCATTTCTCCACATAATTTCCATCCCTCTCAACTGCCTAACGCCATCTTGGAGCCCGCGCCTGTATACCCGCCCGGTAAAATTTTGGATCAACCTGTTGGAGCCATTGTTTGGCAGCGTGCACAAGGGAGTCATCATCTTCAAACCTTGTTCCACGAAGAGAGTCTTTCAGTTTCCCAAACAGATGACATTCGCAAGGAGTCATGTCAGGACTGTAAGGCGGGTGTTTCAGTGTTGTCCATCCGAGTTTTGTGATCGCTTCCATGGTTTTGTGACTGACATGTGGCCGTGTATTGTCGTGCAACAGTAAAACGTACTGCTTTTGCCGATGTGGTCGAACACGACTCAGTCGAGCTTGAAGTTTTCTTCACCTGTCACAATTCTTCCAAGAAATTCATCTCCACCATTTCGTACTGTTCCAAAAGTTCGCTGCATAACGTTTTTCTTGTTTCTTTGTGAGCCACTGTCAATATTCTGGGAAACCACCTAGCACAAATCTTTTTTAGCGCCAACACTTTCAGTATTCTGCAAACACTCCCTTCCCCTATCCCAACGTAGCGTGACAATTCGTTCACTGTGATGTGTCTGCCAACAGTCACCAATTCGGTAATTCACTGCACATTGTATGGAGTGTGTGCAGTACGAGGCCTGTCGCTGCGAGGACAATCCTCAATACTGCCGTGCCCGCTTTCATTACGTAACCTGCTTGCCCACCGACTAACTGTACTGCGACCGACAGCAGCATCTCCATACACCTTCTTCAACCTCTTGTGGATATTTCGCACTGTCTCGTTTTAACAGCACAGGAATTCTATGATAGCACGTTGCTTCTGACGAACGTCAAATGTAGCAGCCATCTTGAAGACATGCTGTGGCGGCGCCACTCACGGGAATAGATTGAAATAAGTTTGAAAACAAGCGGGAAGAATGTATCTACACATTGTAAAACTTTCACACATGCAGAGTTAAAACTGTATTTTTACAAAAATACTGTGCATTTCTTTTGGAGTGACCGTAGTAGCCACTAAACAACACTCCCAGTACTCCTCGTCCACTTTAGTAAGCAAAGCCAGTTGTTTGGGTACGTTGACGTTTTTGGCGTCCTCCCTCGATATCAGGCTAGACACTGACCGCCCTTATGGTGTATGATGTCCACAGCGACTCAGTCAAACATTGCATCGACAACTGGTTATTCAAATACCTCAGCACCATGACACACCAGCTCGCATCTGACTTTTCTGGCTGCTGTCCACCAACCGACCCACTTCCCCTCTTTCCACATCACTGTCTCCTTGTAGCTCCATCTGCAGCAAAACGCAACATCTCAGGCCTGTCACGCCCATCAGTCAGTAGTGGCAATGCCCCATACCTGGCAGGCCTTGCACCGCCTACAGACTCGACAGCTGCTAGCATCTTGGCTTGCGGCAGAGATTCTAGTAATCGTTGCCGCATCTCCCACTCCATTGTCCAACACCTATAGGCCCAGCCCACTTACACTAACAACCTCGACTGTCATCCCAAGTCCAAGCACGTATGGCATTTAGCACCAGCGTTGCGCCACGGCATTCCCAGCTGCTTTAATGTGCTAACAGCGCTGGCCCCCACGAGATGATCATTCATACTGGAGCAGCTGACTGACGTTCTTCGTCTTCTGCCACCGCAGCTCACATCACAGCAGCTCTAGTTATAGCACCAAATGCCACCGACCCCATCCTCTGGCCAAACTGTTGTACCAGAGCAGTGCTGCTGCGTTCGTCTGGGTTGGTAGGGGAGACGATGTGTCGCATATATCATATTCGCTGCTCAGAACATTTCTTACAGGATCAATATAAACTCAGGGCCTTTTTTTATTGGGTATAAACACGGCTCAGTGGGAGGAGATGGTGATGAGGGAGAGCGGACAAACCATATCATCTCACCACGTAAAGGACTCAACTATATATGAAGGTGTATATGGCGGATATAAAACGGAAATGAGCGCGTGGCGTCAGTGGCCGTTCTCAGGCGGGAAGTTCGGCCGCCAAGTGCAAGTCTTATTGAGTGCGACGCCACATTGGGCGACTTGCTCGTCGACAGTGGGGATGAAATGATGATGAGGACAGCACAACACCCAGTCCCTGAGGGGAGAAAATCCGGGAATCGAACTCGGGCTCCCTTGCGTGACATTCCAACGCGCTGACCATTCAGCTATTGGGGCGGACGTAGCAGATATAATGTAGGCATGGTGTACCCATCACCTCAAGCTGTTTGTGTGGTTGCAGGCTGACAGCTGGCAGCTTTCATCTTCTGCGCTCTGCAGCCCGATGGTGACACCAGAGCATCTTCATGCATTTCTTTTTCTGCACTTTTAATTCCTTCCTTTTCTCTTGCGCCGGCTGACTCAATCGCTTCATTTAAAGGACAGCCCCGGAGGTCGATGATGAGCTATTATCCTTGAGATCTTCATTATCTCGGATGATTATCGCTCAGAAGTGGTGTTAGCATAAATTTGGAGACTGACATGAAACAGAGAAATGATGCTTAAGGATTCATGTATCAATCCACAAGGAACACAGACGGAAGACATTAGAATGAGTGCAGCGGTCTGAGTTTGAAGACTGAATCAACAATAGGCGTGCATGTCTCCAAAAGGCCATTTCACTTTCTCTCTCTCTCTGTCCAATTCCTCTCTCTGTGACTGCTGATTGACTGACCCATGTAACTGATTGTACTGTGTCTCCTTCTGATTGACAGTTTCCTCACACTGTTCTCCACTGCGCTGAATCTTTCATCATATCGTCTTTATCATTGGTGGGCTCAGGTTACAATCACAACAAATTAGTGACTCATTCTGTGTAACTGTACATCCCAGTCTGTGCGCAGGATGAAAATTTCCAATCTTGTTGCAGCATGTTATAGTTCTGGGTGGATATTTTAATTTACCGGATATAGACTGGGAGACTCAAACGTTCATAACGGGTGGCAGGGACAAAGAATCCAGTGAAATTTTTTTAAGTGCTTTATCTGAAAACTACCTTGAGCAGTTAAACAGAGAACCGACTCGTGGTGATAATATATCAGACCTTCTGGTGACATACAGACCCGAACTATTTGAAACAGTTAACGCAGAACAGGGAATCAGTGATCATAAAGCGGTTACGGCATCGATGATTTCAGCCGTAAATAGAAATATTAAAAAAGGTAGGAAGATTTTTCTGTTTAGCAAAAGTGACAAAAAGCAGATTACAGAGTACCTGACGGCTCAACACAAAAGTTTTGTCTCAAGTACATATAGTGTTGAGGATCAGTGGACAAAGTTCAAAACCATCGTACAATATGCGTTAGATGAGTATGTGCCAAGCAAGATCGTAAGAGATGGAAAAGAGCCACCGTGGTACAACAACCGAGTTAGAAAACTGCTGCGGTAGCAAAGGGAACTTCACAGCAAACATAAACATAGCCAAAGCCTTGCAGACAAACAAAAATTACGCGAAGCGAAATGTAGAGTGAGGAGGGCTATGCGAGAGGCGTTCAATGAATTCGAAAGTAAAGTTCTATGTACTGACTTGGCAGAAAATCCTAAGAACTTCTGGTCTTATGTCAAAGCGGTAAGTGGATCAAAACAAAATTTCCAGACACTCTGTGACCGAAATGGTACTGAAACAGAGGATGACAGACTAAAGGCCGAAATACTAAATGTCTTTTTCCAAAGCTGTTTCACAGAGGAAGACTGCACTGTAGTTCCTTCTCAAGATTGTCGCACAGATGACAAAATGGTAGATATCGAAATAGACGACAGAGGAATAGAGAAACAATTAAAATCGCTCAAAAGAGGAAAGGCCGCTGGACCTGATGGGATACCAGTTCAATTTTACACAGAGTACGCGAAGGAACTTGCCCCCCTTCTTGCAGCGGTGTACCGTAGGTCTCTAGAAGAGCGTAGCGTTCCAAAGGATTGGAAAAGGGCACAGGTCATCCTCGTTTTAAAGAAGGGACGTCGAACAGATGTGCAGAACTATACACCTCTATCTCTAACGTCGATCAGTTGTAGAATTTTGGAACACGTATTATGTTCGAGTATAATGACTCTCCTGGAGACTAGAAATCTACTCTGTAGGAATCAGCATGGGTTTCGAAAAAGACGGTCGTGTAAAACCCAGCTCGCGCTATTCGTCCACGAGACTCAGAGGGCCATAGACACGGGTTCCCAGGTAGATGCCGTGTTTCTTGACTTCCGCAAGGCGTTCGATACAGTTCCCCACAGTCGTTTAATGAACAAAGTAAGAGCATATGGACTATCAGACCAATTGTGTGATTGGATTGAGGAGTTCCTAGATAACAGAACGCAGCATGTCATTCTCAATGGAGAGAAGTCTTCCGAAGTAAGAGTGATTTCAGGTGTGCCACAGGGGAGTGTCATGGGACCGTTGCTGTTCACAATATACATAAATGACCTGGTGGATGACATCGGAAGTTCACTGAGGCTTTTTGCAGATGATGCTGTGGTGTATCGAGAGGTTGTAATAATGGAAAATTGTACTGAAATGCGGGAGGATTTGCAGCGAATTGACGCATGGTGCAGGGAATGGCAATTGAATCTCAGTGTAGACAAGTGTAATGTACTGCGAATACATAGAAAGATAGATCCCTTATCATTTAGCTATAAAATAGCAGGTCAGCAACTGGAAGCAGTTCATTTCATAAATTATCTGGGAGTACGCATTAGGAGTGATTTAAAATGGAATGATCATATAAAGTTGATCGCCGATAAAGCAGATGCCAGAACGAGATTCATTGGAAGAATCCTAAGGAAATGCAATCCAAAAACAAAGGAAGTAGGTTACAATACGCTTGTTCGCCCACTGCTTGAATACTGCTCAGCGGTGTGGAATCCGTACCAGATAGGGTTGATAGAAGAGATAGAGAAGATCCAACGGAGAGCAGCGCGCTTCGTTACAGGATCATTTAGTAATCGCGAAAGCGTTACGGAGATGATAGATAAACTCCAGTGGAAGACTCTGCAGGAGAGACGCTCAGTAGCTCGGTACGGGCTTTTGTTAAAGTTTCGAGAACATACCTTCACCGAAGAGTCCAGCTGTATATTGCTCTCTCCTAAGTATATCTCGCGAAGAGACCATGAGGAAAAAATCAGAGAGATTAGAGTCCACACAGAAGCATACAGACAATCCTTCTTTCCACGAACAATACGAGACTGGAATAGAAGGGAGAAATGATAGAGGTATTCAGGGTACCCTCCGCCACACACCGTCAGGTGGCTTGCGGAGTATGGATGTAGATGCAGATGTAGATGAGTTGAGTCATACCTGTGTGGCTTTTGGGAAAGTCTCGCAACCAAGTTGTGGCTTAAGCGTCATGTCGTGAGCACCAGATGGTGAAGTACTATTTCCTACTAATTCTTTCTCAATGTTCATCCTAAGCTCACTTGTGAATATGAGACAGTTATGTGTGTCTGGATACGTAAAGATCGTCCACATAGGTGCAACATGGATCAGTGGTTCAAATGGCTCTGAGCACTATGGGACTTAACATCGGAGGTCGTCAGTCCCCTAGAACTTAGAACTACTTAAACCTAACTAACCTAAGGACATGACACACATCCATGCCCGAGGCAGCATTCAAACCTGCGACCGTAGCAGTCGCACGGTTCCGGACTGAAGCGCCTAGAACCGCTTGGCCACCGCGGCCGTCTTGAAAACAAAAATAATGTCATTTACACGAGGGTGATAAAGTACACTGACGGAAAAATTCGCAAAACCAAGAAGGAGTCGTAAGACATCCAAGAATGTTGGTAGGCTTGTTTCTACATCTGAACGGTCATGTGTATTAAAATTTAGCGCCAGTCGCATAAGAGTGGCTCCACTAGAGCCGGTATGAGAAATTAAAATCAGGTTTGCTTTAAATGCACGCTGTAATGGTCGTGAGCTTCCTTTGAGACTGGACTTTGTGAGTTGATGTTGGTCAAGAATGCCTTTAAGGTGACAAAGACGCCCTTATCAACACCTCACTGAATTTGAGCGAGGTCGTGTAATAGAGCACCGAGAGGCTGGGTGTACCTTCTGAGATAATGTAGAAAGACTTCGCAGGAATGTAGCCACTGTACATGATTGCTGGTAGCAGTGGTCATAAGAAGACTGGGCTCTATACATCCATAAAGACACTATCGAGAGGAAAGACCATCGCATTCATCGTATGGCTCTGGCGCATCATTCTGCATCTGCAGCAGCAATTTGGGCAGCAGTTGACACCACAGTGGCACAAAGAACAGTTACAAATCGGTTACCTCAAGGACAGCTCCGAGCCAAACGCCCTATAGCTTGCTTTCCACTGGAGTAGCTGCACAAATTCGAAGCCAGCACAATCTGCTTCATTTGCAAATTCAGTCAAGATGGCGCTTCTTCTAGGGCGGTCCTACCTACTCTCTGTTGGGATACAGGTGGTAACGTCGCATTGTTGACTGCACTGTCCCCACCCCTTCTTTCCCACCACTTCCCCTCCCTTCCCCCACTTGTGAATTGGTGGGGCAAGAACTAAACTTGCGCTGAGCTGCTGGAGTGGAAGTACATTAGGTGCTGTTTTGGGAATTGCAATCATTTATCTGTATGTGTATTATCTGCTGGGAGAATTTCCCAAATTTTGATGGGAAACCGAACTGAAAACTATCCTTCAGGCTCGATGCAGGAAATTCAGGTAAACACAACTGCCTAAATTTGGCAGAGCCAAAAAGAAACGCCCTCGTGAAAAGGTGGATCTCACGACAAAAAATGGGCAGTGAATTTAAGCAATATAGTGTTTATTTATTTAAACATTAATTTAATTACTTAATTAATTTGGTGGGAGCTATGTTGAATTGACAAGATGTTGGTGTTCGGCAGAGAGGAGTTTAATAAGTGTGTTATCGGTAAGCATACAGCTCAGGACTGTGTCCATAGCCACCTACACAAAGAATGGAAGGAGGCGATTATGGATAGATGAGGGTAGGGGAATACTTTCAGAAAATAATGGAGATTTTTTTTTTAAATGACAAGTCAGTCCACAGTGTAGGAGACAAGTTCATCCTATTCCATTACCCCAAACTGAATGAGCCAGAGATGTTCGCCTTGGTATATGTAGCTCGAATGAGGACACTCGAAATGAGTTTTGTTTCCCTTTTCGAACGCGTGTGTCTGTATGTTCACCTTGCTGTGTGCCCTAGTCCAGAACTACCCTACAGCCACTGCTGGAAGAACTGCCTCCTACAAATCTTCAAGTGTATAGCTGCTGAGAAACTTGTACACTGATACGTGACAAGAAGGGATAGGACAGCAAACTATCACTGAAGGGTGAGAAGAGTAGCGTCCTACCGATCTAAAAGTGAAATAGCTGCTGAGGAAATCACACACACACACACACACACACACGCACACACACGGAAACATACACACACACACACACACACACACACACACACACACACACACACACAGACAAGCACACACACACACACACACACACACACACACACACACACACACATGGTAAGAAGGAATACGACAGCAAACTATCACTCAAGTGGAGGGAGAGGTGCCTCCTACCAATCTACAAGTGAAATAGCTTATACGGAACTTGTACACAGATACATGATAAGAAGAGATAGGACAGCAAACTATCACAGAAATGTAGGAAGAGTTGATCCACCAGTGTTTAGCCCAGGTGTGCACGAATGGCAAAACGTCATTTTTTCGGATGAATCCAGGTTCCGTTTACAGCTTTATGATGGTCGCATCCGTGTTTGGCGACATCGCGGTGAACGCACATTGGAAGCGTGTATTCGTCATCACCATACTGGCGTATCACCTGGCGTTTTGGTATGGGGTGCCATTGGTTACACGTCTCGGTCATTTCTTGTTGTTGGCGGCACATTGAACAGTGGACGTTACGTTTCAGAGGTGTTACAACCCGTGGCGCTACCCTTCCTTCGATTATTGTTCTGGTTACTGATTTCTCAGTATCTATGCACCTAAAGTGCGTGAAAATGTAATCACATGTCAGTTCTGGTATAATATATTTGTCCAATGAATACCCATTTATTTGCATTTGCATTGCTTCTTGGTGTAGCAACTTCAATGGCCATTGATGTATCTTCAAAAAAATGGTTCAAATGGCTCTGAGCACTATGGGACTTAACTTCTGAGGTCATCAGTCCCCTAGAACTTAGAAATACTTGAACCTAACTAACCTAAGGACATCACACACATCCATGCCCGAGGCAGGATTCGAACCTACGACCGTAGTGGTCGCGCGGTTCCAGACTGCAGCGCCTAGAACCGCACGGCTACTTCGGCCGGCCTGATGTATCTATGTACAAGTTCCTCAACAACTATTTCACTTGTAGGTCAGTAGGAGGCAACTTTTCTTACAATTCTGCGATAGTTTCCTATCCTGTCCCGTATTGCCATGTATGTCCGTGTGTGTACAGCTTCTTCAGCAGCTGTTTCAATTCTAGATCAGCAGCAGGCTTCTCTTCCTTCACTTCGAAGACAGTTTGCTGTTCTATCCATTCTTACCATGTATCTGTGCACAATTTCCTCAACAACTATACTCTTGCAGGTTGGTGGGAGGGAGTTCTTCTGGCAGCAGCTGTAGGGCAGTTCCCCGCCAATGTTGAGTGGTATTATGGGCTAGGGCACACAGAAAGGTGAACATATTCACACACGTGATTGTAAATGGGAACAAAAATTCTTTCAAGCTCCATACACAAAGGCGAGCCCCTATGTTTTTAGATGAGAGCGTTTTTGTATTGTTCCCAAAATTGTAAGCACTAGTCTTTATTTGAATTTCAAGTAGCAAGGCTGAAGCGTAATTGTTAGTTCGGTTTCCCCACCAAACTCTGGGAAATTATTTCAGCAGAATAATACACATATAAATTACACAATTCCCAAGACCATACCTCTCACCCTTCCTCTCAAGCAGCTCAGTGCAGATAGCGTCTTCTTCCAGAAGTGGGAGAGGGAAGGGAAGGGAAGGCAAGGGGGGAAGGGGGGAGGGGAGAGGACATGAGGGAGGTGGAAGGAGTGGCGGTGGTGACGTCAACAGTGGGACGTTGCCACACACATCCCATTCAGAAAGGGTGCGAGGCGAACACCATAGAAGAGCCACCATCTTGAATAAATTTGGCAACAATGCAGACTGCGCTGCCCTCTGGCTTCTTTTAGTCCTAACTGACCCCAAACTACCGCCACTTGCGATTTCAGTGTTGACAAGCAAGAGCTTGTTGGAGGTCAGGAAGTATTTCTGTGTCGGAGCCAGTGTTGGCCATGTGTTGGTTAGAAGGAAGCTTGACGGCTTGCATCTAACCCATCAGACACTGGATCTGGACCTCAAGTTATGGTCTGGGGTGCGGTTTTGTATGGCAGCAGGAACACTCTCGCGGTTATCCCACGCCCAATGACTGCAAAACTCTACGTCAGTCTGGTGATTCGACCTATTGTGCTGCCGTTTATGAGCAGCATTTCAGGGGGTGTTTTGCAACAGGATAATGTTCGCCCACATACCCCTGTTGCAATCAAACACGCTCTACATTGTTCAGCATTTTGCCTTAAAAAAAAAAAATGGTTCAAATGGCTCTGAGAACTATGGGACTTAACATCTATGGTCATCAGTCCCCTAGAACTTAGAACTACTTAAACCTAACTAACCTAAAGACATCACACAACACCCAGTCATCACGAGACAGAGAAAATCCCTGACCCCGCCGGGAATCGAACCCGGGAACCCGGGCGCGGGAAGCGAGAACGCTACCGCACGACCACGAGCTGCGGACATTTTGCCTTAGCCCGCTAGACTTCAATCGACCACATATGGTTCCTCACTGGATGACAACTACAGCGTCATCCACAACCAGCCTTAAACATCAATGTATTGACCGACCAAGGGCAACAGACGGAACTCATCCTGACAGACTGACATCCAGCACCCGTACAACACAATTCATGCACAATTGCATGCTTACATTTAACATTTTGGCAGTTACACCGGTTATTAATGTACCTGCATTTCAAATTTGCAATGGCTTATCTCGAGTTTACATTGACCTTACATATGCTACCTGGATAAACGTATTTCCGAAATTTCGTTGCTCCACTAATTATTTTTTGGTGTTGCCATTCTTTTCCGTCACTGTACTACCTGTTGAGAGAGACAAATGTTCTGTCTAAAATATTTACACAAGATGATTGACGAAAATTTCCGCGAGACACCCTGCTAAAGAGTTCCCCGTGGCCATACTATCAATGTCTTTGTAATGCTGACTGTTGAAGCCGAAGCTATTGCAGAACGCAAGCAGCCTAAGTAAGGTGATTAATAACTTCATCTGTGTTTGGACGCCGACGTTTGAGGAAATTTTCTTGTAGGATGAGAACTTTTTCGTCCAGAGGTATTTTTGTATACAGATTTTTAATAGCCAAGGAGAGCAAATTGCAATCAGGTGAGAAAGTTGTAGCATTTAGAAGCGGAACCTACTCTGTTCTATTGGAGATGACAAAATTTTCGTTATAGACAGAATTTTTCTGTAATAAGTGTAATGTGTACTTAGAGGCAGGTTCACATGGGCTCCCTACACAGTTCATTATCTGGCGTATCGGGTGACCAGACTTATGAGTCTCAATTTGGGACGAATCGCCTGTGGCTTAGGATACATCACTTTCAGTTTTGGTACAAGGTCTAGACAAAAAATAGTGAGCCAACCGTCTATACACATTTTGAGCTCCTTCACGCATATTTCGGTGGGTTCGTAAGCTGTTTCTTCGATGTTGGTCTTAAAAAATGCGATGTTTTAGCGATATAATATATTTTTGTCCTGAACTTGTACCAAAAATCAAAGTGATGAATATTAAGACACTAGCCCATCATGCTCACATTAAGACTCATGAACCTGGCTTCCTTATACCTCCGATAATCAATGGTCCAGCGAACCCACGTATACCTGCCTCTAAATACGTATTTCTTTCTATAAAGAAAATTTTGCAATCTCTAACAGAACAGAGTAGGCTGAGCGGCTACATGATAATCTTTCCCAGCTGATTGTTTTTGCTTTCCTTGTATAATAAAAATCTGTATACAAATGTACCTCTAGACGAAATGGTTCTCATCAGGTAAGCAAATTTCCTCAAACATCAGCAGCCGAGAACAGACGAGATAACAGAGTTAATCACAGTACTTTGCCTTCTTACGTTTTACAGTTACATCACTTTCAACAGTCAGTATTACAAACAGAATGATGGTCTGGCCACGGACAACTGTTGAACAGGGTGGCTCCTGGACATTTTCGTGAGTCATCTAGAGTGTAAATATTTTAGACGTAACACTGTTCTCTCTCGACAGATACCATTTTCTCACATGTATGTAGATGATATTGTTGTCTTCAGCGGCCCTATGTCTGACAGTACGTTGCTATCTGAAGAACTTCGTACCATTCACGAAAAACGGTATTCACTGACGAAGCGATGAACCATAATATGACACTTGACAGACTTGCAACTTCAGCTTGTTCGGGGTATTATTCGGTTTGACATCTGTCGGAAACCCACGACTAGCGGTTCTATAATTGAAGCATCCTCCTGCCACGCTCAGCAGTACAAGTTTTTCTTTTTTTTCAAATCTTTAGTGTTCATCATAGCAAAAGAGATAGCGAATTTGAAATGTATCGCTGTAAACAACGTCTACAGTCCTGAAGTCATTAATATGCTGCGTAAAGAGAGAGAAAAAATTCAGTAGCTGAACACAGAGGTCTTCCCGTCTCTCTGATTTTGACGTCCAGATTTGTGAAGATCCTGTTCATTGGGCACCTCTCGTACGATTTGGCTAAGCTTCTTCAAAATCAGAATTCGTATGTTTTCATTACTGGTAAAAAAGCATCATCATAATAGCATTCACAATGAAAGTCTCCATAATGATAAGTATGCAGGATCGAGTGTAACCAGATTAGAGTGCAGTGATTGTGAAATGTCAGACATGGGCCAGACTTGCAGAAAGTTTAAAACCAGGTACACCGAGCACATGCTAGCTAAAAAGGCCGTGTTGATCAGAATTCTGCGTTTTCTGAACATCTTAAGTCAAGCGGGCACCAGTCTCCCACAATAAAAAGCTTGACAGTACTACATCTTGCTCAGAAGTGAGAAAATGCTGAATCTACTCGAGGAGCTGGAAATTGTTAAACATCGGCATGTTGATAAAGACAAGTTGCTGACGATCTATTTCAAGGAAGGCTTATTAGTGACAATATTTTATCGTAGGTAAGTTTACCGTTTTATGTTCTGAAACTTATATTTATTTTAATGACTAAACACAGGTTTTCGTGTTTAGTTTGCAATGCTTACGATTGCCCCTGATCCTGTCGCCTTAATGTTTGGTTTGTTGATCTTGTATGCATACACTTTGCATGAACTTTAAAATTTACCTAATTTACTAGGCATGAAAATTTCAGTGGCATATTTTGACAAGCTGTTCTTCATATCATTTTACCTATTTTTACTATTTATATAGGGGTACCTTATATACTTTTAGTGTCACGTGATTGCAATGGTCTTGAGATATGCATCTTAATTTATTAGTTTTTTACGTAGTTTTTGTATTTCGTAAACGTATCTTACGCTGTTCATGCGCGTTTCCTTCCCTTTCTTGTACTGCTATAGCGAAATCAGCTGGTGTTTTCAAGGTAACATGAGATTTTCGTTGAAATTTTTCCGTAACCTACTTGTATCTTCCTAATGATATATTGGAGCTTTCGTTTTCTTTTAGCTAGATCCCCTTTGCATTTTATATGTTTTTATAAGTGGTGGATTACACAACCAGTTTCTATAGCGTACATTTTCCTTTTTGTATGGCTTTCTGACCGATCACTTACATATCCAGCTAAGTTTACGTAAGTTTCTCTTACTTGTACTTCATTTTACCTGCGTAGTCGTACAAGATAGGACTATATCCCATCCTCTACTTGTTTCTCATTGATTGGTTTCTTGTGTTCCTAGACAATATGATAATGCCCCAAAAGGGTGAAACTTGTCATCGATATTAAATATCTTCGGCACGACGGTTGTTTTTTATTCTGAAATAAAGCAATATGAATTCCACATCGCCGTTATTTGTTATGTATCGGTTGGTTCCATCAGAGAAACTGTTCCACCATAAAAGATTATATATCGACTAGAAATAAATATGAAATAAAATAAAATAGTTCCAGGCCAAGGAGGGTATGTGTCGGTCATAGGTATCGTGGATTATGACATACCAACCCCTCAAGGCAAAGTCAGAAATGAAAACCAATCTTTACGATACCTCAAAACACTTTGTGCAGTTTATTTTTTTATTATCAAACTTCCTGGCATCTGTGGCACGTTAGATGTGGAACTGAGGGCAAATTTATTTGGAGGGGGCGAGAGGGGGAAAGGGAAAAACTGCTCCATCCCGCGGGACCTAACACCAGATTCACGCCTTTGGATAACCGTCACTGTCTCCAGCACCTGACTCAATAGCACCTGTTGTGCATATGTTGCAAACACTGAACCATCATAAAAAAAATTACTCCGACGTACAAGTGAAGGGGCGCAGAAAATCAGACATGGATTCTACGGCCAGTATGTAGGAAGAAGAACGACCGAGAAAAGAAGACTGAATGTGAATTGAAGAGCCCAGCATAATAAAACATAACTGTGACATGGTAGGCAAAGCACTCTCAGATACATTCGTCTCAGAAACGTTATGAGGACTATCGATTTGAATTATGGAGCAACAGCAAGAGGAATGATTCCGGGGAATGGAAAAGGCGCAGGTGCTCGCGCCAGCGGTGCTCCTAAATCCTCAGCTAGCTCGCGTGATCACGCAAGGTGCCATGTTCCTGTTTCAACCAGCAGACGAAAACGACCGAGTCAATAAATCTGAAACGCGATTACGGACGTTCACACACATTTAACATACACAAGTAAGGAAGAACCGCGTCATTAGACGGACGAACCATCAAAATTCTCCACGAAACTCCTCTTACTATCTCCAGCACTTTAGCCACACAAGTGCGGGATTTCAAATAAAATGTATGAGGTAAAGTGTTAGCCCTCAACTATGTACCCACAGACTCAGAATTTAAATATTAAAAGTTTTGGCTGGTTTCGCCGTCTAGGGGCTGGGATACGTAGTTGCCACATTACAGGCCAAATACTGCTGAGTCTACAGTATACAATATGAATATACACATGAATGGAATGGTCGAAGTTTCCTATCAATCGGCAATTGCGAATTTTGAATGCTGCATAGACATTTATAAGTGAAAGATTGCAATTAAATAAATTCTGCAGGCATTATTTTAACGACTTTAAATGATGAGTACAAAGGAGAAGTACCTTTAAAAATGCCCTTTATTACTGTAAAACACTTATTGGTATCGTTGGTCCAGCAATTAATTAATATATAAGTTGGCTAATGTGGAAATAATAGATTCCCACTCCACGTAATTAGATATGAACAACAACATAGCTCGCGACATATTCACTTCTAAACCCATACTACGTACTCACTGCAGAAACCACTGAAATCTCACAAGTGTACAAGTCGGCACTACGAAATCTCCCGCGGCACACGCGAACTGCTCCACTCTCCAAGTCTTTCCCACGACTGTGCGTCTGTCGCGCCGTACTGTCCAGGACTCTACTGTAGTGTGCAGAACTCCCCTGTCCTCTGTCGAAACGATCCTCCTCCCCCACTCCTGTACAGTCTCTTCACGTGTCCTTTTTGGAACGATTGCTGTGATTGGCTAGAGCGCTCCTATCCTGTCTCCAAGCTAATGCACACTCACAGACATAATGAAACACATTTGAAATACTGGATTTACATTTACATAACTTGAAATTAAATAAATATTCCTATGGCTGGACCAAAAACACGCTCGAACACACATTATTAAATACATAAACAAATAAAATAAACATATATCAAAGGAATAGAACCAAAGGTAGGCCAGTAGCCTAATGTCACTATGCTCTGTAAAACACAGTAAATAATCGACCAATTTCTTCATGAATAGTACATATCGGGTATAAACAAAAACATAGATGAATAAGTATATTTATAAGCATGCTGCTACCGTTTTTTCGTGTAACTGTGGAGTACTTATGGCCTGACGCGATCGATAGTAATCGGCCACTTTGACCTCCAATAACTCATGTAGTATGCAAGTTACATGCCTGTAATTTATACCAATTTAGGTTTACACTAATAGCTTTCTAAGACACGTTGATCCACAAAATCGGATGAACCGTTTAGATTTTGAAAATGCGTTTCTGAGTGTTACTTGTATAATTTATCGTCATATACTAAACTTTAAACTAATAAAGATATTGAAAATCTGATTACACCATCAGAATTGTGGTGCAAATAATGGTAATGTACATTTTTCTTTTTGAGGTATCATGATTCATGTGGCTACTATTAAATTCTATACGAACTGTAAAATGTCTGCCATTAAGATTTCACAAAGTCCACCAACTTTGGCACTCCCGACATGTCTCCTTCATCGATACAGTGTCACCATGGAATTTCCAGCCATGCGTTCGGCCGGACCACATGGTCTGGTCGTTATGCAGCATCACGCGGTTGCTAACGAGCCGCGACTTGCCGAGCGGTCCGATCGCTGGCCGCCAACTCGGAACTTAAAATATTTCCAGGGCGCCGCATCTCGCCCATTACCTTACACAAGTTCGATAGGAATTTGTTATTATCAACTGGGTCCCTAACTAAAATATTCACTCGTTTCCGAAATCTTGTCATTACTTTGCCATTACTTTGTATCATCAACGAGTTTAGCGGTCGCAGTAAAAAAAGTGGTTGCTTGTTTATATTTGCGAACCTCATTTACATCTTGAATGCTTTCCGGCTGATTATTTTTGTACATGCTGATTACTTTTGTACACCATTAGTGCATCCATAGCGTTACGGCCTAAATTCAGCCCCGGCATGCCAGTCGGGAGCGACAGAGAAGAGACGACTGTGAGAAGAGGTCAGCCAATCGCACGCTGATCAATCTCCCTCCAGGACGGCAGCACAACAGCAGCGGCCGCTAGGTGAAGCACCGCACCTGACTGCTGGTGGCCCTCTTCGATAGCAGCTTCAACGCTAGCCGCTGCATGCATCGTAGCCTCTGTCATCCGAAATCTCTATGTAGCACAGACTTTTGCTTATCTATTCTGAAGAAGATTGGTTATTTTGTATGTCGCCCTTTGCTTGTGACACATCTATCAATGTCTAGCATCAGTAATTGTCTTGTTATAATAAAACTCATTAATACGAGTTGTTTGTCCAGCAATCCGAGTATGCAGCATTCCTAGACACAACACATACTACCTTTTTTGTCTAACAACCGCCTTTGTGCAGTGTCTGTCAAAACTACAATTACTGTAAAATTTAAATTATTCGACAGTAACGGCAAGCCATTTCATTATTCCTTTTGGAATAGAACATAAACGATTCGATGTGCGTATTGGCAGACTTTACAGAGTGGCTGTACCAATGTCAGATTTTTTGTTTTGGTAGTTTGTTCCAGGTCATGGATTTTTTCGAGAGGTTTAGGAAAACCTACAAGTACTGCCCCAGCATTAGCGAAGGGACACAGTCCTGTAGCTCTCATCGACAGATCTCGTGACCGGCGAGCCAGGTTCACGCTGTCAGTACACGCAATCAACTTATGTCCGTCGTTTTCCTGTATTTTTCATATTTTTCCAAGCTCAGTTTCTATTTATTTCTTTTATTTTACTCTTTTTATTAGTTTACTCCTCCTTCTTCACTTCACATATTAGGCAAATTGCTTGTTATGGTACTCCATCTTTTTTGTGGTCTTCCTACGTTCATCTTGCAGTGCAATTTTAATTGAGAGCCTTTACTGGTAATCTTTCTCCACCCGTATTATCTACATATTCAATTCATTATTTCCTATTTTCCCTAATTTTTTGTTTCGTTAGTGTATTCCTAAATCATTCCTTATATTTTCATCTTTTTTTCGGTCTTCTCTTGTACACCCTTCCACTCTTCTTACAGATCTCATTTCTTGAGACTGTATTCAACTTTCGTGGCGTCTTGTTGTTGCCCATGCTTCACTTCGATAAGTAAGCATTGGTACTGCTGTTGATTTATAGAATTTTATCTAATTTTCTTTCCTGGCTTTATTCTGCGAAGTTCTTACAATGGTTCCACATACGGAAATAAACATATTTAAATTTTGATCCACGTCATGGTTATATTTGTAAGTGATATCGCATCCTAGATATTTAAAATGTTTTAGTCGCTCAAAGATCTTTCTGTTCAAGACTGTTTTAGATCTAACTGGTTGCCCCGAAATGCCATTACTATCGTTTTATCTACCAACAATGCTAAGTTGTAATCTGAGGCTATCTGTAGCAACTTATAGGCTCCCTCTTGAATGCCATCTTCTCCTTCTCTGTAATCAGGGTTAAGTAATCTTCATATAAAACTACGTTTAATCACAGTGTAAAAGAATTCCATTTATGTTCAACTTTTTCCATTTTCTAGTAACTTCATCTATATAAATACTGAAGACTGTAGGATAAATACAATAAATACAGCATCCTTGTTATATCACTTTGTGTTCATTGGCTTTGTTGTTACGTTTCCCATTCCATAACAATTTTGGTGTTTATATATAGATTATAAATAGCATTTATGAAGTGAGATGGATAACCTTGTTCAGCCACGATATTCCATATAACTTCTCTATTCACATTATCGAATGTTTTCTCAAAACCCTCAAAAGCAAGACGAGTTTCCCTATTGAGCTCTCGTCTGTTTTCTATAACTTGTTGCACTGTAAGAACATTAGCAGCAGTTAATCGTCCTTCACTAAAACCTGACTGTTCTTCAGATATTAGCTTTTCCACGATATTTTTAAGCCTTGCATTCAGAATTTTGGTATATAACTTAAAGGCTGTATCCAGCAAGCTTATTCCTCAGTAGTTTTCATCTTCCTTTTTAAATGTGGATACTACTTCGGCTCTCAGCCAGTTTTTTGGTACCGTCTTATTTCTTCAACATTGATTACATGTGAAGAAGTCATAGAAGGAGGAATAACCCTCATATTTCCACAGTTCCATATAAACATCCATATTAAAACCCTCTAAACCAATGGCTTTCCTGTTTGTAGCTTTTAGAGGTTCTGTCAATTCTCTATCAGTATCGTCCGGGTCTTTCCTGTCATGCAGTTGGTAACGTCTGAATTGAAGTATCATCATACCACAGTTTTTTTTTATAATGAGTTATCCATTCGTTCTCTCCTATATTGTTAACACATATATATGATCATTTTCTTGTCTGTTGACTGATTTCATCAGTTTCGAATCGATAGTTTGTCTGCCATTTAAATAATGCTCCATATTGCACGACTCTTCATGTACTTATTGAGCACGAGTCTTCGTGTTCTTACTGAGTTATGTGTTTCACATTATTTCTCTTCACTTTCTATTCGTTATCCTTTTCATTAGTGGGATTATTTATATACGTCTTGAAAGCTTATTGTTCCTCTTTAATTGCTGTTTCCATCTCTGTTGCCAAAATCCTTACTCCTCTACGTTACCTGTATTTCCTTTTGTTCCTCAGAACCTCATTAGCTGTGTTCTATACGGTTATTTTAAGTTTTTCGATTCTTCTTCCAAGTCTTTTAACGTTTCCAAGTTTGCTAATGCTTTTGTCATCCGCTTTTGGTAGAGAACTCTTACGCTGCTATCTTGTAACATGTAAACTTTTAGAACTTGTTCTTCCTTTTCATCCTTACCTGATTTCTTCGGTTTTCTCCATTTTGATTAGATGTCAATTACTGACACCAGTGAGAAGTGATCTTATCCAATATCTACTCTTCGGTAAACTCTGGTATCTCTAACCTGTCCTGGAAATCCCTTAATTATTGTTATATAACCCATAATAGATCTATATACTCTTGTTGACGAGGTAAATTTGTGTGTGTCTTTCTCCCTAAAGAAACCCCTGGTAATTATAATTAGTTTATTTTTAATTAGCTTACATCATTTTAATTAATTTAGCAGCTTTGATTGAATTAAATGTATTGAAGGGTTCGAACCATCAACAAACTCAAAAACGAACTGAACTGGGCCACGAAAGTTCTTGTTAGTGAAAGTTGAATTATGAGCGCAGCAAAAATAAGACTTTAAGGAATTAGGTGCATGAAAAGATGTTTCTAACGTTTCAGATTTTTTTTCCATATGTAGACCAGAGCATAACTGATTGTGAAATGTGACTTCTGAGAAATAGTTTCCGAAAAAACGATTTAAAAAGCTATACGCATCTGAAAAAAAGGAAAGGAGTAGTACTGTATGGATAGACGGTACTACAAATGTCGACTAAAAATTAATTGTAGTATTTTCATTACTGTATTACGTAAAAACGCGTTAGGTCCACTATTTTAAAAGTTCTTGAGTTCTTCGTCCTTTGCAAAAGATTGAGAAGAATATTTTATTAAACTTTCAAAACAGCGCGATTCCCTGAGCAGTACCGACATGCAGCACGGATGGAAATAAAGAGGAATAGTAAACTTGAAACGCCATACCTACGTACAGTAATCACTCCTGGATACCAGATGATGGATAAATTTCGAAATGGGTTGCGTGAGATAAAGTCATTCCTTACCTGATGTCGGACTTTTACCATTGCGACCCAACAGCCTGAATGCAGAAATACTGATTGTTTTAATTTAAAATTTTATGTCAGATAATAATTGACAAATGAAGTATTTTTTCCCTGTAACATAATTACAGATTAACGACTTTCGGATGGTTTTCCTTTACTTCTACTGTGAAACCTTACTTCTCGCCAAAGTTCATTTTTTATCAAGGGATAGGTTTTGATGAGTGGGTTTTCAAAATATGTGACATAAACAGACTTAACTTTTGACTGTATTGAATTAGAAGATAACGTCTATAATACACTCCTGGAAATGGAAAAAAGAACACATTGACACCGGTGTGTCAGACCCACCATACTTGCTCCGGACACTGCGAGAGGGCTGTACAAGCAATGATCACACGCACGGCACAGCGGACACACCAGGAACCGCGGTGTTGGCCGTCGAATGGCGCTAGCTGCGCAGCATTTGTGCACCGCCGCCGTCAGTGTCAGCCAGTTTGCCGTGGCATACGGAGCTCCATCGCAGTCTTTAACACTGGTAGCATGCCGCGACAGCGTGGACGTGAACCGTATGTGCAGTTGACGGACTTCGAGCGAGGCCGTATAGTGGGCATGCGGGAGGCCGGGTGGACGTACCGCCGAACTGCTCAACACGTGGGGCGTGAGGTCTCCACAGTACATCGATGTTGTCGCCAGTGGTCGGCGGAAGGTGCACATGCCCGTCGACCTGGGACCGGACCGCAGCGACGCACGGATGCACGCCAAGACCGTAGGATCCTACGCAGTGCCGTAGGGGACCGCACCGCCACTTCCCAGAAAATTAGGGACACTGTTGCTCCTGGGGTATCGGCGAGGACCATTCGCAACCGTCTCCATGAAGCTGGGCTACGGTCCCGCACACCGTTAGGCCGTCTTCCGCTCACGCCCCAACATCGTGCAGCCCGCCTTCAGTGGTGTCGCGACAGGCGTGAATGGAGGGACGAATGGAGACGTGTCGTCTTCAGCGATGAGAGTCGCTTCTGCCTTGGTGCCAATGGTGGTCGTATGCGTGTTTGGCGCCGTGCAGGTGAGCGCCACAATCAGGACTGCATACGACCGAGGCACACAGGGCCAACACCCGGCATCATGGTGTGGGGAGCGATCTCCTACACTGGCCGTACACCACTGGTGATCGTCGAGGGGACACTGAATAGTGCACGGTACATCCAAACCGTCATCGAAGCCATCGTTCTACCATTCCTAGACCGGCAAGGGAACTTGCTGTTCCAACAGGACAATGCACGTCCGCATGTATCCCGTGCCACCCAACGTGCTCTAGAAGGTGTAAGTCAACTACCCTGGCCAGCAAGATCTCCGGATCTGTCCCCCATTGAGCATGTTTGGGACTGGATGAAGCGTCGTCTCACGCGGTCTGCACGTCCAGCACGAACGCTGGTCCAACTGAGGCGCCAGGTGGAGATGGCATGGCAAACCGTTCCACAGGACTACATCCAGCATCTCTACGATCGTCTCCATGGGAGAATAGCAGCCTGCATTGCTGCGAAAGGTGGATATACACTGTACTAGTGCCGACATTGTGCATGCTCTGTTGCCTGTGTCTATGTGCCTGTGGTTCTGTCAGTGTGATCATGTGATGTATCTGACCCCAGGAATGTGTCAATAATGTTTCCCCTTCCTGGGACAATGAATTCACGGTGTTCTTATTTCAATTTCCAGGAGTGTACATCCGAGGGACAATGGATCTCAGTATATGACAGAAATTTTAGCTCTATACTCTACCTGTTACTAACGAAAAGCGGTCTTAGCAGACGGACAAACAGACAGCCAGATAAGAAATGACAACAGAAAAATTTCTTGTGATATAAATAACAACTTTTTCGGTTTCCCATTTTTTTCTTTGGTTGTACTGCGAAAAAGTCCTTTTCGCCAAATTTCATGATCCTAGACACGAGAAGTACCCTATAGATTTTAATGAATGAATTTTCGAGTGTTAAAATATACGACATAAATGGCCATATCTTTTGACTGAATTGTCTTAGAAGCTTCAATTTTTTACCCCGCCAGAGGGCCATAATACTCAGTATGTGACATAAATTTAAACTAGGTACGTCCACGCGTTGCTGAGCTGAATGATTTTCAACAGTCGGACCACAGTCTAACAGAAAAAGTGACCACACTCTGGTGTGAAACTTGTTATTTGACAGCTGGAGCGACGCTAGCACTCCAAGAAATGAGAAACCAGACCATCTCATACGTTGTTTCGTTTTTTTAATTATTTTCTGCTTAATTAACGAAATAGTCTTTAAATTTTTACGTTCTATGCGTTAGCAAATTACTAAGAGACATGAATTTTCGTGGAATACTTTTAAAAGCAGATGAATCATACTGACCAGTGACATAAGCTAAGTCTTTTTCATGAATAACCACTTTCGAGTACGTAAATATTTGCAAGAGAACATTGTAAGTGGGCTGTTTATGTTCTCTTATTGGTAACGCCACGTAGCGCTCTGTATGAAAAATGACTGGCTGTGCAGTGTGCAGTCTGTGGCTAGTTTGCATTGTTGTCTGCCATTCTAGCGTTGGGCAGTTGGCTGTTAACAGCGCGTAGCGTTGCGCAGTTGGAGGTGAGCCGCCAGCAGTGGTGGATGTTGGAAGAGAGATGGCGGAGTTTTGAAATTTGTAAGACTGGGTGTCATGAACTGCTATATATATTATGACTTTTGAACACTAGTAAGGTAAATACATTGTTTGTTGTCTATCAAAATCTTTCATTTGCTAACTATGCATATCAGTAGTTAGTGCCTTCGGTAGTTTGAATCTTTTATTTAGTGGCGCTCGCTGTATTGCTGTAGCTTGACTAACGAAGATTTTTGTGAGGTAAGTGATTTGTGAAAGGTATAGGTTAATGTTAGTCAGGGCCATTCTTTTGTAGGGATTTTTGAAAGTCAGATTGCGTTGCGCTAAAAATATTGTGTGTCAGTTTAAGGACAGTCTTGTATAATTGTTCAAAGGGGACGTTTCATAATAAACACATATTTTATTCACCAGAAGCATATATTTCTGTTGGTGTCTACTGTTATTATCATAGGCACATCCACGACACTTAAAAATTATTATGGACGCTAATATTTCTCCCATTCCTACACTTTACTCGGCTTTCTAATAACGATTATTTTTAAAAACGTAATTATTTTTGAGTCAAAAGCGAATGTGTTGAAGATTCTTGCCGTTTGTGGCTCGGATTTAGTAACAATTGTAGGACTATGTTCTTCTTTGTTAGGCAACAGTTGTATTACTTTTGAGCCTTTATTATCAAGTCTTCGTGGTTTTTCTTAAGTTACAGTTGTGGTGGATTATTTGGTACGTTCAATAAATGTAGATCTTACATTCCATTTACGGTTCCTACATTCCACATTCACTGTTTTGGCTGAAAGTGTGGCCAGCAAAATTCTGTTCTTCTGTTAGGTAGATATACGACTTTCTGCAGAAGACTGGATGTTCTGGTATTTACAAGCAATTTTTTGTTATTACAGGAAAACGATATTATTCAGCAAATGTCTGCATATTGCAAGAAAAGTGTAAATAAACTGTCCTCTAACGTACCGTTTTGTGCCTACCAGGATCTTTAGGAAACTGAATAATGACAAATCTGGGGTCATTTTTTAGTTATTGTCGATTTTTATGGCACTACACTCACCTGTTATCAAAATTGTGTCACAAATCAGTACAAACGTTAGTATTCGCATTCATCCGATATCGCATTCAGCAGTGTCGCTTGCTGGGTGCTTGAGGCGCTGTACTATCGCTGTGGGTAACAAAGACGAGGGGAAGTGTCGGGACTGTTACGTTAGAGTGTGGGTCGGACAGACCGACGGACAGTAAAGAGATCCTTTAAGCGTTTTGTTTCTACCGGAAAGTTTCTGCGTATCTGACGTAGCTGCTTCGCGTGTCTACAACGCAGTTTTGCAAACATCTCTATGGCAACGCCTCTTCACAGCTCTATATTTGGCTATTGTTTTCGCCTACAGTCGTTTGCGTTTCGCAGTTGAAAGCTGTCTAAAGCGCTGCTAGGACTTAGGAATTGACTCACTGTAGGAGTGTTGTAATAGGAAAGAAAAAAATGATTAAAATTTTATGCACGATACCTGATTTTTTCGCGCTTCTCGGTGTTTATTATGCAATATCTTGTGAACTATGCGTGGTACAATGATATATACTACTGACCATTAAAATTGCTACACCACGAAGATGACTTGCTACAGACGCGAAATTTAACCGACAGGAAGAAGATGGTGTGATATGCAAATTATTAGATTTTCACAGCATTCACACAAGGTTGGCGCCGGTGGCGACACCTGCAACGTGCTGACATGAGGAAAGTTTCCAACCGATTCCTCATACACAAACAGCAGTTGACCGACGTTGCCTGGCGAAACATTGTTGTGATGCCTCGTGTAAGGAGGAGAAATGCGTACCATCACGTTTCCGACTTTGATAAAGGTCGGATTGTAGCCAATCGCGATTGCGGTTTATCGTATCACGACATTGCTGCTCGCGTTGGTCGAGATCCGATGACTGTTAGCAGAATATGGAATCGGTGGGTTCTGGAGGGTTATATGGAACGCCGTGCTGGACACCAACGGCCTCGTATCACTAGCAGTCGAGATGACAGGCATCTTATCAGCATGGCTGTAACGGATAGTACAGCCACGTCTCGATCCCTGAGTCAACAGATGGGGCCGTTTGCAAGACAACAACCATCTGCATGAACAGTTCGACGACGTTTGCAGCAGCATGGACTATCAGCTCGGAGGCCATGGCTGCGGTTACCCTTGACGCTGCATCACAGAGAGGAGCGCCTGCGATGGTGTACTCAACGACGAACCTGGGTGCACGAATGGCAAACCGTCATTTTTTCAGATGAATCCAGGTTCTGCTTACGGGATTGTGATGGTCGCATCCGTGTTTGGCGACATCGCCGTGAACACACATTGGAAGCGTGTATTCGTCATCACCACCCCGCGTGATGGTATGGGGTGCCATTGGTTACACGTCTCGGTCATCTCTTGTTCGCATTGACGGCACTTTCAAAAGTGGGCGTCACATTTCATATGTGTTACGACGGATAATGCACGACTGCATGTTGGAGGTCCTGTACGGGCCTTTCTGGATACAGAAAATGATCGACTGCTGCCCTTGCCAGCACAATCTCCAGATCTCTCACCAATTGCAAACGTCTGGTCAATGGTGGCCGAGCAACTGGCTCGTCACAATACGCCAGTCACTACTCTTGATGAACTGTGGTATCGGGTTGAAGCTGCATGGACAGCTGTACCTGTGCACGCCATCCAAGCTCTGTTGGACTCAATGCCCAGGCATATCAAGGCCGTTATTACGGCCCGAGGTGGTTGTTATGGGTACTGATTTCTCAGGATCTATGCACCCAAATTGCGTGAAAATGTAATCACATGTCAGTTCTAGTATAATATATTTGTCCAACGAATACCCGTTTATCATCTTCATTTCTTCTTGGTGTAGCAATTTTAACGGCCAATAGTGTATTTCTGTAGGTACATTCAGTGGCATATATGGATACTGTCTGTGAAAGATATTGCGAATAAAGTTCATAACAATGAAGTAATAATTTGAAATGTCTTGTAGTATGCGGCAGTTTTTCACGCATCTCAGAATTTATGACATCACGTCCGTGAACTGTGCTTGTGTGTGTGTGTGTGTGTGTGTGTGTGTGTGTGTGTGTGTGTGTGTGGTGTACCACACGACATAATTTTGTACGTGCATTTAAGCGCATGTATGGCTACTGTTCGTGAAATATATTGCGAACAGAGTTAGTGGCACAGAAGAAATAAATTCAAACATCATACATGATGCGGCAGTTTTCCGCGCATCCCATTCCTTATGATGTGATGTCTTGTGAACTATGATAGGGAGGTGGTCCTGATCCCTATAGCACTTGCTGTCTGACACTAAGGAATAAGTGTATCAAGTCTGTTTCAAGCCGGTCTAGTGGTTAGGAGGAGATGTAGGATACACGCACATACATACATACAAACAAACATACATTTTCATAGTAAGTGTGCAAACAGCATCAAATCTAGCGTTCCTATGCAATCTGTTGTAGTCAGGTCCAGGAATGACTTGTACAGGGGATAGACAAAAATATGGATACGCCAAAAACACAAAACGTTATCATGCCTAACAACGTGTAGGAAAACCTTTGGCATTCAGTCTTCTAGGAATGGATAACTACCGGTCCTATATGGTTTTAAACTGAATATTACACAATATTCCGGCAAAATAGTGGTACGTTCGGATAAAGATGATGGTGATGGATAGGGATCACATACACTTCTCTCTAAAGTAGACTAAAAAGGCTCATCACTATTGAGTTCTGGCGACCGTGGTGTCCAGGGCCAAGGTGACATTTCATCCTCGTGTTCATAAAACCAGTCCTGGACGACGTTAGCTGTGTGAACAGCGTCCTATCATCTTGGAAAAGCGTCACCATTGGGGGACAAACATTGTATCATGAGATGGACTTGATCAGTGCAAATGGTCACACAATACTTGGGAGTGAACCGAAAAGTGGAGAGACATTCAAATACTATAACACAGGTTGCTGAAGAAGTAATAGATGAAAACCCAAAATGAATCGAGGAAAGAAAACTAAGATTTGGAATGATGAGACAGAAGCTATAGCAAAGAAAAGTACCGCGTATAGGGAGTTCTTACGGAAAAGGACTGAGGAAGCTAAAGAACAATATAATAAAATCAGTCAATGAAACCCAGAGAATAGTAAGAGGGGCACGTAAATTTTCGTGGGACACATTCATAAGCAGATCTGAATATGACATGCACGATAGACAGGAAGTAGCATACGAACTGATTGAACTGCTAAAAAGAACTGACGAAGTTACTGCAAATACAAAAATCATTCCTTCAGACGGTTGGATAAAGCCCTATAAGACATTGTGATATAATGCAGAGCAGCCAATCTCGAGGCAGGAAAAATCCCTGACCCCGCCGGGAATCGAACCCGGGACACCGTGCTAGAGAAGCGAGAACGCTACCGCGAGACCACGAGCTGCGAATGTACTTAATAGATTTGAAAAAAAGAAAATTGTCACTGAAGAAATCAAAAATTAGGAAAGCACCTGCTTTAAGAAGAATTAAGTCAAAACTGATAACATTTGGTGGAACATTTCTAGATTTCACAATGCTCTGTCCATTCAAGGTTGTCAAAAAGAGTCTGAATAGGTTGTGTAGGTGTTGCAGGGTACGTTGAGCTGAGAAGTAATTGATAACGGAAAAACTCGATACGCTCTGCCCTTACGGATTAATTATCATTGAAGTAAGCCAATCACGTATTCGAGCGCACAAATTCAGGCGGGCCACGTGTCGCAAAACGTGTGCTTCGTTAGGTTTCCTGAAACCGAACAAGAGCGCGGTACGAAAATTGGACATGTGACAGTAATAATGATCGAACTCAAGCGTGAGGCTGAGTAGTCTCGTATGCTATCATCTACGGTGTGAGAACAACTGACACAAATAGTACCTGACGGACCGCCTGAATTTGCCCGCGCAACGGCCTGATTGGTTAACTTCGACGCTAGTTAACTCAGAAACGGCACAACCTGCCGAATTTTTTCTTAATAATTATTTCTCGCCATAGCCCACACTGCAACACCCTTACTAGTTTTTCGGACTATTTATAATAACTCTGTATAAGGTGTGTTTGCATACAGGTGAAATAACACAGGAGACAGGAGCAACACAACTAATTACAGGGAATCAGTCTCTGAATGCATCCAAAGCAAAATATTTATTGTGACGTTTCTGAACTTCTCTTTTAAATTTTATTAGAATAGCAAGCAGGCTTCCGTAAAAGAGTCCTTGTACCAACGATGTTTCACCCTGAAACAAATTATACAAAAAAGAAGAGAATTCAATTTGGAGACACACACAGCATCATCGACTTTGGGAAGGAATCTACCCGCATCCACAGCAAAAAGGTCTGGTGAGTGAGAGAAGAAATTTTACCAGACACCTGATAAAGGTTTGCCAAATCTAAACAAAAACATTAATATAAGAACAGAAACTGACAAAGACCTGACGCCACAAATAGAGATAAACGAGAGAGTAAGGCAAATGCTGTAGTATGTCACCAACACTGTTCAACACCTACATAGAAAACATGGTCAGGTAATGGGTGGAATACAGAACACAAGGTGTAAGAACTAGGCGTGGAAAATTTATAATTACTGTGCTTTCTGACGACTACCAGCTAATCACACAGGACAGCAAAGGCAATATACGAATTTCGGTACACAGAGTAAACAAGTCTAAATTATAATCTGAAGATATCAACAACAAAAACAAAACTAATGGCCTTTTTAGGAAAATACCCCATAAGAGCTGAGACCATTATCAATAACATAATAATAGAACAGGTGTTCCATTTCCAGGAACTAGTATGTAACATAAATTTAAAAAAGAGAACGACATAAATAAGAAATTTAACACTTATCAGCACGTATATGGCACGATAAGAAGTTTTGTCAAAGGTAAAACGAGATGATAAACCTAAATGAAATTTTATAGTCTTATTAGTATCCACAGTACTAAATGGAGCAGAATGTTGGACATTAAGACCAAACGACCTAACACGACCCGAGACATTAGAAATTAGGTTCCTTAGATCAGTGAAAGGCTGCAAAAGATAAGAGAGAAAAAGAAACGAATAAATAAGGAAAGAACTGGTGGTACAGCCATTCACTAGAAAAGTAGCCCCAGCGAAAGTAAAATTAGAAACACTATGTAGTGCGTATGTGACCCCAAAGAATCTCTCGACAAGCAGTAGAATGCAATTCTATTCGTAGAAGAAATGTGGGAAGGCCGAGGAAGAGACGGCGAGGCCGACAAGTGCCATAAGGCCTAAACCCGCTTTGGCAGAAGAGAAGGAAGAATCTTGGTCGGTAATGCGATCTTCCGCAGTAATCATGAGGCTCATGGAAAAGCACAACATGGCTGCCCAATCATCAATGAACACCCGCCATGTTTCACTCTTGGGACATAAACTCTGCCGGAAGTTGGAAACAGTGTAAAACAAAGCTCGTCCTACAAAGTGACATCCTTCCATTGCTCTGTAGTCCAGGTTTTATGGTCACGGCACCTCGTTTTAGTGTTACGGGCATCTACATCGCTGATGACTAGTATCTGAATTCCAGCTTGTCCTGCCATTCTCTGCTTCGTGTTAGTTTGGTGCTAACAGGATTTGTGAGTGCGATGTTCAATTGTGCAGTAACTTTTGCAGCTGTCGTCCTCTTAATTTTTCGTCTCAGTTCGCTTCAACAACCGACCCTTACAATCATTCAACAAGCACTTTCGACCGCGTTCTGACGTAGCGGATGATGTTTTCCCGCTTTCCCGCTTTCCCTGCATACTGCATAAATCTTCGATACTGTGTGTCTTGAAACACCAACCGCTTCGGCTGCCTTGTTTAGCGAAGCACACACAATGCGAACAAAACCAATTTACCAGAGTTCGATTGCAATGGACTGTGACAAAATACACAACCACACAGAACACTCTTCAGATCGCTAACGAAAATTGCAACATATTGAGGGCATTACACAAGTGCCGTTCGTGATTAAGAACAATAGCGCAGCCTGCAGGATTGTCTAGCATTTGCATTTACGTGGGATAGGAAAAATAATGTAAAAAATTGGTAGTAATGGGATGGTTGTGTTTAGCGGTCAACAACGCAGTTAAACCACGTGTCGCTATGCACTGCGCTTGTTCAGCTGTTCAGCACGGACTAGGAATCAGTGCAGGTTGTTTACAAGAAGTGCACACTTCGTATTTGCATTCAGAGGCCGAGGTCGACGTGTAATGTGTTGTGTCTAGTAAATCCTGCATATTCGGTTCTCTAGACAATCAATCAAACAACTCGTATTAATGAGTTTTATCACAACAAGTATAAATACTTTGATCTGCGAATTCTTGTAGTCGTTTATCATCCACAAGTGCAATTACACAGATGTGTCGCAAGCAAAGGGCGATATACAAAACAATTAGTCTTCTTCAGAATAGACAAACATAAGTAACACTTGTGGTCCTAGCCACCGCTACTAACAAAAGTATGTCAACTGAACTACACTGACTGCTGTTCTCTAACTGTGCTACGTAGAGATTGCTAATGAAGACGCTACGATGCATCGGCTAACGAAGTGGCTAACGTTGAAGTTCCTAATGAAGTGGGTGCCACCAGTCGGGCGAGGCGCTTATGTCGTCTTCACCTAGAGGCCGCTGCTGTCACGTTGTCGCCCTGGAAGGAGGTCGGTCAAGGTACGATTGGCTGACTTCCCACAGCCTTCTCTTCTCTGTCGTTCCCGGCTGGCGTGCCGTAACACAATGAAAGACCTAACAGAGTTTCAAAGAGGGCACATTTTGTGGGGCCAGATTAGCTGGAGCATCAGTAACCAAGATAGCCAACTTACTGAATGGTTCAAGAGAAACTGTTTCAACAGTCTTGACAGCCTACACAAAACTTCGAAAGATATAATCGTGTAAACCTAATAGTGGGAGGAAATCAAAACTAAATGAGAGAAATCTTCGTACGCTAACACGAATTGTGTCGAAACAACATAAAACTAAGGAAGCTAAAGTGACTGCAGAGCTCAATACCCATCTCTGAGACCCCGTATCTATCGACACTGTCCGTAGTGACCTTCATAAAGCGAATATTCGTGGACGAGCTGCTAAACCGAAACCATTAGTGACAACAACCAACGCAAAGAAGCGTAAAACATGATGTCAGGAGCATAAATCCTGGACTACTGATCAGTGGAAACACGTCATATCCTCCGACGAGTCAACGTTTTCGATATTTCTAACACCGGGCCGGGGTGGAGAATATCAAAAGAAGCCTTCTATCCTGATTACTTGATTCCATCGATTAAGCATGGAGGAGGAAGTGTGATGGTGTGGGCAGCCATATCATGGTTTTCTGCTGGTCCCATCATTACTCTTAAAAGCCGTGTTACAGCCAACGATTATGTGAAGATTTTAGGTGATCAGTGAACGCCATGATTCATCCCCTGTACGTTGAAGCATAAATTTCTCATGGTGTAACCACATTTTCGTCGTCGTAGTATACGTCTGCTCCCCCCCCCCCCCCCCCCCCAAACCCCCACCCCCTTTCCAATTGTATTTTCCTAAGCATAGACTGAACCAGTGTAAGTAGGCTGTTTAGGTTTTAATATTGGTAACGACACGTAGCGCTCTGTATGAAAATCACTGGCTGTGCAGTGTGCAGTCTGTTGCTGATTTGCATTGTTGGAACATTGGTATTGTAGTGTTGGGCAGTTGGCTGTTAACAGCGCGTAGCGTTGCGCAGTTGGAGGTGAGCTGCCAGCAGTGGTGGATGTGGGGAGAGAGATGGCGGAGTTTTGAGAGCGTATGATCTGGACAGAGACAGTAAATTTGTAAGACTGGTTGTCATGAACTGCTATATATATTATGACCTTTGAACACTATTAAGGTAAATACATTGTTTGTTCTCTATCAAAATCTCTCATTTGCTAACTATGCCTATCAGTAGTTAGTGCCTTCAGTAGTTAGAATCTTTTATTTAGCTGGCAGTATTGGCGCTCGCTGTATTGCAGTAGTTCGAGTAACGAAGATTTTTGTGAGGTAAGAATTCATGAAAAGTATAGGTTATTGTTAGTCAGGGCCATTCTTTTGTAGGGATTACTGAAAGTCAGATTGCGTTGCGCTAAGAATATTGTGTGTCACTGTAGTGAATGTCTGAGTACGTTCAGTTTTGCTCAGCTGTTTGAAAACAGCACAGTCATTCATTAATTTTTCTAAGGTTCGTCAGCGTATCTGTGTACGGGATATCACAAATGAGCTCCGTATAGTCACTTTAAACTCACCTGCTTGTCTTACGGCGCCATCTCCGAGCGTGTCGTCTCCTTATGCTCGCGGACTAGATTCACAGTTCTTCGTCGCTACCCGTTTAGCTGGAAACTCGTCACTTGAGTCTGTTGTTTGGTGCAAGTGGCCGATACCAGGATAGAAAAGAGAGGGAGTACACGAGTACGGAAATATAACCGAGTACTCACTACATTGCCACTACACAACGGTAGGTAAAATGACGATTATTATTAACGATGCTCGGTTAGCAGTGAATGCTGTAACGATTGCGTTGACATACGCTTCCGACATGTTATCCGATATATGACGACAATACAAGAAAACAGGATATGAGGATGTATTGTTATCTAAATGGTACTTAATTATTCTAATAATTTACAGCAGTCATCAAAAGAGTTGCAGAAATTATTTATAAGTTATTCAGGACGCTATAAGCTTAAAAACACGAATCGCCATGATCAAAAAGGTACGAGGGCCGTTCAATAAATAATGATCATAATTTTCTTTAGACAGGATGCCTCTACTAATCGTCATAATTTTGATGGTCCTTCTCAAAGTAGTCTCCCATGAATGCTATACACTTGTCCCAGCTTTGCTGCCAACCTTCAAATACATGCTGGAAGCCAGTTTTTGAGAGGTCCTTCAAAATCGCCTCCGCAGCCTTCATCACAGCTTCATATGATTGATAATGCCTTTCACGAAGGCGTTTCTACATGTTAGGGAATAGAAAAGAGTCACATGGGACTAAATGCGGACTATAGGGAGGGTGAAGGATACACTTCACGTTGATTTTTGAAAGATGTTCAGCAACAATATTGGCAATACGTTGCCGCTCATTATCGTGGTGCAGCATCCAGCCTGCTTCATGGAAATGCGGTCTTTTGCGCCTGGTATGGACTTGCAATGTTTCCAGGACATCCCTGTAGTATTGTCCAGTTACTGATGTTTGTGCAGGTACAACATGCTGATAAACCATTCCATCAATATCAAAGAATGAGATGACCATAACTTTCCTAGTAGAAGCAACGCTTTTTTGGGGATTGATGATTAAGGAGATTTCCACACTGAGCTTTGCTGTTTGCTCTCAGGGTCAAAACGATGCAGCCAAGTTTCATCAGCAGTGATTACATTTGAAAGAAACTCCGGATCTTCCTCTAACACCAACTTTAACTGCATGTGGACCTGCACGCGAAGGTTGTATTACGCAAATCCAGATTTCGGCTGATGCCTTGCTATTTTCAATGCACTATTTTTAACTCGATGTATGTTAGTTCCCTGTTATTCTGGCGTCAGTCACAGTTCTTTGAGTTGTATTCAAAGACTGTGACTGACGCCCGAACAGCAGGGAACTAACATGCGTTGAGTTTAAAAACTAGTGCATTGATAATGGCCAGGCACTAGCCGTAATCTGGATTTGCGTAAAAAAACCTGCAAAAGAAAAAAAAGGACGACTGATTGCTGCGCTGTATCATCTATAAATTAGGTAACAGTCGCTGACTGCACCCACTTTCCTAATGGAAGGTAACCTGAAACAGTGTTGATATTTCCTTCCTTAAGAGCAGTAACTGGAGCACCGGCTCCACTTTCCTTTGAGCTGTGCTGTAGGGAAGATAAGACTCTCCACAGAGCTCCTGTAACATTGTATAGGCCTCAGCTGAAGATTTGTTGAGACGAAAGCAGAATTTCAAAGCCACATATTGCTCCTCGCGTGTTACCTCCATTGCAGCGGTAGGCGATACTGAACATGCCTGACCTTGCCTGCCTCTCACAGGTGGGAACCAGGAGTCCCAACAATGAAACTACTACGGCGTGTTTGTTGCACATTACGCTAACACAATGTCATAATATTAACTTTTAGTGCGAGAAATTGTGACCATAAAAAATTATGATCATTCCTTACTGAACAAATGGTTCAAATGGCTCTGAGCACTATGGGACTTAACATCTGTGGTCATCAGTCCTCCAGAACTTAGAACTAATTAAACCTAACTAATCTAAGGACATCACACACATCCATGCCCGAGGCAGGATTCGAACCTGCGACCGTAGCAGTCGCGCGGTTCCGGACTGAGCACCTAGAACCGCTAGAGCACCGCGGCCGGCCTTACTGAACAGCCCTCGTACATGAACAGCGTGCTTTTTGATAGCAGGACATAACTGTGACATTGCTCTGCGCTCAGTTTCCGTTGACGGAGCACATACTGGGATTGGACAAAAATATGGGAACACCACAAGGAACGCAGCTTTAATATTCCAGATGCCAGCGAAGCCCCCATGTTGCGCTGTTATATTTGATTACGAACGGCATTTGCGCAACGTCTTCAACATGTTGCTAGTGTCAGTCATGACCGGGACACTGTTCTGTATAGCTGTGAGTGCACTATGTCGCAAATAAGTGATTTCGAACGTGGGAAAATTATTGGTGCTCATATGGTGGGTGCTTCCGTAACCAAGGTAGCAGAAATGAGTGGTGTTTCGAAAAGCAACCGATCGAAGATTTATACCTCATATAGGGAAAGCGGTAAAAAATGACCCGGTGAGCTGTAACGCCGACAAATGTGTGCGTTCAGTGATTGTGACGGACGGTAATTGAAGAGGATTGCGACGAAAAATAAGAGCACGACAGCTGCAAACGTCACTGCAGACCTGAATGTCGTACTCACGAACCCTGTCAGCACCGAAACAACACGATAAATTGCGACTATAGACTAAAACAATTTTTTTTCAACGTGAAGGGAACTCAATAAGCGGGGAATGGCAGGCTGAGCTTGAACTCCAAAACTGTTAGTGATGTAAATGACCGTAACAGGAAAACGTTGTGTCGAAACCATAAAACCTGGCTATGGAGCAATGGAAGAATGCCATGTCGTTGGATGAGTCTTGTTTCACACTGTTTCCAACTTCTGAGCGGGTTTACGTTCCAAGAGTGAAACGTGGCGGGGATTCGATGATGATTTGGGCAGTAATGTCGTGCTTCTTCATGGCTCCTCTAGTTACTCTGCAAGGTCACATTTCTACCAAGATTATGTGACCATTCTGGCTGATCAGGTCCATCGTTTGGCATAATGTTTGTTCCCCACTTATGAAGCTGTGTTCCAACACGACAGGGTCCCTGTCCACACACCTCACACCGTCAAAAAGTGGTTTTGTGAGCGCAGGGATGAACTCTCGCATTAACCCTGGACTTAGTAATCACCAGATCCTCAACATTATTGAGACCTTGTGGTTTACTTTGAAGAAAAGTGTGCTTGAGCCATCATCGTTACCTGAATTTGCCAATCTGTTGCAGGAAGAATCTTGAAATTTTTTCAAAGAAACTTCCGCACTGGCTGTATGAATGATTTTTATTAATTCTGCGACCGGTTTCGTACCACTTATCAGAGCATCCTCAGGCAATCTGTACAAAAAATAATATAATAAGAGCTCATACAGACTATTCGATCCTCCAATTCCAAGGTATAAATTAAACTTTCAAATAGCCAGTTTTTTTTTTAATGAAACAAGAAAGTACTCACGCTATTTATAACATAGTAACATTGAACATTGCCCTGCAGCCACTCCCCACCATTCACGTCCAACGTACCGTCATCTGGTAAAGGTGGTAGCTAAAATTTAAAAGTCTTTTTTAAAAATTATTTAAATAACTGAAGCGGTAATGATCTAGAAAATAAAAATAAAGTACGATGCCGATAAAACTCCCCTAAAAACGAACTACGAAGAGCGGAACACTAGCATGAAAAAACAGCGGAATTAGGGCCATGTAAACATATCAGAACATACCGTGCAAGTTGAGAGGAGCCGCAGGGCAGCGGACACGGCCTGACTGACTGGCCGAAACGCGGAGAGCGCTCACGCAGTCACGCGAGAATCGCCAGAGGCCGGATGACGTGTACAAGGTGTGAAGAGTGGGGGGTGCTGAACATTCGATAAACAATTCCTTATATCTATTTTTTTAAAGTCTAATACCATACTAGGTGGCCAATATAAAAGAATGGGCAGTTAGTTAAAACGATAAGAATAACAAATGTGGTGGTTCTGAATGTGTCAAGGCCCGGAGTACGCATAAAAATATAATGGTCCGAACCTACTAACAAAGTAAGCTGTAGGGGTAAGGCTACCTGTTTAAGCAATCAAAATTTTCTAAAAGACCCTTGTGCTTCAGATCTGTCTGGGCATTAAGTGAGGAGCGAGAGGATTTCTTCGGGAGTCTGAAGATTTCAACTTCTACCAAAACGTTAAGGATGTTCCACTTACTTTCCAAGTGTTACACCCGCATGTTGTTCTGGATACCGGTGATATGGTTACCCGTTTACCGCAAGTGCGCACCTACCCCCGATTTTGAGTCTGGGTCGCTGATGTGATCCTTAAAGCGGGTCTCAAAACTTCTTCCTGTCTGGTCTGTGTACTCCGCATCATAATCATCACAGGCGATATACCCCCGACGACTTGAAACTATTCCATGCTACAGCCTCCTTGTGCCTGAACTTCTGTATATTGTTTTTAGGAATATAAAAGGCCGGATTTATTCCCTTAGGACTTAAGCATTTGCCGATTCTGCTCAAAATGTTACCACAGAAAGGTATCCGGTGAATTTGCTCCCAGTAGCTAATTCGCTATTTGCTGGCTGTAGGGAAGAGAAAGTTCGGGGTGTGAGTGGTGCGAGCATTGTTATGTTTCATGTTTATCTTCCGTATTACACCCCTGTTAATCTTTCCAACAAAATCCACGCCGTATCCATTCGAATGGAATCTTGAAAACCGCACGGGACCCTTATTTATCCATTCCTAGCCGATTGGAAGCTTTTTTGGATGCTAGCGGCTTCCATACACCGTATTAGCTGTGGTAATGTGTTATGTCTTTGGTGCTTCCATATTTTCGTCCATCTCAGTGTGTGTTTTTTCGTCTTACATCCTCCAGTCTCAAATATACAGCTTCATTAGAGACCATCTGATCCCGATAGTCGGTTATTTCACCTTATCAGTGTTATAGCAAAATACACTCCTGGAAATTGAAATAAGAACACCGTGAATTCATTGTCCCAGGAAGGGGAAATTTTATTGACACATTCCTGGGGTCAGATACATCACATGATCACACTGACAGAACCACAGGCACATAGACACAGGCAACAGAGCATTCACAATGTCGGCACTAGTACAGTGTATATCCACCTTTCGCAGCAATGCAGGCTGCTATTCTCCCATGGAGACGATCGTAGAGATGCTGGATGTAGTCCTGTGGAACGGCTTGCCATGCCATTTCCACCTGGCGCCTCAGTTGGACCAGCGTTCGTGCTGGACGTGCAGACCGCGTGAGACGACGCTTCATCCAGTCCCAAACATGTTCAATGGGGGACAGATCCGGAGATCTTGCTGGCCAGGGTAGTTGACTTACACCTTCTAGAGCACGTTGGGTGGCACGGGATACATGCGGACGTGCATTGTCCTGTTGGAACAGCAAGTTCCCTTGCCGGTCTAGGAATGGTAGAACGATGGGTTCGATGACGGTTTGGATGTACCGTGCACTATTCAGTGTCCCCTCGACGATCACCAGTGGTGTACGGCCAGTGTAGGAGATCGCTCCCCACACCATGATGCCGGGTGTTGGCCCTGTGTGCCTCGGCCGTATGCAGTCCTGATTGTGGCGCTCATCTGCACGGCGCCAAACACGCATACGACCATCATTGGCACCAAGGCAGAAGCGACTCTCATCGCTGAAGACGACACGTCTCCATTCGTCCCTCCATTCACGCCTGTCGCGACACCACTGGAGGCGGGCTGCACGATGTTGGGGCGTGAGCGGAAGACGGCCTAACGGTGTGCGGGACCGTAGCCCAGCTTCATGGAGACGGTTGCGAATGGTCCTCGCCGATACCCCAGGAGCAACAGTGTCCCTAATTTGCTGGGAAGTGGCGGTGCGGTCCCCTACGGCACTGCGTAGGATCCTACGGTCTTGGCGTGCATCCGTGCGTCGCTGCGGTCCGGTCCCAGGTCGACGGGCACGTGCACCTTCCGCCGACCACTGGCGACAACATCGATGTACTGTGGAGACCTCACGCCCCACGTGTTGAGCAATTCGGCGGTACGTCCACCCGGCCTCCCGCATGCCCACTATACGCCCTCGCTCAAAGTCCGTCAACTGCACATACGGTTCACGTCCACGCTGTCGCGGCATGCTACCAGTGTTAAAGACTGCGATGGAGCTCCGTATGCCACGGCAAACTGGCTGACACTGACGGCGGTGGTGCACAAATGCTGCGCAGCTAGCGCCATTCGACGGCCAACACCGCGGTTCCTGGTGTGTCCGCTGTGCCGTGCGTGTGATCATTGCTTGTACAGCCCTCTCGCAGTGTCCGGAGCAAGTATGGTGGGTCTGACACACCGGTGTCAATGTGTTCTTTTTTCCATTTCCAGGAGTGTAGTTCATTCAACTTTCGTATAAGTCACGACCATCCTCACCCTTCTGTACAAGTGATCTAGTCCACGAGAAAAAGGAGCTGCCGCGACCCCGAACTGAGACTCTTCATAATCGTAGAACTAAAGTGGAAACGAAGGGACTCGATGTAGCAGTGACGTAACAGCGATGTCTTGATTGCTGATTGCAACTCTCAGCATTAGGTTCGTGTTCACTACGTTTCTGATCTCTAGTGCGTACAAATTTCATTCAAACTGAATTAAAAGCTTTTTCTAAATCTATGACGTAAATTACTAACTCATACCCATTGCTGTGTTCTGTAATTTCATTCATTCTCGCAAATCGTCTATTGTACTACATCCGCTCCAAAAGCCAGCTTGTTAATTTGCCTGATTAAATTCGGTTTTTATTCCACACAGCTGGTCATAATCTTAAGGAATGTTTTGTGAGTTGTGGAGAGTGGGCTGAAGAGTTCCAAGTTTTTTTTACAACCTTTTGTCGCAATTTTCTTCTGAGATAAAGGAATTCCAGTATCGTTACAGTTTACGGAAATTTCATTCACATATTTTTAAACCCTTAATCCAGTTCGTTTTGTATTACTTGACCTCTAACTTTGAACATTTCTACTGAAACAATCTCCTGGTGACGAAACTGTCTTCATATTTCGAAGATGCTGTAATTACAGCTGACAATGCTTGTGACACAGAATGACCTTCCATACGCGGGAAGGCATTAGAAGTCAGCCTCATTCTGCCAACGGCCTTGTCAAAGAGGGCGGAGGAGCGGATAGAGGCTCAGGGCACTCTCTTGTCCTAGGGGTGGGAAATTGCCCCCAAAGGCGGAAGAATCAACAATGATCAACGACATGAGGATGCAGAAGGCAATGGAAACCACTGCACTAAAGACACGTAACGTGTATCCACAGGACATGTGGCCTGTAATTGAAGAAGTGTCATGATGATCTCTCCATTGGCAAGAGATTCCGGAATAGTCCCCCATTCGGATCACCGGGAGGAGACTGCCAAGGGGGAGGCTACCATGAGAAAAAGATTGAATAATCAACGAAAGGATTACGTTCTACGAGTCAGGGCGTGGAATGTCAGAAGCTTGAACGTAGTAGGGAAACTAGAAAATCTGAAAAGGGAAATGCAAAGGCTCAATCTAGATATAGTAGGGGTCAGTGAAGTGAAGTGGAAGGAAGACAAGGATTTCTGGTCAGATGAGTATCGGGAACAGCAGAAAATGGTATAACAGGTGTAGGATTCGTTATGAATAGGAAGGTAGGGCAGAGGGTGTGTTACTGTGAACAGTTCAATGACCGGGTAGTTCTAATCAGAATCGACAGCAGACCAACACCGACAACGATAGTTCAGGTATACATGCCGACGTCGCAAGCTGAAGATGAACAGATAGAGAAAGTGTATGAGGATATTGAAAGGGTAATGCAGTATGTAAAGGGGGACGAAAATCTAATAGTCATGGGCGAATGGAATGCAGTTGTAGGGAAAGGAGTAGAAGAAAAGGTTACAGGAGAATATGGGCTTGGGACTAGGAATGAAAGAGGAGAAAGACTAATTGAGTTCTGTAACAAGTTTCAGCTAGTAATAGCGAATACCCTGTTCAAGAATCACAAGAGGAGGAGGTATACTTGAAAAAGACCGGGAGATACGGGAAGATTTCAATTAGATTACATCATGGTCAGACAGAGATTCCGAAAGCAGATACTGGTCTGTAAGGCGTACCCAGGAGCAGATATAGACTCAGATCACAATATAGTAGTGATGAAGAGTAGGCTGAAGTTCAAGACATTAGTCAGGAAGAATCAATACGCAAAGAAGTGGGATACGGAAGTACTAAGGAATGACGAGATGCGTTTGAAGTTCTCTAACGCTATAGATACAGCAATAAGGAATAGCGCAGTACAGTTGAAGAGGAATGGACATCTCTGAAAAGGGCCATCACAGAAGTTGGGAAGGAAAACATAGGTACAAAGGAGGTAACTGCGAAGAAACCATGGGTAACAGAAGAAATATTTCAGTTGATTGATGAAAGGAGGAAGTACAAACATGTTCCGGGAAAATCAGGAATACAGAAATGCAAGTCGCTGAGGAATGAAATAAATAGGAAGTGCAGGGAAGCTAAGACGAAATGGCTGCAGGAAAAATTTGAAGACATCGAAAAAGATATGATTGTCGGAAGGACAGACTCAGCATACAGGAAAGTCAAAACAACCTTTGGTGACATTAAAAGCAACGGTGGTAACATTAAGAGTGCAACGGGAATTCCACTGTTAAATGCAGAGGAGAGAGCAGGTAGGTGGAAAGAATACATTGAAAGCCTCTATGAGGGTGAAGATTTGTCTGATGTGATAGAAGAAGAAACAGGAGTCGATTTAGAAGGGATAGGGGGTCCAGTATTAGAATCGGAATTTAAAAGAGCTTTGGAGGACTTACGGTCAAATAAGGCAGAAGGGATAGATAACATTCCATCAGAATTTCTAAAATCATTGGGGGAAGTGGCCTCAAAACGACTATTCACGTTGGTGTGTAGAATATATGAGTCTGGCGACATACCATCTGACTTTCGGAAAAGCATCATCCACACAATTCCGAAGACGGCAAGAGCTGACAAGTGCGAGAATTTTCGCAGAATCAGCTTAACACCTCATGCATCCAAGCTGCTTACAAGAATAATATACAGAAGAATGGAAAAGAAAATTGAGAATGCGCTAGGTGACGATCAGTTTGGCTTTACGAAAAGTAAACGGACGAGAGAGGCAATTCTGACGCTACGGCTAATAATGGAAGCAAGGCTAAAGAAAAATCAAGACACTTTCATAGGATTTGTCGACTTGGAAAAAGCGTTCGACAATATAAAATGGTGCAAGCTGTTCGAGATTCTGAAAAAAGTAGGGGTAAGCTATAGGGAGAGACGGGTCATATACAATATGTACAACAACCAAGAGGGAATAAAAAGAGTGGACGATCAAGAACGAAGTGCTCGTAGTAAGAAGGGTGTAAGACAAGGGTGTAGCCTTTCGCCCCTACTCTTCAATCCGTACATCGAGGAAGCAATGATGGAAATAAAAGAAAGGTTCAGGAGTGGAATTAAATACAAGGTGAAAGGATATCAGTGATACGATTCGCCGATGACATTGCTATCCTGAGTGAAAGTGAAGAAGAATTAAATGATCTGCTGAACGGAATGAACAGTCTAATGACTACACAGTATGGTTTGATAGTAAATCGAAGAAAGACGAAGGTAATGGGAAGTAGTAGAAATGAGAACAGCGAGAAACTTAACATCAGGATTGAAGGTCACGAGGTCAATGAAGTTAAGGAATTCTGCTACCTAGGCAGTAAAATAATCAATGACGGACGGAGCAAGGAGGACATCAAAAGCAGACTCGCTATGGCAAAAAAGGCATTTCTGGCCAAGAGAAGTCTACTAGTATCAAATACCGGCCTTAATTTGGGGAAGAAATTTCTGAGGATATACGTCTGGAGTACAGCATTGTATGGTAGTGAAACATGGACTGTGGGAAAACCGGAACAGAAGAGAATCGAAGCATTTGAGCTGTGGTGCTATAGACGAATGTTGAAAATTAGGTGGACTGATAAGGTAAGGAATGAGGAGGTTCTACGCAGAATCGGAGAGGAAAGGAATATGTGGAAAACACTGATAAGGAGAAGGGACAGGATGATAGGACATCAGCTAAGACATGAGGGAATGATTTCCATGGTACTAGAGGGAGCTGTAGAGGGCAAAAACTGTAGAGGAAGACAGAGATTGGAATACGTCAAGCAAATAATTGAGGACGTAGGTTGCAAGTGCTACTCTGAGATGAAGAGGTTAGCACAGGAAAGGAATTCGTGGCGGGCGGCATCAAACCAGTCAGTAGACTCATGACCAAAAAAAAAAATCTTCTTGTTCACTGCCAAGCATGACGAAGTCATGAGTTACTATGACCTTGACAAGAAATAATCCTTGGAACGTGTCACAATGTGTAGCCTACATAGGGAAAATTGAAAGAATTTCTTCGAATCCTTTTGTGTGCAACTATTTGAACACCATGCTGTACATGGCCTTAAATTCTTTTTGCATTGAAATTTAACCGAACATTTCGAAGATAGCACAAAGGACGCCACCAGCAAATTTCTTGTAAACTAATTCTTGAAATTTGATTTTCCGTCAGGAAATCTAACAAAGTAATATTTATCCTAAACGTAGGGAGGATTTAAAGAAGCGTTCTTCGCTTCCTAATGGATGTTTAGTCAAAGCATCACACATTCGTCTCTACCACTGAGTTTTTCATCGCAGAGAGTCATACTTTCAAAATTCAAAGATCCCATTTCGAATAGGACTCAAGAAACAAATAAATTCCACTTTTTACATGCCAGTAAGCAACAGAGGCGGAAGTCTTTTGACATTCCGGTTGGCTCTTGACACTCTTTCTTCCCATTCACTGCCTGAGAACAGAACAAGAGTGATAAGTTCTCTCAGCCAAACACTGTGCAGTGGCCTTAGAGATGGAGATTTAGGTGCAGCTGTAAAGGTACAATTCCAGCTGCTGCATTATAAAGACGACAAAACATAATTTCTTACTGTATCGTTTACAGACCACCCACGGAATAATTTTGGTTTTCTAATCCACTTGTTGTACGTTGAACTGGAAAACCCTTCGCCAGTAAATGAACACTTTTGTTGAGCGAGAAAGAAATTTAGTCACGCCTCGTACTAGAAGAAACAGCGTTCCACATCGCTGAGCGATGTCTGCGCACGATCAAGACGCCATTGTGTAGGCCAAGTGTCTGTCTCACATAACAGATCTATCGTTTTGCCGGTTGGTACGTTTCCTTGCCTGATGGAGACGTTGCGTGTCTTCTCCTTCACTTCTACATTCCGTAATTTTTCTGTGACAGTTCTCAGTTTTTCTAGATGTCCCATAACCTCGCTTTACATTGTACGCATAGTTATTATGTTCCTTAAGGTTCTTTTAATTTATGTCTATGGTCACAAACTTTTTGTTAACATCATCAGATCTACAGCAAAAAATGGGAAGTCCTAATGTACTGCAGCCATAGTTACATCGTCAAATGTTAAATGCAAAATAAGCACCAGCAAAGTCGAATATATACGAATAACATCATATGCACGAGTCATGTTGTCAGTAGCACTACTGTTCAAAACAAGCTGCCGTACAGTAGGCACAAGATGTTTGTGTTGTAAGTTCACCAGATGTCGCTAATGTCGGCATACACTACAATTCTCAAAGATCCCTATGGAATGACCAGTTTCAGATAAACGCTGTCCCAAAGCAGTTTTGTTCTGTGGCTGTGAGTGTTCTTTAAACCTTAATTTATAAGAGCGGCCTGTTTGACGGATATAATATTTCTCCAACTAGTGTAGCCCGACATTAGCAACATCTGGTGAACTTACAATACAAACATCTTGTGGCTACTGTACGGCAGCTTGTTTTGAACAGTAGTGCTACTGACAACATGACTCGTGCATATGATGTTATTCGTATATATTTGACTTTGCTGGTGCTTATTTTGCATTTAACATTTGACGATGCAACTATGGCTGCAGTACATTAGGACTTTGTTTTTATAAAACAGGTATGCCTCTTCATACTTAAAGCGCACAAATGCATATATTTGTCAGTAGTACTTCTCATTATGGTCTATGTATTGTTTTTAAGCTGTAGACAATCTGCGAGTGTATTTATGTTTTTCCCATTTTTGCTGCAGATCTGATGATGGTCATTATAGACCGAAACCGGTAATCTGTTAACGAAATGTTTGTGGCCATAGACGTAAATTAAAGGAAACTTAATGTATATACGGGTGACTGTTTCATTTGCGACAATGTCGCAGCTTGTGATTATGTTCCTTTATGTCGTATGTATTTTAAAAATTTGTCTGTTGACAACTGTTATAAAATCGTAAACGGTAAACATCGGTAAAATTAAATACTTTTTATTCCCAAGAGTCTAATTATTAAATAAAATACTAGGAGAAATGATGCAGAGAACGGTCGTGGATGGCCAGAAGGTTCAAGGAAATAAATGTCGACGTTCGGGAGCTGAAATCATTTGTGCAGTGCTTAAAGTGTCGATGGAGCTACTTCTGCGTGAATTAAGATAGAAACTTCCGGCAAACTTTTAACTAATCCTCGAAACTTATTGTAAGCTGTCGTTTCACGTTATAGCTCGGGATCTCACAGGTGCAGCCACCCAGGTGTGCAAAACTCATGTACGAAAGCAATTTTCGCAAGTTGCGTCAATGCCAAATAACATAGGTCGATGAAACTTAGGCCATAAATAAAGAGTTCTGCTACAGTGTAGTACAGAAGGTAACTGAAAGAAGTGCGCAATGGGACGAACATAAACGACTCCTTTATTCAAAGACACTCATTACAGCGAAGTCCTCGTTATGAATGATGGTCTACTGTATATTACAAAAGGTGGGACATGGTGCTTAGTAGGGTGTGTCACAATGCCACAAGATCGGTAAGGAGTTCTTGCGGTGTGGTGTTCCATTCTTCCACCAACGTTTTTTGCAGTTGCTGGATGTTCGTTGGTGCATGCGGTCGGGCTGCAATACGCCTCCCCAGCGTAATCCACACGAGCTCGATGTGATTAAGCCCGGGGGGGGGGGGGGGGGGGGGGAGGGCGAGCTGGCCACGTCATTCGCCGAATTCCTGTCGTTTCAAGAGCTTGTCCACTGCGAAGCGGTTACGATTTGTCATGCATATACGAGGGTCACTCCAAAAGAAATGCACACTATTTTTTTTTTTAAAATCCGTCTATTATTCTACATGTTTGAAAGTTTTACAATGTGTAGATAGATCCTTTAGGAACAATATTTTCATTTCTCCACATAATTTCCATCCCTCTCAACTGCCTTACACGATCTTGGAACCAGCGCCTGCATACCCGCGCGGTAAAATTCTGGACCAACCTGTTGGAGCCACTGTTTGGCAACGTGCACAGGGGAGTCATCATTTTTCCACGAAGAGAGTCTTTCAGTTTCCCAAAGAGATGATAGCCACATGGAGCCAGGTCAGGACGCTAAGGCAGGTGTTTCAGTGTTGTCCGTCCGAGTTTTGTGATCGCTTCCACCGTTTTTTGACTGACATGTGACGGTGCATTGTCGTGCAACATCAAGACATCCTGCTTTTGCCGATGTGGTCGAACACGACTCAGTCAAGCTTGAAGTTTCATCAGTGTCATCATATATGCGTCAGAATTTATGGTGGTTCCACTTGGCATGATGTCCACAAGCAGGAGTCCTTCGGAATCGAAAAACAACGTAGCCATAACTTTTCCAGCAGAGGGTGTGGTTTTGAATTTTTTTCCTTGGGTGAATTTGCATGATGCCACTCCATTGATTGCCTAATCGTCTCTGGTGAAAAATGATGGAGCCATGTTTCATCACCTGTCACAATTCTTCCAAGAAATTCATCTCCACCATTCTCGTACTGTTCCAAAAGTTCGCTGTATACCGTTTCTCTTGTTTGTTTGTGAGCCATTGTCAACATCCTGGGAACCCACCTGGCACAAACCTTTTTTAACACCAACACTTTCAGTATTGTGCAAACACTTCCTTCCCCAATCCGAACGTAGCGTGACAATTCATTCACTGTGATGCGGCTGTCAGCAGTCACCAATTCGTTAACTCTCTGCACATTGTCTGGAGTGTGTGCAGTACGAGGCCTGCGCTGCGAGGAAAATCCTGAATACTGCCGTGCCAGCATTAATCACGTAACCTGCTTGCCCACCGACTAACTGTACTGCGATCGACAGCAGCATCTCCATACACCTTTTTCAACCTCTTGTGGATGTTTCCCACTGTCGCGTTTTCACAGCACAGGAATTCTATGACAGCACGTTGCTTCTGACGAACCTCAAGTGTAGCAGACATCTTGAAGAAATGCTGTGACGGCGCCACTCTCGAGAAGAGCTTGAAATAAGTTTGAAAACAAGCGGGAAGGATGTACCTACACACTGTAAAACTTTCACACATGCAGAATGAAAACTGTATTTTTACAGAAATAGTGTGCATTTCTTTTGGAGTGACCCTCATAAATGGAGTCAGGGCAGCATGCATCCCTGAAGAGACGCACGTGGGGAAAAATGATCAAATGTGTGTGAATTTCTAAGGGACCAAACTGCTTAGGTCGTCGGTCCCTAGACTTACACACTACTTAAACTAACGTAACAGACACACCCATGCCCGAGGGAGGACTCGAACCTCCGGCGCACGTGGGGAAGGAGTACAGTTTCACAATAACGTTGATCAATGAATTTGCATATTCAAAGATTTGGATGTGAGTACTCCCATGCAATATTGTGCCTCCCAGCATTATAACATGTAAACCACCAACACAATCACGTTCGACAACTTTGGATGTACTCTCAAATGGAGAGAGGTGAGAGCACGTAATGCAGGCAGGAAATCGTACATGGTCGTTTTCGTGGTGGTTGAAGTGTTACGGTATGAGGAGGCATAAGGCTGCATCGAGTTACTTACCTCTAAATCTTTGAAATCTGTAAACTCACTGGTAAACGTTATTGCGGCACAGTACTATTTCCATATGCGCGTGTTTTCAGGAGTGCATTAACCTCTGACTTCATTTCTACTGTCGACCGCATCGAAGACAGCGGGCAAGACGTCTTGGAACGATAAGACATTCGGTGAAGTGCCTGACCTACCCGTTCCTCCGACTTAAATCTCGTGGTGCTCTAAAGGGATACATTGAGGAGACTACTGCAATACGGCCACATGCACCAACGGACATCTACTAGTTGTCAACAGCGCTGTGGAAGAGTGGAACATCCTATCACTATAACTCCATACCAACCTTGTGGTTTGCATGGGAGCATGTTGCAATGCATGCACTGCTGTCTGTGGTGATCACATACCCCATTTAGAACCATGTCCCGCGTTTCGTAATCCACATCTACATGGTTAATCTGCAATTCCTATTTAAGCTCCTGGCAGAGGATTCATTGAACCATTTTCATACTACTTCTCTACCATTCCATTTCGGATTTCTTTTACTACCCATGTGGATGACCTTGCAAATTTCTTTGTTTAGAGCCAATTGCCACTTTTCGCACCATACAGAAATTCTCTCTAGATCATTTCCGAATTGGAATTGATCGTCTGATGATTTTACTAGACGCTAAATTACAGCGTCATCTGCAAACAGTCTAAGGGGGCTACTCAGATTATCACCTAGATCATTTATGTAAATCGGGAACAGTAGAGGGCCTTCGGCACTACCTTCCGGAACGCCAGACATTACTTCTTTTCTACTCAGTGTTTTACCGTCTATCACTACGAACTGTGACCTCTCTGAGAGGAAATCACGAATCCAGTCACACAACTGAGACGATACTCCATATGCACGCAATTTGATTAATAGTCGCTTGTGAGGAACGGCATCAAAAGCCTTCTGGAAATCTAGGAATATGGAATCGATCTGAGATCCCTTGTCGACAGCACTCATTACTTCATGGGAATAAAGAGCTAGCTAGGTTGCACAAGAACGATATTTTCTGAATCCGTGTTGGTTATGTATCAATAAGGTGATTCATAATTTTCGAGTACAGTACATGCTCCAAAATCCTACTGCAAATTGAGGTCAGTGATACGGGTCTGTAATTCAGTGGGTTACTCCTATTTCCTTTTTTGAATATTGGTGTGATCTGTGCCACTTTCCAGTCTTTAGGAAGAGACCTTTCGTCAAGTGAGCGGTTTTATATGATTGTTAAGAAAGGCGCTATTGTGTCTGCATACTCTGAGGGGAACCTGACTGGTATACCATCTGGACCGGAAGACTTGCCTTTCTTAAGTGATCATCATAAATTGCGGTGACTTCAGTGTAACTATTGTCTTTGAAGAAAAGTGTCATTTCTGTTTGTCTCATTGCGAATTTCTTTCATTCATTTTCTGTACCATACTGTGAGGGTGTGAGACAGGGATGCAGTTTTACACTTGTGCTGTTCAATCTCTACACTGGAGAAGCGACGACAAAAAACAAACAATAGGTTCTAGAGTGGGATTAAAATTCAAGTTGGAGGATATTGATAATAACATTCGCTGATGACACTGCCATTCACATTGAATGTAAAGAAGAATTACAGGATCTGATGAATGGAATGAACAGTATAATATTACTGCTTAAAAGAAGAAATAAATGTTTTAAGCTTGTAATATTAACTCGTTGTTACTGGACTAGTGTGTGTAGTGTCTCTGTTTGCATCTCTGAGGACAATATCCAGTATGGTGCTGACTTCTCTTCCAGCGTACGTAATTTCATACACGTAGACACGTCACACTCGTGGTGGAGAAGCAGCTGCTGACTCCGACGGTTGCCTGTAAAATTCTTGAAATGTAAGAGAAAGAAATCTTCTATAGGATCTTAGAAATGGAACACTGCCATTCGCATTTGATCATTCGATGATTGTCTGCGAGTGAAATGAGTTCTTTTTAGCAAAGAGAACTTTCTCTTTGCTTTTGACCGTGTTATTGAAGCAGGTTCTACAGCAAACATCGACCACCAAATAAATGTTGGAAGGCCTATACAAGCTTGTAGTACGATTTATCGCAGACTCCTTTGATCAAAAATAAATAGGCACAATTACCTTTGAAATGCAACGGACTGTATTATGGCCGTTACTAAACTCCACATTAACATTACATATCGCTTGTGAATCTCAAGAAACGCAAATTGTACAATTCGTATCTCGCTCGCGCAGGCGTAATGCACCAACATGTGATATATATCCCCACCAAGAAGCATTGGCTAATCGGGTGGTCGTATGATGTATAGATGCCAGAGTACACGAATTAAAGAATTACGTTACCTCATAAGTTTAAAAATCTGTATTGGACGGGCAAAGGAGGACATTAAAGGTAAGCTATTACCAGCAAAAAGTGCGCTCGTGGACAAGAAACATCTACTTGTATAACATACTACTTAAATTTCGGAGAATGTACGTTTTAAGCACATCACTGTATGATAGCAAACCATTCACTGTGGGAACACAAGAACAGAAGAGAATCGAAGCATTTGAGATGCAGTGCTGCAGACGAATGTTGAATATTAGGTGGATTGATAAGGCAAGAAATAGAGAATCGGCGAGGAAAGGAACATACGGAAAACACTGCAAGAAGGAGTGACAGCATCATAGGATATCTGTTAAGACATAAGGGAATAACTACCATGGCACTGGAGGGAGCTGCAGAGGGTACAAACTGTACAGGAAGACAGAGATTGGAATACATCCGGCAAATAACTGACGACGTAGGCTGCAATAGCTACTTTGAGATTGGCGCAGGAGAGGAATTCGTGATGGACGGCATCAAATAAGTCGGAAGACTGGCGACTAAAAAAGGAAAAAAAAAGAAATTCGTCTTTAAGTTTTCCACGCCATCCCGTTCCCTCGCTTCTTCGTTACCCAATGTGCATCGAGCTGAGGGAAAGACGCAGCACCAAGAGGCAAGTTTGCGTTCTCCGTCTTAGCAAGTCCAGTAGCGTTAGATGTGCGGCACTGCGCCTCCTACAGCCCAAAGAGTGCGACTGCAGTATGAGCAGCAGCTTCAAGGCGCTAATTGTTTACGTAGGAAGAAATCTGCAGGTCACAAGTTTGGATTCGTTCTGGACAGAGCACATTCAACAGAGTTTTGCACGTAGTCCACACAAGTCCACTCGCAGTGCCAGCTGAATGTTAGCCATTCGTCATGAGTTTTCTGCGTCGTTTCAGTGTCAGATGACATAGGGTTCAGTTACTTTACTTTGTTTACATGAAGCACAGGTACAGTAGTGCAATATGTTAGGGTAAATGTAACTTTAAGATGTTCTAATGTATTAACAGCCATCGCCTTTTTTCTTAATCGTATTTTACCTGTAAAGTTTTCATTTCAAAATCGTGTACAGTCGCAGTCTCTGTACTGTTGTGCTCTGATTGTCGCGCTGTAAATGCGTAGTGTGCAAATCGCTGACGCTCCGTCCTCCTCCGTAGTGCAACACGAGCGAGGAACACTGTTAAAAACGGCGAGCAACAGGTTGTTGTGAATGTTATTCACCAGTTTAGTGATTAACGTTAAAATCCATGGTTCATAGTTTCAAATCTCGTTCTGGTTGGTTCATTTGGCTTGGAATACCTACATATTTTAATGTAAAATTCTCCAAATATTTGCCAGTTAACACATATATACTCATCATTTTAATGAAAAATGCATGTTTTCTTGTTGCTAATTAATGTTGCATGCCAAATTCCTGTTCTTATTGCAAATATAAATTCGTAACTACCGGTAATTTATAAAAGATCGTTAACAAAGCTTGTTTAAATTAAGAAGATATAAACTAAATTTTAGGACGAAAATGAAAAATCAAATACTATTTATTTAGATCACTGTTTTATACCACAGATGTGATCTCACACGAGCCGGAGTGATTGGCATCTTGGGGACACCGACAACTACAATTTGCACTGCAGTGAGAACACCGTGCAAACGCTACATTATTAGAGTTTCCGCGTACTACTGGGAAATGAATCCAAGAGAAGTGATTTGGAGCCAAGTTAAGGGATTTGTCGCGAGAAATAAGACGTTTCAGCTACTAGACGTGTTGGATGTAATGTACGAAGTTTTATCATGAGTAACAGTTGAAAGCTAGCGGGATGCAGAACGACACGTCATAAAAGAAGAGGAGAAAATGTAGCGCTTGGATGGCTTCGTGGATTCTGTTGTTGATCAACTCGTTATCAGTGTAACAGATGACAGTTTCAGTACTGCTGTACTGAGACGTATTTCTCGGATTCGGATATGGAAGGAACTAGGGATTACCAAACGAGTAGCTGTGATTAATACCCTCAATGGCTTCAATCTTCAACTATACGCTGAAATTCCTGCAATACACTTTTTGCGTCACACATACATAGCGCTGAAAAATTATCCTGTGTTTAAGTTAGGAATTTTCATCATTCTTATTTTTAATTACAGTACTATGTCAATTAAGAAACAACATATTTTATGCTTCTAGTCCAGTTCCCTAAGAAACGTGAGATGTTGTTAGAGGCCGACCGTTGTGGCCGATCGGTTCTAGGCCCTTCAGTCTGCTGCCGCGCTGTTGCTACGGTCGCAGGTTCGAATCCTGCCTCGGGTATGGATGTGTGTGCTGTCCTTAGGTTAGTTAGGTTTAAGTAGTTCTAAGTCTAGGGGACTGATGACCTCAGATGTTAAGTCCCGTAGTGCTTAGAACCATTTGAACCATTTGTTGTTAGAGTTTTGCCGAATAGTACTGCGTTTTCTTTAAAAATTAATTGACAATCGAATCTATATTGTTACGCTACTCGTCTCTTTTTACGTCGTAACTGCAAAGTCTAACACTATTTGATGTTAATTGAACTAGCTGGCTAGCCAGTGCTGTCCAAGCTAAGTGCGCCGATAAAGCTATTGTCCCGTATTATCGCTCAATCGATATGCGCGTAACGCACAGCATAAAACATATTTTTACTATCGTACATGACTGTACTCGAGACTGCTTGCCTTCCGCTCCACCTGAAACGAAATCCAATGAGATTCCAACAAACCGCGCAAGAATACATGGTGTACTGTTTACTTAACCTTCATTCTTACGATAAACACAGTACACAGGCGTTCCCGTGTAGATAAACACCGGCATGTAGGGTTTTGTGTGTGCTTGAAGAAGGATGATAACAATTTTCTCTCGCGTCTACTGTTCGGTGACGATGCTACGTTGCATTTAAGGGGAAAAGTGAAGCGCTACAACGTAAGGATACGGGGAAAAAGAAGGCACATACCACTGCCGATCACGAGTGAGAGTCTCCAAACGTGCATGCGTTTTGCGTCCTTATCCTTGAAAAGTCTTACAGCCAGGTCTTTTTTTTCGTAAGTAACGGATTTTGTGTGAGTAACACTTCGTTGATATGCCTCTCTCTGCAGCGACTCCTGATGGACAGTGATGCCGCATACAACAGCAGTGAACTCAGTGCTTCAAAAACATCTTCTCAGCTATGTAGGACGAGTTTGACGCTCGTCTGACGTTTGTCGCGCGTCGTTTTGTGGAAGCACTGAACATTTGTAAAGAGTAAGTGAAGACTCTGAACCTAAACGCAACTGTACAAAGTACCCCAAGTTTCTATGGGAATGAACAAAGGTGATGTACCACTTACTAAAATAATCTACCACTTATTAACATATTCCTGGCCAGTATGCTGCGGTCGGATGAACTTGTTACTAAAACCCAACGTTTCTTCACCATATGCGGAGGACATCTTCAAGGAGGATTTGTAGATTCTTTGAAGGCTCGTTGAACAACCTCGCTCGTTATAAACTAAAGTACAATTCAGTTTCCACGTGCTCCCGAGCGGAGGCGTGACGTCATATGTTTTGTATACTCGAGCGCAGTGATTAGCTATTGTCGGTTGCTGTCGTCCGCTATTGCAAACACACATTCCTCACATATTCTTCAGCACCGTAATCCATGTATCAGTTTCCGATGAAAATTATTGGGGTGTTTAACAATCTCTACGCCCTCTGTAATGAGAAGTAGATGAAAGGTTGGATTGGTTTGTTTTGGGGGGAGGAGACCAGACAGCGAGGTCATCGGTGTCGTCGGATTGAGGAAGGATGGAGAAGGAAGTCGGCCGTGCCCTTTGAAAGGAACCATCCCGGCATTTGCCTTGAGCGATTTAGTGAAATCACGGAAAACTTAAATCAGAATGGCTGGACGCGGAATTGAACCGTCGTCCTCCCGAATGCGAGTCCAATGTTCTAACCACTGCGCCACCACCCTCGTTGAAGTTAAGGAATTCTGCTACCTAGGCAGGGAGCAAGGAGGACATCAAAATCAGACTAAAAGGCATTCCTGGCCAAGAGAAGACTACTAGTATCAAACATAGACCTTAATTTGAGGAAGAAATTTCTGAGAATACACGTTTGGAGTGCAGCGTTGTATGGTAGTGAAACGTGGACTCTGGAAAAACCGGAACAGAAGAGAATCGAAGTATCTGAGACGTGGTGCTGCGGACGAATGTTGAAAATTAGGTGGACTGATAAGTTAAGGAACGAGGAGGTTCTGTGCAGAACCGGAGAGGAAAAAAAAGAATCTGAGGAAAACATTGACAGGATTATAGGACATGTGTTCAGACTGCGAGGACTGACTTCCATGATACTAGAGGGAGCTGTAGAGGGTAAAAACTGTAAAGGAAGTCAGAGATTGGAATACATCCAGCAGGTAATTGAGGAGGTAGGAGATGAAGAGTTTTGCACATGAGAGAAAATCGAGCCGGCCGCATCAAACCAATCAGAAGACAGAAATATATATAAAAAAAGAAAAAAACCTATCAAATGAGGTCCGGTAGGCTTCTGGCTGCAAAACGTGATCCACAGCAGCTGATCTCTCTGTTTGGGCTCTTTTACAGTGCCCCTGTATTTTTCTAGTAATTTTTCGGCCATTATTTTAGTAACACCTATTACACACAACCATTACAACACGGAATCCTCTGAATTCCTACTTTTTCTAGCGGTTTGCGAGCATCTTTGACCGACATTTTGTCATCATGTATCTTCCGGCTAGGTTTGCTTATTGTCAATACGTTTCCTATGCTCTCTAAGCAAATAATATTTTTAAATTCTACATGCAGCAGACAATTTCCAGCACGTCGCGTTGCCTGAGTTGAACAGTTATCCCTCGGGAACCATGCAATCTAGCAGGCTGTGAATTCCCTTGTTTTGATGCCATTGTTACGTCTCAGAAGTCAACATTACAAATAAACAAATGAATCATTTGCTTCTGACTCGAGTTCGTACAAAAATACTGTGCTATCCAGCGATTTCTCTTTTGTTCTTGCCTGTATTGCTCTTTCGTACGTATATAAAATGACTAAGCGTGGAAGTATGTTTAAGAAACGTTAATTTCACAGTAACAGATGTATCAGATCCGAATTAGAGCCTGAAGTTGTAGAAAATACGTGCGCAAACAACGAAGGCTAAAATGGTTCAAATGGCTCTGAGCACTATGGCCCTTAACATCTTAGGTCATCAGTCCCCTAGAACTTAGAACTACTTAAACCTAACCAACCTAAGGACATCACACACATCCATGCCCGAGGCAGGATTCGAACCTGCGACCGTGGCAGTCCCGCGGTTCCGGACTGCAGTGCCTAGAACAGCGAGGCCACTGCGGCCGGCAAACACCGAAGGAAATGCATATATCTGCATTCCCAAGTGCTCGGTGTAAGTATTGTCTAAAGCGACCACGCTTTCTAGTGCTTGGTGTAAGTATAGGTAAACGGAATTTTCTTGTAATCTTTAGCAGTAATGATGCCAATCAAACCTATCCTCGAAGATCTGGTAAATCCAGAACTACTAAATAAATGTTTGCATGGAAGACCCATAATGTGAATGAATCTTTCATTATTGCTGTGTGGTGATATTAAATATATTTCCAAGCAATTTGGGACTAAACAACTGAGGTCATCAGTCCCCAAGGTTTAGAACTACTTAAACCCAACTAACCTAAGGACATCACACACATCCATGCCCGAGGCAGGATTCGAACCTGCGACCGTAGCAGCAGCGCGGTTCCGGACTGAAGCGCCTAGAAACGTTCGTCCACAGCGGCCGACTGCTGTGTGGTGCCGTGCGCCAGTTTTGTTGGCCTTTATGACTAAGTTAACAGCATTTGATGCTGTAATAATGTTTAACAGTGAGAACTATAAAAGACTGAAGATTCTAAAAAAGGTAGTGCTGAGATCAGGGCAAAGCAAAGGTAGAGGTCTGTAATTACTGGATGTGCTTCGTTTAGGCCAAGCAGAGTTTGCTATTCAATAGGTGACAAAAGAAGCAAGAAACAAAAGGAGAAGGCAAGTACTTACCAACTGTGACACTGAAGAGGACACAGATAATGGCCAGGAGAATTCCAAGGTTAAAGAGTCATAACTGCAGATCTGTAGAAAAGTTTGTAGATAAAAACTTTGAACCTCAATATCTCGGAATTTCTCTTATTGTTAAAAAGGACCCATTGTCTCAGAAAATACAGAACGTAGAAACATTACATTTTGATAAAATGTCAGGAATAGGATTCAATACATATATAATTAGAATGATAAAAACATCTTATGTTATTTCAATTTTTTCAGTATATATACAGAAGTACATCACTAAAATTACGGAAAATTGGAAGTTGGTCTCTTAAATACTTTCCAAGATAATGGCTCAGCTTGATAACTTAATATTGACTTCATACGACATAAATCTCCCCTTAACGAACGACAGGAAAACTTCGGATTTTACGGACGCCTGGCCGGCCGAAGTGGCCGTGCGGTTAAAGGCGCTGCAGTCTGGAACCGCAAGACCGCTACGGTCGCAGGTTCGAATCCTGCCTCGTTTGTGATGTCCTTAGGTTAGCTAAGTTTAACTAGTTCTAAGTTCTAGGGGACTAATGACCTCAGCAGTTGAGTCACATAGTGCTCAGAGCCATTTGAACCATTTTTGAACCACGGACGCCTGTACATCGCTGTGATCTTTTCGTGGTTTTCTTAATGCTATTTTTATCTGAGTGAACTTCGATTCTTGGTGAGATATTGCAACTCCGCATCGAGAAATTTTATTCACAGGTGCTGCTTACTCTGTCCACTAACATTTCTGTAACACGTCGGTTTGTTGTGGGTAGGGAGTTAATATCTGGTGTTGGTAATGGTCCGTGTATGTGTGTTTTTGGCATACCGTGTGGCACAAGCTACAATCTTCTTTCTTGAAGTGTGGCGCATGAAGAAAATGTAATCTTCTATCTACCTTTTCCTCCATAGTGAATTCAATCTACGAATTAATCTGTCTGATATGTTTATTGAGATGTGCATCTGACCAAAAAAAGCTATAATCCCTCTTAGAAGAAGTCTACCGTAAATGGGGGCAGACATTGGTTATCACGGAATATTTTAATAAGGGTGATATTTCCGGCAGTAAAAATTTCCACTTTCTTCTTTTGAAAGTAAAAACTTTTTATTCTTAGAGTACCTACAAATCCACATGAATATTCTATCTTCATTTATGTGGAACTCCGGTTCCCACTCTTTTTTGACCAATTACCATTTTGATTTCCGTGTTTTTAGCGGGGTCCACAAAGTCCAGGAAAATGAACTGCATCAGTCTAAAACTAAACTTTGATCAGAACTTTTTACATATTCATTCAGCTCAAAAGTAACATTCATTAACAGCCTATTGTAAGAGAAAACATAACAATTTTAGTAGAAAATTAAATTCGGTTTGTATCAGTGTGATTTTTGAGCTTGCATCTCCTGCACACGTTCGGTAACCCTGGTACAATATTATCATTAAAATCTAAGCACATAGCATCACTTAACTTTCAACTGCTACCTGGACTTGCTTTTAATTACCATTCAAGCAGAAAATCTGTGTTCGCATAAATAAATTATGTAGAAAGCCAAAATCTAGCGCAAGCCGATTTCTGGAATTCTACCGTAGGTATTAATTTGCTTTTTTCACCGAAACTGCTCAAAAAAATCATCAACCAACACTGGCAGATGATTCTTGTTGTTTCCTTGTATGTTTGTGCTAGTCGTGTCGCACTTTTTGCCATCAACGAGTGCTACTAATGTCGCGATAGCAGAATTTTCTCCAGTTTTAACTATTCGTAACCGAAGTTTGCAAATAAAGCCACGAAGCTTAACTTCAAAGTTAAATATGTTTACAGCGCCTTCTAAATATCTGTTTCTGGAACACTGCAAATGCAAGTTAACTTGTATATGAAAATATCCACAAGATACGCCAATGAATCTGAGATGTCGTGCATTTTTTTCTCGCCTAGAAACAACTCAACTCAACATTCATATAATTTTCGCAGCATATTATCTTTCGATGGCTCATGTTGGAGTCATTTCAGTGCCCCGTTTTTTTTTAAAAAAAAGGTGCTGCCTTTGATTACATTTAATACATTTATGGCCAGTTGCACTGCATTATTAAGGCATTCTGGAACAGTCTTGGAAGTTGAACGTCTGGATATGTATGATAGTGTTCGTTGTTAATGCTGAAGGTTTCTTCTGTTTTATTAACGTCGCTAGAGCGGAGCGTGATCCTAACATAACTGAAGCTCCATCGTTACAGAAACCGACGAGATATTCCCACAGATTGTTATACACTGAAAATATTCTATTATTATTTTCACGACGTCTATACCTTTTGATGTCGTTTCAGATCCCCGCGAAATCGATCATTCTTCTTTGAGTATGTTGCCGTCGTCTAAAAGGCGCACAAAGACGAGTAACTGAAAAAAGTTCGAAATTTTAATCCATTCATGACGCGAAGCAAGGTGATTTTTTAACTCTTGAAGCAAATTGCTTCACAGTATCATTTGAGTTTAATTCAGTTCGAGCTTTCAACGTGTTGTTCGACAGAGACATATCTTGAAAATATTTTTTCTAGACCTAAAACTTCTTCGACAGCTTTGATCGAACAATGTTTCACGCGTGTTTCTCCTACTGTATAAGGCATTTTTGATGCGCTGTCAATTTCGATATCTGAAACGACGCTACTAATGTTTTCTTCTATGACGCAAATCTTGTACCAATAGAAGGGGGCTCAATTTTTTTCAGATTGTCCAGTTTTCCTTCAAAGAGTTCTCGTGATCGGTCAGAGAAACCAGGATGGACCGTTTATAAGCGGCGTTTTAATTACGCTAGCTTCAAGGAATCGTTCGCCGGAATGTTTGCCGTATAACGCACTGTGATTTTATTTCTCCATTTATTTTCATCGAAGTAAATCCGAATTTAATGTAGCTAATGTCGTATAAAGAGCAAAAGCTTAAAATTAATATACCTTTCGTAGTGGAATAAATAAATATTATAAAAATAAATAATTTTTTGTCGTATATCTCTAGGTGATGTGATATTCAAATTAGGCAGTGAACAAAATCTACCAAACCGTTGTGAACTTTTTGTAATACACACATAGGTGTACTAACCCCAATATTCTCTTTTGTACCACATAGTGTTGCATTAAGAGTTTAATGTGGAAAAAGTGTACTTACCTCTCTTATGTAAAAGCTGATAAGAATGTTGAGGAGTAGCGGTCAGCTATTTTACTGTTCACATGGAACCACTAAACCCCCAAATAGAATCACTGACACCGCCCAGAAAGACGAAACAAAGGGTGCGATTGACTGACCGGTTCTTTCCATGCTATGACGTCGATTACTTAAACTTACCCCAAACCCCCAAGCCACCAGCGATCGTCAGTACTAACCGGGCGCGCGGCGCTGCACCATCCGTGTAACAGGGGATTAATAGCTCAAAAAGAATCAAATTTGAAATTTAAATGTTTTGTGGACCATATTTTAGCTCATGGCAGTCCACAGACCAATGATTGGGTACCAATGGTTCCCAACCAGTGATCCACAGAACACCAGCGGCCTGCTAAAGCTACAATATCGTAGAACTGTTTTAATGCGGGCAAACATTGAAGAACTTAGTGGGGCAGTTTTCTGATATGACATTTTCGGTGTCTTTGGCTTATCTTGTGGATATTTTAAGACGCTTCTTGAATAAGTTGAACTTGAATTTGCAGTGTTCCGGAAACAAATATTTAGAAGGCATTGCAAATACATTTGTCTTTGAAGATAAGCTTCGTGGCCTTATTTGCTAATTTCAGTTCCGAAAAGTTAAAACTGAAGAAAAAATTATTCTGTTATCGCGACATTAATAGCACTCGTTGATGGTAAAAAGTGTCACAACATGGAGAGTCACGCGTCAATGTTAGCTGATGAATTCAATCATTACTTTCCAGAATATAACAAGTTGACCGAAAACAGATCACAATGCTTTTACTGCGAATGCAAAAGTTGCCGAAGAAATCCAGGAAGATTCCATCGAATTCCAAAATGACTGAAACAGTAAAGACGCATTTGCTACTGAGGCTTTAGAGCAGTTTTGTTGTAAAAGTGCCATTTAAATGCACTAAAAGTCAAGAACGTTATGCTTTTCTACCCTTGCTGGTAATTAAAAACAAGTCCTGCCTTCGTCTGCAAGTACGTGATGATATAGGCGTAGATGTGAGCAATAACATCAGCGCCAGGATTACCAAACTTCTACAGAAGATGCAAGCTCATAAATCACATTGAAGCCAACCGAATTAAATTTTCTACTGAAATGTTGTGTTTACCGTTATAGTTGTACTGTGAATGCATGTTACTTTTGAGTTTAATGAACATGTTTTGTTGTTGTGGTCTTCAGTCCTGAGACTGGTTTGATGCTACTCTATCCTGTGCAAGCTGCTTCTCCCAGTACGTACTGCAGCCTACATCCTTCTGAATCTGCTTAGTGTATTCATCTCTTGGTCTCCCTCTACGATTTTTACCCTCCACGCTGCCTTCCAATACTAAATTGGTGATTCTTTGATGCCTCAGAACATGCCCTACCCACCGATCCCTTCTTCTAGTCAAGTTGTGCCACAAACTCCTCTTCTCCCCAATTCTATTCAATACCTCTTCATTAGTTACGTGATCTACCCATCTAATCTTCAGCATTCTTCTGTAGCTCCACATTTCGAAAGCTTCTCTTCTCTTCTTGTCCCAACTATTTATCGTTCATGTTTCACTTCCATACATGGCTACACTCCATACAAATACTTTCAGAAACGACTTCCTGACACTTAAATCTATACTCGATGTTAAGAAATTTCTCTTCTTCAGAAACGCTTTCCTTGCCATTCTCAGTTTACATTTTATATCCTCTCTACTTCTACTTTCAAAGACGACTTCCTGACACTTACATCTATACTCGATGTTAACAAATTTCTCGTCTTGAAAAACGCTTTCCTTGCCATTCCCAGTTCACATTTCATATCCTCTCTACTTCGACCATCATCAGTTATTTTGCTCCCCAAATAGCAAAACTCCTTTAATACTTCAAGTGTCTCATTTCCTAATCTAATTCCCTCAGCATCACCCGACTTCATTCGACTACATTCCATTATCCTCGTTTTGCTTTTGTTGATGTTCATCTTATACCCTCCTCTCAAGACACTGTCCATTCCGTTCAACTGCTCTTCCAAGTCCTTTGCTATCTCTGACAGAATTACAATGTCATCGGCGAACCTTAAAGTTTTTATTTCTTCTCCATGGATTTTAACACCTACTCCGAATTTTTCTTTTGTTTTCTTTACTGCTTGCTCAATATACAGATTGAATAACATCGGGGAGAGGCTAAAAACCTGTCTCACTCCCTTCCCAACCACTGCTTCCCTTTCACGTCCCTCGACTCTTATAACTGCCATCTGGTTTCTGTATAAATTGTAAATAGCCTTTCGCTCCCTGCGTTTTACCCCTGCCACCTTCAGAAATTGAAAGAGAGTATTACAGTCAACATTGTCGGAAGCTTTCTCTAAGTCTGCAAATGCTAGAAACGAAGGTTTGCCTTTTCTTAATCTAGCTTCTAAGATAAGTCGTAGGGTAAGTATTGCCTCACTTGTTCCAATATTTCTACGGACGAATATGTTAAAAGTTTTGATTAAAGTTTATTTTTAGACACAGTTTATTTTTCTTGAAGCTTCTGGTCCCTGGTAACAAGAAAATACACTGAGGTGACAAAAGTCATGCAATAGCGATATGCACGTATTAGATAGCGTTACTATCGCGTACACATGACATAGAAAGGGCGGTGCATCGGCGGAGGTGTCATTTGTAATCAGGTGATTCATGTAAAAAGATGTCCGACTGATTACGGGCAGACGACGGAAATTAATAGACTCTGAACGCAGAATGGCAGTTAGAGCTAGAGCTTAGGTAGCTCAGTATTCCGAGATTCACTGTACACAATGTGATCAAAAGTATTCGGACACCCCCAGAAACATACGTTTTTCATATTAGGTGCATTGTGCTGCCACTTACTGCCAGCTACCCCATATCAGCGACCTCAGTAGTAATTAGACATCGTGAGAGAGCAGAATGGGGCGCTCCGCGGAACTCACGGACTTCGAAGGTGGTCAGGTGATTGCGTGTCACGTCCGTACGCAAGATTTCCACACTCCTAAACATCCCTAGGTCCACTGTTTCCGAAGTGATAGTGAAGTGAAAACTTGAAGCGATACGTGCAGCACAAAAGCGTACAGGCCGGCCTCGTAGTTGAAGAGGGTCGTAATGTGTAATAGGCAGACATCTATCCAGGTAATCAGACAGGAATTCCAAACTGCAGCAGAATCTACTCCAAGTACAATGGCAGTTAGGCGGGAGGTGAGAAAACTTTGATTTAATGGTCGAGCGGCTGCTCATAAGCCACACATCACGCCTGTAAATGCCAAACGACACCTCGCTTGGTGTAAGGAGCGTAAACATTGGACGAGTGGACAGTGGAAAAACGATGTGTGGAGTGACGAATCACGGTACACAATGTGACGATCCGATGGCAGGGTGTGGGTATGGCGAATGCCCGGTGGACGTCATCTGCCAGAGCGTGTAGTGCCAATAGTAAAACTCGGAGGCGGTGGTGTTATGGTGTGGTCATGTTTTTCATGGAGGGGGCTTGCACCCCTTGTTGTTTTGCGAGGCACTATCACAGCACAGGCCTACACTTGATGTTTTAATCACCTTCTTGCTTCCCACTGTTGAAAAGCAATCCGGAAATGGCTATTGCAAGTTTCAACACCTTCGAGCACCTGTTCATAATGAACGGCCTGTGGCGGAGTGGGTACAAGACTGTAGCATCCCAGTAATGAACTGGCCTGAATCCTATAGAATACCGTTGGGATATGTTGGAATGCTGACTTCGTGTCAGGCCTCACCACGGACATCGATACCTATCCTCAGTGCAGCACTCCCCAAGAAACTTTCCGACACCTGAGAACGTGCCCCCGAGAGTGGAATCTATCATCAAGGCTAAGGGTGGGTCAACACCACGTTGAATTCCAGCATTACCGATGGAGGTCGCCACGAAATTGTAAGTCATTTTCAGCCAGGTGTCCGGATATTTTTGACCACATAGTGTTTCAATAGTGTACTGACAATACCAAATTTCAGGCATTACTTCTCACCGACGGCCTTTACTTAACGACGGAAAGCAGCGGCGTTTGCATAGAGTTCAAATGGTTCAAATGACTTTGAGCACTATGGGACTTAACATCTGAGGTCATCAGTCCCCTAGAACTTAGAACTACTTAAACCTAACTAACCTAAGGACATCACACACATCCACGCCCGAGGCAGAATTCGAACCTGCGACCGTAGCAGTCGCACGGTTCCGGACTGAAGCGCCTAGAACCGCTCGTCCACCGCTGCCATCTGTGTAAAGTTGTCATTGCTAACAAACAAGCAACATTTCGTGGAATAATCGTATATATCAATGTGGAACGTGCGACTGCCTTCTCCATTAGGACAGTGTGGCAACATTTTCACGTTAATGTGCTATGGCAGCAGACGAACGAGGCATGTGCCATTGCTAGCAATACGACATCGTCTGCAGCTCACCTCCTGAGCTCGTGACCATATTGGTTGGACCCTAGACGACTGGTAAACTGTGACCTGGTCAGATGAGTCCCTGTTTCAGTTGGTAAGAGCTGATCCATCAACAAGGGACTGGTCAAGCTGGTGGTGGGTCAATAATGCTGTGTGCTGTGTTTGTACAGAATGGACTGGGCCCTGTGGTCCAACTGAACTGATTATTAAATGGAAATGGGTATGTCCAGCTACTTGGAGACTATTTGCAACTATTCATGGACTTCATGTTCCCAAACAACGATGGAATTTTTATGGATGACAGTGCGCCGTGTCACCGAGCCGCAATTGTTCGTGACTGATTTTATGAACATTCTGGGCAGTTTGAGCGAGTGACCTGGTCGCCCAGATCGCCCGCCTTGTATCCCACCGCACATTTGTGGAACGTGATCGAGAGGTCACTTCACGCATTAAATCCTGCACCGGCAACGCTTGCGCAATTAAGGACGACGGTAGAGGTAGCGTGGCTCACTACTGCTGCAGGTGCTTCCAACGACTTGTTGGGCCCCTTCGTAGTCGAGTTGCAGCACTATGCCCAGCAAATCGTGGTCGTAGACGATATTAGGAGGTATCCCATGACTTTTGTCACCTCAGTGTAATCAAAGTGGTCGTTTGTAAAAAATGGCTGCGAAGCACAGATTTATAAGACACAGTCTTGTGGTGCGGACTGAGTCGTTTTGAAACACGTTGTGTTTACAACACCCAACTCGCAAGCTGCCGGCGTAGAGGTGCCATCGCTCTGTAAGTGAGGACGAAGCACTCATCTAGGAGACGAGGCAGGTGCGTGGTCGAACCAGTCCCAGCAACCGCCGTCACTAAGTGCGGGCGAGGACCGGCATCAGTCACGGACGGGGCACCTGCCGTCAGCAGACGCCGCTGCAGTCCGGAACAGCTGCTCCCGTGGGAGGGGAGGGGCCTAGAGTGGCACACGCATGGCAGGTTGGACGGGTAATCGGAGTCGCTGTGTAGCCGCGCGACGTGGCCGCAGTGGTGTAGCGGAGCACTGCGGCGTAAATCCCGCCGTTATTCCTCTTTAACACGTTCGTCTCTCAGCGCGATTCAGTTAGTTTCACGCGGGGCCCTAATCCGACTGTCGGAGCGAGAAGTGCAAATAGCAACGATGTAACAGCAGTAGGCTCATGCTCCGGCCGGAGTGGCCGTGCGGTTCTAGGCGCTACAGACTGGAGCCGCGGGACCGCTACGGTCGCAGGTTCGAATCCTGCCTCGGGCATGGATGTGTGTGATGTCCTTAGGTTAGTTAGGTTTAAGTAGTTCTAAGTTCTAGGGGACTGATGACCACAGCAGTTAAGTCCCATAGTGCTCAGAGCCATTTCAACCATTTAGTAGGCACATGCGTTGCTGGTGATAAACGCCACTGGACATTAAAATTGCTACACCACGAAGATGACGTGCTACAGACGCGAAACTTAACTGACTGGAAGAAGATGCTGTGATATGCAAATGATTAGCTTTTCAGAACATTCACGCAAGGTTGAGGACGGTGGCGACACCTGCAACGTGCTGACATGAAAGTTTCGAACGGATTTCTCATACACAAACAGCAGTTGACCGGCGTTGCCTGGTGAAACGTTGTTGTGATGCCTCGTGTAAGGAGGAGAAATGCGTACCGTCGCGTTTCCGACTTTGATAAAGGTCGGATTCTAGTCTATCGCGATTGCGGTTTATCCTATCGCGACATTGCTGCTCGCGTTGGTCGAGATCCAATGACTGTTAGCAGAATATGGAATCGGTGGGTTCAGGACGGCAATACGGAACGCCGTGCTGGATCCCAACGGCCTCGAATCAGTAGCAGTCGAGGTGACAGGCATCTTATCTGCATTGCTGTAACGGATCGTGCAGCTACGCCTCGATCCCTGAGTCAACAGATGGGGACGTTTGCATGACAACAACCATCTGCACGAACAGTTCGACGACGTTTGTTGCAGCATGGACTATCAGCTCGGAGACCATGGCTGCGGTTACCCTTGACGCTGCATCATAGACAGGAGCGCCTGCGATGGTGTACTCAACGACGAACCTGGGTGCACGAATGGCAAAACGTCATTTTTTCGGATGAATCTATGTTCTGTTTACAGTATCATGATGGTCGCATCCGTGCTTGGCGACATCGCGGTGAAAGCACATTGGAAGCGTGTATTCGTCGTCGCCATACTGGCGTATCACCCGGCGTGATGGTATGGGGTGCCATTGGTTACACGTCTCGGTCACCTCTTGTTCGCATTGACGGCACTTTGAACAGTGGACGTTACATTTCAGATGTGTTACGACCCGCGGCTCTACCCTTCATTCGATCCCTGCGAAACCCTACATTTCAGCAGGATAATGCACGACCGCACGTTGCAGGTCTTGTACGGGCCAGATCTCCCACCAATTGAAAACGTCTGGTCAATGGTGGCCGAGCAACTGGCTCGTCACAATACGCCACTCGCTACTCTTGATGAACTGTGGTATCGTGTTGGAGCTGCCTGGGCAGCTGTACCTGTACACGCCATCCAAGGCGTATCAAGACCGTTATTACGGCCAGAGGTGGTTGTTGGGTACTGATTTCTCAGTATCTATGCACCCAAATTGCATGAAAATGTAATTACATGTCAGTTCTAGTATAATATATTTGTCCAATGAATACCTGTTTATCATCTACATTTCTTCTTGGTGTAGCAAATTTAATGGCCAGTAGTGTAATACCACAGTGTCTTTGAGTATGGTATAAAACTTTTCAAGCTGTGCTTCACCGTAGGGTATACATGACCTGTGAAAGTGTATTCTGAACGAGATGCCACCTGAAGAAAGCCAGTCAGCACAGCCGAAAAGGTCTACATTCGACTTGAAGCTAAATTGCTAAATGAAGGATGAACTTCATTTGTCGAAACCATTTACATGAGCTGTGAATTAACAATCAAGTGTCTAAAACTCAAAACGAGTATCTCTGGAACTGTACGGTACAACAAAAACGTGTGCCACGTTTTGTAATGTCCCCATCGAACAGAAGTGAAAAGATACCACGTGAAGGTGACAACGGTATTGTGGTGCTAAAGATGGAAGGAACTTCGCAATGTTAGGATGTTATCAACAAAACATGCATCTGTTATGATGTGAAGCTCGGATTCTACGCATCACGGTCATGCTACGAAACAGAAACCTTTGGCGGTACCGGAATGTAATAAAGGAAAAACTGGCGTATTCTAGCAGCGCCGTTTTCGACAGTTTCTCTTTGTGCGATTTGTTGCATGATATACATCTACCTCTACATGTCCATACTCGGCAAATTACAGTGAAGTACATTTCAGGAGAAACGTTAAGGTTTCTTCCGCTTTCAATCGCGATGAAGCGTTGGAAAAAATTACCTCCTAAATTTCTCTGGACAACCTGTAATCATATCAATCTTATCTTGGCGACCACTACAAGAGCGATGCTAGTAGAGATGTAGTACGTTCCTGGATTCCTCACATAGTAATGGTACTTGAAACTTTTTAAGTAAGATTTCTAGTGATAGTTTGTTTCTAGCTCCATCTGCCAGACCAGACATTTCTACATTTGCCGAGCGAGGTAGCCGCACGGTCTACAGCACCTTGCCACGGTTCGCTTGGTTTACCCCGTCGGAAGTTCGAGTCCTCCCTCAGGAGTGGGTGCGTGAGTTCAAAAAAAAAAAAAAATGTTTCAAATGGCTCTGAGCACTATGGGACTTAACTGCTGTGGTCATCAGTCCCCTAGAACTTAGAACTACTTAAACCTAACTAACCTAAGGACATCACACACATCCATGCCCGAGGCAGGATTCGAACCTGCGACCGTAGCGGTCACGCGGTTCCAAACTGAAGCGCTTAGAACCGCACGGCCACACCGGCCGGCTAGGTGTGCGTGAGTTGTCCTTAGCGTAAGATAGTTTAAGTTAGATTAAGTAGTGTGTAAGCCTAGGTACCAATGATCTCAGCAGTTTGGTCCCAAAGGAACTTAGCACAAATTTCCAAAATTTTCCTCATTTCCGCGGCTCTCTCTCGTGGATCAAAGAGACGTGTGACAACTGGTGCTGCCCTTCATTGTACACTTTCAGTGACTGCTTATAGTCTTATTTGGTATGGATCCCAAAAACTTGAGCAACATTCTAGGATGGAATGGGCGAGCTTTTCGTAAGCGATAGCCTTTGCAGACTGCATTTTGGCAGTATCCCAGCAATCAAGCCACCATACACGGGCAGTGATGTCAGAACTACGAGTGACCACTTTAAACAAGCACTTGTTTCAGCCATTTTTGTATGCGAAGTTATCTGGGACGCGGGCTATACATATCATCATAACCGCTTGGTGATGGATGTCATTAGGTGTAATAATACTGGAAATTAGTTACCCAGTTTGACCTAATTCATTGCTTTCGTTTTGTTAGAGTATCAGAACGGAAATCTACATGTGGTAGACGTAGTATATAAAGTAGATGTCGATAAAAAGTGACGAAACACTTCCCAGAGTGAGCAGATCGGCTGATAATTCTTCAACAGAAATAACGTTAATAATTTTGATTCAAATCTTTATATATTAAACTATTCCCGTTCATTAATATTTAAAATAAATTGTAAAATAAACATTCTTAATTATCTAAAATATTGCTCTGGGTTGTATTTGAGTCGTTGTTAAGAGTTGTGAGAGTATCTGCGTTGTGAATGGTCTACATTCAAATGAGGTATCCATAACACTTCTTTTGTCTCTTTGCCGATAATTGCATTCTTGGTGTGAGCGAACCACTTTTACTACCACCAGACTATGCAGAGAGCTTAGTTTCTGCTTTACACACTGCAAATAAACTCAACCAGCGATGTCAACTGCCGTTGTGTAAAGGTTCCCTGCGAAAAGTGAGATGCCTGTGTGACCAACGAACAGCGATGTGCCAACATTAGCATACATGTACCATATGTCATGTGGATGAAACGGTTATGTGTACGTGCCATTTGGTGCTGTGTGCAAAAAGATGGAATGACGTATATACGTCTTGTAATGAAAGAAAGGAGCTAGTTTGTTTGAATGTGTCCATGATCGCACCGTGACTCAAATTAGCCGATATGTTGCTGATTCAACTCGTGCTGTCCAGTGTGTCTACGTGCTACGGTGTACCACTCGCAGCAAAGTAACACAGAGTGAGAACGGTGGTCGTAGAAATCGTGAATCTACTTTTACAGAAAATTCAAGAAAATCGGACTTGCATCAGTTCCTGAAATCACATAAGCAAATTATCAAATTTTGAGTCAACTACTACAGAGTGTCGATTAAGAAACCATTTTCTAGAGTAAATATTAGTAATGAAATTTATTTTGTAATTAAAAAGTAAATTGATTTTTGGTACTTAATTGTTAACGCAATACATTTGGTAAAATTCCTTATAGAAAGACACAGTCAACAAAGATTCAGTATTGCCATTTTTATGGAAATTATTTTTGTACTTGGACCAATATAGAAACTTAATTTTAATTATAAGTTTAATTTACACATGTTTTTACCACGTCATTTAATTACTTGATAGTTGAGCTGTGTTTGTCGTGAGACATAGGAGGCCAGCCAGATCACAATTTGCAGTTAGTTTTAGTTGAGTCTTCAGTCCAGCCTGCAGTATGCATGCAAAGTTCACCAAGGGCGATGTCCCTCAGTGAGATCTGATAAGACGGTGAAGTACACACCAGAGTTAACTGCACATCTTTTGATAATTACAGTGTTGCACTGCTGTCAAGTAGAATAATACTACTCCAATATTTTGCAACATGCTTCATAAATCAATTAGCCGGAAAACTACAAAATTTGCTGTTTTTAGTCAATTTATTTTAACATTTTGTAGTAATTGTTACAGAGTCACTCTGAGCTCAACGCATGTCTGCACCACTGTCTTCACTTGTATTTTGTTGTAATCACGGAATACACTATCTGAAATAGGTTCTGAACATTCTTAACGATCAAATTTGAGAACCTCTCGAATTGATAAAAACTGACCACTAAAAGGGATTGGGAACAACATTCTACTACGCAAGTATGTTGACTTAAACAGCTGTCAGTCTCTACATTAACCGAGTATGAACAATAAAGCTTAACGTCAACACTGATTTCTCAAGACCGTAAGTTACCTGTGCCGTTCTGACCTGCCACAACACATATGGTGTTCGACTGTTGCTCTGACCAGCACCAATCGACAAATAGGAAAAGCAAGGTCACTGGCTGCCATGAGACTTGTATACTACCGTACGCCAGCAGGTGTATATACAAAATTTCGTACCATATATGTCCGCAAATCGTCAACATACTTAACCTTGTATTCTTCCTGCTATACTATATAGGATAAGGTCGGTTAGTATCGGAGACGTAAGCTTTCCGGAATTGTAATAATTTCTGAAGTTTATATGGAAACGTTTCACTCTAAGGGATACTATGACACCTTGGTTAATGCAATTATGAAACTCGATGCATATTTTTGCAACCTTTGAATTTTAGGCCATTTAACTTTTGGAGGCTGTATCGGAAAAAAGCCATTTTTCTTGCAAACAATTTGTAATTACTTAGTAAATTGTTATAAACTTCAAGCTGTCCGTCTGCTCAAACTAGTTTGTCAAAGAATCTATTAACTCGTTCGTTGTCGAAGACTATTGCTCGCTGTAAATTCGTGAATTCAGCTGCCCTCAGACATAAGTCTTCACGTCTTTTCATGAAATCATGATAAAATATTTACCCGCTTTCATTTTTGCTTTGCTCAACCGAGGCTTCATTTTCAATTTCTCTACAAGTTTGTACGGTACGTTTGAGAACGCATTTTTACTGAAATACCTAAGCTGGCTATCTAACTAAGAAAATAAATGAAAGAAAAACATCGTACACTACTGTTCCCTGCACATCAATGAACGTTCGTGGAAACACATTTATTTTCTGAAACAGTTTTCATGGCCACTTCTTTGTTTTCCCGTCAAGCTTATAGGGCACGCTCCTACCGCCCCTAAAGCAGAAGAATCAGCAATGACCAACGGCATGAGGATGCAGAAGCCAATGGAAACCACTACATTAAGGACACATCATGCGTACCCACAGGTCTTGTGGCCTGTGACTGAAAAGCGTCATGACGACCTCTCCATTGGCAAAATATTCTGGAGTAGTCCCCCATTCTGATCTCCATGCTGTAGGTGTCAAAGGGGAGGTGACCATGAGAGAAAGAGTGAATAACCAACGAAACGATAACCGTCTATTAATCGGAGAGTGGAATGTCTGAAGCTTGAACGTGATAGCCGGCCGGAGTAGCCGAGCGGTTCTAGGCGCTTCAGTCTGAAACCGCGCGACCGCTAGGGTCGCAGGTTCGAATCCTGCCTCGGGCGTGGATGTGTCTGCTGTCCTTAGGTTAGTTAGGTTTAAGTAGTTCTACGTTCTAGGGGACTGGTGACCTCAGATGTTAAGTCCCATAGTGATCAGAGCCATTTCAACCATTTGAACGTGATAAGGAAGCTAGAAAATTGGAAAAGCGAAATGCAAAGGCTCAGTCTGCACACAGTTTCCGTCAGTGAAATGAAACGGAAAGAGGACAAGGATATTAATAACAGGAATAGGATTCGTTATCAATAGGAAGGTAGGGCAGAGAGTGCGTTACTGTGAACGATTCAGTGATAGGCTAGTTCTCATCAGAATCGGCAACAAACCAACACCGACAACTATAGGTCAGGTACACATGCCGACTCCGCAAGCTGAAGAGGAAGAGATAGCGAAAGTATATCAGTATATTTAAAGGGTAATGCAGTACGTAAAGAGAGATGAAAGTGTAAGTCATGGGGGACTGAAATGCCGTTGTAGGAGAAGGAGTCGAAGAAAGGATTACGGGAGAATATGGACCCGTCACTGTTCGAGAGGAGCAGGTGTACTTGTGTGGAGCCAGTGTGTCTTGAATGAATGCATTCTACGAGACAGCGGTCACCAGGTCTAGGTCGTACGTGCAGAAAACCATCACTTGCGTTCAGGGAAATCTGCTTTCATCGCCATGCCATCTTCCAAGTGATCCTTGGCTGCACTAGTGGATCTGTCCACGTGGATGCTGTGTGGAAGAAGGGCTAGAGGTGTGCGTATCCGTAGTTCCAGTGCTCATAACCGGTTCGCAACAGTTCGTGTTCACAAGTTTTGGCTCACAAGCCCTTTTATCTCAGCTATGGTAGCCGTACGATCTGCCACTGCTGCCCTTACAATACGACGATCCTGGCGGTCGTCTGTGTTGCGTGGACGTCCAGAACCTTGTCTGCAGGTTTCAGTTTATTCACGTGACCGCAGATACGAGGGTTGGAACTTAAATAGTGGCAACTATTTATTCACAAACGATACAAAAGAGTTACATCTTTGCACCTGGTACTCTCCTTCAAAGTAGTCGCCAGCGTTGTGCAGAACGCGTTCTACATCTACATCTACATCCATACTCCGCAAGCCACCCGACGGTGTGTGGCGGAGGGCACTTTGAGTACCTCTATCTGTTCTCCCTTCTATTCCAGTCTCGTATTATTCGTGGAAAGAAAGATTGTGGGTATGCCTCTGTGTGGGCTCTAATCTCACTGATTTTATCCTCATGGTCTCTTCGCGAGATATAAGTAGGAGGGAGCAATATACTGCTTGACTCCTCGGTGAAGGTATGTTCTCTAAACTTCAACAAAAGCCCTTACCGAGCTACTGAGCGTCTCTCCTGCAGAGTCTTCCACTGGAGTTTATCTATCATCTCCGTAACGCTTTCGCGATTACTAAATGATCCTGTAACGAAGCGCACTGCTCTCCGTTGGATCTTCTCTATCTCTTCTATCAACCCTGTCTGGTATGGATCCCGCACCGGTGAGCAGTATTCAAGCAGTGGGCGAACAAGTGTACTGTAACTTACTTCCTTTGTTTTCGGATTGCATTTCCTTAGGATTCTTCCAATGAATCTCAGTCTGGCATCTACTTTACCGACAATGAACTTTATATGATCATTCCATTTTAAATCACTCCTAATGCCTACTCCCAGATAATTTATGGAATTATCTGCTTCCAGTTGCTGACCAGCTATATTGTAGCTAAATGATGAAGAATCTTTCTTTCTATGTATTCGCAGTACTTTACACTTGTCTACATTGAGATTCAATTGCCATTCCCTGCACCATGCGTCAATTCGTTGCAGATCCTCCTGCATTTCAGTACAATTTTCCATTGTTACAACCTCTAGATATACCACAGCATCATCCACAAAAAGCCTCAGTGAACTTCCGATGTTATCCACAAGGTCATTTATGTATATTGTGAATAGCAACGGTCCTGCGACACTCCCCTGCGGCACACCTGAAATCACTCCTACTTCGGAAGACTCTCTCCATTGAGAATGGCATGTTGCGTTCTGTTACCCGTTGTCAGCGATGTGGAAGGCGTAGTATACCGTTAGTAGAGCCTGTTCTGTTGATGGTGAAAATGGAGCGGTCTAGTGCCTGCCGAATCTCTGGAACAGTTCTGAATCGAATGCCACGAAGTAGTTCCTTCACCTTCGGAATCAAATCAAAGTCAGGAGGACTTAAGTCCGGGAAGTATGGTGGATGGTACAGTACTTCCCAGTCCCATCGACCGAACAAAGCAGCCACAGCTTTCGTTGTTTACGCCCGCGCATTGTCGTGCAAAATGATGGGTGGATTGCGCAGAAAGTGTCGCCGCTTCTTTCGCAAAGCATGATGGGTCGCCTCGAAAGTGCGTCAGAGCCCCAGTATGGTGAAAGTTATGGTGATTCTCGTGTACGACTGTGATGGTGTCATCCTAACGCATTACGTTCCTCCACGGCAGACCGTCAATGCACAGTATTACTGTTCGTTTTTGGAACATCACCTGCAACCAACTTTGCGAAAGAAGCACCATCAACAGAACAGGCTCTGCTAATGATATACTACGCCTTCCACATCGCTGGCAACGGGTTCTACACATCGCTGGTGACTACTGTGAAGGACAGTAACAGCTGAAAACACGTAACTCTTTTGTATCGTCTGTGAATACACAGTTGCCACTATTTAAGTTCCAATCCTCGTAAGATCATCGCTGCATAAATGACTCAGCCTGTTCAACTCAGCTACAGTCTGGAACCCCACGACCGCTACGGTCGCAGGTTCGAATCCTGCCTCGGGCATGGATGTGTGTGATGTCCTTAGGTTAGTTAGGTTTAAGTAGTTCTAAGTTCTAGGGGACTTATGACCACAGCAGTTGAGTCCCATAGTGCTCAGAGCCATAAGAGCCTGTTCAACTCAACTTGTATGGAAATTCTCCGAGCGGGTCATCTCTTCGAAGACCGCAATAAAACCCCTTTCAGACTCGCTCAGTTAGCTGCAGGAGGGACGAGTACATCTCCGTGGTGTGGTTGCCTGCTGCTTCACACGTTTACACCACACTGAGCCTTCTGGCTCTGACCGTTTCCTATTAAAGCATAGACACGGAAGGCCCTCTGGTAGCTATGCCGCTATCCGTTGGTAGACGAGTTGAAACAATTATCGGTACATGTACTGTGCCCCGAGAGGGATATGCCATCATCGGATGAAAATCGATGTCGGCTTTCCAGGAGTACCAATTTTGTTCTTTTTCCGGCAGTTTGTAACCACCTTGTATACTACTTGAAATTCGGCATGAGCGTAGTGGGTAGCATCTCGGAGTTAGTAATACCTCCCAAAATCAGAGCAACACATTGCGCTTCTTTCCAGGTGTATTAATTTTTTCCGGCATTGCACAGGGTGTCCGAAAAGTCTTTCCTTGATTACATAAATTGATAACTCAGGCTAGAAGTAAGATACAAATATGAAACTGGTGTCTAATTGTTTAAAAACTATCGAAGTTTTTTTAACACATCAGTAAAATTCCACATGATCACCCTTGGTAGCACGTAGCACAGCTACCGTCCACACATTAGCCTACATCACTGGAGGGATCGATTCGACGACTGTGGTTTTCCGTTGCCGCAGCGTTTCAAGATCTGATACACCGGAAGACCTCGTCCTTGACATAACCCCATAAAAAGAAAACTAATGGGGCTATGTTAGGAGAGCGTGGAGGCGAAACCGTTGGCCCATCACGACCAATCTATCGCCCAGGAAAGGTCATATCGAGATAGGTACGGACGTCCAAACCCCAATGAGGCGGTGCACCGTCTTGCTGAAACAAGACATGAGGGTGATACTGAAGCAGCTGAGGAACGGCATACAGTTGCAATATGTCCAGATACACTGCAGATGTGATGGTAGCCTCAGCGAAGAAGAATGGCCCGATAATTCGATCGTGCAATAGCGCGCACCAAACATTCACCTTTGGACTGCCTCTAGTGCACTCCATGACCTCGCCAGGAGATTGTGAACCTCAAATGCCCACATTATGGCGATTCACTAATCCACTGACAAAAAAGGTCGCTTCGTCGGTTTGGTGTCACCGCCAGACACCACACTTGCTAGGTGGTAGCCTTTAAATCGGCCGCGGTCCGTTAGTATACGTCGGACCCGCGTGTCGTCACTATCAGTGATTGTAGACCGAGCGCCGCCACACGGCAGGTCTAGAGAGACTTCCTAGCACTCGCCCCAGTTATACAGCCGACTTTGCTAGCGATGGTTCACTGACAAATTACGGTCTCATTTGTCGAGACGATAGTTAGCATAGCCTTCAGCTACGTTATTTGCTACGACCTAGCAAGGCGCCATTACCAGTTACTATTGATGCTGTAAAACATGTACCGTCAAGAGCGATGTTCACCAATTATGGATTAAAGTTAAGTATTCCAGCAGCTACGTACGTTTTTTGTTAGTCTCATTTCCTTGACCTGTTCCAGACCTCACGCCAGCCTGCGTGAGCTAAAACGCGTGCCTTTCGGCTTCCTCTCATAGTGGGTTGGCTGTCTTGCCAATCCACAATAGTCGGAAAAGGCAATTCGTCTGTGATAACCGTCATCGTCCTTGGGCAACAAGGCCTGAACGATTTGCACTTTGTATGCACGAGACAATAAACGTTCGTGTAAAATGTCATGGAGAGAGCTTTTTGGCGTCTGTAATTCACGTGAGGCCCTGCTCAGGTTCTTGGTCGACCAGACCTCGGAAGGTCAGCAACCGATGCTGTGTTCTTGAACTTCTCATACCAGGCTTTAATGCTCTTGACGTCAGGTGGATTCCTTCCAAATGTTATCTCGAAGTGTCTCTGCACTGTGGTTGGTGATTGTGTCTCATGGTACCACAGGACACGCTGTGCCTTCTCCTGGTTGGTTAACATGGCTTCTTGGACACTGCACCTCATCCACTACTTATGTTCTGCGAACCTAAAGAGAAAAAGAACTTTGATAGTTGCAAACAATTCGGCACAAGTTTCATATTTGTATCTTACTTCTAGCCTGAGTTATCAATTTATGTAATCAGGGAAAGTATAACCACGCTGTACCCAACTTGAAATTCGGAATGAGGCTAGTGAATAGCATCTCGACACCAGTTTCATATTTGTATCTTACTTCTAGCTTGAGTTATCAATTTATGTAATGAGGGAAAGTCTTTTCAAACACCCTGTATAACCACCCCGTACCCAACTTGAAATTCGGCATGAGGGTAGTGAATAGCATCTCGGCGTTAAGCTAGTAGCACGTCCACAAATCCGAGCAACTCATTGCGCTTCCGCGCTCTGTTCCCACCGACCGGTGCGTCAGGGGAAGCGCTGCTGCCGCCGCTGGCCTATCCGAGATAAACAAGTTGTCAACCGCGTTGGGCGGATGCGCGGCGCGGCGCGACCCTGCTCGGCTCGGCGCGGCCTTTTATTTGTCGCACGACGGCGCCGGCCCGTGGCTGGCGCTGCAGCGAGCAATCGGACGGCCCGGCTTTGCCTGCCCGCCTCCGACCAGTCGCTATCGTGATTGCTTGTAGTGCGCCGGCTGTCGCCTCGGCCCGCCTTGCATCCACAATGAGGATCCTATCGGGGGATACTTAAAAACAATCTCCCGGCTTAATTTCCCGTATATATTATCTTAATCTGATATAAAGGACACAAGCCGGCGGAACGCGAGCCTCCGCAAAGCGGCGGCCGCCGACCCCGCGCGTAAAAGAGCTGTCCTCTTTGCCACGGGGCCCTTCCCTGCTGTCCGCCGGCCACTTCTTTCTTTTTCGCCCGCCTCTGCAGCCGCCAATAATCTAAAGTTGCGCTTCTTTTAATCAGCGGATTCCTCGCACGGACCGGACTCCCGATACTTTTATTCTTTTCCTCTTTTTCCTATCCTCTCCACCTCTTCTCCTGGCCTTTCCGCGCCGCCCTTCCTCGCTACTATATATAAAATCCCGGCTGGCGCTACGCGATCTCTCACGCGATACCCGGCGAAAAGTCTTACTGTATTTATGTAGGACGATATGTATCTAAGATGCAAGCAAATAGTGGGAAAAGATAACTGTTCGAAAGGCGCGGAGAATTCAAACAAAGCGCTTACGTGTGTCGAATGAGGGAAAGAGAGAGAGAGGGAGAGAGGTAGTACAGCTGCATAAATTAGATGCCGACTTTTCGTGTTGTTTCGATTCATTCTGCGCACGTTGCCGCGCGATGTCGAAGAAACCGTTGTAAATTACAACGTACACAGCCGTTAAGGAGGTTACTTTTCAATAGAACGTCTGATTTATGCTGATGATCGGCAGGCGAAGTTCCTGTATGCTGTATGACTCAGCGGGGTTCTCTCTCTACACGCCTGATTAAACACAGCGTCACGCAGAAGGTGCGGACGGATGACGAACAGCCTACCGACAACGAATAACGTTGAAGCTTTCTACGAAAGAGGACCAGTCTTCGATCTGAGACTCGGCATTTCCTTCGGCCCACTGACACACATACGGACTCTGATGTCAGCACATGTTTAACACTAAAACAGTCTCATATTCGATACACTCGTTGTAAGCTTTGTTTTCAGAGTGAGTGCTGAACGAAGTCAACAGTTTTTCATAAGTTAAATCCGTATTACTAAAAAGAATGTCGGCCATACTTCTCAATACTAATACGATGTCTGTTACCACATTTCCAGAACGATTCTACTTCCTCAGTACCGTAACGATGGAGTAATGAAAACAGATGATGATGATGGCTTTTCATTAACTACGTATAGTGGTTTTGGGTGTTGTATGAAGTCTGCCATGATCCAAAATACACAAGTGTAATCCAGAACAAGAGCTACATTGCGGAAAATCTGTGTTAATAATAAAACTGTAAATCCGTAATCTGTCTGGGCGAACACGCGTATCTCCAGAAATACTAAACGATCTTTCAGGTGTTTATCAGAGGTTACTTGAGCGTAGCATGGGGCAGCATACAGGCTGTATTTCCTCAAAATCAGCTCACGGAGAAAAAAAAAAAGAAAAAGATATCGTAGTCTAAAGTTTTACCTAAAACCGTCCGGCCTGTCTGTTAGAACACGCTAAATTACTAGATGTATTTTCATGACGTCTCTCATTAGCTTGGGTGCTGCTTGAGGCAACGTATAGGCTTCATTTCGTTAAAATCATGAAAATAAATCTATTGTAATTTAAAGTTTTAGGCCTCTGCTCACGACAGCAGTTAGTACACAAAAGAACCAATAGATGGTGGTATTAGTTTTGTAGTAGTGTAAGAACAAATACGTATCAGTGTTATGTTTATTTGGCTACGACACACGGATTTAATGATTTCGCTCTTTGTATGAAAAACTGAACGAAATTGCTTTGTTTCTTTGGATTTCATTTATTTTTGACATCTATGCTGGGTATGACGACTCTTCTGGCAAAGTGGTCCTACATGGATTCCATTTTTTCCGACTGAAGCATGGAATTAAAAGATGACGGTATGCAATGGCTCTTCTTCAACTTCCACTTCGATGAACGGACGTACAGATAGTTCGAATACGTTATACTTTTGAGCTTCCTTTACTTGTATTGCCCCTTTGTTAGGCTTATCAGTCGTTAAGTCACTAAAGGTAACCTCTGAACCTCTGTTACGGAAAAATCGCTATTTGCCTCTGGCAGTTTTACATAGTTCCCTCTCCCTTCCTCTTTTTTGCTAGTAATTAATCTCCACCACTTTCTATGCCTTTCTGTGTTTCATACAACAAAAGTTTAACAGAACAACTTTCTTAACTGCGTCATTCGCTTTTGCGTGCATTATAATATTACCCGTAATCATTGACATACAGCCGGCCGCTGTGACTGAGCCGTTCTAGGCGCTTCAGTCCAGAACCGCGCTGCTGCTACGGTCGCAGGTTTGAATCCTGCCTCGGGCATGGATGCGTTGATGTCCTTAGGTTAGTTAGGTTTAAGTAGTTCTAATTCTAGGGAACTGATGACCTCAGTAGTTAAGTCACATAGTGCTTAGCGTCATTTGAACCATTGAACCATTGTGATACAGCTTCTAAATACCGGAAGAGCTTCATTTAACCGCCACAAAATCTAAGTAAAGATATAGTTTTCACTGACGAGGCATTTTCATTCGACCTTTACGTATATACAAACACATAGTGCTTACTTTCGTATGTATGTGTGTGTGTGTAGGGGGGGGGGGGTTTCAACTGAAGATTAATTTTTAATGGAAATTTGGCTTAGACACTAAAGAATATATCTCTTTTTCGGTTAATAATGTTCTTCAAATATTGATGACATCCTCAACAGTTTCCTCTGACATGTATTATCAAATATCAATTCGTGCTCTACAGTAGAAAAAGAAGTGTTTTCAGCAAATAATACGTATTTTACAGTCGTTCAGAAAAAGTCCAACTTGCTACAGAATTTCCAAGTGACAGTGAATGCAATTAGGCAGAAACGTGCTGAACATTAGTTGCGAGAGTCCTATTTTTCCAATTTTTTTCTCAAGAAATAGGTCCATAAACTTATAGTCAGCCTCTACACTAGACTGTCGTGTGTTCACTAGAAATTGACATCGCGAATGAGGCTCTGTGACGATCCATCCTTCTCGTTTACCATATTTCACAGATCCTATGACAACGATGATGGTAAAGCAATGGCCTAATATGTAGCAGTAATGAATACTACGCAACCGACTGACGTAAACTTATATCGTCTGTTGATTGTCCAATACCACAGCTGGTCGTGAAAGTAAAGATCACTTTCGGTATTAGCTGTGTCGTTTACGATTAAGGCAACTAATCATCTCTGAAAGAAGTCATTCTTATACACTACACGTATCAAGATCGAGTCGGAAAACATTTGGTGATGGATTGGCGGTCAATATGAGACCAGAAAGAATATACAGCTCTAAAGAATTTCAGTGTCTGACACAGACATACTTTTACCATTGCCAGATGACTTTGCAAAACCGATTGGTCGCTGCAGTATCAGTATAGTCATAATAATTATAGTAAAAGTTACGATAATAGTAACGATAACCTCTACCAAGAGTTTTTCTTGCGCTATATATTACATTTACAAGCTTTTTCCACTAATGCGTTTGGCGTGACAACTCATTCTGTCATCGATCTTTCCGTCCTTTCTTCAGAGTTTCTCCTTGTTGCTTGAATTAGGTTTGAAACTATTGTAACGATTATTTTTTGACTACTCCTTACCACAGCAGTCTTCTAATTTCACAAATGCTGGTTTTACCTTGTAGCGTGACATCAAACATAGCCCGAATAAGCTTCTTTGGGCACTTATTTCTTTCTGGTTTACATTTTTTATTTGTTATACGAATGAGTCAAAGCTTAGTAGTCTTTAACTTCTGTCAGGTAAACTCCAGAATCTCTAGCTTCTTCTCGGGTATAGTGTTGTCAGTAGAGGTAACAAACTGAAGGAGTATACTGGTAAAATGTTTGTTGTTGTGGTGCTGAGTCCGAAGACCGGTTGGATGCAGTTGTCTGTGGTAGCCTACCATGTCCACGCCTCATCTGCGCAACTACTGCTACCAACACACGACCTCCATTTGAATCCACTTGCCGCGCGGGATTAGCCGAGCGGTCTAAGGCACTGCAGTCATGGACTGTGCGGCTGGTCCCGGCGGAGGTTCGAGTCCTCCCTCGGGTATGGGTGTGTGTGTTTGTCTTTAGGATAAGTTAGGTTAAGTAGTGTGTAAGCTTAGGGACTGATGACCTTAGCTGTTAAGTCCCATAAGATTTCACACACATTTGAACATTTTTGAATCTACTTACTGAAGCGGAGCTTTCGTCTCTCTCATGGCAGAAATGGCCACCCTCCCCCCCCCCCCTCCACACACACACACACACCTGTTAACGCATAGAAACACACACACAAACGCGCGCGCATGTATGCACGAACCCACGTACACACGCACTTCTTTGTACTACTAAACTGACGATTCCTTGATGCTTTCTTTAAGTCAGGTTGTAGCACAAATTTGATTTTCTCTAATTCGATTTGTTATTCAGTCTACACATCTAATCTTCAACAGTCTTCTGTAGCACCACATTCACAAAGCTTCTGTTGAAAACCCCACTGCAGAAACTGCTATTGTCTTCCTGTCTGAACTCTGTATTGTCCACGTTTCACTTGCCTCAGAGGCTATAGTCCGTGCAAATACCTTCCGGAAAGGCATCCTCAGCTGATGCTAATTGAGTGTTTGAGACCAAACAGCGAATGTCAATAGTCTCCTATTTATCTCCCCCCCCCCCCCCTCCCCACCTTCCCGTCCCCAGGACAGAATCAATGTACCCAATCTGTCCGCGTACAGAGTAAATTCTGAGGGGAAAAGTGTGAAAGTGTTTTAAACGTCTGTGGAACATTGAAACTATCCCGGTATTCACTGCATTCAGGCTGGCACGAACACCGACCCATAGTTGTTAACCTGTCGGGTGATTTCGGCTAGGGGTCGAAATACATTCCCATTCCGGAAAGACCTCCTAACACTTACGATTATGTTCAATTTGAAGCAAATGTGTCTTTCTCTCAAAGGCGCTTCTTTCTATCCTCTCTACTTCGTATTTCATCAGGTAATTTTGAGCCGTGCACGTTTAGAATAGCATCCTGCCGTTCTTTAAACTGCTTTGCTTGGCCTATCTAAGCAGTGAATTAGTCACCGTCTAGCAAAAGGATGCTGTGTCGCTCGCTGAATTCACTTAACAACATACGCGGTCCTTCCTGGTCTGTATCATTGTCTGGCGTCCGGTTTACTAACTGGGGTCGCTCAACGAGAACGGAAGCACGATTCGTCGTGTTATAGGTAGCTGTGCGTACAACAGTTGATGAATCATTGCTTCCCTCTGCCTACATGGTTGCGGGTTTGCGTCTTTGAAGTCGGCAGCGTTTTAAATCTGCTGCAGTCCTTGTGGATGCTGTGCTGTCGGGATTAACTTACAGTAAACACAAGCGTAAACAGTGAGCACTTTTGTTACCCGTTGCTAGAAGGCCTAAAGGGTTGTTGCCTTTCGAGAAATCTCGTGTTCGTTGAGCGAAGGTCTTTCTGGGATCACACGTATAACATCGATTACCTTTCTTCAGTGACAAATTTGTCTTAGATTTTTAATTGAATCAGAATTCTTTGTTAATAGTTCTAGCTTCCACAACTCCATCAACATCAACTCCCCGCAAGCCACTTGACGGCGTGAGGCAGACAGTAATTCTGGAACCACTAACTGATAACCCCCACCCCCACCCCCATTCCCTGTTACATTCGCGAATGCCACATGGGAAGAAAAATTGACGGTAAGCATATGTATTAGCTCCAATTTCTCGAATTTTCTCGCTGTGGTCATTTCGCCAGACTCATGTGGGAGGAAGTAATATATTCTTCGACTCTACCCAGTAAGCAGTCTCTCGCAATTTCGGTAGTAAAACCTTCCGTGATGCATAACGCCTCTCTTGCAGAGTATATCTGTAAAAACTCTCGCGCCGACTCAACGATCCCGTGACGAAATGCACCGTTTTCCATCAGATCTTTTCTCTCTCTTCCGTCGCTGCTACCTGGCAAGGGTCCCAGGTTGATGAACAATACACAAGAATCGATCGCACAAGTGCCTTGCAAGTCCATATTTAGTGGATGAATTAAGTTTCCTTGAGATTCTTCCTATGAATCTGTTTGGTATCTGCTTTTTCTGCTATTTGATTTATGTGGTCATTCCATTTGAGGTCGTTCCGGATAGACACTCATAGATATATTTTGGTGGTTATTATTTCCAGCAATTTAACGGTAGTGCAATTATACAGTAGTGGAATTTTTTCCTTACGTATTTGCAGTATGTTATATTTATTTACCTTGAGGGTTCAGCTTACAGAACCTGCACCATTCATCAATCTTCTGAAGTCCTTCTGAAAATCTGTCTTGTCTTCTGGCGTTGCTCTTACTGACAACTGTGAACAGACTTAAGCAGCTTCGATGCATTTTACTATATAATTTATACACATTCTGTGAGCAAGGAAGTCTTGAAGCCAGTCGCAAAACTGGTCCGATACTCGGTAAGATCGTATTTTTTTTTTTTTTTCTGTTCCACGGAACGGCAGTGCGGGACTGTGAGATTTCTTCCCGAAGTTCAGGATTACGGTATTAACCTGAGCGCAGGTATTTACAGCGTTGTGGAGCTCATGGAGGAGCAGATCTTTGTTTGCGGAATTCATGTTGATGATTTTCGTTCTCAAAAACATCATAACATATGAGCATAAAACCTGTTTCGTAATTCTGCAACAGATTAACTTCGATGATATAGACCTACGATCTATCCTACGACCTGTCTTGTAAACGGGAATGATCTGGGCTTTTGTCCAGTCGCTAGGTGCGATTTGTTGCTTCAGCGATCGACAATAAACTGCCGCTAGAAGGGGAGCAAGTTCTTTCACATAATCGCTGTAGAATCTTGCACGCACCTGATCTGGTCCTGATACCTTTCCACTACAATCCCGAGTCATCGTGAGCCTACCTGTAAAGGGCAGACAGAATTTAATGTTTTAACATTGATTGTTTTGTGGAGATCTTATATCTGTATTCATCTATTTACAATGAATTATTTTTTTAATTATGTGCTTTCATAGCCCAAGCGTTTAAGCCGCTAACCGTTTTGCATTGTTTGTTTCCCTTTAATCAGTTACAGTAATTTCTTTAATTCAAGATTACTGTGACGAGGTTGCAGACTTGAATCGTTGTGTTAAAATTGTAAGGATCTTGTATGATCTTCAGTTGTGTGATTCGTCGTTAGCTCGTTTCATTGTTACTCTACGTCTGTCTTAGATTTGAAGGGCTCGAGCGATATCTGAACTAGCTCAAGGTGCTGGTCTTATGATAACGCAACATTTGTTTTCATCTCTTTTGTGAGTTATCGTTTGGAAACTTGTGAGCTTGTTAACATTGGTTCCATTCTCGTTCATCTTAACAGGAAGGCATGTGCACTTACTTTAAAGTTTTTGGGAAACGCTGTGTCATTTTCATGAGTGTGATTATTATCGATTTTAAAGTGGCTGTTATAACGCCCCTTATACTTGTTATTTTCTCACTATTAAACTGCCTTAATTGCAAATAAATAACATTGATAGTTTTTTAGCATCACCTGATTTAATTCAGCTACATTTCTTTAACATTGTTTTACTTTTGTTGTGATCTTCTCATACCTTCTTATCAAGACACTATCCGTTCCAATCAGTTGCTCTTCCAAGCCCTTGGAGAGGCTACAGTCCTGTCTCACTCTGCCTAGGCTTGTGCCTCATACTGCGCTCGTCCCGTGATTTCTCCCAGTGTCAACAGAAATTGAAATCCAAACGAGCAAAGCCTTGGCTAGCGCGACGGGGATTCTGCTACTGGCTCCAGTTTCGGCGTGTCAGCAGGAACTGACAGGCCTGCAGCCCGCCACACGTGACTGTCAAGCGTGTTGCTGCCCGCCGTCCACTTGACCAGGCCATCAAACGGGGCCTCTGAGATTTGGTGTTGAATGCACTGTTGGAATCTAGATACCTTTTGAACTCACAGTGTTCAGATGATTTGCTATTTAACTACCCTGTTATATTGTCAGCTATATTGTTCATGTGGTGCAATAGCAAAGGAAGCTTTCACCGGGCCCGCTACAGAGCTTGCTGCATTTGAGAAACCTGCATCATTTGTAAACGTCAACGACAAAGTCGGAGCCAAGATTAGCGTCGTGTCTTTCAGTAGAGTTTGAAGGTAACTGGCAGGTCCACCTTCTGCTACAGTACTTTGTGACAAGGCAGAAATGAGTGATAGTGATAAAACCAAAAGCTTACGACCGCCTGCATAACAAGCTGTAACATCCACGTGATAAATTTTTGGCTACAGTGCGACGAGAGGAAATTATGCCTCTAACAGTTAAAAACATTATCTATTCGACGTAAGAAAAAACAGTGAAAACTTATAAATATTAATTATTTATATAATATTCTATGATGTAATTGGACATATCGATGTGTGTTATACAAAGACAATGATAATTGTAAATTCCTTTTACGATCTGCGTTTGTCTTCTTTTGTTTTTACCTTTTGTTGGTTGGCTTTTGTAAGTTGCGGACGCATATCAAACTGAGGTCTGTTAAGAAATTGTAATTATTTATTAATTATTACTTGAAAATAGAGTTCATTATTATTATAAATATGAGTGAATCATTATTTGCAACTTTAATTCCTCTCTCAGTAAGCATTATCTGTGTTAATTATTTCTTTCCGCTGCAAGGAGCGCAGCCATTGATGATAGCGATTTGTATCGCGTTTTTGTCTGTGTTTTCCTTAGAAACAAATCAAATGTTTGCTTGATGAAGTGTAAATAGTGCACAATGCAAAAGTACAGTTTCTGTAAAGTTTAATAAGCATTTAAAATACTTATTTGCTCTAACAATAGAAAGTCTCTATCAATTGTCTGCCGCCATCTTAACAATTGTCTCAGCGGCAAATTCAAATTACGCAACTCTGCAGACATAAATGCCGAACGTAATACAAATGTGTAAAAATAAATGTGCACCGGTGGTGCCGAACTCATTTGAATGAATATAATTCGAATCAGATTGGTTCTTTAAAAATAGTGCTCACAGCACGATCGTTATAACAAACTTTTGCCGGCCGCGGTGGTCTAGCGGTTCTGGCGCTGCAGTCCGGAACCGCGGGACTGCTACGGTCGCAGGTTCGAATCTTGCCTCGGGCATGGGTGTGTGTGATGTCCTTAGGTTAGTTAGGTTTAAGTAGTTCTAAGTTCTAGGGGACTAATGACCTCAGCAGTTGAGTCCCATAGTCCTCAGAGCCATTTGAACCATAACAAACTTTTGTAGCTGATGTATGGAGCCGAAATTATTTACGCATGAGTTGCAAAGAATTTTGTTTCAGGTAACATACGTCAGTGTTGTGCGCGGCTGACATTCGGTGGTTTCAATGATCATTTTGCTGAAGATAACTGTTTCCATCATAATCCATAACTGTATAGAATCTGTTGTATGAACTGTGATTGAGAGACACTTACACAACTTACGGACAACGCTTTAACACGACGTTAACTTTGAGTTCTTTAGCCGGGAGCAAAATTACGTAGTAATTACTCAGTGTAATAAAATAAGATTATCATTTTCATTTACAAATTAGTTAAATACCAAAGCACTGAATAACACAGCGAACGTCACAAAGCGTACTGGTCCAATGGAGCAACGATTCTGAGTGACATAGATTCTACAAGTATTTGCAAGGCACAGATGTATGTGGCAGTTCATGTCTTTGCACAGTTCACGCAATTTGCGGGCGGGGAGCTGACGCCTGGGAGAGTCAAATGTGAGTTCCATTTGGTTCAGATTAGATGTCTGCCAAGGAGCCCATATTCAACAATGTGCGCTGAAAGATTGATCCGAAACGTGCCTGCACCAACATTGCACTCTGTCGTCAGCTCTGCCACTGAGCGTCGTCTACTCTGCTTTACAGAATAACACTTTGTCGTTTTCTCGTAGTTTCACCGTCTACATCTACATCTACTTGGTTACTCTGCAATTCACACTTAAGTGCCTGGCAGAGGGTTCATCGAACCATTTTCATACTACTTCTCTACCACTCCACTCTCGAATAGCGCGTGGGAAAAAGGAACACCTAAATCTTTCCGTTATAGCTCTGATTTCTCATATTTTATCATGATGATCATCTCTCCCTGCGTAGGTGGGTGTCAACAAAATATTTTCACATTCGGAAGAGAAAGTTGGTGACTGAAATTTCGCAAATAGATCTCGCCGCAAAGAAAACCGCCTTTGTTTCAGCGACTGCCACCCCAAATCGGGTATCATATCCGTGACACTCTGACACCTATTGCGCAATAACACGAAACGAGCTGCGCGTCTTTGCACTTTTTCGATGTCCTCCGTCAATCCTACCATGTAAGGATCACACACAGCGCAGCAATATTGCAGCAGAGGACGGACAAGTGTAATGTAGGCTGTCTCTCTAATGGGTTTGTCGCATCTTCTAAGTGTACTGCCAAGAAAGGGCAGCCTTTGTTTCGCCTTCCCCAGAATATTATCTACGTGGTCTTTCCAATGTAAGTTGCTCGTGATTGTAATTCCTAGGTATTTAGTCGAATTGACAGTCCTTAGATTTGTGCAATTTATCGTGTACCCAAAATTTATCGGATTTCTTTTAGTACCCATGTGGATGACCTCGCACTTTTCTTTGTTTAGTGCCAATTGCCACTTTTCGCACAATACAGAGATTCTCTCTAGATCATTTTCTAATTGTAATTTCACTAGACGGTAAATTACAGCTTCATCTGCAAACAATCTAAAGGGGCTGCTCAGATTATCAACTAGATCATTTATGTAAATCAGGAACAGCAGAAGAAGATGAATAAGAAGAAGAAGAAGAAGAATGACAGCTGACCGATACTGTGAGACGTTGACACGACTGCGCGAAACAGTGAAGAGGAAACGGCCAAGACCTCTCACCGAGGGCGCCACCTTCCATCACGGCAACACGCCATCTCGCTCGCCCAAGAAGTCCACCAAGCTGTTGAAGCAGTTTCATTGTGGCATCATCGATCACCCTCCTTACAGCACGGACCTCGCTCCAAGCTGTTTCCACCTTTTCCCTCACGTGAAGGATCACCTAGGAGGCCGATGATTCGCTTCAGAAGAAAAGGTGAAACCGCGACAACGTGGCTGAACACTCAAGGACAGGATTTTTATCAGGAGGGACAAAGTGACTAGTGGCTAAACCGATACGAAGACGATGTAGAAAAATAACCTAAGGTATGTAATATCAGTTGACTGTATTGTTGGTACGAAATAAAATGTGCAAGTATCACTACAGGTTTTTCTGATCACCCCTGGTAGACAGAGTGAAACAAAGAAAAAAGTAACAAATCGATGGACTAATTGACCCTGAAAAGCAAAAGCTCCGTGTTCGTGGACCAGACCAGCATACAGTATTAATCGGCCAGAAAGTTTCTCGTGTAATGTTATTACTGCAGTAGCGACACCAGTAATTGGAGCCTCATGTAGCTTGAGCATTCGAAGCAATGTATTTCGCTTATGCTGACAATATTCTACGAAGAGGTCGAAAACAAGAAAAGATAAATGCGGTGGCGACAAAAACTTGAAGAGCCTTGTGAAGGGCAAAGTCTTTTTCGGAAACGATTTCTTCCACTGGCTTAATAAGAACCCGATTGCCTGTCGATTGGGCCCATACAGTGGCATGTTAAAAGCTTGCCGCAGTGGTCCACGGAGCTGCCGTCCCGCCAGGTGATCACGGCAGCCGTCGAATGCGGGCTGCGTTTTTAGCCGGACAGGTTTTTAAGGAGCTGCAGGGCACCTGCTCTTTTTTCCCAGCTCGGGAGTCCACATTATTTTTTGCGAATAGCTTTTTGTTTTGTGAGAATTTATATATTACAGCCAGTACTGCACACACTTTACTGATGTTTGGGAAGATTAGAAGAAAAAATGCGTATAATGCCATGCGTACCAACAGAAGAACTTGCGGTATCTGGAAATTTATTACTATGCATCGTTCGCTTTAAATATAGTCAAGCTATTTCTCAAAACCTGGACACAAGTAGACACAATGTACATTTTAGTCCCTCCCCCCTCCTCCCCCCCCCCTCAAGTCGATGATGATAACTTGTAAAACACATCTACCCTTGAAAATAGTTCTGGGTTTGGTGGGACAGAGAGGTTCGCAAGTTTCTTGCGGAACACCAGGTACAGAAACCAGTCACCAAAGGTTTTTTTCTTTTTTTTTTTTTTTAAATCGCGGTGTGCGGCTGGGTGTGGGGTTGGAAGAGGTGAATGTAGGTTCATCGGTGTTTCGGTGCTGATTGGACTGATGCCGCCCGCCACAACTTCAACTCTGATGCCAACTTCTTCACCTCAAAGTAGCTCTTGCACACTACGTCCTCAGTTACATGTTGGATATGTTACTGTTTCTGTCTTCCTCTATAGTTTTAACCCTCTGCAATTCCATTTAGTGCCATAGAAATTATTTCATATTTAAACCTCTTTAATTATTATGCAAGCACCTCCCTACTAATTTAACATTTCGAAATATATGCAGCACCCAGAAGGGGTTGTGCGATATAAACGGCAGTTGGTAGACGTGTTTCTACATCTGAAAGATAATGTCTATTCACATTTCGTGTCATGCTCATTAATAGTGGAGCCAGTAGCACCACAACGAGGATGCAAATCAGATTTGTTTTAAACACACGCTCTAACGGTCGTGAGAGTTAGTTACGTTTCAGTGAGTTGATGTTAATCAAGATTTCCATCAAGGCGACAAACACTATCAACACTGCACTGAGTTTGAACGGGGTGGTGCAACAGTGCTACAAGGAGGTGGATATTCCTTCTCCGATACGGCAGAAAGACTTAGCAGGAATGTACCGAGCGAGGTGGCGCAGTGGTTAGACACTGGACTCGCATTCGGGAGGACGACGGTTCAATCCCGCGTCCGGCCATCCTGATGTAGGTTTTCCGTGATTTCCCTAAATCGCTCCAGGCAAATGCCGGGATGGTTCCTTTCAAAGGGCACGGCCGACTTCCTTCCCCGTCCTTCTCTAACCCGATGAGACCGATGACCTCGCTGTCTTGTCTCCTTTCCCAAAACAACCAACCAACCAACTTAGCAGGAATGAAGCGGGAGCCACGGAAATGTGCGGTAGTAAGAAGACAGGGCTCCGGACGGCCAAGTGCCGCTACCGAGAGGGAAGAATGTCAAGTTCAGGTTATGGCTCTGGTTAACAAGCGAGAGCTCATTGCAGGACAGGGTGGAGATCGGTTGTGTTTTCTGAGGAAAGCTAGTTCGGCCTCGGTGCCAGTGACTGCCGAGTTTTGGTTAGAAAGTAGCCAGTTGAGAGTCTGCAGCCAACCTGTATGCGTGCTAGACACAAAGGGTCTACAACTGGAGTTATGGTCTGGGGTGCGATTTCGTATGAATGCAGGAGGACTTTCGTGATTATCCCAGGCACCCTGGCTGCAGATCTGTACGTCAATTTGGCGATACGATCTGTTGCGCTGCTATTCATGAACAGCACTCCAGATGGTGTTTTCCAACAGGATAACGGCCTCCCTCATATCACTGTTGTAACCCAACACGCTCTATAAAGTGTCAATGTAGCCTTGGCCTATTCGATTACCAGATCCTTCTCCAATAGAGTACATATAGATTAACATCATACAACTCCAGCATTATGCACAAACTGCATTAACTGTCCATGAATCAAATGACCAAGTGCAACAGGGCGTAGAACTCCATCCCAACAATTGACATCAGGCACCTGTAAGACATAGTACATAAACGTTTGCAATCAACAATTTTGTGGTTGCACTGGTTATTTATATACTAGCATTTCACATTTGCAATGGCTTCATTCGCACATGGAGTAACTTGTGAGCCTTCAATATTAATCATTTAAGTATGTACATTTTTTTCTGTCAGTGTATATATTTACTCCATGACTTTATAAATGTAAACATGTGAAGAAAACGTTGTTTGAATCGTAACATTGTTTTTCAGTGTATTTATATGTAAACTCTGCTTTTTATGGAGCCTCTGGCCTGTGTGAGTGTTTTGGTGAGAATTGATGAGCGAGTAATTCACGTCAGGACCCTAAGATGCCTGGATCGTAGATCGCGTGTATAGAGTAAATTTTGTGGAAAGTTGATTAGGTTATGGAAAGATGAGTAGTTTTAGGGGTGGTGGGAACAGGTGAAGATTGGAAGAGCTGAGAAACAGTCACTGAGGTGGAAGAGGGGAAATAAGTGAAAGTCAGAACTTTCTGGAAAACGATTGTTCCAGTGCAATTGCGATAATTTACTAATATTTCGAAATGAAGATTTTAATCCCAAGATATATGCAAAGATGGAAGGTGCAAGCTGGAAGGTCAAAGAAGAAAAGAAGAACTGCAAGTGAGAAAATATTGGCACCATAGACAATGATGGGAAGAATAAGAAATTGAAGAAATGTAGGACAGTCTAGAACTAGAAGGTCCCATCTTCAGACAACTCAATTACACCTTGATTTTTTCCAAATACTTTTCTGCGTCACGTTGTATAGAAGAAAAGACTGAATTTTTCTGTTCTGTGGTCTAACTACAAATGTAGACCGCCTCAAATAGGACTGTGAACTGTTTCAAAAGTGAGTTCCAGCTGTGTGAGGACCAGAGCTAGTGACATTTGAAATTGAAATTAATAATCAGATGATCTGTCATTTAAACCCAATATTAAGCAGCTGTCCATGTGTGCAATGTATATTAATCTGGCATATTCCATGCCTGCATCTTACACTGCAGACTTACACTGTAGGAAATACTGCAACCGGCCATAAAGCATTTTTAATGATTTGTTAGGTTAAAAATTTTTAAAAAGTACAAAAAATCTGAAATTTATTTAAATTCAGTAACACGAATTTAACGACCTTTATTTTGTTTTTTTACTTCAATATATGACATTTAATCCAATATTTTTCTCTAATTTATCTTTGTCATCTCAAAAGATTTTAGTATAACGATCAGGTAGAGTAACTTTATATTCATCATCTAAAAGTAATAAAAGTTTTTGATCACATTTATTTGCTAAAATTTCACCTTTTGAAATTTTGTAACATTTAATTTTTTCAGTTATGTTAATTTAGTGAAAACTTTGGCATAACTATCACTATAACTGTTAAGTTCACTTACTAGTTTTATATTACTGTCATACAGGTTTATATTGTTTTGCTTTTATTTATATACAAAATACTTAAATTTTCAAAAACTAAAATGTTTATCAAAAGTTTTAATTTTTTAAAATCTAAATTTTCAAGCTTCAACATTTTCAGTTAACATTCTGTGTTGTGAATCGCAATCTAAATTTTTTTACCGTACATATGCGGTTGTATCATTTGCTATGTTTTGATTAAAAGTTGCACTTAACTTCATTGTTGCTTTTTCTGTAGTTAACACATTCATTCATCTAGTAATATTTATGACACAGATAAGACAATTTTGTATAAAACTGAATGAACTTACATTGACATCATTATTCAATGGTGTTATTTTTTTAAAATATTTAAAAGCATCATAAGCTTTTAAAACATTATGCAATGGATCGAGAATACATAATTCTTGAGGAAAATTTCATTATGTCCATTCCTTATATAGATGTTCTGTAATTTATGATGGTCAAATAATGAAGAATCGATTAACTGACTATTTTTTCGTTTTACATAGGACATAATAAATTCAGCAGAATTTAATAATTAATCATTTCTAGTTTAAAATTTCTTTCTCCATTCAATCCTGCAAACTGCATGGTCTGCGATCCAAAGAAAGCAATTCGAGATTTTCAGTCTTTTTGTTCTAGTTAAATTGAATATTATGATTCATATTTAACAACTGAACACAGATTTCCATACTTATTACAACAATTTTACCTTCTTTTGGAAGTGCACTATTATCATTGTTACTATTCCAGTAAAGAAAAGAATCTTCAGAACTTGAACTCCAAGTGAAAGTCACTGGTAATTATTTCTTTAAAGTCTTTAAAAACTGTGCAAATAATTATACTGGAAAATGCTTCATTTTGCTTGTTTTGAGTTTTACAATTCATAAGAATATGACCTTCCATAGTTAACTATTTGATAAAGACAAAGCCAATCATTTAAGAACTGATGAAGAAATAAACAGATATTCTATTCTAGACAGAATATTGTTTCCTTTTTTAATTGTAATAACATTAAATAATTTTACCATATGATTATCAGTTAGTTTAAGATTTGATTTGCCATCATATTCTGAAAAGTCAGTTCCATCTGCATGAATAACTTCAAAAGTCAAATATAATTGTGTGTGATTTAGATGAATTCATCCATCACCAATATTAATATTAATGATGTTTTCTCATTTGGAATATTTGAATCATTCTTCGTTTTTTCATTAACAGGAAAAGAGTAAAACTGATAACTCTCGATTTTTTCATGACTTACTAAGCAAAAAAGGTTATTAGGTCATTTTTAAAATAACTGTAACAGTTCAGCTGTTGAAGTCAATCAAATTGTGATTTTCATCAGCTATAGTTATTTGTAAATTTTGAAGACTATCAAAAATTGAAATAATTTCAGGAAATTTGGTTTTATAAAGTACTGGTCCACCAAATTCAGCATTTGGTTTAAATGAAGAAATAATATTAGTGTCTCTATGAATACAATCTGTATGCTTTAAAAACATTCCATCAGATAGATTAAAATTTATGTTTATTAATTCGAATAGTATCACTTTTGACAAATTATTGCCAGTTATTTTTCGATTGGGTTCAATAATTCTATCATTAAAACGTAAAATTTGTCAGATAATACCATTTTATCCATGAATAATGTAACATCACTTTCAATAGTAATTCTGTTTAAAATTTGATCTATTTCAATGTGCATACTAGGTTTTTCTGAATGAATAAATTTTTCCAACTTTTTTGAAATTTACTGACTGACACGAATTTCTACTGCTTCTCCATCACAGTGTAATTTGTTATTTTTCTATGTAATATCTGAAGTTGAAAAAGTTGTATCAAAACTATTTACTGTGACATTTTTATAATGGTTCAAATGGCTTGAGCACTATCGGACTTAACATCTGAGGTCATTAGTCCCCTAGAACTTAGAACTATTTAAACCTAACTATCCTAAGGACATCACACACATCCATGCCCGAGGCAGGATTCGAACCTGCGACCGTAGCGGTCGCGCGGTTCCAGACTGAAGAATCTAGAACGCCACACCGGCCAGCAGACGTTTTTATAACTTCTTCTCATTGTAACATTTAATCTTTTTTAATAACAGATGAAGTATCGCTCAATTTAATCAGATGAGTATTAATTTTTAGTAAAAATTATATAAAGAAATGACAGAATAAATTTCAAAAAAGGAATTAAAAAATTAACGTGGTTAACTTTTACCAAATTCTGTTCCATGCTCAATAACAGGACTGAGTGATTGTGGAAAAACAAAAATGATTATTGATAATTATACAAATTTGTTAACGATTTCATGGCCACTTGTTGACAGACTGCCTATTGGCTTCTGTCTCGGGTTCTTCGGCTGACGTTCATCCGATGGTTTTACTGAAGTCTCGCCAGCACGAGTGGCTGGCATTGTCAAAGCTTCACCCTCCATTGCCGATGGTGAACTGGAGCCGAGCTCGCGGCCGCAGACTATATGTACCTGGCGCGCCAACGTCCAAGGGCTTCTCCGCGGTCATTTCGAATGCGGTTCTCCTCTTGCTACTTGAGACGGTCGTTCGCTGCAGTACGGGAAGCCAGGATCCGTTTACCTTAAGGCTTTCTTCTTTCTTGTTGAAGCTGTTCGCGTGTTTTTGTATTTCTACAGCTTCTCCGAACAAACGGGTGTGATAGTGCTTCTCTACAGCCAGAACTTCCGTGTCGGCGAATTTTATTACGTGGTCGGTCTGACTCAGTTCGTGCTCTGCCATGGCCGATTTCTTCACCTGCCTCAACCTGCAATATCGTTTATGTTCTTTGATCTTGGTGTTGATTGATCGTCCAGGCATTCCGACATAAACTTTTCCGCATGTGCATGGTATACAGTATATTCCCGACACTGCAAGTGGGTCCCTTTTCTCCTTTGCCGATCTAAGACACACTTTGATCTTCCTTGCCGGTTTGAAAAACGTCTTCACGCCGTGTTTGCGCAGCATACGGTCGATTCTGTCCGTCAGTCTGGGAATGTATGGCAGAAAGACCGTACCCGACATTTCTTTTTCTCATTCCTCACTTCGCCGAGTGTTTGGCTCTGTTACACTTGTAATATAATTTGTGGTGTACCCATTACTCCTCAGAAAACTTTCCTGGTGTGGCAGTTCGCATCTGAGGTGCTGCGGCTCACACATTGGTCCTGCTCGCGTTGTGAGCGTATTAATCATGCCTCTTTTCTGGCTCGGGTGGTGGTTTGATAGTTTGTGCAGGTATTGGTCCGTTTGTGTCGGTTTTCGATACACGCTGTGTCCCAGATTTTCGCCATCCCTTGTGACCAGCACATCTAGAAATGGCAGTTTTTTGTCCTTTTCTACTTCCATAGTAAATTTTATGTTGGCATGGAGGCTGTTCAAGTGTCTTAGGAAGTCACCGATCTTTTCTTCACAATGGCTCCACACAAAGAAAGTATCATCGACGTTTGCAAGTCGCCAAGTCCAGTGCCTGTGAGTCGAAATGTTCCATGAAGGAGTTGGCCACCACTGGACTAAGAGGACTACCCATGGCGACGCCTTCCAGCTATTCGTAGAAATTGCCATTCAACGTGAAATAGTTGTGGTGAGACATGCATGGAAGAGCTTTGTGGCGTCTTGTGGGAAAATGGAACCGATAGCTGACCAGGATGTCATTTGGTGCAACACACAAATACACACACACACACACACACACACACACACACATATATATATATATATATATATATATATATATATATATATATATATATATATATATACATTGGGTTCTTAAATTTTAAAATTTTTGTGGTTGTAATGTACCTTTGAGTATTTAAATGAAAAATTAAATCATTTGTATTGATATAAATGATATTATAGAGCTCATTTATAAAGAATAATATTTAGTAGACTTTTAATTGTTTTAAATAAATGAAGATTTCTTTTGTTGTATAGATAGATGAGGTTTGGTAGAAATTATTTAAGAAGAACAAAATTCATTACATAATTTTTTTAAATAGGGGATACAGTAAAATTAAAATCGTGGGTTTTAAATCAGGGAATTTAAAAAATATATATTTGTAATTGGAGAACGAAGTGCAGCATTGTTTTCCTTGAGGTAGGTGTATGTCAAGATATTCATCTATAGCTGAACTTTGTAGGCCACCGTAACATGCACAGCGGTGACATTGCAGGCAAAAGATTCAACTTTCTTCTTATCTGGCTGCAATAGATACATTCGAAGACGTGGTACAGATGTTTTCTTTGATGCAGACCTTCCGCAATTCTGTCAAAAAAGGAAAATGAAAATTGTCGACAGAAGAAAATCGATTGCATTATTATGGAATGCTCTATCCCAGAATTCGCCTATGTGATGAAGAGAAATCACTGAAAATGCAAATCTGTATAACAGTATGAGAATTCATATGCCACACCTCCTGAATGTGAATCCACAGCCTTAACTAAATCGAAACTTTTCACATACCAAAATTTTATATCGTCACACTGTTCCGGTGAAGAACACTTTCTTCATATGCGCTACCTTTTCGGATTGCAACTTTTTTGTCTTATGGTATTACGCATTTCCTGCGTTGGTGATCCGCATGTAATCACTATTCTTTCTACTACCCCGCATCATCTTTATTTGGCAAGCCTGTCGAGTCCAATCAACTGGTCTTGTAACTTTACCTTCCTGTCGATTTAACCAGCAATGCACTTGTACCTTTCCTCCTATGTCTCTTATTAGATATTGTTGTATTCGGCAACAACTGGAACAGCTGTAGCTATTAGCTGCTATCCAGAGGTTAATACAATGACATGTATAATGATCATCATTAGTTGTAACAAAGGCTAATTAAACTACTGGTAATAATAATCGAAACCATTTACCAAACATTGAATTGGAGGTGTACGAAGCTGCGACGGTATAATGAACTGTTCTCTGTTCTGCCCTACTGGCAGCTAAATTGGCCGTGGCAGCCATGGAGGTAAAAAAAGAAGGGAGATGGCACTATATACTAACGCTGTTCGTTGTCTTGAAGCCAGAGTGAACTTCGCCTGGCGCCATCTTAAGTAGCCCAAATATTAGCGGACTGCTATTTACTATTGGTTCTTGTTCACTATTTCTGTCGTGTGCAAGCAGCAGCTGTTTTAAATACTAAAAATTACATTATTTACGTGAATAATACAGGGTCAGGAAGGCAATTTCGAACGTTTTTCTGTTCTTGAATGCGTATTTGGTCTAATAAGACGATAATCCGTCCTAGTTAGAGTAATCTGTTTTTTGTTGATATACTTCAAATAACCAAGACGAGAAGGATATGATGTGAAAGAAATGCTTTCCAGTCCATTTAACTTCGCTTTTACTGTATTTGTATGGATAACATATCAAGCTACAACTCTAAAACTAATGCTATTTGGTTACAAGTATTGCTTGATGTACATTACATTGTCAGCTTTCAACTCGTATGCACAACATTTTTAATATTCACGTTTGCAGAACATTTACCTGTTTATTCTTTGTTAGCCCATAAACGTGTGCAGTGAGGGAAGACGCAAGGCATGTTATTGTTATTCTGTGCATGTCAGTAAAGTGAACCATTGTTCAAACGTTAAAGGAATAGAGGTATACCTCCATGCAGAATAGCGTTCTTATTTTATTAGATTGCAAGTGAATCAGACGATAGACATCCCCTATGTTCGAAACTTGGCATTTGCACGTCAGAGTAACATTGCAGGGAAATATAATCCTGGTGAATTATGTAGTATAATTGTGGTGAACCCAATGTTTCGGGATATGTAATACGGCAGATGTCAGTTTCAAGTTTGTGACGTAGTGGCAACGCCCTTCCTTTTTTACCTCCATGATGGCAGCTTAGATTAAGAATATCCGTGAAGTGAACGACCTCAGCATAGTCTACTGCAGATGTCGCCAAACTTGTGGCCGAAATTGTCACATGACTTCAGTGTAAAACGTTCATTAATATTCTGTGCTCTAAGAAGACAAAAAAAAATTACATTTATTTGCAATTTCTTTACAGTTTTATTTGTTAATAAGCATAATAGTGAATAATTGTTGCTGCTACAAATTCAAATCTATATATGTTAAAGGTGTAAAAGATTCCTCAAATGTGTCATTATAGTTACGTTACTAGGAATATGTCCACTATGCATTAAAAATACCGGATATATTGTAACAATGAGTTAATTTCACATGACTAAATCATGTGATTATATAGTCATATACTTAAGAGAAAAGTTCTAGATACATTTGGCACTGTAGGAGATGCTGCCAGCTAATCCACTGAATGTATACAGATTTCGAAAATGTTTTATCTATAATTAAAAAAATTGTATATGGTAGTCTGAGTCATTACCTGCGGATTATACACGTCTCCAAACTCATGCTTATTTTAAGATAGACTACACACGTTATAAAACTGTAGCAATACGATGTGGAGAATGAGTGAGTGCAATAAATATTTTAAATTTCATAGGGATAATTGTGTAGCATCAGTAAGTAAAAACGGAAGAATTTAATTTTCACCTTTGGATGTATGAGGCTCTAGACTCGCAAAAATACGTGACAAGAGACTAAAAGACCTCTGCCTTAAAATAAATACAAAAGCAATTAATTAAATAATGTATTCAAACTATGATTGGTTTGGAAACACACAATAATGTAGTGATTTTCATTTTATTGTATGAAGTACAAAATCATGAATTATGTTTTAACTGTTTTAGGTTAAACAACAATCTTTCAGTTTACTGGGTGTACACCAGAAGTCCAGTGCATGAATAAAAATCATTTTCACTAACAACTACACATAGTTCTGTGCTTGCTGCATGATTTACTACTATTTCTGATTAATCGTTGTGAGCAGATAACATCTTCTTTATGGTGATCTTCCAGTTCCACCAGTCTTAATCTGTTGACAAGAAACTCCACAATGCACCATGACCTGCAAAGCATTCTTGTGGAGGAATAGGTTGTTGGCTTCCTTCTCCATATCATGACGTGTAATTTCTTGCACTGATTCTTTGAGGAAAATTCCCCTTTTACCAGATGTGTCTTCCTGCTATTTGGGATGCTCCTGTGAAGACACACAGAGTATTAAAATGCTATATCCGTTACTTTTGTCCTCAAGTGAATATGATACCTGTCTTCTTGACTGACTCTCACGTTTTTACATACGTGCTATCTGGTCAAGAGTATAAACTCCTGATTTAGTTTCATTATTGAATAAAATTATCTCTGTCTTCGTTTTATGCTCTCCATCTACTGTGTCACTGTAGTGTAGAGAACTGCACAGTGTGACAAATTTGTTCTTTTTGAGCACATAACTTACAGCTGTCAAATTGTTTTCGAAACCAAGTGATGAGGACAAATCTCGTCTGGACTTGGGAGCCTTCATTTATGGTGGAATATCCTTGTTGTTTCGTTACAGAGTTCCCATTTCACTACTATTTTTGAAGACATCAGTCTTCAGACTGGTTCACTGCGGCATACCACCAACTCCTCTCCTGTGTCAGCATTTCCATCTCAGTATCGCACTTGCAGTTTACTTCCTCAATTATTTGCTAGATGTATCCCCATCCCTCTTCTTTTTTTCATATACAGTTTTTATCCTCTACAACTCCCTCTCGAACCGCTGAAGTTACACCCATATGTCGTATTATTCTGTCCTTTCTTCTTGTCAGTGGTTTCCTATGTTCCTTTCCTCACCAATTCTGCTGAGGAACTCCTCATTTTTTATTTTATCAGTCCACCTAATTTTCAACATTCTTCTGTAGCAGCACATCTCAAATGCTTCGATTCTCTACTGATTCTTTCCTATTTTTCGACAGTCCTAGTTTCACTACTATACAATTCTGTATTCCCACTGGACATTCTCAGAAATTTCTTCCTCCAGTTAAGGCCTATGTTTGATACCAGTAGACTTCTCTTGGTCAGGAATGCTGTAATTCTTTGTCACTTCAATGAGAATAGCAATGTTAATAGTTAATCTCAACGTTGATATTCTTTCACTTTGATTTTTAATCCCGCTCCTGATGTTTTATTTCCATCATTGCTTTTTCCATATATAGGTTGAACAGTAGGAGCGAGAGACTTTTTCCCTGCCTTACACCCTCTTTGGCCCGAGCACTTTGTTCTTCGTCTTCTACTCTTATTTTACCACATTGTTCTAGTGCATACTGTACATCAGTCATCTTTCCCTGTAACTTACCCCACTTTTTCTCAGATGTTTGAATGTCTTGCACCATTTGTCATTGTCAAACGCTATTTCCATGTTGAGATATCTTAAGAATTTGTCATTACTGTTCTTCAGTCTAGCTTCCATTATCAACCGCAGCGTCAGAACTGCCTCTATGACGCTTTTACCTTTCCTACACCCGAACTGATCGTTATCTGACAGGTCTTCAATTGTCTTTTCCATTCTTCCACATATTATTATTGCCTCAACCTGGATGCATGAGCTGGTAAGCTGTTTGTGGGATAATTCTCGTACTTGCAATTTTCGGAATTGGTTGATGATGTTTTTGCAAAAGTCTGATGGTATATTATCAGCTTCATACATTCTACACACCAACATTAATAATCGTTGTGTTACCACTTCCCCAAACGATTTTAGACATTCCGATGGAGCGTTATCAATACCTTTTGTCCTATTTGACTGTAGGTCTTCCAAGGCTCTTCTAACTTCTGATTCTTTTACTGGAAGCCCTGTCGATTCCCTGTCGACTATGGTTTCTTCTTCTATCAGGTCATCTGACAAGTCTTCCTCCTCTTAGAGGTCTTCACTCAATTCTTTCCACACATATGTTCTCTCCTCTGTATTGAATACTCGAATTCCCATTGCACTCTAAATGTTGCCTCCCTTGTTTTACTTTCAGTGAAGGTTGTTTTGACTCTTGCATATGCTAAGTCAGTCTTTCCGATAGTTCTTTCTTTCATGATTTTTCACATTTTTCATGTAGAGATTTCACCTCAGCTCCCTTGCACTTCCTATTTATTTCACTCATGACTGACTTGTATTTCTGTATTCCTGAATTTTCCTAGACATCTATGTATTTCCATCTTGCATCGATCACCTGAAGTATTTATTCTGGTAACCAAGGTTTCTTTGCTGTTATCTTCTTTGTATCCGTGTTTTTCTCTCCAACTTCTGTGAATGTCCACTCCTTTTCTACTGAAGTGCCTACCGAGCTCATCCTTATTGCACCATCTATAGTCTCAGAGGTCTTCAAGCATATTTTTTTCATTCCTCATCACTTCCGTATCCCATTTTCTTCGGCGTTGATTCTTACTGACTATTATCTCAAACTTCATCCTGCTCGTTATCATTAGCAACTTGTGATCTAACTCTATATCTGCCCACGGTTACGCCTCATAATCAAATATCTAATTGCGGAATATTTGTTGATCTTGACGTAATCTAACTGAAATCTTACTGGAGCAGAATCAACACTCTTTTGTTTCGTCTGAGTAGGGTCTAAAAATTCGTTTATTTCCTCAGATGTAATATTCCACAATTTTTTTCTTGATACTAGCAATGCAGTTACCTTCTAAATTAGTACATCGCACATCATCCTCTTAACATTAACTGCTATATAAAATAGGCTCATGCGTTCTCAGAGTGAGAGCTACACTGTCTCTTATCGGATAAGGTAGAAATTTCATTATACTGTGTACTCGAATTCTGTAGCATGGTGGCGGTGTTTTACTCCAGTGCGTTCTACGACTACCAATAAGGAAATCAGCAGTTCCATTTTCTGTCTTCACTTGTAATGTTACAAGATGCAGGTTCATTATCCTGGGGACCATCAGTGTCTGAATCACTGTCTTTTTCCTGGTCAAAAACCAGTCCAAGAATTGTTGATTCACAATTCCGCTCACTTGTACTGACTTCAGATGTTCTTTTGCTTCTAAAAGGTAAAATGGAATCCCTGCAGTAAATAAAGGAGGGAAACACCTTGCATAATTAAAGCTATGCTCATCTGAGATGTTTTTGAGATATTCAAAATAGTACTTAAATGTAGCTTTTAAAATACTTTTCCCTTTTGAGAAATGAGTGTTGGAGTGCCGAACTGGCAGTTGCTTGCAGTAATCTTGCCAACATAATGTGCTATCCAGACCAGATATATTTATTTATCGTGTGGCAATACGTATATAAAGATTACAAATTACTACACATCAGCATTTAAGCACAGCCCTCCAGCATGAAATAACAACAGCTATAGATGGATATCAAGATCTTTTATGTATTTTATAACATCAGTCGCCGCTGTGTGGAAATCTACGAAAGGATCCTTCTATGCGCGAGAGGGACAAGTCGATACGACATGAGCAGCTGTCTCATATTTCGCACCACTGTCACAGGATGAAGATTGGCCTACTTGTAGAGAGAGTCTGCGCATCGTCCATGGCTCGTTCGGATTCGGTTGAAGGTAGTCCAAATTGCCCAAGGCTAGTCGAATCCAGGGGGTTTCTCCTGGATGCGGGGCAACTTTAAACATTGTGGAGAACAGTTTTGTGGCCAGTAGCGTTTCCATTCTTCAGTGGGATTGAATTCAGTTTGCATGAGAGTCCTGGATGTGATGAGAGTGGGATGTCTTGATGTTAGTCTTCTTCGCTCTGCAGGGAATCCGTCTTTCACTTTTGAAAGTCAGTGTTATTAGCAATCTTCTGGTATTCACGCAGTAGCGCGCTTCTCCATCTGATATCAGGAGGGGGAACGTGGCTCAAGATAGGTAGCCAGTATGTGGGAGCGGATCGTATTGACCCCACTAACAATGCGCATGGTCTCGTTAAGTTGTACATTCATCTTTTTTATGTGTGGACTATTTGCCAGAAAGGCGCACAGCACTCTCCTGCTGAGTATACTAAATCGAGGGCTGATACCCGAAGAGCGTCTGATGACGATCCCCAACGAGAGCCGCAGAGTTTATAGAGATTGTTGTTTCTGGTTTTGAGCTTAGCAGATGTTCGTGTCAATGGCTCCTTAAAAGAAAGTGCCCGATGTAACGTGATCCCAAGGTATTTTGGGTGCATATTACGACGAATGTCTCCTTCAAAACAGACATCGAGGGCTCTGTGTGGCAAGCTATTGGACAGATGAAAACGTGAAGCTTCTGTTTTATTTGAGTTTGGTTGTAACCTCCATTTGCGGAAATGGTGGCTTAAGATATATAGATCAGAAGTTAGGATTACTTCAGTATTTTGAAAAGTTTGGTTGGGTAACTATTGCCCAGTCTTTCGTACAGCCAAACTTTCTCGACTGTGTTGGAGGGATATTATATATATATATATATATATATATATATATATATATATATATATATATATATATTAAACAGGAGAGGAGCAAGGATGGATCCCGGTGGCAAGCCGTTATTCAGCACTTTTGGGCAGCTAGTGTCTTTTTCTGTAGTTACAGTAAGTGTCCTTCCAGCTAACATGTTGTCAATTAGCATTGTTGTCCTTTTGCATGGAACAAGTTGCAATAATTTATAAAGCAGTCTATGCCTCCAAACTGTATCATATGCTGCACTTAGATCGACGAGAGCAACTGATGTTTTCTGTTTCATCTGGTATCCTGCTTCAATAAATGTTATTAAAGATAAGACTTGATTAGTGAAGCTCCGTCCTGGATGGAATCCACCTTGCTCAAGAAGAAGGTTCTGAAAGATTACTGGACTAATTCGATTGTATACAAGTCTTTCAAGGACGCTATAAATAGTGCTCAATAGTGCGAATGGGTGGTATTTCTTAGGATGGTCTGGTGCCTTGCCGGGCTTCGGTAGTGCTATGATTTTTGATTGCTTCATTTTTTGTGGGACTGAACTAGATATCATAATATCTGAGAAGAAATACGCCAGTTGCCTGTTTGCGTAGTTTCCATTATGCAGAAGTAATTTTGGATGGATTCCGTTACTTTTCTGTGCTTAGCCACGGCCGCACTAGAAGGCGAGCCGTGATCCAAACGCTTTAGCTCTAACTTGTGAAGTTTATTATTTTCTTGCACGGGAATATTATATATCGGTGGACATTGATTATTTGCATGTCGGCATTTCCTTGCGATCCATCTTTATAAATACGCAATGTTGCCGGCCGTTGTGGACGAGCGGTTCCAGGCGCTTCATTTCGGATCCGCGCTGCTGCTACGGTCGCAGGTTCGAATCCTGCCTCGGGCATGGGCGTGTGTGCTGTCCTTCGGTTAGTTAGGTTTAAGCAGTTCTAAGTCTAGGGGACCTGTGATCTCAGCTGTTAAGTCCCATAGTGCTTAGAGCCATTTGAACCATTTTTAATCATTTTTGAACTCAAAGTTAAGTATTGTCAATTTAATTTACTGTAATTAACTCTGTTAGTAAGATTTTGCTGAAATTGTTGTCTAACAATCCGTGAAAACAGCTTCCTAGGCACCCTATATAAGGCGAGTGAGCAGGACACGACACACATAATCTCAAAGATCTCCTGGCTAAAATGAATATGTCACAAGACCACATGTAAATAATCAGTTACTATTCACATCACTGATAAATAAGCTATATGAAAGATGACTTTTTTGCCATGGGGTCTGCAAGACGCCTGCCATGCATTAGACGAGTAGGACAACAAAATTAATATAGAAAAACCATTTATTTGACTAGCACCAAATAACGTTCTTCCTAAAAAAAAGTCAATTGCTTTTGCAAGGATTACATAAAATGTAAACTGAAAAAAAACAATTTTAAGACAGTTTATTAATAGCATTTAAGGTTACCGGATCCAAAAGACGCCAGCTGTGCGTCCAAGGGTTAAAATATTTCACATTATCTGCCCGCATATCAAAAAACGATATTTTTTCGGGACAGATAGTTGTAGAGATAACAAATACGGAGAATACTGTTTTATATTTTTCACGTACCTCTCTTTATTGGCACACTTATGACGCAACTGATACCATGGCGTGTTAGCCCCTCTGTAGATCTCTTTGCTGGTACGTGTGAACTTCAGTATCACGTGAATCTAAATGTACTCACTTTCAAGTTTTCGTATTTCGCCCTGAAGAAAGACCATCCCCGACCGAAAAAATCTCTACCTAGCCGTACGTGTACATACTAAAAAAACGGAAAGATTATTGTTATGACCGTTGCCGGTGCATGCTACTGTCTGTCAGCCCATGATACTGTAAAAATGGTAGGTGAGCTTTTTTCATGAATGTGATCAGACACTCACAATGAGATAACAAGTCCTTTACAGTAATTACAATTACTTTAGTTGTCTCTTTGGAGTACTCTAATGGTGTTCAAACCCTCTCGCCAGTTTGATTAGTAATACTACCTGATGAAGCGTGTAGAAATAATTACTTTGTTTGTTACTTTCAACCAGTTAATATTTTCGAGCCGTTAAATGCTCAGTGGGATCCTAAGTCCCTATGGGAATACGGATGGCTACTGTAGGTGGCAGATCTGTTAGCGAATAGCGTGGCTCCACTGGGACGAACACACACGTACATTGCAAAGCGCTCTGCTGTAGTACCTCCTCGTCGCTCCCAGGAAGCAGAATACTGGTTTATAATTTGTGTGAAATATGCAATGAAAGTTCACATCTCCACAGTAATTCTTCCTCTTCATTCGTGGCAGTACTGAAACATATAAACACAGAAGGAATAAGAAGCCTTATTTCACACTTCGATGCCGGCAGTTCGTTAATGTCCGATCTTGAAACGAAACAAGAAACAGAGATTCAACATTGCTTCGCAATGTTTTGATTAATAACGCTTTCAGTTAACTGGATGGGAACTGTCCTTTTTTTCCGATTTCCTTGACTGCAGTAAATTTACTACGGTGATCTCACACTGCTCTTTCGATTATTAAAAAAAAAGAAAAAATATTATTTCGAATCTTAGACTCTGTGTATTCCACTTGTCTTGCAATGAAGTGATCTTTATAAATAAACTTACCCTCACCGTCTGTGGAAGCGAAGAACCTATAAATCGTAAGCTGACACCTGTTAATCGCTGTAACTGCATCATTTCACTTTTATTGCTGCATTCAAGCTTATGGATTATTTTGAAAAATAAGACTGTCCAACGTTATTACTGCGATTACGAATTGCTTGTCGAAGTGCTCATTTCAATACTCTTGTGATATTTCACGTTCGTATTTTTGAAAGGGGCGTTGGGTAACCGAATAATTGTACATTCCCTCTCCATTTTCTCGAATACCAAAAGAAGGTTGTTTTCGATTTGCTAAAAAGTAATTATGTAGTTACATCATGAAGCCAAATCAATAGCAAGAACAGCTCTGCGGCGTGTGATCCCCATGTGCTTTCAATCTACTATCACTCCAGTTGTTAAGAAAGGTCGCCAGCCTCGCTAGTTTGTTGCGAAGCTATCAACATCATCAAAGATCAAACCATTCCTGGTTCCGTTCCGAAATGTCTTGGCATACTCAGCTAAGAAACTTTACTTCAGCGCTTTTTACTCTTCTGAACTGTTGTGTTGTAATGTGTCCAACATTGTTTCATAAAGCAATGCCGGCCCAACCATTCTTTGCAGAAATTCGAATCTGTCTCCCGTATTATATTGCGCAAATTTCATTTTATTGTAGCACGCAGATACTGGAATTTTTGTGACGTTGAAGCAATACCACAACTGACAGGCATGTAATGTTTAAATCCAAATATAAGATTTGTTGGGTAGATTTATTGTTTCGTTATAATAATTATGTTCGCGCAAACTGGTACACTTCCTTGGAACCCATCACTTTAGTCATCATAGTTGACGTGGCCAAATTATATTTCTGTGATACTTTCATAAGCTTGTACATCCCTTGTTGGATATGGTCTTCTGAGTTTTTCGCGAAAATTTATTGAAAAATTTGTCCACCTAACACCTGCGCAGGTGCGACTGCCTCAGCAACGTCCGTATTCACATATTTGGTCAGATTTTACAAACCACTCCCAGTGTGCTATTTCTTCCGCCTAATACCAAAATATTCCTACCCTCACAGGTGGATTTATGGAATAAAGCCCAGAACGTGCTTCTACTGATACTCCATCCCGGCTTTAGACGAAATAATTTACGTTAGCTGGTTTTTCCTAGTTGCTCGGTACAAAATGGAGGCTGATACCCTCGTCGTTGAGCGTTCCCTAACCTACAAACCACCACAACCAACAACCGGCTCAACGTTAAGCTGGAACTTAATGACGACCCATGAAACCAAAGGAAGGAAGGTACGGGATTTGACCGACAATGAGGTCATAGAAGAAGGAGCCCAAGTTCTGAACAGAAGAGTGCCGTGTCGTTTTCAGAATGGTCAATCAATTTCGACGACGAAAACCTAAATGCGTATAATCGGAAGGGGATTTGAACCGCTGTCCTCCCAAAGACATGTCTAATGTGTTAACAACTGCACCACCTCGTTCAGTAAGGGAAACGATGAAATTTTCGTCTACCCATATAAATTTAGGCTGAACAAGAAGCAATGAGAGTTTTTCTCCTGTATTCAATAACAAAAATAATTTATTTCTGCTTTAACATGATGCCAATTTCATGTCACTAATAATCTTCATTCATCCCTCGGTCATGTGAGACATGATGTCTTTGTACAAAAAAGGTTCGCATTGCTACTTTCGATACCGACTAACATGGTTCAAAAATGGTTCGAATGGCTCTGACCACTATGGGACTTAACGTCTGAGGTCATCAGTCCTCTAGAACTTAGAACTACTCAAACCTAACTAACCTAAGGACATCACACACAGCCATGCCCGAGGCAGGATTCGAACCTGCGACCGTACCGGTCGCGCGGTTCCAGACTGTGGCGCCTAGAACTGCTCGGCCACCACGGCCGGCTAACATGGTTCGCTCTCGAAACTAACTTCTAACTATTTAGGACCAAATCCACACAAAACATATCGCCTACGAACCAATGTGTTTCACGAACATATGGGCACCATGAATTAGTCTTCTTGACCTACTGCTCTCCCAATCCAACAAACATTTATTTCTTTATATTCCCCGTAATTTGTTCAAATCAAATGGCTCTGAGCACTATGGGACTTAACATCTATGGCCAGCAGTCCCCTAGAACATAAAACTACCTAAACCTAACTAACCTAAGGACATCACACAACACCCAGTCATCACGAGGCAGAGAAAATCCCTGACCCCGCCGGGAATCGAACCCGGGAACCCGGGCGCGGGAAGCGAGAAAGCTACCGCACGACAACGAGCTGCGGACCGTAATTTGTTCAGAGAGTGTGGCATCATAGTATTACGACCTAGTCCCGATACTATATAGTTCACTTACAAGATGCCAGTGACGAAAAGCAAAGACTCTTGAGGAAGGTATCAGTAGCATCAAGCAGTTGAAAAAACTTACCTTCATTGATAATGGTCACGCAAGCATACAGGAATAATAACCATAAAAGTAGCCAACGACTATGCGTTAAAGAATACACTGGTTCTCGGCAGGCCAGGAAGTTTAACAAACTCGATCTTGGCCAGTACTTGGGTGTGTAACCATCTTGGAACGTCACACGATAGTTGTCTTTACATCAGACGGGACGAAGGATTGTGGCGAAACTCCCTCATCGGCAGTCTTTGCGTCACTGTTATGGTTTAAATTCCAAAACTCTCTGCAGTGTGCGACTAAGTGAGGTCACGTGACACTGTTGATGGCGATCCGTCCGTCTGATTGCAACTTTAAGGTCGAAAGACCTCTCAGTGCTATTCGAGAGGAGGAGGCTATCTGCCGGAACTAGTTTCTTTAATCACAAATATAAAAGCACGGTACACACACACACACACACACACACACACACACACACACATATATATATATATATTACAGTCACCTAAAAATATGACGTACACTGAAATACACAAATCCCGCACTCCGTGAAGGAATCGTGCTCGAAGGATAAGAGGAACATTTTAAATTGAGCGGCTGAACCTGCCCTTCGGGACTCCACAGCCAACAATGCCATCTGACTTTACCATTTTACCGTAACAGTGCTACTGCTGTATATGTTCAAGCACAGCCAAGCACAGAAAATGTCATCTGATAACGGTACTAACGAATTTTATGGTCTTCAAATGATATTATGTAAAAAAAGCTTCCAAAACAGAAGTTTTATTGCCCAGCCGCAGTTTATACATATCCTGATACGCTCTTTGAGGCTTTTCCCACGTAATAACTGCTTCATTGGTTCACGATCGTCGCGTCGGATAACGTTTGTCGGAGCAGCACAATATTTCAACGAGGCAGCTGCTCGTCGTCTTCAGGTGCCTACTGACGTGTTGATGCAGAAACGGAAAACTCCGCGAAGATGGATTTTCTACGCTATGTGGGAGGCGTGTCCTTCAAGATAGGCAGGTTGTTCAAGAAACATCAATTAAAGTGTGTCATCCGCCCTCCAGCGCGAATCCAACCGATGCTGGGTTCTGTTAAAGACAACCTACGTCTGAGGAGTCCAGGGATATAACGTTGTTGTGATGCCTCGTGTAAGGAGGAGAAATGCGTACCATCACGTTTACGACTTTGATAAAGGTCGGATTGTAGCAGATCGCGATTGCGGTTTATCGTATCGCGACATTGCTGCTCGCGTTGGTCGAGATCCAATGACTGTTAGCAGAATATGAAATCGGTGGGTTCAGGAGAATAATACGGAACGCCGTGCTGGATCCCATCGGCCTCGTATCACTAGCAGTCGAGATGACAGGCATCTTATCCGCATGGCTGTATCGGATCGTGCAACCACGTCTCGATCCCTGAGTCAACAGATGGGGACGGTTGCAAGACAACAACCATCTGCACGAACAGTTCGACGACGTTTGCAGCAGCATGGACTATCAGCTGGGAGACCATGGCTGCGGTTACCCTTGACACTGCATCACAGACAGGAGCGCCTGCGATGGTGTACTCAACGACGAACCTGGGTGCACGAATGGCAAAACGTCATTTTTTCGGATGAATCCAGGTTCTGTTTACAGCATCATGATGGTCGCATCCATGTTTGGTGACATCGCGGTGAACGCACATTGGAAGCGCGTATTCGTCATCGCCATACTGGCGTATCACCCGTTGTGATGGTATGGGATGCCATTGGTTGCACGTCTCGGTCACCTCTTGTTCGCATTGACGGCACTTTCAACAGTGGACGTTACATTTCAGATGTGTTACGATCCGTGGCTCTAGCCTTCATTCGATCCCTATGAAACCCTACATTTCAGCTGGAAATGCACGACCGCATGTTGCAGGTGCTGTACGGGCCTTTGTGGATACAGAAAATGTTCGACTGCTGCGCTGGCCAGCACATTCTCCAGATCTATCACCAACTGAAAACGTCTGGTCAATGGTGGCCGAGCAACTGGCTCGTCACAATACGCTAGTCACTACTCTTGACGAACAGTGGTATCGTGTTGAAGCTGCATGGGCAGCTGTACCTGTACACGCCATCCAAGCTCTGTTTGACTCAATGCCCAGGCGTATCAAGGCCGTTATTACGGTCAGAGGTGGTTGTTCTGAGTACTGATTTCTCAGGATCTATGCACGCAGTCACGTTAAAATGTAATCACATGTCAGTTCTAGGATAATATATTTTGTCCAATGAATACCCGTTTATCATCTGCATTTCTTCTTGGTGTAACAATTTTAATGGCCAGTAGTGTATGTAAAATCCCGTGCCAGTGTGGGAAATAACACATTAGACAGACGTGTCGCACTATTAAACATAGATGCGCTAAACATAGACGTCACACCAGATTGGGTCATCCAGAAAAGTCAGCTGTTGCTGTACACTTTCTTGACACAGGACATAGCATGTAGATCCTTTCGTCCGCCTCCACGTACTGGGATTCATCACTAAAGAATCAGTCGAAATACATACAGGTAACAACCTGCTTAATAGCGATACGGGATTTCAATTCAGCAAGGTATGGGAACCAGCACTGGCTGTCGTAAGGCATCTTCGGCCGCATACAAACGAATCCGAGTCAACACAGACGGGGAATCTGGTTCCGCACACTTAAACTGGGCGCCAACACTGCCTGCGCGTGCTCTGGGCCGCGAATTTGCGGCCGCACTTCTCCCACGGGAAGAATGTGGCCCGTTCCTCCGGCAGGGGGCAGTGGATGTCGCCGTGTTCCATGATTCGCCAACAATAATGTTATAGATCCACCCTTCTACCGAGCCAGAGCCACTGCAGTAACACGTCAGTAAGCAGCTGAAAATGGCGAACAGCTGTCTCGTTGAAATATTGTCCAGCTTCCACAACATTATCCGACGCAACTTTCATGAACCAATGAAGTCTATACATACCCTGATTACTAAATTCTGTAAAATTAAATTGCCATCTTCAGATCATCTGATACGTGAATTATAAAGTCTTTAGGTGTGATCTGAAGATGGCAATTTAATTTTACAGAATCTAGTAATCAGGGTATGTATCAAATGCGATCTGGGGAATAAAACTTCTGTTTAGGAAGATTTTTTACACTGGTAGAGAGATTGCTCTCTTCTGACAGTGTCAGGTAATTACAAATGATATTATGATCTTTATTGAAGTCAAAGGTTCTGGTGTCTGCATAATGTTGCCTGTGGATAAGTAATTTATTTTGATGTTAAGCACCTAGATTTGTTATTCTCACTAATGTGACGTTCCTGCATTGCACTTTGCTGCGATGGTAAAACCCGTCCAGTGCTGTGACGTCACTTTGACGTCATTTTTCTCTCAGATCGTTTAATACGTGAAGCTGGTGTTGTTGTCAGCCCTCTTGCATCATTGTGCGGTCTTTTGATAGCCTTCTGATTTTTTGTTCTAACGAACAGCCAAAGTTGCAAAATAGCTTTTTTTTTACTTGATGAAGACTAGTTTCGGGTTTTTATTCATAACCCTATCCCAAATGATTCATCCAGTCAGAATAATATTGCTCCACATAGTAAAAAAAAAAAAACTGCTAATCACTATCCAAAGCAGTACAATGCAAGTGATCATAACACCAGATACAAACAGAAACTTACGATTTAATGAGCACGGCAATAGTTTTGGGCGATTTCATTTGAATGTCTACTTCCTAGTCGCGTGCCTTTACACCCTGTTGCTATGTGGTTTGTGGCTTCGAGGTTATCACGGCTCAGGTCCTATTTTTGCAATGACTTCGTCGCATATAGTTTATGAACTGCATCTCGGTGTTAGAAGAGTACTCGAGTATTACAAAAGGACCTGAAGATTTGCACGAAGCTGATTTGATGGATGTGAAATTATATTCTGAATACAAGTCAGGAGACAAACATACACTGTCACTGACGTTGTAATAGATCTCGCTTTGCAGCCATAGTATTCAGGTACAAGAAAATCTTCTTAGAGCAGTTGAAAAGGCAGCAGTTGCAAGATTATGTGGTGTGGTGTGAGGAACCAATGACAGATGGTTTGTTAGCTCCCGGCATCGTGAAAAAGACCTCCTAAATTGTGGTCCTTCTCCGCGATTGGCTGCTGCGTTCGGTAGTTGCGCGCCAAAATGACAATCTTCAGTTATTAGTATTAAACAAACTAAACAGCGTATTTACTTGCATTTCATATTCAAGGCATCTCTCAATGGCGTGCTATCGTTCCATTATTTCACAAGTATTAATAACCAGCAAAATCATAAACAGCCGTTAGACGAAAAGGCAGACAAAGCACTTCGGTGATGTTCGGATCGCGCCTTACTGGGATGACGAGCGAAGTGGTTCGGCTGTAAGATCAGAGCTGTTTCGGCAGTATCGGAGGACAGACATGTTGTCTGCCGCGGTCGGTGTTAGTTAAACCTCTGTTAGTAATCTACGGTTTGTTAATAGTGCTGGTTGGGAAGCCTCGGAGGACAGACATGTTCTCTGCCGCGCTCAGTTTTATTTAAGATTTATTAGTAATAGAGTACATAAAGTTGGGAATACTGTGATACTAATTACGAAAATACGCTGTTCATTAATTTGTTGAAAAATAGAAATAATTTGTGACTCTAAAGTGAAATGTTATTGTGCAATTTCTGGTGTTCTGCTAATAAAGAGCGAGTGGCATCCTGTATAAACGAACTGATTGGAAATTAAATTATTTCTAAAACAACAGTTCCTCACTAAGAGTTCCTTACAGCCTCAAGATTACAGATTCACGACCTACGTGCTGTTTTCTGCGCAGTGGACAACAACTATAGAAGACTGTAGGTTGGTAAACTTTCATCAGAACTTACGAATTCCACGCAGGGCGCTGGAAGCAAATAGGCACCTCGCGTGTACTGCAATCTTAGTACATATGAGATCAGTGACACGTCATCTGTGGTAACTCAGAGGAGGTATGAAGAAGAGAAATATTTTTGAGGGAAGGGATTTATCATGTGCACGTATACATCACTTCTCTCTAACTCTCTCTTTCTCAGCTTGCTGTAACGTGTATTCAAAATACGCTTGGGCAGTAGTTTTAAAGAGAAAAACTGGAAATGAAGTTTCAAAAGCTTTTGAAAAGCTATACAAAAGTTTTAAGAGACTTTCTGCATTCCTGCAACCAGGTTTCAGTAATGGATTTTATAATTCTAGATTTAGATCTTTAATGAAGAGACTGTCGTTGTTCCGTTTATTCTGATTTCAAGGCTTCCGTCGGTGAACGACTTAAAAGAATCCTGAAGGAAATGATGTTCGAAGAATTTACAACTATAGTCTCTGTCCGATGAGTCGACCTCCTCCCGTATTTAATTGATAAACATAAGAAGCGAAGCGTTCTACAACTAACATTCAGCCGTGTTATGTTAATGATAATGAACTATTATGTATTGTACAAATTAAAATACGGACTGTAGGTAAGTCCAAAAAGATATTTAAGGTGGGAGATTTTGTAAGAATCGGCGGGCACAAAGTAGTTTTTGATAAAGGTTACATTCCAGATTGATCAGCTGAAATGTTTAAGGTAGCTGAAGTCCAAGAAACAAATCCGAGAAATATATTACACAGGACAACCAGTTGTATAATATTACTGGCTCATTTTTTGGACATGAATTATAAAAAAAACAATAACTATCCTCACACCTGTCTCGTAGAAGAAGTGATGAGGAAGAAGGAAAATAAGGACATTGTGAAATGGTTAGGGTGCAATAAAAATACAACAGTCGGATCATTGTAACATTAGATCTCCTTTCCTACATTGTCAAATACTGTACCAGTAACAAATGCTGTTCATCTTTTATGTAAGGAATAATGTGGTCATCTCACCACCATCGCCAACAGTAACAATGCTGTAATAACATTCACTGCATGATGAAACAAGTTAACTTCATTGTCCTTGAGATGCACGACAAATCCTTTCTCACATCCAAATACGATAATGCACATTTGTTCAGCGGAAGACGTCGATGGAGGACGCCCGTAGTGCAGAGTCGAAGGGCGGCAGATGCCAATTACAGGACGTCCTCAGACCATGTTGTCTTAGGGAGCCCTTTCACATAGCAATCAGTCCACCATTTTCTTAGTAATTCAGAATTAAGTTGTTGTCATTAAATAATTTTTGCGTATGCCCATTATCATGTGCAGAGCGTGAAGAGACGGATAACCCTTGCCTTCTACCTTTACAATACCGGCAAGAGTTATTTCGCCCATTGTACATTTTCTGCACCTCTCACCTGCAGTGCCTAAGCGGGCGTCATTGGCTTAATGGCCCGAAGAGCGCTCTCAAACGATACGCTGGCTAAGCCGGTATCAGTCTGATGATTGTTCTTCGTTAACCTCGTAGCTGATGCCACGCCAAGCTCAGAAATGGTGTTATGCAATTATTCATGTAGCATATTGACTCGATTACAATTCCGTAACACAACAAATTGTAAGCAATCATCTTGACTATAAAATCACTGCTGTTGGTCTGAAAACTGTGACAGTCCAAGAGGATAGTATACATTGCGACCAGCGTAGTTACCAGACCAAACAGTTTAAAGAACTAAAATGCGTCACAAAATAGCAGTATAAACATGATCCACCCTCACCAGAAATGTTATCATTTGGGTTAATTTTCAAAACTTCTGCCAGAACTTGTGCTAATCGCACCTTAAAGAATAATATCAGCAAACGTGCATGACCTCACAACTGTGGTAAACAATTAACCTGCGCTCTACTTGATAAAGTTTTCTTTCATTAGTAACAAGATTTAGATTTGGAAAAAGAGACAGCATTGGTCGTATATTTTTTACTATTGCAAAATCGATTTTCTGTCACTGAGTGACCATCATCAGTGCTAGAAGTTAAAAATTTTTTCACATTACGATCAGAGAGTACAACATAGAAAATCACAATTACATCTGCATATGAACATAACACTTGTTAGAAACAAACCTATATTGTATAACTTAAATTGGGATGCACTGTTGTCACTAGGCTTACGGCAATCACATAGACTGAGGTCGCTGTTTACCTGCACTTGTTCAGCAGACCTCGGTGTGACGGGGCTTGACACGTCCTCTATGTGACATGTGTCACGTGAAGACATAGTGTTATTGGTTTTGCGAATTATTAACACTAAATAACTCTTGTACTTTTGTGAATGGTGTAGTAATTCGAATTTAAAATGTGCGTACAACACATAGCAGACGCAGGAGAATATCTAAAATACATTGGCATATTGTTTTTTATAAACTATAAAACATAAAATAGATCGATGATAAGTTGTTAGAGTGCAGAACATATACAAAGCAAAAGATAATGCCAAGGAATAATAAATGAACAACATAAAAAGAGGCGCAACACAGGTCTTTCTTAAAAAACGTAACACCCACCATCTGGCGTGGGAAGTCAAAAGTACAACGTTCGTAATTTATGTAACAAACGTTAATACCAAGGAGTCAATATATAAAAAATAATAACGTTAATACCAAGGAGTCAAATAAATAAAAAATAATCACAGTACGAAACTGCCGTTACTTAATAATTAAAATGCCGTGCAAATGTAAGGTGCGAACAAGTAGTATACATCAATCATCGAGAAACCATCATGAGGAAGGGCAAGTAATAGTGTCACTTATTCCAAAATGTACATTGTACTTTAGAGAAATTAAACATAGACTATGCACGATATCCAGCACTTATTCAAATAGCAAAAGAATTGTTAACATACATTAAAAATAATTACGTAAAGTGATAACCGGTTTGTGTTACTTTGTGTCAACGCCTACGTGATTGCCGTAAGCCTAGTGACAACAGTGCATTCCAATTTAAGTTATACAATATAGGTTTGTTTCTAACAAGTGTTATGTTCATATGCAGATGTAATTGTGATTTTCTATGTTGTACTCTCTGATCGTAATGTGAAAAAATTTTTAACTTCTAGCACTGAAGATGGTCACTCAGTGACAGAAAATCGATTTTGCAATAGTAAAAAATACACGACCAATGCTGTCTCTTTTTTCAAGTATACCTGTTACCTGGTCGTAGTGCACAAGACAACATGGAGTCGCCAATCAATAAGGTTTAGATTGTTGAGAAATACTACATTTCACAACTCATACAGATAGCCTAACAAGTATGTTAAACATTTCATCAAAACGTATTACACCGTACTTCGTTTATAACAGATTTACGATTTTGTTCGATTAGAAACAGGCTTTCGATTGCAGCGAAACGTTATACACTGCCAGAAACAAAAATTACTACACCTGGAAAGACGACCTCGATTTTGATCCGATGACGGCATGTGCCACCTGGGCGATAATGCGCTGATAATGGTTTCAACGTCTTCCAACGACAGATAGCCTAGTGACAGAGCTACCAGAGCGCCGTCTGTACCTTCCCTGTAACAGGGAACACTCACAGCCACAAGGATCAGTGTGGTGCAGGCATTTGAAGCAAGCAGGCAACCATGCCACGAAGACTCCTGCTTCCTGCAGCCAACTGTGGCCTTCCGACTGGCGCGACGGTTCTTTCGGAGAACTGCCACACAAGTTGGACGTGCTGCGTCAGTTGTGCGACGATGCTGGTATCAGTGGTCACGTGAACATCCTCACACGCGCAGATGAGGTTCTGTACGTCCAAGCAGCTCAGACGCCGCAGGGATCGTCGTGTTCTAAGAGCAGCAGTAACATATCGTACAACTACCACAACACAGATAAGAGGTTGGAAGCTGGAGAAGTGAATTAAAATCTGTGCTGAACACGGGTCTTCTTGCTTACTAGGCAGATGTGCTGACCATTACACCACCGCAGCATTATGGTCAACAGAGCTGCACGGACTACCCAAGTCAAATATCCTCCCCAACACAAACTCCAATTCACATCTCTCCTTATATCGTCACTATTACCAGGGCTTACCGACATTGGAATAGCACCCCAGCATTGGACGTAATGGGGAAGTGCTGTACTACAAGTGATCGTATAGATCTTAAATTAAATTTTCCCTCAGACATTTAAGTATCTAATTTATCTACGATAACGTTGCAAACTGAAGAAGTAAATTAAAATTTGTGCTGCAGCCAGGTCTCGAACCCGGGTCTTCTTGCTTACTAGGCAGATATAACGCTGGAAGCTGAAGAAGTGAATTAAAATTTGTGCTGCATCCGGGACTCGATCCCGGTCTTCTTGCTTACTAGGCAGATCTACCTAGTAAGCAAGAAGACTTCCAACGTTACCGTAGATAAATTAGAGTCTTAAATGTCTCAGGGAAAATTTAATTTAGGATCTATACGATCATAAGTAATACAGCCCCATTACGCCCATTGTTGGGGTGCTATTCCAATGTTGGAGAGCCCTGGTAATAGTGACAATACAAGGGGAGATGTGAATTGGAGTTTGTGTTGGGGAGGGTAATTGATTTGGGTAGTTCGTGCAGCTCTGTTTCCCGTCATGCTGTGGTGCTGTACTGGTCAGCATATCTGCCTAGTAAGCAAGCCGGCACGGTAGCTCAGCGTGTTCGGTCAGAGGGCTAGCTGCCCTCTGTAGTAAAAAAACTGAGTTAATGGATTAACAACGAACTGAAACGGGTGTCTTTCGACGTCTGTCCAGAGCAAATACAACGAACTAAAACGAACAAAATGAGATTTTAAAAAAAAGTAAGCCAGAAGATCCGGGTTCGAGTCTCGAGTGCAGCAAAAAGTTTAGTTCACTTCTTCAGCTTCCAACGTTGTCGTAGATGAATTACAGACTTAAATATCCCCAGGGAAAATTTAATTTAAGACTGATAAGCTCAGACGTGTCAACACGAATTGTAGCAAACTGGTTATTTGCAGTGGGACTACAGGCAAGCACACCATGCCACAGCATCGACGTGCACAGTTCCAGTGGTGCTGTCAGGAGATGAATTAAGATGACTTGAATGATGGAATGGCGCTCCGTGCCGCGCGGGATTAGCCGAGCGGTCTAGGGGTGCTGCAGTCATGGACTGTGCGGCTGGTTCCGGCGGAGGTTCGAGTCCTCCCTCGGGCATGGGTGTGTGTGTTTGTCGTTAGGATAATTTAAGTTAAGTAGTGTGTAAGCTTAGGGACTGATAACCTTAGCAGTTAAGTCCCATAGGATTTCACACACATTTCACACAATGGCGCTCCGTGGTCTTCAGCGATGAACGCAGATTATGCATAACGCAATTGATGGTGTTTGCGGATACGACATAGACCTGGTGAGCGCTGTCTCGTAGATTGCAGTCGTCCAAGACACACCGGCTCCGCCCCAGGAGTTATGATCTACAGCACGATAAGCTACAACGGTGGTTCACCTCTGGTGTTTCTGCATGTGCTCTAATCAGCCCTCGGTACGTGCAGAATGTAGTTAGGCCCGCTCCTTTGCCGCTCTTGTAACATGAGGGTGATGTGTTGTTCCATCACGTTGATGCTCGCCCACACAATACCTGTGAAACTCGACGTGTTCTGTAAGACGTGTAGCAACTTCCCTGGTCAGCACGATCTCCGGACTTGTTTCCAGTCAAGAAGGTGAGGGAACGAAGGCACAAGAAGTGACTCGTGCTAATCGTCAGCCAACAACTCTTATAGAACTGCGTGAACAAGTCGAGCAGGGGTGGCATAACGTATCCAAGTATGATCGACCGGATGCCGGAGACAGTACCTGCATTACCGCCCTTGGAGGCTACACCATTTGCTAATATGGGTGTTTCAGCATGGATCGATCCCTGGTCCTCGGAACCGACTGTGCTGTTAATCTGTAAATGTAATCATTTCATGTATTCCATATGCAATGCTGTAACAACAAATCCTGAGTGAATTGGAAACCTCTAAGGGATCAATTTTTGTTTTTTTTTTAAACAGCAGTGTAGTTGGTGACCCATACAGATAACCTTACGAGTTCAGCAAACATTTTCCTCTGCGAACAACTCACTAATCAATGTGTGATAAGAGTATTTCCATTGATTAGAGCTTGTTTTTTATGACCCTTGCGGACGACCTCACTATAATAAATAGTTTACCCAGTGAAAGTGAAGCAGTACGGTTGTTAACCTACATGTCTAACTTTATAGCGAATGGTTGGAATTAAAGTGCAGCTACTCACAGAGTTTTAGTGTAGGCTGTAATTATTGAATTGCAGCAAGATTTGGTAGATATGCTAAGCAATTGATAGCGGGTATTGACTCCTCAGAAAAAGCTAATATTCTACTTTTAAAGAACGCACACACTATGTAGTCGGTAACTATCGGGCTGTATACCAATACGACCTCATCAGCATGTGGAGCGGTCGGACTTTTGCAGACCTCTATGGGAATAAGGCAGGCGGCTAGCACGTGCAGGAAGAAGATATCTGCAGCAGAGGAAGACAAAACTTAAGTACATGCGTTTGTATTTCAGTGAGTGAAGTATTTTGTATTTGACGACAGCGTCCTGAAGTATTTTGTATTTGACGACAGGGGTCCTTCTTCACAGAATTTAAACACCCTTGGGAGTGGAACTAGTTCAAAATGGTTCAAATGGGTCTGAGCACTATGCGACTTAACTTCTGAGGTCATCAGTCGCCTAGAACTTAGAACTAATTAAACCTAACTAACCTAAGGACATCACACAGATCCATGCCCGAGGCAGGATTCGAACCTGCGACCGTGGCGATCGCTCGGCTCCAGACTGTAGCTCCCAGAACCTCACGGCCACTCCGGCCGGCTAGTGGAACTAGTCACCAGAAGCCTACCACAATACTATTAGTTCTACCATCAAACTGAAACATTCTGGTGGTTGGAGAAAAAAAGTGAACACATCTAATGACTTAGCAACGCGCGTAAATCTTGAACAGGACGATATATTTCTGATATGAGCAATGAAATTTGCAGTGCTTGAATAACATAATATGAATGTTGCAGGCTTTGAAACCAGAGGTAGTTCATATGAACAACAATAAAAATAACGTATATGTTGATAACTTCAAGAACGAAAACCAACTGAATTTCACGTTTAGCATAATTAGCAACTATGAAAACGAAGAGATTTACGGCAACATATATGTAGACAGTGAACATTGCTTGATATATCAAATACATGACAACAGCTCTTTTTTCCTTTTCTTTTTGTCTGAACTGGTCCGGCCTGCCACAAATTCGTCACCTGTGTCAAATTCTTCAACTCAGAGTACCACTTCCACTCTACATCCTACATTATTTGCTATATGTTACCATATCTTTGTCTTCCCTACAGTTTTTACTCTCTACAGCCCCCTCTAGTATCATGTCGGTTATTCGCTGACGCCTTAACACATGCACTATCATCCTATCCCTACGCGCTGTAGTAATGGACTGCGCGGCTGGTCCGGGTGGAGGTTCGAGTCCTCCCTCGGGCATGGGTGTGTGTGTTTGTCCTTAGGATAATTTGGGTTAAGTAGTGTGTAAGCTTAGGGACTGATGAGCTTAGCAGTGAAGTCCCATAAGATTTCACACCCTTTTTTTATCCCTTCGCTTCTCTTTTTTCCCGGTTTTCTCACGGTCTATATTTCACTAGCATACAATGTTGTGATCAAAACGTACATTCTCAGAAATTTCTTTCCCAGGTTAAGGTTGATACCAGTAGACTTTTATTGGTCAGGAATGCCCTCTTTGCCTGTGCCAGTCTTGCTTCCCACGCCTTGTGTTATTTCACTCCAATGTAGCAAATTCTTTAAATTCGTCTACTTCGTGACCATCAATTTTGATGTTAAGTTTTTTTCTGCTCTCATTTCTTCTCATTGTCTCTGTCTTACTTCGGTTTACTCTCAATCTGCATTCTGTACTCATTAGACTGTTCATTCCACTCAACAGATCCTGTAATTCTTCTTCACATTCACTGCGAATAGCATTGTCATTAGTGAATCTCATCCTTGACATCATTTCATACTGAATTTCATTCCCACTACTGAACATTTCTGTTATTTCCGTCGTTCTTTCTTCTATGCAGAGATTGAACAATAGCGGCGAAATACTTCATCGCTGGCTCACATCCTTTTTAATCCGAGCACTTTGTTCTTGTTCATCGAAACTTACTGTCCCTTTCTATTTTTTATCAGAATTTTGAACACCTTGTACCGTTCCACACAGTCTAACGCTTTTTCTAGATCGACAAATTCTATTAGCGTATCTTGACTTTTCTTCAGTCCTGCTTCGTTTAATAAGGGCAGAGTCTCGTGCCTTTACTTTATTAAAGCCAAACTGATCGTCATTTATGAGATCCTCAATTTTCTTTTCCATTCTTCTGTATACAATTCTTGTCAGCAGCTTGCATGCACGTGATATTAAGCTGTGGCATAGTTTCCGCACCTATCTACCTTTGTTGTCTTCGGAATTGTGTGGACGATAATTTTCGGAAAGTTTGAGGGTTCATCACCAGTCTCATAAGTTCTACACATTTGAATAGTCGTTTGTTTGCCATTTCCCCCGATGATTTTGCAAATTTCGATAGAATGTTGTCTACCCCATCTGCTTTATTTAATCCAGAATTCCTTTAAGTTCTGAATGTAATACTCCATCCCCTGTCTCCCTTGTTGACTCCAGTTTCCTTTTCTATGAAATCAGGCCTTCCCCATACACAGGCCTTCAGTATTCTTTTTCCGTCTACTCGCTCTTTCCTCTGCGTGTAACTGTGGATTTCTCATTACACTGACAATGTTTCCACTCTTGCTTTTTAATTTCGCCCAAGGTTCTTTTGACTTTTCATATGCTGAGCCAGTCCTTTCGATGATCATTTGTTTTTAGATTTCTTCGCATTTTTCCTGCAGCCATTTCGCCTTGTGTGCCCTGCACTACCTATTTATTTCACTCCTAAGTGATTTATGTTGCTGTACTCTTGCCTTTACGTGAACATTTTGGCACTTCTTCCTATCGAAAATGAATTTTAGTATTTCTTCTGTTACCCAAGGTGTCTCTGGAATTATCTTATTTGTACCTACGTCAAACTGAGCAACATCTGTGATCCGTTAAAATATTCACTCCTTTTCAATTGTGCTGCCTATTGTAATACTCCTTATCGCAATATCCGCTCGTCTCATCTTTCCTCAGTATTTCAGTATCTTACTTCCTTTCTCATTAATTCTCTGGTAAGATTTTCTTAAACTTCATTCTACTCTTCAACGTTTCTAAATTATGATCTGAGCCTATATCTGCTCCTGGATACACCTTACAATCTAGTAACTGATTTCTGCATCTCTGACTGACAATGACGTAACCTAAGTATAATCTTCCCGGATCTCCCGGCCATTTCCAAGTATATCTCCGTCTCTTATCATTCTTGAACAGAGTATTCGCTATTACCAGCCGAAATTTATTGCAGAACTCAATTAGTCTTTCTCCTCTCTAATTCCTGCCATCAAGCCCATAGTCCCCCGTAACCCTCTCTTCTACACCTTCCCCTACAACCGCACTCCCTTCGCCCATGACTATTAGATTTTCGTCTGTTTTTACGCACTGAATTACCCGTTCAGTACCCTCATATGCTTTCTCTATCTATTCATTTTTTACTTGCAACGTTGGCATGTATAGCTGAACTACGTTATCGGTGTTGATTATCGTCGATTGTGATGAGAACAACCCTATCATTGCGCTATTCACAGTAGCTCACTCCCTGCCCTACCGTCATCTTCATAAAGAATCCTATTCCCGTTAAACCATTTTCTGTTACTGTTGCTCCTACCCCATAATCGTCTGACCAGAAGTCCTTATCTCCTTCCCATTTAACTCCACTTACAAGCAGTGTATTTAGATCGAGCCTTTGCATCCTCCTTTTACGATTTTCCAGCTTTCCTACTTCCTACTTTCTACTTCCTGCTTCTGACATTCCGTGCTCCGATTCGTAGAATGTTATCCCTTTCTCTCATGTCACCTCCCCCAGTGTGAATATCAGAGAGAACTGTATATATTTAATCTGCACGAAAGTAATGTTCATTATTTCGAAGAGATACTGTATGATTTACAGGTTTGTGATAAAGCCTCACCAGTATGTTGTACCCATATTTTTTCAGCAGCTGACTGTAGTTTTAAAATCTGATTTTCGAAACGGAGGAGTAAGTTAAATTCACTCTAATGTAATTATATAGACTAAAGTGGCAAAAATAATGGGATCTCGATATGCACATATTCAGATGGCAATAGTATTGCTTACACAAGGCATAAAATGGCAGGGCATCCGCAGAGCTGTCATTTGCAAATAGGTGATTCATATGAAAAAGTTGACGGCGTGATTATGACCACACGATAGAAATCAGCTGACTCTGAATGCGAAATGGTAGTTGGAGCTAAACGCATGTGACATTCCATTTCGTTAGGGAATTCAATATTCCGAGGTCCACAGTGTCAAGAATATGCCGAATATAACAAATTTCAGGCATTACCTTGGTTCAAATGGCTCTGAGCACTATGGGACTTAACATCTGAGGTCATCAGTCGCCTAGAACTTAGAACTACTTAAACCTAACTAGCCTAAGGACATCACACACTTCCATGCCCGATGGACGATTAGAACCTGCGACCGTAGCAGTCGTGCGGTTCTGGACTGAAGCGCCTAGAACCGCTCGGCTACCACGGCCGGCTCAGACATTACCTCTCACGACTTAAAAGGCAATGGCCTATGGCCTTCACTTCCGAACTGAGAGCAGCGGCATTTGCGTAAGGTTGTCAGTGCTAACAAACAAGTAACATTAGGTGAAATAACTGCAGAAATCAACGTTGGACTTACGACGAACGTGTCCATTAGCATTGGAATTTGGCTTTAATGAGTTATAGCAGTGACGACCGACGCTATTGGCCTGGTGATATGAGTCCCGATTTCAGTTGGTATGAGCTAATAGTACGGTTCGAGTGTGAAGCAAACTCAATGAAGCCATGGACCTAAGCTGTCAACAAGGCACTGTGTAGGCTGGTGGTGGCTCCATAATGGTGTGGGCTGTGTTTACACGGAGTCGACTTCATGTTGCCAAACAACGATGGTATTTTTGTGGATAACAGTGCACAATGTTACTGTGCCACAATCGTTCGCGATTGGTATGAAGAACATTCTGAAGAACACCCAACATCACCCGACATAAATCCAATCAAACATTTATGGGACTTGATCGAAATGTCAGTTCGTGCACAAAATCCTGCACCAGCAACGCATTCACAATTATGGACGGCTTATAGAGGTAGCATGGATCAGCACTTCTGCCAGGGACTTCCATCGACTTGTTAGGTCCACGCCGAGTTGCTGAACTCGCCGAGCAAAAGGAGGTCCCACACAATATTAGAAGATATCCGATGACTTTGGTCACCTCGCGTCTTTCTGGGTGTTGACTGTTTTGTGGACTGGCAAGACAGCCAATCCACTATCACGGGAGGCCGAAGGGCACGCGTTTAAGCTCACGCAGGATGGCGTGAGGTCTGGAACAGGACAAGGTCTTTATAGTAGCAAAAATAGTACGTAGCTACTGGAATACTTAACTTTAATCCATAATTGGTGAACATCGGTCTGACGGTACATGCATCACAAGATAAATAGCAGTTGATAATGGCGCCTTGCTAGGTCGTAGCAAATGACGTAGCTGAAGGCTATGCTAACTATCGTCTCGGCAAATGAGAGCGTAATTTGTCAGCGAACCATCGCTAGCAAAGTCGGCTGTACAACTGGGGCGAGTGCTAGGAAGTCTCTCTAGACCTGCCGTGTGGCGGCGCTCGGTCTGCAATCACTGACAGTGGCGACACGCGGGTCCGACGTATACTACCGGACCGCGGCCGATTTAAAGGCTACCACCTAGCAAGTGTGGTGTCTGGCGGTGACACCAGACTGCATTTACGAAAAAGTGATGTAATGGACATATACAAGCTGAGGAAAAGAATAAAATGTGACGATTGTGATATCGAATTAGAGTGGCTGGATAAGCAATCAGCATTCCAAAATAAAAATAATAATATTAAAAGCCAACGAGTATAACTTGATTGTTGTGTCATCTGTTTAAGACAAATTTTGAAGCAAAGTCTCGAGCTCTGAAAATAAGTTGCACACTTGCGTAACAGTATTTGATACCAAGATCTGGTGGCCGGCGGTTGTGGCCGAGCGGTTCTAGGCGCTTCAGTCCGGAACCGCGCTGCTGCTGCGGTCGCAGGTTCGAATCCTGCCTCGGACAGGGATGTGTGTGCTGTCCTTAGGTTAGTTAGGTTTAAGTAGTTCTAAGTTTAGGGAACTGATGACCTCAGATGTTGAGTCCCATAGTGCTCAGAGCCATTTTAAACCAAGTTCTGGTGAGAAATGTGTCTTTCATAATAACTACAAGAACAAGGGCTGCCACTTTGTAGGCGATGTATGTCATTTTGGAAACAACTGCGAAGAAATTTGGAGTACTGAAAACCGAGATTATGTCCTAGCTCTAAAGGAAACTGTGTGATTTTGCGTAACTTTGAATGAGAGTAAAGGACTTCATGTTGGTAAAAATTACAGACTTGACGGAAAGTTTATTTTGTGCCTGTTTGTGCATACAAACAAAAATTTCGAAAGTATGCCACTCTTTTAAGTGCTTCAGACGGATAAGTGAAACACGTATCACTTCATCTCTTTATTAGATTATCGCGTCTAGTAAGGTCGTCACTAACAAAACACAGTTCCCTTCTGTGAAAAAAGTTTGTGGTACATTTATAGTGAAGAAAAAGTAAAGATACATTTCGATGTCCACACATTCCAAGCTGCAAGTATTGAAAACAAAATCGTAAAATTTGAAAAGTGTAGAAATAAGGAAAAAGCTCTATTCGTTATTTATGGGGATTTAGAGTACGTGCCACAAAATGTTGCTACATGTACTCAAATTAAGGAGGTGTGTCATTCTAAGTCTGTTCATGTTCAAATTCATAGTGTTGCAATATCCATTCATTCTACTTATGATCAACATAATTCGTTTTTTCACTTGTATAGAGGGAAAGTTGTAAAAAGTGGTTTGCTGCAAAGTTATTTCAATCTTATCCCCATACGACAATAGGCGAGGAAATGTATTTCGCGAAGGTACACTGTTAAACATGATCGTTTTGGTGGTTAAGATGTTAATGGAGTGGCGAGGCATAATGTTGCACTGGCGTACTGACCTTCAAATCTTAGAACACGGTACACTTTCCGATCAACATCATTGAGACATTGTACTCATTCCCTAGATGCATTCGGTCCTCACTTAATTTTTAATGGATGGCAGTGCGCGACCGCATCTAACGTGCAGGTGGACGTGCTCATGGGTGGAGAGGACATTCAACGACTGGACTGGCCTGCCCATTCCTCCGACATCAATTCTATCGGGCACACGTGTGGAATGCTTGGGAAGCAGCACGTCCACATTCACCAACGACTGCCCCGCAGTTGTCAGTCGCCCTGGTGGAGGAATGGAAAGCCCTAGCACGAGAACTCCCTACCAACCTTTCGGCGAGCGTAGGAGCACGTTGCAGGCCAGGCCATGATGAACATACACCAGATTACGAACCATATCGCGCCTTTTCTAATGTCCAGAGGACCATCACAAATCGCTGTGTATAAGAGTGTCACTTCTGCTCGTCTCACTGTGTATTTCTTTCAGCTACCTTCTTTTCTGTACTGTATCAATTATTTCTATATGTGGTCCAAGTTCCATAGAGCTATGTTACGTGCCAGTGGAACATCATGCGAAAGTTACATGCGTCCGTAAGTATTGCACACCACTGTATAACCTGAACATTGCCTGAGAAGGCACTGGCACGTGGTATGTACAGTATTTTTTTCACATTCTGTTCATGACTTATTTAGCTGCACTTCATTACCTAAGAAGTAGTTTTATTGTGTAACCAGTTACCTATAATGCGGTATCAGCGAAGATAAATTAGAGTAATTATCTTGCTTATAGTGAAAGTCGCAGAGTACCTATCGGCCACGAATTTCTGAACCAACAACAAAATGCACAAACTTACAAAAGGCATGCCACTGAACGATTCGGTGGGCGTTGTCGTTACCAATAAACTGGTTCCTGTGTATAAAACTCCCTCAGATTAAAGCTATGTGCCGGACTGGAACATTTGCTATTAACACAGAATGCTTTACCGGCTCAAAGCCCCCTTACAGCTTAATTTCCACTACTACCTCATCTCCTACTTTCCAAGTTTCACAGAAGTTGTCCTGCATGCGATGCGGAACAAGCACTTATGGGAAAAAAGGATATTTCTACTTCCGTGTATTTGCGCGGACGCAACAAGCAAATATTTCATTAAAGATTACAAAAGGCGGTTACAAACAATTTAATCAACAATAACTTATATTAGTGACCCCCCTGATTACTGAACTCACTATCGTCATCGTGAGGAGTAGCGTTCAACGCCAGACAAGACATTCAGATGGAAGATAGGAGACAGGTATCGGGGAATGTGGGGTAAACTGTCATTGGTAAACTGGTGTTTTATTATTGCCACTGTACACTTGCCTGGGATTCAACAACAATCTAGTAACTGTAAACTAAGTGACTGCATATTCATTTGTCTTATTCCAGAGGAGAACATTAAAATAAAAACATACATGCGCTATTATGAGTAATTCAGTGTATCTGTGAACGTTCTTGACCTATTGCTTTGAAATTCTGACACAACGTTACATTCTAATATACATGTGTGTATTTGTGTGTCTATCTGTATCTTTTCATGATTTTTTTCTGTAACAAAGTTTCCCTATTATTAAATTTAGAAAAAAATTACGTACTACATACATTAAAAAATAAATGTATAAAACACACACGTATTCCAAGGAAATGCTGAGTCATTCAGGGTCTTCGTTTAAAAAATTTCGGAGCTCTGCGATTGGGAATATTTACAGTTTCTATGTAAGTACAAATTTAGATATTAGTCTCTAAATCTCAAATCTCCGAGAGTTCTTCATGGATTGTTTTGAAATTTTGCCACAACGTTGCATTCGAATAGTCTAGTGCTTTTATGTTCCTACGGAAACGCCATCTGGTATATATGTAATAAAAGGGAAAACGTTATAAAAATTAAATGTTGGTTTGTTCAAAATCGTTAATCTCCGCAAGTTCTTGACCTATTGCTTTCAAATTTTTCATTAACATTGAATTCTTATAGAGCGTATTCTTAGGTACCTAGTTCTTTAATGTAAGTAAATTTTTAAAACATATACACACATACACACACACACACACACACACACACACACACACACACAGCTACCGAAAATCTCAAAATGTACCTTTCCGATTCACTTCAAAATTTTGCGCATTACTGTAATAAACGCTTAGAAACATATAATCTATATACTTTTCAATATAAAAGCTGTTACCAAACAGGAAAGTTGAATTTAAGGCTTATTGTTTTATGGATATAATACTACTACACAATCTGAATTTTTAACAGCAATAAACAAGGCTCAAGGTCAGAATGAAAGGGAAAGAGGATATGGAGAGAGTGGTTGGAGAAAATGGATACAGAAAACAGGTAGGAGGAGATGGTTAGAGAGAGGGTGCAGGAGGTCAAGGGGAGAGAGAGGGGAAGGTGAAAATGGACAGAGAAAGGGGAGCAGGTGATGGACAGAGACAGCGGAGAGAAGGGGATTAGAATGAATATCCAGTTCATAGACGCTCTTGTGAACCCTTATTACTTCATGTTCTCAAACAGGGCCCGTGAAACCCTTGTTACTAGTAACTAGCTCACAGTCAATTTGTTTGGATAGTCGTCGAAGAAGCCAATTTATGTTCCACTCGTATGCACCTGTGTCCTTCAAATGAGGGACCGTAGTGCAGAGGCAGTCTTAGTGGTAGGCGGTGCGTGGACTGATTAGGAGCTTGGTTGTGGACTAGAAGGGCTCTGAGATACTGATGACAATTGTTTCAGAGCTAAACAGAAAATTTTAGTCTTGCGGGGTAGTGTTACTGAAAATCACGCATTCCGACTGTGTGAAGACAATTAGTTTAAATAAATGTGATATAATTTCAGTGAGGTTCTAACAGTCCAGGTGCTTGAAATTTTATTGTTCACATCAGTTTAGCCAATAAAGATATCTATAGCACTTAAACCATTTTAATTTATTATAACAGTTCGGCTGTTGTCATCATCAAATGAAAACACAGAATTAGTAAAACAAAGTTCTGTGTTAGCTGCAAAGAGCTAACGCCCTCTCCCCCCTCGCGGTCCTCCCACCAGGGATAGCCTCTAATGCAACTGACGATGAAGATTGTTTTATGAGTTCTACATTTCGATATGATGACGGCAGCAGCCGAATCGTAGCAATGACTGAAAACGTGTTATGCGATCTAGACGATTTTATTCACAAAATTTATTATTGATCACAGTCTGCCGCGGGGGGTTAGCCGAGCGGTCTCAGGTGCTGCAGTCATGGTCTGTGCGGTTGGTCCTGGCGCAGGTTCGAGTCCTCCCTCGGGCATGGGTGTGTGTGTTTGTCCTTAGGATGATTTAGGTTAAGTAGTGTGTAAGCTTAGGGACTGATGACCTTAGCAGTTAAGTCCCATAAGGTTACACACACATTTGAACATTTTTGATCACAGTTTCGATACAGATATTTATTTGCTTCATCAATGAACTTTAATTAGTGTATGAGAGTATTATTTTTTGTATTTTATTTGACAAATACTTTCAATCAGGTAGAAGTCATCTGTAGATCAGTAAACGTGACACAAAATGTGCATATAAGCTGAAGCAGTTAAAGTGATTAAAAAATATAAGGAATGGCATCTATATCAATGTAAAAAGCCTATGAAATGAGAGATGGTTACTATCGCCATAGGTTAACATTCCTGTGTTAATAGAGCTAATAGAACAATATAATATAACTTGAGTTACCACAGGCAGCGTCAGAAAATATAATAGAAAACAAACTGAAAGACAGTCAATATACAATCAATTGAAACGAAGAATGAAGTAGCATGTTTTGAAAACGTTTGTTCTTCAATTTTATTATGCATTAAAATTTTTGGGTTTACCATTATTAGCTGAAATTTTGTTCGATTATTTCTAAGATTGTATTGTCACATGTACAGCGTCCGCCAGAAAAATGAATACACTCTTTGTCAGGCTCTATGGGGATATCGATTTTGTCGTTCGATTTGAGTTACAAGTGTGTTGTAGTATGGTCTTTGGCTCAACAGATGTTAGTACTTTCATCTCGGTATTGAGAAAACAAGGTGTCTGGAGCAAGCCTGACGTTCGAGCAACGAAAATATATTGTGAAGCGGTTTTTCAAGTTTGATAATGCCGTTGAAGTTCAACGTCAGTGGAGGCGGGAGTTTGAAACAGAACCGCCAACCCCCCTAACAATTAAACGCATCATTGACAAGTTTGAATTGCATGGAACGATTTGTGGTATTCACAAAGAAAGATCAACTACTAGTCCTACTTCGTCGGCTCTCATGTTGGAAACGTTTGTTAATTCTCCACAGAAGTAAGCTAAGCAATGTACACGTGAAGTGGGGGTTAGCTGTACAAGTGTATGAAGAATTCTGAAAACTGCCAAGAGGAAAGTTTACAATCCATGATTACTGCACGTGATTAATGATGACGATCCTGATCGTCGAATTCAATTTTGCGAATGGTATCTGCCAATGGTAACTGATGATGAACAATTTGTGACGAAGGTAGTGTGGAGTGACGAGGCACAATTTAAACTCAATGGAACGGTGTATCGGCATGACAGTGTGTACTGGACATCAGAAAATCCGCATGTTTATTTGGATAAAGCGGTCAATCTAACAGGGGTTCATGTGTGGTGTGGACTATCATTTAGGGGCTTAGTAGGACCCTTTCTCTTTGATGCTACTGTCACTGGAGAAGTGTACCTGGAAATGTTACGCACATCAGTTTTTCCAGGTAGACGTGCACTTTATCGAACTGATTAAGAGGTCTTCTGCCAACAGGACGGGGCGCCACCACACTACCACCTAGCCACACGAGCTTTCCTGGATGACGGTATTTCAAGGCATTGGATTGGACAAAGAGGGCCCATTGAGTTCCCACCACGGTCGCCAGATCTAACACGTATGGACTTTTACTTGCGGGGAACTGTGAAAGATAAGGTCTATCGACATAGGCCACGCACGCTGGAAGAACTTCAACAGGACATTACAGCGACATGTGCAGCGATATCCACTGTAACACTGACTGACGTAGTTGCGGCGATTGCTCGTCGTTCTGTTGATGTGTATAGCCGCCAACGGTGAACATTTTGAACATTTAAAGTAACCATGTGCTGAACTGAAGGTTACACAATATGTGTGATCAATTATTAAATGCAAAATAAACACATAAGTAATACTTTTCGTTCCTTAAAGTGTGTATACATTTTTCAGGCGGACTCTGTATATTGTTCTACGATGATATTAAGTTGAAAGTTATCTAGTATTTTTCCAAACATGTAGCATTGCTTCAACTTTTGATTATATATTTTAGGTAATGCACACACAAAAACTCTCTACAGGTCGTAAATCTAGAAAATATATCTATTTGGTATCTTAAGTACAATTATTCACAGACTTTCAACATGGGTTGTACAAAGCTATCTCTATCGACATGTATCCTATTTTGCATCGCATCCCTTATGAACATCCACACCTCTGGTCTTATACTCTGAGTTGTTTATGTAGTATCTGACGGCCTGTTGCAACTGTGCCTTCACATCTCTTACACAACCTTTGTACTTCCTGTTGATTACGGATTGTCTGTTGGGTATCCATTTTTTTGAGTGTACCAGATAATCTGTAATAAGATAAAGTAGAAGAGCCGTATGAAATGGTTGGCTGGGAGATCCCGAAAGACATTTTCAGTCGCCTAAATGAAAAAAGTTTTTCTGACCTTCGTGCACAATAGTACCCTCCTTTTGCCAAATGTGAGAGTTGAGTGTTTTAAATATGTCTGGTAGGAGTAAGTGACTGTAATGTGTGTGTGTGTGTGTGTGTGTGTGTGTGTGTGTGTGTGTGTGTGTAGAGTGATACCACGTATGTGTTGCATGATGGTAGTGCCATGTATGTGTTGCATGATGGTAAGAGAAAGGGGAGGGTGGAACCAGGTGCTGACATGCGTACTCCTCTTGAATGGCATCATGTGTGTCGCTGAACAGAAGTCCTCCTCCGACGGACGGACCACCATTAACCGTGTCATTTGCCCTCACTTCATGAGACAGTGCGGAAGGGTTTGCTTTAAAAGCAGGATATTACCGAGCGAGGTGGCGCAGTGGTTAGCACACTGGACTCGCATTCGGGAGGACGACTCTTCAAATCCATGTCCGGCTATCCTGATTTAGGTTTTCCTTGATTTCCCTAAATCGCTCCAGAAAAATGCCGGGATGGTTCCTTTGAAAGGGCACGGCCGATTTCCTTTCCCATCCTTGACACAATCCGATTCGGTTACACGATAAATCAGTCTAATCTAAAAGCCGTAAATTCAACTAAATACCTAGGTATTATAGTTACGAACAACTTAAATTGAAAAGAACACATAGAAATTGTTGTAGGGAAGGCCAACCAAAGACTGTGTTTTATTGGTAGGTCACTTAGAAAATGTAACAGACCTACTAAGTAGACTGTCTACACTACGCTTGTCCGTCCTCTTTTAGGATACTGCTGTGCGGTGTGGGATCCTTAGCAGATAGGACTGACGGGGCACATCTAAAAAGTTCAAAGTTCAAAGAAAGGCAGCACCTTTTGTATTATCTCGAAATATGGTAGAGAGTGTCACAGAAATGAAACAGGATTTGGGCTGGAAATCATTAAAAGAAAGGCATTTTTCGTGGCGACGGAATCTTCTCACGAAATTCCAGTCACCAAGTTTCTCCTCCGAATGCGAAAATATTTTGTTTACACCGACCTACATGGGAGAAACGATCACCACGATAAAATAAGGGAAATCAGAGCTCCTACGGAAAGATATAGGTGTTCATTCTTTCCGCGCCCTATAAGAGATTGGAATAACAGAGACATGTCCGAAAGAACAGACACCGTATCCATATAAGTATACAGTTCTGGCAACACCGGCCATGACCTTCTTCTTCTGTGTGGATGCACACATATTCCCCGAACTCTTATGGGACTTGGTAAGAATGTATTCCACTAGTAATGAGTGTGTTGGGGTGGAACACTACGAATGTAGTGTGTGGACATATAAGGTGAGAATGTGGTGTCGCAGGAGGAGTGCGCGAGACAGTCCCTGCAATCGCACGATCCTTCGTGCCCTCGTTGGCTCCGCTGGGTAGAGCGTCTGCCATGTAAGCAGGAGATCCCGGTTTCGAGTCCCGGTCGGGGCACACATTTTCACCTGTCCCCGTTGATATATATCAACGCCCGTTAGCAGCTGAAGGTATTAATATAATTCTAATTGTGAAGATGGTTCGATGAACCCTCTGACAGGCACTTAAATGTGATTTGCAGAGTATCCATGTAGATGTAGATAGAAGTAGGTGGTGTTCCGACTCTAATGGCCTCGATGTCGACCGGACGTTAAATCCAAAAATCCTTCCCTCTTCCTTCCTTCCAGGATACTAGCGCGAAGTCCGGTGATCAGGAACTTTATGTCACAGCTCTTCCTCCCCTTTGCCGGAAATGCAAATGTAAAGCACCCAACAGGACGTGACGTAACCGCCCTAGTACTGGCCACATCCGACATTGCTTAATTTCGCTGATCTGATGAGAACCCGTATATTTAACGAGCCAAGGCTTTTGGCTTATAATAAGGCACAAACATCTTTCACTCTCTTTGTAAATTAGGTAATAATAATAATAGTAATATTGTGGTTTGTCGCTTTCATGTTCCGCTGTTCTGATATGAGATAAAAAGTGTGTTAATCACTTTACCATGTCGCAGATGTTTGGTTAGTGCTCGTATTAGTTATATACACCGTGGATATGGTTCATAACCGAAACAGATTTAGTAAAGTAAATGTAGGAGACAACGGTCATGCACTTCCTAAAATAAAAGATACGAGGAGATCACAAAAATTAACTTACGTGATTTTGTAGGGAGCACATTGTGCTCGTGTGGGAGCGATCTAGATGGTTGTACAACAATAAACTGGTAGCCAAGATCGTAGGAATTCTTTTTATTCCATGATTACCGGTTTCGGCGAAACTAAAGCAGCCACCATCGGATCTTAGGACACGTACAGGTTACAACATCAAGGCAGACAATGGTGGTATTAATAGTTGCCTATAACACGTAGGCCTTACAAAATTGTCATACGTAGGCGTCCAAGAGAGATGACATTATAAATGTTTAAGTGTCTTCATCACAACTACCTTGCGCTTGTGTGTGATGGAGACACTTACTATTTATAATGTCCTCTTTCTTGGACGCCTATGTTCTACGTATGACAATTTTGTTTGGCCTACGTGTCATAGGCAGCTATTAATTAATATCACCATTGTCTGCCTTGTTGTTGTAACCTGTATGTGTCCTAAGATCCGATGATGGCGGCTTTAATTTCGCCGAAACCGGTAATCATGAACTAAAAAGAACTCCTGCGATCTTGGCTACTAGTTTATTGTTGTATAACTTACATGACGCTGACTGCGAGGCCTTACATAGTTATTACGAAACACATTATTCAGAATTCGTCTCTCAGACGTCTGGAGTGGTAACGAATCATGTCAACAATGGTACGGCACATCTTCGGGAATGCAGGAGAATGTTTCCTTTCCTACGAAAGCCCCTCATTTCATCATAACAAATTTGTGTTGCGGAATTGTTGCCTGTGTAATCCTCCCCTGTCGGTTGTGCAACAATTAACACGTCTTCTGCTGCGACGTCAGAGGCTCCCGCTGGCCCAGGGCGACGTCGACCTGAGCAGTGTGTGTGTGCGTGTGTGTGTGTGTGTCGGAGGGAGCACGCCGGCCTGTGGGGACGGCTGTGATGGTGGTCCCCGCCGCTGCTGCCGTCTGCTTGATATGAGAACCACGGGCGACGCCGCTAAACACAGGGGCACGTCTCTGTTAAGCGCTATCGCTTGCTTCGTTATTAGACTGTCTTGACTACGACGGAACAGACAGCCACGTTCCCAGTCATCGAAGATTTACCCAGCAGCTTACATACTTAAAACGTCCACAAGAGTGACAAGAATACACTGATGTGGTCGGATAATAATACAGCATAGGCTCAAGGACCTCTTTAAAATTTGTAGAATCTAAAACTCATTGACTGAAAGAAGTTTTGTTTTATTCTATGACCTGTTTCGCTCTACAAAGCGTAACAAAAATGTACGGCACAAATTGCAGATCACATTCCTCATATGTAGATGAAGAAATTATGTTACATGAATATGCGTATGGAAAAGCTGTTTCCATGTTACAACTCTTCAAATGGCTCTGAGCACTATGGGACTTAACATCTGTGGTCATCAGTCCCCTAGAACTTAGAAATGCTTAAACGTAACTAACCTAAGAACATCACACACATCCATGCCCGAGGCAGGATTCGAACCTGCGACCGTAGCGGTCACGCGGTTCCAGACTGAAGCGCCTAGAACCGCATGGCCACACCGGCCGGCTTACAACTCTTCCCCCATCTCACTAACCATGGGAAACTCACCAGAATACCGTGTGCGACTCTTGCAGCTCTTTCTCACAGGAGATGTTCAGTACATTGATACATGCGTAAACCCGCCGTCAAATTGAATCTCGGATGCGCTGATGTATCTCTGGAGTATTGCGTATGGTTTCGCAGCCTTAGTTAATACGGGCGAGAAGACTCTCAACATCTTGTACTGTGGTTTCATACACAGGAGCTTTCAAATGCCCCCGAAAATAAAAATCCTGTTGGTTTAGGTCCATAGAGCGTGAACATCAGGTAATTAGTCCATCTCTACCTATTCATCTGCCATCGAATTTGTTTTTTAGAAGCCGACGACACCAACACTAAAATGAGGAGGTGCTCCATCGTTCATGAAGTATATGTTTTGTCACACAGCTAAAGGCACACCTGCTGACAGATCAAGTAGAAAACTCCCAACGACATTATGACAACTTTTTCCGTTTAGCCTGGGTGGAAGAAAGTGTGGTCCCACCAAACAGTCACCAACATTGCCGGTCCAAACATTGGCGGTGCACAAAGTAACCAGATATCATAAAGACTGCATGTTCCCTATGATTCTAATATTCTGTTCTTGGGTGTTTCCCGTAATCAATGAACTGGAGAAAATGAATTGTCACATGGAAACAAAGCGTTTCAAAACCCATCTTCATACAACGTTATTTCTTCGTCTAAGTGTAAGAATTGTGTCCTGCAATTTTGCTGCACATTTTTGTTACACCCCGTATGTACTCTTAAGAGACCAAAATAACGCACATAAATATCAATTGTAGCTCTACATTAATTAACACTGCACTGGAAATATTATTTTTATTAATTACATCAGGAGCAGCTAAAACCGACTTTACAGTTACAGTGTTTACTGGCAAACATTAATGCAACTTCCATCATCAGATCCTTTTATCCAGGAAGAATTACTGTCCACGAGAAAATACAGGAAATGACAGTTGAAGCTGAAATTTGCGGTAAGTTCCTATGGGATTAAACTGCTGAGGTCATCAGTCCCAAGGCTTACTAAATCTACACTCATGCTCATAAATTAAGGATATTGCTGATACATGGTGGAACAACACTCTGAGGGCGGTTTGCGGGTTAAAATCACCTCGGGGTATGACCATGCGGTGCATTTAACCTGCGATCGTCGCAAGGTGGCGCTGGCAGCAGTCCACATACGCAGAGGTGTGTTGGTCCATGTCAGAGCACGGTGCAGCGAGTAAGCTTGCAGACGTCTTCAGACGTGCTAATGGTGACTATGTGTTGAAAATGCCTCAAAGAACACATATTGATGACGTTATGAGGGGTAGAATACTAGGGCGACTGGAGGCTGGTCAAACACAGCAGGTCGTAGCACGGGCCCTCCGTGACCCACAAAGTGTGATCTCAAGATTATGGGAACGATTCCAGCAGACAAGATGCAAAAAATGGTTCAAATGGCTCTGAGCACTATGGGACTTAACTTCTGAGGTCATCAGTCCCCTAGAACGTAGAACTAGTTACCTAACTAACCTAAGAACATCACACGCACCCATGCTCGTAGTAGAATTCGAACCTGCGACCGTAGCCGTCGCGCGGTTCTAGACTGTAGCGCCTAGAACCGCTCGGCTACCCGGCCGGCCCTTATGTTGCAAAAATATGGTTTAACTGCCGACTGGTGGTGGCTGCTGAGTCCAAATTTCTACCATACAGGGGAAAAGTGAATAGCCATCTGTTACTAACATCCGATTACGTCGTAGAAATGCTTCCACAAAGTCCATGTAGAGGCAATCGGAGGGACCTTGTGGCTGTGGCCAGTAATGGAACTTGTAAAGTGTTGCTGGCTGAGATTTGGTGCAAAACCTAACGGAATGCGAGCATAGTGGTGTTGTCTTGCTTTATACTGGAATTCAAGTTGTTTGTTCTGCATACACCCCAAACATCTCCCTTCAAGTCTTCTGCAATAATTACACGGTCGCCTTCTGTGGCATCCTATAACGTGATACACACTTTATGCTGCTGACGATTAAGAACAGTCTATTTGTATCCTGACGTCTTGGTCGAAACTCTTGCTTGTGTAATACGGAATATTTATGCGGTGGTCTGGTCGGTTGTCTACTTGCCAACAGACCAACAAACGAGAGGGAAGGCATGAAGCGCCACACCTGGCTCACTGACAACAAGGATAAAGGCTGCATTGACACGGTGAGCTGTGGATCTTTATGTTATCTTTCATTGGCCGTTACTCAAGAACGAGAACTAATGAAACAGGCTTTTTGAAATGCGTCTCTGCGCCATCAGCTGTACAAATAGACCTTTATTCCATATCGGTTTTGGTTAAATAATCATCTTCAAAGGAGGAAAATCTGTACAATGATGAGCCAAATCTTCAAATTAACTCCAGTTATACGTTCATATAACTGCTGCACAAACTCAGATATGGGTTTGGCTGTGTATTCTGCGATATGTTAATCAAAGCAAATATTACCAGCAGCTGTTTGTGGCTGATGACCATCTCGCTCTACCAGGCACACGATATGCTTGGCTGTTTGCCACACTACACAGTTGCAGCCACTTGCAACACGTGTCTTTTCTGGTGGTGTACAGCTACACGTCTGCAGTAGTCAACTTGATCTACTTGACAACTGCCATTCAGTTGATACTGCATATTGAATCTTGACAGTGACACAATTCAACGCCGAAGAAGTCTCCAGTGAGGCAGTGGAACCAATACCCACCCACTGACCAACTCCGAACATTGCTGCTTAGACAGTGCGGTAAACAGAGTATGGTATGATAAAGAAAGACGCGTATGTCACACTCAAGTTGTCGAGATTTTGAGATGCCTACGGTGTATCATAAGCACTACCGGGACAATGTCCCCAAACACATAAAAGGCAGCCGAAACAAAAGTTTGACAAACGGGGGTCATGTCGCCTCTGCACTGACCGATACCGTGCGATCGGCGGAATAGTGTCAGTAACATCGCCACCACTGTGCGGAACGCATTTTTACCAGAGTGTACAGAGGCAGATGTACCGCACACCACTGACACGTGGAATCTATATAAAATTTTGGTTATCACCACGAAAAGATAATGGTATGTGATAAAGTATTAGTTTGTTTGCAGGTGCACATCTGCAGTCCTACCGCACAATGATCTACCTACACAACAATACCGTAGTACGCTGCTAGAGGAGCCAAAAGAAAATGCCACAGCCCACTAGCGTAATGTAGTACTGTGCGGTAATTCGCTTCCTGCATTTGAGAGGTAATGACGCTGGGGCAATACACACTGAGTTGATGGAAGTGAACGGCTGAATAGATCACAAAAAGTATTTTTATCTGTTTGATATCATGTGTTATCTGGAATTTTATTGCAATGTGAAAGGCAAAGTCCTAACCATGTATGTAATTTTTCTTGAAGCGTTTGTTAACAATTCTGTCAACAATTGTGATACATATATTATTCAGCCAGAACATTACGACCACCTACCTGATAGCCGTTATTTCCAACTTCGGCACGAATAACAGCGGCGACGCGTCGATGCATGGAACCAGTCAGGCCTTGATAGGTCACTGGAGGTAGTTGGCACCACATTTGCATGCGCAAGTCACCTATTTCCCGTAATTTCCGGGCAGGTGGGGCGAGAGCTCTGGCGCCATGTTAAATAACATCCCATGTCTTTCCAATAGGGTTCAGATCTGGCGAGTTGTGGCGAGTTGGGGGGACCAGCACATCAATTGGAACTCGCCACTGCGTTTCGCCAACCACTCCATCACACTCCTGGCCTTGTGACATGGCGCATTATCTTGTTGAAAAATGCCGCGGCCGTCGGGAAATATGAGCGTCCTGAGAGGGTACACGTGGTCTGCAACCAGTTACTACACTCCTTGGCCGTCATCATGCCTTGCGCGTGCTCCATTGGACCCATGGATGCCCGCATGAATGTTCCCCAGAATGTCCCGCAGTACAGGTGTCAAGGAGCTGTTCCCAGGGAGACGACGGAATCGCGCCCTCCTATCGGCATGATGAAGGTATTGGTACTCATCAGACCACGCAACGCCCTGCCACTGTGCCAAAGTCCAGTGCCGATGCTTACGCGCCCATTTCCCGTAGTTGTCGATGTCGTGGTGTTGACGGTGACACATGCATGGGTCGTCGTCGGCGGAAACCCGTTGTTAGGAGTGTTCTGTGCACTATGTGTTCAGACACGGTTGTACTCCGCCCAGCATTAAAGTCTTATGTCAGTTCTGCCACAGTTCGCCGCCTGTCCTGTTTTACCAAACTGCCCAGCCTACGCCGTCCGACGTCTGTAAAGAGAGGGACCGCCCAACCCCGCGACGTCTCGACTTGGTTTCATCGTGGTGTCGCAACATGACACATGACACTCACGACAGCACATCTCGAACCCTCAACAAGTCGTAGAGTTTTCTAAATGCTCGTGCTAAGCCTCTGGGCCATCACAATCTGCCCTCGGTGAAGCTCGGATAGAATGTGCGCCTTTCCCATTCTACACACGGACAGCACGCTCATTGATACTACATGCACAATTTGTGTGTGTGTGACTAGCAGTCATTCCTCGTCAGGTAACGCTGCTGTTGCCTGGACGGGTTTATCCCGATAATAGGTCAGTGGTCATAACGTTATGGCTGATCATTGTATGTTTGGCGACTGGTTTCGAACCAATAATTTTCAATTCTTGCCTACTGAGGCTGCACTGAAAGCTTCTCGTCTTAATCGATAGGCCAGACTTGAAAATGAGCCAGCGGGTTCGAAAATAATCGCCAAACATACGACTTGCCAACTGTTGACGAATTCGTTAATAAACACTTCATGAAATACTACAGTTTTGAGCATGGCTGTCTTTCAGCAAGTGCGTATAAGTTTGATCGAAGAAACAACACAGCCAACCCGTTGCAAATAATTTTATAACACACAGACCTACGTTTCGACACCTCTAACGATGTCAGAATCAGAAGGAAATTTTAAAAATTAAAAATTTTCCAGTCTTTAGTATATATACCTTGCAACGAACAACATCTGCTGTTGTCATCGCAAGGTATTCGCACCGAAGACTGGAACATTTTTAATTTTTGACTTGAGCTTATTTGCTCGAAACTCTATTGCCTTCTCGCAATGTAAATTTACGGTTGTTAAAATCTCATTTTGATGAAGACATCCATAGCGGTGCCGAAACTTAAGTCAATGCGTTAGTTATTCTTCCATGTTTCACGAAATGTTAAAAATGGTGCTGGTTACTGTCAAAAAAATGTTGAAACTAAAAAATGCGTGTGTAACGTTTGTTATATGTAGCAGTGCATTTATTAAGTGGCACTCCTTTCTGGTATTGGCCTTCTGCAGCTCAGCGAATTTAGTCTTGTGCTGCCCGACCTAGCCTAAAACTCAGATTTACGTTAAACTGATCAGAATAGACCGTGCAGAAGTTGTCCCAGCAACGACGCAACTCTAGACTGGAATTTTGTAAGCATTTTCCGTTCTAGGAAAATCTCAAAAGGAGGAAAGCACTTTTCACGTGGTTAAAAAATCACCCAGAACATGGTAAGTGTTGGTCAGTTTTCTTGTTTTGAACAAGACAAGGGTCACCGTCCGCGGGGTACTGCGACTGCTCACGCCCATTTAAAAGGTCCTCCGATCCGAGGCAGCAGCGAAAATTTTACAACTGTCTCTGGTGTACCTAAATTACAAGCCATCAAACGGCTATGAACAAGTGCTGGGTGTGTCACTATGGCCGCGAGATAGAGGAGTAAAGCAAGCAGGGGCAAGTGATGCTGGATCGAAAAACTGTGGGAGGAGCGTTTCTGCTCCAAGACGCCCCACCCCATCTGAACAGGATCAATCGCACATGCTGCTTCGTCGGACTGTCAAATTTCTTATCACATACCGTATTCACCTGTCGTGGCAAACGGAGAGGTACAAATTTTCCTTCCAACTTTCCTGCCCGTATCTCCACCACAACCATTAAAGCAGCTCAACTTTCCGCAACGGTGATACATCGGTACATATGTACTGAAGCCAACTTGGTTTTCCACAGGTCTGGCAAGTTTCACTGGACCCATTCAACCTGTTGCACATGACAACAGGTGGCGCTATCTGTCCAATGTGACAACATAATATATGTTTGCGTAGGTAGTTTCACTGTACCTCATTTATCGTTAAGGTGGGGGCAGCAAAATGAACCAAACATAAAGAAGACTGAGGAGAAATTAATAATTGTGGAATATACAGGGTGAGTCACTAACTATTGAAACCAAGAATAGCTCCGAAATTATGACAGGAGCCGAAAAGTTTGTAGGAGAATTACATGGGACAACGGGGACCATAACATGACGTTAGTTTTTTTTGTTGCTAGGCGGGATCTTTTCAGAGATATGAAGGTGAACTTTGTTTTTTATATGGGATGCTATAGTTTGGTACTTATTGTCTGATAGCGGCTGGCGAGACGAATCCAATGATGTGTAACAGTAATGTGAAATGATAATTAAATGGACACCCTAGCTGTAAACAGGCGTTGATGAACTTCATTGGGTACATGTTGAAAATGTGTGCCCCGACCGGAACTCGAACCCGGGACCTCCTGCTTATACGGTAGACGCTCTATCCATCTGAGCCACCGCGGGCTCAGAGGATAGTGCGTCTGCAGGGACTTATCCCTTGCACGCTCCCCGTGAGATCCACATTCCCAACATGTCCACACCACTACATTCGTAGTGCGCCTAATAGATGTTCTTTCGGGAACAGATACTACCGTCATATATAATTAAAAAATATGGCTCCCCGGCCATTGACCTTCTTGTGCGAACTCACACGCTATGCCCGAACTCGTACGGGACTTGGTAGATTAATCTGCCACGAGTAATGAGTATGATGGGCAAACATCTATTAGGCGCACTACGAATGTAGTGGTGTGGATATGTTGGGAATGTGGATCTCACGAGGAGCGTGCAAGGGATAAGTCCCTGCAGACGCACTATCCTCTGTGCCCGCGGTGGCTCAGATGGATAGAGCGTCTGCCATGTAAGCAGGAGATCCCGGGTACGAGTCCCGGTCGGGGCACACATTTCCAACATGTACCCAATGAAGTCCATCAACGCCTGTTTGCAGCTAGGGTGTCCATTTAATTATCATTTCATTTCTAGCATAGCTGCATGGACATCCACGGTAACTGTTCTTTCGGGAACAGATACTACCGTCATATATAACAGTAAGGTCATTGGAGGTCAACGAAGGTCACAAAGGTGGCATGAACGTCTATTTATAGAGTTTTCGAAGTGATGACCACTGGTATCAGTGCAGTGCTGCGATGTTCTTACCATGGTATTCCTTATCACATCGGCACTTACTGAAGCACATGCTCTGACAAGTCTCTCTCTCTCTCGCATATCCTAAAGTGTAGTGGGAACGTCTTTATAAAGAATGTCTTTTACGAATTCCCACAAGGAAAAATCCAGAGGCGTCAAGTCTGGTGAGCGAGCCGGCCACGACACTTCTTCTCCGGGTCCAATCTGTCGATTTAGGAATTGTCTCTGCAGCTCATTTCTAGCCATCAGTGAAAAATGTGCCGGACACCCATCGTGTTGATACCACATTCTGTTCCTTGTTCCTAAAGTTATTTCTTACAATAACAGACCTAATGTTTCTTGCAGGAATGTGGTGTACTTCCTCCCATTAAGATTTCCTTCGATGAAATACGGGCCTATAATTCTGTCTTCCAAAATCCCACACCATACATTCATCGACCACGGTTTCTCATTTGCAACTTGCCGCAGCCAACATGGATTTTCAGTTGCCCAATAATGCATGGCATGCTGATTAAAATTTCCATGGCTCGCGAATGTAGCCTCGTCGATAAATAAAATCAGATTAATAAATGTGTCATCCCTCTGAATCTGAAGTTGAGCCCATCGGCAGAATTCAGTGCGACGCATATAATCTGTACCAGTTAACCCTTGGTGGAGACTGATATGGTAAGGATGATACTCATGGTGATGAAGAAAAACACTACTCTGGCTAATGCCAGATTCCATTGCGATTTGACGCTCAACACAAAGATCTCGAACCGCAGTGGCAAGAGTACCAATTTCCGTTTCCTCGTTAGTAACATTCCTTTGCCTTATAATTCCCGATGCGTTAAGGATCCAGTTGTCCTCAATTTATGATACACACATTTAAACGTACGACAAGTAGGGTCGGCCGCTGTGGCCAAGCGGTTCTAGGCGCTTCAGTCCGGAACCGCGCTACTGCTACGCTCGGAGATACGAATCCTGCCTCGGGCATGGATGCGTGTGATGTCCTTAGGTTAGTTAGGTTTAAGTAGTCTAGGGGACTGATGACCTCAGATGTTAAATTCCATAGTGCTTAGAGCCATTTGAATCATTTGAACGACGTGTAGGGTGAATACGTTGAGGATACCTTTCAGCGTAAAAGTCTCTAGCTGTCATTGAATTTCACTGGCGTTCTTCGTAAATGAGAAGCATATCGACTTGTTCTTCGAATGAAAACATCATTCACATTCGCTTGATTCGACGACACTAGTCTTACCGTTCCTATCAGTGTTGTACTGCGAAACCGTCGAATGGTGTTTACACGTCAATGGCACGTTAGATGGATACGCCGTATTCGGCGAATATTTACTATTTGCACGATATACGAGAGACAATCGTCAGAGCATGTGCTTCGATAAGTGCCGATGTGATAAGGAATACCACTCAGTCCATGATAAGAAGATTGCAACACTGCATTGATATCAATGGTCATCACTTGGAACACCTGTAATTGGACGTTCATGCCACCTTTGTGACCTTCGTTGACCTTCAAAGAACTTACTGTTACACATCGTTGGATTCGTCTCTATAGCCGCTATCAGAAATTAAGTACCAAACTATAGCATCCCATATAAGAAAACAAAGTTTACCTTCATATCTCTGACGCGACCCCACCTAGCAACAAAAAACAACGTCATATTATGGCCGCCGTTGTCCCATGTAACATCTGTCCCACAAACTTTTCGGCTGCTATCATACTTTCTCAGCTATTCTAGGTGGCATTAGTTAGTGACTCACGCTGTATATCAGTTACGAAACAGAGCTCAAGTACGGCAGCGGAAAAGTTATCTGCGTTTATAAGGCAGCTACAAATAAATACACTCATTCGGAAACCACTAGTATGTTACGAAATGCTTGTAAATTTGGCGAGCAGATTCCTTACTCCACAAATATTTTGAAAGAGGATTAAAACTTAGTGGCTGACAAGTGTGACGAAATGTGTACTAAGACCTTGAGACGGTTTAGCAGCATGTAGCTTTCATAAATTTACACCAAACAATGTAAACAGAAAAAAATGTGGCTCAGCGGATACTACAAACCACATACTGGTGGTATGGAACATAGTGCAAAAAAGCTTAGGATGAAAGAAAAGCCTCTTCAGACACGTATTCCATAGACTGACGTAAAATGAAAAACGAACTTCGTGTTTGGCTTCAAATGGCTCTGAGCACTATGGGACTTAGCTTTTGAGGTCATCAGTCCTCTAGAACTAAGAACTATTTAAACCTAAGTAACCTAAAGACATCACACACATCCATGCCCGAGGCAAGATTCGAACCTGCCACCGTAGCGGTCGCGCAATTCCAGACTGTAGCGCCTAGAACCGCTCGGCCACCCCGGCCGGCGAACTTCGTGTTTGCTAAAATGCATTCGCGGAATTTAGAATGAACGATTTTAGCCACTTAGAATGAAATCAGCGAACCCATAATGCACGACCTGGGAAAAGTGATTAAAATTCGTAAATTCGTATAATTGAGATCATATTTGTCTGGAAAAACACTAAGATTACGGAATTTAGGCTTCCGAAACATTGCATTAATTGGCGTTGCAGTGTAATAGACATGTTCCGGTTCTGAGGTGCAAAGGACCTCGACTTTCACTGATGGTTCTCTTTCTTCTTCTTTCGTTTCACCCTCTTTGGGGCACGCTGGATCAATCATTTCTTTGTGCGTTGTTCTTTTCTTACGGCCCAGTGTTTCTTCATTCTTTCTGATCTTCTTCTCCTCTCTTCTTCCGAGATGAAGGGTTTGGACTTTTGTGTGGATTTGTCTTGGAACCTTATGTTTTCATCTTTAGTAATTAATTTAGCAGTTCGATCAATAAGTGAATTTTCTGAAATCTTTAATTCCACTAGGTCTTTCTCAGTTTCTTTAAACCAGTTGGGCTTCGTTTCTCGGTTACGGAAGAAGTCAAAGATTTGTTTAGTTAATGTGTTGGAATTCATTCTGAGATGACCATAAAAATTTATTCTCCTTTTTCACATAGAATCTGAAAGTTTTTCAATTTTCTTGTAGAGAGTTTCATTTTTGATGTATATAATCTTATTGTCTTGAAATTTTGGCCCAATGATTTTTCTTAAATTTTTGCTTTCCTTTAGCTCAAGTTTCTCCATTTGGCCTTTGAAATTCATGTTAAGTGTTTCTGCTGCATGCAATGCTTCTGGCTTAATAACTGTCTTGTAATGTATAATTTTGGACCCCCATGAAAGGGATTTTTTGTTGTATGTATTTTTTGTTAGTTGGAAGGCCAATTCAAGTTTATTTTTTCTGGATTCCATTGCTTTGCTTTCCCCAGCATTCCAACTAATCCATTCTCCGAGATATTTGAATTCTTTTACTATTTCAATCTTCTGTTCTTGAACTTTGAGGTATTTACATGAGTGCTTGATGTTTGCCAATATCTTAGTTTTTTTCAAAGGAGATGTGAAAACCAATTTTAGCTGCTTGTTTCTTTAGTTCAAGGATTTGCTCCCGTGCTTCTTCCATTGTTTCAGCAAACAGGGCCATATCGTCTGCAAAAGCAATGCAATTTACTTCAAGGTTCTTCTTTTTGCAACCCAGTCTTATACCACTCTCAATATTTGTGTTCCATTCTCTGACTACTTACTCAAGCGCACAATTGAACAGCAGCGGTGAGAGCCCATCGCCCTGTTGCATTCCCGTTTTTATTTCAAAAGGTTCCGATAGTTCGCCCATAAATTTAACTTTCGCAAATGTATTTGTAAGGGTCGCTTTTATAATATTAGTTGTTTTCTTATCCAAACCCATTTCTTCCAGGACTGATAATAGAGATTCTCTATTAATCGAATCATATGCTTTTTTGAAATCAACGAAGGAGATTACGTATGTCTTTGCTCTTGATTTTTGGTATGCCATAATGTTTTTGAGGTTTAGTATTTGTTCCGAACATGAGATACCCTTTCTAAAACCTCCCTGGTATTCCCCGATTTGCGGATTCAATTGTGCCTCTGCCCTGTTCAAAAGGACTTTAGAAAGAATCTTGTACGTTATATCCAGCAGTGGTATTCCTCTGTAATTGTTGGGGCCTGTCTTCAAATCTTTCTTGTGGATAGGGTGGATGAGAGCTGTTCTCCATTCTGCGGGGATCTTTTCTTCTTTCCAGATTTGATCGGAAACACACTTTAGGGATGTAACTGCATTTTTGTCAGCCTTTTTCCATAGTTCAGCCACTATTTGATTTTCTCCGGACGCCTTGTTGTTTTTAAGTTCTGAAATGACCTTCTGTAGTTCTTCAGTCGTCGGTGATTCTGAATCCGGCTTCTCACGGTTGTTTGGGACGGATTCAAATTTTTCAAGGATGGGTTCACAATTCAAGAGTTTCTCAAAGTAGCCTGCTAGTATTTTGCAGTTTTCCGTGTTGTTGAGAGCGATGGTCCCATTTACATCTCGAAATTGGAGGGTGGGTGCTTTGTATCTTGACAACCTTTGTTTGAAAGTTCTGTAAAAGCTTCTTGTGTTGTTTTTAGCAAATTCTTCATCTATTTGGAGGAGAGTTTTGTTTTCATGTGTCTTCTTAATCCTTTTTATATTTTTATCTGCCAGTTTTCTAACTGTAATGAAATTCAGTCTACTTTCTTCTGTTTTCTGTGAGTGTCAATTTTGCCATGCCTGTTTTCTTGTTTCAATGAGGGCATCACATTCCAGCGACCACCAGGCATGTTTTTTATTTTTTTTGTTAGGTGCTATCCGGTCGTAATGAGGTTTTCCTTGATATTCTCCCAGCCTTGTGTCTGAATGGTTTCTGTTGCTTTTATGAATTCATCTGATTTTAATATCTTTTCTGCGCTATACTTCCGACCCTTAATTTATTTCATGCTGCGTTTCCTGTTTGGGATGACTTTGAACTTAATTTTAGAAAGGTAGTGGTCTGAATCCAAGTTTGCACCCCTGAGTACCCTAACATTCATGATTTCTTTGCTAGAAATCTTATTGATTGCCACATGATCAAGTTGAAATTTCCCAAGGCTAGGATTTAGGGATACCCATGTCTTTTGTCTTCGTTGTAGTTTCTTGAAAGCTGTGGATTTAAGAATTAAATTGCGTGCTTGGCAAAGTTCTATTAGTCTCACACCATTTCTGTTTGTTCTCTTTTGTGCAGTATAGTTTCCAACTATTTTCTTATATATTTTTTCTTTACCAATCGGTGCACTAAAATCTCAAGAAGAATGATGATGTTTTTATCTGGAATTTTCTGAATAACGTCATCTTGATGATTCCAAAAGGCCTCCACTTTTTCTTTGTTTTTCCAGTTATCCTCGTTTATAGGGGCATGTGCATTGATAATTGTGTAGATTTTGTTTGTGCTTGTGACTGTAAGCTTGAGATTCTTTCTGATTGGGAATCAAAGCTAACTATTGAGTTCAAGATTTCTTTGTTGATTATTAAGGCTGTCCCAAAATGTGGTACATTTTTCATTACTCTCGGTCGCTCTTTACCTTTGTATATCCTAAAACCTTCGGAATCGAAGGTATCTGTATCCATGTATCATGTTTCTTGAATGGCTGTTATGAGTACGTTGTGGTTCTTTAGCGTATCTGTCAGATGTTTTAGTTTTCCGGTTTTCAACAATGAGTTTGCATTGAAAGTTACTAGGTACGATGATTGCCTATGTTGAAATTTGGATGAGATTCCAAGACACTCCGACTTGTCTTTGTGCAATGTTGCAGACTCCCCAGAATCCGAATGTCTGCTGACGTACTGGCGTACGGTGGATCGTCCACCTGGGGTAAAATAGTTTACATCTCTCACTTCCATGATTGATGAAAGTTATTTTGGGTGTGGCCCAAAGGCCACAAAATATGCAACCAAGATTGTGAGTCCTAGAGTTCTTCCGCTCTCTCCGCCGTTGGGAATCTGAACTTCCTCTTCCGCCTTTGAGACCGTTGACCAGGTTTCACCTAGTAACCCTAGGCAGGGTCCCTTACAGGGTGCTACCATCCGGAGCCAGATGGACCCATGTTTTTCAACGAGGTGTTACTCCTCCCCCTCCTCCTTCCTCATCACTGATGGTTCTCATTACTACAGAAAACATTTCTTACAGGTGATCCGATGACAGTTCGAATTCAAAATAGCCAGTGCCAGTCGAAAGAGATGAAAGTTTCAGAGAAAACCTTTAGTACAAAAAAAAGTAAGTCCGAAGTACGCCGAAAAGGGAAAAAAACTAAATCCACCATTTTCCCATCCAAAATGACCCAAAATGAAGATATACTTCACTGAGCATAGTCTTATGATACTTGGGTATTTTCATCAGCTTGTGAACCCTACTAGTGACACTACAGTGAAAGAATTGCTGTAACTGCAACGTAGCGTATCACAGCTTAGCACAGCAGAAAGCCGGGCAGGCAGGCAAGACTCCTTCAGCCTGCTTGGGTTGGGCACAGCTTGACGTGGATGGAAGCAAAGCAGCCCGCCCGTTCTGCTGATAATGTGCGGCGATTTGCCCGCCTGGCAAACAGGCAAGTATGGGCACGTTAAAAGCGAAATGTGTACACCTTTGGCTGACAGTGACTTCTTTCGGCTGATGAAGAAACCTTTATCATCAAGCATTTCCAGAATGATGACGAGGTAATTTAAGAGGTGGAACGTTTCCTGAACACCCAAAATGCAGACATATACAACCAAATTATCCGGCACGTCATCCATAGTTCAGAAAAATGTGACGTATTACATGTGGAGAAAGGCCAACACCAAGTTTCACCGTCAGGGCTTGATGTTTCTGGGGGTGATAATTAAAGCTCTATGACTACCCCTCGTATATCACATAAACCCGAAGCAGAACCGTGGACAGTAGAGGGGTTGCGGTACTGACGGACCATCAGAGAGACATGCTAATATGGGGCCGTGCGGTTTCTTGCGCCGAGCGCATTCCTCCGGCCGCGTCCCGCCTCCGGCAGACAGGATAAGAGCTACCGCCGCGCCGCCTCCAGCTCTGCTCCTGGAGCACCGGCTTCCAGTTGCTAATGGCCGCCGCTGGGAGTTCACGGCAGCCGTCGCGGCAAAAACTGCCTCTTTGCCAGCAGCCACTCGACTCCTCCGCCATCCGCCGGACGCAGAACTGGGCGCAACAGCCACGGCGCACGAGTTTTTACCTTGGGCTTTTAGGCTTACACATTAATACGTGTGTCGGCCACCTGATTTGCTACCGTGTCTGACGGGTTTAGGCTACACACTGGCTCAATGCAGACTGCCTCAAGTAGTCCTCTTAACTTTTTGTACTAATCAAAAGAAAATGTCACTATGAGGTTAGCTTCTTCTTCATCAATCCACTTTTCATGTTTACGATACCATCATGCATACAAACTTAACCAAAGAGATAGTACAACCAATGATAAGTAATTGCGTTATCGTGTGGGAATATGTAGGGCTCCCCTTGATACGCCAGGGGAGCACTACACAAAGGAAGCAGTTACTCATGTTGCACAGTACTTGTGCAGTGCACATGGTGGTCTTAGGCTAGGCGATAGTTTGAGGTTCTCTCAGGAGCACTTTCCAGTCGATATGCATATACAGTAATCAGTTCGCGTTCAAGTAAAGACAGTTCGACTGCAAAAAATTTATTAGTAAATTGTCGCAGTATTCGTAACAAAGTTCCCTAATTTACTGCCCTCCAGGGAACACCTCAACCACGAATTATTCTTGGGACTGAGAGCTGGCTAAGACCCAAAGTAAAAAGCTCTGAGATCTTTAGCAAGTCTTGGAAAGTTTATCAGAAAGACAGATGAGACGCCGTAGGCGGGGAAGTGTTCACTGCAGTCGAAAAACATATCTACTGAGGTTGAAATTGAGTGTGATAGTGAAGTTATCTGGTCACGCATAACACGTCTAGGTGAAACTAAGATAACTCTACGACGTTTTCACCGACCACCAGACCCCGCTGTGACAGTTCTGGAGTCATTCAAAGAATGTCTGTGGTTAGTTGTACATAAATACCTGATCATGTAATAATAGTTGGTGGTGACTTTAACTTATCGAGTATAGACTGGGACGTGTATGGATTCATTGCAGTGGGTACAGACAGACAGTCTTGTGAAGTACTTTTGAACACGTGTTCCGAAAACTCTTAGGGACTACGAAGATAAGATACAAAAAATTAGGGCATAAAGACAGTCGTTTTTTCCTCGCTCTGTCTGCGAGTGGAACAGGAAAGGAAACGAGTAGTTGTGGCACAGGCTACCCTCCGTCACGCACTGTACGGTGGCCTGCGGTGTTTATACGCAGATGTAAATCAGAAGCAGTGCAGTGCACATCTAAAGAATAATGCACACGAAGCGTCAGTGAGACCAATTCTGGATTACTGCTGCGTATTTCAAGATATTCCGCCCATATTGCAACATTAGGGCACCATTTAACTCTATGAAAGAAGCGTGGCCTATGTGCAAAACTCCGTGTAAGCGTGGGGAAGCTTGCATCGACCTTTCGATTCGCACACTTCAGGACAGGTGCGCGGAACATTGCCATCTTACGAACAACAGCAGTAAGAATCGGCGGTAGCACAACATTGCATAAATAAAGGACACAGAATGAAATTTGACGAGACTGTGCTATTTGGCAACGCTTCTGGTTTTTGGTATATTGGCAACTGAAATTAGGATGGCAGAGAATTTGATTAAAAGGGACAATGGTTTCCTTTTTACAGGGACGTGGAACCCTGTGCTATCCCGCATCAAAACAGAACGTTCTTCGGTGCGGCCAGCGCGCGTGTTTCGAAGTAGTCTTTGAGTGCTCTGCGTGCGACGTATCGTTGCCGATGGTGTTCTACAAAGGGGGCGCCAACAGTCCAGTATTGGGGAGCAGCAATTGTGATGGGCAGCGCACGCGCCGTGTACGACACGGACGCCATCAGCAACGGAAAACAAGCAAAATCCTACATTTCCTCAAATCCACTGATACCGACTCCTACCGCCCCACCTGCCTCACCTCAGCGTTTAGCAAGGTCTTCGAATAATTCCTCTCCCGGTGCATCCATCAACACTTGAACCAACACTCCTGTCTTCCCGTTATCTGGTGCGGCTTCTGTACCAATTTCTCCTCTGATGACCAGCCCCGGCAACTCAATCTTCTACTATCCCCCCCCCCCTTCCACCCAATTCAACCCGAAAATCCACTATTGTTATGTCCCTTGACTTGTGTGACATTCGGGTCTTGTGTGACATTCGGGTCTTCTCTTCAAACTCCAGGCATACGAACTTCCAGCTAACTGATTGCATCCTTCGCATATCTCCCATCCTTTGTTACTATTAACAATACTAATTTCCGCACATTCCATCCCACTGCAGGAATGCCCCAATGCTCTGTCCTCTCTCCTCTCCTTCATCTCCTCTATCTTGTTGATGGGCCGAAAGCACCCAGCCCGATCGACTTCCTTTAGTATGCTGATGAAACCGCTTTCCGCGCCCTCTATCCTATACTCCAGAAACGGTTCAAATGACTCTAAGCACTATGGGACTTAACATCTGAGATCATCAGTCCCCTAGACTTAGAACTACATAAACATAACTAACCTAAGGACATCACACACATCCACGCCCGAGGCAGGATTCGAACCTGCAACCGTAGCAGCCGCGTGGTTCCGGACTGAAGCGCCTTGAACCACTCGGCCACCGCGGCCGGCATACTCCAGAAACGCCAATGCTCCCTCCAAATCTACCTCATCAGTTTACCTCCTAATGTAACCAACGGCTCCTCAAGATTAGCCCCTCCAGTACTCGGGCACTAATTATAGGAAGAATGACACGCACCTTTCGCCTAAATGACTCCTACCTTACCACTCACAACCGTCCTGTTCAGTTAACTGACACATTAAAATATCTTGGACTATGCCTCGATCGGCAACTAACGTCGAAATCTCACCTACCAATCGCCCAACAGAAAGCCAAATATAAACTAAAACTACTAACAGGCCAAACTTGGGAACTACATCCAGTATTCTCCACACCTACAAAAGCCTAATCAGACTCTCCATCAAATGCTGATGGATTTTAGACCCACCGAAGTTCTGTATGTTACTCCAAATCCCGGAACGTCATGCATTCCATCTCATTTTCTGCATCCGTTTAGCTTTCCCGCATGGATGCTCTACCATTTCATCAAATATCCACCCCTTCTCACCCACACCGAACTCCTCCTCGTCTCCAATACTATTCACAATCTAGATTCCAGTCACCCCACAGTCCTCTCTGATCATCAACCCAGGTATGCTGCTGCACCTTCATAAACACATCACTCTGTCCCTATACCTACACACAACCCCCTATTCTATCCCAACGCAACTTGATCAACTCTCTCTCCCACACAATGAGATCCTCCCCGATATTTATCACTCCTACCAACTTTCCCTCACCTATCCCACCTTACATCACGGTTCCTCCTCCTTTTCCCTCTCCATCAATCCCCATCCCTTTTCTCTTGCAAAAACTGCCCTACCAACACAACACAATAGAGATCGCTGTCCTTCACCCCGTTGCATTTCCCACAGACCACCTCAGCCACTATCTCCCATCTCCATAGTTTTCCTATCTAAAAGACCCCTATGTTTCTGCCCACACCTCTCAACCCCGTGGAACATATTCTCTACTCTGGCAGCATTTCGCATCCTTGAGCACATCTTTCAGATTTTAAGAGAACGTGCAATGCTTCATTGTGTTTGTCGGAAGAATTTTACCTTCCTGCGATGTGTTTTTAACCATCCGGCATGTGCGCCTACTGTTGTCACACGAGCAGACGCACCTTGTAAAATGTACAACATGGTCATTTGTCAGTAAAAACAAACTTGTCTTAAAGAAAGTATTATATTTATTGAAGAAAGCAGTTGATATTCACTATCTTCAGCATTTATAACAAAAGCTTTCGCTCTTTTAGTTCTTTAGATAACAATTTACTAGTTTTTCTGACACGTGTTCACTTTCAAAACACCTTTCACAGACAATTTGTTCATGAATTAATTCCGGCAATGTTCAGTAAATGAAAAAGTAGCCAATGGCCATCACCTTGTAATCTTGAAATGGAGTATCATTCACATATTTTAGCTACAGCGTCAACTCCACCTTTTGTCATGTTCTACTCAATTATGATTTCAGGTTTGTGTGTTTCTTCATCCACTGTCGCCACGTCATGCACAGCACACAAAAGTATGATAGCAGTTTTTGTAAGGAACATAAGAAACTAAGGTCTTATCCTACTGAAATCCAAATATTGCACTTCCAATTTCTTTTGCTTTGTTTGGGAGAAATTCTGGAAGAATTTCACTTCGTTCTTTGTCATTCTACCAATGCAAGTGACAGTCTTCTGCAGCAAATATTCAGAAAGGAGTTAGCTTGTAGGGTTCCTGTTAGAATTTTCTATAATCACGACGTATCTTTTCATTATGTCCTCGGGATCATTAGATATCCGGTGTTGTGCTTTCGTTGCATGCCGCAATAAACCTCCAGATTACTGCAATAAAATGTTTCTGCATCACACAGAGAAAACATTTTTGTCCCATATTTAGCTGGTTTGCTGGGTATGTACTGAATCCATCTACATCGATCTCTGTAGGGGTGAAGCATTTCGTCTATCGTGGTGAGTTCACCAAGCTGTATAAGAGCATTGACAAAGCAAAAGGATCCAATACTGTACGGATTGCAACCAACTTATCAGATTTTCGCCTGTCGTTCCTCGTTTTCATATCAACAAACGACATACACCTCTGAAAAAACATAAACCAATTGTACTTACTGCAGTCCAAAGCAGCAGCATTCTTCCTGTACCGTCTGCTGCCCAGAGTTCCAGTACATTAGCATGATGATATTTTCTTCTTCTTCTTCTTCAAAAAATTCCGAATACAGCCATTATTTCGTCACCTTAATATCTCTTTTGCACAAAAATTGTTGTGTCTCGCTGTTTATTTATATAGATATTAGTATAGTTTACGATTCCATCAATAAAGTCAGGGTCAATTACTTTCAAAAAAACACTAACTTCATCAGTTATACCCATCAACCTTCTCCACGGACCTGGTAGAATGGTTCAAATGGCTCTGAGCACTATGGGACTTAACATCTGAGGTCATCAGTCTCCTAGAACTTAGAACTACTTAAACCTAACTAACCATAGGACATCACACACATCCATACCCGAGGCAGGATTCGAACCTGCGACCGTAGCGGTCGCTCGGTTACAGACTGAAGCGCCTAGAACAGCTCGGCCACACTGGCCGGCCCTGGTAGAATTGGCACAATCTCTTTTCTACTCGTTTTTTATGTTGTAGCACACTCGCTTTTACACCGACGTGAAACTTCGTCTTTTCAATAAAGAAACGTCGTACATCTGCTGTCTCTTCAGGGTAATCCCCTTTTCACCCCCAAGGTCAGACTCACTACCATGGTCTATTCAGTGTTTTCATCACTCAAATCTACTTTACTTTCCTCCAAGTCTGAAAAGTCTGGAGGGACTATATCATCACGTTCTTCGAGCAGTTTGCGAATTTCTTTGTCTGATACACCCTTTGAATTGGAACAAAGCATCAAAGAAGTGAAATGAATAAGTACATTCAGAAGTCGGTGTGACCAAAGTAGCATTTAACGTGCATCTATAAAAAGTAAAAAGAACAATGAGCAAGTATAGTTAACTTTTTAGTACACTTTCCTCGGGACATTGACTGCTGGAACAAAGCTTCCAACTGTCACACCAGCAGGCACGTATTGAACTTTTTACAACATTCGACATGTCGTTGCTTACAATTCTGAAAACAAAGTGTGAAAGCTAACCAAATGAGCTGAAGCCACTTTAACACTGTCGAGAAAACATCAAGAATGAAATACATGGCAGCAATGGCACGATAGCTCAAGATTAAGGCATCGGTTAGGCACAAAAACTACTGCCGTGCTGTTGTACTTTTTACAATAGTACATCTGCTTGAGGGTTAGAATGTTCTTATTTTTATTTTCTCCCTTTGATTTTTAATTTAAAATAGAAAACTCCTCAAAATTATGTTTCTGTTCCTTTATAAATTTTTAAATTCGCCTGGTTGAAGAGCCTGCCCACTCAAATTAGGGGCGAAGGAGATGATATAACAATAAAGAAAAGAAAAGCCTGGGTATCAGTTTTCAGCGGGACTCAGCAGCAGCAGCAGCATTCTCCTGAAGATGGCCGAACTAGTGTGTAAGGTGGCAGAATAAATGAAGGCCAATTTCGCACCTTACATCATAGTTTTATACATTGTAACGGGAAGATGAATATGACACCTAATTTACTTCAGCAGTAATGAGCAGATTTGCCTACAAGTATGTAATGCGAAAGGGATGACACTCATTCGGCGGTACTAACACACCACTCCTATATAATGCATGGCAATGAGCAGAAGGTATAATGAGCAGCGATAGAAAACTTTTTGTGTGGAAGCCAGTGTGGGCAGACGCAGAGGTCACACCCTGGGAGGCGCTACACAAAGCTCTTGAGAGGGTGAGTCCTGTGGCAGGTCAGCAACCGGACCAGTGATGCATTCTGCAGCGCGAGTAATGGGGCCACCAGAAGTAGGACAGAAAGAAGCTTAAGGAAACTGTGCTTCGGAATGCCAAAGGGATATGAACAAAACCAGTGACGCATTCGATCACGTGAAGTGCAAGTGGCACACACGTGATAGACACACGTAACTGGAGCAGGTACAAAAAGTCCGGTTTGTGAAAACGCATCGGGAAGGAGTAAAGTGCCAAGATTTCGACGCAGTTCAATGGTAGGACCCTTGCAATTGGTAGAGAGAGTTTCCACAAAATAAGAGGAACGCTCCTATTGATCGAAAACAGCCATGATATTGAGAACGAAAGAACCCAAGTGGGGAGAGAGTTTGGCTATGAGAAAGACAAGACGGAAATTTTCGGGAACTCTTCTCTGAACTGGCGTCAAGTGCAGAATGGAGCGCATCACACTCTGTACGATGCAGAAGAGTAATTAGTGTGAACACTGCGTTCACAGCGGCTGACCTGCAGCTAGAAATTAGCTGTAACATCGTTGAGCTCCAACTGTGGAGAAACGAACCTGCCAGCAAGTTAATTGTTCTTACAAGAACTGAGAAGGCATTATAATATGCGTGCTGCTCCAGCCACGTGCGTGTATATTGCCATAGTCTGACACTAGGGATGAGGTCATGTTTTCTCACGTATAGAGAGACATAGGAAGAGTTTCTGCTGAAAAATTCAACAAAGGCTTGATTAGATTTTATAGGAATTTCAGGTGGTGGGAGCAGCCGGGCAGATGCAACCTCATCACAGCTAAGGTAAATACTGCGGGCAGAGGTGTAAACTAGTTCGTTCACCAGCTTTTGTCTACTGTAAACTCGAGCGACCTTGGGTAATCTTTTGCTCGACTTGTCACAAAACTAATCTTTCTCCATAGACTTGACTGTCATCCTAAAAAAACACCTAAATTTGAACTGGAATCAGATAATTTATTATAGTACTGGCCAACATCAAATTGTAATTGTAAGAATAATTTTGTAAAGAAACTCCTAGTACAAATTTAATATTGTAGGATTATTTAAATTTCTGAGAGTTAAAATTTCGTACTATTGTGTTTAGGATTAGTTCACTTTCAGAGGCTGAGATGTGTCATGTTGACAACTGTCTTAACATTGTCACATTGTAAACAGTGTAAAAGCGTGTATTTCCGTGACAAAATTCCAATACTGAACAATGTCATTACATCTTACACAGTTGTATTCAGTCATAGAATAAGATACCACTTAACCATAACCTTACAAACGGCGACCCTGCCAGGGTGGCAATTGGTCTGCCTGGATGACAATTAGTCAGATTACAAAGGGAAATAAAAATTTTTGAATTGAAAAAAATGTTTTTCTTTTTTGTTGTTTGGAGTTTTTTTTATTAATTTTCGCAAGTGATGTTTGAACTATAGTTCTTCCTTTGTACATATCAGTGCCAACCATGTGCCTCCAGCACTGGTGTTTCTTTAATTGTGACTCTTTCTGCATTTATTTAAAGGCAGTGCTTTCTTAAAAAAATTGCGAGAGTAATGATGCTGAAATTTTTTCTTGCGGCATAAGCAAATGGGAACTTTAGTTTCACGAGCCTCGTTTAGAAGTAAGGCAAAGTATCCGACTGCTTAGCCAAATTTATCGCCCTTAGCAGTCAACTGGTAGCTCTGATGTGTATTTTCGTAAGTCTGAACTCGAGATTTGAAGTTGTTTCTCCGTTTCTGGCGTAGGAATCATTGTGCGGCCCAACCACCACTTGTGACCAAAGTAAATGTATGGCGATAACAGACTTCCCTACTGAGTAGAATAAGTGATTCTATGCAGAACGAACACAAATTTGCATAACATTTTTCAAACGTAATTGGAGTTATAGAATTTATTAATTTTGTGGGAAGGCTGCTGGTAAACCTTTCGGAGTATAAGGTATTCGGCCACGAAACTCTTCTGTTCCTAACATTTCGACCAGAACTGTGCTGGGCGTCTTCAGAGGGGTGACTCCTCCGCTGAGTCTTGCAACGCCTATGAAGATGTCTTACGCAGTTCTGGACTAAACGTTGGGAATGTAGTGTTTCGTGGACTGAAGGTTTATCGGCAGCTGTGTCGTCCTGTCGTGAAAGCCTTCATTCTATCGTCAGCAAGTGTGACTACTCAGGTATAAAAATACGCAGTCTTCAGGGGTTAATTACCTCCTTAGAACGAGGTCCCAGTTAAAGAGAAATAGTGCACATCGACTGCGGAGTACAAAGCAAATCCCAGATAGATAGAATCTAAACAAATCTTGAAGTAATTCTAATTGCCCCATGCCCCGTGAAAGTCCGATGGAAGGGTTTGTGTTTGGCGAATGCGTGTACAACCGCATCTGCCATCATGTGTGGTGCCGACGATTACATACATAAGTGTTTTTCGTAGTTAGGGTATGGTCCCATTATTGCTATTAAGAAAATGCTACACGTTGAAGATAATGAACAAAGCACTGTGTACTGCATACAAGAGACGAATAGCGCGGCATTCCATCCGGTCATAAAACAGCTTCTGTGAGGCCATGGTTTGTGGACAGTAGCATTCCTGAAATGGGCTGGTCTGCCTACAGTTTCGATCTGAGTATAGCAGAATACCTTTGGAATGAGTTAGAACGTCATCTTCGCTTCAGACCCAGCCTCTAACATCACCTTCTCTGGTTTCGGCTTTTGAGAAAGAATGGGTTGTCATTCCTCCACAGACATTGTCACCTCACTGAAAGTGTCCCCAGCAGACTTCAAGCAGTGATAAAAGTAGCGGGTGTTCATATCCAATATTAATGACCCCTATGGATGGCCTGATACTTTTGCTCCGACAGTGTATAACAACCGAGAAGGTACAACAAGAATGGAAGACCATCAACGAAGTGCTCGGATTAAAAATAGTGTCAGACAGGGATGCCGTCTTACTCCGCTGTTGCTGAATCTGTACATCAAAGATGCAGTATCGCAAATAAAAGACAAGTTCGTGAGAGGAATTGAAATTAAAAGTGAAATAACATCAATGATATGAGCTACTGACGACATTGCTGTCCACACTGAATACGAGGAAGAAATACAGTCTGCTGAGCACAGAATATGGATTATGAGCAAAGCAAAGAAAGACGGAAAGATTTCGGTGATGTGGATTCTCAGATCTTCACCACTTCATAGGTGCGCAGAAAAGAAACATTCATATAGTCGTAGTGGGACCACACGAGACTTTTCGTACTTTTGATACAGCGTGAACGTTATTGATCGTTCCCGCTGATTTTCTCTCGTGGATGAAGTCTCTCAGTTGGAGACTGACACATGAAGGTCTCTGGATATAAATCCAGCAGTGTGATTCTGCAAACGTTTACCCGGCCGGTGTGGCCGAGCGGTTATAGGCGCTTCAATCTGGAACCGGGCGACCGCTACGGTCGCAGGTTCGAATTCTGCCTCGGGCATCGATGTGTGTGATGTCCTTAGATTAGTTAGGTTTAAGTAGTTCTAAGTTCTAGGGGACTGATGACCACAGATGTTAAGTCCCATAGCCCTCGGAGCCATTTGAACCATATTTTTGCAAACGTTTGGTCAACCTAACGCCCCTCAGCCACCATAAGAACAGTTATTGGGAATAGGAGTAACTGCTGAAATGTTGTATTTTCACACCGCCACATCTCGTCACATAAAACACTGATATGAGTAATGAAAGAGGCCAAGAGCCATTTATTTGCCAATATGTAATATTTAACTACGCATTGTAATGATGTATTTTGACGATTTACAAGGAGAAATTAATCCAGCGTCACTGACGCGCCTAAGAGACTATAGACTAATTCAGAGCGCATGTGAAAACATCGATATTAAAGACAGACTCTGAAGACATTTGAATATTAAAAGAAAAAACAAGTGCGCAACCCATCGTCCACTGCCGGGCGATATCACTTTCGTTTTATCTCCTGTGTAATACGTACGCATCATTACAAAGGCGTCATTATAAGATTTGTAATTTGTTTAAGTCTATTGATAAATACTGTTATTTTGTTGCGTGTGAGACTAGTATGTGTGAAAAACAGAGTAGTTAGTGAATGGACATTTCTACATGATTTATAAACTTTTATGGACGTAACAAATCACTCAGGCTCTGTCATTGTTATTGACGTAAGTGTTAACATGTTATATGTGTTTCAAACCCAAGCTCGTAATTATAGTGTCAATTACTGTAAATTTGTATTTGCTTTAGTTATTGGAAACCTTAATCATTTACTTTCTATGTGCCAACCGTGTCCGACGTGTCATTGTGTGGAGAGAACAGTCGATGCCGACGTTAACGTACTATTTTTATTTCCCCCTTGTAATATTCTTCAAACTCTGTTGTAAACTGGCCTTTCGGTACATTTTCAGTGCTAGTGACATCCAGGAATTTCTTAGCAAACTTCAATTCTCAAATCGTACATCGTACGCACAAAGCCTCGCTGTTCCACAATAGTACGCGGCACTTTCTAAACGGGAAATGGAGCCAAGCAAGTATATGTTGCTTCCCCTTCTCAATCTGATGGTTAATAATAATAATATTTCCTTACATCAGACTCCTTGTAAAATTCTAAACCAGACCATCGAAAGTCATAGTGGGGCAGCTAAGTATAATAAAATGCTACATTACTTGATTTGATGTTACGAATGTGATTTTTTTGACTTCGTAACTTTTTTGAAAGATTAATTTTACCTTTCTTTAACATTCTGGCTATATATTTTTCACACGCCTCTATACTAGGTGACTTGTGGTTAAGCGTTACCTTAAAATCTAATCCTTCCGTAAATGTGCTCTCATTTCTTCATTATACTCACTTTTTGAAGCTAGCATACATTCACAATAAAATGAAATTGATTCTGCTTAACTTTTTGACACAAATAGAGACTCATAATATCGTGGCACTAACGAGACAGTTGGTTACCACAATTTCCCCAGAAAAGAATTATCCACGTCGTGAAGCTTTCATTAGTTTATCGTCATAATCAGACAATGCCTACAAATTCTCTGCTGGAGTGTTTGCCATATGAATCCGAAACATAATCGTAAATCAGGGAAACACACCAGATGTCGTATCGCAGAATCTTGAGCGCACCGCTTGTATGAGCTTTTAACAGATTAACACTCTGCGGAGGATCTCAGAACCATACAATTGATGCATTTATTACGGTCTTCCGTGCTTGTGTTATAGAACGAGAAAATATTTCACGTTTATCGTCAACATCTAGAGGAAACGTTTCACGTCTTAATGGTTGTTTCTCACGCAATTCCACATGATGAATAGAATGTCCTCCTCCAAGCCAACGGTGCCCCATTCCAATTTAACACACATATAAAACGATCTCTCGTGGTGGCAAAATACTTTCTCTGTGCAAACATCCTACGTAAAGCATAACAATTTTCTGGGTTTTTACTCATTATTTCTTCAAAATTCATTCCCGCTAATCAGATAAAATGACAGAGATTTTTTATATCGTTGAAAATAAAATCGTAGGTTTCACTGAAACGTGTGAATCTACAATTGTCATGAGTTACCAGCGGGGATTTCGTATCCCAGTGGCTAATTTAGGAAGTCCTGTGAATATCACTTGGTATTTCAATCAAATATTTTCATGTCATGATGTGTATCGTCTAGCTGCCTAGGAGGATCACATCTGTCAATGGAATACTTCGGCATGGAACGTGACAGAGAACGCATTTGACCAGACTGTCTCCCCAAGCTATCTATTTACAGCTACACAACATTAACTGCTGATATGATATCAAATATTAATTGAATTTTATGAGCAAACAACGAAAGCAAATCTCAAGGTCATTGTTTGAATGTGATTATTATGTGCAGAACGACTGAGATAAAAACAAACTCGAGTTTTATGAGCAATGCTTTAAGTTTTCAATGAGTAATCCCAGTTTTCTTGAAACCTTTTGTTAATTAATGCGAATGCCTATATAAATTCGACTTTAAACGACCTTTAAGTCATCAGACTGTGTCTGAGCTGTTACTTATGTAAGAGCTGAAGTAAACATGCAGAAGTCATAAACAAAAAAAACAAAAAAACAAAAAAGAGAGCACTTAAAAATGCCATTGGAATCAGGAAAGAGTCAGTGTGCTGCGAATACTGTCAAACGTGAACGTTTGACGTGGCTTGGGTGGAGAGAACAGAAGCATTTGAGAACTGTACCCTTCTTATCTGCTTGAGTTTAACATTGACTAGCAAGCGTGCACAAACTTCACATACCAAATATAAACTAGAACAACGGCTAATACTTGTGGCCAACATTTGAGAATTCACAACCTAACGTGCAAATACGCATTGAGCGCCACGTTCGTAACAGGTATAGCTGAACTTCCCAATACTTTTATTCCACAAATGAATAAGACAGAGAACAGTAAATACTGGTTCGTCGCAAATTCTGTCAGGAAACAAACTTACCTGTACGTTCTTACTCTGGCCACGTAAGTGTCAGAGTCGTTATTGTTAGTAATGCCTATATAGACTCAAGAAATAATACAGAGATGTAAGGATGCTACAAGCGAAGCTCTCTAGAATGGCACTGTGAGCAACGTGCTTCATACACTAATGTAGAACGCTTGCTGCCAGACAAGTTACGTAACTACTATACCTACATCATCGTTTCTCAGTGTGCGTGCTCTCAAATGTCTTAACAAGAGAGATCAAGTGCACTGTCTCATCATAATCGAAACACTTTTTTCTTTCTTTATTGTATTTCAATTCCCCATTGGGGCGGGCTGGCAGCAGCACATGCGCTGCTCTTCAGCCGAAAGACAAAGAACAAACAATAGAAGACATTTAAAAATAACAAAGGAGAGAATATGGTGAACGTTGATATAAAAAAGGGGGAACATCATGGGAGGCAATCGACAAAAAAAGGGGCGACTGTAAAATGGAGATAAAAAACTGTTTAAAAGTAGCACACACAAAAAGCCACACACTGCGACAATTACAAGAACACAAGGCACAGTATGACTGAAGCATAAAAAGTATCGACGGATGGCATAGCACATAACAAACACTAACGGCGAACCTCAAGGCAGTACACAATTAAAATCACACCTCTTGGCGCACAGGAGAAACAGCCCGAAACACAACACTGATGTGGCACACTGACGATGATCAAAACGGAGGATCTGCCAGGCGCAAGGAGATGAGGGAGACCAGAAGAAGGGAGGGAGGGACGGGAAGAGAGGGGGGAAATGAGCGGGGGCCACGCTGAAGAGGTCCAGGTAGGGAGCGATGTGGAAGGGAAAGAGGCAAGGATGGTGGCAGGGGCTCAGGTGGGGGGGGGGGGGAAGCAGGAAAGTACCCTCTGGGAGAAGGAGGGAAGAGGAAAAGGGGGCCCCAGGGAGGGGGGGGGAACAAGGCCAGGTTATAGTTGGAAGGAAGGGTAGATGTCACAGCGATGTGCATCATCCGGGAGGTGGAGGCGCTGGAAATAGCCCTGATGAAGGAGATGGAGGGTGTGGAGGTGGAGAGAGGGAGGGATACAGCGATAGAGGCGCAGCAGTGGGTGGGGGGTGGAGAGGAAGGAGGAAACCAGAGGGTGGGGGGGATCAAGCCTGCGGACAATGTAAAGGATGCAGAGATGTTGGAGGAACACGAGGAGGTGGGGGAAGGGGATCAGTTCAAACAGGAGCCATGTGGGGGAAGGAAGGCAGATACGGAAGGCAAGGCAGAGCGCATGGCGTTCAAGGATTTGGAGGGCCTTGTAAAAGCAGGTGGGGGCGGAGATCCAGGCAATGCTGGCATAACAGAAGATAGGACGGATGAGCGATTTGTAGGTGTGGAGGATGGTAGAAGGATGCAATCCCCTTGTCCAGCTAGACAGGAGTTTCAGAAGGCGGAGGTGGGAATGGGCTTTCTGCTGGACGGTCTGGACATGAGGGGTCCAGGTGATGTATCAGTCGAGGGTGAGACCAAGGTATCTCAGGGTGGGGGGTGAGCTGGATGGGACGACCATAAAGGGTGAGGTAGAAATCATGGAGGCGAAAGGAGCGAGTGGTGCAGCCTTTGATGATTGCCTGGGTTTTGGAGGGGTTGAGACAGAGGAACCACTGGTTACACCAAGGTGGGTTTGGAAGGTACGTTGGGACCATTGAAGGGTAGGAAAGAGAGCCAGGAAGGCGATGTCATCAGCATACTGGAGAAGGTGGACTGGTCGGGGTGGCTTGGGCATATCAGTCGTATACAAGAGATAAAGGAGAGAGGAGAGAACAGAACCCTGGGGGATGCCAGCCGTGGGATAAAAGATACGGGAGTTGGTGTGTGGAGGGCGACATAGGAAGGACGGTGCGAGAGGAAGGAAGCGACCAGATGGACAAAATTGATAGGCAGGGCGTAGGTTTGGAGTTTAAATAGGAGACTGTGATGCCATACACGGTCATAGGCATTTTGGAGGTCAAGGGAAACAAAAATGGCAGAGTGACGGGAGTTGAGCTGGAGGGACAGAAGGTGAACGAGTTTAGGAGTTGGTCTTCAGCAGAGAAGGAGGGTCGGAAGCTACACTGGGTAAGGGGGAGGAGGTGGTGTTGAGTAAGGTGCTGATGGATACGGTGGGAGAGAATGGATTCAAAGACCTTACTGAAGATGGAGGTGAGGCAGATGGGACGATAGGAAGAGGCGGCAGAAGGAGGATTGTCGGGTTTGAGGAATAAGAGGACACAGGAGGTCTTCCACAGGTGAGGGTAGAAGCCAGTAGAGAGGATGACATTATAGAGATGGGTGAGGACAGTCAGGAAGGAATAGGGGCTTTCTCGAAGGTGGCGGTAGGTGATGCAGTCGTGACCAGGGGCCGTGTTGCGTTTGGACTGGAGGATAAGTTTAATGTCTTGTGCTGTGATGGGAGTGTTTATGTTGGAAGGGGGGAAACTGCCCCAAGTACTGGAGGCTAGGAGCAAGTGGAGTGAAAGAGGTATCGGCATGTTCCATGATGGTGGGCAAAAGAGAATAATCAAAGTGGGGATCATCTGGGATGGAGAAGACCTTGGAAAGGTGGGAAGCGAAGTGGTTGGCCTTACTGAGGTTCTCAGGAAGGGGGCGATCGTTATTGAGAAGGGGGTAGTGGGGAGAGGAAAGGGAACCAGTAAGGCGATGGGAGACGGATCAGTACTTGGAGCAGTTGATAGGGAGGGTGGCGTTGAGTCGTGTGCAAGTCTGGCGCCAGTCTCGGCGTTTCGTTGCTGTAATAACGTTCTGTACGTGTCGCTGTATTTGCCGGTGGCGTTGGAGTGTATCCCTGTCACGAGTGCGCAGGAAGGAGCGATAGAGGCGGCGGGATTCATGGAGGAGGACGACAGCCCGCAGAGGGAGAGTGGGACAGTGTGGGTGGATGGTTTTAGTAGGCACATGGGCCTCCATGGCGTCAGTAATTACCTTCTGACGGAAGGACGAGACGTGGATGATGTCGTCAGGATGGCGATAGGTAAGAGGGTGTCTTTCGACCTGGGTGGTGATGGAGTCCCGGTAGGCATCCCAGTTGGCACGGTGATAGTCATGGACGACCTTGGGAGGGGGTGCAGGGTGCGGAGCCGGAGGAGGGCGGTGAGCAGACGTTATGGTGAGAAGGACAGGGAGGTGATCGCTACCTGTGGGGTCAAGGACAGCGATGGCAATACGCCCAAGGAGGTTGGCGGAGGCAATGACAACATCAGGGGTGGTGTCACTTTCGGGTTGGGTGTGCTGGGAAAGAGGAACAAGATCACCTTGGATCGTGGAGAGGAACTGATGCCACCGGCGAAGGGCGGCAGGAGTGCGGCTATGGATGTTGAGGTTGGCGGCAATCGCGTAGGTGGAGAAGGTGCGGTCAATGTGCGAGATGAAGTCATAAGGAAGAGGAGCAGTGGAGCGAACATAGATGGTGGCACAGGTAATGGTGAGGGAGGGGAAGAAGACGCTGAGGAGAAGGTGTTCAGTGGGGTCATTGAGGAGAGGTTGTGGCCGGATGGGGATATGCTTAAGGTGGCCAATCGCGACTCCACCCTGCGCACGAGGATCAGGAGCGTCAGTGCGGTGGAGGATATAGGGGGAGGTGCTGGAGAAAGGTTTCGTTCAAGAGGAAGGTGATCGAAACACAAGGTCTCACTTATGAAATAGCGGCTGCTGTGTAAGAGCACAAGAGCACGTGAGCACCATAATTTGTGACACCTTGCAGGTTTGTTGGTTATTTTTCTTTGAACATTTTCTATTGAGCACGTTTTAAGGAGTTTTTGCACATGCGCAACTGTCATGACGTAATTGCCTTACGGGCCAAATAATACGGTTTGATAAACAACGTTCATCGTTCATGATGTGCACAACTAGGCCTTACCACTCAACTGTAAGTTTACGTCAATGCCACCAGGTGGTAGTATCCCTGCAGCAGACTTGTACCTCCGTTCGCTTCCCGTAAATCCCGCTAGAATGTAGCCCACGCCTCAGACGTGAGTTCACTCACTATGGATTAAAATTCCATGAGACGTCACTATGTGTTATAGCTATAGTGACAGGAAAACTCTTTTGTAGGATTCTGAATGAGATATAGTATATTTAGTTTTGGAATTTATCATATGGTAATCTATTTGGGGCGCTGAGATCCATAAAGCACGTCATCCTCGATAGTGAGGCTGTAGCATTTATTCGTGCTTCTGTCATCTGGTGATCTTGCGGTGGGTGAGGTTTATCTGTGCTGTTGGCCCTCACCGTACATATTCAACATTCACAGAAAGCTGTCTCACTGGTTTTTCTGATATTCACTGACATGAGGAGTCGACGACAGTGTGCTTTTGGTCCCTATGGTTTTCAGCGCCTCATTTGTGTTCTAGTCATGTGACCATGTTGGTAGACAATAGTACTTGAAAATAATCAATTCTGCAAATGGCAGTTTTTGATTGGAGTTGATTGCTTTCGTGTGTAGTGTCAATCTGAACTCTGTTGAATCAATTTTAAGTGCTAACAGAAAAGTAAATTAGCAGCAAAAGTTAGCCATAAAGGAACTAAGGCCTCCAGATCAGATCCGTTGACTAAGAAAGTGGCGAAATCAAATGAGCGTGACTACAACCGAACATTTAACAAAGAAGTGTATAATAGGCGTAAGTTATTTCAGTCAGGAAGTTCATTCTGTAACAAATACATGTTTTACGGAACTTGTGTGTTTGTCCGAAAAATAAAAAAAATCGAAAATTAACACTTACACAAAATTGAGAAACGGGAGTAGCGAAAGGTTAAACAGTATTTCGTTCTTTCCCTAAACTGTACTTAATTATGTACGAAACTAGCAAAATTCCACAAATAAAGTTCCTTCCTTTTTTCATACAATTTATGGAGATTATTATTATTGCTATTGGCAGAGGTTGCAGCTGTATAAATACGGTGATAAGCGTAACTGTTATAAAGCAGATGCTATTATGAAACTTCCTGGCAGATTAAAACTGTGTGCCCGACCGAGACTCGAACTCGGAACCTTTGCCATTCCCGGCCAAGTGCTCTACCATCTGAGCTACCGAAGCACGACTCACGCCCGGTACTCACAGCTTTACTTCTGCCAGTATCTCGTCTCCTACCTTCCAAACTTTACAGAAGCTCTCCTGCGAACCATGCAGAACTAGCACTCCTGAAAGAAAGGATACGAGACGAGATACTGGCAGAACTAAAGCTGTGAGTACGGGGCGTGAGTCGTGCTTCGGTAGCTCAGATCGTAAAGCAGTTACCCGCGAATGGCAAAGGTCTCGAGTTCGAGTCTCGGTCGGGCACACAGTTTTAATCTGCCAGGAAGTTTCATATCAGCGCACACTCCGCTGCAGAGCGAAAATCTCATTCTGGCAGATGCTATTATTTTCACACTCTCATATTTACCTGAATCTAAAAATTTGTGAGCACCCAAAATTTATACTCACTTGCTGCCACTACAGTTATCTAGTATCCTAGCTATGTCCATCCAGAATAAACAAAAACATTCGCAGAATTCTTCTCTGTTGCTGCTGCCACTCACCTCACCAACAAACAACCCTACATGTTGTCCACAGTTCGGTGTACTCTTGCATTTAAGAACAATGTTGATGCATTTCGTTTTGTCAGCCTCGCAATGTTTCCTCCAAAATTTAACACTTATGACAAGTTCCCCACTGTCAAACAGTGAACCAAATGCTTGCATCTCCCCAGTTACGCTTCCTTCTCTTTCCGTTTCTCAGTAACGCCATCGTCTCAATCCCCTTCATTATTACTAGTGTTTTAACACGCTCCTTTCTGTCTTTCTCCCCCCTTACGATCACGTCCCTTTCTGCCAGTGCCCTCTCTTTGTAATTACCTGACTGTAATCTGTCTTTGTAGCTCTGCTTTTCAAGAAATGTAGACTCATTTCTACTGTAGCTGTTACTGCTTTCCATTATTTGTATTATAGGTATTTCCGAGTATAGTATCCATGTTAAATATGGGTCTCTTTATGACATTGGTGTCATTATGAATATAATGTGAAGTTTGTAGATTGTCTGGGTAGATATAAATGTTGGCAGGATAATTAAATCAAAAAACAAAATAAATAAAGTCAGGGTGGTTTTCGAAAGGGAAGACGGTGCACAGAACAGATTTACAGCTTACATCAGTAATTCCACACAGAATGTTAACCAGCAAACCAAGGGGGAGGTTACCATGAGAAAAAGATTGATTAATCAACGAAAGGGTAACGTTCTACGAGTCGACGCGTGGCATGTCAGAAGCTTGAACGTGGTAGGGAAACTAGAAAATCTGAAAAGGGAAATGCAAAGGCTCAATCTAGATATAGTAGGGGTCAGTGAAGTGAAGTGGAAGGAAGACAAGGATTTCTGGTCAGATGAGTATCGGGTAATATCAACAGCAGCAGAAAATGGTATAACAGGTGTAGGATTCGTTATGAATAGGAAGGTAGGGAAGAGGGTGTGTTACTGTGTACAGTTCAGTGACCGGGTTGTTCTAATCATAATCGATAGCAGACCAACACCAACAACGATAGTTCAGGTATACATGCCGACGTCGCAAGCTGAAGATGAACAGATAGAGAAAGTGTATGAGGATATTGAAAGAGTAATGCAGTATGTAAAGGGGGACGAAAATCTAATAGTCATGGGCGACTGGAATGCAGTTGTAGGGGAAGGAGTAGAAGAAAAGGTTACAGGAGAATCACAAGAGGAGGAGGTATACTTGGAAAAGGCCGGGAGATATGGGAAGATTTCAATTAGATTACATCATGGTCAGACAGAGATTCCAAAATCAGATACTGGATTGTAAGTATAGTAGTGATGAAGAATAGGCTGAAGTTCGAGACATTAGTCAGGAAGAATCAATACGCAAAGAAGTGGGATACGGAAGTACTAAGGAATGATGAGATACGTTTGAAGTTCTCTAACGCTATAGATACAGCAATAAGGAATAGCGCAGTAGGCAGTGCAGTTGAAGAGGAATGGACATCTCTAAAAAGGGCCATCACAGAAGTTGGGAAGGAAAACATAGGTACAAAGAAGGTAGCGGCGAAGAAACCATGGGTAACAGAAGAAATACTTCAGTTGCTTGATGAAAGGAGGAAGTACAAACATGTTCCGGGAAAATCAGGAATACATAAATACAAGTCGCTGAGGAATGAAATAAATAGGAAGTGCAGGGAAGCTAAGACGAAATGGCTGCAGGAAAAATGTGAAGACATCGAAAAAGATATGATGGTCGGAAAGACAGACTCAGCATACAGGAAAGTCAAAACAACCTTTGGTGACATTAAAAGCAACTGTGGTAACATTAAGAGTGCAACGGGAATTCCACTGTTAAATGCAGAGGAGAGAGCAGATAGGTGGAAAGAATACATTGAAAGCCTCTATGAGGGTGAAGATTTGTCTGATGTGGTAGAAGAAGAAACAGGAGTCGATTTAGAAGAGATAGTATTAGAATCGGAATTTAAAAGAGCTGTGGAGGACTTACGGTCGAATAAGGCAGAAGAGATAGATAACATTCCATCAGAATTTCTAAAATCATTGGGGGAAGTGGCAACAAAACGACTATTCACGTTGGTGTGTAGAATATATGAGTCTGGCGACATACCATCTGACTTTCGGAAAAGCAGCATCCACACAATTCCGAAGAAGGAATGAGCTGACAAGTGCGAGAATTATCGCACAATCAGCTTAACAGCTCATGCATCGAAGCTGCTTACAAGAATAATATACAGAAGAATGGAAAAGAAAATTGAGAATGCGCTAGGTGACGATCAGTTTGGCTTTAGGAAAAGTAAAGGGACGAGAGAGGCAGTTCTGACGTTACGGCTAATAATGCAAGCAAGCAAGGCTAAAGAAAAATCAAGACACTTTCATAGGATTTGTCGACCTGGAAAAAGCGTTCGACAATATAAAATGGTGCAAGCTGTTCGAGATTCTGAAAAAAGTAGGGGTAAGCTATAGGGAGAGACGGGTCATATACAATATGTACAACAACCAAGAGGGAATAATAAGAGTAGACGATCAAGAACGAAGTTCTCGTATTAAGAAGGGTGTAAGACAAGGCTGTAGCCTTTCGCCCCTACTCATCAATCTGTACATCGAGGAAGCAATGATGGAAATAAAAGAAAGGTTCACGAGTGGAATTAAAATACAAGGTGAAAGGATATCAATGATACGATTCGCTGATGACATTGCTATCCTGAGTGAAAGTGAAGAAGAATTAAATGATCTGCTGAACGGAATGAACAGTCTAATGAGTACACAGTATGGTTTGAGAGTAAATCGGAGAAAGACGAAGGTAATGAGAAGTAGTAGAAATGAGAACAGCGAGAAACGTAACATCAGGATTGATGGTCACGAAGTTAATGAAGTTAAGGAATTCTGCTACCTAGGCAGTAAAATAACCAATGACGGACGGAGCAAGGAGGACATCAAAAGCAGACTCGCTATGGCAAAAAAGGCATTTCTGGCCAAGAGAAGTCTACTAATATCAAATACCGGCCTTAATTTGTGGAAGAAATTTCTGAGGATGTACGTCTGGAGTACAGCAATGTATGGTAGTGAAACATGGACTGTGGGAAAACCGGAACACAAGAGAATTGAAGCATTTGAGATGTGGTGCTATAGACGAATGTTGAAAATTAGGTGGACTGATAAGGTAAGGAATGAGGAGGTTCTACGCAGAATCGGAGAGGAAAGGAATATGTGAAAAACACTGATAAGGAGAAGGGACAGGATGACAGGACATCTGCTAAGACATGAGGGAATGACTTCCATGGTACTAGAGGGAGCTGTAGAGGGCAAAACTGTAGAGGAATACAGAGATTGGAATACGCCAAGCAAATAATTGAGGACGTAGGTTGCAAGTGCTACTCTGAGATGAAGAGGTTAGCACAGGAAAGGAGTTCGTGGTGGGCCGCCGCATCAAACCAGTCAGTAGACTGATGCCAAAAAAAAAGACGATTGAAAATTACACAGTTATGAATGGTCAGAAACGAATTTTCATGCACTAGTGAACACAAAAACATAAGAAAGGAAGGTCAGGAACGGGGCGAGAAAACATTTTTATTATGCCTAACATAGCAGAAACCAAGAAATAACAGCAAAAAGAGACAACGATCGTAATCAAATAATGTGCTCAAAATTGCAGCCCAGGATTGTGATGCAGGCCTAACATCTGCCGCATGGAGAACATCAGACGTTCCATGCGGCGGAGTACTCTATCTGTCCTGTACCCGCTGTGCGGATACTCACTGTATAAACACATAACTAGAACAGTATTTCACGGTGGTGAGACCATCATGTTTACATGAATGTGAATGTTTAGCTGTGCTAAGTTGAAGAATAAGGACTACTCCTAATACAGACTATTAGAAAAATAATGTGTGCAAAATGAACTACGTTTAGTAGGGCGATGAGAAGTAACCGTGAGATACATGAAAATATTTAGATCACATCAGAAGTAATGACAAAGAGAAAATTAATCTTCAGCCTCTACCGAATGAATGAGAACAGGTAAAGGAAACAAATAATCCAGTAATTCTGGAGAAAAGAATCGACAGCAGCATCGATTACAGAAATAAAAGAACTGGAAAGAAAGAACTTCAAAGACCTGGAAACAACAGAGAGAAACCCTTTTAAGACCGAACTTGTAAATCTAGAAGGGTTTCGAGACAAAAATGGTTCAAATGGCTCTGAGCAGTATGGGACTTAACTTCTGAGGTCATCAGTCCCCTAGAACTTAGAACTACTTAAACCTAACTAACCAAAGGACATCACACACATCCATACCCGAGGCAGGATTCGAACCTGCAACCGTAGCGGTCGCGCGGTTCCAGACTGTCGCGCCTAGAACCGCTCGGTTACAACGGCCGACGTTTCGAGACAGCAGAAGTAAGAAATCGTGAACAACATGGACGGAAGAAAGGAAAAGGACAGCATTTGGAGAACGGGAAGCCGTGCTAGAAAAACAGGAAACAGCAAAGAAAGTAGAGGAATTGAGGTTGTTACATGATCATAGATGGTCAATACGGATAAAATCTGTTGTAGCCGAAACGTGATGGAAACAGCTAGGAAAAGTTCCTGGTGGAAGTTTTCGACCCCACTCGAAGTGGCTGCGTTCACCTCATCGAACTGCTCGCATCAGACATTCTCTCAGACAATGGTACGAAAAATTGAGTTCCAAAGTGGCGGAAGTGATCGTGCATCACGTCGTGTGAAACTCGAAAACGAACATCTTCACTCGCAGAATTACCGCTATCTGCAGCGTCTCTGGTGTAAATTAGAAATACTTCAGCTTGCTTGTTTCGTCGAAACAACTCTAACAACGCATGAAAGAGAGAGAGAGAGAGAGAGAGAGAGAGAGAGAGAGAAAGAAAGAGAAGGTGATAAGCGTACAGTGGACCGTAAAAACAAGTCGGAAGACGTTGACAGCTAATATCTATGTTATGATAAATGGTTGCGGAACTAAGAGCCATCTTTCGACACTCGCGTTCTGATGAACAAGACACCAGCTGCCAGCGTATTTATCGGAGCAACGTCGTGTATCTTGGATTTATATCTTCATCAAGAGAGTAACGATAAACATCGATTTTTTTCTTCATTTTCTCTGAAAACTCTGGACTCGTCTGTTTCCGATCCATACCTCCGTATGTGAAACTGATATGTTTGTCCTTCTCCATCGTTTCTGACAATATAATTAAAACGGAAATATTCACGTTGCGTCATGTATAACACGATGTGTTGCTGTGGCAGAGATGTCAAGAACTACTGGATAGACAGTTGGTCATGGTGATTGACTTGAGAGAACATTTTCCACCAGTCCACGTATTATTGTTTCCGTAATCGGAATTCAAAAGGAGATGTGTCCTTGCGAACTTATATACAGTTTGCGTCAGGAAGATTTCCATTACACACAGATTTATCTAGAGTTTCGAGCCCAGTCGAAACGTCAGTGGGTTTTTCGCGAAGTCCATGGAAACTTTTTAGGTCTCTTTGGTGCGGATTGCGGTAACGACAAGTACTGATAGATGATTCTAAGTACTATGGGACTTGACATCTGAGGTCATCAGTCCCCTAGACTTAGAACTACTTAAACCTAACTAACCTAAGGATGTCACACACATCAATGGCCGAGGCAGGATTCGAACCTGCGACCGTAGCAGCAGCGCGATTCCGGACTGAAGTGCCTATGACCGCTCCGCCACAGCGGCCGGCGTGCTGATAGAATTAAACAGAAAAATGGAATTTCCATAGCAGCTCTGTGCGGTTTTGAATTTAGAAAATGTTTCAAATGGCTCTGAGCACTATGGGACTTAACTTCTAAGGTCATCAATCCCCTAGGACTTAGAACTACTTAATCCTAGCTAACCTAAGGACATCACACACATCCATGCCCGAGGCAGGATTCGAACCTTTGACCGCAACGGTCGCGCGGTTCTAGACTGTAGCGCCAAGAACCGCTCGGCCACCCCGGCCGGCTTTGAAATTAGACATTGTGTCGGAACTATGAGTTGTATGTTGCGGCTCCATGGTTGTGGCTAAGCTGATGTAACATAGGCTCCAAGACAGAAAACTGTGAAAATTTATTACTCTTTAACAACTAATACCTCGATGTGTAACATGTAGCTGAGAATCCAGTCATAGAAATGAGCATATGTGGTTTTTGAATTAAAAATGAAAATCTCCATATCGATAATAATTTCCTTTACACTGCGATTACGTAGCGGAATGTGGTTTATACATGATATAGATCACATAAGCTTTGGAACAACTCTACTTTTACAGCTACATGCTTGACGCAGTAGAGGGTGACCTAAGCAACTTAAGATTGGTTGGTTGGTTTGGGGAAGGAGACCAGACAGCGTGGTCATCGGTCTCATCGGATTAGGGAAGGATTGGGAAGGAAGTCGGCCGTGCCCTTTCAGAGGAACCATCCCGGCATTTGCCTGGAGTGATTTAGGGAAATCACGGAAAACCTAAATCAGGATGGCCGGACGCGGGATTGAACCGTCGTCCTCCCGAATGCGAGTCCAGTGTCTAACCACTGCGCCACCCCGCTCGGTTGCAACGTAAGAGTTGGAATTAACTTTCAGTGCCATAACGTCCGGGTAGACTGTTGTAGAGATGTTTTCCCTGCGTAATGTACACCTTTGTGGCCAAATGTCGTTTTGCAATGTCTAACAAGTATGTCACTGTTTGAACTGGTAAATAATCATGAATAATTTTGCTTTGAGTAGAAAAGTTTCCGTTCCTCGCTATACTTCTTATAATATACAAAAGCAAGGAAGGGATAAAAGTTCTAGATCTTTAAAAAAAAGATTTACATGATTTTTTTGCTGCTTGCCTGTTTCATTATTCTCATAAATGCCTTTTGACTCGTGAAAACTATTTTCCTTTCTTGTAACATTCCTCCCAGGAAATAATACCGTGCTTCATTAATCAATCTACACGACCAAGTAGTCCATACGGCCTAACTGTTTCAGCACTAGTGTTGTTGCAAAAATTCCTATTTTGTAGCTCATTTTCGGTAGTTTTGAATTACGGGTGTGATATGAGAAGTCTATATGAGAAAGCTGTATAAGTTACTTCTTGTGCCGTATTTTTATTCTTTCTGCATCAGAAAAGTTACATCAAATGCTATTGTTAGGTCTTGTATGAGTGTCCATTGCATTAAGACACTCTAAGGTGAGTATTGTGGTCTGAAGTTACGTTGTCATCAACAAATGTCCGTCCCTGGTAGCTGAGTGGTCAGCGCGACGGAATGTCATACGTAACGGCACGGGTTCGATTCCCTGCTGGGTCGGGGATTTTCTCCGCTCAGGGACTGGGTGTTGTGTTGTCTTTATCATGATCATTTCATCGCCACCGACACGCAAGTCGCGTAAGTGGCGTCAACTCGAAAGACTTGCACCAGGCGAACGGTCTACCCAACGGGAGGCCATAGACACACGGCATTTCCATTTCATCAACAAATAATACTATTTTTGTCGAATAATCCAGTCAGATGAAAAATCACAATAGTGATCCAGGTCTATAGTCACCCATATACTGAAAATCATCCTTTTTTGTAGAGGGGAACTACTTTTGCTGTTTTACATACTTTTGGAAAACAACACTTGATAAAGATGAACTGCAGATATCAAACGCAGAGAAGAGCATGTGCCTCATTCGTGTTTTTGTAACATAATCGATACTAGCTGCATATTTACTTTTCAGCGAAGTGATGTATTTACACATTCAGCTCGGTTTACTAGTCGGCCGCTGTGGCCGAGTGGTTGTAGGCGCTTCAGTCCGGAACCACGCTGCTGCTACGGTCGCCGGTTCGAATCCCGCCTCGTGCATAGATGTGTGTGATATCCTTTGGTTAGTTAGGTTTAAGTAGTTCTAAGTCTAGGCGACTAATGACCTCAGATGTTAAGTCCCATAGTGCTTAGAACCATTTCAACCATTTTCGCCTTACTGGACTGAGAAATAGGGATAGATTGTTTATTTTGCCAGGCAACGGACTATTTCAGGACCTTCTCTCACATTTTACCCCGTTTGCATATTGAATTTGCATACGAGACTCTCTTGCTTCATTAACTTTCCTATTCAGTTTCGTTTGCCGACTTTCCACATGTACTACGCGTTGTTTACATGAGTGGCTATGGGGTAGCAATGCAGGTAACCTAACACTCTAACACTTCTTTCTTGTGCCGGCCGGAGTGGCCGAGAGGTTCTAGGCGCTACATCTGGAACCGCGCGACCGCTACGGTCGCAGGTTCACATCCTGCCTCGGGCATGGATGTGTGTGACGTCCTTAGGTTAGTTAGGTTTAAGTAGTTCTAAGGTATAGGGGACTGATGACCTCAGCAGTTATGTCCCATAGTGCTCAGAGCCATTTGAACCATTTCTTTCTTGTAGTAATTTCTTCCATTAAATGCGTCTGGTCTTGGCCAGGGGAACTCCTTTTCCCTGCGGAGAAAACAGGAGGAACTATCGCAGGTTCTGAAAGAGCTGCCTGTTATTCAGAGTGTAAGATCTCACACTACTGAACCGCATGGACAGTCGGACGAGCCTCTACAGGGATTATCCTCCTGGCTAAGCTTCCGCGAACAGTGAGTGGTGGAATGGAAGAATGATGTGCTCAATAGCAAAACGGGAAACCACTAATGGAAGGGGCGAGAACTTTGCCTTGTCAGTAAACTTCGGGTGGAGTCTTCAGCTGTCCACTTGCCGTTAAGCAAAATGTATAGCCATTCGTGTGTCTACAAATTTCTAAACTTTGACCTTCCAGTTGGATTGGTGTCCGAAGCCCAACAAAATTTCCAGAATGTCCGACAAAAAAGTCTGGACGTAGGAAACACTCATCTCCTGTTTCCCTATACACTGATCTCGTTAGCATATACAGTTTAACTCTATTGGTAGGAGCTAGGGAACGACTTCCACATACCTGATTGGAAGGGCACTTAGGCCCTTTCTAGTATTGGGTAGAAAAGTTTGTGTGGGATGCCTTTCCAAAGTCTGAAGGAAGGTTACCAAAAACTGACAGGCATTCGGAGTGGTCTTCGGATCCAGATGGGTGTTCTGATTCGAACTTCTGCTTGATGAAGCTTCTCTGGACTCTACCCTCGTACGTATTTTTCTTGATTTCGGTCAGCAACTACCTCAGTGGCAGTTTCGAAAAGATCGCATTTGGAATGCACACTCCTGACTTCAAGAATCGTGATATATTGAGGGAAACGGAGTTCATTCCTGGTTTCTATTTCTTAGTCTTCCTGATCTGATCTACGCAATTCATACATTGATATGTAAGTTTTTTCGTAGTCTGATTCTTGCTTCATAGGGGATTTTTCTCGTAACAACTCATATTTGCTATCGAGTTAGTGGAGCTCGCCCATAAAGTGATGTTTATATTTGATTCGTCCTTTATTCATTGATCTAATGTATGCTCTATTCTAATTCATACCTTCTTCTGTGTAATCTTAAAGTTTTGCACTAACAGCTGAAAGCGTAATTTGTGGCCTGGGCAGCATCTCAACCGTTATTGTCCAGCATGAGGCTGGTGGCGGTCCTAACGACCATTCATTTTCTTTTAACAAAGAAATTCTCCAAATCGCCGTGCTGTTGAGAAGTTACTTTATTTCATTTTAGCTGCCAGTTTCGGCAGTTCATCACACCATCTTCAGGCCCCATACGCACCTCTAAAAAATAGTCGAATTGGCATTCTGGGGCCATATGTTTCTGGATGTTGTGAATTCTCTCTTCCTTCGAAGATTTGACTACATCTGCACAATGGATAAACTGAGACATTCATTTCCTTATCATTGTTCTATTTTAATTACGTAAATTTATTCCAAAATTGTTTAATAACCTTGATGTTTACATCTCCTGAGCAGTTTTAAGCACCGTTTGAATAAATATTATTTTACCCGATCAAACTCTATCGTTAAGCAACCATTAAAGTAAATTATTCAACTGAAATACTCAGGTCCCGCAAACATAAGCACCAGGCGATGCCCCTGACGAGTTAAGAAACTCAGTAAATGACGTTTTCCCATATGCATGGCAGTTGATTTTTTCAACTAGCCTATTAGCTTCAAGAGGATAATCCGTCATCTGGTAAGATATGGATCAGCATCAATCAAATGCACCTGATGAGCAAGAGGTTGTGTTCACAGCACCTCCGGCTTCTGGCATAAGTTGGCGTCCCTGCCATTCCTTTCCTGTCAGGGTAGAAGATGTAAACGTGCTTTCCTTTGATCCACAGTCAGACATAACTTTTTATCGTGCTCAGATAAGTAAATGTATGAATCGATTACTCACTTTTGCTGTGAACAAGAGCACATAACGGTTACTGAATGTGTTTAAATTGCTGGGTAATATCTGATGTTAGTTAATTTTCAGCGCTTTTGATAATTGTATAAAAATTTTTACTAGCGGTTTGTGGGTGCTGTTCACTTTTTTTTCTCTTATTATTTCCGTGTTTTCAGTAATAAAGGGTGTGACTATTTCTACGCACTACACGTATAGGGATAGTGAGGTGTATCGGACTTTTTACTAAATGAAGACTGTAAACCAAGTGAGACAATAAGGCAAAATACGGAAACTGTGACAGCGTTGGTTCATGAGGAAGTAAGTGGTAGAGACGACAATAAATTGGGAGCAATTTCAAGGGGAAGACAGTAGTAAGGGATAGATATACCATGCTGAGTACAAATCAGTGTCAGACAGCCGCAATTATTGAAGACTGATAGCGGTAGCGCAGAAAACACGCAGGGCACGGAAACGCAATTGCTTCAGCCAGCGGCGATGATTTCACCAGTAGTAGGAGCAGCATGCGAAGGCGAGGACGTAATGATCATGCTACGGAAAATCATATCTGACGGCGGGGAGAATAAGATGCTACAGTGAGAAAGAAGCGAAGAACGAGATACGAAGCACAAAAAGTCAGAGGAGGAACTTGTTAAGAGGAAAGAGGCGAAGTTACACGCGTCTATTGAGGTGATACAGACACAAGTAGAGCAGATTATTAAAGACATCATCGAACACAAAAAAACAATGAGGCTTTCCAGATGAAACAAACAAAAAATAATACCGAAGTCTCAGATGCATTAGAGACCCGCGAACAAACAAGTATAAAAGTATTGGAACAGATAAATGAGCTCCAGCAAGTAGAACAAAAAATAATAAAATAGAACACAAGTTCAAGGAAGTGGAAAAGAGCGCAGTAACAGGTGCGACAGGACGTCCCCTGCACCGGTTCCCGACACAGCAGAAGTGTAAGAACTGTTGACGTTTAAGGAAATTCAAGAAAATATCTACAGGGTCAGCAAGCAGCAGGAGGAAATAATTACCGAGGAAGTCGGACATCTGCGACGGAAAGTGTCACAAGCGTTATGCGCAGCGAGTGGCGCCGGCGCAACCGAGTGCAGCGTCCCGCCTGTACTTCACGACACAATCACCCACAGACAAGAGGAGTATGCCATCACAGATACCGAGTGTCCCAAGTTACGAGCCGCGTCTGGCGTTCAGCAAAGCCACGAGTCAACTGAAGGAGCAACTTTCGAGTTTTACTCCTCCCTGAAACTTCACAAATTTTAGGTGATTAGGGAAAATAATTCAGACCTCCATCCCAGAGCTTCGGCAGAGCAGTTTGATTATTCAGTCCCACCATCGTGGCCAGCTGGCTTTCAACTAGACCTTGCCTGCATCTTTCTCGAAGGCGAAGCTGCGACAAAGATTCAGACAGTAGTACAGAATTGCCGCGCTTACCGAGAATTTCGGGAGAACTTCCTACATCTACATCTACATTTATACTCCGCAAGCCACCCAACGGTGTGTGGCGGAGGGCACTTTACGTGCCACTGTCATTACCTCCCTTTCCTGTTCCAGTCGCTTATGGTTCGCGGGAAGAACGACTGCCGGAAAGCCACCGTGCGCGTTCGAATCTCTCTACTTTTACATTCGTGATCTCCTCGGGAGGTATAAGTAGGGGGAAGCAATATATTCGATACCTCATCCAGAAGCGCACCCTCTCGAAACCTGGACAGCGAGCTACGCCGCGATACAGAGCGCCTCTCTTGCAGAGTCTGCCACTTGAGTTTGCTAAACATCTCCGTAACGCTATCACGCTTACGAAATAACCATGTGACGAAACGCGCCGCTCTTCTTTGGATCTTCTCTATCTCCACTGTCAACCCGACCTGGTACGGATCCCACACTGATGAGCAATACTCAAGTATAGGTCGAACGAGTGTTTTGTAAGCCACCTCCTTTGTTGATAGACTACATTTTCTAGGAACTTTCCCAATGAATCTCAACCTGGCACCCGCCTTACCAACTGTGGTGTCACCGCCAGACACCTCACTTGCTAGGTGGTAGCCTTTAAATCGGCCGCGGTCCGTTAGTATACGTCGGACCCGCGTGTCGCCACTGTCAGTGATTGCAGACCGAGCACCGCCACACGGGAGGTCTAGAGAGACTTCCTAGCACTCGCCCCAGTTGTACAGCCGACTTTGCAAGCGATGGTTCACTGACAAAATACGCTCTCATTTGCCGAGACGATAGTTAGCATAGCCTTCAGCTACGTCATTCCCTACGACCTAGCAAGGAGCCATTACCAGTTACTATTGATACTGAATCATGTACCGTCAAGAGCGACGTTCACCATTAATGGATTAAAGTTAAGTATTCCACCAGCTACGTCCGTTTTTTCTAAATTCTAATTTCCTTGTCCTGTTCCAGACCTCACGCCAGCCTGCGTGAGCTAAAACTCGTGCCTTTCGGCTTCCTCTAGAAACACGGCTCTCCTGCCAACCACAACACCAACAATTAATTTTATATGATTATTCCACTTCAAATCGTTCCGCACGCATACTCCCAGATATTTTTCAGAAGTAACTGCTATCCCGTCAGGTCCAGTGGACTTTCCTATGTTGAGTTGATTTTCTATTACTTGGACACTTATTTGGATGTCAGCCATTTTTCCGTTCGTGCGGTCTTCGTCTGTGAAACAGCTTTGGAAAAAGGTATTTAGTATTTCAGCTTTACGGGTGTCATCCTCTGTTTCAATGCCATCATCATCCCAGAGCGTCTGTAAATGCTGTTTAGATCCACTTTAACGTAAGACCAGAACTTCATAGAATTTTCTGTCAAGTCGGTACATAGAATTTTACTTTCGAATTCACTGAACGCTTCACGCATAGCCCTCCTTACGCTAACTTCGACATCGTTTAGCTTCTGTTTGTCTGAGAGGTTTTGGCTGCGCTTACACTTGCAGTGAAGCTCTCTTTGCTTTCGCAGTAGTTTCCTAACTTTGTTGTTGAACCACGGTGGGTTTTCCCGTCCCTGACAGTTTTACTCGGCACGTACCTGTCTAAAACGCATTTTACGATTGCCTTGAACTTTTTCCATAAACACTCAACGTTTTCAGTGTCGGAACAGAAATTTTCGTTTTGATCTGTTAGTTAGTATGAAATCTGCCTTCTATTACTCTTGCTAAACAGATAAACCTTCCTCCCTTTTTTTATATTCCTATTTACTTCCATATTCAGGGATGCTGCAACGGCCTTATGATCACTGATTCCCTGTTCTGCGATTACAGAGTCGAAAAGTTCGGGTCTGTTTGTTATCAGTAGGTTCAAGATGTTATCTCCACGACTCGGTTCTCTGTTTAATTGCTCGAGATAATTTTCGGATAGTGCACTCAGTATAATGTCACTCGACGCTCTGTCCCTACCATCCGTCCTAAACATCTGAGTGTCCCAGTCTATATCTGGTAAATTGAAATCTCCAACTAAGACTATAACATGCTGAGAAAATTTATGTCCTCACGACTCATTGGTCGCTGGTGACTCAGGCATGTATCAAAGACGAAATCATGCTGGGAAAAAGTTTTGAAAACTCGGTTATACGCAGCCCCGTCAAATTTTTTGAGAAAATGTTTTGAAGAACAAGGTTCTTGTTCCTCGCCAACCTATTTTATACGGTTTTGCTACGGAAAGCTGCAGCACTGTTATCAGATGACATTAGTAGGACGTTATTGAGACAACGAAAAAATATTCAAGACTTTAATACAAGGACTTGAACAAATTAATTGGGAGAACGGGAATAACAACTCAACTGACAGCAACAAAGAACACGTTGTAAGACTACACCGTTTCCACAACGGATGTAGGGACGACAGGTTCTGCTCATGGGCGAGACGGCCGTAGCACTGTAATCACTGCGACTTGGGAAATCGGTGGAACTGTCACGTCAACAATAATTATTATAGGCGAGGGAATGAAAGCACACCGGAATACAATCACGAGAGGCAAGGTGCCAAGACTGTGGAAGTGAGAGCACCCGACTCTCGAAGCGATCAGCCGCAAAAGCCTTACAAACCAACGTTGATTGGAATCTATCTCCGGTAAGGAGCCGACAAACGAACCCGTGGTAGACAATAGACGAGACGACCTCGAAAAAGTGAAGGAGTTAATTCAGGGTGCTTAGCTCGTAATTTTAGTGCATAAGAAGTGTGTGCCTCGGAAATAAGTAAGTTTTTGTAGGAGACATGTTTAATTTGTTTTATAATGCGTCTGTCTTTCGGTTCCCTTTGCAATCTATTCCCCATAATGGGTAATATTCGTGGTTTCTTGTCGTGATGGTTGTAGTTGCTTGTGTAACGATTTTGATAAAGGTGAATGCTGGGGGGAATATATGATGACTTTTTTGGCAACGTCCTGCATGCTACGCAGTCCAGCAAGTGAATGTCATGAAATTTTTAGCTGAGGAGATAGGAGGCATTTGATACGGCGCCCAGGTGCGTTCGTTTTCGTATATTCGTGAGTGAGAGAGGAGGTATTCTTCGAGTCAGTAGGCACAGAACATACACCCGCACTGCAGATATTACAGCATGACACAATTTCCGTCCTGTGACAAAAAAAAGAACATTTTTTCTGCGAAGCTGGATCTGCGGGAATAGATGAAGTTAATTGGAGCGTTTAGTAGCGGAAGCAGATGGTAGTTACATCACTGTCGTAGACGAAGTATAAGGAAGATTTTGCGTGTTTGTGAGGGGGGGGGGGGGGTTGTATGTGTGTCCGCATCGAAGAAGATGCCGTACACCACGAGGTGTTAAGGTTGGTTTTTGTCCACGTCAGAGTACGCATGGACCATTGAGATGTTAGTGACGATGATCTTTATGAGCCTTCCACGCCGCAGTGTGTTGGGACAGCTAGCAGTCTTTAAGAAGGTTAGCGATCCAATACGGTGTATTCATTCTGAAGTTGTCTGATCCTATTCGACGGAAGAAACGATTAAAGTCCATTACTACTGTCTGCAACAGACATTAGGCACAACACCTAGCCATAAGGTATACTATTAGTTAAATGATAACATTACCTACAGCACAACCAAGCGTTTTTGTTAAAGAGTTTTATTCTAAGTTATGTTTCAGAAATTCGCTACAGCACGATATTCAGCCCCACATTATTGGAGATGGCCCAAGGTGACAGCAAGAAAGATCCAGCAAACCCGTGACATCAATCCTACTGGTGTCCAAGTACGTATTATTCATATGACAAGGAAGCAAAGAACAACTACATGACAACAGAGATCAGTATCAAAAATACACAAGTTTCCTTTTCTCCAGAACATACACTCCTGGAAATGGAAAAAAGAACACATTGACACCGGTGTGTCAGACCCACCATACTTGCTCCGGACACTGCGAGAGGGCTGTACAAGCAATGATCACACGCACGGCACAGCGGACACACCAGGAACCGCGGTGTTGGCCGTCGAATGGCGCTAGCTGCACAGCATTTGTGCACCGCCGCCGTCAGTGTCAGCCAGTTTGCCGTGGCATACGGAGCTCCATCGCAGTCTTTAACACTGGTAGCATGCCGCGACACCGTGGACGTGAACCGTATGTGCAGTTGACGGACTTTGAGCGAGGGCGTATAGTGGGCATGCGGGAGGCCGGGTGGACGTACCGCCGAATTGCTCAACACGTGGGGCGTGAGGTCTCCGCAGTACATCGATGTTGTCGCCAGTGGTCGGCGGAAGGTGCACGTGCCCGTCGACCTGGGACCGGACCGCAGCGACGCACGGATGCACGCCAAGACCGTAGGATCCTACGCAGTGCCGTAGGGGACCGCACCGCCACTTCCCAGCAAATTAGGGACACTGTTGCTCCTGGGGTATCGGCGAGGACCATTCGCAACCGTCTCCATGAAGCTGGGCTACGGTCCCGCACACCGTTAGGCCGTCTTCCGCTCACGCCCCAACATCGTGCAGCCCGCCTCCAGTGGTGTCGCGACAGGCGTGAATGGAGGGACGAATGGAGACGTGTCGTCTTCAGCGATGAGAGTCGCTTCTGCCTTGGTGCCAATGACGGTCGTATGCGTGTTTGGCACCGTGCAGGTGAGCGCCACAATCAGGACTGCATACGACCGAGGCACACAGGGCCAACACCCGGCATCATGGTGTGGGGAGCGATCTCCTACACTGGCCGTACACCACTGGTGATCGTCGAGGGGACACTGAATAGTGCACGGTACATCCAAACCGTCATCGAACCCATCGTTCTACCATTCCTAGACCGGCAAGGGAACCTGCTGTTCCAACAGGACAATGCACGTCCGCATGTATCCCGTGCCACCCAACGTGCTCTAGAAGGTGTAAGTCAACTACCCTGGCCAGCAAGATCTCCGGATCTGTCCCCCATTGAGCATGTTTGGGACTGGATGAAGCGTCGTCTCACGCGGTCTGCACGTCCAGCACGAACGCTGGTCCAACTGAGGCGCCAGGTGGAAATGGCATGGCAAGCCGTTCCACAGGACTACATCCAGCATCTCTACGATCGTCTCCATGGGAGAATAGCAGCCTGCATTGCTGCGAAAGGTGGATATACACTGTACTACTGCCGACATTGTGCATGCTCTGTTGCCTGTGTCAATGTGCCTGTGGTTCTGTCAGTGTGATCATGTGATGTATCGGACCCCAGGAATGTGTCAATAAAGTTTCCCCTTCCTGGGACAATGAATTCACGGTGTTCTTATTTCAATTTCTAGGAGTGTATTTAATCTCCTCAATGATTCTGAAAGCAGATATGTTTCCCTATAAGTGTTTGTGCTACACATTTTCTCAGGAGTGATCATAGATATCACAAATGTACGACCTCAGTGTTGTTACTTTCATAAATATCACACAGATGAGCGTTCGCACTTGTTTATTTGTTCCAGATGCGGAAGAGAACATGAGTGAATATGTGTTTCTGATGGACGAGGTTCCACACAACGACAATAGTAGAAGGGAATGGTAAGTAATCGAGGTTGGCCAGTCAATTTAGTGCAATGGTTGAGGGAAAATCCACAAGATGACGAGGTTGAGAAATATCAAGGCAGTAACATTCAAGGTTTTCTGTGCACATTGTAACCTCCCAACAGATAAACTCCGTAACCTCCCAATAAAAAGTGACTTACCTCCCAATAAAAATGTGACTCAAATATAACCTTTCAAAAGAAATCTCGTAATGTAACCTTTCAATAATTAACTGACTGTGAATCTAAACTGGTAAATCTGGACGGCAGCAGTGCTGCGTCATGGCTCTGAAAAATCATTCTGAATCAACTGAAAATTCTTACAGTGATGTCGTCGGATAACACGTATACGGGGTGAGTCACCTAACGTTACCGCTGGATGTATTTCGTAAACCACATCAAATACTGACGAACCGATTCCACAGACCGAACGTGAGGAGAGGGGCTAGTGTAATTGTTTAATACAAATCATACAAAAATGCATGGAAGTATGTTTTTTAACACAAACCTACGTTTTTTTAAATGGAACCACGTTAGTTTTGTTAGCACATCTGAACATATAAACAAATACGTAATCAGTGCCGTTTGTTGCATTGTAAAATGTTAATTACATCCGGAGATATTGTAACCTAAAGTCACGCTTGAAACCTCCGACGTTCAGTTGCGTGTTGTAACAAACACGGGCCACGGTCGGCGAGCAGCATCTGCAGGGACATGTTTGCGAAGACGACCGTGATTACGAGTGTGGCTGTAGTGCACTGTTGTGGTTTGGTCTAGCTGTCGCAGTGTCCGCATGTAGCGCTTGCTGCTATTGTTATTCTGCATTCGTCTCCGCACGCAGACCAACTGTAGTACACCGTGTTACCAGACGTCTGTGATAGTGTAGTGTTGTAGGAATTGTGGCCAAGGTGTATTTGAACTCTGAAAAGGCGGAGATGATACTCATCTATGGCGAGTGTCGACGAAATGCAGCTGAAGCCTGCAGGGTGTATGCAGAAAGGTACCCGGACAGAGAGCATCCAACGTGCCGCACATTGCAAAACATCTACCGCCAACTGTATGCAACAGGTATGGTCGTAGCACGCAAACGGGTCCGTAACAGGCCCGTCACAGGAGAAGCGGGTGCAGTTGGTGTGTTAGCTGCTGTTGCCATGAACCCACACTTGAGTACACGGGACATTGCGAGAGCCGGTGGACTGAGTCAAAGTAGTGTCATGCGCATGCTGCATCGTCACCGCTTTCACCCGTTTCATGTGTCGCGACATCTGCAATTACATGGTGATGACTTTAATCATTTCTATCAATTCTATCAATGGGCATTAACAGAGAATGCGTAGCAGTTCTACCTGTTTACCGATGAAGCGGGTTTCACAAACCACGGGGCAGTGAATCTACGGAACTTGCATTACTGATCCGTGGACAGTCCTCGCTGGGTCAGACAGGTAGAGCGACAGCGACCGTGGACTGTAAATGTATGGTGCGGAATCATTGGCGACCACCTCATTGGTCCTCACTTCATTGCAGGGGTCCAAACAGCTGCAACATACATCGCGTTTCTACGGAATGATCTGCCAACGTTGCTCGAAAATGTCCCACTGGAAACGCGTCGACGTATGTGGTATCAGCATGATGGTGCACCTGCACATTCCGCCATTAACACTAGGTTGACCCTTGACAGGATGTTCGACAGGCGTTTCATAGGACGTGGAGGACGCATAAATTAGCCAGCCCGTTTTCCTGATCTTACACCTCAGGACTTCTTTCTGTGGGGTACGTTAAAGGAGAATGTGTACCGTGATGTGCCTACAACCCCAGAGGATATGAAACAACGTATTGTGGCAGCCTGCGGCGACATTACACCAGATGTACTGCGGTGTGTACGACATTCATTACGCCAGAGATTGCAACTGTGTGCGGCAAATGATGGCCACCACATTGAACATCTATTGGCCTGACATGTCGGGACACACTCTATTCCACTCCGTAATTGAAAACGGAAACCACGTGTGTACGTGTACCTCACCCCTCATGGTAATGTACATGTGCGTCAGTGAAAAAGACCAATAAAAAGGTGTTAGCATCTGGACATAATGTGCTGTTACAGTCTCTTCTGTACCTAAGGTCCATCACCGTTCCCTTTGGATCCCTACGTAATTCGATGCTCTCCGATACACACGATCGAACAGCGGAGGAGTGGTACTCAAGCGGCAAATATAGGATACAATATCTCCGGATGTAATTAACATTTTACAATGCAACAAACGGCACTGATTACGTATTTGTTTATATGTTCAGATGTGCTAACAAAACTAACGGGGTTCCATTTAATAAAACGTAGGCTTGTGTTAAAAAACATACTTCCGTGCATTTTTTTATTGTTTGTATTAACCAATTACACTAGCCCCTCTCCTCACGTTCGGTCTGTGGAATCGATTCGTCAGTATTTGATGTGGTTTACGAAAAATATCAAGCGGTAATGTTAGGTGACTCACCCTGTATATCTGCTCCTATAAGAAATTTTTCTGGCACAGCCCAGTGCAATGCTGGCCACTAGATTTTGTTATATATGGAAAACAACTGATTTTCTTTACGATAATTGGCATGACTATGGATAGGAGAAATTAGTAAAAACTTTAAATTCAGATGAATGACTGTCAAAAGTTATCTTTATAAGGAAGATTATTATTGAGAGATTTTTGAAAACATTTACATGGGACTTTGATATAACAACAGTACAAAAATCAGTTGTAGCAATTAACATATGCGCGCGGCAATAAAGAACAATAAATTTTGCTTTTGCCTTATACTACATCGCTCAGGCACCACCATCGTTCTCCACGACCAGCCTTGGTAATTCTATAACTCTACTGCTCTTCTCGAGGCTACAAAACACCACTATTGGACTGCATTGTCCGAAATCCAGGACACAAGTGCTCTCTGTGAGCTATACAACTAGACAACTGCTCTCTACGAGCGACCTGACCCAACAGCCCGACTGCGAGCTACTACCACTATTGCTGCCGACACTGCTCTCTGGTCTGCGATTCTATTTTAGCTTACATATCGCAGGCAGCGCGTGAGCAATCCATCGAAGTTAGATCTGCTCGAGTGCGCTATCAAGAAATTTCTTAGTCATGGACCTCTTACAACATTTAGTAGTGACGCTCGCGAGCATTGCTATAAATAGTTTGTTTACTGTAAGTGGTAGACATTCTTATTTATGCTTGCTTCAGGAATGGCGCAATTAACTTAGATTTCACGTACAGCACCTGAAGGCACGTATAATCTTCTACTTTAATAATAGTCTCTTTCTGGGATACTACATGCATACATTAGGACAATTTTTTATATTTAATTTTAAGAAAATTTTACAGATGGGATCATATTTGGTCACTATTACATAACATACATAAATGGAAAAAACCATAATGCTGTTACTTTGCAAGTTTGGCTTCAATTAATGCAGTTTTTTGATAAAATACTGTAAAGCTTCAAAAAACAGTTTCGTTCACTTGTGATGCAAAAAAAAAAAAAAAACAAAAAAAAAAAAACCTTACATTTTGAACAACGAATGATGAAGATGAGATCCTTATATCCTGTGAACCTACATGGATGTGCAATTATGATGAGAATTTTTCGTCTGTTGCAAGAGTAAAGCGTTTGATGACCTAGACTGAACTGGTGGCAACGTCTGATGTACTCTCGGATGCTTGGACTCTTCCCCTTCTAAGATGCTCTCATTTTGTTTAGCTGTCTCTTGTAGTAGATCATATTTTGAGCAATATCAAGTTTAAATGCATAATACTGTATTATATGCTTTTTTATCCATTTATTTTGGATAGCATCCCATCTGTATTCTAATCATGCAGCAGCTATGACAACGTCGACAAGATGATGTATTAGGCTTGCTGTCCACTTTATTTCATCCGCTGTGCGACTTGCGCCTGAACTGTAAAATCAGCATCGTCCTTTTCTTCAGACCTTTCTGCATCCGAGGTATTTAGATCCGCCATAAACTGCTCCAGAATTTCGTTTTTCAGACAGGCCTGTAGGCAATTATAGTAAGAATATAACCTCAATTATACACTTTGTCAACGTAACAAAACAATTTACTTTCAAATTTTAATGTCAAAGACATGCGGTTTAGGCATAAGTAGTTCGTTGTGCACTTATAAACCGTTGTCGCTAACAAATGTAAGGGGGTTGGTACCTTAATAGTGGCAACTATTTATTTACAGCTCGTACAAAATATATACGTGTTTCAAAGTTTTACTGACCTTCAAAGTAGTCACCAGCATTTTTTTTAAATTTATGAATTTGGCCAGCTACGGACCGCATACAACTTAAGACTTATGGTGTTTCTTTTTCTTCTGTTCTTCCCAGTACTTCTTCATTTTATCGCCAACTGCTCGTCTCTGCTCATCTGTCCACAGTCTCTTGGGTCGAGGTTTTGGCTCATCTTCACCAGCATTGTGTATAACCCGTTGCCAGCGATGTGGAAGTCGTAGGATACTCTTGGCAGTGCCACTTGTGTTGACAGTTCGAGCGGAGCGGTCTATTGCCCGACGAATCTGTAGCAGTTCTGAAGCGAATGCCGTGAAGTGTTTCCTTTAGTTTAGAAATCGAGTTGAACTCACGAGGGCGTAAGTGAGGGGATTGCAGTTGGTGGTATAGCACTTAGCAGCCCCATCAGTCAAACAAATCAGTAACAGCTTGCCATGTACGTGCTTGAACATTGTCCTCAAAATGATGGTCAGGTGCTGCAGAAAGTGTCACCACTTCTGTCTCTATGCTGTTCATTTTTAGAACGCAACCTACGTTTAGTTGACAGTTAATAGCCTGACATTTCTGCACCATGTTACACTATTACCAGACTATACAACTCTCCTCATACCAGAGCTGCCACAATCATATCTGCCAAAGAAGATGAGATATATGGGTGTTCATGTTGACGTTGCCAGATATTCCCCATCTGATGTCTTCAGCTGCTTGCACGATCCCACAGACTGTGACCAGAACGGTTAATAAAACGCCGAAATCAGTCAAGTGTGCCTGTGCTGTGCTATCTCAGAGACATGAATAGTGTGCCTATCTTCTAACTCAGCTAATCAATACTGGCCCTCACTGCGGAGTTTTACAAGTTTTTGTTCTTGTTAATTGTCTTTCTGCTGTTTCGCGATGTTTTTCAAAGTACCCATGTGCTATATTAAGAACCTCATTGCGAGACTTTGCTCCCTGTAATTGTTTTCGTGCTGTTAGACCATATGTTTTTCAAAGCACTAATGGACCTCACTGCGACGTTTTAAAAGCTTTTGTTTCCGTTTCAATTGTTTTCGTGCTGTTCCACGAACTGTTCTAAAAACAATCAAGTGCTATGTTTTTTGTCATTGGCTTGTTTTCTGCTCACTGTCACATTTTCGCCACATTTAGTTGATATTTTAGCACTGATACACAATAGTATGCAACATTTTTATCGACTGTATTACTTTGGCTTTTCAGGTGGTTTCATCCATTTCTACAAATGTGTTCATAAGACTATGTTATGTTCAGTAACACATATCACTTTAAGCGTTCATGTTTGCTCTTTGTAAATATGCTGAATTTCAGGTGTCTCATGATTTTTGTTCATTATTGAAGTCTTTTCTTGTTTGTAATTTCATTTGGTTTTAACGTGCTCACCAATGATTAAGTGCACCATATGTTCTTAGTTCATGTTTTGTTTGCACAGTGTACACATATACTTACAACGACGTTTCCACACGGCGACGTGGCTCATAGCTTGTAAGATTTTGGTATATATTTCAATATTATTATTGTCTGTTCATCTTTCACTTAGGAAATTTTTGATGTAAACCTTCACAAATCTGAGTTAGCTCACGGTCTTTGGGACGAAAGTGTGGTAATCTGAAGCAGTTTTTATGTTTTGTTTGGATCATTTTCGTGTAAGAATTCAAATTATGTGTAAGGAGATCTTGAAATTTGAGTAAATGGTAAATTCCGGAAAGACACAACAGACGCTATATCTACGTTTTTCTTTTTCCATTTTCTTGCTGTATTTTTAAACCTTTGTCGTTTCTCTTCTTTTCTTTCTTCATTGACGGCCGGGCTGAGAGAAATTGTTTTGGGAAACGTATCACCATATCTCTCAGTGAAACCTTTGCTGGCAACAATTTTGAATCAGAGTGCAGGAAGATGTGAGGCAGCGGCCTGTTTCAGGAATTTTTCCTCACAGTTTATCCTATTTGAATACGAGACTGTCTTCCATCATTTACTTTCCGATTCAGTTTAATTTGCAGACTAAACTTCCGCAAACAATAAGTGGCGGAATGGAGTATGGTGTCCTCAACAGCAGAACGGGGAACTACTTGTGGAAGGAGTGAGAACTCAGCGTTGTTGGCAAACTTCGGGTGGAGTCCTCAGCTGTCCACTTGCCACTGTTCTGCTGCATGTGATCTGCAGACACGTTTTCTCAAGCAAAATATATAACCACTCGTGTGTGTGCAAATTTCCAAACTTCGCCCCTCCAGTGAGAATGGTGTGCGAAGTCCAACAAAATTCCAGAATTTCCGAGAAACAAGTCTGGACGTGGGAATGGGGCGATACTGTCCTCCTGTTCCCATATACACGTACGTCATTAGTGGATACATTGCAGTTTTATGGTAGGAGCTAGGAAATGGACTTGCATATTCCTGATTGGAAGAGGACTTAGGCTCTTTCTCGGATTGCCTAGAAAAGATTGTGTGGGGTGCCTTTCCAAAGTCCGAAGGAAGGCTACCAAAAACTGAGAGGCATTCCGACTGGTATTCGGATTCGTACAGGTGTTCTGATACAAACTTCTACTTGGTGAAGCTAGTCTGGACTCCGCGATCACAAGAGTTTTTCTTGACTTCGGCCCTCTGTCAATGATCTACATCTGCATCTACACACATACTCCGCAATTCACAATACGGTGCGTGGTGGAGGGTACCTCGTACCACAACTAGCATCTTCTCTCCCTGTTCCACTCCCAAACAGAACGAGGGAAAATGACTGCCTATATGCCTCTGTACGAGCCCTAATCTCTCTTATCTTATCTTCGTGGTCTTTCCACGAAATGTAATTTGGCGGCAGTAAAATTGTACTGCAGTCAGCCTCAAATGCTGGTTCTCTAAATTTCCTCAGTAGCTATTCACGAAAAGAGCGCCTCCTTTCCTCTAGAGACACACACCCGAGTTCCTGAAGCATTTCCGTAACACTCGCATGATGATCAAACCTACCAGTAACAAATCTAGCAGCCCGCCTCTGAATTGCTTCTATGTCCTCCCTCAATCAGACCTGATAGGGATCCCAAACGCTCGAGCAGTACTCAAGAATAGTTCGAATTAGTGTTTTATAAGCGGTCTCCTTTACATATTAACCACATCTTCCCAAAATTCTACCAATGAACCGAAGACGACTATCCGCCTTCCCCACAACTGCCATTACATGCTTGTTCCACTTCATATCGCTCTGCATTGTTACGCCCAAATATTTAATCGACGTGACTGTATCAAGCGCTACACTACTAATGGAGTATTCAAACATTATGGGATTCTTTTTCCTATTCATCTGCATTAATTTTAGTTTACCTATATTTAGAGTTACCTGCCACCAAACACAAATCCTGTCCAAGTCATCTTGTATCCTCCTACACTCACTCAACGATGACACCCTCCCGTACACCACAGCATCATCAGCAAACAGCCGCACATTCCTATCCACCCTATCCAAAAGATCACTTATGTAGATAGAAAATAACAGCGGACCTACCACACTTCCCTGGGGCACTCCAGATGATACCCTCACCTCCGATGAACACTCACCATCGAGGACAACGTACTGGGTTCTATTACTTAAGAAGTCAGATCGGTTCAGTTGGATCAGAGAATTCGACCCATTCCATGTAAACACAGATCACACCATTAAAAAGTCACCATCAGCTTGCACAGTGCCTCATTGACAACTTGGGTCCATGTTTTTATGAGGTCTCCGCCACATTCGAAACCTTAAATCAATTCTTACCAACTGAAATCGGGACCCAGCTTCCCCGGGCACGTTTTTCTATTAGTGTACGGTCCAACCGATACAGTCGCGAGCCCAGGAGGTATGCTCCACGAGATGTCGTGCTGATAATAAAGTCCCTTGCATTGGTCGCCTGTTGCTATGGCCCATTACCCCCACATTGGTTTCTGAGGTTATTTCACACAGCACTGCTTGTCTGTTAGCTCTGACAATACACAAACGCCGCTGCTCTCGATCGTTAAGTGACGGGTACCGGCCATTGCATTGTCCGTGGAAAGGGGTTATGTCCGGCTACCTGGAGACTATTTGCAACCATTCACGGACTTCATGTTCCCAAACAACTGGGGGACCTTTTGTGGCAGACAATATGCCGTGTGACGGGACCACAATTGTTCACGATGAATTTTAAGAACATTCTGGACAGTTCGAGCGAATGATTTGGCCACCCAGATCGCACGTCATGTAATCCATCAAACATTTATGGGACATAATCAAGAGATCAGTTCGTACACAAAATCCTGCACCGGCAATATTTCGGCAATCATAGACGGCTATAGAGACAGCATGGCTCAGTGTTTGCGCACGGGACATCCAACGAGTTGTTGACCCCATCCCATGTCGAATTGCTGCACTGTGCCGAGCAAAAGGAGGTACCACATGATATTAAGAGGTATCCCATGACTTTAATCACCTCAGCTTATTTCTCATTTTCTTTTATTTCTGACTATTTCATACACATCTCTACGCGAAAGAATACGTAATGCAACTGGACTTGTGAAAAATATTCTGAGGCGTAATTAATAATGGTGCACTGCATACAGTGAATTATCAACGGTCCCAGAATGTGCCCGGTACGCAACAACTACCAGAGTCGCAGTCATTTACCATTGGACTGACCGCTGCTATACTCCTTTCCGTGTCATCAACGATAGTTTCGAAATTCAACAAACGGGACTTGCAGAATCGTGAGGTAGCAATAGGATAAACTGCGGTAGCATTCTGGATGGAACACACAACAAAATCCGAATAACGGAAGGCTGCAATTTAAACACTGATAAAAGCAACCTGTCACAAAACTTTAAGAACCTTCAACATCGCAGCGCGTCAGCAATCGTTGGTTAATATATTAAAAAACTAGAAACCCGCCTCGATTGCGGATCATGGCCCATCGAACATAGGCCGGTGTGAGGTGGAGGTTACACCATTAAGTTAAGTAACGATTTAGACTTTGTACACATGTACTGTTTGTGTTTCCCCTTTTTTTCGTTTATAAATGTATAGCTATGGTGTTCTTTTAATCATTGACAAAGGTCTTCTTAGGCACTTGTGGGTTTTATTGTTCCGAAGAAGGTGTAGTTATCTACGCCGAAACCTAGGTTAACACTAGGTGCTTTTCCGCAATCGAGGCGGGTTTGTAGTTTTTTAATACTGTCAAAAACTGCACGAGGAGCCACACTTGCAAAAATTTTTCTTATATGCCGTAACAACTTTGTTGCTAACTGTAAAAAATATTTACCGTGGGGGGATTTAGACTTGCCGTAGAAGATAGGAGATAGAGTAAGTACGTATAACCAAATTATAAAGAATGTAGCAACCATTCGTGGAAACATAATTGATTTGTTTTGTTAGAAATCGATTTCGACTGATATCAGTCATCATCGGTGCATTTTTCTAGGTGATACATGCCATTAGTAGAAGTGCACCAATGATGTCTGATATCAGTCGAAATCGCGACTGGTTGCAACATTGTTTATAATTTTACATTCTAAGGTCAGAGCACAGAAAGGGAACCTTATGGAGCCCAACATTCAAAAGTATAACCAAATGTGCTTTTGAATATCCGGAAGTCGAAGTGACTGCAGAGACAGTTTTCGTAAATTATATTACACTACTGGTCATTAAAATTGCTACACCAAGAAGAAATGCAGATGATAAATGAGATTCATTGAACAAATATATTATACTAGAACTGACATGTGATTACATTTTCACGCAGTTTGAGTGCATAGATCCTGAGAAATCAGTACCCTGAACAACCACCTCTGGCCGTAATAACGGCCTTAATACGTCTGGGCAATGAGTCAATCAGAGCTTGGATGGCGTGTACAGGTACAGCTGCCCACGCAGCTTCAACACGATATCACAGTTCATCAAGAGTAGTGACTGGCGTATTGTGACGAGCCATTTACTCCGCCACCATTGACCAGACGTTTTCAATTGGGAGAGATCTGGAGAATGTGCTGGCCAGGGCAGCAGTCGAACATTTTCTGCATCCAGAAAGGCCCGTACAGGACCTGTAGCATGCGGTCGTGCATTATCCTGCTGAAATGTACGGCTTCGCATTGATCGAACGAAGGGTAGAGCCACGAGTCGTAACACATCTGAAATGTAACGTCCACTGTTCAAAGTGCCGTCAATGCGAACAAGAGGTGACCGAGACGTGTAACCAATGGCAGCCCATACCATCACGCCGGGTGATAAGCCAGTATGGCGATGACGAATAGACGCTTCCAATGTGCGTTCACCGCGATGTCGCCAAACACGGATGCGACCATCGTGATACTGCAAACAGAACCTGGATTCATCCGAAAAAATGACGTTTTGCCATTCGTGCACCCAGGTTCGTCGTTGAGTACACCATCGCAGGCGCTCCTGTCTGTGATGCAGCGTCAAGGGTAAACGCAGCCATGGTCTCCGAGCTGATAGTCCGTGCTGCTGCGAACGTCGTGGAACTGTTCGTGCAGATGGTTGTTGTCTTGCAAACTTCCCCATCTGTTGACTCAGGGATCGAGACGTGGCTGCACGATCCGTTACAGCCATGCGGATAAGATGCCTGTCATCTCGACTGCTAGTGATACGAGGCCGTTGGGATCCAGCACGGCGTTCATATTACCCTCCTGAACTCACCGATTCCATATTCTGCTGATGGTCATTGAATCTCGACCAACGCGGGCAGCAATGTCGCGATACGATAAACCGCAATCGCGATAGGTTACAATCCGACTTTTATCACAGTCGGTAACGTGATGGTATGCATTTCTCCTCCTTGCACGAGGCACCACAACAACGGTCCACCAGGCAACCCCGGTCAACTGCTGTTTGTGTGTGAGAAATCGGTTGGAAACTTTCCTCACGTCAGCACGTTGTAGGTGTCGCCACCGGCGCCAACCTTGTGTGAATGCTCTGAAAAGTTAATCATTTGCATATCACAGCATCTTCTTCCTGTCGGTTAAATTTTGCGTCTGTACTACGTCATCTTTGTGGTGTAGCAATTTTAATAGCCAGTAGTGTATATTACATGATCTCGATGTTACTGAAACATACGCAGTCTGATCAGAAATGTATGGAGACTCCTGTGCAATGTGGAACTGACCACTAGATCTCACGAGAGGCGGACCCGCCAGTAAAAAAGGAGCTGGGGAGAATTTTGGCGTCAGTGGGGAACAGCAACAGCAGAATAGGTCATTGATTTCGAGCGTGGACTAGTCACTGTATGTCAACTCAGTAGCAAACCCATCGGACATTTTAGTTCTTCTAAATTTGTCCAAATCGAGCTTTTCTGATGTGGTTACGACGTGGAAACGTGAAGGAGCAACCACAGCTAAACCAAAAACAAGCAGATCTCGCGTACTGAAACATAGGGACTATCGAGCATTGCGTAGCGTGGTCGTGAAATGTTTGTACGAAGTGAGTTACAAAGTCCTACCATCAGCCCAGCTGGCGCAACTATAGTGAGTTAAAAAGTTTTGGGTACAATAGTCGAGCGGCTCCTCATAAACCACACATTTATGTAGCCAGTGGCAAACGACATTTGACGTGGTGTAAATAGGGACGCCATTGGACAGTGCGCGATTGGATAGCAGTGATTAGGAGTGATGAATCACATTGTACCATGTGGCAGTGCAATGGAAGGGTTTGTTCGACGAATGCCGGAAGAACATTACCTGGCGTCATCTGTAGTGCCAACAGCGAAGTACGAAGGACATGATGTTATGGTATCGCGCTGTTTTTCGTGTTAGGGTGTGACGACATTGCGCCGGCCGGAGTGACCGAGCGGTTCTAGGCGCTACAGTCTGGAACCGTGCGACCGCTACGGTCCCATAGTGCTCAGAGCCATTTGAATCATTTTTTTGGGACGACGTTACTGCGCTTCAGAAATAGTAAAATGCGGAGTATATGAACACATTGAGCCGTGCTGCAGCTCGCGTTGGTGCTGTAGGAGGACAGACGGTATCGTTTAGTTGGCATGGTTGCGGTTGTTTGTCTTCTTCTCGTGTTGACTGGCACCAGTCGGTTTCGCAAGCGTTGCATGTCCGCCAGTGGCAGCAGCTGCAGTTATTGATATGTAGTCACTGTTGCCCTATCTTTGGGGCGACGTCGTCGTTTTTCCTGGTCGTGTCAGTGTGCCAGTTCGGTTGGGATCTCAGGAGGAACCAGGTCCGTGCAATGCCAGAACACGCCCGGACCGCGGGCGGGACGCATGGACTGCCGGATGGAAGGGCTATGGTCACGAGGGTGCACGACCTCGTCGTAAACCGGATACAGCAAGCTTTAAGGTGAGTGCATTTCAATCCAAGTAGAGAAACCTCCACCACTGTGATATCTCGCGATTCTCCACTGACTTGGGTTCGTGTTGCTGCTCATAGTGTCGCCGAGGCAAAGAGCAGCGAGTGGAGTGCTTGGGGAAGGCGGAGTTGATTAGCTTTCCTCGTCTTCTTATTACTATTTACTGCCTCCTACTTGTTACAATTTGTTAAGATCAACCAGCGGTAGTTTTTCTTGCCTGGTGGCCGCTAACACCCCAGTTACCTGCCCTGGGGTTAATGTATGTAACGGCAGTGTACGTTCTCTCGCCTTGCCGCTGCTGTCTGGTAAGGCGTGTAGTTTTGACAGCTTTCTTGATTGTAGGACGGTTGGTGATTCTCCTACACACGAAAACGTAAGTAAAAACGAATATAGGCGCGAAAATATCGCGACAAACTACATCCTAGAAGATAGGCTAACTCCCAGCAAAAAACTTTCTCATCAGCATCGTTTGGTTGCAGATGACAAGCTACCTGTAGTAATTAACACACAAATGATCCAGAAAATTCATGCACACCAAATGTAAAGGTATTTACAAAAAGAAACGATCTGCTGTTTGAACTAAAGGTGCACATAATTTTTAAATCACGTAACAGAAATATTCACATTGCAGAATAAATAAAAACGAAAGCCCACTGATGATGGCACAGTGGTGCCGAAACATGTTTGGGTACTGAGAAAAAACGGTTTTTTGCATAACTGGCGGGCCTCACATCCCACAATTTTAACTGCAAACAAGACCTGTACAAGGAGCTGCAAATCAAAATGATGAGTATGTGGATTATATTTCCATGGAGGAAATTCGTTGGGTCGGATGAGTCTTGTTTCACACTATTTCCAACTTCTGGTCGAGGTTATGTCTGATGTCCGCCGTCCAAAGCTTAGGACGTAGACTGCTAAGTGTCAAGAGTGAAGCATAGCGGGAGTTGATTTGGGCAGCCATATAATGGTATTCCATTGCACCCATGGTTACTCGGGAAGATCGCATTACTGCCATGGTTTATATAACCATTTTGTCTGATCAAGTGCATCCCGCTGTACAGTATCTGTTCCCCAGCGATGATACTGCCTTCCAAGACGACAGCCCTTGTTCACATTGCGCATACCGTCCAGGACTGGTTTAGGGAGCACGAGGAAGAGCTGTCGTAACTTCGTTGGCGACCACAGTCACCAGAAGTCAGTATTGCTGAGCCTTTGGACAGATGGGCGCATGATCGCTATCCACTACTATAATAGTTAACTGAACTTGCCACCATTTCCCAGGAAAAAACGTACAGGGCCAGTATTTATCCATTCTGAGACGACTGGAAGCGGTTTTGAATGCCAACAGTTTTCCTACATCCTATTAGCCACAGAAGCGTGCTGTTTCCTGGGTGTCTCCATGTTCCATATTTTTGCCCACCCCCTGTATATTTCAGGATATCACGCTAGTGACGTAGAGGCTAAAATCTTGATGTTCTAAATGGACGATCGCTCTTTTGTGGTGGTCGTGTGGATTTTACCTTAACCGACTGATAAGGGGCAATCAAAATCTTTGTGATCGGAGGTCGTACAGTTCACAATAGGTATGGTAATGAAGCAAAATCGTCGTGAGCATTGAGGCAATCGATGCACGAAGTTGAAAATACCTGTTTGGTAAAACAGCGTGTCCTGCTGCATGAAAAATTCCGTAAGTGCCCGCAGTGCAACGTCGTCCAACAGGAAGTGTCGACCCTTCAAAGCCTTTTTTAAGGAACCGATGGTTTGTTAATTTCGTGGGGAGATATCAGGGTTATAGGTCAGGCGCTTGAGTGTCCCCCACCAGCTTTCTTTGCCTGCATCAATGCGCTCAAGAAACATATTGCCTTCTGTGTCATTCTTCATTCTCCCCTGTATGTCTACCAGCGTCTGTCCTTCGGCAGCGAAGAAAAGAATAACAGCACATTAGTCGTGTTTGGATGCTTTTGGAAAAAAAACGTCGCCATAGTTAACGTTCTCGCATTTACTACTCGCGCGTCGGAAAGACGCGAATGCAAGACTAATCTCTTTCCTTGATACGGTGACTGGTCTTTGCTCCTCACGGAGAAGCGTTCGATATCTAAGTCTTTTGGTCGTGGATGTACCAGACATAAGTTAAGTAACTGCATCAGAATCGAGATAACTTGCGTATACGGTGCAGGAAAGCCCTCAAATGAAAACTTTTTGATCACTCCTTATAGAACTTGTTGCTGGTCAAGTACGGCTTGGTATTGCTATTATTCCTGCAGACTTTGCTTAACATTAATTAGTCATTAGTTAGGATAACATTCTCTCTCGTGATGTCGTTTAGGACGCTTATGGTTCACACACACACACACACACGTAGTGACGGGAGAACAGGACAGCTGGTGGCGAAGATGGCCGGTATTTTCTTTTTCGGGAGCGGAGTGACCCAGAGAACCGCCCCTGATAGCATCAGAACGTCGGCCGGGGCCAGCGCAGCTGACTTACTGCCACGACAACTCCCACCGGCCGGGCCGTCAGCGAGGGCGGTCAGCGGCCAGCTGCCGGCAATAATACGCATAAATAATCCGAAATTCGCCTCGTAAATCAGGCGCCGCGTGCCGCACCACGCGATCTACCCGTCAGGCGTACAGTACGCGCCACGAATCTCGCGCACTGTGGCTTCCGTAGCAGTGTAGACGTCCTGAGGTCGGCTGGTGCAGTCGCTTCGCTAACTGAAAACATTGAAGCATACGTGGCCTTAATATCAATCTAATTTCGTTTCTGTTATGTTGGGACATGTGCAGTAGAGCTGCTCGTTAGCTAAATGTGCAGCGCGCTAGCCTCGGAGACAGAGAGGAGAGCCCAATACTGTTCGAATCAGCGCGCAGAATCAACAACCATCGATCTGCACCACTAGTCTGCTGGACGTCGGCTTTTAGGAGGTTTTCTAAGCTCATGTTTCAGAAAATACTGTGCTGGTTCACGATTTCCAAAGCAGAAGATACGATTCCCAAATGGCTGAAATACGATCAAGCACAAAGCAAAGTTTACACACTTCAAGGTCAGATGACTTCCTCTCATTACGTTAAGTATGGTGAGAGAAACGTCATCCCACCACATAGTTAAAAAAACATATAAATAAATATACACGGTCTACATCTACATCTACATGTTACTCTGCAATTCACAGTTAAGTGCCTGGCAGAGGGTTCATCGAATCATTTTCATACCACTTCTCTACCATTCCACTCTCGAATGGCGTGTAGGAAAAAGGAACACCTAAATCCTTCCGTTCGAGCTCTGATTTCACTTACTTTATTATGATGATCATTCCTCCCTACGTAGATGGGTGTCGCATTCGGAAGATAAAGTTGGTGATTGAAATTTCGTAAATAGATCTCGCCGCAAAGAAAACAGCCTTTGTTTCAGTGACTGCCACCCCATATCAGTGACAATCTCACCCCTTCTTTGCACTTTTTCGATGTCCTCCGTCAATCCTACCTAGTAAGGATCCCACACCGCGCAGCAATATTCCAGCAGAGGACGGACAAATGTAATGTAGGCTGTCTCTTTAGTCTGCCAACAAATCGCAGTCTTTGTTTCGCCTTCCTCACAATATTACCTATGTGGTCTTTCCAATTTAAGTTGCTCATAATTGTACTTCCTAGGTATTTCGTCGAATTGACAGCCCTTAGATTTTTTGCGATTTATCGTATACCAAAAATTTATCGGATTTCTTTTACTACCCATGTGGATGACCTCGCACTTTTCTTTGTTTAGTGCCAATTGCCACTTTTCGCACCGTACAGAAATTCTGTCTAGATCACTTTGTAACTGGAAGTGATCGTCTAATGATTTTACTAAACAATAAATTACAGCACCACGTGCAAACAATCTAAGTGGGCTGCTCAGATAATCACCTACATCATTTACGTAAATCAGGAACAGCAGAGGGCCGAATGCCAGATACCACTTCTGCCCTAGTCAATGATTTACCGTCTATCACTACGAACTGTGACCTCACTGAAAGGAAATCACGAATCCAGTCACACAACTGAGACGATACTCCATATGCACGCAATTTGATTAATAATAGCTTGTGAAGAATGATATCAAAAGCCTTCTGGAAATCTAGGAATATGGAATCCATCTGACAGCACTCATTATTTCATGGGAATAAAGGGCTAGCTGTGTTGCACAAGAACGATATTTTCTGAATCCGTGTTAGTTATGTATCAAAAATAATTCAAATGGCTCTGAGCACTATGGGACTTATCTTCTGAGGTCATCATTCCACTAGAACCTAGAATTACTAAAATCTAACTAACCTAAGGACACCCCACATATCCATGCCCGAGGCAGGATTCGAACCTGCGATCGTAGGCGGTCGCGCGGTTCCAGAGTGTAGCGCCTAGAGCCGCTCGGCCACTCTGGCCGGCTATGTATCAATAAGTCATTTTCTTCAAGATGATTCATAATGTTCGAGTACAGTATATGCTCCAAAATGCTACTGCAAATTGAGGTCACTGATATGGGTCTTTAATTCAATGGGTTTCTCCAATTTCCTTTCTTGAATATTGGTGTGGCCTGTGCTACTTTCCAGTCTTTAGGAACAGATCTTCCGTCAAGGGAGCGGTTGCAAATGGTTGCTAACTACATTAATGCGAGCACCGTCTGCATTCGACGTCAGCATGCAATAACGACTCACAACGGCAGATGGCAGCACCAGCAGTGCTCGTGTCGGGATGGACGCACAGAACAGTGCAGTCGTTGTCGTAAAACGTAAATGATGCGATCTACCTGAAGTTCAGAAGAGCGTGAACATTGGCTTTCAGTTCAAGGGTGGAAGCATTTCCATAATGGCTAAGTTTGTAAAATGTTCGTGCACGCCAGTTTCGCAACTGGACGCCCACTGAGCGGTGACAGGTTGCCTTTTCATACGATTCACGTTTTATGTTGTTTCAGAGAGATAGTGGTTGCCCCGTGCACCGTGAAACGTCTGAAAGCAAACACTCTGCAAAACCCGATGATTATCCCGGGATTATGGTCTGTGGAATGTTTTCGTGGTATTGACCCGACAGGGTAGCCGAGAGCGCAGTCTGCCTTCGGCAGGGCAACAGAGCGGACGCGTACGTGTTGACTTCGTGCGGAGCGCGAGCTCGCCTTGTTTACATTCTGACGGCCGTTGCTTAAGTGCCGGCTTACCTTGTACGATCCATGGCGAACCGTTACCGTAAATCAACACTCCGATTTACTTTCTGCAACGATTATGCCCGACCCCAAGCACTCGAGGTGGAGCGTTTTCTGCGAGAGGAAGTGAAGATCCCGGCGACCGATATTATCGGCATACATTTGTCCATCGTGAGCAGCACTGACTATGTGAAAATCATTAACGACGTGGCGTGCGAACGCTTACTACGTGATACCAAACAGGGGCTCCGCTTCTGTCACGCTGATGGCAATGTGGGGGAGGTAACCGTCGACCACGCAGGCTTAGGTATGCGAACGATACGCATTTTCGAATTGCCATTCGAACTTCTTATTGAGGAAGTCGTCGCGGCATTACGCCCATACGGCACAGTTCATGGCCACACTGCGGAGAAGTGGACACAGTTTCGGACGTATCCTGTCCTAAACGGGGTCAGACTGGTCACCATTGATCTCCGAAGCCACGTCCCGTCCTACTTACAGATCGGCGGATGCCATGCAATAATTATATATGACGGCCAGCCTCGGACCTATTCCGGGTGCGGCAAAGAAGACCACCTTAGATCCGGATGCCTACAACGGCGTATTACGCAACTTCCAGCTGCCGAAGAACCACCCACGTCGGAACCTACAGTGCTACAGGTGACCTATGCCGCTGCTCTAGCTTCTCCGACCGTTTTGCAACGTCGTCCGGTCACCACAAACGACGCCACCAACGAGCCCGACGGCCCGCCGCCTCGGCCGGCCATCGACGCCGCTCCGAAGATGCCGGCGCAACCAGACGCTGACCCTGACCTCGGAAACACGATGGAGATCGACTCGCTCATCGTTCCTACAGCGGCCTTTCTGCCAGAACGACGCGACTCCCTTCCGTCGTCGGACACAGAGGGTCGCACAAGGAAACAACGTTCTCCGAAACGTCGCAAGCGAAGACGTCGCACCGTTTCCGGCCAAGAGGAGACGTTACAAGTCGAGGAGGACGTAACCGTCGACCAGCACGAGGCCTCAGAACCCGCTGCTGCTGACGAAGACGTAATGAGCGCGGAGACATCTATCGGTGTGCCTGCGCCCCGTGCTGACGCTGAACTAAATCATGAATGTATCACAGGCGACACTACACCACGCACAATTACATCATCTTCTGCGGACAAAATGGAAGATACACCAGTTTCCGCTTCCACGGCGTGGCACGAGGAGGAGGTCAAGGAGCAGGACCCGTTACGGGACCCTGCGCCGTCACGGCCGCACCACTAATCATACTCTCCCCAGACTCCCCTGCGGGCCAGCGGGATAACGTTCCGTTGCGACGCCCACACTCTTGCGCGGACGGCGGAGTGGACCAGCCTCCAGCAATCCGACACCAGGCCTACCGGACAGCAACCATCAACACCAATAACATCCGTTCCAGGGTGAAAATCCGCCTTATGCAGGAGATGTTCTGGGCTTCAGATATTGATTTCGCCCTTCTGCAGGAAGTTCACTTGGCTAGTCTTTCGGATATCACTGGCTATACCGCCCACGCCTCCGCGAGTGATCCTATGGGCCGCGGGGTGGCCATCTACGTCCGCCACGGGATTTCTGTGACCGATGTCGCCTTCCTTCCATCAGCTCGGGGCATGGCACTCACTGCCATGGGGACACGGATCATTGATGTCTACGCTCCCTCAGGCACCGACTGACGGCATGACAGAGCCCAGTTTTATTCCGAGGAAATCGCTCCCCTGTTTTTAGAGCATTATGACCATTGCCTACTAGGAGGTGATTTTAACTGCGTTCTGCATCCTAAAGATCAGATTCCCCACTATACTACATGCCAGGAGCTACGTATAGTGGTGAGAGACCTCCTGCTTCACGATACCTGGGAAGTTCAACACGGCGACCTTTCTGGCCATACCTTTCTTATAAGTCATTCCGCAAGCCGACTAGACAGGATGTGTGTCTCACAAACTCCTAGATCTGCGATACGGGGCGCCGAACGCTGGCCGCTGGCCTTTTCCGACCATTGCGCTTACATCTGTACGGTCTTTCTTCCGCCGCAATCAGTATGGCGCAGCCGTGCGGCATGGAAACTCAATACCTCACACTTGCATGACCTGGCGTGTCGCCAATAAGTCACTGAAACGTGGACAGCCTGCGAACGACGCCTTCCCCGCTACCACTCGACATTGACATGGTGGTTGGACTGCGCCAAGCCGGCGATGCGGAGGATACTGATGAGATACGGGAAGGACATGGCCGACTGGCATCGCACCACTGTTGACTGCTATTATGCGATTCTCCGAGATCTGGACTCTCAACCGCCAACCCCGGACAACCTGTTGGAACGGCAAAGAACTAAGGCGAAGATAATTGCGCAGGCACGCCGGGAACTGCAAGGGGTCGTGATAAGGACGCGGCGCCACGATCACGCGGATTTAGAAATTCCATCCATGCATCATATAGTGTCCGACAAACGAAGGCGTCGTCGGCAGATCATCAGCACTCTGACCACGCCTCATGGAACGCAGGTCACCACTCAGAATGACATCGTCCACGCATTCGTCGAGCACTACCGTCGTACTTATAGTGAAGAAGACGCTGAAACTGCAGCAGACGACTTCATTTTGCATTACGTCACGCGCACCCTCCCCCACACGGAGGCGGATGCTTTGACAGTGGCGGTCACGCTAGACGAAGTCAACAACGCAATCGCCAAGGGTGCAGTCAGCAGATCGCCCGGCATTGACGGCTTACCGATTGAGTTTCACCGTACCTTTCGGGACCTCATGGCACCACGATGGACGACTATGTATCAAGAACTGATGACATCTGACCAAGCAATCCCACCCGCCTTTGCTGAGGGCATCATCATACCAGTCCACAAACCAGCCCGTGGTTCGATGGTCACGAGTTACAGACCGCTCACCCTACTCAATGCCGATTACAAGATTTTCGCGCGCTTACTGGCAATGCGGCTCCGAACAACACTCCCTCATATCCTCTCACCAGAGCAAACGATAGCGGGGGCCTGCAGACTCCGGGCAGCGGTCGTCGCTATAGACTTCGACAGCGCCTTCGATAAAGTGCGTCATCGTTTCCTGTTTTCGGTGGCAGCCCGAATGGGCATCCCCCCTCCGTTTCTCTACGTCATCCGGCGTCTTTACGACAGTGCCAGTCCACGTGTCCAAGTAAATGGACGTTTAGCAGGGCCGGTACCTACCTGCCGTTCGATACGGCAGGGGTGCCCCCTCTCTACCCTCCTGTATGCCATTGCCTTTGAGCCCCTTATTGGTGGCTTGACGATCAAGCTCTCTGGCCTCACCCTACGCTAACATACTTTTCGCTGTCGGGCATATGCTGATGACCTCCTCCTCCTCATTCGCTCCGACTCTGAGATTCGGGAAGTCCTCGAATTGATTACCCGTTATGGGGCTGCCGCTGGCAGTGCCATGAATGTCGCCAAATCTTCTGCAATGCACATTGGACGAGGCCTCCAGGAGGGTGAGGTGGCACCCCTGCCGCTTGTGCGGACTTTCCGGTACCTGGGCATTATCTTTACTCCTACGGTCACACGCACAGCGAAAACTAATATCCGTCGCTTGTTACACGTCATCCGCAACGACGTCCGCCAGAACCTCTTGCGCCACCAGGACACACTTCAACTGGTTGAGTTTCTTAATCTTTATGTGGCATCAAAATTGGTTCACATCTCGCAAGTTCTCCCTCTGCCGTCTGCAATTGGGTGCAACCTTCAGGCGGCTTTTGGCTATTATCTCACGGCTGGTTCAATGTTTAAAGTCCGTTATGAGACACTTACCCTGCCCTCACGGTATGGTGGCGTCGAGCTCGTCAATATCCGTGTGCGAGCAGCAACCTTGTACATGAGTACCATGAGAAAACAGTGGATGGGCCAGGGTACATCTCTAACACGCAGCTTGCTTGAGGTCCTCCTACCTGCTTCCACTTCACCACCGGTGTCTGTCGGCCGTATCGTGCCTTATTTGTCCCATATTTCGACATTTTTCGTCGACTACAGTTACATCCATACCAGTCTCCCAGATACGCGCCCACCTAGGACTAAGGATTTTTACAGCCTGTTGCTGCGCTGTGTTCCCCAGAATGTGATGGAGACCAAACATCCCTCCATCCAGTGGCCCATAGTGTGGACTACCGTCCACCAGCCCTTCCTCCCTACGAACGTCCGGGCACTGTGGTATCACATAGTCAACAGGAAATTTGCCATGAAGCAGCGCCTGCACAACATCGGCTTGTCAGAATCCCCTCTTTGTCTCCTTTGCCAGCAACTGGACACTGATGAACACCGTCTGACATGCGCCTCAGCGCAAGATGTATGGCGCTTCGTGCAGCAAATCATTGCCTGCTATCTCCGGGTGGCACCAGACACAATCGAACCTCGAATGTTCCTATACCCGGAGCACCGACATTTTCCCGCCGCCAAATGTTATGCTATTACGTGGGTCAAAGGGTGGGCGGTCGCTTATCTCTTTCATGAGGGACCTAAATCCCGCTCGACTTCTGGATCTATTTACGAACAGCCCATGCAGCTCTCGAAAATTATTTGCTAACTATCTTCGAGCGGTCTTTATTCGACCTCCACTGAGTTGGGGGGGTGCCTGGCTCAGAGGGCACCTACCCCTCCTCCCCCGGCGGTGTCTGAGTTTTAACCGCCTACGATCTATTCTACTTCTGACCTCCGCGGATGGGAGAGCGCGTCGCAGATTGCGCGGATTTTATTTCTTTTTGCTTTTCTTTTTTCCTTTCTTTTTCTTTAACTAGAATTTATATTTCTTTTTTCTTTCGAAGATGTGTTCACATAATTTCATGATATTAGTGAATCTTACAAAAACACATACAAATAAATAAATAAGAAAAAAAACAAAAAAAGAGCGCTAACGCGCTGCTTCCTGGACTCGGGTAGGCGCGCCGTCCCCGGATCGAATCCGCCCGGCGGATTAACGACGAGAGCCGGTGAGCTGGCTAGCCTGGATGTGGTTTTTAGGCGGTTTTTCACATCCTGATAGGTGAATACCGGGCTGGTCCCCACGTTCCGCCGCAGTTACACAGCTCGCAGACATCTGAACACATTCACACAATTTCATAAATTTCACTAGACACAGACAGTTGGGGTACACTAATTCCGTCCTGGGGTGACGGCAGGAAGGGCATCCGGCCACCCCTTAAACTTCACATGCCAAATCCGATTAACCATGGCCGTCCCTGCGTAGCAGCGGGACAAGGCGCGTTCTGGAAACCACAACGGATCAACCTTTGTTTTTTTGAGTCATCAGTCTTCTGACTGGTTTTATGTGGCCCACCACAAATTCCTCTCCTGTACCAACCTCTTCATCTCGGTGTACCACTTGCAGTTATTTGCTGGCGGATCAATGTAAGTATGCATATATCCTTGGGGATCATATCCACCCTTACAGCCGGCCGGTGTGGCAGTGCGGTTCTAGGCGCTTCAGTCTGGAACCGCGTGACCGCTACGGTCGCATGCCTCGGGCATGGATGTGTGTGATGTCCTTAGGTTAGTTTGGCTTAAGTAGTTCTAGGTTCTAGTGGACTGATGACCCATAGTGCTCAGAGCCATTTGAACCATTTTTTTGAACCACCCTTACATGCAGTGTGTTTCTCAGCACGATGGCATCTACTATCAGGGCAATGCAACGCGTCATACAATTCGCACCGTACGTAAACCAAATCGAGAATCTGTGGGACTACCTTGTGCTGGTTGTTCGCGTCATGGAACCTCAACAAAGAAACCTACCTGGCCACGGAACTGGAGTCAACACGCCACCACATCCTAATTCACTCTCTTCCTACACGTCTCGCGCTGCAAACGGCGGTTATTCCTAGTTTTGACAGGTGATCGCATTAATGTAACTGGAGAGTGTAATTTTGTGTATGTCCGACACTGTGTTGGAATATAACTACACATATTTGTCAAATAATCGAAACAGCGCATTCTTTACGGCGGCATGAACGTTAGATAATGTGACAAGCGAGAGAGAATCGTTAAACAGTCATAAAACAATATTGGCTCAATGGAAATAATGCAGGATGTCCACATGAAAATTCTAAGAATTGCAAATGCAATATTTTTAAAAAAGAGAGAAAAAAGAAAGCACTATGAGACATAGATTCTTTCGGCTTGTGGCTCAATGTAACGTAGCTCAAAAAGTTTTGTGCGTGTTTTTCCTATACGGTTCTTCTTTTGTTTCAGGTATTAAGTAACTACCGGAAATGACTACGCCCCACGGGAGAATATAACGCATGTAAGGCATGCGCAAAAGAAATCCACCATTGTTGTCCAAAGAAATTTCCGACATTAATTTCCAAGTGTACCACCGGACCGTAATGCTTGGTATGACAATTTTCTAGCCACTAGGACTGTGAGCAGTCGCATCTTATGAAATAGCAGAGGAGGTCAGAGAGATCTGCCAAGGAAGTCCATCAAAGTGGTTCACCGAGAAATGCGAGAGGTAAACATTTCTCGCTCAACAGCCCGAAAGGTGCTACATAAACAACTTCACCTGTGCACTTACATAATTTAAGTTGTGCAGGGACTACAGATAAACAACTTGTAGCTTCAAATCGAATTTGCTATTGAGATGTTGGACCGGATAGGGCAAAACTACACTACCTAGTAAACGTCGTTTCTTATGACAAAGCCATCTTCCACACCCATCGGAAGATTAATCGCTACAACATTCACATCTGCTCATCGAAAAATCACTACGGTTTTCCGATGTTTTTCGGTATATGTCTGAGACAGCGGAAAGACGAATGTGTGGTGCAAAGTGATGAAACACGGCATAGATGGCCCATTTCTCTGTATCGAATAAACAAGAATCGTTTATCTGCACAAAAATGGTTCAAATGGCTCTGAGCACTATGGGACTTAACATCTGAGGTCATCAGGCCCCTAGGATTTAGAACTGCTTAAACCTAACTAACCTAAGGACATCACACACATCCATCCCCCGAGGCAGGATTCGAATCTGCGACCATAGCAGCCGCGCTGTTTCGGACTGAAGCGCCTAGAACCGCTTGGCAACCGCGGGCGGCATTTATATGCACATATCTGAACAGTTTGTAGTCTCTCGGCTTCTTCCCCTACAGCCCGATGAGATCTTCTAGCATAACAGTGGACCAGCGTACTGGAGTTTACTTCTTTGTGACTTCCTCTACCGAAAAATTCCACAGGGATGGATAAGACGTGACGGAACAGACAAGTAAGGCCGGCCGCGGTGGTCTCGCGGTTCTAGGCGCGCAGTCCGGAACCGCGCGACTGCTACGGTCGCAGGTTCGAATCCTGCCTCGGGCATAGCTGCGTGTGGTGTCCTTGGGTTAGTTGCGTTTAAGTAGTTCTAAGTTCTAGGGGACTGATGACCACGGCTGTTAAGTCCCATAGTGCTCAGAGCCATTTGAGCCATTTGAACAGACAAGTAAACACCGACATTTCCAGGCATGACTCCTCTGCATTTCTTCCTGTAGGGTTATGGAAGACACATTACGTATGAATTCCCGTGCATGGCCTTGGCGATCTCCGCCGAAGGATTGTGGATGTGGCTGTCTGTGACCACATACATGATTGTGGCAGCATGCATTCAAATATTCTAGATATTTTGTGGACTGGCAAGACAGCCAATCCACAATGACGGGTAGCCGAAAGGCACGCGTTTAAGCTCACGCAGGCTGGCGTGAGGTCTGGAACAGGTAAAGGAAGTTATAGTAGCAAAAAACGTAAGTAGCTGCGGGAATACTTAACTTTAATCCATAATTGGAGAACTTCGGTCTGACGGTACATGCATCACAAGATAAATAACAAATGATAATGGCGCCTTGCTAGGTCGTAGCAAATGACGTAGCTGAAGGCTATGCTAACTATCGTCTCGGCAAATGAGAGTGTAATTTGTCAGTGAACCATCGCTAGCAAAGTCGGCTGTACAACTGGAGCGAGTGCTACGACGTCTCTCTAGACCTGCCGTGTGGCAGCGCTCGGCCTGCAATCACTGACAGTGGCGGCACGCGGGTCCGACGTATACTACCGGACCACGGCCGATTTAAAGGCTACCACCTAGCAAGTGTGGTGTCTGGCGGTGACACCACAAGATATTTTACACATTACGAGAGGAATCCCTGTAGCAGTGTATTAATTTTTTGTACAAAACTTATTCAGTCACTTTACATTATGTCCTAATAGGCAATCTGTCTGACAGACCTTTATTATCTTTTTTTTTTTTTTTTTTTGCATTTGGAAATCGGGGAAATTTTGCTTGTACTTCCGATTTACCACTGTTGTATTAACGAAACATATGCACAAGCATTTCAAAATCATGGATTCAAATCGTTCCTTGTTTCTCCGTTAATTCTGTAGGCTTTGGTCGTTAACCGGTTCTACAAACAACGGTAGCTTTGGAAGACGTAAGATCAAATAAGGCAGAAGGGATAGATAATATTCCATCAGAATTTATAAAATCATTTGGGGGTGTGGCAACAAAACTACTGTTCACGTTGGTGTGTAGAATGTATGAGACTGGCGATGTATACCAACAGGCTTTCGGAAAAACGTCATCCACACAATTCCGAAAACTGCAGGAGCCGACAAACGTGAGAGTTATCGCACAGTCAGCTAACCAGTTCGTGGATGCAAGTTACTGACAAGAATAACATACAGAAAAATGGAAAAAAAATTTTGGATGTGTTAGATGACGATTAGTTTGGCTTTAGGAAAGATAAATGCACCACAGAGGCAGTTCTGACGTTGCGGTTGATAATGGAAGCAAGAATGAAGAAAAAGCAAGACACATTCTTAGAATTTGTAGTCCTGGGAAAAGCGACCGACAACGTAAAATGGTGAAAGATGTTGGAAATTCTGAGAAAAATAGGAGTAAGCTACTGGTAAAGACTGGTAGTATATATTATGTATAAAAAGCAAGAGGGAACCGTAAGAGTAGAAGACCAAGAATGACGCTCTTCGATTAAAAAGGGTACAAAGGCAGGGAAGTAGTCTTTCTCTCTTACTGTTCAATCTATACATCGAAGAAGGAAAGAGGCAAATAAAAGAAAGGTTCAAGAGTGAGATTAAAATTCAGGTTAAGAGGATATCAATGATAAGATTCGCTGATGACATTGCTATCCTCTGTGAAAGTGAAGAAGAATAGCAGCTTGTGTTGAATGGAATGAACAGTCTAACGTGAACAGGATATGGATTGACGGTAAATCAAAGTAAAGGAAGTAGCAGGAATGAGAATAGCGCGAAACTTAAAATTACAATAGGACGTCACGAAGTAGAGAAAGTTAAGGTATTCTGCTACCTAGGCAGTAAAATAACACATGACGGACGGAGCAAGGAGGACATCATAGGCCCACTAGCACTGGCAAAAAGAGCATTCGTAGCCAAGAGAAGTTGGCTAGTATCAAACAAAGGTCATAGCTCGAGGAAGAAATTACTGAGAATGTACTTTTGGAGAACAGCATTGTATGGTACTGAGACATGGACTGTGAGAAAATCAAAACAGAAGAGAATCGAAGCCTCTGGCATGTGGTGCTACAGAAGAATGTTGCAAATTAAGGGATCGATAAGGTAAGGAATGAACAGATTCTTCACACTGTTGGCGAGGAGAGGGATACATGAATAAAGTGACAAGAAGAAGAAACAGGATGATAGGATATCCGTTAAGGCATCAGGGAATTACTGCCATGGTGTTAGTCTTCTCACTGCCACAGCAGTTGGACTCATTAGTATGTGTGACGAGTTAAAAAGATTTGGCAAGTTTTACTTCTCACTGCAGTTCCGACGTCTTAAATTGTTGGCGCAGCAGATAGACTTTCGCTAACATGTGTTGGGTACTTATCGTTTGTTAGTGTCAATATTTGCTTCTATGTGATTGTTTAAATATTTTGTAGAGTACCAATGCAGAATCGATGATCTACAGTAACTGCGAATCCAATGACAAAGAGGGACAACTGAATTTATTTACGAGGGTGAGTCAAATGAAAACCTTAAATTTGTAATAACAAATCGAAATTTCGCGCCGTTATCCAGTTAGTTGGTAAGCGTGCTACAAATAGCGTGCAGAATGGCCTGTAGGTGCAGATGCACCGTCGCTGTATCAGTATAAAGATGGCCGCCCCACTTGCGACTTGCACCAGGGAAGAATAGCGTTCAGTTATTCGGTTTTTGCGTAGTGAAGGTGTGAAACCTATTGAAATTCATCGACGAATGAAGTTTCAGTACGGTGATGCAAGTTTGTCACAGCAGCAAGTCTGCGAATGGAAGTTCGCAAATGGTGTGACTTTAGCGGAAGATGCTCCTCGTCCGGGTCAGACTCCACAGAACATTGCAGCAGTTGAAGCCACAGTGAAGGAAACCCCCGAGTGACACTGAATGATATTTCAGCATGTTTACAGATTAGTCATGGGTCAGCGTACCACATTGTGCATGATGTGCTCCAGTTTCACAAAGTGTCTGCAAGATGGGTGCCACGGCAGCTGACTCCTGAAATGAGAGAACGACGTGTTGATGCTTGTGAAGAACTTCTTCGGGGCTTTGAACGAGAAGATGATGGCTTCCTTGCAAGAATCGTTACTGGGGACGAAACCTGGGTTCACTTCCACCAACCGGAAACGAAGAGAGCGAGCAAGGAATGGCGCCATTCCTCATCACCAAAACCAAAGAAATTTCGAACAGAACCATCAGCAGGGAAGGTTATGCTGACTCTCTTTTGGGATGATAAAGGCGTCACATGCTTAGACGGACCACTGTCACCACTGCATCATACACAGGTTTCCTAAAAATCATCTGCGGCCTGCAATCAAATCAAAGCGACGTGGATTGCTGTCATCAGGTGTCCTTTTGCAACATGACAATGCAAGGCCTCACACTGCCCGTACAACAGTTGCAACAATCACAGACCTGCATTTTGAGTGTCTTCCTCATCCACCATACCCACCAGACCTTGCCCCAAGTGATTTCCGTATGTTTGGACCACTCAAAGAGGCAATGGGAGGAAAGAAGTTCCGTTCTGAAGAAGAGGTACGCCTCGCGGTGCATGAGTGGTTGCGCGGACTACCAAAGGAATTATTTTCTAAAGGAATTTATGCACTTTGTAAGCACTGGAAGACTTGCACTGAGCGTGGTGGAGATTATGTTGAAAAGTGATGCAGCTTTGTACCACTTCTGCAAAATAAATAATATTTAAAAAAAGTATTTAAAGTTTTCATTTGACTCACCCTCGTGTGAGTGGCGGCGGCTCCAATTCATTTGATTTCTGTCTTCCCGGTGCCTTCTTCCACTGGCTTCCTGATAGACGGTGCGACTTTAACTTGCAGGTTAGGTAGATGGACGCTGGCTCAAAGAGTTTGAAAGAGGCCGACAGTGGGTTGTGAGAGGAGAATGGGTAGGAGGGGCATAGCGTAAGGGTATTTCGCTTGGGTTTTCACGCGTAACGGTTCCTTAGGACGTTGGGTCTGTCTGTGCCGAGATCAACTTGTCACTCCTTTGGGTTGCGGTAATCCCACTGTTGCCACGACGGTGCCCTCCTACGGCGTTCAGTGGATTTGCACTTCCCTATTTACCATGGTGTGCGGACCTGGACGCTGGCAGGTTTGCCCTCATCGTTTCCGCGTAGCAGGGACCTTACTGGAAAATTTCCCGGTCAATATTGTTCGCGCTCTGATATCTGTGCCTCTGCTGTTGATGCCTTATGGATCACTCGAACATTTTAATTTATTGTGATTAATCTTGGCCGCAACCGTGTTGTACCTTTGCGTTTATTTCATTGGTGGAAATTTTGGGTGTAAGTTAGTGACTGTCCTGCGTAGGCGATAAAGTGTACCACTGAGACCGTTACTTAGTGAGGATTACCAAGGCCATAAGCCGTGCAGCACTTTCAAATTCAGTGGTTTACTAGTGAAACTTAATATTAGCCTCATGTGTATGGCAGCCTTTGCTGTTAAGGCTTTAAAATTAAATGAAGTTCTTTACTCAGTTTTATTAAATTGGTCATGAGCCGTTTGGCATAATTTCTGTTCAATGAGTTTGACACTTTTGTACGTTTAGTAAAGTTTGCAATTTTACCTTTTAATCGTTTTACGAGGAATTCCGTGTAGTAATATATGTGTTTTGAAACTAGATTCTAGACGGTTGTCAAGCCTGAGAGCTGGTTCAGGAAACACTGTTTGTAATGCCTAGTCGCTAAGCATTCACAGATTCTAGACGGTTGTCAAGCCTGAGGGCTGATTCCGGAAACACTGTTAGTAATGCCTCGTCACTAAGCATTCACAGATTCTAGACGGTTGTCAAGCCTGAGGACTGATTCAAGGAGACACTATTTGTATCGCCTAGTCACTAACTATTCACCTGATGACGTAAGCTTAATCACTTAATTGCACTACCTGTTTGATTCAAGCAGGCAGCTGGCCGTGAAATTGTTTGAGGAGGCGTTAATTATTATATTTATACTCCCTTGCTAGCGAATCTCTTTTTTTTTTTTTTAGTGATCTTATTTTATGATGGATTTCTTTGGCTTATAGCCCTGATCTCTTGAGTAGATGGCGATTGGTGTTCATGTAACCTCTATATCTGTAGCCTATATCTCGCCTAAGTGGTGTCTTTAGCAGCGCCTGTTAGCCTTGTGAAGCGCGAGCCCGATCTTTTAGCGGCTTGCGGTCGCGTGGACCTGTTGGTGTTGTGTTCCAGCACGTGCCTTCCGGCTGTGTTTGAGGTGTGTCCGCTATTGCTATAGTGGAACTGTCCACTTTGGCGGCTTTCCTTCTTTGAGTTAAGCTGCCGCCTTTCCCTTCTTAAGGCTCTGATGTACTTGCTTTATCTTCTTAATGTTCCGTCTAACGGTCTGTATGTGAAAGACGTCGTAATTAAATTTTGAGGTAGTTCGTTTGCCTGTTCAAATATTTGCGTATATACTTTGTGTGCTGAGGAAAATTTCAATGTAATTTCCGTTCTGATCGGCATTTCGTTAGAATTCTATTTTTAAATATTCTTTGTATGAGTTTAATTTGTCGCTATCAGTTCTATGGATGTAGGAAAATTCTTCAGGTCTGCCATGCTTGGGTGTTAATTCTAAATTACCAGATCTTAACTTAATAACTGTGACTGTTTAAGAACAATGTGCAAAAGTTATACTTGCTCATTTTTTAAGAAGGGTTTTAGCTCGCATCTCGTGGTCGTGCGGTAGCGTTCTCGCTTCCCACGCCCGGGTCCTCGGGCTCGATTCCCGGCGGGGTCAGGGATTTTCTCTGCCTCGTGATGGCTGGGTGTTGTGTGCTGTCCTTAGGTTAGTGAGGTTCAAGTAGTTCTAGGGGACTGATGACCATAGATGTTAAGTCCCATAGTGCTCAGTGCCATTTGAACCAAGAAGGGTTTTATTATGATTTATTTTTTATTTGTTTCTCGCACTGATTCCTTCGGCTAGCAGGAATTGAAATTTCAGGCATGTCAGTTTGGGGTAAAAAATGTTAAAAGGCTTAGTTTCATTTAACAACCTCTTATGTTCAGAAATATTTGGTGATTGTATTTAATTTTGTGCTTTCATGTGCACTGTAAATAAATGTGATCATTCAAATGACAATTGATGAAAGAGTTGTGGAGCCCCCTCCCCCCGCCCCAATGTGATCCTTCACCTGTCCCAGCCTGTGTCCTAAGGTTCCAATCTATATTGCCTAACAAAAATGCAAAAATGTGAAGGACACAGAGCGGGAGGAGAAAACGAAATGAAACTTAATTGGTTGAGAGCTCTTTGATGTTATTTCACGGATTAGAAAGAACTCGACAGTGTGAGCCTACTTATCGGTATAGCGCTGCGCCCGCTTGTGGCCAGAATGCGTACACCGGTTCGGTTGTGGAGGATGTCAAAAGGGCAAATGAGGCAAACTCGCCCCCAACTATTGCAACAGGTCCTTGATATCCTGAACACTAACTGCTTCCACAAATGTTGTATCGGAACAGATTTTGCAATCTTTCTGACGACACAGGTACCTCAAAATCACTGAGATGGTTCACAGAGGCACGTGCCATGTGAGGGTGACCGTTATCCTGTTGACCATACTGGTCTTCCCCAAGTTCCTGCTATCGCCAATACATAACTTTAGCCAAGAATTTACAGCCCACCTTATTTTAGATATATTAATAATCTTTTGCAGGTCTGAGGGTATTTCGGCCGGCCGATGTGGCCGAGCGGTTGTAGGTGCTTCAGTCTGGAACCGCTCGACCGCTACGGTCGCAGGTTCGAATCCTGCCTCGGGCATGGATGCGTGTGATGTCCTTAGGTTAGTTAGGTTTAAGTAGTTCTAAGTTCTAGAGAACTGATGACGTCAGATGTTAAGTCCCATAGCGCTCAGAGCCATTTTTTGAGGGTATTTCGCCTGTTTGATATCAGGTAGAATAACATTGTCACGGCTGTCTCCACATCCACGTGTACATACAATCCTCGCAAGCCACCGTATGCTGCATAGCGGAGGGTACCTTTTACCATAACTAGTCGCTTCCTTTCCTGTTTGACTCGCAGATGGAGCGAGGGAAAAAGTGCTGTCTGTATGCTTCAGTAAGAACCGTAATTTCTCCATCTTGTCTTCGCTATCAGTAAACATATGGCAACACACGTCTGAATTTCTTTGATTTCTTTCTTTAATCCGACCTGGTGGAAATCCCAAACACACTATCTGTGGAGTCCTACCCACTCGTGTAATATGGGGTCCCTAGCAAGCTGTTTTCTCGGATAGCTAGACACCATACACGCAAATCATATTTACGGAGTTCATTATAGTAATTGACAATACTTAACTCGCGTTTCTACAATGATGAGTCGCAAGCAATTGGCGACATGCAAATAATCAATGTCCTTCGCTATATACCATTTCCATGCAACGTAATGACACCACTTCATAAGTGACTACTATCGTGAATATCACTGCTCGTCTTCTAGTGCGGCTCTTCTAGCGCGGCTTTTCTAGTGCGTCTTCCAGTGCGGCCGAGGCTGCTGGAGCGGCGCTTATATTCCCTTCGGACAGAGGCCACTCCTGTCGTGGTGCGGTCCTAGTCAGCGTACTATTGGCAGACGTCGTCTCACAGCCTTTTCTGCGGTTACTTTCTACGCCGACGTGCCGTCACTTGATGTCACGCCGGATTACTACCAGTACTCGAGAATGTGTCGCACTAGCTTTCTACACGCGATCTCATTTACAAATAAGTTATACTTTCCAAAAATTCTTCCAATAAACCGAGGCCAACCATTTGCCTTCTATGCTCGTTCCATTTCATGTCACTTTCCAACCTTACTCCTAGGTATATGAGGGTCGCAACTGTGACAAGCAGCACATCACAAATACACTCCTGGAAATGGAAAAAAGAACACATTGACACCGGTGTGTCAGACCCACCATACTTGCTCCGGACACTGCGAGAGGGCTGTACAAGCAATGATCACACGCACGGCACAGCGGACACACCAGGAACCGCGGTGTTTGCCGTCGAATGGCGCTAGCTGCGCAGCATTTGTGCACCGCCGCCGTCAGTGTCAGCCAGTTTGCCGTGGCATACGGAGCTCCATCGCAGTCTTTAACACTGGTAGCATGCCGCGACAGCGTGGACGTGAACCGTATGTGCAGTTGACGGACTTTGAGCGAGGGCGTATAGTGGGCATGCGGGAGGCCGGGTGGACGTACCGCCGAATTGCTCAACACGTGGGGCGTGAGGTCTCCACAGTACATCGATGTTGTCGCCAGTGGTCGGCGGAAGGTGCACGTGCCCGTCGACCTGGGACCGGACCGCAGCGACGCACGGATACACGCCAAGACCGTAGGATCCTACGCAGTGCCGTAGGGGACCGCACCGCCACTTCCCAGCAAATTAGGGACACTGTTGCTCCTGGGGTATCGGCGAGGACCATTCGCAACCTTCTCCATGAAGCTGGGCTACTGTCCCGCACACCGTTAGGCCGTCTTCCGCTCACGCCCCAACATCGTGCAGCCCGCCTCCAGTGGTGTCGCGACAGGCGTGAATGGAGGGACGAATGGAGACGTGTCGTCTTCAGCGATGAGAGTCGCTTCTGCCTTGGTGCCAATGATGGTCGTATGCGTCTTTGGCGCCGTGCAGGTGAGCGCCACAATCAAGACTGCATACGACCGAGGCACACAGGGCCAACACCCGGCATCATGGTGTGGGGAGCGATCTCCTACACTGGCCGTACACCACTGGTGATCGTCGAGGGGACACTGAATAGTGCACGGTACATCCAAACCGTCATCGAACCCATCGTTCTACCATTCCTAGACCGGCAAGGGAACTTGCTGTTCCAACAGGACAATGCACGTCCGCATGTATCCCGTGCTACCCAACGTGCTCTAGAAGATGTAAGTCAACTACCCTGGCCAGCAAGATCTCCGGATCTGTCCCCCATTGAGCATGTTTGGGACTGGATGAAGCGTCGTCTCACGCGGTCTGCACGTCCAGCACGAACGCTGGTCCAACTGAGGCGCCAGGTGGAAATGGCATGGCAAGCCGTTCCACAGGACTACATCCAGCATCTCTACGATCGTCTCCATGGGAGAATAGCAGCCTGCATTGCTGCGAAAGGTGGATATACACTGCACTAGTGCCGACATTGTGCATGCTCTGTTGCCTGTGTCTATGTGCCTGTGGTTCTGTCAGTGTGATCATGTGATGTATCTGACCCCAGGAATGTGTCAATAAAGTTTCCCCTTCCTGGGACAATGAATTCACGGTGTTCTTATTTCAATTTCCAGGAGTGTACTTATCAGAGTATTAAGTTACAGGGTCGTTTTTCCTACTCATCTACAGTACTGATATTTTTCTGTACTTAAGCTTCCATTCATCATTCTAAATACAAATTCTGTTTATATCATCCTGCATCGTCCTACAGTCACTAAACGACAATACTTTCCCTATACTACAGTGTCGTCAGCAAAAGTTCACAGATTGCTGCAAGTCCTACACGTCAGATAATGTATGTATATGGGGAAAGAGCAGTTGTATCACACTTCCTTGAGGCATTCCTGACGATGCTCTTGTCTCTGAGGAACACTTTAGTCTAGGAAAACGTACAGGGTTTTATTACTTAACAAGTCTTCGAAACAGTCACGTATATGGGAGCTTATTCCGTATGGTTGGACCTTTGGTAACAGTCCACGTGTCAAACGCTTTCCGAAATAGAAAGGCGTGTGAAATCTGCCCACTCCCCATCATCCATGGCTCGCATGGTTGTTAGGTAAGGTCAAACTGGGTTTCGCACGGCCGATCTTTCTAGAACATTTGTGGATTGAAGCTTTTACGTCTTAAGGAAATTTATGATATTCGAAATTAGAAAATGCCCAGAAATTCTGCAGCAGACCAATATTAAAGATGCCGATCGGCAATTTGGCAGGTTCATTGTTTTATCCTTTCTCATATACTGGGTTTTTTTTTCAGTCGCTTGGGTTTTTCCGCTGGGTGACATGTTCGCAATAAATGCAAGGTAAGGAATGGGCCAATACCGTGCGGTAGTATCTGTAAAAGTGACTTGGCTTTCCATTCGGATCTAGCGTGTTATTTGTTTTCAAATCTTTCGTTTGCTTTCCTACGCTAGGTTTGCCTGTCACTACGTATGTCCTCCACACAGGAGCCAATGGTATGTGTGTACGATCCTCCTCTGTTGAACGCAAAATTTAAATCTTCAGCTTCCCTTTAGATATCTTCTACTGTCACACAAACCTGGTCAGCGAGTGACCGGAGTGGTTAGAAACCCTCTACCCACTTAGTGATTTTGCGTACGACCAACATTTTCCCGGGTTCTGGGTAAGATCTGTCGCTAAGGTACGACGGTGGAAGTTGTACGCTTCGGGCATCGATCATTTTATAGACGCACGACCTTCTACTAACTTTTGCGTGTCGACATTTCCATGTTACTTTTTGAACCGACACTGCAACAATCTCTGCTTCCTCAACATTTACCTCCACGGTGGGTCATTTCCGTCTTTGATCCACTTGTCCGGCACACACACTGTGGAACAGAATGAAAGCATCACTTTTTCGAAACCCCGTACTTCCTTCCCATAGCAGCGCACAAGTTTGAAATTTGGGTGAAAGGTACCTGCAGCCTTCCTCTGAAAAGATGCAGTAGTGTGGCGCCCAGCAAATTCACCGTCGTGCTTGATGACGCTTGAGACAGTTAAGTATCGACAGATGTGAAAAAAAGACACAGCTTCGAAGTTCATGTGACATATAAGGTGAGTTAATGATGTCCCACTGGCACCAAATTTCACCAGAATTCTGCCCTGTGCCACGGTGGAGGAGTCTCAAAATGAGAAGGTCGTCATTGCCCCTCTTATCCGTATCCACCCCTCATTTGGCGCCTCTGTGATGGCGGTCAGAGCCGCGACGCCCAGCGTTGAAATCACGCTGCCTTTCTTATGAGTGACCGAGGAAAAAATACCAGACATTCCGCTACTCAGGAGTGGCACGAAAAGGCCTCATGAGGTCCTATAAAGCTCCTCAATGAAACCATCCATTTCTCTGGGGCGTCCATCCCCACATATTTCGCGGACAGTTCGTAGTGCGGTGAGCAACAGGAAAATGTTGTTGAAAAACTTTGACTCTGTTGACGCCTCCGAACATTTCAACTCTTTAAGAATATCGTGGGACTGCTCTCCCTTTAAACCTGGTCGCATTCCTTTCGAGTGCAACGCAACCACAAATTTTGCTCTCGTTTACAAGTTGGAACCACGGCATACTATTCAAAACCTTTCGAGGAAATTTGAACGTAATTTGAACTAACAAAGGATGATTATGTTTGCCCACCTCCTGTGTCGCATGAACCTCTTGACAGCTCTGTGATTCAAGTTGTCTGCCTATAAATACTAGGCGTGTTTCTTAAGTAAGGCCCATTTGAACATAGTTACACAACGAAAGGTATTTCAAAAAAGTAAGTTTATTTTCACAAAGCACATAATTCACTCTATTTTTCGACATAATAGTCAAGTTTGTTGAAACACGTATCTTACCTCTCAACCAATTTTAAAATACCCTCCTCATAAAAGCTTGCCGCTTGCTCCGATAACCAAGAGTTCACTGCCGTTTTCACGTCGTCGTCATCATTATAATGGTTGCCACTGAGGTGTTGTTTGAGGTGGAGGAACAGATGGTAATCGCTCGGCGCAAGATCAGGACTGTAGGGTGGGTTGTCTAAGACTTCCCATCCAAAACCGTCGAATAAATCGCGGGTCTGACGTGCAGTGTGAGGTCTTGCACTGTCATGGAGAAGGACAATTCCCTTTGTCAGTATGCTGCGTCTTTTGTTTTGAATCACTCTGCGCATCTTTCTCAGGTTTTGGCAGTATGCTTCTGCAAGGATAGTGGTTCCTCGTTGCACAAAGTTGACCAACAAAACACCATGCCTATCCCAAAACACCGACGCCATGATTTTCCGCTGGGACAGAGTCTGTTTGGCCTTCACCTTTATAGGCGAGTGTGTGTGTCCCCTTTCCATGCTCTGTTGCTTCTATTCGGGCTTGATATGCGAAACCCTTGTTTCGTCTCCAGTTACGGTCTGACTCAAGAAGCCGTCACCTTCTTCGTGATAACGAGTCAAGAACTTCATCGCACACTCAAATCTTTGGTTTTTGTGGTCCTCTGTTACGAGTTTCGGGACCCAACGGGAGCACAGTTTCCTAAAACTTAGGTGTTCAGAAACAATGTTGTAAAGCACTGATCTCGACACGTCATGAAATTCGTTTGAGAGACCTGTCATTGCGCAGCGCCTGTTCTCACGAATCCTCGCTTCAACTGAAGCCGCCAAATCTTCTATAATCAAATAAGGTCGACCGGAGCGGTCCTCATCATGGACGTTGTCACGGCCATCTTTGAATTCTCGTACCCAATTAATGCACTTTTCTTTCACTCATAATATTATCACCGTACACTTCGCAAATATGTCAATGAATTTCTGCAGCAGACAGGTTCCTTGCTGACAAAAACCGTATCACTGAGCGAACCTCACACGCGGCGGGCGAGGTGATAGTCTTAAACATCTTAAACGCACAGAACAGAACCGTACAGGTTAGCTACAGAGCTGTAACTGAGCACAGTTGTTCCCGAAGTATGGCGGTACACGACGCACGTACTCGTTGCGGTGTGCGCGCGAACTACTAGTGTCTGCAAAAAAACAGACCTTACTTAAAAAACACGCCTCGTATCTTGGATTAGATTCCGTACTGTCTCTGTAGACCATTTTAAAATTCTCAGTACAGGTGGACAGGTGCCACCGAGGATTTTGCCGAACTGTGGGTGGGAGGGTTAGAGGGACCTTTTGCCATTTTATCCGCGCACGTGTCGTTGTCGCACTCCTCCGTGATCACGATACAACAGGATGCGAAATAGGAGGAGTGGAAAAGCATAAACACCCTTTTCTAGTTCAGGTCACTTTCAAATTTCGAGGAATCGTCGTGTTGGTGCTTCCAACCTGTACACGAGAGCAATAATTGCGGTCGCTGTGCACTAGGAACTGGTGCGATCATGGTTTAATGGAGATGCAGCCCCACAATGTCCTTCGTGAAAGGTTGAAACGTCCGAAGGTATTAGCAGTGTCGAAGATTGTCAACAACATCTTCCTATTGCTCATCGCTTTTCGAACTGTCGTTTTCGACCGCGAATTGTGTGGGAATGAACCCTCCAGGGAACTTCCATTGACGCCCATTATGCGACCCCGTAAAGCCTTTTCGAGCCGATTCTGAGCGAGGTTGTGATTGGAGTCTTTTCCTCGACCACCCACATGAAAAGAAAGTGATTTCAAAGTTGGGCGTCGCGTTTCTGACCTCCATCGCAGAGGCGTCACAAGAAGGGGTGAAATGTGTGTAAGATGGGCAGTGACTATATTTTCACCGAGTGACACTCCACGGCGGTGTTGGGCAGAATTGTGGTGAAATGTGGTGCCAGTGTGACATCATAAACCCACCTTACAATTCACATGAAATTCTGAGCAGTGTCCTTTTTGTCACATGTGTTGACACTTTGCTGTTTGAAGCGTCGTCGAACCTGAGGGTGACGTCGCAGAACGTCACGCTTTTGCACCGTTACAGAGGAAGTTACGCCGTAGGCACCACTGAGCCAAATTCCAGACTCATGCGTCGCAATGGGAGACAATTACGGGGTTTCGAAGAAGTCATCCTTTAGCGCAGTGTATTTATCGAGAGCGCGATGACAATAATTTTAAAGTATGCCCAAAATTCATCTACGTCCAAGACACTGGAACTAAATGTCCATTCGTTGTGCGTGCAGACTGCTAACAACTGTGCACCTGCTCTTTCCAGCATAAGTAATCTCTTAGCTTTCTTGCTGAACTTATTAACTTAAGTAACCATCGTCACTATGGTAATATCATAAGGTCAGGCCAGTTTTTAGCTGCACGATCTAAAATATTTCCAATGCTTGTAGATTGTTGAACTAGCTGCTCAAGACAGTTCTCGGAAAACGTCTTCCGAAGTACTTCTGAAGACTGCCTGTCCGCACCATCTGCAGTGAATCCATAGACATCAATCTACACACGGTAGATTAAAGTCACTTCCAACTAATACTGCGTGGTGTACTTCAACATTACTGGCCGTCGGCGTTTCTGAATGATTCTACAACTGTAAAGGTGGAGTCGGGTGGTAGGTAAAACATCCGATTATTGAGTCCACGTAGACTTGTTACTCGCGTCCATAAAACTTTGCAATCAGTCTCAGTTTCGTCCGCGGTAGACAGAATAGTTTTCTCTACTATAATAAACTCCTCCCCCTCCCCCCTCTATGGATTCCAATCTTTAATATATACTGTACATTCCAGGCCTCTTAAATGTTTGGAACCTTTCTTCTCTGGGTTTCAAAATGTTCAAATCTGTGTGAGTTCCTGAGGGACCTAATTACTGAGGTCATCGGTACCTAGGGTTACGCACTAGCTAATTAACTTACGATAAGAACAACACACACACACACACACACACACACACACACACACACACACATACATACATGCCCGAGAAAGGATTCGAACTTCCTGCGGGAGGGACGGAGTAATCCGTGACATGGTGCCTCCAACCCCGCTCTTTGTCCCCAGAATAATACGAGCTCTGGCGTAAACACAAGCAGTCGCGGAACGATAGGTGTTGTTCTGGGTACATTACAGTGCTTTTCATGATTTACGGGCCGTGGCTGTTTAATATTGTTGTTTAAAATATCGTAGGGTTTTCAGTTTTCATTCGTTCTTATCTTCTACGACTTAAAGCTTACATTCAACTAACATTTAAGAGTTGTCTATATTCCCATGACATCTGCTTGCCGTCTATAAATTAGCTGCATATCCCATCGAAAGAATAGTTTTCACTGGTTATTACTGTTTTACAGCTTAAGTACATCTTAATGCTCATTTAGTTCACTGTAAAAGTAGCGACATGTGGATGTTGTCGTAGTTTATTTAATATAGGAGAAATATGTCAAGACGGGTGGCAGATGTTTCGCTCGAGTGATTGTAATAGAGGAGGCCATACCATAGAACTGTAGATCATGCAGTGGTGATCAGAAAATCGGGGAACAGGGGAAAAAGATGTGTGCTCTTCAGGCAGAACTAGAAATGTATTTTGAATCATAAGGGCCAATGAAAAAGCTTCCGTTTGTGGGCGCTGTTGCAGTGTATATGTAACGTACCGATGCTGGTATATAAGCACCGACATGCAAGTGAGGGATTACTGTGGCATTCGCGTTATTCACACGTGCTTGAGGTAAATGCGGAAACGTGAACTATGGCGGCGCTATCACTATAATCATCCAGACAGGAGAAACTTGCTGTTATTCTTTTCTTGGCTGCCCAAGGTGAAAGATCGGTAGACACCTATCGGAGAATGAAGAATGAGTATGGGGCAGCATGATCGTCGAAAACCAGGTGCAACGAGAGGTGCTGCTGCTTCACGATAACGCACTTCCTCGTCTCGCAAATGTCGTAACGCTGAAGTCAGCCAAATAAAGTGAGAGACACTTGAAAGGAAGGAAAGAAGATTAGTATTTAACGTCCCGAAGACTTTGAGGTCCTTAGAGACGAACGAAGACACTCAAGCACCCGTCCTATAGTCCTGATCTCGCACCACGCGATAATCACGCCTTAAGTCCCTTAAAAATCGACGAGTCCTGTCTAACGAGGATGTGCAAGAGGCAGTTATGAGACGGACACGCGTATCTCCAACATGGTACTTCGGTGGGATGATTACCTCAATGTTCACCGTGATTTGGTCTGATTGGACTGTAGGGCCTTCGAACAGAAACTTTTTGAGCACACCTTGTGGATAGGTTGAAAGGGGAAAGATACTGTGGGAAATGGGACAAGGTGACAAGTAATAAGCAAAAGAAGAAAACCTCATTTCAGTTTCCGATTAGCTATCAGTTACACTTTTTATCTTAAATTGGAGAAAAACTTAAAAAATGGTTCAAATGGCTCTGAGCACTATGGGACTTAACATCGGAGGCCATCAGTCCCCTAGAACTTATAAATACTTAAACCTAACTAACCTAAGGACATCACACACATCTATGCCCGAGGCAGGATTCGAACCTGAGATCGTAGCGGTCGCGCGGTTCCAGACTGAAGCGCCTAGAACCGCTTAGCCACACCGGCCGGCGAAAAACTTCAACCAGTTTTTGAGCAAAGAGATTGCAGATAACTTGTAGGAATAACATTAAGGCTAAGCCAACTAGAAGTAACTGTGTTGTCCTCCTAGGATACAGTCACTGGAGGGGTGCAGGCCAGTTTCTACAGGAAGAGCTATGTGCACTGTACCAGATAACAAGTTTTGTAAACCCTCGTCACCAGTTTTGTTAAGGCCTCGTCACTACTGCTGGGGAGGCCGAGTTGTGAGTTTTATAGAGGTTTTACAGAATCATGACCAGCCCTGGGTCAACATGGCTGTTAGCTGCATAAAGAAAGAGTTCAGGGTATTGCTTTTCACTGAAGCATGATTGTGACACGCCTGTTTTTCCTATTGGGTTATGGGTATAAACAAATCATTGCCTACACCTGAATAGGAAGGGGAAGGACAGATTGGCTGAATATCTTGCAGATAGTCTAAGGGGGGCCACAGGCACATAAGACAAAATCCTTGTGATTGCTGCAGTCAAAGGGGCATAGTTTGTAGGTTATATTCAGGTTACAGATATACGGTATTGGAAGTAATTAGGCAAGAAAAGGACCATAATTAATTTAACGAAACTAATTCGTTTCATTAGAATATTAGGAGACTGGAAAACAAGATACAACGCTAGTATGCCTAGAAGAAGAGAATTCTGAAGTTACAGATATTCTTTCCTTCCCTGAACACCATATAACCACAGGGCTGGAGATTTCAAACATCAGGGATTACAGACTAGCATCATTTTCGCGTAGAGTAGCAGCAGCTGTAAAACTTCGACAGGAATTCAAAAATATGAAACAAATAGTTTTGCGTGTATCAGAACATAGATGCATTTGCTTGTGAGTTGTTACTGCAGAATACTGCTCTGGTAACTGTAGCTCTACAGTCTAAGAGAAGAAACAGTTACTAAATTGTGAAATTTTTGTGTAGACTTCTTAAAACACACGGTTACGAAGTATGAAGTGGGATTACTATTTTGGTGTTTCAGTCTAATTTCAATAGTCAATTGTCCAACCTTTTTGCAGAGAGATTTTAAGACACTGATTGTTAACATTTTCTTAGCCAGTGCTCAGGCTGAACGAATTAGAGTGTACCCCGTTGTTAATGGACTTTCTAATCATGATGGACAATCAATGGAAATAAGTAATATACCACCTTACAGTCATGAGCTAGGTCCATGCAAATCAGCGATGGTCATTAATGAGAACGTAATACAATATTTTAAGACTAAGTTAATACAGAAAGAGAAGCAATTTATTCCATAGTAAATTTGTGTCAATGTCGAAAAGTTTCTGTCCTAAAAATTTATCCAAAAATCCATTGAAAAATATAAGTAAGCAATGGATAACTAAGGGAATTAAAATCTCGTGGAAGAGGGTGAGGGAAATTTACATAAGGGCCAGAATAAGTCAGGGTCCGACATTACTCATGTACTACAAAAAATACTGTAGTATTATTAATGAAACCTATTAAAACCTCAAGAAGTATGTAAGTCCTGACAGAAATTAATAATACAGATAATAATATTAAAACTAAATGGGACATTGTCAAATGCGAGACAGGACAGCAAGTCACTGTACGTGATACCAGAATAATTAAACCAAATGACGACGTTGTGACTGACAGTTCACTAGTTGTGAGCATTTTTAATAATTAGTGTGGTGTCACCGCCAGACACCACACTTGCTAGGTGGTAGCTTTTTAAATCGGCCGCGGTCCATTAGTATACGCCGCACCCGCGTGTCGCCACTGTCAGTGATTGCAGACCGAGCGCCACCACACGGCAGGTCTAGAGAGACTTACTAGCACTCGCCCCAGTTGTACGGCCGACGTTAATAGCAATGGTTCACTGACAATTACGCTCTCATTTGCCGAGACGATAGTTAGCATAGCCTTCAGCTACGTCATTTGCTACGACCTAGCAAGGCGCCATTTATCCTTTGCTGGTTATCTTATAAAGCCTGTACCGTCAGACCTATGTTCTCCAATTATGGAATAAAGTTAAGTATTTCATCAACTACGTACTTTATTTGCTATATTAATTACATTGTAATGTTCCAGACCTCACGCCAGCCTGCGTGAGTTAAACACGTGCCATTCGGTTACCCGTCACTGTGGATTGGTTGTCTTGCCAGTGCACAACAGTTTGGCGACGAGGATGTGATACGAACCCACGCATGCATAGCACAATGGATTAGCAATATCTGCAAACTGTTTGTGCCTCGGTCCCTACTGCAGCAAACTATCTGGACGATATTGTGATCTCCGGAATGACAGAAGGAGAACATTTAACCAATCTCAGAACATTATTTCAGGTCTTGCGAAAAAATGGTCTTCGCTTGCAGAAGGACAAATGTGTGTTTTTTGCTCGTGACTTACCATATCTGGGCCACGTACTCAATGCCCAAGGCATACATACCAGTCCAGAGTTGTGGTCCCACGTTCGTTACAGTCCTCTGTCTTACGGCTTCTCCACCAAGGACATTGTGGTATAGTGCGAACGAAACAACTTGCTCGTCAGCACTGTACTTGGTTCGGAATCGATGCTGCGATTACGAATATGTGCTCTTCTTGCATGGCGTGTGCCGAACAACAATCCGCACCACCGCGGAAATTCTTTGCATGGCCGAAAGCCACTTCTCCTTGGCAACGCTCACACACCGATTTTGCTAGTCCCTTCTGGAATGCTCGATGGTTGGTTGTGGTAGATTCATTAAGTAATTTTCCTTTTGTTGTCTGGATGTCTTCCACGACGTCATCTGCCACCATCCAAGCGTTATCCGCTATCTTTTGCATTGAAGGTTTCCACAGACTATTGTTTCCGACAATGGCCCACAATTCATGTCCGCAGAATTTCAGTCCTTCTGCAAGGCCAATGGTATTCAACATCTGACGTCCGCGCCGTTTTCGCCTCAGTCAAACGGTGCCGCTGAACGATTGGTCCGGACTTTCAAGTCACAGATGTTGAAGTTAAAAGAGTCGCATTCTAGGGAGGACGCGTTATTGCTCTTCTTGTCCTCGTATCGCTCTCAGCCCCGAGATGGTCGCTCGCCGGCTGCGTTGCTCCACGGTCGTCCTCATCGAACCTTGATGTCTTTGCTGCATCCGCCGCATCAGGTTCCTGTGCAGCGGCAGCCACCTGCTTTTGCTTCAGGTGACGTTGTATACTATCGCACCTATCGAGGTTCACGGCGTTGGCTCACAGGGCGCATTCTTCGCTGCCTCGGCCGCGCTATGTATCTGGTTTTGGGGACCTCTGGTGAGGTGCGTCGGCATCTCAATCAGCTGCGCCTCTGTAGTCGCACGGGTTCTGTCGCTCCCCGTCTGCTTTCAGCGACGGTGCCGTCCGGTCAGCGCCCTGGGGACCCATCTACTGGCTCGCCTCCTCCCCAGGTGTTACCGACGATGCCTTCCATTTTGCCCCATGGCGACGCGCCGCCGCCTGTCCTCCAGCCGGCGCCGCCCGCAGTGGACGCGTCGCTGCAACCGCCGGGCGCCTCCCTGGGTCACGCGCCGCCGATCGCTTCCCGTGACCAGCTGTCCTCCGACATGGGACTCTTGCCCGCTCCGGACCAGATGTCGTCTTCGCCCGTCGGGTACCCCGACGCGATGGAGGTCGAATCTTCAGCCCCTCATGTCTCTTTACGGGCGCATACACCGCATGTTGGCGTGCACCCTGGACTAGGTTTTCAGGCGTTTCCTAGCTCCCCTCGGACCGAATGGCCGGGTGCGGGTGGCACAGCCTCGCCTGTTGTTAGGCTCCCCACCTCGTCGCATACGTCAACATGGGGTCCTCCCCACGGCGGGCGGAAACCATATAACACAACCGTACGCCGATTTGCGGGGGAGGAATGTGGTGTCACCGCCAGACACCACACTTGCTAGGTGGTAGCCTTTTAAATCGGCCGCGGTCCATTAGTATACGCCGTACCCGCGTGTCGCCACTGTCAGTGATTGCAGACCGAGCGCCACCACACGGCAGGTCTAGAGAGACTTACTAGCACTCGCCCCAGTTGTACGGCCGACTTTAATAGCAATGGTTCACTGACAATTACGCTCTCATTTGCCGAGACGATAGTTAGCATAGCCTTCAGCTACGTCATTTGCTACGACCTAGCAAGGCGCCATTTATCCTTTGCTGGTTATCTTATAAAGCCTGTACCGTCAGACCTATGTTCTCCAATTATGGAATAAAGTTAAGTATTACATCAACTACGTACTTTATTTACTATATTAATTACATTGTAATGTTCCAGACCTCACGCCAGCCTGCGTGAGTTAAACGCGTGCCCTTCGGTTACCCGTCACTGTGGATTGGCTGTCTTGCCAGTCCACAACAATTAGTTTCTAAATGTAGCAGTAAAAATAGGATTAAATGGTGCAGTTGAAGAAGCTAGAGAATGTACCAAAACGGTCATTCAACAAAACATCAAGCGCCAATACCCTTCACTGAAATTTATGAAATTATAAAAAGCAAAAGCTCGCATGCTAAATTAATAAGTAATGCCGCTAGTGATGTACGGAAAAGGAACGATACGTACCGTTCCATATCTTTGATTTCTTTTGATACGAACTGCATACTTTAGCTGACTTCGTCGTCATGGCTTTTCCGGCGGACAGCGATCCAACAGCCTGTGGAGAAGGAATGGGCATTATGACTCACTTGTTTGATGGTTCACGTCTTTTTGTCCTTTTAGTGTTCATTTTTGAGTGCTGGTGAATGAATCATAAGCTTGAATGTCTCTAGATAACAACCACAGATGCATGCGTACGGTGGAATCATTGCCTACTTAACTTCAGCAGAGAGAAAATACTACAGGGTGAATCAAAGATCTATGGAATCATCGAACTGTTCCCCAGCGGCTCCGCCGTTGTAAGTATTCGTGATCTGGGTATGTAAGTAAGCAGTAGTTCTGATAAGGCGTCTCACTGGTCTCTCTGGTTTTTCAGAGTCTGGTACTGGAATCAATAATTTGGTCACAACATCAACCAATCCCTTATTTCAGCCGTGCGAATGTTAGGGAAGAATTGCAGGGTCCCTTTATTTTAACTAGTTTTGTGAAGTAAGCGCAGAGAGCGTACGCTGATGGCCATACTTTGTGTGAGTTTGGAGCTATCGATTGGTTCTCAAGTGCTGCAGGGTTATAAGTTCATGTTCCAAGATTCTGTCAGTATTCAGTCGCAGTTGGTTCACGTGCAAGTTCTGGGTAGCTGCATATCAACTTAGATGCTGATTCTTTCATCTTTAGTGGGGGAACCTCTACGGGCCAGCACACCTAATTGGTCTCATTTCTACCACTACTAAACTACTAAATACTCTGGGTGTTGTTGAGTGGTTTAACGTGGATTTCAATCTGGGTTATTCCGATTTCGATGACGATTTCTTTGTGTTTAGTAATCGAACTTTGAATCTTGGCGCTTGCACGTGGTCCCAGTTCCACGAGTAGCAAAAAATGACGTCTCTTGCCTCATGCCATAATAAGTTCCTTGTGTGCTTTGGAGCGGTCTGGTAAGTCTTGATGAAGATTTTGTTGTCCGTAGTGAGCCTGCTTTTGTGTCTCAGAGCCCTACGTCACCTCGGTCCCACTGGCACTAACCTACGACAGCCGACACGTTAAACTTTATATAGAGCAAGCTATTCAAAACTGAGACCATTTTTCCATCCAACGCTTGTCTCCACTTGAAATGCTATTTTATTTAACCCCACTGAACGGGGCTCTCGAATATAACTGAGAGTTTGAGGGTTTACATTAAAGATTGTGTTCACTTGAAATGTTTTATTTAACACCACTGAACAAGTCCCTCGAATATAACTGTGAGTTTGAGGTTAGATTAACAATTGTGTCACCCAGTCTATCAGCCTATTAAATTAACTTGTAAGAAGGATAATGCCGAGGTGCAGAGATATGCTTCTTTTTCGTAGGATGGGCGTAAATGAATGATTCGTGTTGCAAGTCTGAGAGGTGTTCCGCTAAGACGAGCGCATGATCACAGCTAGAAACATGGGTGACTGAAGGGTTTCCAGTTGTTGAACAGCTAGGGGCCGCGCAGTTATCTATAACAAAAGGTTCATCAAGCAAGGCAAGATTTATAAAACGCCTTCTTTTCTACATGTAATTCATCATGGCACAGGGACTTTCTCCTGACAGATTAAAATTTGCAGTTGTCGAAAGTCTTTGTATGAAAGGTGGCAAGAAACACCTAAGTAATTATTGACCAGATTCGTTACCGGCATTTTTAAATATATTCAAGAAAGTAATGTAATCAAGAGCAGTCTCATATTTAAATAGAAACAATGTACTTAGTAAGTCACATTTTGAACTCCAGAAAGATTGCTCGACTGAGAATGCTATACATACGCTCACTCATCAAATATTACAAGTCTTAAATCATAAAATATCTTATAAATACACAAGTTTTATGGAGCCATGGTTTCACACGCGACAGGTTTGAATCATACTTCACAAACAAAATGAAAAATGTTGTGCTGAATAATTCAAACGCTGTTGGAAGGGTAGAAAATTTTAGTGACTAGAAAAGAAGTTGCTAAATCCCACAGGGTTCAACTCCCACTCCTGACATTTGTGAATTACTTTGCACTTAACATTAAAGAAGTAGAATTTGTACTTTTTGCAGACAGTACTAGCGTTACAATAAATCCCTCTAGAGAGAAAGCCACAGATGAGATAGTTAATGAGATTTTTCAAAGAAATATTAAGTGGTGCTCTGAATATGAACTGTCACTAAATTTTGAGAAAACACGCTATATTCACTGTTATACAGCAAGCAGACCCATACCAACAATCGAAGTAGCACTTGGTCAGGACTCAGTAAATAGGGTAGATTCCTCTGAATATATGGGTGTACATACTGATGAAAACTTGAACTGGAAGAAGCAGTTTATCCAGCTTCTCAAACAAATAAATTTGTTTTTCGCGCAACTGCTGATCTTTGAAACAGACGAATCAATCTACTAACACATTTTGCATATTTCCACTCATTAATGTCTTATGGCATAGCTTTCAGGGTTAACTCAACACTTAAAAAGAAAGTGATGATTCAAGTGATGATTGCCCAAAAGCGAGCAGTAAGAATAATATCTGATGGTCTCTTCAAAGAGATGGGCATTTTAACTGGATCGTCAGAATACATGTATTCGTTAGTGAAATTCGTCGTAAATAGCCCGTTACAATTTCAGAAGATCAGTAAAGTCCATACGTACAACACTAGAGGAAAAATGAATTATTACTCGTTATTAAAACTGCCAGTGGCTTAGGAAAGAGTTAAGTATGTAGTTACACAAAAAAATCTTCACCATTTGGCCAATAACATAAAATGGCCGACAATTATCACACCGAAGATTTGAAACTAACCTTAAATTATTTCTCCTGGACACGTCCTTCTATTCCATGGACCAATTTCTACGTAAAATTTGTTTTAACAGAATCGTTCAAATGATCTATGGAAGATGTCACCAGCGAATAAATTAAGAATCTTTCTGGAAGGCAGCATGTTCAGGAACGTTTTTACAAATGCTTCAGTAATTTACTGTTAAAATTTTGACATTCGAAGTGCCTTTGCTTTGTGCGCTATATGATTTCGCTCGCTGTGTATCAGCTGACAAACGTTAATAACGGGCATATTTTCAACCGCTTCTTTGATCACCGAGCAGTCTCAGACCAGTCTAATGTTTAGCTGGAGAGTATAGTAAATTTGTGATTTGTCTTTCTTTTTAATTTCTTTTATGTCTTAAAGTAAATGGAATGTAGGTTAACAAGTTGATGAATTTTGTAATATCACTCTGTCAATGCAGTTATACGTAAGTTAGGTTTACTCTGACGCTTTGGTCCAGTAGTGAACGTTTAGTTTATGAAAAGAAGTTGTTAGTGTAGAGTTAAGAAGGGAAAGAATTCGTTTTTTTCCTGGACTCTGTTATATATTGACGGACGTGAGCGTACGCTGAGTTAATGAAAAGTGTAAGAGGATCATAGAGTCAGGTGTTGAGAAGTAAAACGCCGTGCAAGTGTGAGAAGAAAAACTCAGAGCTTTCCAGAAAATGTTTGCTTCGCCATTATTGTACTAGCACACTGAAATTCTGAGAAGAAAAGCAATTCTGAAACTCGAAGCAGAATAGGATATGACAACTGGTGAATATTTTGAAGACTGAAGTAAAACAAGAATTTTTTTTTAATTCCCTTTTCTGTATCGTCAGGTAGAACATAAAAACAAAATGATGAAAATTTAAAGCTCATTTTCATTATATTTTTCAAGAATTTTTGCAGTTATATCACACTACAACAGATATAATCAGTGTTTGTATTCCGAGGAAACTTTTCCAACACGTTACAGGTTTGTAGTTACACGCCCTAGTTGATTTCCATTTGATGGTTCATACTTTCTTTGGAAACAAAAAAAAAAAAAAAAGGCGGGGAAACACTCAAAATCAGATGTTTTTCTCCGGCTGGACCTCGGGTGAGGAGAAACTTTGGTTCCGGAGTGTACTGGGTGGCTCGCATCTTGTCCTCGTAAAACCCACATAGGTCCGATACAAACTGCTCTAATTTGCTATGCAAAGCAAACGATGGGCGTGTTTGAGATTACAATCATAAAGCACGGCGACCATGATATATCAACAGACGAATCGACAGAACGTTGCACGAAATGACGACCGTAATAACGAGAAAAAGAGCAAGCGGATCGGCGGGCAGTGGGGAGGGACGGAGCAAGGCTCGGGAGCGCGGACGACCGGTCTCCCGTCGCTCATCGAGATAAAAACCGGCGGGCGACCCGGGACGTGGCCGCCGCCGTGAATCTTAACGATGCGCCGAACTGCCTCCGCGGAGAGAATGATGACGCTGATGGCTGCTTAGGGGAGAGTTCGTACCCACTGTGCGTGCGGTGATTTAAAGCGGCGTGACAACTTCTGCCTCTAAATCTGGCTAGCTCGCCTCTCCGCTTCTCACTCGCGATAGACCGCGCTCGACGGGGAGAAAGTCAGAGCGGGGCTTATACGTAAACAGATTTGTTGATTCTTCGAGATCATACCGTCCTCTTCATCTAAAGATCTTTTGCGTTTCTTGTAGGAAAAATGCGAAAACTTGCTCCAGTCACTCGTAGAAAATCCCGCGTTAAATGCCGACTGCGGAGAGAAACTTCGACACCAGTAGCAAGGTGGCTCTACAACGGCTTCCGCAATGTAAGCGCGACTCGAAGTTTATCCGTATACACCGAACACCCAAAGGAACTAGTACACTAGTGCACCTAGTGTAGGGCCCTGTGAGCACGCGGAAGTGTCGCAACACGACGTGGCATGGACTCAACTATTGTCTTAAGTAGTGCTGGAAAGAACTAGTACCATGAACCCTACAGCGCTGTCCATATACCCGTAGAAGTGCGAGGGGGTGGATATCTCTTGTGAACAGCATGTTGCAAGGCATCCCAGATATGCTCAATAATGTTCGTGTCTGGAGAGTTTGGTGGCCAACCGAAGTTTTTAAACTCAGAAGGACGTTCCTGCAACAACTATGTAGCAGTTCTGCACGCGAGGGGTGTCGCGCTGTCCTGCTGGAATTGCCTAAGTCCGTCGGAATGCACAGTAGACATCAATGATCAGACAGCATATTTCGCGCTCCAATATTTTTTTTTGTACGCTTTTTTACTTTGGTTCATTGTATGTGCTAAAATATGTTGTTTCGAACAAATGAGATTAATTATTATTATACTGGAAGTGGCTTCTTATTAAATGAACACTGTTTTGTCACTGTAACTCAATAGGATGGGTAACACATCCATCTCTGCTACAACTATCGTAAAAATGTTCTGAAATTATTTCTGTTATCAAAAATAATGTAGTTAACGTACGCAATGCTTAAAGAACTTCAAACCTTGCAGTGGATTTTTCGTCAACATTAATTATTAATCAAAGCCACGGCTAACACTAGAGCATGAGACTGTCATTATTAACCAGAAAACGATTTTTCTATAACTTTTACCAGTCCAGAATTTTGCACAGCAAGATTTCCTTTTGAAACATGAAAGTATTTTAGCTTTGACACTGTTAAAGTTTACAATATTAGCAGCCCGTGTCCGCCTGTGAAACGCAACATACAATCTGCTGTTTTGTACTCAGATCTCGAACTGCTGTAAGAAACAATATAAAATTCACTTTTTACCTGACCGCTTATTGCGGTATGGTTGCCCCTATTATCAGATTTGAATCTGCCGCTGCGGCGGCTCGTTCCTCCGTGTTCCAGCTCTGCACCACCAACACGACTTAAAAAGCTGAAAATGTCTTAAATAAATGGGTAAAATACCGGGCAAGCTTTCTAATAATACCATGCGAGTTCTCATTAAATAACTATAAAACTGGAATAATAAGTTCACACACCTCTCTTTATAATCAGCGCCTAATGGCGTCCTGCTTACAATCTTGACAAACGAAAGCTACCTGTGCGTTAAACATAGTGTCACAGGTTCCTCCTCTCTACGTGACTCCAAGAAGACGACAACGACATTATTATACAATCGCTAATTTGTCATGAAATCACTGTGTTTTTCTTTACTAATTCTTTTCTGTGGTGGTTTCAGAACTCGCCGACACAGATATTATTTCACAAATCTAGTACGTAATCCTTTACAAATACAAAATATAACATAATTGTCACCACTCCATTATTATTCAGACTCCGCAGACGTAATCAGTGCCAATATATAAATAAAATTGTAATTACATACGGTCTAGTTATAAAGCATGTTTTACCAGGACACGTTATACATGCTTGCGTACATGCCACCTGTCAGAGTCGTATCTAGACGTATCAGTGGTCCCATATCACTCCAACTGCACACGCCTCACACGATCACAGAGCCTCCACCAGCATGAGCAGCCCCCTGCTGACATGCAGGGTCCATGGATTCATGAGGTTGTCTCCAAATCCGCACACCTCCATCCTCTCGATGCAATCTGAAACGAGACACGTCCGACCAGGCAACATGTTTCCTGTCACCAACAGTCCAATGTCGGTGTTGACAGGTCCAGGCGAGGCGCAAAGCTTTGTGTCGTGCAGTCATCAAGGGTACACAACTGGGCCTTCGGCTGCGAAAGCCCATATCGATGATGTTTCGTTCAATGGGTCGCACACTGACACTTGTTGATGGCCGAGCATTGAAATCTTCAGCAATTTGCGGAAAGGGTTGCACTTCTGTAACGCTGAACGATTCTCTTCAGTCGTCAACGGTTCCGTTCGCGCAGAATATTTTTCCGGCCGCAGCCATGTTGGAGATTTGATGTATTATCGGATCCTTATATGCACTGTACATTCTTGCAATGGTCGTACGGGAAAATCTTCTCTTCATCTCTACCTCGGATATGCTGTGTGCTATCGCTCGTGCGCCGACTATAACACCACGTTCAAACTCAATTAAATCTTGATAATCTAACATTGTAGTAAAAGTAACCGATCTAACAACTGCGCCAGGCACTTGTTGTCTTATAAAGGCGTTGCCGATCGCAGCATCGTATTCCTCCTGTTGACGTATCTTTGTATTTGAACACGCATGCGTGTACCAGTTTCCTTGGCGCTCCAGTGTTTCTTGGTACAGTACATTTGATTGTGTTGTTTATACAGCAGTGGAAATTAGCATAAAGGCAGGGTTCCACGTAAGTAATAGTACAATGTCTGAAGAATACAACTATCAAATTATTATGAAAGTGGTAGATAATTATAAATCACAAACGATCTTGGTGGAATTAAGTAGTTTCCTTCATAACACGAGAAACAAAATCATATGTTCGTATTTCCTGGTATAAAGACACTCACTGTCCTGTCGAGTTATTGCATTGTCCAAGCTGCATACTAACTAATTACCACAAAGATTGTCTTAGGCATTAATTTAGTTAGGGTTAGTAGTTCATGCTGTGAGGCTGTTCTCCATCGTATCGCTCTTCTCAGCTCGCATAAGGCCTAAAATTGCCTTTCATTGCGGTAAACACGTCTTGCAAGTATTCCCCAAAGGTTTTCCAAGGGGTTCAAATCCAGGCTACGTGTAGGCCGGCAAGGCACCGGTATCTTTATCTTCAGACCATTTTTTTGTTGTAGCAGAAACATGTACGGATGCATTATCTTGTTGAATTATTTGAATCTCATATATTCTAATCCATTCTTAGTATACCTACCAGAGTTCGTTCTAGTGTTCATCAAAGTAATGGGAGCAGAAAGCTGACCAAATCAAAACACTTCAGCCACCAAAATTCCTGCTCATCCTAAGCTGCTGCTCTATTCTAAAATCATGGCGGTAATGTATGTGAAATCTTATAGAACTTAACTGCTAAGGTCATCAGTCCCTAAGCTTTCACACCACTTAACCTAAATTATCCTAAGAACAAACATACACACCCATGCCCGAGGGAGGACTCGAACCTCCGCCGGGACCAGCCGCACAGTCCATGATTGCAGCGCCTGAGACTGCTCGGCTAATCCCGCGCGGCATGGCGGTAATATTGATATCCGCCTAGACCATATAAATTAAGCTTTTTCTCACCACTGAAGATCTCTTTATCACAATTTTTTTTTTTTTTTTTTTTTTTTTTTTTTTGCAAATTGCTGTCTAGCCTGTTTTGTTTGGGTGTTAGAGCAGGTTTCTTCAGTCGTTTTTTGAATCCAAGAAGTTTGTCATCTGACAAAATTTGTCACAGACAATGCAGTTTCTGACAATAGTAAATCAGCAACATGTTGAGAAAAATATCAGTTTGTGGCCCTTGCTTTTCGTGAAAATAACCTCTTCTATGCCTCACATAATTTTCTCTTTCGCTCATTTTTTTTCCTTTCTGTCGATAATATGCGCCTAATCTACGAATGTACTTGAACAGTTCAACATGTTGGCAACCTGACGATTAGAAACTCCCGTTCCTTGTGTGTAGCGATTTTTGCTTTTCATCGCATGGTAACTGATTTCCGATTGGCATTGTCACATAGCGGTTTATGTAGACAACACGCTCTGTCACTGGTTTCCTATGTTCAGTAAAGACGCCTACGCCCACACTAACACAGCAAAGAGCCGACTGCCTTTATGCCCAGTTACACCATCTACCACCTGAATCGTTGATGTCTTGCTATACACTGTACTGCAACTGACCGGTATACTGTATCTTATACTACTAGATATGCATTGTGCGCATGTATTCCAACCGCCAATGTTAATTTTCCTGGAAATGATTATGCCTTTATACTCGTTTCTACCACTGTATCTGTAAATGGAGCATTACGATGTGAAACGTACGCGATGCATTTGTATGTTCACTGATGTTCAGCCAGAGCACGACACTGTTCATATCAGTCACCCACCTTTCAACAGTATATAAGCGTCAACCCCCACAGTCCACTCTGCAGCAGATCGTACCTGAAAGTGTTCACTACGTCGGCTGCGAGGAGACTTCCGAATAAAGTACCACAAACTCGGAAATACTTCAGTGAAAATAGACAACTTTACTGCTCATGTAATGATGTGAACCGTACGTGTATGGGCAGAACTAATTATTGATTATTCACTATTGTTTGAGTAAGCCCTTAATACTTTTAGACCTGGCACTGAAATAAAGTTTACAAGCACCGGTGCTGTGCTGTCACTAAACACGTTTGGGGTAGGCGTGGATCTGGACCCGCCCGCAGAATCTTGGTTGTGGTGACAAACTAACGTATAGCGTAGCCTGGGTTCTAGGTTAGACTGAAATGCAATAATTTGATTGTGAGTTAGCGAATCCAGCGAATCTGAATGGTAAATAATGCTTTTGATAATAGACTGACACGTAGTGTGGCCTAATGTTTACGCTCTTTCCATATTTAACGCACCTTTCGCCATAAAAACTGAAACTACAAGGTACATGCAAAAGGTCGATATTAGATCATGGACAAATGTCCGGCAAGTAGTTTGAACCCTGTTATTAACATAATATCGTACAAAACTACGAAAAATGGAAGGGGCTCCCGTACATAACTTTTATCCCCGTTTGCATAGTTCACCGACAGAGTAACAAACATCTTTATAATAAATCATGTTTACGTATATCTAAACAACGTTAGGGAACAACCCATCATCAGCGAATATATTACACTTCTATAAAAGTATTTCCGTCAGATTTTTCGTAATTTTCAAACCATATTTGCAATAAAACATTAATACACTCGTCACCACTTACCGCATATCGAAATACACTTTACGATACTACACTGACTAGCTCAGAGTTTCGTAACATGATGGTAGTTACAGCGTAAAGGGGAAAATGCAATTTTCTGACAGGTGAAAAGAAAAGGGTTCAATCATATTTCGGTCTTGAAACTAAATCATTTTTGGAAGATCATTACTATTATCACTGTTTCGTAAGATTACTGATTAAGTAATTTACGAATAGCTGCAAATCTTTTTTTATAATACTAGCGTTAATGCGTGGTACTCATACGTAGTACATCCACAACACATACACTTTGTATCATGTATCTAAGCAAAATTGAGACGTATACATGTCATGTAGGTAGTTTCCGCAATAGATCAGGAATTCCTTCAAAAGTCACTTCGTAACAATAAACGAACTGGAATGAGATTTTCAATCTACAGCGGAGTGTGTGCTGATATGAAAGTTCCTGGCAGATTAAAACTGTGTGCCGGACCGATCTGCCGGGAAGCTTCAATAAACGAACTAATTGAGAACAAAACACTGCAGTAACTATGTAACTCCTACTACACTGGCGGAAGGGCTACACTGCATTATTAATATTAATATTAATATTAATATTAGTGACAGTGTGATCAGACACAAACATTGACAACCTGAAGTGTCTCAATTTATGGCAGGTGATACGTAAGGAGTCAGCAATCAAGTGCTTTAGAAGCAGTAAACGTAAGGTTTCTTTTTAATCTGATTTGTTTTAGAAGTCTTGAGGGAGAGAGGAGTGATGCAGAGGAATGATGTTTTGTAACAAGTGTCCAACCTCGTTGTGTGTAGTTAGCTTTCTTTTCTTAGGAGTTGTAGGTAGCACTCGCGATGCACTGGGAATTGCTTCATTATTCTGTAAAAGAAAATGCTGTCAGAAATGAACAGTACCAATTGTTTCACTGATTCATTGGTTCGTGGTTTAATGAAACACCTACAAAAAGAAATATCATTTATCTTTCGTTGTATTAAAAATAACATTGGTTAAGCGATTGCGGACGTCCCGTGTCCACTACGCCTTCCGCACTGCCATCGAGCTGTAGGCGACCTACACGTCCTCAAGTCTCATCATCACTACCTGCTCATCATCACTGTCTGCTTAAAAGCAAAGGTCAATTTTCCCTATCCGCTGATTTGATGTATTGTTTGTAAATAAATTTTATATTCTCTTCTCATGTTTCAATAAAGGAAAGTAAGTGCTTCTTTTTAATAACATGAAAAACTCAAGAAAGTGGTCAGAGCTGACAAAAATGTAGTCAAAACCTTCTCGGTTCCGGATTCGAACCGTGTCACCACCTACTTTTTCAAAAAAAGTCATCAGCACTGACGGCATTAAAGTCACCCTCATTCTGCCAATTGCCTTGTCAAAGAGGGCGAAGGAGCGAACAGAGGTTCAGGGAACTCTCTTACGATTGGGGTGGGAAACTGCCCGTAAAATCGGAAGATTCAACAATGATCAAGGGCATGAGGATAGAGAAGGCAATGGAAATCACTGCATTAAAGGCACATAATGTGTGTCCATGTGGCATGTGGTCTGTAACTGAAAAAGTGTCACGACGACATCTCCATTGGCAAAAGACTCAGGAATTCTCCCCCATTCGAATATCTGGGAGGGACCTTCCAAGGGGGAGGTGAACATGAGAAAAAGATTGAATAATTAACGAAAGGGCCGTGGAATTTCATAAGTTTTAACGTGATAGCGAAGCTAAAAAATCTGAAAAGGGAAAATGCAAAAGCTCAGCCTAACCATACGGGTGGGTGGGGGTTGAGGGGGGGGGGGGGGGAATGAAATGAAATGGAATGAAGATAAGGATTTCTGGTCAGATGAATATAGGATAGTGGCAACAGCAGCAGAAAATGGTATAAGGGGAGTAGGGTTCGTTACGAATAGGAAACTTGGACAGAATCTGTCTTACTGTAAAGAATTCGGTGTGGAACCTAAAGCAAACCAATACCGACGTTGTAAGCAGAAGATGAAGAGACAGAGAAAGTATATGAGGATATTGAACGGGTAGTTCAGTATTTAAAGGGAGATGAAAATCTAATAGTCAGGGGGGCTGGAATGTGGTTGTGGGAGAAGGAGTAAAAGATATGGTTACGGGAGACTATAGCCTTGGTAATAGGAATGAGAGAGGAGAAAGACTGAGTGCTGTAACAGGTTTCAGATGATAATAGGGAATACCACGTTCAAAAATCACAAAAGGAGGAGCTGTACTTGGAAGAGACCGGGAGATGCGAGGAGATTTCAGTTAGATTACATCATGGTCAGGCAGAGATTGCGATATCAGTTACTGCATTGTAAGGCACACACAACAGCAATACAGACTCAGATAACAATTTAGTAGTGATGAAGAGTAGGTTGAAGTTGAAGAGACTAGTCAGGACGAATCAATACGCAATGAAACGGCACACTGCAGTACTAAGGAATGAAGAGGTAAGGCAATCACGGAAGTAGGAAAGAAAAACATTAGCACAAAGAAGGTAACAGCGAAGAAACCATGGGTAACAGAAGAAATAATTCAGTTGATCGATGTAACGACGAGGTTAAAAAATGTGCAGGGAAACTCAGAAATACTGAAATACATGACGCTTAGGAATGAAATAAATTGGAAGTGCAGCGAAGCAAAGTCGAAATGGTTGCGTGAGAAATGTGAAGAAATGGAAAAAGAAATAATTGTCGGAACTGCTGAATCAGCATACAGTAAAATGAAAACAGTCTTCAGTGAAATCAAATGAAAGGATGGTACCAGTAAGAGGGAGCTTCAGGGGAGGTCGTGATGTTAGCCCATTGACATCAAATTTCACGCCACTGACATAGAGAATATGTTTGTCGTACGCCCCACATTGACTTCTGAGGTTATTTCACGCAATGTTGGTTATCTATTACTACTGACAGCTCTACGCGAATGCGCTGCTCTCGTTCGTTAAGTGAACGCCGTAGGACACTACGTTGCCCGTGGTGAGAGGTAATGTCTGCAGTTTCGTATTCTGAACACACTCTAGACGCCGTGGACCTAGGAATATTGAATTCCCTAACGACTGCCGAAATGGAATTTCCCATGCGTCTAGCTCCAACCACCATTCCGTGTTCAATCTGTTAATTCGCACCGTGCGGCCATAATCTCATCGGAAAGCTATTCGTATGAATCACCTAAGTACAAATGAAAACTCCGCCAATGCACTACCCTTTTATACCTTTGTTGTTGTCGTTGTGGTCTTCAGTCCTGAGACTGGTTTGATGCAGCTTTCCATGCTACTCTATCCTGTGCAAGCATCTTCATCTCCCAGTACCTACTACAACCTGCATCCTTCTGAATCTGCTTGGCGTTTTCATCTCTTGGTCTCCCTCTACGGTTTTTACCCTCCACGCTGCCCTCCAATACTACATTGATGCCTCAGAACATGTCCTACCAACAGATCCCTTCTTCTAGTGACGTTGTGCCACAAACTTCTCTTTTACCCAATCCTATTCAGTACCACCTCATTAGTTATGTGATCTACCCATCTAATCTTCAGCATTCTTCAGTAGTACCACATTTCGAAAGCTTCTTGTCTAAACTATTTATCGTCCATGTTTCACTTCCATACATGGCTACACTCCATACAAATAATTTCAGAAACGACTTCCTGGCACTTAAATCTATACTCGATGTTAACAAATTTCTCTTCTTCAGAAACGCTTTCCTTGTCATTGCCAGTCTACATCTTATATCCTCTCTCCTTCGACCATCATCACTTATTTTGCTCCCCAAATAGCAAAACTCCTTTACTACTTTAAGTGTCTCATTTCCTAATCTAATTCCCTCAGCACCATCCGACTTAATTCGACTACATTCCATTATCCTCGTTTTGCTTTTGTTGATGTTAATCTTATATCCTCCTTTCAAGACACTGTCCATGCCGTTCAACTGCTCTTCCAAGTCTTCTGCTGTCTCTGATAGAATTATAATGTCATCGGCGAACCTCAAAGTTTTTATTACTTCTCCATGGATTTTAACACCTACTCCGAATTTTTCTTTTGTTTCCTTTACTGCTTGCTCAATATACAGATTCAATAACACCGGGGAGAGGCTACAACCCTGTCTCACTCCCTTCCCAACCACTGCTTCCATTTCATGCCCCTCGACTCTTATAACTGCCATCTGGTTTCTGTACAAATTGTAAATAGCCTTTCGCTCCCTGTATTTTACCTCTGCCACCTTCAGAATTTGAAAGAGAGTATTCCAGTCAACATTGTCAAAAGCTTTCTCTAAGTCTACAAATGCTAGAAACATAGGTTTGCCTTTCCTTAATCTTTCTTCTAAGATAAGTCGTAAGGTCAGTATTGCCTCACGTGTTCCAATATTTCTACGGAATCCAAATGATCTTCCCCGAGGTCGGCTTCTACCAGTTTTTCCATTCGTCTGTAAGGAATTCGTGTTAGTATTTTGCAGCTGTGACTTATTAAACTGATAGTTCGGTAATTTTCACGTCTGTCAACACCTGCTTTCTTTGGGATTGGAATTATTATATTCTTCTTGAAGTCTGAGGGTATTTCCCCTGTCTCATACATCTTGCTCACCAGATGGTAGGGTTTTGTCAGGACTGGCTCTCCCAAGGCCGTCAGTAGTTCTAATGGAATGTTGTCTACTCCTGGGGCCTTGTTTCGACTCAGGTCTTTCAGTGCTCTGTCAAATTCTTCACGCAGTATCGTATCTCCCATTTCATCTTCATCTACAACCTCTTCCATTTCCTAATATTGTTCTCAACTACATCGCCCTTGTGTAGACCCTCTATATACTCCTTCCACCTTTCTGCTTTCCCTTCTTTGCTTAGAACTGGGTTTCCATCTGAGCTGTTGATATTCATACAAGTGGTTCTCTTATCTCCAAAGGTCTCTTTAATTTTCCTGTAGGCAGTATCTATCTTACCCCTGGTGAGATAAGCCTCTACATCCTTACATTTGTCCTCTAGCCATCCCTGCTTAGCCATTTTGCACTTGCTGTCGATCTCATTTTTGAGACATTTGTATTCCTTTTTGCCTGCTTCATTTACTGCATTTTTATATTTACTCCTTTCATCAATTAAATTCAATATTTCTTCTGTTACCCAAGGATTTCTACTAGCCCTCGTCTTTTTACCTACTTGATCCTCTGCTGCCTTCACTACTTCATCCCTCAAAGCTACCCATTCTTCTTCTATTGTACATCTTTCCCCCATTCCTGTCAATTGTTCCCTTATGCTTTCCCTGAAACTCTGTACAACCTCTGGTTTAGTCAGTTTATCCAAGTCCCATCTCCTTAAATTCCCACCTTTATACCTTTGTATGCGATAATACTGCCATCTGCATACGTGCATATCGCTATCCCATAACTTCAACCCACTGCACGCCTGTAACCTGTACGTGTCAACTCTATACGAAGTTCACTGCCAGTTTCATTGCAACAAGGCAATTAATATTACCTGTTTAATGCCTGTACCTGACAACTGGACTTATAGGTCGAATGCATATGCGACTACGGGATATAAGCGAATCGCACAGAAATCAGATATATACTGATCGAAAGTCTTCTGGAAATTGTGCCGTGTAAGACGCCAAATGTTGCGCTAGATATTGCGTGTGGCGGGATTGTAGACACATTATCTGTGCAGTTTGTCTAGTGAAAATGGCAGCAAATCGTGCAACTTTAATGTCGGATCGTATAATCTTTAATAAGACGCATGGGTCGTATTACATTGGATATCGCGAACCAGTTTGAGTTTCCAGGGTCAGCAGAGACAATATTTCCGCACACGTATAGCGCTCCACAAAATAACGCGTTTTTCAGGGATAATACATCGTATCCAGAGAGCCAGTGCGCATGATATACACGATAAGTTAAAACATTATGACCACTGCCCACCGCGGGTTTGGATGCCGTCTGGTGACGTTGCGGCCACGTGACTCGTCATGAAAAATACGTAAGCACAGTGGAAATGGACTGGGGAACACCATAGCGAAGACATGGGCTGCGAAATGGAGAACTCCTATGAGATAAGTGACTTTGTCAAAGGATAGATTATTGTTACGCGAAGTCTGTGAACGAGTACCTCGAAAACGGCGTAGATGGTTGAATGTTCACGTGCTACTGTCGTGAGCATCTACGGAAAGAGCTAGGAGGACAGTAAAACTAGCACTAGGCGCTAAATGGTTGGATGTCCACTACTCTTCATGGAACGTGGTCTTCGGAGTCTCATCTGTTCTGGAGAGTAGGGTAAATGGTGATCTATGGCCTCTCTACCGAAAGAGCACACTGCTGGTGCACGTACAAATGTTTTGAAGCATACTGTTCATCATACATGGAGCTCCGCAGCAAACCACCCCTGTGTGTTCAGATGTTCACTCAACGACATCGTCCGTTACGACTGCAATGGGCACGGGACCATAGGGATTCGATTGTCGATCAATGGAAACGTCTCCGTCCTTCGAGTGAATCACATTTTTGCTACACTAGGCTGATGGTCTCTCGACATACCCCGTCATCAAAGTGAATGGCAGTTCGAAACGTGCAGTGCGTCATGAATGCCGACTGTTGGGAAAAGTATTGGGCTATGGGAGACATTGTCTTTTACTTGCATGGGACCTGTACCAGTAATAGACGACACGCCGACAGTGGCGAACCACCTGCATCCCTTCATACTTGATCTCTTCCCCGACAGCAAAGTCATCTTTCAGCAGTACAACTGTCCGTGTCTCAGAGTCAGAACTGTGATACAGTGGTTTGAGAAGCATTACAGTGAACTCGTGTTGTCGTCTCGGAGAGTAAATTCGCCCGACGTAAATCCTATGGAATCCATTTGGGTCGCTATCGGGTACTATCACGGCTTACGCAGATCAGCGGCCCATTATTTACGCGAATTCATGACCTGTGCGTAGACATCTTATTCCACATACCTCCACAAACATACCAACAAACTGTCGGATCGGTGATACGCACAATCAGTGAGGTATTTTGTCCCGAAGGCGGACAAACAGACTGTTAAGCAGGTGGTTACAATGTTTTTGCGTCCGCAGGTCATGGTCTAGTGGCTAGTGTTGCTGTCTATTGGTCCCGGGGTCCCGGGTTCGATTCCCTACCGGGTTGGGGATTTTCCTCTCCCCAAGGACTGGGTGTTTGTGTTGTTCTCATCATTTCATCATCATCATTATCATCATCATTCGTGACAGTGGCTAGATTGGACTGTGTCGGAATTGGGACTTTGTATGAGCGTTGATGACCGCGCAGTTGAGCGCCCCACAGACGAAACATCATCATCATAATGTTTTTGGCTCATCATTGTACGCAGTATATATGGTGTCCTTCGGAGCACGTGACACTAGAGGTCTTTCGAGTCCCAAAGACTCCCTCCAGGGGGACCGAGCTACTGTTTCAGAGCAGTTTAATAATTCGTAACCATGGCTTTAGATAAATGCAAGGTCTCGCTAATACAGGACAAAGTTAAGGGATTTATTTGGCAGCTTTGACTGTCTGCTATGAGCTGTGTCACCACCGATTTGGTTAGGGGCGGCAGGAAACCATTTCTGTCAGACCTGTACGGACAGAAATGCAGCGCTTAGGCTTCAGCCATCGGCGATCGACTCGTGACATAGTGCCTTCTCACGATTTTGCCACACACAAGAAAACATCACCACCTTGACGAGACGAGACGAAAAACACACTTGCAAGATATCGCCCCCGGCAATCGATCTCGCACGAAAATTCGTCTCATAATACAGATAGCATGCAGTGATGGCCTTCTGAACGCACAGAATTTAAACTTCGCAAGCACAGGTAGTCTGTCACTCGCTCAGCCCCACTGCAGCCGCCTAATGGCCGATCGCGAAGTACTCTGCAGAGGAGTGACAGAGATGTTTGTGTCCAGAATGACGGCGAACAAACAATCGATAGTTAGCCACCAGCTGAAGCGATACGAAATGATGGTCAAATTGCAACGCTGAATCGTCAAAGAACGTAAACTACTTCAAGTCATGACCTACAAGTATCATTGTATGCGGCTATTAGACAAGGCAAAAGGAAGCTTCGGAGCTTTTCTTTGTGCTATTATTTATACACTTCGCCTCCGTTGCAGCAATCACAGGCAACTTCACGAAAGAAAAAGTGCTAGACATAGAGCAAAATAATGGACTGACGCTCGGTGCTTCTTTATATGAAGATGACGACGACCGTAATGAAACTGCCCTTTCATCACTGTCACATTCGTTGAACAGCTCCATTGGTACAAAGGGGCAGTGGTGTAAAAACGAGAAAGGAAACTGCGGTGAAGCCTGTATGAAGATGTAATGTCATCGGATAGCACTTTGCCCCTTTTCTTTTTCTTTATTGTATTTTCCCTTTATACAAAAGTGGGCTGGCAGCGGCGTACAGATGCCGCTCTTCGGCCAACAGAAAGAACATATAGCGAACATGGAGACATAGAAACAGAAATACATGAACGGTAAAAACGGAAGACACTCAAGAATAGTAGTCAAGGCGTTAGTCGCAAGGCACTGGTTTCAGAAACAAGCTCCACAGTGCACACAAACGATGGTAATCAGTTTTACACTCGAACGGAGGAGCACACTGATGAGATGGCGGGTGGCTGCCACTGGGTGTAGGGGACAGTCAGGGGGGGGGGGGGGGGGAAGAAGCCAGTGGGAGAAAAGAAGGGAGAGGGGAGGTGAGAGGGTAAGTTAGGTATGGAAGCCCGGATGGGGGGGGAGGGTGCAAGTGGGAAAGAGGGGAAAGGGGGGAGGAAGAAAGGATGGTAAGGAAGAGGAGAGAAGGAGCCCTGGAGGAAAGGGGGGAAGGGGGAGAGGAAGGGGAGGATTATATCTCGTAGGAGGGGTATATAGAAGGAACGAGGACATCATCAGGGAGGGGGAGTTGGCGGAAGCCTCCTTGGGCAAGGGTATGGAGAGTGTGAAGATGGAGAGCAGGTGGGATGCAATAGTACGGGTGTGGCAGCGGGGTGGGGTTGGAGAGGATGGGAGAGACAAGCAGTTGGAAAGGATCAAACTTGTGGGAGGTTTAAAGGATCCATATCCGTTCGAGGTAAAGGAGGAGGTGCGCGAAGGGAATCAACTCATATAGGACCTGCGTGGGGGATGGGAGACAGATGCGATAGGCGAGGCGGAGTGCATGGCGTTCCAGGATTTGGAGGGACCTGTAGTAGGTGGGAGGGGTGGAAATCCAGGAGGGCTGGGCATAGTAAAGGAGAGGGTGGATGAGGTATTTAACTTTGCCCCTTTTAATAGTAAGGAATTTACCAAAAGAGTTGCCGCATTTTGGAAATATTTGTTACAGAACCGTCAAGTGGAATGCTAAATTGTTAAAACTGGAAGCAAAAGACACTAGATTTTGTGTATTGCCGAGGCCTTTCTGTCATACAAAGTACTGTCAAACACTGGACATGATGACCCAATGATTCTGTCAACATTTGAAAATGCACTGGTTCACTCAATAATCCAGGAAGAGAGGTAAAACTTGGCACTCATCTCCGAACTGATTTGAGGTTCTAAGCGAGTGCAAAAAGCTGCCAACAGATGACACTGGAAAGCAACACGTTAGTGACGCCGTATGAGAACACCCAAAACTGCAAGATATGGGCCACCGAAAATCTCAGAACTGTCGTGGGAACCACATTGCATGACGAGAAAGTCACGGTGTAGTGAGGATGTAGCACGTCATTCATGATGGAACCCTTTTTCTTCGAGGAAATACGAGGGTGCTGCCTATTAAACCCTCAGCGTGACTGATGAGAAGTACGCCGATATGTCAACAGGATCCCATCATCCCTAGCCTGCCTCATAAACACCTGCTCTAAAGCACGTCTTTTATGCATGATGGCGCTCTACCCCATATTGTTGCAAGGGTGAAAGATCTCTTACTTTGGTGAGGAACGCGTACTGAGCTGCCATTTTTGCCATTCTTGGCCTCCCAGGTCCCCAGATCTCACTATGTGTGTGCATTGGTTGTGGGGTTAATGGAAACCGCAAATCTACCGCGACAGTCCGACCACATTAGGGATGCTAAAAGACAACATTTGACAATGTGAAGTCCACCAGCGTAACATCCTTCAAATGCAGGCAGTTTCTCACCGTACTTTCCGATATGATGTACAGTGCTATTCACAAGATTGTACCTCGTTTACAGGTACAACTGATGAATGACGGTTGACAGTTTAATACTTGTTAAAAAGAATATCATCTTTGCTAAAAATTATTTGTTATGCTATTTATTGCTTTTGTATCATACCAAGAGGCACTTTTTGACAATTTTATGCACTTTTTTGGTTCAATAAAACCCATTGTCATTTCAAACATGTGTTTCAATTATTACCTCTCTACCTACATTATTCTGTAAATTACTGAATTTTCAAATATTAACGGGCTTTTGGGTCACCCTGCATTTTGTTGCCATGCATTCAATGGTTTCTCCGCAGGTTTAACAATACGCCTCGACTTTTGGGAGTCGATGTGAAGTTGGGCCAGCGTAACAAGATCCTTCAAATGCTGTCTCTTCTTTACAGGTAGTTCTGTACGCCAGTATTTCGGCTACATCTGTGACCTATCAAATCATTTTGAACATTTCATGAAATGCTGTTTTGACATAGCTAACTTGCTTTGTTCACTGTGTCAGAGAGCGAGGTTTCTAATCAATAGATGGCGCCAGAGATCTCTTAGCGCTGAACACGTACGACGCGATTCGTAAGTAAAGTAGTGTAAATGAATGATTGTGACATTAATGAAGTAGCATAGCGCTATTTATTTCTTTGGATTGTGAAGGTGACACTGTTAAAGTGAAGTACATTTGCAAGAGTGAAACTGTAAATTGGTCATTTCTAAAAATATAATCATCCGGTTGCTTATACAGGGTGTTACATAATGGTACGGCCAAACTTTCAGGAAACGTTCCTCACACACAAAGAAAGAAACTATGTTATGTGGACATGTGTCCGGAAACGCTCACTTTCCATGTTAGAGCTCATTTTATTACTTCTCTTCAAATCACATTAATCATGGAATGGAAACACACAGCAACAGAACGTACCAGCGTGACTTCAAACGCTTTGTTACAGGAAATGTTCAAAATGTCCTCCGTTAACGAGGATACATGCATCCACCCTCCGTCGCATGGAATCCCTGACGCGCTGATGCAGCCCTGGAGAATGGCGTATTGTACCACAGCCGTCCACAATACGAGCACGAAGAGTCTCTACATTTGGTACCGGGGTTGCGTAGACAAGAGCTTTCAAATGCCCCCATAAATGAAATTTAAGAGGGTTGAGGTCAGGAGAGCGTGGAGGCCATGGAATTGGTCCGCCTCTACCAATCCATCGGTCACCGAATCTGTTGTTGAGAAGCGTAGGAACACTTCGACTGAAATGTGCAAGAGCTCCATCGTGCATGAACCACATGTTGTGTCGTACTTGTAAAGGCACATGTTCTAGCAACACAGGTAGAGTATCCCGTATGAAATCATGATAACGTGCTCCATTGAGCGTAGGTGGAAGAACATGGGGCCCAATCAAGACATCACCAACAATGCCTGCCCAAACGTTCACAGAAAATCTGTGTTGATGGCGTGATTGTACAATTGCGTGCAGATTCTCGTCAGCCCACACATGTTTATTGTGAAAATTTACAATTTGATCACGATGGAATGAAGCCTCATCCGTAAAGAGAACATTTGCACTGAAATGAGGATTGACACATTGTTGTGCTTGATGCTAGTACTGTAGAGCAATGAGTCGCATGTCAACACAAGCACCGAAGTCAACATTACCTTCCTTCAATTGGGCCAACTGGCGGTGAGTCGAGGAAGTACAGTACATACTGACGAAACTAAAATTAGCTGTAACATGAAAATTAAGCGTTTCCGGACACATGTCCACATAACATCTTTTCTTTTTCTGCGTGTGAGGAATGTTTCCTGAAAGTTTGGCCGTACTTTTTTTTAACACCCTGTATATCTCTTTCCTTGTGCCTGTGTCCCGCACCGCTGGAGGGTCGGCATAGTTATTTTTTCGATTTGGCGAGGTTAATGTAATGCGTGGCCAGATGCCCATCCTGTCGCCACGCCGGTGGATGAAATGATGAAGACACCACAACACGATGACGAGGACAAACTATACCCAGTCCACTAGCGGAAAAAAAATCACCGACGCAGCCGGGAATCGAACCCGGGCCCCTTTGCGCGCCATTCCGTCGCGCTGACCACTTTTTTTTTTCTCAAAGTAGCTTTCATATTTATTTTTATTTTATTATTAAGATTTTTTTTTTAGCAGGAACAGGGTAAATTAACAAAAGATCTTTATTGGTACAAACTTAAATACAACAGAAATGCCATCCTTCCGGCGAAAATAACACAAGACATTATACTCGTGCCAGGCGAGCTATTTTTTTTTTTTGTTTTTATGAAGAAGGTGTAGGAAAAAAAGAATAATAATCCTGATGTAAGCAAGAGGTGTGAAGCAATATACAGTGGAGTGAGGGAAAAACCACTGTGTTCTGGTATAGTGCATAAACGAAAGGAGGCGCGTGTCCATGCACCTACTCCACTGTGGGTTACAATATATAAAGTAGCGCGGGGAGTCTCAGATGTCAGCAGGGGGGGCGGGAGTGTTGTCGGCGTGGGGCACCATCCAACTGAGCGGGGGTGACGTAAAGATCGCGTGTAGGTAATTGGCGAAGGAGGCGCGGTAGCGCGGTCGGTGTTCGACTTGACTGTGGGCGTTTTGTAAGTACTGCCAGAAATCAAGGCGTGATTTGTCGCCATCATTATACATGTAGGTGATTGTCCATCCCTTGACCCATACAATCGCATGATTTTTGGCGGCAGGGAAATAAGTATTCTCAGGATGGATAAAAGTCCATGGGTCAATCGAGTCCGGCGGAACACGGAGGTAACAGGCAACGAACTGTCGGGCCAGTTTCCAGACGTCATTGGTGGCAGCACAAGTCAGTTGATGGACATCGTCATCCACGAGGTGGCAAATGGAACAAAGTGGAGAGTCCAGTAGTCCGATGGCGTGAAGGCGATGATTTGTGGCGAATTTTTCATTTGCGACTTGGTACCATGTTGCCCGGACGTGGGAGGGAAGAAAAGGCTGGTGGATATGACGCCAAACCGTGGGCAACCGCTTGGACGGATGTGTCACTTCAATATTGTTGTTGGATAGCTAGCGAGGTGGATAGGGCAATACTGTTAAAATATCATTGAACCTATATGTGTATATGTGCATGAGGTTGACTTATTATGTACACATATCACTTACAAATTTCTCACGTGAAATAACATGTGTTCTCGAATCCAACAAGATTTGAGAACACATTGAGAGGGCGTTATTCCTTCACCCTCGGCTTCAATGTCCTGCAAACAGCATGGCTGCGGTTGTCACTCCACTGCATAGTTCATCGCACTCAGGCGTTAGGCGGTTGCAGTGCGGCGGAGCATGTCAGGAACTAAGGGAGCGCGTGAGGTTTAAAAGCTGTGCATTCAGAATGTCATAACTGCTTGCTATCAGAATTATGGCCACAATTTACAAGCAGGATCGGTTGCTGGGGGCTGATATCCTGCAAGAGTACTTTTTTATCCTTAAAATATAATGTCAAGTTGGTGATGTGTCCTTTTCAGTGGATTATTCTCTCCACGTTACCGTAAGTACTTCCTCATCATTCCATACAGAGGCAGATGCAGGAACCAACTAGTTCGGAATTTATACGTTTGGAAGCCAGCAAACAACACTCTTCGACAGTATGCAGATTCTGTGATCGATGACCCTGTTAAGGCTACCACTGTGAAGTTGGTAACTAAACAAAATGGCTCAGTGGATAAGGCTCTGGGCTACTGTTCCTTGAGAAGGGGGTGCAGGGTGACCGTATCCTTGGGCACTTCATATGTGCCCTCACATTTACATTAGTGCGCAGCTCGTTGTCTAGTGGTTAGCGTTGCTGTCTCTGGATCACGGGGTCCCGGGTTCGTTTCCCGGCCGGGTTGGGGATTTTTCTCTGCCCGGGGACTGGGTATTTGTGTTGTCTTCATCATTTCATCCGCATCATCATTATTCGTGACAGTGGTTAGATTGGACTGTGCAAAAATTGAACTGTGCAACACTGGTACTTTGTACGGGCACTGATGACTGCGCAGTTGAGTGCCCCACAAACCAAACATCATCATCAACAACATTTACATTAATAAGCACTTTAGTTTTTAATATGGATTAAGCGCCCTTCTGATTTAATTCTCTGGGTACAAAACAACCATCAAAAAATGTAGCGTCCAGAAAAATATTGTGCTTGACTAACTATCAAGTGAGAAACGAGTGCTTTGCTGCTGTCAAACTTTGACTCGTGTTTACATGACCCCAACGCAATTGCCAAGTGGAGACAGTAAGCTAAAGTAACTCCAGCTTGCCAGTCTGAGTGTGGCGGCTGCTTAGGGTGACGACGCAGAGAGTTATGTTTGAGACGTGGCAACTTTATCAGAAGACAGACAAATAAACCAAGAGGTTCGGCAAAGTGTAGCTTATTACTCACACTTTTTAATACAAACATTGACGATATGAATATGGGAACAAGAAACTTATCTCGGCTTGAGATTATCACATGAGACACTTCTTAGTACGATGCTTTTTGCAGACGATCTACATCTACATCTACATTTATACTCCACAAGCCACCCAACGGTGTGTGGCGGAGGGCACTTTACATGCCACTGTCATTACCTCCCTTTTCTGTTCCAGTCGCGTATGGTTCGCGGGAAGAACGACTGTCTGAAAGCCTCCGTGCGCGCTCGAATCTCTCTAATTTTACATTCGTGATCTCCTCTGGAGGTATAAGTAGGGGGAAGCAATATATGCGATACCTCATCCAGAAACGCACCCTCTCGAAACCTGGACAGCAAGCTACACCGCGATGCGGAGCGCCTCTCCTGCAGAGTCTGCCACTTGAGTTTGCTAAACATATCCGTAACGCTATCATGGTTACCAAATAACCCTATGACGAAACGCGCCGCTCTTCTTTGGATCTTCTCTATCTCCTCCGTCAACCCGATCTGGTACGGATCCCACACTGACGAGCAATACTCAAGTATAGGTCGAACGAGTGTTTTGTAAGCCACCTCCTTTGTTGATGGACTACATTTTCTAAGGACTCTCCCAATGAATCTCAACCTGGTACCCGCCTTACCAACAATTAATTTTATATGATCATTCCACTTCAAATCGTTCCGCACGCATACTCCCAGATATTTTACAGGAAAAACTGCTACTAGTGTTTGTTCCGCTATCATATAATCATACAGTAAAAGATCCTTCTTTCTATGTATTCGCAATACATTACATTTGTCTATGTTAAGGGTCAGTTGCCACTCCCTGCACCAAGTGCCTATCCGCTGCAGATCTTCCTGCATTTCGCTAGAATTTTCTAATGCTGCAACTTCTCTGTAAACTACAGCGTCATCCGCGGGGAAAGCCGCATGAAACTTCCGACACTATCTACTAGGTCATTAATATATATTGTGAAAAGCAATGGTCCCATAACACTCCCCTGTGGCACGCCAGAGGTTACTTTAACGTCTGTAGACGTCTCTCCATTGGTAACAACATGCTGTGTTCTGTTTGCTAAAAACTCTTCAATCCAGCTGGTCTGATATTCCGTAGGCTCTTACTTTGTTTATCAGGTGACAGTGCGGAACTGTATAGAACGCCTTCCGGAAGTCAAGGAAAATAGCATCTACCTGGGAGCCTGTATCTAATATTTTCTGGGTCTCATGAACAAATAAAGCGAGTTGGGTCTCACACGATCGCTGTTTCCGGAATCCATGTTGATTCCTACAGAGTAGATTCTGGGTTTCCAAAAACGACATGATACGCGAGCAGAAAACATGTTCTAAAATTCTACAACAGATCGACGTCAGAGATATAGGTCTATAGTTTTGCGCATCTGCTCGACGACCCTTCTTGAAGACTGGGACTACCTGTGCTCTTTTCCAATCATTTGGAATCTTCCGTTCCTCTAGAGACTTGCGGTACACGGCTGTCAGAAGGGGGGCAAGTTCTTTCGCGTACTCTGTGTAGAAACGAATTGGTATCCCGTCAGGTCCAGTTGACTTTCCTCTGTTGAGTGATACCAGTTGCTTTTCTATTCCTTGGACACTGCAGTTGTACAGGATAGGAACCAAACTTCTAATATCCATTCCAAAAACAAAAGTGATGGCTTTCAAAGGGAGAGAACCGTTGAGGATCAAGATCGTTATAGGAAACGAAACCAGTGAACGAGTTAGTCACTTCAACCGCCTTGGAAATATTATAAACTACCAGAATGAACTCGACATTGACATTGACAACGAACTACAGAAATATCGAGTGATACCAATAGAACATTCAGAAAAAGAGCAAGGAAAGATACAAAAAGCAAGTTTTATGGTAACGGCCGGCCCCAATTGCTACTTGGAAGTGAATCTTGGAAGTTACTAAAAAGCAAGGAAGTAGGATCCAAGCTGCAGCTAAAGACTGTGGAAGATTAGAGAAACTAAGAAACTACCACATAAGAGCAGAGCTTAGGATATGTGCTATAAATGAGACGATCAAGTCTGTCTAGAACATCTACAAGATGTGATGAAAGAGGAAAAAGAAGGTAACAGAATGTATACGCAGTATAAAAAACGATGGTGAAAAATAATTTTCTTACTGCAAGACAGTCGCGAGTTTCACTGGGATGGGCGAAGTACTATGCTCATTTCAATGTTCCTCAACGAGTCCTACGTGAATGACGAAGATGGCGCTATCTGTATTAGGTCTGTACATTTACAGTTAGTGATGAGAATCTAAGTGATTAATAACAATTCTTCACTCAAGAAGACTAATATAACTGTGGGATTCTCATTTAACATAATCCTCCTACCACGAATAGCGTGTCAAAACTTTGCTGTGTATTTACCATCATGAAAACGACACACTCAACTTGGGTTCGCCCCCGTCATACAAGTGAAACAGACAAACAGAGAAGCTCTAGAAATCATGATTTCGGGAACAGAGGACAGATCAAGACACACTTCCGACATAAAAATATTGGCATTCGTTGTTTAAGAATAGACACTAGATGTCGCAGATTCTTTTGCTAATATTATTCTGTTAGGCAGCTTCAAAAACTAAACTATCGTGTCACAAAGGGTTAAATGTCAATTATGTGGCCATAAACAACAGAAAAACAGTTTTGTACTACAACATTCAAAAGTAATACAGTTAATTTCTACTTGACTATCAACGCCAGGATAAAACCAAGAATTTTATTTCAATGTTAATAAATACTGCTTCTGGCGACAACTTCAAATGCAGTAATTGCAGTTGAAGTGTAAGGTATTCAGATCTCTGAAACACCATCCATTTTTATATTTTCCGTGTTTTCTTTCTACTGTAAGGATGCGTACAATGCAAAGAACACCGGCAGTTTCCTTAGTGTTACATATTCCATTGAGGGTTGGTAAATGATTTGTCTAAAGGTAAGAATCTGAAGCTCTGTCTTTTATTTTATATATATTTTTTTAAGTTTCTCCTCATTCAAGTGATGTTGAGAAAATATATTATGATAAGAGAAAGCTAAATTTTTCATAAAAAAAACTCTGTGTTGAAAGATATTACTAGTCGAAGAACCAAAGAACATTTATTTAGCTGTTTGAATACATCACAACTTCCAAAAGTTTTGAATGTAACGTCGCTGATATAAAAGAAATCTGTTCATTTGTCATCTTCCTGCCTGTTATTTTTCTTTATTGGACTCTCGTACTGAGCAGTAAGTTAGGTGGCCTTGTAACATCTGTATTTCGCTGTACTTTGTCTAGTTCATTACTTAATGATAACACCCATCCTTCCTCCTTATTACAAGCCTAATCTGAATTGTATTTTTAATGTTTTACTGCAGCCAGGTAGGGAAGGTTGCAGGTGGACTGTTCGGAGGGCAATGCTCGAGCACTATCCCTGTTCGTTCGTTAACTGCTTAACATTTCGAAGTCAGAACCTCCCTGATACATACGATTCGACCACTTCGCTTGTCGTACGTAACGTTGTATTGTGAGAGTCGTGTGGATCTGACGGTCTCTACTTCCGAACAGTGACGACTGCCAGGATACTCAAAGGCCTGTTACAGCCGCTATTGCGAAAGAATGTGAATGATGATGGACTCCTATAGGTAACGTGCATTTCATTGCAGCAGAAATTTAGTATGCTGCTCTATATGACGCTCTCAGAAAGCTAAAAATCCATCATGAATGTGGGTTCCTTTCATGTCGCGGCAATTAATTTACTTTATATCGAACTGTCTGCACTTTTTTATCTATTGTTATTTCATTCCCTGGTCCTGTATGGACGGAGGGTCGACTGCCAGCAGTACCAACATTCCGCTCTTCGACCAATTTTTTTAAGATGTGCAGAAGACGAAACAAATAGAAAGACGGAACAGTAATTTTTGAGACCATTTACCGCGGAGACCAGCGGTCTTGCGAAAAGTGCTTTTAAAACGAACACAAACAGTCTCAACCGCAAAAAAAAAAACATTTATTTTGTGGTAACCGGTTTCGGTCAGTTTCTGACTATCTTCTGTCCCCAATACCATGAAGGTAGGCGGTAGCGGTGAATGGAACGTGTGTCATAACTCCACGAACGTCAACTCCTCCATTCACCGCCTGCGCTTAACATTACGCTATATGAGTGTGAAAATGGTCAAAAACTGACCGAAACTGGTTACCACAAAATAAATGGTTTTTGCGGTCGAGATTATTTGTGTTAAAAAACGAAACATGATACAGCCTTTTTAAATTGTTGGAATTTACATGATATCTTACTTTTGAAGGGCTTGTTTTTTAAATTAAAATTAAAGACTGAAAAGGAAAGGTAAAAACACTTTGTATAATCTGTGACATTCTTTAAAATGCAGCACTGCCTACATTCGGGGAAAAATATTGGAGATGGGAACGTGAAGTGTGCTCTGGGGTTGAAGGATGTTTGTGTAAATATAGGAGTCCATTTGGTAGTCTTTATATAGATGACAATGGGTGTTGGGGTGTATAGTGGGAAATTAGACAGGGAGGAGGAGATCAGTGTGGGCAGGACTGTAGGAACAAGAGGAGAAGGGATGGGGAAAGATGGTGAGGAAGAGAGAGGGGGGGAACCTGATTTGAAGTGGGAGAGATGAGAGGAGTTAGAGTTCATATGACGGATAACTATGGAGACGGATTTTATTGTCTGGGAAAGGGAGTCAGTTCAAGTTACGTTGCGATAGATTATGATGGGTATGTGGTTTTAGGGACGGTGCGATATATTGGTATAAGGGGAAGCATACCGAGATTGTTGATTACGGGGGAAACAAAGAGGTTATGGGAATCTAGTTTGTTGTTAATGTAGGATATGCGAAGGTGTTCAATGTGGGTGAGTAGGTACGGGAATTTGGCGAGATGGAAGAACATATGGGAAAGGTAAAAAGATGCGGAATGAGAGATGAAGTGCATGGCTCTCAAATATTCGGTATAATCTGAGTGGAACGGTTATGCAGACAACAATGTCGCTGGGGAGGATATGGTGGATCAACATTTTGTAGCTGTGGAGTGCAGTGGAGCGATGCAATTCCCATATTCAGCTGGTTACTATTTCTACTATTTTTGGTCTAGTGTGTGCTTTCTTCTACTGTGTGCTTTCTGTTAGATGGTTGGTAGGTAAGATTTCCATGTTTGTTATAGTTCGCAAGTAATTTTAGTGTATTAGTTAGCTGGTATGGAACAGCTGTAAATGGTTACAAAGCGCCATGGATACAGAAGTTAACTGTGGTTGGTGCTATGATTATTGTCTGTGTTTTCAATGGGTTTATCTTCAGGACCACTTGTTACACGAAAAGGAATGACCCGTGGCTGCCTTATGCTATGTGTTGGATTAGACCTTGGTTGCTATTCTATGTTTAGTCTCCCACAGTTATCGCGATTACGCTGTTATCCTCTCTTTCCGCAGGTGGCAGCAGTGGTGTGTATCTATATTCGCACCTTGGACTGTCTTTGGCCTGGCGCTTATAGTTTCCAGCTGGGCTGTGTGCGGGTAGTTGGTCGGTTAGCGTGGAGAAGCGAGGAAATCTCTGCGGCGCGTGGCAGGTGGCAGCAGTGGCGTGTATCTATATTCACACCGTGGACTGTCTTTGGCCTGGCGCTTATAGTTTCCAGCTGGGCTGTGTGCGGGTAGTTGGTCGGTTGGCGTGGAGAAGCTAGGAAATCTCTGGGCGCGTGGTAGGTGGCACCAGTGGTGTGTATCTATATTAGCACCTTGGACTGTCTTTGGCCTGGCGCTTATAGTTTCCAGTTGGGCTGTGTGTGCGTAGTTGGTCGGTTGGCGTGGTGAAGCGAGGAAATCTCAGCGGCGCGTAGTTCGGCTGGGCCCGCTGGCGGCCTCTATGCGATGTCGGAGTTTGTGCTTGGGAAGCTCCATTGGTAGAGCACTTGCCCATGAAAGACAAAGGTCCCCAGTACGAGTCTCGATCCAGCACACGACTTTGATCTGCCAGAAAGTTTCATATCAGCGCGCACTCCACTGTAGAGTGAAAATTTCATTCCGGCCATCCTCTGATTCCAGTATTTTTTCGGCTATCTACTTCGGTTCCCCACTCCACTGGCTCCTACGTCAGTCACTTCCACCGCTGCAGTTAATTGACTTCTTGGCGGTCTTCACTAGACACTTTTGTATCGTGCTGTACAGGTGGACCCTGTGGTTGCTCATCCTCAGTGTGAGAGATATTTCTTATTTAATTATCAGTTACATGAGTCCATTTCTATGCAGATCCCTCCCTCTGTGTTAGCACCTTAGTGTCGGTCCCATGCGTTTGTCTGACGTGACTGTGACCTTCCATGTTTGACGTGACCACCACACATTTATTTTTCCGTAATTACGCGAGTACATCACTTTTCTCGGCTTTATATTTCTTTTGGTATGTTAAATATATAGTACTTGTAGCTTCCTCCTCTTGTTCACAGTCGTTGGAAACTGAAGATGGCGCTATAGGCTTCGAAACCTGCCGTGCAATAAATAAGAAATTAATCGTAACTGAAGCTCATTTTTTTAAATCATATAATCATGTTTACACTTGTTCAAGAAACTATCTGAATCGTAGAAACATATCGAAAACGAACGGTGCATTGATCGGTGAAATGGAATTGCCACTGAAGTGAAACAGTACACGCTTAAGTACTAATTGAAGCAGATAGGTAATATCAGTTTTTATTGCTGCATCCATTACTTACGCAGATGACAGAGGTCACCTCGTAATGCAGTAAAGGTTACTTTACCAGAAAGATTATCGTTGATGGTCTTGTGTGAGCTTAAGATACTAATTGTATGAGATTAATCTACACCCTAATCTATATGTATAAGATCATCTAAAAACTTACACCTGTCACATCAGTCACCTACACTCAGCATATACTCTTGACGAAGGTTACCATTTGGCGAGAAGAAAACAATCTTTGCAATTACAATGCTTAACTTGCACTGACAGATCTTGCAACCAACAGTGCATCACTCGTTTATTTTACATTAGGCCTACATGAAGTGCAGAATATCGTGTTCCTCGTAAAGGCAGTGACTGATAAGCCGTAATAGCAGATTTGTTTTCTTCCGAGTTTGACCAACTATGGGCCGTACAGAACTTAAAGGTTCTTAGCCATTCTTTAACAAATGTTTATGAGGTATAACAACGATATCTTCTTTATTAAAGAAATCTGAAAACATTCTGCACTAAATGCTCAGACGACTGCTCGATGCCGGCGGGTTGGCGCCTCATGTTCAGCCATATGGAGTCAGTTGTCTTCCATATGGAGGGGTAGAATCTCTCATTAGTAATGAAAACGTCCTTTGTACCGGGTTCGAAAGTAGTCACCGTATAATTTTGAAACAAAACCGTCAGCAATGCTTGCCGAAGACTTCCTGCATTAGAAGTCACCCTCATTCTGACACCGGCCTTGTCGGAGAACGCGGAGGAGCGGACGGGTGTTCAGGGCACTGTCTTACACTTACGGTGAGAAACTGTCCCTAAAAGACGAAAGAATCAACTGTGATGAACTGTGTGGGGATGCAGACTGCAATAGAAACCACAGTAGTCAAGACGCATAACGTGTATCCATAGAACATGTGGCCTGTAATTGAAAAACTGTCACGATGATCTTTAAAACTCTGGACTAGTCCCCGATTCGGATCAAAAGAAGGGCTATTGCAAAGGGGAAAGTGACGATGAAAAAAAGATTGGTAACTAGCAAAAAGATAACGTTCTACGAGTCCGGACGTTGAATGGCAGAAGTTTGAACGTGGTAAGGAAGATAGAAAATCTGAAAAGGGAAATGCTAAGGCTCAACCTAGATATAGTGGACGTCAGCGAAGTGAAATGGAAAGAAGACAATGATTTCTGGTCAGACACACATAGGGTAGTACCAACAGCGGCATAAAATGATATAGCAGGAGTATGATTCGTTATGAATAGGACTGTAGGACAGAGAGAGAGTTACTGTGAACAGATCTGTGATAGTGTTGCTCTCATCACAATCGCCAGCAAAACAACACCTATAACAATAGTTCCGGTATACATGCTGCCGTTGTCAGCAGAGATAAAGACTGTGTATGAGGATACTGAACGAAGATTCAGTACGTAAAGGGACATGAAAATCTGATAGTCATGGGGGATAGGAATGCTGTTGTAGGGGAAAGCGCAGAAGAAACCGTTACCTCAGAATATAGGCATGGCAGTCGGAATGAAAGAAGAGCAAACTAATTGAGTTATGCAATAAATTTCAGATAGTAATAGGGTTCAAACATCACAAGAGGAGGAGGTATACTTGAAAAAGGCTGGAGGCATAGGAAGATTTCAGTTAGATTACATCATGGTCAGGTAGAGATTCCGAAATCGGATATTGGATTTTTAGGTGTACCGAGGGGCAGATACGGACTCAGATCACCGTTTGGTTTGGAGAAGAGTAGGCTGCAGTTTAAGAGACTAGTCAGAAACAATCAATGCGCAAAGAAGGGGATACGGAAGTACTAACGAATAATAATAATAATGGCGTGTGACGAGGGCCTCCCATCGGGTAGACCTCTCGCCTGGTACAAGTCTTTCGATTTGACGCCACTTCGGCGACTTGCTCGTCGATGGGGATGAAATGATGATGATTAAGACAACACAACACCCAGTCCCTGAGCGGAGAAAATTTCCGACCCAGCCGGCAATCGAACCCGGGTCCTTAGGACTGACAGTCCGTCGCGCTGACCACTTTTTTTTTCAGCTACCGGGGGCGGACTACTAACGAATGAAGAGATACGTTGGAAGTTCTCTAAGGCTATAGATACTGCGATGATGAATAGCTCAGTGGGCAGTTAAGCTGAAGGCGAATGGACATCTCTAAAAACGGCAATTACAAAAGTCGGGGAGAAAAACATCAGTACAAGACAGATATTTGAGAAGAATCCTTGGGTAACAGAGGAAATACTTCAGTTGAAAGGCGAAAGAAGGAAGCACAAAAATGACGAGAGACACTCAGGAACGCAAAAATACAGGTCACTTAGGAATGAAGTAAATAAGAAGCACAGCGAAGCTAAGGCGAAATGGCTACATGAAAAATTCGAAGACGCCAAAAGGGAAATTAATATCTGAAGGACTGGTTCAGCATATAGATAAGTCAAAACAATATTCGGAGAAATTCTATGCAAGAGGTGCGATGGTAATTCTAACGTTAAATGCAGACGAGTGAACTGGTAGGGGGACAGAAAACAAAGAGAGCGTCTATGAGAGGGAGGACTTCTCTAATGACGTGATAGAAGAAGAAACAGGAGTCGCCAGGGAAGAGTTAGGGGATCCAGTACTAACAAAAAGGCATAACACTGCATCGGAATTTATAAAATCAGTGGCGAAGTGGCAACAAAACGAATATTCACGTTGGTGTTTAGAATGTACGAGACAATTCCAAAGATATGACAGGCTTGATGGGGCGCGACACGAATTCCTCTCATGTGCCAACCTTTCCATCTCATAGTAGTGCTTGTAATCCACATTCACAATTAGTTGCTGGGTGTAGTCCAATCTCTGCCTTTCTGTATAGATTTTGCCCTCTACAGTTGCCTCTAGTACCATGGAAGCTATTCCTTGATGTCTTAACAGCGAGCCTATCGTTCTGTCCCTTCTTTTTGTCAGTGTTTTCCACATATTTTTTCCTCGCCGATTCTTCGAAGAATCTCCATGTTCCTTATCTTATCAGTACACCTTGTTTTCAACGTTCTTCTATAGCACCACATCTCAAATGGTTCTATTCTGTTCTCTTCCGGTTTTGCCACCGTCCATATCACACCGCCATACAATGCTTTGCTCCAGACGTATATTCTCATAAATTTGTTTCTCAAATTAAGGCCTATGTTTGACACTTGTAGATTTCTCTTGGCCAGAAATGCCCCTTTTGCCAGAGCTAGTCTGCTTTTTATATCCATCTTTCTCCATCCGTCATCGGTTATTTTGCTGCCTGGGTAGCAGTATTCTTTAACGTACGTACCTCGTGATCACCAGTCCTGGCGTCACGTTGTTCGTTGTTCTCCTTTCTACTACTACTCATTGCTTTCGTCTTTCTTCGATTTACACTCAGTCCGTATTCTGTGCAGATTAAACGATTCTATTCAACTAACCTTACATTTCTTCTTTATTTTCACTGAGGATAGCAATGTCATCAACATCTTTTACCGTTGTTATCCTTTCACCTTGAATTTTAATCCTGTTTTTGAACCTTTCTTAATCAATGCACTCTGTTTTTGGCCTTCCATTCTTGTTGTTCCCTCTTGATTTTTGTACATGTTGTATATTACCCATCTTTCCCTATAGCTCACCTCCATTTTTCTTGAATTTCGAACATCTTGCACCATTTGACATTGTCGATCGCCTCCTCCATGTTGACAAATCCTATGAAAGTGTCTTTGATTTTTCTTTAGTGTTATTTCCTTTATCAACCTCAACGTGTGAATCGCCCCTCTAGTACCCCTGCCGGTGTGGCCGTGCGGTTCTAGTCGCTTCAGTCTGGAACCGCGTGACCGCTACGGTCGCAGGTTCGAATCCTGCCTCGGGCATGGATGTGTGTGATGTCCTTAGGTTAGTTAGGTTTAAGTAGTTCTAAGTTCTAGGGGACTGATGACCTCAGCTGTTAAGTCCCATTGTGCTCAGAGCCCTAGTACCCTTACCTATCCTAAATCCAAACTGATCGTCGTATAACATATTCTCAATTTTCATTTCCATTCGTCTAGTCAGCAACTTGGATGAATGAGGGGCTAAGCTCATTGTGCGATAATTCTTGCAATCATCGGCTCTTGAAACCCTGGGAATTGTGTAGCTGGTGTTTCCACGAAAGTCTGATGGTAGATCACCAGTCTCATATTCTCTACTCAGCAACGTGGACAATAGTTACGTTGTCATCTCCATTAATGATTTTTAGACATTCTGATGGACTGTTATCTATCCCTTTTGCCTACTTCATTTTAGGTCTTCCAAAGCTTGACTAAATTCTGATTCTAATACTGGATCCCCTATCCCTTCCCTATCTTCTTCTATAACGTCATTAGATAAGTCCTCCATCTCACAGAGCCCTTCAATGTACTCTTTCCACCTACTCGCACTCTTTATGGTACCGCTCTTGCTTTTAATTTCACCGAACATTGTTCTGACTTTTCCATAAGCTAAGTCAACCCTTACTATAATTATTTCTTTTGAAATTTCTTCAGATTTTTCATGTAGTCATTTCGCCTTACCTTCCCTGCTATTCCAATTTATTTCACCCCTAAGTAACTTATATTTCTATATTCCTGAATGTTCTCTCTCCTCCGCTTTCTTCAATTCTGTTGTTCAAATCTACACATCGGAGAAATTGAAGAGTATTTCTTCGTACCTTAGTACTTGCGTATCCCACTTCTTTGTTCATTGATTGTTCCTGACTAGTCTCTCAAACTTCATCCAATCTTCATCATTATCAAACTGTGATCCGAGTCTGCCCGTACCCCTTCAATCCGATATCTGATTTCGAAGTCTCTGCCTCACCATTATGTAATCTAACTGAAATCTTTCCGCATCTCCCAGCCTTTTCCAAGTATACATTCTCCTCTTGTGATTCTCGAACAGAGTTTTCGCTATCACAAGTTGAAATTTATAGCAGAACTCTCTTATCTTTTCTCTCCCGCAGTCCTACTGCCAAGCCCGTATCCTCCCGTAACCCTTTCTTCTGGTCCTTCCCCTACAAGCGCATACCAACCCTTCACGATTTTTATATTTTCATCTCTCTCTACATATTGTATTATCGTTTCAGTATCCTCAAACACTTTCTCTATCTCTTCATCTTCTGCTTGGTGTGCGGGCATGTAATCGTGTACTTGACATTTAGCTGTCGGCGTTGGTAGCTATTCATTCTGATGAGAACAACCCAGTCACTGACCTGCTCACAGTAACTTACTCTCTGTCGTACAGTCTTAATCATAACGAATTCTACTCTCGTTATACCATTTTCTGCCGCCGTTGATATTACCCTACACTCGTCTGACCACAAATCCTTGTCTTCCTTCCATTTCGCTTCACTGAACTCAACTATACCCTAATTGGCAACAAAGCGACTACTACGTTGGTGTGTGGAATGTATGAGTCTGGTGACATACCGTCTGACTTCCCGAAAAATTTATCCACACAATTCCGAAGATTGCAAGAGCTGGAAAGTGCGACAACTATCACACAGCATAACAGCTCATGCATCCAAGTTGCTGATAATAATAACATACAGAAGAATGGAAAAGAAAATTGTTGATGTACTAGTCTTTATTCTTCTGACTGGTTTGATGCGGCCCGCCACGAATTCCTCTCTTGTGCCACCCTCTTCACCTCAGAGTAGAACTTGCAACCTAAGTCCTAAATTATTTGCTGGATGTATTCCAATCTCTGTCTTCCTCTACAGTTTTTGCACTCCACAGTTCCCTCTAGTACCATGAAAGTCATTCTCTGATGTCTTAACATATGTCCTATCGTCCTGTCTCTTCTCCTTGTCAGTGTTTTCCACATTTTCCTTTCCTCTCCGATTCTGCGCAGAACTTCCTCGTTCCTTACTTTATCAGTCCACCTAATTTTCAACATACGTCTGTAGCACCACATCTCAAATCTGCTTTTGATGTCCTCGTTGCTCCGTCCATCATTGGTTATTTTGCTGCCCAGGTAGCAAAATTCCTTAACTTTATCTATTTCGTGACCATCAATCCTGATGTTAAAATACTCGCTGTTGTCATTTCTGCCACTTCTCATTACATTCGTCTATCTTCGATTTACTCTCAGTCCATATTCTGTACTCATTAGACTGTTAATTCCATTCAGCAGATCGTGTAATTCTACTTCTCATTCACTCTGGCAGAATCCTATCATAGATATCCTTTCCCCTTGAATTTTAATTCCACTCCTCAACCTTTCTTTTACTTCCATCATTGCTTTTTCGATGTACAGATTGAACAGTAGGGGCAAAAGACTACGTCCTTGTCTTACACCCGTTTGAACCGAGCACTACGCTCTACGTCGTCCACTCTTATTATTCCCTCTTGGCTCTTGTACATATTGTATATTACCCGTCTCTCGCTATAGTTTCAATTTATTTTTCTCAGAATTTTGAACATCTTGCACCATTTTACAATGTCGAACTCTTTTCCAGGTCGCCAAATTCTATGAACGTCTCTTGATTTTTCTTTAGTCTTGCTTCCATTATCAACCGCAACGTCAGAATTGCCTCTTTGGTGCCTTTACCTTTTCTACAGCCAGACTGATCGTCATGCAGCAGATACTCAGTTTTCTTTTCCATTCTTCTGTATGTAATTCTTGTGAGCAACTTGGATGCATGAGCTGTTAAGCTGATTGTGCGGTAATTCTCGCACTTGTCAGCTCTTGCAGTCTATAGAATTATGTGGATGATGTTTTTTCAAAAGTCTGACGGTATGTAGTCAGACCCATACATTCTACATACACCAACGTGAATAATCGTTTTGCTACAGCTTCCCCCTTTGATTTTGGAAATTCTGATGGAATGATATCTATCCTTTTGCTTTATTTGATCTTAAGTTCTGCAAAGCTCATATATACTCTGATTCTAATAATGGATCTCCTATCTCAATCGACTCCTGTTTCTTCTTCTCACATCAGACAAATCTTCCCTCTCATACAGGCCTTAAGTGTACTCTTTTCAACTATCCGCTCTTTCCTCAGCATTTAAGAGCGGAATTCCTGTTGCACTCTTAAGATTACCAATCTTGCTTTTAATTTCAGCGAATGTTGTTTGGATTTCCTTATATACTGAGTCAGTCCTTTTGACAATCATTTATTTTTGGTTTTCTTCACATGTTGCATTCAGCTATTTCGACTTAGCTTCCCTGCACGTCCTTTTTATTTCGTTCCATAACGACTTGTATTTCTGTACTCCTGAATTTTCCTCAACAATTTTGTACTTCCTTGTTTCATCGATCAACTGAAGTATTTCTTCTGTTACCCATGATTTCTTCGCAGTTACTTTCTTTGTGCCTATGTTTTTCTGTTCAACTTCTGCTGTTGATATTTTCCCATATTCACCTAACCAGAAATCCTTGTCTTCTTTCCATTTCACCACACTAACCCCTACCATACCTAGACCGAGCTTTTGGATTTCCTTTTCCGGGTTTTACGGCTTCCCTACCACGTTCAAGCTTTTAACATTCCACGACCCGACTCGTAGAATGTTATCATTTCCTTGTTAAATAATCCTTTTCTCATGGTCACTTCCCCCTTGCAGTCCTCTTCTGGAGATCCGAATAGGGGATTATTCCGGAATCTTTTGCCAATGGGGAGATCATCATGACACTTTCCAATTACAGGCCATAAGTCTGTGGATACACATTATGTATGTTTAATGCAGTTGTTTCATTGCCTTCTGCATCCTCATGCCGTTGATCAATGCTGATTCTTCGGCCTTTTAGGAATAGTTTCCCACCTCAAGGACAAGGGAGAGTCCTGAAACTCTGGCCTTTCTTTCGCGCTATTTGACAAGGCCGTTGGTTGAATTGCGTGTCTTCTTATGCCGGATGTCTTCGGTTGCCAGTGCTGATTATTAATCAAAATTTAAGCAGTGGCGTGTTTCGAGCCCAGAACAGGGAATGGTTTGATTACTAATGAAAGACGCTACCCATAGATCACAGGTACGGTCAGCTGAATGCTCCACCTCACAAATTGCTGAGACGGACTGTCACATAAGTAAGCAAATAAGGGAGAGACGCCTGTAACCTCGGCCGAGAAGTGGATGTAGCCCCAAGTTTGAAGGTAACAGAAATCTTGTGTGTGAAATTTGTAGAAAGTTGTGAAAATTCTGCCTCAAAATCGGTGGAAAAGCGAACCATTACACCTCATAACTTGAAGGGAATGGAGAAAATTTCAACTCATATTTAGCGGAAATTCTGCCAAAACTGTCTCGAAGACAGCGCAAAATCAGAGAAATCTGTCTCCATTTCTGCAGAAAAGTTACGAAAATTGGAGGAAGGTATCATCACAAAAGTGACAGATTATTCCAAAACCTAAGAAGACCATCGAAAAGCGGAACTAAAGAAAGCGCGAAAGTGGTGGAAAGTACCACCAAGAAAGCTGGCTGACTACAGAACCTTGAAAGTTGCTATAAAATACTGGCACAACACTTACAGAAGCTGCCGCAAGAAAATTTGACGGAAGATACCAACACACAAGCTGCCAGAAGATACCACCACAAAGCTTAATTGAATATTAAAACATAAAAACTGAGGGCACGGAACAGCACAAAAATTGTCGATAAATGCTCCTAAAGTTTACAGAAACGTCTGTGACAATAGTACTTGGGATAGTGGAAAGAACCAAGTCTAAAGTTTGCGGATTAGCGGAAAAAATACCTCAAAAATAGGAAGAAAATAGTTCAAATGGCTCTGAGCACTATGGGACTTAACATCTATGGTCATCAGTCCCCTAGAACTTAGAACTACTTAAATCTAACTAACCTAAGGACATTACACAACACCCAGATATCACGAGGCAGAGAAAATCCCTGATCCCGCCGGGAATTGAACCCGGGAACCCGGGCACGCGAAGCAAGAACGCTACCGCACGACCACGAGCTGCGGACAAATACGAAGAAAATTAGAAAAATGAGACTCAAGGTTGTAATAAAATGGAAGTATTCTGTTTTAACATTTACATAAAAGCGGAAAACACCACAAAACTTAAAGGAAAGATGTAGAATAACATTCCAAAATTTGGCACAACAAACCAACACAACATTGTCTAAAAGCAAAATATCCGTCTCATGTCTGTCGAAACGACATACGACGGGAAAACAAACACAACACTTTGCAGATAAGCAGTGGAAATCAACACAAGATCTGACTGCAAAACAAAAGGAGTTTCTAGAAAATTTACGAAAATTCTTAAAAATCACCACGAAAGTGTGCAGAAGATGTCACCTCCAAAGATGGCGGAAGATACAACACAAGCTTCAAAGTAAGTTGTCCTAACAAATTTGGTAGAGGATACCGACACTGTAGTTGACGACGGAAACGGGGATTAAAATTTGTCGTTAAGCTGAAAAAAAAACTCAAAGTTAGCTGAAAAGTGGAAAAATCTTACTCAAAGTGAATGCATACTGCAAAGAGGTATCGTATTTTGATTTAAGGTAAACACTTGAACAAATTCAGACTGTTCTTAGCGAATCCTAATGAAGGAGGTTCTATATAAAATAAACTGCTCATATGTGAGAGGGCACCTGGATCGTATGATGTGAGATTCTACAGAAAATATGCGAAAGAACTTGTTGCGTTCTGGCAGTAATTTATCGAAAGTCACTGGAGCAACAAAGGGTTTTTTGTTATTAAAAAAGCACACGTCATTCGAGTTTACTGGAAGGATCGTGGAACAGTTGTTAATTGCGAATATAGGCCTGCTAGTTGCGTACCCTTCGTTGACTGGGTATGGCATTTATTGCAGATTTATTATTCCATATTCTCTTTCCCCTCCTCTGTCCATCTACTCCTCTTTCCTTCCTCTGTCCACTCACCCTACCCCAACCTCTCTGTCTCTTTCCTTTGCCTGTCCATTAAATCATCCTCCCCTATCTCCTTGTCCCCCATATTAGTGTCCATATCCTTCTCCTCACGTCGCCACCAGCTCTCCCCCAACCGTCCATCTCTTTCTCTACCATTGTCTCTCCACATTATCACTCCCACTGCAATAGGAGGTTGCTGGTTCTTACCCATAGTATTTGTTTCCAAATAATATGTGTAACTAGTTTGGTTGTAATCAATCCATGGTTCCAGGAGGACTTTTGTTGCCAGCACACACACATATCACACATACTTAATATATTTCACACTTCTCTGTATTCATATTTGTTCTGTTTCTCTAGCGAATTTCGCCCAGCAGTTTCATTTTCACGCAGCTCAATGTTTGTGGCGTGTTTCCTGAACTATTTGTCGTACAATGGTACTATTTTTCTGATACATTCAGTAGTATATCAGAATACGGTCTGGAAAAAGTGTTGCAAATAAAGTTAGTACTAAGGAAGTAATACATTAGAAGGTCATTTATGATGCGGAAATTTTACTGCAAGAACAGCGAAAATGTACTAAGAGATAAACTTTTCCCCTTTTATCATTTTACGGGGATTGCAAGCGACAAAAAGTTTCGTTAGGGTTTGAAATTACGTGTAACATTTGTTACAAGTCACCAAGTCCTCTCCTTCTCAAATACTGAAACAATAAAGTCTGGCCATTCGCGTGTCGTCGGCTACTTTTGCTTTAGACCCCCAGTCACACCCCTTTGAAGGTAGATAGTTCTTACCTTCACAGCGACTCTTTAGAGACAGTAAGTGCTGTATGTACCAAGTTAGGCTGAAATCGGTCCAATGATTTTGGAGGAGATGTGAAATATACATACATACATTTAATAATATGTATAATTTTCGTTGTGAGTCTTGAGCTGTGGGGGGCTCGCAATCGATTTAGCGTGCCTTGATTTCGGATAATATTCACTGGCTCTACTTGTCGCAGCAGGAATCGACTGTAGGTTGTCGGTCATTACCTCTGGCAGAGCGAGTCTTAAAATAGGCCTTCAACAGCGTGATGGGGCGGTAATAGCGAGGCAGCGAGTGACAGCCGGTTAGTGGGCATCACAAGCTGACTTTCGGACATACTGGGTCAGTCGGCTGTTAGCTATATTTATGTCAAGACTTCGTGTAACAGGTAAAGTTAGAGTTACGACACTGAGCTGATATGGCGGCCCATCTGTCCGCGCCCACTGATTTGTCAGGCTTAGATATTCCCATGCTGTGCAGGACTGGATGCTGGGAGCCACACTGGATACTTCCAGTATTATCAAATATTTGCAACCTCGTGCGTATTTGGTCAGTATTTCTCACACTACGGTACGTCCACCTTTACTGCCTGCACTTGGTGGCATACGGAAATATTTGTTTGAGCGTAATTATCTGAGCTAAGTCTCTGTGGCTTCAGATTATTTATATTCCTGATCAGTCAAATATTTAGCTGTAGATGTAACTGTGCCTGTATTGGGGATTTCTGTGTACCACTGAGAGCTTCGTTGTTGTGTATTTGTGTTGGCTATACGCAGAGTGAAAGACGAAATTCAGTCCTTAACTTTAATGTTAGATTTTCCCACTGATATCACCACCGGCGTTTTTGTGCTGTAGCATTCTGGGAAAGTGTTTTGGCAATAAGCCGATGCTAAAATGTAGCATTTTACATTGTGATCTTAAGTGTTTGTAATGATTTTAGATTTAATTTTTTATTTCATATTTCGATTGCTTTAACAGAAATGTCATGTATTTCATACATTTGTTAAAGTTATGTTGTACATCTCCATGTTTAAGTACCAGGGAAGAAAGCATTAGTTGTAAGATCTAATTATTAAGCACCGCCTCGTAGACGTAAGCTTATCATTTTCCTTAGATAAGTGTTCGTTTCACGCAAGGTTCCTTGCCATCTGGTTTAGCTAAATTATTGTCAGATCTTATTCTCTGGGCATTTATTAAGTTTTCCTATATCAAATTTTATTCAGCTAAATGGTTTACGAGACATTACCTTCGCCACTACAGAACGCGTGGTTAGTAGTTTCTAAGACTGGTTAAAGACAAATTTTTGAAATTTGATGGCATATTAAGAGACGTTGTGCTGACCATTTCTCGAGAATCCTTTGAAGGCCTTGTACCGATATACTGTACAAAATATTAGTACGTGCGAGGAAAAGTCAGACACAAAACAAACTGAAAATAGTTAAAATAGTACCGAACTTTTAACCGGGATCGGATGATTTATTGTAGTACTGGCTAATATCATGACGTAGTCGTGAGGATAATTTTGTAAAGAAACTTCTAGTTAAAATTTACCATTGTGGGGTTTAGGATTATTTCACTTTCTGAGGACGAGATGCGTCCGTTTGACAACTGTCTTAACATTTTCACATTGTAAATTGTGTAAATGCATGTATCTGTGATAAGATTGCAACATTAAACCAAAGTTATTTACAGATTACACAGTTATGTAGTCGTAATGCAAGAAGTACTTGTAGACTTTTTAATGCGTATTTGATATACACCTGAAAATAAGGCTCACATTAAACAATACAGCTCAGCAACAGTAGGCATCTATCGAGCTATGCAGAAGAAGTAATGTCTCTTTTTCCATTCATGCCTCATATACATAATTAACAAATTAACACTAACATCTTTGTTTTCTACAAACGATGATATTAACAGCCACGAATTTCAAACATCCCTGCATTCCACTAACTACCAGTAAATTAATAATTACTTCAATTACGTATACTGAAAGCTGTCATTACATAAATATTCATCTGAATAAAGGGGTGAAATCGTTTGAATATGCCTGTGATGCCACTGTTGGTCAGCCTGATACCCTTATGAGGGTGATTAAATTTACGGGATTGAGAAGATCGAACGAAGAGAAGCGTGATTTTTCACGGGATCCATTAGCTGGTGCGAGGTGTTAGATTCTCAAAAAATACGCTGGTGGACGCTAAAGAGACGCGTTGTACATCTTGGATTGTTTTGCTGCTCCAATTCTGACAGCACATGTTCGAAGAATAGACGTGTTGTGCATCTTGGAGTGCTTCACTGCACAAATTCTAACAGCACATGTTCAAAGAATAGACGCGTTGTGCATCTTGGAGTGTTTTACTGCTCTAATTGCGACAGCACATGTTCGAAGAATAGACGCGTTGTGGACCTTGGAGTGTTTTACTGCTCAAATTCTGACAGCACATGTTCGAAGAATAGACGCGTTGTGCATCTTGGAGTACTTTACTGCTCAAATTGTGACAGCGCATGTTGGCAGTGCCTCATTTCTATCCACATACGTCTCGCGAAACCACCGTGACGAGAAAATCAGAGAAATTATTTATATAGAGGCCTACCGATAATAACTGGTCCAACCAGCGGTTCGCAAATAGAACAAGGAAAAGGGGGGGGGTGTAACTGTGGTGATACCAGACCATTCCAACACATCTCCAGTAAGGTAGCTTGCGGAGTACAGATATATCAGTGAGATTCAACGCGGGTACTTCCTCATCGAGCACGAGTGATTCTCTGTAACATAGCAAACGCGGCGAGATTGGAGATGAATGCGATAACTACGGCGCCGCTTCGGTTATGAAGTTACTTTCACCGAGGACACCCGCAATGAGGTGTCCGCTTCCGCGAGGCGGCAGAAATTACAGTCCTACCTAACCGTTAAAAAACAAGTGCGGCGTCCCCTAGCAGCGGAAGATAAGTTACGCGATACGGGACGAGAAACAGTTCCGAGCAATAATTAATTCCAGCGGCGAAGCCTCTTTTAGAGCCGGGACCAGTCGCCAGCGCCCGCGAGGTAATTTAGTGCTCGCTCCTCGCATTAACCCGGGGCCCCAAACAGGTGCAGCCGCGCAGCCGCCTCTGAAGTCCGCCGCGGGGCATAAAATGCCCGGATTTCTCAATAGCGTCGGCGATAGCAGTCTCTCGGCTCCGGTCGGTCGCGCGGGAGGAGCGAGATAGGGCCGGCCAGAGAGCTGTGGAGGAGGAGTGGTGGGGGCGCGGTCGGTCGGCCGATAGCGGACCCGCCGGCCGCTCTCCGTAAACCACTGCCGGTATGGAAATGCGCCGGCCGCGCCCGACCCCCGCGACTTCCGATCCCAAATTTATCGGCAGTAAAGCGGCCCGCGCGGCAGTATACCGGCTCGCATGTGGGCGCCCGATGACGACTTCCCACGCGGCGACACGCCACGCCACGCCACGCCAGCAGGCTGCTGCTCCGTCTCGCTCCCACGCCGCTCTCCTGCTGCCGGTAACGACCTCGCGCGGGCATCCGTCCCGCGTTCTTCGGCCGCCCATCGCTGCCGCCGATCTGTCCCTGCCTCCTGCGATGTCGTACCGTGCACAGAAATACGGCGCCGGCACCCTGCGCGTGGCTGTCCGGAGCCCGTCTGGTCTCTCTGCCGGTCGCCGACCCGGTCCGGTTGACTCGGTGAGAGGGCGTTTGCAACTGTCAGAGTCTCCTGTCTCTGAGCTGCAGCTGGAACTCTCCTTTCGTCCGGCCTCTCACCTTTCCTACTAGGGCCATACGATGCGAAAAGGCACGCCGCGGAACCGCACGAAAGTTTGACCGATCCGACACGAAGCAGCTGTTGTGTACATAGTTCCGCGTAGTCAGCGCGTACACAGCTTTCCCAATAGAGCGCGCCCCGCTAAGCACAACAGCGCAGGCGGAGCGCTCGTCCGTCTCCACACTACGAGATGGCGCTGTCTTAGAGACGGACCAAATTCTGCTTCCGCCGATCAGCGTATTAATATGTAACGCAGCCAATGAGATTGCTGCTAATGTAGAACCTTTTCTCCTCGCGGATCACACTCGCGCGGTGATACCTGAACGCTCGAGGTATTATAATGAGTGTACAGACCTCCGATTAGTCAGTCTGCATTACTCTGCATTAGTCTATAGTCAAGTTTCAGTCTGCGCCTAATAAGATTACCATATTCCTGTACATCGCCATGAAGAGAAATGTATAGAGACTTTGTCAAGTATCAGAGATATGTGAGAATAAAATTAACGTACCAAGACCAAAGGAACTTCAGATTGTCAGTTGTAAACAACATCCAGAATCAAGTTACGTAATATCTATGATTTTTATTATTTTAATAAATGTTTGTGAAAATTAATCAAGTTCTGTTTAAAGGTGGTCACCGTCAATCTGCTACTCTAAGCGTGCAAGTGGCATTTCTATCGTCTGACCTAACGGCAGAAGATAAACACGCCACAATAAGACCACGAGACATACTGCTGACACTCGCTACTTCGTTAGAGCGACAAGTCAAATAATCTGATGGTGTGTGTACCGAAGCTCTTACAGTACGCACACCACAGCAGCGCTATGCGGTAACTCTGTCCTAAGGATGAAATGAAGCCATGTGTGATGCACTTGAGTGGTCATGCTGGCCGCTGTAACATACTGGACCGTTATAATTAAAGTTTGCCACAACCTTGAGGTATACCAGGGTTGCCCATATAGTAATGCACCACACTTTTTCTTCAAAAATTCTTTATTGAACATAAAGAAATTTACACCAAATTGTTAAGGCTTTCGTGGCCACTTGTTGACAAACAGCCTATTGGCTTCTGTCTCGGGTTCTCCGGCCGACGTTCATCTAATGATTTTACTGACGTTTCGCCAGCACGAGTGGCTGGTATTGTCAAAGATTCACCCTCTATTGCTGTTGGTGAACTGGAGCCGAGCCTGTAGGTAGCAAGAGGAGAACCGCATCGGAAATGACCGCGCTGAAGCCCTCGGACGTTGGCGCGCCAGGAACATATAGTCTGCGGCCGCGAGCTCGGCTCCAGTTCACCACCGCCAATGGAGGGCGAAGCTTTGATAATGCCAGCCACTCGTGCTGGCGAAGCGTCAGTAAAATCATTAGATGAACGTCAGCCGGAGAACCCGAGACAGAAGACGATAGGCAGTTTGTCATAAAGAGAGTTATACACATGAAGGAATGGTGTTTCATCTACACAACCTATTTTTCCACGTAATCTCCATCCCCTTCTATGGCATTCCTCCAGCGCGAAACCAGGGCGAGTATGCCCTGTCACTAAAAATCCTTGTCCTAGTGACGGAGCCAGTGCTTCACTGTGTGATCTTCCCTTTGAAACGTCCCCTTAGAAAAATTTATGAATTACTGTGCTGATAAACCTCTTACATTATTTGATTTTCAAACAGCTGAGCAGAACTGAACGTACTCAGACATTTCGCTCTTTACTTATTCTGATCATCACTAAACTGACACACAATATTTTTCGCGCAACGCAATCTGACTTTCAATAATCCCTACAAGAGAATGGTCCTGACTAACATTAACCTATACGTTTCACAAATCAGTTACCTCACAAAAATCTTCGTTACTCGAACTACTGCAATACAGCGAGCGCCACTACAGCCAGCTAAATAAAAGATTCAAACTACTGAAGGCACTAACTACTGATAGGCATAGTTAGCAAATGAAAGATTTTGATAAAGAACAAACAACGTATTTACCTTAATAGTGTTCAAAAGTCATAATCATGACATCCAGTCTTACAAATTTACTGTCTCTGATGGACACACGTCCAGATCATCCGCTCTCAAAACTCCGCCATCTCTCTCCCCACATCCACGACTGCTGGCGGCTCATCTCCAACTGAGCAACGCTACGCGCTGTTCACATCCAACTGCCCAACACTACAATAGCGACTATTTCAACAATGCAAACCAGCCGCAGACTGCACACAGCACAGTCAGTGATTTTCATACAGAGCGCTACGTGGCGTTACCAATATAAAAACCTAAACAGCCTACTTACATAGCCCCCATGTTCCCCACAAAAAATTTTACAAACTGTTTTGGGCAGTGGCCAATACATATTTGTTAAAAAAATTGTATAATTACAATAACAAAGAAATCAAATGCACACACTTATCGATACAATGTTGGTCAAAAACTAAAATTGTCTCACAATCCATAAAGACAGTCCTGACCATACATCACAGTCAAATTGCAGTGTTTTTCTCAAAGTTTGAGCAGTAAAAGAAAATGCACACGGAAGTAGTGGAGTTCCATGCAGTCTTGAAGAAGTAGTGTTGTTCTTCCAACGGAAAGACAGTGCTGCATTCAGACAGGTAATGGGCCACAACAGAGCAAACCCACAGCAGAGTCAGTCGAAGTTTTGAAGAATTGGTAGGTAGTTCATCACAGAGCAGACCCACTGTAGTCCTGTTAGAGATTACGGTATTGGTGGGCCATCAAAGGTGCAGACCCACTGCAGTCGTTGTAGAAATAATGGTTTTGGTGGGTCAACAAAGGTGCAGACCCACAGTCCTTGTAGAGACGGCCAGCAGCCATCTGCTGCGACTGTGCAGGTGCACAATCACCATCGAAGAGTCTTGCGGACAATATAGCAAGTCCATAAAGCACCACTTGTGTACTCACAAAGTTTTTGGAATTGTCCTTAGAACCAGCAATGCTGTTAACCAGTCCCTTACTGAATTATTAACACACGTGCAAACACTAACAGTTCCAACTTCTCACATATTGTGCATATACTATGACCAACAGAAACGTATGCAGTGAAATGTAACTTAATTTGAAGAACTGGTGTCTATACAATTATAAATTTACAACATAAGAATACAATTACAAAGGTACAAAATACATCATTAAAGAACATAACAATACAGATAACATTTGTGGTTGTATGGGAATGTAACTATTTCTCCGAATGGAAGGGATGTTAGGGCAGACATTTTTATTTAGTTTGAAGTGCGAGATCTAAGTGAATTGTTGTCCGTCACGTTACCGCTTGCGTTGTTCTAACGTTTGGTGAATTTCATCGCCAGGTAAGCTGTTATTTGTTAATTGTATATCCTAAAATGACACATTCCCTTAAAATGTATGGCGTTTGTTTTACTTTAGTTATTTAATGCGTTTAAATACGTCAATTAAAAGTTGTTAACCTCCATAAAAGTTTTTAACCTCAAAAGTGCTCTTGGAGTGGAACGGAACGGGGCAGAATGGGATAGTGTCCCGATGGGACGTAAAAGCGATGGAAATGGCAGTTTCAGCCGTTTCATCTTCCGAAATGGGATTTTTAAAAGCGTCTAAACAGTTCAACGTAACGAAATCAACATTGGCAAGATATGTGCCTAAAGCTACGAATAATCCTGACTACATAATTGACAAATCAAATGAGAAATTTAAAAAGGTTTTCACTGCAGAACAAGACATGAGCTGGTAACATATCTCAAGTCAATGGAAAGCAGACTCTTTTGTCTAGCAATGGAACATCTTAGATCACTAACCTATCAACTAGCCGAAAGAAATGGCTTACCACACATATATGACAAACAAACTTATCTAGCTCGACAACACCGGGTTAAAGGATTTATTACGAGGCATCCTACACTATTAGCAAGCCAGAAAATACTTCTGGTGCTCGAGCAATGGGATTCAACAAAGTAGCAGTTTCACAGTTTAAATCTCCCAACCAGCTATGTTCGCCGAACAACTCAGCTTTCCAGATATCGCTCGAGGCTGTCATTCCAATCCCAGTCATCTGTCAAAATACTCGGCGGACTACAAGATGAAAAGGAAAACTCGTCGCACTAACAAATTATCGTTATAAGAAGGAACTGCAGAATGCTGTCGCACGTACAGTAGGCCTACAGAAAGGAGGAGGGTGCACAAATATGAACAATGTCAGGACAGCGACGTCAGGTGCAATGCAGCTTAAGGCAAAAATGTCAAACTGTACACCCAAAAAAGAAACTAAAACAGAGGACATCAAAGACCTTAAGAAAAATAAAAGGAAGAAGATGATGGAAAAGAGAGAATCAGAGAGAGACAGAGAGGGGGGGGGCTGAGTGTCTCTACTGTGGGGACTTCTATTCCGTTTCTAATGAGGGCTGGGTCGCATGCCAGAGATGTTTCAAGAGGGCACACAATTCATGTGCTGGCATAGACAGTGAAGACGAAGAGGAAATACTGATTTGTGACTATCGTCGAAAGAACTAGTAGTTAGTGGTTTGGTGGTTATTCAGCATTCTACATTTTTCAGAATGGCATTAAAATATTTTCTTCTTTTGAAGAATGACTTTTTAATTGTTTAAATTACAAATCCCTTAGTCTGAATTCCCTTTTATACAACATTTTGTCATAGTTTAATACGATATTCCTAATTCAAATTCAACGTTTATGCAATAATTTAACAAAAAATAGCCTTATCCCATTCTGCCCCGTTGGTGGGAAATATGCAAGACTTTCTTTGAAAAATTGTAAAAAAATGCAAAATGTATTGTTTTAACTGATTTTAAAATAAGGTACATCAGGTTACACTACAAGGTGTTTTTTTATAACTTTAAGAAGCGTTTCCTTGTGTTCCCTTGTTTTATACACATTGTTAAACATTAAGTATCCCATTCCGCCCCGAGTTCCCCTACCAGGGTTGTCCAGATAGTAATGCACCACATTTTTTTTCAACTGTTCTTTATTGAACATAAAGTGAGTTATACACATGAAAGAAAGGTGTTTTATCTGCACACCCTATTTTTCCACGTAATCTCCATCCCGTTCTATGGCCTTCCTCCAGCGCGAAACAAGGGCGTGTATGCCCTGTCGGTAAAAATCCTTGTCCTGGTGACGGATCCAGTGCCTCACTGTGTGAATTTCCTTTGCTGACTGATACATGCAGCACCAAAAGCCTAGCCGACCGAGCGAGGTGGCACAGTGGTTAGCACACTGTAATATTAGTATCTGTTTCGATAGCTTAAATAAACTTACATTGGATAATCTAACCATGCAGGTTCATAAAACCCATTGGTGTAAAAATTTCTTAGATCGTCGATGAGCAGCGACCACCTGATATTTCAAAGAATGCCTTACGCGCCACGGCGCGGAATACAAATTGTTCATAATTGTATCGATAGAGATATTTTGTGTTTCTTATTTTTTGACAGCTGAAGAATTGTAATCCTCTTCTGTTACCACAGTCGTGATATTTTTTAAAGACGACGGACGCGTATATGGCGTGGCCGGCAATCACTAATTAGTTATTATAAAATATTACTATTGTTCAGTGCTATGTAAGAATTTATATATGTATCTAAGATTAAATATCGAAGATGTTAAAGGACTTTATTTAAGGAAACAGCCAGAAAGATAGCAAATTGAAATTGTACGAAGCCTATTGTTGGCAATACTGACTAAGGTAATTAAATAAGTTATTGTGCTCTCAAATGCAGAAGTGCCTCGAAGATGTTAAAGGATTTTATTTAAGGAAACAGCCAGAAAGATAGCAAATTGAAATTGTACGAAGCCTATTGTTGGCAATACTGACTAAGGTAATTAAATAAGTTATTGTGCTCTCAAATGCAGAAGTGCCTGCTTATTACTTAAAGTATTTCTATGCTATCCATCTCCTATTAATAGTAACAGAAATAACGGTGTTTTTATAGTTTTCATACGGCTACCAGGGACCGACTGCATGTCGGCAAGCGTCTTAGTTAAGGCAGAAGGAGCATTGCTATTCACCTTGTTTGTGATTTAAATCCAACTTCTTTCAATGTGTGGTGTAGTATAGCAAAGAAAATTTCCAGCTCTGTCTGGTCCCCTAGGTTTCTCTGTTCGTAGTTGCTATGTCTCATATCCGGTCGTGACCGAACATGCTCACGACACAAATAAGTTAAGTAGCAATTCGATCTCTGTTCTTGATCTTGAGAACGCTACACCTTCTGCAAACGATTTCAGGTGACATATAAAATATGACATACAGTACTTAAGGTTTTTGAAAAGTCTTTGCTCTTCCCGCCAAGAAGTAGTGCAAAACTCACAACAGATTTCTGAATCTTCACAAGACAATAATAACCTAATCAAAATATATTAAAAAAAAAAAGAAACACCACAACACTCGACTCGCATTCGGGAGGACGACGGTTCAATCCCGCGTCCGCCCATCCTGATCTAGGTTTTCCGTGATTTCCCTATTTCGCTCCAGGTAAATGCCGGAATGGTTCCTTTGAAAGGGCACGACCGACTTCCTTCCCCATCCTTCCCTAATCCGATGAGACATATGACCTCGCTATCTGGTGTCCTCCCTCAAACAACCCAACCAGCCTAATCGTAATGCATCTGTGCTCGCGATTGACATCAGATCGCTGCAGCATGTCACATGTGACAGCAGTGGACGGTCTCCCCGACCGCTGCAAATCGTGGAGCTCCGCAGAACCACCTTCTGATGACCTTACCCTCCGTGCCCAGCGACTAACTGTACTTCTGTCGACAGCACGTACCCCACAGACTTTACACAGGCGTTTTTGAGTATTCCACACAGTTTCTTTCTCTGCAGTGAGAAATCCAATGACAGCACGTTACTTGTAACGTACATCATGTACAGACGCGATTTTGAAACTGTCCTGCAGCTACGCTATCTGTCGGAAGTGACGGAAACTTGGCGCGCTCACGCGGAAGACTTCAGATAATACATGCGTAACTTTTCGCATTCGTTACATCGTTTTCGGATGCGAAAAAAAAGCGGTGCATTACTTTCTGGGGAATACTTGTAGAGAGGTCTTGATCGCACAGTTCTTTCTTAAGCGTTACGCGTTAGAAAATTTCGTCATCAGACTGAAGCTGTGGAATGAAGTGTAAGAGAAAGTAATGATAGAAAATATACATAAGCGTACATCTAACTATTCCAACATACACAAATTTCAAATGGTACCATACTTACATAAAAATCATACTTTATTACAGAGTTCGCGAAAGTGAGCATACAGGCTGAACAGAATACAAATCTCATCTCATGTAGGCATATTTGACAGTGCCGTCGTCTATTCGAATAGAACCAGTACCAAACAGTGTAGCGATTAAACTATCAAAGAGGCAAACGAAGACCAGTAGGTGGGGCTAGAATTGACCACAGAAAGCAAGTCAAAGAGTAACTCTACAGACTTCTACACACTGCGATTAAGCACCAATTGCACCGACTGCTACGGTCGCAGGTTCGAATCTTGCCTTCAGCATGGATGTGTCTGATGTTCTTAGGTTGGTTAGGTTTAAGTTGTTCTACGTTCTAGGGTACTGATGACCTCAGACGTTAAGTCTCATAGTGCTCAGAGCCATTTGAACCATTTTTTAAAGTACCTGCCCCCAATACGTGAATAAATTTGACCAAAACATTTATCCTATTTTAATAGAAGAGATTTGCATTGTATTCAGTCTATGTGGTCAATTTTGTGAACTTTGTACTGAAGTCGGATTTTTATGTAATTACGATACTTTTTTTAATTTCAGTACATTGGAGTAATTAGATCCAATCTTATGTATATTTTCTATAGTTAATTTGTTGTGCACTTAACAGCTTCATTCTGATGGTGAAATTTTGAAACGCGTAACGCATAATAAAGAATGGTGCGATCAAGATCTTTCTATATTTCAAAGTTGTGTCAAATCTAAACGGTCGCCTGCCTCCACCATGGACGTATTTCTACATCAAGTAATGGTAATATAAATAAAGTGCAGCTACACACGAAGATTCAGGGTGGGAGTAATCATCGTACGGCAGCGAAACTGTGTAGATACACTGAAGAACCAAAGAAACTAGTACCTCTGACTAATATCGTGTAGAATCCCCGTGAGCACGCGGAAGTACCACAGCACAACGTGGCATGGACTCAACTAATGTCTCAAGTAGTGCTGGAGGGAACTGCCACCATGAAGCCTACAGGGTGGAGATCTCTTCTGAACAGCACGTTGCAAGGCATCCCACATATGCTTAATAATTTTCATGTCTGGCCAGTGGAAGTGTTCAAACTCAGAAGAGTGTTCCTGAAGCCACTCTGTAGCAATTCTGGACGCATGGGGTGTCGCATTGTCCCGCTGGAATTGCCCAAGCTCGCCGGAATGCACAATGGACGTGCATGGATACAGGTGATCAGACAGGATGCTTACGTACATGTCAACTGTCAGAGTCTAACCTAGACGTGTCAGGGGTCCCACATCACTCCAACTGCACAGCCCCCAGACCATTACAGAGCATCCACCAGCTTGAACAGTACCCTGCTGACATGCAGGGTCTCCATGTCCATATAAGTCAATCCGCTCGATACAATTTGAAACGGGACTCGTCCGATCAGGCAGCGTGTTTCCGGTCATCAATAGTCTAATGCCGGTGTTGACCGGCCCAGCCGAGGTGTAAATCTCTGTGTCGTGCAGTCATCAAGGGTACACGATTGGGCCTTCGTCTCGGAAAGCCCATATCGATAATGTTTCGTTGAATGGTTCGCACGCTGTCACTTGTCGATGGGCCAGAATTGAAATCTGCAGCAGTTTGCGGAAGCGTTGTACTTCTGTCACGCTGAACTATTCTCTTCAGTCGTCGTTGGTCTCATTGTTGCAAGATCTTCTTCCGGCCGCAGTGATGTCGGAGGTTTGATGTTTTACGGGATTCCTGATATTCAATGTACACTCGTCAAATGGTCGTACGGGAAAATCCCCACTTCATCGCTACCTCGCTGATGTGTCTCATCGTTCGTGCACCGACTATAGCACCACGTTCAAACTCACTTAAATCTTCACAACCTGCCATCATTTCATTTCATTTGTAGCAGCAGTAACCGATCTAACATCTGTGCCAGACGCTTGTTGTCTTATATAGGCGGTGCCGACTGCAGTGTCGTATTCTGCCTGTTTGCATATCTCTCTATTTGAATACGCATGCCCATACCAGTTCCTTTGGCGCTTCAGTGTATGCTAATGCGTTAATGCGGAACCGATTTAAACTGGAAAACAAATTAGTTACAGTTCTTGACCACCAATTGCAAATCTCGCGCTGTGCTCTGTTCGCCAATTGCGAAGCTAGCCACTCCATCTACAGTTAATATTCATGGTTCACGATAACACTGTTCCCGCGTAAACAGTCAGTTCCGTAGCAACACAGTTCCGTTTCCACATTGGCTGTTAGTGTTTTAGCATACGTCGTATGACATCCACGCTGTCATTTGACAAGCCATAAAAAGAGTGAATGACTATCGACAAAGGAGACAGAGCATTGTTAGTGAAACTGTTTTATGCGAAGGGCATAAATTACAGTACCGCAGTGAGAATATCATCGATTGAAAGGCCTGAGGAGAGGTCCGATGTCATTAAATGCTTTAAAGAAGATGATAATTAAATTCGAAAACACTGATGAATTTCGTGTGACACCTAGAGAGTTACGACGTCCTATCCCAGTGGCAATTTTTGACGAGGTTGCTGTTATTCTAACTGCCTCGAGTACTGCTACTGCTCAAATTGTCCATTCGACAGTCAACAGTACAGAAAGTTTTGTGATCTGTTTTACCCTGGCACCTGCACAAGATCCACATAGTGCAGCAACTGAAATCTCATAATCTGCAGCGACGTTCTGAATTTGCTGGGTGGGTGTCTGTAGCTTCAATTATAACCACACAGCACTTATCAGCCAGTTTTAAGAAACCTGTTTGCTTGAAAAAAATTTATTTTTTCAGATCTTATATCCTGGCACCTTCGTCCGATAAAGGACTGAATTCCTTTTCGTCATTCCTCATATTTACTGCTGCAATTAATGAAGTAAATGATTGCACGTAATTTGAGGAGTTTGCAGAGGTAAAAACCCCGTGCGTGCACTTTTCGTATGATTCATTTTGGGTCTTGCTGCATTTGAAATGTAGCTAACATATGGAAATTGTATTTAAAGCTGAGAGCAGATCGATGTCTACTTATTTTCTGTTCTCAAGGTATTCTTTCTTTTATATATTGGAAGGTCGCACATGGTGCCCACAGATCCGTCGGTGAGAAACGTGAATCATATTGGCAGAATATGGATCGTATTTCATAAAGGGATTCGGATATCGAACGACGTTTTTTGCATGTCATATTAACACCCGAAGCTTTTTTATTTGTCGAGATATGGAAGCAACTATAGCTTTTTGTATGGAACTATTAACTTTTTTAACAGTGTTTAATATCTCGTCAGTGAATAATGTTGAGGCATTACATAAGTTAATATTTACTATATTCTATGAGGACTACTTAGCGTTATCAAAACCTGTTTGATCTTATCTTACAAGGTCTAATCGCTAACCGTGAATCAGTTGCGTATGAGGTCGCAAAGGGCCAATGATGTTTACGGCATTCGACGTACCACATATTGTCTGCCATTCAACAACATTAGTGGCTGCTGATGGCAACAGCGGTCGGGGCTGGAGGTATCCAATGGTGAGCGCAGCATGAGGATACGTGGCGTAGTTGAACTGCTTACTCGACGAGTAACTCACAACAGTGCTACGGTGCTAGTGGTGATGCTGCAAAGTAGAGCAATGGGAAAAATAAAGCAAATACTGCATTATATCTACAACGAAAGCTGCGGAAGTTGACATTTCGTCAGAGTTGATCCCAGGGAACTTTGAAGAGTGAGAAAGAAGTGGCAGATGAAATACTAGCGTATCTGCAAGATTAGTCAGTGAATTGTGTGATGCATACGCTGTACTGTGCGGACATTGTACAGGAGGAGTACAGAGATGACTGTACGTGTTTAACAAGTGAAGTGAGCCGGCCGCTATGGCCGAGCGATTCTAGGTGCTTCAGTCCGGAACTACGCGGCTACTATGATCGCAGGTTCGAATCCTGCCTCCAGCATGGATGTGTGTGATTTCCCTAGGTTAATTAGGTTTAAGTAGTTTTAAGTCTAGGGGACTGATGACCTTAGATGTTAAGTCCCATACTGCTTAGAGCCATTTGAACCATTTTTAGTGAAATGATATTGAAACAGGTGTCGCGCAATGTAGCTCATCATCCTTGTCGGACAGGCAGCCACAAAATCCGTCTCCAGTGAAAGGTAGTAAAGGATAATCGTTATCCAATTAGCTGGTACTAAATATAATTACGTACATGGAAGATCACACGCAGCGCAGTACACGCACAGTAACAAAAGAAAAAGCAATCATGAACAGATTTCGACTAAGTCTGCAGCGAAATGACCACGTAGTGCATAAAAGAAACTACGGATGTTCATGGAAGGGCACGGCGCACTTCTTACAAAAACTGTTGTTTGTGCATTTTAAGGACGCTCAATACAATTTACACGATGTTCATGATAGTGACCTATTACGCTACACACATCAAACTGCGCGTCACACAGATTACAATGGCTTCAAAGGAATCAGTGGATGGTTGTATATCTCCAAACAGTGCTACAGAACTTGATGATTCTATGAATCGGCCCGTAAATTTGTCGGTGAGATAAACAAATTTTTCTCATCGTTCAGAAAAGAATTTGTTTACAGTTTCGACCAATCGGGATTTGAACAGGAAATGCACATGAAAGGAACCCTGGAAATTAGAGGTACCAAGGGAGTTGTATCATGATCAACTAACAGCAATGATGTATTGGGTTTCTACGGTGACTGTTTTCTTCCACAGTTTGTCATCTGCAACCACTTACACCTTAAAGTAGATAAATAGTTTAAGCCAAAATTACGACTTGAAAACTGTTCTTTCTATGCCTGAAATTAATTAATTCTATGTGTGCGTCTCTGTGTGTGTGTGTGTGTGTGTGTGTGTGTGAGAGAGAGAGAGAGAGAGAGAGCTGGTTTGAGGATTCATTATTATTATTATTATTAATATTATTATTACAAGTACTTTTTTTTCTCCGTTTGTGTTTGTGTTGTGTGTGTAAAGGGAGGGAGGGAGGCAGAGAGAGAGACAGAAAAAGAGCAGGTTTGAGGATTTTCCATTATTACTGTTATTATTATTATTATTACAAGTACTTTCTCTCTCTCTCTCTCTCTCTGTCTCTCTCTCTCTCTCTCTCTCTCTCTCTCTCTCTGTGTGTGTGTGTGTGTGTGTGTGTGTGTGTGTGTGTGTTAAAGGGGAGAGGGAGAGGGAGAGGGAGAGAGAGAGAGAGAGAGAGAGAGAGAAAGGGAGAGAGAGAGTGAGTGTAACAGTAGGTTTGAGGATATTTGTGTGTGTGTGTGTGTGTGTGTGTGTGTGTGTGTGTTGAGTGGGGGGGGGGGGGATGAGAGCTCTATAGGTTGGTCTTGTCTAATAATTCTTGGAGCGCAGAGTAAAGAGTTCCATTCCAGAGAGCTGTGTATTCATTTATCACTTGTTTTCCTTCCACCATGATATTTTGTACCTAATAATTTTCTTCAGTCATTAGTTTTTGTGGGAGGCTGTTGCTGCATTTTAGAATTTTCAGATCAGTATTGATATTTGTTGGGTTATGTTTCTTGTCGATAAGGTGTTCAGCAAATGTGGGATGACAGCTGTTACTTATTAATGCTCTTCTGTGCTCTGTGTGTCTGGTATCAAAGCTTTTGCTTGCCTGCCCTATATAAACTGATTTGCAGTCCTGATATGTTAGTTGGTAAATACCAGATGTGTTTGTCTGTGCATATGTTGGTTGTCCTCAGTTTTCTCTGTGTTGAGTTGACTGTCCTGTAGGCTATTTTTACCATTTGTTTTTTGACTATGTTGCCTATTCTGTGAACTGCTTTGTTGTTGTAGATGAGAGTGAACCACTTGTTTGTCATTGTGGGTGTTTCTTGTTCATGTGTTCTCATATGTGTGTTTGTAAGTAGATGAGGAGACTTTTGTTTTTGTGTGTTGGGTGTCCTTTTTAAATTTGTGGTTCAGTTTATCCATAGTGCTTGTGTCATATCCATTCTCTACTGCTACTTGTCTGATTGTAATTCATTCTTGTAGTCTCTCTCTCTCTCTCTCTCTCTCTCTCTCTCTCTCTCTCTCTCTCACACACACACACACACACACACACACACACACTCACACACACACACACAAAGATGCACAGACACCTCTGAAAGATTCAAAACAACCGCCAGGAACACCTTCAACTGTTCCATCATCAGCCATCTTGCTTTTACACCTTCAATTGTTCCACTGTCCGCCATATAGTGTTTGACAGTGATGAAGATAAAGAAAAACAAACATAATGTAAATAGACATACACACACACACACACACACACACACACACACACACACACACACATATATATATATATATATATATATATATATATATATATATATATATATATAAATTAATTTCAGGCATAGAAATAACAATTTTCAAATAGTAATTTTGGCTTAAACAAGTTATCTACTTTAAATTGTAAGTGGTTGCAAACGACAAACTGTGGAAGAAAACAGTCACTGTAGAAACCTAATACATCAGAAAAACCACACCATGTGGTAAAAAGGTATGAATTCATAATTTTATGTGTTTTTTTAAATATCTGTAATTACAATTTAGAAACTAATAGTTACATGTGTACAAACAGTAAAGAACATTCTTTATCTTTAACATCCATAAAATAAAAGCCCACTGAAGATGTTGCAACTGCAGTGAAACATGTTTGGGCTAAAAAACAAAATTGTATTTTGCTAAAGGCCCACCCTGTTCACAAGCATATGTATTGTTAAAGCAAACACGGAAAAAACAGCTTCAACCCCAAGATGATTCTTTAGAGCAAACAATTCCTCGCAAAAAGTGTGTGACATTGCATTTCGTATCACTGGACAAATTCAGCCTCACCATGTTCGTTTTCTCTGTGCCCATGAAACATATTATGGCACTATCTGCAGCTGCACCTTAAAGGACAGCCAGTTTCACGATAAGCTACATGACGTTTCGCATTCGGTTGTATGCCATCGTCACATTCCATCAGTTATCATCGCCCATTTACACCAATATGGTTCTATATGCTTTCTTTAGGAGTCGATACCTAGCTGAAAGTCCTACATGGTTTGTAACTCCCAAGAAGATCACCTTCGATCTTGATGATGCGAACCTTTGTGATCACTGTGGCGTGCTAGGTTTCATTGGGTGTTCATGGTGCTAGTTAATAGTTTGTTTTGAAGATTTCTTGAATAACGACGATGTCCATTTTCATTTTGTGAAGTGTAATACATACATCCCATGGAAAGTTGATGTCTGCACCTCCCGCACGTTCATTGCCTGTCGCCCCTCCTGATGCACGCGGTGAGCCATAAGAGCTGCTATTTTTACTGTCACAATTGTTAACACAACACTTTCAAAATAGTCTTACCAAAGATTGAAGCCGGTCGGTGTGGCCGTGCGGTTAAAGGCGCTTCAGTCTGGAACCGCGTGACCGCTACGGTCGCAGGTTCGACTCCTGCCTCGGGCATGGATGTGTGTGATGTCCTTAGGTTAGTTAGGTTTAATTAGTTCTAAGTTCTAGGCGACTGATGACCTCAGAAGTTAAGTCGCATAGTGCTCAGAGCCATTTGAACCAAAGATTGAACTTGCGACTTCTCACTCAAGGAATTTCTTGTAAGTAATTTACTTTGCAGAATCAGTCCCAGAGGACCACACATAGCTAAAAGGCCTCTCTTACACTGGATTCTGCTTCCTGCCTTATGTCGTCAGTCACCCTCTGTGACGATCGGCAACAAGTCCTGGTGGATTCCACATCTCCACCTTTTCTTTTGTTCCGCTAGTGGTTTTCTACAACTGGAAGTAAAATCCACTGATTTCAAAGTCCATCAGTGTTTATCCATCACAGTGACATGCCTTTATCATATTTGCCGTTCTCTTTTCATCACGCCTACAATTCTTGGTCTATTGTAGATTTCACCCACTCACAATTATGCCGGATTCTCCATTGATCTCGCCTTGTACCGGAACATATTCCTATCGCTAAGCAACTACTTTTTTTAATATTTCAGTATCCATCGAGTACTTTTGTTTGTTTTCTAACTTCAGAATGCTTTATAATTACATGTACTGATATCAGTTTGCCAATCAGTCCCCACAGCGAAGCTACTGATATTGTCTTTATACGGAGATGGTATTTCTGCAGTTTCTTTTATTCTGTCATGCCAAGTATAAGGTATAATAGGCTGTATTCATCTACAGAACGTCCTGTACTGCAATCGCAGCATATTCTATGGAGGTTTAAATTGCTCAAAGACTGATTAATAGTTATATAGGGCCACAAAGAGCTGTAACGTGTCCACTTCATCAGTGATTATAGGACGCTGTAGCTGACAGTTTATTGCCAAAATACCGAAAGTGCTTTAGATTAACCTTCATGCCTAAGACAGATATTAAAAACAGTTTGATATAAAGTTAGTGTCCTGCTGGATCCGCTTGCGTATGGTTGCATGATATTTTGAGCCAGCAGTAAAACCTCCCCTGCGCAAAATACGTGAGTGGAACGAGGAAAAGCCGTAATAAGTAGCACAGTGGGACGTACCCTCTGCCATGCGCTTCACAGTGGTTGGCAAGATGCAGATGTGCACGTAGGTATGCTTACCTTGCAACAGCACTGCTCAAAACTTCGGATATCGTAACATGAAATACAAGTCGAAAACCGCACCCACATCGCACGAAAATATCAAACAAGCTGATCGCGTCAGCTTCGCCAAATCGCGCCTTGCGCGATGCTCTACACGTGTGGCCTCACGTAGGACATTTCACCCACTGGCGACCATCTGACATTTTCGTGCGGTCGCAGCGTCGCTTTCGCAACAATTTCCTCGCGTAGGACGAGGCCTAAGATCTTCCGTGGCTGGGAAAAGTCCCAGAAGTAGCTGGTTCACTGGCCATATTTTGCGGCAATATTTGGACGCAATAGCGTAGACATCAACACTGCTGCAATGTGGCTACAATTCATGGCATTATAGCTGTATGATCCGACAATATTGCTGATTATCCAGGCTGTTGCAGGTAGTAGTCTACGTATTGCCGAGATGTTGTCGGTGTTGTCCACCAAGGATGGAGAATATTTCGTGTAGTCATATATGCACCTGTCCTTATTTGTATATGCTTCCATCTCACTCTCACTAGGGCAACCCGCCATACGGCTCTCTGTGATACAGCTGAAACTTGGCATGGTGGAGGAAGAGTGAAAATGAAGAGACTCCTATCTTGGCTTACGTGTCAACAATAGTTTCCGAGGAAATTATGTTCAAAGTTTCGAACTACTTCACCAGTATCCTCATGACTTGGGATAGCAGGGATTCGGTGATCCCGTGATCTCGGGGTAGTGTGTTTGACTGTTCAAGGTTCAAACGCACCCACTGATTTTGGAACGTTGGAAAAAAAGTGGATAGGAGCACAGCTTCGAATTTCTATGTCCCGTGTTCAAATCTAGTAATCTTCTCTCTCGTTTTTTGTCGACGAAGTATGTGACATTAACATTTTTCGTGACGTGAAGTATAGTGGAATTACTGATAAAAAAGTAAACAAACGCCGTCTGAATAATTTCTTTTATACCGAGTATTGATTTCAATCTGATCGGAGATCATCTACAGATCTGGCGCCGAAAAGTGGAATAGTTGATAAACCGGACTTCGGGGCGCGAGACAAGTGTGATCTGCAGCGCAGGCTGAAATCTGTAGCCGGTAATAAAAGAAATGATCCACACAGCCTTTATTTTACTACGAAACCGATCACGGTTTCCTACGACGTGGCACCAATTACAAAAGGAACTGAGTATTTCAAATTTTATTAAAATAGATTTTAATATGGAAAATGCTATATAATTAAAGATGATTGGAAAATGAAAACGTATATATTCTAGGATTTCATATTTTGCTTTGATTTTTACTGTTGAGCTATAAGAGAAGCAATGCGTTCCCAGGGTGATATTTGTGTAAAAATCAGGGTCACCACGAGCAATGTGCTAAGTCAGATACATCACAGTCGCATTTATTGTTGTGAATATACGAGGAAAACTCGCTAACGTAGCTAAATATCTCGCGATATGGTAATAATTTAGCGACAAACACTGCATATCAAAACATTTACTCAAAAGTTACAGCTTGCAACTGATTGTGAATCAATCATCTCTTTTAATTGCATCTGATTTCCCTTTCCCGTGCGATGAAAATAAGGCACCTCTGTTATCGCAACACGCCATTCTTCACCTATCACTAAAAGTACACGTCGCAGGATTAACATAAATGCATACATGTTGGTGGAATTACTTTTAATGTAAACTTCGGTACTCTGATTTCATCGGCAAACAGCCCATCGTATAAGGAACAATGATGTTTCCCAACTCACGAGTCAATAATGTAGACAACCGGCTTAATTTCTGCGTAATTTCGCAAAGCTTTTAACAAACACTAATTATAGTTTTCTTTGCCACGTTTCCCGATTTTGTGTCTGTTGCGGTTAACATTCTGTTGCCGTTCCGTTAGTTGGTTCAAATGTCGTTGGAGTCGACGACCAGATTTCCCTCTGACTTGCAAGATACAAGCAAATATTGTTGGTAGCAGTGTTTTGGAAAGTTTTAATCCGTGCCCATTGTGATGATAAAAACCATTTTTAATAATATTTGAAATGTATGTTTCTTTTGTCAGTAATTCGATTGTATTTCAAGTTGTCACAAAAAATATTGGTACCACATGCTTCCGAGACAACAAAAGAGAAGAAAGAAACACCGTAAGATTTGATTTGAACACGGGCGCAAATACTCGATGCTGTGCTCCCAGCTACCGTGCTACCAACTCACTTGCATAGACAGTGCACGAGAGGGTTGACCAAGTGGCATCGAAACTGTGGCCGTCGTTTGCTCGGGAACTATTCAGTGTTGGCCCCTAAGCAAAAACAGGTGTCCCTTTATTTTCGCCCTTCTTTCGCGCTGTCAAGTTCCCACTGCATCAGAGAGCAACCTATGGCGGATTGCCCTTGTCAGTCTTGTTCCCTCTTTATCACTCCAATAGAGCTGCGGGTCCAAGTTACTGAGAAAAAATAGTGTCGTTTCACTTCAGGTGGAAATGTGGTGCACGTATGCGAAGGCACTCCATTTGTTTGGTGTACTCGTATACAGGAAGGCAGACGTGGACAAAGGGGACAGTATATAAATATGATACATACATGTACGACCAGAACTATGGAACACAGAAAATAATACACTGGTGTCAAAAATTAAAGCAAAAAACAGACACTTTGCAAGTTTGCGTTTATTTTGACACAAAACAGTATAAAAAGTTGATAGCAAAGTAGAAACAACGTAAAGAAAACAGAACGTAAGCAAATGCACCATGCATGTTCTTCGTTTTTTCCAGTTTAACAGATTTACACACACATTCCAACAAATGGTTAATGCGCTCGCTATTGGGTGGCAACAATACAGGCCTGGCAAGGACGGAGCATGCTGTGAATAACGTCATCAATATCGTGTTGGAGCAATAACGCCCAGTCTTCCTGCGGAGCTGATCGCAAGTGTTGGAGAGTGGATGGTGGTTGTTGACGTTATGCGACCCGTCTCGCTAGTGCATCTTAGATGTGCTCTATGGGATTCAAACAGGGTGAGCGAGCAGGCCACGCCGTGCGTGTTTCCAAGAAAACATCAACCACTCGTGCTCTGAGAGGTCGAGCATTGAACAGTAAAATTACTACTGGTTCACCAAAGGTTATTAATCACAATTAATACACAACTTGATGACGGAAGCACCCATCATATGAGCACCAACGATTTGCCCACTTTTGAATTCACTTACCTTCGGCGTCATACAGTCATAACTACAAAGAACACTGTTCTGACCACGATTGACACTTCAAACGTGTTGACGCCATTGCACAGGTGTCGTTCGTGGTCAGATACAACAGCACAGCCTGCAGGTTTGGTTGACTTTTTTACTTGAATCATGATTTTGCAAAACGTCTTGAGTCGATACTTAGAGGTAATATTTCAGAAACACCAAAAAACTCTTATCTTGATTTGCAATGTGGTAGGGAGCTGTTGTTGACAGGAAGGATACTGGATCACAGATTTATTAAAAACATAAACAAATTTATTAAAACGCAGAAAATGATGCAAGACAATCTGCGCATCTACCCCACAGAACTGATTAAATTATTTCGAGCGACAAAGCAGCTGGTATATATTACATAGCTTTCAGAAATGACTGAATGAAACAAAAAAATTTTTTGAGAACATTAATTTTTTAAAGAAATTGATAGTTGCTCAGCACAAAGGTCTAATCCGATCACAAGTCTATAAAATTAACCTGCATTTTTCACATTACAAATTGCAAAAACATATTGAAAATACCTAACAGCCATCTAACATCTCGTGAATGTTTGCAGATAATCAGTAGGTAGACCACAGGTTCCAAGCGAGCAGAATAGGCTGACAACATTAAATTCAAAGTACGACACCAGTAGGAGTTGCAGAGCCAAGCAACTTCTTTTCTTCACTCAAGTGCAGATGGCGATCGCAGCTAGAGAGGTATACATTCTCAGTAAAGACCTTTATCGTATCCACGCCTCTTTAGCTGGATCCACAATATAAACAACAGATACATCAAGCTGTCTTGTAACATATGAACCATTAATTAACAATTTGTATTCACAACACAAATAGACACCGTAAATACACTTGGAAAAGGTGATCGTTGCGCTAGAAGTACCTAATTCCAGAAGAAACAAGAAATTTTAAGTACAGGTGTGGCTAAACTTAGTCAAGCAGCTCGAGCACCACTAGTTTAGTCACACATTCACAGAAATGTAACGTAAGTGAGATCATTTGAAGTCTTCATGATTGAAGATGTCTTAATATCACGATCGGTAACCAAGATGGAGAGTTAGAATAGCCACTGGGCGACGTAACATCGTAATGCACGCTGTAATCGGACGCTCACCGTAACTTTCTGCAGATCTGAGCGTAAGTTGAGAACCGCCGACCAAGGGTTGCCATCAAATAGTTGTAATGACGAGTTTGCTATGAGTCAGGAACCAACGGATGCTGTTCACCAGATGCTCCTGCACACGGTTCTTGAAGCTGGCAAACTGGCAAGTAGAAACCCAATAGGAACACAACAGGGCACCACAGTGGGCACAAGGTTATCGCAGATACAGATGCCGAGAACAAGCAGAGTTCCCACACAAACTATCATTTAAAAAACGTGACCTTATGCTAAATGAAAAGCACCAGTTTGCTTTTGTTCTACAATATTACTCTTATTGTTAACCGGTTTTCGGCTTACATGTCCATCTTCAGACATTTACTGTGTATTATCACCAAAGAAGTTAAATGTTAGCACACAACATTGGAAGAGAAGTAACACATCTAGACTGATGTAGAAACATACAGTAAGTAACATCTTTGCAATAAAAAAGTAAAAACTGAACTGTACATGAATAACAATGGAGTAGACAGGAAAACCTTTAGCACAAAATAGGAATAGCATGCCTACATAACAGTTTCTATTAATAAACAAAACTAATAAAATAAAACAAAATTAGTACTAGACAAGGCTTCATCAGGAGGTATGAAACATGGAGAGTGAAACACAACAAATTAAAAGAAGAGACTGCTATCAACGTAAATACAGAATACATAAGGAACTTAAGCAATATCAATATGATAAACAGAAATAAATAAATGCAGGAAAATGGAGGCGTTTGAGGGAACCTACAGTCTAAGAGTGTGGTGGTTCTGCATTTTAACATTAACATTACAATCAAAGCAGTGGCTGTGTAACAGTTTTCATTAAATAAATGAGCAAAGTAAAATATGAACAGTATTTGATGAGACAACTACAAGGGGTGCTAAACATGGACAGTAATACAAGTACCAGTTAAAAGAAAGCCTTAACTACTGAAACTACAGTCTATGTGGAATACAAAGACAACTTCAAGAAAACAGAACAACTTAATGAATACATGAAAATGGGAACATGTAGGAAGAGAGAGTGTCGGAACTAATGAACGACAAAGATGATTATATGAAGTTTTGGAGAGGGGAAGTGTTGAGCAGTGTCTGGTCATTTAGGATGAGATCTGGACTGTGAGCAAGATGTTTGTTAATTTCAAGGGCTTCAAGCAGGTTGAGTTTATGGCCTTTGGTTGCTAAGTGAGGTACATGGGACACTGGCTGGCAGTTGTGACCGTCACTCAGTACATGCTCAGCAAATGCAGAGTCTGACCTTTTAATTTGTTTACTAGGTCCACAGAGTTTGAAATACCATGCTTCGGTTTGAATTTAGTCTTGCTCTTAATTAGGACATCTAGTTTACTGGCTAGTTTGTAAGATGGAGCAGTGAACGATGGTACAGCTGGACGAATAGGAACATCTTGTTTATACAGTTTAGGAAGCCCATACATTTTGAAGCAAAATTGTTAACCAATATCAACCCAGTGCCTCGGGTTAACAATAAAAGTAATATTGTAGAAAAAAAGCAAACTGGTGCTTTTCATTTATTATATTGTTGTTCTACCAAGAACCGATGGAAGATTCTGTTAATGTGATCTTATGCCTTTTTATGTTCAATTGTTATTTTCAAAATTACAACTTCAGTTTTTTTTTCAAATTAACTTCCGCTGTGGTTCTTAGGGAACACAATTCTGATATCTAGACACATATTATGAATTTTTTGCGTTGAAAAACACATTCAGAATACACAGAAACGTAAACCTTCAAGGGAAAGAAACATAAAGGAAAATCTTTGCGAAATGAAACTTCAATTTCCATTGTTTATCTATTCACCAAGCTAAACTTCTTTTACAAAATGTTTTCGATTCATTATTGTTTTGAATGAACTCGAGCATTTTGCGCATATCTTTAATTTTGTTTTTATTGATTGGACACGCATCATTTGCAGAAGAAAATCTGGTTGGTAGTTAAGAATATATGGATACGTTGGTTCCAGGATGAAAAAATGTTGATTTAATGGTTTCGCCTTAATCATCGTGATCTGTTTTGCAGAGAAGCATATTTCCATAAAATTTAAAACAGTTAACGATACTTTTTTATCCCAAGGAATTTCCTTAACGAAGTTTCGTTTGTAATAATATGGTCACCAGTTATTGTAGTCACAAAAATCGTCACTTTCAGCTTTCTTTAGCACCAGAGCTAACTATGGGTTCACACACGTCCTTCATTGCGTAGAGTCTGTCCATAAGCCTCAGTCTATTTTTTGTTACTGCAAAGCCCTAACTGGTGGCAGAAAGGAGTGTTCTCTGACAGGGAAAAGAAGTCGGATGCTCGACAAACGCCTCTAAGTACTTACAGTCATTAAAAACCTAATGAGAATGTTGTTCTTATTCTGGCCTGAACATCTATCATACAACAATTAAAATTCTTTAACACTAAATGAAAGACAGGTATTGTAATAATAGAGGAGAAAACTGTGTATCTGACAAGCAAAACAACTCAAGTCATGGACTAAGGCTGTTCTGTTACTTGAAATAATGTACAGACGATGCTGACTAAAGTCATGTTGTTATTAAACGATGCGAGTTGGGCATGTGGACACTGCTGTACTCATAACTCAAAATAATGAACGTGTGAACTTCAGTCGTTTTGTAAATTCACCATTCGTTTATATTCAAGCATACAATTCTCGCAGTGTTTCCCTACTTTTGTTTAAAACACGTACATCACTCCGTTCACATTTTGTTAGTAGCAACTTACAGAGCTCATCTTTAGAAAAAAGTGTTAGTTCAATTTAGTATAAGATCAACAGGCATAAGATTAGTCACTCCCAGGAGATATCACTCCTAGTACCGTGTGGAACCTTATCCAGCCTTAATAATGGCCTAAATTTGGCGAGGTTGATGGTCCACAGGTTTTTTTCAGGTATGGCACACCTAGCGGGAACCATTCATTGGTCAGAATGAGATTTTCACTCTGCAGCGGAGTGTGCGCTGATATGAAACTTCCTGGCAGATTAAAACTCTGTGCCGGATCGAGACGCGAACTCGGGACCTTTGCATTTCGCGGGCTAGTGCTCTACCAACTGAGCTACCCAAGCACGACTCACGCCCCGTCCTCACAGCTTTATTTCCGCCAGTACCTCGTCTCCTACCTTCCAAACTTTACAGAAGCTCTCCTCCGAAGGCAAAGGTCCCGAGTCTCAGTCCGGCACACAGTTTTAATCTGCCAGGAAGTTTCATATCGGCGCACACTCCGCTGCAGAGTGAAAATCTCATTCTGGAAACATCCCCCAGGATGTGGCTAAGCCATGTCTCCGCAATGTCTTTTCTTTCAGGAGTGCTCGTCCTGCAAGGTTCGCAGGAGAGCTTCTGTAAAGTTTGGAAGGTAGGAGACGAGGTACTGGTGGTAACAAAGCCGTTAGGACGGGGCGTGAGTGGTGCTTGGGTACGTCAGCTGGTAGAGCACTTGCCGCGAAAGGCAAAGGTCCCGACTTCGAGTCTCGGTCCGGTACATAGTTTTAATCTGCCAGGAAGTTTCATTCATTGGCCATTTTATTCCCTAGATTTGCAAAATTGCGCGGATGTTAATTACTACACTTTGCTGCTCTTCCGAATAGTCCCAGGCATCTTTTTATGATGGTAAGATCAGGTGATTTGGAGAACCAATCCTGCTGCGACAGGGTGCTCGGAACGTGTGCTTTAACTCCTGTGATTTATACTGTTATTATTTCGGTAGACGGGAGTGCACGCATCACACTCAACATGGAGGTGTAGAAGAAAGGGCTAAACGTGATCAATGAGAATGTTGAAGAAATCATTCTGGCTTATGTTCACGGTAACCTGAGTGAGGGGCCGACCCCAAAACATCACAGAACCACCTCTGGACTAAACTAAACCCTGCAAATCAAGCAGCGTACGGTCCCTTCAATCGATGCTTCGCATCACTTGAAAATACGCAAAATGACGATTCTATGGACCACATTTCACTTCTCTAGTTGGTTATTGTTCTTTTTCTGTGTTATTTGGTCGAATGAAGACGAGCATATTTATACGCCTCTCTCACCAATGATCTATTTCTCTTGCAAGCTACCTGACTCTCCATGTCCACTGTATGCAGTTGCCCTTGAAGTGTCTGCTCAGAAAGGGATTGTGATGGACATAAATTCACTGACGGCAACAATTTCTGAAGGATGCGAAGAGGTTTCTCTTGGTTAGTAACTTTCTATAATGAACGTTCCGCAGCCGTGTTACGTGGTTACGAGTAGTACATTATCAGCATGTTTGGCCATTTATAAGGCAGATAATGACTGCTATCGTGGTGATGTAGGCATGGTTACGTACATGAGCGTAAGTGCATTTCAGACATTCAAGGATTTCTACGTTTTCTAGGTCAACATATTTTTAATCATCAGAAATATTTTATTCTTGACAGACGTAGACGTAGACTACACAGTATGCAAATAATCACACTTTTAAACTACAGTGAATACGACATTTTCATCGATTTGCACACGTTTATTCGTATACAGGGTGTTACAAAAAGGTACGGCCAAACTTTCAGGAAACATTCCTCACACACAAATAAAGAAAATATGTTATGTGGACATGTGTCCGGAAACGCTTACTTTCCGTGTTAGAGCACATTTTAGTTTCGTCAGTATGTACTGTACTTCCTCGATTCACCGCCAGTTGGCCCAATTGAAGGAAGGTAATGTTGACTTCGGTGCTTGTGTTGACATGCGACTCATTGCTCTACAGTACTAGCATCAAGCACATCAGTACGTAGCATCAACAGGTTACTGTTCATCACGAACGTGGTTTTGCAATCAATGCAATGTTTACAAATGCGGAGTTGGCAGATGCCCATTTGATGTATGGATTGGCACGGGGCAATAACCGTGGCGCGGTACGTTTGTATCGAGACAGATTTCCAGAACGAAGGTGTCCCGACAGGAAGACGTTCGAAGCAATTGATCGGCGTCTTAGGGAGCACGGAACATTCCAGCCTATGACTCGCGACTGGGGAGGACCTAGAACGACGAGGACACCTGTAATGGACGAGGCAATTCTTCGTGCAGCTGACGATAACCCTAATGTCAGCGTCAGAGAAGTTGCTGCTGTACAAGGTAACGTTGACCACGTCACTGGAGAGTGCTACGGGAGAACCAGTTGTTTCCGTACCATGTACAGCGTGTGCAGGCACTATCAGCAGCTGATTGGCCTCCACGGGTACACTTCCGTGAATGGTTCATCCAACAATGTGTCAATCCTCATTTCAGTGCAAATGATCTCTTTACGGATGAGGCTTCATTCCAACGTGATCAAATTGTAAATTTTCGCAATCAACATGTGTGGGCTGACGAGAATTCGCACGCAATTGTGCAATCACGTCATCAACACAGATTTTCTGTGAACGTTTGGGCAGGCATTGTTGGTGATGTCTTGATTGGGCCCCCTGTTCTTCCAACTACGCTCAATGGAGCACGTTATCATGATTTCATACGGGATACTCTACCTGTGCTGCTAGAACATGTGCCTTTACAAGTACGACACAACAAGTGGTTCATGCACGATGGAGCTCCTGCACATTTCAGTCGAAGTGTTCGTACGCTTCTCAACAGATTCGGTGACCGATGGGTTGTTAGAGGCGGACCAATTCCATGGCCTCCACGCTCTCCTGACCTCAACCCTCTTGACTTTCATTTATGGGGGCATTTGAAAGCTCTTGTCTACGCTTAAAGGCGCTACAGTCTGGAACCGCGCGACCGCTACGGTCGCAGGTTCGAATCCTGCCTCGGGCATGGATGTGTGTGATGTCCTTAGGTTAGTTAGGTTTAATTAGTTCTAAGTTCTAGGGGACTGATCACCTTAGCAGTTAAGTCCCATAGTGCTCAGAGCCATTTGAACCATTTTGTCTACGCAACCCCGGTACTAAATGTAGAGACTCTTCGTGCTCGTATTGTGGACGGCTGTGATACAATACGCCATTCTCCAGGGCTGCATCAGCGCACCAGGGATTCCATGCGACGGAGGGTGGATGCATGTTCCCTCGCTAACGGAGGACATTTTGAACATTTCCTGTAACAAAGTGTTTGAGGTCACGCTGATACGTTCTGTTGCTGTGTGTTTCCATACCATGATTAATATGATTTGAAGAGAAGTAATAAAATGAGCTCTATCATGGAAAGTAAGCGTTTCCGGACACATGTCCACATAACATATTTTCTTTCTTTGTGTGTGAGGAATGTTTCCTGAAAGTTTGGCCGTACCTTTTTGTAACACTCTGTATACCAGATGTCAGTGATCATGGGCTATATGCCCGAAAACTGACGTGTCAAATAAATTTCAAGTGCAATTAACTGTGTACAACAAGATGTGCTTTAACAGACAGAGATTGTTTCATCCTCTCATAGGTCCGCCTAATAAAATTGTGGGGACGTACAATGCCTGGAAGTCAGCCGGAGAAATTTGCTGGCCGGCTGCGGTGGTCTAGCGGTTCTAGGTGCGCAGTCCGGAACCGCGCGACTGCTACGGTCGCAGGTTCGAATTCTGCCTCGGGCATGAATGTGTGTGACGTCCTTAGGTTAGTTAGGTTTAAGTAGTTCTAAGTTCTAGGGGACTGATGACCACAGATGTTAAGTCCCATAGTGCTCAGAACCATTTGAACCATTTGAAATTTGCTGCTGGCCGCATCACATCTTAGATGACACTCAAGAGTCTGAACGAACATATAACAGTGGTGACAGACATCGGAGGGAGAATGTGTGAACAGCAAAACACACAACAAGAAGCAAGCACCATGTTTACTCTCTACTTAATGCGGTATCTGTACTCCTTACTCAAAAGATAACGAGAAACTATTCAGACAGTAAAGTTTTGAGACTGGGCCATCTTGATTTTATCGACTTTTTAATGTATTTTTGATCTCGTTTCCGGATTGTATTTAGATCTTATCTCTTTGATTACAAAATTTATGCTTGTTGATCAACTTTGCTTGATTAATTATGTATTTCCTTACGAAACGGCATTGTTTTGCAATCTAACGTTCTAGACACAGGGATACTAATGTTTCTATGACTTTCACATTCGTGTTGACACATATTACCTAATGTCATTTTCTCCCTGGAACATCTTGTATGTTGTAGTACCATCAGTTGCAAAACGCAGACATACGAATTTTCAGAATACAGGATTCGTGGTTTGTTGTACATATTTGTCCAAAAGGCGTTCTTATGAGCAGATAAAATAGTCCAATAAGCAAATGAATATTTTATCTATTTATCATAAGGTATCTGAAAGCTATCCATGATGTATTTTAGGCACATCGACGTCAATTTGTACTGCAGTCTTCCGATTGGAGTGATTTTCCGTTTCCCACGAATAATTTTGGTTTCTAGCCAATGTCAATGTATCAGCTGTTATGGAGGCATTTAATATACAAATCATCTAAGTTCTCTTAGATACCACCATGCAAACAAGTACGGCTAAACTTCAGCTGTGTTTCTATCAACGTAAGATCGATTTGGTGCTTTTCAACCACTGGAGCGACGCAATAAAACTACTGCACAAGAGATATATTGTGCAAGGGAGGAAGGAGAGCTGTACCAATAAATTCCAAACCCCCAGTGATAAATATCACTCGACAACACATGTGTACGGTGCAGTATACTATAAGAAAGAAATAGCGGAACAGACAAATGAGAAATCTGTGCCTAGATGACTACCCAGTAATTAACGAGGAGTTGCTGACGCCTACTACACCAGGGAAATGTTTATGTAAGAGCACTCGCAGGATCTAAAACTGATGCTAGGGTGAAATAATAATGCAGAAGAAATACAGCCCGTCGCATGCAGAAGAACTGAGGTAAATTGAAAATTTACGGTAATCAGCATGCAAATGGCCCAACACTTTGCGGCAAAATGTTTTGAATTGAAAACTCATGGAAATTAATATGCATACTGCACCAAACCTGGCGCTAAAATGTGGTAAAGCAAATTAATTGAAGGATTAAAACATTGAAACTTCTACGTTCATTATTATGTATTTGATATGAGCGTAAATCTCAGAGCCAATTAGACCTGACATAGACACGATTCAGTAACTGGGCACGTAAGGTAGGTAATGGAGTATCTCATTTCACGACAGAATCACTTTTGCATGAAGACGTGTCTGGCAGGTGTAGCGTCGACACGGCGCGTTGATCACCCCTCGCTCGTTTGTGTGGTAGCGGTTTGGCAGCATGCAGCTTTCATCTTGCAAGTACTGCGCCCTGGCCGACTTAACTCGTTCCTGCATCCACGCCGGCTCATTCACATACAGGGTGAAAAGTATTTAAACCGACAAACTCTGGGAGGTTGTAGGGGACATCAAAACAAATATTTTTCCCCAATGTCATTTTTTCCTATGAGGATTATTTAAACGGGTGGAGGCCGTATTATGCTCTTCAGTTGTTAGAGGCCGTATTACGATACTCAGTTGTTAGAGGGCGTATTACGCTCTTCATTTGTAGGCAACTGCTCTCCACCAGTGTAGTAGTGCATTGTCTTTGTTTACTAATGGAGCGATACACCTGGAGTGAGTACACTGATATGGTTGGTGCGTACTACATCCTAATCGTCGTATCCCGCATCATACGACCTTTGCTGCTGTGTACCAACGTCTGCATTAGACCGGGTCATTTAGCAGATTACCGGCACATTTCAGTCGTCCTGGACCGACGGTTCCCAGAAACGTGGATTGGCATAGGTGGTCCTGTACCATGGCCTGCTCGATCCCCAGACATGTCCCCTCTGGACTTTTTTATGTGGGGAGAGATGCGCAACCTTGTTTACGCAACTCCTATTGCATCAGAAGAGGATCTGGTTGGCTGGATAGTAGCAGCAGCAGGAACAATTCAGGATACTCCTGTGGTTTTTGCCCGTGTCAGACCGAACATGATCCGACGGTGTAACCTTTGTTTACGTGTCATTGGATGCATTATTGAAAATCTACTGTAATTGAAATTGGGTTGTGTTAATGCGCTGTCTCTTGGTCATAAAAAAATCGAAAAGTGTTTGTTGGTTTAATTAATTTGCCGCCAGAGAAATCTTCCTCTACCGGTTTAAATACTCCTCATAGGAAAAAATGACATCAGGGAAAAATATTTGTCTTGATGTCCCCTACAACCTCCCAGAGTTTGTCGGTTTTTAAAACTTTTCACCCTGTATAGTGTGCTTAGTGGCCGACGCGGCGTTCCTGGGCGCGCGGTCTTCGCGACCGTTGTCAGCGGTGGTTATGCAGTAGAAGTGGTGTTATCACAATTTTTGGAAACAGATAAGACAAGGAAGTGCAATCAAATTTTTCCGTTCCACATGAAGTGAAAATCAATGTTCCAAAAGTTGACGATAAACAGTGGAATCAAAACAGGAATCTCACTAAAAATCTGAAGACTGTCTCGACAATAGGTTGACATGCCTCCAAAGCGCAAAGTCACTGTCTCCTCTGATCCTTCTGACTCTGCAGCGGTTACTCACGAATTACTTGCTGTCTCTTCACTGTCCGCGTGCCTCAATATTCACTGCATGAATTCATCATGGCAGCACCTATTTTGCAGTTTTGTTACTCGTCTCCCTTACTCTGTGCTACAGGGCACTGTACTTTATGGTTTCGTCATTAGTGGGGCCAGTTAACAATTCCACCCAATGACTGACGCAGCGGAATCAAGCATTCCAATAGCTGTGTAGGGTGAAAATTTCTGAGCTTATGATGGGTGGCATGAACCATGGTACACTTCAGGTGTTCCATGTTGTGGTGCTTCATACTGCGGTCTCCGTTTCCCTAGAGTATAGCTTCAAATTTTTGTCTACATTCCTGAGTTGACAAAAAACGAGTTGAACATAGACTCTCCTGTACAGCGAATATCTGTGTTTAGTCTCATATACATGCTTTGGTGATATAGTTTTTGAACCTCTGTCGGTCAATATAGTTTATGAGACATAGTTCTAACGCTTTCATCAGTCTCTACAGTAGAGTTTGGTAGCGCGTGTCGACCGTAGTTCATTCGTTTGTTTTGAAAGTTAGTGATCGTTCGTTGGCATTAGTCAGTCAGGCAGCACCCGCGGACCAAGACAGAGCAGCGACAGGGAAGTAATCGATTTTGTGACATTATGAGTTCCTAACCAGAAGCGAATCATATAATTTCAAATGGTTCAAATGGCTCTAAACACTATAAAACTTAACATCTGAGGCCATCAGTCCCCTAGACTTAGAAGTACGTAAACCTAACTAACATAAGGACATCACACATCCATGCCCGAGGCAGGATTCGAATCTGCGACCGTAGCAGCAGCGCGGTTCCGGACTTAAGCGCCTAGAACCGCTCGGCCACAAGGACCGGCCATATAATTTCATCGGTGTGCTTTAGTAGTTTATTTTTCTAATTTCTGCGCGTTAATTTAATATTAAATAGTTCCAGCGTTTTCGTTTGTATCTGAAAGTAAACTGATTTTACTTGTTTGTAACCAGGAGCGAAATATATAGATTCATCTGTGTGCTTTGGTAATTTAGTTTCTGAGTCTCCGCGTGTTAATCTAATGTATTAGACACGGTTCTTGCGTTATCGTCAGTGTCTAAGTATGTTTACGAAGAATTTGCCGACAGTCCTTTGTGCTGTGATTGCTGTGTGGGGATGCAACCCCAGCTGGTGACATTTCGCTCTCGGCTCCAGGCTGTATTAGCTTCAGTTACACATATTGAGGCTGCAATGGATGGCCATCACAGTTGTGGGCTGACCGTGGGTATCCAACGGAGATCCAGCACGACCCATGAGTCCGCTGATTGGTGCGCACCAGTGGCCAGCCCAGTTACTACTCGCACTGAGGTTGACCCCTCATCCGTGGTCGAGTGTGCGAAGAGTGCCCGGAGGGACTGAACGTAAGGCCCCGTGGTTAGTCTCACAAAGATTTTCCAGGTCCTGCCAGTAGCTGACACTGCCCCTCAGCCTGTCTTGTTTCACGGGAAAACTCTCGGCCTGCAAGTTCCGGGTAGTCACCAGGGCGGGATTATAGGTAGTTGGGAGCTACAATGTCAGGCGCGTTGTGGGGTCTCTTAGGGGCATGGCTGCCGAGAAGGGGAAGAAAGCCACTGCGCTCCTCCATGTATACTCCGGGTGGAGTCATTCCAGACCTACAACGAGTCCTTCCGGACGCCATGAAGAGCATAGGGTGCAGCCAAGTGCAGGTGGTGGCTCACGTCGGTACAAATGATGAGTGTCGCCTTGGACCGCAATAGTTCTCTTTGGTTTCGAGCTGCTATCAGAAGTGGTAAAGCCTGACAGCCTTGCTTGCGAGTTAAAAGCAGAGAGAGAGAAGCACAAATAGGGCTCCAGTCTCAAAGGGTGCAGATCGAACACGGGAAGAATACAGATTGTAATGTAGTTGCAGTAATTTGTTCTGAAAGCGATGCTGATATTCAAAACCATAAAAGTGGGTGAAAAGCTGTGAGCTATCTGAGGAAGTTAACCTTGCATTACTGCGCAACTGTTTCGCCAGGTATCCAGTCTAGCTTACCAAATTCCCAACCAGACTAACATTAATTATAATCTTTTAGTACTCATCTTACGATAACCGGTGATATATATATAAAAAGACAATTTAAATAAAAAGAAGTAAATCAGTTTATATTTGGACATTTATTTTAACATTGATCATTGTTCTGTTAAAATTTCAGCATACCAACTTGATTCATAAACTAAACTGGTGCCTTATTTAGGATTGTGAAAATGTGAGTTTGTAATCTTACGGAACACATCAAATAGGGAGCCAAGATTGGGAGACTGCATACAACACTGCATTCATAAAATAACACATGAAGAACGTTGAAACATATGCAAGAGGAAATTAACCACAACCAACCGATTAAATTTTCACCCAAAGAAGTTACGTTCGTAGCGCAATCCTGTCCGTCATGTAATTACCACACACTGGTATACTAAATTCATACTAACTCTCTGTAAAATCTTCCCGAAAAGAATAGCTGAGGGCTACTTTGATGGTTACACCACATGCTTCACGTGGTCAACTTGGTTTACACAAACAGTGTAACTCCACAATAATTTTGATAATTAAAATAAATTAGATCCAAAAGCAATTTACAAAAGAAAAACCTCAAACTGGTTACTATCGTCTTACTATTAACCTGATGGGTCAAACAATTGTATAAGCACGTGGTACTGGTATCACAAAGTACACCCCACGTGGGTTGAACATAAAGAAAAGTTGCTATATTGAAAAATATTGTCAAGATGAGACGTTATAATCTCACGCACATTCGCATTTAAGATTGATGATCTTAGAGTTTCTGATCAACAAGTGGTTCCACTTTACTCACAAAGTAGTGACAAAGCAACTACCGGAAGATATTCTGAACTTCACACGCAAATTACACTGCGTTGCAATTTAAGATAACATTAGATATTTTAGAGCTAAACCTGAAATAAAGGTGATTAAATTTTCAGTTAGGCTGAACTTAAGAAATCCATTGCCCTACGGACTTAGCAGACACACGCTTAGCCGGAGATCTTACCACTTCAGACGCTCGCCGCGGACAGACTGACCTGGGCCCCCTACTGAGGGTGCTTAACTGATACAAACGGAAGTGACCAGAGAGGCAGCTTCCTATACCAACATGACAAGGGACGGTCAGGACTATACTAAGAATAGAAACCTCTCTGCTTTTAGAAAGCGTAGCTACCTGTTCCGACGTTGGTCCTACTGTTCTCTAGCAGACAGGCTTGTCTGTTACCATCAAGCATGCAACTAGAAATACATTTGCTCATTCATCCTCTCACACAGAAGGGAAGGGGGATGACAGTATCTTATCATATACAGTATATAAAAGAAAGTGGATGTAGGTTCCATATGGACTGTGTGACATGAATTACATATAAACTGTGTTTGAAAGTGTAGTAGTGTAACAGATCGTTCTTGTTTATGTGTAAAAGTAACACGTTCCACTACTCAGTCTCCTCCCAGATAGTCAAAACACCACAGTAACTTTAGAAGAGGAATTTATGCCGTAAATGACAACAGATTTAAGAAATTAACATGAAAGGAGTCCAACAGAGACCTTTCAAGATCTCAGAATCATCGGTATAACAGTTATAAATTGTTGTAGCTGTGTTGGGAAAGTATCAGAACTCCAAATTTTAACAGACGGCACTGACGCTCAAATCGTAGCCTATAGGCACTGGAAGCTGGCTAAAGCCGGAGACAAGTTCAGCCTAAATTTTTGCGAAGGACTTAACGGTATTCAGAAATGATAGGCTGAATACAGTCGGCGGTGGCGCGTTTGTTTGCTAGATGTAGTTTGTCTTGTAGCGAAATTGAAGAAAATAGTTCTTGTGGGTTAGTACAGGTAGAGGTCATTCTTGGCAGCCGATCATTTTACCAACCTCTCAACTCAAATGATACAGTTACTGAACGTTCGAAAGAAAACTTGAGTCTAATTTCAGACACGTATGCGATTCATACAATTACAGTTGGTGGTGATCTCAATTCGCCCTCGATGTCTTAATTGAAAGTAAATACAAAAACATCGAAATTGTGCTAAGCACAGCAACATGTAATTCCGAGATACTAACGAGCATGAAAACGGATACATGGATTAATGAACACAGGGTTGTCATAGCGAGATTGAACACCACAACTCCCAGATACTCCAACAATAAACGAAATGTATATGTATTCTGAAAATCGGATAAAAATTCGCTTGACGCATTCCTGAGAAAAAATCACCACTCCTTCAAAATGAACAATGTAAGTTTAGAGTGGATGTGGCTTGAATACAAACAAATAGTGTCGACAGCAGTTGAGAGATTTATAGCAAAATAACAAACGACGGAGCTGATCCCCCATGGTGCACGAAACAGGCCAGATCACCGTTGCAGAAACAACGAAAAAAGCATGCCAAACTTAAACGAACGCAGAATCACCAAGATTGGCGGTCCTTCACAGGAGCTCGAAATCTAGCGCGGACTTCAATGCGAGATGCTTATAATAGTTTCCACAACGAAACTTTGTCTCGAAACGTGGAAGTAAATCCAAAGAGATTCTGGTCGTATGTAAAGTGTGCTACCGGCAAGACACAGTCAAAGCCTGCTCGGAGCGACAGAACAGGAAGTACTATAGATGACAATCATGCTAAAGAAGAGCCTTCCGAAATTCCTTCATCATAGAAGGCGAAGTAAATATTCCAGAATTCGAATCAAGGACACCTATAACATCAGTAGCTTAGAAGTAGATATCCTCGGAGGAATGAAGCAACTTAAATCAATAAAAGCAAGTCTTTCGGTCCAATTACTCGTAGGTTCCATTCAGAGAACGCTGATGCAAAGCTCTATACTCATTAATCATATACACTGATGAGCCAAAACATTATGACCACTTGCTTAATGGCTTGTTTGCCCGTCTTTGGAACAATATATGTCACTGATTCTGCGTATCAGGGGTCCGATGGTTTGTTGGTAGGTTTGTGGAGGTTTGTGACGTTAGATACCTGCGCACAGGTCGTGTAATTCGCTTAAATAAGGGCCGCTAATTTTCGTACGCTGTGATGACCCAGACGGGTTCCATAGGATTTACATCAGGCGAATTTGGTCTACTAGACATCAACGTGAGTTCACTACAATGCTCCTAAAACTACAGTAGCACGGTTCTGGCTATGAGACGCGGACAATTATACAGCTTGAAAATGACATCGCCGTCGACGAAGACGTCAAGCATGACGGGATGCAAGTGGTTCGAAGCTGTCAGCGTGTCTTAGATTACTACCATAGGCCCCATGCAAGCTTAGGACAATATCTCCCATAGCAAAATATTGCTTCCACCAGCCTGTGTCCGTAGCACTCTGCACATTTCGAGCTGCCGTTCTAATCGATGACGACATTTGTGGAGCCGACTATCGACCTAATGTAGCAGAAATGTGAACCATCCGAAGAGCGGCACGTTTCTATTGATTGACGGTCGAATCTCAATGGTCCACATGCCCAATGCAATCGTAACTGACGATTTAGTTTAATCAACAAGTGAACACATAGGGGTGGTCCGCTACTATGAACGGTGTGTTCCAAAATACTTGTGCTCTTTCGGCAGAGATGCTACAGGTCACCATCTATCCTACAATACCGAACACATAAGTCTCTGACGAAGAGTCGTGGACGTCCAACCAATTAGCGCTAGTGACAGCTTCACTGTGGTACCTCTTTCCGTAGATACTGAAAGGTCTCTGTTGGATTCCTTTCATGTTAATTTCTTAAATCTGTTGTCATTTACGGCATAAATTCCTCTTCTAAATTTACTGTGGCGTTTCTGACTATCTGGGAGGAGACTGAGTAATGAAACGTGTTACTTTTACACATAAACGAGAACGATCTGTCACACTACTACACTTTAAAACACAGTTTAGATGTAATTCTTGTCACACAGTCTCATATGGAACCTACATCCGCTTTCTTTTATATACTGTATATGATAAGATACTGTCATCCCCCTTCCCTTCTGTGTGAGAGGATGAATGAGCAAATTTATTTCTAGTTGCATGCTTGATGGTAGCAGACAAGCCTGTCTGCTGAGAACAGTAGGACCAACGTCGGAACAGGTAGCTACGCTTTCTAAAAGCAGAGAGGTTTCTATTCTTAGTATAGTCCTGACCGTCCCTTGTCATGTTGGTATAGGAAGCTGCCTCTCTGGTCACTTCCGTTTGTATCAGTTAAGCACCCTCAGTAGGGGGCCCAGGTCAGTCTGTCCGCGGCGAGCGTCTGAAGTGGTAAGATCTCCGGCTAAGCGCGTGTCTGCTAAGTCCGTAGGGCAATGGATTTCTTAAGTTCAGCCTAACTGAAAATTTAATCACCTTTATTTCAGGTTTAGCTCTAAAATATCTAATGTTATCTTAAATTGTAATGCAGTGTAATTTGCGTGTGAAGTTCAGAATATCTTCCGGTAGTTGCTTTGTCACTACTTTGTGAGTAAAGTGGAACCACTTGTTGATCAGAAACTCTAAGATCATCAATCTTAAATGCGAATGTGCGTGAGATTATAACGTCTCATCTTGACAATATTTTTCAATATAGCAACTTTTCTTTATGTTCAACCCACGTGGGGTGTACTTTGTGAGACCAGTACCACGTGCTTATGCAATTGTTTGACCCATCAGGTTAATAGTAAGACGATAGTAACCAGTTTGAGGTTTTTCTTTTGTAAATTGCTTTTGGATCTAATTTATTTTAATTATCAAAATTATTGTGGAGTTACACTGTTTGTGTAAACCAAGTTGACCACGTGAAGCATGTGGTGTAATCATCAAAGTAGCCCTCAGCTATTCTTTTCGGGAAGATTTTACAGAGAGTTAGTATGAATTTAGTATACCAGTGTGTGGTAATTACATGACGGACAGGATTGCGCTACGAACGTAACTTCTTTGGGTGAAAATTTAATCGGTTGGTTGTGGTTAATTTCCTCTTGAATATGTTTCAACGTTCTTCATGTGTTATTTTATGAATGCAGTGTTGTATGCAGTCTCCCAATCTTGGCTCCATATTTGATGTGTTCTGTAAAATTACAAACTCACATTTTTCACAATCCTAAATAAGGCACCAGTTTAGTTATGAATCAAGTTTGATATGCTGAAATTTCAATGATCAATGTTAAAATAAATTTCCAAATATAAACTGATTTATTTCTTTTTATTTAAATTCTCTTTATATATATATATATATATATATATATATATATATATATATATATATATATATATATATATATCACCGTTAGTCGTATGACGATTAAAAGGTTATAATTAATGTTAGTCTGGTTGCGAATTTGGTAAGATAGACTGGATACCTGGTGAAACAGTTGCTCAATAATGCAAGGTTAACTTCCCCAGACAGCCCACAGCTTTTAACCCCGCTTTTATTGTCTATCAGCACCGCTTTCATATCAAATTAATGCAACAACATTACAATACTCGCGACAGTAGCTCGCGAACATTCGACCAGATTCACCGTTTTCGAGATACGCGTTCCCAGGCTCTGTGAAATAATAATCTGCCCTTTGTCAAAGTCGCTTACCTCAGTGGACTTCGCTAGAGTGATCCCCGTCCGTGTCTTCTCGGTTTACATACTTTTATTACCGCTTCACGAGCCGCCAACGCACGACTACCAGGCGGCATTCAACGTCGCAGTGAGCAGCGGTTAAAACGTGTTGGCGTATCAGTGTACAACGTCCCGTTTCACGAAAGATTTGCACCCAAAGACTGGAAAGTAGCATACGTCACATTAAGGAAAGGCAGGAGAAGTAATCCACTAAGTCGATATGCAGCAGGATTTTGGAACATATATTGTGTTCGAACAATATAATTTACCTCGAAGAGAACAGTTTATTGACACATAGTCAACGCTGATTTAGTCCGCCCCAGGTAGCTGAGCGGTCAGCGTGACAGAATGTCAAGCCTAAGGGCCCCCTTTCGGTTCCCGGCTGCGTCGAAGATTTTCTCCGCTCAGGGACTGGAAGTTGAGTTGTCCTATTCATCACCATTTCATCACCATCGTCTCCCAAGTCGCCGAAGTGGCGTCAGATCGAAAGACTTGCACCCGGCGAACCGTCCACCCGACCGGAAGCCCTAGTCACGCTACATTTACATAACTCTGCATTAGAAAACATCGTTCTTGCGAAACACAGCTAGCTCCTTAGTCACGCGACGTGTTGAGAGCAATCGGCAAGGGATTTCAAATTAATTCCGAATTTCTAGATTTCCAGAAGGTTTTTGTCACCGCCGGCCAGAGTGGCCGAGCGGCTCTAAGCGCTACAGTCTGGAACCTCGCGACCGCTACGGTCGCAGGTTCGAATCCTGCCTCGCGCGTGGACGTGTGTGATGTCCTCAGTTTAGTTAGGTTGAAGTAGTTCTAAGTTCTAGGGGACTGATGACCTCAGCTTTTTCTTTTTTCATGCCTCCCAAGCGGCTTGTAATCAAATTGCCTGCTTACCGAGTATCATCCCAGTTATACAACTGGATTCGTGACTTTCTGTGAGAGAGGTCACTGTTCATAGTAACTGACGGAAAGTCATCGAGTAAAATAGAAGTGATTTCTGGTGTTTCTTTAAGTGGGCTGTCTACTGTTCCTTATGCATATAAACGGCTTAGGAGACAATCTGACCAGCCATGTTGGGTTGTTTGCAAATGATGCTGTCGTTTATCGTCTAGTAAAGTCATCAGAAGATCGAAATAAATTGGAAAAAGGTATAGAAAAGATATCCATTTGGTGCGAAAATTGGCAATTGACAATAAAGAATGAAAAGTGCGAAGTCAGCCACATGAGTGCTAAAAGGAATCCGTTAAAATTCCGTTACACGATAAACCAGTCAAATCGAAAGGCCGTAAATTGAACTAATTAACTAGGAACTACAATTACGAACAACTTAAGTTGGAAAGAACACATAGAAAATGTTGTGGGGAAGACGAACCAAAGATTGCGTTTTATTTGCAGAACAGTTAGAAGATGCAGCAGATGTAATAGAGAGGCTACCTTCACTACGCTTGTCTGTCCTCTTTTGGAGTACTGCTGAGCGGTGTGGGATAGGAAAATGGTTCAAATGGCTCTCAGCACTATGAGAATTAACATCTGAGGTCATCAGTCCCCTAGAACTTAGAACTACTTAAACCTAGAACTACTTAAACCTAACTAACCTAAGGACATCACACACATCCATGCCCGAGGCAGGATTCGAACCTGCGACCGTAGCAGTCGCGTGATTCCGGACTGAAGCACCTAGAACCCCCCAGCTATCGCAGTCGGCTAGCTGATAGGATTAACGGAGTACGTCGAGATAGTTCAAAGAAGAGAAGCACGTTTTGTATTAGCGAGGAATAGGGGAGAGCGTGTGGCGGACATCATACATAATTTGTGGTGGACGTCTTTAAAACAAAGACGTTTCTCCTTTCGGCGGGATCTTCCTACGTTATTACTGCGAAGATGGTTCGATGAACGCTCTGCCAGATACTTAAGCGTGATTTAAAGACCGTCCATGTAGATGTACAAGTAGATAAAAGCGTAGCTCAAGTGTTCCGAAGTAATCGCGACTTGGGGGGGGGGGGGGGGGGGGCACCGCTTTTGTTCTCCGTCCGACTTCAGACCGGTCAAGCCCTTCCTGTGTGAGTCAAACACTTCGGTTATGCGAAAATCTCAGACACTGTTGACGACATAAGCGTCCCTCTCGTCCTCAGTGCCCAGCAGCGAACTATCAGAATTCAGTAATACGCCATTGCTTAGATTTTCTAGTACGTTTCAGTTTATATATACATATATATCACCTCACAAGCATTTCCTTTAGCTTTTGAATTTTGACGTCGAGGTACTGAAAACACCTTTAGAACGTTCAGGTAGGAAAATCTCGTCACTTGCTTATGGATTAATACACTGCTGACCATTAAAATTGCTGCACCATGAAGGTGACGTGCTACAGACGCGAAATTTAACCGACAGGAAGAGGATGCTGTGATATGCAAATGATTAGCTTTTCGGAGCATTCACACAAGGTTGGCGCCGGTGGCGAAACCAACAACGTGCTGACATGAGGAAAGTTTCCAACCGATTTCTCATACACAAACAGCAGCTCACCGGCGTTGCTTGGGGAAACGTTGTTGTGATGCCTCGTGTAAGGAGGAGAAATGCGTACCATCAAGTCTCCGCCTTTGATGAAGGTCGGATTGCAGCATATCGCGATTGCGGTTTATCGTATGGCGACATTGCTGGTCACGGTATTCAAGACCCAATGACTGTTAGCAGAATATGGAATCGGTGGTTTCAGGAGGGTAATACGGAACGTCGTGCTGGATTCCAACGGCCTCGTATCACTAGCAGTCGAGATGACAGGCATCTTATCCGCATGGCTGTAACGGATCGTGCAGTCACGTCTCGATCCCTGAGTCAACAGATGGGGAGGTTTGCAAGACAACAATCATCTGCAGGAACAGTTCGACGACGTTTGCAGCAGCATGGACCATCAGCTCGGAGACCGTGGCTGCGGTTACCCTTGACGCTGCATCACATCCAGGAGCGCCTGCGATGGTGTGCTCAATGACGAACCTGGGTGCATGAATGGCAAAACGTCATTTTTTCGGATGAATCCAGGTTCTGTTTACAGCATCATGATGGTCGCATCCGTGTTTTGCGACATTGCGGTGAACGCACATTAGAAGCGTGTATTCGTCATCGCCATACTGGCCTATCACCCGGCGTGATGATATGGGGTGCCATTGGTTACACGTATCGGTCCCCTCTTGTTCGCACTGATGGCACTTTGAACAGTGGACGTTACATTTCAGATGTGTTACGTCCCGTGGTTCTACCCTTCATTCGATCCCTGCGAAACCCTACGTTTCAGCAGCATGTTGCAGGTCCTGTACGGGCTTTTCTGGATACAGAAAATGTTCGACTGCTGCCCTGGGCAGCACATTCTCCAGATCTCTCACCAATTGAAAACGTCTGGTCAATGTGGCCGAGCAACTGGCTCGTCACAATACGCCAGTCACAGACGTGATTGTTCTGGGTACTGATTTCTCAGGATCTATGCACCCAAACTGCGTGAAAATGTAATCACATGTCAGTTCTAGTATAATATATTTGTCCAATGAATACCCGTTTATCATCTGCATTTCTTCTTGGTGTAGCATTTTTAATGTCCAGTAGTGTACCAAGGCGAAGCCTATTTACTTTTGAATCAAGGTTCATTACTTTCAATTCATGAGTGTTATCGCACGGCGTTTAAATATGACGTAGGTAATTCATGTTGAAGTCAATATACGTCAAATTCTTCTTTTTATAACACTACGCCCAGAGTTCATCCTAAATGATTGTTTCACAATGTAGACCATCACAGCAGATGTCAACGAAGGTGACCTGATACGCAACAAGTCGGAGTAAACGCTTATCGTTGTTTAAATGTCTTCATTTAAATACTTCTCAAGCAGTTTGGCTGCGATTGCTTGACGTCCAGGTTGTAGAGTAGTACGACCTCATTTAAATTACTGTTCTTTGATCTGATTTCTTGTGGCTAATAGCAACAAAATTTCTGTCTTTATACAGTGACACTGATACAACTACATAAAAAAGTAATAGACCTGCAACTAGAAGACGGCTGCAGATGAAAATGACCTTCGTTTTAAACTGAAGTGTCACCGCGTCAGATAAATGAGGCACGCCCTCGCAGCGCAGGAGAATAATTTTTGCGTAAAACTTTCTTCCTTTTGCCCTGGCATCTGAGTCTGCAGCAAGTCAAGCTCGTGACATTTGCAGTTTGCACTCTCGTTTCGCCCTGACTCGCGGACAGGATAACGTGCAGAAAGTTGTTGTGCGTTTTACGCGCGCAGTGCTACGGAGATCCACATGTCGGCGCGTTCCTAATGAATATATGTGACGCAGCTGCGCCGACGCCGCGACGCTGTAAAACGATCTCGCTACCGCGCGAGACTCGTAACCCGGTGAGGTGCGTCCGTGCGTGGACGGGTCGCTGCGCGTATCACCCAGCAGATCAGAACGGCGTACGGTGAAAAAAATTCACCTGGCGCGGCTGAACCTTCAGACGTGCCGCTGTGCTGTTGGCGACTGTCCACGAGTACTGAATTACGTTCGCCCTTCGCGGAAGATTTCTCAGCACTGGTCACTGACTGCAGCTTGCTCCGCTCGGCAAATTGCAGCCGGCGAAATCTCTTGCTGCGAGAGCTGACCGGTGAGTGAACGATCCGTTAAGCGCCAGAGTTCCTCAAAGAAGACGAACTATGATACTTATTGCCAAAAGATAAGTACCAGAGGGAGGCTCTGTCGTTTTCAAGCTCTAGTCGATATTTCATAAAATGTTGTCGCCAGTTTCCAGAAGCTTCCAGCGGTCCAAACTCCAGGAACTTCCCATAACGTATTCCCCAGCAGTTGTCGATGATAACTGATTTTCAGCTGACGTCACTTGTAAAAACAAGACTCTTAAAACGGTTTTGAGCTTCTTCGTCAATATTATGCTAATGGGTAACTTCCAAAAGACCTAAAAAGAGCAAAAAGCATGGCTATATGGAAGCCTGATAAACCAGCAAATTAAGCCGGTGGCCATCGTCCAATTCCTGAGCTGCTCTTACAAACTCTTAGAAATATTCATCCTTAACAGAACTGATTCAAAGATCTGTAGACTTACTTTCACCGAACAAGTAGGATTATGCTCTAACCGAGCAATTCCAGGAAGTCTCTGGGTATCGGTGTCTGAGAGCTTTGCCGATAATGGACTGTGGGGCTTGTTACCAGTTACCAAAGTTGAAGTGCAGTCAGCGTTGGTTGGTGTGGGCTCAGTCTGGAGTCGGCCTGCAAACGAGGAAGGGAGCACATGGTCCACCGGAGTGCTCTGAGTAACAGCGAACTTGAGTACTGGAATTGTGGCTCCAAGCATGAACGATCAGGTTCACCCTGAGTCATGCCCGCAAAGTGCCATCTGTTTGTTTGTCTGCCACATTGTCGTGTCCCGAGAGGGAGAGAGATTGACACGAATTGGATTCAGGGGACGTACCTCAATCGATCTTCTCGAAAAGTAGAAGTAGGTGCGGTCAGCTTCTGCAACTCCGACAGCTAGAAGGAGCAAGCTAATGCTAAGGTGCAGGATACGGAACTCGGTGAGGAGTGATTACTGCTGCAGGGTAGAATTCATAAGAGCCCTTATAGTTTGATAACTGAGAATCCCTACTGGCACTATCTTGCACTACTTTCTGTCAGTTGAATCTCTTACTCTGGAATCTATCTCTCTGGTTGTTGTGGGGCCGAGACTAGCGAATCGTACTTCCCCCTTCTACCGTAGAACGACACGTCATTATACTCAGCAGATCTCGACTGCCTATAGGGTCATCCTGATACCCTATTTATACTACCTTCGTGCGTCACGGAAAGCTTCTAGAATTTTCTATACCACCTCCCTGGACGCTGACTACGTACTTGGTATGTTTCCTTCATCATGTGACGTGAGGAAGCTACTTTTTTTGTGGCGGCGTTCGTAGCGACCAACAATTCGCTGTAGAAACGGCTTACGAAGTCACCGCCACACTTTTAATAGCGGGCCGACCGGTCCGCTGGAACAGTGAACAGAAAGATGAAAACCCAAACACTCTGATTAAATAAAAGTCGGTACTTATCTTTATTAACGAAGATACAGAAACACAGTAGTGAACTCCGTGTCTACAGAAATCTGTCTAGTTCGAGCCGGAGCGGCTAGGTCAGCGTCGGCTGACGACAAACAACAACTCTGCTGCGATGAACACACAACTGACTAGCAAGTACACAATTCGGTGGCGAGTATACAACTGAGCGGCGAATACAGAACTGTCCTAGCGATCGCGACTCCAGCGCTTAAGAAACCAGAAGCCAGCGGTGGCGCAAGCAGACTTGCGGCGATTTGCTGTCTCGCTGGCGCTGCTTATGCGGACGGCGTCCGGACTTTGATGCTGCCAACCTTTTGGCAGCGGGCTCGGGTGGCATTACTGGCTAGGATATAACACTCCTCCCCCCCAAATCGCCGCACCGTCGTTGAATAATGACGTGGCGAGCGTCGACGGCGGGGGAGGGGTCTGGCCGCAGGCGTAGCAGAAGAGACCGAGGCGGAGACTGTTGTCGGTGGCAGTCCCCGGTCCGCACCCCAGCATTGGCTGCGCGGGGCCTCGGGAAACACCGACTGAAAACCGAGGTCAGGGTGCACGCCTGTGACCACGGGCGCAGCTTCTGGTACTGGACGCGACGGGGCGTCGGGACCCACGAAGAGAGGCAGCGTCTCCTGACGCTGCGTCGACGGCTGCTGAGTGGGCGCCGGACAAGGCGCTGCGGTGTCAGACTCCTTGGGGGTGCCCAAGGAAAGCGGCTGCAGGACAGGCTGCACAGCCACCGCTTGGGAAGGCGACCCGGCTGAGGGGTCGACGTCCATCAGCTCCGAAGGCGGTGGCGATTAAAGAGGGACCGCAGGCGCCGGAGCGACCACCTGGGGCGCTCCCGCATGAAGCTGCGCGGGAGGCATCAACGGGACGGGCTGTCGGCGTGGTAGCGGCGACGGCTGCTGCTGCTGCCCTGGGGGCGGCAGCGAAGTCGGAAGGCGCGGCTGAAACCCGCCGCGGACCAAATCTGTGGACAAAGAACGAGCGGCAGAATCCGGGCGGCCAGCGCGGCGCAACTGGTTCTGATGCCTCCTGTGCACCCCAGTAGCACCTTGAACAATATAAAAACCGCGACCCTGGACACTTATCACGGTACCACGTTCCCAACGACGGCGACCGTGATAAACTCTGAAAAAAAACGGCGTCGTTGCGCTGAAAACGCGTGCGATGCTCAGAAGCGGCGGGTCGATCCGGGGGGTGCAACAACCGTAGTAGGGTGCGATGACGACGGCCGTGGAGAAGCTCCGCAGGCGAAGGGCCGTCGCGTGGCGTGGTCCGGTACGACGACAGGAACGTGATGAGGGCCCGCTGACGAGAGTGCGTAGCACGAAGGCGGTCCATATGATCCTTGAATGTGCTTACAAAACGTTCCGCTGCACCATTCGATTGAGGGTGGAACGGCGGAGTAAGAACATGGCGAATGCCATTGGCAGAACAAAAACTTTCAAATTCAGCAGAGGTAAATTGTGGACCATTGTCAGACACTAAAACTTCTGGAAGACCCTCAATACAAAAAATTGAAGTCAACGCCTGTATAGTTTGTGCAGACGTTGTAGACTGCATGGGCACAACAAACGGAAAATTACTAAATGCATCTATCACGATGAGCCAACGAGAATGCCAATATGGACCAGCGAAATCAATATGTACTCGCTGCCAGGGACCGGCAGGGCGTGCCCACTCAAAATAGCGTTGAGGCGGAGCAGCTTGGTGTTCGGCACACGTCGAACAATCTGTAGACATCTGCGTAATCTGCTTATCAATGCCGATCCATGTACAATGACGGCGGGCAAGCTGCTTGGTGCGGACCACTCCCCAATGACCTTGATGCAACAAGTCGAGGACCTTGGATTGGAGCACTTGGGGAACCACTACACGAAGCTGGTCATTCTCGGTGCGTAACAGCAAAACTCCGTGCGAAACAGACAACAGATGACGTTGCGGATAATAGCGACGAACCACAGGATCCGATATGTCCTTTGCCTTGGACGGCCAACCACGTTGAACAAAACGTAATAGTAAACTCAGATGAGGATCCGTAGCTGTCTCACGTGCCACCTGACGATAATCAATCGGAAAATCCCGGAGGGATTGATGCTCATCGGCGTCAATCTGATGGCAAGAGTCGTCAGAGGAATCGAAGACATCATCCGCAGCAATCGGCAATCTAGAAAGCGCGTCAGCGTTTGCATGCTGAGCTGTAGGGCGATACAGTATCTCATACTGGTATTGTGATAACAAAAGAGCCCAACGTTGTAGTCTCTGAACTGTCCGCTGAGGAACTGGTTTAGACGGATGAAACAGTGACGTCAGGGGCTTGTGATCTGTTACTAATTAGAATGGTCTACCATAGAGGTAGTGATGGAATTTTGTGACACCGAACACAATAGCCAACGCTTCCTTGTCCAATTGGCTATAATTACACTGAGCTTTGTTTAGCAATTTAGATGCGAACGCAATAGGACGTTCGGTGTTACCGACTCGGTGAGACAACACAGCACCGAGGCCGAAAGAAGAGGCATCACAAGCTAACACCAGAGGCTTTTGAGGGTCGTAATGGACCAGACAACGATCATTCAATAAAGCCTCTTTAAGCTTCTGAAAGGCTGATTGGCAATCAGCTGACCACACAAACGGAACATTCTTACGGCGGAGACGATGCAACGGTGCAGCAATCTGTGATGCATTAGGTATAAACCTAATATAATACGTCAATTTGCCAAGAACTGCTTGCAATTCATGCAGATTGCGAGGGACGGGCAAATCACGAATAGCTGCTAAATGTGACTGGGAGGGATGAATGCCTTGAGCATTAATAACATGTCCCAGATACTCCATCTCCGTAAGGAAAAATGAACATTTATCGATGTTGCAACGTAGGCCTGCCTGAGACAACACTTTAAACAAACACTCCAAATTACGGAAATGTTCAGCAGGCGTCCGACCGGACACAACAATATCGTCTAAATAGTTGCAACACGATGGCACATTAGCCAGAAGTTGTGACAAAAAACGCTGAAAAACAGCTGGAGCTGACGCACAACCAAAAGGCAAACGCAGAAAACGGAACAACCCCAACGACGTGTTTATGACAAAATACTGTTGTGATTGCTCGTCGAGGGGCAATTGCAAATATGCTTCACGGAGATCAGTTTTGGAAAAGAAACGAGCTTCCCCTAACTTATCCATCAGCTCGTCCGGTCTAGGCAAAGGAAAAGAATCAATGACAGTCTGAGGATTAACTGTCGACTTAAAATCAGCACACAAACGTAACTTGCCAGACGGTTTCTTTATAATAACTAAGGGAGAAGCCCACTGGCTCGCTGAAAAGGGTTGAATAACACCGTTGTTTTGCCAACGACGAAGTTCATCTGCTACAGGTGCCCGGAGGGCGTGAGGCACTGGACGAGCACGAAAAAATCGAGGCTGAGCATTATCTTTTAACGTAATATGAGCGGCAAAGTTCGCAGCACAACCTAGTTCGTCTTTAAATATGTCACTGTATTGTTTACACAAATCGGTTATGCGGTCTTGAGGAACAACAACAGAATTAAGTTGCAACACATTGTCTTGGATAGACAGGCCAAACAAGTCAAAACAGTCTAATCCGAAAATGTTTACACTGTCTGTAGCGCGGAGCACTGTGAATGAAACTGTTTTTGTATTGCCACGGAATGTGGCTGGCACGCTACATACACCTAACACAGGAATTTGTTCTCCACTATAAGTAGCCAAAGAATGTTTTGCCGCTGAAAGTTCAGGGCGGCCGATAGCCGCATACGTAGCACTATTTATGAGAGTCACAGACGCACCAGTGTCTAATTGAAAATTGAAGGTCTTATCCTGGATGCGTAGCTTCACAAATAGTTTATTACATCGTCTCTGGATCGGTGCAGTGGAGGCGGAAGACACAAAATCAGCGCGTTTAGCGCGTGTTCGCTGCTTACGACAACTCGTGGGTTGGGCTGGTGGAACAACAACTCCCGCTTCACTTGCAGTCTGTACATTACTTTTTACAGCGTTTGAATTACGCTTGGGTCGCATAGCAGAGGGCTGGGTGGGTGGCTTATTGCGAACAAGTTTATTACCCACACGAACCGTGGAAGAGTCTTTAAACGCGACCTTCTGGGCGGGCTGGCTTTGAAGAACATGAATATCCATGGGCTGGGCAGCACTAGAATCGTTCTTGCGTTTACGCAAACAAACAGTCTGGATGTGTCCTTTCCTTTGACAAAAGTGACAAACCGCGTTTCTTAACGGGCAACGTTCACGAGGATGGGTAAGAACACACTTAGGGCAAGACTTAACTCTATCATTTTGCACACGCGGCTGACGAATGTGTTTAACATGACGCGGCCGGCTAGTGTTTACAGTCTGACTCTGCCGGTGGGGCCGCGGGTGTGACATAACTTGCTTAGCACAGGCTCAAAAGTATCTTGGGCTTCAATGATGTTCATCACAGTCTCTAATGACGGGTCTGGCAACTTTAAGATAGCAGCACGAATACGAGAATCTGCAATGTTTTGAGTAATAGCGTCTCGTAACATGACATCACTGTAGGAAGCTCCACACACACAATTAAATCGGCACTGACGGGTGAGGCCTCGTAAATCTGTTAACCACTGTTTATTAGATTGATGTGGCAGTTTCTTCAATCTGAAGAACTTGAATCTGGCTGCTGCCACATGAACTCGCGACTCGAAATACTCAGCAAGCTTGTTAACAACAACGTCATAGTCTAAAGCTTCTGGCTTGGATTCCGGGAACAACTTACAAAGTAGTCGATAGACTTCCACGCCTGCAGTGGAAATTAAATAAAGCTGCCGCTCAGTACCCGTGATTTTGTAGACTGCCATATGCGCCTGCAACTTCGCGAAATATTCTCGCCATTCTTCTCTTGATGCATCAAAATCACGGGAAGGTGATGCTGCCTGTGCTTGTTCCTTTTGTGTTGGAGGATTAGCCGCTTGTTTGGCGATTGCTTCCACCAGACTTTGTATTTGCTGACTCTGTAACAAGATCAACTGTTGTAATTCGGCAGACATAGTGAACACAAATTAAACCAGCCCCCAAAATTTTATCGCTATAAGTAGTATAACCAGAAACAAGTTGAACCAGCCCTACACACGAGTTCGGAAGTCCTCGTCGCCAGTTTTGTGGCGGCGTTCGTAGCGACAAACAATTCGCTGTAGAAACGGCTTACGAAGTCACCGCCACACTTTTAATAGCGGGCCGACCGGTCCGCTGGAACAGTGAACAGAAAGATGAAAACCCAAACACTCTGATTAAATAAAAGTCGGTACTTATCTTTATTAACGAAGATACAGAAACACAGTAGTGAACTCCGTGTCTACAGAAATCTGTCTAGTTCGAGCCGGAGCGGCTAGGTCAGCGTCGGCTGACGACAAACAACAACTCTGCTGCGATGAACACACAACTGACTAGCAAGTACACAATTCGGTGGTGAGTATACAACTGAGCGGCGAATACAGAACTGTCCTAGCGCTCGCGACTCCAGCGCTTAAGAAACCAGAAGCCAGCGGTGGCGCGCGCAGACTTGCGGCGATTTGCTGTCTCGCTGGCGCTGCTTATGCGGACGGCGTCCGGACTTTGATGCTGCCAACCTTTTGGCAGCGGGCTCGGGTGGCATTACTGGCTAGGATATAACAACTTTGATCCCTGTTATGCATTCGGCTACAGCGTCCAACTAGTCACGTAACGTTATTTCCCTCCTGGCGCGCATCGTCGGCGCTGGCCCGTATCATCGGCAAATACTGTCGCAACGCTTCCGTATCGGAGTAAACGCCTAGATGCCTCTCCCGCTGAATAAGTCCTAATACATTTAATTTGTACTCGTCGCTGATTGAGATTCGCAACAACTTCGCAGTGGCATGCACACATTACGGCACCCGTATGTCTGTGGTGACGTAACTAGCACTGAATGCATGCTGACTGTCTATCATTACTTTGCTGCCGTGTACAAAATACGACGCTCAGATGGATGCTGCTGACTCACTTGCAATGAGTGTAAGCTGTCAGCTTATCCCTTGCTCGTTGTTGCGTGTGGGGTATGAGGCTGAGGTACATGCTACGCCTGTCACATGCCAGTTGGTGTGGACGCCAAAAGGACAGGGTCAGATGAGCATGGTACTCAGCTGCGACTGCAAGAGGTCGAACATGTGTGGGAGCGATGTTGCTTTGTCACCCATTGTGGTTGGTATGACCTTGTGTCACCTGTGACGATCATGAAGAAGTCGTCAACACATATACGATAAAATTTTATCTTCTCTGAACTGTTGGTGTAAGTAGCGAAAAATTTATTTTCTAGTAGTAAGGCACGATCCTAGATACCTTGGAGGAGGTTGAAATTTACATGAGCTATCAGTACCATATGAATCTTTTGATAAATGAGAAGGTAACGAGCTGTTGCAAATGGTTTTTCAATTTCTTCCACGATGTAATAGTGGACAAAAATAAGTAAAGGACCTTTTAACTACATGTTAACATTCAACTGCTTTGTTGTATACTACGCTGCAATGTAAATCTTGTGATATGAAGTATAAGTTACCTTTAGAATTTGTTTATTCAGCGTTATTGTCAATCGTGGGATACTCTAGTAGGAGTATCGTAAGTGTTTCTCTGACAACAATGACGTATTTACTTCAAGAGAAACTAGAAAGTTTCATGTGGCTCTTTTTACATGTTGACATTTTCATAATTTTAATGAAAAATTAAAAAACATAAAAATTATTTTTATAGGTTTTATTTCTTAAACTTATAATGCATCAAATACATCATAAAATGTAAAGGATACTCAGCGTACGTGCTTTCTTTATGGCTCTCTAGTGAACCAGTCTCACTTCATGTTTTGGTTTCGACTGATGTACGTCACTTACTGTATTCGACAGTAAATGTTGTTTGTCGGTTTTGTATGGACGTTATTATGTGCCCGTCAGCTGAAATGCTATGCCATTATGTTTATTATTATTTGTATTGCTCCTTGTATTTTTTACTAGGTGCTCTGATAATGGACTTTGCTCGAAACGCGTCAGCACAGTAAAGGATTTACCACCATCTAGATCTCCTTCACTTCTGCTGCCTGTCAGCATTTTTAGAGTCATATTTACATTGATCTTGGTAGACAGCCTTAGTTTTTACTTTACTGAACTGTGTGTTACTCGTGCAACCAAGTATATACATACTATTTCTTGTGGAAGTGGAAGATAGTCGGTGAAAATAAGTAAATAGCGACAGATTTTTGTTCATTTTATTGTTTACTACATTTTGGCGTTATGGGGCCGCATGTTAATAGTTGGTATTTAGCAAGTGCGTTTTTGAGGTTGAATAATACATTGTAGAGTCTTGTACAGCAATGAAGGAAGAGAGAGGATGTTGTTATGGGTGGCCGGTATCCTCTTTCTACAACACAAATGCACACGTGGGTTAAAACGGTTCTTTATTGACTTGTACTGAATAGAGTCGATGTGTTGTGGTACAAGCTCTTCTGTAGTAGTCCTCTTGCAGACAATATCCGTAATCATGCCATTACAAATTTCAGTCTCACTGCTAGTCCTGCTATAGGCACTAATCCGGTCGCTATGCACTGTCGTAGCCTGAGCCAGTGAGTGAGGCCCTCCGGTCAGCGACAGTGGCTTAAATACTTGCTGTCGAGGGGGCGTTGGCCGCGTCTTGCTTGTCAGTGTGTCTCTGGCCTCTCTCGTGATATGTGCACTTGATCCAGCGCCTACTGTCGACCTTCGTGCTTGATCTTTGCCGACCAGTGTGCTGGCGACAGCACATACATTATATAATTTATTATATATCCAAGCATCTCTAATTTGTTTTGGGATACTCGTTGGAGGTAATACTGTGTAGAGCACACAGAAAACGCCATGGCATCATGAAACTATAGAAATTCTCGTTTGTTAATATTCATTACAATGTCACAGATTAATAATAATATAACATTTACTTGCTTAAATATCGTATTGCGGCAGTTTAGTTGTAATTAGGTGTCTCTTTATTCTACCTGGTAGCACTGACTGACCCCTGCTGTTGCTGTCGTTTCGTGATGATCCACTCACTATGGATAAGAAAGACGCCTTCCATGCATAGTATTAAAAGCAGGGTGGTTGGGGGAGGAGGGGGAGGGCAGAGGAGTGCTTGGCGCTTAAACTGTTAGCAGCGGTTATGTGCAAAGTCATCCACAGTTTCACCTCGGCGAGCGCCTAGGCATCGGCAAGTTACCACAGACTTGTTGTGGGAAGTCCCTCCCTGAATTCGGGATTTAGAGTACTTTCTGCCAACTACCAAGTCGGTTGGGTTAGAGATGATTCTGCACATAAATTTTTTAAACGTTGCAAAGTCCTGTTGTTGTGAATTGGCAGGAGCCAATTCACGGGGTTTGGAGGAAGCCGAAAGGCACGCGTTTAAGCTCACGCAGGCTGGCGTGAGGTCTGGAACAGGTAAAGGAATTATACTATCAAGAAAAGTACGTAGCTGCTGGAATACTTAACTTTAATCCATAATTGGTGAACATTGCTCTGACTGTACAGGCATCACAAGATTAACAGCAAATGATACTGGCGCCTTGCTAGGTCGTAGCAAATGACGTAGCTGAAGGCTATGCTAACTATCGTCTCGGCAAATGAGAGCGTAACTTGTCAGTGAACCGTCGCTAGCAAAGTCGGCTGTACAACTGGGGCGAGTGCTAGGAAGTCTCTCTAGACCTGCCGTGTGGCGGCGCTCGGTCTGCAATCACTAACAGTGGCGACACGCGGGTCCGACGTATATTACCGGACCGCGGCCGATTTAAAGGCTACCACCTAGCAACATATTGTTGCCGGTGAGACCGTCATGTGCGATAATAACATAGATGGTTTGACAATATCTGAGCTGCAACGCAAAATTTATTGAGTTAGGAGCACATATACAACTGAATTAAGAGAAATACAAGCAAGCGTAATTCTAGCTGTGGCAATGCTCTCGTGTACAAGACTAATATCCCATCGTTAGAGTTGGCCAACTCTTTGTTAAGGAATGTTGTTGACAGGAGGGAAGGCTATACAAATTCAAGAAGCTGCATACTTTAATCAATATTCATCTATATAAAACGTCGCTGCAGTGCTCCCCACTCACATATGTTACAATTTTGAAATATTGTCACTGTAAAAAAATGGTTCAAATGGCTCTGAGCACTATGGGACTTAACATCTATGGTCATCAGTCTCCTAGAACTTAGAACTACTTAAACCTAACTAACCTAAGGACATCACACACATCTATGCTCGAGGCAGGATTCGAACCTGCGACCGTAGCAGTCGCGCGGCTCCGGACAGAGCGCCTAGAACCGCTAGACCACCGCAGCCGGCGTCACTGTTAAGATGTCTCTTCAAGAGAGTAGTTTGCAAACCATTCCCTTCTTACTGATTCGAGTAATTATTGTTGCTAATGTTAAAATTATTACTGTTAATATTAATAATTATTGGTGTTAATGAAATAGCGTCATCACCAACTAAAGCCCTATCTTATAGCATTCCGAGTGTTCTCGATTGTAATGCACGCAATGTGATGTGTAATTTCAGTTCTGGCGACAGTACTTCATGCATTACAGTACCTTTATTCCGCATCACATAATTAACTCAATTCAGAAGAAACGTGAACAGTTCTGGTGACATTCTAAGATAATTAAAAGAACTTCTTGGATCTTCCGTTATAAATTATTTCAGCAAGGATTCTGAGCAACCAAGCTGACGTCTTTTCTTCATCCAGTCACATATCGGAACACGTTTCTTTTTTTTCCTTATGCCGCGATTCCACGCAACTAGCTTTAGCTCCATCACAACTCGTGCGACGTGCAGCTGCCAAAACTTTGATTTCAGACACGACTCAGGGACCCACAAAACGGCGAAACTGAAGTATATACTGGTGTCGCCGTGTCTACAGTCATATATGAAATCACTTGCGCGCAGCTCATTCGACGCAACGAGTGGCGCAGCCCAATGTCGTCGTGTAAACTAGGCTTTACCGAAGCAGAACGTGGAGACAGCAGAGATACCTGTGTGTGTTACTAGACAGGGCGGTTCTCTTGTGTTGGAGGTCTGCAGATGTTGTTGAGTGGTATGCTCTGCTGTGTGTGCTGCGTGAATTCATCATGACAACCAGTACTTGCCTTCTAACTATACTTCATATCTGTCAGTTATCTAATCTCTAAATTTTTTATATATGTGTTCTTTCGGCCTCTGGATTTGATGTCATTTGATCTTTCGTTATGTTCTATGAAGTCGGCACTCTCCTTATTTAACTGCCACGTTGCAGGTCATGCTTATTCGGATTTTAATTTTTTATTGTAAAAATTATGTTAAAGCTGTGAAGTACGTAGAGTTTTCTCCTTGTGTAATGCTTGTGTGTGTAGCTTTAAATATGTTTGTATTTTAAATCAGTTTTTTTATTACGAAGCAGCATTGATACTTCATATGTTTTTGCTGTAGTAGAATTTCATACTGTTCAGATATTCAAATGTGTGTGAAATCTTTTGGGAATTAACTGCTAAGGTCATCAGTCCCTAAGCTTACACACTACTTAACCTAAATTACCCTAAGGACAAACACACACACCCATGCCCGAGGGAGGACTCGAACGGCCGCCAGGACCAGCCTCACAGTCCATGACAGCAGCTCCTTAGACCGCTCGGCTATTCATACTGTTACGTGAGCATTTTCTTGTTGAGTAAATTCTTCTTGCTGCGTAACTACAAAGCTGATTTGTTTGCCCATACTGTACCGGTTTTGGTCTGAAGAAAGGAACTGTCTTTTAAATTTCTAAATTGCGCTATTTTTGTGGGAAAATTAATATTCAGAATTTGTTTAAATAGAATTAAAATTATTTTAGCAAGGAGGAGGAAACACTCGCAGCTCAATCAAGTCCTACCACTTCCTCTGGTGGCATAACTTGGTAGCAGAGCGTGGTTGTGGTTATGGCGAGCTGTCGCTGGTAAAAATACACTCCTGGAAATTGAAATAAGAACACCGTGAATTCATTGTCCCAGGAAGGGGAAACTTTATTGACACATTCCTGGGGTCAGATACATCACATTATCACACTGACAGAACCACAGGCACATAGACACAGGCAACAGAGCATGCACAATGTCGGCACTAGCACAGTGTATATCCACCTTTCGCAGCAATGCAGGCTGCTATTCTCCCATGGAGACGATCGTAGAGATGCTGGATGTAGTCCTGTGGAACGGCTTGCCATGCCATTTCCACCTGGCGCCTCAGTTGGACCAGCGTTCGTGCTGGACGTGCAGACCGCGTGAGACGACGCTTCATCCAGTCCCAAACATGCTCAATGGGGGACAGATCCGGAGATCTTGCTGGCCAGGGTAGTTGACTTACACCTTCTAGAGCACGTTGGGTGGCACGGGATACATGCGGACGTGCATTGTCCTGTTGGAACAGCAAGTTCCCTTGCCGGTCTAGGAATGGTAGAACGATGGGTTCGATGACGGTTTGGATGTACCGTGCACTATTCAGTGTCCCCTTGACGATCACCAGTGGTGTACGGCCAGTGTAGGAGATCGCTCCCCACACCATGATGCCGGGTGTTGGCCCTGTGTGCCTCGGTCGTATGCAGTCCTGATTGTGGCGCTCACCTGCACGGCGCCGAACACGCATACGACCATCATTGGCACCAAGGCAGAAGCGACTCTCATCGCTGAAGACGACACGTCTCCATTCGTCCCTCCATTCACGCCTGTCGCGACACCACTGGAGGCGGGCTGCACGATGTTGGGGCGTGAGCGGAAGACGGCCTAACGGTGAGCGGGACCGTAGCCCAGCTTCATGGAGACGGTTGCGAATGGTCCTCGCCGATACCCCAGGAGCAACAGTGTCCCTAATTTGCTGGGAAGTGGCGGTGCGGTCCCCTACGGCACTGCGTAGGATCCTACGGTCTTGGCGTGCATCCGTGCGTCGCTGCGGTCCGATCCCAGGTCGACGGGCACGTGCACGTTCCGCCGACCACTGGCGACAACATCGATGTACTGTGGAGACCTCACGCCCCACGTGTTGAGCAATTCGGCGGTACGTCCACCCGGCCTCCCGCATGCCCACTATACGCCCTCGCTCAAAGTCCGTCAACTGCACATACGGTTCACGTCCACGCTGTCGCGGCATGCTACCAGTGTTAAAGACTGCGATGGAGCTCCGTATGCCACGGCAAACTGGCTGACACTGACGGCGGCGGTGCACAAATGCTGCGCAGCCAGCGCCATTCGACGGCCAACACCGCGGTTCCTGGTGTGTCCGCTGTGCCGTGCGTGTGATCATTGCTTGTACAGCCCTCTCGCAGTGTCCGGAGCAAGTATGGTGGGTCTGACACACCGGTGTCAATGTGTTTTTTTTTCCATTTCCAGGAGTGTAAGTGTTAAGATAGTATTTTAGTGTTTTGGTGTGAGGTCCTTGCTGTGGAAAGGATTATTTGTTTTCCAGAGTGTCTGAGAATGACTGAAAGAGAGGTGTCTGGAGTGATGGATTTGTGTGAGATCGAACTGCAGTATGAACTGAAAATTAGAATCGATGATACTGTTAGAAATGCTGCTGACATTTTGCAGAGTCTTCGCAAGGTAGTCGAACAACCTGTGGCCCCATCGTACATACATTTGGCAGAGATGAGTGAGGCCATCTTCGCCAGTCAGTCTCCTTTAGCTGAGATAGCTTCAGTGATACACGTATTTGAAGTAAGCTGAGCCTCATGTTCACGTATTCGTAGAGTTCGGTTTCGGGTGTTGCATTATATGAACAGGATCGAGGATTTGCGTAAACGTCAAGGGTATAGAGACATTTGATAAGTCCATTTCTCCATTGCCCGATCAAGTAAATTGTTTGTTTTGTTCGTGTTGTTGGGTAAAATTCTAGAAGGTTGTGGTAATAAAAGATATGGTGGAGCTGAGGTAGGCTGTATCGATCATGCGTCACGGAACAAGGGAACGCACGTGCGATTTATTGACTAAGCTGCCAAACAGCCCCAATTGATTACCGCGTGAGAGAGGCGCTCTGTCCGTTAAAAGCAGTCAGGATATTGAAATCACCTTACGGATTCAATTAGATTTGCAGGACAAGGGTGGGGCACTGGCGTTGAGCGATTTTCAGTGTTACAAGTCGTTGGGACCGATGGTCTTCGGACGTTTAGATTATGTTTTATGGGAAGCAAAGGAAACGAATCTGCCGTTTTCTGATTTTCGTCAACTGATCTGCGACTGGTTCCTATCAAGTATAATGTATCACGAGTTAATCAGTAAGTTTTATTTGGAAGTACAGCGCTCCGGTGAAACCTTAGAGGATTACGTGGTAGAACAAACAAGGCACTCGGTGTTTGTCTCTCTCTTTGTCTATGAAAAAAATTGTGAATGATAGTTTGGAGTGCATGTGTCCTGAGGACAGGATGTGAGTGATGTTCAGTACACGTCCGCATGATTTCACTCAATTGGAGCAACTCTTAACACAGGTTGCGGCTATCAAGGAAGGTGATAAGTAGCGCTCTGAAGGAAGCAAGGTAGGAGTGGAATGGGAAAATGATAAACAGATCTTGATTACTGCATATAAGAGGGAAGAAAGGAAATGTTAAGCACGTAATCGTTCGGGGCATTTGGCGAGGAACTGTCCTAGTAAGAGGGGAATGTTAATAGACGACGCCAGCGAAGGAGGCGCCGCGTTAGTCCCGCCCTGCAGTAAGGTAACTGCGGTTCCTGCAACTTGACTGCATCTTGTCTGCATCGAGATTCATGGAGAGGTTATCTGTTCCCTTTTTGCATGCAGGTAGTTCTTCTACGTTGATTAGTAAGGCTTTTTATGCTATATTTAAACATATTTGTAAATTTGGTTTGCTAACTGGGAAAAAGCAAATGAGTAGGTTAGCTAACTGCAGTGAAGTGCTGTTACTAGGAGAGTTGAATGTGAGGTTGCGCATTCAAAGGTTTACATAACCCTTTAAGGTAAAGATGGCTGACGGCTTTTCGGTTTGTATAATTTTGGGGGCGGATCTTGTTAGTCATCAGGGCACCAAGAAATTTTAACATGTTTTCATTTCATTATTTGCCACCTTCGGTCTTTGAATTTAATAAGCATCGGGTGCAAATGGGTACACACATAGCTGTTGAGAGCAGTGATGATGATACCGAAACGGGATATGATTTGAGTCGTTGAAATAAGTAACAACGGGATCAACGAAAACACTTGTGCCAGGAATTTCACGATGCTTTTACTGATAAGGTAGGTCAGGTAAAGTGTTTGTGAATACACAATAGAACTGAATGAGCCAGTCCCATACCGCCTCTCCCCACCACGCATGGAACAACTGACAGCAGCGGTTGAACAAATGTTGAGAGATGGCGTAATTACACCCTCTGAGTCATCCCATGCTTCGCCTATTTTCTTAGTTCAGAAGCCACAGGGCAGAGTTGGACCAGTGGTGGACTACTAAGAGTTGTTGTTGTTGTTGTGGTCTTCAGTCCTGAGACTGGTTTATTCCAGCTCTCCACGCTACTCTATCCTGTGCAAGCTTCTTCATCTCCCAGTACTTACTGCAACCTACATCCTTCTGAATCTGTTTAGTGTATTCATCTCTTGGTCTCCCTCTACGATTTTCACCCTCCACGCTGTCCTCTAATGCTAAATTTGTGACGCCCTGATGCCTCAGAACATGTCCTACCAACCGGTCCCTTCTTTTTGTCAAGCTGTGCCACAAACTCCTCTTCTCCCCAATTCCATTCTAAACCTCCTCATTAGTTATGTGATCTACCCATCTAATCTTCAGCATCCTTCTGTAACACCAAATTTCGAAAGCTTCTATTCTCTTCTTGTCCAGACTATTTATCGTCCATGTTTTACTTCCATACATGGCTACACTCCATACAAATACTTCGAGAAACAACTTCCTGACACATAAATCTATACTCGATGTTAACAAATTTCTCTTCTTCAGAAACGCTTTCCTTGCCATTGCCAGTCTACATTTTATATCCTCTCTACTTCGACCATCATGAGTTATTTTGCTCCCCAAATAGCAAAACTCCTTTACTACTTTAAGTGTCTCATTTCCTAATCTAATTCCCTCAGCATCACCCGACTTAATTCGACTTCATTCCATTATCCCTGTTTTGCTTTTCTTGATGTTCATCTTATACCCTCCTTTCAAGACACTGTCCATTCCGTTCAACTGCTCTTCCATGTTTCACTTCCATACATGGCTAAACTCCATACAAATACTTTCAAAAACGACTTCCTGACACTTAAATTTATACTCGATGTTAACTACTACTGAGAGCTTACTAACAAAATAGTTTTGCAGTCTATTCCTTTGCCCGATCTGCTCTCCTATTTTTCTTGCTTCCATAAGGCAATGGGGTTTACGAACCATGCTGAAGAATTTACATCATTTACTGCTTCTGTAACCGACTGGAATTCATAGGAATACAATCGAGTACCAAATAGGTGCACCACGGGGGCTGCAGTGCTGTCACGTATTTTAGATATTTTTTCCGATTTGAAGTTCACTAATTTTTACTCAGAATTTGCAAGAACATTTAGGACGTGTTAGGGAAGTGCTAGGGCCATTGCGAGAATCAGGATTTGCTGTTGAACGCACAAAGATAAGGTTTTTCTTTGTTTCGGCCTAGGTCCCGTGCCAATGCGGGGTCGGCCGTGTTATTGCGTATTTGGCACTATTGGTTACAGAGAATGGCCGGATGCCCTACCTGGCGACACCCCAGGCCACCCAGGATGTAAATAGTGTACCCCAGATGTCTGTGTCTAGTATAAGCCATGAAATAGTGCGAACGTCTTCAGATACCGGCGAGTCGTTTAACTGAGGCAGAACGAGGGGCCAGCCCGGTATTCACCGAACAGGATGTGGAAAACCGCCTAAAAACCACATCCAGGCTGGCCGGCTTACCGGCCCTCGTCGTCATTCCGCCAGGCGGATTCGATCCGGGCCCGGCGCGGCGAGTTTGCGAGTATTAAAATATGTGACATAAATGGCGGTTTCTCTTGATGCATTGACTTAGAAGCTTCAGTTTTTTTGCACTACCAAGGTACCATAGACCTCCATAGACCTCAGTATCTGACATAAATCTCAAATAGATACGTGCACCTGTTCGTGCAAAAAAGAAAAAGGGTTTTTAACTGTCGGACAACCATCTCAGGCACGGAACCCTAAAAACGGTAAAAATTTGAACCAGTTACAATGGCAATTAGCTATGAAATTACTTTCATGTCTTCTTATTCTGCCTAATGGTGGAAACCGGTCTCTGCTGCGCTTCGTGTGACGAAATTAGGATGTCTGGAATAATAATAACGAAATTAATTCGTTATCTTTAATAATAACTCACACCTTGGGCCTCTCTCTACAGAGAACGTATACTGAATGGTGGAACTCGTGTACCTGGAGTAATAATAAGCTTAAATTATTATAGTTTGTGACAAATACCCACACACTATGAGCTATGGAGCTCACAATTAGAGTTGCGAAATTAGCTTAATACGAATAATAATACTGTTAATTTATCTATAGCAATTACTCAACACCCCCATCGCAAACAAATGTGAACCAGTCCTTACGGCGCACAGACCTTGAACAAGGAGGCCTGCATAGTTGAACTAGTTATGAAATATGGGCAGGGGGAGGCGGAACTGTAATCTTATTGATAAAGCGTGCGGGGGGAGGGGGGGGGAGGAGGGAAGGGAGGATTTCCCGCCAGTTTAATTTTTTCGAAATGGTCTATGGCTACAGGAAGGAGCTTCATGCCAGTTTTACGTCGCACAAGTTATAAAATTGACTGATATTTGGTTACACCCAATGCCACCTCAGGTGCGTGAGTAGGGTGGGACGTTTCCATGGATGACCTTAGCCAGTTTACTAAGGTACGTGGTGATTCCCCAGAGGCAAGGGGGTGACTCTGGAATATAACTAGCCCAATTGCCTATGGCGTAAGCTGACACCGAAAGTGACTTTGAGACAAGATCTTTCTCTGAGCCAGCAGGACCTCTGCTCATCAGTTACTGTGTTGTCCCTGGAAGTGATCCGTCAGCCGCTGTATATCTATATTTGAATGCCCACTACCGTCCTGCAACCGTCTAGCAGCGGACGACACGGTGGTCGGTCAGCATCGTTCAGAACTGTGGGTCTAATCCTAGAGTCACACTTTTTTTTATCATAACATAATAAGGAGTTTACGCTGGCACCAATGATAGCTAGCGAAAAGCAAATAACAGCGCTTAGCCTCAATTTTGCAATCATGGTGTTGTCAACAGCATTTTTAAAGACCCTGTAGCAGCTTCCTTTAGATTTACGATCGTCATTTCGCAGCGCTTTAGGAATCGTAGCAGTTCAAATATTTGTATTCCACAAGTCATGGAACCAATCTTACTGTGCTTTTATTCTATTGACGTATTGAGCAATGGGGTATTGCTGTCTGTATGCCTCTGTCCCTAAACGTATTGTCACGATCCCTACACCACACACGATAGTGGCAGCCATTGGTGTCAGCAGAAATTCGTACTGCTTAGGTGAGTTGCAGACGTGGTCTAGGGGTAGCGTCTTTGATTAGTAATCAAGATGACACCACTTACATTGTGATTAATAATCAGCATCGGCGGCCGAATGCTTCCGGCTAAAGAAGTCACCCTCATCCTGCCAACGCCATTGTCAAAGAGGCGGAAGAGCAGACAAAGATTCAGGGTACTCTCTTGCACTTACTGTGGGGAACAGCCCCTAAAGACGGAAGAATTAGCCATGACCAATGTCATGAGGATGCAGAAGGCAATGGAAACCACTGCATTAGTGACATATAACGTGTGATGATGACGATGATGTTTGGATTGTGGGGCGCTCAACTGCGTGGTTATCAGCTCCCGAACAAATTTCCAATCTTTTTCTCAGTCCAATCTTCAACTTGCATGAATGATGATGAAATGATGAGGACAACACAAACACCCAGTCTTCTCGAGGCAGGTGAAACCCGGGACCCCGTGCTCGGGAAACGAGAACGCGACCGCGGGACCACGAGCTGCGGACCATATGACGTGCATCCACAGGATGTATGGTCTGCAGTTGGAAAAGTGTCATCATGATCTCTCCATTGGCAAAAGATTCCGGAATAGTCCCCCATTCCGATCTCCGGGAGGCGCCTGCCAAGGGAGGAGGTAACGACAACAAAAAGATTGAATAAACAACGATAGGATAGCGTTCTACGAGTCGAGGTGTGGAATTTGAGAAGTTTTAACGTCGTAAAGAAGCTAGAAAATCTGAAAAGGAATATGTAAACGCTCAATCTAGTTGAAGTAGGGATCAGTGAAGTGAAATGGAAAGAAGACAAAGATTTCCGGTCATATGAGTATAGGGTAATAACAACAGAAGCACAAAATGCTATAATGGGAGTGGGATTCATTATGAATAGGAAGGTAGGGCAGAGACAATGTTGCTGTGAACAGTTCAATGACAGGGTTGTTCTTATCAGAATCTACAACACCAACAACGATAGTTCAGGTATCCATGCCGACATGGCAAGAAGAATAATACAGTATGTAAAGAGAGATGAAAATCTAATAGTCATGGGAGACTGGAATACTGTTTTAGAGAAGGAGCAGAAGAAAAGGTTACATGAGAATACGGGCTTGGGACAAGAAATGAGAGAGGAGAAAGACTGAGTTCTCTAATACATTTCAGTTATTAATACCGAATACTCTGTTCAAGAATCACAAGAGGAGGAGGTATACTTGGAAAAGGCTGGATGATACTGGAAGCTTTCAGTTAAGAGTACGTCATGGTCAGGCAGAGATTCCGAACTCAGATACTGGACTGCAAGGCGTACCCAGGAGCAGATATAGACTCAGATCACAATGTAGCAGTGATGAAGAGTAGGCTAAGGCTTAAGAGATTAGCCAGGAAGAAAAAAATTACGGAAAGAAGTGGGATGCAGCAGTACTAAGAAATGACGAGATACGCTTGAAGTTCTCTAAGGCTACAGATGCGGCAATAAGGAATAGCTCAGTAGGCAGTACAATTGAAGGGCAATCACAGAAGTTAGAAAGAAAAACATAGGTACAAAGAAGGTAGTTTCAAAGAAACCATGGGTAACAGAAGAAATATTTCAGTTGATCGATGAAAGAAGGATGTACAAAAATGTTCAGGAAATTCAGGAATACAGAAATATTTGTCACTAATTAACAGGAAGTGCAGGGAAGCTAAGACGAAATAGCTGCGTGAAAAATGTGAAGAAATCGAAAAAGAAATGATTGTTGGGAGGACTGACTCAGTCTACAGGAAAGTCAAAACAACGTTCGGTGAAACTAAAAGTAAGCGTGCTAAATAAAGAGTGCAACGGGAATTTCACTATTAAATGCAGAGGAGAGAGCGGATAGGTTGAAAGAGTAAATTTAAGGCCTCTTTGAAGGGAAAGTTATGTCTGATGTGATACAAGAAGAAACGGGAGACGATTTTAGAGGAGGTAGGGGATCCAGTACTAGAATCAGAATTTAAGCGAGCTTTCGAGGACTCAGGATCAAATAAGGCAGAAGGGATAGATAACATTCCATCAGAATTTCTAAAATCATTAAGGGAAGTGGCAAGAAAACAACTAGTCACGTTGGTGTGTAGGGTGTATGATTCTGCCGACATACCGTCTGACTTTCGGAAAAATATCATCCACACAGTTCCGAAGTCCGCAAGAGAAGAAAGGTGCGAGCATTACCGAACAATCAGTCTAACAACTCATGTATTCAAGTTGTTGACAGGAATAATACATAGAAGAATGGAAAAGAAAATTGACAATGAGTTAGCTGACGATAAGTTTGGCTGTAGGAAAGGCAATTCAGACGTTGCAGTTGATAATGGATGCAAGGCTAAAGAAAAATGAAGACACGTTCACGGGATTTGTCGACCTGGAAAAAGCGGTCAACAATGTAAAATGGTGCAAGATGTTCGGAATACTGAGAAAAATAGGGGTAAGCTATAGAGACAGATGATCAATATACAATAGATACAAGAGCCAAGAGAGAATAATAAGAGTGGACAATCAAGAACTAAGTCCTCTAATTAAAAGGATGTAAGACAGGGATGTAATCTTTCGCCCCTATGTCTCAATCTGTACACCGTAGAAGCAATGATGGAAATAGAAGAAAGGTTCAGGAATGGGATTAGAACTAAAGACGGGAGGATATCAGTGACACGAATCGCGTATGACATTGCTATCCTGAGTGAAAATGAAGAAGAATCATAGCATCTTCTGAATGGATTGAAGAGTCTAATGAGTATAGTATATGGATTGAGAGTAAATCGAAGAAAGACGGAAGTAATGAGAAGTTTCAAAAATAAGAACAGCGAGAAACTTAACATGAGGATTGATGGTCACGAAGTAGATGAAGTTAAGGAATTCTACGACCTAGGCAGAAAAATAACCAGTGACGGACAGAGCAAGGACGACATCAGAAGCAGACAAGGACTGGCAAAAAGGCCATTCTCGGCAAAGAGAAGGCTACTAGTATCATATAGGTCATGATGGGAGGAAGAAATTTACGAGACTGTACGTTTGGAGCACAGCATTGTATGGATGTGAAGCGTGGACTGTTGGAAAACCGGAACAGAAGAGAATCGAAGCATTTGAGATGGTGCTACAGACGAATGTTGAAAATGAGGTGGACTGATAACGTAAGGAAGGAGACGGTTCTGCGCAGAGCAGGAGAGGAGAGGAATATGCGGAAAACACCGACGAGGAGAAGGGACAGGATGATAGGACATCTGTTACGACGTCAGGGAATAGCTTCCATGTTACCCGGGGGAACTGTAGAGGGCAGAAACTGTAGAGACTGACAGAGATTGGAATACATCCAGCAAGTACCTGTGGTCGTAAGTTGCAAGTGCTACTCTGATAAGAAGAGGTTAGCACAAGAGAGGAATTCAAAATGGTTCAAAAGGCTCTGAGCACAGTAGGACTTAACATCTGAGGTCATCATTCCCCTAGAACTTACAACTACTTAAACCTAACTAACATAAGGATATCAAACACAACCACGCCCGAGGCAGGATTCGAACCTGCGACCGTAGCGGTCGTGCGGTTCCGGACTGAAGCGCCTAGAACCGCTCGGCCACAATGGCCGGCGGAGAGGAATTCGTGGCGGTCCGCATCAAACCAGACTGATGACTCAACAAAACGTGAGAATTAGGACTATGTAGTCCTAAGGACTAAATGTGACTACTGGCACATAAAACGTATTCTACCTCAAAGGATTGATGTTAATGCATTCAATATTGTTTTGAAATTAGGTAATTCTCTAGCATATCCAATGTACATATGTATATATTACTAAAAGAATTATATGGACTATATTTTTTGAATTAATGATCAGAACTGGTATCCTCACGGGATAAAAATTATCATGTTTCCAATAAATTAATCAAAAGGCTTAGAAAGGGCTGTGGCGTCACACCAGCAGAGTGTATTGATTGTAGAGCAGAAATAAACACGTGATGCTGTTGTCAGGATGGACTCAAGTGCGTGTGGCTTAGGAAATTTGATTCATAAAGTTCGCTGAGGCACATGCAGTGGGCCTATTGCAGGTGTTTGGACTTCAGTATATGCTCACGACACGCTGTGTCGTATGAACAGGTGGATTGTTTTCACCCACATGTAAATCTACCTCCGTTGCCAAAGTCGTGGCGCTCGACTAGGAGGTAAGCTGGTTCGAATCCTGGTGGGGGATAGAATTATCACTGCCAGTATTTGTCCTTCATTCAATTTCAAATCTCCCCGCAGTGTTTCAGGAAGTGAAAGCTTGTGAGACTGTTAATGGTGTTCCGTCCGTCGGATGGGGACGTTAATTTTCGCGGCCGCTTTGGTGCTTTTCTAGAGGAGTAGGCTGTGTACCAGCACCGGATTTTACCTTCTTCCTCATTTCTTCACCATCGAGCAACACAAATATAGCATCGCACTATACACGCTTCCATTATCATCACTTACAGTGTACAAATAAAAGTAGCCAATGTGCGCGGAGGAAAAACACACTTTCCAACTGGTTGCTGAACCCACACGGTGGGAAATCCCAGCCAACAATGCATATGGTATTTTCACTTTATCCCCACTTAAGATCGAACAAACTGGAGAATCGTATGGATGTGGTAGTTTGAAAATGGCCATGTTGTCGAAATTGACAAACAGTAGAAAATAAATTGTACTACATAAACGCACGCACTTCCTTTAAGCTGTTTTTGAGGATTATTGACCCCAGCAAGGATAAAAGTTTCATATGGTTGTAACCTCCCCGCAAAAAATTAGAAAGTCCATGATTACAAAAAAAAATGTGCCAAATGTTGTCTTCCCACAAAAGTGAATAATAAAAAAAATGAGCCAAGCGTAACCTCCTGGCAAAATTAAAGAATAATAATGGCCCAAATGTAAACTCCCCACAAAATTAACGTTAAGTTGATTGCTCATTAAACCCACAATAATATTAATTAAATAATGAAGCATGAACTGAATGTAACATCTCAACACAAATAATTAAACCTGATAAATTTTATAAGGGCAGCTGCGCTGACCTTCGGCCCCGTGAAATAATTAAACCTGATAAATTCTTACCTCAGTAAAACTGCATCTATATCTGCTCTTATTTTTCGGCACAGCTCCGTGCAATGCTGGCCTATATTTAATTTTGATTCTTGGAGGGAATGCATGGGAAATATTATTTAACTTGAAATGAATCCTTTTCTTTAAAACAGTTACTTTATAAAAAAAATTATTATTGGGGCAATTCTTGAACAAATTAATTACAATTAATATACATTATAGATGTGCGCAATGCTGCTTCATTACCTTCTATAACAATATACCTCGTCCCGAACCGTGACCAGAGATGGAAGGAGAGCACGCCGCCGACGCATCCCGCCGGCCGCTCAGTACAACCGTCCACTCGCTACACGCAATTGCAGACTGAGTGCAACTCGCAACTGAACACTCGCGCGGTCAAGCGCAGACTAGCAACGATAAATAACTCTCTGGTCACAGATTCTGTCATGACTCGCCATCGCTAGTAATGAATACATATGAAACGTACGCGTTTCATGGTTTGTAGCGATCTGTTCCGATCCACGAACAGCGCCTCCGCATGCGTTCGATGTCATGCCTGCTTGATAAGAACTCCAAAGACTGGGTTAATGCTCTAGAATTGCATGAGTTTGGTGGAAAGTAGTAGCAACACTACTCTAACATGATGGATGTGCATCAAATGGCATTCGCGCTGTCTGTAGCCGATAGCGGACGGTCAGCTAAGGTAGTGCAGTGAACGGCAACGGCTTTGTCTGAGTCACTTGCTGAATGCACTGTTTGAAAGTGCAAGAAGCCAGTTCAGGGGTCCCAACAGACAGTCGCTGCAGTCTACTACTACAGCTGCATCATACAATACAAGTGGATGGAAATTTCAAGTAATCTGATGTGCCTAAAAAAACTGTTTTATGTAGTTATGTAGAAGAAGCAACGCTGCATCCTCTATGTAGTTAGTTTCTCAGTAAAACTTTCACTTTTCGCGTAAAAAATTAAAAAAACAGCAGTTTTAGGGCTTTAGTGTGTTCTCCACTGTGCAAACTTTGCCATTAACTTTCGAGGAAACTATTCCATAAAAAAATGATTTCTTTTTTGTGCCGTATAACCTGATTTTACAGCGTGGTGATGAATTTTTTTTCTCTTCGCTATTGTTCTAGTTAATATGACACTTTGAAATTAAGTAAAACACACGCAGATTTTTTAAGTTTGCAGTTAAAAATGTAATCGCTGGCCAATTAATGTTTGAAGCATTTTAAGTCATACAATGCTGCATTACAGATTTGGCTAATATATCTAAACTGTTTTTAACGCTAGAAGGAGAGCCATACCACTTTCCAGACCCTAGTAAGTACATGACTTTTTTGGAAGTTGTCCGCGATGAGGCTGGCATTGACTCAGCGCACACGAGAATATTGTAACCTGCATTGTCTTGTTGCTTGCCGTATGGCTCCGGTGGAAATACGACTGTTTCGCGGATGAATAACCGTCGGGTCGTGCGACATTTATTGCAAAGCGATATTGCAGTGCAGCGTAGTTCAGAACACAGGCATTGCCGTACCGTATTTACCTGCCGATACCGGGCAGCGAGGTTAAATTACAATGTCCTCCCCTGTTCAGGAATTACACGATGTGTGCATAACAAGTTGTAAATCAGTAACAATGACATTGCTATGCGGGTTTGGATCCGGCCGTGAGTCGCGCACTGATAGCCAAAGCTGTTATTCCACTCTCTATCGCAAAGCGGGAAATTCGGAAGGAAGGAAGATTCGATTTAGCGCCCCGTCTACACTGAGATCGTTAGAGACGGAGTACAAGTTCGGACCGCGTCAAAGATAGGGAAAGAAATCGACCATGCCCGTTTAAAGAAACCATCCCAACATTTGCCTGGAGCGATTTAGGGTAATCACGGCGAACCTAAATCTGGATAGGCCAGACGCAGTGTTGAACCGTCGTTCTCCGGAATGCGACTCCAGTGCGCTAACCACTGCGCCACCTCGCACGGTGGGAACTTCGGATTCGAGACCCTGCCCGGCACAAATTTTCGTTCTAATCATCTCTTAATCCAGCTGATGGTTGTACATATTTGCAACTGCTAATGCGTTTCATGGATTTCATAACGTCTGTAATCGCCGCAGTGCCTGTTCCTTCGGACAAATGTGTGTGTGAAATCCTATGGCACTTAACTGCTAAGGTCATCAGTCCCTAAGCTTACACACTACCTAACTTAAATTATCCTAATGACAAACACACACACCCATGCCCGAGGGAGGACTCGAACCTCCGCCGGAACCAGCCGCACAGTCCATGACTGCAGCGCCCTGGACCGCTCGGCTAAAACCGCGCGGCATCCTTCGGACATGCATGCATGTCTGACGAAACATTGTATCATACGTCTGATCAATATAGATCCTGCAATATCGTAGTTATCCGCCTACACCGGGTGAGTGATTTTCAATTGAAATGTCTCCCTTTACTCGAGTATACATAACGGATCTACAAGTGCAAAGCCGGCCGCGGTGGTCTCGCGGTTCTAGGCGCGCAGTCCGGAACCGCGCGACTGCTACGGTCGCAGGTTCGAATCCTGCCTCGGGCATGGATGTGTGTGATGTCCTTAGGTTAGTTAGGTTTAAGTAGTTCTACGTTCTAGGGGACTGATGACCACAGCTGTTAAGTCCCATAGTGCTCAGAGCCATTTGAACAAGTGCAAGTTGCAAACACGTGGATGGTGACATATGGAAGCTTGGCTCTGAAAGTGAGGCGTGGTCGGAGGGAGTGCCTAATGGACGGTTGAAAATAAATCTATTTTCTTGTCAAATAAAGCTCTTTCATGATGTAAGATCCTTTTCCGTCCTTAGTTCCAGGAGAGTGGCAACGGGACTGTGTTGTCAGGTCTCGGTCAGGGAACACTGCCATCTTTGCCTCCAACCTTCAACCTTCCCCTCGAGCTTCTATGAAAACAAAAATGGTAAGGCGATCGCTCGCGATAAGCGGGAAATCCAGGTCGAGTCCCAGTCTGGCATAAATTTTCACTGTCGTCATTGCATTATACAGCAGATGATATTCGATATCCGCAATTGCGAATGCATTTGATGTATTTATTGCACTGTGTCGTACCGCATGTGATATCACCTCACTGAAAAAAAATGGTTCAAATGGCTCCGAGCACTATGGGACCTAACTTCTGAGGTCATCAGTCCCCTAGAACTTAGATCTACTTAAACCTAACTAACCTAAGGACATCACACACATCCATGCCCGAGGCAGGATTCGAACCTGCGACCGTAGTGGTCGCGCGGTTCCAGACTGTAGCGCCTAGAACCGCTCGGCCACACTGGCCGGCCTCACCTCAGTGAGAACCACGGCTTACTGTAATAAATTCCCATACTTCTGGTCAGCTGCCTTTTACAAACTAAATAATGGATCATTAAAATGCATATACGCTATCTAAACAAAAGTATCCGGACACCTGACTGAAAATGACTTACAAGTTCGTGGCGCCGTCCATCGATAGTGCTGGAATTCAGTATGGCATTGGCCCACCCTTCGCCTTGATGACAGCTTCCACTCTCGCAGGCACACGTTCAGTCAGGTGCTGGAAGGTTTCGTGGGGAATAGTAGCCCATTTTTTACAGAGTGCTGCACTGAGGAGAGGTATGGACGTTTGTCGGTGAGGCCTGCCACAAAGTCAGTGTTCCAAAACATCCCAAATGTGTTCTATAGGATTCAAGCCACACGACATTTTAAGTCACGACTCTGTGCAGGCCAGTCCATTACAGTGATGTTACTGTCGTTCAAGCACTTCGCCACAGGCCGTGCATTATGAACAGGTTCTCGATCGTGTTGGAAGATGCAATCGCCATCCCCGAATTGCTGTCCAACAGTGGGGAGCAAGAAGGTGCTTAAAACATCAATGTACGCCTGTGCTGTGATAGTGCCACGCAAAACAACAAGGGGTGCAAGCCCCTCCATGAAAAACACGACCACACCGTAACACCACCGCCTCCGAATTTTACTGTTGGCACAACACACGCTGGCAGATGACATTCACTGGGCATTCGTCATAGCTACACCCTGCCATCGGATCGACACATTGTGATTCGTCGCTCCGCACAAAGTTTTTCTACTCTTCAGTCGGCCAATGTTTACGCTCCTTACACCAAGCGAGACGTCATTTGGCATTTACCGGCGTGATGTGTGGCTTATGAGCAGCCGCTCGACCGTGAAATCCAAGTTTTCTCACCTCCCGCCTAACTGTCATAGTACTTGTATCCACTACAGTGGATGCTGATGCAGTTTGGAATTCCTGTGTCGATAGATGTCTGTCTATTACACATTACGACCCTCTTCAACTGTCAGCGGTCTCTGTCAGTCAACATACGAGGTCGCCCTGTACGCTTTTGTGCTGTACCTGTCTTTTCACGTTTCCACTTCAGTATCACGTCGGAAACAGTGGAGCTAGGGATGTTTAGCAGTGTCGAAATCTCGTGTACAGACGTATGACACAAGTGAGACCCAATCACCTGACCCCATTCGAAGTCCGTGAGTTCCACTTAGCGCCTCTTCTGCTCTCTCACGATGTCTAATGACTACTGAGGTCGCTGATACGGAGTACCTGCCAGTAGGTGGCAGCCAAATTCACCTAACAAGAAAAACGTATGTTTTTGGGGGTGTCCGGATACTTTTGATCACATAGTGTAACAAAACATGGTTTCGCACAGCAGGGTTGTGTGTAGCAACTCGTGATAGTAGATTACTTCTGAAGACAGTCCATGACAGTTACACTTGAAATGAAACGTTAATTAACGTTTCATTCTGTCCTCCCCGATAGATGAGCAGCACGCTTCTCTCACCACTCAATATGTAATGCACGTACTATACCATGAAATGATCTGCATGTTCCTTTTAACAGAGTGATCATCTTTGTTGAAAATAAATAAATAAATAAATAAAACAACAACATCCCTGTTTCTTTAAATTTGTGATTTGTTTTACAAAGTTTTTTTTTTTTTATTTTTTTTATTTTTTTTTTTTTTTTTTTGCAGAGGCAGAGGATGCATTTCACTTAGTTTTTGTGAACTGCCTAATTTTGTATCCAAACAGACCACCAGAAAAAAAAGTGGTCAGCGCGACGGAATTCCGCGCAGAGGGGCCCGGTTTCGGTTCCCGGCTGGGTCGGGGATTTTTGTTCGCTCAGGAACTGGATGTTGTGCCGTCCTCGTCATCGTGTTGTGTTGTCTTCATGATCATCTCATCCCTGGGAAGGCGACACGAAGGGCATCCGGCCACCCCTTAAAATAACCTTGCCAAATCAAACATAACCATGCCGACCCTGCGGAAGTGCGGGACAGAGGCACAAGGAAAGAGAGAGAATTAACGTTTCATTCACCTCGAAGCTTTGAGAGACCAAGCACACGACAGTGTCCCTGTGAAGGACCATCTCAGCAGTTGTAGCAGGTGATCTGTGGAAACACCGAAGAAATTAAACCAGAGTCCTGGAACGTTATTAACTGCGAGCCCGGTGTGTATTCCCTCTTCCGATTGGTGAACGCTTTGCAACTGCCAAGTAGGAAGAAACACCGCGACGCATCTGAGCGGATGTGGGCTGGAGCTCCGTTAAGGCCCGCTCCGGCGCCGGCGGCCACTCCAGAATTAATCGCGCCGCGCCTCGCCGGCAGCCTTTTTGCCGGCGCCGGTAATGATAGATTTTCGCGGCGAGTCGAACAGACCGCAGGCAGCGCGCCGCCCCACCGCGGGTCGCGCGGCCCGGCCCGGCTCTTAACTCTTTTTCCACTCAGAGCGCCTCGCTCCGCCCTTCCTTTTGCTCCCTTTGCCGCTAATTCTTCCTGCTCTTCCAGAGTCGGTTTGCTATTAGCCAGTCGGGCGACCAGCCGCGCGTCGGAAACCGACCGCGCGCTAATCCGGCCAGTTTATAATTGCTCGCAGGGCGGCGACCTTGTCGGCCGGTAACGGCGCGCCAGGACAACAGACGAGACCCGGCACCTCGCCCTGCCGGAGGGACCGGAAAAACTGCCGCGCCTCATCGATGCCGTGCAAGCCGGCCTCTTTTCCGGGAAGGGCGGCCGGCGAACAGGTGCTATTACCGCGAACCACTCGCCGCCGAGATTTAGAGCCGTGCGACTTCCGGCACGAGCCAACATATATTCTAGTGTCACAACATCTTTCCCGTTACGCCAAGAGTCTTTTTACGCAACTACTTATGTCGATGGAGGAAAAATGAACTGAAACATTCTGAGGAAGTGTGAGTGAGGCGTGAGTCCACTTCGCTACATACAGAAATGAACTGGTTCTGATGCCTCCCGGGACGACCTGGGACTGGCACCTGCACAGCAGACGTTAACGGGTTAGTGCCGCGTTACCTTAGGGCTACTTCTTCCCCGTTCATTTATCCTGCTGCTCGGAGCCCATCCTCACCTATTGATTCCATTACGATTGTGCATCCGCAACTTGCTTTTGTTAGTGGAAACCCATCATGGCACCGATACAACATAGCTGGTGAGCTCTCACTGATACATTGCAGTAGGCAGTTATGCGACCGCAAAAGACAGAATATTTTCATTTCTTTCCCAGAAAGATAATGAAATGGGACTTTATGTCGCAATGAAAAGCAGTAATTATCTTCTAGGACCAGATAGTCTGGCGGGAGTGGCCGAGCGGTTCTAGGCGCTACAGCCTGGAACCGCGCGACCGCTAGGGTCGCAGGTTCGAATCCTGCCTCGGGCATGGATGTGTGTGATGTCCTTAGGTTAGCTAGGTTTAAGTAGTTCTAAGTTCTAGGGGACTGATGACCTTAGAAGTTAAGTCCTATAGTGCTCAGAGCCATTTGAACCATCATCAGTCCCCTAGAACTTAAAACTACACTACTGGCCATTAAAATTGCTACACCACGAAGATGACGCGCTACATACGCGAAATTTAACCGACAGGAAGAAGATGCTGTGATATGCAAATGATTAGCTTTTCAGAGCATTCACACAAGGTTGGCGCCGGTGGCGACACCTACAACGTGCTGACATGAGGAAAGTTTCCAACCGACTTCTCATACACAAACAGCAATTGACCGCCGTCGCCTGGTGAAATATTGTTGTGATGCCTCGTGTAAGGAGGAGAAATGCGTACCATCACGTTTCCGCCTTGATAAAGGTCGGATTGTAGCCTATCGCGATTGCGGTTTGTCGCATCGCGACATTGCTGCTCGCATTGGTCGAGATCCAAATTAGCAGAATATGGAATCGGTGGGTTCAGAAGTGTAATACGGAACGCCGTGCTGGATCCCAACGGCCTCGTATAAGAAGCAGTCGAGATGACAGGCATCTTATCCGCATGGCTGTAACGGATCGTGCAGCCACGTCTCGATCCCTGAGTCAACAGATGGGGACGTTTGCAAGACAACAACCATTTGCACGAACAGTTCGACGACGAATGCAGCAGCATGGACTATCAGCTCGGAGTCCATGGCTCCGGTTACGCTTGACGCTACATCACAAACAGGAGCGCCTGCGATGGTGTACTCAATGACGAACCTGGGTGCACGAATGGCAAAATGTCATTTTTTCGGATGAATCCAAGAACAAGGAAACATCACCAGCTTCACTTCGTATTTTAAAGAGAAAAAAAGAAACACATATACACACTTGCAACATATCAGTCCCAGGAATCGGCCCTGCGAGATAATTTGGGCTGTAATTCTGATAGAGCGCAGAAATGACCTTATGAACGTACGGCTTTTAAACTTTGTGTACGCCGCTTGTTTTGTCACTCGGTCCATCCCACTGAAGCCGCCTGATGTCCGAGCGCGAAGAACTGTAGATTCTGAACAGGATACGGTGGTCGATGCACAGTGACTAAATTTCGTCCAAAGCACTGGGCGAGTACATTCGTTTATGCAGAAGGGGAAGCCGACAAAGTTTGTCCACTGTTGGTCGACTGACTTCACACTGCGATGACAGAATCGAGGCGAACGCCCTGCAATCCTTCGCAAAGAAATTTACAGAAACTACTCGGTAAAAAATTCTGTTTTGCATTACTTATAGCTGTAGATGTCAGCTTCAATAGGACGTGCCTTTCACACCATTAAGAGTCATAAATAAGACACTCGCGAAATTCGAAAAAATTTGTAACGAAAAACAGGTGTCGCTATGATTTTGCAATCGGTGCATATTATATAACACGTTACTGCTTAGGAAATTTAGCTAACTCAATAATCTCGAGAAAACATCGTTTGTACCACACTCATACGCGATCGCGCACTCCAACTATAAAGCCAGAATGAAATATTCACAACATTCCTCGTATTTATATATATGAAGATGGTATCTGTTCTTTCGGACGTGTCCGACAGATACCATCTTCATATATGCACTACTGGCCATTAAAATTGCTACACCAAGTAGAAATGCAGATAATAAACGGGTGTTTTTTGGACGAATATATTATACTAGAATTGACATGTGATTCCATTTTCACGCAATTTGGATGCATAGATCCTGAGAAATCAGTACCCAGAACAACCACCTTTGGCCGTAATAACGACCTTGATACACCTGGGCATTGAGTCAAACACAGTTTGGATGGCGTGTACAGGTACAGCTGCCCATGCAGCTTCAACACTATACCACAGTTCATCAAGAGTAGTGACTGCCGTATTGTGACGAGCCAGTTGCTCGGCCACCATTGACCAGACGTATTCAATTGGTGAAAGATCTGGATAATGTGCTGGCCAGGGCACCAGTCCAACATTTTCTGTATCCAGAAAGGCCCGTACAGATCCTGCAACATACGGTCGTGCATTATCTGTTGAAATGCAGGGTTTCGCAGGGATCGAATGAAGGGTAGAGCCACAGGTCGTAATACATCTGAAATGTGACGTCCACTGTTCAAAGTGCCGTCAATGCGAACAAAAGGTGACCGAGACGTGTAACCAATGGCACCTCATACCATCACACCGGGTGATACGCCAGTATGGCGATGACGAATACATGCTTCCAATGTGCGTTCACCGCGATGTCGCTAAACACGGATGCGACCATCATGATGCTGTAAACAGAACCTGGATTCATTCGAAAAAATGACGTTTTGCCATTCCTGCACCCAGGTTCGTCGTCGAGAACACCATCGCAGGCGTCCCTGTCTGTGATTCAGCGTCAAGGGTAACCGTAGCCATGGTCTCCGAGCTGATAGTCCATGTTGCTGCAAACGTCGTTAAACTTTTTGTGCACATGGTTGTTGTCTTGCAAACGTCCCCATCTGTTGACTCATGGATCGAGACGTGGCTGCACGATCCGTTACAGCCATGCGGATAAGATGCCTGTCATCTCGACTGCTACTGATACAAGGCCGTAGGGATCCAGCACGGCGTTCCGTATTACCCTTCTGATCCCATCGAGTCCATATTCAGTCATCGGATCTCGACCAATGCGAGCAGCAATGTCGCGATACGATAAACCGCAATCGCGATAGGCTACAATCCGACCTTTATCAAAATCGGAAACTTGACGGTACGCATTTCTCCTCCTTACACGAGGCATCACAACAACATTTCATCAGGCAACACCGGTCAACTGCTGTTTGTGTATGAGAAATCGGTTGGAAAAGTTCCTCATGTCAGCACGTTGTAGGTGTCGCCACCGGCGCCAACCTTGTGTGAATGCTCTGAAAAGATCGTCATGTGCATATCATAGCTTATTCTTCCTGTCGGTTAAATTTCGCGTCTGTAGCGTGTTACCTTCATGGTGTAGCAATTTTAATGGCCACTAGTATATATATATATATATATATATATATATATATATAATGCTCACAGGGCATTTGACCATCTTGCAAAAAGCCGCGAGTAAGGAGTATAATGGGCAGGTACTCTATGAATACAGTGCGGCTCAATAAGTTGGGAATATGTTCTTCCCCTCTTGGCAGGTCCGCGGACTCGCACATGCTAAGTGGACATTCGCGCGCCGGAGATCATCGCCATCAGTGTCTCGTGTGTGCCGTCGTGTTTAGTGTTCAGTGTTTACCGTCGCACTCCATCGTTCACCTGTGCCATCGCCATCTTCAGTGTTCGTGCGTCGTGACAACAGTTTGTAGTGTGGATTGTCGTCGAGTGTGAACGGCTCCGTGTTTGTCTTTATGTGTCTACTGTTTTATTACCCACCGTTATGTCACAACTGTGTATTCTTTCTGTTGTTTATTTATGTACTCTATGGCTGAAGAGCGGCGTAACATGCTGCTGACAGCCTGCCTGTGTGCACGGGTTTGAAAATAACAATAAAGAAAAAAAAAGTTGGGAATATGGGTCTCAGGGGTGGCGTGCTAGAGGTAAAGAGATAAGTCCCTGCAGTCGCACTATTCTCTTTGTCCTCGGTGGCTCAGATGGCTGCCGGCACGGTAGCTCAGCCTGTTGGGTCAGCAGCTGGTTGGCCTCTCTAATAAAAGACTGAGTGGAAGGATCCACAAACGAACTTGAACGGATGACATGTGACGTCCACAACGACCAAACACAACGAAAAAATGGAAAAAAAGGAAAAAATTGATCGATAGAGCGTCTGCCATGTAAGCAGGAGATCCCGGTTTCGAGTCCCGATCGGGGCACACATTTTCAACTGTCCCCGTTGACTTATATCAACGCCTGTATGCAGCTAGGGGTATTCATTTCATTGTAATTTTATTCCTCGTATTTCATAAACGGTTTGAGATATCTAAATGAAATACTGGCAAACAATAGTACACAAAGAGGAAAATATTTTGCAATGTAGTTCTAATGCACAACTTCACTAACTACCGTGCTATTCCACTAACTATAGACCTTTCGAATTAAATAATGTAATTTTAATGGGCCATCAATATCTGGTGAAAAAGGAAATACTCTTTTTTTTGCAACAAAATAACTGAAAACATTACACGTTTACTTTTGTACCGAGGATGTACTTTTTCATAAGCTATTGACTATACTATTCCACAGTTCCCCCCTTAAAAAAAACTTATAAACCACTACAGAATTCTCTTAGCTGCTTATGCACAACATGTTAGTGAGGTGACATTATGTAAACTCTGCTGCGTTTTGGCAAAAAAAGCGAATTTTAATATAGCAACAAGAGAAATGTAGGTTTTTGCTCGAAATTCGCCTCATAACGCTTCTCTTTAAGTTACAAGCCAGGCGAAAATAAATCACTACTTTTTGTTACATTTACAACGGAATTCGTTACTGATACTAACCAAAGGAGAGATGACAGTAGATTTTTTTTCAATGGTCACCGTGCAATGGGGCTCCACTTAATATTCGTAAAAAATATGAGTGTAGGCTTCAGTTTAGAACAGCACCTCCTCTACAGCGCTCAGCGATTTCCTAGAGCCTGCCTGCTACCCCCATCACTGTCGCTCTTCCCTACACATGGCGTGCCAACTCTGTATCTACCAGAGACGTTATTTTGTACATATTCTACAGATGAGAGAGACCCACAAGATAGACAGGCCATGGTACATCACAGCGCGTGACACTGCAGGTTTTATGAGTGCCAGCAACCATCTCCTGAGGGGAGCGAGTAACTACTTAAGACGAGTTTAGTAATTCTTGACTGTGCATTTAAATGCATGCAAACTGTTGATAGTTAAGGTATTTTCAATCACACGTTGATTTCACATAGGCTCTGTATAGAGCTGAGCGTTGGTGAAGTGTGGTGGACAAGCCGACTAATGTGACATCCCAGACTAGTTGTTAGACCCGTATATGTCGTGGACCACCCTGCGGAATAACAACCAACCCCCTCCTGTTCATGAGACGTTGCAAGTGAGGGAAAATTAGGAAGGAGGGGAACACGTCTGCCGAACTTGTTTTAAAATTTGCTTCCAGCGCAAATTGTTTTCTAGTTTCACGCGACAACCGTAATATCATGTCAACGTCTCGCACATGTATATTCAACACTACGCCACAAAATCACAATGAATAAATCTAAGCAACTGAACAATTACTATGAAATGGTGTTAATAATTTTCGATACACAATTTAATGTTGCCAATCACGTTGAATAATAACTCAAATCCTTCACTTCCAGAGTGTCAGGTTTTCAATCCACAGAAAATAGGTTTTCAATCCACAGAAAATAGAGCACAACAGCGATATTAATAATAATTAAATAGCGCTATGCTACTTCTTTAAAGCCACGCTCATTCATTTCATTAATGTACACTGTATTTGTAAATCGCAACTTGAAAGTGTTCAAAGCGATCTCTCGCACCACCTATAGGATGGGAACCGGGTACTTTAACACAATGAACAAAGCATTATCTCTGACTGGTTCACCGACAAATGAAAACGAAACTCTTACTCACTTCGCTGAACAGTACTTGGCACTCCGGCATTAACGCTCGCCATTTGATTTTTGTTTTGTTTCTGTCCTGTACTGCCACTGCACTCGTAACATTTGCACTGAAAATAACCTTTATTACATATAATGAAATCATGTCAATCTTAATTATAAACTAAACAATAGAAGAAATTACACCACCATTGTGACACTGAAAATGTCATATTTTGCCTGTCATTTCATGTATTTCGTCACTCGAGCCCTATATGTCTTCAAGGTATGATTCTTTTCGAAATATTCATCCGGATGGAGTCCTGGCGTTGTTTAACAAGTGTTGCACTAATAAAGTTTCCCTTCTATCATCTTTTACCTTCCTGTCCCTGCAGACAGCACAATCCTTACTGCTACTTTTTTCATTGGAATAAACGAAGTGTGGTTGCTTTGACAGTTTCTAAAAATGGTTCAAATGGCTCTGAGCACTATGGGACTTAACATCTGAGTTCATCAGTCCCCTAGAACTTAGAACTACTTAAACCTGACTAACCTAAGGACATCACACACAACCATGACCGAGGCAGGATTCGAACCTGCGACCGTAGCGGTCGCGCGATTCCAGCCTGAAGCGCCTAGAACCGCTCGTCCACACCGGCCGGCTTTGAAGAGCTTGCAGAAATGCCACTTTGTATCTCTTGTGACTCGAATTGCGTTTCCGGGTGGAACCAGCATCCAGACTTTACGGAATGACGCTAGTGACTACTGCCACTGTTTTGTTACTACTGTCATCGTTCAAATCAGTCCTATCATTCACACTTTCATCTACCATCTCAAATACACACTATTTTTTTTTTGTTATGGTTCCGAACACCGCCTATGGAGTGAACTAGAAATGTGGAAAGAAAACAATAGTGGTATGCGTTCGACAAACGCGTTTGCCATAGATATCAGAACCTTTCAGTACAGTTTCCACTGTTTCAACACACACTGCCACCTGAAGAATGAAACAGTGTATACCACGTGTCTCCTTTTCAAAGTTACTAATCAGTTTTTTATTTTAAGCGAAAGGCAAAACCTTGCTGACACCCACTCATTTGTGGCGCACAGTCTGTCGCCATAAACGACGTCCAGTTCATGCTGTCCACAGACTCATATGAGGTTTAAAAAATATCTAGCCCTGTTGTCGCATGATCCAGTGGTACCATATATAGCAGCTCCTCCATAACTTGCAGTTTCATGTCCACACCAGATCCAGAAATAGCAAGTCGAGCACAATCCGGTATATCCGTGCACATCTAAACGTTGCTGCTTCCTTGGAATTACGCATTCCACTACTATTACCAGACATGGTTAACCCTAGATTACTAAACCCTCGTAAAATTTACTATTGTAATTCATATCTGTTCGTAATTCCTGCCAGTCTGGACACAAGAGCGACAGGTATTCTTGAGTACCTTCATGGCAAACAGTATTGTTAATGGCTGAATTATTTACTGCATACCTCCATCGTTTCCTGACAGTGGTACTCTTGGCGCAAATATTACGAACGTTTAGTTCAAAATGGTTCAAATGGCTCTGAGCACTATGGGACTTAACTGCTGTGGTCATCAGTCCCCTAGAACTTAGAACGACTTAAACCTAACTAACCTAAGGACATCACACACATCCATGCCCGAAGCAGGATTCGAACCTGCTACTGTAGCGGTCGCGCGATCCCAGACTGTAGCGCCTAGAACCGCTCGCCCACTCCGGCCGGTGAACGTTTAGTAATGGTGGGCCTGACCTCTAATAGTCGACATGTTTGTTCTAAGCCTTGGAATTTTTCTTAGTATGGCGTCCTAGATAAAATATCAAGCAGGCACCCTGGCCCCCTTCGGTTCTATTCTTGTCTTTTGCTGCTGAAATTAGCACAGCATGGATGGTGCTGAGTCTGATTTTGACACATACGCTCTGGGTGATTTGCTTGAAGAAGCTCATAACTACACACAGTGGAGAATTTAGTGAAGACAACAAAACACTCAACGTAAAAAAAGTATGCTCATTTTGTCCTTGGAGCAAACGAAGAAAGACGACGAGGTTTTGTAACCACTTTTCAAGGACAGTTAATGCAGAACATGGCTTAAACTGTAATAATAGTGTCTAAAGTAGAAGTCTCTCTACTTATTTTGGTGTGAAATACTCTTAGAGTTACAATAATTTGAAACTAAAGCGTAACATAAATTATGTACTCTTTTCCAATAATATTTTGACCAATAAAGTTGACAATATAGTGTACAAAAGCTCATTTTGCTTTTATTTTGTATGTGACATAGCGTCGGAGATCTGATAGCAGCAGTTAAATAACCCATAACAATAAATTATGACTTCCTTTGAATAAAACTTGGACTTGAACCCGGATATCCCGTTTATAGCGAGCAGTCATGTTCCCCGCATCGGATATCCGAGCACGCCTTTCAGGAACGATCCAAATTTCCATATATTACGTCGACACAATCCTTATGCTTGCACAGCTCATGATTCCCTTATAGGGAGGTAAATATTATTTCATTTTAGGCCGTCGAAGCATGTATATATTATTATTCAAGGTCTATATTGTTTACTTTCATAATACAATGTCCTTCGGACATGCCTGCACGTCTGTCGGGCATTGCTCTGTGAAGATACAGACACTGTATAAACACAGACATCGTAATCATCAATGACACTGACTCACTTTGCTATCCCTCCTACTGCTACGACCACTTTTTCTCAGGAACAGGTTAGGTATCAAGTTGAAATTTAAGTCAGATACTGAGATCCATGGTCCCTTGGCAACATAAAAAACATGTGCTTCTAAGGCAATGCAAACAAAAGATACGGTCATTTATGTCACATACAGACTCACTCATCAAAACCTATAGTGACTTAGAATCATGGAAATTTGACAAGCAGCCACGTTTCACAGTACAAGTAAAGGAAAAATTGCGAAATAATTTGATGATCTGTAGTTATTTCAAAAAAACATATTTTTTGCCATATATTGACCGTCCGACTGTCTGCTCATCTGTTAAGAACCCCTTGTCCTACGTATAGTTTGGGTTCAAGCTGAAATTTATATATATATATATATATATATATATATATATATATATATATATATATATTTAAATTTTTACTCTAATACTGGATCCGCTATCTGTTCCCTATCGACTCTTATTTCTTCTTCTACCAAGTCACCAGGCAATTCCTCCCACAAATAGATGCCTCATTGTACTCTTCCCACGTACCTGCTCTTTCCTCTGCGTTTAACAGCGGAATTCTCGTTGCCCTCTTAGTACTACCACCCTTGCTTTTAATTTCACCCAAGGTTATTTTGACTTTTGTGTATGCTAGTTCAGTCCTTCTGACTAACATTTCTTCTTCTAATTCTTCACATTTTTTCCTGTAGCCATTTCGTTTGGCTGCCCTCCACTTCCTACTTCTTTCTTCCTAAGCGATTCATATTGTTATATTCCTGTCTTTCCCTGAACATTTTTGTAATTCCTCCTTTCGTCAATTAATTGAAGTATTTTTTCTGCTAGCTAAGGTTTCTTCGGAGTTACCTTCGTTGTGCCTATGACTGCCAACATCACTGATTGCTCTCTTCAGAGAAGTCCATTTCTCTTCAACTGAACTGCCCAAGCCGGCCGCGGTGGTCTAGCGGTTCTAGGCGCTCAGTCCGGAACCGCGCGACTGCTGCGGTCGCAGGTTCGAATCCTGCCTCGGGCATGGATGTGTGTGGTGTCCTTACGTTAGTTAGGTTTAAGTAGTTCTAAGTTCTAGGGGACTGATGACCACAGATGTTAAGTCCCATAGTGCTCAGAGCCATTTGAACCATTTGAACTGCCCACTTGATATTGCGCATCGTATTAGCCACATATTTAGAGAAATTAAAATGCACCTCGTCATTCCTCAGTACTGCAGTATCTCACTTCTCTCCACATTGAGTTTTCCGTCCAGCTCTCTTAAACTTCACTCATCTCTTCATCACTACTAAATTATTATCTGAATCTGTACGTGCTACTGGGTATGCCTTACAAACCAATATCTGATTTCGGAATCTCCGCCTGGCCGTGATGTTATCCAGCTGGAACATTCCCGTTTCTGCAACTCTTCATCTTCTGCCTGCGACGTCGGCCTGTATACCTGAAGTATCATTGTTGGCGTTCATCTGCTGTCGTATCTGATGAGTACAAGCCAATCACTGAACTGTTCACAGTAACTAACTCTCTGCCGTCCTTTCCTACTGATAATGAATCCTAATCCCGTGAAACCAAATTCTGTTGCTTTTGATATTATGCTATATTCGGCTGACTAGAAATCCTTTTCTTCTTTCGATTACACTTTACTGACCCCCTAGGTTCAGCCGTTGCATTTCCATATTCATATTTTCTAACTTTCCTACTATGTTCAAACCTCTTACCTTCCACGCTCCGACTCGTAGACTGTTATTACCTCGTTGATTGTATTCCACCTTTTTCTCGTGGTTAAATGGTTCAAATGGCTCTGATCACTATGGGACTTAACATCTGTGGTCATCAGTCCCCTACAGTCCCCTAGAACTTAGAACTACTTAAACCTAACTAACCTAAGGACATCACACACAATCTTGCCCGAGGCAGGATTCGAACCTACGACCGTAGCGGTCAAGCGGCTCCAGACTAAAGCGCCTAGAACCGCACGGCCACAACGGCCTGCTCTCATGGTTATCTTCCCCTTGAGGAGAGATATAGATTATTAATTGAAACACTAAACGTAGCAGATAACCTTTGGCAAATAACTGATAATACCCTAACTGGAGACGATATGAAGTGCAGTTTGGAAATAACAACAAAAATATTTACAAAGAAGCGGAATTTGTTAACATCTAACATAAATTTAAGTACTGTAGTCATCTTTTGATAACCAATTTATTTGCCAAGATCGCTGTGTTAGTACACTTACTGGAGTAGTACTGCCAACCCAGATCTACGAAAGGAAAATAAATTGATGATGATGTTTGGTCTGTGGGGAGCTCAATTGGGCCGGTAATCGGCGCCCGCACAAAGTCCCAATCTTTTAGCAATCCAATATAGCCACTTTCACGAATGGTGATTAAATGATGAGGACAACACAAACACCCAGTCCCCGGGCAGAGAAAAATCCCCAACCCGGCTAGGATGGTTCAAATGGCTCTGAGCACTATCGGACTTAACAGCTATGGTCATCAGTCCCGTAGAACTTAGAACTACTTAAACCTAACTAACCTAAGGACACCACAACACCCAGTCATCACGAGGCAGAGAAAATCCCTAACCCCGCCGGGAATCGAACCCCGGAACCCGGACGCGGGAAGCGAGAACGCTACCGCACGACCTCGAGCTGCGGATAAGTAAGTGGAGGTTACAGGCCCATAATCATATAAAAATGTAGTAGAGCATACACAACATCTTAGTGACAAGAATTACGTACCCATAAACCGGGCAGTGGTAGTTACAAATACATCATAGAAACCTTACACCACTTTGTCACATGAAGGACTATAACTCTCATAACATTCTGCTCCTATGGATGGACACAATCGAGAGTCAAGATACAATAACGAATGCCTCGAATAAGTAAAATCTTAAATAAACACATACCATAAACAAGTTGAGGCGTTGCAAAGACATAACAGACGTGCTAACATAAAGTAGGTGCAACTTGGAGCACGAAAGGCACGAACAAGTCAGACGCTCGTACGTGCCACATCTTGTCTCTTCATGGTATAAACGCAAAGATAAAGCAGTTAATATACCAGCACTATGAGACTTTACATTTTGATAATAAATAACTGAACAATAAGAAACCAACCCCAAAGGCAGATAAAAATTCGCAGGGTGCCTTTCTAAGAGACACTCACCACACCTTCCGAACTGACTAAGCGAGAGTAGACCAGATTTGGTTTGAGTTCAGAGAAATGGTATCGACGGCAACGGAGAGATATAGACCAAATGAATTACTGAGTGTTGGCACTGATCCCCTGTGGTGCGCAAAATACGCCAAAATACTGTAGCAAAAGCAACGAATGAAGCGCGTGAAATTAAGAAGAATGCGAAATCCCAAGATCTGTGAACTTCTACGGAAATGTAGGGCGAACTTAAATGCGAGATTCAGAATGAAATTTTCACTCTGCAGCGGAGTGTGCGCTGATACGAAACTTGCTGGCTGGTTAAAACTGTGTGCCGGACCGAGACTCGAATTCGGGACAGCCTTTCGCTGGCAATTGCTCTACCGACGGAGCTACCCAAGGGCGTCTCGTGACCCGTCCTCACAGCACTTGCCAGCGAAAGGCAAAGGTCCCGAGTTCGAGTCTCGATCCGACACACAACTTTAATCTCTCAGAAAGTTTCAATGCGAGATGCTTTTGATACTTTCTACAACGAAACTCTTTCGCAATCTGGCAGAAAAACCAAAGATACTCTGATCCTACGTAAAGTATATTAGCGGGAAGATACAATCATTCCTTCACCGCTCAATAATAAACGCTGTTTTCCGAAACTCCTTCACCACAGAAGACGAAGTTAACATTCCAGAATTCGAATCCAGCACAACTTTTAACGTGAGTGACGTAGAAATAGATATTCTCCGTGTACATTGTACATCAGTCAAGTTCCCTGTAGAGTATGCTGATACTATAGGTCCATACCGAGCAATCATACACGACCCCTCGCGCTTCGAAAGATCCACAACTAAAGACTCGAAACTTGCGCGTGTCACACCAATACTCAAGAAAGGGAATACGAGTAGACCGTTGAATTACAGACCCACATCATTGTCATCGACTTGCAGTAGGATTTTGGATGATATACTGTGTTCAAACATCATGAATTACTTAAGTCTGCAGGCTTTCGTGGCCGTTGCCACTATAGTTAAAATCTTCTGGGTTGTTAGGCGCGTCATATTCCCTTCTAAAATAATCGATGTTTCTACTCCTCTGCTGGGATCTTCTTCAGGGTGTTTCGGTGTCCATTATTGCTAGAATTGCTATTGTTCTAGCAGTAGTGGACACCGAAACGTCCTGAATCAGATCCCACCAGAGGGGTTGACACGCAGATTATTTTAGAAGGAAATATGACGCTGCCCACAACCCAGAATATCTTAACTTTAGTATCATGAATTACCTCGGAGAAAAAGCTTTATTGGCAGATAGCATGGGTTCTGAAAATATCGTTCTTGTGACCCACAACTAGTTCTTTATTCTCACGAAATAATGAGTGTTATCGACAAGGGATATCAGATTCATTTTTAGATCTCCGGAAGGCTTTCGACACTGTTGCTCACAAGCGACTTTTAATCAAATTGCATGACTATGGGGTGTCTCAGTTATGTGACTGGGTTCGGGAGGTCCTGTCAGGAAGGTCGCAGTTCGTAATAATTGACCTAAAGTCATCGAGTAAAAGAGAGGTAATATCTGGCGTTCAGCAAGGAAGTGTTATAGGACCTCTACTGTTCCTGATCTACATAAACGACATGGGAGACAATCTGAGCGGCCGTCTTAGATTGTTTACAGATGATGCTGTAATTTACCATATTATTAAGTCATCAGATGATCAATATCAATTGCAAAATGACTTATACAAGTGAACTGTGTTGTACAAACAGTGGCAATTGACTAAATAATAGAAAGTGTGAAGTCATCCACATGAGTACTAAAAGAAATACACTAAATTTCGTTTACACGATAAATTACGCAAATCTAAAGGCTGTAATTTCGACTAATTACCTATTGATTACAGTTTCAAATAATTTAAATAGGAACAATCACATAGATAGTGTTGTGTCTACTAAAGAGACTGCCTACACCACGCTTGTCTGAAGGGTGCAGAGAAACATAGGTGAGCCGTCCTGCGGTTCGCGTTGTTGCTGTTTGTTGGTTTCCGCCCTCTGTTGGAGGCCAGACGGTACCGTTTGGTTGGCATGGTTGAAATTGTCTTCTTCTCGTGCTGACTGGCGGCACTCGGTTTCGCAAGCGTTGCCTGTCCGCTAGTGGCAGCAGCGGCGGTTATCGATATGTAGTAACTGTGGCCCTATCTTTGGGGCGACGTCGTTGTTTTTCCGGGTCGTGTGAGTGCGCCAGTTCAGTTGGGGACTCAGGAGGAGCCAGGTCCGCGCAGTGCCAGAACACGCCGGAACTGCTGGCGGCACGCCTGGACTGCCGGATGGGAGGGCTGTGGTCACGAGGGTGCCCGACCATCTCGTAAACCGGATCCCAGCAAGCCTTAAGATGAGCGCATTTCAATCCCAGTAGAGAAACCTCCACCATTGTGATATTTCGCGATTCTCCAGTGACTTTGGTTCGTGTTGCTGCTCGTAGTATCGCTGAGGCGAAGAGCAGGGGTGATTCGTCTACTCTGGTGGTAGTGACTCCTTTCTCGTTCCGCGCTCTAAACATAGTATTCTGGAGACTTAGTGCAGACCGCCGGTTCCGGCTTTGGCGTGTTGTTCCTTCGTTGCATTTGGTTTATCGGACGTCAGGTAGCTTCAGCAAGATTATCATTAGTCATTCGTTAGACTGACACTATTCTCAGTTACCATCTTGTGAAGTGAATGCAACTCTTGGCTGCCTGTCTCATCGCTCGCGAAAGTGTTTGTTTCCGGACCTTCTCAGAGGGTGATTCCTGGAGCTCCGTCTGGATCAGTTGCTTGTTTTTTTTTTTTTTTAATTAACTTTCGGTATTGTATTTGCTGTTTTACAACAGCTTTCAAATTTTTTTAGATTATTGCCGTTCCTGGCCTTTAAGGCCTTAAGCCGTCATTGTGGTCATTTGTCTCAAAATTTAAATTTGGTATTTATATTTTAGCAGTAAGCCTTAAAACCTTATTTGCTGCCATTCCTGGCGTCCGATGCCTTCTGCTGTGTTCGTGGCGACTTACCTTAATATTTCAATACCTGTAAGTTATAAATTGCAGCGAGTTCTTAAACAATTCTTAATTTATTGCCATTCTTGGCGTGTAAGTCCTTCAGCCGTGATTGTGGTCGCTTGCCTTAAAATTCTAACTTGGTATTTGTATTTACGCAGTACGCCTTTAGAACCTTATTTGCTGCCATTGCTGGTGTCTGATGCCGTCTGCTGTGTTTCTGGCGACCTGCCGTTAGTATTTTAGTACCTGTAATTTGAAAGTTACGGAGAGTTTTAAACAATCCATAAATTATTTCCATTCCTGGTGTGTAAGGCCTTCTGCCCAGATCACAGTGGCTTGCTTTTAAAACATTATTTGTTGTATCTGTATTTAATGGTGATATGCTAAATTGTAACTCACTGAAAACACTATTATTTACACTGTTGTTTATTCCTTCGTTAATAACGTGTGGTATCTTTTATTTACTGTTGAGTCTGGAATTACTTGGTTAAAATAAGTTGACAATCGTAACCGAATCCTGCCTTCCCTTGACTACCACCAGGCTTCAAAAGATGTGTCATTGACCGCATTATATCGAAGGTACGCTGTGGGCCTTCTGCTGAAAGCAGCGATGGCGCCGCGTACCGTGCTTACGTGGTTCAGCGCCAATGCCAATGCCGGAATCTGCAGCGTCGGCGCCCGGTTGCCCAGCCTTGTGGACGTAGCGCTCCTATTCACGCCACGGCTCAGTGTTCGCCGCCTGTGTTGCTGCGCCGGATAGCCTGGAACACGGCTGACTGCTTCCTCAAGCGCGACTCGTGCATCCCACGTAGAGCGCCGTAGGGAAACACCCGACTGCCGCGGTTGTAGTGAGCCTTAAGCCGTCGGCACACGGACCGTGCATCCGAACGTTGAGCGTTGAGCGTGCCGAGTTTCTGACGTTATAACGTGGAATAGCACGTTCGGGAGTTTTTCCGAACGTGCAGAGCAATATCTGGCATGTCAGATATTCTGAGCGTGCGTCTGAGCGTTGACCAATGAGATAGGACAACGCCACATACGACACACGCACGCGTCTCCCTTCAGTACAGAGTTGTGAGGCGCCATATTGGCATTCATCTCAAGCCTATATGTATATATGCCGTTTCTGAGCACCAGCAAATTGAGAATCACTGGGAAACCCGTTGTTAATTGTGTGATTCGTTCTAATAAAATAATGAGAAACATCACATTCGTGGCAAAAGAATTATTGTAACTTGCGTATTATGAGAGTAGGCTATTTGAAGGCAGCGACACACTGAAGATCCACCCACAACGCGTTGTTCTTGGTACAATTTGTTATAGTTAAATTTCAATTAGTAACATAATTATCTACGATTAACGTTTTTAGCAAGGGTAACACAATATGGCTCAGTGCACTGAACGAGTTGTTGGTTTAGCGTAATGAGTAGCGTCTCTTTCCACTATTCAGTGTAGGTTTGGAAGCTGGTTCGCGTCTTAAGACTTCCAAATTCTTTTCCTAACATTCGCGTTTTTATTGGGTTCTCATACTTTATTATTAGTTTAATATAAGTTTATGTTATAATATTTGATGTTATGTAAATATACGCTCACCTTTCTTTGAGGGGTGACTTTGTTCGTTTGGCTTAATCTACAGGACAGCTTGCGCTACTTGTATAAAGATATTTTGCTCCTTTTTCTTTTACGCTTCGTAATTCACATGTTGCAAAGATTCTGCTACTGGGTAGGAATAGTGATCAAGTAAGACTGACCTTGGGCTTTTACTAAAATGTGGGAATGATGAAATAACATTTATCTTATGCGGAGAAGTATTCCAAATTTGTACCGCATTGTTTGTAACGGAACTTTTATAAGCCTGTGTCCTTATTGATTGGACATGGTACTTTCCTTTTTGCGGACGATGAAGGAAATGTGCATTTTAATAGAGCTAACGTGGAAATTTTACGTTCGCCCGTTGAGTAAACAGTGTGATTTACTAACTAGAAACATCCCTCAACTGCCGCTGGAGTGCGTTGCGATCGCGTATACCACGTTGGGGCCCACGTACCGTATGCACAAGTCTCATCGTCCCTCAGCGTTCAGCAGCACGTTCAACTTGGCACACTCAACGTTGACGTTCGACAGCACGGTCCGTGTGCCGACGGCTTTAGCAGCTCTACTCGTCTGCCAAGTCTAGCTCGGTGACTGCAGACAGCTCTGCACCCTGGAGGCCGCGAGATCGCGCCCAGGACCCGCTCTCCGGACGGCAGTTTGCAGTCCGCTGGACTGTGTCTCCCAGAGAGCAGAAACTAGCACCCCTCTCGCTCCTCGTGCCTGTGCAGCTCCAAGGTACCGAGCGTCCCGCCACAGCTATGACGCGCCCGTGTAGCCGGTTGGCCGACGATATCCATCACCAGATGGTCGTCGTAGTTGGCCTTCAACTTAAACAATCATCTTTCTCTCCGGTTCTAGACATGGACGGAATGGTAACACGACTTCCTGATTTGAGCTTGCAGGCTTCTTGTTTATACTTTTTCCCCACGCAAATTTGGATATTTGTGGTAAGATCTTATGGGACCAAACTGCTGAGGTCATTTGTCCCCAAGCTTACACACTACTTAATGTAACATTAACTTACGCTAAGGACGACACACACCCATGCCCGATGGAGGACTCGAACCTCCGACGGGGCGAGCCGTGCGGACCGTGACAAGACGCATTAGACCGAGCGGCTATCCCGCGCGGCTTTTTCCCTACCCTTATGACGTACTTCCTCTTGACAGCAGTGTTCGATTTGTGCTTTTACCAGGGGGGAGGGGGGATGTCTTAGGGGGTTAGTATAATTATATATGTTACTAGCTTGGACCGTGGCGTTACCCCTGGTTAAACAGTTATTTATAAATAGATGGTAATACCGAAACTCACTATTCACGCGTAAGCACTATCAGAAAAGCCATCCCTTGTTATATCTTTAAAAGTACACTATAGGTAAAACTCATTCACAAAATCATCTACATACAGATATAAGAGGGGAATTCAAAAAGTAAAGGCACATTTGTGAAAAGCTGTACTTATTCTGATGATAGAAAACTGAAACATGCGTTATTTTTCTACATAACCTCCCTGGACTTCAATGCAGTTTTCCCGACGTTTTACGAGTTTTTTTACTTCATCAGAAAATACGTTTATCGGTTGCATCTGTAACCAATTTTGCACCGCAGCAATGACGTCTTCATCACTTTAAAATCTTCTCCCCTGTAGTGCTTCCGTTAAGGGTCCAAACATGTGAAAATCGCTTGGAGCCAGGTCTGGACTGTGGATGTTCCAGCACCTCGAATCTCAACTCCTTTATTGCGTCGGCTGTCCATTTGGCAGAATATGGGCGAGCGTTATCTTGCTGCAGGATGACACCTCTTCGCAGTTTTCCACGACGTTTGGATCTGATTGCAGGTTTTAGTTTCGTACGCAACACATCACATCCACCATACAATACAGACCTGGCTGTAAAGCCTCGTTTACGCTGGGGCGACGTCTCGCAACATTGTGGCATGCTATGGAAATGTGGCGTGCGTCGTCTTGTCGTTTAGTTCTAAATGTTTTGGCCGGCCGAAGTGGCCGTGCGGTTAAAGGTGCTGCAGTCTGGAACCGCAAGACCGCTACGGTCGCAGGTTCGAATCCTGCCTCGGGCATGGATGTTTGTGATTTCATTAGGTTAGTTAGGTTTAACTAGTTCTAAGTTCTAGGGGACTAATGACCTCAGCAGTTGAGTCCCATAGTGCTCAGAGCCATTTGAACCATTTAAATGTTCTGAAATGCTTACCTACTACATAACACTTTCTCAAAATTACTAAGTGATGTGTTGGGAAATGTGCCAACACCTTGTAGATAGAGGCAGCCGAAATGCACACTATCTAACGCAGACGGGCGTGAATTCTGGAACAGGATACGTAGTGAATTCTAATAAGAAAAGTATGCAGCTCCTCGAATACTTATCTTTTATCTATCCTTGTTGTATGCATCGTTCTTCTTGTTGAGACATTTCATACGATAACTATCAAACTATGTAAGGCTAATGGCGCCTTGCTAGGTCGTAGCCATGGACTTAGCTGAAGGCTATTCTAACTGTCTCTCGGCAAATGAGAGAAAGGCTTCGTCAGTGTAGTCGCTAGCAAAGTCGTCGTACAACTGGGGCGAGTCCTAGCCCGTATCTCGAGACCTGCCTTGTGGTGGCGCTCGGTCTGCGATCACACAGTGGCGACACACGGGTCCGACATGTACTAAATGGACCGCGGCCGATTTAAGCAACCACCTAGCAAGTGTGGTGTCTGGCGGTGACACCACACTAAGCATACATATTAATAGTAAGATTGTATTAAAAACTTTCAGTGTTCGGCTCCACAAATTTAAATTATATGTGAAGTTTTACACCAGTGCGTGGGAAATAAACATCCCAGGTTGGGATGCATAAACTAAAACCAGAGGAGGGGATGGTCTGATGCAGTTGGGGGGAAATCCCCCCCATCCCCCCCCCCCCCCCCCTGCAAATCGCACACTGCTTGAGAGGACAAGTGGAGTGCTCTTTAATAATTACAAAGTCAGCTTTTCTCAGCCCCTTCAGCCTCTACACACAGATCACTAGGTGCTGTTACAGCTGCAATGTATGTGACCGCCACAGTGCGTCGGTGCCCTGTGCTGACATTATTTCATGTATAATATATTTATTATTCATAGTGCCCGCCAGCCTATGACTTCTCGCACGCGAGCCGTGTCGTAAACCTGCCTCGCAGAATCGTTCGCAAGATATCAACATTGCCCGCTCTCGCCATCCGATGTGCCAATCGGTCCGTTAACTACTACATTCCAGCGATAGCTGCGCTACATTCAGGGTGGTCCATTGACCGTGACCGGGCCAAATATCTCACGAAATAAGCGTCAAACAAAAAAACTAAAAAGAACGAAACTTGTCTAGCTTGAAGGGGGAAACCAGATGGCTCTATGGTTGGCCCGCTACATGGCAGTGCCATAGGTCAAACGGATATCAACTGCGTATTTTTAAATAGGAACCCCACATTTTTAATATGTATTCGTGTAGTACGTAAAGAAATATGAATGTTTTAGTTGGACCACTTTTTTTGCTTTGTGATAGATGGGGCTGTATTAGTCACAAACATATCGCTCACAATTTTAGACGAACAGTTGGTAACAGGATGTTCTTTAAATTAAAATACAAAACGTAGGTACGTTCGAACATTTTATTTCGATTGTTCCTATGTGATACATGTACCTTTGTGAACTTATCATTTGCCCGCATCTCGTGGTCGTGCGGTAGCGTTCTCACTTCCCACGCCCGGGTTCCCGGGTTCGATTCCAGGCGGGGTCAGGAATTTTCTCTGCCTCGTGATGCCTGGGTGTTGTGTGATGTCCTTAGGTTAGTTAGGTTTAAGTAGTTCTAAGTTCTAGGGGACTGATGACCATAGATGTTAAGTCCCATAGTGCTCAGAGCCATTTGAACCATTTTTGAACTTATCATTTCCGAGAACGCATGCTGTTACACCGTGATTACCTGTTAATACCACATTAGTGCAATAAATGCTCAAAATGATGTCCGTCAACCTCAATGCATTTGGCAATACGTGTAACGATATCCCTCTCAACAGCGAGTAGATCGCCTTCCGTAATGTTTGCATATGCATTGACAATGCGCTGACTCACGTTGTCAGGCGTTGTCGGTGGATCACATAGCAAATATCCTTCAAGTTTCCCCACAGAAAGACATCCGTGGACGTCAGATACGGTGAACGTACGGGCCATGGTATGGTGCTTCGACGTCCAATACACCTCTCATGAAATATGCTATTCAATACCGCTTCAACCGCACACGAGCTATGTACTGGACATCCTTCATGTTGGAAGTACATCGCCATTCTGTCATGCAGTGAATCATCTTGTAGTAACATCGGTAGAACATTACGTAGGAAATAAGCATACATTGCACCATTTAGATTGCCATCGACAAAATGGGGGCCAATTATCCTTCCTCCCATAATGCCGCACCATACATTAACCCGCGAAGGTCGCTGATGTTCCACTTGTCGCAGCCATCGTGCATTTTCCGTTGCCCAATAGTGCATACTATGCCGATTTACGTAACCGCTGTAGATGAATGACACTTCGTCGCTAAATAGAGCGCGTGCAAAAAAACTGTCACCACCCCTTAATTTCTCTTGTGCCCAGTGGCAGAACTGTACATGTCGTTCAAAGTCATCGCCATGCAATTCCTTGTGCATAGAAATATGGTACGGGTGCAGTCGATGTCGATGTAGCATTCTCAACACCGATGTTTTTGAGATTCCCGATTCTCGCGCAATTTGTCTGCTACTGATGTGGGGATTTGCCGCCACAGCAGCTAAAACACCTACTTCGGCATCATCATTTGTTGCAGGTCGTGGCTGACGTTTCACATGTGGCTCAACACTTCCTGTTTCCTTAAATAACGTAACTATCCGGCGAACGGTCCGGATACTTGGATGATGTCGTCCAGGATACCGAGCAGCATACATAGCACACGCCCGTTGGGCATTTTGATAACAATAGCGATAGATCAACACGATATCGACCTTTTCCGCAAATGGTAAACGGTCCATTTTAAGACGGGTAATGTATCAGAAGCAAATACCGTCCTCACTGGCGGAATGTTAAGTGATACCACGTACTTACAGGTTTGCGACTATTACAGCGCCATCTGTCACAAAGCGAAAAAAGTGGTCCAACTAAAACATTCAAATTTCTTTACGTACATTCGAATATGTAGTAAAAGTGGGGGTTCCTATTTAAAAACACGCAGTTGATATCCTTTTGACCTATGGCAGCGCCATCTAACGGGCCAACCACAGCGCCATCTGGTTTCTCGCTTCAACCTAGACGAGTTTCGTTCTTTGTAGTTTTTTCGTTTGACGCTTATTTAGTGAGATATTTGTCTCGGTCACTATCAATGGACCACCCTGTTTACAGGAATTCCCAAACCCACGCCTGTACTTTTTGATGTCGCAGCAGCCGTGTGGCATCCGCATCAGATGGGACTGACGGAGGACATCGACACAGTTCAAAGAATGGCAGCTCGTTTTCTATTATCGCGAAACAGGGAAAGGTGTGCCACGGAACCAACATTCTCCTCCGACTGCGAAAATATTTTGTTGTGACCACCTGCACAGGGAGAAATGATCATCATACTACGATAAGAGAACTCAGAAATCACACAGAAAAATTTCTCGTTTTTCCCGCGCCCCGTTTGACAGTGGAACGTTAGTGAAACAGCTTGAAGTTGCTTCGATGGACTCTCTGCCAGGCAATTAATTGTGAATTGTAGAGTAATCATTAAGACGTAGATGCAGATGAATGCCATGTTGGCCGCAACAGAGTAACTGACAACTGTATCTGGAGTACAACGGAAGCTAGTGCTGAGAGGCACCAACAGATGGCGGTCTGCCTTGCGTGACGTCAGTTACAACTAATGTAACTGTGTCACGTTTTTGTTTAACATTGTAACTAACAGAAGGTATGTAACGTCAAAATGGTGTACAACAAATAATCAATAACGGTAAAGTTTACACAGACTGTATATAAAAGAAACAACATGCTCTAAATTGTCATGGATGGCTGCTGAGGCCGACAGATGAAAATTAGAAGCATTTCGTGACCTAACGACGACACAGTATACTACATGCAGCAAAAAGTGTATGCCATACAATACACATTACAGAATTATGGTTCAAATGGCTCTGAGCACTATGGGACTTAACTTCTGAGGTCATCAGTCCCCTAGAATTTAAAACTACATAAACCTAACTAACCTAAGGACATCACACACACACCCATGCCCGAGGCAGGATTCGAACCTGCGACCGTAGCGGTCACGCGGTTCCAGACTGTAGCGCCTAGAACCGCTCGGCCACCCCTCCGGCATTACAGAATTAATTTTAGGGGAAAGCTACACTGTCGACATTTACAAAATTATGAATTGAGATTTGGCCTTACTGGTCGATTCCGCTTCAAGCCTTATTGCTTGGTGTAAACTACTTTGATGTTACATTCCTTCTGTAATTCCGCAGTTAACCAATACTGTGATCATCTTACATTAGTTGTAATTGACGTCATGCAGTGCAGACCGCCATCTGGACGTACGTCTCAGCACTAGCTCCCGTTATTAGGTGCTCTACCGCAGCGAAAATGGCATTATACCACAAAGAGGAAAGATGTGGCATGTATGTGCCTTGTTCGTGTCATTCATACTCCAAGTTGTACATACGTTATTTTAGGACACCTGGTTATTTATTTAGCGTATGTGGTTTTCAAGTACAAATGGTTTCATGTTTAAATACATGCAGACAGATAAAGATAAAATCAACATACTTTATAACACGTAAATAATGTCTCGTCTTATGGACATTCAATTAAGAATAAAGTAGGCATACACAGGTTGTTACAATAAGGTATCTTGTCATAGATAAGATAAAATTATCATACAGAAATTGTTGCTATAAGGTCATTCAGCAGTCACATATACAGAATCTATAGAGTCTCTTTAAAGTTCTATGTCTAGGTTTACCATCCACTCGACGGCTGCAGGGGAGGCTGCATAAAGTTCTCGAATGGATCCTTTAAACGCACGTTTAGGGCATTCGTGAATGATGTGCTGGATTGTTTGCTCCGGATGTCCACAATCGCACTGTGGTGAATCTCGTATGCCCCATCTACAGAGCATCTCGCCACTTCTACCATGACCACTTCTGAGTCTATTGAGTATAACCCAAGCTCTCCTTGGCAGGTCTGTACCAGGTAGGTTTCCACCAGGTGATATTTCATTCCAGTTCTTGGATAGTCCGGTTTGAGACCACTCATTTTTCCATGAATCCATAGCATCGTAAGACGTAGCCATAAAGGACGCCTGGTATGCCACTGTAATGCCTTGACTTTCACATGGTATGGATTTTTCTTTTTTTTAATTTTACTATTCAGTATTATATTTTGACTAAGGACTGTATCCGCCCATATCAGCAGAATTTTATGAGTTGTTATTTTACAGCATATTGTATAGTCTTAATGTGACAGAGTGGTTTAAACGGTATATCATGTAAATACCGTTGCCTGGTGTTATGGATATGTAATTTCTATCACTGAGCTGTTGTGTATATCCTACTACATATTTTTCATATGACTGTCAGCTTGTAACTTTGGCATACTTTCTTTTTATATATCTGACGATGGCAATGCAGACTGCCGAAACCAGTAATCCAGTAACTGTGATATTATAGGGATGTTGTCAAATAAATTGGTTTTCAAAAGAAGGCTACAGTACAGAGTTACTGATCGCTTTCTGGACTGATTGATCGTGCCAGGTAATCATATAAATTTAAGTGTTAGGAATAATTTGATTAAAATTTTTCTCTGGTGTGTAGCCTTGTACGGAACGGAAACGTGGATGATTAGCAGTTCGGACGAGAAGAGAACGAAAACGTTTTAAAAGGTGTGCTGCTGAATAGTTCTGAAGGTGGGATGGGTAGATCGAATAACGAATAAGAATGTTCGGAATGGTTTAGGGGAAGAAACAAATTTGGGGAACAACTTGACTAAAAGGAACATTCAAATAATATGCCACATTATAAGGCTTCAAGGAGTCGTCAGTTTGGCGATTATGTGTCTGGGTTAAAAACTGTTGAAGGAAAACCACGGTTGAACATGGTTAACAAGTTCGATTGAATAAGTAATGAACGAAGTATTTATGCAGAGATGAAGAGAGTTACACGGGACATAATACCATCGAGAGAAACAATAGAGTAAGTAGTCTTCGCACTGAAGACCGCAATAACAATATAACAACTCTGAATAACTTTAGTGTGGTCCCTTGTGACGGGAGTATACAGTACGAAGCCATCAGACGCAGGAGATTTCTCTATATGAACCATTTTCCTTACAGATTTTTTCTTCATCTTCAGACGCTGAATGTAATGACCCAGAAATCAATGTATGAGATATCCCGCTCATTTTTGCCTCTGATGTTACATTCGTTGTGCCTTGTTAATTAGCTGCAGCAAGAACTGAAATGACTCACGGAGACTAAGATAAACGATAGAAATCAAAATAGAACAATATCAATCGAAAAGACGCATTACCTGGTTTATTCCTGTACCTATCTTGTAATAATAATAATAACAATGAGACTAGTAATAACTACAACTTATAAGTTATAGCATATTGTTTACAACAAAATAGTCTAAGCATTCATTCGTCTATCTACGCTATTTATGTTCATAAGGCCGAACAATTATCCGTCTCTTTTTTTGTCTTGTCTGAATGTTTTAACTGAGCTCTCTAACTACGGAAAAAAGATATTGATAAACAACGAGTAAAGGTTCGTATGCCTGAACCACGGAACTAAATGCAAAGTTCAGTCATAGGAAAGGGAAACTACGTTTGAGGAATGTATGAAACCAATAGAACAATAAAGAACACAGGTATAAGGAAAATTTGTTTGTATGATGAAATTATCAAGATAGCATTATTTTTTTAAAGAAACTTCAGGAAGGCGTGTGAGACTAACTAGATCCGTGGGCCTTACATGCCGACGTTTACATTCATTTTTTCAGTTATAAATGCGATGTAGGCTGATGTGGAACCCACTTGCACATCGTTATAATCGTTTTGTATCTGTGACATAATTATTTTAAAAAAAAAACATATTTTTCAATTCTGAATACTCTTCTTTACGCGTTTCGACGGAACGTGGGTCACCTATCACTTAAGGGAAAACTCCATCCCAAAACGTCAATTTTTTTCAGAAAAAATGTTATTGCTACTATACCACATGCTTGCAGGATTTACCCTTGGATCCCAAAATGATTTGACTGCATTCGAAATAAAATTACGTCTGAGAAATATTAGAAATTATGACCTGCACAAGGGTCCATGGCACACAGAGCTGCCAGAGTGGTGTAGTGGTACCCGTCTATTACAGACGCGCATCTGACGCACTACTGGCAAGATACACTGATGGTGATACAAAACATGTAAATGAATGTTTGCATTGTCTCGTTTGGTCAAAGTGCCAAAAAAAAAAAAAAAAAAAGAAAAACTGAAATAAGATATTTGTAAGACTTGTAGAAACTGATTCTCAGTTCAGTATGGGATGTTTCAAAACGGAAGAAAACAGGAGTCCCAGCACTCCTTTTTCACCCTCACAGGAGACCAATTACAGATCAAGCAGTTCACAAGATGCTGCCGGAGAAGAAAAAATTCAAGGAAAAGGTTCCACTCTTCTGGATATTACAAGGAGAAGAAGCCATGCGGGAGTATTAATCTATGAATAAAATTTTAAAATCCATTTTCGTTTAAGTTTGCTGTTCTAAGTGTAATGCCAACTTTTTTATCCTAAATGTTAACCAATTTTAATGAAATGAGGTGTTTGCATGCTTCTTCGTATTAATATTATCGAAAATGTGCTTACCACATTTGTGTACCGATAAGCAAAGAAAATCTAAGTTTAAAACTTGAAAAAGTCCTAAAACTAATTTAATAACACATCTCATGAAATGAATGCATAAAACAGTTGAACAATGTCACGTGATTGTAACTAAAAAGTCTGGAATGTAAAAACTGAGGTCTCAGTATGAAAAGTTGGTTTCCAAATCATCATTAAAATTGTGTTAAAAATTAAAAACTCAAAAGTCAATGAAGTTCTGAACTTCAGAACTTGGGTACAGCTATATATTTACATGATGAATGCGCTTTTAAAATTCTGTTGAAACTGGCAAAGGAGAAGAAAATTTAAATTATTGTGGGGAGTCTCTACTTCAGGTAACTGCAATGGAATCTTTGCACGCAGCATCTGTTTGAAAGTTGGAACAAATCTGCGACACGAAATCTGCTTAACTGAATTTTCGGTGTCTGAAAGAGACTTATGAGAATGAATAAAATATCCTCGTACTGCTGTGTTAAATCTTACGCAACGCTGCAGCATTTTCGTGTACTGCAGTGACGAGCAATGCGAAGGTCTGAATAATTGCGAAGGACCTCTTGACCTCAGTATTTCACTGCCTGGTTAGTGACCCCTGAGTACTCTTAACAACTATGCACACCCGTTGCAAAAGGGATTCGTCACGCCGCAAAGCCCGCCGGTCGGTCACTTACTATGTGACGTATGACCTGTGGGTCGCACGAATACCTCGCAATTACGACTCTCATTCAGACCAGAGCCGTTAGGAAGTGCCACACATTCAGAGGACGTGACTTGCCTTGTTACGAGTCGTTAGCACCGTACTATGTTCATGTCTTTGACAATGTGAGCTGGAGCGCCGAGTAACGTGTGGCAAATATTCGCACAGAATTTGTGTGATCGTAGTCCTTTCCGGGGAAGGAGATGGAAGATAAGCAGTAATTATTAGCATAATAATGTTGACGCTATTTAGTTTCAAAAACCGCTGCTGACGTTGAAGTATTACTTCCATTAACAGTTGTGAAATTCAACCTCCTCCGAATGTCCAAAAGTTCACTAGGAATCTTAAGATAATCTTCATGTCTTCTACACGTATACTACAACACTCAGTACACAGTGTATAGCGGAGGACACTTCGTACCAATATCAGCTTAGCCAAGAAGCTTATGGGACAGGAAAAGCACATCAACACGCGCACTAATCACTGTTACCTTTAATTATCCGCAAGCGAGACATATGACAGAGACAACAGCAATGTTGCACAGTATATCTCGAATCCGATTCGTTACATTTTCTCGATATGGTTCCTTCAAACGATATCCAATTCCGTATCCTGAACACCAGGTTATTACTCTCATGTCGGATATGCCGACCCATTATGATTGTAAATGCACACGTCCGAATTTTTTCCCCTTTCTTCGTCTGGCTGACATGAAAGAGGAGACCAAGCAACGGAGCAGACGAAACGTAGCCTTATTGCTCAACAAACCCACTATTTTTTTGAATTCTCCCCTCAAATGTAGCTCTTCCGTTAAATTTGTTATTCATGAATAAAGAGCAAAAATTTATATTTGTTTTCGCGATTCTTCATTCAGATAAATCTCTCCCAACACTAGTGGTAAGCGAAGCGTGTCGCGCATGTGGACACTCCGAATTCGCAGCCTATATGCAAGTGCGAGAAGGCGCGTGAAATCCGCGTGGCTACGAACAATCCCTCACGCGGCTGTCGCAGGAGCGTGGCCGGTTTACAAGAAAATGCTCTAGAGCCAGTACACACACCTCACCTTGCGCATGTTCAGGGTAACTCGGTACCCAACACGCGTAACTGACGGTTCTCTCTGGTGCATTGGAGATGTATCAAAACACGTCACCCCAGGTAGGATTTCTTGTAATTAAATGTCAGTTCTTGGCACATTGGCGGTAAAGTACTTCTGGACATCCTAAGCTACGTAAGAACATTATGCTCAGCGGTGACGGAGCGAAAGAAAGTGCGGCTGCGCCATGCTGTGTGGAAACTTTTTTTTTTTTTTTCATCTCCGCGCTTGTAACAGATTGTGGGACCAGCAGTGACACTTGTATTTGAGCCGTGTGCGGCTCGCGTTGATGCCCTTCATAGCTTGGCATCTTGTAAAACTTCTTAAGTAATAGAACCCAGTACGTTGTCCTAGATGGTGAGTGTTCATCGGAGGTGAGGGTATCATCTGGAGTACCCCAGGGAAGTGTGGTAGGTCCGCTGTTGTTTTCTATCTACATAAATGATCTTTTGGATAGGGTGGATAGCAATGTGCGGCTGTTTACTGATGATGCTGTTGTGTACGGGAAGGTGTCGTCGTTGAGTGACTGTAGGAGGATACAAGATGACTTGGACAGGATTTGTGATTGGTGTAAAGAATGGCAGCTAACTCTAAATATATATCAATGTAAATTAATGCAGATGAATAGGAAAAAGAATCCTGTAATGTTTGAATACTCCATTAGTAGTGTAGCGCTTGACACAGTCACGTCGATTAAATATTTGGGCGTAACATTGCAGAGCGATATGAAGTGGGACAAGCATGTAATGGCAGTTGTGGGGAAGGCAGATAGCGTCTTCGGTTCATTGGTAGAATTTTGGGAAGATGTGGTTGATCTGTAAAGGAGACCGCTTATAAAACTCTAATACGACCTATACTTGAGTGCTGCTTGAGCGTTTGGGATCCCTATCAGGTCGGATTGAGGGAGGACATAGCAGCAATTCAGAGGCGGGCTGCTAGATTTGTTACTGGTTGGTTTGATTATCACGCGAGTGTTACGGATATCCTTCAGGAACTCTGGTGGGAGTCTCTAGAGGAAAGGGGCCATTCTTTTCGTGAATCGCTACTGAGGAAATTTAGAGAACCAGCATTTGAGGCTGACTTCAGTACAATTTTACTGCCGCCAACTTATATTTCGCGGTAAGACCACAAAGATAAGATAAGAGAGATGAGGGCTCGTACAGAGGCATATAGGCAGTCATTTTTCCCTCGTTGTGTTTGGGAGTGGAACAGGGAGAGAAGATGCTAGTTGTGGTACGAGGTACCCACCGCCACGCACCGTATGGTGGATTGCGAAGTATGTATGTAGATGCAGATGTAGAAAGCGATAGTGGCGTTTCTGGTTTCTTAGTGTGTTCACTGGGGCCACAATGTTTGCTCGCCTTGTCTGTCCGTGAGTGGCAGCAGTAGCGCTTATCGATAGCGCGTACTGTGGTACCATCTTTGGAGCCACCGCTAGTATTTCAGGGTCGTCGTGTGTCGAGCGAGTTGAGTTGGCTCGGAGTAGCAGTGAGGTCCGGACAGTCAGTACTCGCCGACTACTGGTGACACACATGCACTGTCCGACGCAAGGATGTGTTCGCGAGAGTGCACGACCACGTCAAGGACCGGATTCAGCGAGTTTTAGTTGAATGGACCGTTACATTCGAGTTGTGCAACCTTCACTTATGTGTATGTGTGTGTGTGTGTGTGTGTGTGTGTGTGTGTGTGTGTGTGTGTGTGTGTGTGTCTGCCCGTCGAAGTGAACTCATGGCAATAAGTTGCTAATCGACGATTTATACTGGGATCTTTCTCGTGCCTGACTTGAGTGGGGACGACCGTTGGTTGGTCGTTCGGTCGGTCGTCGCAGTGGACGACGTTCATTTGGTCTTCCGACCGCTTCTGGCTTCTCTGTGTTTGTGCCAACTTGTAATTCGTCCATGTTGTTTTAGTATTGTGAGTCGCTGATGGAATTGTTTTCCCGAATTCGTGTGTATCTTGTGGTTTTGGATGAGCAGTTATTTTAATGCTGTCTGTGTACTGGATTTAGTGAGGAGTTGCGAACGGAGATCTCTTGGGACGGAGCAGCGAGGAGGTCAGCAGCGCAAGGGCAGGCCGGGACCGCTGGCGCCGTGCAGGCACTGTCGGATCGAGGGGCTGCAGCCGGTGACCGAACCCAGGACGTTTGAAGTTGAATGAACCGTATCCAGTACTGTAACCTCCACTGTTTGAGATCTCGCTGTTGTTTGCGTGTTGCTGCTCCCAGGGTCGGTGAGACCAAATGCAACAAGTGGAGTCTATCAGGTTGGCGGAAGCTATTAGCCGCCTTCTACTCCTTGGTGTTAGTTTGCATTCAGTATTATTCTTATTAGTGAAATGCAATCGGCGGTATTTTCTACCTTGCGGCCGCTAACGCCCCAGTTACCTGCCCTGGAGGTTAGCGTACTTTTCGGCAGTGTACCATTCCTCGTCGTGTTGATGCAGTCCGAAACGGCGTGTAGTTCGACAGCCTCTTGAATTGTACTGTGCATAGGTTTTTGAGAGGTCTACCTTGGTTCTGGTGTTTCCTTCGGCCTTGGGTGTGTTTCTGAAGACGTGGTGCTGTCCGTCTCTTCGCCCTTGCCTAAAAATATTCCATCGTTGTACCGGTGATCGGATGTTAGGCCGACTGGTTAGTCGGTCGGTCGGCGCTTAAGCTACCCCTAGTGTGAGTTGCCATCCTGTTACGCGAGTACAACTCTTGGCTGCCTGTCTCACCGCTTACACAGATGTAGTCACCTCCCTCAGGTCGACCCAAAGAGCTCTGTCTGTGGATCATTCCTTCTTATTTCGACAAGTTGTCATAATTTACCCTAATGTTTTAACATGTTAATGTCTTCCCCACTTGTAATTTCGGCCTTCAGCAGTCAATTGTTTGTAATACTGCTTGTCGCCTTCAGCCGACAAATTATTTTCAGTTTTCTTTTAATAAGGCTCGCAGCCATCACTACCCTGTTACAGTTCGTTAAGACTGTTTTAAAAAAGTTTTAGTATTTTAACATGCAACTGCCTTCCTTACTTGTAATTCAGGCCGTCAGCCGTTGAGTATTCTGAAAATTGCTTGTGCCCTTCAGCCCCCAATAATTTTGAGTCCTTTCTTAATCAGGCCTTCAGCTGTTAATTGTTTGTAAAGTTGCTTGTGGCCTTCAGCCGATAATAACTTGCAGTTCTTCTAATAAGGCTTTCAGCCGCCAGTGTAGTAAAGTCTTTTAAAAATGATTGTTGAGGGTTTGGTTTTTTAAAAATGAAGTGTATGTGTTTTATGTACAACCAACGGTAACTGATTAAGCCCTGCCCACACTTTTCCTGCTTGCCCTAAGTCCCTCGTCTCAGTATTCTTACTTGTCAGAAATATATGGCTTTATCCTCGAATATGCCGAGATATCTGGGAGTGCGTTTAGGCAGGTACTTAAAAAGTACAGCTTAAATTACTGCGATTGAAAGAAACAGTAATGACGTTTGTGATGATCTGCTTGTCACTAGCGTTTGCTGTTTATTTCAGAATATATTGCCATATCCGAGGGTGTGGTTCGACGTTAACCCCAGACGACAGTTTTGCTGTGAGTTGTAGTTTGGTGTTTCTAACCAAATGACCACACTGAACATTGCTAACTGGGAACGATATTATTATCCATCTTAGGCTCGCATAAATGGCACAGAAGGCTTTTAGAATCAGTGCGTCATAGATTGACATTTAATTATAACAAATCCTACCAAGAGTGAAGAGCGACATGTTTGTGATATATATTCAGAGCGTCAAAAGCAATGCTGAGGTGTACGTGCTAGCTACCTAGAGGCTAGTGCATGTGTTTAGTGAAATGGGATGCAGGTGAAGAGATGCAATAGCATCTTATTTCTTTACTTTTTATTTCATTTTGTTTTTTAATGTTCTGATTGGTTTCATACGGCCCGCCACGAATTCCTCTCCTCTGCCAACCTTTTCATATCATAGTAGCACGCTTGCAACGTAAGTCCTCAATTATTTGCTAGATGTATTCCAGTCTCTATATTCCTCTATAGTTTTTACCCTCGATGGCTCCCTCTAGAGCAATGGATGTTGTCTTAACAGATGTTCTATCATCTTGAAGCTTCTTTTTGTCAGTGTTTTCCATTTATTTCTTTCCTCGCCGGATCTGTTCAAAAATGGTTCAAATGGCTCTGAGCACTATGGGACTCAACTGCTGTGGTCATAAGTCCCCTAGAACTTAGAACTACTTAAACCTAACTAACCTAAGGACAGCACACAACACCCAGCCATCACGAGGCAGAGAAAATCCCTTACCCCGCCGGGAATCGAACCCGGGAACCCGGGGGTGGGAAGCGAGAACGCTACCGCATGACCACGAGATGCGGGCGTCGGATCTGTTTAGAGCCTCTTCATTACTCATCTTATCAGTCCACCGAATTTTCAACATTCTTCCGTAGCACCACATCTTAAATGCTTCGTTCCTCCTCTGTTCCTGTTTTCTCACACTCCATGTTTCACTACCATACAGTGCTGTCTTCCATAAGCACATTTTCAGAAATTTCTTCCTCAAATGAAGGCCTATGTCTGATAGTAGCAGACATCTCTTGGCCAGGCCCGTTTTGGCAGTGCTACACTGCTTTTTATGGTCTCCTTGCTCCATCTGTCTTGGGTTAGTTTGCTACCTAGAGAGCAGAATTCCTTAACTACATCTCTTCGTAATCACCAACCCTGATGTTAAGTTCCTAGCTGTTCTCGGTTTGCTACTTCTCATAACTTTAGTCTCTCTTCGATTTAGTCTCAATCTGTGTTCTGTACCCACTATGCTGTTCGTTCCATTTAGCATATCCTGTAATTCTTCCTCACGTTTTCTGAAGATAACAATGCCGTCAGAGAATCTTACAATTGATATCCTTTCACCTTGAATTTTAATTCCACCCTTGAACCTTTCTTTTATTTTTGTCATTGCTTCTTCGATAAATTGAACAGTAGGGCCGAAACACTACATCCATGTTGATATACCTTTTAATCTGAGCACTTTGTTTTTGATCTTCCGCTCTTACTTTTCCTAATTTTTTCCTCTTGGCTCTTGTACATGTAGTATATTACTCATATTTTTTATAGCTCACCCCTATTTTTCTCAGAGTTTCGAACATCTTGCACCATTTGACATTGTCGACGCTTTTTCCAGGTAGCCAAACACAATAAACGAGGCTTGATTTTTCTTTAGTGTTTCCTCAATTATCAATCGCAACGTAAGAACTGCCTCTCTGGTGCCTAATCATCCTTAAAGCCAAACTGATCCTTGTCCAAAACGTCCTCAATTTCCTTCTCCATTTTTCTGTATGTTATTCTAGTCAGCAACTTGTATGGATGAGCTCTTAAGCTGATTGTGCAATTTATTATGGCACTTTCCAGTTGTTGCAGTCTTCAGAATTGTGTAAGTAATCTTTTTCCGAAAGTTGATGGTATACAGCCAGAGTCATACATTCTACACATCAACGTGAGTAGTATATTGCTGCTACTTCCCCAATGATTTTGGAAATGCAGATGGAATGGTATATATTCCTTCTGATTTATTTGATGTTAAAGCCGTCGGAAGCTCTTTTAAATTATGATTCAAATACTGTGTCTCCTATTTCGACTCCTGTTTCTTCTTCTATCATGTCGTCAGACAAGTCTTTCGCTTCATAGAGGCCTTCAGTGTACTCTTTCCACCAATCCTTCTCTCCCCTGCATTCAACTGAACAATTCCCATTGCACTCTTAATGTTATCATACTTGCCTTTAATTTCACATAAGGTTGTTTTGACTTTTCTGTATGCTGAGTCAGTCCTTCCGACAATCACTTCTTTTTCGACTTCTTCACGTGCTTCAAGCTTCCCTGCACTTTCCTTTTATTTGATTTCTAAGTGACTTGTATTTATCTGTTTCCTGAATTCCCCCGAACATTCTTGCACTTCTTTCTTCCACCGATCAATTCATGTATTTATTCTGTTACCCATGGTTTCGTCAGAGATACCTTCTTTGTGCCCCAGTTTTTCTTTCCAACTAGCCGGCCGGTGTGGCCGAGTGGTTCTAGGCGCTTCAGTCTGGAACCGCGTGACCGCTACGGTCGCAGGTTCGAATCCTGCCTCGGGCGTGGATGTGTGTGATGTCCTTAGGTTAGTTAGGTTTAAGTAGTTCTAAGTTCTAGGGGACTGATGACCTCAGATGTTAAGTCACATAGTGCTCAGAGCCATTTGAACCATTTGAACCTTTCCAACTTCTGTGATTGCCAGTTTTAGTAATATCCATTCGTCTTCAACGGAGCGGCCTACTGAGCTTTTCCCTATCGCAGTATCTATAGCCTTAAAGACTATGAAGCGTTTCTCCTCGTTCCTTAGTACTTACGGATCCCACTTCTTCACGCACGGATTCTCTTAAATTGCAAACCATTCTTCATAATAACTAAATTGTGATCTGAGTTTATATCTGCTCCTGGGTACGCCTTACAATTTATTATCTGATTCCGTAATCTCTGCCTAACCATGATGTAATCCAGCTGAAATCATCCCGTGTCTCCCGGGCTTTTCCTCTTGTGATTGTTGAACGGAGTATTCGCTATCACTAGCTGAAATTCATCGCGGAACTTAATTAGACTTTCTCCGTTTCTCCTCTCTCATTCCTCGTACCAAGCCTGCAGGGTGTTACAAAAAGGTACGGCCAAACTTTCAGGAAACATTCCTCACACACAAATAAAGAAAAGATGTTATGTGGACATGTGTCCGGAAACGCTTAATTTCCATGTTAGAGCTCATTTTAGTTTCGTCAGTATGTACTGTACTTCCTCGATTCACCGCCAGTTGGCCCGATTGAAGGAAGGTAATGTTGACTTCGGTGCTTGTGTTGACATGCGACTCATTGCTCTACAGTACTAGCATCAAGCACATCAGTACGTAGCATCAACGGGTTAGTGTTCATCACGAACGTGGTTTTGCAGTCAGTACAATGTTCACAAATGCGGAGTTGGCAGATGCCCATTTGATGTATGGATTAGCACGGGGCAATAGCCGTGGCGCGGCACTTTTGTATCGAGACAGATTTCCAGAACGAAGGTGTCCCGACAGGAAGACGTTCGAAGCAATTGATCGGCGTCTTAGGGAGCACGGAACATTCCAGCCTATGACTCGCGACTGGGGAAGACCTAGAACGACGAGGACACCTGCAATGGACGAGCCCGCATCTCGTGGTCGTGCGGTAGCGTTCTCGCTTCCCACGCCCGGGATCCCGGGTTCGATTCCCGGCGGGGTCAGGGATTTTCTCTGCCTCGTGATGGCTGGGTGTTGTGTGCTGTCCTTAGGTTAGTTAGGTTTAAGTAGTTCTAAGTTCTAGGGGACTGATGACCATAGCTGTTAAGTTCCATAGTGCTCAGAGCCATTTGAACCATTTGAATGGACGAGGCAATTCTTCGTGCAGTTGAAGATAACCATAATGTCAGCGTCAGAGAAGTTGCTGCTGTACGAGGTAGCGTTGACCACGTCACTGTATGGAGAGTGCTACGGGAGAACCAGTTGTTTTCGTACCATGTACAGCGTGTGCAGGCACTATCAGCAGCTGATTGGCCTCCACGGGTACACTTTTGCGAATGGTTCATCCAACAATGTGTCAATCCTCATTTCAGTGCAAATGTTCTCTTTACGGATGAGGCTTCATTCCAACGTGATCAAATTGTACATTTTCACAATCAACATGTGTGGGCTGAAGAGAAGTCGCACGCAATTGTGCAATCACGTCATCAACACAGATTTTCTGTGAACGTTTGGGCAAGCATTGTTGGCATCTTCATCGGGCCCCATGTTCTTCCACCTATGCTCAGTGGAGCACGTTATCATGATTTCATGTGGGTTACTCTACCTGTGCTGCTAGAACATCTGCCTTTACAAGTACGACACAACATGTGGTTCATGTACGATGGAGCTCCTGCACATTTCAGTCGAAGTGTTCGTACGCTTCTCAACAACAGATTCGGTGACCGATGGGTTGGTAGAGGCGGACCAATTCGATGGCCTCCACGCTCTCCTGACCTCAACCCTCTTGACTTTCATTTATGGGGGCATTTGAAAGCTCTTATCTACGCAACCCCGGTACCAAATGTAGAGACTCTTCGTGCTCGTATTGTGGATGGCTGTGATACAATACGCCATTCTCCAGGGCTGCATCAGGGATTCCATGCGACGGAGGGTGGGTGCATGTATCCTCGCTAACGGAGGACATTTTGAACATATCCTGTAACAAAGTGTTTGAAGTCCTGGTACGTTGTGTTTCCATTCCATGATTAATGTGATTTGAAGAGAAGTAATAAAATGAGCTCTAACATGGAAAGCAAGCGATTCCGGACACATGTCCAGATAACATATTTTCTTTCTTTGTGTGTGAGGAATGTTTCCTGAAAGTTTGGCCATACCTTTTTGTAACACCCTGTACATATTCTGGTAAACCTTGCGGGATGTAAGGTCGTGGTCCATGAAACTCTTCAGCTCCTGAGCTGAAGAGTTTCATGGACCACGACCTTACATCCCGCAAGGTTTACCAGAAGATATGTCATCCGGTCGTGAAAGCCTTCATACTATAACCCTGTATATACCCCCGTAATACCTCCCTCTACTCCTTCTCGTATTACCTCATTCCAATCCCCCATGACTATTATATTTCTTCTCCCATTACGAACTGAAGTGAACATTCGATATCCTCATACACTTTCTCAATCTAGCTTGCGACGTCAGCATGTATACCTAAACTACTGTTGTCGGTTTTAGTCAGCTGTCTATTCTGATGAGAACAACCATATTTCTAAATTGTTCACAGTTAACTCCCTCTCTGACCTATCTTTCCATTCATAACAAAACGTACTCCCATTATGCTATTTGCTGCCGCTGTTGATATTACCCTACACTCGTCTGACGAGGAATACTTGTCATCTTCCCATTTCGCTACACTAACTCCTATTACATCTAGATTGAGCCTTTGCATTTCCGTTTACAGATTTTCTTGTTTCCCAACCACATTCAAGCTTCTGACCTTCCACGCCCCGAATGGGGCACTATTCTGGAATATTTTACCAATCAAGAGATCATCATGAAACTTTTTCAATTACAGACATGTCCTATGGATACACATAACCTGTCTTTAATGCAGTGGTTTTCATTGACTTGTGCCTCTTCATGCCATTGATCATTGTAGATTCTTCCATTTTCAGGGGCAATTTCCCATCCCAAGGGCAAGAGAGAGCCCTGAATCTCAGTCCGTTCCTTCGCCCTCTTTGACAGCGCCGTTGGCTGAATGAGGGTGATATCTGCTGATGGAAATCTGCCACCGCCACCGCTGATTATTTATATTCCAAATTTAAGCTACTCCTAATCTTCGAGAACTTCCGCCGACGTTCGCGAAGCGCGTTCGCGCTTTCAGTTGTACACCACAGTAGCGTGAGGGCCGCACTGACGGGCTCCAGTCACAACACTGATGACTTGTGGTGACAGCCTGATCGAGTTGCGTACTTTGAGGTGTAGATAAGGTTGAAGTGAGATAACTTGCAATTAGCTACACAAACGAACGTGATTGCGTGAGAAGCTATCATACTACTCATGTAGCTTGATTTAAAATCCTCTCTGTATCACTTGTGACGCCTGTGTTGTTTGTGACGTCGTATATCATGTGTCGTGATTGGCTAATGGAAACAAATGCCACGTTGATTGAATTTTTTGCAAAAACTCCAATTTGGTGTTGTTTTCGAGTTATTTTTGTGTCCCTCATTACAGATGAGTGCCACAATTCATTCCGAGTACGGTCCAGTCACGGTTGCAGAGATGGAACAAGAGGTGGGGAAGGCACAGAAGCCAGTCGTGGTTCCCACGTGTGGCAGTAGGCTTAGAGGAGAGACTACTCTGCCCCCACCCTTTTCCTTGCCCCCCACCCCATCCCGCTGTAGCAGTCACCTGCCGCTACGGTCTTCTGCAGGTAATCCGCTCCCTAATGCCTTCAAATAAACACCACTTCTTTACCGCGGCGTCGGGGGTCTCGCTCGGCTGCTTGTAACCCGACACCTCGCATTCCCCCACCCTACCAGCCATCACGTTCTCCATCTCAAACTCTCTCTCCTCACTGCTTCTACCTCTGACTCTCTTTTCACCATATGACCATCTCTCTCTCTCTCTCTCTCTCTCTCTCTCTCTCTCACACACACACACACACACACACACATAAGCACAACGCTTGCGCGCATCCTTACATAAACACACACAATATTTTTTCAGACGTAAACTTCTATGACTGCTAAGGGGCGTGTGCAGAGAATATTCGAGAGATTCAGTCGATTTGACAAGATTACATTCAGGCGTAAGAGGACATTCATTCGCACGTCGCGCAGACCACTCTTTTGTAGCTGGTGAACAGCACCGGAAGATGATCTAAAAATGATTTGCACTTGAATGTCGAGAGGTTGACACGGAGAAGTTGTGGATTCGGAGCAGTGATTGTGATGAACCGGAAGTGCAGTTTGGCTTGTTTTGCATTATTTTTTGGTTTCATGTGAAGTTATGTTTTTCCAAGGAAGTAAATTAAAACATCACATTGATATTTACGAACATTAAATTTAACAAAAATCAGTATAAACAAAAATGTAGATGTTCGTTTCTTCAGAATCGTGTATCTTCGAAAGTTCTTGACGGATTGAGTGGCCTTGAGAAGGCATGCCAAGTAAAAATGTTCGATAACGGCCGATACTAGAACTGAATCCACAGTTTTCGTGGTTGCTAGCCTCGATCACGTTTCACCACAAGGGATGGGCGTACAGCTGTAAAGCCCAGACATTTCCTACTGAACTTGGCACATGGTTCCTCAGTTTTTTGCTGGATGTATCTCTGTCTTCCTCTTTAGTTTTGACTCTCTGCAGCTCCTTCTAGTAGCACGGAAGTTCTTCCCTTACCTGTTTACAGATGACCTACCGCCTGTGCCTTCTTCTTCTTGTTTTCCACTTCTTCCTTTCCTCGCTGATTCTGCGGAGTAAATCCTCATTCATTACCTTACCAGTCCACTGTTTTTCAACATTCTTCTGTAGCACCACAACTGTCTTCTGTTGCGGTTTTTCATCACTCTATGTCTCACTGCCATACAGTTCTGTGCTCCAAACCTGCATCCTCCGAACTTTCTTCCTAAAATTAAGGCTTATGTTTGATACTAATAGACTTCCTGTGGTTAGTAATGCCCGTTTTTCCAAATCCAATCTGCTCTGTATGTCCATACTCCGTCCACCATTGGTTATTTTCCTGTATAGGTAGCAGAATTTTTCAATTTCAACTACCTCGTAACCATTGATTGCGATTTTAAGTTTCTCGCCGTTCTCATTTCTGATACTCCTCATTAATTTCCTATTTCTTCGATTTACTGTCAATCCCCTTTAAACTTCATTCTGTTCAACACCTTCCGTAATTCTTAATCACTTTCACTGCGGACAGCTATGTTATGGGTGAATTCTATCATTCACAACCTTTCACCTTGAATTTTAATCCCACTCTTGAAATTTTGTATTATTTCAATCATTGCTTCTTCGATGCGTAGATTGAACAGTAGAGATAAAAGAAGGCATCCCTGTCTTACATTCTTTTTAATCCTAGAACTTCGCTCGCCTCAAGATTTATTCTTCCCTCTTGGTTCTAGTACATATTGTATATCCCGTCTCTGCCTACAGTTTAGCCGAATTATTCTCATAATTTCGGACACTTAGCACGATTTTACATTGTTGAACGCTTTCTCCACGTAGAGAAATCCGTTGAATGTGCCTTGATTTCTCTTCAGTCTTGCTTCCATTATCAACCGCAACATCAGAACTGCCTCCCTGTTTCCTTTACCTTTCCGTAACTATTCTGGATTTGAATGATCCATGAAGTGACTTCGTTTCCGAAGAAAACATCGAACTATTTCACTAGAACTTAACGCTCCCATCGGAACCCTTCTCAAGCTGGTGTTTATTAGTAAATCACAATAGAAGTATATCGCTGGGTGTATAATAACACGTACCTTCTTGAAATGAACAATATTTTATTGTTCTATTAACTGATTTCATTCCACATACACATATATTTTACAATGTGAATCAAAAACTCGCAATGGCGTCGATTTTTACATCACAAGAATGGCTCTCTTCTCCTAAAAATTTTACTCTTAAGAAGAACACAAGCTCTATCTCGTAAGAATAATTACGTGAGCGCTGACCGCCACAGAGAAAAAAAACAATCTTTGTCTCTCTCTCTCTCTCTCTCTCTCTCTCTCTCGCACTGTCACAGCAAGTTACGCTGCATGATACATCATAGCCTAAGCATTTCTCTTCTCCGATTTTCTAGCTTCGCTTCCTCGGTAATACTTCTAACACTCCAAATTCCACTTTAATATCTTTTAAGTAAATCTTTTTAGGACTTCTTAACGGCCTGAGTAGTTTGGTGTCTGCTTATTCCTGTAATAATCCAGTACAGAGTGAGTTTTTTTTTTTTGGAAACATGCCTCTGGTATCTTACATACATCTATGACTGCGCTCTAATGATTTGCTTTTCCCTAAATTTTATAGGCTTCCAAAGACTACAGGTTAATCTGCCGAAATGGATTAAGTGATACAAAATTTTTCAATTGTGCAGCTGATGACTGATTTTATTTTGGAAAGAGAACCTTGTATGTCATTTAAGTATGAGGCTGAATTCACACCGAGAGGGATAATAAATTTCCGCAATAACTACGTTTGGGCAGAGGCAAATGCTAGAGCGATCACGGAAGTAATACACCAGGTTCGTTTCAGAATCAGTATGAGGAACGAATTGTGGGCTACAGACGTCACTCACTTAACTAGCAAATAACATATGCTGCATATCACCAACAGATACACGACATATCACGCGCGCCATTTAAAATTTTCACTTTTGCAGATATGGTTATGCACGAATGGAACTGTCGAGGAGGTCCACTTCTCTGTTCACCTGGCCTCAATCCCTTCTGTCATGGGAACATTTAGAGGCTGAACCAGGAAATGCTCAAATGAGATTACAGGGCTGGATATCAGTTTTTCAGAGGTCAATTTGATATAGTTTTTTTACTTATTAAAGATACAAAAACAAACGTTTAGGGTTCGTCAAAGGGTACCGACGCGTAACGTCCACTGTTGGTTGGTATACCGAATACCTCTTCACCTAGCTGACTGAGAACAGTTGCCGTAGTAGAGACTCCCACGTGCTGTAAGGGAAACCTGAAACTATTAACCTAAATCACTACATGATCTTGGTGACAGCTCAGTACATGGTTCATAACCTATACTTCATTTAAGAATATGCGGTATTATCAGTAGCACAAAAAAATTAAATAGATCTGTCCACCCACTTGAATCTAATAGGTACAATTTTGCGAACCGTTCCAAAATTTATAAGTACCACGGGCAATCATTACACAGTAAAATTATTTTAATGAAAATCAGTCAGCCAACTTAAGACTGAAATAGTGACTTTATCAAACGAAACTTTTATTAAACAACTCAAAATCTTAAAATTAACTCTTAAAATAACTAAAATTGCCTTGACAATTAAATAAGATGGCTACTCGAAAATACATTCAAGAAGACGATAAACAGTGATAAAAAAAGAGGCAGCTAGATCTGCAAGTGAAATGGATGTTTGTTCAGTCAGTGATCGGTTTCGGGATTTGTCCATTCTCAAATCAACCTGTACTTAAGTGAAAATTACAATTTATACGAACACCAGTTGACATTAAATACGAATGAGAGCATAAATGAATAGGGTATCGCAACAAGTACATACCAATGTTTGCCAAGTAAAATTTCCATGCAATATGGCTGTATATAGAGTGGGTGCAGATGTGAATAGTACCAACTAATGTTCGTTAACGAATGGGCGAGTTCGAAGTTACTAGGATACTTAGGAGAGCGCCCTCTTCGGGTCGTGATTGTCTTTTGGGAAAGGTTGTTTTCACAGTAATTCATAATCTTAAAACCAAGCAGTCTAAAAAACGTTTACATAACATACATATCAGAACATATGTTTTGTAAATGTGCTTATCTGCACGAATAAAATACAATGTAATACTAAGGTCTAACTAACAGATCAAGAAAGGGTAAAGGCATGAAACTGTCAACACATTATAATACAGGTACAACGCAACGTTGCTGCATTGTAGTCTACACAGCTTTACCATTTCGTAGCACTACTGGGTCAAAAATGGCAAACACGAGCATAAACGGCAAACAAATATTTTTAAAAAAATTCTCGCCATTAAGAAATATCCATAAACCCTATCATTTTTACATTTCTGAAATAAAAATGGACCAATCCACGCCGTACATAAAGAGAAATACAACAGCAGGATCACAGGCTTACGTAATAAAGTGAATTAAATAGTAATTATATAAACCATAGCGTCTGGACAATTAATACAATTACTAGAAAGTACCAGGGGAAGGAGAAGGGGGAGGGGGGAAACAGATGGTACGGAAAGGATGTGGGTGAGACAGAAGGGATGAAAGGATACGGAAGAGAGGGAAGAACCAAGGATGGGAAGGGGAGGAATAGGCGATAAGGGGGAGTATGCAATGCGGATTATAGCAAAGTACGCAGTAATGCTTGGTTACAAATGTGCAGACTAATTATGAGGATAAAATATCAGCTCTGCATTGAAATAAATGTTTTCCATAATTTTTTCGAAAATCTGTGTACCAAAAAATAAAGACACAACATACTGGCTGGGATTTAACTCTATCATAATACGCTGCGTTCAAGGGACTCAGGACAAACGTTTCAAACGATAATCTCTTAGAAAAGGTATAATCTTATCAAAAGTAGATATAGAGTGGCGCATATGCATTAAGTTGTATAGTAGTTACTATAGTGTACTATTTTTTTCAATTTAATGTACCCATTGTATTGAGATTGTAATTTATACTCATTTACATCCTGTTGCTTGAATACTTATTATACCCAGTTTGCCTTGATTTTCATTTTTGCCTCCCCCCACCATGACTTTCCTTATTTATAACTTTAGTTATTTACTTCAAACACTAATTACACAGCTGTGGGACATGATACAGATATCACACTGATGAGCAATACTCAAGTATAGGTCGAACGAGTGTTTAGTAAGCCACCTCCTTTGTTGATGGACTACATTCTCTAAGGACCCTCCCAATTAATCTCAACCTGGCACCCGCCTTACCAACAATTTATTTTATATGATCATTCCACTTCAAATCGTTCCGTGCGCATACTCACAGATATTTTACAGAAGTAACTGCTACCAGTGTTTGTTCCGCTATCATATAATCATACAATAAAGGATCCTTCTTTCTATGTATACGCAATACATTACATTTGTCTATGTTAAGGGTCAGTTGCCACTCCCTGCACCAAGTGGCTATCCGCTGCAGATCTTCCTGCATTTCGCTGCAATTTTCTAATGCTGCAACTTCTCTGTATACTACAGCATCATCCGCGAAAAGCCGCATGAAACTTCCGACACTATCTACTAGGTCATTTATACAGCGTGAGTCACCTAACATTACCGCTGGATATATTTCGTAAACCACATCAAATACTGACAAATCGATTCCACAGACCGAACGTGAGGAGAGGGGCTAGTGCAGTTGGTTAATACAAACCATAAAAAAATGCACGGAAGTATGTTTTTTAACGCAAACCTACGTTTTTTAAATGGAACCCCGTTAGTTTCGTTAGCACATCTAAACATATAAACAAATACGTAATCAGCGCCGTTTATTGCATTGTATAATGTTAATTACATCCGGAGATATTGTAACCTAAAGTTGACGCTTGAGTACCACTCCTCCGCTGTTCGATCTTGTGTATCGGAGAGCACCGAATTACGTAGGAATCCAAAGGGAACGGTGATGGACCTTAGGTACAGAAGAGACTGGAACAGCACATTACGCCCACATGCTAACACCTTTTTATTGGTCTTTTTCACTGACGCACATGTACATTACCATGAGGGGTGAGGTACACGTTCGACGTGAATTTCGTAGGACGTGGAGGACGCATAAATTGGCCAGCCCGTTCTCCTGATCTTACACCTCTGGACTTCTTTCTGTGGGGTACGTTAAAGGAGAATGTGTACCATGATGTGCCTACAACCCCAGAGGATATAAAACAACGTATTGTGGCAGCCTGCGGCGACATTACACCACATGTACTGCGGCGTGTACGACATTCATTACGCCAGAGATTGCAATTGTGTGCAGCAAATGATGGCCACCACATTGAACATCTACACTCTATTCCACTCCGTAATTGAAAACGGAAATCACGTGTGTACGTGTACCTCACCCCTCATGGTAATGTACTGTAAATCAGAGCTCGCACGGAAAGATATAGGTGTTCGTTTTTTCAGCGCACTATTCGAGACTGCAATAGTAGAGAATTATTGTGAAGGTGGTTCGATGAACCCTCTGCCAGGCACTTAACTGCGATTTGGAGAGTATTCAGGTAATGTAGATGTAGACTAATCGGTGACCTGTTTCGGGCTATGCCCAACCTCAAACAAACCTGGGGAATGTTTTTTTCTGTATTGCTACTTTACCCCCCCCCCCCCCCCCCTCACACACACACCCTTTGTGGACAGGGGCTGTAGTATGCACAAAAGTCAAAATTACAATACATCTGAACATAAATTTTCATGAAATACGAGTGCAAAACGTAAATGGATGGCATAGGGCAATCAGCACTTACCGATGTTTGACAAGTAAAACAAGGGGGTACATTTGTGTATTGTTCGTTAACGAATGATACTGGTCAAGTTGCAAGCTAGTAGGAAACCTAGTACAGGTGGCGCCCTCTTCGGGTCTCGATTCTTTCATTTAGGGGAAGGTTGTTCCCATAGCAGTTCACGGTTTTAAAAACTAGCAGTCTACAAATCGTTTGCATAATATAAGTAGCACTTACTTATGTTCTGTAAGTGTGCTTATCTACACAAATAAAATATAATCTAATACCAAGGACTAAGTTACAGATTCAAAGAGGGTGAGATCAACATGCCCTAAGGCAAAAGATTGTCAGTACAACACAGAGAACTACAACTCAGCAATCTTACATTATGGACTACAGAGTGTTGTCATACCGTATCACAATCGTGGCAACGACGCCAAACATGAGCATAATCCTCGAACCAAAGTTTAAAAAAAGTTTCAAAATTTCTTGAACACGAGCTATTAAAAAATATCCACATGCGTAATCGTTTTCAATTTGCTTCTTTTAATAAAAAAAATGGACCATTCAGCATCGTGCATAAAGAGGGAGACAACAGCAGAAATACGTGTAGAAGTAATAAAATAAAATGACCAGTAGGTATATAAATCATAGATCTGAACAATCAGTACAGTTATCAGGAAGGACCAGTGGTGGGGGAAAGGAATGGGGAAGCGAAAAGGGGAGGGGGAAAAGAAAAGTGGTACAGAAAGGATTTAGATAAAAAAGCGGTACGGAAAGGAGGTAGACAACATACATAGGATGAAAGGGTTCGAAAAGGGAGGGAAGAACCCAGGAAGTGGGCGGGGGTGGCTAGGAGGGGGACTTAGGCTGCAGTGGGGAGTGTAGATTGCGGCTTGTAGCAAAGTAGGCTATAATGCTTATTTACGAATGTACAAACCAATGATGAACATAAAATACGAGACCTGTGTTACAGTAAATATTTTCCATAATTAATCAAAACATTATTTTTCAGAAAAATCTGGAAAATAAAATAAAAAACATAAGATAGTAGAGGGATTTACCTGTCAAGGATACGCTGCTCTGAAGGCACACAGGACAAACGTTTCAAACGATGAAACTTCCTGGTAGATTAAAACTGTGTGCCAGACAGAGACTCGAACTCGGGACCTTTGTCCTTCGCGGGCAAGTGCACTTGGTAGGTCCCGATTTGGTGTCTTGGTCCGGTACACAGTTCTGAACTGCCAGGAAGTTTCATATCAGCGCACAATCCGCTGCTGAGTGAAAATTTCATTCTGGTTTCAAACGATGTTGCAAATGCCACAACGTTGAGTGAGTAAGCATACAAATCTTTCAGAGACGATATAATCTTATAAAAGGTATACTTAGCAAGTGGCACCCACAGCTATGCAATTAGTGTTTAACGTAAATAACAATAATTATAAATAAGGAAAGTCATGGTGGGGGGAGGCGATAATGAAAATTAAGGCAAACTGGGTACAATGAGTATTCAAGCAACAGGATGTAAATGAGTATAAATTACAGTCTCAATACAATGGGTACATTAAATTGAAAAAATAGTACACGATAGTAACTACTATACAATTTAATGCATATGCGCCACTCTAAATCTACTTTTGATAAGATTGTACCTTCTCTAGGAGATTTGTGTGCTTACTCACACAACATAGTGGGCATTTACAGGATCGTTTGAAACATTTGTCCTGAGAAGATCCAAAGAAGAGCGGTGCGTTTCGTCACAGGGTTATTTGGTAAGCGTGATAGCGTTGCGGAGATGTTTAGCAAACTCAAGTGGCAGACTCTGCAAGAGAGGCGCTCTGCATCGCGGTGTAGCTTGCTGTCCAGGTTTCGAGAGGGTGCGTTTCTGGGTGAGGCATCGAATATATTGCTTCCCTCTACCTATACCTCCCGAGGAGATCACGAATGTAAAATTAGAGAGATTCGAGCGCGCAACGAGGTTTTCCGGCAGTCGTTCTTCACGCGAACCATACGCGACTGGAATAGGAAAGGGAGGTAATGACAGTGGCACGTAAAGTGCCCTCCGCCACACACCATTGGGTGGCTTGCGGAGTATAAATGTGGATGTAGATGTAGTTGGTTTGTATACCGGGTTTGAAGAAATGTTAATCGCAAGTTGGCATCGCAAGTTGGCAGCTGGCAAGACAAGGTCGTGACATAAAATTCCTGATCTCCACACAACCTCCATTTGTCCATGAGTAAATTCAATAACTCTCCAGGATGTGTAATGGAATGAGATCATTGTGATCCATTTGCTCGATATGGTTGTTTAGTTCGGCAGCCGTTTCGTGGTCTTATTTCTCTTCAATAACAAGATCGGTATGATACTGCACTTCAGTGTATTCGTAATAGTCACAATTTCTTCTGTAAAAACTCCTTCTCAGCAGTGAAAATACCTATCCAAACTATATTTTACAGTAAAGAGCCACATCTTATTTTATTTCGACTATGCGTAACGTAAGCTTAAGCCACCATCATCATGTGGATACATATCTATTACTGAGACTCGTACGTACTGTATGTACGACTCTTGACCATCTGTGGCACTGTCTGCTAGCAGAAGAAAGAAAACAAAAGAAGGAACAAATTCCATGGAGGCCTTTGATTGAAAAGCTCAATAGCAATACGAGGGAAGTTCAATAAGATATGCAACAATATTTTTATCAGCTGATTTCGATTGAAACAATGCGGAATATTCCCGTTTCAGACCTACAGTTTCATGAAGTTCTGACAGGTGGCGGAGCTACACATATTGTGCAAAACGGCGTCCGTAACCGAGTGTCTTCCAGGCAGAGAGCTGTCATTGAGTCTCTTTTGCCGGAAAACAAGAGCTTCTTAGATATTTAAAGGCGTTAGCAGAATTCAGCGGAGATCTGGCTCTGAACAAAAGCATGGTGAGTCTTTGGGCGAGGCATCTGTCATCACCGTAACAAGGTCTGCTAACATGTCTGATCTCCAACTTGTCAGCCGGCCGCAGACATCTCTGACACCTACAGTGTTGGACATAAACGTATTCATCGCCACAAAAATCAAAAGAATTTCCCGAACTTCCTCTTCTCCGTACAACGCGTCACACAAGTCTGCGCATCCGAAAGGAGCTCACAAAACTTAATTAGACTATTCTTCCTCATCCACCCTACAGCCCGGTTCTAGCACCTGCCGACTTCCACCTGCTTGGCCCAATAAAGAGTGCACTCCGCGAGAAGCAATACGTGGATGATGGGGACGTTGTTGGTGCATCAAGACCTTGGATCCGACTCGACCGGTAGAACAGTGCCATGCCGTCATACAGGCCCTCGCAGTAAGGTGACCCTGCGCATTGAACGGAGCTTATGTTGAAAAATGGGGTTTTGTAGCCCAAAAAGTGGGAAATAATATGGTGTAGTGGAATACCGAAAAAAATCAGCCTGCTTTCAGAAAATAATTTGTTGCATTACTTATTAAACGCCCTTCGTTTGGACATGATTACCTCCAGTGCCCACTGCCTCCTTTCCCCGTTCTATTTACATGACACTCAATATCACATTCACGTTGCATACACGTATGACGTACTATGACGTATAACACCGTAATAAATGTTAATAACATATGACATAATAAATGCCAACAGTGGCAAATTTATACAACATGTTTAATTATAATTATTATATCAAATTCGCTATTTCTCTCTCTCTCTCTCTCTCTCTCTCTCTCTCTCTCTCTCTCTCTTTGTGTGTGTGTGTGTGTGTGTGTGTGTGTGTGTGTGTGTAATGGTTCAAATGGCTCTGAGCACTATGGGACTTAACATCTGAGGTCAACAGCCCCCTAGAACTTAAACCTAACTAACCTACGGACATCACACACATCCATGCCCGAGGCAGGATTCGAACCTGCGACCGTAGCGGTCGCGCGGTTCCAGACTGAAGTGCCTAGAACCACTCGGCCACACCGGCCGGCCTCTCTGTCTGAATGTGTGTGTGTGTGTGTGTGTGTGTGTGTGTGTGTGTGTGTGTGTGTCTGTGTCTGTGTCTGTGTGTGTGTGTGTGTGTGTGTGTGTGTGTGTGCGCGCGCGCGCGCGCGAATATTCGTGTATTTTTCAGTTTTGTTTCAAAATATGGTAAAATGAAAGGTCTTTGATGTATGGTGTAAATTTCGAGTACCTGTCAAAATAACTTTGATAAACAGAGAGAAGTTTAGCAATTGAACTAATACCAGTTTATTGATACACTTTATTACCAAGAGCATGATTTATTTTAGATTTTTGTCATTTTTTAAAATTTGGTAATAGAAAGCTACTTAATTTTTCTTGAAATTATTCTTTAAACACTGGTGAACCTACGTCACTTAGATTATCAACAGCATTGTTCTATCTAATAACGAATTCTTCAGAAAACAATCTTCTTTCTCCCTCTTCAGCTCAATACTCTTATTTTTCCTGTTTTCTTTTCCTTCAACTTCCAGCCTCTCATTACTTGATTTTTGTTTTGTTGTTCATCCTATTTAGCAATCTCAACGATTTTTCCCATACATCTCATCAAGGAGTTGTTGTTTACAGTGCTAGTTACCATTCCACCATCCTTTTGGTGGTGGTTGTTGGTTTTCTTTTTGCTGTAGGGACTTGGCCAATTTCGTAAGAGCTTGCGTTAAATGCGCTCGTTGGAACATTGCCTCAGCCGTTGGATATTATAAACCGTGAAGGTCCAGTCAAATCTTGCAGAGGTTACTCAGATCTGATATTTATATTATTTCTCTTCTGGCGTTTGCGGTAGAGAGCGTATGTTCTGTTGGTGTTCGCGTCAACATTCACCTTCCCATAATTCTCAGGAGTGTGTATAGTGACAGCTCTCTCTTTTAATAGCTTGTTTGGGCTTCTATAAAAAACAACTGATAACTCTGTTGTATAGCTATATTATGTATATACCCAGGTCATTGTTATAAAGGCATCCTGAGATTTTAGGGTCAACATTATGGGGATGGTGAATGATGCGAACTTACAAATGGTACATAAGTTATAAAGCTAGCCGTAAATAAGGTTCTGTTAAATGCGAGTCCTCAAGCTGATACGGAATCCTTTCTGGTGACCTGAGACGAGTGTATGTTTGGATTTTCACCGTTAGTACTTGACTATTGCTTCTTCAGAAACAAGTATCACGGATGAAATGGGTCTCACCCGCATATAACAAAAACTGTAGTCATTTCGGCACTGCACTGTATAAGCCATTCACAGAATTTAACTAGGAGATTAAAATCGGTTTTTTATCACTTTTTCAAGTTCACTCATATTTATAACAATAGTACAATTACTGCAAATTGGTGTACTACTGGTATCCCCACGCTACTTCTTCGAAACGTAAGATGGCAGGTGCTTACTGACGAAAGCTGAACTCCTCCCTGGACACATGAAATACAAATATGTATTGCTTCTGAAGGTAGCGCCACGAATGTCGATGTGGAGAATGTCGATGTGGAAGGCCGTTGTTTGTTACAAAGCACAAGCAGCTGACAAAGATTTTTCTCACCCGGACCTCAAACCACCTCAGTATATATATATATATATATATATATATATATACAAGCAGCTGACAAAGATTTGCCTCACCCGGACCTCAAACCACCTCAGTATATATATACCCGGTGCACTACGTCCACTGTGCATAGAAACACCTATACTCTCTTCATTGCCAATCCTGCTTCTCCACTCAGGAACGAGTCTCGTTCGCGGGCGTCATCCACTGTCCACCTGTCACTAAACTCATCGTTACCTCTCCCTGCCTTACTCCTTTATGGAACAGTTACGTTCGGCTCCAAGTTAATATTCTCCCCAGGATGCCGCCTCGATAAAAACTGGACGAGGAGGGAAAAAATTTATAGTAAAACTGTGGATGTTTTACTGTCCGCGTGGCTCTTTTAAAGGGCTGCCTTTAACACCATGACGACGCAGTGACGGGGAACTGTAAATAAAAGCGTCTCAGATTTTAGTAGTTTCGGTATCGTGATGGCCTGGTATCCGAAACACTCTCCAATAAAAGCACAGGCCGCTATCGTTTAATAGGAGAATAGTGGGACGGGGGTGGGAGGCGAGTGGTGGGGGGAGGCTATAAGGCAGAGGAAGGTGGGCGCCCCGCGTGGGGACTGGTCGCTCGACAAGGCCCATAAACTGCCGGTGGGACGACATCGGTCCAGCGTCTCTTTGCCCGGACCCGAACCTCAGTTATTTCGGTACGAACATACATTTCCTTGTACGATATGTTATAATAACTCATACGCCTTCCTAATATGACTCGTAACAAATTTTGACGTTATAAAAGTGGAAAAGACCTTCGAGTCAAGGCAACGTCCCACCATTCAAATACAAGAACTTCTGAAGATGGGTTTTATAGATACCAAAGTTAGAGAGAAAAAAAAGTTAAGACGTAAGATATTTTTGTCACATTTATAGATAGAGAAACATTTGATAAGTAGTGGGATACCATACTCCAAATTAAGGAAGCAATGCTGAGATACAGACGCATTATCTACAACGTAAGTTTGAGAAGTGAAAGAAATGGGTGATAAAAAAGGTGTAAAGAAAGGGCTAAAGTTTACTCGGCACCGACAAAAAACGTAGATCGAAGGAGCAACGAAGGATGTGAAAAGGAAGATAGAAAGATGGCATACCTTACTCGTAAGCGGTAAGGAACAATCGCAAGGATTCTATCCAGCCCACGTATCATATGATACGATGTAAGGAGGAAATATACAAAAGACAAACGTAGTGAAAAGACAGCAAAATAAGCGAAGACACGATAGTTATCCAGGATGATCAAAATATTATAGATATCAGAAGCCTGGCAAAGTAAAGCTTTGCTTAACTTTTGAGGTCTGCTGATATCAAGTAAGACTTGATATTGGAGCAGAAATTCGTCAAATTGCACGTCTGAAATACAAAATTGTATGGAAATGTAATGTGGACAGTAGAAAAGAAGGAAGAAAAAGCTAGAGATTATTAAATATGGAACAACATGGAAGGATTCTAAAAATATTTGGCAAATTCAGTTGCGTAATTCACATTTTTTTTAAATTATGGACGGAAAAAGCGTTCTATACGAAAAGAATGGGAACAATTGCTGCAACACTCAAGAACTTGGTGTCATAAATAACTCAAGATAAACTGCTGGTTACGACTAGCATTAGTATAAGCAGTTACCGGGGATATGCAGCAATGAAAAGATGGGTAAAATGTAGCAAATCACACCGGTAACTTGGTAAAAAATAGAATCAACAGAAAAGAGAAAAAGATAAAAACAAAGATTTTATAAAACATCACTTTCGCCTTGTGCCGTATCTCCTGGGGTGGTCATGAATTTGAAGTTTGTAAATTCCATGTAGTGATAATTATTGTACGAATAGCTGGCGATGAATGCCAAGGAATAAACAAACACATTGTGTTGCAATATATTCAATGGACATTTGACATTCTGTGTCTGAACTTTCTTTTTTTTTCTTTTGTCTTCTTCTGTTGTTGGACTCGAAGAGGAAAGAACGATTGTCTGAGGTTCATCTTGCTGTAACAGTCTGTGTAAGTTGTAAACGAAACTAAAATATAGTTGTTCATCAAACATGTGTAAGGTACATAATTATTTGCAAACCTAAACCTTGCTTGTCCTGAGTAGACGAGGCCTTAACGGAACATTGACCTTTGTTAGACGCCATACTAGAATATAATTAGTAATTTTCTTTCAGCTCATCTTCGAGACGTTCCGCCGGTTAGGACACTAAACTTTCTTTCGGATTCTACGAGCTATGCGGCCGCTACGAATAATTTAATATATTTCACTTTCAGATTTTCTCAAGGTTGCGAGACAACATCCCAGACAGAAGGCCTGGTCACAGGATTCTATTTCTCGTATAAGATTTCATCTGCAAAAGATTATGCTTGTTACCTTACATTAGTATTCGAGACGAAACCACGATCTGTGGTTACGGGTTTTATTACTTCACGTTGAACTGACCTACGAAATATCTGGTGCTATAAGCACAAGAGTTGTAACTATACTTTTTATATATGTATATTGAAGAATATCTGTGATAGTTCAAGAGAGAAACAATTAAATATTCATAATCCCGTAACCACCCTGAGTACTGAGCTAGTTTGCTGATTGCTGATCTGCATAGGGCTAAATTAAATTTCATTACACTGTTTATAGTATTATTAGAGTTATTTCTCTTTTGTTTTGACGTCACATTATTAAAAGGTATCAAAATATATTTAAACAAAACAAAATTACATTACAGCCTTTCACAGCAAAATTCCTTACCTGGACAACGCACTATTGCAACTTCGGTCGTGGTACTACTGCAAAACGCAAAACACAAAGCGCATACGAGAAGTAATAATAAAGGGTTCAGCAGGCCCATATTTACCTGGTGGAGATGTAGAAAGGAATAAATCAGAGTTGACCTAAGTCACATTCTACGTCGTAGAGTAAACTGTAATTGCACCACCTCAAATGAAATCTTACAGCATCACATCTCTACATCATACTCCGCAATCCAGTGGCGGAGGGTACTTTCGGTACCACTATCTGATCCCTCCAACCCTGTTCCACTCGCGAATATTGCGTAGGAAGAATGATTGTCCGTAAGCCACTGTATTGGCTCTAATTTCTCGAATTTTCTCCTCGTGGTCAATACGCGAGATTTATGCGTGGGGGCGGGAGGGGGAGGGGGGGAGGGGGAAGTACTATTTTGCCCGACTCCTGAAAAGTGCTGTCCCGAAATATCAGTAGTAAATGTCTCCGTGCTGTACAACGCCTCTCTCCTAACGTCTGCCAGCGGAGTTTGTTTAGCGTCTCCATAACGCTCTCTGGCCAGCTGAACGATCCCGTGACGAAACGCGCCGCTCTTCGTCGGTTCTTCTCTATCTCCTCTATCAGTTGTACCTAATAGGGATTCCAGATAGATGAACAATACTCAACAATCGGGGGAACAAAGGCCTTATAAGCCACTTCTTTCGTGAATGAGTTACGTTTCCTTAAGATTCTTCCAATGAATCTGAGTCTGGTGTCTGGTTTTCCCACTATCTGTTTTATGGTTATTCCACTTAATGTCGCTCTGGATAGTTACGCGTAGATATTTTACGGTAGACGCTGTCTCCAGCTGTTTGTCATCAATAGTGTAGCTGTACAGTACTGGATTTCTTTTCCTATGTATGCGTAATATGTTATATTTATTTACGTTCACGGTCAACTACCAGAGCCTGCACCATTCATCAGTTCTCTGCAGGTCGTTCTGCAAATTCTTACTATCTTCTGGTGTTGCTACTTTCGGACAGACAACTGCATCATCTGCGAAAAGCGTTAAAGAGCACCCAATGCTTTCTACTGGATCATTTATAAATATTGTAAACAGCAACGATCATATCACACTCTCCTGTGGCACTCCGGATATTACATTTACAAATGTCGATTTACTTCTATCTGCATGAAAGTCATGAATCCAGTCGCAAGTCTGCTCCGATACTCTGTAAGCTCGTATTATTTTCATTAAATGGCAATGCGGGACGGTGTCAAATGCCTTACGGAAATCAAGGAAAACGGCATGGTTGGTCAGATTATCAGGACTGTAGAGGACCGGTGCACTGAGAATAAACGGCACACACGCTTACAACAAACGAGCAAATCCACCCTTGCAGAACATTGTCTTGGCACCGGTCGTCCTATGGAATATAACAACACGGAGACTCTGGCATGCACTTCCAGCTGTTGGTATGTTGCTATTAAGGAAGCTGTTGAAATTTAATTAGCGAGCATCCTTATAAATACACTCCTGGAAATGGAAAAAAGAACACATTGACACCGGTGTGTCAGACCCACCATACTTGCTCCGGACACTGCGAGAGGGCTGTACAAGCAATGATCACACGCACGGCACAGCGGACACACCAGGAACCGCGGTGTTGATCGTCGAATGGCGTTAGCTGCGCAGCATTTGTGCACCGCCGCCGTCAGTGTCAGCCAGTTTGCCGTGGCATACGGAGCTCCATCGCAGTCTTTAACACTGGTAGCATGCCGCGACAGCGTGGACGTGAACCGTATGTGCAGTTGACGGACTTTGAGCGAGGGCGTATAGTGGGCATGCGGGAGGCCGGGTGGACGTACCGCCGAATTGCTCAACACGTGGGGCGTGAGGTCTCCACAGTACATCGATGTTGTCGCCAGTGGTCGGCGGAAGGTGCACGTGCCCGTCGACCTGGGACCGGACCGCAGCGACGCACGGATGCACGCCAAGACCGTAGGATCCTACGCAGTGCCGTAGGGGACCGCACCGCCACTTCCCAGCAAATTAGGGACACTGTTGCTCCTGGGGTATCGGCGAGGACCATTCGCAACCGTCTCCATGAAGTTGGGCTACGGTCCCGCACACCGTTAGGCCGTCTTCCGCTCACGCCCCAACATCGTGCAGCCCGCCTCCAGTGGTGTCGCGACAGGCGTGAATAGAGGGACGAATGGAGACGTGTCGTCTTCAGCGATGAGAGTCGCTTCTGCCTTGGTGCCAATGATGGTCGTATGCGTGTTTGGCGCCGTGCAGGTGAGCGCCACAATCAGGACTGCATACGACCGAGGCACACAGGGCCAACACCCGGCATCATGGTGTGGGGAGCGATCTCCTACACTGGCCGTACACCACTGGTGATCGTCGAGGGGACACTGAATAGTGCACGGTACATCCAAACCGTCATCGAACCCATCGTTCTACCATTCCTAGACCGGCAAGGACAATGCACGTCCGCATGTATCCCGTGCCACCCAACGTGCTCTAGAAGGTGTAAGTCAACTACCCTGGCCAGCAAGATCTCCGGATCTGTCCCCCATTGAGCATGTTTGGGACTGGATGAAGCGTCGTCTCACGCGGTCTGCACCTCCAGCACGAACGCTGGTCCAACTGAGGCGCCAGGTGGAAATGGCATGGCAAGCCGTTCCACAGGACTACATCCAGCATCTCTACGATCGTCTCCATGGGAGAATAGCAGCCTGCATTGCTGCGAAAGGTGGATATACACTGTACTAGCGCCGACATTGTGCATGCTCTGTTGCCTGTGTCTATGTGCCTGTGGTTCTGTCAGTGTGATCATGTGATGTATCTGACCCCAGGAATGTGTCAATAAAGTTTCCCCTTCCTGGGACAATGAATTCACGGCGTTCTTATTTCAGTTTCCAGGAGTGTAGAAGTCGGTATTTTTGTTTAAATTCTGCACGTAATCCTACTCTCTGACTTGTCAAAAAACAGGGGGACACTGTATGCTACCTCACCATTCGATTATTAACCTCATTATCGATAATTTCTGATGTCGATCATCTTTGGTGTGTGTTGGCGCTCGTGTTCACAGTGTGTGTGTGGGGAATGCGGTAGACCCTCACCTTACGCAGACCAAGATCATCCTTTACGAAACCTAAAAGGACCCTTACCTTACAAGGTCGTCTGAAAACTCAGTTCATCTGATATTACTGCAAAACACGACCAAACGTGTTCGAAATGTATGTGTGTGTGTGTGTGTGTGTGTGTGTGTGTATGTGTTATCTTTACGGAGTTTCTCTGAAAATTAAGGTTTTAAATTCGCTTGCACAACGCTTACTTGCTGCATTTTTGCCTCGAAAATAGCAGGGTGTGCCCCTGTCGGAACATCTGCGTTTGTTGACGACGTCATCTGGTTGCATATCCGTAAGTCATTTGAACAAAATGATTATGGATTAACACTCTTTGACAGCGATGTCCTTAGAATATAAATAAAAATACGGGTTTTACAGGGACGAGGAAGGAAATTGACGGTGTCGTTTCCAGTGGAATCATCTTGAGACCTGATTCTTCAGTTTCTCCCGGGGTATTTGTTGATCGAAGAGCCCACGAGTGTACAGCCGGTTGATAGTGTCCAACGGGCACAATATTTCGGCGATCAGACATGTCTCCATTGTCAGGTTCACTGCACTGCACTGCACTGCATATCTCTGGTTACATCTACCAGGAGTGAGACAGGCTAAGCAGCGAAGCTGCTGTTCCTGTGTGCACCTCAAGAACTATTTTTTGGCCTCACGGTTAGAATTGACTTGTGTGAGCGGCCGCGTGGGGGCGGACGCTTCGTCAAAAGCGTCATTAGGGGCTGCGGAAGAAACTACTCCCGCAGCAGATCAGGCCAACGCGTGGTTGGCCTGTGGTGGACTTGGTGTCCCAGTCCGCGTATAAGACGACTGCCAGGGTGTTCGGCAGAGGCATAGAACACCCTGGAGGACTGCCTGAAGCGATCCCGCAGCAGCGGGACGCCTGCTTCCTCATGAAGGAGCCTCGTCGAGTAACGAGGCGGCTTGTGGAGAGCGAGTCGGAGCGCCCGATTCTGGACACGCTGGAGCATCGCAATGGCGGCGTACTCGAGTACTGGCCGGACAAGTACACGGTCAGGCCGTGCCGAGGTGGGAGGGTGGATGCGGGGTTCAGCAGCGGGTAGAGCGCCCGGAGACGCCCAATCGCCCGCCCCCTGATGTCTCGGATGTGCGGCAGCCAGGTGAGATGCCTGTCCAGTGTCACACCGAGGTATTTGCCGGACGGTGAACCAGGGGATGGGGCCTCCCAAGATCGTGACAGGCGGCAGGGCACGAGGCAGTGGTCGCCGAGTGAAGACGACCGCCTGACTCTTGGCGGCGTTAAATTTGAGTCGACACTTGGTAGACCACGCCCCCAGGACGTCGCACGCTAGTTGCAAATCGCGACCACGTTCATGCTGCGGGTGAACAGCGGAGTGTCGTCGGCATAAAGAGCCAACTCCACGTGCGCCACCCGCGGTGCGTCAGCGGTGTACAAGGAGTACAACAGGGGGCCGAGAACCGACCCCTGTGGTACCCCCGCACGAATCGGCCGGTCCGTGGAGGTGCCGCCGGCAGCCCGGACGTGGAAGGTAGGACTGCAGCAGAAGGGCGTGTGACGTCGGGACCCCATGTACAAGGAGCTTGTACACGAGGCCCTCGTGCCACACGCAGTCGAACGCCTTGGAGACGTCGAGGAATATCGCCCATTGCCAGGTGCGCTGACAAGTTGAGGTCTTAAGGGTCGGCGGTCACCTTCCCACACAGGCCGTTCCCTTTGCGGTCGGTGCTGGCGGGCGCGCGGGCCCGCGTCGGCAGTCGCGGAAACGCAGGAGTCGGCGTCTGTGGCAGCGTCGGTGTAGTTGCCTTTGGAGACGGAAGAAGTCACGGTGGAAGAAGTTGCCACTGCATTTATTCCGTACACTGACGCAAATCGGGGAAAATCGGACGCATATTAAAGAAACACACCGAGTTAAAGCTGTCTTTTGCCCACCTAGTGAAACACAAGCGTTATTGGGAAGTGTGAAAGATGATCTCGGCTTGTGGAAGGCTGGCGTATACCTGATTCCCAGTCAGTGTGGTAAGACTTACATTTGACAGCCAGTGCGCACCATCGAAAGTCGTTGCCGAGAACATCAAAGGTACACAAGACTGACGTATCCTACCTAGTCTGCGGTCGAAAAGCACTGTTTAACCGAAAAACACGAGATGGATTACGAGCGTACTAAGATATTGGCCCAGACTTCTAAATACTGGGATAGCTTTGCCAGAGAGGCCATCGAAATTCGCACCAAGGACGAACTCATCAACCGAGACTGCGTTTATCATCTTAGCAAGGCACTGGAACCAGCAGTGAGAATAATTAAGAAGCTACTCAGCAACGAAAACGATCTGGCGAGCTGGGCGGACGTAGCAACTTCAACGACGCTGCCAGAGACGCCTACCCCTGTGCCTCCGCGACTAACGACGCGGGCCCGTGGGCGTGGACCGCGGAGGGAACGGCCCGTGTGGGAAGGGGATATAAGGTGACCGCCGGCCCTTAGGACCTCAGTTTGTCAGCGCACCTGACTATGGCGATACCTCTGATCGCCGAAATACTGTGCCCGTTGGACACTATCAACCGGCTGCACACCCGTGGACTCTTTTATCACCAAATACGCCGGGAGAAACTGAAGCATCAGGTCTCAAGATGTTTCCACTGAAAACGACACCGTCAATTTCCTTCGTCGTCCCTGTCCAACCAGCATTTTTATTCAGTTTCTACGAATATCGCTGTCAACGAATGTTATACCAAAATCTTTTTGTTCAAATGACTTACGGACATGCAACCAGGTGACGTCGTCAACAACCGCTGATGTTCCCACAGGAGCACACCCTGCCATTTTCGAGGCAAAAATGCACCAAGTAAGCTTTGTGCAAGCGAATTTAAAATCTTAGTTTTCAGAAAAAATCCGTAAACACACAAACACACACACACACACACTGTAAACACGAGCGCCAATACACAACAAAAATGATCGACATTAAAATTAGCGATAATGAGGTTAATAATCGAATGGTGAGGTAGCATACAGTTCCCCCTGTTTTTTGACAAGTCAGAGAGTAGGATTCCATGCAGAAATTAAAGAAAAACACCCACTTCTATTTATAAGGATGCTCGCTAATTTAATTCCAGCAGCTTCCTTAATAGCAACATACCAATAGCTGGAAGTGCATACCAGTCTCCATGTTGTTATATTCCATAGAATGACCGGTGCCAAGACAATGTTCTGCAATTGCGGATTTGCTCGGCTGTTGTAAGCGTGTGTGCCGCTTATTCTCAGTGCACCGGTCCCCTGCAACCCTGATAGTGTGACCAAAATGCCACAAATGCGAGGAATACGGCAGACACTCGCCTTACGCATACCAAGATCATCCTTTACGTAACCTAAAAGGACCCTTATCTTACATGGTCGTCTAAAAACTCAGTGGACCTCATAATCCTGCAAAACACGACCAATTCTGTTCGAAATGCTCCCTGTGTGTGGTAAAAAGGCCATAGACTTTGGTACCACCTCGGTGTCGTCATCACTCATCCGTTGAAAGGACGATCGCTAGCGCAATGCACGCCGAATCTGTGTTTCACTTCTAGATGGTCTAACTAAGCTGACAAACTATCAGGGTCCGAGATCACATGGACCGTGTGAACCAAGGTAGAAAATATACTTTCAAATTGAGCCGGATTGTGACAAGTATCAGCCTGCAGATACAAGTCAGTGTAAGTAGGCTACTTACAAACCGTATATTCTAATGTACCGTCCTCCTCGCCATCACATTAAGGATGGGAAGACAGGCATCCGTTTCCATCTCCATCGTGAATGAATATTCGAGTGGGTTAAATTCAGCTGTTCTAAAAAGTCGGTCACATTCTCATTGCGATGAGGCCAAACAACAAAAGTATCGTCTACGTATCTACGAGGCGGCTTTATCTGTGCTAAGGAAAGGTATAAATTCTGCACCGACTCCCAAGCGTTTTTTTTTACTTCTACTGAACAGGTTGTTTGTAAATTAATTATCTTACAGAGGAGGTTACAAGGGAGGCATATCGTGTGTTGATTGGGGAACGTTCACCTAAAGTAATAAAACACAGCGGCTGAGGGGCTGCTTTACGTTCACTTAGATCTGATCCGTATCTTGTTATTTTACCTGCTTAAGATCAATACTTCCGTTGTTTTGGACAAGGTGGATTACGCTCAAAAGATGCATTGGTTAAGTAGTCTGATTTATCGTATTGCAGGACCTTGCTGACCCCAAAAGAAGTGTTGAGCGAAAGACTAACAGGCTCCTGAATAAAAGTTCCTTATTGCACGAAACTATTAAGAGTCTCAATTCTTATTGCCCTATTCCCCTACGTTATATGGTTTCCTAATTTCCACAAGGAAGGAATTTCTCTTCGTCCGATTGTAACATTGGTGCTCCGACGTATCGTGTAGCAAAACGTCTTGCTAATCTGTTGAGCCCTATAGTAGTACGGGGAGGGGGGATGCTTTTGAGTAACTCTCATATGCTAGTAAGTTCTGATGTTGTCTCTCCCCTTCAATCGTGCTACTGTGCCTGATCCGTCATGGTTGATTGAGACTGGGTTTGGTGCTGAATTAAAGAACTCCTTCGACATGTCTTGACTTACAGTTACTCATTATTCAGTGACGAGTACAACGAGCAGACAGATGAAGTTGCGATGGGAAGCCCGTTGTCACCTGTTATTTCCAATTTGTTTATGAAAGATTTCGAGGAACGTGCTTTGGAGTCGGCGCCTTTGAAACCTGCTTGCCTTTTCAGATACGTCGACCATATTGTTGTTGTTTGTACTCATGGCAGCGAGAATCAGAACGACTTTTTAGAACACCTGAATTCAATGCACCCGAATATTCGTTTCGCGATGGAGGAGGAAAAGGATGGTCGTCTTTCCTTCCTTGGTGTGTTGTTCAGGAGATGTACGTTGGGCCATGCCGTTAATAGGAAGCCGACTCACAGTCACTTGTATCTGCAGGCCGATAACTGTCACCATCCGGCTCAACGTGAAGGGGTGTTACGTACCATCTTTCACAAGATCTATGTTATATCGAATCCTGGGTGCTTGTCAGCTGAGTTAGCCCATCTCGAAGTCACCTTTCGTCAGAATGATTATGGTGGAAGACAGATTAGACGTGCGTTGCGGTATCGACCGACTTTGCACCGGATGATTGATGATAATACGGGGGTGGCACCAAAGTGTATGGCCTTTTTACCTTACGCAGGAAGCATTTCGATCAGGATTGGTCGCGTTTCACAGGAGTACGGTGTGAAGTGTGGTTTCCGATCACCATTTAAGATCAGTCACCATTTAAGATCAGCGTCCTTTTAGGTTCCGTGAAGCCCATTGTCCGTCGTATGCCTTGCATTTGTAGCATGTTTTATATTGGTCGGACCATCAGGAATGTGAAGGACCGGTGCACTGAGCATAAGCGGCACACAACCTTACGACAGCCTAGCAAATCCGCCATTGCAAAACACTGTTACCGCACTGGTCGTCCTATGAAATATAACATGGAGATTCTCGCATGCACTTCCAGCTATTGGGATAGCGTTCTTAAGGAAGCTGTTGAAATTAAATTGGCAAGCAACCTTATAAATAGAGATTCCGGTTTTTGCTTAAATTTTGCATGGAATCCTACGTTCCGACTTGTCAAAAAACAGAGGGACAGAGTTTAAGCTACCTCATCCATTGATATTAATTTAACTATCGATGTGTGTGTGTGTGTGTGTGTGTGTGTGTGTGTGTGTGTGTGTGTGTGTGTCTCCTTTCCGGAGTTTCTCTGAAAACGGAAGTTTTAAATTCTCTTGCTCAGCGCTAGCTTTCTGCAGTTTTACCTTGAAAATGGCAGGGTGTGCTTTTGTCAAAATATCTGCGGTTGTCGAAGACGTCACTGGCCTGCATTCCATTTATTCGAACATTCTATAAGCCGATAGAAAAACGAAGGTCTCATAATCTTCTTCCTTTCTTCAATCCGTAACTCATAAACCTTGTTGTCAAAGGTTGCTTAGAACGTGAAAGATTTACGTTAACAGATCTACACTTTAAATTTATTGGAGTGCTTTAATAGTCTGCACAAATATAATATTTTAACTTGGTCATTATTTTTATTTTTTATTTATTTATTTATTTTTAGCAATGAACAATACACCATCAAAATGGTTCAAATGGCTGTGAGCACTATGGGACTTAACTTCTGAGGTCATCAGTCCCTTAGAACTACTCAAACCTAACTAATCTAAGAACATCACACACATGCATCCACAAGGCAGGATTCGAACCTGCGACCGTAGCGGTCGACCGGCTCCAGACTAGCACCTAGAACCGCTCGGCCACCCCGGTCGGCAATACGCAATCGTGGATTAAATTGTTTGTAATTGTAAACTCCTGGAAGGTTCACACACAAACATACACGCTTCCATAGGTTCAGTTAAATGCTACATCATATTGTAAGTTGTTTTGTTGTTGGCTCCAGTGTCGTTATGTAGTTTCGTAACGTCATAATACATACAACTCAAAATTTTCTCCGTCATACGTTAGTTCCCATCTAATGACTGTATACAACTCCCTAAGCATTTATGCCTCGGGGTAAGAACAGTGTCGCCAGGTAAGTCATTAGTTCACAATTTAAATGACGCGCGTATTTATGAATTCACTCATTGCGTATCACAACAATTTACAACTGTTAAAGCATACATGTTCTTCAACGCAGGAATATTTACATGCATACACCACGACTTTTCAGGAAACCGAGATCGTTGTAGTATTTCTCATTAATTTTCGGTTTCGAAATGATTTCAGAAAATTTTGTGGAAAATTTATCTGCTGAGAACCTGTGGTGTCTCAGGATACCCAAGTGTATATAAGAATAATGCTACGCTTTACCTACAGTATATGTTTGCCATACGTCTGATCACTTTTCTGTGAGTTCTTGTTTCAAGTGTAACATAAACTCATTTTGTTAGTTGATTTGCGTTCTCATTCCCTCGTATATAGCCTTTACCGAAATAAGTGACTTGTTTCCAGTAATATCCAATCACTTCTTACTTATTAAAATGCCATTCTGAAGTGACGACTGGCATCACCGCTAATACTGCACAGAACTTCATAAACATGTAACATGTATCGCCATACAAATTCACTGTTTTCAGGTTTCTAAGGAATTATGAAACTGAAGACTAGTGTGCAGTTTTAAATTCTTCGCAGAATATTTGAATGTTTACGTTATCCGAAAAGATAAAGCGGATGTAATCATCACATTAACCATCACGCGGCATTATATCTTCCTCGTTGACAGGGACGCCAGTCCAGGGTAATTCATCGACAGCCACACACTTGCAAACCTCTTCAGTGGCGCAGCGATTTCGTGCAGCAGCACATTAAACGAACACGATAATGGAGGACAGTCGTGCATGGCGAAGCTACCATTCGTGCATGCATCTTCTAGCATGAGTGGAGTTACTTACTTCAAATTGCATAACTGCCTCCGCTGCCAACCTCACGAACTGGCTATTAATTCTAAGACAGATGGATTGGTAAAAACATGTCGTGTCGTCGGGAAGTCGAATGGATTCTGCTCGTAATAAGGAGCTATTATGGAAAATAGCAGTGAGGGACTACGCAGACGTGTACATCGCATTGCATACGCGGAAGACTGAGCGCTGTTACAGTCACAGGTAGACTGCATTATCTATGAGTTTACACTGTAGAGAAAAACATCTGCAGAGAGATGGAGATCATACGTACAACTATCTACGTTTGATTGCCACATTTTCGAAAGAATAAGAAAGGACACAGAAATTACGAGAAATATGTTTCTCATTCTTTATATTTCGAAAGACCAGGAAAAAGTTTAGGCTGAGTTGAGTATTTTTACTGTTATTGTTTTCGATTTATGTTTAAATGGAACAGGGCGATCTGCATGATAGCGTAAAAAATAAAAAGGTGGTTTCAGAAATAAAATCTTTCTGTGCCCTGAGAAAGAAAGTAGCGTAAAATCTTCCCGAGCGCGGGAAACCTTAGATGAGTTTCTTGAAATTCATGAGCGAAATAATTTACCAGAGAAGCAAAATGTCTAGAGAAGATGGGACTGACGACCGAAGGTTTAATAATTTCTAGTAGGGTAAATCCGAGACAGATGGCGCACATTTTCAGAATCACATAGGTAAAGTACCGTGCGGCGTTTTTTAGTAAAACTTTCTTTTTGTACAGCTACAGTTCTCTATGACCCACAATTTTTTTGCTGTTTCAATTTAACATTTAAAAATAATATTTGACCAAGAGAACATACTTACATTGCGGTGTCTATCCCTTACGTTATGGGCGGAAAACCGCAAAATAATCCTGTTTTTTATGTCAAAACCTGCATATATATGCTTATAAATAAATTTTTGGTTATAAATGTATTGTGGGATGAAGAAAAAACTACGAAGTGTTAGCAATAGTTTTATTAATACCTTATTTATGTATCTAAGTAGTTCACTGGTTTAGATAACTCTTTTACTTACTGGCAGTTGAAACATTAAAACTAAGACACATAATCTATTTATCTTTAGTTAGTACACTCGATAAATCCTGGTGCAATATTAAATCAAAAACAAAAGTAAGTATGTTCCATCTAAGCAACCAAATGAAAGGCAGTTTAATTTTTGACATACGCGTTTCGCTTCCTTTGTTTATGAAGCACATTCAATGGCCTGTAATACATGTTTCTTTTCATACAAATAATAAATGTATTATGTAGTAGTTACGAAATGTTACTATATTACATTCTGTCACGTTTTTGGCTTGTATTTCGGATTAGAAATAACTTTCGAAACAAATGAAAACAAGAGAAAACCATCACAAAATTTAACATAGTGACATATTGTAACTGCAACATAATACATTTATCATATGTGTAAAAACATGTATAGCATGCCACTGAAGGTGCTTCATAAGTAAAAGAAGCGAAACGCGTATGGTAAAAAACAAACTGCCTTTCATTTAGTTGCGTAGACGGAACATACTTCCATGAATTTTGAAGCAACTCAGAAACGACGGAAAACGGGGAAAAATGACGACAACGAAAGTAAGATTTACAAACCAAATCCATTTGGCTTTCTTTTGTGTTTTCTCGCCACAATAGAAAGAAAACAAATTAAAAATTGTGCAGTCTTCGAGTAACCAAAACCTACAAGTTGCACAACATAAGCAATTATTTTTATTTCTGTTTTCAAGTATAATTCTCCGCACTCGCTACACATACCTAGCCACACTTTACTGAATCTTTTTTGTCGTCATCTCGGTGATCGATCTGAAACGTTGTGCATGCTAAGGCATTTGAACGAAAATATTAACAAAACAAGATCTTTTTCGTTTATTTAAAACAGTTATTTGATTATTGCAGGAAATAGCCACAACGAAAAAATGTATGGCAAATGTACCTGACTTTATTGCAGTTCGTATCCCTATCTGTATTGGAGAGACGGCGCAAACTCATGACCTTCACAGCCAAAATGGTTGCACTAGACTCAAAACCCACCCAATAGAACTTACTGTTAATACAACTACTCAAACGTATGGAAATATCTGACTATTTAGCTTACAGAAAGAACTAATCGTGATGCTGAAAAAGTTTTTGAAGGGATATTTGTAGACTTACCTCAGTTCTTCCCCCAAAGCTTCTGTAAAACTTCCTCGATCGAAAAGTAAATACTTTTATTATGCCCTGGGGTCCACTGAGCAACTGCACTGCTTACGCCCACACCGTGTAGGTGTTTGTCGAAACTACGAGGTGTGCGCGGACTATACCTGAGCCGGGGCGCCATTGAGTTAGTAGACTGTTCTGACTGGCGCCACTGGCTCAGGTGTAGTACCGACTATACTTCTTGCGGCCCCATTACCAGTATCTATGAGGAAGAGTTGGTATCTGTGGGTTGGGTCCTTAGAAGGTCTTTGCTTGCCGATATATATACGGGGTTCGCTGGCCCGAGAGGGAGAAGCACGAAATTCGGGGATTGGTGGTAGCGTCGCGACAAGAGGTGGTCACGAAGTCCGAGCGGCCGAAGCCACTAGCTGCGCAAGGAGGGCCTGCGCAGAGCGAAGATACCGGAGTACTTCACCGGGGTCAGCGTCGACTACAAGCAGCAGGCCGACGTTCCGTCGGTTGGTTGGCAGCGTTCGTGTCGGACGACCGCTCGTGGCCTGGGTGCCCTCCTCTACCTGCCTTTCATCAGCACCACTCAGTAACCGCTGCGACGTTCCGTGGATCCATGGAACTGCTTGCTGATAAAGGGGAGTAACCTTTTGTAATCCTCGTGGTGATTTTTGTCGTTGTCTAACTGCCCTCATTATTATTTTCTGGTTTGCACCCGACCCTCAGAATTTTACTCGGTCGGCTCTTTGTTCGTAAATACAGACCGTAGTGTTGTACCAAGACACCAGTTGTCGTTTGAAAATTTGTCCCACTATTATATTGCCATTCCTTTCTGGCTTGTACTCAATCATTAATGTTCCAGTGAATCAGCTCCTGGTCGTAAATACAGCTGGAGCAATTGTACTAAGGCACAGGTTGCCTTAAGAAAACCTAGGGGCCTTGGGGTTAGATTTAGGTGTTAACCTGTTCAGTTCTTTGATTCTAATTGCATTTCCAAGTCATTAGTTATGATCTAAACAATCTGTTGCACTAAGCTGTGCGTTGTAGTATTTGAAAGTCAGGGCCATTATTGGTGTATTTTAGCTGGATCTTGTAGTTCCACCAAGTAAGTTCTCTTGTAATAAGTGTTCACAAGTAATATCTTAAGACTTTTCTTCAGAGCGGTCTTAATAACTGATAATCAGTTTAACTTCGTAAATATTAACAGGCACCTGTCACCAGGGCTTTAGTCAAAATAAGATTGTCAAAAGGGACTGGTTGGGATCCAGTCTTTGGTTTGCTTTCCCCACAATATTATCTATATGATCGTTTCAATTTAAGTTATTTATAATTGTAATCCCTACGTATTTGATCGAGTTTACAGCCTTAAGATTTGTGTGATTTATAGTGTAACTGAATTTTAGTGAATTCTTTTTAGTGCTCTTTTTGGTGACTTCACACTTTTCAGGGTTTAGAGTCAGTTGCCACATTTCACACCATACAGATACCTTGTCTAAACCGTTTTACAATTTTTTATCATCTGATTACATTAAATGAGGGTAAATGATAGCACCTGCAAAAAATCTGAGAGGCATACTCAGATTGTCTTCCAAATGTTTATGTAGTTGGGGAACAATAGAGGGCCTATAACACTTCCTTGTGGAACACCAGATATAACATATATTTTACTGGACGACTTTCCATCATTTATTACGAGCTGTGACCTTTCTCAAAGAAAATCACTAATCTAGTCACCCAACAGAGACGCTTGTGAGGAACAGAGTGAAAAGCCCTCTGGAAATCCAAGAACATGAAACCAATTTGACATCCTCTGTCGATAGCACTCAGAGATTCGTGAGAATAAAGAGCCAGTTGATCTCTGCAAGAACGATATTTTCTGAATCCCTTATAGCTATTTGTCAACAAATCGTTTCATTCGAGTTGATTCATAATGTTCGAGGGCAGTTTATGTTCCAAAATCTTACTGCACATCGACGTGTATGACGTGGGCCTGTAATGCAGCGTACTGCTCCTATTTCCATTCTTGGCTATTGGTGTAACTTCTGCAACTTTTCAGTCTACTAGCGAGTGGTTGTATGTGACTACTAAATATGAAGCTATTGCGTTAGCAATCTCTGAAAACAACCTGACTGGTATACAATCTGGATCGGAAGCCTTGCCTCTTGTTTTAAGCTGCTTTGGTGCACCTAGGATATCTACTTCTGAGATATATGAAGTCTTCACGGGTTGTCAGCCGAGTAGCGTCGTCGTCTCGTAGTAACGTTTCGATGGAATGCGTCTCCATCATCTTCCACTGGAGATGATGGAGACGCATTCCATCGAAACGTTGCTACGAGACGATGACGCTACTCGGTTGACAACCCGTGAAGACTTCATAAATGAAATTCGCCGAGAAAGCCTACGCACACATACACTTCTCAGATATCTCGCAAAAGGCCGTGTCTCATAGCGACACATTTAGCTAAACTTCTTCTCTGGGCAAAACAAAACGGAAACTCGAGATTAGCAGAATAGAAGGAAGTAAAGTGCTTCGACGAGTCTCGATTTTAGCTCTTCTCAAATCATGCAAGGCAATGAGGAGTTTAACTTACAGTGTGACGAACTGCAAATATTTTCGGGTCGTTTTTGTTACCACGGTGTCAGCCCACTCTTGTAGATTACCACGACGATGAACCAGGTTCTTAATTTAGAGATTCTCGGTGGCCAAGTGTTGCAATTTCTTATACATTCTGATGATGAGTGTGCTTTGGACACTGTCATCTTCCACTGTAACAATAGCGGATTTACAGGGCTGCATGCACACGTCACCAGTACACCGAACTGAACCTGTAACTCATCTTAATCCCATGGGAACTCTGGGTGCAACTTAGCACTCAGTATCCCCACAATTTAATAAGTCTACATGTTTTAACCATCAGTGAGCTGCTTAGACACATTTTAAGAAACTTGTAGTCTTTCTTCTTCCCTAGGCCATTCTCAGGCCTAGAAGCGTTGTAACACCTGTTAGCATGTCAACAGGCAATCACCGAGATTTTAAGAAATAGAACTCCCTTGTATAAAATTGCTTCAGACTTTTAACTAAATCATGAATGAGTTGGTGTGTTAAATATTGACGTTAAGTATGTAAGTGAAAAAAGGTTAGGGAACGGTTTAAACTTTTCTATGAGGTTCGTTGGAAGAGGCTCAGCGCTCTCATTATCGAACATCCGTTTAGTATATCACGGCTCCGTTTTCAGGAAAAGCTAGTTTTTCACGCATCTCAATGTTTATGACGTCAAGTCTCCTGAACTATGCGTTGTACACTGATATAATTTTGTAAGTACATCCAGTGATATATGTGGATACTGTCCACAAAATGTGTTGCAAATAAAGTTAGTACTGACGAAGTAGTATATTACAGCTTCACACCCGATGCTGACGTTTTACTGTATGAACCTGGAAAATGTAGCAGACGATAAACAGTTTTCCTTTCGTCTTTTGTATGCGTATGCTGGGTGGGGAGTAAGCAAGAAAAAGTAAAAGTTTCTTAACACTTGTGAATTCATTAAGTGCTCTCTTTTCTCAAATACTGGGTGAACATAATCTGGGTATTTGCACGCAGCGAGTTACGCTGCCTCTTAACTGTGTTTAAACTTCCAGCATCAGATTATAACTCTTAAGGAGTAGATTATGCCTGCATTTTAAATTTTCAAATTCTGTCAATAATTATGTGAAATATTGAAAATCAAATTTTGGTTGCTCTGGAAGCCGTTAGATAGGCGTTGGATGTAATGGCTTGCATTAGCTGTTTAGTAAAATAGAGGATGATTATAATTAAAGATTTAGGTTAAAAATGCTGCAAAAAGCAACCGCTGCTCAGAATGACGTCTAATTTGAACCATACATTATCAGAGAAGGGGAAACGTTATGGAAACAAAACAAAAAGAGATAATTTTACCACTAGATGGTGCTATAAGCTTCATAACATATATAGGTTAGGCTACAAATGACAGACGATTCGCAATACGACAATACGACGGGTGTGGTGTGAGCTGCACATTAAACGAACCGTACTGTGCAATCTGCATGACCGAACGTTTGGCATCCAACAGGTGTGGCGCTATTAGTTAGGTAATTCCATTCGCCACGGCAAAGTCGTACAACATGGGATGGGAAAAATCGGTTTTTCATTGTCCTGAGGCCAATAACTGTATAAACAGTTACAATGCCATCGATTTTTGATTGCCCTGCGGCCATAAACTGCATAAAAAGCAACAATTAAATCAGTTTTTAATTGTAGTGAGACTGGCGCAATACTAGTGCAACATGCTGTCTACCGTTTCCTGCCACAAGTAGAAATCGACCAACACCACGCTCCACAAAACATCGGAGTGTCTCAGGAATCACGTTCAGAACGCGTTGAGCAAGCACGCCTTCAGTTCAGCAACTTTTGTAATCTGAGCACTGAACACAGTATCTTTCACATAACCCTACATGAATTACAATCAGAGGATGTGGATGGTCTGACTGTAGGGAAATGACAACTGATAATTATAGTATTTGCAAAACGCCGCTGAGGCAGCCGCTTCACTGTCTGTGAAATGTGCGGAGGAGTCCGATCTTGCATAAAAAATGGTCCTACACACGCATCCATGATGCTGAAGGGTTGGAATAACGTAGGTGCGCTAAAGACTCTCGTAGCGTTTACCAGTGACAGTAAAGACATGACCTGTAGTACCCACCTCCTCGAAAAATTGTGGCACTACGATAAATGATTCCGTCAACCAACACCACATATCTCTTCAGAATGAAGCAATGCCGGCTGATGTGCGTGAGGATTTTCCTTTGCCCATATTCTCCAGTTCTGTGTACTGATATGTCCTTGGAGATTGAAATGGGCTCCGTCTGTTCATAGAATGTTCCACGGCCACAACCATGCGAGCAAGAATTCTGGAGCAAATGTTTGTCTTATTGGCAGGTAACCGTGAAGTATCTTCTAAATCTGGATGGTTTTGTATGGGCAGCAATCCAGGGTGTTTCGTAGAAATTTATTTCCATGGTCACTCGCACGTCCAAAGTTCGGGCAATTCGTTGTGAACCAGCCACATCTTCTACTGACGTCGGATCAATTCTTTTCCTTCTTCTGCCCCAATGACCTTCAAAAACCCTGTCTTTTCGAGTTTGGTAATCATTTTCTCAAGACCCTATAAGATTATTAATTTACTGTCAGTTAGCAGAGGTGTTCAGGGCATGCAAGAGAAATAACCAGATCAAACTAATGTTACATATTGCATCCTGAATGGTACAAATAGTCAGTGAGAACCTTCACGAAATTAATAGATCTTAAGTCTCATAGTGTTTGGCCAATTCAAAAACCACCAGTGGATACAAAGAGAAAGATTAATAACCATTCAATTAAACGAGCCACATTTGCATAAACACACTTAAGTGAATAAATCTATTGATTTCTCAGTTGGAAAATTAGCCGGTTAACCCTTCAACAGTTTATATGAGCTAGAATTTTGAAAAATGAAAAGGAGAACCGCAGTACGTGTTCAGTGCTTTAAGACACAAATAAATACATCGACGTGCTATACAACCTTGTCTTGGCAAGGTGTAGTGGGCAGGGCCACGTGCATCCAGCTGGCCATTCGGTCGAGCGCGAACTAAGTTCCGCTTTCGGACGCTATCCCTGCTCCATCAACGAGCCAGATTTCACCCAAGTCCCACCAAAAGAAATACAAATGGTAGCCTAATTAACAGAGAAATACAGAATTTAGTAGAGGAACTGGATCAGGCGTCTATTACAGAGCGCACGCTGTTGCATTGCAACTAAAATAACGGCAACCAGAAAAAGGAGTACATCCTTTTTCAGTGAGTTAACGGAGTCAAATCAATGAAATTTCTAAGGCGGCCAAAACCTAAATACAGTTCGAAATACAGTTACCGAGCAAGACGTTCGATTGCCGACCAGAAATTGTACCTGTCTCGCGCCAAGTGGGCGAAGGGTAAACAAGTAACCGCCTTGCACTAAACCACAAACAAACATGTTCGTCCGGCTAACGAACTCCTGACTAATAGCACATAGAACTTAACCTTTTGAATAACGTTGCAGCCACGTATAAGACAGTAGTAGCAAACGCAAAATTAAGACCTCACTGATAGAGACATAATAATTAAGATAAAAATGCCCCACAACAAAAAAACACTCGAAGTTAGTGGTATAACGCCCAATAACGCGATAAATGAATTTGTGCGTTCCCGTGATAGTACATGCAGAGAGTGTCACACGAAATGAACCCACTTAATTTATAAATGTGCGCCACCACGTATTATCACGGTATAAGTGTATATTTTTATTTTTATAATTATATATTTTATGATTTTGGTTAGGGTGGCTTTAAATATTGTGGGCTAGCATGAAACTTTTAATTAACTTATACCGGAATAACACTCATACGGACATCGGCTGCCCCCAAGTACGTACGATATAATATTTTTTAAACACAGCGCGCGACTCACCGCCTTCTAATAACTAGTTTGCGTGAGCGCTGCTATTTAGAAAAGAAAATATGCATATTTTTACGCAAACTGTAATTATTAATATGGGTCTCTGGGGCTACTGGTTATTTATGTACCAAATTACACAAAGATTAACCAAGATATTGCGGAATGTAATGCTTTTCAATATATCTTGTTCATGATTTGCAAGGCAAAACTGGAGAGAATCTCGTCTGCCGTTAGGCGGCCAAAATGAAACATACTGAACTCATTCAGTGTTGTGAATTTTGGCAACTGAAATTAATTTTAACATCGAAATTAATGAAGGATCAAAATTGAGAAGTCTCTCGCATTTACATTTAATATTATGATTTGAAATTTTAATTGTGTAATACAGTCAGCGTAATGGCCGACTAAATCCTGCTAGGGGAGATGAGCTCCCTGCACTGCGAACTTCTGTGAAAACTTTGTTAATTATAATTAATGGTTGCGAGCAAGAGAGGTGACAACTAAATCAATAATACACACTTTCTAATAACAATTTCTATTATATTTTACAAAATACAGATAAAACTTACGTTAATTATCAGACAGCACTACAATGGCAACCTACCGCTAGACGAAACAAAACAGGAGAGATAGTTCAATCAAAGCATTGTCTCTGATCTTCATGGCCTACGTTATACAGTGTATACCAAAAAAACTGTATTTTGTTAATTACATCGATATTTGTGTTTTGATAATAATAACTTACGCTCTTTACTACACTCCTGGAAATTGAAATAAGAACACCGTGAATTCATTGTCCCAGGAAGGGGAAACTTTATTGACACATTCCTGGGGTCAGATACATCACATGATCACACTGACAGAACCACAGGCACATAGACACAGGCAACAGAGCATGCACAATGTCGGCACTAGTACAGTGTATATCCACCTTTCGCAGCCATGCAGGCTGCTATTCTCGCATGGAGACGATCGTAGAGATGCCGGATGTAGTCCTGTGGAACGGCTTGCCATGCCATTTCCACCTGGCGCCTCAGTTGGACCAGCGTTCGTGCTGGACGTGCAGACCACGTGATACGACGCTTCATCCAGTCTCAAACATGCTCTATGGGGGACAGATCCGGAGATCTTGCTGGCCAGGGTAGTTGACTTACACCTTCTAGAGCACGTTGGGTGGCACGGGATACATGCGGACGTGCACTGTCCTGTTGGAACAGCAAGTTCCCTTGCCGGTCTAGGAATGGTAGAACGATGGGTTAGATGACGGTTTGGATGTACCGTGCACTATTCAGTGTCCCCTCGACGATCACCAGTGGTGTATGGCCAGTGTAGGAGATCGCTCCCCACACCATGATGCCGGGTGTTGGCCGTGTGTGCCTCGGTCGTATGCAGTCCTGATTATGGCGCTCACCTGCACGGCGCCAAACACGCATACGACCATCATTGGCACCAAGGCAGAAGCGACTCTCATCGCTGAAGACGACACGTCTCCATTCGTCCCTCCATTCACGCCTGTCGCGACACCACTGGAGGCGGGCTGCACGATGTTGGGGCGTGAGCGGAAGACGGCCTAACGGTGTGCGGGACCGTAGCCCAGCTTCATGGAGACGGTTGCGAATGGTCCTCGCCGATACCCCAGGAGCAACAGTGTCCCTAATTTGCTGGGAAGTGGCGGTGCGGTCCCCTACGGCACTGCGTAGGATCCTACGGTCTTGGCGTGCATCCGTGCGTCACTGCGGTCCGGTCCCAGGTCGACGGGCACGTGCACCTTCCGCCGACCACTGGCGACAACATCGATGTACTGTGGAGACCTCACGCCCCACGTGTTGAGCAATTCGGCGGTACGTCCACCCGGCCTCCCGCATGCCCACTATACGCCCTCGCTCAAAGTCCGTCAACTGCACATGCGGTTCACGTCCACGCTGTCGCGGCATGCTACCAGTGTTACAGACTGCGATGGAGCTCCGTATGCCACGGCAAACTGGCTGATACTGACGGCGGCGGTGCACAAATGCTGCGCAGCTAGCGCCATTCGACGGCCAACACCGCGGTTCCTGGTGTGTCCGCTGTGCCGTGCGTGTAATCATTGCTTGTACAGCCCTCTCGCAGTGTCCGGAGCAAGTATGGTGGGTCTGACACACCGGTGTCAATGTGTTCTTTTTTCCATTTCCAGGAGTGTATTTGCTATACATCGTGTACACGTACAGTCTTGAAATAATTTATAGTTCACACGTCTCATAACAAAAACTTCCTTTCCCTTTCTCCAAATGTCCAGTTATGTGACGTACCGTCACAGTATCCGTCGTCTTACAGCAGGCAATTAGGAAGTTGAGACTGAACTTCGCAAATAACACTCAGATTGGCGCGTAAGATAAAGGGACAAAATCAGTAGCTTTATAGGACTGCACATGCAACATTCCTGCCTAGATACAGAAGAGGGATCAATAACCAGAAGTCTGGTATGGAACCGGACATCAACCTCTAACAAACGACCAGAAAACTACCGTAATAAACAGTCAAACTAATGGTACAGGGAGTAACAGTTACAGTATTGCTTAGCGCAGATGCTCGGCTCACTCGTATCCGATAAATCAAATCAGAAGCTCGGCAGACATATCCGTACAGCTATCCAGGAAGGATATCGTGGAGCCGACGCACAACTTCAACACAGCCGCCTCCACGTCCTGTTGGTCGCTGAAGCACACAGCACGCTCCTTCCCTCTGTACGCGCCCACGCGTCCGAAGATTTGCAGCCTGTCACAACTGAGGTAATAATAACTGGCAGTCCAGGAACCCGCCTACGCTCGAGGTCGGTTACTGTTAACTGCAGAACTTGTACTAGCCATCAACTGCCGGCACACTACTCGCCTCACCAGGTTCCAACGTGGCGGTCCTACCGCTAGTCACCCGTTTCACCTTCCCAGTCCCATTGCCACAGCCCTCGGGCATCCGATCTCCACGTGAACCACGTCGTCTTAAGGCAAAGATGTTCAACTAGAGACCGTGACGTGACCTATCGATCGGGCAGCTGTACGTTCTCGCCCACCCTCCCACCCCCAAAACTAAAACAACGGGAGGACGATGGATGAAACAGCAAAGACTAAATCCATACTGCCCTGCTTAATGTGGCTCAGATGATCACGGAACTTCCTCTCACGTCCCTCTTCCCCAAGCCTGAGCACGATCAGAGTGGGAACCACTATCACCCTACAGGGACTGATAAAAAAGGGGCCCGTTCACCAGTTCAGCTACAGGACCCCTACCCCCAAAGTTCCCAACAAAGATCACATCTCCAATCAGCATATTCCTCAGACGCCGCCCCAGTTATATCATACCACATCTCTCCTTTGGGTGCTTTGGATGTTGGCCTTGGCCCTGTGCCAATTACCTTTGATTACCTGAGGAGTAATCTCACTGGGTAAGAGGTAATGACTGGACCAAATCCTTGCCAATGGGGGTATTGAGGTCACAAGTGAACATAAGAGAGGCAGGAATGGCTTTGATGTGCTCTTAAAATAAAGTTGGGGGTAATACGGAGTGGTGGAGACATGTCTATCTCCAGAATGGAAGTAAAAGTTCCCCAATTCTGTAGAAATGAAGCAAGGGAGTTGTCACTAACAACTACCCTAGAAGGCCCGAACCAAGAGAAAATCCTATCTTATTGCTTAATAGTTTTCCCGTCATAATGCCACTACTGGGTACCAATCAGCTGCACCGGGTAAAACACCGACGGTGACAAATATAAAACGATACCCACGTTGTGTGCATCGGAGGGGACCGTTATAATCGATAAAAAGACGGTCCATGGACGCCTCCACCCAGGCTATTGGAACAATTAACTTCGCCCATCCGAAATGGTCTTGGCCATCTGACACTGGTTAACCGTATTCCTGACTTCTCGATACAGGAAGGGATGGGTGTGAGACTTATGTATATTATGGATGGTCCTGTAGACTCCCAAATGACCCCCTGCCACCAAGTTGTGAAAATATGTAAAGACACCTAGAACAATATGGTGCGTAGGCAAATCCTAGCCTCTTCATCCCGCAGACCCCTGCAGCACAGTATATATTTCCTCAGTTCGTAATTTGGAATACATTTCCTGGAGTGCAGATGACCCATAACGGGGCCTAGTTCGCTATCAATCTGCTGTTGCTGCACAATGTCGCCAAAGAGAACTGGAATATCATTAAGAAGAGCGTTCACAGAATACTCTCCCAAGACGTTCTCAGTTAAGGGAGGACCCTACTCCTGATCCTCGAACATACAGCTCAGGTTATCGGCAACAACGTTATCACATGCCTGATATGGTGCACATTGAACCCAAAGGCGGAAATACACACAGACCACCGCACTATACAACCTGTTTTACAGGAACGGCCAAAAACCCAACTACGTGCTTGATAGTCCGTTTCCAAGGTGAACTCCTGGTGCTCGAAGTAAAACTCGAATTTCTCCAAAGCAAATAGAAACGCTACGCGCTACCAACTCGTAAGTGCTGTATTTCTTTTCGCTGGGAGACAGGCACCTGGAGGCATAGGATGCGGGCCTCTGTTCCCCATCTTGTTGCTGAAGGGACACCACAGCAAACAAGAGTAGGAGGCATTGGTCTGAACCATAAACGGATGGTTAAAGTGGGGAACTGTCAGAGGTGTTACTCAATGCGGTTTTCAAGGACTCAAAGACGGCTCGTTGGCCGTCAGTACAGACGAAGGGTTCACCCTTCTTTCGCAAAAGGTCCCATTGAGCAGCCAGTTCTGCGAATTTGGGGACGAATTTCCGAAACAAATTGGTCATCCCAATAAAACGCACCACGCCTTTCTTGGTTTTGGGTGGGCGTAAACTATAAATGGCCTTGGGCCTTGACTAGTCGATTCTAACCACTTCGCCGAAACTAAATGTCCAAGAAAGGATAGCTCACGACGAGGTAAGGTAACCTTTGATGGTTTGACAGTAGGACTCAGTAGTCTCAAACGCTCAAGAACAAGTAGATGTTGCAAATGATCGTCGAAGATGGCACTGCGAATAACATCGTCCAGATAATATAGACACATTTAAACTTGAGATCACCTAGCACGAGATGAAGTAACCTGGAAATACTGGGTGAACTGGTAGACAGACTGCTTTCTGTACCGATAGGTGCAGAAAGCAGTGATCGCCTTGGACTCTTCGGCCAAAGGAATTTGGTAGTAGACCTGATTCAAACCAAAAAACGAAAAATGACGAGGACTCGAAAATCAAGAAAAGCAGCCGTCCAAATTGGAAAGGGGGACAAGCTTCAAGGTGACCTTTTGATTGAGATCACGGTAGCCCATAACCGCTCGGAATCCCCTACGTTATTCTTCGTGACTAACAGTATTGGCGAGGCAAACGGCGAGGTGGATGGCCATACAACACTCTTCTTGAGCATTTCATTTTAGCATCTTCATTTTAGATGGGGATAGCTGATGCGGTAACTGACTGGAATCTAATCATACAGTAAAATACGATATTCAATATGGTTCGTAACACCGAATCTGTAAGCCAACACTTTGCGCAAACTGCACAACATGTCTAGGAAGGCCTGAGCTTGACTGATAGGCAGATGCGTCGCATCGAAGTCTCTACTACGAATATTGTTATTAGACGGGATCGCCCCCTTAGGATGTTGGTACAAGCGGAACTTCACCTTTGAGGCGAAATAAAAAATAAAATCTGTGGCATGTGTAATCCTACATCAGCCCAGTTTGGCTAACAGATGTCGGTACTGAGACCTTCCACCATTAAAACTTCAACAGGCCAAGAAAACTCGCCAACCCAACACGAAATACGTACAGTGCCAATGAGGGAAAGAAAAATGGTTCAAATGGCTCTGAGCACTATGAGACTTAACTTCTGAGGTCATCAGTCCCGCCGGCCGGTGTGGCCGTACGGTTCTAGGCGCTGCAGTCTGGAACCGCGTGACCGCTACAGTCGCAAGTTCGAATCCTGCCTCGGGCATGGATGTGTGTGATGTTCCTAGGTTAGTTAGGTTTAAGTAGTTCTAATTTCTAGGGGACTGATGACCTCAGCAGTTAAGTTCCATAGTGCTCAGAGCCATTTTTTTTTATCAGTCCCCTAGAACTTAGAACTACTTAAACCTAACTAACCTAAGGACATCACACACATCCATGCCCGAGGAAGGATTCTAACCTGCGACCGTAGCGGTCGCGCGGGTCCAGACTGTAGCGCCTAGAACCGCTCGGCCACCCCGGCCGGCAATGAGAGGAAACAGGTTGACCATTAGCGGTCCTGCAAGATATGCCTACATATTTTAAATTGGAGAGTCTACGAATGTGCTGGTATCTGGAATACCACCGATGATTCATTATGGAAACACTACTACCCTATTCCAACAAAGCACACAAAGCTCGTGAATAATATAAGAGAAAACGAAACGGAGAGAATTTATGGTCGCCGCTTTAAGTTAATTACAATTAGTCGTCAACAATGAACCGGTACCACGCCCAGCCCTCTTCTGGCGTCAATTGTTAGGATGTCCCTTGACGTCGGACTCGCATTGGCGGGCAAAATGTCCCTGCCGACAACAATGATGCCAATGACCTTTGACGGCGGGCACCTTAATAACGGAGTCCTCTCCTGTAGTGGAGTTGACAAAAGCTTGAGACGACGTCCTCTCGCAAACTCTCCTGTAGTCGGCTTGCTTAACCCCTTCCACAAGGGTAAACAGACTATCCAAGTCGCTACTGGCCACACGTCTCTCGGCAGATAGCACCCTGGATCGATTCTCAGGCTTAATACATTGCAAGACAGTATTAACAACCTCATACTCAGACAGCTGTAGGTCGAATGCTAAGGCAGCCATACATAATTCACAAATATAGTATACAAGATTTTCATCCCCTTCCGAACCCTAAAGGAACAATTAATTGATTAGTTCGCTCTTTACCCTAAAGAACAAACGTTCTCTCAAAACATGTGCATGAACTTCTTTGAAGGCTCCCTTCTCTCTGAAACCGCGCCAGCCACTATGGACAACGACCACTGACACAAAAGATTGTTCAGATGGAAAACACTTTCCCATGACATGTTGAGACCCTTGAATCGTTCCTCTAGTTCAGCAAAAAACCACAAAAAAGTAATAGCACACTCCTGCTCCGTGTCAATACTGAGGTGTTCTACGCCACGGAACTCAGACAACGATTGGGCAATTCAGCAAATACGGCAGAAGGTGTCCCTGGACCATTAGTTTTGGGTGATGAGGAAAAATCATGAAGTGCGATCCCTTTGGTTTCCCTGAAATCACTAACCCCCTGATTGCTCTCCCACTCTAAGGCACTTAAACCAATCTACAAATTGACCACCCTGTTATAAAGCCGGTCAGTCTCAGGTTTGAGCTGAAGATTAGTGACAACCATCACTAAATCTTCAACCTGCCTTTGCCAATGCACCATCTGCACCTGGTTCAAATGGTTCAAATGGCTCTGAGCACTATGGGACTTAACATCAGTGGTCATCAGTCCCCTAGAACTTAGAACTACTTAAACCTAACTAACCTAAGGACATCACACACATCCATGCCCGAGGTAGGATGCGAACCTGCGACCGTAGCAGTCGCGCGGTTCCGGACTGCGCGCCTAGAACCGCTAGACCACCGCAGCCGGCATCTGCACCTGCTTTTGATACACTTGGATATGGGATGGAAAACGTGTTTTTAGGAAGAGAAGGGTTTACTGAAGCTCAAAGAGGGAAGCGGATCAATATTCATGTGCGACACTCACCTGTCCTATCTTCTCCCCCTTCACTTGGACTGGCAGCTCCACAGCGGCGCGAAAAACACCTCCAGTGGTGTCTAACAAGAAACAGAAAAAAGTACATTTTAGAACTAAACCAGATAGATTAAGATCAAACATTACATAGAATAATAAAAATTCTAGCATTACAATAAAAAAAAGCTAAAATTTCTATCTCGAAACAAACTTTAAGACCTACATTCCAAAATAGAAGTATATTCAGTAAATAAGCATCATGTAAGATTATTAGTATACTGCTAGTCAGTAGAGGTGTGCAGGGCATGCAAGAGAAATAACCAGACCAAATTGTTGTTAACTATTGCGTCCTAAATGGTACAAAGAGTCAGTGAGAACCTTCTAGAAATTAACAGATATTAAATCTTCTAATGATTGGTCAGTGCAAATAACTACAGTACATTCAGAGTGTAAAATTAACAACCATTCAGTTGGTCCACCAACACTTGCACATTCAGATTTAAATAAATAAATCTAATTGGCAAATTAAGCCAGTTAACACTTCAACAGTTTACATAAACCATAAATTTAAAAAAAATTAAAAATAAAACTGCAGTAGGTGCTCCATGGTTTAAGACACGAATAAATGCCACGACGTACTATACAACCCTGTCTTGGCAGGACCACATGCACCCAGCTGGCTATTCGGTCGAGCGCGGACTACGTTCCGCTTCCGGACGCTACGGCAGCTCTATAGACCAGCCAGATTTCACCTAAGTCCCACCAAAAGAAACACAAAAGATGCCTGATTAGCAGGGAAGTACAGAATTTAATACAGGAACTGGGCCAAGCGTCTAATATAAACCGTCCTCCGTCGCATGACAGCCAAAATTACAGCAACAAAAAAAGCAAGTAAATTATTTTTCAGTGAGTGAAAGGTGGCAAATCAATGAAACATATAAGGCGACCAAAATCTAAACTCGGTTCCAAATACATTTACCAAGCAGTATGTTCTCCTGCCATCCACGAATTGTACCAAACACGCGCCATGTGAGTATGGAATGTACAAGTAACCGCCGCGCAAGCGGAGCACTAATTCCCAGGCAAACATTTCCAGTTAGCTAACGAACAGCTTATTAATAGCAGATAGATCATAACATTTTGAATACCGTTACAGCCATGTATAAGATAGTAGTAGCAAACGCAAAATAAAGTCTTCAGTGAGAGAGACTTAATAATTAAAGGGCCCCCACACTTACCAAAAATAATAAAATCGGCGCTCCAATAACAGTACATGCAAAGCATGGCACATGAAATGAATCCACTAAATATATTAATGTGGGCCTCCTTAAATCTGATGTTTTACAGCATTCAACTAGGAACCTGAGACCGAACATCACCCGGCAGGTGTGGCCGTGCGGTTCTAGCCGCTTCAGTCTGGAACCGCGTGACCACTACGGTCGCAGGTTCGAATCCTGCCTCGGGCATGGATGTGTGTTATGTCCTTAGGTTAGTTAGGTTTAAGTAGTTCTAAGTTCTAGGGGACTGATGACCACAGATGTTAAGTCCCATAGTGCTCAGAGCCATTTGAACCATTTTTTAGACCGAACTTCGCTAATAACACTCACATTGGAGCAATAGATACAAAGAGAAAATCATTAGATTTATAGGAATGCACATGCAACTTTCTGCCTAGAGTCAAAAGCGGGATTAATAACCAGAAGTCTGATATGGAAACGGAAGTGACCCTCGAACAGACAACCAGAAAGCTACACAACTAAACAGTCACAATATTAGTACAGGAATGGCAGTTATTGCTATGTTTACTGCCGATGCTCGGCTCAATCGCATCCAATAAACGAAATCGGTTGCTCACCAGACATATCTGTACAACGATCCAGGAAGGCTAGCGTGGAACAGACGCACAATTTCAACAAGTGACCCACCTCCAGGTCAGATCTGTCACTGGAGCACACAAGATGCTCCTCCCGTCGGTACGCACCCCACACGTCCAAAGGTCTGCAGTCGATCACAACCGAGGTAAAAATGGTGGACAATCCAGGAACTCCCCTTCGCAACTATACTCAAAGCCGGTGACTTTTAACTAAAGAACTTGTACCAGTCATCCATTGCAGTTACCAACTTGGCCGCCTCACAACGAGCCAAATGTTTCACTTCCTCGTTGTCACTGTCAGCACCCCTCGCGCCTCCATTCTCCCTCGTAAGGCAAAGAGGTTCTACTATAAACGGTGGAGCGATCTGTCTATCACGCAATGGTTCAATACGCATTGTGGAAAACTCAACCTTTTTCAGTCGAGGCTGTAGTGAAATGGTGACCCAGAACAACATCCTAGAGTTCTTTTTTGACGTCGGCTTCGGAAAGAAAACATCCAAAGCTCCCGCTCCGTAAATGGTAAACCTACTGTGGACTCGGATCTTACCCCACGCTACATCGAACTCTCTCCTCAGGGATATTTTCCAAATGCTGGAGAAACCTGATGCGTCTTATTTTCTATTCGCGACCGCAACTGTGTGCTCTACTTCCACGCTAGATTATATCCGTGTCTGCTTCACTTTGCCCTCATTCCACTTTGCTTCCAACAGCGATTAAACCACTTCTAAGAAGCTTCAAAAATACATCTTGCTATGTAAATAGGCTCTTCACAAACGCGTGAAAATTTTTCCTGTATATAATGTCTCTTTTCAGGGAAACTGGCGAACAATCATCACTCTCGATTTCAAAACCCTAAAACGGTTTGAGAACGGTTTTATTTCATGTATGAGATGCCTTGACAAAATATTCACTTTACCTAGAGTTTCATTATGTTCCAATTTTGCATAGCCTCATCAAATGCCCTGCTGTAAAGGTATGAAGAAATACAGTTTGTAAAAATCTACTAGCATTTACGTTGGCTACAAGAAAACGTTGAGGATAGTAAAACATGGCATTCGAAAGATGGAAGGAAGATTAAGAGTTAACATCCGGTAGACATCGAGGTCATTAGAAACGGGGCACACCTTCGGAATGTTTAAAGGATGGGGAAGGAAAGCGGCCGTGCCCTTCCAAAGGAACCATTCCGGCATTTACCTCTACACATTTACGGAAATCACGCAAAACCTAACCGCGGATGGCCGGACGCGTATTTAACCCGAAGGCCTCCCGAATGCCAGTCCAGCTGCTAATCACTCTAGCACCTCGCACTGTAAATGACATTTGTTTTTCTATTAAAAAGGCATCTATTAACAAAGTTATACCTTTGTGGCTATTGTCGATAACTTGTAACCTAAAAACAAATTTAATTGAGGAAAATACACTGACCAAAATAATCGCAACATCAAAAACGAGTTTTGCGACTTAGAAGGGACTTGGTAGGCGTGGTTCAACGTCTAAAAGATTGTCTATTCAAAATTCGCGCCGGTTGCATAAAAGTGGCGTTGGTAGCGCCACTATGCAGGTGCCAATCAGATTTGCTTTAAATACGGTCGTGAGCGTTTGTAATTTGAGACTGGACGTGGTGAGTTAATGTTAGTCAAGAATGCCTTTAAGGCGACCGAGGCGCGATTATCAACACCTCACTGGGTGTGAACGAGGTCGTGTAATGGGGTTACAAGGAGCTGTGTTTCTTCTGCGATGTTGCAGAATGACTTGGCAAGACTGTAGCCACTGTAGATGACTGCTGGAGGCGGTGGTCACGAGAATGTAAGGACGCAAGAAGACCGGGCATTACTGAGGAGGAAGACCATCGTGTTCGGTGGATGGCTCTGGTGTATCGTACTGCATTTGCAGCAGCAATCTGAGCAGCAGTAGTTACCACAGTAACACAACGAACTACACTCCTGGAAATTGAAATAAGAACACCGTGAATTCATTGTCCCAGGAAGGGGAAACTTTATTGACACATTCCTGGGGTCAGATACATCACATGATCACACTGACAGAACCACAGGTACATAGGCACAGGCAACAGAGCATGCACAATGTCGGCAATAGTACAGTGTATATCCACCTTTCGCAGCAATGCGGGCTGCTATTCTCCCATGGAGACGATCGTAGAGATGCTGGATGTAGTCCTGTGGAACGGCGTGCCATGCCATTTCCACCTGGCGCCTCAGTTGGACCAGCGTTCGTGCTGGACGTGCAGACCGCGTGAGACGACGCATCATCCAGTCCCAAACATGCTCAATGGGGTACAGTTCCGGAGATCTTGCTGGCCAGGGTAGTTGACTTACACCTTCTAGAGCATGTTGGGTGGCACGGGATACATGCGGACGTGCATTGTCCTGTTGGAACAGCAAGTTCCCTTGCCGGTCTAGGAATGGTAGAACGATGGGTTCGATGACGGTTTGGATGTACCGTGCACTATTCAGTGTCACCTCGACGATCACCAGTGGTGTACGGCCAGTGTAGGAGATCGCTCCCCACACCATGATGCCGGGTGTAGGCCCTGTGTGCCTCGGTCGTATGCAGTCCTGATTGTGGCGCTCACCTGCACGGCGCCAAACACGCATACGACCTTCATTGGCACCAAGGCAGAAGCGACTCTCATCGCTGAAGACGACACGTCTCCATTCGTCCCTCCATTCACGCCTGTCGCGACACCACTGGAGGCGGGCTGCACGATGTTGGGGCGTGAGCGGAAGACGGCCTAACGGTGTGCGGGACCGTAGCCCAGCTTCATGGAGACGGTTGCGAATGGTCCTCGCCGATACCCCAGGAGCAACAGTGTCCCTAATTTGCTGGGAAGTGGCGGTGCTGTCCCCTACGGCACTGCGTAGGATCCTACGGTCTTGGCGTGCATCCGTGCGTCGCTGCGGTCCGGTCCCAGGTCGACGGGCACGTGCACCTTCCGCCGACCACTGGCGACAACATCGATGTACTGTGGAGACCTCACGCCCCACGTGTTGAGCAATTCGGCGGTACGTCCACCCGGCCTCCCGCATGCCCACTATACGCCCTCGCTCAAAGTCCGTCAACTGCACATACGGTTCACGTCCACGCTGTCGCGGCATGCTACCAGTGTTAAAGACTGCGATGGAGCTCCGTATGCCACGGCAAACTGGCTGACACTGACGGCGGCGGTGCACAAATGCTGCGCAGCTAGCGCCATTCGACGGCGAACACCGCGGTTCCTGGTGTGTCCGCTGTGCCGTGCGTGTGATCATTGCTTGTACAGCCCTCTCGCAGTGTCCGGAGCAAGTATGGTGGGTCTGACACACCGGTGTCAATGTGTTCTTTTTTCCATTTCCAGTAGTGTATTACAAAACAGTTACTTCAAGGGCACTCCGAGTAAGACGCTGCGTAACGTGCATTCCACTAACCACAAACCACCGTCACTTGCGACTTCAGTGGTAGTAAGCGGAAACTCGCCGGAGGGCAGGTTGGAGGTCTGTCGTGTTTTCAAATGAAAGCAGGTTTTGCCATGATGCCAGTGATGGCCGTGTGTTGGTTAGGAGGCCAGTTGAGGACCTAAACCCAACCTCTCTGGCTGCTTGACACGCTGGACCTACACCCGGAGCTATGGTCAGGAGTACGATTTCGTATGACAGCAGGAGCTATGTTGGTAATGCCATGCACCCTAAATGAAAATTTTTACGACAGTCTGGTGATTCGATCTATTGTGCTGCCATTCATGAACAGAACTGCATTCCAGGGTGTGTTCTCTAACAGGATAACACCCGCCCACTTACCTCTGTTGTAACCCAACATGCTGTACAGAGTATCGACACGTTACCTTGGCCTGATCGATCACTCGATCACCACATCTCTCCCCAATTGAGCACATGTGGGATATTACGGGTGACCACTCCAGCGTCAGCCGCAAACAGCATGAACCGTCCCTGTATTGACCAAATGCTACAGGCACGGAACTCCAGTCCATAAACTGATATCCTGCGACGGTATAACAAAATGTTGTACGTTTGCGTGCTTGCATTCAACATTCTGACGGTGACACCGGATAAAAATGTACCACCATTTCACATTTGCTGTGGCTTATCTCGCGCTTACATTAACTTGTGAATTTGCAATGTTAATCACTTATTATGTTACCCACACAAATGTATCCCCGAAATTTCAGTACTCTACATTATTTTTGGTCTTGCTAGTTTTTTGCGTCAGCGTATTTGAAATTTGAGTTTTATGACATTATTCTATTACGACAATTGTGAAATATTTATATGCTGTCATACAAACAGTGTTTCTGAAATATGGAAAACCACCAAGGGCATAGTTACTTCCTTCCACTTTGTTTTCGTGTACTGTTTTATGCTCCGGTAGTCGAAAATCGTTGGTTACACAAAAAATATTCCACATTTTGAGACTTGTTAGTATGACCAGAGCTAGACAAGGATGTTCAGTAATGCGTACCTTGTTCAACTTCGCGACTGTGCAACACCTATCTCCTACTGCAAGTTCTTTGTTTTCGTTGTTGTGAGAGGTGCTAGTATAGAGCAAAAGGAAAGAATGTGAAGTAAACATGGGCCCTAAAAGCCCTTAAAAGCTATGAGCACTTGTTCAGCAGTAGAGATACATTTCACTAAGGCATGCATTTCTTTCTTGTTTTGATCTATACTACCACATTTTAATACATGGAAACCAAAGAGCTTACAGTAGAAGAGATGTCCTCGTAGATCTTAGAGTATGCATTTTGGATTGCGTAGTTTACTGAATGTTTTTGTCTTGCGTCGTTTCATACTACCAACTCTCAGAATATGAAACACTATTTTCTTTAGACCGTGTATCTTTATTTTTATTTTAAAAAATATAAAATACAATTTTCTTTAACACTTTGTATTTTGATTTTCAAAATTGGTCACTGATTTGACAACTTTGTTATTACTAAAAATGATAATGTTCCGGGTAGTTCTTGTTCAGTAATATTCATTTTAACCTATTCTGTTTCTTGAGTCATCTAGATGTTTGATCTCCTAGTACCAGAAGGTGTTCTCGATGGACAATTCTCTCACACGCTACGGATTTGTCTCTAGCAAAAAGACTTCCTACGTTTCACAGAACTGTTGAACGTACCTGAGGAGAAAATTTTTCTGAGGCAGTTTGAAATATAGCCGCTTAGTATTGTTACAGTTACTAGATAAAAATGGAAACGGCATCGTTCAAGCTCTGGATCTGCTACAGGTGACAAAAAAAAGCTCTGAGTACTATGGGACTTAACTTCTGAGGTCATCAGTCCCCTAGAACTTAGAACTAATTAAACCTAACTAACCTAAGGACATCACACACATCCACGCCCGAGGCAGGATTCGAACCTGCGACCGCAGCGGTCGGGCGGTTCCACACTGTAGCGCCTTGAACTGCTCGGCCACCCTGGACGGCTACAGCTGGCTGTTTGTCGTAAATGGAGAAAATATGGTGCAAAGTGTCAGCTGTGTATCACTCCAATCTGTTGCAGGGATTTCCGAGACAAATGATAATCAGTCTCACCTTGAGCTATAAAATGCCACTGGTTACACGCTAAGAGTTTCTGAACAATGGAATCTGTTCTAAGAAGACGGCGACTAGGGCCTCGTCTTACCATAAACAATCGTGCCCTCTCACTCGTAGTACGTCCCAACAGGCGGCGAATTGAAACTCATCGCCAGTGAGCCTTGCCAACTAGGGATACGATGAGAGTATTAAAGCAGACAGCCTTCACCGTCAAGCTGTCTGCTGTGTTGTTGTACAGGGAGAAAAGCTGTAGATAGGTGCACAGATATTGTAGTCATTTTATTCTCTACAGAACAAGAATTGATTATAAACCATGACAGTCCTCACGTTTAGAAATGGTTCAAATGGCTCTGAGCACTATGGGACTTAACATCTATGGTCATCAGTCCCCTAGAACTTAGAACTACTTAAACCTAACTAACCTAAGGACAGCACACAACACCCAGCCATCACGAGGCAGAGAAAATCCCTGACCCCGCCGGGAATCGAACCCGGGAACCCGGGCGTGGGAAGCGAGAACGCTACCGCACGACCACGAGATGCGGGCCTCACGTTTAGATTCGGAGACTGAGTGGATCATGAAATATCATCATACAGTACGCTAAAAGCTATAATTATTTTCCTCATAAAAGGTGGTATCATGAAGACTCCTACTGGTAATCTATTTAAATAAAAATGTAAACGGTCGTTTATTCAAAATCGTGTGTCTCCGAAAGTTGTTAACCGATTGCTTAAATTTATGAAAAATTAGATATTATATATATTTAAAATAAGTTTACAGAAACACACGTGCATTCCAATTCAACGCTGTGTCAAAATTTCAATGCATTCGGTCAAAACGTTTCACAAATTTGCCATTAGGAACATTAATACGAGCTAGCCTATACAAGTACAAACGCAGATGTTCGTTTGCTCAAAACTTCGAATCTCCGAAAATTATTCACAGATTGCTTTGAAATTCTGACACAATACTCCACTCGAATACTCACGTGTTTTTATGTACCTACATCATGTGGTATATATATATATAACATATAACATGTAGTAAAATGGGAAACATTACGAAAATGTGTTGTTTGTTCAGGATCTCCGAAAGTTGTTGACCAATTGTTTTGAAATTTTGACACAACGTTGATCTCTAATACGAGCGTGCTCTTAGGTATCTACTTCATTAATATATGTTTACGTTTCCAAATTCTTGGTCAAAATGTGTTTGTGTGTGAGTGTGTGTGTGTGTGTGTGTGTGTGTTAGTGTGTGTGTGTGTGTGTAATGTACAAAAGGTAATGTACACACAGACACACACACACACACACACACACACACACACATATAAACGTTTACACACACACAATAGCTGCCCGTTGTTATCGGATAGGAAATTTGTATGTATGGCTTATTGGTTTATGATCAGAATACTACCAGTACTACTACTACTACTACTACTATTACTACAGAACCATAGTTTGCAATAACAATAAACCAGGTTCAATGTCAAAGACAATAGAGAAGAGGAGATGAACAGAGGGCTGGGAGAAAATTGACATAGAAAACGGAAGGAGATGGACAGAAAGAGAGGGTCGGAGGAGATGGAGAGAGAAGGGAGGAGAAGATGCACAGGGAAGAGGTGATGGATTGAAAAAGGGGAAGAGACAGGGAGTAGAAGGAGATGGAGCGGGAGAATGGGAGGGGAAGATGGACTAAAGGAACTGAGAGAGGGGGAGGAGGTGATGGCGGAGAGAGAGGGAAGGAAGACGAGATGGAGAGAGAAAGGGAGAGGGGTGGATGGGCAGAGACAGGGGAGAGAAGGAGATCAGGACATATATCCAATTCTCGTACATATTAGAAACATATGCTTCCCCTTTTCTTTCTTTTCATTGAAGCAGACTGAGCCCCAGCAAAGCGTGACCGGTACAGCTAGTTACATATAAATTAAGAAGTTTTTCGTGTCAATCATATATATAACGAATTGCAATGTACATTACATTGAGTAACATCCGAACGCCAATAATTGTATCTGTGAGTTAAGTCTGTATTTGACGTAAATATTACCACATCTCTGATGCACATAATAACCTGACATAAAGCAAAAGTGTAAAACTCAGAGTGAAGAGCCCGTACAAAAATAACAGTATGCAGCATATTCTGGTTTTATTTTATCCAAGCCACATTACTTTTGTGTAATTATGTTTTCAGTCTACCAGAGATTTTTCTGGAAAGTCTTCTTTATTACCTGAAAAAAACGAAATTAACCTGCTTTGTACTTATTCGTGAAAGGGGGTTTAATTAATGCCAAGAATGTAAGTATTTAATTGTCAACCTGAATATAGTGGTGTGCACTATCGAAACTCATAGCGGCACGATGAATATGCGACTGAAGCAGCAAGCCGATTTATTTATTTATATGCTAATGGCGAAATATGTTTTGGAACAAATAACCGCTGGTGGACATACAAACCTCTACCGTACCGTAAAAACTTCCAAATGATACGACGGTAAAGTTAACAAATCTTCCGGCCTTTCTTCCTTCCACATTTTTTTGCCAATGACAAAATCTCATTTTAATTGCACTAGATGAATAAATCTCTGCTCCTCATGTGACCATTAGTCTATCCAAAACTACAAACAACGAACATCGTTCGCGTGTGGTTCCTTTATCAAACCAGAACCATCTCACGAGTGTCTGCAACTCACTGGGATGGCCTACTGTAGCTATGCAAAACTTGCTGTAGCGTTTCAGAGCTGGAATTCGCCTTTTTTCTGAAAAGTTTCAATATTTCCCTAATAAAAATATCAATAATGTCCCTCAGCTCATAACAAGCAGGTGATAGCGCTGTTCGTATTTCTCAATAACCACTAAAATTTTTCTAAGTTCATAACAGCCGGCTTTGCTACTGAAGTGTGGTAGTTGATGGTTGGAGACACAAAAACGTTGTTACAGGTAGTCTGCGAAAATTCATAGATGCTGGCCACTGATGGAATCGTATGTACGATTTGAGTTAACCCTCTCAGTGTCAGTTAAGGCCTGAAGATGGTATACTGAAACAACGAAACTCTTAACCCTATAATGAATAACATCATAAGGACAGCTGTAGGTGTTCCTTTTTATTACATAAGCGAACAGTCTTAAGTCCCTCAAACCTCCAATCAGTAGGATAGACATACAAGAACACTGAAGCCGCCAACCGAGAAGCGTAAACATTTCAAAAACGTTTCCACGTCGGGGAAAACCGCCACCTCGCCACAAGAGGAACTGTGTAGGACGCAACAACGACTAGCGAGAGTATTACTAACAGTAACAAATTCGTTAAGCAAATATAGCGGAACAGAAGACCACTGACGACTCGGGAAGAGCAGAATCAATTCGGTCATTACGAACGACGTCATGGAGCTGAGCCTCCCCTCGGTTACACAAACACTTCACCCCAACAGCTTTTGGCATTCGATCAATAGGATCGATGGCGTTCATTTCATTCGCAGTCGATTCTCTGGTTATGGTACAGTCACATTTTGTGTGTGACGTTTTTCTAGTGTTGGTCTTACACTTGTTGCCCTGCGAGACGGTAAGCAAACCGAAGTACTGATTGATGGATTCCAGCATCCAGTACTGATGTCAGCAAGTCAGCTAGCGCTGATGGGTGGACTGAGTGTCTTCCAATACCACTCCGTTCCAGGGCGGAAGCTGCAACGATTTCAGTGTTGCTCGGGTCTGATGGTCTATCGTACCGGCGTGGAGGGATTGTCTACTCCCATAAACGGCACGTGAATCAAAACACACATGTCGTGCTCACCGCCAACTCCGAGCAGAGCTGCCGACGCGGTGTGCGTTCCTCACCAGCGGACATCAAAACTGCCCCTTCAGGGAGTCATCGGCTGTCATTCCAAGCTGACGCAGCGTCCTTGACTGCAGTTAGTCCACTATTGGATTCAGCGGATTCTTCTCCCGATTACGTAGCAGCCAGTCGGCGCAGAAGAAACAGCAACAACTTACATTTTGAAAAATAAATATAATGATCTTCAATATTATTTTAATGCGTCTAACGACGCCGCACAGGTTTTTGAATTACATACTGATGAACTGGTAGGGGTTTCCAGCCCAGCAGAGGGCAGTCGCTGCTAACTGTTTATGGGTTATTCGGTTGGTATGGAAATTCATTTCAATCCTAGAGACACAGTAAGTAATGAACACCTACATCAATGCGCGAAATGACTGTATCTAATTGCTTTAATCGGCATACACGGTAACCTGTGGTGATATTATCTTGAAAAATGTATTAGCAGTATTCCGCTTTATATAAGAAATTTCTCTGCTTTTTCTGCTCCTGATCTATTGCAACAAGTGGCTCTTGCTCAACTTATTGTTCCGTGTAGTAGCGGCCTGTTATTCAGCTGCAATCTAGCAACACGTTTAGTATTAGCATAACAAACACTATTTTTTATTTCGTCGTATCAGACTAACATACACAAACAAGACAGATCAGTTTAAAAAAATCGGCCTCTAGGGTAATTACCAATGTGTGTGACGCACGCGTACAAGGGTAGTCAGAAAGTTCTACTATTACCTATAAGAAAAAAAAGGAGGAAATTTTCTTTGTTTAGGTTGTCGTGACCATTTGATGACAAACTGCCTGTTGGCTTCTGTCTCGGGTTCTTCGGCCGACGTACATCTGATGATTTTTCTGACGTTTCTCCAGCACGAATGGCTGGCATTGTCAAAGTTTCGCCCTCCACTGCTGGTGGTGGACTGGCGCCGAGCTCGTGGCCGCTGACTATGTATATATGTACATGGCGGGCAAACGTCCGAGGGTTTCTCCGCGGTCATTTACAGTGCGGTTCTCTTGCTACCTGCGACTGTCGTTCGCTGCAGCACAGGAAGCTAAGATCTGTTTCCTCTTTCTTGTTGAAGCTATTCTCGTGTTTGTGTATTTCTACAGCTTCTCTGAACAAGCGGGTGTGATTTCTTCTCTACAGGCAGAACTTTGTGTGGCCCCAGCCTGCAGTGTCGTTTATGTTCTGTAATCCTGGTGTTGATCGATCGTCCAGTCATTCCAACATAAACTTCTCCGCATTTGCATGGTATGCGGCATATTCCCGGCATTGCAAGTGGGTCCCATATCTCCTTTGCCGATCTGAGACGCTCTTTGATCTTCCTTGTCATAGTAAATTTCATGTTGGCATGGAGACTGTTCAGGTGCCTTAGGAAGTCACCGAGCTGTTCTTCGCAATGGCTCCATACAACGAAGCTACCATTGATGTATCTCTACCACACCTTGGGTTTACAAGTTTCCAAGACCAGTGCCTGCGCTTCGAAGTGTTCCATGAAGAAGCTGGCCACCACTGGACTAAGAGGACTACCCATGGCGACGCCTTCCAGCTGTTCGTAGAAGTTGCCACTCCAAGTGAAGTAGCTCGTGGTGAGCTTTGTTCGTATGTACATGTATGCGACCCTAGTTCATACTGAACACATCACAGAAATGCAGCATGGCGTAAGTGGCAGCGATGTCAATCTCTTACCACTACCATCAACATGGTCACATTCTGACCGGCTGTTTTCACGATCCACAGAACCGGAAAGGTGTTAGTACAACACATCCTCGTAAATATTATAAGTGTCGTCACTAAATATGGTGTATCATGTAATAAAGTTGCTATGCATTAATGTGACAGTACGAGAGAGAAAAACAAAGATAATCTTTATTACTCTGCGGCGTAGTGCGCTTAGATAATGATTCTTAGGTAGTAAACTTCTGCTCTTGTAAAGACTTAATTTCATGAGAGAGAGAGAAAGAGAGAGGAGTCTGTTCTTCATCGAGTAGTACAAATCGACGCCATTGCGAGAGGAAAATTGTCTATACATCTGTGTATATAATAGAGAACCCCTAATTCATGTGCGAGGAGAATTTCATTGACACTAAGGTCAATAAAACTTCGTTCATTTCAAAAAGGTACGTGTTATTTTCACAAACGACGTATACTCAAGTGTGATCTATTAATGGATACCAGCACGAGAACAATTCCGACGGGAGCGTTCAGTTCTAATTAAATAATTTGATGCTTTCTTCGGAAAAGAAGTGATTTAACGGATTTTTTTTCCATTAATGTTTCTAAGAACTTAAGGCAAATCTGATTGCTATGCAACAGAGCCCCGACGAATATTTCTCCGCAAGTTTGATTTACACTGTAGCAGCTGGAGCAGGTCGCCATGACAACGGAAGCGTGTAGTGTGAAAGCAGTCCCACCAACGGTGTATGAATTCACTACAACAGAACACACAAACACACACACACACAGACACACCCACAATCACTCATACATATCAGGCTACAACACAAGGTGGTGTGGGAAACATCTCTGCATAAAAGGCTCAGTATAGGCAAAATACAAATAACAGTCAGTGAAGACAGCTGAGTGATTTTATATAAGCTAATTTAGTTTTTTTGACATTTTTAGGATGTTTTCTTTTAACACAATAATTAGTTCTTCGTGTACTTGATGGTATAGACCCTTACCATACGTACAGGATTTCAGACCACTGGGTAATGTCAACAGCACTATGAATTTTTGTTTTTGTGCGAGAATATGAACACCTAGAGCAGTATCCATTTGGTACAAAATTGAAGAGTGAACGTAGGTCCATTTGGCCAGCTTCGCCACTGGGTTCAAAAAACTTAGGAAATAGTGCGCACACTCCGTTGTAAACGAGTTGAAATCTAGGAATGTAAAATTAGTTTTGGGACTGCATTAAGGGAGTGTTATAAGTCATTACGTTGCACGTAAATGATCTGTAAGCTAACACGAGAAAATCCATTTTCTCCTAGGATGATGGACTGTGCAATGGTTGGATAAAACGTAATGGTATTACTGACAAAACACGAAGGGTGTGCGTCACATGCTGTGCCTGCTGTCTGTAGCTGATACCAGGTCAGCTGAAGTAACCCAGTGAGGGCAACAGCTATGAGTCAGTCGCTGTGTGTACTGTGAAAGTGCGAGAGACTAGTTCATGCTCCCTAAAAGAATACTTAGGAAACGCGAACAACCTGCGTGGCTCAAGAGTGAAGTGACACGTGGAGCGCACAACAATGTTTGCTTCTGGTTCTACGTGCCATCATCCTTCGTGACAACGCACGGTGCCATATGGTGGACCACGTGCTGGAGCTACTGCGTACGTGAGGTGAGAGACACTGTAAAATCCGCGGAAGTCACCCGGTAGGAGTCTGTGCGATTACGACCTGTTCGCCAAAAAGGAGTGAACCTCTTCGCGGCATGCTCAACAACACAAGAGAGGACGCCACCCCTACCAGGAGACGCTCCTTGAGAGTCATCGACAGAGATGGACGTGCTGACGGTGTACGACGCCTCCCGTCTCTATGGGGGAAGGTGATCGAGATGCGGGTCGATTCTACTGAGGGCACATAATACGGCGAACGTGGTACGAATTATAACCGTAATGCCACTACCGTTAATCGAGCGCGTGTACGATATGTAGGAGAGTCGCAGAATCAGAAGGTTGTGCCGAAGTACAAGAAGACCGCAGAGGGTTGACACGTAGTGCAGGGACTGTCTGCTGACCTTCACCATTTAAAAAAATTTTTTTTAGGTTACCAGTCTTTTGACTTGTTTCATGTGTAGCATCATGAATTCCTCTTCTGTGCCAACCTCTTAATCTAGGCGTACCATATGCAGACAATATCCTAAATTATTTGTTGGGTGTATTGTATATCCTCCAGTAGAATTATGTATTCCCTTTAGTTGCTATTCTCCACAGGTTCCTTCACGTACCATTGATGTTATTTCTTGATGTAGCATCATCCCGTCCCCTCTTCTTGACGATGTTTCCACATGTTCCACTCCTCACCGACTTTGCGGCGAACCTTCTGATTGCTAATTTTCAACATTCTTCTATTACACCATTTCTCAAATATTTCGATCCTTTTCTTTCCGATTTTCCCGCGGTCTTCGATTCATTTTCATGGAATGCTGTGGTCCAAACGTACAGTCTCAGAATCTTCCCCTTCAAATTAAGGCCCATGTTTCTCAATAGTAGAGTTTTTCATTCTCAGTCGTGCTGTTTTGATCCAAAACAGCAGAACTCTTTTACTTGGTCTACTTCGAGGCTCCCGGTTTTGATGTTATGTTTATTGCTAATCTCATTCCACTTACTCCTCATTACTTTCGTCTGTCTTCCGTTTACTCTGAACCTGTATTCTATGTTCATTACACCGTTCATTCCGTTTAGTAGGTCCAGCATTTCTTCATCACTTTCACTCCAAATCACAGTGGTATCAGAGGATCGTATCATTAATATCTTTTCACCATGAATTTTATTCATAATTGAGAGAGCCTTAGTTCCCTGTGAGGTGGGGCAAATAAATCTCCCGATATGATGAAGAATTGAAAGTCAGAGAAATTCGAGATCGTCGAAACGCCAGTTTTTGCGGTCACTGTGACATTATGGGTGGGTTTACTGAGTTTCTCGTTCTCATTCGTAGTTGGATGACTACTCCAAGGCCTTGACAGCTTTACTGCGGTTTAGGTGATCCATACTTACTTCCAGGGGCGATAAGCATCGAGCTGTCCTGAGGGTGGGGGGGGGGGGGGGGAGATGTACATCGAACTGACTGCATATAATGTCTACGAACTGAATTTTGAGAATGTTTCAATAATTTGGCCATGAAGGGGCTGGCGAGTTTCGCAACTTACCATCAATAATAGCAGTTTTATTTAAGCATTTTTTCATCAGTTGGCACTTGTCTTCGTAGTATAAGTAGAAATTTTTGTTGACTTACAACATTAATGAAGTTGCTCTCAGATGGACAGAGTTCGGGAAAAATATGATAATACAGTACCCTACTGCGACTCACATCACATGTGTGCAGGGCACACAGGCTCGTGAAGTCTGGATATCTGTGGAACCAAATACGAATATTGGTGCCTTCTTTTATGCATGCAGGAGTGGTACTTGGTGTCATTCACGGGACAGGCCTCAAGATGAAATGACATGATTGGAACGTCGAAAGTGTTTGCCTAATAAAACAAAATCAAAGTATCTCTTATATTTAATTGACCGGTCGCTGTCCCACGCACTTGAATGCAAGATGGAATTGCGTTTAATTCGGAAAAAGTTCACCAGAGTATGTCAAGACGACAGTGAATACAAGTAACGGCAGTGTTGTGGCCGGCGGTAGTTTTACTGGCTTGGTCTCGGACCCTCGCAGCTCATGGAGCTGTTTTTTTCAGTGCCGCAGCTTCCAAGTAATTTCCCTCTGAGAGTACGTGCTGCTCTGTTCAGACGGGAAATGCGGAACGTTCAGTTAAGTTACTTCCTTCTGCTTTCGTCAGAAGTTTTTGATACATTTGGAGACAAAAATGTTCAGGAAATATATATGTGCTTCGGAGGAATTGAGAAAGATCTTCTTCTCTTTTTTGAATACATACGAATAAAATGTCTAAATTCATAATAGTAAATTATGTATAAAACTGACTACATGTTTGATATAAGTAGACTGTGTTATGTAACACTGTTACAAGACAATGGAAAAAGTCTGAAGCTAGAGAATGAATTTAAAGTAACAGGATTATTGTTTGTTTTAATTTTTAGTAACTTATTGTCACATAAGAACGAGAATTGTTTTAATTCTTTTTAAAACCCCTGCCACGCATCTAATCGTTTTGACATAAAAAATTAAAGGTGTTCTAATGCAAATGTTGCAGAGTATTGTTCCTATCTGCGGGCTTTCGTCACCATAGTCATTGACGATATAAACTTCTGAGTCGCTTGGCCGCGTCATATTTCTCTTCAAACTTCCTCAACGCTCGACGTTTCGATGTTTCTGCTGGGAACTTCTTCAGGATTTCTCTGCTGTCCCTAGTGGTGTTCAGCCATATAAGGACGCCAGTGGAATCCTGAAGAAGAGCCCAGCAAATACATCAATACTTGAAAGGGAATGTAAGATGGCCTAACGACTCAGAAGATTTTATCATCAGTGTTCCTGTTGCCTATGTGTTGCTCTTGCCTTGCTCTGTCCTCAGAAGTGACTTACCTAATTTAACATAGATTCCACACCACGGTCCAGCTTGGTACTTCTTATATCGAAGGATCGTTTCTGGAGGTGAAAGAACCGATAAGAAGGATCACGAGATCTGCTTGGTATCGAAACCCAGGTCTTTGTAATAAAGTTTGACAGCCAACTACAATGCTACTTTTCTTCCTTTATTGTTGGCCCCCGTCTATACTCTGTAAGTCACCTATCAATCGAAACTGACACCAAAACAAATTTAAACGCAATTCGCCCAGCTATACAAGCATATTTTCTCTGATGTTTCGGCAGATGTTTCTATTTTCCTTTTTGCTTTGTGTAGCTGGTGTCAACCCAAACAAATTCTGCTGATCCCCCCAGGGGGTCCACAACTCTTTTGTGGATACGTGCGTGGCGAGCACGGGGCCCCGAGTCATTGCAGCCTTCTTTCTCTCCAGGGCTGCATTTCCTTTCCCTTCCCATCCTTTCCCCTCCTTGCTCCTTTCCCCTCGCCCTCTCCTCTCCCTCTCTTGGTGTCCCTGCTTATGTTGGCCTCGCTATCCTCCTGGATCAAAATGGTTCAAATGGCTCTGAGCACTATGGGACTTAACATCTGTGGTCATCAGTCCCCTAGAACTTAGAACTACTTAAACCTAACTAACCTAAGGACATCACACACATCCATGCCCGAGGCAGGATTCGAACCTGCGACCGTAGCAGTCGCGCGGTTCCGGACTGAGCGCCTTAACCGCAAGACCACCGCAGCCGGCTATCCTCCTGGTTCTGTTGGTTTTCCAATTCGGCTTTGTTGCATAACCGTCTCCTCCTTTTGGCATTCCTTGGTCCACCTCTGGGGTTTGACCTCCATTACAAAATTTCTCCTCCGTAGTGTGAGCCATTTGGGGAAGAGCACCTTACCTAGTGTCTCTGATGTGCGCCCTCCTAGTACATTCCACCTCTTCTTTCACGTTGTTGTCTGACACTAAGGTGCATAGCCAGCACGGTAGCCAGTCTGTGTGGTGGGGTCGCTATGTACCCTTTTGGTTGAGCCCCCTGAACACACAGGGATCACACTTCTGATACCTGAGCTGTGACCTCCTCATGCATGCCTTGGAGTGGTTGCTCGTCATCCTGGAGCATCGGAACTCCCAGCAATGGCCACCGTGCCAGACGGCCCTTGCTGTGGCTGGGTGGCGCCCGTGAGGAGAGCCCCTGATCGGAGTGGGTGGTATCAGGGCGGACGCTATGCAAATGAAACGCATACGGGTCCAGAACTCTGGCCGTTCTTCTGCGGCCATCTCTCTGCGTGGAACCCGACCACATCTTGCTCAGGGAGTCCACTTCGCCAAACTTGTCTTCAATGTGTTCCACAAAGAATAAAGGTTTGACACTGGTGAAAGTATCTCCATAAATCCTGGTGCAAACTAGATAACGGGGGAAAGGTTTGGCCCCTAGACGACGGGCCTGACCCTCTTCCCAGGGGGTAGCCATGGAAGGGAAGGCCGAAGGGGCAAGAGAAGCAGCACTGCTTCTCTTGCCCCTTCGGCCTTCCCTTCCATGGCTACCCCCTGGGAAGAGGGTCAGGCCCGTCGTCTAGGGGCCAAACCTTTCCCCCGTTATCTAGTTTGCACCAGGATTTATGGAGATACTTTCACCAGTGTCAAACCTTTATTCTTTGTGGAACACATTGAAGACAAGTTTGGCGAAGTGGACTCCCTGAGCAAGATGCGGTCGGGTTCATTGCTGATAAAAACTACTTCAGCTGCCCAATCTGCGGCCCTTCGTGCCTGTACCCATCTTGGCACAATTCCTATGTCCATTACCCCCCACCAGTCTCTAAATGTGGTACAAGGTGTGATTTTTCACAGGGACCTCATCCTTCAAACTGATGAGGAACTTCGGGACAATCTTGGACGGCGGGGTGTTCACTTTGTTCGGCGTGTTCAGAAGGGTCCTAAAGACAATCGTATTGATACTGGTGCCTTTATCCTGGCCTTTGAAGGGGATACCCTCCCTGAGAAAGTTAAGATTATGGTCTATCGCTGTGATGTGAAGCCGTACATCCCACCTCCTATGAGATGTTTTAAGTGCTTGCGTTTTGGCCACATGTCTTCCCGCTGTTCCCAGGCCCCTCTCTGTGGTGACTGTGGACGTCCACTCCATGAGGGGAGTCCCTGTGTTCCCCCTCCTGTATGTGTAAATTGTTATGTTAGTCATTCTCCACGTTCACCAGATTGCCCAATATATAAGAAGGAAAAAAAGAAACAGGAGTATAGGCCCTCGATCGTTAAACCTACACAGAGGCCCATAAGAAATATGCACGACTGCACCCGGTGTCCATGACATCTAGTTACGCCTTGGTTACATCTTCAACCCTTCCTCCCCCTTCCTTACCCCCATCCCGGACCCCTCTCCACCCCCCCCCCCCTACCCTGCGGCTCCCACACCTTCTCCTATGGGCGCGGCTCCCCGTCCCCAGCCGGAGAAGTGTCCCACTCCTTCGGCGTCTGCTGGTCAAGAGCGCCTCTCCCGGGATGCCCCTTCCCGGCACCTTCCAGGCCAAAGGTCTGCTGCCGCGCGACGACCGCGAGAGCCGCGGTCTGTCGGCCCCCAGGTCGCCCGGTCTCTTTATGTTCCTGATCTTGCTGCAGCTGGCTCCTTTATGCCACACAGCCCTCCTCGATCTCAGCCTGAAAAGAACAAGAAACATAAGTCCCGGGACAAAGAGCCTCTGGTGTCACCGGAGGTCCCTCCCCCCGACTTCACAATCGGATTCTGACCTGTCGTTCATGGATGTCGCCCCCTCCTTGTCGGTGACGGGTGGGGACCCGGCGGTATGACTGGATTTAGCGTGTTCAGCCCCCATTTAAGCCATCGGTCTGTGGTTCTCCAATGGAATTGTAATGGATACTATCGTCACCTTCCAGAATTGAAATCCCTTCTTTCGTCCTACTCTGCAGCTTGTGTGGTCCTCCAGGAATCTCATTTTACTGATGCTCACTCACCGACCCTCCGTGGGTTCTGTGTTTTCTGTCGAAATCGGGTCGGACCCCTTCGGGGTTCTGGTGGCGTTTGTACGTTGGTCCGTACAGACATTGCTAGCACGTGGATTCTTCTTCAAACTACATTGGAAGCGGTTGCTGTTAGGGTCCACCTAGACTCTGCAGTCACAGTTTGCAATCTTTATCTCCCTCCTGACAGGACTCTTACACCTGCTGCCTTAACTGCCCTTCTTCAGCAACTTCCTCCTCCCTTCCTCCTCCTTGGGGATTTTAATGCTCATCATCCTTTGTGGGGCAGTGCCTTTCCATCTAGACGAGGTCTTCCTATATACCAATTTATTGCTGACCACGACCTGTGCCTTCTTAATGATGGCTCCCCTACTCATTTCAGTGCCGGTCATGGTACCTTTTCTGCCATTGATCTTTCTCTTTCGTCTCCCTCTCTCCTCCCTTCATTACACTGGTCGCCACACGACGACCTTTGTGATAGTGACCATTTCCCGTTGATTATCACGCTTCCTTCCCGCTCCCCGATGGACAGGTTACCTCGTTGGTCTTTCCAACGCGCCGATTGACCTCTATACACTGCACAGGTCGTGTTTTCTCCCACTTTGTCGGGTTGTATTGATGACGTCCTACGTGACGTGTCTGACGCGATTGTTCGCGCTGCTAGCCTTGCTGTCCCGCGCTCATCTGGACCGTTTCGTCGTCGGCAAGTCCCGTGGTGGAGTACGGCCATTGCCATTGCCATCCGTGATCGCCGTCGAGCTTTGCAACACTTTAAGAGGCGCCCACCCATAGCCAGCCTTACTACCTTTAAACGCCTTCGCGCTAAAGCCCGTTATTTAATCAAACAGAGCAAGCGGATATGTTGGGAACGATTCGTTTCATCCCTTGGTTCTACTGTCCCTCTGTCACGGGTATGGGCTACACTTCGCTCTCTCCAAGGTTGCCATCGGCAGTCCACCCTCCCAGGCCTTCACTTCCCAGATGGCATTTGTACGGACCCATTAGTTCTTGCAGAACATCTTGCGACCCATTTTGCAGTGGCATCAGCGTCAGTCTCCTATCCAGCTGCTTTCCTTCATCAAAAACAGCGGGCTGAAGCTCCCACCTTATGTTTCACCACTTGTGAGTCAGAATCTTACAACGAACCTTTTACTGAATGGGAATTTCTTTCTGCTCTATCTTCTTCTCATGATACGGCCCCTGGCCTAGATTCCATTCATAACCAACTGCTTCAACATCTCAGTGCTCCACAAAGGCAACATCTTCTTTGGGTGTTTAACCATATCTGGCTCCAGGGTGACTTCCCTTCTCAGTGGAGGGATAGCATTGTGGTTCCTGTTCTTAAGCCTGGTAAGAACCCCCAATCTGTTGACAGCTATCGGCCAATTAGTTTGACCAATGTTGTTTGTAATTTACTTGAACAGATGGTAGCCCGTCGGCTCAATTGGGTCCTCGAATCTCGGAATCTATTGTCCCCTTACCAGTGTGGCTTTCGAAAGGGACGATCTCCAATCGATCATTTACTTCGCTTGGAATCCGCAGTTCGGCAGGCTTTTTCCCAGCGCCGCCATTTGGTTGCAGTGTTTTTTGACCTTCGCAAGGCCTATGACATGGCCTGGCGCCATCACATCTTACTTACCCTTCATCAGTGTGGTCTTCGGGGCCCACTCCCGATTTTTATCCGCCAGTTCCTGATCCATCGGTCATTCAGAGTTCGAGTTGGTACTGCTTTTAGTTCTCCACGGACCCAGGGGACGGGCATCCCACAGGGTCTGTCTTGAATGTCTTTCTTTTCCTCATTGCTATCGATGGACTTGTGGCCTGTGTCGGTCCCTTGGTCGCCCCTGCCCTGTATGTGGATGATTTCTGCATTTGGGTTAGTTCCTCCTCGATGGCATCTGCAGAACGGCAGCTCCATGAGGCTATATGGCGTGCCTCTGCATGGACCCTCTCACACGGGTTTCAATTCTCTCCTTTAAAATCGCGAGTGGTCCACTTCTGTCGCCGTACTACGATCCTCCCTGATCCAGAGCTCTATCTAGCTGCACAACGATTGCCTGTGGTCCCACAGTTTCGTTTCCTGGGTCTTCTTTTCGACAACAAGCTCACTTGGCTGCCCCATATCAGACTCCTGAAGGTAGGATGTTTCCGTAAACTCAATGTCCTTCGCTTCCTTGCCCACTCCTCTTGGGGTGCGGACCGTTCCCTCCTCCTCCGTCTTTATCGTGCTCTAGTTCTGTCTCGCTTGGACTATGGTTGTCAAGTTTATGGTTCAGCTGCTCCTTCCACACTGCACATGCTGGATACAGTCCACCATCGTGGTATCCGTTTGGCCACCGGTGCCTTCCCTACTAGCCCTGTTGATAGTCTCCTGGTTGAAGCTGAGATCCCCCCCCCCCCCTTTCTGTTCGGCGGTCCCAGCTGCTGGTGTCTTATGCACTCACTATCCGTTCCTCTCCCACTCATCCATCCTATTCTATCCTGTTCCCAGACCATGGACGTCGCCCACCCGACTCCCGCCCTCGGGCGGGTTTACCGGTTGGGCTGCGCCTTGCGTCTCTTTGCCGTGATTTTCAGCTTCCTTCTTTGTCTTGTCTTCCTCGCTTCCTCCCCTCCATTCCTCCTTGGTAAGTTCCTCGGCCTCGAATTCGGATGGATCTCCGCCGAGGTCCGAAATATTCCATCCCCCCGGTGCTGTTCCGTTCCTTTTTCCGCAAAATTTTATGAGAGTTTCGGGATGCTGTTGTTTTTTACACTGATGGCTCTAAATCTGCTGATCATGTTGGGTATGCCATCACGTCCTCTGTTGGAACGGAAAGTCATCTGCTGCCACCTACATGTGGGGTGTTTACTGCGGAATTGATGGTAATTTCCCAGGCCCTTACCTTTATTAAACAGTCCCAACACAACCGCGTTTTGTTATGTACGGACTCGATGAGTGGCCTTCTTGCTATTGACCGGTGCTTTTCGCGCCATCCCTTGGTCTCTGCCATCCATGACTATCTCGCTGATACTCACCATGCTGCTTGTTCCATTGACTTCCTTTGGGTCCCTGGCCATGTGGGTATCCCCGGTAATGAGCTCGCTGATCGTTTGGCTGGGGAAGCAGTTACTTACCCCCCGTTTTCTGTAACCCCTTCGCAGAGTCATGGGCCAATTCTTGGGAGGCTACTCCCCTGTCTAATAAACTTCGTGCAATTAAGGTGACACCAGGCCCGTGGCGTTCTTCCTTTCGCCTCTCCCGAAAGGACTCGACCACACTGTGTCGTCTCCGCATTGGCCATACCAGGCTGACCCATGGTTTTCTTTTGCGTGATGAGCCACCCCCACTATGTGGTTGTGGAGCCTTCCAGTCAGTAGCACACATTTTGGTTGAATGCCCCCTTCTTTTGGCTCTGCGTGCTACGTACAGACTCCCCCACACTTTACCTTTGGTGTTGGCTGACGATTCCCGGATGGTCTCTCGGGTTCTCAGTTTCCTCCGGGAAAGTGGTTTTTATTCTCAGTTTTAAGGTTTTTAATCTCTCTCTGGTGTTGGGGCAGGGCGGTGAGTGTTTGGGTGTCTCCCACTGTAGGCGGTGTTCGGAGATTCCCGATTCACCTCCCTGACCGAAATCCTCTTTTCTTCCCCTTTTGCTCTGTTTTTACCCTTTTTTTTAAGGCTTGGTTAGTCTTTCTATTCCCATACGTACTTTCTACATTTTAGCAGTTGTACCTTTTAAGTCACAGGTGGTCTTGCCTATGCTGCTTCAGCATAGTGTTGGGTTCGTTCTCTTGCCGACTTCCCTCAATTTGTTTTTTTTACCAATGAGAACGAGACTGCCCTTTTCCGTTTTTCCCTTTTTCCGTTTTATTGTTCTGACTTTTCTGAGATGTCCCATTAGCGGAATGGAGCATATTTGAAACAAGGGACTGATGACCTTGCTGTTTGGTCCCTTAAACCTCAAATAACCAACCAACCAACCAAATTCTGCTGATAGCGTCTTCCATGCGACGCCCACTGTCGACCGAAAGCATCAGTTTGTTTCGCGTTGCAGACAAAATGATTTTTAAAGCGGAATTTTACGTCCTCATTCAATAGAGCGGTTCCAAATTAATGTAATATTAAATTAATATTATATTAAAACTATAAAATAAAAATTAAAATAATATTGAAATTAATATAAACTCTTCGAAATATTGTCATGTATCTTCAATTTCTTCGGCTTGTGAGTTGTAGCGCACACGGTCATCTGTGGGGGAGTCTTACAGTGCTTAAGCGCTACAGACACTTTCTGATCAGTGTGGTGAGGCCACATTCCATCAACGCGTATTCTATTAAAGTTCCTGCAATCCTTTTTCCTATTTGAGGTTTCGGATTCACAATAACTTTCGCTCGTGATTCTTGTTTTCAGTCGGTCTTGAGGTCCTGTTTCGTGCAATCGGATCGTAATGGGGAAGTTTCTGGAAATGCAGGCAGTGACCAAAGACTGATTTCGATGTAGGCCAGTTCAGTCATAGACGCGTCGTACATTGCAGCTGTGCGGTGGACAAACTGTGTACGTGTGTGGTACTGCATCTCGATGCAAGCCATTGTCATAAACACTGCATCCGGTACGGTCGAATTTATTTGTGGGTTCGTGTGCGACGCCTGTTTATCTGGAGGTCTGTGGAACAATATCTTCTTCACAAATAACCATTCCCTGCTGTTTCCCTTCCCTTGTATTCTCCTGTCCGACTTCCAATCATGACGGACCATTGTTTAAACTATCTATGTGCATTCTGGTGTTCCCTTGCTCTCTGGGTATGCCAGACGTTGTCACTATACACGCAACCGCCGGCCGGAGTGGCGGAGCGGTTCTAGGCTCTACAGTCTGGAACCGCGCGACCGCTATGGTCTCAGGTTCGAATCCTGCCTCGGGCATGGATGCGTGTGATGTCCTTAGGTTAGTTAGGTTTAAGTAGTTCTAAGTTCTAGGGGACTGATGACCTCAGATGTTGAGTCCCATAGTGCTCAGAGCCATTTGAACCTTTTTTTTTTTTTTTTTACACGCAACCTTGTTAGCGTATGTCAAGACAACTGATCGAAGCGAGACTGTTTTCCCTTTCACTGTTGTGTGTGTGACTAAGGATCGTCTCTTTATGGCACCGGGCACGCCAATGATCCTCTGAAGTGCCTGTATGCTGAAATAGGATTGAATTTGTTTTTTGTAGATCTATGTGACCTTGGGCCCTAATTTTGTAACGGAATGATTATAAATGACAAGATACTGCTTGTCGATCTTAAAGCTTTCAAGGTGGGGTAGCCTGAAACGCGCCATGAGAAGCTGGAAATGAAGAAAAAATGTTTGGCCACTAAGACTAGTATACACAATTAAAGAAGAAATGGTCGCAGATCCCATCTAAGACTTATCGTCTAAGGTGGTAGAAATATCTTCAATCGACATTTTTCTTGAACAGTTTGTAACAGTGGTCCATGTGGTAACGGAGGTAGCCGTAATGCTTCGTTAGGGTTAAAGCTAAGTTGCGTATTCGCACAGTCCAAGGCCAGCATGGTGGCTGACTATTAAATTCTAAGGAAGAAAAGAAGAGTAAGGTTTAACGTCCTGTCGACATCAAGATCGTTAGAGAGTGCGCACAAGCTCCGATTGACACAAGGATGGGGAAGGAAATCAGCCGTGCACTTTCAAAGCAGCCATCTGAACATGTGCCTAGAGCGATTTAAGGAAACACGGAAAACCTAAAAGTGGATGGCCAGACGCAGGTTTTGAACAGTCGTCCTCTCAAATGTGAATCGATTGTGCTAACCATTACTAAAATTTCCCGAAGTGTTTTGAACTCTGAAACCATCCATTCGTAGAAGGTCATTTGATACTGACTTTACATAAATGACGAAACAACCGTTCTGCGGAAAAAACTAGTTCCTTCCGCTTCAGATTAAATGTCTCGGTTAACCACTGAAATCTTTGTGCTGTCTTGGGTCGTTCTTGTCCAAAAGGGGAATCCGAAACAAAAACCAGATCTTGCTGCACTTGCAGCGAGCGTACAGTCGTCGAAGTTGACACACCTGTTGTATTCTTATATGCATGTCAAGGATTATCTTTTATGACCGCCGGTACGTAAATACATGAACTTCTTGTTTTTTGCCCTGAGCTTGTTTAAACACCTTGGCTGTATAACAGCCAAAGCGTATATCATAGATTGTAACAAATGTCTCGTTTTTATTTCATGAATGATCGCTAATGACTTCGCAGTTTAGAGCCCAAAAATATTAAACACTAATGGTAAATTTCTCTCCAAGTATTTCTTCATTTCTTTGGGACCATCCAACGACTATACTTTCCCGTAGACAACAGCGTCGATAGCTAACTTTCGGGTAATCTCACTGACGCAGTCTGTTAAACCGTGTATGAATGTTGAGAGAGTTAGATGTCGTTTGCGCTTCTTTGGCCCACATCATATGCTTCGTTTATACTGAATATTCGCGTCCATCATAACGTAATGGGTTCTACTAGACAAATATTTGTGAAGATGGCTGAGGAGATACTTTCGTTGGATAATGTCTCGTACCTTGCACAGTGTTCAGCACTTTCCAAAAATCTGGAGGACTGAATATAGCTGTTTCAAATATAACGTGTGTGTGAATAAATCAACCTGTTTTTAACACGAGTGGTTTTCTTTCTGAATCTGTGCTGATTATCTAAGAGAACCTGCTTCTTGACCAGGAACGTTGTAATGTTCAGTCTTAGAAATGCTTTAGGATTATGAAACAGACGCAGGCTGTCAGCATTCGTGGTTAAGTGAGTGCGTTCGTTCTTTAACCCGTTTCGTAACCTGGTGTCTTTCTCAATCACGTGGCCTTGTTGACTGGACAAGCGCCTCTTGATCGATGCCGCAGCATGTTTAGCGTAAAATCTAATAGGGATAGTGCCAGAACCTATTTCCTTGCTCTCTTTCAGCAGATGTTTATTTGAATGTCTCCCATTTGATAATGCGTCCGTAAAACATTGATACACCACACGCATCAACAATATATTTGATGAAATGTTTCGATCTGGTCATTGCCTTTAAACTGTACTAAAATTTGCTAGAATTTCCTGATAGTCTTACACTGCAAACTGACTGTGAAAATTATTGTATGTATAAAGCAAAGCTAGTATTATGACCGCCCGAACTACTATTAAGTTTTCTATTCTGTTTCCTTGCATCTCTTTCTCAGCGGGACTTTAAAAGGCTCTGTTATCGCAGCTGTGTCATTTAACCAAAGTGCGTCTTCAGTTCCGCCGAATAAGAATGGCGATGTATGTTTAAAATTATCTTGTCGAAAGTGATATGGTCCTACTGAAGTCTGGATTTATCGTTAAGTAGGAGTAGTAGGGCTACGCCAAGTTCCGGGGGATCGAACAATACAGGCTCCGACAGAGGTGGCGAGTGGCGCGCCTCAGAATAGGCAACTCTCTCAACCCAAATACGCGCCCGAGGTACAGGGTACAGGATCACTGTTGGGTGCGGAACATCGGAAACCAGTGTCGGCCCTGCAATGATCATTTATACAGACGTTTCTTGTCTTCCCAAACTTTAAGTCGGAAGATTGTATATAAAAGGATATACCAAAATTATGGTCACTACGCAATCATATCAACAACAAGCACAATTCTCAATAATGATAGGTTAATTCTCGGACCTGTTGCGACCAAACATAGTACGTATGTACATAAAACTAGAAAAATGTAATTAACCAAGCAACAAGCCCAGAATACTACAGCTGATGGCCGTAAGCTACCAGGTAAACCTGCTGCGGGTAAGACTGTTAAATGTCCAGAATTATTTTACCTTCTAAATATTAAGACATAGATAAAGGACTACAACAAGGTAACCGTTGAAGCAACAAGCAGCAGATGTTACTGACAACAGTAATAATTAGTAGCCAGACTTGCTACGACCCAGCATATTGCAATATTTCTGGCTTAGTCAGCGATCATATTAGGCTCCAAGAAGCTGTTCCCAGAGCAGTGGAGACGCAAGAAATATATAGATGACGAAATGTGGTGTGAGGTACCTGTGACAGATGTTAGATTCGGTACCATTCTCGTGAGAAGACAGCCTGTATAATGCTACTGCTCTGTGATTGGCTGCTGTGTTCGGAGCAAGGGCGCCAAAACGTTAAAGTATAGTTATTATTGTTAGTTAAACTACTCAATGCAATGACTTCACTTTTTAATATAAATATCTCTCAACAGCTGACTATCAATCAGTCATTTCAGAATTATTAAAAACAATTTAAATCAAAAACAAAAAACTGACGAAATTGCAGACGAAGCACTTCGGAAGCTTTCGGGTCACGCCTTTTCTGGTATGGCCCGCGAAGTGTTTCGGCCTGTTCGTCACTCTGGATTAGGCAGTCGAGAAGAACAGACATGTTGTCTGTCGTAGGATGTGTTTCCAATTTTTATTTAAGTTCCTGTTCGTCACTCTGGATTAGGTAGTTGAGATGTACAGTCATGTTGTCTGTGGCAGGATGTGTTTCCCAGCATTCAGTATTAAAAGATTCACTCCGGTATGCATGAGGCCCAGACAAGTGTAAAGATACATTTTCGTAAACATTGTGTTTGATCATGTGCTTTGCTGTATCAGAAGGTGTTGTATTAAGATCAAGTAGTCTTTTCGTGTGGCTATATTAAAATAAGCGAATGGCATCCCAAAGAAGTAATACATTATTTCAGAACAGAACCTCGCTAAAAGTCAGTTTCAGCCTCAAGATACCGAGCCTACGACCTGCGTGCTGTTTTCTGCGATGAGGACATCAGCTTGAAGACAGCAGGTTAGTGAACTACAACAGAACCTTCGTATTCTACGCAGTGCCGTGGAAACAAGTAGGCGCCTCACGTGTACTGCATGCACAGAACCACTGTGCTCAGTGACACGTCATCTGCAGTAATGCAGAGGAGGTAAAGGAGGATGATCGTTATTAACACCAACAATCAATCCATTCTTCCTTTCTTGCCGTAATATACATACATTAAAAATAAGGAAGTTTAAGCAGCAATATATATACAGGGTGAAATGTATTTAAAGCGACAAACTCTAGGAGGTTGTAGGGGACATAAAAAAAATATTTTTCCCTAATATCATTTTTTCCTATGAGGAGTATTTAAACCGTTAGAGGAAGATTTCTCTGGCACCAAATTAATTAAACTAACAAACACTTTTCCATTTTTTTATGACCAAGAGACATGTTAACACAACCCAATTTCAATTACAGTAGATTTTCAAAAATGCCTCCATTGACACGTAAACAAAAGTTACACCGTCTGATCATGTTCTGTCTGACACGGGCAAGAACTACAAGAGCATCCTGAATTGTTCCTGCTGCTGCTACTATCCCGGCAACCAGATCCTCTTCTCATGCAACAGGAGCTGTGTGAACAACGTTGCGCATCTCTCCCCACACAGAAAATCCAGAGGGTACATATCTGGGGATCGAGCAGGCCATGGTACAGGACCATCTCTGCCAATCCACGTTTCTGGGAACCGTCAGTCCACGACGTCTGAAATGCGCCGGCGCCCCGTCATGTTGGAACCACATGCGTTGTCTTGTAGGGAGTGGGACGTCTTCCAGCAATTCTGGCAAGGCTCTGGCGAGAAAATTGTAATACTGCCTGCCATTTAATGGCCTAGGTAGCAGATACGGCCCAATTAAACAGTCCCCAACAACACCGATCCACACATTAATGAAGTACCGCACATGACGAGCGTTGGTAACTGTGGTATGTGGGTTATCAAGTGGTTCAAATGGCTTTGAGCACTATGGGACTTAACTTCTGAGGTCATCAGTCCCCTAGAACTTAGAACTACTTAAATCTAACTAACCTAAGGACATCACACACATCCATGCCCGAGGCAGGATTCGAACCTACGACCGTAGCGGTCGCGTGGGCCCAGACTGTAGCGCCTAGATCCTGTGGGCTATCCTCACCAGACATGCATGTTGAAGACTCCATCACGCCCGAACGTTGCTTCATCGGTAAACAACACAGAGGATTGCAATGTAGGATGCATTTCACACTGTTCCAGGTACCACTGCGAAGACTGTGCTGTGGGTGGTTAACAATTGGTTCCAGGTTGTGGACACGATGTAAGTGAAATGGACGTAACAATTGCTTTCGAAGGACTGTTCTTACATTCGTCTGATTCGTCCCCATGTTACGTGCAATTGCACGAGTGCTGATTGAAGGATCCCGCTCCACATGCTGCAAGACAGCTTCCTCAAATTGCAGCGTTCTTACCGTGCGACGGCGTCCCTGTCCAGGTAATCTGCTAAATGACCCACCTCACGCAGACGTTGGTACACAGCAGCAAAGATCGTATGATGCGGGATACGCAAACCCGCTGTGCAGTTCGTCAGTTGAGGTGCGCTACGTAGTACGCACCAACCATTTCAGTGTAGTCACTCCAGGTGCATCGCTCCATTAGTAAACAGAGACAACGCATTACTACTGGTAGACAGCAGTTGCCTACAACTGAAGAGCATAATACGCCCTCTAACAACTGAAGGTCGTAATACGGCCTCTAACAACTGAAGAGTGTAATACGGCTTCCACCGGTTTAAATAATCCTCATATGATAAAATGAAATTAGGGAAAAATATTTGTTTTGATGTCCCCTACAACCTCCCAGAGTTTGTCGGTTTAAATACTTTTCGCCTTGTATATATAAAACTAGAACTATGTTATCTTGCTAAAATGTGGTAAAAACAGTATTTTCATCTGTACGCTGACTGAGCACTCAACGGCGCTCTGTCGAAAGGCTCTTCTTGTGGCTTGCCGTTAAACAAATTCGGGGAACACCACAAGAAAGCCACGACACGAAATGCAGATGCAAACTTGCAGATCAAGTTGACAATATACCATTTAATGGTGAACACACACACGCCAGGCAGACTCAAACTGTCAAACACTGAGCATCGCTCTACCAGGAGGCGTCCGCCTCCGGTAGCTGAGTGGTCTGCGCGACAGAATGTCAATGCTATGGGCCCGAGTTCGATTCCCGGCTGGGTCGGAGATTTTCTCCGCTCACGGACTGTGTGTTGTGTTGTCCTAATCATCATCATTTCATCCCCATCGACGAGCAAGTCGCCGAAGTGGCGTCAAATCGAAAGACTTGCACCCGGCGAACGGTCTACCCAACGGGAGACCCTAGTCACAAGACATTTATTTACCAGGAGGCAATCTCGCCGGTGCTACCTTGCGGGCAGCAGAATAAATAGCAAACAACCGGCACATACTAGCAACCAAGAATCTAGTCTGCGTGAGGCAGCTTCGAATATCAAAGGCCACAGTTTCACAGACCAACGGCCACAGTTTAAACCACCACGTCCTGTTTAAAGGGGGAGGGGGGGGGGCGGGAGGTGAAATGCATAAGGAAAGAGCAATCTTACGACAAGAAGCCGGAAGCTCGATAATACAAAAGGCAGAACATCATACCTCCAGGCACATCGCCTCACCGCTCTTCTGGATGAGTCGCAACACAAACGGTGACGAGGCGTGGCTTCCCACCTCAAAACAGCTCACCGTACCACACAATCCCGCTCGCGAAACGCGGCCTTCCATGCGGGCCACCTACCACAAACTGCCCATATGCAGTACGTCCTCTCTCTCAGAAAGCCACCAACGATCACACGCTAAGCACCGTGACGCCCCCTGGCGATGCGCCAGAGGAAGGAGAGCACGGCTCAGAAAGAACAACACTAGGAGTTGCGTGAAATGTCAATTGAAAATATGGATACCAATATGAGTTCTATACGCGTGGAGAGTTTGATCGTACCTGTCCAGCTGTGTTGAAGGCCACGTTCATCTGCATTATAATTCAAAGACCGATTTAGTGGTCTTCGAAAGGTGATCTTGAACGTGCTCGCAGTACTTCTATGGTTCAAATGGCTCTGAGCACTATGGGACTTAACTTCTGAGGTCATCAGTCCCCTAGAACTTAGAACTACTTAAACCTAACTAACCTAAGGACATCACACCCATCCATGCCCGAGGCAGGAATTGAACCTGCGACCGTAGCGGTCGCGCGGTTCCAGACTGTAGCCCCGAGAACCGCTCGACCAGCCCGGCCGGCGCAGTACTTCTACATCTACATGCGCATACATACTGTGCAACTCACAATACGGCGCACAGCAGGGGTACGTTGAACCATTAGTCATCCCCTTTTCTGCTCCGCTCGTGAATTAAGCGAGGAAAGAACGACTGTCTATATACCTCCGTACGACCACTAATTCCTTTTTATATACTAAGATGATAGTATCTGTTCTTTCGGACATGTCCGAAAGAACAGATACCATCTTAGTATATATATATATATATATATATATATATATATAAGGCTCACCGGCCACTTGACCATCTTCTTCTTCTGTGCGAATGCACAAACAGTGCCCGAACTCTTGCGGGAATCGGAAATGCGCCGCGAGTAATGAGTATAATGGGCGAGGGCACTACGAATGTAGTGCGGGACATTGCGTTGAGAATGTGGGTTTCGCGGGAGGCGTGCCAGAGATAAATGCCTGCAGTCGCGCTATCCTCTGTGTCTTCGGTGGCTCAGATGGATAGAGCGTCTGCCATGTAAGATCCCGGGTTCGAGTCCCGGTCGGCGCACACATTTTCATCTGTCCCCGTTGACGTATGTCAACGCCTGTAAGCAGCTAAGGGTGTTCATTTCATTGTAATCTAGTTCCTTTTGTCTTATCTTCGCTGCCCTTACGTGAAATTTACGTTGGCGGCTGTAGGATCATTCTGCAGTCATCCGCAAACGCGAGTTCTCCAAACTATCTCAGTACTGTTTCCGCAAACAAGTTTTCTTCCCTCCAGGGATTTTCATTTGAGTTCACGGAGAATTTCTGTATTACACGCGTGTTGATCGAACCTACCGGTAACCAATCCAGCAGCACATCTCTGAATAGCTTCGATGTTTTCCTTTAATCCTATCTGGTGGGGATCCAAAACACTGGAACAATACTCAGGAATGGGTGTCGTCTCCCTTAGATGATCTATACTTTCCAAGAATTCTTCCAATAGCTTCTACAAACCTCAGATGCCCATTCCATTTCATATTCACTTTGGAACGTTACGTTGAAATGGTGCAGCAGTTTCCGCTCCATAAGCAGCAGGTTTCGCTGCTCGCTCGCACCGGGAAATACAAACGGAGACGGCTCCGCCGCCAGTTTTATTGCACGACGTGGCCGGCCGCGGGTGCAACAGAACCCATGTGGACGGGTGGAAAGAAATGTGTCAGACTTCATAATACATACTTATATGTGTCGTGTATTATGCATTTCTTGTACGTGAGTGTGAATCTGCACATGAACTTTCCTAATCCCCATCACACCTTTCCATAAAGCGTGGCCAAATCTTAGTTGGGAAGTAGTTCTGTAGTATAGTAATGCTAACCTTACTCCTGGGTAGGGGATCAGAGAGACATCACAGGCAGTTAAAAGTCAAAGACGTTCCAGTGTCACAAGATTTGGGGTGGAGAGGTTGGTCACGGCCAAGTAGCTCGACCATCCCTTCCACCAAGGCCCAGGAAGACCTCTGTGTGCCCGCGATATTCTGGGAGTGTTACAGAAGACTGGTAAGTGAGCAGACATGCCCTCAGTGCGTCTGTCTCGATGTTCACGCATGGAAGGGAGGTTTTTGAATATTTGTACTAATTCTTTTATTTCCAGCTTCGGATTGTGTAAGGAAATTAATGTTCTCGTTTAATTTCAGAAATTTGACCCCCCGTGTTAATGTATCCGGTGCTCAGATTGCCCGTTATCCTCCACACACAGTGGATGTCCCATGTAAAATATTGGGAGACTTTGGTGGTTTACATTTGGCCAACGCAATTCCGTCTTGCCCATAGAAATGTGCGTGCAGATTAGTATATAATATACCCGAGCTATAAGTTGTTAAATTGTAATGTCTGTAAACTGGAACAATTGCTGCAATCGCTGTAAAGTCGAGTGATGATGTTTAAAATAAATAGGTAATCAATTGTCATCAATCTTTAACATACCCTAAAAATCACATAGGAGTCAAGTTAAAGAAATTCATTTAAAATAAAAGATATAGACTGTAGGGACCCACACACCAGCGTGTGAGCCCTCCAGCCCCTTGCCTAGTATCGTACAGAAAGGGCACGCTCTCTAGGTAGCGCTCTCAAGCTCCCCTGCCCAGTTATCCGTTGCGCAATTTTCATTCAGGGCTTGACGACATCAACTTTCATCTGGCGTCCCTAGGCAAGGAGGTTTGACGGTAATCTTTCAACGTCTCGATATGTAATCGACGTGACTATGTTAAGCAGCACTCCATTAAGAGTACGGGTTTGTTTCTCCTAATACTCTGCATTAACTTCCATTTTTCTACGTTCAGAGCAACCTACATTCATTACACCACATGGAAATGCTGTCTAAGCTATCCTCTATCCTCTTACAGTCACAAAACGATGACACATTGCCAATGACGTCGACGACGACAGCCGATGAAATGCTGAACATAGAACGTAGCAAGCACGGCGACTTCTGAAGCAGAACTCTCAGCCATGGATAATTCCTATATCATAATCACTAAATCAACATACACCGGAGAGTCTCGATAAACCGACTGTATTTTTCTATTAGAAGAATATTACGTGTCGTGACAAGAGACATAGGGAAAGATTTTTGGCCTGCTGGGATTCATATATCGCATAATATTGCCCCAGATAGAGAAATGTTATTATTGCATGACTTTTCCTCGTATAGCACGGCCGCAACCCAACACCTGCAACATTGTCTCGCTACAGGCGCGGGCTCTGCGCACAATCCTGGCTGGCTATTAAACCCGCGCCGGATGAAGACGTACGGTACCCAAAGCGGACACTGTTGCGCTGACAAGCCTACATTTTCCATTGAGATTTCTATCGTCGTAATTAATGCTGTCACCATACACCCAGTAATTTTCACGTGCAGCCTAGCTGGCTGCCCCTCGACTTCTGATTGCAGATCTGGTTACTGCCCCGTTGGTCAGCAGATTTATGTTCTGGCTTTATCGTTCTTGGAGAACACGCAGAACCGTTCATCATGCAGTACGGCAGTGCATTGTACCCTTATTCTGTAAAACTCTGCTACCACCGTAACGTTATTTTAGCTGTGCTTCATCTCGGTACATAACATGAAAGCGATATTACAGTCATTCCTAAGTTTTTTGTTTGAGGAAGAAATCCAGTTTCCACTTCTTTGTTTCTTTTGTTCCTTACTTCTCAGTTTCGTCTAGTTTTATACACGTCACCATTTCTTCCCATACTATCATTGTTTTGCTGGTTGGTTGGTTTGTAAAGGGACTAAACGGCGAGGTTATCAGTCCCCATCATTTGCGAACTGTACACAAAGAATATGAAGATGGAATCTGTTCTTTCGGACATGTCCGAAAGAACAGATAGCTTTGGTGATCTTGCAGCTGTCGAAGAATGAAATTGCAATGAAATCCAGACCTTTAGCTGCTTACAGGCGTTGATAAATAGCAACGGGGACAGTAGAAAATATGTGCCCCGACAGGGACTCGAATCCGGGATCTCCTGCTTAGACGGCAGACGCTCTATTTCATTTCATTTTATTTTTACCAGGAAGAGGGTAAATGAGGAAAATATCTTTATTGGTACAAGCTTAAAGACAACAGAAATACCATCTTTCCGGCGGAAATAACACGAGACATTACACTCATACAAGGCGAGCAACTTTTTGTGTTAAGGAAGGAAGAAAAGAATAGTAAAACTGATGTAAGCTAAAAGGTGTGAAGCAATAGACAGTGGAGTGGGGGAAAAACAAGTGTGTTCCGGTAGAGTGTCCATGCGCGTACTCTATTGTGAGTTACAGTATAGAAAGTACCGTGGAGAGACTCAGATGTCAGCAAGGGAAAGGGGGGGGGGGGGGGAGGGAGTGCTGTCGGCTTGTGGCACCATCCATCAGAGCGGGGGTGACGTAAAGATCGCGTGTAGTTAATTGGCGAAGAAGGCGCGGTAGCGCGGTCGGTGCTCGACTTCACTGTGGGCGGTTTGTGAGTACTGCCACAAATCAAGTCGTGATTTGTCGCCATCATGGTACATGTAGGTGATCGTCCATCCCTTGGCCCATACAATCGCATGATTTTTTGTGGCGGGGAAATAAGTATCCTCAGGATGGATAAAAGTCCATGGGTCAATCGAGTCCGACGAAACGTGGAGGTAACAGGCAACGAACTGTCGGCCAAGTTTCCAGACGTCACTGGTGGCAGTACAAGTCAGTTGGTGGACATCGTCATCCTGGAGGTGGCAAATGGAACAAAGTGGAGAGTCCGTAAGTCCGATGTCGTGAAGACGTTGATTTTTGGTGAATTTTCCACTTGCGACGTGGTACCACGTTGCCCGGACGTTGGAAGGTAGAAAAGGCTGGTGGATATGACGCTAAACCGTGGGCCACCGCGTGGACGGATGTCTGAGTTCGATATTGTTGCTGGATATAGAACGAAGCAGTGGGATGTAAAAATGTTTAGGTCGAGGAGAACGCGTTGTTGGTAAGTGTGTGTGGGCATAACTGAAGTCGACGATGAAAACAGAAATGTGCGTCAGATGGTGCTTGATGTGTCCGACTGGTACTGGTGGCGTTATGGTTGCGGGCGCAAGGATTTCCAGCAAGCTGCGCGTAAGGGAGGTGCCCCCGTGCCACTGCTTGTGATTCGTCTGAGCCATCGAATACACAGACGATAGTGCGACTGCAGGGACGTACCTGTGGATGCACTTACATTGCCCGAATTCTTACGGGACTCGGTAGATTGACTGCCGCGAGTAATGAGTATAGTGGGCAGGGGCACCACAAATGTAGTGTGAAGACAGTAAGTTGGAAATGTGGGTGTCACGGAGAGCTTGCCAGAGATAAGTCCCTGCAGTTGCAGCATCCTCTGTGACCTCGGTGTCTCAGACGGGTAGATCGTCTGCCGTATAAGCAGGAAATACCGAGTTCCGGGCCCGGTCGGGGCACATATTTTCAACTGTCCCGCCTGATATTAATCAGTGCCTGTAAGCAGCTAAAGGTCTGGATTTCATTGTACTTTCATATACACAAAGTCTTTTTGTTTCGTTCATTTCAAAGAATATCCACAAGACATTACTTTGTGCATATTTGGAAAGAGAAGACACAAATAACAGGACAAATATATTTTCTTGTTTTCGTATTCAATAACTTATTCCATTCAAATAGTAGGGGAGTAGGTTACAGGCAACTGGCTTTTCGGGAAAAGTGGGGCCCTCAATCCGAGGTCAGATAAGAAGTAAGGTCAAAATTACAAACATAAAATCGTGAAAGTCGGTGAATCGCTGTTGCACAGTGGAAAACACTTTTATTTCTAAGGAAGAATATGCGTTCTAGGCAAGGGGTTGACGTTCGTTGTGCTGAGCGTGGTATGTAAAGGTGGCAAATCAACGGCGCCAGTATGAAATTGGATCTGTCGCAGTCAACTTAGCGGAATTTGAGAATGAAAGAAATGGTTCAAATGGTTCTGAGCACTATGGGACTTAACTTCTGAGGTCATCAGTCCCATAGAACTTAGAACTATTGAAACCTAACTAACCTAAGGACATCACACACATCCATGCCCGAGGAAGGATTCGAACCTGCGACCGTAGCGGTCGCGCGGTTCCAGATTGTAGCGCCTAGAACCGCTCGGCCACTCCAGCCGGCCTTGAGAATGAAGAAAAATGAGATAAAGGAGGAAGAATGTAATACAAATTTGGAAAAACCATCAGTCACTTTTCCATAACCATAACCAGAGTCATACACGCCTGTGAATCAGGGCAGGTAATTGACTTTTATGTGAATGAAGTGAAAATGTTTCCCTATCTTGCGCGAGCCGGTAGTCAGCATTTTTTGAGACTACGTATTGATTATCGTAAGCGTTTCCATTCTGGATTTCCGAAAGTGTAGAAAAAAGTTAATGTCACTTGTTACAGGCTTGAAATATTCCAGTCAATGCTACAACAGCTCCTGCGTCGCATGTGTAGACTCGCGTCATCATGTTGTAAGACTTCGTGCCAATATTTCAAGATGTTTATTTCGAGTAGACCAAGAGAAACTTATACAATGTCTCACACAAGATAACGACATAACCAGCTTGTCCTTAAGGTAAAAAAGTAAATGCCAAGTGATCATTTTACTGGCATGTCACAAAATTGTTATTAAGGATTTTCAGTTTGAAATTTTGAATTTCTTTCATAGATGATAAATTGATAAGGGTACAATTTTGTTACTTCTTAAGTAATGATAGATACTGACGATCAACCAGATACACTTGTCCGATAAATTTCATCTCAAAAAACATATTTTCATTATATCACATCTGCTTGAACCGATTTGAAGTCGTCGCGAATATTCTGCACTCAGTTTTCCAAGTTACCCAGCAACTGAAAAGTTCTGAATTGTGGAATTTCAAACAGCAAATACAAGGAACTAAAACACCCAAATGAAATGTATAATACATTTTCCTTCGTTATTTTACTTTCGTAACTTAAATATGCTGCCAGGAAAAACATTAACTTTTTTTTATTTTATAGCTCACTGATGGTGCCTAATACAAATAGGTGAAATACTATGTTTGGTTAAAACAAAATAAATATTCAGCTGCAAAAGGCAGATAACATTTCATACAACCTACAGTATAAACATAATAATATTGTTTGTTTGTAAATGCTGCAGCGTTGTGACCATTTACAGGGGAGTCAGCGTTGTGACCATTTACAGGAGAGTATAAGTGCCCGTTTATGTATCTACTATCTTTGCACTTCACTGTTGTTGTGAACAGACACAAGTTTTTTATACTAACAGAATAAGACACTGTATCTGGATAATTCTTTCAGAAAGGACACAACCGATTTCCTAATACAACAACGTTCCCCATTCGAGCTTTCGTTCTGCTTCTAAACCCTAGACTTTCTTCCTTACCTGACACAATTCCTTCGTCTGTCACTTTGCTAGGGGCTCTTCCCCAGAGACGGCGACGTCTGGTGAGCGAGTGCCTGAGAGAGCTGCACGTATCACCGTCGGGTCACAACACTATAGCAATAAAATATATTTCAATAACAGAAGTATGTAATTCTCTTAAACTATAAAGCTGCCAGATTCAATTAAAAATGAAGTTTATTTTTTGAAACATAATACGTACCGCAAGAGAAACTATTTTAATGCGTTTCAGGCACATTATTAATTAACAAAGTATATCGGAAAGGAGTGATGAATGCTGGTATCAAGTTCAATGATTATTACGTGTACTGGAAGTAAATTTTCATTCTTGTTTTTTTATTTTTTTTATTTAAAGACATCATTACACATTCTGAAAAGTAATGAATTACTCAAACAAAATTTTGTAAAACGATGTGTACTGTAAGCTTAAGATAAAGCACTAACTGCTTTAAGATGTCTCTATATGGATATGGTGCATGAGAATCGCATATTATTCTCACCGCAAGTTTTTGTACCTTGAAAACTTTCATTCGTTAGACTTGGCCACAGAATATATCCACACAGTACGACAAAGATTCCCTTACTTCAAGCTCTTGTCAATACGTACTCCCAATAATGCTGAACATTCAGCCTTAGCTATTAACTCTTGGAAGTGTACAACATTTAAGACCAGTGTTGTAAAATACTATTTGATATGTGAACCTAAATGTAGTGCTGTTTCCTTAACAAAGTTAAACACTATTTGCTGAAATCGATAATCTATCGAATATTGCTGAAAACATATTACTTCGAATTTCTCGTGTTCTTTTATGTCTACGGGTCTGACAGTAGTAATCACTATAATCACATTATCTGAAATGGAAGATAATTTATACTTTATTGTGTTTGTTTTAAAAAAAAGGAATGCGATATCAGGTTTCCGTCTATTCATTCTTCAGAACAGAGGCTCGTTTGGAGTCGGTACACGGAGCTCTTATGAGTACCGACATATCAATTACCAGACGCTGACGTTATGAAATGAGGAGGTTCGCCGCAGCATCGACGAAACAAGGAAAATATTGAAAACATTGGCAAGAACGAGGGTCAGGGACAGGAAATATGTTAAAGTATCAAGAAACAACTATTAGAGGGATCCGTAGAGGGTAAAATGTGCAGCAGAAGACAGAGATTGGAATACACCCAACAAAAACTTGAGAAATTAGACTGCAAGTGCCACCCTGAGACGAAGAGTTTGTCACAAGAGAGCAACAGTATTGTCAGAAATGAAATATATTGGTAATTGTTGGCATCTGTTCAGCCACGTTAATAAATGTGGTACATAAGTGGCATATACTACTCTCTCTAAAAACGCTTTGAGTTGATAATGTGTCACCTTTTTCACAAATGACAGCAAATACTGGTACTGGTATAGCTTTAGATTCTGAGAAAAATATTTTTGATTGTGTAGAGCTATTACTTTAGATACTACTCACAATTTTCTTCTGTTTAGAAAGGAAAACGGATACTTCAAAGCTATTAGATTTTAGGGGTTCTTTAACGTACCGATACCACATTTAAGATAGATTTGTGACGAATATTGGGTACTTGCGAAATATCAATCATTCTCTCTCCATTCACTACATCGATGATGTTCTTTTGTTCTTCACTTTGTTTTCTTGTCTCGTCCGTTCGGCAAGGACTTCTCTCTCTTGTTCGGACTATCGCGTTCTGGTATTCCTTGGGCAGAAAGGATGATATGGCTACATGGGCTACTGTTAACAGAGCCGACGCGAAAAATCTTTTTCTTATTTTAACTGATTCCTACGGTTCATTCTTTATATGTGCGAAATGTTCCTCTTGTTGTCTGTGAAAATGAAAAGGTATACTACAAGGCGAAAATTCTCGAGACAGCGACATTTAACATACATCAGTATAGATCAGTACGTACATCACATATTATTCATCTTCATGGATGGATCCTTAGCGCTGTATTTCATCATTATACTGTTACTGGACAATCCATTCAGTTGTTTTATTAATGGTACTTAATTCTCTCGATCAGTTTCGGAACCCTCACAGTTCATCTTCATGTAGTCCGGATCAACCGAAATATTGAAGTTTTGGGTGACATTATGTAAGTTTCGGTTGCGTTAAAGCACATCTGAAGGTTGAATTGTATAATTTAAAAATCGAGCGTGTGAATTAAATAGATCAATAAAATGCCTGAGAGGAACTTGCAGATGATCTTCCCACGGTACAAAGAGTCGCATGTGACAGTAAAAATAAATAACTTCCATCTAATGCGTGTAAATAGACAACCGAGATACTGGTTGAGTACACGATCGATGAAGATACCATAGCCTCACCCGTAGTCTTCAGTATATAGCAGTATTTGTGCGGGTTGACTGAGGTGGGCTGATCACATAAATCTGCGCAGGTTGGTTCAAATGGCTCTGAGCACTATGGGACTTAACATCTGTGGTCATCGGTCCCATAGAACTTAGAACTACTTAAACTTAACCAACCTAAGAACATCACACACATCCATGCCCGAGGCAGGATTCGAACCTGCGACCGTAGCAGTGGCGCAGTTCCAGACTGTAGCGCCTAGAACCGCTCGGCCAATCCGGCCGGCGTCTGCGCAGGAGGAAGGGAAATGCTACACAGACTTATCGGGAGGAGTCAAAGAGCGAGATTCACGCACGAAGGAGTACGCCTACAAAACCTCTGTTCGGCCAGATCGTGACAAGATAGTCTGAGAAGATAGTCGTTGTCGATCTTGGACAGCTGTACATTTTAAATTTCTGTAGCCCAACGTCCAAAACTATTAAATGAATGGTATGAATTCATCCACTGTATCCTTCACATGATGATCAGGACTGTAAAACTGAGTACACAGAGGGGCACCAACAATTGCTTTTCCTGTAGTACCATTTGCGGGTGGAACAGAAAGCAAAGCAAATGACTCCGTTACACAACTTCAATTTTTTCATATTCAGTGTTGCTTTTCCACTCCTTGTTAGGCAAACGATGAGTAGTCCACAGTCTCTCCTTCATGAGGTGCTATTCGCTAACATATAAAGTACGATAACACACAGAACAACGGACACACGATTCATTAGCGGATGGCAAACCTGACTTTTTTCCCTTAGTTAACTAATGACAGTGATAAGATAAATGGCCGCCGGTGCAGAAAGTGAAAATATTACTTCGTTGTATCCATAAAAACAGAGCACACTGTGCAGCGGGATAAACACTAGAAAGAGAGAAAGAGAAAGAGAGAGAGAGAGAGTTAGAGAGAGAGGGAGTTAATTCCCTGTCTAAGTGGTTTAGGAGAGTCGTTTTAGTACTCTTTGCATATTTCTGTCGAATCCCAACAAGCTAGGAGTGGGGAAAAGTAGGTCACAATTGAAAATGTTTGGGACGGTGTTTCTTGGCTCAGGCATCGAATGAAAAGCAATCGAAACCTCCAGAATAACCTGGGTGGCCTCTGGGGTTCTAACGATTTTCATATAATAACATATTTTTTTTTGAAAGACAGTTGGTTAATCTACAATCTTTTATTGTGCACAAAACCGGTTTCGGGGCACTTAAAATTCCATTATTTGGTGTAAAAAATAAAATCACTTATTCATCTAAGGTCATCCTCACCACAGTGTTGTCATGGAACCAAAGGTTCTTTGCCAGAAAGGTAAAAGCGACAAAAAATCTATAACACCCATTCCTTCGTGCTGCACGACCGGGAACACAAAAATGAAAATTATGTTTCTAAATGATGGATGCTCAATAAAAGGTCTTGGATTAAGCAACTGTCTTGTGGCTTCGTCACTTTTTCAGAATGGATTTATACTGTTGCGGCTGCCCCATGAGTATAATTACTTTTGCGCAATAACATACGTGACAGAATAAGACAAAGTGGAGAAATGAGTCTAAATGAATTACCATTTAAGGGGGATCATAAACTCGAACAATCCGGCCAAGAGATTTCTCACTGTTTGTATGTGCCCATGTCACTTTGTCCCTATGAATCAGAAACGTCAGTAAAGCTGGAAAATTAACGACTGCTCTGGTGGAAAGTAACTGGTCGTAAACATTCATCTCTAATACGAACTGTGCGAAACAGGATTGAGGCCTCCTTCAAGGATGGTTGAAAAGTTTTAATTTTCAGCTTCTCGCTGCTGATCACAAACGTCTGATTCCGAACAGGATGGTTGTAACAATACTTGATCTAGCACTCACGTAAGTTTTCACAGACCTGCAGAGTATCTGCGAACATTTTATAATTGTCTTTTGGTGACACTGAAATATGGCAGTGATACTGTTATGCTGTGATGCTCTGCGACTGGATTTGATAGTTTCTTTTCGGATATCAGTTGTCGTCCGTCGCAAAATGAACGAGGATGTTTGCTATTACATTTCAGATAACAGCATCCCTCATACTTACAGCCAACAGTTTGGCTTTAAGACTTATCTTCTGTGTAAAAAAAGAGAAGGACGACTGTACTGTTGTTCCGGCAAAACCAGATGGATTTCTTAGACCATCATAACAAAAGACTTATCTCCTACTTCACTGCACACATTTGGGAACGAGACCATTAACTACACATCAGATAGATTCTTCCAAAGCACAGTAACAAGTATTCATCACAATGTTTAGGAAAGAAAGTAGACTTTACATACTTTCTTTCTTAAACATTGTAATGAATACTTGTTACTGTGCTTTGGAAGAATCTGTCTGATGTAAATTCTACCTTAATTTTATCAAATTGGTGCAGAAATTCCTCCAAAAAGGTTAAACGCTTGAAGTGCTGCTAGACTCGATCTTTAGTTACAAAACCATTGATGGTCAAAAACACATCATCACATTTGTCGAACTACTGAAGAAATAATAATTAGAAATAGCAATCGAACTCAGTAACAGGTCTGTTTATCGATTTGGGGATTTTAGTTGAGCTTTGCAAGTAAATTTAGCAATATGTTATGAGTATTGAGAAAAATTAACGTAATTATTAAACAAAGTGATGAACGATCGAGGAAAAAGAGTACCCCTCGTAAAACTAAATAACGAAAGAGTCAATCAGTAGTTTTTACAAGGGAATAAAAGAATGAAACAAATCAGATGCGATTCCTTCGAAATTGTAAAATCATTTTCGGCTGTGGGAAACAATCGGATATTCAGGTCAGTGTCTAGAATCTACAAACTAGGGACTTGCAGAAGAATATCATCCACACAATTCCAATGACAGGGTGGGAAAATAAATGTGGGAAATATCACACTAGCTGTTTGATAGATCATGCATGTAAGTCGTTGACCAGAATCTGTTTTGCCTTCATGAAAATTAAAGGCACCACAAAGGCAGTTCAGGTTTTACGTTTGGTAATGGAAGTTAGATATAAGAATAACCAAGACAGTTCCATTGAAATATACAATTTTAACAAGAAGCAAGATACCAGAATAAAAACCGAAGACGAGGTGAGAAGTGCCTGGATTAAAAACGGCGTAAGGTAGGAAGGTAAGATTTAACATACAGTCAACGACGAGGTCTTAAAGATGGAACACAAGCTCGGAATGAGAAAGACAGAGGAAGATACTGGCACCGCGCTTCCAGAGAAACCATGCCGACATTTACCTTAAGTGATTTAGGGAAGTCTGGGAACATCTAAATCTGTATGACCAGAAGTGAATTAGAATCACCGTCGTTCCCATACGAGTACAGTCATAGGTGCATCTTTCTCTTCCTTTTTCAGCCTGTACATCGAAGAAGCAAATAAACAGCTACAGGATAAGATTCACTGATGATATTGCTATCTTCAGTAAAACTGGATAGAATTACAGGAGCTGTTAAGTGGAGCGCCGAATTTCGATTGCGAGTCAGCGGAAGGAAGGTGAATCTAACAAGATGTAACAGAAATGAGATCAGTAACAAATTTAGGATCAGAATTTTGCTACCTTTGAAGCAAAATAACATATGATCGATGAAGTAGGTATAATACAAGAAGGACAATAATAACGGCAAAAAGAGCATTCCTTATCAAAAGAATTCTTCTGACTTCAAACATATGTTTTAATTTGAGAAAGAATCTTTTGGGAATTTACGCTTGGCATACAGCGTTGTATGGAAGTGAATAATGGATTGTGCGAAAACTGAACATGTAGAGAGTCGAAGCGTTTGAGATGCAGTGTTATCGATGGATGCTGAAAATCAAGCGGACTACAAAAATATGGAAAGAGGCGAATACCCGCGGGATAGACGAGGATAATATTAAATATTAGACAGAAAGAGGAACAGGTTGATGGATCTTTGGAACATGATAGCTTGTGTCCCCTGTTGCTAAAGAAAGCAGTAGTAGGCAAAAACTACGGCGAAAGACAGAGATTTGTGCATATCTAAGAAATAATCGTGGATGTAGGCTGTAAGTGCTTCTCTGAGGTGAAGAGCTTGGTACAAGATGGGAAACCGTGGTAGGTCGTCAGAAGACTTGGTGACACAGAAAGGAAGACAAGAGAACTAAGCAGACAATAGATGCAATACATGAAAAAATTAAGTTACCTCTTAAATAACATACACTGTACTTTCTAGGCTGATTTATACGTCACTGTGAATGGCTTCAAATAATATGGGTCTACATATTCATTCTTTGCAATTTTTTAATAATAGTCCTAGATGGTCCTAATGTTTTGATCTGTTAAGTTCAGAAATGTCAAGGGTTTCTCTCTGTCACGTATGTTTTTTTACGAAGTAATGACGCAGATTCAGGAAATTCATGCTAACCACATTACCCAAAAAAACTCCATTAAAAAGACATGCCAAAGTAAGGTACTCCCAAAATTATAATGAAGCACTTCGTTCTTCAGTATCGTACTAGTAAAAAGGCACAAATCTTAATGTGGCTTGTATTCTCTCTGAGAACTTCGTTTCGAGATTTTTTTTCGTGCACTGCCTCAAGATACTCCCCGTGCAGCGTCGAGCAGCAGCCAACTATCACTGACAATTCATCGCCCGGATACCTTCATTCCATTTCTTTAATCACTTTCTCCCCATTTTTCACTTACGGCATCTCCATTTTCTGAAGAATAGCAGACATGAAAGGCTTGAAAATGCAACTTCAAGCTCGTTGTGGCACCCAATGCTTCGAAGTTACACAACATGCTGCTTAGTATATTCTCGTAATCAGGGTCCTTTTAGCTGCCGAGAAACTTGTTGATGACTTCTTTAAATGATGTTCATGCTGACCCTCCGTCTTTTCTAAAGTTTCGAATGGCAGGTCCAACGTAAACTTTCTTACAGCTCGCCTTCTCACAGCTTCAGAAAGCTGATTGTCACATACTTGAAAGTGTCACTATCTGTTGGTAAGGTTTGAAGAAATTGAATTTCAAGCGTCACGTGAAGTGGAATCAGTAGTATATTTCTGTGGGGGAAAGGCAGCACCAATGAATCGAGTAGTATGTTTCTCGCTCCAGCTTTATGATTTGGCCAGTTTTATTATATCCAGTGTTCGTCTTTTGTGCAACTCATCCATAGGGTGGTAGCTGAAGTATGAAACAAAACAAATTTTTGTAGCAGATAAGACGCTAAAACATCACAAAACAATAGTGTCGTTATTACGACGATATCGTGATTACGTTTTGCATTCCTCAAACAAATTCTCAGTTAGAGCCAAATCTACGTATGATAAAACTTTTACAAACTTTACGTGAAATCAGCAAGCAAAAATACAGCAGAAACACTTTTTATATTTAAAAGAAAATACTGTTGACTAGTGTAATAGAAAATAATATCAAAGCACTTACGACTTTTACAATATACTTTTATACCATAACGCAAATTGTTTGCTTATTTTTACGCTCCAGATCTTGATGGATACAGTCAACGGCCTTGCCGCAGTGGTAACACTGGTTCGCGTCAGTTCACCGAAGTTGATCGCTGTCGATCTAGGCTAGCACTTGGATGGGTGACCATCCGGTATGCCGAGCGCTGTTTGGCAAGCGGGGTACACTCAGCTCTTGCGAGGCAAACCGAGGAGCTACTCGACTGAGAAGTAGCAGCCCCGGTTTCGCAAACTGATATACGGCTGGGAGAGCGGTGTGATGACCACATGCCCCTCGATATCCGCAGCCGGCCGGGGTGGACGAGCGGTTCTAGGCGCTACAGTCTGGAACCGCGTGACCGCTACGGTCGCAGGTTCGAATCCTGCCTCGGGCATGGGTGTGTGTGATGTCCTTAGGTTAGTTAGGTTTAAGTTGTTAAAACGTTCTAGCTTCCCGCGCCCGGGTTCCCGGTTCGATTCCCGGAGGGGTCAGGGATTTTCTCTACCTCGTGATGACTGGGTGTTGTGTGATGTCCTTAGGTTGGTTAGGTTTAAGTAGTTCTAAGTTCTAGGGGACTGATGACCATAGAGGGTAAGTCCCATAGTGCTCAGAGCCATTTGAACCATTTTTCCATACCTGCATTCAGTGACGCCAGCGGTATGAGGATGACATGACGGCCGGTCGGTACCGTTGGGCCTTCATGGCCTCTTCGGGTGGAGTATAGTCCTGGGGGAGTTACGTGTGTGTATGTGAGTGTAAGTATGTGCTGGGGTGGCTGCACGTGCTTCTGTATGCAGTGACTAATGACGAGATATGAATAGTGTGTCATTAGCTTTGCCACTACTGACAAACTTGTTTGAATGTTTAAACATAAAAAAGGCATGGTCGGCTACGTACTGTAATTGACCACGTGTGTCACTGGAATGAATAAATAAGTCACTGTAAAATATGACAGAAAATTATCCACAGCTGGAGCCGCCTCTTAGATAAACCACAGACCATCACACGCTAAGTGGTTCCACCCAAATCTGTCATCAATGTAAGTAACTTTAAAGTACGTATCACAAAAATTCCATTTGCTCCTTATATGTCTGTAGATCACAGATACATTTCGCGTTCTTTCCGTAGCCCTCGTATTTCAAGTATCGATGTCAGGTCTTCCGCAGTCGGTGCCACTCTTTTCACACGATAAGTTGTCTTTCACTCAGCAGCCGAAACTGTAATCTTCTGAGCGGTAAATATGCTACTGTACCTTCCTTTCGCTTTCACTTACGGTGTGATCGGAAACAGCTGTAAAAGATGTACAGTCACAGTCTACGAACAAATCGTTCTGCGATGATTACGAATAAAGATAAAATCTCGGAGTACGTGCCAACTCCACTGCTGCGCATGTGGAGGCTAAACTAGCAACAGCTCCGACACATACTGTGTCTCGGTGCTTCTTGTCCTTTTGTATTATAAATGAGCTTGAGGTACGCTCTTTAGTAACTGTGCTTTAGAAAGAAAAAGAAATATAGATTCTTGTTTTGCCCTCTGCAGGAGGGTTATTCAATTACAGCTGACTTCAGTAGCATTTAGTTTGACCCAGCGCTACGATAGAGCCAAACACAAACCATTAATTTCTTTGACCTTTCTCGTTTGTTTATGTTCTCATGCGCGTGCGCGCTTGTTTGTGTTTGTGTTTATATTTATGTATCGACAGCTTGAAGTTGAAAAAGTAATTGTCATCATACTTTCTTCACACAGCTTGGTACTGGTCTTTCCAACAGAACATACTATCTTCCTTAATTCTGACCTCAAATGATAGGAAATCGTTAGCAGTAAAGGATTAAAAACTATTAAATTTAACGCCCTCTATAAACAGGAGTTACTGCATATTTGAAGATGACATTTTACATTCTTATTAGAGAGAATAAAACATAAAAAGCGAAAGGTGATGAGTACTAAGTTCTATGAAATATCAAACATTTAACTGAATTTATAAATTTATTGGAGTTTATAAAAGAGATTTTTAAAAATACTTTAAGTATGTGTTTATCGCCCAATTGATTCCTTAATCTGCTAGTTTACAGAAAAGTTAAACTTTGAAGGTCACTGTGCTCAGTGCCTTTATATTCATGAAAACAAAGTGAACAAATATTAATTTTAAATATTTTTCTACGTATGAGGTAGGCACAATTAGTTTTGCATCATTTTTCTGAGTCTTGCACCTGATTGTATGGACCACCTCCCGAAGCCGTTTGAATCAAAATAGAAAATAATAATGTATCACTGTCATAAGGGCCCATAAACAACGCGATGCCGTCTGAATTCCGAGTGGTCCTTTGCGTTTGCTATTTGAATGCGTTTCGGAGGCGCCTGTTTTCTGTACACCAGCATCCCAAACGTCGTCATTTATCCGGAATGGGAGCCGCTGCCTTTTGTTCACGGAGCTCTTCTGTTGGTGCACAGTGTGTAGTGCACTTCGTTCCACTCCTCCCACTGAGAGAAAATTCCTGAAAACGGCTGCAATCCAGTCCCGGTTCTCCCCACAGCTTACAGACACAACGTCTGCTCGTCTACGCTTTCATTCCCTTACGTATGAGAATTTTACTTTTTATTTGTTTATCTCAAATGAACATTTTTGATAAAACTGTAAAGAGCCAAGCGACTGACCAATTAAAACTGTTCCTTGAAGATACGAGGGTCACTCCAAAAGAAATGCACACTATTTTTGTAAAAATACAGTTTTCATTCTGCATGTGTGAAAGTTTTACAGTGTGTAGATACATCTTTCCCGCTTGTTTTCAAACTTAGTTCAACCTGTTCCCGTGAGTGGCGCCGTCACAGCATGTCTTCAAGATGGCTGCTACACTTGACGTTCGTCAGAAGCAACGTGCTGTCTTAGAATTCCTGTGCTGTGAAAACGAGACAGTGGGAAATATCCACAAGAGGTTGAAAAAGGTGTATGGAGATGCCGCTGTCGATCACAGTACAGTTAGTCGGTGGGCAAACAAAATACGTGATGAAAGCGGGCACGATAATATTGAGGATTGTCCTCGCAGCGGCAGGCCTCGTACTGCACACACTCCAGACAATGTGCAGAGAGTTAACGAATTGGTGACTGCTGACAGACGCATCACAGTGAACGAATGGTCACGCTACGATGGGATAGGGGAAGGAATTGTTTACAGAATACTGAAAGTGTTGACGTTAAAAAACGTTTGTGCCAGGTGGGTTCCCAGGATGTTGACAGTGGCTCACAAAGAAACAAGAAAAACGGTATGCAACGAACTTTTGGAACAGTACGAGAATGGTGGAGACGAATTTCTTGGAAGAATTGTGACAGGTGATGAAACATGGCTCCATCATTTTTCACCAGAGGCGAAGAGGCAATCAATGGAGTGGCATCATGCAAATTCACCAAAAAAAAAATTCAAAACCACACCTTCTGCTGGAGAATTTATGGCTACGGTGTTTTTCGATTCCGAGGGACTCTTGCTTGTGGACATCATGCCAAGTGGAACCACCATAAATTCTGATGCATATGTGACGACACTGAAGAAACTTCAAGCTCGACTGGGTCGTGTTCGACCACAGCGGCAAAAGCAGGATGTTTTGCTGTTGCAAGACAATGCACGGCCACATGTCAGTCAAAAACCATGGAAGCGATCACAAAACTCGGATGGACAACACTGACCTGCCTTATGCCCTCACCTGGCTCCAAGTGGCAATCATCTCTTTTGGAAACTGAAATACTCTCTTCGTGGAACAAGGTTTGAAGATGATGACTATCTTGTGCACGCTGCCAAACAGTGGCTCCAGCCGATTGGTCCAGAATTTTACTGTGTGAGTATACAGGTTCTGGTTCCAAGATGGCGTAAGGCAGTTGAGGGGGATGGAAATTACGTGAAGAAATGAAAATATTGTTCCTAAAGGATGTATCTACACACTGTAAAACTTTCAAACATGTAGAATAAAAGACGGATTTAAAAAAATAATAGTGTGCATTTCTTTTGAAGTGACCCTCGTATTAAATACGTGGCTCATCAGTAAAGAGAGATCGTAAAGTTTGGGCACTGAATACGTCTATTCTCAGTAGACAGTGGCACGAGGATGAAAAAATCGGATGTCGTAAGGCGTGCTCTCTGGTACAAATACTGCAGAGCTGTGTAGTGTTATCGTGACGCATGGTTGTGATTACTTGGCGTGCCGCCCGCCGTGGGGAAGGCTGTTGCAAGGTGAGTCCAGAGAATGGGCAGGTGTGTTGTGTGTGCGTGTGTGTGTGTGTGTGTGAGCAACAGCAGCGGTAGCCTTGGCCGTGGGGAAACACAGTCGCTCAACAGGTTGTGGTGCCTGCCGGGCGGTTCTCAGATCGCTTCTAGCCTCAGCTGCTGGCCTTCTGAAAGTTCCCCTTTAATTCCCAGTACAGCAGACTTCCTAGTGAGTCTAATGTGTAACTTATGTATTAATACGCCTGCACACGAATAAGATCGTGAACAATATCTCGTAGCGTCCAACACACTAAGCTGGACAGTGTTTGGTAGAACGTAGTGAGTATGAAGACCTGTTTGACACTGCAACGGGGAACGTTTTGTGACGAAATTGTGAAAAGAAAATGTGAGGGAGACACTTGAGAATATGGTCCAGCTGTATAGAATAGAAGGTCTTAGTACAGTAGTGGAAAACAGTGTAAAGGTAGAGTTCCTACAAAAGCAAGATACAATATCTGAAGCATACATCTATCGAATTTATTATGAAAGTAGTAGATAGATGTAAGACATAAACACTCATGACGGAATTACATAGTTTCTTTCATAACGCAATTAAGAAAATAAAACGCATGCATTTTCTCAGTGGAAATTAGTGTAAAGTCACTCACTGTAGTGTTGTGTTATTGAATTGTCAGTACTTTGTCCAACCTCCGTTCTTCCTCATTATCTCAAAAATTCTCTTAGGTATTGATTTTGTTAGGTTTTGTAGTTCTCGCAGGGAACTGTCGCTCACTCTCGTCGTATCGGTCTTTTCACCGCACAAGCGGCCTCAAATTGCCTTCCAAAGCGATAAATGCGCCTTGCAAATAGTATTCCCCGAAGTTTTTCCAAGAGGGTCAAATCCAATCTACGTGCAGGCCACTGCTAGACACCAATATCAAACCACTTCTTGTTGTAGCAAATGCGCTGAAACATTAGAGTTTCGTCCCCTAGGTCCTCATACATTGTAACACATTCTAACACAGAGTTCATTCTAGTGTTCAGCAGTGCGTGACTTACCTTTAGCGCAGAAGGTTGCGCTAACTACAAGACTTCAACCAGCAAAATTACTGCTCATTGCCGACCGGAGCGGTCGAGCGGTTCGAGCCGCTTCAGTCTGGAACCACGCGACCGCTACGGGCATGGATGTGTGTGATGTCCTTAGGTACTTAGGTTTAAGTAGTTCTAAGTTCTAGGGGACTTATGAACTCAGATGTTAAGTCCCATAGTGCTCAGAGCCATTTGAACCATGTTACTGCTCATTCTTACCTGCTGCTCTGTTGTCAGACCATGCTAGTAATATTGAAATCCATCCGGACCGTGTAAATTAAACTCTTTCTCATCGCTGAAAATCACTTTACTCCATTCTCAAGTCTACGACGTATGTTTTTCATCAAATTTCAATCTAGCTTGTTTATGTTTTGGTATTCGATCAGGTTTCTGCAGTCATTTCTTGAATACAAGATGTTTGTCATTTGATAAAAGTGGTCGTACACATCAGTCAGTTACAGTTACAAGTAACCTAAATTGGAACGATCACATACATAATATTATGGGTAGAGATTCATTGGCAGAACACGTAGAAGGTGCAACAGACCTACTAAATATACTGCTTACACCACACTTGTCCGCCCTGTTCTGGAGTATTGCTGTGCGGTGTGGAATCCACATCAGGTGGGACTGACGGATGAAATCGAAAAAGTTCAAAGAAGGGTGGCTCCTTTATATGATCGCGAAATGGGGGAGATAAGGCCACAGATATGATACGAGAAATTGGAATGGCAATCATTAAAACAAAGGCGTTTTTCATTGCGACGGGATCTTCTCATAAAATTTCAATCACCAGTTTTCTCCTCCGATTACGAAAACGTTCTGTTAGTACCTACCTACATAGGGAGAAATGATAATCACGATAAAATAAGAGAAATCAGAGCTCATGCAGAAAAATTTAAGTGCTCGTTTTTCCCGTGCGCCGTTCGAGTGTGGAACGGTTGAGACAGTATGAAGTGAACCCTCTGCCAGACACTTAATTGTGAATCGCAGGGTAATCACGTAGATGTAAATGTAGATGTACTGGAAACTGTAAATCAGCAACACGTTAAGAAGAATAACGGTTTGTGGCCCTTGCTTTGCGTGAACGTAGCCGTTTCGACGCCTCAGATAATTTTCTAGGTTGCCCATATTTTCTGTCCATAACGTGAGTCCAATCTAATGAAATTATAAATCACTTTACTTGAACGATTCATCTTGTTGGCTATTTGACGATTAAAGCCCTATTTCCTTTACGCACCGATTTTTGCCTTTTCGTTACATGATAACTGTTTTCCGCGTGGCAATATCACAATCGTGATTTAATGTACACAACACGCACAGTCAATAATGATGTCTGTTCCCTGTCTGCAGGGAAGGCAGTCCTGTCAATAGAATTCACACGCAATGGAACTAATTATTTATTCACTGTAAAATATTGTTATACCAGACGATATTATTCAGAGGCAATAGTATCGGCAGTAATACCCTGTGGAAATGTGATAGCTAAGATCTTGTTCCTTAAATCAAAAATAGATCCAACGGGTAGACTGAGCAGCAATCTGCGACTGATTGCCGAGGTGACGACGCTGCAGTGTAAGGAAGAGAGAAGTCGTTGAGTGACTTGAAAAAATTTCTATTCAGTGTGATGAAAGGCAACTTGCTCTAAAGGCGGAAAATTATAATGTAATGCAAAGTAGTAGGAAAAATAATCCTGTCATCTACGAATACAGTTTTAATGGTGTACTCTTCGACAGGGTCAAGTAGATTAAATACACTGACAGGAAAAAATTCCAAAATGAAGAAACAATGAATGCAGAGTTAATAATTTCGGAGCATATTTGTCTAGGTAAGGTATTTGAATGATTAACGTTGCATGTTCTCAGGTTAGCGCAAGAAAAACCAGTGCAGGTGTGAAATCAGGGTTCGCCGCGCAGGATTAGCCGAGCGGTCCAAGGCGCTGCAGTCATGGACTGAGCGGCTAGTCCCGGCGGAGGTTCGAGTCCTCCCTCGGGCATGGGTGTGTGTGTTTGTCCTTACAAGGGAACCTCCCCATCGCACCCCCCTCAGATTTAATTACAAGTTAGCACAGTGGATAGGCCTTAAGAAACTGAACACAGATCAATCGAGAAAACAGGAAGAAGTTGTGTGGAACTATGAAAAAAATAAGCAAAATATACAAACTGAGTAGTCCATGTGCAAGATAGGCAGCATCAAGGGCACTGTAAGTTCCGAAGCGCCGTGGTCCCGTGGTTAGTGTGAGCAGCTGCGAAATGAAAAGTCTATGGTTCAAGCCTCCCTCGTGTGAAAAATTTTTTATTTTCAGACTATTATCAAAGTTAAGGCACTCAAACATAATCAACTTCGCTCTACAAAATTCCAGGACATGTTCAGATTTGCTTGGACACATGCAGGATTTGACGGTCTACACACGGAAAAATTTGAAAACGTTAGAAACATATGCTTTGACAGAGCACATGGAAAACTGTGCGACTGTGAAACTGTTGCAGTCATTTGTTGCAGTTCATGTGACAAACTCTTATGTTTTCATCACTTTTTTGGGAGTGATTATCACATCCACAAGAAAATCTAAATCGGCAAGGTAGAAGAATCTTTTTACCCATTCGCCAAGTGTACAAGTTAGATGGGTCGACAACATATTCCTGTCAGGTGACGCACATGCCGTCACCAGTGTCGTATAGAATATATCAGACGTGTTGTCCTGTGGAGGAAACGGTTGACGTATGACCTTGCGAGCAAATGTTTTCGGTGCCCACTGGAGAGGCACGTCATTTGTCTACTAATCGCACGGTTTTGCGGTGCGGTGGCAAAACACAGACACTAAACTTATTAAAGTGAACAGAGACGTCAATGAACGAACGGACGGATCATAGCTTTGCGAGAATAAAGAAAGTAAAATTTTCACCCGATGGAAGACTTGAACGAAGGACCTCTCCCCCCAGAGCTCCTCACGCTAACCACGGGACCACGGCGCTCCTGAGCTCATAATGTCCTTAATGTTGCTTATCTTTCGCATGGACTACTCAGTTCGTATATTTTGCTTATTTTTTTCGTAGTTCGACGCAACTTGTTCCTATTTCCTCGATTGATCTGTGTCCAGTTTTACAAGGCCTATCCACTGTGCCAACTTATAACTAAATCTGAGGGGGGTGCGATGGGGAGGTTCCCTTGTTAGGATAATTTAGGTTAAGTAGTGTGTAAGCTTAGGGACTGATGACCTTAGCAGTTGAGTCCCATAAGAATTTACACACATTTGAACATTTTTTTTGAAATCAGGGTTCATTAATAACCGGTGTAACTGCCTGAATGTTTAATGCAAACAAGGAAAAGGTCCATGCATTGTGTTGTACAGGTGCGACGACGTCGTTTGGTGTGTGGGACTGTACAGGTACCGGATGTCAGTTTGTGAGATGGGGTTTCACGCCTGTTGCACTTGGTCGGTCAATACAGATACGGTTAATGTTGTTTGTGCACGACGCTGGAGTTGTCGTCCGATGATGTCCCATATGTGCTCGACTGCAGACAGATCTGGTGATCCAGCAGACCAAGGCAACGTTTCGCCACTCGGTATAGCATGATGGTTACAGCTGCAGTATGTTGGCGAGCGTTATCCTGTTCGAAAACCTCCCTGGAATGCTGTTTATGAATGGCAGAAAAACAGGTCAGTTACTACGAACTTTGACCCATCTAATAGGCAGTCACGCATTCAGTCGCACAGCTGAGACAATACTCCATAGACTGCAATTTAATTAGAAGCCTCTTGTATGGAAAGGTGCCAAAAGCGCTCTGGAAATCTAGAAATTAATTCGTGTTTGCAGTCAGGGTACGTGGAGTAACCACAAAAGTTTTCCTGCTGTCATGCGAAACTGCACCCCAGACCATAACTCCAGGTATAGGTCCAGGGCGTCTAGCAAGGAGACATGTTGGTTTGAGGAGCTCACATGATCTTCTAACCAACACACGGCCATCACTGGCATCGAGGCATAACCGGCCTTCATCAGAAAGCACAACAGACTTCCACTCCTCGCTCCAATGAGCTCTCGCTTGACACCACCGAAGTCGCAAACGGCGGTGGTTTAGAGTCAGTGGAACGCACACTACAGGTGTCTGGTTCGGAGCTGTCCTTGAAGTTCCGATTTGTAACAGTTCGTTGTGTCACCTTAGCGCCAACTGCTCCTCAAATTGCTGCTGCAGACGCAGTACGACGCGCCACATCCACACACAGGGTATGACAGTCTCCCGTATCAGCAGTGCCATGTGGTCGTCCGGAGCCTTTTCTTCTTGTGACCGTACCTTACCGTGACCATCGCTGTCAGCAAACGTGCACAGTGGCTCCCAAATCTTTCTGCAGTATCGCGAAAGGAACATCCAGCTTTTCGAGTCCTATTTACGACCTCGTTCAAGCTCAGTGACAGGATGATAAGGGCGTCTTCGTCGTCTTAAAGGGATTCTTGACTAACACCATCTCACTATGTTCAATCTGAACGATAACAAAGAATCACGACCATTATAGTACGTATTTAATGCAAATCTGATTTCCATCCTGATAGTGGCGACTGGGACGAAATTTGAATAGATGTCGTCTTTCAGATGTAGAAACACCCCTACCAACTTAAGTGTATGTAGCACAACTCCTTCCTGCTGCTGGGAGTTTATTTTTCCTTCAGTGCACGTACGTGTAATATTGGAAAGCGATATGAAATGGAACGGGCACGTATTGTTTATAGGCATGGAAGGCGAATGCACAACTTTTGTTCATGGGGAGAATGTATTGAAAATGAAACTTATCTACAAAGAAGACCACATATACGACACTATCCTTGAATAGTGCTCGAGTGCTTTATATAAAAAAAGGCTAATTAAAGGAAGACATGGGAGTAATTTACAGCCGTGCTGCTAGATTTGTTACAGGTTGGTTCGACCAAAACACGAGTATTAACAAAATGCTCCCTGAACTCCATTGGGAACAAAATGTTCAAATGTGTGAAATCTTATGGTACTTAACTGCTAAGGTCATCAGTCCCTAAGCTTACACAGTACTTAACCTAAATTATACTAAGGACAAACACACACACCCATGCCCGTATGCGACACTATCCTTGAATAGTGCTCGAGTGCTTTATATAAAGCTTACACAGTACTTAACCTAAATTATACTAAGGACAAACACACACACCCATGCCCGAGGGAGGACTCGAACCTCCGCCGGGACCAGCCGCACAGTCCATGACTGCAGCGCCCTAGACCGCTCGGCTAATCCCGCGCGCCTCCATTGGGAACATATGGAGGGAAGACAACATTCATTTCTCTAAACACTCTCGAGGAAGTTTAAAGAACCAGTATTTTTCGACAGACTGCAGAAGAATTAGAATGCCACCAAAGTACATTGCAGCGAAGACAACGAAAGTAAGAGCTGGTACGGAACCGTACAGGCAGTCGCTTTCCCTCGCTCCTTTTTCGAGTGGAACAGGAAAGGGGAGGACTAGCAATTGTGCAAGGTATTATGATCTGATGCCAACTAGCTCTGCAGATGACGAAGAAATTGAAGAAATGTATGATGAAATAAAAGAAATTATCCAGATTGTGAAGGGAGACGAAAATTTAATAGTCATGGGTGACTGGAATTCGAGTGTAGGAAAAGGGAGAGAAGGAAACATAGTAGGTGAATATGGATTGGGGGACAGAAATGAAAGAGGAAGCCGCCTGGTAGAATTTTGCACAGAGCACAACATAATCATAACTAACACTTGGTTTAAGAATCATGAAAGAAGGTTGTATACCTGGAAGAACCCTGGAGATACTAAAAGGTATCAGATAGATTATATAATGGTAAGACAGAGATTTAGGAACCAGGTTTTAAATTGTAAGACATTTCCAGGGGCAGATGTGGACTCTGACCACAATCTATTGGTTATGACCTATAGATTAAAACTGAAGAAACTGCAAAAAGGTGGGAATTTAAGGAGATGGGACCTGGATAAACTAAAAGAACCAGAGGTTGTACAGAGATTCAGGGAGAGCATAAGGGAGCAATTGACAGGAATTGGGGAAAGAAATACAGTAGAAGAAGAATGGGTAGCTTTGAGGGATGAAGTAGTGAAGGCAGCAGAGGATCAAGTAGGTAAAAAGACGAGGGCTAGTAGAAATCCTTGGGTAACAGAAGAAATATTGAATTTAATTGATGAAAGGAGAAAATATAAAAATGCAGTAAGTGAAACAGGCAAAAAGGAATACAAACGTCTCAAAAATGAGATCGACAGGAAGTGCAAAATGGCTAAGCAGGGATGGCTAGAGGACAAATGTAAGGATGTAGAGGCCTATCTCACTAGGGGTAAGATAGATACCGCCTACAGGAAAATTAAAGAGACCTTTGGAGATAAGAGAACGACTTGTATGAATATCAAGAGCTCAGATGGAAACCCAGTTCTAAGCAAAGAAGGGAAAGCAGAAAGGTGGAAGGAGTATATAGAGGGTCTATACAAGGGCGATGTACTTGAGGACAATATTATGGAAATGGAAGAGGATGTAGATGAAGATGAAATGGGAGATACGATACTGCGTGAAGAGTTTGACAGAGCACTGAAAGACCCGAGTCGAAACAAGGCCCCCGGAGTAGACAATATTCGATTGGAACTTCTGACGGCCGTGGGAGAGCCAGTCCTGACAAAACTCTACCATCTTGTGAGCAAGATGTATGAAACAGGCGAAATACCCTCAGACTTCAAGAAGAATATAATAATTCCAATCCCAAAGAAAACAGGTGTTGAGAGATGTGAAAATTACCGAACTATCAGCTTAATAATCACAGCTGCAAAATACTAACACGAATTCTTTACAGACGAATGGAAAAACTAGTAGAAGCCAACCTCGGGGAAGATCAGTTTGGATTCCGTAGAAACACTGGAACACGTGAGGCAATACTGACCTTACGACTTATCTTAGAAGAAAGATTAAGGAAAGGCAAACCTACGTTTCTAGCATTTGTAGACTTAGAGAAAGCTTTTGACAATGTTGACTGGAATACTCTCTTTCAAATTCTAAAGGTGGCAGGGGTAAAATACAGGGAGCGAAAGGCTATTTACAATTTGTACAGAAACCAGATGGCAGTTATAAGAGTCGAGGGACATGAAAGGGAAGCAGTGGTTGGGAAGGGAGTAAGACAGGGTTGTAGCCTCTCCCCGATGTTGTTCAATCTGTATATTGAGCAAGCAGTAAAGGAAACAAAAGAAAAATTCGGAGTAGGTATTAAAATTCATGGAGAAGAAATAAAAACTTTGAGGTTCGCCGATGACATTGTAATTCTGTCAGAGACAGCAAAGGACTTGGAAGAGCAGTTGAATGGAATGGACAGTGTCTTGAAAGGAGGATATAAGATGAACATCAACAAAAGCAAAACAAGGATAATGGAATGTAGTCTAATTAAGTCGGGTGATGCTGAGGGAATTAGATTAGGAAATGAGACACTTATAGTAGTAAAGGAGTTTTGCTATTTGGGGAGCAAAATAACTGATGATGGTCGAAGTAGAGAGGATATAAAATGTAGGCTGGCAATGGCAAGGAAAGCGTTTCTGAAGAAGAGAAATTTGTTAACATCCAGTATTGATTTAAGTGTCAGGAAGTCATTTCTGAAAGTATTTGTATGGAGTGTAGCCATGTAGGGAAGTGAAACTTGGACGATAAATAGTTTGGATAAGAAGCGAATAGAAGCTTTCGAAATGTGGTGCTACAGAAGATTGCTGAAGATTAGATGGGTAGATCACATAACTAATGAGGAAGTATTGAATAGGATTGGGGAGAAGAGAAGTTTGTGGCACAACTTGACCAGAAGAAGGGATCGGTTGGTAGGACATGTTCTGAGGCATCAAGGGATCACCAATTTAGTATTGGAGGGCAGCGTGGAGGGTAAAAATCGTAGAGGGAGACCAAGAGATGAATACACTAAGCAGATTCAGAAGGATGTAGGTTGCAGTAGGTACTGGGAGATGAAAAAGCTTGCACAGGATAGAGTAGCATGGAGAGCTGCATCAAACCAGTCTCAGGACTGAAGACCACAACAACAACATTATGATCTGGCAACACTATAATCATCCGGTAACACCTGTGCGTTCTTCGATTGCTCTGGGAGGTGGCGGAGGGAGCTACAACACTTTATTAGTAGAATGATAAGAGACTTGTTTACCTTTATATAATCCATTACAAGGGAAATGTGCAGAATATTTAAAACTGTTTTTGAATATTACAGTACCACTTGGAGCTCATATTTACTAAACTCCTCTCTTGAAGTACAAAGTTCAAAATGATACTTCAATCTAAGACATGAGTAACACATGTGTGCTAAGTAGCAGATGTTCCCTTCTTGACCGGAGGTCACGAACTCTAAACAGCACTCCTCGACTCGGCTGTATATCTACCTCCACCCATTTACGCAGAGAAGCTGGCAGAGAGGGTGTGGCTCCGCCACCGGCTGCCAATTGTCGGCGCGGATTGCAGCGAGACATAGTATTAGGTTCCAATTAGATTCCTTTCGGAGTATGCTGATGCATTAGCTCCATACTTAACAATCATATACAACCGTTCGCTCGACGAAAGATCCGTACCCGAAGACTGGAAAGTTGCACAGATCACACCAATATTCAAGAAAGGTAGTAGGAGTAATCCACTAAATTACAGGCCCATATCGTTAACGTCGACATGCACCAGGATTTTAGAACACATATTGTGTTCGAACATTATGAATTACCTCGAAGAAGACGGTCTATTGCCAGCCGGAGTGGCCGAGCGGTTCTAGGCGCTTCAGTCTGGATCCGCGCGACCGCTACGGACGCAGGTTCGAATCCTGCCTCGGGCATGAATGTGTGTGGTGTCCTTAGGTTAGTTCGGTTTAAGTAGTTCTAAGTTCTAGAGGACTGATGACCTCAGATGTTAAGTCCCATAGTGCTCAGAGCCAAAACGGTCTATTGACACACAATCAACATGGGTTTAGAAAACATCGTTCCTGTGAAACACAACTAGCTCCTTATTCACATGAAGTGTTGAGTGCTATTGACAAGGGATTTCAGATAGATTCCGTATTTCAGGATTTCGGGAAGGCTTTTGACACTGTAGCACGCAAGCGGCTCGTAGTGAAATTACGTGCTTATGGAATATCGTCTCAGTTATGTGACTGGATTTGTAATTTACTGCCAGAGAAGTCACAGTTCGCAGCAACTGACAGAAATCCATCGAGTAAAACAGAAGTGATTTCTGGCGTTCCCCAAGGTAATGTTATAGGCCCTTTGCCGTTTCTCATCTATATAAACGATTTTGGAGACAATCTGAGCAGCATTCTTCGGTTGTTTGCAGATGACGCTATCGTTTATCTACTAATAAAGTCATCAGAAGATCAAAAAAACTACAAAACGATTTAGAAAAGATATCTGAATGGTGCGAAAAGTGGCAGTTGACCCTAAATAACGAAAAGTGTGAGGTCATCCACATGAGTGCTAAAAGGAACTCGTTAAACTTCGGATACACGATAAATCAATGTAATCTAAAAGCCGTAAATTCAACTAAATACCTTGGTATTACATTTACGAACAACTTGAATTTGAAGGAACACATAATAATATTGTGGGGAAGGCTAACCAAAGACTGCGTTTTATTGGCAGGACACTTAGAAAATGTAACAGACCTACTAAGGAGACTGCCTACACTACGCCTGTCCGTCCTCTTTTAGAATACTGCAGCGCTGTGTGGGATCCTTACCAGATAGGACTGACGGAGTACATTGAAAAAGTTCAAAGAAAGGCAGCACGTTTTGTATTATCGCGAAATATAGGAGAGAGTGTCACAGAAATGATACAGGATTTGGGCTGGAAATCATTAAAAGAAAGGCGTTTTCGTTGCGACGGAATCTTCTCACGAAATTCCAACCACTAACTTTCTTCTCCGAATTCGAAAATATTTTGTTGTCACCGACCTACACAGGGATAAACAATCACCACGATAAAATGAGGAAAATCAGATCTCGTACGGAAAGACATAGGTGTTCATTCTTTCCGCGCGCTATACGAGATTGCAATAATAGAGAATTATGAAGGTGGTTCGATGAACCCTCCGCCAGGCACTTGAATGTGATTTGCAGAGTATCCATGTAGATGCAGATGCAGATAGCTAACTTCTGTGGTATCGATGCTAGTTGCCGACTTCGTGTTACGTATCCCCATGCACTTTGATTTTATATACAGTTTGATTTAATGTAAAAGAATGTTATTCATTTGCTTGGTAGTAAGAAAATCATGGATTGAACTTTTATGATCTTTGGCAATAAATACAGTTTATATTGCATAGCACCTTAAGTAAACCAAATGTTATTTATTGTTGCAAACACAAAAGCTAAAACGCAGTTCTCACTACTAGAGTCTGTAGTTGAAAATTTAACTTTGTGCACTCTGAACTAATATGTGGGGATACGCACGACACTAAATATTTCCTGATGTGATCGTTAATTTGCAAAATTATGTTCTCATAATTCTGATCTGGCTTGTTAGCACTGAAACACTGTATCATTACTATAACTGATTACAAAGTTAAACATGTCTTTCTCTACTTCAGTCTCTGAAATGCCCTGAAAATTACTCTTATGACACGCACAGAAGTTACAGTATGCAATGCTTGCCAGACGTAAAAGCTGCAGTGTATTTTTTAATATTTGAACACTATTGATTGCCACGGCTAACACGACAGCATGAAACTAAAAATGAAAATGATTTTAATATTACTAGCCAGACCAGATTTCAATACAGCAGTCTTTGATCTCACACATGTAAAGTTTTAACTCTCTGATTTACGTAAATTATTTATGTGGTGTCACCGCCAGACACCACACTTGCTAGGTGGTAGCCTTTAAATCGGCCGCGGTCCGTTATTATACGTCGGACCCGCGTGTCGCCACTATCAGTGATTGCAGACCGAGCGCCGCCACACGGCAGGTCTAGAGACACTTCCTAGCACTCGCCCCAGTTGTACAGCCGACTTTGCTAGCGATGGTTCACTGACAAATTACGCTCTCATTTGCCGAGACGATAGTTAGCATAGCCTTCAGCTACGTCATTTGCTACGACCTAGCAAGGCGCCATTTCCAGTTACTATTGATGCTGTAAAACATGTACCGTCACGAGCGATGTTCACCAATTGTGGATTAAAGTTAAGTATTCCAGCAGCTACGTACGTTATTGGCTATATTAATTACCTTGTCCTGTTCCAGACCTCACGCCAGCCTGCGTGAGCTTAAACGCGTGCCTTTCGGCTTCCTCATAGTGGCTTGGATGTCTTGCCAAGCCACAACAATTTACATCACTAATACTGCACTAGTAATTGCCCATGTCCATCTGAAAATCACATAATAAAATCTGAAATTCTCCTCTGTGGTCTCCAAGAAGCTGAAAGGAATAATTTTAACGTAACATTACCTGCCTGCTTAGTTGCGGGAAAACTGCTCTCATTCAATTATAGTTTGAATTTCCGCGACAGCGACTCCCGTGATCGTGGCGCAGGACTGCGTCACAAAAAATGCTAAATTCGCTGAAAAGGGCTAAAAATGTGGGATGGAATACTGGGCAAGCGAGCTACAAATTATTACCAGTATTTTTAACAATTTCTAAATTCAGAATTAACATAACATTCAAATCACACTCCGTTTTCATATATCAGTGCTCAATGCCGTCTTTCTCGATCAAAAAACAAATGAAAGCGAACTAAGCGTTCGAAAGAGCGTCACAGGCACTTACAACACTCACGGCTATGAGAAGACAGAGAGAGTAATATCGAAGCCTCCGCTATTTATGAGCAATTTAATATATATATTTTCATCATTTGCCTCGGGCATGGTTGTGTGTGATGTCTTTAGGTTAGTTAGGTTTAAGTAGTTCTAAGTTCTAGGGGACTGATGACCTCAGATGTTAAGTCCCATAGAGCTCAGATCCATTTTTATCATTGTCTGCGTCGGTTTCCACACTCGCCGACGACAGACGTTATTTGCAAAAATTGACATACGTAATATTATACAAACATAAAAATGCAGCCGGCCGCGGTGGTCTAGCGGTTCTAGGCGATCAGTTCGGAACCGCGCGACTGCTACGGTCGCAGGTTCGAATCCTGCCTCGGGCATGGATGTGTGTGATGTCCTTAGGTTAGTTAGGTTTAAGTAGTTCTAAGTTCTAGGGAACTGATGACCACATATGTTAAGTCCCATAGTGCTCAGAGCCATTTGAACCATCTGAAGCCATTAAAATGAAAAATAATTATTTCTTTTATACAGAATCCCATAGTCGATAAGTGTTCATACAGAAAGGAAATATAAGAACACAGATAAATGTTTTTTGAATATATTACATAGATTTTACAAATGTCTTGCTCGGAGAAGTCACATTTGACATGGCTCGTACGGCACCACGATCTTTGGACGGTACCACACAAGCTCCCTCACCCATGGCCAGCATGGTCGCTTCCAGTGTATGTGTGGTTTTAGATATAGAACACAAGAGAACTTCGTATCATATAGCTCGACTAAACGCTGCAACCATAATAATCCAGGAAAAAGCACCAAAGTATCTCTTTGCGATGAGGTACTGTTATAAGTAACAGACGAGACACACTAGAAAAATGTGAGATTTATTCTGCAGTAGACTGACATTTCCAATCTGGCCAAAACTATCAGCTGAACTGTAACTTCCTGGCGGATTAGGGCTGTGTGCCGGACCGTGTCTTTAACTGAGAAACTTTATCTATCATGGACAAGAGCTCCATCGACTGAGCTACCCAAGCACGACCCACGACCCGTCTTCATAGCCTGTACCTGCCTGCCACTTCACAAACATTACAGAGGTTCTGCAACGTTCCAGGATCTTCACTTCTAGAAGAAATTGGCTCTCTTGTCCTTGGAAAATGAAATTACGTAGCATCATTTTTTTGGCTCGAAATTTTGACACGTCGCTGATAACGGACTCCAAATTAAAGTGGAATACGTTCCCGAAACTCCAAATTCACGAGTTATTAACATTACTGCTTGCATTTAAACAAGTAATGAGTGTATCTACATACATCCATAAAATACAGTTGATAATTCACATACAATTATTGTACTTAGTGTCTGGGACATTCAGTACTGCAAATTAAGTAGGATTTAAAAGATACTTAATTTCTTTTATCCGATATTGCTATAGCCCTAGAGTCAGGCGGTATATTTCAAATAATTTGCTACTGCACATTGCTCGAGTTTATAAAATGTCTTCTCAGTGCGATTCGGTTTATACCTGTCAGTCCACAACACTGTGGAAGTGTGTTCAAGATATATACACACATCAAAAAGAGTTTTGCATCACCACGGTTCCTAGAACTCCTGAAGACAGACGTTGTTTGTGGATATTGTATCACAGACACAGTCCCTTTGACTGTTCAGAGATATCACTAAGCCCACCCAAAGATGTAAAAACCATGCATGAGCACCTCCTATTAGACAGAGGGGGTCAGACAGCCGATCAGTTCCAGTCATTCCACCAGGAAGGAGGTACACGGCTCGTGTTGTCTGTAGTTCAATCACGCCTAGACGGTCAACACCGCGGTTTGATCGCATCCACATTGTTACTTTGTGCCAGGAAGGGCTCTCAACAAGGGAAGTGTCCAGGCGTCTCGGAGTGAACCAAAGCGATGTTGTTCGGACGTGGGGGAGATACAGGGAGACATGAACTGTCGATGTCATGCCTCAATCAGACCGCCCAAGGGCTACTACTGCAGTGGATGACCACTACCTACGGATTACTGCTCGGAGGAACCCTGACAGCATCTTCAACATGTCGAATAAAGCTTTTCGTGCAGCCACAGGACGTCATGTTACGACTCAAACTGTGCGTAATAGGCTGCATGATACGCAACTTCACTCCCGACGTCCATGGCGAGGTCCACCTCTTGCAACCACGACACCATGCAGCGCGGTATAGATGGTCCCAAAAACATTCCAAATGGAGCGCTCAGGATTGGCATCACGTTCTCTTCACCGATGAGCGTCGCATATGCCTTCAACCAGACAATCGTCGGAGACGTGTTTGGAGGCAAGCTGGTCAGGCTGAACGCCTTAGACACACTGTCCAGCTTGTATAGCAAGGTGGAGGTTAACTGCTGCTTTGGGGTGGCAATATGTCGGGCCGACGTGCGCCGCTGATGGTCATGGAAGGCGCCGTAACGCCTGTACGATACGTGAATGCCATCTTCCGACCGATAGTGCAACCATATCAGCAGCATATTGGGGAAACATTTGTATTCATGTACGACAATTCGCGCCCCCATCGTGCACATCTTGTGAATGACTTCCTTCAGGATAACGACATCGCTCGACTAGAGTGGCCAGAATGTTCTCCAGACATGAATCCTATCGAGCATGCCTGCGATGGATCGAAAAGGGCTATTTATGGACGACGTGACCCACCAACCACTCTGAGGGATCTACGCCGAATCGCCGATGAGGAGTGGGACAATCTGGACCAACAGTGCCTTGATGAAGTTGTGGATACTATGCCACGACGAATACAGGCAAGCATCAATGCAAGAGAACGTGCTACTGGGTATTAGAGGTACCTGTGTGTACAGCAATCTGGACCACCACCTCTGAAGGTCTCGCTGTATGGTGGTACAACATGCAGTGTGTGGTTTTCATGATCGATAAAAATGGCGGAAATGATGTTTATGTTGTTCTCTATTGCAATTTTCTGTACAGTTCCGGGACTCTCTTAACGGAAGTGATGCAAAACTTTTTTTGACGTGTGTATATTGCAGCGGCATTGCTTTGTATCCCCACTATTTAAGAATCCGTGGACATGTACATTCGGAAAATCCTTACTTAATGTTATAATGACTATAGCCTGGACGTACAGAGCGACGCGACACATTTGCTGGCACACTGGATTCGGATTTGCGAGGGCGGCGGTTCAAATCCGCATCTGGTCATCCTGGTTTACGTTTTCCGTGACTTCCCTAAATCGCCACTGGAAAATGCTAGGTTGGTTCCTCCTAAAGGGCACGTCCAATTTCCTTCCCCATGCTCGACACAATCCGAGCTTATGCTCCGTCTCTAATGATCTAGAAGTGGACGGGACATTGGACCCTAATCTTCCGTCCTTCCTTTCTTTATTGTTTGGACACCGCGTGGAATCCGCTAATTTCCCTTATACGCTCTCTCCACGGACAGCAGAGTACACGGAAGGTCGCGGCGAGCTATAGCTCATCGGACAGTTGGGTTTCACACTTCCACAAATGATGCTCGTGTCACCGAGTAGTGTGGATGATTCTGTTACTATGATCGTGGAGTATGAGAGAAATATATACGACGTTCTAATAAGTAGCGCGACATGGGATGCCTACAGTCCTTGGATGCCACCAAAATTTTACCACGTGGTCTTTCTTTCATTTTATTTTTCAGTTCTTTTGTTTTATTTTATTTGAGTCTTCATTCTTGTCACTGGTTTGATGAATACCTATCTTTTGCCAGCCTCTTCATATCACAGTTGTATCGCACCCATCATCCTCTATTATTTGTTGTAATATATTTCTGTCTCTATTTGCTCCAACTACATTTCTGTTTAGTAACATGCAGGTTATTTCCTGATGTTAAAACATACGTCCTATCGTTCTGTCCTTTCTTCTTGCCCTCCTGTTTTCAACACCGTTCAATCCTCTTCTTTCCCATTTCTCCCAGCGTTCATGATTCACTACCACACAATGTTGTGTTTCAAACGCGTATCCTCTAAACTTCCTCCCTCAAATTAAGCCTCATTTGATACTAGTAGGCACCTTCTGGTCAGGCCAAGAATGCCCTATTTTCCTATGTCAAGTTTATCACTAGTCTCATTTCTGCTGCAGCTACTTGCTTTGGTCTTTATGCTGCTTGCCCTTGTGGTAACTCGTTTGATATCGAACCCCACGTTGGGTACTATGTCCATATTAACTTCAGATGTAGTAAAGAAATAGTGACTTCAAAAATTACACATCGAAACTAGACTACATTGGATGCTGAGGTGTGGTGAATGGGACTTCCTTGCGGGAAAAATTAATTCGTTTCACGTTTTCTAGGGACCAGGCTTGACCGTAATTGTAGCTGTGGTCCGAAGACTGCTTTGATGCAGCTCCCGCGCTACCCTGTGCGACCGTCTTCATCTCCCAATAAGTACTGATACCCACTACCATCTAAATATAAGTAGTGACACACACATCCAACTGAATCTGCTTATTGTATTCATCTCATGGTCTCCCTCAACAATTTTAACCCCAGTCCTAACTCCATTACCAAACTCACCGTTCCTTCAAGTCTTAGGTTGTGTTGTGTCAAACGATCCCTTCTTTCAGTCAAGTTATGCCATTAGCTTTTTCTTCCCGATTCGATTCCGTACCTCCTCATTACTTACTCGAGATACTAATACAAACTTCAGGATTCTTCTGCAACATCACATTTCGAAAACGTATGTTCTCTTTTCGTCTGAACTATTCATCGTCCCCGTTTCACTTCTGTGCTGAACCCAATACAGACAAAAACGGACTTCCTATCACTTAAATGTACACTACTGGCCATTAAAATTGCTGCACCAAGAAGAAATGCAGATGATAAACGGGTATCCATTAGACAAATATATTATACTAGACCCGACATGTGATTACATTTTCTCGCAATTTGAGTGCATAGATCCTGAGAAATCAGTACCCAGAACAACCACCTCTGGCCGTAATAACGGCCTTGATACGCCTGGGCATTGACTCAAACAGAGCTTGGATGGCGAGTACAGGTACAGCTGCCCATGCAGCTTCAACACGATACCACAGTTCATCAAGAGTAGTGACTGGCGTATTGTGACGAGCCAGTTGCTCGGCCACTGTTGACCAGACGCTTTCAATTACTGAGAGATCTAGAGAATGTGCTGGCCAGGGCAGCGGTCGAACCAGAAAGGCCCGTTCAGGACCTGCAACATGCAGTCGTGCATTATCCTGCTGAAATATAAGGTTTCGCAGGGATCGAGTGAAGGGTAGAGCCACGGGTCGTAAACCATCTGAAATGTAACGTCCACTGTTCAAAGTGCCGTCAATGCGAACAAGAGGTGATCGAGACGCGTAACCAATGGCACCCCATACCGTCACGTCGGGTGATACGCCAGTATGGCGATGACGAATACACGCTTCCAATGTGCGTTCACCGCGATGTCGCCAAACACGAATGCGACCATCATGATGCTGTGAACAGAACCTGGATTCATCCGAAAAAATGACTTTTGCCATTCGTGCACCCAGGTTCGTCGTTGAGTACACCATTGCAGGCGTTTTTGTCTGTGATGCAGCGTCAAGGGTAACCGCAGCAATGGTCTCCGAGCTGATAGTCTATGCTGTTGTAAACGTCGTCGAACTGTTCGTGCAGATGGTTGTTCTCTTGGAAACGTCCCCATCTGTTGACTCAGGGATCGAGACGTGGCTGCACGATCCGTTACAGCCATGCGGATAAGATGCCTGTCATCTCGACTGCCAGTGATACAAGGCCGTTGGGATCCAGCACGGCGTTCCGTTTTACCCTCCTGAAACCATCCATTCCATAATCTGCTAACAGTCATTGGATCTCGACAAAGGCGAGCAGCAATGTCGCGATACGATAAACCGCAATCGCGATAGGCTACAATCCGACCTTTATCAAAGTCGGAAACGTGATGATACGCATATCTCCTCCTTACACGAGGCATCACAACAACGTTTCACCAGGCAACGCCGGTCAACTGCTGTCTGTGTATGAGAAATCGGTTGGAAAGTTTCCTCATATCAGCACGTCGTAGGTGTCGGCACTCGAGCCAACCTTGTGTGAATGCTCTGAAAAGCTACTCATTTGCATATCACAGCATCTTCTTCCTGTCGGTTAAATTTCGCGTCTGCAGCACGTCATCTTCGTGGTGTAGCTATTTTAATGGCCAGTAGTGTATATTCCATATTTAAAAAATCATCTTTTCGAAGAATACTTTTCATGTTATTACACAGTCTTCATTTTATATACTATCTACTACGGCCATCGTCAGTTGTTTTGCGGCCCAAGTAGCAAAATTCACGTTTTACTTTTAGTTTCTTATCTCCTAATCTCATTTCTTCAACAACATCTCATTTGATTAGGATACATTGCATTACTCTTGATTGTTTTGCTGATTTTAAGCTGACAATCTCTTTTTCCAAACACTATCCATTCGATTCAACTGCTCTTTCAAGTCCTTTACAATGACATCGGCAAATCCCAGAGGTTTTATTTCTGCTTCATGAACCTTCACGAGCTGAGACATTCTCGCAACAAAAGTCCTAAGTGATCGAATAAGGTACTTGTATATTCATACAAGTTCCGGATCACAATATTTTGTGACAATAATTTTCGATCAGCAATGTCCGTCATCAGATCTGAGTATACCCAGTTCTCTTACGGTGACTCAGTATCATTAGAAAATTGTTAGTAGTCATGTTCGAAGACAGACGTAGCTGACTGAAATTAATAACAGAGATAAAATTTTATGTTCCGTAACTGGAATAAGTGTATGAGTCCCTGAACTTTAATTCATATTACAAATCGGTCCTTGGTTTATATTACTGCTTGCGCTGTTGAATACCATCGAGGACAGGATACAACCCTGTCTCACTCTCTCGTCAATTACTCTTTGTATTTCATACCCTTTTACTCTACTGCAGTCTGGCTTCTGTACAAGTTGTAAATAACCTTTGCCCCGTGTGTTTTATCCCTACCACCTTAAGAATATCAAGGAATGGATTGCAGTCAGCGTTGCCAAAATTTTTCTTTAACACCACAAAAGCTATAAACATAGGCTTGTCGATCTTCGGTCTGTCTTAGGGCCAGTATTGTTTCGCGTGTCCCCAAACTGATCTTCCTCAAGATGGACTTCTACCATTTCTCCACTCTTCTGAAAATAATTCGTGTCACTATTTGCAACTATGACTTACTAAACTGATGGTTCGGTAGTTGTCAAACCTATCAGCACTTGCTTGCTTTGGAACTGGGGTTAGTATATTCTTCTTGGATTTTTGGGTATTCCGGCTGTCTCATGGGGAATAGTTTTGTAACGCTGTCTCTCTCAAGTACGTCAATAATTCTGAGGGCACGTGGTCTACTCCAGCCGTCTGGTTTCAAATTAGGTCTTTCACACCTGTGTCAAATTCTTCTCGCAGCATCATGTCTCACGACTCATCTTCATCTACTTCCTCTTCTCTTTTTATAGGATTGTTTTCATCTTTGTTTCCCTTGCATAGCACTCTCCACTTATTTCTTCCATCTTTCAACTATCCGTTCTTTGCATATTACATATTCATACAACTGAATCTTTTCTCCGTAGGTTTCTGTAAGGCGTCTGCCACAGTCTGGAACCGCGCGGCCGCTACGGTCGCAGGTTCGAATCCTGCCTCGGACATGGAAGAGTGTGATGTCCTTAGGTTAGTTAGGTTTAAGTGGTTCTACGTTCTAGGGGACTGATGACCTCAGAAGTTGAGTTCCATAGTGCTCAGAGCCATTTTTTTTTTTTTTTTTTTTTTTTGTAAGGCGTCTGTCTTACCACTAATTACGCTGTTTTCTACTGCCCCTATTTCACATCGAGCGAGTCTCGCTTTTTAATAAAGAAAATGAATTTTCTGTAATACTGCGCCATCACTGTAAAAATTTTGTGACTAAAACCGTCTCAACGACTATAAAAACTTTCTTTATTAAGCCGTTTCAGCAACTGACATCTTCAGAAACTTGCATTTAAGATTAGAGAAACGTACCGACAGGTGTTTGCTATGCGACAAGGTACGAAAGATGAAAATTAAAGAGTTAAAAATATATCTAAGATTACACTCATCAAAAAGATTTGAACATACAGAACGACGTTCAGTGTCAGTATTAAAACCTATGCCTAATTGGGGAGCCAGCGAACAGATGTCTCGAAAGTGTGTACGAAGATGTAAGTTCCAGCCGCCAGGTTGCGCTAGTGTGAGAATGTTGCCTTCAAATTTTATTTACGTTTACATCTTTCTTCGTATTTATAAAAGAGGAGATAGTCCTTAAAAATATAAAGATCTGAAGCCAAAAGAAAAAAAAACGCGATTTAAATTTTGCATTGACAAGATGTTGTGATTATAAAAATAGAAATTGTTGTAATTACGCGTATGAGATAAACGTCTCCGTCCTGCTCCACTAAAACACACCCAAACAGTACATTACAATATATTTACCTGTAAAAAGGAGTATAAAGAATAAACAGGCTATTAAATTAAAATGTCTTGGAAGGCAGGTCCTTGCCGAAGCAGCAGCAAATAGCTCCCCGAGGCAGACTGTTTTTTGCACACCTGCGAAAGCTCCGCTGGCATAGCAGACGTGAGGCGAGGTGTGACCCAATCACCAACAGGAGGGCAAGCCACAATCAGCAAACGTCACACCAACAACTCTTGAAAAATTAAAAAAAAAAAAGCAGTTGGGACTAAATTCACTATGTTCATTCACAACTGTACGTGAAGTTTTATTTTTCTGGAGAAAAATTTCTAGGTCTTCCAGAATGTTTAAGGCATGTCTCTTAGTGGCTCTATGCAATATTCCATACTTTCACTTCTCTGGCCTAAATTATGCTTTTGTGTTTTTAAGTGTGTCACAGTGCCCTACCATCCCCGTCGTAGGAGTTTTCCGTAAACCTTGTTTCGAAATGCATTCCAATTTGTACTATGTAAGACGTTTCACAATCGTTGCAGCTTATTTTATACACTTCTCAATGATTCTTTTTGTGGAATCCGTTTCCATTTCTTTGGCGTAAATTTTTCCAGTCTCCCCCTGGTTTCAAGCCTATAATGGCATTAGTTTTCACGAATCTGTGAGCAATGCTTTCTGAATGCAATCCACTGGATGTTAAGGCTGCATAACTTTTATTGTTTTGATGCTTCCCTGTTTGAGTAAATTTTCTGTATTTAATTTTCTCGTCCATTGTGATTATGTGACTATTAGTGTATCCCATTGCACGACCAACACTGAGGTGACAAGTGTCATGGGATACATCCTAACATCGTGTCAGACCTCCTTTTTCCCAGAGTAGTCCAGAAACTTGACGTGGCATGGACTCAACAAATCACTGGAATACGCTGCAGCAATAGTGATCCACGCTGCCTCTATAGCCGTCCATACTTGTGAAACTGTTGCCGATGCAAGACTTGATCGTGCGAACTAACCTCTTGATTATGTCCCATAAATGTTCGATGGCATTCACGTCGGGCGATCTGGGTCCCCAAATCATTCGGTCGAATTGTCCAAAATGTTCTGACACGGGGCATTATATTCCATAAAGAAAACATAGTGTTTGGGACAAGAAGTCCGTGCTTGGCTACAAATGGTCTCCAAGTAGCCGGACATAACCATTTCCAGTCGATGATGAGGTCAGTTGGATTGGAGAACCGAGTCCATTCCAAGTAAACACAGCCCACACCATTATGGAGCCACTAGCTTGCACAGTGCCTTGTTGACAACTTGCATCCATGGCTTCGTGCGGTCTGCGCCACGCTCAGACCCTATCGTCAGCACTTAACAACTGAAATCGGGACTGTTCTGACCAGATCGCTGTTTACAAGTCGTGTAGGGTCCAACCTGTATGGTCACGAATCCAGGAGAGGCGCTGTAGACGATGTGCTCCTGTTGCCAAAGGCATTCCCGTCAGTCGTATACCCCCATAGCCGATTAACGCCAAATTACCCGCCACTGTCCTAACGAATACGTTCATCGTACGTCCCACATTCATTTATGCGGTTATTTCGAGCAGTGTTGCTTGTCTGTTAGCACTGACAACTCTACGTAAACGCCGCTCCCATCGGTCGTTAAGTGAAGGCCGTCGGCCACTGCGTTGACATTGGTGAGAGGTAATGCCGCAGGTGTGGTGTTCTCGGCATACTATTGACCCTGAGATCGCGGAGTATCGAATTCCCTAACAAACTCTGAAATGGAATGTCCCATGCACACAGCTCCAACTATCATTCCCCGTTCAAAGTCTGCTAATTCCCGTCGTGCGGCCATTAATCAAGTCCGAAACCAGTTCACACGAATCACCTGAGAACAAATGACAGCTCTGCAATGCACTGCCCTTTTACACCTTGTGCACGCAACACTACCGCCATCTGTATACGCGCATATCGTTATGCCGTGACTTCAAAAAAATGGTTCAAATGGCTCTGAGCACTATGGGACTTAACATCTGTGGTCATCAGTCCCCTAGAACTTAGAACTACTTAAACCTAACTAACCTAAGGACATCACACACATCCATGCCCGAGGCAGGATTCGAACCTGCGACCGTAGCAGTCGCGCGGTTCCGGACTGAGCGCCTAGAACCGCGAGGCTATGCCATGACTACTGCCACTTCAGTGTATTAGTAAAATATTCTTCGAACCAGTTTCAACATCTGATCGTATCTTGCTAAGTTGTCACCGTTGTTGTCCCGTGTCAAACGCCCTTCACATATCTACGAAGAGACTGTTTACCTGCGTCTGTTGTTCGTAATATGCCCTGTACGAATTAAACAAGCTGTGCAAATGACAATTCTTTCGCCATTGAATGTGTATATTAATTACAGACTGACTTGACATTAGCTACAAAAACGAAATTCAATGATGTATTCGGAAGGAATAAACTAACAATCTAATGATGAAAGCTTTATACATTGGCGGAAAAAAAACACAACCAAATAAATCATTAATGTAGAGTAATGAAATTTCGGGAATACGTTTGTCGAGGTACTATATTCAAGTGATCAACACTGAAAGATTACAGGTTAACGTAAACATGACGTAAGCCACTGCAAATGTGAAATGCTGGTACGTTAATAACCGGTGAAACAGCTAGAATGCTGAATGTAAGCGTGCAAACGTGCATGCATTGTCTTGTACAGGTGGCGGATGCCAGTTTGTGGTATAGAGTTCCATGCCTGTTGCACTCGATCGATCAATACAGGGAGGGTTAATGATACTTTTGGGTGACTCTGGAGTTGTCGTCCGATGATATACAATATGTGCTCCATTGGAGACAGACCTGGTCATCCAGCAGGCCAAGGAAACATGCTGACATTCGGTGTGGCATGTTGGTTACAACGGCGATATGTTGGCGAGCGTTATCTTGTTCGAAACTCCCCGTGGAGTGTTGTTCATGAATGGCAACGCAAGAGGTAGATTCACCATAAATCATCACAGACTTGCAGTCGGGGTGCATGGGATAACCATAAGAGTGCCCCTGCTGTCATATGAAATTGCACCACAGACAATAGCTCTAGGTGTATGTACAGCGTGTCTCGCACGTAGATGCGTTGGTTGCAGACACTCAACTGCCCTCCTTCTAACCAACACACCGCCATCACTGGAACCGAGGCAGAACAAGCTTTCATCAGAAATCCCAAAAGACCTCCGCCCTGCCCTCCAACGTGCTCTTGCTTGACACATCTGAAGTCAGAAATGGCGGTCGTTCAGGATAAGTGAAATGCACGCAAAACGGCGTCTGGCTCGAAGGGTCTTCAAAGTAACTGATTTGTAACAGTTTGTTGAATCAATGTGATGCCAGCTGCTGCTCAGAATGCTGCTGCAGTTGCAGCATGATGTGCCTGAGCAGTACGCCGAACACCATGGTCTTCCCTGTCGGTAATGCCACTTGGCCGTCCAGAAACCGGTCTTTTTTCGACCGTACGTTCTCATGATCGCCGTCGCCAGCAATCATGTACAGTGACTACATTTCTCCTAAGTCTTTCGTACAAGGAACATCCAGCTTTTCGTAGCCCATTACACGACCTCGTTCAAACTCAGTGTCGCCTTTAGGGCGTTAGTGGCTAACATCAACTCAGTAGGTCCAATCTGAAAAAATCGCCAAGGCATGACTAACGCTCACGACCGATACAGCGCGTATTTGAAGCAAACCTTATTTGCACCTTGGCAACGGCCTTGCCGCAGTGAATACACCTGTTCCCGTCAGATCACTGAAGTTAAGCACTGTCGGGCGTGGCCGGCACTTGGATGGTTGACCATCCTGGCCACCATGGGCTGTTGCCGTTTCTCGGGGTGCACTCAGCCTCTTGATGCCAATTGAGGAGCTACTCGACCGAATGGTAGCGTTCCGGTCAAAGAAAACCATCACAACGACCGGGAGAGCGGTGTGCTGACCACACGCCCCTCCTATCCGCATCCTCAGGCGAGGATTACACGGCGGTTGGATGGTCCCGATGGGACACTTGTGGCCTGAAGACGGAGTGCTCCTTTATTTGCACCTTTATAGTGGCGCCTCTCCTATACAACTGGCGCGGAATTTGAATAGACATCTTCTTTCACATATGGAAGTATGCCTTCCAATTTTCGTTTACGTCGCTTAACTCCTCCTTGATGTTGTGATTTCTTTCCGTCAGTACACTTTAGAGAATTCTACACGATTGTGACTCCTAATAATAAGAAAATAAGCCAGTGCCTCACAGTAGTTGTTTCCTTGCTTCTGTACACGCTTTTTGAGAGAATCTCATTTTCTACAAGGAATGTTCAAAATGGTACAAATGGCTTTGAGCACTATGGAACCTCAGGTCATCAGTCCCCTAGACCTTAGAACTACTTAAACCTAACTAACCTAAGGACATCACACACATCCATGCCCGAGGCAGGATTCGAACCTGGGACCGTAGCCGTCGGGCGGTTCCAGACTGAAGCGCCTAGAACCGCTCGGGCACCAGCGGCCGGCCTACCAGGAATGTCATAAAGTTTGTAGAAGTCAAAATGTTCAAATGGGTGTGAATTCCTAAGAGACCAAACTACTGAGGTCATTGGTCCCTAGACTTACACACTACTTAAACTACCTTAAACTAACTTATGCTAAGAACAACACAGACACCGATGTCCGAGAGAGGACTCGAACCTCCGGTGGGAGGAGCCGGGCAGTCAGTGACAGGGCGCCTCAGACAGCTCGGCCACTCCGCGGGGCTTGCGGAAATCAATAAAGTCAGTAGTCAGCTGATCCTTTGAAAAGGACACGACCAACTTCCGTCCTCAGTCTACCAGAAACCGAGCTTGTGCCCCGTCTCTAACGTCATTTTTCTCGACAGAATGTCGTAGGTTAATTTCTATTTCTTCCTTTCATGCGTATTAAATGAAATTATTCTGAAATCAGTTACGAGAAGACAGAAAAATCAATCACACGCCCCGAAAATCTGTGAGTCTGTTACTGCGAGACTTCATCGGTATTATTATTTTCCTCCTTGCACTTGTGTGTAAAAGTTAAGGATGAAAGGACTCGAATAATTTCAGTACCAAGCAACATTCGATGAAAGTCTGATCAGCCAGAACATTATGACCACCGACTATCGATATGAATCCGTCCAGGCGACAGCAGCTCCGCGTTGCGAGGAATGACTGACGACATAGGCATGAGGCATATCGTAACAGTGAGCGTGCTTTCTGTGTGTAAAATGGGGAAGGGGATGTATCTGAGTTTGACCAAGGGCAGATTGTGATGGCACGAAGGTTCAGCGCGATCGGAAAATGCACGACTCGGTTGTGCTATGGCGTCTTCAGCACGTGGCGAAACCAGAGCGATTCCGCGACCAGTCGTGATAGGGTTGGAAGGCCACCCCTCATTACATATGAAGGGCTTATTTCAATAGTGGTACAAGTCCATTTTTGTTCATTCTGAGATACAGAGTCCTCAAGTTAAAAGAGCGCTGAAAAATCTGCAGTTGAGATATACAGGGTGGTCCATTGATAGTCCGGACCAAATATCTCACGAAATAAGCATCAAACGAAGAAACTACAAAGAACGAAACTCGTCTAGCTTGAAGGGGGAAACAAGATGGCGCTATGGTTGGCCCGCTAGATGGCGCTGCAATAGGTCAAATCAACTGGTTTTTTTTTAAAATAAGAACCCCCATTTTTATTACATATTCGTGTAGTAGGTAAAGAAATATGAATGTTTTAGTTGGACCACTTTTGTCGCTTTGTGATAGACGGCGCTGTAATAGTCACAAACGTATAAGTACTCGGTATCAGGTAACATTCCGCCAGTGCGGACGGTATTTGCTTCGTGATACATTACCAGTGTTAAAATGGACCGTTTACCAATTTCGAAAAAGGTCGATATCGTGTTGATGTATGGCTATTGTGAACAAAATGACCAACGGGCGTGTGCTATGTATGCCGCTCGGTATCCTGGACGACATCATCCAAGTGTCCGGACCGTTCGCCGGATAGTTACGTTATTTAAGGAGACAGGAAGTGTTCAGCCACGTGTGAAAGGTCAACCACGACCTGCAACAAATGATGATGCCCAAGTAGGTGTTTTAGCTGCTGTCGCGGCTAATCCGCACATCAGTAGCAGACAAATTGCGCGAGAATCGGGAATCTCAAAACCGTCGGTGTTGAGAATGCTACATCAACATCGATTGCACCCGTACCATATTTCTATGCACCAGGAACTGCATGGCGACGACTTTGAACGTCGCGTACAGTACTGCCACCGGGCACAATAGAAATTAAAGGACGATGACAGATTTTTTGCACGCTTTCTATTTAGCGACGAAGCGTCATTCACGAACAGCGGTAACGGAAAGCGCCATAATATTCACTATTGGGCAACGGAAAATCCACGATGGCTGCGATAAGTGGAACATCAGCGACCTTGGCGGGTTAATGTATGGTGCGGCATTATGGGAGGAAGGATAATAGGTCCCGATTTTATCGATTGCAATCTAAATGGTGCAATGTATGCTGATTTCCTACGTAATGTTCTACCGATGTTAGTGCAAGATGTTTCACTGCATGACAGAAGGGCGATGTACTTCCAACATGATGGATGTCCGGCACATAGCTCGCGTGCGGTTGAAGCGGTACTGCATAGCATATTTCATGACAGGTGGATTGGTCGTCGAAGCATCATACCATGGCCCGCAAGTTCACCGGATCTGACGTCCCCGGATTTCTTTCTTTGGGGAAAGTTGAAGGATATTTGCTATCGTGATCCACCGACAACGCCTGACATGCGTCAGCGCATTGTCAATGCACGTGCGAACATTACGGAAGGCGAACTACTCGCTATTGAGAGGAATGTCGCCACACATATTGCCAAATGCATTGAGGTTGGCAGACATAGTTTTGAGCATTTATTGCATTAATGCGGTATTTACAGGTAATCACGCTGTAACAGCATGCGTTCTCAGAAATGATAAGTTCACAAAGGTACATGTATCACATTGGAAGAAACGAAATAAAATGTACAAACGTACCTACCTTCTGTATTTTAATTTAAAAACCTACCTGTTACCAACTGTTCGTCTAAAATTGTGAGCCATATGTTTGTGACTATTACAGCGCCATCTACCACAAAGAGAAGAAACGCAGTTGATATTCGTTTGACCTATGGCAGCGCCATCTAGCGGGCCAACCATAGCGCCATCTGGTTTCCCCCTTCAAGCTAGACAGGTTTCGTACTTTGTAGTTTTTTCATTTGACCCTAATTTCGTGAGATATTTGGCCCGGTCACGATCAATGACCCACCCTGTATAGTATATATACTTGAATATTTCTGGAATCTCAAATGCAGATTTTTCAGCGCTCTTTTAACTTTAGGACACTCTATCTCAGAATGAACAAAAATGAACTTGTACCACTACTGAAATAAGCCCTTCGTATGTCGGACGTCGTAGGCTGGGCAGAATGGGAACACAGAACAGGCGACGAACTGTGGCAGAACTGACCTTAGTCTTTAATGCTGCATGCTGGGTAGAGTACAAGTGAGTCTGAACACACGGTGCACCAAACACTAATAATGATGTGCCTCCGCAGCCGACGATCCATGCTATATTAACACCACGACATCGGTAACTACCACTGAACTGGGCACGTGACCATAGGCATTGTACGTTGACGCAACAGCAGAGCGCTCTATGGTCTGATGACTCCCGATCCTTCCTCATCATGCCGACAGAAGGTTTGCGAATCCGTCATCTTCCAGAGACTTTTCGACATCTGTACTGCGGGACGGAAACAAGCTGTCGGCGACTCCATTATCTTCTGGGGAACATTCACATGGACATCCATGGGTCCAGTGGAGCTTGCGCAAGGTGTCATGACGGCCAAGGGGTACCGTACACTGGTTGCAGACCACGTATACTCCTTCATGACGACCATGCTTCCCGACTTCATTGGCATTTTTTCAGTAAAGTATTTCGCCATCTCACAAGGTTCGAGGAACGTAGTGGCGAGTTCCAATTGATGTGCTGACTCCCCTCCTCACCAGATCTGAACACGGTCGCAACACATCTGACATAGGATTGAACAAGGCGTCAGAGCTCATCGGCCCTCTCCCCGTAATTTACGCGAGTTAGATGACGTGTGTGTAGAAGTAGTGCCAACTTCCTCCAGCGACCTACAGGGGCTCATTGCTTCCATGACAACACATCGCCGCTATTATCTGTGCCAAAGGGTGACACACCGGCTATTAGGTAGGTGGTCATAATATTCTCGCTGATCAGTTTAGAAAAAGCTGCTGCAGTGTTGTTTGAAAGGTTGTTGTTGTTGTGGTCTTCAGTCCAGAGACTAGTTTGATGCAGCTTTCCATGCTACTCTATCCTGTGCAAGCTTCTTCATCTCCCAGTACCTACTGCAACCTACATCCCTCTGGACCTGTTTAGTGTATTCATCTCTTGGTCTTCCTCTACGATTTTTAACCTCCACGCTGCCCTCCAATACTAAATTAGTGATCCCTTGATGACTCAGAATAAGCCCTACCAACCGATTCTTTCTTCTAGTCAAGTTGTGCCACAAATTTCTCTTCTCTCCAATTCAATACCTCCTCATTAGTTATGTGATCTACCCATCTAATCTTCAGCATTCTTCTGTAGCACCACATTTCGAAAGCTTCTATTCTCTTCTTGTCTAAACTATTTATCGTCCACGTTTCACTTCCATACATGGTCACACTCAATACAAATACTTTCAGAAACGACTTCCTGACACTTAAATCTATACTCAATGTTAACAAATTTCTCTTCTTCAGAAACGCTTTCCTTGCCATTGCCAGTCTACATTTTATATCCTCTCTACTTCGACCATCATCAGTTATTTTGCTCCCCAAATAGCAAAACTCTTTTACTACTTTAAGTGTCTCATTTCCTAATCTAATTCCCGCAGCATCACCCGATTTAATTCGACTACATTCCATTATCTTCGTCTTGCTTTTGTTAATGTTCACATTATATCCTCCTTTCACGACACTGTCCATTACGTTCAGCTGCTCTTCGAAGTCCTTTGCTGTCTCTGACAGAATTACAATATCATCGGCGAACCGCATGTTAATTCCTACTCCGAATTTTTCTTTTGTTTCCTTTATTGCTGCTCAATATACAGATTGAATAACATCGGGGATAGGCTACAACCCTGTCTCACTCACTTCCCAACCACTGCTTCCCTTTCATACCCCTCGACTCTTATAACTGCCATCTGGTTTCTGTACAAATTGTAAATAGCCTTTCGCTCCCTGTATTTTACCCCTGCCACCTTCAGAATTTGAAAGAGAGTATTACAGTCAACATTGTCAAAAGCTTTCTCTAAGTCTACAAATGCTAGAAACGTAGGTTTGCCTTTCCTTAAAGGTTTAGAAGGTAAGAAATACGAAATGAGATAATAATTGCGCTGAATTAAAATTGTAGAGCTCCCGCAGGTGGAATGTACTTTTTTCTTTATTATACGTTCTTCACTCGATCAGCGGGATGATCTTGAGAAATTACGTGGGCGACAGCTACTCGTTGCAAGCACATAGTCCGATAATTGTAATGAGTGGATCTCACCCCCGTAATTTATGAAGATGCCCTGTTGGTCGAACGAAACATGTAAAGTATAGAAAAGCATGCTTCTACGATTTGAGTTTGCAAACTAACCTCGCTACTCCCCCGCAGGCACATGTCTGCTTTCGCTAAATTACACTGAAGTAACCGCGATTTATGATGGTCACCCGGACGTTACAAAAGGTGGGACACGGTTCTTAATGGAGCATCTGATCGCCACGGACGGCAATGCATGCTCGTCAGCGAGGTTGCATGGTGGCCAGAAGGTTGATAAGACGTTCCCTGGTGAGGTGCCTTTCCTCCACCAGCGTGTTGACAACTGCTGGTTGGGCGTTGGTCTCTGGGGACGTACTGCAACACGTTTGCCACACGTGATGGATGGGTTTTAAGTCAGAGAAACACACAGGCCGATCCATTCGCACAATATCCTCTAGCTCCAAAAACTCCTTCAACTGCGCTGTTCGACATGGTCGCGCATTTTTATCCATATAAATGAAGCTAGATCCGTGAAATGGCGTCAACGATAAGGAGTACAGCGTCACAATAATATTTACTGGTGAGTATACCTATTCAGATGAGTATATCTATTCTGACGTCTGGAAGACAGTAGAGGTATGCAACACTATGCCTCCACACTCTTGACACATGGGCCACCAAGGCGTTAGTGTTCGATATCGTCCCACGGTGCATTAGGTGTTCCCACCACTCACCATATGAGGGTACGTCCAGAATCATTACTCAAGAATGAATAAGCCGTCAACCGAGAGGATCACGTGACCCCATTCCTCCCTGGTCCAGTTCCTATGCTTCTGCTACCATCGCAAACGATCCCGCCGATGTGCGGGTGTCAACGGAACACAACGTACTGGTCGTCAGGCAGAGAAAGCACTCCCACGCAGTCGCCGCGCCATATTGGAGGGTGTGATTGCTTTGCCTTGCAGTCCTCTTAAACGTGGTCCAACTGCTCCCGTTATTTGACATGGGCACGTTCTTGCCTGTTACACAATGTAGCGGTTATCCGCTGCCGCAGTTGACAGTGGACACAACTCCTCTCCACTGAGAAGCAATGCTTGTAGTTCGGAACGCTTCCCATACTCGTGAAACACTGCTGTGGGAAATACCAAACTTCTGCGCTGCCTTCATCACATTTCGTTCTTCTTCTAGAGCCGGCCGGAGTGGCCGAGCGGTTCTAGGCGCTACAGTCTGGAGCCGCGCGACCGCTGCGGTCGCAGGTTCGAATCCTGCTTCGGGCATGGATGTGTGTGATGTCCTTAGGTTAGTTAGGTTTAAATAGTTCTAAGTTCTAGGGGACTGATGACCTCAGAAGTTAAGTCGCATAGTGCTCAGAGCCATCTCAACCATTTTCTTCTTCCAGTGTCCCGACGATTTTTCCCCCTCTGAAATCTCTAACTGTCGTCTTCGTGCCACGTGTAATTAAGAATGCCACCACAGTGCACAGAAATTATTTGCTGATTGACACACATTGTCTTTTTCCGTTCTTTCAGCTCCCTCGTCTTGCGGGACCAGCCCCAATTGGCGCTAAAGTCACAATGACCACACGCCGTATGACTTACAACTTCCTGTGCATGACTTGGAGATTTCTGGCAACATATTTCCACACTTACATTCCTTTCCATCTAGTACTTAATATGTTGTTGTTGTTGTTGTGGTGGTCTTCAGTCCTGAGACTGGTTTGATGCAGCTCTCCATGCTACTCTATCCTGTGCAAGCTTCTTCATCTCCCAGTACCTACTGCAACCTACATCCTTCTGAATCTGCTTAGTGTATTGATCTCTTGGTCTCCCTCTACGATTTTTACCCTTCACGCTGCCCTCCAATGCTAAATTTGTGATCCCTTGATGCCTCAAAACATGTCCTACCAACCGATCCCTTCTTCTAGTCAAGTTGTGCCACAAACTTCTATTCTCCCCAATCCTATTCAATACCTCCTCATTAGTCACGTGATCTACCCACCTTATCTTCAGCATTCTTCTGTAGTACCACATTTCAAAAGCTTCTATTCTCTTCTTGTCCAAACTGGTTATCGTCCATGTTTCACTTCCATACATGGCTACACTCCATACAAATACTTTCAGAAACGACTTCCTGACACTTAAATCTATACTCGATGTTAACAAATTTCTCTTCTTCAGAAACGATTTCCTTGCCATTGCCAGTCTACATTTTATATCCACTCTACTTCGACCATCATCAGTTATTTTACTCCCTAAATAGCAAAACTCCTTTACTACTTTAAGTGTCTCATTTCCTAATCTAATCCCCTCAGCATCACCCGATTTAATTTGACTACATTCCATTATCCTCGTTTTGCTTTTGTTGATGTTCATCTTATATCCTCCTTTCAAGACACTGTCCATTCCGTTCAACTGCTCTACCAAGTCCTTTGCTGTCTCTGACAGAATTACAATGTCATCGGCGAACCTCAAAGTTTTTACTTCTTCTCCATGAATTTTAATACCTACTCCGAATTTTTCTTTTGTTTCCTTTACTGCTTGCTCAATATACAGATTGAATAACATCAGGGAGAGGCTACAACCCTGTTTCACTCCTTTCCCAACCACTGCTTCCCTTTCATGCCCTTCGACTCTTATAACTGCCATCTGGTTGCTCTACAAATTGTAAATAGCATTTCGCTCCCTGTATTTTACCCCTGCCACCTTCAGAATTTGAAAGAGAGTATTCCAGTTAACGTTGTCAAAAGATTTCTCTAAGTCTACAAATGCTAGAAACGTAGTTTGCCTTTTCTTAATCTTTCTTCTAAGATAAGTCGTAAGGTTAGCATTGCCTCAAGTGTTCCAACATTTCTAATATATTATGTTACTTTATCTAGACCGTCCTTAAGCTTCCAGAAGCGCTATATTTCTCAATGTCCGAAGATGGGTGGAACCCAAGTTGAGAACTATCAAGCAACATTGTACCAGACTGTGTTGATCACTGACATGAACATTTAACGTCTTTTACACTTTTTTCTCAGTTAGCTAGTGCTCTAAAATCACATTACTGCTGCGTGGCAATGCATAAGAAGCCCGTAATACCACTGGACCAGCGACTGAACGGGCGCCACAGTGTAACAATCTGTTTTACCCGCTTCAAGCACTATTTACATAACGCCTCAAGGTGATCTCCTGGCACCTACTGATGCATAGTAATGTAGAAAACAAACGAGGTGCGGTGGCGAAACAGCGGCAGCTCGCAACGCCTGCTCGCTCGACTGGTCGAAGCTGTTTCACGGCAATTGCTTTGGTTCGCAGCCAGTAATCTCATGCACGTGTACAAGGTGCACCTATATCTTAGGGATCAAGGTTCTGCGTGATGTAAGCTGCGCCGGAAACCTTACCGGTGACTTTACTGTTATTTCCCGTCCGATACGATCATCGTGAGACGACGGGTATACCTGCCAGTGGAATATACTGGAAAGTTGCAGCGCTTGTCGATTCAGCAGAATGGCTGCGGAATACAATTACCAACAACTCCAATCGGAACCATCATATAGAAAATGCGAGGAGGCGGAACAAAGACTGCGTTCTACTGGCGCAACAGAAAATGCGACATATTAACTAAAGGGACTGCCTACACTAAGCTCGTCCGTCCTCTTCTGTACGGTGTGGGATCCTTACCAGTACCGAGCGAGGTGGCGCAGTGGTTAGCACACTGGACTCGCATTCGGGAGGACGACGGTTCAATCCCGTTTCCGGCCATCCTGATTTAGGTTTTCCGTGATTTCCCTAAATCGCTTCAGGCAAATGCCGGGATGGTTCCTTTGAAAGGACACGGCCGATTTCCTTCCCCATCCTTCACTCACCCGAGCTTGCGCTCCGTCTCGAATGACCTCGTTGTCGACGGGACGTTAAACACTAATATCCTCCTCCTCCTCCTCCCTTACCAGTAGCACACCGAGGAAGTATACACAAGGGCAGCTGGTTTTTAACTATCGGCGAGTTGGGGTGCAGTCACTGAAACAAAGGCGGTTTTCGTTGCGACTAGAACTTTCCAAGAAATTTCAGTTATCAGTATTGTCCTCGAAATGCGAAATTATTTTTACGAGTGCCGTCTACAAAGGGAGAAAAAACTAGTAATAAAGTAAGAGAAATCAGAGCTCGCGCACGAAGATTTAGGCGTTCATTTTTCATACGTTCTACACCACAGAGGAACGGCCGACAAATAGTTTGAAAATGATTCTATGAGCTCCCATGCCAAGTAGTGATACAAATAAAGAGGTAGATCCGAAATCCGCACCATCACAGTTATTTACTACATCAGTCACCTTATTCTCATTACCACAATTTTTTTCCTCTGTAAGATATTAATTTTCCTTAATGTCCATACGCAGTACAACGAAACTTACAAAAAAGAATTGTCTAAAAATCACACCTCCAACGCGATTTGATGTTCTTCTTCTTCTCCGAAAGAAAGACTGTGTATTGCCAGATTCATACATTCTACACACCAACGCGGACAGTCGTTTTGTTGCCACTTCCCCCACTGATTTCAGAAATTCTGATGGAATGTTATCTATCCCCTCTCCCTTATTTCTTTTAAATTCTGATTCTAATACCGGATCCCCTATCTCTTCTAAATCGACTCCTGTTTCTTTTTCTGTCACATCAGACAAGTCTTCCCACCCATAGAGGCTTTCAGTGTATTATTTCCACCTACCTGCTCTCTCCTCTGTATTTAACCGTGGAATTCCTGTTGCACTCTCAATATTACCACCCTTGCTTTTAATCTCATCGAAGGTTGTTCTGACTTTCCGTGTGCTGAGTCTGTTCTTCACACAATCATTTCTTTTTCGATTTCTTTACGTTTTTCATGCAGCCATTTCGTCTTAGCTTCCCTGCACTTCCTATTTATTTCATTCCTCAGCGGCTTGTATTTCTGTATTCTTGAGTTTCCCGGAACATTTTTCTACTTTCTTCTTTCGCCGGTCAACTGAAATATTTCTTTTGTTACCCATGATTTCTTCGCAGTTAACTCGGGAGCTCATAACATACTAATATATCTAGCATATCAATTTTTAAAAAATCGGTACGTATACAGTTCTTACGTTTGTGTGACTTTACATGTTACGTCATACAAATTCAGTCTTGTTACTAGCACATTTTTGAGAATTATACAAAAGGATAAAATAAAAAATAAAACGATATAAAAAGTACAGATGTATAAAGGGTGGTCCATTGATCGTGACCGGGTCAAATACCTCATGAAATAAGCGTCAAATGAGAAAACTACAAAGAACGAAACTTGTGTAGCTTGAAGGGGGAAGCCAGATGGCGCTACGGTTGGCCCGCTAGATGGCGCTGCCATAGGTCAAACGGATATCAACCGCGTTGTTTTTTTTTAAATGGGAACCCCCATTTTTTTATTAAATATTCGTGTAGTACGAAAAGAAATATGAATGTTTTAGTTGGACCACTTTTTTCGCTTTGTGATAGATGGCGCAGGAATAGTCACAAACATATGGCTCACAATTTTAGACGAACAGTTGGTAACAGGTAGGTTTTTTAAATTAAAATCCAGAACGTAGGTACGTTTGAACATTTTATTCCGGTTGTTCGAATGTGATACATGTACCTTTGTGAACTTATCATTTCTGAGAACGCATACTGTTACAGCGAGATTACCTGTAAATACCACATTAATGCAATAAATGCTCAAAATGATCTTCGTCAACTCAATGCATTTGGCAATACGTGTAACGACATTCCTCTCAACAGCGAGTAGTTCGCCTTCCGTAATGTTCGCACACGCATTGACAATACGCTGACGCATGTTGTCAGGCGTTGTCCGTGGATCACGATAGCAAATATCCTTCAACTTTCTCCAAAAAAAGAAATCCGGGGACGCCAGACCCGGTGAACGTGCGGGCCAATCCACCTGTCATGAAATATGCTACTCAATATCACTTCAACCGCACGCGAGCTATGTGCCGGACATCCATCATGTTGGAAGTACATCAACATTCCGTCATGCAGTGAAACATTTTGTAGTAACGTCGGTAGAACACTACGTAGGAAATCAGCATACATTGCACCATTTAGATTGCCATCGATAAAATGAGGGCCAATTATCCTTCCTCCCATAATGCCGCACCATACATTGACCCGCCAATGTCGCTGATGTTCCACTTGTCGTAGTCAACGTGGATTTCCCGTTGCCCAATAGTGCATAGTATGCCGGTTTACGTTCTCTCTGTTGGTGAATGACGCTTCGTCGCTAAATAGAAAGCGTGAAGAAAATCTGTCATCGTCCTGCAATTTCTCTTGTGCCCAGTGGCAGAACTGTACACGACGTTCAAAGTCGTTTCCATGCAATTCCTGGTGCATAGAAATACGGTACAGGTGCAGTCGATGTTGATGTAGCATTCTCAACACCGTCGTTTTTGAGATTCCCGATTCTCGCGCAATTTGTCTGCTATTGATGTGCGGATTAGCCGCGACAGCAGCTAAAACACCTACTTGGGCATCATCATTTGTTGCAGGTCGTGGTTGACGTTACACGTGTGGCTGAACACTTCCTGCTTCCTTAAATAACGTAACAATCCGGAGAACGGTCCGGACACTTGGATGATGTCGTCCAGGATACCGAGCAGCATACATAGCACACGCCCGTTGGGCATTTTGATCACAATAGCCATACATCAACACGATATCGACCTTTTCCGAAAATTGTAAACGGTCCATTTTAACACAGGTAATGTATCACGAAGCAAATACCGTCCGTGCCGGCCGAAGTGGCCGTGCGGTTAAAGGCGCTGCAGTCTGGAACCGCAAGACCGCTACGGTCGCAGGTTCGAATCCTGCCTCGGGCATGGATGTTTGTGATGTCTTTAGGTTAGTTAGGTTTAACTAGTTCTAAGTTCTAGGGGACTAATGACCTCAGCAGTTGAGTCCCATAGTGCTCAGAGCCATTTTTGAACCGTCCGCATTGGCAGAATGTTACGTGATACCACGTAGTTATACGTTTTTGACTATTACAGCGCCATCTATCACAAAACTAAAAAAGTGGTCCAACTAAAACATTCATCTTTCTTTACGTGCTACACGAATATGTAATAAAAAATGGGGGTCCCTATTTTAAAAAAAACGCAGTTGATATCCGTTTGACGTATGGCAGCGCCATCTAGCGGGCCAACCATAGCGCCATCTGGTTTCCCCCTTCAAGCTAGACGAGTTCCGTTCTTTGTAGTTTTTTGGTTTGATGCTTATTTCGTGAGATATTTGGCCCGGTCACTATCAATGGACCACCCAGTATATACAATTTTGTTTAAACTCGTTGCTAACTTAGATAATAGTAATAAATAAGATACATAATAGATTGTGGATGTATTTTAAATTAAAATTAATGGAAGAAATAGGAGATGGCAGCTTGACGATGATATGATGCAACATTTCTTCCCTTCATACCGTCTATGTGTACGGTTACATCAGTTACATATGTTGTCTCGACTGTGGTAATGCTTAATTAGTAACGCATTGATTAATTATGTTACAATGTGTTTTCGAACTTAAGGTAACAGTGGAGACTGGGAGACGATTTAATATGTCACAGTCAGCCGCATCAGGCGCGAAGACTCAGTAAAACTTGGAGCGAGTCACATCTGATGCAGAGAAAGAAGAAGAAATGTCACATCTTCAGATACAGTAACATGCTATAAAGTGGTATAACAACAAACTACGTAGGAGGTTACATCTTCAGAGTGATTCGATTTAGTATTGGAGAACCTTAGCTTGATTTTACTACGTCTGTGTGTGTGTGTATCTCGTCTTCACTTCCTGTGTGTGTGATTAGCTTCCGAGTCAGTGTCTGTGTTCGTAACTGTGTCGCTTACTAAGTACTGCTGATCAGTATTCTAGCGTATGGCCTCTCCTGTTTGTGTGCCGCATGTACTACTCTCGATGCTTCGTCGGCGGTGTTATTTACAGAGTTCCAATCATTTTGTCTGCGTATCAACTGTCCTATGTCTTGAGTCTCTAAACTCGGTCTTATATGTCCCAGGGCATCGCAGATGAGCACTGCTTGCTGTGCCATTCTAACTACAGGCACAAGTGTGAGTCTGTTTTAGTTCAAACCTGTGGAGACGCACAGGATACGAGCCGTGGTCCGAGAGAAAGTGTACCATGCCGCGTGTTGGATGTATGTATTTCAAATTAATCCGCTCTCGAATAGTAGGGAAGAAAGAGTAGACCCGTATTCCCCTATCAGTTGTGTCCCATTCTGACTGCCATGTACCAATTCTTCACTTGTTTTAATTTCCGTTTGTCAGTTATGCCTTGTCCAGTTATTTCCCATATTTTGTCCATGTGGTGTCACCGCCAGACACCACACTTGCTAGGTGGTAGCTTTCAATCGGCCGCGGTCCATTTAGTACATGTCGGACCCGTGTGTCGCCACTGTGTGATCGCCGACCGAGCGCCACCACAAGGTAGGTCTCGAGATACGGAATAGCACTCGCCCCAGTTGTACGACGACTTTGCTAGCGACTACACTGACGAAGCCTTTCTCTCATTTGCCAAGAGACAGTTAGAATAGCCTTCAGCTAAGTCAATGGCTACGACCTAGCAAGGCGCCATTAATCATTTAAGATAGAGTCTCACTTGTATCATCAAGGAATGCTGTATTCACATGAAGGATTAAAAGTTAAGTATTAACGCAGCTACGTACTTTTCTTGCTACCATTCACTACGTATCCTGTTTCAGACCTCTATCTAGCCTACGTGAGATTACGCGTGCCTTTCGGCTACTTCAGTGTGGCGTAGCTGTATTGTTACGCCACAACAGTTGGCGACGAGTCAACGGAAATGGTCTTGTTCTTTCTCATTGCTTACATTTACTTGTGTCATGGCTTCGCCAGATGTACTGTCCGAATTTTATCGCTTGCAGAATCAGCAGACGCAGGCGTTATTGGATGCCCTTGGACAGCTCGTCCAGAGTCAACGTGCACTGCACACCGATGCGGCAGCCGCCGCTTCACCGCTACCGCAGCCACAACATGCAGTTGCACCGCCGTTTCGCAAGTTTGACCCAACCCAAGAGACATGGACCGAGTGGTCACGCCAATTTGGATTTCATCTCGCCGCCTACAGAATTCAAGGTAATGAGCGGCAGCCTCACTTATTATCCTGTGTCGGTGTGTCCACCTACCGTGTGATAGTGAAATTGTTTCCCCGACGTGACGTAGCAACTCTGTCCTACGAAGACATTTTGTCGGCATTGGACGCCTATTTCAAGGAAACAGTTAATGTGGTTGCCAAAAGGTATACGTTCTTTCGTACAAAACGTATGGCCGGTCAAACTTACAGGGAGTGGGTTGCAACATTGCAAGGCCTTACAAGCGATTGTGCTTTTGAGTGTGAATGTGGACTCCCTTATTCAGATACAATGGTACGTAATGCAATAGCACAGAACGTTTCTGATGTTCGCATACGGGAACAGATTTTGAAACTCGTCAATCCCTCCCTTCAGCAAGTGATAGACATATTAGATAGACAGGACACACTTGACTTTGCACAGGACTCATTTGCAACTTCGCCAGCCGTGTGTAACATTAACCGGCCCGCCGGGAGCGCTGCAAGGCCCGGTAAACGGCCCTCACGCACGTCCAAGCAGCTGCCGCCACGCGCTTAACCAGGTGTGCCGTGTCAGCATACAAATGCAGTGAAATCATGCCCGCGGTGTGCAACTAGACATTCGCGTGACAATTGCCCGTCACGCCAAGCTATTTTTTCTTTCTGTAATAAGAAAGGACATGTTCAAAGTGTTTGCCAGAAAAAGCTCAGATCAGACACTCTTAATCATTCCAGCCCCTTTGCTTCGCGCCGTAATCGAACCAAGAATACTCAGGCTCGTGAACCTTCGCCCATGGACATTCATGTAGTTAATTCCACTTCGTCCAGTGCCACTGTCTCTAATAGTGACTGTGTTCGTCCCACACAAAGTGCGCGTCGACGTCGCCGGAAATCACGTCAATTAGCAAGTGATGCTGTACCTGTATCAGTTCAAATTGCACGAGACAGTCGCTCTTGTCGTCACCAGGACAATAAACTTTTTGTAGATTTGGACTTTAATGGCAAGGTGATACCATTCCAGCTCGATACCGGAGCTGCAGTTTCATTGCTCAATCACGACACGTACAAACAACTGGGCAAACCTCCGTTGAGGGCCACAACTGTTAAGCTCACTACATATTCAGGACAGCAGATCCCTGTGTTAGGACAGTGCACTCTTCTTGCAACATACAAGGGACAAACAAAACTTGTGTCATTTTACGTTCTTCCTTCTTCTACTGCAGTGAACTTGTTTGGTTTAGATTTATTTCAATTGTTTAACATGTCTATTGTAAATCAGGTCCTATCAGTGAATCAGACTGTGCCTACAGACAGTGTTTCTAGTCTATGTGAAGGATTTGCAGACATTTTTGCACCGGGCCTTGGTTGCGCTAAGAATTATGAAGCACATTTGGAACTGAAAGTAAACGCGCAACCGATATTTTTCCGAGTGCGCAATGTTCCCCACGCATTGCGTGATGAGGTCACAAGAACATTACACGATTTAGAATCACAAGGTGTAATTGAACGTGTGCAAGCTTCTCTCTGGGCCTCACCCTTAGTAATTTTGCCAAAACCTTCCGGAAAACTGAGAGTTTGTGTGGACTTCAAGGCAACAGTGAATCCACAACTCGTGATTGCAACTTTTCCCTTACCCCGCCCGGAAGATCTTTTTGATAAACTGTGCCCGGGTAAATACTTTTCCAAGTTGGACCTAGCAGATGCGTACTTGCAAATCCCAGTGGACACCAAATCCCAGAGCGTCTTGGTGGTTAACATGCATCTTGGTTTGTACTGCTTCAAAAGACTGCCATTCGGGTGTGCATCCACCCCTGCATTGTTTCAGCAATATTTACAAACTGTTTGTGCGTCGATCCCTACTGCTGTGAACTATCTGGACGATATTGTGATCTCCGGAAAGACAGCCGACGAGCATTTAGCACACCTACGAACATTATTTCAGGTATTGCGACAAAATGGTCTTCGCTTGCGGAAGTACAAATGTGTGTTTTTTGCTCGTGACTTACCATACCTGGGGCATGTCATCAATGCCCAAGGCATACATCCGAGTCCAGAGCACCTCCGTGCCATACAGGATTTGCCTTCGCCACAGAATGTGAAGCAGCTACAGAGTGTGTTGGGTAAAATTAACTATTATCATCGCTTTCTGTGCAATGCCTCTTCCATTTCAACTCCGCTTCATAGCTTACTCCGTAAGGGTGTTCTGTTCGTCTGGACGACGGAATGCGAACGCACCTTTCGCCAGTTGAAATCGGCGTTGCTTTCTAATACTTGCCTTACGCCATTCGATCCCCAGAAACCCCTTTTGTTGATGGTAGATGCATCGGATTTCGGGATCGGTGCTGTGCTTGCGCACAAAGTTGGCTCGCATGATCGCCCTATTGCCTTTGCGTCCAAACTGCTCTCATCTGCGCAAAGAAATTATTCCCAGATACAGAAAGAAGCTTTGGCTCTCATATTTGGTGTTACTAAGTTCCATGATTTCTTGCATGGTCGTCACTTTACCATCATCACAGACCACAAACCTTTGACGTCGCTTTTTCATCCGAACAAGCCTGTGCCTCCGCGTACAGTGCAGCAATTCATTCGCTGGTCTATTTTCCTCTCGCAGTACTGCTACGATATCTTGTATCGGTCCACTGCTAAGCATGGAAACGCCAATGCGTTGTCCCGTTTGCCTGTTGCTGAGGATAGAGCATTCGATTCTTCCGAACTTGCTTGCATGCTCATTGATTCGGAAACCGATGAAGTGGTTGAATCGTTTCCAATTGATTTTCGTCGTGTAGCTACAGCCACAGCTGCTGACCCGGTCCATGCTACCGTTTTGCGTTTTGTTGCTACGCAATGGCCTTTGTCAAAGTCTCGGATCGAGGATCCGTTGGTTCGCCGATTTTTTGCTCACAAGGAGAGACTTTTTCTACGACGTGGTGTTTTGTTGTTGCGTTCTGATAATGATCAGTCCAGAGTCGTAGTCCCACGTTCGTTACAGTCCTCTGTCTTACGGCTTCTTCACCAAGGACATTGGGGTATAGTGCGAACGAAACAACTTGCTCGTCAGCACTGTAATTGGTTCGGAATCGATGCTGCGATTACGAATATGTGTTCTTCTTGCATGGCGTGTGCCGAACAACAATCCGCGCCGCCGCGGAAAGAGTCTTTGCATGGCCAAAAGCAACTTCCCCTTGGCAACGCTTGCACATCGATTTTGCTGGTCCATTCTGGAATGCTCGCTGGTTGGTTCTGGTAGATGCCTTCAGTAATTTTCCTTTTGTTGTCCGAATGTCTTCCAAGACGTCAACTGCCACCATCCAAGCGTTGTCTGCTATCTTTTGCATTGAAGGTCTTCCGCAGACTATTGTTTCCGACAATGGCCCACAATTCATGTCCGCAGAATTTCAGTCATTCTGCCGGGCCAATGGTATTCAACATCTGACATCCGCGCCGTTTTCGCCTCAGTCAAACGGTGCCGCTGAACGATTGGTCCGGACTTTCAAGTCACAGATGTTGAAGTTGAAAGAGTCGCATTCTCGGGAGGACGCGTTGTTGCTCTTTTTGTCATCGTATCGCTCTCAGCCCCGAGATGGTCGCTCGCCGGCTGAGTTGCTCCACGGTCGTCCTCATCGAACCTTGATGTCTTTGCTGCATCCGCCGCATCATGTTCCTGTGCAGCGGCAGACTCCTGCTTTTGCTCCAGGCGCTGTTGTATTCTATCGCAACTATCGAGGTTCACGACGTTGGCTCGCAGGGCGCATTCTTCGCTGCCTCGGCCGCGCGATGTATTTGGTTGTGGGAGCCTCTGGTGAGATGCGTCGGCATCTCAATCAGCTGCGCCTCTGTCGTCGCACGGGTTCTGCCGCTCCCCGCCTGCTTTCAGCGACGGTGCCGTCCGGTCAGCGCCCTGGGGACCCATCTACTGGCTCGCCTCATCCCCAGGTGTTACCGACGATGCCTTCCATTTTGCCCCATGGCGACGCGCCGCCGCAGCCGCCGCCACCGCCGCCGCCTGTTCTCCCGCCGGCGCCGCCCGCATTCGACGCTTCACTGCAGCCGCCAAGCGCCTCCCTGGGTCACGCGCCGCCGATCGCTTCCCATGACCAGCTGTCCTCTGCCGTGGAACTCTTGCCCGCTCCGGACCACATGGTGTCTTCGCGCGTCGGATACCCCGACGCAATGGAGGTCGACCCTTCGGCCCCTCCTGTCTCTTTACGGGCGCATACACCGCATGTTGACGTGCACCCTGGACTGGGTTTTCAGGCGTTTCCTAGATTCCCTCGGACCGAATGGCCGGGTGCGGGTGGCACAGCCTCGCCTGTTGTTAGGCTCCCCACCTCATCGCATACGTCAACATGGGGTCCTCCCCACGGGGGGCAGAAGCCTTATAACACGACCGTTCGCCGATTTGCGGGGGAGGAATGTGGTGTCACCGCCAGACACCACACTTGCTAGGTGGTAGCTTTCAATCGGCCGCGGTCCATTTAGTACATGTCGGACCCGCGTGTCGCCACTGTGTGATCGCAGACGGAGCGCCACCACAAGGCAGGTCTCGAGATACGGAATAGCACTCGCCCCAGTTGTACGACGACTTTGCTAGCGACTACACTGACGAAGCCTTTCTCTCATTTGCCGAGAGACAGTTAGAATAGCCTTCAGCTAAGTCAATGGCTACGATCTAGCAAGGCGCCATTAATCGTTTAAGATAGAGTCTCACTTGTATCATCAAGGAATGCTGTATTCACGTGAAGGATTAAAAGTCAAGTATTAACGCAGCTACGTACTTTTCTTGCTACCATTCATTACGTATCCTGTTTCAGACCTCTATCTAGCTTACGTGAGATTACGCGTGCCTTTCGGCTACTTCAGTGTGGCGTAGCTGTCTTGTTACGCCACAACAGTCCAGTCTTGCTCTCTTCAGCCAATAGGCCGTTGCTCTCTGGTGAACTGTAATACCTGTAGGGAAAACTCCCAGTACCAAACACACAGTGCGTCAATCGAGGTCGTGCCGAAAGCCCCCGATATTCTGAGTAGAACACTCCTCTGACGGCGCCTCACAATTGTTTTACTCGTAGCTAAGTATAATCGATGTGCCCAATCACTAGCCGCAAAACAAGTTATTGACTCAAAAGAGTGCTAAATAATATGTCCTAAATGTCTGTAGGGGTTGTCTGTATTGTATAGTGTTCAGTCTTGCAAGTCTATGCATGAGTTTCGTCGCTTTGTTAAGTGTTTGTCTGGCATGTTTGTTCAAGTGTAAATGTTCGTCTATATAAATGCCAAGGTATCTTGTCATATCTTTCATTTTTATAGATACATTCTTAAGCTTTATAGTTGAGTTTATTTTCATTGTGTCGCTAAGAAGTAGATAAGTAGTTTTGTTAGTTGCTATTGTGAGTTTGTTGTTACTGCACCATTCACCGATGAAATCTAGGAGCCGCGTGGCTTTACTCTCTAATTGGGACATGGAGTTTGCAGATACCATGAACTAAAGGTCATCAGCGTACGCAAGAACCCCGTTTGCCACATCGTAGTCTTCTAGCGCATTCAGTAGTGGATCTAAGGCTATGTCCCAAAAACTCGATCCACATATGGATCCTCGCGGACAACACTTTATCACCCTCTTTATAACCTTTTGGTGACCGGTCTTCCATTCCGTATCTCTTTTTTAGAATAATCTCTATGGCTGTTGCACAGAGCCCGCGGAGTACTCATCTCTCCTGCAAACAGCACCAGCCACCAAAGGTTGTAAAAATCACTAGCTATGTCAGTTAGGATTGCTCGTATGTATTTTTCATGTATTTTCTGTTTCATTCCAGTTGAGGCGCATGGGTTGCTGCCTGCCAATCTCTGGACGTGCGCTGCTCGGCTAGGTATACGTAGCGTACGGTACCACACAAAACAGGCGGAGTACCCCCGGCCCTCCCGGGAAATGTAGAAACCTGCATCGAACTTAGCACCTTCGGAGACCAGCTGGGATGACAGTTGATGGCACCTTCGCTTCGATGGACCGAGTTCGAAGTCATGAACCATCAGGTGTAGTTGACGGCACGTAGGTCAGTGGATTTGCCTGGCTGTAGACGCTGATCGATCAGGGTGGAGTAGCAGCCTTCTGATTGGTTTGTTGCGGCCCACCACGAATTCCTCTTGCAACCTACATCCTAAATAATGTGTTAGATTTGTTCCAAATTCTATCTTCTTTTATAGTTTTTGCCTCTATAGCTCCCACTAGTCCATGGAGGTCATTCCCTCATGTCTTAACAGAAGTCGTATCATCCTGTCCCTTCTCTTTATCGGTATTTTCCACATATTACGTTCCTCTCCGATTCTGCGCAGAACCTTCTCATTCCTTACCTGATCAGTCCAATTAATTTTCAACATTGCTCTGTAGCACCACACGTCATATCTTCGATTCTCTTCTGTTCCGGTTATCCCACAGTCCACGTTTCACTACCACACAATGCTGTGTTCCAAACGTACATTCTCAGAAATATCTTCCTGTACTTAAGGCCTGTGTGTGTTAGTAGTAAACTTCTCTTCGCCAGGAACGACCTTTTTGCCAGCGCTAGTCTGTTTTCGATGTCCTCCTTCCTTCATCCATCAGCGGTTATATTGCTGCCTAAACAGCAGAGTTCCTTTACTTCATCTACTTCGTGATCACCAAGTCTGAAATTAATTTTCTCGTTGTTCTCATTTCTGCTACTTATCATTACTATCGTCGTCCTTCGATTTACCCTCAACCGATATTCTGTACGCATTAGACAGTTCATTCGCTTCAGCAAACCATGTACTTCTTCACTTTCACTCAGGATAGCAATGCAAATAGCGAATTTCATCAGTGATATCCTCTCATCTTGAATTTTAATTCCAGTCTTGAAAAACTTTCTTTTGTATCCGGTATTGCTTCCTGAATTTATAGACAGAACAGTCGTGGCGAAAGAGTAATCCTTGTCTTACGCCCTATTTAATCTTAGCACTTCGTTCTTGGTCTTCTATTCTTGTCATTCCCTCTTGGTTGTTGTACATACTGTACATTATCCGTCTTTCCCTATAGCTTAGCTCTAACTTTTTCAGAATTTCGAATATCTTGCGTCATTTCACACTATCGAACGCTTTTTCCAGATTGACAAATCCTGTGAAAGTGTCCAGATATTTCTTCAGTCTTACTTCCATTACCAACCGCAGTGTCAGAATTTCTTCTCTGGTGCCTTTACCTTTCCTGAAACCAGATAGATCCTCATCTAACACATCCTCAGTTTTCTTTTCCCCTCTTTTGCCCATCATTCTGGCTAGCAACTTGGATGCATAAACTGTTAAGCTGATTTTGCGATAATTCTCGCACTTGTTTGCTCTTGCATTCTTCAGAATTGTGTGGATGACGTCTTTCCGTCAGACAGAACATCGCCAGGCTCATACTTTCTACACACCAACGTGAATATCGTTTTGTTGCCACTTTAAACAATGGTTCTGTTGCAATGTTGTCTATCCCTTCTGCGTTATTTGATCTTAAGTACTCAAAAACTATTTTAAATTCGGACTCTAATACCGGATCTCCCGTCTCTTTCCTATCGACTCCTACTTCTTTTCTATTACGTCATTAGACAAGACCTCCGCTTCATGGAGGCCTTCACTGTAGTCATCCCACCTATCCGCTTTCTCTTTTTATTTATTTATTTTACACGTCTAGTTCCGTAGGATCAAATTGAGGAGGAAATCGCCAAGGTCATGGATCCTTTCAATACACGAAATTACAACGTAAAAGTAATAATAGATAAAATAAGATGTTTATGATCCCAAAAAGATCATAACATTAGTTTATGTAAACGAGATCAACAATATAACACAGGAATCAGCTTAATTTTTCAAGGAACTCCTCGACAGAATAGAAGGATTAACCGATAAGGAAAGTCTTCTAGCTTGTGGTAGAAAGTTCTGGCCAAGTTTCAAGTTGAAACGATCTTTAGGCCCACCAAGAAGATTAGAGATTGTTTAAGTTGGGCGAAAGACGCACGACACCCCTTAGCAGCTCCTGGGGTGCATAAAATTCTGTGTAGTCGTGGAACAACGAAAAGAAGTGTCAGTACCCGCTTAACCGAACACGAACTGTCGACTGGGACCTACCGACAAATCAGCTGTAGCGGAACGTGTTTTTAAGGACGGTGATCATGAAATAAAATTTAGTGAGACGAGCTTGCTAGCCGGGACATCCCATTATTATGCACGCATGAGTATAGAGAAGCTATAGAGATTCAGAAACAGCACAATAATTTTAACAGAAATTAGGAAGATTTAAAGTTAGATAAGCTATGGCGGTCGACTTTGCACTAACGACGTGACAATAGATTACCTTCAATCGAGAATAATGACGTCAGTCAGCCCCACGTGACGTATGGTGGTGCCCTCTATGCGCTCTATATAAACGGGACCTCCAAGGCCTGGCAACCAAGAAACTAAACATCTATGGTCCATAGCACGCTAACACGACAGTACTGGCGAGCCCCTACAACACAGCTACTACTGGCAACCCCAGATGCTCGACCCGCTGAAAAACAGGCAATCGCAGGGAAACCGTACTGTACACAGCACGCAAACCAGCCACACACACACACACACCCTACACTGTGAGCTGATCTATGACCGATCGCCCACTAATGTATGACGAGCTCGAACTGTTACAGGGACGCAGGCCCTACAACGAGCATACGCAACGACAAAGGTGACGATGTACTATACCTCGCACTAACATAACCACACCTTACATGCACTGTCGCAGCCAGCAAGCCGCTACTGCCCTTACTACCTGTCCTAATGTCGCAGAGGTTTTTTTCCCTTGGCGCTTGCCTTGCCACTTTTTTCCCTCTGCCCTTACTAACCACTACCCTTCGATCGCTTTCGCCCACTTTCTGTCTCCTGATGGACCACGTCAATGAGTAATCCTACCCAGACGCATGGACAACATCACAGCCCGCAACCTTTGACTCACGATTTGAAAACTAACATGTTATACTGAGGTGACAGTAGAACTTTTGGCTTGGTCACCACGTTGGTGTGGGCTTGGAGGGGCCACATCCTTTTGCAAAAAAAGGCCTGGCAGCCAGTCGGTGACTCACCTCGGAAGTTGTTGCTCGCAGTTTGCAAACGAAACGTCAGGAAGAAGAAGTTTTACAGATCGACCAAGACCTCTGAGCCCGGAAGTTTTAACTCTTGAAGACGCCAGCCGTGAAATTCTACACGTTATGACTATTGTGACAACTTATTCAAAATGGATGCAGTAGTATATTGCACACGTTTCTGCACCAAAGTCAAGGAAGTGCGATCCAAATGCAGATTGGATTCCTGCTTAGTATTAACTGAATGAAAGGTGCTAATTCTTGGAAATAAGCTCATATTGTGAACAAGAAACGACAGTAAAGAATATATATATTGAGAGGCCAATGTCAAAATACTCAGACTAGTAAACAGGGGTCGACAAGAGGTTCGCGAACTTACACCACTAATTGATCGAACTGCTCGTTTCCGAACCAAAAATATCTTTTGAGAATGGGAAGAATTCCCCCAAAATATAATACCATACGTTAAAAGCGAACGAAAATAAGCAAAGTAGACTACTTTTGCTGTCGCCATATCACTTACTTCAGACACCGTTTGAATAGTAAAAATGGCAGCAATAAGTCTTTGAAGAAGATCCTTTCCACGATAGCTTACTATCTGCCTGAACATAAAGAAATTTAAACTCTTCAGTTTCACTTATCTTTTCCCCAATCTGTGGAATTAAAATGTCGGGTTTTGTTGAATTGTGTGTTATAAAATGTAAAACCTGAGTCTTACTGTGATTTATCGTTAATTTATTTTCTACAAGCCATGAACTTATGTCATGAACTGCACTATTTGAAACAGTGCAAATGTTGCACACATCATCCTTTACTACTAAGCTAGTGTCATTAGCAAACAGAAATATTTTAGAATCACCTATAATACTAGAGGGCATATCATTTATATAAATGATATTTAACTGTTGTTAAAGTAAGAGGTGCTCGAATTGTGAGCTACTCCCCGTATTCCATAATGGTCCAACTTCTGGAGCAACATTTTGTGATCAACACAATCAAACGCCTTTGTTAAATCAAAACAGATGCCTAGCTATCTTCTGCATTTGGCAGTGGAATTCGCATTGCACTTTCAGTGTTACAATCCTTGCTTTTAATTTCAGTGATTATTGTTTCGCCTTTTCTATATGCAAAGTCAGTTATTCCGACAGTCATTTCTTTTTGATTCTCCACTTTTTCATGCAGCTATTTCGCCTTATCTTCCCTGCAACTCCTATATATTTCTTTTCCAAGTGACTTGAACTTCTTTCTTCCTGAATTTCCCTGAACAAATTTGTACTTCCGTCTCTCGTCAATCAACTGAAGTAATTTCTCTGTTACCCAATATTTCTTTGCAATTACCTTTCTTATACCAATATTTCTCTTTCCAATTTATGCAGATGCCCTTTTTAGGGATGTTAATTCCTCTTTAGCTCAACTGCCAAATGATCTGTTTCTTATCGTAGTATCTATAACCACAGATAACTTCAAAAGTATCTCTTCATTCCTTAGCATCTCTGTACCGCAATTATTTGCGCACTGATTCCTCCTGACTAAACTTCAGCTTAGCTGAACCGTTCTTTTGATCAATGTCTGGCGTGGATGTTGAGTCTGTCGAATGCGCGTCGCAGAAGGTATGGTGCTACATCACGTTCTGGGCTGTGGAGGCGCAGAGTTGTCCTACACAGTACGTAACAGCCCGGACTACTGACGGAAGAACATTACTTTCAGCGTGCAGCAACAGCGGTACTGCAGTGTCCAGATGCAAAATTCCACCGCTGGTCTGGCAAATAGTAACAAAGTTCAAATGCTCCAAACTTCATGTCCTTACCATTTCAGAACGTAAATCCACGTTTCACCTTCATACAGTGCGGTTGTAATGTCTCTTGCAGCGGTCTCTCCACGATATTTTCAGAAATTTTATAAATTATATAACTCAGTACATATCTCGGAATATCTCTTCTTATCTTACCGATTATCAATGCAAAGTAGTTTCAAGCCCAATTATTCCTTGGAGCGTCCATTTACTCCATGGAATTGCTTCTCTGCTATCTATGTTTTCTCTTATGAAAAGAATAGAGGACTTCTTGCCGATTAGTCGTGAAAGAAGGATGTATATGTATGTATTGTTGAGCTAGTCGCCATCTTGAAATTATGTATGAGAAGGAATTTAATACATGAACTAAACTAAAGTAAGTGTGTTCGCGTATTATTTAACTGATTATTATTGACAGTGTCTGCTTACTACGCTGTGTTGCACGGGATCAGTGGGGAACGTCTGATTTACACTGGACGAACCTGCCGTTTTGTATGCTCAAGATATCCAGTTACTTCAAATAAATAGGCTAACACGGTCTTACCAGCAGATCTCCGGTCTTCCCCATGTGATCACCGAAAGTTAATAATTATTACAAATGTTTTCAGGAGATCGACTGACAATTTTCGTCGCACCGAGACTTCGAAATGGCTTCACTGCCTTATGGAATTTATGTTAAGCTCAATTTAATCAGGATAGAACAGTATTGAACTGTGTGAATGTGATAAGCCTACCTTGTGAATGAAAATTCCCTTAACATACGCATGTTTTTACTATCCTGATCAGTGAAGCTAAATCAGGCCGGTGTGAGAGAGGTTTTAAAATTTTAGATCCCACACAAAAATATATTAAATTTGGCGACCATGACAGGACTCATATTTGAGCATTACTTAAACATTGTGTGAATTTTATGTTGCACGTGCACGAGAGAAAAGAAGACGAGGCCTGTTCCAGAAGTCACAATTTCGCCACAACCTACGAGAACGTCGTTCAGGCCAGACAATATACAATTAAATTTTTGTAGATAGAAATTTATAATAACTATTTAAATGTCTATCGGTTTGAATCAGATTGATTGGGTTGAACTTTAGATAGAAAGTGTTTATTATAAGTGAGTATTATGTAAAGTTTAGGTCAGTGACATTATTAACTCAGATGCGAGTGACTTTATATATTTGTTGTTCTGTGTATTAATGGTTCTTACTAGGGCGGCTTATAAAATGGCAATGCAACAGCAGAGCGAATCACAACAGCCCTCAGCTGTTTCTGAGGTTAGTGAAACATTAGACGCTAGCTTAACTGAAGTAGTGCCTAGCGGCAGCATTAGTCAGGCCCCACAACAAAGCTTTAGTGTTGCGATGTCATCGGAGCAGGACGAAATAAACCCATTGACAGTAATCATGCAGCAGTTAACACTGTTAGCCAAAAATGTAACAGACTTAACCAAAGCGCAAATAGAGACTAAAAGGAAATTAACTAAAGCGCAAATAGAGACTAAAAGGGAATTAACTAAAGCGCAAATAGAGACTAAAAGGGAAGTAACTAAAGTGCAAATAGAGATTAAAAGGGAAATGAATGAACAATTAGCAGCCAATCAAGTGAAAGTCCAGGAGGAATTAGAAGCTAATCAAGCGGAATTAAATAATAAATTAGTAGAGAGTTTTCAGAAACTTGATGATAAATTAAATAAAACTGCGGAAGAATTGAAAATTCAGAATGAAAAGACAGAATTAAAATTAGCTGCTCAAATTGAGCAAGTCACTCAGCAGCGTAATGAAAATGCGAAGAAGTTACGCCTAGAGCTAACTGAGTATGTTGCTACTAAGCTTGATACTATTAAAGAGCAGGTCGAGTCAATCCCAAAGATAGTTCAAGCACAAGAACAGATGCAATGTTCTGTCGCGGTAATTCCGGTATTAGTTGAAGTTCAAGATGAATTAAAGCAACAAGTAAATGAGATGTCAGCAGATATGCAGGATTTGAGACACTCACAAGACAAGATCCCGAAGGACGTCCAAAATTTGGATAAATCCATAATAACATAAAGGAGAGACAAGACGAAGTTGATCATAAGGTAAACATTCTCGCGGGAAAATTCTCGCAGTTAAGTTTAGAAAGGCAAAGCATTTCTTCAGACAATATTGAACATACGGTCAGAGCAGCTATACAATCTATAACTGAGAGTACTGAAGAAAATTTATTTAATAAATGTTTTCGAGAAGCCAAAGAACAACTAGGCGAAGAACTTGAACAATAGAAAGAAAACGTTGAGGGATCTTTAAATCTATCTCAAGGCTTTCGAGAAGCCAAAGAACAACTAGTTGAAGAACTTACACAATGTAAACAATAGAAAGAAAACATTGAGGATCTTTAAATCTATCTCAAGGTTTTCGAGAAGCCAAAGAACAACTACGCGAAGAACTTACACAACGGAAAGAAAACATTGAGGGATCTTTAAATCTATCTCGAGAAGATTTGTGTTCCACGCAAAGAAATGAACCCACAACAAGATATATCAATGAAGCTACATTATTTACCCGATCAAGTACAGGCAGGGACATTAATGCACACGTTCGTTTTTGCAATCAACATCAATCACAACACTATGAGGGTAGTCATAATGCCTGTAATTGTAAAAGCAATACTCAGGAGAAAATGTTGAAACAACGTCAATTCCAGATCTACAACCCAGACAAGAAAAATGTTCATCCCGTAGTGTTTATAAGAAGTTTTAGGGGAGTATTGCCAAAAAATTGGAGTGAGTGGCAAAAGGTTAGTTTCGTGACCGGTTATATTCAGGGGTCAGGAGCTATATGGGAATCTGATATGATATCAACTTGGGACACATATGAAAATTTTGAACGAGCATTTTTATCCAAATACTGGTCTGAAGGAGTACAAGAACGTTTAAGGCAGGAGGTATTATACCCGGAACCTTTTCACGTGGCTCTTTAAAGAAATACTTTGAGAAATATATAAACAAATCGCGGTATTGGGATAAGCCTATGCCTCTTCAAGACGTGATTGGCATATTAAAATCTCGACTTCCGGCCAGCATCAGAAATAGAATGCTGTATATTAATGAGCATGACCTTGATTCTTTCATGACTACGCTTGACACTATAGATATGATCGAGGAAGATGAACATCGGCCAGGACAACCGGTTATGCAGAGGAGAGCGATTGAGGCGCCAAACGCAAACCGGAACGGAAACGGATTTAATAATTATTATACTAGGAACAGTCAGAGATTCAACGGAAACAATTGCAACGGAAATGGAAATTTCAATAACTGTGGTGCGAGGGGCAGATTCAGAGACAATCGAACAGGTCGCAGATACAACCCAATGTTTGGACATGCAAGAGATTATCAAAATCAGCAGTCTTCAAATAATAATAATGCGTCAGAAATTCTGACCCTCGATTTGAAGCAAATAACACAACCAGTCATCAACAACAACCAGTCATAACAGAAGTAGTAGATGATTCAAGAGGAAATAATAATCGACATTTAAACTGAAGAGGGCCGCTTTATGCTCCGTAAAGTCGGCCGGGGAATACAAAAGGGGCAAACCTGTTTTAAACGAAATTAATTCCGTGGCAATGTTGAGATATAATGAAGGCGAATTAATGACAGATGAATTGACGAGAGACTTAGAGGCCTGTCTAGTCGAAGATAAAAGGGTTCCTGTGTCTGAGATCATCACAGAAGTGGGAGGAATTTTAACCAATGTAGTATTGGACACAGCTTCATCTACAGACGTAGTATCCGGAACTTTGTTTCGCAGAATTAGTAAAATTAAGAAAGTCCCTGTCCTACCAGTACAAAATTGCCGAGTTATAGGTGCAGTGGGGGCAAAATCCCGAAACGTCAAGATACAAACGCTTATAGAGATAAAATTGGGAAATGTAGCTAAACAATGCACATTCCTTGTAGTGGAAAAGTTGTTAGCAGTTGCAAGTTGGACTTGGTAGAAGGAAAGGTGCATTTTAAAATCGAAGATCAATTTGTTACACTGATCTCACTGAGAAAGGAGGCAGTGTATGAACGGTATTTCCGTGGTGCTGCTGTGCAGTTGATTTGTGCTGAAAAGAATAATATGTGCCGACTACCGATCAAGTCAATTCAAGGAGAGGATTTCAGACAAACAGTCGAACAGAAGATTGCTGAGTCAGATTGCCTAACGGATAGTCAGAGGGAACAATTATTCAATATATTAACAGAATATGAGTCAGTTTTCGATGAAAAGCCCGGAATTATTAGAGGATATGTTTGTACATTACAGATTAAGCCCCATAAGACATTTTGCCGCACACACTATCCCATTCCCTGGCGATTAAAACAACCAGTTCAGGAAGAGATACAAAAATTGTTAAACTGGAATCTTATTGAACCGTCGAACAGCCCATATTGTTCTCCGTTGCTTGTTGTACCAAAGCCAGGAGGAAAAGTTCGATTGGTATTAGATGCAAGGGAAATTAACAAAATTATAGTACCTGTGCGCACACATCTGGAGAACATCGATGAGTTAATACAGAAATTTCAAGATGTACCCTATTGATTTGAGAAGTTCGTTCTGGCAAGTCCAGTTAGACAAGGACTCAAGAAAATATACTGCTTTTATATATGGAGGGAGAAGCTATCAGTTCAAGGTCGTTCCGTTTGGTCTCAATATCAGCTCTGGAGTTTTTATTTCTGCGTTGGACTATGCCCTAGGACCAGAACTACGTAGTCGAATAACAATTTTTGTGGACGATCTATTAATTGCCTCTAAAACTTGGGAGGAACATGTACAACTTTTTAGGAGGATTTTTGCTGTGTTCAAACAAACTGGTATAACTGCAAATCTAAAAAAAATCCCAATTTTCTCTACAGAGAATTAAATTCTTAGGACATATGATTAATGCAAAAGGCATTCATCCAACAGAAGCGAAGATTAGTGCGATAAAAAATTTTCCAACTCCAAGAAACAGAAGACAACTGAAAGGCTTTGTAGGCTTGGCTTCATTTTTTCGTCGATTTATTAAAACTCAAGCAATGAACTCTGAAGCACTAAACCGGCTCCTGAGGAAAGATGTACCATGGCAATGGTCTAATGTTGTGAAAAGGCTTTTTGTGAAATTAAGGATCAACTGATAAATGCTCCGTTATTATACCACCCTTATATGAATGTCGGATTCTGTTTAGCCACTGATTCATCAGATGTCCGATTAGGATCTTGTTTATTTCAAATTAGGTACATCGATGGTGTAAAAACCTTTTGTCCAATTGCATTTGCTAGCAGAGTTTTGTCCACCTGTGAAAGAGCATATACCACTACGGAATTGGAAGCTTTAGCAGTAATTTGTCTTTGAAAAGATTTAATTATTATGTATATGGCTCAAGGATAGCCGTTTATTGTGACCACCAATCACTAGCCTTTTTACAAACTTGTAAGTTGCTGCGTCCTCGCTTGTCAAAGTGGACGCTGGCGCTGCAAGAATATCAGTTTCAAATTATTCATGTATCCGGAAAAGAAAATATTATAGCTGACGCGTTGTCAAGATCTCCAGAAGGAATAACACCTGAACTGGATGTAAATAATAAGGCAGAATTTCCAGTGCTTCTTCTTCAAGAAAATAATTACAAGTTATATTATATTCATTTATGTAAGACAATGGCTCAGCTTCAGAAGAAGGATCGACGATGGAATGCTATAATACGACAATTCAATCAACAAAATCCTATGGTCAATTTGGAATACTACCGGCTTATGAATAATATTTTATTTTTTAAATCTGGGAAGGCTGAGAATCCAAAGTGGTGTGTCTGCATACCCGAAGAATATGAAGAACGATTAATTTGGTTTACACATTTGACCTGGGGTCATGTTGGTGTTGTAAAGTCTGCTAATAAGATTAGATATTATTGTTACTTCCCAAATATAAGGCGAAAAGTGCACAAAGTCATACAGAAATGCGTTCTCTGTCAAAAGGCTAAGCTGGACAACAAGGGAAATAAAATTGCGCTTCACTCAATAATACCTGAAGCACCAAGATCACTTATATCATGTGATATTTGTGGACGACTTCCTAGAGCCAGAGGTGGTGTTAAGTACATTATTGGATTCTGTGATGTGTTTACAAAAATATGTTAAACTATATCCTATAAAATCAGCAACTGCAAGAGCTGCCGCAGTAAAGTTTGTAAATGACTACATTCCTCATGCAGGGATTCCAAAATCTATAATCTCCGACAATGCGAAGATATTTACTGGATATTTATGGAGAAAATTAGTATCACAACTAGGAATAAAACAGATATTTACATCTTGCTATCATCCACAAGGGAATTTAATTGAACAGGTTTATCGAGAACTAAACAGATTCATGAGAACGTACTGTCATGATAAACAAACTACCTGGATAAACTATTTGACCGAGTTTGAGCAGATTTATAATAATTTACCTCATAGTTCTACAAACTTTACCCCGAATGAACTGATGTTCAGAGATAACGAAAGAAACTTTGGGTAGATAACTTGCCTAAACTCGAGGACACCAAAATGTCATGGGAAGAAAAAATTCGTAATGCTCTCATTAATATTACGGAGAAAGCAAGACAGCGAAAGGAAATCCATGACAGAAACATCAAACGGATTCAGACTTTCAATATCGGACAGAAAATTCTCTTAAGAAGACACATCAAGTCATCAAGGTTGAAGAAGACCATTAGAAAATGGAATCTAATTTATACAGGTCCATATATAATAGTTGATATACCGAATCCTGGTGCGTATTTATTAGCATATCCGGATTCTGGAAGAATAAAAGGATTATTTCCCCATGTAGACCTAAAGAGGTACTTTTAAGGAAAGTGTTTCAAATTAAATGACATGTCTGTATGAAGTATTTGGGTGTTGAAAAATAAATAAATAAATAAAAATGAAGTGCGAAGGACAGTATGCCTCAGCTACTGCGATAGGTTAAATGACAGCATGCCAAGCATCTGTGATAGTTTAATGAACAGTAAGCGATTGCTTCTGTGATAGTATAGGAATATTTAGAAAAGTAAGTGGAACTGTAGCTATTGCTGCTGTGAAGACTTACGGATTATCTGTCTACAGGATGATCACCAAAGAAGCTTGTGCGTGTGAAATAATATACATTCAGGGAGTGTTAGTCTCCAGTGAGAATAAGTTTACTGAAACTATATGGTCGAATACGGCGCTTGCGTGTGAAGTTAGTGTTTGTAAACTGACAGTTCACAGGAGAACAAATGAACCGCGTTAGGAAATTAGAATCGATTATTACTGTCCACAGATATAAAGACTCGCTGGTTTTTTTTGGCGCGAGCTAAATTCTATTCAAGAGAATTTAATTAACCAGTTTAGTGTGTGTTTATAAAATTAGAGTTAATAAGAAAGTTCTTCATTGAATTTATAATAATGTGTCATTTTCCAGTTGGATTTGTTTATTGTTATATTGCATTCATATATGTTCATGAGAAAACGCGGCATTTGGAGTATAAAAGAGAAAAATTAATTTCAGCTGGAGAGGTCATGCAGCAAGACTTGATTAAACGTTCTCTTTCAGCAAAATTTCATTTTAATCATGTATGAGTAAGATATAATTTTTTTTGGAAATTGTCTCAAATAATAAAGTTTTAACGTTCTGACATGCTATCCACATTCGTACTTGAAACCAAATTAGGAAAGATTCGGATCTACTTCCACATGGAAAAGCCAACGAAAAATAAATAAATAAATAAATAATTAAAACCAGGATTAGAGCCTTTCGGCTTACTCAAGAAGATGGATGAAATTATCCATGTTTTCAAAATTATTTTCCGATCTGGAGTTGTGATATTGTGCATCTACAGTATCGATTAAGACACCTAGGTGTGGAAAGTATAAGACGAATGGATTTTCCCATTCCTTAGATGGAAGATTGGATGGATCAGGTCTATATTTGAGTTCAAAATGAATCTGGAGAAATTCAACTAACCATTCTCTTCCAGGAATCTTTAATAGTTGACCATTCCTTAGACGAATTTCGATGTTTCATGCCACAATCCTGAGTACCTGTTCCTGAGGTTCCTTCTGGTCTCTCAAATCCGTTACGTCTCCTGTACGGTACGCCAATCCGACGCCTGTCCTCCGTGCCGTGTCCCATGTTCCTGATCGATCACTTTCACCGCAGTTCAGCAAGACATCGATGAAGAAAATTTTTCAGAAGATTGTAAAAAATTTGCATGTGTAAAGATTTTTTTTTTTTTTTGCTATGAGGCAGATTTTATCTTTCGTATGAATTCTAGATAACTCTCAAATTTCTAAATTATTCTGTCTTTCCTATCATCTGTGATACCTAGTTGGGGTCTAAACCTCCAGGTTTTCCGGGGTTCCCCTGTGAAGGCCAGTTCCTGAATAGGTAGACCTGATTAACAAGTATATAAGTCCATCTTCCCTGGTTGTGTACGTGGGATGCGGGTATGCCCCAGTACACGTCAAAACAACAACAAGGTATCTAGGTAACGAAGATACCAAATCTCTTTCAATTCTTGTAATCAAAAAAAATTCTTACTAACTTCTTAAAATTTATAGGAACGTATGTTCCACAAAATTCTAACGAGTTAGCTAAGCCAATAGTTAGCTCGCAAAGTGGATACATATCAACTTTGCTCGCTGCGAGGGGCGATGTAATGTCTCTTGCAGCGGTCTCTCCACGATATTTTCAGAAATTTTATAAATTATATAACTCAGTACATATCTCGGAATATCTCTTCTTATCTTACCGATTATCAATGCAAATTAGTTTCAAGCCCAATTATTCCTTGGAGCGTCCCTTTACTCCATGGAATTGCTTCTCTGCTATCTATGTTTTCTCTTATGAAAAGAATAGAGGACTTCTTGCCGATTAGTCGTGAAAGAAGGATGTATATGTATGTATTGTTGAGCTAGTCGCCATCTTGATGAAATTCTGTATGAGAAGGGATTTAATACATGAACTAAACTAAAGTAAGTGTGTTCGCGCATTATTTAACTGATTATTATTGACAGTGTCTGCTTACTACGCTGTGTTGCACGGGATCAGTGGGGAACGTCTGATTTACACTGGACGAACCTGCCGTTTTGTATGCTCAAGATATCCAGTTACTTCAAATAAATAGGCTAACACGGTCTTACCAGCAGATCTCCGGTCTTCCCCATGTGATCACCGAAAGTTAATAATTATTACAAATGTTTTCAGGAGATCGACTGACAATTTTCGTCGCACCGAGCCTTCGAAATGGCTTCACTGCCTTATGGAATTTAAGTTAAGCTCAATTTAATCAGGATAGAACAGTATTGAACTGTGTGAATGTGATAAGCCTGCCTTGTGAATGAAAATTCCCTTAACATACGCATGTTTTTACTATCCTGATCAGTGAAGCTAAATCAGGCCGGTGTGAGAGAGGTTTTAAAATTTTAGATCCCACACAAAAATACACTCCTGGAAATGGAAAAAAGAACACATTGACACCGGTGTGTCAGACCCACCATACTTGCTCCGGACACTGCGAGAGGGCTGTACAAGCAATGATCACACGCACGGCACAGCGGACACACCAGGAACCGCGGTGTTGGCCGTCGAATGGCGCTAGCTGCGCAGCATTTGTGCACCGCCGCCGTCAGTGTCAGCCAGTTTGCCGTGGCATACGGAGCTCCATCGCAGTCTTTAACACTGGTAGCATGCCGCGACAGCGTGGACGTGAACCGTATGTGCAGTTGACGGACTTTGAGCGAGGGCGTATAGTGGTCATGCGGGAGGCCGGGTGGACGTACCGCCGAATTGCTCAACACGTGGGTCGTGAGGTCTCCACAGTACATCGATGTTGTCGCCAGTGGTCGGCGGAAGGTGCACGTGCCCGTCGACCTGGGACCGGACCGTAGCGACGCACGGATGCACGCCAAGACCGTAGGATCCTAAGCAGTGCCGTAGGGGACCGCACCGCCACTTCCCAGCAAATTAGGGACACTGTTGCTCCTGGGGTATCGGCGAGGACCATTCGCAACCGTCTCCATGAAGCTGGGCTACGGTTCCGCACACCGTTAGGCCGTCTTCCGCTCACGCCCCAACATCGTGCAGCCCGCCTCCAGTGGTGTCGCGACAGGCGTGAATGGAGGGACGAATGGAGACGTGTCGTCTTCAGCGATGAGAGTCGCTTCTGCCTTGGTGCCAATGATGGTCGTATGCGTGTTTGGCGCCGTGCAGGTGAGCGCCACAATCAGGACTGCATACGACCGAGGCACACAGGGCCAACACCCGGCATCATGGTGTGGGGAGCGATCTCCTACACTGGCCGTACACCACTGGTGATTGTCGAGGGGACACTGAATAGTGCACGGTACATCCAAACCGTCATCGAACCCATCGTTCTACCATCGTTCTACCATTCCTAGACCGGCAAGGGAACTTGCTGTTCCAACAGGACAATGCACGTCCGCATGTATCCCGTGCCACCCAACGTGCTCTAGAAGGTGTAAGTCAACTACCCTGGCCAGCAAGATCTCCGGATCTGTCCCCCATTGAGCATGTTTGGGACTGGATGAAGCGTCGTCTCACGCGGTCTGCACGTCCAGCACGAACGCTGGTCCAACTGAGGCGCCAGGTGGAAATGGCATGGCAAGCCGTTCCACAGGACTACATCCAGCATCTCTACGATCGTCTCCATGGGAGAATAGCAGCCTGCATTGCTGCGAAAGGTGGATATACACCGTACTAGTGCCGACATTGTGCATGCTCTGTTGCCTGTGTCTATGTGCCTGTGGTTCTGTCAGTGTGATCATGTGATGTATCTGACCCCAGGAATGTGTCAATAAAGTTTCCCCTTCCTGGGACAATGAATTCACGGTGTTCTTATTTCAATTTCCAGGAGTGTATATTAAACGGTGCCCACGCGTATATCTACATATTTGACACCAGCAGCTCTCCGTTATTAGCCCTTTTTATGCCTGACAGAATTTAAAACTCCCATCCACTATCTAGAGTTATTAAACCAATTCATTTTGGTATTTAGGGTATGGGTGTATCACGAAAAATAATACTGCAGTTGTCTCAAACTGCAAAGTAGTATCGAGGTTTCGAATGTAGTCTGTTGATACCTCTGTCATTACCAGGATAAAATTTCCGCCCTATTTCCTTGACCTGTCACCTATATAAGTTATCTGAAACAACGATGCTATCAAGAACAGCAATCAAAATCGATACAAAACTTATCCCTGAACAAGCTAGATTCAGAACAGGGGAAGCATATTGCAATTTGATAATAGCTGTTGTTTTTGTTTACCTTTCCGCTTCGTATGACACACTAAACTACCAACGACTTCTCAGAAATGTCTACGAAATAAAAAAGGAAGAAAAGTAGACGGAGAAACCGAAAGAATGGATTGCTACAAGGGATTATTCTTTCCCGTATTTTGTACAATATGTACACAAATGACCAACCACACCAGCCAGAAACAACGAGATTCTTATATGCAGACGCTACTGTCATTAGTGCTCAAGGAAGAACACTTGAAGGGATTAATAGAAAACTGACAGAGCTTTGCATACGTTGGGGAACAAAAACAAAATAACCTGCAATCTAATCCAGAAAAAAGCAAGTATTCGCATCCTATCTCTGTAATAGAAAAGCCCCAAGACAGAATGGGGAGGGTTTAGACTACAACACTGCACCAGACAAAAGTACTTGGGAGTCACCGTAGATCGTACAATGCCATATAAAAAAATCTGTGCAAGAAACAATATTATACGTAAACTGACTGGTTCAGCATGAGGAGCCCAACCTGAAGTTCTTCGATCATCAGTAACGGGATTCTGTTTTGCAGCTGGAGAATACGCAGCCCCAGTATGGAAGGCGTGTAGCTACTCCAAACAACTACGCGTCGCTTTAAATGAGAATTTCAGGATTTTCACCGGATGCCTGATACCTACACCTGTCCACCAAATTTACCTACTTGCGGCCGTAGCACAAACAAATATCAGACACAAACTATCCGGTGAAACAGGGAGGAGGAAAAAGCAGCAAGTCGACCCACGATACTTAACGCATAACCACCAGACAGTTCCAGCTCGTCTTAAGTCAAGGAAAAGTTTTATCCAAAGGACAGTACCGCTCGAAGGCCGATCTCAAGCACGCCGCCTATCTTTATGGTTGAACTGTCTACAAACTATTAACCTGCATCCCAATACGGAAGTCACACAAGGGTAGCAACTGCAGTATAGTACGTGGAGACCTCTGAATAGACTGACAGGAGTCGCAAAATGCCAAGCCTCTCAGTCAGGTCAACGTTAACTAAATATGCTGGAAAATCTGTCGCCTCCCTGTGCTTAGTTAACATCCATGTAATACAGAAGATTGAAAGGTGGCTACACTGAGTCACAGCGCCAGATATTGCGCGAAAGAGCATTATTCCGCCGCCTCCACTGGGGCAGTAGTAGTTCAGAGGTTGTATTGTCGTATTGAGGAAGAACCGTGCCAGATACATGTACGTTGAACCACACTACCACACACAGAACAGTTACACTTGTGCTTTGTTGTTTCGTAGCTTTTATAGTTGCTGGGGACTTAATTAATCAGTTGTGCTAACGGAAATTTCTTTTCATTCTTTATTGTTATTTTATGCAGTCAGATTGCGTACTAATACTACTCAGGGGCAACTGGTTACGAGACTTCGTAACCGGACACACAGCAACTAAAATTATATTTTTATTTTATAATTAAGCCCCCATGCAAGATCTGTATCTATTGTGAGTGAGATAGGTTGTACCCCCACTCTAATCTGTGCTATGAAACACCATAGTATCTTTCATTAGCTGCTTTTTCCTACTGAAGGGCGAGTACTCTATTTTACACAAGTTTAACGCATTTTTACATTTCAATAAGCATGTCACCATTACAAAATATTTTCCTATTTTACTATATTTCATAAATATTGCACTGTGACTGCAGTCTCATATTTTCTATCCACCTTGCACCCCACTCCCCTGTCCCCTCCAAAATCTCCCCCTCCCTCTCTCCTCTCAACCCTGCCAGCATTATTATACATAGAGGATCACTATCCTTCCCCACCCCGCGCCTTCCCCCCCCCCCCCCCCACACACACACACCCATTCCTCAACGCTTTGTTTGTTGTTGCATATCACGGTCTCTTATCACACTCCCCTCCCCCTCATATGAGCCTTCAGCAACTCGCCTATGGGTGGTCCATTGCAGTTTCTTGCCCCTCCCCCTCCACCAGCCACCACCACAACTTTCTCCCACCTATTCACACTCATCCCTCATTTTGATTTTTCCTGCTTCACTATTAATCAGATATGGACTCATAACCCTAGCGTCATTTTATTCAGGTGCCTCTACATATACCCACTTCTATCACTGCTTTTCCCACCTCTCATTCTCACTTTTGTCCTTGGACATTGCCTCCCCCCTGTATTTGATTCCAAACCCATCTCTCTTAATTACACTGTTAACCGTCTTCATTTTATTTTGTCTTAAAAATGTATATTCCTCTATTGTCTCCCATCCCTCTTCAATCAGCATAGATTTACCCATCTCTTCCCCCTCCCCCTGCCCCCAAGTTTTAAATCCTATTGTTAAATTTAGTATTTTGTATTATCAATGGCACTTACTGTATTCTTATATGTGATTCACTTTCTTTGAATTTGCTTTCGTTTTGTTCCTTTTAGACTTTAGTTCCTCATCCAACACAATGTAGGTTCACTTACAGTTGTCAGCGATCTGATGTACACACGTTTATTGCAAAGATGATGGTGCACAGTGCCGCCCCAAAGATAATTATATATAGTCCGAAGATATTTAACATTAATAATCATATATGTGTGACTCTCTGTCATTTTAGTATTCGGTTGTTCAATTGCTCATATTCTTTGATTTCCTTATAATTATGTTTTAAGGAAATGTGCTCATCTTTTATTTATCAAGGTAAGTCTATTTTTACTAAGTATGATTTGTTCCAACGATTATTTGTTTATCTCTTACCAAATGGTGGGGGGGGGGGGCAATATTTTTCTTAATTTACGGCCAACTTTGAGCTTGACAACATATTAAGTGTCCTGCAATATATGCAAAGACATAAAATGTAAGTACATATTTCATAATTTTACACCAACTTACATTCATTATTTAAATATTTTGAGCTTTTTAGGAGGTACTTTAAAACAGCATAAAAGGCCGAAACCTACGTTGTACTTAAATAAAGAATAAAACAGTCAAATGGCAGTATGTTCCCTTAAAAAATTGTATGATTGTTGCTCAGCAACATCAAAAAAACTGAACGTTTGCTCTTGTGCCCATGGATGGAGTTTGTCTGCACAACGGAAGATCTAGTGCGCAGTGTCAAGGCCATTAAAGCTGCAGAGCTTTAATGGAGGAAGAGAATTTAGATGTTCTTGCCCAGACGCGGAAAGTAAAGTAAGTAAGAACCAGGAACTCTATTGGATCGTCAGGGAAAGCTTTCAAAGGACATTCTTGAAGTACAGGGCGAAAAGTCTGCTTTTCAGTGCCACAGTCACAACTCTGTGATGTTATTTTTTCCACTGCTGCCAAGAGTCAGCGCACCTTCCAATGTTGGTTCCTATTCGGTTAAGAACGACGAGAACTTGCGTCGCAGTTCAAAACCATTTGGCTTGGTCGATATGTATGGCATCATAGGTTGTTCTGTCGTAGCATTAATCTGTCATGTGTGTGTCTCCAGCAGTCATCAGTATTAAAGTCGTTTGCAACTTAACATTCATGAGGTTTCCAGAGGTGGGTGACTAGAGCGAAGCCTACCTTTGCTGATGCGTGGGATGTCTGCGTGAATAGGTTGGTCAGGATTTTTCTGTTGTTTTTTGTGCTCCCATTCCTTTCCCGCCGCAGAGATAAAGGTGGTATGTGGCTGAGTATGGGTAGCCAGAAAGTATGTGTGTGTCTCATGGTACCAGATGTAAGACACGTGGTATCTTTTGTGCGAGCATTATTCATTCAGGCCTATGAACAATATTCAGCAACAGGATAACCAGTTCTAGAGCTGCAGTATGCTCTTGATCCCCATGATGTATCACAGACTTTCTGAAGGATGTTATTTCGAGTTTTGAGTTTGGGAGCTGTTCTTAATGGATGTTGTTTGTAACTGTATGTTCTATCAAGTGCGACCCCTAGATATTTTGGGTTTCATGTATTTCTCCTACAGGGTGCCCCGTGAGCTCTCTGTTGGCCGTCTTGTTGTTGAGGTGAAATGTTCAGACTCCTATCTTAGCGGCACTTGGCTGCAACTTTTATTTGCGGAAATGTTGACCAATAGTTGATAGATCATGGGTCAATGAGGACCCCATAACTGTAAGATATCTATACCTTATTACGACTGCCTGGTCATCCGCATACCAGAACTTCTCTGATGCGGTTTTAGGCATATCTAATGTGCACTTACTACATAGGAAGTGGGTTGGGACATTTTCTTGTGATAGCCCATTGTCTAGCTTCATCCGTCAACTCGTCTTGTTGCCCATTATTATTTTAAAAAACAGGTTACTGAGACTATTATTAATGAGACTGCCAATTTTTAGGCGTGCAGAAGTTTCAGTACGACACCTAGCCTCCCAAGAGTATCATATATAGCTGCCAGATCAATAAATGAAAATAGATATCTGTATTACAATACATTGTTTCAGTTGCTTTAGTAATATTTTCCCCAGGTATTAAATCTTTTGTAGCAATTTATTCATAGTTGAGATAAGAAAACGGTTAAATAAGCCTCTCCCAATCTACTTCCGATAACTCCTTTGCTTTGGCAGTCCATCCTAATTTTACTTCCTAGATAGAAGTCGTTCACTTGTTCTTTTGTGTTAAATCTTTACTCCTCCTGCTACTACTCTTCAAGACCCTCGTCTTTGCTTCGTTTATCTATAAACCATATTTTGTGGTCTATTTGCTTGACTCTTTCTTTTGTAATGGGTCTTCTCTCTTACAGCCGACCAGAAGGGCTGTGGACAGTCTGGGAACTTTACCCTTGACATCTGTTCTCTTCAGCACTTTTATACATCATCCGATATTTTCTGTACACCGTGTACTGCTTCTACGACTTACAAGTTGAATGACAGCGGTGAGGCTCTGTAAGCGGTGAGGCTCTTAATACGAATCTGGATTAAAAAATTCTCGTTTAACTTGCGGAGCCATACTGGGAAAAACCCCAAGATTTTGCTGACTGCCTCCATTACTGTCCTCGGAAGCAGCCGGTCCGTCGTGAAACTTTTACACCCAAACGAAGGCATACGATTGACTGGAAGCCGTCATGATGACAGGCTAAGGTGGTGCATTCTGAAGTTGTGTTAGACCATAGATAGGTCGCGCACTCCCTTATCTCTGCATTGTTAATGCAATGTCTATATAACGTGAAGGAGGGGAAAAACATCAGTTTCTGGCATTGCGCAGTCTGAGAAGTGGAACTGACTCAGTTTTTCTCATTTATAGCTGGTATCAAGCATTCATTTTAACAACTGAAAAAATTATATTAGTATTACACATGTAGTAATACACATATAATCGTACAGTTAACACAATTTCTGCAGAATTCCCAATATGAATGCGATGGTCATCGCTTTTACGTGTGACCAGGTGAAACATTAGAAGACTGTATTGACTCTTCCTTTGTAGGCGACAGAATTACAGTTCTTCAGACACTATGAGAGGGCTGATTCTCTCCTAAATCGCTTGTTCTGGGTGTCCTATGTAAAGCCGGTACGCCTAAACTACCGGTTAATGACCTCTAGTCGAATTGCTTGTGAAGTGGCAACACTGTTATGAAAATTGGATACACTGCATTTATAGGAATTTTGAGTGCAGCTGCGCGTTTGTGCGTCAATTGCTGCGAGAATCTCATATTGTTCAGTTGCCACGGATGTGGGGCAGTTTGCATTAGCACAGCAAATTGATATTGTGGAGTGTTACATAGAGACATGCGCCATCAAAGAATGTAAAGAAATGTTTTCAAGTGTAGTATCCTGGTAGGAAACTCACCATATCAGCGTTATTCAATATCAGTACAAGGAGTGGAGGTCTGTAGGACCAGAATGTGCAGAGGAATATGCGACCGACAGTGAGGGCCCATGAAACTATAGACAGAATTCACGTGGACATTACGGAAGTCCCCACAAGTCGGTAAGGAAGTTATCACAGGAGGTTGGTGTGTGTCATACATCGTGTCATCGTTTGAAATTAAAAGCCTATCATGTGAGTATTGTGCAAAAGTTGAAACATTAGGATCAGAAGAAAATAATTGATTATTGTAACTGGCTGTTAACAGCGCCTGCTAACAGTTGCTTGGTTCCCTGATGTGAAATGAGGCCTGGTTCTATTTGTCACGTTATATAAAATCCCAAAATTGTAGGTACTGGTCGGAGGACAAGACATATATCCTGCATGAAGAACCCCTCCGTTCAGTGAAGATAGGTGTTTGGTGTGCGTTGTCGGGGATACGCATTATTGGCCCCACATTTTTCTGTTACACCTTAAATAGTGCCAGATATATGGAGATCTTTGACTCTCTTTATGTAGAGTTAACGGATGCTGAGAAGCTGTGTGCAGTATTCCAACAGGATGGAGCAACCGCTTACACATCAAACCAAAGTGTGGTCCACATAGTCAACGTGTTCCCTGAAATCAGACTTGTCAGTAGAAGCTTCTGGGTCTCATTGTCCCCGGACTTAATATCGTACGATTTTTATTCGTGGGGCACATTAAAAAGCAAAGTGTAAGCTGATAATCCTTGCACAAAAGACGATCTTAAACCGAAAGTTATTACAGAAATTAACAACATCACACCTGCAGAATTACAGCACGTTCCTGGTAACGCCACCACACGAAGTCAGCCATGCCTGGACGCCCATGGTCACCACTTCCAGCATTTATTATAAACAGGTAACTACCTGTTAACACCCATTCTCTTTTAGTTAGTTCATTGTTACTTGAATCTCGGGCGTCAGACGCACCGGTTTTATGTAGGACACCGTGTACAAGGTGTCCTTCTAAAGAGTCGTCATGTGTAGTTTCTCCAGTGTTTCGGCAGACATTTGCAGTTCCGGATTTTTCATTGTGTAATTGATTTTGTATCCCACCTGAAAGGCGGCGCGTGGGTCTGCTCCTGTAAACTGAATGGGTAGGCCGAATGTAGGAATTGAGTAAGAGCAGGTGAGGTAAGGTTCTCGGTACAGCTTTTTAGGTTATAACACTTTTACTTAACTTTGCGTAGAGATGAGGTGCGAAGCCGTTCATCAAATCTAATAGCTACAAGTAGTTGGACAAACTATTATTGAAGTAACAAAGTCAGTAGTGCTAGCCCCTATGAAGTAGAAACAATGTTGCTAGGTCGTCTCCTTGGCATCAAATGGGCTGAATCTGGAGCGGAGCTCGTAGAGCTGCACAGCGCCGGCTAGAGGGCGCTGTCGTCGGTGTCGGTGTTGTAGTGCCAACCTACGTATTTGCACCCACGCCGTGGCATCGTAGCTATCGATACCACAATTGGAGGCAGCCAAAACTCATACCTCTCTTTACTTTTCTCAGAGGACGCTCAATAGCGATGGATGGCGTTGGTTTCTCTCCCGTTAGAAACCCATTGATTTTAAAGAGGAATTTTACGTGTGCATTCGATAGATCGATCCCAAATTAGTCTACACACTGCCGAAACAGCGGAGAATATGCGCCTAACGGCCCTTAGCAGGGATATTCCGTACAATTCAGAATAAGGCCTGTGACGCTTCCTTGGGCAATCCCAGGTATCACTTCTGCGTCGCTATATGACTTCCCATTAGTCACTGTGAACTGTGACGTTTCTGACAGGAAATCACGAGGCCAGTCGCAAAACCGAGACGATCTCCACAGGTATGCAGTTTGATCAGAAGTGGCTTGTAAGGAATCGTGTCAGTAGCATTCTGGAAGTCTAGAAATACTGAATCAACGGCAGATCCCTCGTCGATAGCATTCATTACTTCGTGTCAGTGAACAGCCAGTTGTGTTTCACAAGATAGATATTTTCTAACTCGGTGCTGGTTATGTATCAATAGACAGTTTTCTTCGAGGTATTTTTGCATAATGTAGGAAAGCAGCGTATATTCTAAAAGCCTAAATGCAAATCAGTGTAAATAATATGGGTCTCTAATTCAGCACATTACTTCAGTTCCCCTTCTTGTGTATTGGTGTGATATGTTGACCTTTACAGTCTTTAGGCAAGGATCTTCCATCGAGAGGGTGGTTGCACATGGAGCTATTTCATCAGAATATTCCGAAAGCAATCAAACTGGTATGCCATGTGGACTGGAAGACGTATTTATCAAGTGACTTAAGTTGCTACACAACACAGGTAGATCAAATGGTTCAAATGGCTCTGATCACTATGGGACTTAACTTCTGAGGTTACCAGTCCCCTATAACTTAGAACTACTTAAACCTAACTAACCTAAGGACATCACACACATCCATGCCCGAGGCAGGATTCTCGAACCTGTGACCGTAGCGGTAGCGCGGTTCCAGTCTGTAGCGTCTAGAACCACTCGCCCACACCGGCCTGCCAACACCGGAAGAACCAGCTCCAAATTTCTCATATTAGCAGTTGTTTCTGACTGGTATTACGAAATATTTACTGTATTATATTTGGTGAAGGACTTCAGGAAACTAGTATTTAGTGACTCCGGTTTAGTGGCACTGTCGTCGGTAACATCCCCGTTGCTATTGCACAGTAAAAGTGTTAGTTATGTCTTGCAGCTGTTAACCTTTCATACTACCAAAATCGTTTTGGCATTTCTGCCAGATTTCGAGACAGAGAAACTGTTAAAAGGATCCTGCACAGTATTCCATGCTGAGCGCCCATATCCCACTGCCAGCCTTGGAGATTGTGAGTTCTTTTAAATCGGACTTGCTATTTTCGTTACTTCTGTGACTGTGTCCCAACCTGTTTTTTATACTGCAGGGGATCTATTCCCCTCTTATTATTTCATTTGCTGTAAGACTCTCAACTCCAGTTAAAATCCATTCGGAAGAATTCTTTTAACGGACTTTTACATTCGAAATTTAGTCACAGGTTTTACTCGACTGTGTCGCTCGCTTTGTGATTCGTAGATCTTGTTAGAGATGTTTTAAATAGCTGCCATTCATATCACCAAATATCGACTTGCGAACTCACAAGAGAACAATGCCCGCAACGACGACATTGTCTGCTGCGACAGCTTGAAATGATTCGTCGTCCTTTCACGTGCACGTACTGCCTATGGAGACATCACGGAGCTATGATATATGCGTTTGAACGAGTAACAAGACAGCTGTGGCGGCGCCGCGTTCCCCTATTGGACACGCAGGCCCAGCACAAGTCGACCGTGTTCTGTGTAACAGGCCCGCAGCGAGGTCACGCGTGCTCATTGAATCACCCGCGGCGACAGCGCCAGCCGCGCGACACACGTGGCCCGAGGCACCGCGGCGGTGCGAGCACGTGGCTTCCTGGGGCAAACACTTTGCATGTCCTGGGCAGAAACCTGACTTACACAACTTCTGCTGTTTCTGATGCCACGAGAGGCGCTCTTTAAATGAGAGGTCCTTCGGTAGCTCACTAACGTTGGTTCACAACTCATCTGATCCCTATGAAAGTCATTGTGGTTGCGTCTTCTGTGGTGATATCCAAGCTACAGCTGTAAATAACGCATCCAACTGTAGCAGCCTTGTGAGTAACTGCACAATGACGGATCGTTCCACAGGGGAAAACTACACTCTAAGTTGAAAGAAAGGCACCACCGAAGAATTATCCAGATAGGACTGAAATCCGTAGACGTGACAGACAAATAAATGCTTACAACTTCAGAACTATTAGATAATTTATTCAAGAGAAATACCTTTACAAATTGAGAAAGTCAACAAAACATTGATAAACCTGTAGCTGTTATGCGAGCAGTAAATTGCCTTGGTATTGATTGATATAGTCCTTGGAAGTCCTCCTAAGCGATATCTGGGTTGTTTGGGGGGGAAGAGACCAAACAGCGAGGTCATCGGTCTCATCGGATTACGGAAGGACGGTGAAAGAAGTCGGCCGTGCCCTTTCAGAGGAACCATCCCGGCATTTGCCTGGAGTGATTTAGGGAAATCACGGAAAACCTAAAAAAGGATGGCCGGACGCGGGATTAAACCTTCGTCCTCCCGAATGCGAGTCCAGTGTGCTAGCCACTGCGCCACCTCACTCGGTCCTAAGGGATATCGTGCCAGATTCTGTCCAATTGACGCGTTTGATCGACAAAATCACAAGCAAGTTGGAGAGTCCTCCCCATTATGGTTCAAATGGTTCAGATGGCTCTGAGCACTATGGGACGTAACATCTGACGTCATCAGTCCCCTAGAATTTAGAACTACTTAAACCTAACTAACCTAACGACATCACACACATCCATGCCCGAGGCAGGATTCGAACCTGCGACCGTAGCCGTCGCGCGGTTCCAGACTGAAGCGTCTAGAAACTCTCGGCCACAACGGCCGGCTTCCCCATTATGGACCAAACGTTCTTAACTCGGGAGAAATCTGGAAACGGTGCTGGCCAAGGTAGAGTTCGACAAGTGTGAACACAAGCAATAGAAAGTCTGCGGGCGGTCATTGTCTCGCTGAAATGTAAGCCCAGAATGTCTTACCATGAAGGGCAACAAATGGGGGCATAAAATATCATGTCGTTATGAGGAGAAAGAAAACGGGCGTTCTATGGATCGGAGCGTGGAATGTCAGATCCCTTAATCGGGCAGGTAGGTTAGAAAATTTAAAAACGGAAATTGATGGGTTAAAGTTAGATATAGTGGGAATTAGTGAAGTTCGGTGGCAGGAGGAACAAGACTTTTGGTCAGGTGACTACAGGGTTATAAACACAAAATCAAATAGGGGTAATGCAGGAGTAGGTTTAATAATGCATAGGAAAATAGGAATGCGGGTAAACTACGACAAACAGCATAGTGAACGCATTATTGTGGCCAAGATAGATACGAAGCCCACGCTTACTACAGTAGTACAAGTTTATATGCCAACTAGCTCTGCAGATGACGAAGAAATTGAAGAAATGTATGATGAAATAAAAAAAAATTATTCAGATAGTGAAGGGTGACGAAAATTTAATAGTCATGGGTGACTGGAATTGGGTAGTAGGAAAACGGAGAGAAGGAAACGTAGTAGGTGAACATGGATTGGGCTAAGAAATGAAAGAGGAAGCCGCCTGGTAGAATTTTGCACAGAGCATAACTTAATCATAGCTAACACTTGGTTCAAGAATCATAAAAGAAGGCTGTATACAGGGAAGAAGCCTGGAGATACTGACAGGTTTCAGATAGATTATATAATGGTAAGACAGAGATTTAGGAACCAGGTTTTAAATTGTAAGACATTTCCAGGGGCAGATGTGGACTCTGACCACAATCTGTAGATTAAAACTGAAGAAACTGCGAAAAGGTGGGAATTTAAGGAGATGGGACCTGGATAAACTGAAAGAACCAGAGGTTGTACAGAGTTTCAGGGAGAGCATAAGGGAACAATTGACAGAAATGGGGGAAATAAATACAGTAGAAGAAGAATGGGTAGCTTTGGGGGATGAAGTAGTGAAGGCAGCAGAGGATCAAGTAGGTAAAATGACGAGGGCTAGTAGAAATCCTTGGGTAACAGTAGATATATTGAATTTAATTGATGAAAGGAGAAAATATAAAAATGCAGTAAATGAAGCAGGCAAAAAGGAATACAAACGTCTCAAAAATGAGATCGACAGGAAGTGCAAAATGGCTAAGCAGGGATGGGTAGAGGACAAATGTAAGGATGTAGAGGCTTATCTCACTAGGGGTAAGATACATACTGCCTACAGGAAAATTAAAGAGACCTTTGCAGACAAGAGAACCACTTGTATGAACATCAAGAGCTCAGATGGAAACCCAGTTCTAAGCAAAGAAGGGAAAGCAGAAAGGTGGAAGGAGTATATAGAAGATCTATACAAGGGCGATGTACTTGAGGACAATATTATGAAAATGGAAGAGGATGTAGATTAAGATGAAATGGGAGATACGATACTGCGTGAAGAGTTTGACAGAGCACTGAAAGACCTGAGTCGAAACAAGGCCACTGGAGTAGACAACATTCCATTAGAACTACTGACGGCCTTGGGAGAGTCAGTCCTGACAAAACTCTACCATCTGATGAGCAAGATGTAAGAAACAGGCGAAATACCCTCGGACTTCAAGAAGAATATAATTATTCCAAGCCCAAAGAAAGCAGGTGTTGAATGATGTGAAAATTACCGGACTATCAGTTTAATAAGTCACAGCTGCAAAATACTAACGCGAATTCTTTACAGAAGAATGGAAAAACTAGTAGAAGCCGACCTCGTGGAATATCAATTTGGATTCCATAGAAATGTTGGAACACGTGAGGCAATACTGACCCTACTACTCATCTTAGAACCTAGATTAAGGAAGAGCAAACCTACGTTTCTAGCATTTCTAGACTTAGAGAAAGCTTTTGACAATGTTGACTGGAATACTCTCTTTCAAATTCTGAAGGTGGCAGGGGTAAAATACAGGGAGCGAAAGGCTATTTACAATTTGCACAGAAACCAGATGGCAGTTATAAGAGTCGAGGGGCATGAAAGGGAAGCAGTGGTTGGGAAGGTAATGAGACAGGGCTGTAGCCAATCACCGATGTTATTCAGTCTGTATATTGAGCAAGCAGTGAAGGAAACAAAAGAAAAATTCGGAGTAGGTATTAAAATCCATGGAGAAGAAATAAAAAGTTTGAGTTCGCCGATGACATTGTAATTCTGTCAGAGACAGCAAAGGACATGGAAGAGCAGTTGAACGGAATGGATAGTGTCTTGAAAGGAGGGTATAAGATGAACATCAACAAAAGCAAAACGAGGATAATGGAATGTAGTCGAATTAAGTCGGGTGATGCTGAGAGAGTTAGATTAGAGATTAGGAAATGAGACACCTAAAGTAGTAAATGAGTGTTGATATTTGGGGAGCAAAATAACTGATGATGGTCGAAGTAGAGAGCATATAAAATGTAGACTGGCAATGGCAAGGAAAGCGTTTCTGAAGCAGAGAAATTTGTTAACATCGAGTATAGATTTAAGTGTCAGGAAGTCATTTCTGAAAGTATTTGTATGGAGTGTAGCCATGTATGGACGTGAAACATGGACGCTAAATAGTTTGGACAAGAAGAGAATAGAAGCTTTTGAAATGTGGTGCTACAGAAGAATGCTGAAGATTAGATGGGTAGATCACATAGCTAATGAGGAAGTATTGAATAGGATTGGGGAGAAAAGAAGTTTGTGGCACAACTTGACTAGAAGAAGGGATCGGTTGGTAGCACATGTTCTGAGGCATCAAGGGATCACCAATTTAGTATTGGAGGGCAGCGTGGAGGGTAAAAATCGTAGAGGGAGACCAAGAGATGAATACGCTAGGCAGATTCAGAAGGATGAAGGTTGCGGTAGGTACTGGGAGATGAAGAAACTTGTACAGGATAGAGTAGCATGGAGAGCTGCATCAAATCAGTCTCAGGACTGAGGACCACAACAACAACAACAGACTATCATCACCTTACTGCTGTATCAGAAGGCTTACTTGGATGACAACCAAAGGGGCCTGCTATGACACCCCAGACCACCACTCCTGGCTGTAGGGCCGGCACTGCATCCGTGGTCTAGGAGTACTGTCATTGATAACTAATCAAACCATCCTCGGTCTCGGATTCGAATCTCACCACAGCTTATATTTTCAATAAAAATCATCAGCCACGCCGACCGATGACTTCCGGCATTAGAAGTCACCCTCGTTCCCCCAAATGCCTTCTCAAAGAGAGTGGAGGAGAGGACAGAGGTTCACGGCACTCTCTGTACGTAGGGTGGGAAACTGCAGTAAAGGCGGGAGAATCAGCAATGATCAACGCCATGAGGATGCAGAAGGCAATGGAAAATACTGCATGAAAGACACATAATGTGTATTCGTAGGACATGTGGCCTGTAATAGAGAAGTGTCATGATGATCTCTCCATTGGCAAAGGATTTGTGGTCATATGAGTAAAGAATAATATCAGCAGCAGCAGAAAATGGTATAAGGGGAGAAGGATTCGTCGTGAATAGGAAGGTAGGGGAAACAGAGAGTTGTTGTCAACGGTTCAGTATAGGGTTCTTCTTTTCAGAATCGTCAATAAACTAACACCGACAACGACAGTTCGAGTATACATGCCGAAGATGAAGAAGTAGACAAGATATATGAGGATATTGAACGGGTAATTCAGTAAGTAAAGGGAGACGACAGTCTAATAGTCATCAGAGACTGGAATGCTGTACTACGGGAAGGAGTAGAATAAATTATTGTGGGAGAATATGGGTTAGGTAATAAGAATGAGAGAGGAGAAAAGCAAATTTCAATTCTGCAGTAAATTTCAGATGTTAAAGCGAATACTTTGTTCAAGAATCACAAGAGGAGGAAGTATACTTGAAAAAGGGCGGGAGACAGGGGAAAATTTCAGTCAGATTACATCATGGTCAGGCAGAGATTCTGAAATCAGATACTGGATTGTAAGGCGTACCCAGGAGCAGATGTAGACTCAGATCAGAATATAGTAGTCACCAAGACTAGGCTGAAGTTTAAAAGATTAGTGAAGGAGGACTAATACGCAGAGAAGTGGGATACGGAAGTACTAACGAATGAAGATACACGCTTGAAGTTCTCCGAGGCGCCGGCCGGAGTGGCCGTGCGGTTCTAGGCGCTGCAGTCTGGAACCGAGCGACCGCTACGGTCGCGGGTTCGAATCCTGCCTCGGGCATGGATGTGTGTGCTGTCCTTAGGTTAATTAAGTTTAAGTAGTTTTAAGTTCTAGGCGACTGATGACCTCAGAAGTTATGTCGCATAGTGCTCAGAGCCATTTGCCCCATTTTTTTCTCCGAGGCTACGGATGCTGCAATAAGGAGTAGCCCAGTAAGAATTGAAGTTGAAGTGGAATGAACATCTCTAGAGAGGGAAATCACAGAAGTTGGAAGAAAAGCATAGGTACAAAGAAGATTACGGCGAATAATTAGTGGATAATTGAAGAAATGTTGCAGCTGACCGATGAAAGAAGGAAGTACAAAAATGTTCAGGGAAATTCAGGAATACACAAACACAAGTCGCTTACGAATGAAATAAAAAAGTCGGCCGCGGTGGCTGAGCGGTTCTAGGCGTCTCAGTCCGGAACCACGCGGCTGCTACGGTCGCAGGTTCGAATCCTGCCTCGGGCATGGATGTGTGTGATGTAGTTAGGTGAGCTAGGTTTACGTAGTTCTAACTCTAGGGGACTGATGACCTCAGATGTTAAGTCCCATAGTGCTTAGAGGCATTTGAACCATTGTTTTTTAAATAAATAGGAAGTGCAGGGAAGCTAAAGCGAAATGGCTGCATGAGAAACGTGAAGAAGTCGTAAAAGATATTATTGTTGGAAGGACTGATACAGCTTAACGAAAAGTCAAAATAACATTGGGTGAAATTAAAATCAAAAGTGGTAACATTAAGAGCGCTATGGGACTTCTGGTGCAAAGTGCAGAGGAGAAATCGGATAGGTGAAAAGAGTGCACTGAAGGCCTCTATCACGCGCAAGACTTGGCTGATAAAATGATAGAAGAAAATACAGGAGTCGAATAGGGGATCCAGTATTAGGATCAGATTGTAAATGAGATTAGGAGGACTTAAGATCGAATGGGCAGAAGGGATGGATCACATTCTATTGGAATTTCTAAAATCATTGGGGAAGTTGCAACAAAATCACTGTTCACGTGAGTGTGTAGAATGTAAGAGGTTGGCGACATACCATCTGACGTTCAGATAAACATCATCTACAGACTTCCGAAGACTGCAAGAGCCAACAGGTGCCAGAATTAATGCACAATCAGCTTAAAAGCTCATGCATCCGAGTTGCTGACATGAATAATTTACAGAAGAATGGAAAAGAAAATTGAGGATGTGTTAGATGATGATCAGTTTGGTTTAAGAAAAGGTACAGGTGCCAGGGGGAGTACTGACGTTGTGGTTGATAATGGAATCAAGACTAAAGAAATATCTACACTTGTTTATAGCATTTGTCGACTTGGAAAAAGCGTTCGACAATATCAAATGCTGCAAGATGTTCGCAATTCTGAGAAAAATAGGAGTCAGTTGTAGAATAAAACGGGTAGTATACTGTATCTGTAAGAGACAAGAGGGAACATTAAGTGCAGAAGACCAAGGACGAAGTTCTCGTACTAAAAGAGTGTAAGACAGGGATGCAGTCTTTTACCTCTGCTGTTAAGTCTATACACCGAACAAGCAATTAAAGATGTAAACGACAGGGTCGAGAGTGAGCTTCATATTGAAAGGTTGTCAATGATGAGATTCGTTGATAACATTGCTATCCTCTGTGAAAGTGAAGAAGAATTACAGGATCAGCTGAATGGAATGAACAGTCTAATGCGTTCAGAATATGGGTCGAGAGTAAATCGAAGAAAGACGAAAGTAATGAGAAGTAGCAGAAATTGAGAATAGCGGGAATCTTATCAATAGGATTAGTCATCAACAAGCACATGAAGTTAAGAAAATCTATTACTTTGGCAGCAATATAACCCATGACGGACGGAGCAAGGTGGACATAAATAGCATACTAGCAAGGGCAAAAAGGGAGTTCCTGACCAAGAGAAGTCTACTAATATCAAACATACGTCTTCATTTGAGAAAGAATTAAGTGGACTCAGGGATAAAGAGGTTCTCCAGAGAAGCGTAGAGGAAAGGAACATGTGGCAAACACTGACAGAAAGAAGGAACAGGAAGGTAGGACATCTTTTAAGACATCAGGGAGTAACATCCACGGTACTAGAGGGAGCTGTAGAGTGTAAAAACTGTAGTGGTAGACAGAGACTGGGACTTTTTTTTAATTATCAGTCTTCTGACAGGTTTGATATGGCACGCCGCCGATTACGCTCCTGTGCCAACCTCTTCATCTCAGAGTAGCACATGCAACTTACGTCCTCCAGTATTTGCTGGATGTACTCCGAACTCTGTCTTCATCTACAGTTTCTGCCTTTACGGATCCCTCTAGTACCAAGGAATTCATTCCCTGATGTCTTAACTGGTGTCCTGTCTTCCTGACCCCTCTCCTTGTCAGTGTTTTCCACACATTCCTGTCCTCTCCGGTTCTGCGCAGAACCTCCTCACCACTTACCTTATCAGTCTACCTAATTTTCAACGTTTGTATGTAGCAACACACCTCACAGGCTTCGATTGTCTTCTGTTTCGGTTTTCCCACAGTCCACGTTTGACTGCCATACAATGCTGTGTCCAAACGTACATTATCGGAAATTTCTCTCTCAAATTAAGGCCTATGTTTGGTTATAGTAAATTTCTCTTGGCCAGGAATGTCTTTTTGCTAGTACTAGTCTGCTTTTGATCTTCTCCTTACTCCGCCCGCCATGGTGATTTTGCTGCCTAGGGAGTAGAAGTCTTTAACTTTATCTACTTCGTAACCATCAATCCTGATTTTATATTTCTCGCTGTTCTCATTTCTACTACTTCTCATTACTTTCGTCTTTCTTCGATTTACTCTCAGTGCATATCCTGTACTCATTAGACTGTTCATTCCATTCAGCAGATCATGTACCTGTCCTTCACTTTCACTCAGGATAGCAATGCCATCAGCGAATCTTATCACTGATATCCTTTCACCCTGAATTTTAACTCCGCTTCTGAATCTTCCTTTTATTTCCATCATTGCTTCTTCAATGTACAGATTGAACAGTAGGCGTGAAAGACTAAATCTCTATCTTACACCATTTTAATGCGAGCACTTCGTTGTTTGTCTCCCACTCTTGTTATTCCCTCTTGGCCCTTGTACATATTGTGTATTACCCGTCTCTCCCTGAAGCTTACCCTATTTTTCTCAGACTTTCGAAAATCTTGTACCGTTTTACATTGTCGAACGTCTTTTAAGGGTCTACAAATTCTATGAACGTGCCTTGATTTTTCTTTAGTCTTTCTTCCATTATCAACCGAAACATCAGAATTGCGTCTCTGGTGTCTTTCCCTTTCCTAAAGTCAAACTGATCGTCATCTAATGCATCCTCAGTTTTCTTGTCCATTCTTCTCTATATTACGCTTGTTAGCAACTTAGATGCGTGAGCTCTTAAGCTGAGTGCGCGATAATTCTCGCACTTGTTAGCTCTTGCAATCTTCGGAATTGTGTGGATGATATTTTTTCGACTGTCAGACAGTATGTCGCCAGATCCATTCATTCTACATACTAATTTGAATAGTCGGTTTGTTGCCGCTCCCGCCATTGATGATAGAAGTTCTGATGTAGTTTTATGTACCTCTTCTGCCTTATTTGATCTGAAGTCCTCCAAAGCTATCTTAAATTCTGATTCTAATAATGGATCCCCTATCTCTTCCAAATCGACTTCCGTTTCTTCTTCTGCCACGTCAGATATGTCTTACCCCTCATAGAGGCATCGCTGTACTCCTTCCACCTATCCGCTCACTCTTCTGCATTTAACAGCGGATTTACCGTTGCACTCTTAATCTTACCACCCTTACTTTTAATTTCATCGAAGGTTCTTTTGACTTCCCTATATGCAAAGTCTGTCCTTCCGACAATCATTTTCGATTTCTTCACATTTTCATGCAGTCATTTCGTCTTAGCATCCCTCTGCTTTCTGTTTGTTTCATTCCTCAGCGACTTGTATTTCCGTATTTCCCTGAACATTTCTGTACTTCCTTCTTCCGTCGATCAACTGAAGTACTTCTTCTGTTACCCTTGGTTTCTTCGTAGTTACCTTCGTTGTACCTACGTTTTTATTTTCAACTTCTGTGATTGCCCATTATAGTCATATCCATTCCTCTGCAACTGTATTGACTACTGAGCTACTCCTTAATGCTTTATCTACAGCCTTAGAAAACTTCAAGCATCTGTCATCATTCCTTGGTACTTCCGTATCCCACTTTTTTGCGTATTGATTCTCTTCAACTTCAGCCTACTCTTCATCACTACTATATTGTGGTCTGAGTCTATATATGCTCCTGGTTAAGCCTTACAACCCAGGCTGGGGTACATCCTGCAAATTATTGAGGACGGTAGGTTGCAACCGCTACTCTAATGTTCAGAGATTGGCACAGGAGAGGAATTCGTGGCGGGCCACATCAAACCAGTCAGAAGACTGACGGCAAAATAAATAAATAAATAAATAAAAATAAAAAATGACTACTGTGTGGTTGATATTCGGAGCGTCTCCGGACACGTCTTCGCTGGTGATTGGGGTTCAGTCTGAAGCGGGGCTCATCACTGAATACAGTTCTACTCTATTCAGTGATATTCCAGGCCGAATGTGCCCGTCAAAAATTCAAGCGAGCTTGTCGACATGCAGAGATCTGTTGTAGTCGGAGCAAGGTGTGCCGTGAGCTCAGCCCCCTTATGAGAGTCTCCTGTTATGGTCCTTGTGGTCACGGAAGCTCAAGTCGCACGTCGGATATATGGTAATGAAGAACCCAGTGCTCTGAGTACCTCTCTATTGCACGGTCCTCACATTCTGTCGTCTTTCTTTGTCGACCGCTTCCTTCTTGACGCTGTGTTCGCCCATGGTTCAGACCTTCCTCCCAACATCGTCGAATAAGGGCATCGCTCTTATTCAGTTGTCGCGTGCTTCACCGATTACTCAGACGGCTTCTTTGAGCCCAACAACGTCCTCTCTCAAACGCTAACATCTGTATCTGTTGTTCAGGTGGCTGTCTGCAATGCGTATAGTTACTGCCCAGCTGAGTACACGGGATGAAGTTAGGCAAGGTTTTACACTCTGGTCGATACCTGTTTACTGTCCTTCCCAACTGCTTGGTGAAATTGCGCTGCAGCGTCACACGTCCATCCACCAACCACCAAAGTTGACAATTCTGCATTTTCTGTCGATACCTGTATGAATATCTATTTGTGACCAATAATGTCTTCATGATAGTTCGTTTTTTTCTGTCTTACAGTATATTTAACTAACTCATCGATCAAATAACTAATGCGTTCTTTAATTCAAAACATTTAGTGCCCACACAGTGCCTACAGCAAACATCCTCTCTGAAGATTGGCAGTTGATTCAATATAAACCTATGAGCCAAAGCATTATACTAGCTGTCTAATAGCGCGTTCGTCCCCATTTGGTACGCTGTGTGGAATGGATTTGACGAGTTCTTGGTAGCATTACACAGGTATGTGGCACGATATTTCTACGCGCAGATTACCGTAAATTGCGGGCCCGTGGCCTATGGTCGTCACAGATGTGTCGTGGCAATTATCCAGTCTTTAGGAATGGATCTTTCGTCGAGCCCCCTGCAGTCAAAATTGACAATGTCGCTGGGTCGACAGGGTTCACTGTAACCTCCCCCTCACTTATCGACCTTAATGGCAGTGAAAAATTAAACCGCGTGCACCTAATGGAAATTTGGGAAAAGCAATCGTCACCGAAGTTAATTTGTCGGTAAACAGGGAGGAAAGGGTTACATCTAAATGAAAGGAAAAATGCAAATGAAATTGGTGGAAATTAATTTTGAGAAAAGGGTAAAATTAATAAAGGAAGTAAATGTGCGGTCCTTACGTTAACAATTTATTGGCGTTAATTAGGTATTTGAGATTTGCGGAAAATTACGGTCGCCAGTCCTATGGACAACTACTATAATAACTGAAAATGAAAGGTTAATGCACGTATAATTAGCACTAAAATCGTGGCAACTGAAGGTTGACACGTGTTGTGTGAAAACTGAATGTTTGTCAGAAGTAATAAATTTTGCTACACTCTGACTTAATTTAGCAAAAGAATTAATAAAACCGGAAAACTGAAAGTTAATTTAGTGATTGAAATTAATAGTGAACTTCGTTCCTGAAACACTACGAAATTCAATAAAATAAGGTTAGTCTTGGGCTACCTCAACAATCATTTCAAAAGCTACTAGAATCTACGCAATTTAGAAATAGGAGATTTAACTTTGAACTTGAATTAAATGATTCTGAACAATTAACAATAGTCAAATTTAGTACGTACCAAGCTGAGCTGCAGTCACTGGTAAGCTAAAGTATGTTAACAAAACTCGCACTCTTGATTTGTGCTTGTGTAATCTAAATATTGTAGCCAGCTATGAATACTTTAACTGAACTTTGAAATTAAAGCAGTGAAATGGAATGATATTACTTTAATGCTGGCGTTTGAATTTCAGCGACACTCGGGTTCATTCTGGAAAAGGAAGGGACCCTGCTTGGTAATGCAGTTGGAACAATGAGCAACAAAGGTTCATGCTACGTTGCTGTAACTTTGTGAGGCAAATTGAACAGTTTGAAAAGCTGAGGTCTGCCATACAGTTCTAAAACTTTACGTGCTTCCAGTCTTCCTTGTTGGTTGATTGAAGGTTTGAAGTCGTCGATCGAGGAGGTGGCGACAGTCACTCATTGTCGGCCGTCGCTGTTGCAGAAGCTGGATGTTGGCGCGCCTTCTTCTCGACACGGTCACCAGGCGAAACGGGCTCTTGATGTGCGCCAGCTAATGCTTCCCGTCCGCTACACCGTGTCAGAAACTATCATAGCAAGTCGAGCGCAATTACATGCTGCCAAACCCCGACAGCGCGGCGACTCGCGGGAGCGTCGCACAACGCCCCTGCTCCACCGCCCTACTCCAGCCAGACTCCCTCTGCCCGCGCTCCATGCGGCAGAGTTAACACTACCAAATATCCTAAACACTTTGGTTCTCCACACGACCTATCGATGTAATCGTTCGATAGCATAGATTTCCCTACGCCAGACCCAGCGTAAAAATACAAATAATATTTACAAAACAAACCAATTATACATCGACACAATTACAATATATAAAGACACAGAAATGTCATATCTTCAGGTAACAAAATAAGGAAAAAAATGTATAGTACAATAGATGGAAATAGGAGGATATGCATTTCCGGCGATACATCACACTGGTGCCGTCTACTGCAGAGCCCTATGTTGAACAATTTTCGCTGAACGGTGTGTTCTAAAGCAGATCAGGCGACTTTGGTAGCCAAGACATCAACGTGAGTTCGTGCCCCTCAAACCCCTGCAACACTATCCTGCTCCTATGACAACCACACTTATCTTACTGGAAGACAGTATCGCTGTCAGGAAAGACGTAAAACATAAGGAGATATAGTTGCTCCACAGTAAAATTCACTTAGCCCATAGCCATGTTGGTGCCATCGATTATTACCATAGGTCCATTCCACCCCAGATGAATGTCCTGCATAGCATAATACTGCCCCCACCAGCTTGAGTCCATAGTGAATGGATATCGGCATCACAAACCCTGAAGGTCATGCGCCGATCTTACAATGTTGCTCTATAGATGGCGGTCTCGTACGCTTGGATCCAGTTCTCATGGAAACCCAACTGCTGAAGGAAGTTTTGCAGTTCATCCTCGCATCGATTCCTTGGTCTTCCAATTGAACGATTTCCATCACGTTTTCTCATAAGCACAGCTTTATTAGGGCAAATTTCCGGTCCCCTGGGAATGTGGCATCTCAGCATTATTTTCCGCGCTTTCATTTCTTGCAAGATGTTCGGTTATTTCATTAGGTCGTATAGTTACCGGTTATTTCTGTGTCTAAATGTATTTTCTTCGTGGATTGGCCCAAAGATGATTCTCCGTTCACAGATCAGCACGTTCTCTTCATCTTCATCTTTTTTGTGGTGCGTAACATTTCTGTTCCATTTTAAGACTAACGGTACCATCACCGCACTACAGGCTTTAAAGTTTAGACTTAAATGACAGATTTTTTGATGACATTATCTCCTTCACACCGAAATAAGTTTTAGACACGTTGACAATACGTTGATTAATTTCTTATTTTAGGTTGTTGTGGCTGTCGACTAAAGAAAAATCAGGGCACCTTCATAGGAATGGTCGGCCTGGAAAAACCTTTCGACAATGTCAAATAGTGCAAGATGTTCGAAATTCTGAGGAAAATGGGGGCAAGCTATAGGGAGGGACGGGTAATATGCAACATGTAGTAGTGCCAAGAGAGAATGATAGGAGTGGACGACCAAGAACGAAGCGGCCGCACTCAAAAGGGTGTAAGGCAGGGATGTAGTCGTTCGCCCCTACCGTTCAACCCATACATCGAAGAAGCAATGATTGAAATAAAGGAAACGTTCAAATGTTGAATTAAAATTCGCGGTGAAAGGTTATCAATGATAAGGTTAGCTGATGACGCTCCTATCCTCAGTGATAGCGAAGAAGAAGAATTACACGATCTGCTGAATGACATGATCGATCTAGTGAATATAGGATATGGACTGAGAACAAATCGAAGAAAGGTGAAATTAATGAGAAGTAGCAGAAAGTCAGGTCTGATAGTCACAAAGTATATAAGGAATTCTGCTACCTAGGCGCCGGCCGCAGTGGCCTAGCGGTTCTAGGCGCTTCAGTCTGGAATCGCGCGACCGCTACGGTCGCAGGTTCGAATCCTGCAACGGGCATGGGTGTGTGTGATGTTCTAAGCGCTTCAGTCTGGAACCGCGCGACTGCTACGCTCGCAGGTTCGTATCCTGGCTTGGGAATGGGTGTGTGTGATGTCCTTAAGTTAGTTAGGTTTAAGTAGTTCTAAGTTCTAGGGGACTGATGACCTCCGATGTTAAGTCCTATAGTGCTCAGAGCCATTTGAACCATTTGCTACCTAGGCAGCAAAATAACCAATGACGGTCGGTGCAAGGAGGACATCAAAAGCAGAGTACCACTGGCAGAAAGGGCATTCCTGGCCAGCAGAAGTCTGCTAGTGTCAAACATCGGCTTTGATATTTGGAAGAAATTCTGAAAATTCACGTTTGAAGCACAGCATTGTATGCTAGTGAGACATGATCTGTGTGAAAACCAGAACAGAAGACAGTAGAAGCATTTGAGATGTGGTGCTACAGATGAATGTTGAAAGCTAAGTGGACTGATAAGGTAGGTCGCGCACAGAATCGGAGACGAAAGGAATATGTGAAAAACACTAAAAAGAAGAAGGGACAGGATGATGGTACTAGAGGGAGCTGTAGAGGGTAAAAACTGTAGAGGAAGGCAGAGACTGGAATACATCCAACAAATGATTAAGGACGTAGGATGCAGAAAAAAACTGTTAAAGCAAGTGCCAAGGTGTTTAAAATTTTCCACTCTGGTTATCTTGCGTATTTCAACGTGTTATGGGCTATTATTAGGGGCTTCTCTGGATATTTCTGTCATTTCAGTCTTCTCTGTATTAATCCCCAATCCATTCTTACTGGCGTTCTTTGCCAAGTTTTGTACGGTTTCTTCCATCTGTTCCTCTGACTCCGCTATTCCTACTGCAATGTCGTCTGCGTATGCCAATAGCTGTGTTCTTCCGTTCAGCTTCAACTCTTTATCTTTTCTTTTCCGGAATTACTTCCTGCAAGACGAAATTTAAAAAAAAGCGATGTGAAATAGCATTACCGTGCCTCACACGTGTGATGTTGAATTCCTTGGACAGCTTGCACTGGTATTTGGCTTTTCATCTGCTTTACTTGCTTTCACCAAGTTAATTACCTTCTTGGTATGCCAAGCATCCTAAAGATTTTGTACATATGTAATTTCTGCATGCTGTCGTACGATCTTGACAAGTCTACAAATGTTATCAGGAACCGGTGGTTGAATTCCCAGCACTTCTCCCAGATTTGTCACATGGTGAAAATTTGATCCGTGGTTGATCTTCCTGCCCGAAAACCTGCATGTTTCTCTCTCCAACATCTTCAGGAGAAGGCTTTAGCTTTCCAGCCAGCGTCCACAGTGCAGTGGCTTTTCCGAGATGACGATCACTTGGGTGATGGCGTATCTCGACTCGACAATTGACCTGGTGTAACAAGAAACATGATTCATCCCTCCAGGCGAAACGTTCCTACTGACGTCATTTCATTGACTATTGTCCTCGAAAAGTACTTAGACAGCCACCGAGCTTAATGTCTCCATTCGACAGTTGGATCGTTATGACCAGGGTCAGTCTCTATGAGGCACTGCAGGGAGGTTTTGAATTTAACCGATTTATTTTTCTTATTAATTTATCTATATTAATGTTAATATGGAACGAAGCAGCTGAAGAAATGGAGCTATATTTCTTTAAGTAATTCATTACAGGTTATTGAAGTCTAATAGCAAGTTTCTGATCAGCAAACGTATTTAATGAGATGAAGCTATATGGTTCCAGAGACCTTTTCAAATCTCAGAGATCTATACTATACGTATGCAGACTGGAGCTAGAAATGAAAATTTGTACCAAGGCTGAGTTTCTAAAATGAGTTTCCTGTTTACTAGGCAGATGCGCTAACCACTACGCCACCCTGTACAGTCACTTTGCAGAACTGATGGACTACCGTAGCATGGCTCCCTCCTCAATCAAAATTCCCATTCACGCGTCAGCGCACTTAATGTTTCCCTTAAACTCAAACAGTGTTGCAGAGGCTCTCCAGCTGTATTGGAGCAGCATCTCAGGATCGAACGAAATGGGGGATCCCGCCTGAAACCCAGGCGTAGTCCTGTAATGAAATGGAACTATATGGTTCCAGAGACCTTTTCATGTCTTAAGCATCCATGATGTATATGTGCAGACTGAAGAGACGAATGAAAGTGTGTACAAAGGCCAGGATTCGAGCTGTGGTCTCCTATTCACTAGGCAGGTGCTCTAAACAACACGTGTTTAGGAAGCGTATCAAGGAGGATGGGATGTGAGTGGGAATTTGGACTGAGCAGGGAAGTAAGGAAGGGCAGTCCGTGTGGTTTTGCAAAGCCCCTGTGTCAGGGTGGAGTGGTGGTCAGGGCATCTACCTAGCGAGCACGAAAGGTGGCTTTCTTAGCGTTGTCTGGCATAATCGTTTATGTGCTGCACGGGCGGTTTCTCTGTGCGTTGTAACCCGTTGGGAAGAGAATATTTATGTTGTGACAATATTTATTTTGCGTAATCACCATCACCCATATCTCATCCACTGCATATCCCAGATTAATTTCTGCAATTATTAATATGTGGTCGCATGGAACGGATCTGTTGGTTAAGATGGTAATGTAGTGTTAAGGGGAGGTTTACTATCTTTGGCCCGAAAAATGCATGTTCTTTGAGATTTTTTTTTTCTCGAGATGTGTTATAGATATCAACGTCAAATTTGGTAAAAATGTTTATTGATATTTCCTCTACAAACTGGAATTTTTTCGACCGGAAATGTCGAAGAGCAAAGGCGGAAGAACGAAACAAAATTTCGATGTAGACCTCCACGCGCGGTATGTCACAGGTCAGCCGGCTCGTCTGAAATCAAAACTGAGTTGACGTTAGCGAAGTATATAAGATTCTTTAGGAGTTGTACCTCGCTTAAGTTATTTGGACCATAGGAAACAAAATGGCGGCCATTTGAAAAAAAATAGGGTTTTTTCCTCGATTTTTCAACTTTGTCGGCCAAGTAAAAATATTTATAGTTGATGGTTCGGAATAAAAGTTGTACAACTCCTAGACATTTTAGTTAGCTTCGTCGGAAACAAAGAATCATGCCAATCGGTTCAGTAGATTTGAAGTTACCATATCGCGCGGTAAAAAAGTCATTTCGAGGAAAACGTGTTTGAAATTTTGACTACATATAAATGCAGTATTATGCAACGTACGTTCAGTCTGCTATTCCGGATCCATAAACTACTCCTTCCTCTTCCTCATAGAGGGCGTTCTGCTCCATCTGAGCCATCCTGCGCTGCTACAGAGCCGCTCGTACGGCCGGTGACAAGCGGTTTTCGGCCGCTTGAATCCGGTGGTCGTCCGAATGCTTGGCGAATTACGTCGAATAGAGTCCCAGGGTGACGTCCATCGTTGTCATGTCTTCAGAATTGCTGAATACCTCTCGTTGAAGCTGCTCACTGCCAGGAAAGTCGCAATCTCCACAGTCTTCGCACCAGAATGCAAATGCTTGGGGGCTAACTTCCAAACACACGCATTCACACTTTCATTTTAATTTTGTGTGTTTCTTCCCAAGCACCTGTACAATAACTCGTCCTCCGAAGGAAAAAAACCTGGTGCGTGAAAAAGGCCGATCTTAGGCAAGTGAATTTTTCTGTTCAACGGCGAATAACAAACATTTCCGTTCCGTATTCGGAGATACCATTTCAGGGGTGGATTCTAAACACTCTTATGGATAAAAAATGCAATTTTAAAAATTGATTTTTGAGCCAAAAGATAGTAAACCTCCCCTTAATCTTGTTAATCTTCTGCAAAGAGGTCTAGAGAGGTGCTTATTTTCGAGTCAAGGCGTTCCCATTGGTTTCTCTCAGTGACACTGGCAATCAGAACCACCCCCACTCCCTTTAGTAAAATTATTTTTGAGGCAACCACCGTTGGCCGATCTTCTTGAATGGTTCTCAAACTTTGGTTCTCTGCATATCAGAGCATTTCCAGCCCACTCGACTCCAAACCTTTAAAAGACACTGCTGGTCTCCACAGAAACGGTCACCGACCGGTGTCTCAGAACCCTTACCGTTGGTCCGGACGCTGGTGTGCTTAGTACGATATTCTTCGGAACGTGTTTCGGTACATCGCGTTTCGGTTAATGACAACAGTTACTCGTTTTGGTTAGGAAACTGCTTGGTTCATTTCATTAAGCATTGGGGAGTGCTTTAACTTATAATTGGGAAGTACTTTTTATCACTTCTCATGAGTGACGTTTGAATTATGTTTGTCTCTTTGTTGGTGACAACGTGGGCCATATGTTATCAGCACTGTTATTCCTTCACTTGAGAAACACTTAGAATCTGTTGAAACACGGTGCTTTTCTAAATTCGCGAGCATAATGATTCTGATATAAATTTCATTCCTTGGTTTAAGCAGGTTGATAATTTCCAATAATGTGTCTCGTGTCGAACCAAGTTAAAGTTTGCGTCTGCATGGCCATAGATATAGCCCTCAGCATTTAGCTCGGATCTTGAAGTGAGTCGCGTGTTACGATTAAGAGATTTGAATTTTGTTCCTTTTTACTGAAGTAGTTTTTCACGGTTCGACCGCCATATGTGCACAATGCAAAGATACCGCCAACATTTTGCTTGTTAACGCGTGGGACTAATTCCACCCAGACTGGGCACAAATTTACATTACGATTTTAAAATATATTGAGAATTATGGAATTTGCTAAATTTGGTGAGAAAGCTTGGACTACGATTTAAACCTCTCTGCAGTATGACCTCCTGCTCAGGTGTGATTCAGTAACTGTGGAGAAAGTTGTAATTTTTTTTTGTTCCTATTTTGTGTGTGTCGATTTTAATTTTAACGCAGGAATAGTCTCTCTTTTCTTCCATGAATTCTCAACTTTAATGTCATTATCTCCCTACATCTATATCTGTGTAGCTACTCTGCAAATCACTCTTAAGTAACTGGCAGAGTGTTCATCGGAACACCTTCACAATAATACTCTGTTATTCCACTCCCAAACAGCGCGCGGAAAAAACGGACACTTATTCTTTCTGTGCGAACTTTGATTTTTCTTATTTTATTGTGATGACCGTTTCTCCATAGGTAGGTCAGCGTCAACAAAACATTTTCGCATTCGGAAGAGAAAGCTGTTGATTGAAATTTCGTGACAAGATACCGCCGCAACGAGAAACGTCTTTGTCTGAATGACGTCCACCCCAAATCTTATATCATGTCCCTGACACTCTCTGCTCTATCGCTCGATAATACAAAACGTACTGCCATACTTTGAACTTTATTGATGAATTCCATTAATCCCATCTGGCACATCGCGTACCAGTACACCAAAAGAGAACGGACAGGCGTAGTGTAGCCAGTCCCTTTAGTAGATCTGTTGCATCTTCTAAGTGTTCTGCCAATAAAACCGTCTTTGGTGCGCATTCCCCACATCATTTTTTGTGTGTTCTTTCCAATTTAAGTTGTTCGTAATGGTAAATCTTAGGTATTTAGATCACCATACGGCCTTTAGTTTTGATTGATTTATCGTGTAACCTAAGTATAATGGATTCCTGTTAGTAGTGAAGTGGATGACATCTCACTCTCCATTATTTAGCGTCAATTGTCCATTTCTTCTCCGTATACTGTGAAGCGCCAATGAAACTGGTATAGTCCTACACATTCAATTACAGATATATGTAAACAGGCAAAATATGGGCTGCGGTCGGCAACGCCTATATAAGACAAGAGGTGTCTGGCGTAGTTGATAGATCGATTACTGCTGCTACAATGGCAGGTTATCAAGATTTAAGTGAGTTTGAACGTGGTGTTATAGTTGGCGCACGAGCGATGGAACACAGAATCTCTGAGGTGGCAATGAAGTGGGGATTTTCCCGTACGATCATTTCACTAGTGTACCGTGAATTTCAGGAATCGGTAAAACATCAAATCTCCGACATCACTGCGGCCGGAAAAAGATCCTGCAAGAACGGGACCAATGACGACTGAAGAGAATCGTTCAACGTGACAGAAACGCAAACCTTGCGCAAAGTGCTGCAGATTTCAATGCTGGCCCATCAACATGAGTCAGCATGCAAAGTATTCGAAGAAACGTTATCGACTTGGCTTTCGGAGACGAAGGCCCACTCGTGTACCCTTGATGACTGCACGACACAAAACTTTACGCCTCGCCTCGGCCCATCAACCCCGACATTGGACTGTTTATGACTGGAAACACGTTGCCAGGTCGGACGAGTCTCCTTTCAAATTGTCTCGAGCGGAGGAACGTCATCGCTATGGAGACAACTTCATGAATCCATAGACCCTGAATGTTAGCAGGGAACTGTTAGAGCTGCTGGAGGCTCTGCGATTGTGTGGAGTGTGTGCAGTTGGAGTGATGTGGGACCCCTGATTTTGACAGGTGACACGAACATAAACATTCTGTCTGATCACCTGCATCCATTCACGTCCATTGTGCATTCCGACGGACTTGGGCAATTACAGCAGGACAATGCTACGCCCCACACGCCCAGAAATGCTACAGAGGGGCTCCAGGGATAATATTCCGCTGTCCACCAAACTCCCCAGACATGATCATCATTAAGTATATCTTGGATGCCTTACAATGTGCTGTTCAGAGGAGATCTTCTCCCCCTCGTTCTCTTGATGGTGTCAGTTCCCTCTAGCACTACTTCAGACATTAGTCGAGTCCATGCCACGTCGTGATGAGACATTTCTGCATGCTCGCGGAGCCGTACTCGATATTAGGCAGGTGTACCAGTTTCTTTGGCTCTTTAGTGTAGGTGTTTTATCCAAGTCATTGTGCAATTTGTTTTGATCAGCTAAAAACTTTACTAGACGATAAATGACAGCATCATCAGTAACCAACCTAAGACGGCTGCTCAGATTGTCTCGTAAATCTTTTATATAGATAAGGAACAGCAAAAGGCCTATAACACTACCGTGGGGAACCACAGGAATCACTTCTATTTTACACAGTTACACTCATGTTCATAAAAAATAAAATAATAAAAATAAAAAAATAAACAGAATATCTTGAACAACTAGAGACAGGGCGTTCATATTCACAGGAAATGTACATCAGTATATTCTGCAGAAATAATTGGCATTTCAGTCACCAGGGTTCAGCATTGAGCCGTAGTAAAAACTGCTGTTTTGAAGAGCGCGCCGCAGCGCGTAGTGTGAAGCAGTCGCTCTCCGTTTCTGGCGGTGGCGCCGCTGTGGCAATCGCAGCTTTGGTGTCTACCTCTGGTGGGAAAGGGGAAAGGATGCCTGTCCACGTGCATTTAAGGGGCGCTATGAGCTCGCCAGTCAGTCAATCTGGGTCAGTCTCTCGTCCCCAGCTTGCTAGTCTGTCTCTCGTCCGCATTTGTTAGACAGTTAGTGTCTGTCCGTCGTTCGGATCAACCTTTAAAGCCGACAAAATGAGTATTTCCACTCCGCCAGTAAGAGAACTCAGTGAGTGTCGCCCGGTCGGGGCTTAGTTCCTGCATCTGAGTCTGCGCGTTAGGCCGCCAGTCTGCTCGAGTTTGCTCAGCCAATGGTCATTGGCGGTTGGATCGGTCGGTTGGTCGGTCGCGCACTGAGACACGAGATGACTTGTCTGTCTTGAGCGTCGGCGCATGTGAGGTCGCCACGTGTGTCCAGTGGGCCGCGACATAAAGCGGGGGGATAGTGACTTCGTGGTAGACACGAGAGCAACAGGAGTCAACCCACGACATCAGTCTGGCCGGTGGGAGCTGCGACGCCGTGCGACGTGAGATCGGCGCGCTTTCCTGCGTCCGTTGAAGCGGCTGGCAGCGGACGGTTCGGGAGAGCCATTTGTGGGTGCTGCGCCAGGTCATATCCAGAAATCGCAGTTTATTAGAAGTTAAGTGATTGGTGATATGTTGTTTGATTTACTCTTGTTAAATTCTACTTGTTTTCTTGGTGAGGTCACCAGCCGTTTTGCTTTGAGGTCGTCCCACCATTCTTCTCCGTTTGCCCACCCGCGGGAAGGTAGTTGTTTATAAATTGAGTGGTCTGTTTTTCCTTTGTGGAGTAGGGGAAGGTTACAGCAACCTGCGGTTCGGGTTGTTCGGTAATCTCCCTATCAATCTACCGTACGTTAGTAGCTGCCTCTGTCATGACTGTCTGATTTGGTGTGTTAACGAAGTTTTTGCTTGGAGTGTAACGGCCTATTACCTGAAATATGTTTTGATCTTTGGAAATTTTGATATTATTGCCAATGATCTTGAGAGGCGGTATCTGTGTACTGTAGAGCATCTTAACTATTGTTTGGCCAACCTTGTAGAATTTTATATAAGATTGCATTTCATGGGCCTTTATTTAAATGATCATTATAGTACATAAAGTTGCCACCCTGTCACCATAAGACTTTTCTTAGAAATTGATATCAAGTTGCACCTTCGGTGACAACGTTGATATTTTAATTGTTAGTGTTTTGTACCATTTCCATCCCTCCTACAGGGGGTGCATAGTTTGTGTGCTTGTGTAAATTGTTAAAACTCTTAGTTTAAAGTTATCTGGTGTGTTGCAGATTTGCACCAGTGTAGTCTTTCAGAGGCTGTTGTGAGCGGTCGTCAGCCGTGTCAAAAGGGAGGGGCAAGGTTCTCTGTTCGGAAGCTCATACAATCAAAACTTGTTTCTTTCTGCCTCTGAATAAATTGTAACTTTGATATTTAGAGGGTGATTTCTGATTATAATTTTAAATCTGTTTCTTTTAAAAAATTCTTTTAGGCACTATTAAAGTGAATAAAATTCCCATTTGTAAAAAGGAATTTGGTTATGATTTCATCAGTTACTCCCTGGCAACTTCTTCCATGCTTACTTAGTGTGAATAAATGTGTTAATGTTCTTGATGAATCGCTAGTAAATAAAATAAATTCTTAAGAATATTCTTTGAAAATAAATCTCGGTTCAAGCATATGTCCTGTTGCACAGGCTCCACCTTCAGACCTGATAATTTGTTCCACACGTGACGGTATCGACGCGTATACTGTGCGAATGGCTTTCTGTGGTACAGCCATCCATGCTGCATTCACCTGGTTCCAAAGTTCATCTGTGGTGGTTGGCACTGGGTCACAGCGCTGCACCCCTCATTTGACAATGTCTCATACATTTTCGATTGACGACAAGTCTGGTAATCTGGTGGGCTAGGGCAAAAGGCTGACGTCCTGCGACACCGAGGAGGCTCGTGTTCGTGCTGTAACATGTAGTCATGCATTGTCTTGCTGAAAAAGGGCTTCTGGGGTGTTGCACAGAAAGGGTATGGCTGCGTGTCGCAGGATGTCATTCACGTAGGTCACACTGGTCACAGTGCTCTGGACAAGCACCAACTGTGGTTTTTGGATGTACCCAATAGCACTATAAGGCTTTGTGTTGACACCGTATGTCTTTTGCGAACGCAGTCACTGTGATGCCGCTCCCCCTGTCTGCGACGAACCTAAATACCGCCATCATTTTCAAGCAAACGGAATCTGGATTCGTCCGAAAACACTATCTGGCGCCATTTCTGTCCCCAGTGATGTCGTTCCATGCACCACTGTCGTCTAGCATGTTTCTGCACATTCGCCAAATGTATGCGGAGAAGTGGACGACATGCACGTAACCCATGTCGTAATAAACGGCGACGAAATGTCACCCCTAGTAGTGTACAATGTGTTACATTATTCCTCTGTTGCGTCAGAGCCGAGGAGGACGCAGATCTGTCCTGCAGTGCTATTCGGATGAGTTGTCGATCTTCTCGAGGGTGGTGGGACATGACCCAGCTCTTCGTGTTCTACGGCCTTCCGTGAACCATTCTGCGCGCATCTGTGCACTGTCAAAACACTTCGTCCCCCATGAACAGCAATTTCCTGGATGGGTTTGTAGAGACAACGAGAACACCTGGCCCATTTTACTGGGAGGTGGTGTTGCTATGCGATATCAATGTTGACCTTGAAACCGCGAGACGACGTGACGCAAATGCTGATCATCTCTGCAGAACTACTAATGTATATGTCCTGTGAATATAAACATCGTATCTCTAGTCGTTTAATGTGTTCTGTTTCTTTCTGAAAATGAGTGTACTACAAACTGTGATCTCTCTGACAGGAAATCATGAATCCGGTCGCATAACTGATACAAAATTCCATAAGCATGCAATTTGATTGCAAGTCGCTTGTCAGGTACGATGTCAAAAGCCTTCTGGAAATCTAGAAATACTTAATCAATTTCAAATCCTTTGTCGACAGCACTCAACACTTCATGTGAATAAAGAGCTTCTTGTGTTGCACAAGAACCATTTTTTCTAAATCCGTGTCGATTGTGTCAATAGACTGTTTTCCTTAAGGTAATTCATAATTTTCGAACATAATATACATTCCAAAATCCTGCTGCGTATCGACGTTAATGTTGTGTGTCTTTAATTTAGTGGATTACTTCTGTTGCCTTTCTTGAATATTGGTGTGATCTGTGCAACTTTCCACTCTTTGGGTACGGAACTTCCGTCGAGCGAGCGGTTGTATATGACTGTCAAGTATGGAGCTATTGCATCAGCATACTCCGAAAGGAATCTAATTGGTATACAGTACAGGCAGGAAGACTTGCTTCTATTAAGTGATTTAAGCTACTTCACTACTCCGAGGATATCTACTAAGTTACTCTTGTCGGCAGCTGTTCTTGATTCGAATTATGGAACATTTACTTCGTTTTCTTTGGTGAAGGAATTTCGATAGGTTTTGTTTAGTAACTCTACTTTAGCAGCACAGTTACCGATAGTCCTACCAAGTTATTGGGATCTTACTGTAGCGCACTTTGACACATGTCAAAGCACGGTGCCAATTTGTCAGTACCTACGTCATAGAATGCAGCCGTCGTAGCGGTACCGTCTTTCCAATACCCTCGTCATACTGTACTTTCCGTTTGTTTTCTAGGCTGGTCTGCAAGCAGCGATTCATATGAGCAAAGAGATGAAAGTGAGACAGAGCCATGTCCATGCTATACAGGGTGGTCCATTGATAGAGAGCCAAATATCTCACGAAATAAGCATCAAACGAAAAAACTGCAAAGAACAAAACTCGTCTAGCTTGAAGGGGGAAACCAGATGGCACTATGGTTAGCCCGCTAGATGGCGCTGCCATAGGTCAAACGGGTATCAACTGTGTTTTTTTTTAAAATAGGAACCCCCGTCTTTATTACAGATTCTTGTAGTACGTAAAGAAATATGAATGTTTTAGTTGGACCACTTTTTGGCTTTGTGATAGATCGCGCTGTAATAGTCACAAACATATCACGCAACATTTCGCCAATGCGGACGGTATTTGCTTCGTGATACATTACCCGTGTTAAAATGCACCGTTTACCAATTGCGAAAAAGGTCGATATCGTGTTGATGTATGGCTGTTGAGATTAAAATGCCCAACGGGCGTGTGCTATGTATGCTGCTCGGTATCCTGGACGACGCCATCCAAGTACCCGGACCGTTCGCCGGATACTTACCTTATTTGAGGAAACAGGAAGTGTTCAGTCACATGTGAAACGTCAACCACGATTTGCAACAAATGATGATGCCCAATTAGGTGTTTTAGTTGCTGTCGCGGCTAATCCGCACATCAGTAGCAGACAAATTGCCCGAGAATCGGGAATCTCAAAAACGTCGGTGTTTTGAACGTCGTGTACAGTTCTGCCATTGGGCACAATAGAAATTACGGGACGACGACAGATTTTTTGCACGCTTTCTATTTAGCGACGAAGCGTCATTCACGAACAGCGGTAACGTAAACCGGCACAATATGCACTATTGGGCAACGGAAAATCCACGATGGCTGCGACAAGTGGAACATCAGTGACCTTGGCGAGTTAATGTATGGTACGGCATTATGGGAGGAAGGATAACTGGCCCCCATTTTATCGATGGCAATCTAAATGGTGCAATGTATGCTGATTTCCTACGTAATGGTCTACCGATGTTACTACAAGATGTTTCACTGCATGACAGAATGGCGATGTACTTCCAACATGATGGATGTCCGGCACATAGCTCGCGTGCGGTTGAAGCGGTATTGAATGGCATATTTGATGACAGGTGGATTGGTCGTGTAAGCACCATACTATGGCCCGCACGTTCACTGGATCTGACGTCCCCGGATTTATTTCTGTGGGGAAAGTTGAAGGATATTTGCTATCGTGATCCATCGACAACGCCTGACAACATGCGTCAGCGCATTGTCAATGCATGTGCGAACATTACGGAAGGCGAACTGCTCGCTGTTGAGAGGAATGTCGTTACACGTATTGCCGAATGCATTGAGGTTGACGGACATCATTTTGAGGATTTATTGCATTAATGTGGTATTTACAGGTAATCACTCTGTGACAGCATGCGTTTTCAGGAACGATAAGTTCACAAAGGTACATGTATCACGTTGGAACAACCGAAATAAAATGTTCAGACGTACCTACGTTCTGTATTTTAATTTAATAAACCTACCTGTTACCAACTGTTCGTCTAAAATTGTGAGCCATATGTTTGTGACTATTACAGCGCCATCTATGACAAAGTTAAAAAGTGGTCCAACTAAAACATCCATATTTCTTTACGTACTACACGAATATGTAATAAAACATGGAGGATCCTATCTAAAAAAAAAAACGCGGTTGATATCCGTTTGACCTATGGCAGAGCCAACCATAGCGCCATCTGGTTTCCCCCTTCAAGCTAGATAAGATTCGTTCTTTGTAGTTTTTTCGTTTGACGCTTATTTCGTGAGATAATTGGCCCGGTCACGATAAATGGACCACCCTGTTGTAGTAGTTATCAGACAATTCCCAGAGAAACCCCGACCAAGCCTGTTTGTTACAGCTGCACTGTGCGGCCGAGCGCTATCATAAAGAATGATAATGCCTAATGACAGCATTCCTCTTCGCTTTTCTGAAATGCCTTTCATATACCATTTTCTGGAATCGGCTGATCCACTCGGTGAACAAGATCGTCGGTTGACACTCGCATCCTTCCCTGACCGCCTGGATCATGGTTCAAATGGTTCAAATGACTCTGAGCACTATGGGACTCAACATCTTAGGTCATAAGTCCCCTAGAACTTAGAACTACTTAAACCTAACTAACCTAAGGACATCACATACACCCATGCCCGAGGCAGGATTCGAACCTGCGACCGTAGCAGTCCCGCGGTTCCGGACTGCAGCGCCAGAACCGCACGGCCACCGCGGCCGGCGCCTGCATCATGAAAGTCCGTACATCACTCTTCGAAGTTCCTGCACCACTCACGCACTTTGCTGTCAGGTGTGACTGTCAAGTTATGTGGGCTGCATGAAATCAAGCGGAAGCTCTCAACATGAAGAAATCGAATGATGGCCTGCACTTCACACTTGCGGGGAGACGCTATTGACCTAGGCATCTTCACGTGCTCACTGTGAAGTCAAAAAGGAGAAAAGCGCGATGTGACAACGATGGGTATACTAGAGACACTGCATAACACATGTGCACGAAGCTTAATCGTATTTTCTCTGTGTGTTCGGCTCTTGTAAAACAAACAGCCCTTCTACCAGGGAGTTCCATTCCTTAAGTAATAGTGGGTGGGGGTGGGGAAAGTTGGGGGCTTAGTACTATTACCTCATCGGTTGATTTTAATTGCTGATGGACAAGGTAATATTTGATCAGCAGCTCTTGGTTTCTTAAATATGACTCTCTTCCAGTGTAAAATAGTTCGCTGAAATTGACGGGAAGTCACCTAGTGGAACAGGAGTGTTATCTGGAATTCCACAAGGAAGTGTTACAGGACCGCTGCTGTTCTTGAGCTATCCAGGTTCTCTCTTCTGAGAGCTGTCAGGCACATTTTCTCTGGTGTTTCACCAGATATTTGCAATTTCGTGTTTGCGTCGTGTAGCTGGAATCAGTCCAAACAGGTGTGCTCATCATGTCTTCCATTTGACGCCCAGTTACAAAGAAAAAAGATTTTTAAATCGGTATTTTAGGTGCCCATTCGAGAGAGAGTTCCCAGACTAGTCTAGTGCGATATTTATGGTTCAAATGGCTCAGAGCACTATGGGACGTAACATATAAGGTCATCAGCGGCCTAGAACTTAAAACTATATAAACCTAACTAACCTAAGGACATCACACACATCCATGCCCGAGGCAGGATTCGAACCTGCGAGCGTAGCGGTCACGCGGTTCCAGACTGAAGCACCTAGAACCGCTCGGCCACAGCGGCCTTTGTTATCGATATGTATTAACTTGAATCACTGACCTGGCCCGTGCTGACTGCTACCGCCAACCATACAGAGCTACTGAGTCGCTGCTGGACTGTAGTTTAATCTTCGTATTTTACGGCTCCGGTGATATCGATAAAACGAACATTGAACTAGACTGCTTTGGGAGCCCTCAATCGAATGGCCACCTAAAACACCGATTTAAAAATAATTTTGCTTGTGATGGGAAACAAACAAACGATTTCTGTTGACTGTGGGCGTCGCATGAAGGACGTGATGGGCAGTAATTTTCTGGGCTACACAATTCAAGGAATAAATTGCAAATACAGCGTGAAAATTATTGAACTATATGAAATAAAATCGTCATACTTCTGAACGTTTTGCGTTAAGACGTTCAAACTGCACTATTCGCCGTGGGACATGGTGGGAATTAGTAAGTACAGGCACACGCGCCTTTGCCGACGAAGCCCACTTTCATTTGGATGGGTTCGTCAATAAGCTAAATTGGCGCATTTAGAAGACTGAGACACCGCATTTCACGATGGAGAAGTCTCTTCACCCTCAACGGGTGACTGTGTGCCGTGCAACGTTTAGTCACTGACTAATCGGTGCGATAATCTTTGGTGGAACGGTGTCTACCGAACGATACGTGAAGGTTTCGGAAGATGATTTCATCCCCATTATTCAAAGTTACCCTGATTTCAACACGATATGGTTCATGGAAGACGGAGCTCGACCCCATCGAAGCAGAAGAGTGATATCCTGGAGGAGCACTCTGGGGACCGCTTTCTGGCTCTGTGGTACGCAGAGGCCAATTGACGTGGGTCTCGATTGGCAGCCGTGTTCTCCGGACCTGAAGACATACGACTCCTTTTTGCGGGGCTGTATTAAAGAAAAGTCCCTACGACTTATCTTAGAAAATAGATGAAGGAAAGGCAAATCTACCTTCCTAGCATTTGTAGACTTAGAGAAAGCTTTTGACAATGTTGACTGGAGTACTCTCTTTCAAATTCTGGAGGTCGTAGGGGTAAAATACAGGGAGCGAAAGGCTATTTACAATTTGTACAGAAACCTGATGGCTGTTGTAAGAGTCGAGGGACATGAAAGGGAAACGGTGGTTGGGAAGGGAGTGAGACAGGGTTGTAGCCTATCCCTGATGTTATTCAATCTGTATATTGAGCAAGCAGTAAAGGAAACAAAAGAATAATTTTGAGTAGGTTTTAAAATCCATAGAGAAGAAATAGAAACTTTGAGGTATTGTAATTGTGTCAGAGACAGCAAAGGACCTGGAAGAGCAGTTGAATGGAATGGACAGTGTCTTGAAAGAAGGATATAAGATGAACATCAACAAAAGCAAAACGAGTATAATGGAATGTAGTCGAATGAAGTCGGGTGATGCTGAGGGTATTAGATTGGGAAATGAGACGCTTAAAATAGTAAATGAGTTTTGCTATTTGGGGAGCAAACTAACTGATGATGGTCGAAGTAGAGAACATTTAAAATGTAGACTGGCAATGGCAAAGAAAGCGTTTCCGAAGAAGAGAAATTTGTTAACATCGAGTATAGATGTAGGTGTCAGGGAGTCGTTTCTGATAGTATTTGTATGGAGTGTGGCAATGTATGGAAGTGAAACGTGGGCGATAAATAGTTTGGACAAGAAAAGAATAGAAGCTTTCGAAATGTGGTGCTACAGAAGAATGCTGAAGAGTAGATTGGTAGATCACATAACTAATGAGGAGGTATTGAATAGGATTAGGGAGAAGAGAAATTTGTAGCACACCTTAACTAGAAGAAGGAATCGGTTGGTAGGTCATGTTCTGAGACGTCAAGGGAGCACCAATTTGGTACTGGAGGGCAGCGTGGAGGGTAAAAATCGTAGAGCGGGACCAAGAGATGAATACACTAAGCAGATTCAGAAGGATGTGGGTTGCATTAGGTACTGTGAGATGAAAAAGCTTGCACAGGATGGAATAGCGTGGAGAGCTGCATCAAACCAGTCTCTGGACTGAAGACCACAACAACAACAACAACATTAAAGAATATGTGTACAGCAATAACCCCAAAACAATTGCTGAACTGAAAACACCCATTCATCGACAGCATCGTCATGCAAAAGTCTGTGCATGCCGTAGTTTATAATTAATTTACGTTTTTTTTCATATATTTCAGTAATTGTGACCCTGTATCTGCCTAAACACCAGAGAAAATGCGTCTGAGCATTCTTAGGAGAGACATCTGGTACAGGTAGTGGTAGACAGAAGACGTTATGAACCAGGCGAGGCACTTATTACTTGTTAAAAAATATTTAACTCCCCCTCTTATATGCAACGTGAATGGCTCTGAGCACTATCGGACTTAACATCTGAGGTCATCAGTCCCCTAGAACTTAGAACTACTTAAACCTAACTAACCTAAGGACATCACACACATCCATGCCCGAGGCAGGATTCGGACGTCCGACCGTAGCGGTCGCGCGGTTCCAGACTGAAGCGCCTAGAACCGCTCGGCAACCCTGGCTGGCTCTGTGCAACGTGATCAGACGCCTCCCCAAAGTCACGCGTGCCGGCCAGTGTGGCCGTGCGGTTCTAGGCGCTTCAGTCTGGAACCGCGGGACCGTTACGGTCGCAGGTTCGAATCCTCCCTCGGGCATGGATGTGTGTGATGTCGTTAGGTTAGTTAGGTTTAAGTAGTTCTAAGTTCTAGGGGACTGATGACCACAGATGTTAAGTCCCGTAGTGCTCAGAGCCATTTGAACCATTTGAGCCAAAGTCACGCGTACTGCGATTCGAGATGTAATTTTACCCGAGGCTGTAGTTCCGTGATGTGACACTCACGATGCGTGGTACGCGAGTGGTTTTCTATTTTGGAAGGACGCTCGGCACTTGCTAGGAGCCTCCGGCGCTGCGCGCAGATATTGCGCCGCGTGGGAACGCAGCGCTCCGGCCGCCATTAGCGGCTATCTGCGGCGACACGTCGGCCGTCAGGCGCCGCTCTTCATTATCTGCTCCCGGACCGGTCAAAGCGCGTCCTTGCCCACACCTTCGCTACTGTCCCTCGCTCCCCTCTCTCCCGCCTGTCGCGTCGTACCGGTCCAGTTCCCCTCTCTCTCTCTCTCTCTCCACCACTTTTCCTTTTATTTTCGTCGCCTCCCTCGCAGCGACCGGTGCTGCTCGCCTTTGAGCAGGCCCGGACGGTATTGCTGTATCGCCGTAATCTGTCCCCCGCGCCAGACACGATGGAGACGTCGGCCTAATCCGAGCGGACCGCGGCGCGTCAGGCCGCTATCCGGCGCCGTGATTGAATATGCGTGTTCCCGCGCACCCGCCCGCTGCCGGCGAGGCGGCCGCTCCCCGCGTCACGGGAAAATAGACGACCGGAGCAGCGGGCGACGTCAATTAGCCCCCAGACGGGAGCGCGGCCTCTGCCTCCGTGACCGATGCGCCGCGTCTGCCGGGTAGACCGCTACTCCGCTGCGATGATGCATTTCTCTGAATCGTCCGACTCAAGCCGTCCGCCTACGCTGAAAATTCAGTATTAGTCCCAACAGGAAGTTGGCAACAATAAACAAGCGCTGTGGCCGCGGCTCTTCGGAATACACTCCTGGAAATTGAAATAAGAACACCGTGAATTCATTGTCCCAGGAAGGGGAAACTTTATTGACACATTCCTAGGGTCAGATACATCACATGATCACATTGACAGAACCACAGGCACATAGACACAGGCAACAGAGCATGCACAATGTCGGCACTAGTACAGTGTATATCCACCTTTCGCAGCAATGCAGGCTGCTATTCTCCCATGGAGACGATCGTAGAGATGCTGGATGTAGTCCTGTGGAACGGCTTGCCATGCCATTTCCACCTGGCGCCTCAGTTGGACCAGCGTTCGTGCTGGACGTGCAGACCGCGTGAGACGACGCTTCATCCAGTCCCAAACATGCTCAATGGGGGACAGATCCGGAGATCTTGCTGGCCAGGGTAGTTGACTTACACCTTCTAGAGCACGTTGGGTGGCACGGGATACATGCGGACGTGCATTGTCCTGTTGGAACAGCAAGTTCCCTTGCAGGTCTAGGAATGGTAGAACGATGGGTTCGATGACGGTTTGGATGTACCATGCACTATTCAGTGTCCCCTCGACGATCACCAGTGGTGTACGGCCAGTGTAGGAGATCGCTCCCCACACCGTGATGCCGGGTGTTCGCCCTGTGTGCCTCGGTAGTATGCAGTCCTGATTGTGGCGCTCACCTGCACGGCGCCAAACACGCATACGACCATCATTGGCACCAAGGCAGAAGCGACTCTCATCGCTGAAGACGACACGTCTCCATTCGTCCCTCCATACACGCCTGTCGCGACACCACTGGAGGCGGGCTGCACGATGTTGGGGCGTGAGCGGAAGACGGCCTAACGGTGTGCGGGACCGTAGCCCAGCTTCATGGAGACGGTTGCGAATGGTCCTCGCCGATACCCCAGGAGCAACAGTGTCCCTAATTTGCTGGGAAGTGGCGGTGCGGTCCCCTAAGGCACTGCGTAGGATCCTACGGTCTTGGCGTGCATCCGTGCGTCGCTGCGGTCTGGTCCCAGGTCGACGGGCACGTGCACCTTCCGCCGACCACTGGCGACAACATCGATGTACTGTGGAGACCTCACGCCCCACGTGTTGAGCAATTCGGCGGTACGTCCACCCGGCCTCCCGCATGCCCACTATACGCCCTCGCTCAAAGTCCGTCAACTGCACATACGGTTCACGTCCACACTGTCGTGGCATGCTACCAGTGTTAAAGACTGCGATGGAGCTCCGTATGCCACGGCAAACTGGCTGACACTGACGGCGGCGGTGTACAATTGCTGCGCAGCTAGCGCCATTCGACGGCCAACACCGCGGTTCCTGGTGTGTCCGCTGTGCCGTGCGTGTGATCATTGCTTGTACAGCCCTCTCGCAGTGTCCGGAGCAAGTATGATGGGTCTGACACACCGGTGTCAATGTGTTCTTTTTTCCATTTCCAGGAGTGTATAAAGGTGGCCACACACGTAACCGTACGTGATCAAGCCTGTGACGTCTCCTGGCAAGACATTTACAAAATGGTTATAATATATAAAATAAATTAATAAAAATAAACATTTCATTACTAAATGAATGGTTGTAGATTATGTATAAAAGGAAATAATTTTTCATTTTTTATGTTTGTGCAATATTTATGTATCTGTTGTTGCTGTCGTCTTCAGTCCTGTGACTGGTTTGATGCAGCTCTCCATGCTACTCTATCCTGTGCAAGCTTCTTCATCTCCCAGTACCTACTGAAACCTACATCCTTCTGAATCTGTTCAGTGTATTCATCTCTTGATCTCCCTCTACGACTTTTACCCTCCACGCTGCCCTCCAATACTAAATTGGTGATCCCTTGTTGCCTCAGAAGATGTCCTGCCAATCGATCCCTTCCTCTAGTCAGTTGTGCCACAAACTTCTCTTCTCCCCAATCCTATTCAATACCTCCACATTAGTTGTATGATCTACCCATCTAATCTTCAGCATTCTTCTGTAGCACCACATTTCGAAGGCTTCTATTCTCTTCTTGTCCAAACTAGCTATCATCAATGTTTCACTTCCATACATGGCTACGCTCCATACAAATACTTTCAGAAACGACCTCCTGACAAATCTATACTCGATCTTAACAAATTTCTCTTCTTCAGAAACGCTTTCCTTGCCATTGCCAGTCTAGATTTGATATCCTCTGTACTTCGACCATCATCAGTTATTTTGCTCCCCAAATAGCAAAACTCCTTTACAACTTTAAGTGTCTCATTTCCTAATCTAATTATCTCAGCATCACCCGACTTAATTCGACTACATTCCATTATCCTCGTTTTACTTTTGATGATGTTCATCTTATACCCTCCTTTCAAGACACTGTCCATTCCGTTCAACTGCTCTTCCAAGCCCTTTGCTGTCTCTGACAGAATTACAATGTCATCGGCGAACCTCAAAATTTTTATTTCTTCTCCATGGATTTTAATACCTATTCCAAATTTTTCTTTTGTTTCCTTCACTGCTTGCTCAATATACAGATTGAATAACATCGGGGATAGGCTACCAACCACTGCTTCCCTTTCATGCTCCTCGACTCTTATAACTGCCAGCTGGTTTCTGTACAAATTGTAAATAGCCTTTCGCTCCCTGTGTTTTACCCCTGCCACCTTCAGAATTTGAAAAAGAGTATTCCAGTCAACATTGTCAAAAGCTTTCTGTAAGTCTACAGATGCTAGAAACGCAGGTTTGCCTTTCCTTAATGTAGCTTCAAAGATAAGTCGTAGAGTCAGTATTGCCTCACGTGTTCCAATATTTCTACAGAATCCAAACTGATCTTCCCCGAGGTCGGCTACTACCAGTTTTTCCATTCGCCTGCAAAGAATTCGCGTTAGTATTTTGCATCCGTGACTTATTAAACTGATAGTTCGGTAATTTTCACACCTGTCAGCACCTGCTTTCTTTGGGATTGGGATTATTATATTCTTCTTGAAGTCTAAGGGTATTTCGCCTGTCTCATACATCTTGCTCACCAGATGGTAGAGTTTTGTCAGGACTGGCTCTCCTAAGGCTGTCAGTAGTTTTAATGCAATGTTGTCTACTCCCGGGGCCTTGTTTCGACTCAGGTCTTTCAGTGCTCTGTCAAACTCTTCACGCAGTATCGTATCTCCCATTTCATCTTCCTCTACATCCTCTTCCATTTCCATAATATATATAATGAATAATAATTACAAAGATGCTTATTAAATTGCCTATAAACAGCGGAAGTTGAAACATTACTCTCTCTGTCTTCCTGTAGACGTTAAAGTTGTAAGAGCCTGTGACGCTCGCTGGAATGCGTAGGTAGCCTTCGTTTGTCCTTTGATCGAGAAAGACGCCATTGGACGCTGATATTAGTAAAAGGTGTGTACTTTCAATTTATGTTGATTTTTTGAATATAGGAATTGTTACAATTATTGCCTCTAATAATTTATTGCTAGCTTGCCCAAGATTTCATGACATTCTTAGCCGTTTTCAGCATATTAGGAATTTTTCATGACTCAGAGCCGTGGGGCGATTGTGGAAGCGCTGCGCGGCAAATGCAAATTAAATTGGATGAAAGCAGTTTTCCCGGAATATAGCGGGTAGGTAACGGTAAATTAAAATTCTCTCTTTCAGCTTCCTGGAGACTTCAGAGGGAAATTGTGGATTTTATTGTCATTTTCAGGTGGAAATGGGCAGCTGCAATTATGTTATCAGTTTCGTAAATAATTCATGAGTGATAAAGTTTTAAAAGGCTCTGAGCACTATGGGACTCAACTGCTGAGGTCATCAGTCCCCTAGAACTTAGAACTACTTAAACCTAACTAACCTAAGGACAACACACACATCCATGCCCGAGGCAGGATTCGAACCTGCGACCGTAGCGGTCGCGCGGTTCCAAACTGAAGCGCCAGAACCGCTCGGCCACAAGCGGCCGGCCGGTAAAGTTTTACTTGTGTGTGATCAAAGACTGCTGTGAAAAACCTGTTCTGGCTAATAACATAATAATTAAATTTCATTTTTTTGTTTCACGCTCTCATGTTAGTCGTGGCAGTTAATAGTCTTCAATACTAAAAAAAGAAAAAAAATACACTGCAGCGTTTACGTTTAGTGAACATAACATACTGTAACTTCCGTACAAGTAATAAGAGTAATTTTCTGTGCATTCAAGAGATGAAAGTACCGAAGGGCATTTATTTTTCATAATTAGTTACAGTAATGATACCATGTCCCATATCTAACAAGCCAGATCAGTGTTATATAAAAATAGTTTGCAAATTAAAGATCGTACGTCCACAGCAGGAAATCTTTCAGTGTTGTGCGTATCCCCACATAATAGGTCAAAGTGTATGAAGTTAAAATATTTTCAACTACAGAAATTGATAGTGTGAATCGTATTTTATCTGCCGTGCTCGCAACAATAAGCAATATAAAATTAATTAAAGTATTATGCCATATAAACTGCATATAAAGTAAAAAGGGTGTGCGGTGGGGATTACGCGACAAGCCTTTCGTGACAGAATACAGAAAACCCCTTCCCTTCCACACATTTCACCATATACTGAGGTGACCTAAGTCATGGGATAGCGATGTGTGCCTATACAGATGGCGGTAGTATCGCACACACAAGATGTAAAATAGGCGGAGCTGTCCTTTATACTCAAGTGGTACATGTCAAAAGGCTTCCGACGGTATTATGACCGCACGACGGGAACTAGCAGACTTTGAAATCGGAATGGTTGTTGGAGCTGGACACACAGCACATTCCACTTCGGAAATCGTTAGGGAATTCAATATTCTGAGATTCCCAGCGTCAGGAGTGTGACAAGAGTACAAAATTTCATGCATTACCCCTCACCATGGACAACGCCATGGCCGACGGTCTTCACTTAACGACCGATAGCAGCGGCGCTTGCGTAGAGTTGTCAGTGCTAACAGACAAGCAACACTGCGTGAAATAACAGCAGAAGGCATCGTGGGACGTACGACCTAAGTATCCGCTGGTAGAGTGCGGAGAGATTTCTACATCTACATCTACATCTACATGATTACTCTGCAATTTACATTTAAGTGCTTGGCAGAGGGTTCATCGAACCACAATCATACTATCTCCCTACCATTCCACTCCCGAACAGCGCGCGGGAAAAACGAACACCTAAACCTTTCTGTTCGAGCTCTGATTTCTCTTATTTTATTTTGATGATCATTCCTACCTATGTAGGTTGGGCTCAACAAAATATTTTCGCATTCGAAAGAGAAAGTTGGTGATTGAAATTTCGTAAATAGATCTCGCCGCGACGAAAAACGTCTTTGCTTTAATGACTTACATCCCAACTCGCGTATCATATCTTCCACATTCTCTCCCCTATTACGTGATAATACAAAACGAGCTGCCCTTTCTTGCACCCTTTCGATGTCCTCCGTCAATCCCACCTGGTAAGGATCCCACACCACGCAGCAATATTCTAACAGAGGACGAACGAGTGTAGTGTAAGCTGTCTCTTTAATGGACTTGTTGCATCTTCTAAGTGTCCTGCCAATGAAACGTAACCTTTGGCTCGCCTTCCTCACAATATTATCTATGTGGTTTTTCCAACTGAATTTTTTCGTAATTTTAACACCCAGGTACTTAGTTGAATTGACAGCCTTGAGAATTGTACTATTTATCGAATAATCGAATTCCAACGGATTTCTTTTGGAACTCATGTGGATCACCTCACACTTATCGTTATTTAACGTCAACTGCCACCTGCCATACCATACAGCAATCTTTTCTAAATCGCTTTGCAACTGATACTGGTCTGCGGATATTATCTATGTGGTTTTTCCAACTGAATTTTTTCGTAATTTTAACACCCAGGTACTTAGTTGAATTGACAGCCTTGAGAATTGTACTATTTATCGAATAATCGAATTCCAACGGATTTCTTTTGGAACTCATGTGGATCACCTCACACTTATCGTTATTTAGCGTCAACTGCCACCTGCCACACCATACAGCAATCTTTTCTAAATCGCTTTGCAACTGATACTGGTCTGCGGATGACCTTACTAGACGGTAAATTACAACATCATCTGCGAACAACCTAAGAGAACTGCTCAGATTGTCACCCAGGTCATTTATATAGATCAGGAACAGCAGAGGTCCCAGGACGCTTCCCTGGGGAACACCTGATATCACTCCAGTTTTACTCGACGATTTGCCGTCTATTACTATGAACTGCGACCTTCCTGACGGGAAATCACGAATCCAGTCGCACAACTGAGACGATACCCCATAGGCCCGCAGCTTGATTAGAAGTCGCTTGTGAGGAACGGTGTCAAAAGCTTTCCGGAAATCTAGAAATACGGAATCAACTTGAGATCCCCTGTCGATAGCGGCCATTACTTCGTGCGAATAAAGAGCTAGCTGCATTGCACAAGAACGATGTTTTCTGAAACCATGCTGATTACGTATCAATAGATCGTTCCCTTCGTGGTGATTCATAATGTTTGAATACAGTATATGCTCCAAAACCGTACTTCAAACCGACGTCAATGATATAGTTCTGTAGTTCGATGGATTACTCCTACTACCATTCTTAAACACGGGTGCGAGATTTGGCGTTAATGGCTTGTGGCAGCTGACGACAAAAGCGAGTGATTTTGCTTAACAGTACGACATCGCCTGCAGCGACCTCTCCTGGCTCGTGACCATATCGGTTGGACCATAGCCTATCGGAAAACATAAGACCTCACAGTAGGATTCGAGAGTCACGCAGACCATAAGCTGTCAATAAGGCACTCTGCAAGCTAGTGGCTTCTTAATGTTAAGGGCTGTGATAACATGGAATGGAATGGGTCCTGGTTTGGTTCCAGTGTTTGGAGACCATTTACAGCAATTAACACAGTTTTTGTTCCCAAGCAACGACGAAATTTTTATAGACAGCAATGCACCATGTCACTGGACCACAATTGTTCACTGTTGGTTTGGAGAATTCGACCAAATGATTGGCCCACCCGGATCGCCCGACATGAATTCCATCGAACAATTACGGAGCATGCTCAACAGATCAGTTCGTGCACGAAATCCTGCACCGGTAACACCTTCGAAATTATGGAAGGCTAAAGAGGTAGTATGGCTCAATATTTCTGTAGGGGTCTTCCAACGACTTGTTGAGTCCACGCTACGTCGAGCTGCTACACTACGCCGGGCTATAGGAAGTTCGACACGATGTTAGGAGTTGTGGTAATGGTGGTGGTAAACTGGTTGGGTCCTCGGTCCCTAGACTTAATCTAAAACTAACTTACGCTAAGGACGACACACATACCCATGCCTGAGGGAGGACTCGAACCTCCGACGGGGGGAGCAGCGCGAACCGTGGTAAGGCGGCTCAGACCGCTCGGCTACCCTGCGCGTCTTAGGAGGTGTTCCATGACTTTTGTCAACTCAGTGTATTCCTGTGCATACATCAGTTTTCAGCTTCGAATTTGTGCAGCTAGGACGAAGATGATTTCTTAGTGCCAGCTGGGTTTGTCTTTATGCTACGAAACATAAAAAATAACAAGGAAACTTGAATATGTGAGGTAAAGACTGGTTAGTGAATCGACAAACGTATTCTCTCATTAAGTTACAGTGAATTGAATAGATATCCAAATTACTGGCTTAATTAATTCAGTACCAATAGAGAAATATCGAAAGACTGGCAGAAGACGCTACAGCATGGAAGCGCAGTAACAAATGAGTTTAAGAGAGCCGCACGCAGAATAGAGGTTCGGGGGTGTCTTGGTGGTAGTTTCCTATTTTGACTAGGAACGTAGGCTCAAATGGCTCTGAGCACTATGCGACTTAACATCGGAGGTCATCAGTCGCCTAGAACTTAGAACTAATTAAACCTGACTAACCTAAGGGCATCACACACATCCATGCCCGAGGCAGGATTCGAACCTGCGACCGTAGCGGTCGCTCGGCTCCAGACTGTAGCGCCTAGAACCGCACGACCACTCCGGCCGGCTAGGAACATAGGGTAAAATGTTTTTGGTTTAGCCCGGACAGCGGCTACTTTTACAGCAACTCGAACATTTGTCTTACTTTAGCTGTGTTAAAGTATAATAAGCAAGGTTTGAACAGCGAACCACAGCTGGCATCTTGGCAGATTGTGTGAATGGATTGATGCCTTTTGAAAAAATATGTTAATTTGGCTCAAATTAATGCACCTCTAATGGCACCATTTGTACGTCCACCGTTCGGATTTTACGTGGAGATAAGTTCAAAGAATTGTTTACTGGGGGGCTTTTGATGCGCGGTGTTTATGTACCTTAAACTTGTATGAATCGATTCAAACTTTGCACCATGGCAGACTAATGGATAAACTCAAGACGAAAATGTCTGTGTCTAATAATCTTTATTCGTTCTCGAGATACGGTGGTTTAAATTAGGGCTAAATGTAAATTCTATAACTCGTTCTTACGTTAATTGATTATGCTGAAAGGGGTTAAAGTGATTTAAATAGTGCACAGCCATGCTGCCTCTCTATAGCCGCCCATAAGTGTGAAGGTGTTACCAGTGCAGAATGTTATGCACGAACTGACCTCTCGATTATGCCGCATAAATGTTTGCAGCCAAATCATTTGCTCGAATTTTCCAGGGTGTTCTTCAAACCAAACGCGAACGGTTGTGGCCTGGTGACATGGTGCATTGTCATCCACAAAAATTCTATCGTTGTTTGGGAACATCACGTCCATGATTCACGGCAAATAGTCTCCAAGTACCCTAACATAACCATTTCCAGTCAGTGATCGGTTCAGTTTGACCCGTGAACCCAGTCCTTTCCGTACTAAAACAGCTCACACCATTATTTAGCCACCACCAGCTTGCACAGTGCCTTGTTGATAGCTTGGGTGCATAGCTTCACGGTAGTCTGTGCCGCACTCGAACCCTACCATCCATTCTTACCAACTGCAGTCGGGTCTCACCTGAAAAGGTCACGGTTTTCCCGTCATGTAGACTCCAACCTAAATATTTAGGAGCACAGCAGAGGTGCTGCAGACGATGTAGACTGTTAATAAAGGTATTCGCGTCGGTCGCCTGTTGCCACATCCCAAAGGCGGGTAGGACGTCAAACGGGCCGACTTGGAGGAGGAGGAGCACCGCAGAACATTTTAACTTCAACTGTCTATACTTTTACAAGAAAATTCACAAAACTTTGTCAGAATCACCAGGAAAGATTCAGGATTCACACTCATGGCAGTGGAAGTTCAAAAACCTAACAAAATAAATTTTCTTTACATCTGAAATTTCATCGTTTTTCCATTACTACTGGTTGCATTTGTTGCTACCGGTACACTTTTCTTCATAAGTGAGAGAGATTGTTCGATGAATTTTGAACAGCATATAAACCATACTTACGGGTGTATGAAATTATAGAACTTTCCAAATCCGCCCAGGTGTTTCTTCAAGTGCAGTCTTACTGTAAGACATTGCACAATCTGCGCCGTTCAACTCAGAACAAAAGACGTGGCAAGTTGGGCAAGGGCATCGGTGTTGCTGCAAGACAATGCCCGTCCGCATGTGGCGAATCAGACCAAAGATCTCATCACGTCTTTTCGATGGGAAACTCTAGATCATGCTCCGTACAGCCCCAATCTTGCGCCTAGTGACTACCATCTGTTCCTGCACTTGAAGAAACACCTGGACGGTCAGTGTCTTCAAGACGATGACGAAGTCAAAACAGTGGTGATGCAGTGGTTAACAAGTCAGGCGGCAGACTTCCATGAGGAGGGTATTCAAAAGCTGGCACAACGTTATGAGAAGTGCCTCAATATTGCCGGAAAGTATGTAAATAAGTAGATTAAGGTACAGGCTTTCATGTAAAAATAAAATTATTGAGATATCTTAGCACGTCGTTTTTTAATTTCAAAACGGTACTTACTCAAAAAACGCGCCTCGTATTAAAAACTGTAGTAAAAATTGAGATAATTAACTATACAATTTGGATTTTTTCTAAACATAAAGTTTAACATGTAACAACACATTCATTTCTTCATAAATTAAATAAATTCTAGAGTTTCATACACCTGTAAGTATGGTTTGTATCTGTGCAAAATTCATCGAAGAATCTCTCTTACTTATGAAGAAAAGTGTACCTGTAGCAACAAATGCAGCGAATAGCAAGTGAAATAATGATGAAATTTCGCATGTAAAAAAAATTATTTTGTTACTTTTTGGAACTTCCACTACTATGACTGTGAATCCTGAACCCTTCCTGGTCACTCTGACAAAGTTTTATAAATTTATTTGTAAAAGTATAGACAGTGGAAATTAAAATGTCGTACGGTGCCTCTCCTGCTCTAAGTCGGCCCGTTTGACGTCCTACCCCCCCCCCCCCCTTACCCCCTTAATGCCGATGTCACATCACTGATCTTACGGATACGTTTGTCGTACGTTCCACATTGATTTCCGCTGTAATTTCACGCAGTGTTGCTTGTCTATTAGCACTCACAGTTCTACATCACCAACCATCATTCCGCGTTCAAAGTCTGTTAATCACTGTCATGCGGCAATAATCAAATTGGAAACCTTTTCCCATGAATCACCCGAGTACAGATGACAGCTCCGTCAATGCTCTGCGCACTTTTATCTTTCTGTACGCGATACTACTGCCATCTGTATATGTGCGTAATGCTATCCAAAAATGGTTCAAATGGCTCTGAGCACTATGGGACTTAACATCTATGGTCATCAGTCCCCTAGAACTTAGAACTACTTAAACCTAATTAACCTAAGGACAGCACACAACACCCAGCCATCACGAGGCAGAGAAAATCCCTGACCCCGCCGGGAATCGAACCCGGGAACCCGGGCGTGGGAAGCGAGAACGCTACCGCACGACGACGAGATGCGGGCGTAATGCTATCCCATGACATTTATCACGTCAGTGTAATTCTGTGGTAGACGTTACGGGTAAACCCGTCGACTCAGCTGAAATAATTTGCAGTTCGATGTAGCAGCAAAGGATGATTATCATTGTAAAATATTTGGTTGTATTTGTAAATTGTTGTGCTTTCATTGTTCTAGAAGACAATGATGGTTAGGAAGAAAGTCCTAATTCGGTGGTGACGAATGCTCCGGAGAAGCAGCATCACTAGCGCCAATAATGATATCAGAAGCTGCAGCTGGCCGCTACCTGAGGTCGCGGAGGCTCACCACGATAATTTGAAATTGTTAAAAATGGTAGTCACGCTGTTAGTTTATGCGTCCTTATTGGTTCCTTAGTGGTTTTGATAGTTTTAATTGTTAGTTCAGTCTTTAAGGGGCAACGGCTTGGATCAAGTGGCTGAGAGATCTGACCTTGAATGAAGTTCGTGGCGTAATTCAGTGAGTGTGCTGAATGTTCATCAAAATTCGTGGTGATATAGATATTGGGTGTTTAATTCTCACGGATTGGCACAGGCTCCGGATGTAAAATTGTGTCCGACGCTTACGATTTTTAGTCGGTATTAAATCAAAGGAGAGATGTTACACAATTAGTTGATTATTGATAGGGCGCAGACAAATAATTTAATCCATAGGTTCAAATGGCTCTGAGCACTATGGGACTTAACGTCTATGGTCATCAGTCTCCTAGAACTTAGAACTACTCAAACCTAACTAACCTAAGGACACCACACACATCCATGCCCGAGGCAGGATTCGAACCTGCGACCGTAGCGGTCACGCGGTTCCAGACTGAAGCGCCTAGAACCGCACGGCCACACAAGCCGGCTTAATCCATAGGCCTTTCATCGTGAACTGGCTGCACACAAGGCGAATTAATCGTCGTTTTGTGTTTTTTGATTGGTCGAACTATTTAATCGGTGTGAGTCCGGTTATTGTTCGGGTATTACGGAATAGTGGTCTGGCCCAGAACACTCTCATGGTGAAGAGTAATTCCTGACTGTATTGTGAGAAATTGTTGTATGGCGGCTGTGTTGAGTGCGTATTTACGAGTTATTTGCATTTGATAATATGCGCAGTTATTTGTCTGTGAAACTCTTGAGTTGTCCTACAGCATAACTGGCGCAAAATTGTGTTTTATGATCCTCACCTGATTTCATTGCGTATTGTCGTATCAACAATGAAACATTAAGACGAGCCACGAAAGCGCTATTAACCACTCAACGGAAAAGTCACAGGCGATTTTAAAGTGTTTTAACAGTTTGTGGGAGAATGTACTAGTCAGCATCCAACGCCTGAAGAGGCTGAGATTTTTGCTTATATTGTTAAAAAGTGGCGATGGCAACTTTTTTTGTGGTTCTTTAAAGTGCTGCGCAGTTCTTATTGGACACATGGACACTCATAAACGTTGGAGATCTGAAATTTTCAAAAATCTGTTGTTTCATTTTTGGCCTGAAATTTTCTCTGGAATGTCTACTTTATTGTAGTGTTCGTCTCAAGTTCTCCAGAAACTCTGTTGTCGAGCTACAACCGATTTATGAAAACGTGTCTGTGATAACCATTCGCGCTGGCGAGAAAATAGTCGACATGCAATTTCAACGACGTCCGAACACGCATTATGGAAATTGCGCACGTGCTCGAACTTGAGATTGGACCGGCGTGAAACAACTCATGCACAAAAGCGAACGAAAAGAGTATCGAGGGAGCTGAGCAGCAGATGACAGAAACTGCCAAAGAGGGCCACAGGACTACTGTGGCCTCGAAGAAGATGGATAAGGAACTCCTTCTGGATCGGAAACATGTTGTTGTGTGGTCCAGAGACCACTGACTAAAGGACAACAAATATAACCCAAAGCTTTAAACGTGTATTTCTCGAAATCTTATTTTTCAAATTGGTAGGAGACGTAACTTGAGAACAGAGTGTGCGATATTTATCGATATTCGATACTGGAATTCTAAATCGAATTCTCTATCTGAGTATGCATTCGTTTTGCGATATCTTCAATCGGTGTACCCTTTTGTCTGTTTTTTTTTTTTTTTTTTTTTTTTTTTTTGGATTCGTTTCAACACGTCACTGTTCTGGTGGTACTTAATGTTTTACTAGTATCCAATGTATACTTACAAAAAATATTGAAAATGACATGTACTAAATTGTCACCAGTCCATTAGGACGGCTTGGGGTACACTCGCCGATGTCATTTCACCTGGTGCAAAGGTTACAAGGAGCGCCTGATGTGGACAAAAACTGATTTCTTAAGGACACAAATGTAAGGAATGTAACTATATCATCAGAGTTGGGTTTACTTTTTATTTTACCACGAAAATCACCTATTTTTCATACGTCTGAAGAGGGCTACATCCGTTAAAGAAAGATGGAACGTGTTACTTATAAAAAAACAGTTCTGAAGTTTGTAATTTTTCCCCACAAAAATATTGAAGGAAAAGATCACAATTAACTTGGCTGTCTGTTTTGAATAGGCATACAAGTAGGGGAACGATGTTTTAAAGGTTAAGGACAGATGAGTAAGTAAAATTAATTAGGGTTAGTCTCAACAGCACTTAACAGGCTTGGTGTTAATATCTACAATGGGTGCAACAGAGAAATATTCGGACAGCCTGTGTTGCAGAGGAAGCTTAGAACTCGACTGTTGAGTAACTGGTTTACATAATTGGTTTCTGTAAGAACAATTACGTATAATCACAATAACGAAAAGAGATGAGGGTACAGAATAAAAGCAATCTCACTTACTATAAGTCAATATACAAGAGATACTGAATAACTTAAATGAAATATCAATACACACATAAATAATATATCGCTGACACAGAGAAAAAATCTTTCATTGCTTGTTGATATCGTTAAGTAAAAAAATATAGAGAAATTTTAAGTTAAAATTATCAGTTTTACGACAAATTGGAATAACCAAGAAAATTAGTAACATTAAAAGTCAGTTACTCCTTGGCATTTTCCATAACATTAAGGTGTATTTTTAAATTTCTTAACGCCTAGTCATTCTGGGTTCCAGGCATATTCAGAGTCAGTGATATAAAGGCTAATTCGCGATTCACGAGAAAGAGTGATGAGTGGGTGTCGATATTGAGATAACCCATTTCTGTTATAGCTATTTAGGCGCACAGTGCTAAACTGATGAGTATTTGCAAATGGTAAAACATCAAAACTATTTCGAGGACAAGGTGGCTGGACCAAGCATCTAGGAGATAATAAAGCTACACTGCTGGAAAAAATTTGCACAGTCTTCTAGAGGTTTACACTTCACTCAAGATTTACTATTGCAATAGTGCATATGGAGTACATGACATCATTACATTTACAGATCAATAGCAAAAGTGGTTCTGAGTACCAGGTAATGACCCATGCTGAAACACTCATATACATGCTGGTGTAGCCTCCACAGGTGATAATGCAGGCACTGACTCTCACATTCAGTTGATCGGACAGATGGCGAATGCTATCTTGGGACATGAAACGTCATGCATCCTTGACCTGTTCATGTAGTCCTGTAAGAGTTGGTTGACGATTCCCATGAGTCACTTCTTGTCCCATCATAACCCAAAAGTTCTTGATTGGAGACAAGTTCGGAGATAGTGGTGGCCAGGGAAGCTGCATGAAGTCTTGCACAATATGTTGAGGTTCACAGGCAGTGGTGTCTCAATGTGCATTATCATGTTGGAATAACACATCAGCTTCCCATTGAAAGAATGGCAAGAAAATGGGTCTGACAACATGTTGCAGATATTGAGTGCTAGTTAGTGTTCCCTCTGGAAACACCAAAGGTCAACAAGAGTTGTAGCTTAATGCACCAGAGACCATAAGGCCTGGGATGAGACCAGTGAGTGCTGGACAAATGCGCTATATGAGACAGCGCTCAGCAGGTCTACATTGTACGCACAAATGACCAGCACCTGTGAGCAAGCAGAATCTGCTTTCATTGCTGAAGATCACACTACAGCATTATATCTTCCAAGTGATACACTGACACCACCAGTTGAGCCATGCATGATGACACCATGGCATGAGTGGAAGAGTGGCTATGTGTGTGCATGGCCATAGTTGTACTACTAATAATCAGTGGTATATTTATGAGGTTTCTGACACAAAGAGAATATTTTTTCAAAATTCTCAGATTTAAAAACTAGATTTCAGTTTTGTTGCTTCCCCTATTTAAACATTTGTCTATATCCAAGAACAAAATTTTCGTTCAGTTAATAAAACTTAATTTATTCAATTAAAAATAAAAATTAAAAACTAATTAAAAAGAAAAATTCTTAAATTTATGCAAGTTTAGTAACATGAATCAAATGTCCTTTATTTAGTTTTTTACCTCAATAAATAAAATTGAATCCAACAAATTTCCTTAATTTATCAGTGTCTTCTGAAAAGATTTTAATACAATGATCTGAAAGAGTAATTTGTCATTTAAAAATAATAAAACTTTTTGGTGATCTTTAGTTATCAAAATTTCAGCTTTTGAAATGTTGTAAGGTTTGAAACTTCCTGGCAGATTAAAACTGTGTGCCCGACCGAGACTCGAACTCGGGACCTTTGCCTTTCGCGGGCAAGTGCTCTACCAACTGAGCTACCGAAGCACGACTCACGCCCGGTACTCACAGCTTCACTTCTGCCAGTACCTCGTCTCCTACCTTCCAAACTTTACAGAAGCTCTCCTGCGAACCATGCAGAACTAGCACTCCTGAAAGAAAGGATATTGCGGAGACATGGCTTAGCCACAGCCTGGGGGATGTTTCCAGAATGAGATTTTCACTCTGCAGCGGAGTGTGCGCTGATATGAAACTTCCTGGCAGATTAAAACTGTGTGCCCGACCGAGACTCGAACTCGGGACCTTTGCCTTTCGCGGGCAAGTGCTCTACCAACTGAGCTACCGAAGCACGACTCACGCCCGGTACTCACAGCTTCACTTCTGCCAGTACCTTGTCTCCTACCTTCCAAACTTTACAGAAGCTCTCCTGCGAACCATGCAGAACTAGCACTCCTGAAAGAAAGGATATTGCGGAGACATGGCTTAGCCACAGCCTGGGGGATGTTTCCAGAATGAGATTTTCACTCTGCAGCGGAGTGTGCGCTGATATGAAACTTCCTGGCAGATTAAAACTGTGTGCCCGACCGAGACTCGAACTCGGGACCTTTGCCTTTCGCGGGCAAGTGCTCTACCAACTGAGCTACCGAAGCACGACTCACGCCCGGTACTCACAGCTTCACTTCTGCCAGTACCTCGTCTCCTACCTTCCAAACTTTACAGAAGCTCTCCTGCGAACCATGCAGAACTAGCACTCCTGAAAGAAAGGATATTGCGGAGACATGGCTTAGCCACAGCCTGGGGGATGTTTCCAGAATGAGATTTTCACTCTGCAGCGGAGTGTGCGCTGATATGAAACTTCCTGGCAGATTAAAACTGTGTGCCCGACCGAGACTCGAACTCGGGACCTTTGCCTTTCGCGGGCAAGTGCTCTACCAACTGAGCTACCGAAGCACGACTCACGCCCGGTACTCACAGCTTCACTTCTGCCAGTACCTCGTCTCCTACCTTCCAAACTTTACAGAGGCTCTCCTGCGAACCATGCAGAACTAGCACTCCTGAAAGAAAGGATATTGCGGAGACATGGCTTAGCCACAGCCTGGGGGATGTTTCCAGAATGAGATTTTCACTCTGCAGCGGAGTGTGCGCTGATATGAAACTTCCTGGCAGATTAAAACTGTGTGCCCGACCGAGACTCGAACTCGGGACCTTTGCCTTTCGCGGGCAAGTGCTCTACCAACTGAGCTACCGAAGCACGACTCACGCCCGGTACTCACAGCTTCACTTCTGCCAGTACCTCGTCTCCTACCTTCCAAACTTTACAGAAGCTCTCCTGCGAACCATGCAGAACTAGCACTCCTGAAAGAAAGGATATTGCGGAGACATGGCTTAGCCACAGCCTGGGGGATGTTTCCAGAATGAGATTTTCACTCTGCAGCGGAGTGTGCGCTGATATGAAACTTCCTGGCAGATTAAAACTGTGTGCCCGACCGAGACTCGAACTCGGGACCTTTGCCTTTCGCGGGCAAGTGCTCTACCAACTGAGCTACCGAAGCACGACTCACGCCCGGTACTCACAGCTTCACTTCTGCCAGTACCTCGTCTCCTACCTTCCAAACTTTACAGAAGCTCTCCTGCGAACCATGCAGAACTAGCACTCCTGAAAGAAAGGATATTGCGGAGACATGGCTTAGCCACAGCCTGGGGGATGTTTCCAGAATGAGATTTTCACTCTGCAGCGGAGTGTGCGCTGATATGAAACTTCCTGGCAGATTAAAACTGTGTGCCCGACCGAGACTCGAACTCGGGACCTTTGCCTTTCGCGGGCAAGTGCTCTACCAACTGAGCTACCGAAGCACGACTCACGCCCGGTACTCACAGCTTCACTTCTGCCAGTACCTCGTCTCCTACCTTCCAAACTTTACAGAAGCTCTCCTGCGAACCATGCAGAACTAGCACTCCTGAAAGAAAGGATATTGCGGAGACATGGCTTAGCCACAGCCTGGGGGATGTTTCCAGAATGAGATTTTCACTCTGCAGCGGAGTGTGCGCTGATATGAAACTTCCTGGCAGATTAAAACTGTGTGCCCGACCGAGACTCGAACTCGGGACCTTTGCCTTTCACGGGCAAGTGCTCTACCAACTGAGCTACCGAAGCACGACTCACGCCCGGTACTCACAGCTTCACTTCTGCCAGTACCTCGTCTCCTACCTTCCAAACTATACAGAAGCTCTCCTGCGAACCATGCAGAACTAGCACTCCTGAAAGAAAGGATATTGCGGAGACATGGCTTAGCCACAGCCTGGGGGATGTTTCCAGAATGAGATTTTCACTCTGCAGCGGAGTGTGCGCTGATATGAAACTTCCTGGCAGATTAAAACTGTGTGCCCGACCGAGACTCGAACTCGGGACCTTTGCCTTTCGCGGGCAAGTGCTCTACCAACTGAGCTACCGAAGCACGACTCACGCCCGGTACTCACAGCTTCACTCCGCTGCAGAGTGAAAATCTCATTCTGGAAACATCCCCCAGGCTGTGGCTAAGCCATGTCTCCGCAATATCCTTTCTTTCAGGAGTGCTAGTTCTGCATGGTTCGCAGGAGAGCTTCTGTAAAGTTTGGAAGGTAGGAGACGAGGTACTGGCAGAAGTGAAGCTGTGAGTACCGGGCGTGAGTCGTGCTTCGGTAGCTCAGTTGGTAGAGCACTTGCCCGCGAAAGGCAAAGGTCCCGAGTTCGAGTCTCGGTCGGGCACACAGTTTTAATCTGCCAGGAAGTTTCATATCAGCGCACACTCCGCTGCAGAGTGAAAATCTCATTCCGGAAACATCCCCCAGGCTGTGGCTAAGCCATGTCTCCGCAATATCCTTTCTTTCAGGAGTGCTAGTTCTGCATGGTTCGCAGGAGAGCTTCTGTAAAGTTTGGAAGGTAGGAGACGAGGTACTGGCAGAAGTGAAGCTGTGAGTACCGGGCGTGAGTCGTGCTTCGGTAGCTCAGTTGGTAGAGCACTTGCCCGCGAAAGGCAAAGGTCCCGAGTTCGAGTCTCGGTCGGGCACACAGTTTTAATCTGCCAGGAAGTTTCATATCAGCGCACACTCCGCTGCAGAGTGAAAATCTCATTCTGGAAACATCCCCCAGGCTGTGGCTAAGCCATGTCTCCGCAATATCCTTTCTTTCAGGAGTGCTAGTTCTGCATGGTTCGCAGGAGAGCTTCTGTAAAGTTTGGAAGGTAGGAGACGAGGTACTGGCAGAAGTGAAGCTGTGAGTACCGGGCGTGAGTCGTGCTTCGGTAGCTCAGTTGGTAGAGCACTTGCCCGCGAAAGGCAAAGGTCCCGAGTTCGAGTCTCGGTCGGGCACACAGTTTTAATCTGCCAGGAAGTTTCATATCAGCGCACACTCCGCTGCAGAGTGAAAATCTCATTCTGTTGTAAGGTTTATTTCTTCAAGGCCAATAATATTGTGAGTACTTCTTAATCATCATTACTATAACTGTTATGTTCACTTACAAGATTTGTAACAAAATAATTCATATTTGTTTTGTTTTGTTTTCTTTTATAAAGATAAACTTTAAATTTTCTAATTTTTTAAAACTGAAAATTTTAAAATTATGAAATTTAAAATGTTAAGAGTTTCGAAAATTTTGATTTACAAAAGTAAAACGTTTATCAAACGTTTTAAATTTCCCAAATCGGAATTTTTAGGTTTTTCTTCTCTATCTTACAGAAAATATTTCAGAAGGAAAATTTAAAAATGAAGATAACACTTCCATTAAGTTTTTAATTTTTTATTCATCTTTGTAATGAAAAATTTTCTGTTAAAAATTCTATACTATGAATCACAAGTTAATTTTTTTTACCATACATAATTACATATGCAGTTGTATCATTATGTATATTTTCATTAAAAATGCACCTATTTTATTGTTGTTTCTTGAGAAGTGAAAACATTCATTCTTGTAGTCATATTTACGATATAGAAAGGGTAATTTTAAATGAAATTGAATTTATTGATATTTACATCATTATTCAATTGTGTTATTCTTTTAGAATCTCTAAAGGCTTTGTAAGCTTTTAAAAAGTTAATCAGGGGATCAAGATTCCATAATTCTTGAGGAAAATCTCCATTTCTGCCATTTTTTACATAAATTTTTTGCAATTTAACATGGTCGAATAAAGAAGAATCATTTAACTGATTATTCTTTTCGATTAGTTAGGAAAACAACCAGGGTGGCGACTGGAAGGGCAATAGGCCACACGTCCAGCAAATTCAGTTGTTTGTAGTTCATAGAAATAAAATGGAATTTTCGGATTTTTCAGTCTTTTTTGTCCTAGTTCAAGCAAATATTCTTATTCATATTAACTACAGGAACTTGAATTTCCACACTTTTTCAACAGTATTACCATCTTTTGGAAGTGTACTATTATCATTATTAGTAGTGCCTCATGGAGGGCAACCTGATGAAGAATCTTCTTGATTTTTTTAATTTCATGAAAATTATACGAAATCTCCTTCCCAAATTATTTCATTAAAATCCTTAAGAAATTCACCAAATAATTTTAATGCATGAAGTATTTCATTTTGTTTGTGTTTAATTGTATCATAAAGAAGACATCCTTCCATAGTTAATTCATTTGATAGTGATGAAATTGATGGAATAAAAGCTGATGAAGAAATAAATGGATGCTCTATTCTACATACAATATTGTTTACTTTTTTAATTGTAATAACATAAAACAATTTTAACAAATAATTCTCAATTAGTTTCATATACAAATTACAATCACTTGATGAAAAATTCTTTCCACATGTGTGAATAACATCAAATGTCAAATAAAGCATTGAACAATTAGAATGAATCCATCCATCTCCAATGTTAAAATTAATTACAGTTTCTTTTTTAGCAAGCTTTAAATTATACTTTGTTTCTAAATTCTCAATTCTGTTCAAGGTTTATTAAGGAACAATTTATTAGAGAATCTACTTTTACACAAGCATGATTTAAGCCAATCAATTCACCATATTCATCAGTCATAATAATTATTAAATTTTGAATAGTATCAAAAATCGGAATATCTGCAGTATAACATGGCTCAATAATTATTGCCATACCCAATTCACATTTTGTTTAAAGGAAACATTAGTATTACTTATCTGTGAAAGCCAGTTCATATTTAATGAACATTCCATCAGGTAGATCAAAATTTATGTTTATAATTCCAATAGAAAAATTTAGGGAACATTATTAGGTATAGTTTTTCATTAGCTTCAATAATTTGATTATTAAATCCTAAAATTTGTCCAATACAATCTTCTTTATCCATAAATAAATTAATATTACTTTCAATAACAATTATATTTCATATTTTGTGTTCTTCAATGTGTATATTAGGTTTTTTCTACTAAATTTTTTTTTTAATTTTTCAATCTATATTGACGGAAATGATTTTCTGTCGTTTCTTTATTAGTATATAATTTATTATTTTTCATTGTACTATAAACAGTTAAAAAAGTTGGAAAAAACTGCTAGTGAAACATTTCCATAAGTTAATCTTTTTCCCATAGTAGATGAATTATCATTCAGTTGAAATAAGCTACTCATTTACATTAATAAAAATTTTGTAAACAAATGACAAATTAAAAACCAAAGGGAAGAATTACTGAAAAAATTAAAAAATAAACACTGTACACTTTTACCAAATTCTATTTGATGTTCATTAATAGGACCAAGTGGTATTGGAAAAACAACATTAATGATTGATATTTATATTCCTGCCCCAAGGCGATTAAATTGCAAAAAAAAATTAATCATTTGCACATTTTTTCTAAGGTTTATACTAACCAAAATATCAAGAATTTCTAAACAGATGTGTAAAAAGATAAAATTAGTGAAAAGTTACTATTTTTACTTAAAATAATGATGAAATTATTCCGTTAGATGAATGTTAAAATAATTTGGTTGTTATTTCAGATGATTGTATTTTTTAAAATCGTAATATACTTAGAGAATATTTTACTAGAGGTAGGCATAAAGGAAAAGGTTTTTTTACTTATGCTCAATCTCATTCAAATACACCAAAACAATTAGAGATAACATCAATTTTTTCAATATTTTCAGAAAAGATGACACAAATTTAAATCATGTTTATCATGAATTTGTTGGGGTTATTAAAAATCTGATGATTTTTAATAAATATACTTTTTTTCAAACTTTAAATGTATGAATTTTGAACATAAAATCTTTGAATGTAAATGTTGAATCTAAAAACAACAAAAATAAAAACTTTGAACATAAATACATTAAACATCAAACATTGAATGTAATAATCTTAAACATAGAACATTGCACACAATGAATCTTTTAACTGAAAAACAAATTACTGTAGACATTTTAGGTAAAGAACTTGATTATTTTCTTTTTTAAAACTATGCTAAAATTATATTCGACTTATACATTCTCATAATAATTCAAATAAAATTAAACCAAGTAAAGAAAATATACATAATACTTTGATAAAAACAATTGTTGAAGAATTTTTTCCTAGTTTTTGAGAAAGAGACCTTATTGCTTGTGAAATTTTAATAAAATATTCAGAAAAACCAGTTCAATATATTTAGATGAAGATGTCTGTCAAGTAATTGACAGATTTACAGGTATCTACATCAAAGAATTAGCTGGAAATAAAAATTATTGTAATGAAAAAATTGAAATAACGAAAATGAATACCAATGGGGCACTTGACCACAGTGGAGGTTTGGGGGATGAGAGCAACCGGGAGATCACAGGTGGAGGCAGGTCCTGTTGATGGTGTGATGGTGGCATGGGCCATGGTGTTGAGCGACCACTCTTGTGGGGGCCGTAGAAGCTGATGTAGTGGTGAGGGAGGGGGGAAGTGGAGGAAAGGGGTCAGAAGAGGGTGAAGGGGTTTGCTCAGCTGGAATAGGAGCCAGAGCAGGAGATGAGGCTAGGAAGGTTGTAGGGGTTGTAAGGGTGAGGAGGGGGATGTATTGGGGAGGGGGTGACTGCGCTCACCAAGTAATGGTCGTGATGGTGGCGGATGAGGAAGTGTACACTATGGTAGTTGTGGTGGTGGTGGAGGAGGGGGTAGTTATCTAAAGGCATATAAGGGAAAACAGAACAGAAGAAATGGAACAAAAATGGACGAAGACAAATCACTGGGGCCAAAGACCCACTTTCCTGCCGCCAATGGGAGGGTGGCTGCAGGAGGAAGATCCGCTGCTGGGGGCAGCGATGGGCTGGACCACATCTGCTGCTGCTGCTGTCATCACTGCCAGGCTGGGCTGAATCTCTGCTGCTGCAGCCGCCGCCACTGCCGGTGGGCTGTTGGGCTGCTGGGACCTGCAGGGGCTGTTGGGACCTGCGAGGGGTGCTCAACCTGCTGGTGGTGCTTAAACCTGCTGGCAGTGCTGGAACCTGCTGGCGTGGCTGGAACCAGCTGACAGTGCTGGAACTGCCGGTGCTCCTGTGGTCACTGGGACTGGCGCTGACCTGCTGAAAACCTGAGCGCTTTGACAATTGTGGCAACAATTCTCGAAGGGCGGAAGTCGACACAAGTTTCCGAATATAATGCTGGTCCTTCTCCCGAGAGTCAGCTACAGCACACTATGCAAATGGCTCTGAACACTATGGGACTTAACATCTGAGGTCATCAGTCCCGTAGAACTTAGAACTACTTAAACCTAACTAACCTAAGGACATCACACACATCCATGCCCGAGGCAGGATTCGAACCTGTGACCGTAGAGGTCGCGCAGTTCCAGATTGAAGTGCCTAGAACTGCTAAGCCACTCCGGCCAGCAGCTCTCTGCGCAGGCTACAGTTACGCCGTCACTGCCGAAGACGAAAATACCTCATAAGCTCTGATACAACCTCCTGTTCTTATTATATTTAACTAAACTAAGTTCAGTTCAACTGTGTCAGCCAAACTAAGCACTCCACTGCTCAACCATATACCCGCTACAGTATAGGTACATACATACAAGTGCTCCAGAGTGCAGCACGACCTACAGTTTAATATAAGATGCCAACAGATAGCGTAAGAGTCTCGTATTCCCTGCCGTCCTCCAGCTGGACCAGTCAACAGATATTCGTTCCATCCAGCTGCCAGAGAACGACGCATATTATTTTGATGTCTCTTCCATGCCACACCTCGTTCCCCACTGTTCTCTGCAACAAGCATGTTGGTTTGATATCCTCCTGAAGTAGAACGACTTCTCTGATTTCTTTTCTTTTTGAAAAATATCCCTCCACCTCATGGTAGCTTCTTAGCAGTAGAATCTCTTCCTATTTCCACCTATGGAAAATGTCCTCGTTCGCCCTTTGTCTTAGGTGGGACTCCATGGCAAGGTACCTCCTGGTTGCATGTCTTCGCCCCCATAGAATAATCACTAGTTTGCCACTATTAAGATCGCAGGCTGGCGACAACATCGTATCTCTCTCTCCTTCAGTAATGGGCCTTGGAGATTATTGCAGCTGCTACCACTAGCAGAATGATGTTCAGGCTCTCTTCATACACCTGAAGCAACCAAGCACATTGTTCGAGCAACGCTTGATTTAGTCTATCATGCATTATCAGTAGCCTCCAAATAAGCCACCTGTGGTGGTATGTACTAACAGCTTACTACATGGTGAGCATGTTAGTATTGTATACCAGTGTACCACACAATTTTGAAGAGTTCACACAGTTCTGCATTCACTGTATTGAATGTTGCAGCATTGTCTGGATAAACAGTGAGTCGCAGGATTCTATGTCCTGCAAGGCATTGGATGACTATCAGAAATCTGTAAATGGACGTTTTGCCAATGAACTCAGAATGCATCGTAAGCGCTGTAGCACATCTAAATACAACCATTTCGAACTTCTTCGTTTGATGTCCAACTGTTACACACAATGAAGCAGCGATGTCAGGCCTATTACTGTGAACGGTCTTGCAGGATTGAACGCAGTCCAGTAGCAGTGGAGCCTCTATTTCTTCATACCTAGGACTGTGTATTACCTCACAGGGCAAGCAACAGTGAAGAACGCATGTAACAGGCTAGCACAATGCCTATGCGAAGATGATGCAATCTGACTTACGAATATTTGATCTGAAGCTTCATGAAACGATGACGTCCTTCCATGACAGTTGGATCCTACTGTTGTGGTATCAGTCGCCAAATGTGGTGTATTGACACCAAATGTAGTGAGTGGGTGCAGGAGGTACCATATTAAAACTAGGCCGAGCTTTTAAAATGATTTATTTGTTTCTGCTACAGTGCTCTGTTTACCTCTGTCTGCATCCCATGCCCAGCAATGCTGAGGAAGCACCCCAGCGGCCTGTGCAACGCAACGCTGTGTAGTGCCGGCCTTGTACACCAGCTGCAGAGTTCCAATTACGTCAAGATGGCTGCACCAGCAGCCAACGCAGCAACCACTGTCCTCGCTGTCTCCGCGCTTCTCTGCCGGAAGCCGTAGCGCGGACCCGCTGCTGCTTCTTCCATGTTTGGCATAGCTGGGACCGTGGCGGCAACGTCCGCCCATGATCCGCCGTTCGAGTCTGCGCCCCTCGCATCGGAAGTCTCCAGAGTGTGTCGGCAGCCGAGACGACTGCCCACGGTAGCGAGCTGAAGAGTGGCCACCTGCTGGCTGGCTGCGGACCCTGAGTCGGCCTCAGAAGGTCGAATCAACGACCCGTCGTGGACTGGGACGCTGGCGCCCCATCTGTTACTGCATGTAGCCCGGCGATGTGACACGCCTCGCCATCCAGGAGAGCTGCCACACCTGAATGCCCCGCGTTGGCCTCAGAGGGTCGAACCAGTGACCTGCCATGGACTGGGACACTGGCGCCCCATCTGCTGCCATGTGTCGCCGGTGGTGTGACACACCCCGCCGTCCAGGAGAGCTGCCACACTTGAATGAACCTCGTTAGAAAACAGCACCTATTAATACTCGGCTGTGCGCCTCTGTTTTGGCAAGCGCGCTGGTACGCGTCACGTACTCGTAACACGCTAGGCTGGCCAGTGGCCCCCTTCTGCCTGCGTCTTGCGCCATACAAACTGCTGTGTGGGTCCACTCCGGCAGTTCTACGCCCCCATGGGCCCTAGTTGCCTTGGCAGCTACTGGTATGCGTAATTTACTGCAATCCGGCTCGCATCTGGCTGTGACTTGCTTTCGGAATATCGCACAAAACTAACATTCCCTATCCTAAACGGTGGTGCCACTACATTATTCCCCTCTTCAGGAAGACCCAACCCCTGGTTGACCCTTAACTAACTCTTAAACTTGTTTGGGTCGGCACCTAGGGCATATTTCCTTACTACTAGATACCTTAAATGTGGTCTCATGCCCTCTTAAAACCATGACATGAAACAAAACGTAAAAATTCCTTACTGAACGACCACTGCTCGATCAACCCGTAGCCTACTCGTCTCACGCCCTCGGTATCCAATCCACTGGGACTTGGATTACCCTTGGTTCCCTTTAGGAATTAGCTCTCCGCCTGATCAGAAAGAAAACAACACACAACGAAGTTAAGGCTGCGATGACACTTGGCACAGAGGTGCTCAAAATAATCGTTATTTGCCGTTGCCTTTCCCTATACTGTGCGACATGTTGAACAAGCTGTTTGGCTGATATGCGCCCCTCTTGCTCTAAAATGAACTGGTTTAAGGATCTCAACAGACCTGGCTCCACAGTTTGATTTAACAAGGTCAGATTCTGCCTTGGCAAAAACTCTAAATTTGTTTCTGGCCAGTACAGCTGTGGCTGCGTAACATTCAATTGCGTGACTCCTGAAATTGACGCTGACAGGTGGATGTTGGTCCTATTACGTTACACTTAGTTCCATTGATTAAAATTCCGCTTCCTTCGAGTTCTACACGTTTTGCTTCTGTAAACACTCCTTGCTCAAAACAACTTGCTACTACAACCAAATTCTCGTAGGCGGAGAAGATCCAATGCATTCCGACCCGTTGCAAACTCAATTTTGGCTCCACGATGTCCCTTGGACAGTCTATTTCTTTCCCCTGGCCATAAATAACTGCACCGTACATGTGTCCCATATCTGCAGCTTCACAGATTTTCCTCCAACATTCACTATTTTTGATCCAAACTCGCCACCGATTGTGTGACTAATTTCGTCCTTAAATTAACATTATATGAGCTGGTGCAATAAACACGACATTCCTGACGCCGCACAGTCGATAACTAAAAATGTAAACAAGAAATGGTACGACTCTGACATCGTTCAACGCACATTTATTACGGCTTTGCCGCAAAATTTACTCCGACTTTTTTTTTTTTTTCTCCAGAACTGCGTTTGATTTCTCCTCCAACATCACTGCACATACGTCAGACGCTACATTTCGCTTTTCAGTGACCTGAGGACAGGGATCACCATCACCCTTCCTCCCTCTTCAAAAGGCCTGCTGCCCCCCAAGCTTTCAATACTCGAAAACACATATAAAATACAGTGCCTAATTTATCTACGCAAACACAATGATACATGACACGAAAACAAAAAAAAAAGAGCTACAAATTCTTTACTACATTCTAGATCGCATGGCATATGGTACTTCATGCTGTACTCTATCTTCCTGGTTTCCTCCGTGCTTCGCACCTCTCTTCACTCACTTTTTATTCCTCTTTCCTTCCCGTGTCACGCCTGGAATGACATCTGGGCAACCCTTAAATTGCCGTAACCGCCCAATGTGTACTATCGTTGTTCCTGTTGGCAGCTGAAGTTTAACATTAATGGGAGATGTGGTTTCAACAATTTGGTATGGCCCTTGATACCTCGTGATGAACTTCTTTGTTTTCCCTTTCTGCGTATAGGGTCTGGACAGCATTACCCATTGCCCCACTTTATACTGCGGTAATCTTCCTTTCCGCTATACTGCATCTTCCTGCCTTTCCAAATTGTTCTCGTGAATTGACGTACAGATTCACCGGTCCTTCCTTTCTGTAGCTTCACTAAATCAAACGGTGACGGCATTTTTCGCCCGTACAATACCTCATATGGAGACAAACCGGTATTTGTATGGACTTTTGCATTGTACGCGCATACAATATGCCTCAAATACTCGTCCCACTGATGGTGATGACAATCCACATAAAAACTCAACATCTTCCCGATTGTTCTGTGTACCCGTTCTGTTCTTCCGTTCGCCTGTGGATGCACCGTGCTCGTCCTCAACTTTTTTACGTTGAACAATTTACACTGCTCCTTCATTAAATCCGACATGAAGTTGCTCCCTTGGTCAGTAATTATTGTCTCAGGTACACCAAACATCAAAATGCAGTTGTTTACTAACGCTTGCGCGACCATTTCTGCCTGTTGATTTAGCATAGCCACCATCTCTATATACCTTGAAAAATGGTCTATTATTAAGAGAACGAATCTGTTCCCCGATGGTCTTCGCCTAAAAGGCCTAACTCATGAATACCCAGAAAAGAAAATGGACATGTCGCTTCCGGTAATCGTTATAGCTGTATCTGTTTCCGACTCAAATCTGCTCTCTGCGCACATGGTTACAATTCTTGACATATTGATCCCCATCTCCTTTCCTACCTCTCCACCAATACGTCTCCGCCACTCTCCTATTCGTCGCTCTACACCCTCCATGACCGGATAACACGTGACCATGTGCTTCCTTTAAAACCTCATTCCTCAACTTCGCTGGGACTACTACCCTTGGCCCTAACTTCGTTTCCCTGCACAGAAGACCGTCGTACATATTAAATTGTGGCTGTGTCCGAAACAATTTACAATCGTTGTACGCGTCCTGTGATTTTTGCCATACTGCTAGGTCATAACCTATGACTTCTACTTTTGCCACCTTCCTACTTAGTGCATCTGCATTACCGTGTTTCTTCCAGGCTTGTGCACCACCTCGTAGTCAAATTCACTAAGCCTCACAGCCCATCTAGCGAGACTAGTGGACGGATCCTTCAACCCCAACAACCACTTCAATGCAGCACGATCTGTCACTACCCAAAATCTTCTCCCATATAAATAACATTTAAAATATGTGATTCCATAGATTACGCTAAGCATCTCCCTCTCTGTTGTTGAGTAATTCTTCTCTGCTGCATTCAACTGCCTAGACGCATAGGCTACAGGATGTTCTTTCTCATAAATTTCCTGACTAAGAACACACCCTAATGCTCGATTCGATGCAACGCATGCTAGTATAAACTCCGTTTCAAAATCTGGAAACACAAGAACCGGACTTGATGGAAACACTTCTTTCAGTTCGTCAAACGCTTTCTGACACTCTTCTGTCCACCCAGATTTCACACCCTTCCGTAACAATCGCATCAATGGCTGTGCTAAATCTGCAAAACCCTTCACGAACTTTCGATAGAAACTGCAAATCCCGATGAATGACTGCACTTCCTTAACCGTTTTCGGTTCCCGAAAATCCCTTACAGCCTGTACCAACCTCGGATCTGTTCGCACTCCGTCCTTACTGATATTATGACCCAAATATTTTACTTCTTCTAATGCGAAATGACACTTCTGCAGGCTCAACGCCAAACGAGCTGCTCTTAACCTCATAAAGACTTCCCTTAACCGCTGTCTATGTTGCTCCATACTACTTGAAAACACTGTAATGCCATCCAAATAGACAAGTCACTGCCGTGGTTTCAAACCCCTCAAGACGCTGTCTAACAACCTCTGAAACGTTGTCGGAGCGTTTTTCACACCGAATGGCATTCTAATGTCCTGGTAATGGCCTTCAGGTGTAGAGAAAGCAGTGTTTGAACGATCCTCTGGAGCCACCTCTGACTGATGATAACCACTTCTCAAATCCCTCGTAGAAAAGTACTGGCATTGTCCTAAGTGATCCAAAGTCTCCGATATTTTTGGAATGGGGTATGCGTCCGTTACTGTCTTATTATTGAGGTATCGGTGGACACAACAGAACCTGTATTTCTTAGTTGCATCCGCAGATTTTTTAGGCACAACGACAATGCTCGCTCCCCAGCAACTATTACTATGCTCTACAATACCGTCCGCAAGCTGCTGATCAATGAAATCTTCCACAATCGACTGCAAATACCTCGGTATTCTGTATGTTTTACGGTAAACAGATGTTTCATTCCCCGTTAGTATCCTATGTTGAACTAATGGAGTTAATGGTAACGGCACTTATGGAAAAAACAAATCCTCAAATTCCCACAATAATTAATCCATATGCTCCCTTTCTCCTCCTTTCAAATGCTTAATTTTGTCACGCAATGCAGTTCTATCGGCAGTTAGTGGTTGATTGCTTCGCCTATCTCTCGAACATCAGTCTTTGTCATCTGACACATCCAAATTTGCTACTAAAACTCCTTTCCTCAAATTCGCGTCTACAGCGCTAAAATTATCCACGTAGACGGGAACTACTCGCCCGTCGTTCCCCTCCTGTACGCGTACAACACTACGTTTCAGAAAACAACCCAATGAACCCAAATCTTCATTATCCTCCAATGGTTCAATAACACATACGGTACCCACAGGTAGATTTGACTCCACACTTACCCAAAGCGACTTCCCGGTGCCACTAGACACACACTCATGCGAATTAAGCCTTAATGCTAATGTATGCGGTTCAGTTGGTTTGTTCATTACGTTGAACGCCCCTCGCGACAGCTCTGCATTGACAACAGTTTCCCCAAGCGGAAATAACATTCCACCAAGTTCAATTTTGGCATGATGTTGATGCAAGAAATCTACTCCCACGATCATGTCGTAGCCCTCGCTTACCCATGGTACCACATCCATGCATGCATTAAATCGGACTTTATCTATGCAAAAGTCAACTGTCACCAACCTCCTTATCCCCCACTCTATGCAACCTATAACGTGATGGGTCTAACTACCTTCGTCCCATAATATTCTTAGTAGCCACTGAAGCTTCGGCCCCGGTGTCCAACAAAATCTTAAGCTTTTTAATTCCTACGTATCCTACCACTGAACATTCCGCCTCTGCATACATTATTCGTAGCATTGAAGTTAAACGAGAGCTCCCTTAGGTGGGTTTTGGGCCCCCTCTGCCGTTTAACGTTTGTCCACCTCTCCTATCTTCACTTCTCCATCGTCCCCACTGCTGATTTCCACCACTTCTTTTACTCCTTCGTGACTGGGTACATTGCCTCTGCACATGTCCCGTACGACCACACTTATAACATTTTATACCCGCTGCAAATACTGTTTGCCTCTCGCGTACCCCTGTTGCCACGTCTATTTCCTCACACTGAACTGCCAGCTGAAAGGCCGAATACAAATCTTTCGGAGTCCCTTCATGCGCTTTCCGTGACATATGCACCGGTAACCCTCTCAAAACAGAACGCAATTCGCTTGATCGCTCTGACCCAGCTTGTAAGTATACCCATTAATTTCCCTTATCCTGTCCGTAAATTTCTCTATCGCCTCCCCCGGCTCTTCCTCGTTGTACTTAACCTTTCCCTAAAGTACCGAGCGCTATTCTGTTTCTCGTACCTTTGTAAAAGCTCTTCCTTTAACTGCTTAAACTATCCTGCCTTCCTTAAGGCCTCGGAATGCCTTACATATGTTTTCGCTTCACCTGTTAATCTAATCTTGGCTACATGTAACAACTGTTCATCAGACCAACCATTCATCGCAGCTGAAATTTCCAATTCCTCCACAAACGAACGCACGTCCTCAGATGCCTTGCCAGAAAATGGAATAATCAGACTCACGGTAGCTGGATCAATCTCCTGCAACCTAGGCAACAACGACTGATCAGATGCGGTTTCTCACTCACTTCTAGATGTTAATTCATTTCTCAACTGTGTATTGTCTGCTGTCAATTGTGCTATCTTTTCCATCAAAATCCGCACCGCTTCTGGTTCCGATACACCTTTTGTCCTTGACTCTGCCATTGTGTTGCTTTTGTTCTCAGTTAGTCGTTTTGTTTTGGGACTAAGTACAAGAATAATCTGACTTCCTACAGCTCCGTATCGTCATACTTTGTATCATCATAAACCAATACAAAAGTAATCAAATTCCACGAAAATAAATAAATAAATCTGGCAACAAAAAATACTATGCCCACGCAAAACATCTACAATGTGGCTTTTCACACTTCATACTCAAACCACAAAAAACAAATAACAAAACAAAACGTCCAACTCTCAAAAGAACAATTTTGACAGCACTCACCACATCTTGAGACTGTACTGCAGGCAGTGGGGCTCAAACGTCGTACTGGACAGACTACGTCCGCTATCCTGACACCAAATGTTGTGGTATCACACGCCAAATGTGGCGTATTGACACCAAATGTTGTGGTATCAGACGCCAAATGGGGCGTATTGACACTAAATGTAGGGGGTGGGTGCCAGGAGGTGCCGTATTAAAACTTGGCTGTGGTTTTCAAATGATTTATTTGTTTCTGCTACAGCGCTCTGTTCACCTCAATCTGTGTCACAGGCCCCGAAATGCTGAGGAAGCCTGTGCAACGCAAAGCTGTGTCGTGCCGGCCTTGTACGCCAGCTGCAAAGTTCCGATTACGCCAGCACGGCTGAGCCAGCAGCAGACTCAGCAGCCACTGTCCTCGTTGTCCCTGCGCTGCTCCCCCAGGAGCTGTAGTGCGGTCCAGCTGCTGCTTCTTCCACACTTGGCGTAGCTGGGACTGTGGCGGCAACGTCCGCCCGCGATCCTGCGTCTGAGTCTCCGGCGCTCGCCTCGGAAGTCTCCGGCGTGTGTCGGGAGCCGAGACGAGTGCCCACGGTAACGAACTGAAGAGTGACCGGCTACTGGCTGGCTTCGGGCCCCGCATTGTCCTCAGAGGTTCGAACCAATGAATTGACCAATATGGCAAACGGTTCAAACCTAGGTAAGGATTCTTTTCTGATTGGTGCTAGTCTGTTTTTGCTGCAAACAATGTGTGTGGTGTAATCAATTTCAGTAGTTCTGCACACATACGAAACAGCACCATAAGCTCTTTCAGATGCATGGCAGAAGAAATGCACCTCTGGAGAATTAGTTATGTCTGTCAGATCTATCCAGCTGAAAATGTGTGGTGTCACCGTCAGACACCACACTTGCTAGGTGGTAGCTTAAATCGGCCGCGGTCCATTTAGTACATGTCGGACCCGCGTGTCGCCACTGTGTGATCGCAGACCGAGCGCCACCACAAGGCAGGTCTCGAGATACGGAATAGCATTCGCCCCAGTTGTACGGACGACTTTGCTAGCGACTACACGGACGAAGCATCGCTCATTAGCCGAACAGACAGTTAGAATAGCCTTCAGCTAAGTCAATGGCTACGACCTAGCAAGGCGCCATTAATCATTTAAGATGGAGTCTCACTTGTATCATCAAGGAATGCTGTATTCACATGAAGGATTAAAAGTTAAGTATTAACGCAGCTACCTACTTTTCTTGCTACCATTCATTACGTATCCTGTTGAAACACGTATGTAACGCAGCAGCGATGGCGAGGCATTGTAGCATCTGTGACCAGAGAGTATGCGCTTGACCGCGCGAGTGTTGCGAGCGGTTCTCAGTCAGTCGTTGCGAGTCTGTCAGTTCAGTCGTTGCGAGTCTGTAGCTCTGTCTAGTTGAGAGCAGTACTCAGTCTGTAGTCGTCATGCAGAGCGGTCGGTCAGTAGTAGCAGCCCAGTGCGGTTGTGTGATGTAGGCGGTCGGCAACACTGGTCAAGATGAGGAATAAGGTATACTGTTAATTAATATAATCATTAGATAATGAAAAATTTTATTTATTGTAATTATTCTCCAACAAGTTCCCCAATAATAATTTTTATTTCAAAAGCATTTTTTCAAAAATTTAATTTTTTATTGAACTAAAGATCTCGTTGCACTTCCCATTTCATTCCACTCCTTTTGAAGAAAAATTTCACTAGAATCAAAAAAAAAAAGAGAATATTATTATTTGCAATGCAGTTCCTCCAAGCGGTGCGCAACAACAAGAGCAGATATGTGACATCCATTTATTCTGAGGTAAGACTTTAATTCTGATTGTTTTACACAGGGCCAAAGACCGATATTTCGGTTTAATTGTATTTTCTTGTCACTGAACGGACTTTAAATTTTGTGAAGAATTTATATTTGAGTCAGATTGCGAATTTCACATTTTTGTTGCCATTGTCAGTACGTTTCATTGTGGGTAGGTTACGCTTAGCGCAATGTCCATTAGCATCCATAAATAATATTGTTCATTACTTTTAAATAATTGTGGGCGAGGTTACACTCGGCTCCCATTTCTATTAAGTATTGCTTTATTTTCTTTTAAAAAATTTCGGTGGGGAGGCTACACTTGGCGACACCCAGTCCAGGATCGAATTTCGTTGAGAGTCTTTTGAGCGACAGTCAGATATCTGCTCTTATTTGCTTAGATAATTAGGATTTGGCGCAACGCTTTTAATAATATTGTGACTTTCTTTCTACAGGTCAACGGCAATTTGCTGCTTTGTTGTATTTGTGTGTTGCTTTTGCATTTGTGCTTATTGTTTTGTGAATATTGTGACTATTGTTAAAATGCCGCGAAAGACTGTGAATAGTGTATCGCGAGGTATTTTGAATGAAATTACCGACTTAAACAGCATGACCGATAGTAATTGTGACACGCAGTGTAATGATGACAATCCTGCGTTCACTAACAATCAGTGCATTCCAACCACTAATGATGACTTTCACCTTAATGATGAACAAACGAACTCAATTGTCTCGTCTGTTAATTTGACGACAATTGATGACGCGGGACGCTCTATAGTAATGAGCGCTGCCCTGCTTAACACAACCGATTTACTAAATTCACGTGACGAGCAGACAAATTTATCTAATGAAAATGAACAGATCACACAGAGTAGGACAGATTTATTTAATTCCGAAACAATGACTGATAGTATACATTTGACTGACAGACCTTTTTGTAAATTTCAAAATGACCAGATGGTTACAGAAAGTGAAACAATTCCAGATCCACTATTGAACAGCACAGAGAGTGGAAATGCTGACCTTGAGTCGAATCCAATTATGGCATTTTTGCTACAAATGTGTAAACAACTTGATGAAATTAGTAAAAAACAAGACGACTTTCACAAGCAACTTAGCGAAGCAATTAATGAAAGTTTCAAACTGACAAGCGAAAAGCAAGACGACCTTAAAGAACAGAACAAACAAGTTAGTGAGCAGATTACAGCTGTTATCGTGCAATGTCGGGACAGTGAGGAACAATTACGTGAGGATACTAAGACTTGTGCTAATAACAGTAATGAAAAAGTTGGCACTGTTGCACAAGAATCAAGTAGCACACGTGTAGGTACAACAGAGTCACATAAAGACAAGATTGAGGCAATCACTGAACAATGTTTGGCGAACGAAACACAGATACACGAAATTAATGCAGTCACCGAACAATGCCCTAAAAACGCAGTACAGATTCGCGATGATTTGGAGTCAGTGGAAGTTTCACACACTCCGAATACGGAAGCTGACGAGAAATTTGAACGTCAGAACAACCAAATTGACGAAAGTAGTAAAGTAACAGAATTAACAATTATTTCAGTCACCAATACGTCACAGAACCCGCCACGTTGCGAAGATTTGTCAGACTTACGCAGTGTGTATAATGTGAGCAATTTACAGAGACTACGCGAATTAAAATCCGAAAAGCAACGCGACTTAAAATCTGAAAAGCTACGCGACTTGAAGTACGAAATGACACAGACGAACAGATTCACATACAAACCTGAACGTGTTTTCAAATTCGGTGACGAGAACATAGATTTCGAGCAATTTGCATTTGTAAGAAAATGTAAAGAATTTAATAATGACAGCGTACAGGTACACGCTTTACACTGTATACGACAATTTATCTTTGTACATTCACCGCTATTACCTGTAATGGAGAAACTAGCTTTGAACCGGAAGCGACAAATTGCTATTGTATTTTCATCAGCATTGCCTGTAATGAGGAAACTTGAATTAGCACGGATACAACAATTTGCTTTTGAATTTTCACCGCTATTGCCTGCAACGCAAAAGCTAAAATTTATTTGCAGTGCGTAATAGACCTCAGGGGATTCATTACGCTTTAATGAATATGTGCCGTAGCGAGCATAGGGCCCCGAGCTGTAGTAGTGCTGTTTCATCTTTAGTTTTCTGCACTGCTGCCTTCTCTTCTACTATCCTTTATATCTATCAAAACTGCTCTTTAACTATTGCTCTTTGTAGAATTAAGAAACTAGTAATGAAAACCCGATGTGACAAACTTTTACCGAATGTGACAATTTTCAGTAGGCACTCCCGTAATGGCAACTACCGCCGTAATTTTAATAACAGATAAAATCGTAATCATCAGTATGTGTAAAATTATCAGCAATAGGAACCATATTTTTGTAACAATAGATGTTTTTCACCACAACAGCATGAAAGTCAGCCGCTTAGCATACGTAACCAACAATGCAGTCTACAAGGTCAACCAAACTTTAATGTTTCGCCGCGTGCACGTATAGTCCCAGCTCCAACAAATAGTAACGCATGGCACCAAAGAAATAACTACGTACAGACAACACACTATTTCAACTCGCATAGCAATACGCCGTATAGAAATTACTATCATGACAGACGTAAAAATAACGAGCACAATTTTCAGCGTACATTTACTAACAGTCGATCATATTAGCAGCAACAACATCAGCAACAACAAATAATCATGAATGAAACAGACAATAGGTGTCATCCATAGCGTAATACGTCAGTAAGAAATAACAGAACAGTTCATATAGTGGAGTGGATATGCCACAACATTCTCCCGTAAAAAATAGCACGTACGACAGAATTTGACCAGACACAGTACAGGTTTCATATTCCAGTAACGTAAGCAATAATTTTGACACGCAGAATCTTCTTCACGAAAATGTTATTAATTTTGACGACATCCGACACACGTTTGCATTAAGGACAGAATTACGACGTATGTAGACGATATTCTGATCGCAGAAGCTAACTGGTCTGAACACAATGTGATTTTAGAACGTCTGTTACAATCTTTCCATGCACAAAGACTTACAGTTAATCTTAGTAAATCGCACTTTGGCAAAACTTCTATAAAATTTCTTGGACACGTGATTTCAGCAGAAGGCATTGCGCCTGATCCGGAAAAACTTCAAGCTCTACGTGACATTACTGTTCCTACGACGAAGAAGCAATTACGCAGTTTTTTGGGCTTAATTAACTTTTTTCGTAAATTTATTCATCACTCTGCTTTAGACACACCCAGATTATGCCATTTAACAGGTAAAAACAGTATTTGGTCTTGGGATAAGCAAGCTCATTCTGAATTCATGAACCTGAAACATGCTTTGTTGAATGCTCCACTTTTATCGCACCCAGATCTTACTAGAAATTTTTCCATTGCCACCGACAGTTCCAATACCGCTTTAGGGGTACACATTTTTCAGGAAATTGAAGAAGATGGTTCAACAGTTATTAAAAACATCGCATTTGCAAGCCGCATTTTGTCACCCGCTGAACGAAATTATTCTGTTACAGAACTTGAAACATTATGTGTTGTATGGGCTTTTACGAGATTTCGGCACTTTCTTTATGGCAGACATACCACCGTGTACACAGACCACAGAGCAATACAATTTTTACTTTCGGCTAAATTCACTCACGACAGGTTAAGTAGATGGAAACTTTATTTACAGGAATTTAATTTTACGATTGTTCACATTCCCGGTACGCAAAATGTTATAGCAGACGCACTATCGCGTTCTCTCGGCAACAATCAGCAAGACGTAGCAACCAACTTCTGCAAAACAAATTTCAGTGTCATGTACATTCAGCAAGTTGCATTTGAAAACTTTATTTCATCGTCATTACAGGACATAGCGCAAGAACAAAATAAAGACAATGTGTGGAAAGAAATTAAACACCTTTGGCAAGATAGGAAAAATGTTACGATTAGGAACCACTACACTGTACGCAATGACATTCTGTTTCGCCGCTCTCATCCTGACAGCAACATTTGGTTATTATGCATTCCTGACGAACTGGTTAACAAACTAATTTGGTACACTCATTTAAGTTACGCACATTACGGAGCACGAAAATGTTTTCTTATACTGAGACAGAACTGTTATTTTGCCAACATGGAGAAACGTATACGACGAGTTTTAGCGTCTTGTAAAATTTGCCAGAAAGCTAAATCAGACACCACTTCACATATTCCTCCATTATATCCCATTATACCTGTTAAATTAAGACATATGGCTGCAGTAGATATTTTTGGTCCGATTCCGAGAACTAACAGAGGTTTTTGCTACATCTTTGTCGCTGTTGAGCTCACTTCAAAATTTGTTACTTTCACTCCATTACGCAAAGCTACTGCTAAAACTGTTTCGAAAGCATTTGTAAAATATTTTCTATCTCATGTAGGGCATGTAATGAAAGTAATTTCTGACAATGGATCTCAATTCCGTAGTAGCGTATGGACACGCATGTTACGAGCCAGAAACATTTCTCCGATTTATATATCCAAGTACCACGCTTCTTCGGACCCTTGTGAAAGATTAATGAAAGAAATTGGTAAACTGTGCCGAATATACTGCCACAAAAGACATATTGATTGGGACACATACATATTCTCATTCCAAGATGTAATTAATTCCATTCCAAATGAATCCACTATGCTATCTCCGACTGTTATACTGAAAAACGTTGAACCACCGAACAAAATTAAAGAATTAATAGAATTTCCCAAAAGCCGTCGCCTACGACACCACGAAATAATTGACATTGCGCTGAACAACATCAAACGTGCCGCAGAGCGCCGGAGAAGACAGCAAAAACAGGTTTGTACACGCCGCGACTTTCACGTTGGACAGAAGATACTAGTACGTACACACTATTTATCCAGTAAATTAAAAGGTAAGTGCAGTAAATTTGAACTTCTATACGCAGGTCCATATCGGATTCGCAGCATCCCTCACCCCAATGTTGTACATGTCGAAACTTTGAGAACTAGAAAATCGAAAGGCAATCACCATATATCAAACATTAAACCGTTTATTGAATGAAGACACTTTATGATTCAACACACTATGATGCCATTTACTAACGCAATTATTTCACCTGACTAATTACTGATGATTATCGTATTTTTTCTTGGCAAGTGCCCGGCAAGGTAAGGTTAGCAGGTCGCTCTTCTTGTCGTTACACATCAGACCATGCATATTTTTCCAGATGAATTTACACATTTATGACTATTTCTGCAATTATATTTATGTGACTACTTATTGATGATTATCGTATTTTTTCTTGGCAAGTGCCCGGCAAGGTAAGGTTAGCAGGTCGCTTTTCTTGTCGTTACACATCAGACCGTGCACATTTTCCATTTTTTTGTGTATATGACTGTACTCCAGTTTTGTTTGTATGCACTATGAAATAGTTAAGATATAACACACACCAGTCGACTTTGACATTTTTTTTTGCCTTATGACATCTCAACATCGTGACTGTTTCACATTTTTTTGCTGCTGCATTGTATTATTCTGTGTATAATTTTGTTTTTGAACACTGTCAATGTTTTTGACATATTACGTTTTCTGTCATGTTATGCTGTATGGTTAATTATGTTACCATAAACCAGTCATTATCTAGGGGGTATATGATTTAAATGCAGGACATTAATCTTTGTTCATCAATTTCAGAAAGGAATGATGATTCTAAGAAATAAATTTAACATAAATGGGAATTTCACCTACGGAATAAACGAAAGGAGATGCAATAACTTTATGAGGAAGAGTAAATGGATCAGGATTAACAGGCATTAACAAGAATATACTATACTCATCGAAGAATAGCAGTCTTAACTAATTTTTTCTTTCAGAATACAAGGTGATTGATGCAGGCTGTCAGAGAGAACTACACATCTTAGTTTTAGTGATGAAATATGCTAGAGATAAGGAATAGTTATGTAATGAGTAATGAAGTGATTTTTTGCAGAAGATAATGAATACTGATGAATAATGATGAAGGAAATGGTATTATGAATAATGAAGTTTTTCTCTACAGGTGATGATAATAATGAAGCTATGATGATATGGATAATGAAGTTTTCTTTACAGATGAGGATAATGTTGAAGTTATGTATTTATGCTACGTAGTTATTTAAGTATTTGTTGCAGTTTGCTTTGACAGCAGGTGTTACATTGCATAGTAGGATGACTGAAAGTTTTGGAAAGGACAGCTATGGAACACATTTTTATACATACTTCACTGCCTGTTAATTCGAAGTTCACTACTTTTCAGCATAGTGTGCGTTTCTTCTTTCAGGTCAATAATCCGTTTTTGTATTTTTTCCAGGAGAAGTTTTTCATGACACTTACTAAACCTGTTAGTTATTATACCTGTTCTAGTACTTGCATTTTTATATTTTTACCCATTTGTGTTTATCATTTCTAAATGTGATCACATGTACTGCCTTGTTACATAATCTTGCTACAGCTGACTCATGACGAATGACGTTACCTATCCTCATTTGCTGCAATAGGTCAAAAGCAAATAGTGTTATGTTTCAGCAATTAATTATCGATCCCAACGCAATGCATTGCTAACAAAAAACATGTATTACCAGTCCCACATAATGTCACTAGTTTATGATAATTCTGAATAATACTGATCAACTCGGAATAGCATGTCACTTGATTAATGACCTCTTAATGAGACTATATTCAAAATAATGCTTTGTCACTAGTTAATAACTGCCACGGTTTATTGTAATGAGACTACTTATAATGCCTATGATTACTAATGCTATGACTAATTAACTGATTTTAATAATGACTTTGTAATGATCTGAATACTACTGAAGGAGAAACACTGTTTATTGTAATGAGACTACTTATAATGCCTGTGATTATTAATGCTATGACTGTAATTAACTGATTTTTAATAATGACTTCGTAATAACCTGAATAATACTGAATGATGATTCTATTCAATACTTGCTGGCCACTGAGTGCCAATAATTGTCACTTGAAGAATTGTGATTAATTATGCCATTGATTAGCTCTTGTTTCCAATGTTGATACTTTGTAATTTGAAATGAATGTGACTGTTTAATAAGGCTTTGTAATTAGGAGAAGGCTAATAATTCTTACTATATTGGAATTTCAAATGATTAATTAACGATGCCATACTTTGTTATTGGAAATGAATGTGACTGTTTCATAATGCTTTGTAATTAGGAAAAGACTAATGATTCTTAATAGATTGGAATGACACATAATTAATTAACTATGGTACTGTTTAATAATGCTTTGTAATTAATTAAGGCTAATAATTCTTACTATATTGAAATGACAAATGATCAATTAATTAACTGTAATTAGACAAATGATTAATTAACGACAAATGATTAATTAACTGTAATTAGACAAATGATTAATATGATTAAGTAACTGTCATTAGACAAATGATTAATTAACTGTAATTAGACAAATGATTAATTAATGACAAATGATTAATTAACTGTAATTAGGAAAAGGCTAATGATTATTGGAATGACCAATGATTAATTAACTGTAATTAGGAAAAGGCTAATGATTATTGGAATGACAAATGATTAATTAACTGTAATTAGGAGAAGGTTAATGATTCTTAATTATACTCTGTGACAAAAAAGAATGCGATTATTTCATAATGCTTTGTAACCAGGAAAAGAAGGCTACTGATTCTATGTACAACAATTAATGAACATTTTTCTGTAATACTACATACTTGGTACAGAAATGTTCAATAACTGGGCTATGAATGCCACAAACTACTAATTAAGTCTGTAATTGTCAATATTATGTGACTTGATGTCCTTCACCTCATAAGCTGACTACCCTGAATTACTGCAATGTCCATTTGTCCTGTTTATCCTAGTGATCATGGAGCACTATCTTTGGTTTTGCACTAATTCTACGTTGGTGTGCCTTGTAAGAGTGTGGTGTTGACACGACATGCTGTCCACCACCGTGAGCAATGAAGACGTTATTATGGTCCCACTGTTTGGTGTACCTAATGTACTGCCAAAATGAAAACATGGAACATTACTACGACAGTTCAGTGTCTTTGCTACACTGATCAATTCTGATGGGAAAAGATCTTCAAGTTGTGTCACTTGGTGTTGTACTTCTGTGGAAAGATATGGACTTTCAGAGCAGCTGTGTGCAATCTAAAGTGCTACAACCATGATGCAATCCTTCCCTTTCCTATCCTGATTCTTGTCACATAAAGAAAAAATTTTTTTGGTAACATCATTTATGTTCATAGGTTATACATTTTTCGATTCGCTGAACTCCAATGCGAGTACACTTATGTCACTTGTCAACATAATATTTTTTGCCAGTCTGTTTATTTGTTCTGAATATGCTAAAGAATTTTTTCAGTGCCTGTGCACTTTATCTGTCAAATAATTTGTATATACTTTTCTGATTTGCTACTATGTTTTGTACTCACATTTTGTCTTTGTCTGATATATTTTGTACTTAGTGCGTGTGCACAACATTTACTTTATGTACTACATCTAATTATTCTTGCCAGTCTGTTTATTTGTTCTGCATATGCTAAAGAATTTTTTCAGTGCCTGTGCACTTTATTATCTGTCAAATAATTTGTATATACTTTTCTGATTTACTAATATGTTTAGTATTCACATTTTGTCTTTGTCTGATATATTTTGTACTTAGTGCGTGTGCACAACATTTAAATATTCTGTAGGTTGTAGAATTTTGTTAATTAAAGAAAAATTTTGCCGTGATTGGCAAGTCCAAATGACTCACCATCGCTGCCAAATTTTTGCCCCCCCAGTGGAGGGTTATGAAACACGTATGTAACGCAGCAGCGATGGCGAGGCATTGTAGCATCTGTGACCAGAGAGTATGCGCTTGACCGCGCGAGTGTTGCGAGCGGTTCTCAGTCAGTCGTTGCGAGTCTGTCAGTTCAGTCGTTGCGAGTCTGTAGCTCTGTCTAGTTGAGAGCAGTACTCAGTCTGTAGTCGTCATGCAGAGCGGTCGGTCAGTAGTAGCAGCCCAGTGCGGTTGTGTGATGTAGGCGGTCGGCAACACTGGTCAAGATGAGGAATAAGGTATACTGTTAATTAATATAATCATTAGATAATGAAAAATTTTATTTATTGTAATTATTCTCCAACAAGTTCCCCAATAATAATTTTTATTTCAAAAGCATTTTTTCAAAAATTTAATTTTTTATTGAACTAAAGATCTCGTTGCACTTCCCATTTCATTCCACTCCTTTTGAAGAAAAATTTCACTAGAATCAAAAAAAAAAGAGAATATTATTATTTGCAATGCAGTTCCTCCAAGCGGTGCGCAACAACAAGAGCAGATATGTGACATCCATTTATTCTGAGGTAAGACTTTAATTCTGATTGTTTTACACAGGGCCAAAGACCGATATTTCGGTTTAATTGTATTTTCTTGTCACTGAACGGACTTTAAATTTTGTGAAGAATTTATATTTGAGTCAGATTGCGAATTTCACATTTTTGTTGCCATTGTCAGTACGTTTCATTGTGGGTAGGTTACGCTTAGCGCAATGTCCATTAGCATCCATAAATAATATTGTTCATTACTTTTAAATAATTGTGGGCGAGGTTACACTCGGCTCCCATTTCTATTAAGTATTGCTTTATTTTCTTTTAAAAAATTGCGGTGGGGAGGTTACACTGTTTCAGACCTCTATCTAGCCTACGTGAGATTACGCGTGCCTTTCGGCTACTTCAGTGTGGCGTAGCTGTCTTGTTACGCCACAACAAAATGTGCAACCAAAACAACTGATGAAGCGTTTAGCTTACTACGCCCAAAATACTTGAGTAAAACTTCCTCCCAAGAAAGATCTCTCAGCCACATGTCTTGAAAGATATCTTTAGCAACAATCCCAATGGATGTGAACAGACCAAGAGGGTCATAAAACTGAACATTAGCTTAAAGAACTTTTCCCTTAGTTTACAGTTTGTCAGTAAAGTCTTCAGCTATCTTTTGTAAGATAGACAGTCGTCTTCAGTTTTCCAATTGATTCCCAAGACTTGCGCTTTGGGCTTGGTTCAAAGGCCTTTGACATGCGTTATTGCCTTCAGTTATTTCAAAAAAAGTCACCCATTTGGAATTTGGAAGGCTCATTTACAGGAACATGGTCGTCAATATATGATAAACTTCTGCAGCATCGTCACAGACTCTCACACTAACTACAAAATCGTTGACGAAAGTAGAAATGTCAGTGAGTGCCGTCATTCGTGGATATTATCACTATTTAGTATTGCTAACTTCCTTATGGCTGCTCACAGAATAAATGGGCGTGGAGCAAATCCAAGTGGCAAACGACTGAAGCAAAAACATTACCACATCATCCAGGGCGTAGAAGGCACCACTTCAGTCTCTTCAGCGCTGTACCAAAAGAACCTAGTGAGATCTTCGTTCTCTTCATTTAATGTCTGCTGTAAGAACTCTTGGTCACCATCACACACTAGTCCCGTTGGAAGTTTGCGGAACCGTGACAAGAGTGCGGGTATGTCTGAGAGTAAATTTGGTCCTATTTCAATTACATTCAAAGATAGACAACTGGGGTCGTGTGATGATGCACTGAACGTGATCCTGTATTTGATGCTTGCACCGCTGTTTTCCCTGACGGTCTGGCATGGCAGGTAAAATATGTTTACGACTGTACAGTCTTCAGGTGCTACTTATACCTGATCCCTCTTAACGTAATTTGACATGATCTCTTGATAAATAAGCGTCAGTTCTTCTTCCCTTGCAACTTGTTTTGTAAAGAGTGATGATGAGTTTCACCTGTTGTGCGGTTGCAGAGAAAAAAATATTCTCCTTCTGAGACAGGCTTATAACTCTTCAGCCATTCTGCATGTCCGAAAATAGTGGGTACAAAACGCAATGAAGGTGATATTTAACTTTTTGTTCCAAGGTCACAATTTTCCGATAGTAATCAGCACCGATCTGGACTTTAATAGCGAGATCTTCAGTGATCCCTCTCTGATCTGCCAAGCATATGCCCTCCCTCACGGTCAAACCTCTTTCACCTTTTGGTATTGTCGGTAGATGTGAGAATTTATTACTGCTTTCGAAAAGTGTAATTGATATGTGGTCGTTGGTAGATCATCATGTCATATCAAAATGAACCTTCCTAATTGAGAGAGATGAAGTGCAGGAAGACTTAGAGATCGTTATCTCCTGAGCTGTGGTCCCAGTGACATTGGCTTCGACTGATTTGATCAGTCAGTGGTGGATAAAACTTCGGTGACTCCCTGTGCCTAGGATGGCATGTGTAAGTTTACTCCTAGTAGTTAGTCCTCTGATACAAGAGCAGTTTGCAAGTATCTGAAGTGTGAAGCAGTCGTTTCAGTCTTATTTACTGTTGTCAGGTGGCTATCAGAGATTGTAATGTGGTGCTCATCCTCACATTGTGCACAGGATGTCTGTCCCCTTTAAAGCACATACTTCCACTGTGGCCACGTCTTCGGTGTAAGAAGTAACGGTTAATTTCCTTCAAGATGTCAATTCTATCCTGTAAGCTGAAACACGTATGTATTCAGTAACAGCGATGGCGAGGCATGACAGAATCTCTGACCAGAGAGATATTTATCGTTGCTAGTCTGCGCTTGACCGTGCGAGTGTTCAGTTCAGTTGCGAGACAGTTGTTGTACGTAGCGAGTCGCGAGAGCATGTAGTTTAGTCTGTGCTAGTAGCGCGCGCGAGATAGTCGGAGTTGTGTGTGAGGAGTCCGCGGGTGTCGACATGGGTCTCTGGTCAAGGTTCAGGATGAGGTATATTTTTTAAATAAGGTAATGAAGCAGCATTGCGCACATCTGATAATGTAATGTATGTTAACTGTAATTAATTTGTTCAAGAATTGCCCCAATAATAATTTTGTTCTCAAAACAATCTTTTTAAGAAAATAATCATTACAATTGAAACAATATTTCCTTTGCTTTTCCTCCCAGAATAAATTTATCAGGTTGATCTTAACGTTAATTTTGTGGGGACTTAACATTTTTGCACATTTTTATTATCATTGAATTTTATTACTGAGGGAACCTAACATTTGGCTCTAATTGCATTTTCATTCAATTCATATCATTTAATAATAATTATGGGGAGGTTACACTTAGCACGATGAGTATTCACATTTAAAATATTTTCCTTCATTTTTGCGGGGAAGTAACATTTGGCTCTATTTTCACTATCATTTAATTATTGTCTTTAAAAATTTTGTGGGAAAGTTACACTTGGCGACATCCGGTCCAGGATCGTATTTCGTTGAGAATCTTCTGAGAAGTAGTCAGATATTTGCTCTTATTTACTTAATATAATTAGCATTTGGCGCAACGCTTTTACTAATTTTATGACTTTCTTTCCTCAGATCATCGGCAATTCGTTGCTCTGTTGTATTTGTGTTTGTTGCGTTTTGCATTGTGCTTATTTCATTTGTGAATAATTGTGACTATTGTAATAGTGCCGTGAAAGACTGTGAATAGTGTATCGCGAGGTATTATGAATGAAATTGCAGACTTAAACAACTTCACCAATAGGACTTGTGACACGCAGTGTAATGATGACAATCCTGCGTTCACTGACAATCAGTGCATTCCAACCACTAATGATGATTTTTGTCTTAATAATGAACAAACGAACTCGGTTATGTCCTCTGTTGACAATCGATGTCCTCTGACGACAATCGATGACGCGGGGCGCTCTATTGTAATGAGCGCTGCCCAGCTTAACACAACCGGTTTACTAAATTCAAGTGACGAACAGACAAATTTGTCTAATGAAAATGGACAGTGTAGTGGAAGTACGACGGATACATGTAATTCCGATATAGCGACGCACAGTGCACATTCGATAAGCAGACCTTTTTCTGAGTCACAGAGTGACCAAATGGTCACACAAAATGTGACAATTGCAGGTACACCACTAAACAGCACGGAGAATAGAAATGCTAATATTGACTTTGAATAAATTATGGCAAGGTTGCTACAACAACAATTTAGTGAAAAGAACAAACAATTCAAAGAAGATTTCAAACAAGTTAGTGAACAGGTCAGACAACAGAGTGAAGATTTCAGACAACTTAGAGAACAGAACAAACAAGATAACGAAAATCTCAAACAACACTTAAATGAAAAATTAGACAACAATTCCAGACAGCTTAGTGAACAGATTAGAGCCATTGCCGTACAATGTCATGATACTAAGGAACAGTTACGCGAGGAAATTGAGCGAAGAAATTAGATCTGTTGCTCAAGAATTAAGGGATATGCAAACAGTTACAACAGAAACACTTAGAGAGGAAATTAGCGCAGTCGTTAAACAATGCTCTGAAAAAGCTACACAATTACGTGACGAGTTTAAACTAATGACAGCAGAACTTTCGCGCTCAATGGATGCAAAGATAGACGCGAACTTCGAGCAACAGAACACTCAGATTGACGAACGTTTTAATCACCACGTACAAAACAGTGATATGCGTTTCCGCAAATTCATACAGGATCAAAATAAAGTAAAACGTCAAGTCATGGAAACAATCACTGCACAGAGACAAGAAGACAAACGTAAATTGTTCGGGAAAACAAAAACATACTTTGACAACAATATTGCTACAGTGTCCGACGAAATTAATACCATCAAACAGTTGTACATAGAATTACGTGATGAAATTTCTGATCTTAAATCAAAAACAGATACACACACAGCAGATATTCAGACAGTGACAGACAGATTCGAACAATTAGAACCAACACAGGATTGCGATGTCATCAAAGCTGACGTTAAAAAACTGAACGAAACTACACGTAAATTGCAAAAACAGATTAATGCTTCTGACAGTAAAAACGATGATCAGGCAAAAATACTGACTGAAAAATATGATGAATTGGCCAGTCGTATTGACGTTATCGAAAGTACTAATGATAATAAATCAGACGATGCTGCACCAATTTCGTTTAACCAAACACCTGAATTCCAAAATTTACAGCAGACAATTAATGAGATAGATTCATCTAATAACACATTGCGTAGAAAACTGTCAAGTTTACAGTAAGAAGTAACAGAGATGAAAAGTATTTCAGTTAATAACACATCACAGCAGACGCCACTTTGCGAACATTTTTCAGACTCACGCAGCGCGTATAATTTGAGTAATCTACAGAGAGTACGGGACTTAGATTCAGAACAGACACAGACAAATAGATTCTCTTACAATCATGAACCTGTTCCATCATGCAAAGACGATAATTTTGATTACAAACATTTTCTGTCAGTGAGAAAATTTAAAGTGTTTAAAAATGACAGAACACAGATTCATCCGCTAGATTGGATACAACACTTTAGCTTTGCTTTTCCACCGACCTGGCCCGTCACACACAAACTTGAATTTATTTGCAGTTTTTTGGAAGGCGATCCGGCAACTCGTATGAGACCGATCGCGAGACAATGCTATTCGGTAGAAGAGTTTCAGAATGCTTTTCTGTCAGCGTATTGGTCGAAGACGACACAGCATAGGGTTAAAGATCAGTTAATTAGTTTATCGAATTATGAGAACACAAATTTTCCCAGTGTCACGCACTTTTTTGAGCACATGGTCCAACAAAATCAGTACCTACGTGAACCATATAGTGAATCTGCACTCATTCAATTATGTATCTCTAAATTACCACGATCATTAAGAGTGTCACTCCTAACGGGTCAGCAAAAAGAAAACATTTCGGCATTCAGAGATCTGTTGCAGCTTTTAGAAGCGCAGCAATCAGATTATTCTTTCGTAAACAAAAACTTTTCGTGTAATAACCAAGGTCAACAAACATACAGCAATTATGATCAGACACGTAATTTCAATAGGAAAGGTAACACACGCTTTAGGAACGACAACCACCAGAACTTTAATAGCAGACAAAATTTTGATTATCAATATCGTCAAAATTTTCAGCAACAGGAACCACATTTTAGTAACAATAGAGGTTTTTCACAACAACAGCAACAAAACCAGCCGGTTAGCATACCTAACCAACAATGTAATGCACAAGGTCAACGTAACTTTAATGTTTCGCCGCGTGCACGTGTAGTCCCTGGTACAACAAATGGTAATGCACGGCAGCAAAGGAACAACTACGTACAGAAAACACAGTATTTCAATTCCTATCGCAATGCACCGTATAGGAATGACTATTACGACAGACGTAAAAATAATGAGGACAATTTTCAGCGTACATCTAACAACAGTCGGTCATACCAACAACAAAATTATCCACAAGAACATATTCTCATGATTGAACCCGACAGTAGGTATCATCCAGAACGTAACACGTGTGGAAGAAGTAATAGAACAGTTCAAATAGTAGAAATGCCGCAACATCCTCCTGAAAATAATAACACGTCAGATAGAATCTGACTAGATACTGTACAGATCGCATCTTCCAGTAACACAAGCACTACTTTAGACACGTAGAATGTTGTTCACAAAAATGTAATTACTTTTGACGATATCAGAGACACTCTTTTGCAGGAAAGACCAGTTGTTCAAAAAACTATTTCACATCCTGTTATCGAAATTAAAATAGGTTCATCGAAATTTTCAGCAGTAATCGATTCCGGATCACCTATGTCAGTAATAAATGAAGAAACTTTCAACGAGTGTAATAAAGAGAATACCTATCCTACATTACCATTAGGCAAAACGAAAGTAAAAGGAGCAGTATCGAGTAAAGGAGTAGACGTTAAATTACAGACACATTTATCATTTTGTATTGCAGGTCATACTTTTGACTCAAATTTTTGGATTGTTCCTTTATTGACAACAGACGTTATTTTAGGTACGAATTTTCTGGTCCAACACGACGCAGTTATCGATTTTCAAAATTCCTATTTAATGTTGAAGGATGAAAATGTGCAATTGGCTTTAGAATTTCAGCATTCTTTATCTGCGGAAGAACAAGCAATTAATCGTACAGAGGTCATTTCTGCATCGCGTAACATAGACTGTAATTCCACATTATTCACTGATACGTACGTACATAACTATAATACTCCAGACGAAGCTGACTACGACGTAATGCAAATGATTTCTGATAAAGTTAAGCAAAGCAGTGCAAATACAGACGACGAACGCACGCAACTACACAAAATTCTTTTACAGCAAGCTCCAGTTCTCGACAACATTCCTGGTATTATGTCCGGTTTTATGTATGAATTTCAAGTTAAACAGCACGATACATTTAAAGCAAAGCATTACCCCATTCCATATATCCACAGAGAACAAGTTAAGAAAGAGTTGCAGGATATGCTTGATCAAGGAATTATAAAACCGGCAGTTAGTCCATACATAAACCCGCTGCATATTGTTAAGAAAAAAGATGGCTCACTTCGCCTCATACTTGTTTCACGTCACATCAATGACATTATTATTAATGAAACAGATCGACCACAGACACTAGAAGAACTACTACAGAAATTTCACGGTACAGCTATTTACTCTACATTAGATTTGAAATCGGGGTTTTGGCAAATTCAACTTCATCCGAATTGCAGAAAGTATACAGCTTTTCTCTGTTTTGGCGACTGTTATCAATTTTGTAAATTACCGTTCGGATTAACTATTTCATCAGCAGCTTTTATTCGCGGTTTGAACACAATACTTCCGACAGAACTTAAAGACAGAATTACGACGTACGTAGATGACATTCTTATTGCAGAAGCTAACTGGACTGAACACAATCTGATTCTAGAACAACTGTTGCAAACTTTTCATGCGCAAGGACTTACAGTTAATCTCAGTAAATCGCACTTTGGCAAAACTTCTATAAAATTTCTTGGACACGTAATTTCAGCAGAAGGCATTGCGCCTGATCCGGAAAAACTTCAAGCTCTACGTGACATTACTGTTCCTACGACGAAGAAGCAACTACGCAGTTTTTTGGGCTTAATTAACTCTTTTCGTAAATTTATTCATCATTCTGCTTTAGACACACCTAGATTATGCCAATTAACAGGTAAAAACGTTATTTGGTCCTGGGATAGCCAATCACAGTCTGAATTTGTTAATTTGAAACATGCCTTGTTGAACGCACCACTTTTATCACACCCAGATCCTACCAGAAATTTTTCCATTGCCACCGACAGTTCTAACACCGCTTTAGGCGTACACATATTTCAGGAAATTGACGAAGACGGTACTACAGTAACTAAAAACATCGCTTTTGCAAGTCGCATTATGTCACCTGCTGAACGCAATTATTCTGTTACAGAACTTGAAACATTGTGTGTTGTATGGGCATTTACCAGATTTAGGCACTTTCTTTATGGAACATATACTACCGTTTACACAGATCATAGAGCTACACAGTTTTTACATTCCGCTAAATTTACACACGACAGGTTCAGCAGATGGAAACTTTATTTACAGGAATTTAATTTTATAATTGTGTACATTCCTGGTACACAAAATATTGTAGCAGACGCACTATCCCGTTCTCTCAGCAAGAATCAGCAAGACATCGCAACCAACTTCTGCCAAGCAAATTTTAGCATCATGTATATTCAACAAGTTGCATTTGAAAATTTCATTTCGTCGTCATTACAGGACATAGCACAAGAGCAGAATAAAGACAACGTGTGGAAAGAGATTAAACACCTTTGGCAAGATAAGAATAATGTTACGATTAGGAACCATTACACTGTACGCAATGACATTCTGTTTCGCCCCTCTCACCCTGACAGCAACAATTGGTTATTCTGCATTCCTGACGAACTGGTTAACAAATTAATCTGGTACACTCATTTAAGTTATGCACATTACGGAGCCAGAAAATGTTTTCTTATACTGAGACAGAACTGTTATTTTGCCAACATGGAAAAACGTATACGACGAGTTTTAGCGTCATGTAAAATTTGCCAGAAAGCTAAATCGGACACCACTTCACATATTCCTCCATTATATCCCATTGTACGTGTTAAATTAAGACACATGGCCGCAGTAGACATTTTTGGTCCAATTCCGAGAACTAATAGAGGTTTTTGCTACATCTTTGTCGCTGTTGAACTCACTTCAAAATTTGTTACTTTCACTCCGTTACGCAAAGATACTGCTAAAACTGTTTCGAAAGCATTTGTAAAACATTTTCTATTTCATGTAGGGCATGTGATGAAAGTAATTTCTGACAATGGATGACAATTTCGTTCTGCTATGTGGACACGCATGTTACGAGCTAGAAACATTTCTCCGATCTACATATCCAAGTACCATGCTTCTCGAACCCCTGTGAACGATTAATGAAAGAAATTGGTAAACTGTGTAGAATATACTGCCACAAAAGACGTATTGATTGGGACACACACATATTCTCATTCCAAGATGTAATTTATCCCATTCCAAATGAATCCACTATGCTATCTCCGTCTGTTATACTGAAAAACGTTGAACCACCAAACAAAATTACAGAATTAGTAAATTTTCCTACATCTCGTCGATTACGACACCACGAAATAATTGACATTGCGCTGAACAACATCAAACGTGCCGCAGAACGCCGGAGAAGACAGCAAAAACAGGTTTGTACACGCCGAGAGTTTCACGTGGGACAGAAGATATTAGTACGTACACGCTATTAATCCAGCAGAATAAAAGGTAAGTGCAGCAAATTTGAACTTCTATACGCAGGTCCATATCGGATTCGCAGCATTCCTCACCCCAATGTAGTACATGTCGAAACTCTGAGAACCAGAAAAAGTAAAGGCAACCACCATGTCTTTAACATTAAACCCTTTATTGAATGAAGACACTTATGATTTAACATGCTATGATGCCATTTACACATTTTATGACTATTTCTGCAATTATATTCACATGACTACTTAGTGATGATTATCGCATTTTTTCTTGGCAAGTTGTCATCATTTGTTTATGTATGTACGATTGTTTTCATGTTTTGTTTGTATGCACTATGAAATGGTTAAGATATAGCAAACACCAGTTGACTTTGACATTTTTTGCCCTATGATATCTCAACATCGTGACTGTTTTACATTTTTTTTTTGCTGCTGCATTGTGATATTCTGTGTACATTTTTGCCTCTGAACACTATCTATGTTTTTCACATATTACGTTTTCTGTCATGTTATGCTGTATGCTTAATTATGTTACCATAAACCAGTCATTATTTAGTGAGTATATGATGTAAATGCAAGACATTAATCTTTGTTCATCAATTTCAGAAAGAAATGATGCGTGAAAGGAAATAAATTAAACAGAAATGGGAATTGCACTTACGGAATAAACGAAAGAAGATGCAAAAACCTTATGAGGAAGAGTAAATGGATCAGAATTAACAAGCATTAACAAGAATATACTATACACATCGTAGAATAGCAGTCTTAACTAATTTTTTCTTTCAGAATACAAGGCGATTGATGCAGGCTGTCAGACAGAACTACACATCTTAGTTTTAGTGATGAAGTATGCTAGAGATAAGGAATAGTTATGTAATGAATAATGAAGTGATTTTTTTTTTTTTTTGCAGATGATAATGAATGCTGATGTATAATGATGAAGAATATGTTACTATGGATAATGAAGTTTTTCTTTACAGGAGATGATAATAATGGAGTTATAATAATATAAGTAATGCAGTGATGGATAATGAAGTTTTTTCTTTACAGATGAGGATATAGTTGAAGTTTATGTATTTATGCTATATAGTTATTTAAGTATTTGTTGCAGTTTGTTTTGACAGTATGTTTTATATCGTATGGTATGATGACTGAAGGTTTTGGAAGGGACAGCTAAAGAACACATATTTTTATACACATTTCACTACCTGTTAATTCGAAATTCACTACTTTTCAGCATAAAATGCATTTCTTCTTTCAGCTTAGTAATCCATTTTTTATATATTTCTGCAGGAGAAATTATTTATGAAATTAATGTGCTATAAGCAGTTGTTCATTAAATCTATGTCATCTATGAATGTGATTACATATACTCGTTTCATAATCTTGCCACAGCTGACTTATGACGAATGACGTTACGCATTTTCATTTACACCAACAACCCAGAAGCAAATTTTTCTCTCTTGCTTTCCCCTATAATTACCCAACGCAATGCATTGCTAACAAAAAACAAAAAAAAAAAAACGTATTACCAGTCCCAAATGATGATACCAGTTTAAAAGAGTTCTGAGTAATGCTGATCAGCTATGAATAATATGTCACTTGGAAAATGAATACTATTAATTAATAATGCTTTGTATCTAGGAAAAGAATGCTACTAATTATGCTTTGTAACTAGAAAATGAATGCTATTCATTATGCTTTGTAACTGGGAAAAGAATGCGATTATTTAATAATGCTTTGTAACTAAGAAAAGAAGGCTACTGATTATTACTATATTGAAATGACAAATGATTAACTAATTATGCTTTGTAACTAGAAAATGAATGCTATTCATTATGCTTTGTAACTGGAAAAGAATGTTTTGTAACTAGGAAAAAGAAGGCTACTGATTATTACTATATTGAAATGACAAATGGAAAATGAATACTACTAATTAATAATGCTTTGTAACTGAGAAATGATGACTATATTGGGATGTCCAATGATTGAGTATCAACATTATTATTGACTACCTCCTGTTTTAAGTAATGACTTCTGATGATTTGTAATTAGAGAATGGGTGCAAATATTCTATGTAAAACAATTAATGAACATTTTTTTCTGTAATACTACATACATGGTACAGAAATGTTCAATAACTGGGCTATGAATGCCGCAATCTACTAATGTAATTCCCAATGAAGACTAGTATGTGACTTAATGTCCTTCACCTTCTGACCTCAATACCCTGAATTACTGCAATATCCATTTGTCCTGTACATCCTCCTGATCATGGAGCACTATGTTTGGTTTTTCCACTAATTCTACGTTGGTGTGCCTTCTAAGAGCGTGGTGTTGACACGACATGCTGTCCACCACCGTGAGCGATGGAGACGTTATTATGGTCCCACTGCTTGGTGTACCTAATGTATTGCCAAAATGAAAACATGGAATATTACTACGACATTTCAGTGTCTTGGCTACGCTGATAAATACTTCTGGGAAAAGAACTTCAAGTTGTCTCACTTGGTGTTGTACTTCTGTGGAAAGATATGGACTTTCAGTGCAGCTGCATGCAACCTAAAGTGCTACAACCATGATGCAATCCTTCCCTTTCCTATCCTAATTCTTGTAACATAGTGAAAATCATTTTTTGCTAATATCATTTATATTCATGGCCTATACATGTGCACTTATGTCATTTATCAACATGATTTTTTGCCATTATGTTTATTTGTTGTGAAAATGCTAAAGAGTTTTTCAGTGCGTGTGCACTTATGTCATTTCTTTTGTACTCACATTTTGTCATTGTCTAATATGTTTTGTACTTGATGCATGTGCACCATATTTCCTTCCTGTTTTATATCTGTATATATGCTGTAATTGTAAAGTTAATTAGTTAAAAAAAATTTGTTGGTCATGGCAAGTCCAAATGAATCACCATCGCTGCCAAATTTTTGCCCCCCCAGTGGAGGGTTAAGAAACACGTATGTATTCAGTAACAGCGATGGCGAGGCATGACAGAATCTCTGACCAGAGAGTTATTTATCGTTGCTAGTCTGCGCTTGACCGCGCGAGAGTTCAGTTCAGTTGCGAGACAGTTGTTGTACGTAGCGAGTCGCGAGAGCATGTAGTTTAGTCTGTGCTAGTAGCGCGCGCGAGATAGTCGGAGTTGTGTGTGAGGAGTCGGCGGGCGTCGACATGGGTCTTTGGTCGAGGTTCAGGATGAGGTATATTTTTTAAATAAGGTAATGAAGCAGCATTGCGCACATCTGATAATGTAATGTATGTTAACTGTAATTAATTTGTTCAAGAATTGCCCCAATAATAATTTTGTTCTCAAAACAATCTTTTTAAGAAAATAATCATTACAATTGAAACAATATTTCCTTTGCTTTTCCTCCCAGAATCAATTTATCAGGTTGATCTTAACGTTAATTTTGTGGGGACTTAACATTTTTGCACATTTTTATTATCATTGAATTTTATTACTGTGGGAACCTAACATTTGGCTCTAATTGCATTTTCATTCAATTCATATCATTTAATAATAATTATGGGGAGGTTACACTTAGCACGATGAGTATTCACATTTAAAATATTTTCCTTAATTTTTGCGGGGAAGTAACATTTGGCTCTATTTTCACTATCATTTAATTATTGTTTTTAATAATTTTGTGGGAAAGTTACAAAGCTTGCAATCTGTCGTTAGTCTTGGCCGTTGTACCTCCTTTCCTCGCAGTACACCCAGATTTGAATTTTGTTCTCTATTCTTTTTGTCAACCTCCATTTTATTCTCACGTGAAGGGCATATGCCAGGGTATATAACCCTCTTGTGGAACGATATCTCCACGTATGCTGCATCTGTTGATGGCTCCCTCCACTCCTTCGTTTAGAATCTCCGTGAAGTATGTGACACTCCCTTCTTGGATATTTTTCCTTCGTGCATAGCTAAGCCAGTGTCTTCAGATTTCTTCTCGAAATGCTTGTATTAGTTTGGGAACTAGCACTCTTCCACAAGAGTCCACATCTTCTCCTCTTGCTCGTAGTGCTTGTGTACGCTTGTGGCAGTCTTGGTTGAAGCCAAGAGGCTCTGTACATAGGCACCTGTTCCCCCAGACTATACGGATTGCCTAAGATTCTCAAGGACACCGTGCCTCTTCAACCAGAAGTTAGCAATACTGGGGCGCCAACATATAACCTGGCTAAACATCTAGCAGCGGAATTGAGCCCTTCAGTAGGAAAATGTGAACACCACATTCGCAACTCAAAAGATTTCGTCCGTCGGCTAAAGAGCTCGTGACTTGAACGATCAGATATTCCCGTTAGTGTCGATATGGTCACACTTTTCATTCGAGTGCCATTGCAGGAATCACTTTTCCTCATTGGCGAGAAGCTGGAAGGGGAACTTGTTGAATTGTTTAAGCATGTGCTCACTTCGACTTACTTTTTATTCAGTGACTAATACTTTGAACAGACTGACGGTGTTGCGGTGGGTAGTCCCTTGTCACCCATTGTGGCCAACCTTTTTGTGGAAGATTTCGAAGAGAAAGCATTCAAGTCAGCAGAGATGCAAATTACGTGCTTTTGGCGTTTTGTGGATGAACCTTTGCCATCTGACCACACGGACAGCGTCACAGGATTAATTTCTGAAATACTTATATTATCTTCATTCATACATTAAGTTCACGATGAAGATGGAGAAAAACGGCGGACTGCCGTTCATGGACGTGTTGGTGGTGAGAAAAGACGATGGTTCCCTGGGTCCCACTGTGTATCGTAAACCCACACGCATGGACTTAAATGCACAGGCCACCAGCCGTCACCATCCTGCACAACGAAGTGGGATGCTTAAGACTTTGGTTCACAAAACACGAGTCATATTGTATTCTGTCAGCTTAACTGTTGATCTACTCCAACTCCCTACAGTAATAATAATAACGAGCGTATGGCACTGGTGGCCAGGAGACCCCTCGCGGGGCGGTTCGGCCACCGCTCCACAAGTTCTTTAACGCCACTACGGCGACTTGCGAGTGAATGAGGATGAAATGATGATGAAAGACACGCAACACCCAGCCATCTCGAGGCAGAGAAAATCCCTGACCCCGCCGGGTATCGAACCCGGGACCCCGCGCGCGGAAAGCGAGAACGCTACCGCCAGACGACGAGCCGCGGGAGTAGTTTTAGAGAATCGATATTCTGAATGTAAGATACACCGTGTGTTACGCCTGGCGCATGCTAGACAACGTGAGGAGCTGGAAAAAACTGAAGAACAAACAGGAATGGTCGTTTTGCCATAAGTCGGCGGTGTTTCTTGAAACATAGGAAGATTATTGGAGAGACATAAAGTTAAATGCGTCTTTCGTGCTCCAACGAAACTCAGAGCGCTTTGAAGCTCAGTGAAAGATGACCTTAGTTTGAAAGACCTGGTATCTATAAGATTCTCTGTAGCTGCGGGATGTTATATACATGGGACAAAATTGTAGCACCGTGGAGGACAGATGTGTCGAACATCGACGACACACACGTCTGGACCAGCCAGAGAAATCGGCAATGGCGGAGCATTGCCTCAGTCCAAGATAATGTATGGAACACAAAAAACACCGAAATTCTGTCGTCGACGTCTTCGTATGGGACGGTGTTATTAAAGAAGCAATGGAAATTCCCAGCTCGACTAATTTTCTTAACAGGGACACAGGATATTAACTCAGCACGGCATAGAATCCAGTTTTGGCCATGTTAAAATCACAGCGAACACAAAAAAAGAACGGTTTGTCGTCCGAGGGATGACGCTGCGGTGACAATATTCGTTTGTCAACGGCGAGCACGGACACACGCCAGCGCGGACGCGTATTTTTGCAGGCGGTTTCCGACAGAGGGGGTTGGGGCTGCCGACGGCAGCGCACAGTGTGACGGACAGCCTCTGCTCGTTTGTTCATCGTCCGACAGATGGCGTAGCTGTCTCTGTCGCCGCCGATCTGCATATCTGCGCTATTGGTCACTTGTAGTGTTGGGCTAAACTGCGATTTTCCGATATCGGTGATTTCTGTGATTGCTACTTTTCAGTATCCGTTATTCTTAACCGTGATTTGTCGCAGTTAAGAATCGCAGTTAACGAATCAATCAATGCATGTTATGCCGACTAACAGACATTAGATGCACTGATCAAAAATGAAAGTGCACTGAGAATGGCTAGGTTCTAGTTGAAATCTAGATCTGCCAATAAAATTTAAAAAGGGCGACTGATAGCTGAAATCTATTATTTACAAGTCCATATAACAGTCGCTGAGTGCAACAGCCTTCTGAATGGAAGGTAATCTGATGAATCCAGGTCTTGTATCCCTCTGTACTCTACCACCGCTATTTCTGCGACTTTTACGATTTTGCGACTCCTGCTACGTCTCTCATTTCTCCAACTTCTCCGATTTCTGCTACTCCTGCGATTTCTGCGACTCCTGCGATTTCTGCGATTTGTCACCGTATGAAAAAGTTACACTTGTCAACACAGAAAGTTACATCTCAACAAAACTGTCATTAGTAAGTATGTCTTACATTTGTTCTTCCGTTGGCTTTTATTTTGTATTAAAGAAACAACTGTGAAAATATTAATAGTGTAATTAATATGTAAGTAGCCATACAGTACCGTAATAGTTCGTGTTTAGAAAATGAATTCTGACGTATTGTTATGTTCACAGGTACCCGAACCACATTTCAGTCACTCAGTATAGCGTTAATTCAAAATATCGTTGTCAACAGGTCTGGAGAAATTGCCATTGTGTCTGTAGACTGTTCTCGTCAGACGAGAGGTTAGTTTCTAGGTGTTTCGATCAACTTAATTACTTAAGTGAGATCGTTCTTGCAAATGTGAGACATCCCCCATTGATTGGCCTTCATTACAGGAAATGTTAGCAATACTACTCTGTCAATTACATTGCCTGTAATTAGAGACAGCAAAAATGTTTAATAATCCCTGTGATTTTGCAGACGCAGTTCCGACTCTGATTATTGGTTGCTGTACGTTTCTATCGACATCAAGAGAGAGAATCGTGAAGATTCAAGACAACTCTTAGAGGATTTGCAGTTTAAAAGTGCTATAGTTATGAAATAAGTGTGCAGAATGAGTGACTGAACTGTGCTTAATTGAAGTTATTATGTGATTTTGAAGGAATGTTAAATAAATGTTAAATACAGTGAGTGAATAATGAAAATCTCATTTTCCCCATGTTAAGCCGTCCTATAAATTTTCCGCCATTTAATTATTGGTAAAGACTTGTTGGAGAATTACATCCCCCCCCCCCCCCTTCTCCCTGAGATCTTGGTGTGGTGACGCTGACCTGTAACATAGCTCGAGTTCTAGAGTATGCGCTGTTGATATGAAAGTGGGAAGTACGGATCTTCCATTTAAATCAGGAATAATCAAAGTGCAGTACTTGAAGGTAACACAACAATAGCTTACTTGCCTATGTGGTTGCCGTGTCGGGAAAAAGTTCTTGTGTGTGCAGTTGCCATGTAGAACACCAGGTGTAAAATTTTTCTCCAGAGTCTTGAACTGTGTCGGAACAAAAGTGAGGCATTCATGTGACTCAATAATATTGTTTTCATTTCATTGCACTTATACAGACGTCTTCGTCCTGCTGTGTTAACACTGCAAAGAACTGTAGGCAAGTGATTATTAACTACAACTGTCATATTGGAAGCAGAATCAAACACATTGTTTAGGTTGCTTGTCTCTAAATGATATTTTCAGGAGAAAAAGGCCATGTTGCGTCTTATTGATGTAATACATTTAATCACAGCTGTGTCTGACCAACCACAACTGGTGCTGAATGTGCATGTCGTCATGTAATATGCACTCACAGTACATCTCATGAGGCACAAGGTTCTTATAACGAAGTACGAACGTCGGTCAACAGATGGTACTAGGCAATGATTTTTTTTCTGTTTTCCATTATTGTTATTTAAACACCTTTACATAAGGTGGGCTGGCAGCAGCATACTACGCTGCTCTTCAGCCACAGGTCTGGCAATGAAAATACAAAGAAGACACATGAGATACTGAACAAAGTGGCGGGCAAAAAACATTGGACACAGAAACAAATAACACGAAGCTGTTCACACTCGACGAAAAACACACTAAAAAAACTGTCGGCACTGCGCACAAACACTGACGACGTAGACGGTACAGGTGAATGAAGGAGCATGATGGCGAAGAACACTAAACCACAAACACGATGGCACACACGAGAAACTGATGGCGATGATCTCCGGCGCGCGAATGTCCACTTAACGTGTGCGAGTCGAGGGACCTGCCGAGAGGGCAAGAACGGGGTGGAGGGGGGGGGGGGGGAGAGGGGAGAACATAGGTGCCAATGGCAGAGGAGATGGTAGGAGGAATGGAGGTATGGGGGTAGGGGAAGCCCAGGGAAGGAGTGGGGAGAAAGGGAGGAGGGATGGAAGGGGGAGAGAAGGGAGAGAGGGTGCCCATAGGAACAAACACAGGAAGAGGGAGGGAGGATCAAAGTTGGTAGGAGGGGTAGATGGAGGGGAGGGGGAGCTAACGGAAGCCACCTTGGGAGAGGGTATGGAGAGTGGAGAGATGGAGAGCAGGTGGGACATGGAAATACAGGTGCGGCAGCGGATGAGGGTGGGAGAGGATGTGAGAGACAAGCAGGTGAGAGGGATCTAGTTTACGGGAGGTGTATAAGATCCGTATCCGTTCGAGGAAGAGAAGGAGGTGGGGGAACAGAATAAGGTCGTACAGGATCTGCATGGGGGAGGGGAGAAGGATACGATAGGCGAGGTGGAGAGCATGGCGTTCAAGGATTTGAAGGGATTTGTAAAAGGTAGGAGGGGCGGGGATCCAGGCAGGATGGGCGTAGCAGAGGATAGGGCGGATGAGGGATTTATAGGTATGGAGGATGGTGGAGGGGTCCAGACCCCATGTACGGCCAGAAAGGAGCTTGAGCAGATGGAGCCGGGAGTGTTCCTTGGCTTGGATTGTCCGGAGATGGGGGGTCCAGGAGAGGCGACAGTCGAGGGTGACGCCAAGGTACTTAGAGTTGGGGTGAAGGCGATAGGACGGCCATAGATGGTGATATAGAAATCGAGAAGGCGGAAGGAAGGGGTGGTTTGGCCTACAATGATCGCCTGGGTTTTGGAAGGATTGACCTTAACCACTGGTTGCACCAAGTGGTGAACCGGTCAAGATGGGATTGGAGATGGTGTTGGGAGCGCTGTAGGGTGGGGGCAAGGGCAAGGAACGCGGTGTCATCGGCGTACTGGAGAAGGTGGATGGGGGGTGAAGGCGGCGTCATGTCCGCCGTATACAAAAGGTGCAGAAGAGGGGAGAGGACGGAACTTTGGGGCATACCGGCGGACGGGAAAGAGGTGTAGGAATCCGTGTTATGGATGGTGACGTAGGACTAGGCAATGAATGTTAACTGAGCTTTTCAGTTGCTACTTGCGACTTCTAGTTGCAATTTGTTACAGAAATCGCAGTTGGAATCGACAGCGAATCACAGAGAAAGAGCGTAGTACGAACTTTGGCCAACAGTTGGCATTGTTAACTGCGCATTTTAGTTGCTACTTGCGACTTTTAGTCACGACTTGTCGCAGAAATCGCTGTTGGACTTGCTAGCGTATCGCAGAGATAGAGTGTAGTACGAAGTTTGGACAACAGATGGCACTGTTAACTGCGGTTTTTAGTTGCTACTTCCGATTTGTAGCCGCGACTAGTCACTGAAAAAGCAGCTAATTTTATAGCATGACATCAGGTTTACAGAAAGCAGTCCGAAATTCGGCCAACATATGGCACACAGCGTTGAATGTGAAATGCTACTTGCGACTGCTAATTGTGACTGAAATCGCAATTAGATTCTGTAAAGTTGTTATTGCGATATCTATGACTTCTCTCAATCATTGTGATTTCTAAGAGATACGCAATTTCCTGCCCACCACTAGTCACCTGAATTTGGCGCGTTCACATCTCGCTCACACCTGTGTAGTTTCTTCTCTGAGTGTCACAAATAGGAACCTTAGGTCACAGCCTGAGCAGTGTGTTTGCACTTCGCTGCATCTGAAGATGTCGGTCAGGTGCGCCAACGAAATATTGTGGAATTTTCATAATGACATCCGACAGTTCTCCCGAGAACCTTACTTACAACCATGTTCTTATCTCAGTACTTGGATTTCAAAATTTGCTTTATCTGATCATATGTGTCAGGTGTAACAGCAACCGCATTGACCGAATCCTCAGTTCCCCAACAAGGTATCCAGGGAGGACTACGTGCTTCTTAATAACCTACACCATCGGATTTTCATTGGTAGAAGCTGTGACCCGCTCCTATAATCGAGGCCATGCCTCTATGTCACTGGAAAAAGAGTGCAGTTTGATGGTATGCAACGATGTCCACATGGGCTGTTGGTGAGCTGCTGAGATTGGCAAGTGTATATCAGTTGTATTTCTATCCACTGAACGTGCCCCTCTTAAAAGCCCTTTCGCCTGTTGTGTATTTCATTTACATTTGTCAATGTAGTCATCACAGCATCTGTGTCGGTTCAATCTGTGTCGGTCTTGTGTTCCATGTCATCCAGCAAATCCTGTATTGACTCTTTTTTTTTTTCTTTATTGGATTTCAATTGGCCCCCCTCCACCGAGGGGAGGCGGACTGGCAGCAGCGTAATATGCTGATGTACAGCCTACAGGAATGTTAAAAAACATAATGAGAATGTAAAAAAACACGAAAAACAGGCGATAAAACGGTGAAATTGTAAAAAACTGTAAAATGGCGGGAGGTAGTGGAATTTTAAATATAAAAGCACTGCGGTTACGATGCGCATAAAGATACACAAGAAGGAGACAGGCACAATTAAAAAACATGGTGGCAGTCTGGTTTCCGCATGAGACAAAAAATGCAACTAGCGACAGTATGGTGGCTGATCGCAACACTGACAGGGGATGCACAACACTGAACATTCACTTATAACAGCACTATACAAGTGACACAGTGGCAGATGGGGGGGGGGGGCAGGACCAGGACCTGTAAGGGGGAAAAGGGGGGAGGAGAGAAAAGAAAAAAGGGGGAGCCGATGGAGGGAGGGGACATAGAAAAAGGGGGACTGGGTGGACACGAGAAGGAGTGGGAAATTCAGTGGAAGGGAGAGCAAAAAGGACTCAGGGAAGAGAAGGGAGGCAGAGAGAGGGTGGGTGAGGAAAAAACAGGATGGAAGGGGGGGTAGAAGGACCCTGGGGAAAGGACAGAGGAAGGGATGTGGAGGTGAGGATCAGAGTTGATAGGAGGGATAAATGGAGGGAGAGAGGGCATCATTCAGGAGGGGGAGTCGACGGAAGCCACCTTAGGAAAGGAGATGAAGGGTGTAGAGGTGAAGGGTAGGGGGGACACAATGGTGAAGGTGTGGCAGTGTGTGGGGGTTGGAGAGGACCAACCAGGGGGTGAGGGGGATCAAGGCAGTGGGAGGTGTAGAGTATGTGGATACGTTCAAGGAAAAGGAGCAGATGGGGGAAAGGAATCAGATTGTAGAGGGTGTGGGAGATGGGAGGCATATACGGAAGGCAAGGCAGAGTGCGTGGCGCTTGAGGATTCGTAAGGACTTTTAGAATTTGGGGGGGGGGGGGGAGGGGCAGTTAAGCAGGCAAGACTGGCATAACAGAGGATGGGACAGATTAAGGATTTGTAGGTGTGGAGGATGGCAGAGGGTTTCAATCCCCATGTCCAGCCAGAGAAGAGTTTGAGAAGTCAGAGGCAGTTGTGGGCTTTGGATTGGACAGAGCGAAGATGAGGGATCCAGGTGAGGTGACGGTCAATGGTGAGGCCAAGATAGCTGAGGGTGGGGGAGAGGCAGAAAGGACGGTAACAGATGGCAAGGGAGAAATCAAGGAGCCAAAAGGAGCGACTGGTACGACCTATGATGATGCCTGGGCCTTTGAAGGATTGATTTTCAGGAGCCACTGGTTACACTATGCGGTAAAAAGGTCAAGGTGATTATGGAGAAGGCTGTGGGGGGTAGGAGCGAAGGGCAGGAAGGCGGAGTCATCGGCATACTGCAGGAGGTGTACTGGAGGGGGTGTTGGGGCATATCTGCTGTATGTAGGAGGTAGAGCAGAGGGGTGAAGACAGAGCCCTGGGTCCCACCTGCGGAGTGGTAGAAGGTGCGGGATCAGTGTTATGGATGTGAAGGAAGCAATCAGATGGACATAGTTGAGAGGAAGGGCGTAGGTCTGGAATTTAAACAGGAGACTAGCATGCCAGACAAGGTCATAGGCCTTTTGTGGTCGAGGGAGCGACGGGAGTTAATCTGGAGGGAGAGGAGATGAGTGATGGTGTAGGAGTTGGTCATCACCAGAGAAGGAAGCTCGAAAGCCACATTGAGTGTTGGGGAGAAGGTGGTGTCATTGGAGATGCTGATAGATCTGCCGGGTAAGGATGGATACCAGGAGCTTGCTGAACACCGAGGCGAGACATATAGAGTGATGGGAAGAGGCATCAGATGGAGGCTTTTTGGGTTTGGAGAACATCAGGATACGGGAGGTTTTCCTCAGGTTGGGTAGAAGCCAGTGGCAAGTATTATGTTGTAGAAGGTGGCAAGGACTGCAAGGAAGAAGGGAGGGCAGTGTTTGAGGTGGCGGTAGATAATGTAGTCATGGCCAGGAGCAGTTTTGCGTTTAGTGTAGAGTGTGAGGCCTGTGTAGTGATGGGAGTGTTAAGTTCAGATGGTGGTGTCTGGCCCAAGTACTGGAAGCTAGGAGCAAGGGGAGGAACAGATGTACCTGTATGGTTGATGACGTATGGGAAGAGGGAATAATCAAATTAGGGATCATGGGGGATGGAAAGAAACATCAGATAGGTGAGAGGCAAAGTGGTTGGCCTTACTGAGGTTGTCAGGAAAGGGACAGCCATCAAGGAGGAGAGGGTACTGGGAGGCAGGGCGGTTCCTAGTAAAGCAGTGGAAAGCAGACCGATACTTGGAAGAGTTTATTGGGAGCGAGGTGTTGAGTTGTGTACATGTCTGTCGCCAAGCAAGGCGTTTCTTCGCAGTAAGCATGTTGCGGATGTGTCGTTGCGGAAAAAAGAGCGACAGAGGCAGCGGGATTCACAAAGGAGGAGGACGGCCTGTGGGGGCAGGGCTCGTCAGTGAGGGCGGGTGGCTTTGGGAGTGATATGGGTGGCGATGGCGTCAGACAAGGTCTGGTGCAGGAAGGCAGATGTCAACAGGAGATTGGAGGGTACGGTCGTGGTCTTCGACCTGGGTGTGAATGGAGTTCCTGTATGCATCCCAGCTGGCACAGGAGTAATCGTGGACAAGTTTAGGAGGGATGTCAGGGCGAGGAGAGGGGTGGGGACAGTGACCATTAGAGATAGTGCAGAGAACAGGAGAATGGTCACTACCAATGAGGTCAAGGACATCTGCGGTGATGCGACCAAGGAGGTTGGGAGAGGCGAGGATCACGTCAGGACTGGTGTTTGATTCAGGTCAGGTGTGCTGGGGGATGGGAACCAGATCTCCCTGGAGGGTGGTGATAAACTGATGCCACCACTGGATTTTGGCAGGAGCATGGCTGTGGATATTAAAGTCATTGGCAATCATGTAGGTCGAGAAGGTGCAATCAATGTAGGCCAGGAAATCGTACGGGATGGGGGTACGTGGGTGGACATAAATGGTGCCACAGTTGATGGTAAGGGTGGGGAAGAAGAGGATGAGGAGTGAGATGCTCAGCAGGATTGTTGAGGAGAGGTTGGGGCCAAACAGGGAGGTGCTTGAGATGATCTATTGCAACCCCACCACGCACCAGAGGGTACGGGTCCACTGAGGACGCAACAACACAATAACCCCGGGTTTATTGTGGGGCGGCCCTGGGGTCGGTGGAGTGCTATAGCCTGTTATGGGGTTGTGAACCACTGCGGGCTATGGCAGGGATGAAGCCTCTCTGTTGTTTCTAGGTCCTTAGTTTCATACAATACAATACATTACAACACCATAAAACGAAACAGTCAGTCAGTAATGTCCTTTTGAGTGTAGTATAACAATGCTGTGATCTATCTGCATGAGCTGAACATGGCATGGGGTGGTGGTATTTCGAGATGTGAATGTGTAATCCTCTTGAACGTGTAGTAGCACTTAATCTCCTCATATACTCCCAGATTTCGGCAGCAAAATGTTGCTACTCACTAGTATTTAAAGGAATGCAAAACAACAACTTCAGCACACCGTTTTTATTCGCAACATCCATTACACTTATAGGATGTAAGGTCCACTAGTTATACAAGACACCGTTTTTTCCATGTTGCCAAACATGTTTCAGCACCACAGCGTAATTGTCACAATTACATTGTGTTTTGGTGAAGTGCAAAGTGCTTTTACGACCTTATTTGTAAAAAATACGTATTATATTTACGTGTGCATCACAACACCTCACCATGATGCTGAAAATGAAAGGGCTTACCACACGGAAACATGACAAGCTACCTGTAATAAATAATACACAAGTGACTCTGAAAAATCATGCACACCAAGTTTAAAGATTAAATAAACGGAAACGCACTGATGATGGCCCAGTGGTGCTGAAACATGTTTGGGAACTTGGAAAAAACGGTGTTTTGCATAACTGGCTGACCTTACATCCTACAATTTTAACTGCAAATACGGTAAACACAAGGAGCTGCAAATCCAAATGATCAATATCCATTACACTTGCAGTATAGTTGCACACACACACACACACACACACACACACACACACACACACACACACACACATATATATATATATATATATATATATATATATATATATATATGCTTCAAAAGGCAGCACAGTCTGCAGTGTTATATTTGACGCCAAGAGTAGTGTGTGAGTTATTCCCCGATAGCGTGGGGGTGCAGGTTCAACAGAGAAAGAAATTGCCATACTTGGTTTTTGATTGGTGAGTTACAGATCAAGCCCTGTAAGTTTTCACTTCGCTCTGGATAACACCGTGAGTCTAGATGAGTCGGATATTCGTTCAATTAGGCATCCTGTGGTTCCCGGAATTTTCTTCTGTCTTATTTCATTAATTAGTGTTTCTCTACCAATTTTTGGTAATCTACGAATTTGTTTATCGTTATATGTCTCGTGTGTCTTTATGTTCTCGTTTCCTCGTGGTTGGGTGAACCCGTGGAGCCTGTTAGTTTCGGCAAAAACTTTAGAGTGGTTCACACTCGAAGTTTTAATTGAAATAATGTTTGCTCTCCCTTTTTGTTTAATAAGCGATCCAATATTTTGCTTGGTGTCCAGTTTTTCTTTGTGCTGTGTATGCCCACTTGCGAGATGGAGTCTGACAAAGTTCCACGTTAGATTAACTATCTCATCTTGGTTTTCTCTCTCTTAAATTGTTATTCATATTTTGTGTAACCTCTCCATGATTTTTTTAAATTTCTTAAGTTAATAGTAGCTTTTTTTTGTACTTGGTGTAAATGATACTGAACGATGATTTGGCGTCATTCGCGATTCTCTGCAATTTTCTCCGCAGTTTCATGGTACTAACGTGATTCAGATTATAGATTAATTGAATTCTAGAAGTCTTTGCAAAATTTATTTTAAGTATTTCGATGAGTTTCCTATGCACATCCGGTGCTCGTGGAGCAATAGACGTGAGTCGAATAGCAATCACATACAGAGGCGTTGGGACGCACGCTTTAATGAATTCTTTCCGATGCAATTGAAAAGTGCCTGCGCGACATTAAAAGTTATTCTGAAGTGGCTTTTCGTGGTAGTTTCATATTGTGTGGCCACTCACTTTAGTTGGACACAGGTTCTTGCTCATTTAACTACCGATAGCATGCTGTTAATTCCATTTACATGCGTTTGCGACACTCATACCATTGTCGTCACAGTTATTTCAATATACACACTCTAAGGCAAAAAAGAGAAAAACACACACGCCACGAAGGAATTATATGAATGGGACGGAAATTGGTAGATGTCATTTACAGACAAACAATTGATTACATTTTCAGAAAAATTGGATGATTCAGACAAGAGAAAGGGCTTCAGAAGTCGAGTAAATCAATAACGCATTGGTCCACTTCTGGCCCTTATGCAGGCAGTTATTCGTCTTGGCATTGACAGATATAGTTGTTGAATGCACTCCGGAGGGATATCGTGCTACATTCTGGCCAATTGGCGCGTTAGATCGCAAAATCACGGCTGTTTGGAGGATCCTGCCCATAATACTCCAAACGTTCTCAATTGGGGAAGGCCCGACAACGTTGCTGGCCAAGGTTGGGTTTGGCAAGCACGAAGAGAACCAATAGAAATTCTCGCCTTGTGCGGGCGGGCATACCTCGCTGAAATGTAAGCTCTTGATGGTGCCACGGTTGACAATCAAAAGGGTCTTGCTATGAAATGAAATGTCACTCCAGACTTTCACTCCCGGTTGTTTGGCCGTATGGAGGGCGACAGTGGTCTGGGCTGGGGCTCCTCCAGGGACGTCTTTACTGGTAATCGGGACTCATTTAGAAGCGAGATTAATCACTGAACACAATTCTACTCCAGTTAATGTGATTCCAGGCCCCAAGTGCCCGACATCATTGCAAACAGACTTGTTGGTGTACAGAGGTCAATGGTAATTTGCGCAAGGTTCAATGGTTCAAATGGCTCTGAGCACTATGGGACTGAACATCTGTGGTCATCAGTCCCCTAGAACTTAGAACTACTTAAACCTAACTAACCTAAGGACATCACACACATCCATGCCCGAGGTAGGATTCAAACCTGCGACCGTAGCAGTCGCGCGGTTCCGGACTGAGCGCCTAGAACCGCGAGAATACCGCGGCCGGCTTTGCGCAAGGGTCGCCGAGAGCTCAGAGCTCAGCCCCCTTTCTGTGAGACACCTACTAATGGTCGCTGTGGTTGCTGAAGCGTCAGTTCCAGATCGGATTGATAATAATGATGAATCCAGGGCTCTGACTCCCTTTCTGACGGTTGCTCTATCCTCACGTTTATAGTCTCTCTTTGTCGACCGCTGCCTTCTTGACGCCGTGTTCGGCCATGGTTCATTCACTACTGCCAAAATTTGCAAAGACTTGATGCCCTGGTGTTGACATGACGCTTGTTAACTTCACTTGCCAGCTGTGCTGCGAAACTGCGTCGCAGTGTCACACGTTCACCCATTGGACGCCAAAGCTTACAATTTTTCATTTTCTGTTGATACCTGTGTGACTATCAATTTGCGACCAGTTTGCGTAACTCCTTCGTTTCCATAGAGTGTAGTAAACTTGTCAATAAGCCAGTTAACCAATGGCTGAATGTGATTTCGATAGTCCTATGATATCATGTGCAAACATCATTGCAACTGTACCTGAAGATGATACTGTCTTTTGCAGTGATAAAACACCACTTATCAGGAAGCATTAATCATCCCAATATCCGATATTGGAGTGCGCAGAACCCTCGTGAACTTAATGAAAAACCGCTATATAACGACGGTGGTACCGTATGATTACGAAGTCTTCCGCGACGGAGTCCTTGCATAAAAAGTTCTCGGTTTACTTGCCACAGCAAGTAAATCGAGAGCTTTTTATGCAAGGTGTTACCGTATGATCTGCGGTTGGAAAAGTCTGGATATACACTCATGTTAATTACACTTCTTTCGCATCATGACTCAATGCACTGCATATTGACCAAGTATGGTTTCGGCAGGACGGAGCTGCCGCTCACACAGCTCAGATTTCTCGCCTAGTGCTGAGACAGATGTTTACCAGATGATTAATTTCTTCACGCAGCAACGTCGTTTCTCCAGCACGATCAACGTAATTTACAATGTGCGATTTTTTTGTGCGGGGACATCTTAAGGCTGAGGCATTCTGTAAGACGGGAAGAACTATGCCCCTTTCATGAAGTCATTAAAGATCACCTAACTCACGTTGATCGAACAGTAGGGCTGAACAAAAATGACTGACAAGGCACAATGCATCTTGTAGAGGGTATAGTATGGACGTAGTGGAATAATTAATGTCGGGTGATGGTTTTAAAGTAATTTACACGACATGAAAACTTTGTGGAAATGCGTCGATTTACTGGAGGCTAGTTTATCCCAGGAAAGTATTCGAGTTGACCATGGCTGGCTGGGGAGTGGCGAAGGGAAGCGACAATAGGCAGCTTAGGGCGGCTCAAGCTCTGAGAAAGCGGAAACGGGGTGCGGCCTCCAGCTGCCTTAAGATGAGTGACAGTGAGTGGGTGGTTGACCCCATGCTGGTGCACCGGGAAGCAGACAGAGAACTTGTACACCTGTTGATAAATGTCTGTCATCCCGTTTTCGGTGAAACATGCGAGAAAGTCACGCAAAGCTACGGTGGAGCGGTCAACAGAGGCCAAAATATGCGTGTTTGTGACTATAGCAACTTCACGCTAAATTCACGGTCCGCAGAGTCTGAAGTAAATCAGGTAACGAGCGACAGAATGAAATACGCTGGCCTCCGATGGGAACGTAGGACCAGGGAATCTGAAGTACTCTTCTGGGAGTCAGAATTCCGGAAAAATTGGTGTTTTGTGCAGACGCTAACCTTGATGGATAGCCTGGCAGGAGCTAAATAGCAGACGTTGAGAGGAAGGGAAATTTTGTGGGAATTTGTTCACTTCCCAGAGCAGGCATTGGTCAGCGCTGGGAAGCGACGCATAATTAACGCGACTTGCGCTGCAATTGGCGTAAGTGATTTTGCTGGAGGGGAAACCGAGGCGAAGAGCGGACTGGGAGAAGTCTCCGTATAAGTCTTCCATTCCCAGCTTGCCTAGAGTGCGGACGTGGCATTCTTTACTCAGCTTGCCTGAGAAAGAGTGAGCATCTCTGCAGTTTAGGACTTAGCAAACGGAACGATTGAGCTTGGAGATAGGAAGTTTTGGTTCAGCTATGTACCGAGCAAGATAGCTAGGAGTGAATAGATGAGTGCAGCCTTCCAGCACCACGAGGTCGGCTACATCCGCACAACGACGCCGCTCCGCCACGGTGTATTCGGTGATATTGCGCCCGCTCCCGCCACTGATTAATTTGATGGATCACACCGGCAAAGTTTCCACGCAGTTTTCATGGGCCGTGTATTGTAAAATTCTTCTCACACTTCGCATTATGCGTGGGTCTGTCGATAGGAATTACTTTTGAGTTATCGCGCTTTACTCCACGCAAATGCAATTTATTACCACTGCCTGAAAAGAGAGTCTTGTAATGTGATGACTGAAGGTCTGGACTTAAAATAAATTTGTGGTAAACGATTGCATCTGTTTTCAATCAAGTAGTTGAAATCCCAAGTCACTTTCTTAATTAATTTTATGTTCAACATTTGCATCTGGTGTTCAATAGCTGAATATAACATCAATGTGCAACCCTTTTTAATTAAAAGTGATCAGTTGTGAATCAATTAATGTCAACACTGCCACCACAGTTCAATCAGGAGTCACAGGGCCTTATTACTTCTTTTGCGTTATCCAATATTGTGGCAGTTTTTCACTCTCTGTTGATCTGTTAGTCAATTAGCTGGGCGAACACACGCCAAAACCAGATAAGTGACGGGTGGGGTGTTACAATTCAAACATTAGCCGAGGACTTTGACATCCCTGAAAAACACAGGAAGACAGTCTTGTTCTTCAAAAAATGCTCGTTAGAATAACGCAGAATTTCCTAATTCGCATTCAACAATACAACGATACTGGAGGACACTCGGGTGGCCGGCCGTTGTGGCCGAGCGGCTGTAGGCGATTCACTGTGGAACCACGCGACCGCTATGGTCGCAGGCTCGAATCCTGCCTCGGGCTTGGCTGTGTGTGATGTCCTTAGGTTAGTTAGGTTTAAGTAGTTCTAAGATCTATGGGACTGATGACCTCAGCTGTTAAGTCTCATAGTGCTCAAAGCCATTTGAAACATTTTGACACTCGGGTGGCGAACTTGTTAAAAATCAAAAATTCCCACTGCTTAGATATCATTCATGTTAATACACTTTCTTTACTTTGAACCATCTCTTTTTTACTTGAACTGTACATTAGGGAAGATGTTTTACCGCACCCTGTACAACCACAAATCAGTTACAAACAGAGGGTTTTATTTTTAAAAAAAGTGTCGAATATTTTGAGATGTGGATATACCCACCAAGGCAAGAAATCTCTAAAACGCATATCTCAAGAGCTATGAGCAATTGTTCATCTTCGCTTCTATGAAGCATGTCTCTTCTATTGAACAAGTGGTCATAGGTAGTAAGGTACCACCTTCGCTCCTGTAAAGCACATTTCTTCTATTGAACAAGTGCTCATAGATCTTAAGATACACATTTTAGAGTCCATATTTACTAGACGTTTTTTCTTGTTTTGAACTGTATTAGCTCGTCCGAAAATGTGGAAAGGGAAGGCCTTGCGGTAGAAGAGATGTGTTTCATAGTATCGAAGATGAACAAGTTTACAAATTTTTTTCCTTATTTTGACCAGTACGAACTCCCTGCCCTACAATCTTAGCAACAACAGTACTGGTACATGTATTCGACTGTCAGAGGTATCAGCACGACATTCGCTTATAACTTTGGACTCAGTTGTTTCCGAACCTCAGGCTGATACATTTGCCCTTCTGCATCATCCCTGAAAATTTGTAACATCATCACGAAAGCACCCTGTATGTCATAACTTGAGTGTTCTGTTGTGCACACACAGCATGTCACGTGTTGGCCTCAGATGGCAATGTGACAGCTTCGGAAACATCATCTATGCGTGAAAGCGTTACTATGCAGTCCTATGTTATCTCAATTGCTTGCCTGGCGATCACGTCGCCAAGTTGTCTTTCTCCTCCGTGGAATGTCGTTGCTAAGCAGTTTTTCGTGGACATCCACGATGGTGGATACCACACAATCGACTCGGTTGAACTAATCCACACAAACAGCATTCTGTTATGGACCGTAAAGATGTTATGTAAGTAATATCTATCGAAGCAACACTTAGTTTTCGCTAGTCATCAATGAATTTTACTGTCGATTCCGTTGCAACAAAAGTCCTGTGATTTACCCATTTCGTATCCCCTCATATTGTTACCCTGAGGTCTTTGGACGACATGACGAGCTTCAGCCGTGTTTCGTTAATAGCGTAGTCCTAAACTACTACAATTTCTTTTTATTTGATTGAGTGTGTGGCTTTACGAAGACTGTCCAGAAATTAAGTGCGCAGTTGTTAAACAATCGAAAAAGCTATATATTTATCAAAAAATTTACGAATGAACAAAAGTTCGAGTTTATTTATTTATTTTGATTGCTTCCTTCAGGCCTACTCTCTCCCTGTATAATAGGTAGCGTCTTAAACGTTTTTTTTTAAAACAGTGTTATATGTTTTATTTGAATGCAAAGTTAAATCTCAGCTTAATATTATTAGTAATAGTCATGGTACGAGGTACGAGAACATCAGTCACGGTTTTGTGAGGTAGTCAACGAACTTGTTGAGATTTCTGAGTCCTTTATCAACAGATTCTCTCGCCGCATCTTTGGATCGTTGTTTGACGGCACACAGGACATTATTGTCGATAGAAAACCTTTTTATAACCACAAACAACTTCCGAGAGGTGAAAGGATGAAAATCTAAAGGCATCAGGTCACGGTTGTGAGGGGGTGGTTGATGATGCCCCAACCGAACGAATCCAGGAGTTGAGGTGTGGTGTTAGCCGTGAGGGGCGTGCATTGTCAGGCACCATGCATATACTTCTCAATGACGTTCCCGATCTTTGGTTGTGCATCGCCTTCTGTATTTTTTTTTTCTTTCTTAATAAAAGATTTCGCAGTACTGGAGAGCATGAATTGGTCAACCTGGTGCAAAAATTCCATGAGAAGAATGCCTTCACGCTCGCAGAAGACAAGCTGAGACTTTTCGGGTTTGAATTTGTAGACTGATTGTGAGGAGGGATGTCGCCAACAAACTGATTTGTCATTTCGTCTCAGGCGCTAGTGGGCCACAATAGGGATAAGTAGTTTTTCATCTTCTGGCTCTATGCGCTCGAGAAATCTCCGTGAAGATGCGATTCTGTTGACTTTGTGTTAATTTGTAAGCTGTTTTGATACCTACCTCACACACAATTTTTGAGAACCTGTGTTTCAGTAATGATTTCACGAAGAAGAGACCTGACGACCTCTGGAAACATTGCGTTGATCTCGTCTAAAGTCAGTCGACACTAGCCATGAATAATTTCTTCGATCTTGTTCATCATCTCATCAGTCACGATTCAGGTACGCCCACGGCGTAATTCACCATGAACTTTCGTTCTACCAGCTTCAAACTCATCACGCCACGTGTGCATTTGTACGATTCATCACACCGTCCCCATAAACATTTTTGATTTCGTTTAAAAATCTGAAATCATGCATTTCTCTTTGCAAAAGAAATCAGATTAAGCTCTTAACCTCGCAGCTGACGAGATTCGGACTCATTTCAACGTAGCACTAAAAAAAGAGTTATCAGCCGACAGAGCTGCCGTCTTTTTCAAAAAAGGTCCCGTTGGGAGTCAGAGACCCAGTACTCTATCTTTCTGGACATGCCTCATACAAATCTCTACAATAAGAACTACTTGTCTCTGTACTACGTTGATATTTGATCCAGATTCTGTTAGGTAATAGAGCTTTTTTTAAAACAAGAAATAGACCACATAAATAAGGGAAATTTTAATATTGCAACCTATCTTTCATTATAATTAACAATTTTATATCCATTTCGAGAAAAAGGCATCCTCTAAACTTTTCAGCTAAAGGCATCCATGGCCCTTCTTCACATTTTGTGAAGTCGCCTATCCCGTTCCATAACGTCGTCGTCTCGGACATTTTTTAACTTTTGAAATCGAACTGGGAAATTGCTTGGGGCATGTACAGTCTACTCGCTTCTTTATGTGATGTAATACACCGCTCCATTCCCCCCTCACCCTCACCCTCCCCACCGAACTCCATTTAATTTTCATTAATCATAATTATGTCTTTCGTTCCAGTTTGTTCCCTAATACGTTTATTGGTTTACCTGTATCTTCCAACATATCTCTCTCTCTCTCTTTCTCTCTCTCTCTCTCTCTCTCTCTCTCTCTCTCTCTCTCCCTCTCCCTCTCTCCATTCCTCGCTAAAACTCAGGTTTGAACGGTTTTTCACATTTCAGTCCGTCTCACTGCCATAACTCGAAACTCTTGATATACACTGTTTGTAACTGTTCTTTAGGCTCAAAAGAAGCTTCGTTTTTTAAAACGCTCTAGTTTTCCAAAAGTCCATCAAAGCATCTGGAACATTCTGCTCCTTTTTTCTGTCTTCATCTAGCTATCGTCCTCAGTTTTTCTAAATAAAAAATCGCATCAGCTGGTCCTTTGACTCCATTACATTGTGTTGAACATACATTATTCCACTCTTTATAGCCAATTTTCTTAACTTTCTTTCGAACTTGCTCTATTAAGTTCTCTTATTTGTAACTAATTCATCTAACAAGTATAGCAATACAGTTTCGTTGGCAAGACGGCGTTGGATGCTTTAACTTAAGTAGAATCAGACCTTATTTCTCAATGGCTGTTAGAACTAATATTGTAGAAACTGTCCTAAATGCTTTGCCAAATCGACGCAGCGCAGGAAAACCGGCATGCTAACTTTAATTTCATAGTGAGTTCCGAAATGGTCAGGCGTGTTACGTTACATAAAATTCTAAAGTCATTGTGTCGTTTGTGTCAGTTAAAACATATGTTAGTAAATATTCGCCATATTACGGTGGTGGTGGTTTTTGGGGGAAGGAGACCAGACAGCGAGGTCATCGGTCTCATCGGAGTAGGGAAGGACGGGGAAGGAAGTCGGCCGTGCCATTTGAAAGGAACCATCCCGGCATTTGCCTGGAGCGATTTAGGGAAATCACGGAAAACCTAAATCAGGATGGCCGGACGCGGGATTGAACCGTCGTCCTCCCGAATGCGAGTCCAGTGTCTAACCACTGCTCCACAAGCCATATTACGAGGAGCAGATAGACAGGTTTATAGTTTTTACATTTTACCTGACTCTTGTCTTGTGAAATATTACAGCTACAGCATTGCTCTCGTTTCGGAGACTAGCGTTCTTTCGCAGACATCCTTTAAATAATATTGCAGGTTCTTTTGTGTTACTTTTCCTCCAATTTAGTCTCCGTGCCATTTGTATTTTTAGTAGACGAAAAGTGGCCTATATCCAATATCACTTATTTTTTGTTTGCTCTGTGCTGTTAGTGTTTTCAATTGCTGGTCTTCACAAGTTTTAATTGTACCTTTTCACGTCTTCTCTGTTTCTCAATAGTTTAATTTAGACAACGATATTGTATCTTGTTCCTATTATCGTTTATTTGAAACAAATGCCTGCTCTTTAACTGTTATTTTAGTATATTTGTTTCTTGTTTTTTTTTCTTAGTACCTACAACATTCTTTGGTGTTTTCTTGTACTTCAGTCACATAGTTGCTCGTTTATTCCATGTCTGTATGTTTTTAATATTCTTTGCCCTGGAATCAGTGCCCAGTTTAGTACCATGTTCCTACTTAACACTCCCCATAGATTCTGGTAGTCTAAATTCCTGTTTCACTTCCTGATAGTTGCCGCTAAGTCATTAATATATTACACAAACATTAACGGCTCTGTCTAGTCATTAATACATTATACAAACTTTAACGGCTCTGTCATGCTTCACTGTGGAGCACTCGAAATTACTTTTGTATTTGTGGTGACTTCCCATGCAGGATAACTTACTCCATTCCGCTTGTCTAGAAATTCACATTTCAGTGTCAAATGTGGCTAGACATCTTGCACAAAAAGTTTCTGTAGTATGTGCCCATTCTTCGCTAGATCTAAAGTACCCTTCTCACCGTCGTTTGTTGCCATAATGTCGTTTTTGCTTTATTAAAATGTAAATTGTAATTATTATTGTTCTCTCATTTGTGACGTCTTTTTTTTATTTATTTTTTTTTCTCTGCTCGATGGTGATGGGTGTCCCAGTCGAGACGACGTGGAGCGGCGTCCGTCGATCACAACAATGCCAATCTGTAACTATTGTAAAAACAAACTTCTCGCACGGTTTGGCTATTTTTCAGATACTGTCTCTCAAAACTAATATCAACGTCTCGATGGAGCAGCACGCCGGAGTGTGTGCGCTGTTTTTGCTTGTAATTAAAGCAATGGTGTTCGATGTCTATCGATCTTCTCCACTTATATATATAGCAACAGCACCACTCAATAACGCGATGACTCCCTTGATCTGAAATGATAACCAAAACTCCTTTGGGTGATCGTGACAGACTTTTCAGATTATAAGAACTTGCTGACTCTAGTTCTTATGCCCCGTTTCAGAATGGGTATTCAAACGTTGAAAATATAATGTCTTGAATCATCAATTCCTCAGCCAACCCGATGTCACATCATAATTTTTGCGAGGATATTGAGTTGTTAATTATTATTCTGTCGTCAAGGCGTCGCTACGTCGCGTATTCAACAACTACACGACGTAATTCCAAAGATAACATAGCCTTGAGATATGTTCACTTTTGGTGTAAACTTATTGCTGTTTACAGTTAAATTGTCACTAAATCACTTCTCACTTTTATGTTATCCGAATAATCAGTTAATTTCAAAATACACTTTAATGTCCATGAAATGATGTATGCGAAACGAAGAATTAAAGTTTAATTAAAGTTTATTGTTCTTCGTAATTATTTGTCCCTACACTGAACACACGTACCGATTTTTAATTCAGGGAATTGCGTCTGTTAGCATCAGCAATTCTGACTTTGTCGAGAGCTTCTGACAACACGGCGCGATTGTAAGTTCTTTGTGATTGCGTTTATCGGTTGCCTACTCAAGTCTAGTCTCTTTCTGTGTCCTTTGACGCCGGCCCCTGTGGCCGTACGGTTCTAGGCGCCTCAGTCTGGAACCGCACGACCGCTACCCTCGCTGGTTCGAATCCTGCCTCGGGCATAGCTGTGTGTGATGTCCTTAGGTTAGTTAGGTTTAAGTAGTTCTAAGTTCTAGGGGACTGATGACCTCATATGTTAAGTCCCATAGTGCTCAGAGCCATTTGAACCATTTTTGTTCTTTGACGTTCGTGACTATTAAGTATCACGAAGGCTAAGTCCCATAACAAATCAGCAATCACACAAGTTATTTTTCTGTCACATACTGTAAGTAGGCTGTTTAGGTTTTCTTATTGGTAACGCCACGTAGCGCTCTGTATGAAAATCACTGGCTGTGCTGTGTGCAGTCTGTCGCTGGTTAGCTTTGTTAGAATATTCACCATTGTAGTGTTGGGCAGTTGGCTGTTAACAGCGCGTAGCGTTGCGCAGTTGGAGGTGAGCCGCCAGCAGTGGTGGATGTGGGGAGAGAGATGGTGGAATTTTGAGAGCGGATGATCTGTACGTGTGTCCATCAGAGACAGTACATTTGTAAGACTGGATGTCACGAACTGCTATATATATTAAGGTAAATACATTGTTTGTTCTCTATCAAAATCTTTCATTTGCTAACTATGCCAATCAGTAGTTAATGCTTTCAGTAGTTAGAATCTTTTATTTAGCTGGCAGTGTTGGCGCTCGCTGTATTGCAGTAGTTCGATTAACGAAGATTTTTGTGAGGTAAGTGATTCATGAAAGGTATAGGTTATTGTTAGTCAGGGCCATTCTTTTGTCGGGATTATTGAAAGTCAGATTACGTTGCGCTAAAAATATTGTGTGTCAGTTTAAGCACAGTCATGTATAATTTTTCAAAGGGGACGTTTCATAATACATTAACTATCGCGTTATCTGTCTAAACGGTAAGGATTATTTTACTTCAGTCCGACTTCTGACTAATACTTCCAACCGTAAAACTTTTAAACTTCAGATCGGCTTTAAAACAATCTAGCAGCGATTAACATGCGTCCTACAATTGGAAGAGTACAAGAGAGAAGTGAAGTTAACATCTCCATTGACGAGTTACGTTGTAGTCACAGCGAACTTACAACTCGATGCTGCTGCAACTCCCTTTTAGGATAAATGTTATCTTTGGTCAATTTATGGTCTGGGCTTTAACCTTCGTAAATAATATTTTTTTGGAATCTTTCTTTAAAGTTTCTGTTTCGTATCATTTTGTATTCTTCCATTCAGTCCTTTCTTTATGATAATCAGTAGTATTTACATAACACTCTTGTTAATCAAACTGTAAGAATATAAATTTTGTTGTCAGTAGCTGTCATCACCGTCAGGATGACTGATTTTTCTATTTCTTTTTGCAACAAAAGGGTGTTGTTTATGGGTTCTATAATTGGGGTGTTACACATTGCATGTTTCTCTTCATGTAATCCTTTAAAGACAAATACAGAAACTTAGTCAAATCGGTAAGCATGCCAAAGTCAGTAACGAAGGATCTCATATAATGTTTGAATACTGATAAATTTATTTTGAGATGTACACAAAGAGATCATTTTAGTATACATAGTTATCGTAGTAAAGGGATATTTTAGTTCTTTAATAATATTTTCATTCACTTTCTAAGGGAACACTAAATAGTGTGGTGAAGGTGATTCCACTGTAATATGCATCAGTTTATTTATTTACAGAAACAAAGTAAAAATCCAAAAGATCAGACCAGATGTTCCTAAACTTTTTAATCTATTTTCTTTGCTTGTGGTTAATCCTTCTCTTCGGATAGCGGACAGATCTAATTTTTTGAGAGGTATAAGCGAGCGACCCATTTTGGTAAGAGTTTCATTGTTCTTGTAGTTGTTTTCCTACGCTCTGCCCAATGACTTACAGTTTCCCAATTAATATGCATACCTATACGCAACGAACAACGAACAACCAAAATATTTTCCTTATTTCTAAAACTTCAGGATCTGAGCAACTGAATTGCTACCAGATGATCTCCTGGGAAAGAAGATTATAACCTACCGATATAACTACACGTGTGTGCAACTTCCTCCACTTAATTGTTCGGGACATATGAAACATAGGGGTCGATAACAGAGTGTTATTAATCCGCCGAAAACGAAACTTTTATCGCTCGGTACCATCTTAACTTCTTCGCCTCCATATCGGGTGAACTAATATATCTGATCGCCTATTACTCCAGGATTAATAAGTTCGTAGCAGTATTAATGATACAACTTCAGCAAAGCACGTCCTTAGCGGACCCGATAAAGAATTATATTAACCCGGCGCAAGGTCCGACACGGTAGCCTATAAACACGCCTGCAGACGATTACGTGGGAGATCGAATTTCAAATTAAAGATGAAGTCGTCGGGTGAAATCTGTGGAGAATATCACCATCAAGACGGCTTGTACGGGAAATAACGTTCACGAATCTGGCAACATCCCACTTCCGGTCTTCCGGAAGGATAGCAAATTTCTGTTGGATGTCGTCAAAGAAATTAGCTCAAATGTAATTAGAATGAAACCGGAAATTGTAATACTTAGTCCCACTTTGCTAAAATAATGCTGTACGTTATGATGACTCGTATATAAGAGGATAGACGTTCCAGCTCATAACAATTAGGAGACATAGAGAACCTATATCAACTTGACATGTGGTAAGAAACGCTGGCTTTACTGCTTAAGTACTACTCGTCTAAAAAAAAAATCTTTCTAGAGTTTTATATTAATAGGCTATAACGAAATAAGTGAAGATGTAATTAATTATACAATAAAATATCAATCTGAAATATTTTGCAGGTATTTTATCATTTATGTGCCTTGTTTATTGTCAACATTGTTTCCATTATCGGACAGAACACATAGTGCTGTTCTACCGTAAATGTACATTCCACTAGCTTTAAACCTTTCACTGTGGTGATTCGAGTGCAGCCAAACCCGCCTCTTAGTTTTTGTCTGCTTTTTCAATGTAAATATTTCTCTGGTGCCATCAAAGCATTTGCATCATCAGTTATGCAACGTTTCTCTAGCGCGTATTGGACACACTCATGCTGACATCACGAGAATCTTTCGAAAATTCACTCACGGACGGAATTTGCTTTTCCTTCGAGAACCTGGTTAGAGTTCCGTCTGAGCTATTTAATAGTAACACTGGAGGTTCAGTATTCTTTCTCAGCTACTACTGTCTCTGTGACTTCTCTGTTTGACACAGTAATGTCCATCTCTTTACTTTAAATATGACTTTCAAAGCTGCTGGCCTAACGTCGTTTTTGTCTTCTGATATCAGCGATCAACAGACTTAGTAATTATACACAACTGAAAGAATCACTCAACAAACACAACAAAAGTTTTCCTAAGTGACTCATTGGCTAAGACTTGGGAGCAGCAAGTTCAAACTCTGGACCTGACATATTCATGCGAATTCTCAGAGGGTTTCTAGTTTCTTCAGGTTAAACACTGCAATAATTTGTTTGACAATAACACGGGTCTTTAATTTATCTATCACCAACCCCCCCCCTGCCCCCCCCCCCCACTCGAGCTTGTAATAACCTCGCTCTCCACCGGAAGCTAAGTTACAAGTTCCCTTCCTTTCACATTTTTATTGAAACTATATTCACGGTGAACCAGAACACCACCGATAAACTTATAAAATAAATAAAATAAAATATTAATTGATAAATATTTATGATAGTGATTGGTTGTAATTAATATTTGCTTATCTGGAACGTGGACGTTTAATTATTTGGTATCAGACGCTTGACAATGGCTTTTTCGTAAGTGCAATGTTATTCGTAGTTAACCGTGAAATAAGACTCAAATAATCGGACTTCGTATTTAAATCATTTCCAAAGACTGCTGCGGTAGGTGCGGACTCAAAATCTAAATCTCAATATTAGAATAATTTGCCAGCCATGTCAATACGTTGTACAGAGGTGACTGTCTACTAAACATAAAAAAGTTTACACAGTTAGTTAAATCAGATATATTCAACGAATAAGCCTACAGTTAAATAATTCAACTTACTTTCATAAATATAGAATCTTTACAGGGTCGAGTGCCTAGTGAGATTGCAACTCGCAGTGTTCTTATATAACATCAAAAATGGCGGTGTGCCAGTTAATAAAATTGACGTGCTTCCAGCCTCAGCTATTCTACAAGACCTCCTCCTTCTTAATGAAACATAAGAGTGTCATAATTGTATTTTGTTTTATCAGCCGCATAGCGCTGCAGTTCTGTGCCATAGGCTTTATTTATTTGTCAGAGATTAACTATTTAATTAAGATTTCGCGTTTCCGAGGAAACTCACGCATGGCATGCTAATGTGCCTTTATAAACTCTGAGAGGTTGTTCAGGGGTACCTTCTCAGTATTTTGGCATCAGGGATCCACGGTCTTCGGGGGCTCGTTACAAAACAATAACGTCATTATGCTTTAGTCGGTGTGTTACCGCAATCACCTTTGTTGCTTTTAAATACCTTATATCAATGAAAATGACTATCGTGGAATCGTTCTAACACAGAAGAATTCGGTTTGTCCAAGGCACCTACATACAGATTCAAAAGTACTGTGCAGGGACACCTCAGCTTAGTAAACGTAACTCCATCTTGCAATTACGGAGTGCGAGGCTGCGGCTAGTCGATTAATTGCAAAAATAATATTCCAACAGCCGTTATTTTTATAGCTTTTTATTTAGGCTATCAGTTCCGACTCCTCAATACAGTCAGCTTCAGGCCCTGTAGTATGAACGATAAAAAGCATCAAGTCGTACATGTTTATAACAGGGAATCAACAATTGGGCCTGGTTTCCGTAGAAGACTTCTTCACGAGCGATGTGTGCATGAGTTAAGAGGATTTCAAGATATACTATGGGAGTTACATACGTCAAAGTGCCCTGTTTGTAATGTAATTGTGAATAGCTTAGTAATACGCTGCTGGAAGGCGCTTAGAGTGATTCATGTGATGCCATTATCGGCCTATGCTTGATCCACAACCGACATCATGTCGGCCAATAATATAGCCAGTTGGGTGTTCGATCTATGCCACAGTACTAACTAAAGGCCAGCCTCTAAGTAAACTACATCAAATTCAACCTTCGGTGCATGAGAAGACGCTAGGTAGCCTTTCCCACACTTTAAACGCTATGGATGGTAAAAAATTTAAAACTAGAACACTATCAATTGCGACATTGTCATTACTGGATGGAATAACAACTGGCGGCGGAAGCCTTCTGGTCACAGACTAAGAATATCTCAAACAGAATGACTGCGAACTCTGACAAACTTTCAGATCCCTATATATATATATATATATATATATATATATATATATATATATATATATATATATACGTTGTAGGTATATATATATATATATATATATATATTGGGTGAATATATTACGTTTGCAATCGTGGATGAAAATATTTGTAAGTCCGGCGTCTATTTGGCACACTCGTAGTAGCAGCTAAAATACACAGTACGAGTCATCAATCTTGCTACGTACGCACATAATTCTGAGTAAACCATAATTTACTTATGTTGAAACACCCACGGCTAACTCAAAAATACGTGGTTTTGTTTAAAACTGAAGCAGTTAATACCCGATAAATGCAAAGAAAGACACATAGCTCCAATACTATTCTCTATGTTACGTAAATTGTTAGTTAAACATTGACCTTCTGTACTGTTAACTATGATCTGAATAATATTTACGGCAGTGAAAACAAGATTTTTAGCAGTCAGCGATTTACTCATAAACATGCCTGAGTCTCGGTAGTTTTATTTATTATCTTTGCGTCCATCGTTTATATGTAATGCAAACTTTTCTGCCAAAAATACTTTCTTTTCCTGACAGCAAAAAAAAAAAACAAAGTATTTTTATCTGTTAACTTCTGGGTGAATCCCGAAAGTCGTGTGATTAATTATATTACACGTAACAACTGCTAATGCACCATTAAGACCAAAAGAATGTCAGATAGCCAATGATAAGACGTGAATCCTAGCGATACGTAATTATTTCCAATTAATTATTTGGAAATTTGTGGAAAAATGTTTCAAATGGCTCTGAGCACTATGGGACTTAACATCTGAGCTCATCAGCCCCTAGAACTTAGAACTACTTAAACCTAACTAACCTAAGGACATCACACACATCCATGCCCGAGGCAGGATTCGAACCTGCGCCGTAGCGGTCGCGCGGTTCCAGACTGAAGCGCCTAGAACCGCACGGCACACCGGCCGGCAAATTTGTGGAAAGTTCCTATGGGACCAAACTGCTGAGGTCATCGGTCCCTAGGTTCACACACTAACTACTTAATCTAACTGAAACTAACTTACGCTAAGGACAACACACACACACATGTCCGGGGGAGGACTCGAACTTCCGACGGGGGGAGCCGCGCAAACCGTGGCAGGATGCCTCAGTTTTATACATTCTGACGCGGAACCATACCCAGAAAACTTTTACGTCGAACAACTTTAAGTCACTGTAAAATAATACGGAAATCAATTATTTATTCTCGATAAATCAGTTTCAGTAAATTTCGGCGCTACAGGCGTGGCCGAAACGCTGGTTTCCTCCTGCAGTTGCTTTATACAATATGACGCGAAACCATACTCAGAAAACTTTTGTGTCGACTGACTCTGGTCCTGGAAACCTACGCAGTTATATTAGAGTTGTTTATTTACCAGTGACTGGGATGGTAATCACAAGCACTGAGCGTGACAAAAAAAAAAATGGTTCAAATGGCTCTGAGCACTATGGGACTTAACATCTATGGTCATCAGTCCCCTAGAACTTAGAACTACTTAAACCTAACTAACCTAAGGACATCACACAACACCCAGCCATCACGAGGCAGAGAAAATCCCTGACGCCGCCGGGAATCGAACCCGGGAACGCTACCGCACGACCACGAGATGCGGGCGCTGAGCGTGACAAAAGGTATTTGAGTTTCCTAGGGAACATTATTTTCACAGTGAAAGCTTTAACGGACGTTGCTGTACGCTCGAGCAGTGATGTCTCTGGATTTCTACAACGACAGATCAACAGATAACTATAAACGATCTTAAATATAAATTTTTTCATTGTTATTAAAACAATAACTGTCAAACACCCAACGATCTGCCAGTAAAGTACTTTTGTACTTCGGGAAGCTCTAGCGCTACGCGCCTAAGACGCACATAATGATTGGGTTTGTGCATAAGTTCGTAGTGTTTTTCCATAAGCTTCATAAACACAACATTCACACATAACAGAAGCTTACGTCATCAATAATATACACTACTAGCCATTAAAATAGCTACACCACGAAGATGACGTGCTACAGACGCGAAATTTAACCGACAGGAAGAAGATGCTGTGATATGCAAATGATTATCTTTTCAGAGCATTCACAAAAGGTTCGCGCCAGTGGTGACACCTACAACGTGCTGACATGAGGAAAGTTCCCAACCGATGTCACATACACAAACAGCAACTGACCGGCGTTGCCTGGTGAAACGTTGTTGTGATGCCTCGTGTAAGGAGGAGAAATGCGTACCATCACGTTTCCGACTTTGATAAAGATCGGACTGTAGCCTTTCGCGATTGCGGTTTATCGTATCGCGACATTGCTGCTCGCGGTGGTCGAGATCCAATGACTGTTAGTAGAGTATGGAATTGGTGGGTTAAGGAGGGTAATACGGAACGCCGTGCTGGATCCCAACGGCCTCGTATCACTAGTAGTCGAGATGACAGGCATCTTATCCGCATGGCTGTAACGGATCGTGCAGCCACGTCTCGATCCATGAGTCAACAGATGGCGACGTTTGCAAGACAACCATCTGCATGAACAGTTCGACGACGTTTCCAGCAGTAGCATGGATTATCAGTTCGGAGACCGTGGCTGCGGTTACCCTTGACGCTGCATCACGGACAGGAGCGCCTAAGATGGTGTACTCAACGATGAACCTGGGTGCACGAATGGCAAAACATTTTTCAGGTGAATCCAGGTTCTGTTTACAGCATCATGATGGTCGCATCCGTGTTTGGCGACGTCGCGGTGAATGCACATTGGAAGCGTGTATTCGGCAGCGCCATACTGGCGTATCACCCGGCGTGATGTATGGGGGCCATTGGTTACACGTCTCGGTCACCTCTTGTTCACATTGACGGCATTTTGAACAGTGGACGTTACATTTCAGTTGTGTTACGACCCGTGGCTCTACCCTTCACTCGATCCCTGCGAAACCCTACATTTCAGCAGGGTAACGCACGACCGCATGTTGCAGGTCCTGTACAGGCCTTTCTGGATACAGAAAATGTTGGACTGCTGTTCTCGCCAGCACATTCTCCAGATTTCTCACCAATTGAAAATGTCTGGTCAATGGTGGCCGAGCAACCGGCTCGCCACAATACGCCAGTCACTACTCTTGATGAACTGTGGTATCGTGTTGAAGCTGCATGGGCAGCTGTACCTGTACACGCCATCCAAGCTCTGTTCGACTCAATGCCCAGGCGTATCAAGGCCTTTATTACGGCCAGAGATGGTTGTTCTGGATACTGATTACTCAGAATCTATGCACCCAAATTGCATGGAAATGTAATCAGATGTCAGTTCTAGTATAATCTATTTTTCCAAAAAATACCCGTTTATCGTCTGCATTTCTTCTTGGTGTAGCAATTTTAATGGCCAGTAGTGTATTTCCCTTCACTATTTATAAAGTCTGCCAGCGTTGGGGTAACTTTCCTATTCCGCGACTGTAGAAATCACGTGGTTTTAAGGCGAAGAAATCGTCGAGTGACTTTAGGAGCGCATATTCATCCGGGAAGGAAGTTCCTTCAAGATTGCTCGATAGAGAACGGAAAAATTGAAAATCTGAGGGCGCGAGACCAGGCGAATGAGGTGGGTGCGGAATGACTTCCCAGCCCAACTCTGAATAGCGTTTTTTGTCAGCCCAGCAGAAAGCGAGCGGGCGTCATTGTGGAGTAGCATCACTTCACGCAGTCTTCCTGGTCGTTGTTTTTGGCTTGCGTCTTCAAGACGTCTCAGTTGTTAACAAGAAGTGTCTGCAGTGATCGTTACATCTCGGGGAAGCAATTCGTAGTACACCATACTGTTGCTGTTCCACCAGATGCGTAAAATTTTCTTTTATAGGTGAGCGCAGGTATTTGTACGGGGCGTTGCTTCTTTCTTTGGGCCCAGTCATTCTTTTATGTTAGCATAAAGACACAATGTCTTGTCGCCAGTAACGATACAGTATAGGAGTGGTCGGTAATGTTTACGAGCTAATTGATGGAGAGTAAGCAGAGGTGCACATATTGCCACCAGCAAATTTTTGTGATTTTGGCTTATAGCATGCGATACTCATGCACCAGATTTCTGAACCTTTCCCATTCCATGAAAATGTCGCACAATGGTGGAGTGATCGAAGTTCATCACATCTGATAGTTGTCGACTACAATGACGTGGATCATTGTGAATTAATTCGTTTAAACGGTCTTCAAAAAACCTGAAGGTCTTCATGAACGTGGAGAGTCATTAACGTCAAAACTATCCTAAGTACAACTAGAAAACCATTTTCTTGTCATGCTCTGTCTAGTGGCATTACCCTCGTACGCGGCACAAATTTCTCTGGTTGTCTCCGCTGTTGTTACGCTTTTATTTAACTCAAAAATAAGAATATGTCTTGGAAAGCCTCGATTTCTCCACTTAGCACTCCACTTTCCAGAGTCCACAACTCCACTCACTATCTCCAAATGAAGAAATGATGATATGCAATCTCAGATAGCAACAGTGAACTACAGATAAAAAATTACAATCCATAAATAAACCCATAACCGGAATACGACGTGCAAAACAAAAACGCTATTAACTTGCGTATCATCGCACAACTATCACCCGTGTAGTATACGCGCTGCACTATCTCCTTCTAACGGCGGCATTTGAAAGTTCTGATTCTGTCTTCTATCTACATGTGGAATTTAAATCTCACGGTGCGTTTATATACCCATGAAACCTCTTATATTGCTACTAATTGTTTACAAAACTTTTATTCTTGCTTACTCACTCAATTTCCTTTGTATTATATGCAAGTTCTATTGAAACTAAATGTTCTTTTTGCAGTAATTTGATTTAATTAATAAGCTACAATACATTTTTCGGATGTTGTCATGTGACGGAAACGCGTATGGGTTAGGGGAGGGGGGGGGGGGGGAAGGGAGGGGGGCAGCGGTAATAATTGCATTTCTAAATTCAGGAAAACAGGAATGAAGAAATACACTACTGGCCATTAAAACTGCTACAGCAAGAAGAAATGCAGATGATAAACGGGCATTCATTAGACAAATATATTATACTAGCACTGACATGTGATTACATTTTCACTCAATGTTGGTGCCTAGATCCTGAGAAATCAGTACCCAGAACAACCACCTCTGGCCGTAATAAAGGCCTTGATACGGCTGGGCATTGAGTCGAACAGAGCTTGGATGGCGTGTACAGGTACAGCTGCCCATGCAGCTTCAACACGATACCACAGTTCATCAAGAGTAGTGACTGGCGTATTGTGGCGAGCCAGTTGCTCGGCCACCATTGACCAGACGTTTTCAATTGGTGAGAGATCTGGAGAATGTGCTGGCCAGAACAGCAGTCCAACATTTTCTGTATCCAGAAAGGCCCGTACAGGACCTGCAACATGCGGTCGTGCATTATCCTGCTGAAATATAGGGTTTCGCAGGGATCGAGTGAAGGGTAGAGCCACGGGTCGTAACACATCTGAAATGTAACGTCCACTGTTCTAAGTGCCGTCAATGCGAACAAGAGGTGACCGAGACGTGTAACCAATGGCACCCCATACCATCATGCCGGGTGATACGTCAGTATGGCTATGACGAATACACGCTTCCAATGTGCATTCACCGCGATGTCGCCAAACACGGATGCGACTATCACGATGCTGTAAACAGAACCTGGATTCATCCGAAAAAATGACGTTTTGCCATTCGTGTACACAGGTTCGTCGTTGAGTACACTATCTTAGGCGCTCCTGTCTGTGATGCAGCGTCAAGGGTAACCGCAGCCATTGTCTCCGAGTTGATACTCCATGCTGATGCAAACGTCGTCGAACTGTTCGTTGTTGTTGTCTTTCAAACGTCCCCATGTGTTGACTCAGCGATCGAGACGTGGCTGCACGATCCGTTACAGCCATGCGGATAAGATGCCTGTCATCTCGACTACTAGTGATACGAGGCCGTTGGGATCCAGCACGGCGTTCCGTATTACCCTCCTTAACCCACCAATTCCATATTCTGCTAACAGTCATTGGATCTAGACCACCGCGAGCAGCAATGTCGCGATACGATAAACAGCAATCGCGATAGGCTACAATCCGACCTTCATCAAAGTCGGAAACGTGATGATACGCGTTTCTCCTCCTTACACGAGGCGTCACAACAACGTTTCACCAGGCAACCCAAGTCAACTGCTGTTTGTGTATAAGAAATCGGTTGGAAACTTTCCTCATGTCAGCACGTTGTAGGTGTCACCACGGGCGCCTACCTTGTGTGAATGCTCTAAAAAACTAATCATTTGCATATCACAGCATCTTCTTCCTGTCGGTTAAATTTCGCGTCTGTACCACGTCATCTTCGTGGTGTAGCAATTTTAATGGCCAGTAGTGTAATCCTCTCCCCCCCCCCCCCCTCCCCTCCTACATTCTGGGCGGATTTGTGGGAGGAAGGACAACGGAGAGCGTTTCAAGCTCCGCCTGATCCTTGACTTCCAGTTCCAAATTTTTGTAGACACTGTCTGCTTAAGACCTGTCTCCACGCTCCACTTAGGCATTGCCCCTCTCTGGCTCTCTATTAGGTTTCTAGCTGTTCTTCATCTGTAGACTATCAGTAACACGAAACAGAACGCCATTGTATTAAAAACTGATCTTACCCCTTGAGTAATGGGATCGTCATCGCTTTCAGTTTCTGAACTTGATGCGCTGTTTCTCTTCATTGATGCGCTAGGACATCTTGTGGATTGCCTGCCGTAGGTAAATTCGTGCCATTTATATTTGTTCTTCGAGAATACAGCCTTTAAATTATTAACTCAGGTTCTAGATCAGAACTGTGTACATTAAAATGCTTAAGGTTTAACTTCCCATCGACGACGAGCACATTACATGGAGCGAAGCGCGGACTGGTGAATCAGCCGTGTACTATTCAAGAGCCTTTTGGACACTTACGTTTCAACGATTTAAAGTAACTGCCAACGGGCTTGCCGCACTGGTAACACTGGTTCGCATTCGATTAGCGGAATTCAGCGCTTTCGGGCTTGGCTACCACTTGGATGGGTGACGGTCCGGATCTGCGAGCGCTGTTGGCAAGCTGGGTGCACTACGTCCTTGTGAGGCCAAATGAGGAGCTGCTTGATTGAGAAAAGTAGCGGCTCCCGTCACGAGAAGTGACAATAACACGAAGAGACATGTGCTGACCACATGCCTCTCCGTACCCGCATTCAGTAACACCTATGGGGTGACTATGACACGGCGGTCGGTCGGTACTGTTAGGTTTCCCGAGGCCTGTTCGAAATTTTTAACGAAACTACGGAAAGACTAGCTCTGGATAGAGTAACGTTACCGGAAATATTCTGACCCTTTTTATTGGATACCATATCTGACAGGAATGGGGGAAAGAAATACAGTAGAAGAAGAATGGGTAGCTCTGAGGGATGAAGTAGTGAAAGTGGCAGAGGATCAAGTAGGTAAAAAGACAAGGGCTAGTAGAAATCCTTGGGTAACAGAAGAAATATTGAATTTAATTGATGAAAGGAGAAAATATAAAAACGCAGTAAATGAAGCAGGCGAAAAGGAATACAAACGTCTCAGAAATGAGATTGACAGGAAGTGCAAAATAGCTAAGCAGGGATGGCTAGAGGACAAATGTAAGGATGTAGAGGCTTATCTCACTAGGGGTAAGATAGATACTGCCTACAGGAAAATTTAAGAAACCTTTGGAGAAAAGAGAGCCACTTGTATGAATATCAAGAGCTCAGATGGAAACTCAATTCTAAGCAAAGAAGGGAAAGCAGAAAGGTGGAAGGAGTATATAGAGGGTCTATACAAGGGCGATGTACATGAGGTCAATATTATGGAAATTGAAGAGGATGTAGATGAAGATGAAATGGAGATACGATACTGCGTCAAGAGTTTGACAGAGCACTGAAAGACCTGGGTCGTAACAAGGCCCCAGCAGTAGACAACATTCCATTGGAACTACTGACAGCCTTGGGAGAGCCAGTCCTGACAAAACTCTACTATCTGTTGAGCAAGGTGTATGAGACAGGCGAAATACCCTCAGACTTCAATAAGAATATAATAATTCCAATCCCAAAGAAAGCAGGTGTTGACAGATGTGAAAATTTACCGAACTATCAGTTTAATAAGTCACAGCTGCAAAATACTAATGCGAATTCTTTACAGACGAATGAAAAAACTGGTAGAAGCTGACCTCGGGGAAGATCAGTTTGGATTCCGCAGAAATTTTGGAACACGTGAGGCAATACTGACCCTACGACTTATCTTAGAAAATAGATTAATGAAAGGCAAACCTACGTTTCTAGCATTTGTAGACTTAGAGAAAGCTTTTGACAATGTTCACTGGAACACTCTCTTTCGAATTCTAAAGATGGCAGGGGTAAAATACAGGGAGGGAAACGCTATTTACAATTTGTACAGAAACCAGATGGCAGTTATAAGAGTGGAGGGGCATGAGAGGGAAGCAGCGGTTGGGAAGGGAGTGAGACAGGGTTGTAGCCCGTCCCCGATGTTATTCAATCTGTATATTGAGCAAGCAGTAAAGGAAGCAAAATAAAAATTCGGAGTAGGTATTAAAATCCATAGAGAAGAAATAAAAACTATGAGGTTCGCCGATGACATTATAATTCTGTCAGAGACAGCAGAGACTTGGAAGAGTAGTTGAACGGAATGGACAGTGTCTTGAAAGGAGGATGTAAGATGAACATCAACAAAAGCAAAACGAGGATAATGGAATGTAGTCGAATTAAGTCAGGTGATGCTGAGGGAATTAGATTAGGAAATGAGACTCTTAAAGTAGTAAAGGAGTTTTGATATTTGGGGAGAAAAATAACTGATGATGGTCGAAGTAGAGAGGATATAAAGTAGACTGGCAATGGCAAGGAAAGCGTTTCTGAAGAAGAGAAATTTGTTAACATCGAGTATAGATTTAAGTGTCAGGAAGTCGTTTCTGAAATTATTTGTATGGAGTGTAGCCATGTATGGAAGAGAAACATGGACGATAAATAGTTTGGACAAGAAGAGAATAGAAGCTTTTGAAATGTGGTGCTACAGAAGAATGCTGAAGATTAGATTGGTAGATCACGTAACTAATGAGGAGGTATTGAACAGAATTGGGGAGAAGAGGAGTTTGTGGCCCAACTTGACTACAAGAAGGAACCGGTTGGTAGGACATGTTCTGAGGCCTCAAGGGATCACAAATTTAGCATTGGAGGGCAGCGTGGTGGGTAAAAATCATAGAGGGAGACCAAGAGATGAATACACTAAGCAGATTCAGAAAGATGTAGGTTGCAGTAAGTACTGGGAGATGAAGAAGCTTGCACAGGATAGAGTAGCATGGAGAGCTGCATCAAATCAGTCTCAGCGCTGAAGACAACAACAACAACCATATCTGAAGCTCCTAGTACCTATTAAGATTACACGCTGCTTTTAACGGTCATTAATAAAGTGTCCATCGATGACACTCATTTAGATCCGAATTCGTTCAATGGACATCATGAAGTGACGTTGCCAACAGTCTTCATAACATGTCCTCACAGACCACTGGGAAGCAAAAATGAATTTCATGATATAATTTAATGAAAAAGGAGATATAACAGATTCTTCAAAGATTTTTTAACTGTTTCCCTTTCTTTAAATATGATTGTCAAACAAGGAAATTCTCTGTAATGTTTTATGTTTACTGATTTTTAATGTTTGATACATAAATTTTTTGCAGGTCGTATCTTTTAAATCCATTAGTATCTTCAAATGGCACTCATTAACATCACATGCGTTTGACACCAAACGGATTTCTGGTGACCTATACTATCAGTTTGTAAACGTCAACAGATTTCTTTTAAAATTTTAGTACCAGCATTCTACTCTGACTTCACTATATGACAGTGAGACTGGTAGTTCCGTTAAAATTAGTAACCCTGTAACTATGAAAAATGGTGTAATATACAACGTTGGTATTGTAACTAGAAATGAGACAGACTTTTTTTAACTCTGTAATGTTTTAATTATATGATTATTACCCAATTATCATTTATTATTACAATATCCAACATATCTGAAAATGGGTGACTGCCCGAAACCTCTCAGTTTGAAATAATAAAAACAGCGATCGACAGACGAAAAATAGCTATTTTCTAAAAACTTCGTCGCCCATATTTTGATAAAAACGAATTGGATTAAATGGATCCGAGTTTATAAGTTAAATGATATTCCGTCCAACTACATTCTAAAACTAAGAGAATTGGAAGACGCACCAGGAAGGACTTGTCGGAAATCGGCAGATGTACATCACATCTACCGATTTCCGCCCCATTCTGATAATTCCTTTGTGTTACATCGTTTTCTTTTCTCACTTTTTTTGTCATGAAGAGAAAAGGCTACTGGACATGATGAAATACTTTATACGATTCTACAAAGACTCTAAAAAAGAATTTTCTAGTCCCCTTGCAGCAGTATACCGTTGGTCTCTGGAAGAACGAATTGTTCCCAGTGACTAGAAATAAGCGAGGTCATCGTATTTTCCAAGTCAGCCCGTCGTATGATTTTGCAACACATTTTATGCCCGCGTATTATGATCTTTCTGGAGGCCGAAAATCTGCTCTGTGGAAATCGACAACGATTCCATAAACAACAGACTTGTGGAACGCAGACGGTCTGTTCGTCCACGAGACCCATGAGGCAGTAGACGCCGGCTCCCGATTGTTGCTGCTTTCCTGGACTTCTGGGGGGCATTCGTTACAATTTCATATTGTCTATTAAAGAACAAAAGTGAGCGTACAGAGTATCATACCAGCTCAGTGATTCGATTGAGAAGATTCTAGCAAATAGGACACAGCATGTCATTCTTAACGGATAGATATCATCAAAGCAACTTCGGGCTTACCCCAAGGGTGGCTTACAGAAAATTACATATAAATGACCAGGTGACTAACGTGGGATTTTCCACGAGGCTGTTTGAAGACGATGATGTTGCATATACAGCGTGAATCGTAACTCTACTGACAAACTTTCATAGAGCGTAGCATGGACCAAAACAAGAAACAAATGTAAAGTAAAATGTTTCGCCAATACGCTGCCGATATGGTTGCACTATCGTTCGGAGGATGGCATTCACGTATCGTACAGCCGTTACGAGGCCTTCCATGAGGCCGGCCGCGTATAACGCCACCACAAAACAGCAGGGAACATCCATCTTGTTGCACTCACTGGACAGTGTGTCTAAGGCGCTCAGCTTGACCAGGTTGCCTTCAAACACACCTCCGACGATTGTCTGATTGAAGGCGTATGCGACACTCATCGATGAAGAGAACGTGATGCCAATCCTGAGTGGTCCATTCGGCATGTTGTGGGGCGCATTCGTACCGCACTGCACCGTGTTGTGGTTGCAAAGATGGACCTCGCCATGGACACCGGGAGTGAAATTGAGCATCATGCAGCCTATTGCGCACAGTTTGAGTCGTAACACGACGTCATGTGGCTGCACGAAAAGCATTATTCGACATGGTGGCTTTGCTGTCAGGGTTCCTCCGAGCCATAATACGTAGTTAGTGGTCATCCACAGCAGGAGTCCTGCAGGCCCTTGGCCGGCCTGAATGAGGCATATCATCGACAGTTCCTGTCTCTCTGAATCTCCTTCATGTCCGAACAACATTCCTTTGGTTCACTCCGAGACGCCTGGACACTTCCCTTATTGAGAGCCCTTCCTGCTACAAAGTAACAATGCGGACGCGATCGAATCGCGGTACTGAACCGCGGTACTGAACTACAGACAATACTAGCGGTGTACCTCTTTCCTGGTGGAATGACTGGAACTAATCGGCTATTGGACCCAGTCTGCCTAATAGGAGCTGCTCACGCATGGTTATTTACATATTTGGGCGGATTTAGTGACATCTCTTAACAGTCAAAGTGTGTGGTTCTTAAGATGTGTACTTCAGAGCCCATGTTCACTGAACATTTATTACTTGCTTTGGACCGTACTACCTCCTCCCAAAATATGGAAAGCTGTAGAAGAGACGTGTTTCACACTAGCGAAGATGAAAGGTGCCCATAGGACCTAAGATATGCTTTTTATACCCCATGTTTAGTAGAAATTTTTTTCTCTTATTTTAGTCCATACTACCACCTCTGAAAGTTTGTCGGTAAAGTTACGGTTAACACTCGTAGAGGAGTTGCAATGCTAGAAAATTGTGGGGAAACATCTGCAGAGACACGATGCATGGCACCAAATCTGGTAGCTGATGCTCAACATAAAAAATGTGGCGTACAGCGGATAAATAATAAACCCCTGTTATTGCATATGTTTCCACGACTGCCGAACAAGCAGTCACATTGCATAAACGTCTAGGAGCATACGGACGGAATGATCTGAAGTGGAACGCACACATAAAACTAACTGTAGGAAAGGCAGATGTCAGATAGGAACAATGGAGAAATTCACAGGTAAAATACCCACAATACACTCATCATAAGAATAAACCCGATGTAAATGTTACACCATGTATTCTTCGGCGTTTGCTAGAATCTCATTGGATTTCATTTCATGCGGAGCAGAAGCTAACCTATTTCGAGTACAGTTAAGTGTGATAACAAGGATACGTTTTATACTGTGCGTTACGCGCAAATCGAATGAGCGATAATACGGGAAACTGCTCTACCGGCGCATTTAACTTGGGCAGCACTGTCCAGCCTTTTAAACACAATGAAATAATATACTGAGAAACTCCGGCAGTATGGCTGATAGGGGACCAGATGAAAACATATCATGCTCTCGTTATTAGCTAAATAGGACTATAATTAAAACCAAGAGTGATGAAAATTCCTAACTTGAATTCACGCTAATTTTCCTGCGTGATCTATGTGTGACGCGAAAGCATAGGGCAGGGGTTTCACCTTATAGTTAAATACTGAAGCCACTGAAGGTATTACTTACAGTCAGTCGCCTCGAAATTTCCGAACTCCTTCAATATCCGAATTCGAGGAATACATTTCAGTACCGCTACGCTGGTAACAACAGAATCCACGAAGCCACATTTTCTCTTCTTTTAGTAAGGACTGTTCCGCATCTCGCCAGCTTTCGGTAGCGACTTCTGACGTAACTTCATGCATTAGCTCCATTAGGCCTACTTCTTGCAACTTGTTATTTCTCGCTGCAAATCCCTTAACTTGGCTCCAGATATTGGCGCCAAGTCTAGTGACCAGGAACTTAAATCCATCACCTCTCCTACCCTTACAGGCCAAATAACAGCAGTGAAAATTTCGTCCACTACCAATATTCGAAGCGGCTTACCTCCAAGTAAAGAGTCCTCTCATACAGGATGGACAGAAACAGTCTGAAAGCTTGTAACGAAGTTGCAGGGTAGATTGTGCTGAGAAACAATTGTTAAGAAAAAAATTCTATACATTGCGCCGCTTCCAAGTTAACTAGCACGAAAGGTAGCCAATCAGGCCGTTACGCGCTAAAATTCAAGCGACCCACCAGATACAATTAGTCAGCTTGTGAGTTGAGCGTGTCATTTTAATTTTTTCAAGTTACCGATGTGCACCTAAGACAGAGAGCAAGCTATGTTACTGTTAAACAATTTGTGGTGTGCGTACTGTAAGACCTTCGGTACACACACCATCAGATTATTTGACTTGTCGCTCTAACGAAGTAGGCGAGTGTCAGCAATATGTCTCGTGGTCTTATCGTGGCGTGTTTATCTTCTACCGTTAGGTCAGACGGTAGAAATGCCACTTGCACGCTTAGAGTATCAGAATGACGGTGACCAACTTTAAACAGAACGTGATCAATTTTCACACACATTTATTAAAATAATAACAAGCATAAAAATTACTTAGCTTGGTTCTGGGTGCTATTTACAATTGAGAATCGGAAGTTCCTTTGGTACTGGTACGTTAATCTTATTCTCACATATATCTCTGATACTTGACAAATGTGTCTATACATTTATCTTCATGGCTATGTACTGGATTATGGCGATCTTATTAGGCGCAGACTCAAACTTGACTATAAAGTGGTACAGACTAATGCAGACAAATGCAGACTGACTAATTAGGCGCAGACTCAAACTAGACTATAGAGTGGTACAGACTAATGCAGACAAACGCAGACTGACTAATCGGAGGTCTGTACACTCGTTATAATACCTCGCGCATTCCTGTATCACTGCATGAGTGTGATCCGTGAGGAGAAAAGGTTCTACGTTAGCAGCAATCTCATTGGCTGAGTTACATATTAATACGTGGATCGGCGGAAGCAGAATTCGGTCTGTCTCTATGGGAGCGCCATCTCGTAGTGCGGAGATGGCCGAGTGCTGCGCCTGCCCTGTTGTGCTTAGCGGGGCGCGCTCTAGTGGGAAAGTTGGGTACGTGCTGACTACGCAGTACTATGTAACTATGTACAGAACACAATCTTTGGTCTCGTTGTAGCACGGTCTTTGTCTCTGCGCAATCTGATTCATTCTTGGTTGAAATGTGGTAGGTGATGTATCCAGTAGTGCTGTGTTATCATTGTAACTGTTGGATGAAGTTTTTTTTTTTTCTTTTTTTTAGAGGACAGCAAGGATTAATAAAATCCGCATACTGGAAGAGAACACAAATTTTGCATAATGTTATTATTTTCGAAGAGAAGCAGTTTGAGCAGCACTGCGCAATTGTCGGAATGATTGCCAGCTAATTAACTTGCTCAGAGCTGAGAGAGAGCCCAAAAAAATGGCTCTGAGCACTATGGGACTTAACTTCTGAAGTCATCAGCCCCCTAGAACTTAGAACTACTTAAACCTAACTAACCTAAAGACATCACAAACATCCATGCCCGAGGCAGGATTCGAATCTGCGACCGTAGCGGTCGCGCTGTTCCAGACTGTAGCTCCTAGAACTGCTCGGCCACTCCGGCCGGCAGAGAGCCCAGCCCACTTCCCTGAACCATACAGTAAGATACTAACTAAGCTGTTTGGTTTTAATATAAATTCTCTGTTAACACTGTACTCATTTCAAACCATTGTTCACTTTTTTAAACACAGTATTGTTCAGACCAATGTTACATGTAAAGATCACGCGAAATTTTACTCTGTCTTTTCGAATACATGCTTCATTCTATACTCATTCTCTTGGAATGTTATTTAATAATTACTTTCCTCATACCACTGTTTGGAAGGTTTATTGTCACGCGTTACTACATTGCACCATGTTGTATGCAACAATTTGAATACTGTTTGGAGATTTTATTTAAAAATATAAATCTAGCTTAGCCACTGCCTGTTTACTGTTTGCTGTTGTGCTTTCGAGAAATCTACAACAATGTTGTGAAGACGCGAGGTAAGTGGAAATTCTGATTATGGCTAGATAATTGTTTTACTTCAGTTGCGTATTTGATATAAAAACAAGGTGTATTCAGAACAATTACAGTTCAGTTCAAATTAGGTGTAGTCGAAGGTTAGCATACGAGTTTAAATTGGATAACAATTTGTGGGGAGATAGTTTCGGTAATACGTAGACTTTTTATAGAGTGGGAAGTTACGTTGGGCTAAATTTCATACAGGAATATACGTATAGTACGGGGCTTAAAAGTTGTTCGCACAGCCTAGATGACAGCGCACAAGACTGTTCAACCTTTGGTCCGGATTCGATCCTTGCTACAGTCCGATGTCCAATTCTTGTATCGCTCTCTTGTTCAGTTTTAGGACAAAAATCGAAGAACACGTTTGGCAAAACTGTCTCTGGCGAGTCACGTGAATTTACACGGCGACGACCTCGTTGGCTAATTTCAATACTAATTAACTCGGAGACTACCCAGCGTATAGAATTTTTTCATAACACTCGGTTCAAGAATCATGAAAGACAGTTGTATACATGGAAGAACCATAGAGATACTAAAAGGCATCAGATAGATTATATAATGGTAAGACAGAGATTTAGGAACCAGGTTTTAAATTGTAAGACTTTCCAGGGGCAGATGTGGACTCTGAACATAATCTATTGGTTATGAACTGTAGATAAAAACTGATGAAACTGCAAAAAGGTGGGAATTTAAGGAGATGAGACCTGGATAAACTGAAAGAACCAGAGGTTGTACAGAGTTTCAGGGAGAGCATAAGGGAACAATTGAGAGGAATGGGGGAAAGAAATACAGTAGAAGAAGAATGGGTAGCTTTGAGGGATGAAATAGTGAAGGCAGCAGAGGATCAAATAGGTAAAAAGACGAGGGCTAGTAGAAACCCTTGGGTAACAGAAGAAATATTGAATTTAATTGATGAAAGGATAAAATATATAAGTGCAGTAAACGAAGCACCCAAAGAGGAATAAAAAATGATATCGACAGGAAGTGCAAAATAGCTAAGCAGGGATGGCTAGACGACAAATGTAAGGATGTAGAGGCTTATCTCACTAGGGGTAAGATAGATACTGCCTACAGGAAAATTAAAGAGACCTTTGGAGAAAGGAGAACCACTTGCATGAATATCAAGAAGTTTGATGGAAACCCAAGTCTAAACAAAGAAGGGAAAGCAGAAAGGTGGAAGGAGAGTATAGAGGGTCTATACATGGGCGATGTACTTGAGGACAATATTGTGGAAATGGAAGAGGATGTGGATGAAGATGAAATGGGAGATATGATACTGCGTGAAGAGTTTGAGAGAGCACTGAAAGACCTGAGTCGAAACAAGGCCCCCGGAGTAGACAACATTTCATTAGAACTACTGACAGCCTTGGGAGAGCCAGTCCCGACAAAACTCTACCACCTGGTGAGCAAGATGTATGAGACAGGCGAAATACCCCAGACTTCAAGAAGAATATAATAATTCCAATCCCAAAGAAAGCAGGTGTTGACAGATGTGAAAATTACCGAACTATCCAGTCACAGCTGCAAAATACTAACGCGAATTCTTTACAGACGAATCTAAAAACTGATAGAAGCCGCCCTCAGGGAAGATCAGTTTGGATTCCGTAGACATGTTGGAACACGTGAGGCAATACTGACCCTACGACTTATCTTAGATGCTAGATTAAGGAAAGGCAAACCTACGTTCCTAGCATTTGTAGACTTAAAGAAAGCTTTTGACAATGTTCACTGGAATACTCTCTTTCAAATTCTGAAGGTGGCAGGGGTAAAATACAGCGAGCGAAAGGCTGTTAACAATTTGTACAGAAACCAGATGGCAGTTATAAGAGTCGAGGGGTATGAAAGGGAAGCAGGGGTTGGGGAGGGAGTGAGACAGGATTATAGCCTATCCCCGATGTTATTCAATCTGTATATTGAGCAAGCAATAAAGGAAACAACAGAAAAGTTTGGAGTAGGTGTTTAAATCCATGGAGAAGAAATAAAAACTTTGAGGTATTGTAATTCTGTCAAAGACAGCAAAGGACTTGGAAGAACAGGTGAACGGAATGGACAGTGTCTTGAAAGGATGGTATAAGTAGAACATCAACAAAAGCAAAACGAGGATAATGGAATGTAGTCGAATTAAGTCGGGTGATGCTGAGGGAATTGGATTAGGAAATGAGACACTTAAAGTAGTAAAGGAGTTTTGCTATTTGGGGAGCAAAATAACTGATGATGGTCGAAGTAGAGAGGATTTAAAATGTAGACTGGGAATGGCAAGGAAAGCGTTTCTGAAGAAGAAAAATTTGATAGCATCGAGAATAGATTTAAGTGTCAAGAAGTTGTCTCTGAAACTATATCTATGGAGTGTAGCCATGTATGGAAGTGAAACATGGACGATAAATAGTTTAGACAAGAAGAGAACAGAAGCTTTCGAAATGTGGTGCTACAGAAGAATGCTGAAGATTAGATGGGTAGTCACATAACTAATGAGGAGGTATTGAATAGAATTGGGGAGAAGAGGAGCTTGTGGCACAACTTGACTAGAAGAATGGGTCGGTTGGTAGGACATGTTCTGAGACATCGAGGGATCACCAATTTAGTATTGGAGGGCAGTGTGGAGGGTAAAAATCGTAAAGGGAGACCAAGAGATGAATACACTAAGCAGATGCAGAAGGATGTAGGTTGCAGTAGGTACTGGGAGATGAAGAAGTTTGCACAGGATAGAGTAGCACGGAAAGCTGCATCAAACCAGTCTCAGGACTGAAGACCACAACAACAACAACATGTTGATGTGCTTCCTGTGCCTGCTACTTGCAGTTACTTTGCCCACTATTGATTCTCGCAGAATGCAGGCTAAGTATTGTCTTCCTATTACTCAGCACTGAGGCTCTCGAGGTTTGTGAGCGAACTCCGGCCGACCAACGATGGACGGCTGCCAAAGTCAGCGTTGACAGGGGGCGCTGAACTTTGTCTTCCTAGAGGCGTAGCGCAGCCCGCTCGTTCCATAGTCGCGCGGGTCAGCGCCTTCTTGATGCCATTTCGCGGCGCTGCGCTGGTCTGAAATCGCGATCGTAAATAAATACGGTGGGTTACAGTTCAGGCGAAAAACTGTTGTCATTTTTAAAACACTGGCTATCTGTAGACTGAAGTAAACGGGGACTAAAAGCGATTTTCTAACAGGTCGAACTATTTTCTCAGTAACTTATTTAACCTGCCACTGGCACATACAGTTGCGTTAGCAAAACAGTAAAAAAGTATTTTATCCGTAACGGATGCAGTTAAACCTCGTGGCTGTTCCTTTATTGGGTGCAGTATAATAACCGCTACCAGTCGGCGTAAGAGATTTAAAATGGAAATAAAGTCTCGACCACAAGAGATTTTTTATATGTTACCGGTTTCGGTCTGTTTTAGACCATCTTCAGTCCTCATACCGTAATGCTAGGCGGTGGCAGTGACAGGAAAAGAAATTTACAATTGATGCACTATTGATAACTAGCAGCTGGAGGCAGCTTCTGCCGTAAAATATCTAGGCGTAACTATCAAGAGCGACCGTAAGTGGAATGACCACATAAAACACATAGTGGGAAAAGCAGATTCGTCGGAAGAATCTTAAGGAAATGTAACTCACCCACGAAAGACGTGGCTTATAAGGCGCTTGTTCGCCCGATTCTTGAGTATTGTTCATCTGTCAGGGATCCCTATAAGGTAGGACTGATAGAGGAGATAGAGAAGAACCAACGAAGAGCGGAGCTTTTCGCCACGGGATCGTTTAGCTGGCGAGAAAGCGTAGAGGAGATACTAAACAAACTCCACTGGCAGACGTTACAAGAGAGACATTGTGCATCACGGAGAAATTTACTACCGAAATTTCGGGACAGCGCTTTTCAGGAGGAGGCGGACAACATATTACTTTCCCCCACAAACATCTCGCGTATTGACCACGAGAAGAAAATTCGAGAAATTAGACCCAATACAGAGGATCACCGACAATCATTCTTGCACTATTCGCGAGTGGGAGGGATCAGATACTGGTACCGAAAGTACTCTCCGTCACACACCACTGGGTGGCTTGCGGAGTATGCTATAGATATGGATGCAGATGTAACTGCGTCGTAACGCCGGTTTCTTTCACTGCCACCGCCTACCATGATGATAGTTTTAGCATTACACTTATCACGCACTTATACAAATATATTTCGTTTTGTACACGTTAACTGTATATTAACCATCATGTAATAATTAATGCTTCCATATGATTTCTTTGATGGAAAAGTGTCACTTTAGATGTAAGTAACTTCAAACGCACATGCATCGTAACTTACAAAATGTTTACATTTGCTCAAACCATAAACTCTGTTGTCCAATGTAAACTCGTTCCATGTGGTGAGTGCATGTACTTCTGAAGTTAGTAACATCTGAACTGCCACTATTCCATCAAAGAAATAATATGGAAGCACCGATTATCAACGATTATTACCATGGTGACTAGTATACAGTTAACAGGGAAAAAAGTAATATTTTTGTAAAAAAATGTGTTAAACGTTGTAACATCCCCATATATATATAATTCATTCACATTAAGTGTAACCTACCAATAATAAAAATGTGACTAATCTCTCAATAAAATTACGGCTCACTTATAACCTTTCTATAACTGACCGTGAATTTAAACTGGTAAATTTTGGACGTCAGCAGTGCTGCGTCATGGCCCTGAAAGATCATAATGAATAAATTGAAAATTCTTACCTCAATAAGGTAACGCATATATATCTGCTCCAATAAGAAATTTTTCCTGGCACAGTCCAGTGCAATGCTGGCCGATAGATTTGTCACGTATAAAAAGGGACAACTGATTTTTCTTTACAATAATCGGGATGACAATGGATTGGAGAAATTAGTAAATTCTTTAAATTGAGATGGATGATTGTCAAAAGTTAATTTTTATAAGTAAGATTATTATTAAGAGATTTTAAAAAAATAAAACATTTACATGGGACTTGATATAACAATGGTACTATGCGCGAGGCTGCTTTTACCTTATAATACAACGCTCAGGCACTGCCATCGCTCCCCACGACTGGCCCAGCCAACTCGATACACTAGACTCCTAGCAACTACTTACTCCTACTGCCACACAGTTCCTACTGCAGCCAACACTGCTCTCCGGTCTGAGATTCTCTTATAGCTTACATATCGCAGACAGCGCATGAGCAATCCATCGAAATTATATCTGCTCGAGTGCGCTAGCAACAAATACCTTAGTCGTTGACCTCTTACAACGTAACGAGAAAATAGTATGGAGACACCGGCTACATGTAAGTACTACATCATTTTACACCGCATTTCGCTTAGCCACTTCCAAATGTTTTGTTACTGTCTATTTGGTCATCATCACATTATTTGTTGTTGATTTACACAGCGATCGCCGTAGAAGCATGTAGATGAATGCAAATCACTCCAAGATGGACACTAAACGGAAACCAGTCATGTGTTAAATAAAATCACCTACTGTAGTGAGAGGTGTCGGTTATTATTCTACACCATAAAACAGTAAAAAGTCTTCTTGAAAGCTTGTTAATTGAATCTGGCTTCCCCCCCTACTGTATAAAGTGAGCTACGTGCAACCTGTTGCACTGGTCCATGTACACGAGTCACTCTTTTTGCTTGAGACTGCTATTCGGTTGGGTTCGCATCGTCTTCTACGACCTTGTCTCGTCGCATCAGGAGCAGGTGTAGGCTGAGGCGGAGGACTTAGGCTGCCGAGCACGTCCAGACTCATTTATAAAGTGTTAAACGCAGTTATTAGCCTTGTTAATAGAAATTATGGCAGACGATAATTAGCTGGCGCTCCTCCATACATTATAGGCAGCGCGGTGCGGCGCGGAGCGTCCTCGCGCTCTGACCAGAGGGAGAGAGTGTGGGCAGCCGGAAGAGTGATCGGCGCGCCGCTCGTGGGCCGCTGGCGTTCGTCGGCCTGGCCGCCAGGCAATTATTGGTGCAGCCGGCACTTAGTCCCGATGTGATGCGCATGACGTATTGCCGCGCAGCGATTTATCAGCGGCCAGTTCCCCAGTGGGGCCTCGGCCGCGGCCCATGCCAGCTCCCGCGGCTGCGAGCACCGGTCTCGTGGTACTCGTGTGGGAGAGCCTCCCACCTACTTTTTTTAGTTCAGATCTGGCATCTGTCACCACTGGCCTCCATCTGGAATTCGTCTATGAGTCCCATTGATATTGGGTCACCCATCGTTCTTTGAATCGCGAATGGAAAATTCAATAGGTGTTCCACAGGGCTCGATTTTGGGACCACTTCTCACTCTGTGATGATAATCGATCACTTCATTAAAAATCAAGAAGCTGAATTTGATCAGCTTTTCAGATGAAAACAGAACTTTGAAGCATCAACAGAGAAAATAAATAAATGATGTTTACTGTGGTAGTAATTTATTTTACTAAAGCGAGCTAATGAAGTGTGAGCACTGTAGACTTACAGCTCATCCAGTTCTATCCTGCAAAAGTAAATCATTTCCAATTAATGTAGCCTGCCAACGTGAATAAAGCGTGAAAAAAAAATTAACTTAAGTGATGTGTGTAGTATTGCGTATTCGTAAGTAGAAAACCATGCAGCAGGCCTGCAAAAACACTTGAATTCGACTTCTTTCTTCATAATAATATGCCAGAGACATAGTACAATAACATCTGGGGACTTAGTATGTAAGTGGGCTGCTTAGGTTTTCATGTTGGTAGCGTCACGTAGTATTCTGTACGAAAATCACAGACAGTGCTGTTAGAAAATTCGCTATTGTAGTGTTGGGCAGTTGGATGTGAATAGCGTGTAGCGTTGTGCAGTTGGAGGTGAGCCGCCAGCAGTGGTGAATGTGGAGAGAGAGATGCTAGAGTTTTGAGAGGTTACTATAAGCGGACGATCTGGACGTGTGTCTGACAAAAAAAGGAAATTTATAAAGATGGGAATAATGAATTGATAGATATATATATGATGACTTTTGAACACTATTAAGGTAAGTACATTGTTTGTTCTCTATCGAAATCTTTAATTTGCTAACTATGACAATCAGTAGTTAGTGCCTTCAGTAGTTAGAATCTTTTATTTAGCCAGCAGTATTGGCACTCACTGTATTGCAGTAGTTCGAGTAACGAAGATTTTTGTGAGATAAGTGATTCATGAAAGATATAGGTTATTGTTAGTCACTACCATTCTTTTGTGGGGATTATTGAAAGTAAGTTTGCGTTGCACTAAAAATATTGTGTGTCAGTTTAGTGATGACCGGAATAAGTAAAGAGAGAAATGTCTGAGTAGGTTCAGTTTTGCTGAGCTGTTTGAAAAAACAAATAAGGTAAGAGTTTTTCCAGCACTGTCATTTATAATTTCCCAAGGGGACGTTAAATATGGCGACCCTGCCAGGATTATGTAATGTCCCTTTGGGAAATTATGAATGACACACAATATTTTTAGTGCAATGCAGTCTGACTTTCAAAAATTCCTACAAAAGAATGGCCCTGACTAACAATAACCTATACCTTTGATGAATCACTTACCTCAAAAAAATGTTCATTACTCGAACTACTGCAATACAGCAGGCGCCACTACTGCCAGCTAAGTAAAAGATTCTAACTACTGAAGGCACTAACTACTGATAGGCATAGTTAGCAAATGAAAGATTTTGATAGGGAACAAACAATGTATTTACTTTAATAGTGTTCAAAAGTCATATATATATATATATATATATATATATATATCAATTCATGACATCCATCGTTACAAATTTCCTTCTTCTGGTGGGCACGCGTCCAGATCGTACGCTTATAGCAACCTCTCAAAACTCTGGCATCTCTCTCTCCACATCCACCACTGCTGGCGGCTCACCTCCAACTGCACAACACTACACGCTGTTCACACCCAACTGCCCAACACTACAATATCGAATATTCCAACAATGCCAACCAGCCACATACTGCACACAGTACAGTCAGTGATTTTCATACAGAGCGCTACGTGGCATTACCAACATAAGAACCTAAACAGCAGACTTACAAATACATTAACATCTTTTGGTACATTCATCTGCATGATGTCAAAATGGTTTAAATGGCTCTGAGCACTGTGGGACTTAACTTCTGAGGTCATTAGTCCCCTAGAACTTATAACTACTTAAACCTAACTAACCTAAGGACATAACACACATCCATGCTCGAGGTAGGAGTCGAACCTGCGACCGTAGCAGTCGCGCGGTTCCAGACTGTAGCGCCTAGAACCGCTCGGCCACCCCGGCCGGCTGCATGATGTCAGATGCAACATTATTTTTGGGTAAATCTTTACTTACGTAATAGCACACATTACACAAGATAATTCAAATACTGTACATGGTAACAGATTTTATTGTACTCTATGTCTGTCATATTAACTTAGCCTCAGGCAGTGGCGTGAGCAGTTATGTAAACCACTCCGCAGTACTTGCTGGCACCCAAGCTATTACACTGAGCTACAGACGGCACCACTGCATTGCTGAGTGACAGACGCCAACGTTCTGCCATAAACCCGCCAATGGGAGGACCGGATGTAGTCACGTGAGGTACGCGAGAGGGTCGACGAGGTAGCAGCCGCAACAGTGTTCTCTTGCCTGCCAGCTTCCTTATCCTCTGGACGTGTCCATCAGTCCTTCCCATTGAGGACGAAATGCTCTTTCCTTCCATGTATGGTTCATTCCGCGGTCGTAGGCAGATTTCATGAACATTGTACCCCTTAGTGGTAGTCCTTGAAATAAAAACCATTTTTTCCCTGAATGCTGGCATTTATCATTTTAAGTGTAGGAAAAACACCCCAGATGCCCACCTGCTACCATCTTGACATGCACAATACGTATGTATGTGGTCCTTTCAGACATATCTTTCAGGCACCGGTTGATAATACGGAAACATCATAGTAGAATTGTTCAGAAAGGATTTTTTCGTCAACAGTCTGGATTTGAGAGTAACAGAAACATGAAAAATTCAATATGAGAAGGGAAAATGATCTGCACACACTAAGCTGAATTTAACGCTGGCACAGAAAGGGAAAAATCTTTGACTTAAATCCAGGACTTACAGACAGTAAATGTAATTTAAAATCTACATTAATTACTCTTCTTCTTAATGAACGTATCTATATTATAGTCATATTAGACAGTCGTATTGTACCACCACCATCTGCTATTAAAACTCCTCGTTATTGCAGCAAGCGTTAACTCAATAACAATCTTTTAAATTATAATACAAAGAGCACAGCGACAGACGCAATCACTGCACGTTAACAGTGGTGATGTTATTGACGGAGCGCCATTAAAGCAGAGTTTCTAAACATGGTTTTCCGAAATTCCTCCACAAAAGAATACAAAGTAAACATTCCAGAATTTGGATCAAAAACAGTTGAAAGATGAGTAACTTAGAAGCAGATATCCCAGACAGCTTAAGATAATAAAGACAAGGCCTCCGGTCCAGATTGCATACCAGTCAGGTTCCATTCAGAGTATGCTGATAACAATAGTTCTATACTTAGCAAATCTACACTCATGCTCATAAATTAAGGACAATGCTGATACATGGTGAAACAACGCTCTGGTGGGTGGTTTGCGGGTTTAAATCACCGCGGGGTATGGCCATGCGGTGCATTTGACCTGCGGTCGTCGCACGGTGGCGCTGGCAACAGTCCACATACGCAGAGGTGTGTTGGTGCATTTCAGTGTACGGTGCAGTGAGTAAGTGTGCAGACGTTTTCAGTCGTGCTAATGGTGACTGTGTGTTGAAAATGGCTCAAAGAACACATATTGATGACGTTATGAGGGGTAGAATACTAGGGCGACTGGAGGAGGTGTGTTGGTGCATTTCAGTGTACGGAGCAGTGAGTAAGTGTGCAGACGTTTTCAGTCGTGCTAATGGTGACTGTGTGTTGAAAATGGCTCAAAGAACACATATTGATGACGTTATGAGGGGTAGAATACTAGGGCGACTGGAGGCTGGTCAAACACAGCAGGTCGTAGCACGGGCCCTCCGAGTGCCATTAAGTGTGATCTCAAGATTATGGCAACGGTTTCAGCAGACAGGAAATGTGTCCAGGCGCTACAGTACGGGACGTCCACAGTGTACAACGCCATAAGAAGACCGATATGTCACCATCAGTGCCCGCAGACGGCCACGGAGTAATGCAGGTAGCCTTGCTTGAAACACGAACCAGATACCAACCCCTTAATGTCCTTGAAAGGGACCTGTATGGAGGTCGTGGTTTGATGATGTGGGGTGGGATTATGACTGGTGCACGTACATCCCTGCATGTCTTTAACAGAGGAACTGTAACAGGTCAGGTGTATCGGGACGTCATTTTGCACCAGTATGTCCGCCTTTCCAGTGGTGCAGTGGGTCCCACCTTCCTCCTGAAGGATGATAACGCACGGCCCAACCGAGCTGCCATCGTTGTCGACTACCTTGAAACAGAAGATATCAGGCGAATGGACCGGCCTGCCCGTTCGCCAGAACTAAAGCCTATCTAGCACGCCTGGGATGCTTTCGGTGGACGTATCGCTGCACGTCTTCAAACCCCTAGGAACTTCAGAAGTTCCGACAGGCACTGGTACAAGACTGGGAGGCTATACCCCAGCAGCTGCTCGACCACCTGATCCAGAGTATGCCAACCCGTTGTGCGGCCTGCGTACGTGTACATGGTGATCATATCCCTTATTGATGTCGGGGTTCATACGCAGGAAACAGTGGCCTTTTGTAGCACATGTTTTTCGGGACGGTTTTCTCAACTTATCACCAATACCGTGGACTTACAGATCTGTGTCGTGTATGTTCCCTATGTGCCTATGCTAATAGCGCCATTTGTGTATAGTGCCACGCCGTGTGGCACCACATTCTGCAATTATCCTTAATTTACGAGCATGAGTATACTACAACTGCTCGCTCGTATAAAAAAAAAAAAAAATCCGTACTCAAAGACTGTAAGGTTGCACAAGGAACACCAATACCCAAAAAAGGAAACAGGAGTAACCCCTTGATCCATATCACTAACGTCAATATCCAGTAAGATTTTGGAACATATACTGTGCTCCAACATTACGAATTACCTTGAAGAAAACGATTTATTGACAAACAGCCGACACGGATTCAGAAAATGTCATTCTTGTATTATACAACTAGCTCTTTATTTTCACGAAGTAAAGAGAGCTATCGACAGGAGATAGAAAATTGATTCCATATTTTTGTATTTCCAGAAGGCTTTTGACACCGTTCCTCCCTAGCGACTCGTAGTTAGATTGCATGCCTATGGAGTATCGTCTCAGTTGTGTGACTGGATCCGTGATTTCCCGCCACAAAAGCTACAGTTTATAATAACTGACGGAAACTCAACGAGTAAAACAGAAGTAGTATCTGGGGTTCTGCAAGGAAGTGTTATAGGCCCTCTGCTGTTCCTGATCTACATAAACGAGCAGCCCACGTAGATAGTTTGCAGATGATGCTGTCGCTTATCGTCTTATAAAGTCATCAGATGATCAAAACAAATTGCAGGACGATTTAAGCAAGATATATGTATGATGTAAGAAGTGGTAATTGAATCTACGTAGTGTAAAATGTGAAGTCATCCACATGAACACTAAGATAAATACGCTGAATTTCAGTTGCACTATAAATCACTCAATTGTAAGGACTCTAAATTCAACTAAATATTTAGGAATCACAGTTAAGAATAACTTACTTTGTAACGGTGACATAGACAATGTTGTGGGGAAAGCAAAGCAAAGACTACGATTTATTGGCAGAATATGAAGAAAATGTAATAGGCCTCCTGAGGAGATTGTTTACTCTACGTTTGTCTGCCCTGTTCTAAAGGATAGTTGTGCGGTGTGGTATCTGGATCAGATAGGATTGACGGAGGACACCGAAAAACTTTAAAGAAGGGAAGCTCGTTTTGTATTATTGTGAAATAGGGAAGAGAGTGGAACTGATATGATACACAAATTGGAGTGACAATTATTAAAAACAGGCGTTTTTCGCTGCGACAGAAGTCTCTCATAAAATTTAAATCACCAGCTTTCTCCTCAGAGTGTTAAAATATTTTGTTGGCGACCATCTACCAGGGGGGAATGATCTTTATAACAAACTAAGGGAAATCACAGCTGTTACAGAAAGATGTGTTAGTTTCCCCGCGCGCAGTTCGAGAGTGGAACGGTAGAGAAGTAGCCCGAAATTGGTTCGATGAACCATCTGCCAGGCGTTTGTCAGATACAGAGTAATCATTTAGATGTAGATTTAGCTGTAGATGTAGAAATAACTTACCAGATATAGATTTGGAGACTCAAGTGATTGAATGGTGTAGTAGGGATAGGGAATCATATGAATTCTTTCTAAATGTCTTATCCAAAAATTACTGTGAGCATCTAATCAGAGAACCGACTCGTGTAAGTAGCATATCAGAAGTCATGTTCACCAATAGGCCCAACTTCACGAAATAGTTAGCGCAGTACAGGGTGTTAGTGACCATAGGGCTGTTACAGCAGCTCTTATATATGGCAGTATATAGAAATATAAGGATAGGGTAGAAGATATTTCTACTTAGCAAGAGCGACAAGCAACAGGTTTCAGATTACCTGAGCGGCCAGTACTAAATTTCATCTGCAGCCAGAGACAAGATGTTTGTGTTGGAAGTTCACCAGATGTCGCTAATGTTGGCATACACAAGAGCGTAAAATAAAGGGGGATGCAATAGATGAAGTCTATAATGAGCTTATAACGTACAAAAAGCAATAAAGTAATAAAAAGCGATGAAACAGAATACGACAAAAGTCAGATTGTTTAAAAGAGGAAGAGTTAAGAGAGAATAGTTGGCATATACTCAGGAGCCTGTATTCTAGATAATGACATAAGCAATAAACACCTTTGATAGTGCACAGGATAATATTAAAACCACAAAACATATCGCTAAAGAAGCCACAATGAAAGAAAACAGAGTGCTGCACATAATCAACGCCCTCTGTTATCGATAACGCCAGAATTACGTATAGCCGAGAAGTGGTTGGAGGAAAGTGACCGGCAGAGGACCCCTCGTACCCTGTGGCACTCTGTTGCAAGAGAAGAATGATAAAATTTATTAACGGTGCATGACGCACATTATCTAGTTAATGCAGTCTATGAAATGAACAGAGAAGGAACGAGAAAATACTAGAGTCATGCGTAAAAGGCCGGCCGGTGTGGCCGAGCGGTTCTAGGCGCTTCAGTTTGGAACCGCGCGACCGCTACGGTCGCAGGTTCGAATCCTACCTCGGGCATGGATGTGTGTGATGTCCTTAGGTTAGTTCGGTTTAAATAGTTCTGAGTTCTAGGGGACTGATGATGTCAGATATTAAGTCCCATAGTGCTCAGAGCCATTTGAACCATCATGCGTAAAACGTACTAGAAGGAAGTAAATACGTGAGGCATTCAATACCAGGTGAAACTATCAACAAACTATATATAACCGAGGCGTTCAGCGATTAAAGTAAAACTTTTTCAAACAAAGCAAAGAAGGCATTGTGCACAAAGTCGGTCTGCCCGTTAAACAGTTTTGTTGGTTCTTTCTTTTTTGCTTTATAAATTTCAAGCTTCTCTAACAAATTACTGACAACATGACTCGTGCATATGATTTTATTGATATGTGACGATGCTGGTACTGATTTTGCGTTTAACATTTGACGATGCCATTATGGCTGCAGCACATTAGGACGTTGTATTTATAAAACAGGTATGCCTCTTCATACTTAAAGCGCACAAATGCATATATTTGTCAGTATTCCTTTACATTATGGTCTATTTATTGTTTTTAAGCTATAGACAATCTGCGAGTGTATTGATGTTTTTTCCCATTTTACGCTGCAGATTTGATGATATAGACCGAAAACGGTAATCTGTTAATAAAAAGTTTGTGACCATAGACGTAAATTAAAGGAAACTTATTGAACTTACTCCTTTTCTAGCGGCAGTGTACTGAAGGTCATTGGTGGAGCGAAGCGTACCTAATGATTAGAAAGAAAAACAGAGATCATTTCCGTTTTTAAGAAGGTTCGTCGAACAGACGCACAGAACTGTATCTCTGATGTCGGTCTGTTGTAGAATTTTGCCACGTTTCTTACGTTTGACAGTTAGGACTGTAATATTCCTGGAGACCGAAAATCTCCTCTGTAGTAATCACATTGGTTGCAAAGACAAGAATTGTATGAAACCGAGTTCTCTCTGCTCCTCCACAAGATCCAGAAAGCAGTATAGATACCAGCGCTCAGGTAAATGTCGCGTTCCTTGACCTATGGATGCCGTTCGATACAGTTGTGGACTGGCGTCTAATGACCAGAATACGAGTGTACGGAATGTCATTCCACTGTGTGAGTGCACTAAAAAGCATGTAGCAAACAAAACAGAATTTTATTCTCAACGGAAAGGAGTCTATAGATTTCGGGCGTACCTCAAGAGTAGTAATACATACAGGATGTAAAGGATAACTATTTACAACGTACCACATTGGTGTAAGGGCAGTAGAGGGGAAAAATTTGATACTAGATACTTGCGGTCTGTCAAGCAGGCGGAAAACCTCAATTTAGCCTACAAAAGCGACTTAAGGTACGCCGCAGGCGTGTCGCCCGCCACTTTTAATACACTCTCGGCCTCTTTTGCCAATGGCTTTCTTCAACATTAGTAAAGTCAACCTCTGCTATAAGGATTGTGAAACGAAAAGACTTTTGAACAAGTTATGCAAAATCTTATCACGTTTTCCATTAGACCTATACTTAACCCTCACAAGCACAGTTGTCTGCATCTACATCTACATGATTACTCTGCAATTCACATTTACGTGCTTGGCAGAGGGTTCATCGAACCACAATCATACATCTCTCTACCATTCCACTCTCGAACAGCGCGCGGGAAAAACGAATACCTAAACCTTTCTGTTCGAGCTCTGATTTCTCTTATTTTATTTTGATGATCATTCCTAGCTATGTAGGTTGGGCTCAACAAAATATTTTCGCATTCGGTAGAGAAAGTTGGTGACTGAAATTTCGTAAATAGATCTCGCCGCGACGAAATTTCCGGAAATCTAGAAATGCGGAATCAACTTGAGACCCCCTGTCGATAGCGGCTCGTAGCAAGGAAGCCAGAGAAACAAAACTATTTCAATGTTGATTTTATGCTTTTAATTTTCGCCGAATTAAGTTGGCTCTGAGCACTATGGGACTCAACTGCTGAGGTCATTAGTCCCCTAGAACTTAGAACTAGTTAAACCTAACTAACCTAAGGACATCACAAACATCCATGCCCGAGGCAGGATTCGAACCTGCGACCGTAGCGGTCTTGCGGTTCCAGACTGCAGCGCCTTTAACCGCACGGCCACTTTTTTTTTTTTTTTTTTTAAAGAAAATAATTTTTATTCAGTAATGAAACTAATTTGTTCAAGATAATGTAGGTTTGGAAAACTTTCTGAATAATTGGTGGAATAAGCAAAGCAAATGAAACAGAAGGAAAAAAGTGCCAGAGGAGGAATCGAACACGAGACCTCTGGCGTAAGAATCCGAGCCCTGAACACCTTTTTTTTTTTTTTTTTTACCATAACAGACGCTTTCTCTATTTTTTTTTGCCAAACTCAAATTTCTTTTTCCTTTAAGAACAAATTGTGAGGAATAAATAAGGAAAAGTTTTTTTTCCCAAAAGAAAACAAAGACTCCAATTCTACTGGTTTCTCCGTCCAGTAATGAGTCTCCTTCGTCTTGTTGGCGAAGAAGCAATCTCTTGGAACAAAAAAAAGTTTCTCCAAGCCAAAATCAAACTTCTTTTTCCTTTAAGAACAAATTATGAGGAATAAATAAGGAAAAGCTTTTTAAGTCGTCGTGCGACTTGTAGTTAAAGTCCAGTTCTTACAGGAGCTCCTGAAGTGTATCCGCCTACAGCATGCCAGCTCGTCCAAACGTGTCTTCTCATGGCGTAGGCGTGGGTTCTGGGTAGCAAATCTATTCAGTTCGGTTCGGTTTATACAGTTTTCAGCTTCTCAGGGTTTGGACGTTCCAGCTACTAGGTGGGTCATCGAAAGTGCTCATTAAGAAATTGGAAAAATATTGTTTATAGCGTGGGTTGCGTATCAGGACGCAGTGTCGTTCGTTGAGATAAGTCCAATATCCTAGCGTAGACTTGTCGCCAGAAGTAAAAAGATAGCGGATCGTGTGGCCACAGATCCAATTCACAGAGTTAGTTTTGGCGGAGGAGTAGAAAGTCTTATCGGGATACAAAAGCATGTGGACGTCGATCTGAGCCGGTGTCTGGCGAGTAAGAAAGGCCAAAATTTGCTGCGCAAGTGTCCAGACGTCTAGCGTGGAACCGGTGGACATCCGTGTCATCCACTCCACAGTGGGTGCAGAGGGATGAATCGGCGAGATGGATGCGGAGCAGACGATCTCGGTTAACTTGTTTGCCATTCACGGTGATGTACCACGCTGATTGAACGTCTGATTCGAGAAAACGCGCATGGATCGCCTTCCATATGTGTCGCCACACGTACTGTGGATACTTACGTTCGATGGGGTTGAACGGGCGGCACTGTTGTAACAATTCGGAGACTGTTTTCGTGAGGTACAAACGTGTAAGTGGTAAGGACCGGTAGATATAACTGAACTCCAGGAAAAATCGTTGGATGCAATAAAAGGGGGTTGGAATGGTCGATATCAGTACTGGGGCGGACAAGGAGGCCGGTGCAAAGTTGTGAAGCAGGAGGCTAGTAAGGCTCTGCGGGCAACGACGCCAAAGTTTGAGTTGGGAGCTGACGTATAGTGCCTTGACACGAGTCGGCACGTGGATGAGTCCCACCCCGCCACGATCTCGTGGCAGTGCAAGGGATTCATACTGCACCTTGAATAACATCCCCGAGCTGACGAAGGAGCCGAAAGCCATCAACAGTCGTCGCGCCAGGAGATTCGGGACTGGTAGTACTTCAGCCACGTGTGGTATACGGGAAGCATGATACATGTTCACGTATTGCGCGCGTTGGATAACGTCGAGAGCTCGTAGCTGGTGATCTGTGAGATTTGTTCTGATTGTCTGTAGCAAGCGTCTACCATTGATAGTCGCTGAGCGGCGCAGGTCTGCTGTGAAATCAAGTCCAAGACACCGTATGGTGGCGGCGACACTAAGGGGGGCAGCGCATCTCTCCGGCAAGCCCTCACCAATGAGCAGGACCTTGGATTTTGACACGTTGAGGCAGCTCCCCGACGCTTCTCCGTAAGTCGCCACCCATGTCAGTGCTGCTCGTACTTCATCTTCACTGCGCAAATATAGTACTATGTCGTCTGCGTAGGCTGTACAACAAAAACGGTGGCCTTGCACAGCCATGCCTTCCAAACGTTGGCGCATGCCCTGGAGCAGGGGTTCCAAGGCGAAAGCATACAAAATCGTGGAAAGAGGGCATCCTTGTCGTACAGATCGTGCGATGACCAGGGACGGTGTAAGACGACCATTGTACATGATTTTAGAGGTTGCACTACTCAACAGGCGCATAACCACTGTGACAATACCGCCAGGAAAACCCATATGCTGAAGAACTGTCCGTAAATAGAAGTGGTCAACACGGTCGAAAGCCTGGCTAAAGTCCAGTGAAGCCAAGGCGCCAGGGAGACGCTGATGGTGCGCTAATGCTATCATGTCTCTGTAACAGCAAAGGGCCGTACGGATGTTGTTGTCGCCTCCTAGGGCAGTCTGGTCGCAGGATGTGACGTAACGTGCGACCCTCTTGAGTCGCGATGCCAGTAGCCATGTGAATATTTTCATGTCGCTGTTGAGCAAAGTAATTGGTCGATAGTCCTGGACCCTGGATAACTCGCGCGGTTTATGTACGGGGATAATAATTCCTTCTAGAAAGGCGCTCGGGACCACTGTCATCGGTGACATCAGCTCTTGTGCGATTGCCGTCCACGTTGAAGACAACAAATAGTGAAAACTTTTATAAAATTCGATGGGTATACCGTCAGGTCCAGGAGATCTGTTATCGAAATCCGCCTTGATAGCGTCTACCACTTCATCTGTGGTTACGTCGTCTTGGAGGTCATGCACTGCATCCTCCAGAAGAGTGTTCGTAGTAAGCTGAGCGACTTCTGTGACCAGTGCTGCAGAATGCGGTACGGCTGCGTAGAGCCCGGCAAAATGAGCATGGAGAGCACGACCGATGCTTTGTTGGGTGTCGTGCCGGCGCCCTTCCACATCAGTGAGGACTTGGATCAGAGCTCGTCGTCGTCGTTGTCTTTCCTGAAGAAGGTGGTACATCGACGGACGTTCTTGAGGGATTCGATTAGAAGCTCGAGAACGGACTACAGTGCCTTCCAAGTTACGCCGCATGATCAAGGAGATCTGCGCCTTCGTGCGATGGGCCATCGACTGCCGGGCTGGCGAGAAAGGCATCGTCGTACAGTCACGTAGAATGGTGTAGTAGAAGTGCAGGGTATTAGTCTGCCACGCCTTTAATTCCTTCCCATAACTCATCAGAGTCTTCCTGAGGGTCGGCTTTGCACAGGAGAGCCACCATGATAAGGTGGAGTCATAGGCTTCTCGACGATGGTGGCAGCGTGCCCACGCTTCTTCGACCATACGGCGAAAGTCTGAGGAGGTCAGGTGAGCGACATTGAGTTTCCACAGACCACGACTATGCCACACTTGCTGACGGACGAGAGTGACGTCACAGAGGTACGCATCATGGTCTGGAAAGGCCAAGGGCCAGACTTCTGCATGACGTGTGCCATCAGCAAGGGAGCGGGTAACGTAGATGCGATCTATGTGGCTTGACGAGTGAGAGGTGTAGAATGTATAGCCCGGTTGAATTCCGTGGAGCTCCTTCCATGTGTCAACAAGTCGGAGACGGTCGATGACCATTGAGAGAGATGCACAAGGGGAATGTCGCGGGAGTTGGTCCGCGGGCTCTTGTGTCGAGTTAAAATCCCCACCGAGTACCAAATCGTCCTGCGGGCCAGTGAAGAGGGGTGTGACGCTTTCGGCAAAAAATGTTTGTCGGTCATGACGGCGGCCAGTGCCGGACGGAGCGTAGATATTAATAATACGCACGCCGAACAGTGTGAGGGCCATACCTCGCGCAGTGGGGAGGTAGATGACGTCCTCTGCAGGGAGTCCGTCGCGTAGCAGGATGGCGACGCCGCTACCGGTATCGGATGCGGGGGAAACATGAGCGTTGTATCCGGTGGGAACTAGGAAGTCAGCCACAAACACCTCTTGTAATAGTGCTATATCCACATCCGCAGAGTAAATAGTGTCTCTGAACATGGCCAGTTTATGGGGGGCACGAATGGTGGCAAGATTCATCGTGGCGATACGATATTGCTGTGTACGGCCACCCTCAGTATTTGCAGAACGTGCGGTAGATGTAGCCGGCAGGTGGAGACCCGCCGGTGGTCCCGCCGTGGTGATAATTACTGGCGGGGTGCCAGCCCCAGTGTCGCCGAGGTGGACTCCTGTGCAGACACCCTGGCAGTCTGTTCCACTTCTTATTCAACGTCATCGGCCCAGGAAGCTGACGACGTGGACATGTGACGATCACGTACTTCCGGAACGGGTGTTGTGGATTCCGCAACATGAGTGGCAGGGGGACCGCCGTCATCATTCGTTGACAACGGCGAGGACACGTCCCTGGCTGGGAGCGTAGGCGACACAGGAGGGGCGCCTGTTGCTGCCACATCGCGTGACTGGACGCAATGTGGGAGATCACCGTCAGACATCAGGTCGACATCTCGTGGGGCCGTCTGAGAAAGGGCGTCATCGGAAGGCGTTCGTCGTCGTTTCCTGTGTTTGCGAGGCGACCGCTGTTTTCTGATGTGGCCTTCTGAATCAGAATGTGGTCGCCCGTCGTCTGACGCCGATCCCGTCTGGACAAAGGCAGACGTCGGCACGACACCGAGGTCGACGTCCATGGTTCCAACAGGAACATCGGTTTCGGTCTGCAAACCGGACGGTCCTGAAGCGAGCACTGGAGGCGACGCCGTGCTTGTGTCCTCGGCGCGTTGTGCTGCGGCGGGTGGCGCTGACGATGCTGCTGGCGCAATCGAGATTGGTACGACGGGGTCCTGTGCAACCTTGGCGTAGGTGATGGGTAAGGACGTGACCGTCGAAGCCTGGGTCTCTTCACGTAACGGCGTCTGTATTAAACGGCGGTGTAAGCATTCGGAACGTACATGTCCCTCCTGGCCACATCCTGCGCACGTTCGTGGCTGTCCATCATACATGACGATGGCCTTCACACCGCCAATCAGCAAGTACGATGGGACATGTTTCGTCAGCTCAATTTTTATTTGCGGACGCCATTTAATACGGGGTAGGTCGTAAATGTTTGCCACTTCTCCGCGACGTGACCCAAGACGGTGCCATATGGTTGGAAAGCGGCAACGACCACATCCTGAGGCACCTCGAACGGGAGCTCAAACACCCGCAATGTCCGGAGACCGAATCCAGCATGGGCGACCGTCACAGCACCCATATGTCCATCAGAGTGTTTAAATTTCAGTCCGGTGGCATGACGGTGAATTATGTCATTGCAAATTTCCTCCGTCGACATCTTGATGTAGGCAACACTTCCAGTGATGGAAAAATGTATGCCGATTACGTCCTGGGGGTTCAAACGTAGACCCTCACGTAGGAACTGTTCGACTTCGAAAGCTCTGGGTCGTGGATGTTCGGCCTGAAACGTTACTTTGATCGTTGCACGGCGGTACGAGTGCGCCATGGTGTACGTTAGTACTGGACTCGATAGACACAAACACTGCGACGCGGAAGTAAACACCGCCGCGAGCGGAGCGGCACACGGCGCGCGGAGCAGCTCCGCACGCTAGCACGGCTGAGAGCCGACTGATCCACTTCGGCCGGCCCGAATTAAGTGGTAAAATTTACACAATGGTCAATTTTATATCATGTAAGTGCCAGGACAAGGTTTTTTTTAACGTTCAAGAGCGAGTTCAAAAACTTATTGCGTTTGCAGTTCTATCTATAATTTTTCCCTTACAAGTACAATTTTCTCGCAGCAAGAAGGCCAGAGAAACAAAACGATTTAAATGTCGATTTTACAAAACTGTGAGGTAAAATTTACATAAAGGTCTATTTAACATTCTGTAAGTGCAAAGACAGTGGGTTTTTAACATTCAAGAACGAATTTAGCCAAAATCTCACGCGACGCCCACGCGCCGTTGTTGAGGTGGCTTTTGTGAGACAATTTGAGGCTGTTTGCGGGTTTGATAGACCACAAGCGTCTCATACCAAATTGTTCCTCTTGTCTCCCACTGTGGTATGTTGTCAACAGTTATCGTTTACACCCTTTATAGCCCAGTGAATAACGGAATTTCCGTGAGGCTTTTCGAGGATGAAGCTGCTGTATAGAGAGAAGTCACAGCCCTAGAAAAACGTAGCGAAATGCAGCAAAACTTGCTGAGGGCCAACGCTTGGTGCAGGTGCTGACAATTGACCCTCAACTTAAACAAGGCTAACGTACTTAGCGTGAACAGGCAGAAATACTCATTATTGTATGAGTAATCGATTGCACGACAATCACTGGAAAGAGCTACATTCATAAAATATCCAGGAGTTAGTGTACGGAGCGATTTACAGCGGAACGTCCACATAAAACAGGAAACGCAGATGCTAGGCTGAGATTCGAGAGAATAATCCTCAGGAAAGGTGATCCACACCCAAAGGAGGTAGCCTACGAAACCCTCATTTGACCAATACTTGAATACTGCTTATCAGTATGGGATCTGTACGAGGACGGATTTATATAGTAATTGAAGAAGATCCAAAGGAGAGTTGCACGTTTCGTTACAACCTCACGCAAATGCTCAGCCACCAGTTACGACGATATTATATTGTAATCGTCATGAAGACATAATTTGAGGGAGGAGTTTAGTTATCGGCAGAGTTTCGATACTGTTTCGTGAGGAAGGAATGATAGTGCTGCGTAGAGTCCTCTGATTCTGATGAATTGATTGTTTTTTTTTTTTTCCTTTCTTCCCCTTCGTGGCTGAAAGCTGCCTGAGAACGTGTTGTCGACTCAACGATGGTGACTGACAGTGGTTACGGAACTGGTGAGACCAAACTTTTCTGCAACCTGCTAATGTTCAGTAACATAGGAACCAACGACGGAAGTGCTCAAATTTTGTTCAAATATTTTCAGATAAAAAAATTGTCAGTGGCAGTAATTTTTTTCCTTTCGGATACGTTAGTTTTTTGGCATTGTTTACTGGGGAACACTAGCACTGACACTTTAGATGTACGTAGCAATTCGCGTTCCATGAATAAACTTCGTTTATGATGTTTAAAATCAAACTAAGAGCCGACTTCTGAGTCTACCCACAGTTTACCAGGAAAGAAAGAATAACGAAAGCACAAAAATTGTTCCTTTAAGGACATAAAGAAATATGAGAAAAATTATTTGTATTAAAAAACTAAACTTTTATTCGCATTCAGTTTCCAGTTAAATATTACGCAGATAAGCTAGTAATCAAAGATTCAAACTAACTTTGATAAAAATCCTTATGAGGAAAGAAACATTCTAAAGATATTAGACGGCTATTAAGATTGTTAACAGTTGGTCATTAATTTGATACTGAGAACTTTAAGCAGGCCACTGTATCCTAGCGGTTCGAGGTGCTTCAGTCCGGAACCGTGCAGCTGCTACGGTCGCAGGTTCGAATCCTGCCTCGGGCGTGTCTGTGTGTGATGTCCTTAGGTCAATTAGTTTAAGCAGATGTTGTGTCCCATAGTGCTTAGAGCCATTTGAACCATTTTGAGAACTTTAAGGCAAGATAGCGGTGACCGTTTAGCTTATGTTAAAGTCATCAGTGTCTGATTAGTAAAAGAATTTGAAGAATCTGTAAAAAAGTTCATAACAGAAAAAAAGAAAGAAAAATCATAAATAAATAAATAGTTTAATACGATAAGTCAACGATGTTATTAACGATTGTTTCGCTGACACTAGTCTTGTTAGACTGAGTTGGTAAATAACACAGACTGGGAAATAATATTTTACTTGGATAAAAATATGCCGAATTCTTACAGGAAATATTAGAGTAATCTACTTGCCTAACGAAGATACTACGTATCAGAACGCGATGAGAGCGTAATTGTGAATTATTTTTCTTAATCCAGTCTGCTGTATCATCTTCTCTGAGTCTTGAAGGCAGCGTAACACTAACAGCGTACATTTTAAAAATGTGCTTGAATTAATAAAAAGGAGAGTACCGTTTTTTCGTTTAATTTTGTTGTTATATGAGACATTTCTGGACGAAGAGGAATCTCTTTTGAGTAAACACGTTTAAAATTGGTGATAAAATAAATGAATCATATGTTCTAATATCAGAGTCATATCATGGATGAATGCTAACTAGGTACTACATTCGCTAATTGTACGTAACGACCTAGGCATTAGGAATCACTACAATTGTAATAAAATAGGGTTAATGTAATTTATTAGAAATGAGTACTAGTAGCGAGTCGTTACTTACGTTAAGTTTTGAAGCAGAGCTTTTGGTGCAAAGAGGAAGTAAAAGTGACATTCTAGAAAAATAAAGGAGTGAAAGTTGTACGTTAATATTTCTTTGGAAGGATTCTTCAGTGCCGTGCGTACACAAACTCTGAGTCTGAGATATTATTATGTAGCGAGCGAACAGTCATTAAGAGTAATCCGGAAGTAGTCGGACGCAGCCTGCGGTGTTTAGAAGCCGCGCGGCATACGAGGTCGCAGCCCGCCGTGACCGTGCTAGTAGCTTCGGGGAAGACTTTGGTATTAATTGAAGATTTTTAGTAATTCGCTTTTTGCTGGACGTAGTTGTTGCTTGCTCGCGCTCCGGACGGTTTTTGTCAGATTTATAAATTCATACGTTGAGAGCAATATTCGTATCTCTGTTGTGACCAGGTACGTGATTATAGATTATAGATATTGCGGAATAATCAAATTTGTTGCTAATTAACTCGTTGAAGAAAAGTAAAGTTCCAACTGAAGTTTATCAGTGGTTAAATTGTCAATTTTCAGAATACAGTAAACTGAAAGTATTTATTGTTTTCTTCCTTTCTTTTACACCGCTTAAGGCTTGTTGATCAAACCCCTCCTGATCATTCAGTTCCCATATAACAAAATGGAAGTAGTTGTATCGGTAGCTGTGACCATGTAATGCGCTCTGCATGGATCGCAGTATCTCTTTTGAATTATTTTAACATGTTGCTCGATGCAGAATATTCACGCAGTTGCAGCGGCAAGACGAGTCTATTGTTAGCAAATCTTAGAAAATATTTTTATAATCAGTCAGATACAAGAGACTCTGATTTTTCTTGATTTATAGGAAGAGTAATAAATTTCCGTTCTGTTTTTTTCTCAATCAGAATACTAATATTGTCTGACATGGAGCTTTACAGATTTCCGTACGTCTTTCGCCAGAACTATGACGATTACAAGTATAGAAGTAAACAATTTCCGCCTGTCGACCCGTTTGCCAAGATTTCGTTTCGTTGGATGATTTCGCGATTAAAGATGTTTCGTCTTGCTCCTGAATTTGCAAAATTTTATTCAATAGTAGTTGGTCATAGTTGCTACATTGCACTGTTGTTACTTGTGGACTGCTTCGCATTAATCAAGATTTCTTAACTCAGCAATTTTCTAATTCAGAATTTGTTTATTTCTCTTCTGACAATGAAGTTAACAGTTTTGTGTCGAGATATTTGTTTCGATTTTTGTGTCATTTTCTTCAGTGCCCGTGCTGGAGCACAGGCAGGAATGGATAAGACTGTAGAAGTTTCGGAAAATTTGAGATATAGGGTAGAAAATTCCTCTGACGAAAATGAAGTAAGAGAACTTTAGAACAATACTGTGAATAATCAGAGTGTAGGCTATTATTTTCCAATCATGTGTGATGAAGTGCAGGGAACTACACGCAAATTAGGAGATCAAAGTACAGTGTCATAATCTGATTTCGTTATGAGAGGTTCCGGTATGGCTTCTACTTCTCCAGAGCAAATCAGTCAGAATTTTGTCCACCCCTCTTTCAGTAATAATGTTACAGCATTAATACAAGCTCCACTTGATGAAATTAGAAATTCCAATCATGAAATGAGAAAGTCAAATGACGAAATTGGGGAATTTAATAACGAGGTTAAAAAATCTAATGACAAATCAAAGACGCTGGGATGAGATTAATGACAATTTAAATCGTAAATTCGGGGAAATGTCAGAACGGTTGAAAATTCAGTTACGGGAGGAACTCAAGTCTGACAACAATAATCTTGAGTCAAGACTTGGTCATGTACAGCCTGCTGATATTGTTGGGTTGAGACAACAGACGTCACAATGAGAGCTGCAATTAGAGGAATTAGCATAAAAGTTCGAGTCATTACAGTTACAAACTAATGATGAAGTTTTTTCAAAGACTGTTGCAAAACGAGTCGAAGAATTATCCGAGAGAGTGACACAATAGAACAGTGATTCAGATAAATGGTCAGACAATACCGAAGAATTTCAGTTTCTGCGACTTTTTAAAGAGGGGCAGGTGATGGTTAATCGGGAAAATAAACGTGCTGTGAGGAAGATACAGGAACAGCTCGCAATATCGAAGAAAAGATAGTTTGCGATAACGATAACAGCAGCTTCAATAAATATCATGTTGGAAATCACAATAAATGCACTGGTTTTGGAAATGCTGATCACTTCTCTCGGGTATTTGATACGTTTGCAGGACACAATGACTGGTATGCGAGTTATGGTGTGAAAGAAAACTCGTTCAGAAAAACGGTGGTTTTTGTTCTTCTTCTCACAGTAAGGAAATTTAAATTTTTTTCGCAATGCCACAATTGAAATTCACCCAAGGGAGTGGTAAGAACAATTTGACTGTTCTCTGCACCAACATGGCCAATTGGCCACAAACTTGGATTAATTCGCAGTTTTTTCGAAGGAGAACCTGCGAGAAGAATGAAATCGATAGTAGGTGAATGTCACACGTAGGGTGATTTTTTATCACATATTCTTGTCCGCTTACTGGTCTGAAACGACTCAAGAGTGCATGAAACATAACATTATTATGAATCAAAATTATGAGCAATCGAATTTCTCAACTCCTGTGCAGTACTTTGAATACGTGATGCGCTTGAACTACAGTCCGTCGGAATTAATCTGCATTTGTTTGATTAAATTACCTATCAGATTTTGCCACATAGTTTTGGCAGGATGTTGTAAGGATGGCTTGGAAGCTTTTCAAGCTCTTTTGCAAGAACTTGAATGTGACAATAATGCTCACGCACAAAGAAAAAATAGTAATCATTATTGGGAAAATTACCGTCAGCAGCGTAACCGAAAAAGTAGATGAAATTCGCGTGAGCGATTAGATGAGAGACGCGACGAAAACAGGCATGATATGAGACATCAGTCTTACAGTATAGATTACAGATGCTCGAGAAATGATTTCTGTGGCAGTCGGAATTATCAGTCGAGGCACAGAGATCGCAAATCGAGTGAACATAGATCTTATGACAATTTCAGACGTAATGGTAATCACAAAGTAAATAGAAATTGGCGTGACCGCACTAATTTTGTTCGGAACGTGATGTTCAGGTTGTAGAAATTGGGGCATCTAGCTCACGAAACAATAATACTAACAACAGTAACGTGAAACGAAATAATTATGGCGACAGATCAATTCAAAATTGGCGTGATCGTAGAAATTCAAATTATGAGCGTGGTGCAACTGTAGAAATCAGACCGCCCAACCCACGCTACAACTCAATCAAAATGAACCGACACAACAATGACTTGCAGTCACGCCTGCAAACGAACCAAGTGCAGTTGCCGACAGTCTACATACGAACCATATTAACTTTGTAGGTTTTGATGACATTAGAGACACATTGTTGTAAGACAATGAGGACTGTGAAAATGCACTTGAATATCCTATTGTAAAAATTTCCATAGGAAATGTTTCACTTTCTGCTGTACCTGACCCTGGTAACCCGTTTAATGTGGTTAGTGAGACATTGAATTGCTCAATCATTTGTTTGTCCAACTTTGTCACCATTAAGAACAAAATTGAATGGAGTGATTCAATGAAACAGTCTAGATGTATATAATCTGATTTAGTTAGCTTTCGTGCGTCAGGGACAAAAGTTTTCTGCGAATTTCCTAATAATTCCCCTTCTGCCAACAGAAGCAATTTTGTGTGTAAAGTTTCTACGTGAATGTAAACCAAACTTAAACTGTTGCATTGCTGAAGTAATGTTACAAGTAAATCATGTACCAGTAACGCTTAAATTTCAAGGATGGTTGACAAAGGAAGATCAAGATGTGAATTCACTGAATTTGTCTGACGGTTGCCTGAACAACATAACAACATTTCATTGAGAAGTGAACAATCTCTTAGCACAGAACAGTTAATTAAAAAGAAAGTACTCAAAGATGAAGTAGGTTCTGATGTAGACACACATGAATTTTCGAAATTTTAAAATCACATATTGAAGTTTTTTCCTCACAAGACAGGAACTGTGCGAAATTTTCTCCATGAATTCAAAATTAAGAAACATAATAAATTTTTTGTACTACCTTATGTTATTCCATTGACATATAGAGCAAAAGTTAAACAGGAGTTACAACTGATGCTAGATCAGGGAATACCTGAGCATGCAGTGAGTTCATACAACAGCCCATTATACGTTGTTAAAGAAAGTATGATTCTACTGAAACAGTTTACGATTCCAGAAAGATCAACACTGCAATACAATCAGAAACTGATAGACAAAAAACACTAGACGATTGATTATACAAATTTCACAAACATCTTGTGGCTACTGTACGGTAGTTTGTTTTGAACAGTACTGCTGCTGACGAGATGACTCTTGCATATGCTGTTAGTTATACATATTTGACGATTCTGGTGCTGATTTTGCGTTCAACATTTGACGATGCCACTATGGCTGCAGTGCATTAGGAAATGGTTTTTATAAAACAGGTATGCCTCTTCATACTTAAGGCGCGCAAATATATACGTATGTCGGTAGCACTTTTCATTATGGTCGATTGTATTGTGTTCAGCTGTAGACAATCTGCTAGTGTATTTATGTTTTCCCATATTTTGCTGCATATCTGAAGATAGTGGTTACAGACCGAAACCCGTAATCTGTTGACAAAAAGTTTGTGACCGTAGATGTCAAGTAAAGGAAATTTATTCTAAATTTCGTTACTTTCTACAAGGTAATCACACTAAGAACATACCAACCTTTGGGCTCTTCATTTTCTTACCACAACGAAACTAAGTCATGATCGTTCAAGACGTTGGGCTTTGTTCCTTCAGGAATTCAGTTTCACTTTGATTTACTTTCCGGTTCAGAAAATATTATTGCTGATGCACTTTCTCGTGCACCTGTTGGTTTAGTTCAGAGTAGTGAGGAAGATTGCAAAGAAAATAATTTTAGCTTGTTGTATATGCAAAAAGTAACCTTGGAAACTTAATTCACCTTTAGTATGCGATATTGCTCATCAACAGAGGAAAGATCCGATCTGGAAAGACATAAAGGGGAAATGACAAAACAAATCAAATACTGCGATAAGACAGTTCTACCTTGTACGTAACAACATTTTATTCAGAAGTAGATGTCCTGAAAATCCTATTTGCGTATTGTGATTTCCGGACAAACTCGTCAACAAACCCATTTGGTACACACATGTCAGTTACGCACACTTTGGTGCTGAGAAATGTTTTCAGAAATTTCAGGGAACATGTTACTTCAACAATATGGAAAAGCGAATTCATATTGTCTTGGCAAAACGCAAACTGTGCCGAAAGGCAAAACCTCCTGTGTTACGCACAGAACACTATTTCCAATAATTCCTGTGAAACTAGAAGAATTAGTTGCTATTGACATTTTCGGTCCAGTTACAAGATCTCAACATGGTCATTAATTTGTTTTTGTAGCTGTTGAGCTTACCTCTAAATCTGGGTCATTCACACCTTTACAGAAAACAACTGCGATATCTGTTTCTACAGTATTCGTAACGAATTTTCTGAAAAAAAAGTAGGCGATGTTAACATGTAATTTCTGGCCCACAATTTCTTTCTAATACATGACTAAAAACATTGAGATGTAGAAAAATTAACCAATATTTATATCATGTTTTATGCCATCTTGTAACCCTCCGGAACGCATTAGGGAAGAATTAGGTAAACTTTGCAGAATGTGTTGCTACCGTCAACAAAAAACTGAGATTTACACTTGTCGGGGTTTCAAAATATCATTAACGAAATACAGAACGATTCTACAACTTAGCCTCCACATCTCGTATTAAAGAATAAATCACCACTAGACCGTATAAAACAATTAACAGCCTTCCGTACACAATGACGTTTAATACACCGCGAAGTAATCAATTTAGTATTGGAAAACATGAAGAAAGCTGCAGAGAAAAGGTAGAAGCTGGAGACCCCACAATTAAACATCCAGAGCTTGCCGGTAGGTCAGAAAGTGTTACTTAAATCGCATCGTTGACCTCATAAAGGAAAGTCTTTAAGAGGCAAGTTTTCTTGTTGTATGAAGTTCCTAAGTTCCTTTTCACAAATGGCGAATAGGACATGCAAATACTGTGGAACTTGAAACCATACACACACGTGGATCATGAGGTCTTCATCATATATTGAACATCAAAGTATACAAAGAATAGTACCCTAGGGGGCTTACTGTTCTTTGGTAAAAATATGCAGTGACGAGCGTAGGTGCCCCAGCTGTTGCAGTGCATTTTCTAAACTTAGGTTTCAGCACTGTTTCACACTCTTTAGCTAATCTGTATACCTGTTAATGTATCTTTTATTGTCAGTCTACTTAATAAGGAATTTTAATAAATATGACTATCTATGATTGGTTTCAAGAAAGTAGTTTGAATTTTCTAAGCATAATCTGTCGGGATGATAATACAGTGGACGTAAACAATTGTTTTTCACCTATATTTGCACTATGCCAACGGTCTTGCCGCAATGGTAACACCAGTTCCCGTCAGATCACCGAAGTTAAACGCTGACACACAATGACTGGTATGCGACCTGGGCTAATACTTGGGTGGGTGACTATCTGGTCTGTCGAGCGCTGTTGATAAGCGGATTTCACTCAGCCCTTGTGAGGCAAACTGAGGGGATCCCTGATTGAGAAGTAGCGGCTCCGGTCTCGTAAGCTGACACACGGCCGGGAGAGCGGTGTGCTGACCACATGCCCCCCATACACGCCTCCAGCGACGCTTGTGGGCTGAGGATCATACGGCGGCCGGTCAGTACCGTTGGGGCTACCAAGGCCTATTCGGACGGAGTTTAATTTATTTTGCACTATGACAATACGGACAGGTGAGCCATATGAGAACTACTTGTGCTCATTTGGCATTACTCTGAGATTACTGGCGAAGTATCTGATTGAAATGGAATACTGTAATCTTATTTCATGATTTTGGAACTTTCCTTTTGAGATCTTGGAGCAGCACAGTAGACTTCGTTTTTAGGTTCCAAGATAATCATTTTTTTTCAGGCAGATGGTTTCCACAATGAAGTTTCTTATGACTTGTGGTAACTTGTGTACTTTTTCTTTACCTTTAACAGAGAGAAGGCTGTGTTATTTTTGAGGATAGTGTACGAGATGACATTTTTTATACATACATACGAGAGTTGGAACTTTAATAGTGACAACTATTTGTTTACAGCTCGTACAAAATAGATACGTCTTTTAAAGTTTTATTGACCTTCAGAGTAGTCACCAGCATTGTGTATAACCCGTTGCGAGTGATGTGGAAGTCGTAGATTTCTCTTAGCAGCGCCAGTTGTGTTGACAGTTCGAGCGGCGCGGTCGATTGCCCGACGAATTTCTAGCAGTTCTGAAGCGAATGCCGTGAAGTGTTTCCTTCAGTTCAGAAATCGAATTGAACTCACGAGGGCTTAAGTCAGGGGGGGTGCACTAGGTGGTATAGCTGTAGCAGTCCCATCAGTCAAACAAATCAGTAACAGCTTGCACTGTACGTGCTTGAGCATTGTCCTGCAAAATTATGGTCAGGTCCTGCAGAAAGTATCATCACCTCTGTCTCTAAGCTGGTCGTATACTGTGTTCCAAAAATGAACAGCACAGAGACAGAAGTGGTGACACTTTCTGCAGAACCCAACCAATATTTTGCAGGACAATGCTCAAGCACGTACAGCGCAAGCTGTTACTGATTTGTTTGACTGATGGGGCTGCTAAGTGCTATACTACCTACTGCACTCGCCTGACTTAAGCCCTCGTGAGTTCAACTGGATTTCTGAACTGAAGGAAACACTTCACGGCATTCGCTTCAGAACTGCTACAAATTCGTCGGGCAATCGACCGGGCCCCTCGAACTGTCAACACAACTGGCACTACTAAGAGTATCCTACGACTTCCACATCGCTGGCAACGAGTTATACACAATGCTGGTGACTATTTTGAAGGTCAGCGAAACTTTGAAACACGTGCTTTTTTTGTACGAGCTGTGAATACATAGTTGCCACTATTAAAGTTCCAACCCTCGTATTTTTTGAAGTAGGTCATTTTTTGGACAAGAAACTGTGTATGAGTGTTTCTGGATTGAGATAAGTATTTCTGATGTGCAGTAGTTTACCTAGGAACATTTCTGACTGATGCTTGTTCTGCTGCCTAGGAAGTATCTTGAAGAGTGATAATTTCAGAGTTCTGTGCATACACATGATGAATCTAGGGAATAATGTGCGATGTAAATATGGAATATGATGAATTTTGCTTAAGGAGTGCCATGTGAGGCTTATGAGACTGTTATGGTTCATTATTGTGCAACTATGGTAGCCTATATTATGATGTAATTATGGTGTATTGTGTGAAGTGGGTTATGATTCTTAGGACATTATGCTGAAAGTTAACGAAATATGTTCTTCTGAGGAAGACACACGAGAGATATGATTTAGTGACGAAGCTATTTTTTTCCTTTTTTTTGCGGCTATTTATGGAACAATACAAGTAAGGGATGTACACTCTTTAAACGAAACAACCCACAGCTTTACTACGTACATGGAGGTTCTGTTTGTACACACTTTGTCCGAAGGTAGTGTCACAGTGATAATTTCAAAAGAGATTTATTGTTCGTGAAAGGATTTCTGAGAGGACAGTGCATTGAATTTTGTTGCTATTGACGAAATTTTAAGAGTTATTGATTGTGGAACGAACGGGAATTACAGTTTAAAATACTAATCATTCCAGCAATTTAGAGATGAGAGTGCACATGTGGATGTATCTGTCGAGTAATGAGCACGAATAGGTTTACAAAGATTTTTGTCTCCTGGTGAATTATTTGATGTAAATGTGAGACGAATTTACTAGTTTTGCGAACTTCTGGAATGAAATCGTCTCAGTGAAAAACTTTGTTTCTCTACTTATTCCTGTTTACACTTATTGTACGTTATTTTTTGTGTGTGACATCAACATAATTGAATTTTCCTGTATTGCAGAACTAATAAAAAGCACTGAACTGTATGCATTTGTAGGAATCAAACAGTATTTTCGGATCGGAGTGTAACGTACACAGCGAGAGAGTTACATTCTAGGAATGTAAATGTTGCAGTAGTCTGTTACGGCGAGTTAGACATTTCACAAGTATCCGGTAGTGTTTAAAACATAGATCCATGACTTATATAGAAATATGAATTTTGGCGACTTTTTCCTTTCAGCTTATAGTATTTTTACATCTCGATGCAAGATAACCTACTGTATTTTTATGCATGTTGTGAATAATTGTGTAAAATACGTCACTTCAGTACTTCAGTGTTTTTCTGTTTAAAGTTTCATTTCAGAATTTCTCTTATAGTGATGAATGAAGATGTAGGTTCTGCTACAGCTGTGATGCAGTGCCGAGTATAGCACGTTAAGTTAACGATTGTAAGATGATTTTTCTTGTCATTAATCAATTCTGATGTTCAAGAGAGGTTATTTCTTCATTTTAGGTTAATAAGCCATTTCTTTCAGCTGCTACTGAACACTTCTAGGGTAGTCCGCCTGCTTAGCTGAGTGGAGCCGGCACGTTAGCTCAGCGTGTTCGGTTAGAGGGTTAGCTGCCCTCTGTAATAAAAAAAAACTGGGTCAACGGCTCACAGCTGAACTTGAACATGGGATATCCGCACCGAACAAATGCAACGAACAAAATCGAACAAAAAGAGAACAATAAAAAGAAGTGGTAACATACTTGCCTTCCATGAAGCGGGCCCAGGTTCGATTCCCGGCCGGGTTGTAGATTTTCTCCGCTCGTGGACTGGGTGTTGTGTTGTCCTCATCATCATCATTCTCATCACCGGCACGCAAGTTTCCCAATGTGGTGTCGACTGAAATAAGACTTGCGCTCGGCGGCCGAACTTCCCCGAATGGGACTTCCCGGCCAACAGTGACACACGCTCATTTTATAAGTTACATCTTTTGAAAGTTTTAATTATTTTACTGTAGTGATTAACTATGTACGGCTATACAGTTCTGACTCCACACACAGACAAGTTGACATTTGACCTCGTGATACTACTTACTATTTTCTGTTCGATTATCATCATGTAAACATTAGTATGATTTAATGAGAAATGAAATATTATTACTGTAATAAAAAGGAGGTTCTTGTGATAATCACTGACCCAATACTCAGTGACGTAATGTGTAATACATTACGCAAACTGAACTGACTATACAGTAACAAGTAATAACATTCATTACTAACTTACGATGACTGGAGCTTGTATACTCACATATATTTTTTTCTTCAATATCTACCACAGAATTTGGGTTGTACGAACTTCATATTTTGACAGTTTACCTGTAATTTTACTGTGTATGTGAATGCATCTTCAAGTAATACTAAGTTTCTATTGTATGATAATTTAAATCACAAGTAAATGCTATGTACTTATCAACTCTGGGATCTACGATTAATTGTAATTTTTTAAAAGTATGTCGTCATTAACGTCTTTAGACGAATCTGTATGTTATTCAGTGATGTTTCAGTCGGGTGATGCTGAGAGTATTAGATTAGGAAATGAGACACTTAAAGTAGTAAAGGAGTTTTGCTATTTGGGGAGCAAAATAACTGATGATGGTCGAAGTAGAGAGGATATAAAACGTAGACTGGCAATGGCAAGGAAAGCGTTTCTGAAGAAGAGAAATTTGTTAACATCGAGTATTGATTTAAGTGTCAGGAAGTCGTTTCTGAAAGTATTTGTATGGAGTGTAGCCATCTATGGAAGTGAAACATGGATGATAAATAGCTTAGACAAGAAGAGAATGGAAGCTTTCGAAATGTGGTGCTACAGAAGAATGCTGAAGGTTAGATGGGTAGATCACATAACTAATGAGGAGGTGTTGAAGAGGATTGGGGAGAAGAGGAGCTTGTGGCACAACTTGACTAGAAGAAGGGATCGGTTGGTAGGACATGTTCTGAGGCATCGAGGGATCACCAATTTAGTACTGGAGGGCAGCGTGGGGGGTAAAAATCGTAGAGGGAGACCAAGAGATGAATACACCAAGCAGATTCAGAAGGATGTAGGTTGCAGTAGGTACTGGGAGATGAAGAAGCTTGCACAGGATAGAGTAGCATGGAGAGCTGCATCAAACCAGTCTCAGGACTGAAGACCACAACAACAACAACAACATGTCACACATTTTGTATGTTCTGGATCAAAACGTGTACTATATGGTATGCTGTATACTGCACCATCAGAAAATGAATTTATATAGAATAAGTTTGCCACCATGTCGTTGGCTTGAACTTAATATTTACAACTGTACTTCAAGAAACTTGCCACATTCACGTATTTATCTGTGGCCATAGACATTTTGAGTCATTAACCGAGCACTGAGCTTATGGGCCTATTCACATGACATAGATTTTATATTAAAGTGTATATAACTTACTGTTATTCATTTATTGACTATAATTCGTTTCTGTTATTTTGCCATATTTGAGACTTCCATCTCCTATTTCAATTACAAGAAACTGTTTTCTCAATGGGATACTAGTTAAAAGCTTTTATGATCTTATCATTAATTTTTTTGTTTTCAGCAAGGTATATTTGCGCCTTATACAATGAGTCTGAATTCTGTATAGTCACTTTACCTGAAATTAAAAAGGAGTGGCACACTAAAACATTTCGATGTAGTTATCAGTGGGCACAGTATATGTAACGAGTCCATGAGTCTGCTTACACCTCAAACTTGTGTGTTCTCAAATGGATATATTAACATTACGTTGTGGTTGTCAGTGGACATAGTACATGTAACGAGTCCCTGAGTCTGCTTACACCTCAGTCTTGTGTGTCCTCAAATAAATATATTAACTTTTCGGTGCGGTTGTCGTTAGACACAGTGTGAGTTGTCCCTGAGTCTGCTGCCCCTATAACTTGTGTTTCATTACCAAGTTTTCTATTGCCAGGTGATATTTACTCTCTTGAAGAACTGTAAATAACATTTTGTTATCTTTTCGTATGAACTACTACCAGTGTCATGCAGATACGAGTGCTTATCTGCACAACGATACTTGTATATTTTCTATCTTTGCACTGTTTGCAATTCTATTTAGTTCCTGTATCTACATTTTTGATACTCTTGGAGAACTGTAAATATCAGTTTGTTATCCTCTCAAATGAAATACTACCAATGTCCTGTGGGTATGAGTGCTCTCATGCACAAGATGATACTTTTATATTAATTCCCTTGACTACATTGTACAGCTTACCGATTTCCTATTATGTACATAACTTATGTAATCTTACGCTTATGTTTATGTACTTTACCGCTTTTGTAAAACATTTGATGCTATTTTTCTCAGCAAAATTCATTTGCCCCTTTCCACAGTGTTAGCCAAGAATTACCCCATGTTGTTGTTGTTGTTGTTGTTGTGGTCTTCAGTCCTGAGACTGGTTTGATGCAACTCTCCATGCTACTCTATCCTGTGCAAGCTACTTCATCTCCCAGTACCTGCTGCAACCTACATCCTTCTGAATCTGCTTAGTGTATTCATCTCTTGGTCTCCCTCTACGATTTTTACCCTCCACGCTGCCCTCCAATGCTAAATTTGTGGTCCCTTGATGCCTCAAAACATGTCCTACCAACCGATCCCTTCTTCTAGTCAAGTTGTGCCACAAACTTCTCTTCTCCCCAATTCTAGTCAATACCTCCTCATTAGTTACGTGATCTACCCACCTTATCTTCAGCATTCTTCTGTAGCACCACATTTCGAAAGCTTCTATTCTCTTCTTGTCCAAATTAGTTATTGTCCATGTTTCACTTCCATCCATGGCTACACTCCATACAAATACTTTCAGAAACGACTTCCTGACACTTAAATCTATACTCGATGTTAACAAATGTCTCTTCTTCAGAAACGCTTTCCTTGCCATTGCCAGCCTACTTTTTATATCCTCTCTACTTCGACCATCATCAGTCATTTTGCTCCCCAAATAGCAAAACTCCTTTACTACTTTAAGTGTCTCATTTCCTAGTCTAATTCCCTCTGCATCACCCGACTTAATTCGACTACATTCCATTATCCTCGTTTTCCTTTTGTTGATGTTCATCTTATATCCTCCTTTCAAGACACTGTCCATTCAGTTCAACTGCTCTTCCAAGTCCTTTGCTGTCTCTGACAGAATTACAATGTCATCGGCGAACCTCAAAGTTTTTACTTCTTCTCCATGGATTTTAATACCTACTCCAAATTTTTCTTTTGTTTCCTTTACTGCTTGCTCAATATACAGATTGAATAACATTGGGGATGGGCTACAACCCTGTCTCACTCCCTTCCCAACCACTGCTTCCCTTTCATGCCCCTCAACTCTTATAACTGCCATCTGGTTTCTGTACAAATTGTAAATAGCCTTTCGCTCCCTGTATTTTACCCCTGCCACCTTCAGAATTTGAAAGAGAGTAGTCCAGTCAACATTGTCAAAAGCTTACTCTAAGTCTACAAATGCTAGAAACGTAGGTTTGCCTTTTCTTGATCTTTCTTCTAAGATAAGTCGTAAGGTTAGTATTGCCTCACGTGTTCCAACATTTCTACGGAATCCAAACTGATCTTCCCCGAGGTCCGCTTCTACCAGTTTTTCCATTCGTCTGTAAAGAATTCGCGTTAGTATATTGCAGCTGTGAGTTATTAAACTGATAGTTCGGTAATTTTCACATCTGTCAACACCTGCTTTCTTTGGGATTGGAATTATTATATTCTTCTTCTACCCCATAAAATTCTTAAAACTGAAGGTGGGGGTTATGAAAGTTGGACGTCAGTATTTCTTGGGAAGTTGGCCACTGATTCTGCTGTGGTATGCATACACAAACTCTAAGATTTTATTATCGCGAGTGGTAGGGAGCGAACAGTTGTTGAGAGTAGTCGGACGCAGTCTGCGATGAAGAGAGGCCACACGACACAGGAGGTCGCAGCCTGACGTGACCTTGCTCGTAGCGCCGGAGAAGACTTCGGTATTAATTGAAGGTTTTTGGAAATTTGCTTCTCGCTGCACATAGTTGTTGCTTGCTTTCGTACTGGAGGGTTTTATCAGAATTGTGTATGCATTCATTGAGAGTAATATTGGTATCTTTGTTGAGACCAGATACATGATCATTGAGTATAGACATTTTGCAATAATTGAAGTTGTTGCTAATCAATCTGTCGAAGAAAAGGAAAGGTCCGAGTAAAGTCTGTCAGTATTTAAGTTGTCAATTTTCAGAATATAGTAACTTAAAAGTTTTTATTGGTTTCTTTCAATTTTTTACACTGCTTAAGACTTGTTGAACAAACCCCTCCTGGTCATACAATTTATATATAAAAAATAGCAGTAGGTGTATCAGTAGCTGTGACCATGCATTGCACTCTGCATGGATCGTTGTACACTACTGGCCATTACAATTGCTACACCAAGAAGAAATGCAGATGATAAACGGGTATTCATTGGACAAATATATTTTACTAAAACTGACATGTGATTACATTTTCACGCAGTTTGGGTGCATAGATCCTGAAAAATCAGTACCTCTGGCCATAATAACGGCCTTGATACGCCTGGGCATTAAGTCAAACAGAGCTTGAATGGCGTGTACAGGTACAGCTGCCAATGCAGCTTGAACACGATACCACACTTCATCAGCAGTAGTGACTGGCTTATTGTGACGAGCCAGTTGCTTGGCCACCATTGACCATACGTTTTCAGTTGGTGAGAGATCTGGAGAATGTGCTGGCCAGGGCAGCAGTCCAACTTTTTCTGTTCCCGTACAGGACCTGCAACATGCGGTCGTGCATTATCCTGCTGAAATGTAGGGTTTCGCAGGGATCGAATGAAGGGTAGAGCCACGGGTCGTAACACATCTGAAATGTAACGTCGACTGTTCAAAGTGCCGTCAGTGAGAACAAGAGGTTCCGAGACGTGTAACCAATGGCACCCCGTACCATCACGCCGGGTGATAAGCCAGTATGGCGATGATGAATACACGCTTCCAATGTGCGTTCACCGCGATGTCGCCAAACACGGATGTGACCATCATGATGCTGTAAACAGAACCTGGATTCATCGGAAAAAATGACGTTTTGCCATTCGTGCACCCAGGTTCGTCGTTGAGCACACCATCGCAGGTGCTCCTGTCTATGATGCAGCGTCAAGGATAACCGCAGCCACAGTCTCCGAGCTGATAGTCCATGCTGCTGCAAACGTCGTCGAACTGTTCGTACAGATGGTTGATGTCTTGCAAACGTCCCCATCTGTTGACTCAGGGATCGAGACGTGGCTGCACGATACGTTACAGCCATGCGGATAAGATGTCTGTCATCTCGACTGCTAGTGATACGAGGCCGTTGGGATTCAGCACGGTGTTCCGTATTACCCTCCTGAAGCCACCGATTCCATATTCTGCTAACAGTCATTCGATCTCGACCAACGCGAGCAGCAATGTCGCGATACAATAAACCGCAGCCCGCCGGAGATGTAGAGCGGTTCTAGGCGCTTCAGTCTGGAACCGCGTGACCGCTACGGTCGCAGGTTCGAATCCTGCCTCGGGCATGGATGTGTGTGATGTTCTTAGGTTAGTTAGGATTAAGTAGTTCTAAGTTCTAGGGGACTGATGACCTCAGCTGTTAAGTCCCGTAGTTCTCAGAGCCATTTGAACCTATTTGATAAACCGCAATCGCGATAGGCTACAGTCCGACCTTTATCAAAGTCGGAAACGTGATGGTACACATTTCTCCTCCTTACACGAGGCATCAGAACAACGTTTCACCAGGCAACGCCGGTCAACTACTGTTTGTGTACGAGAAATCGGTTGTAAACTTTCCTCATGTCAGCACGTTGTGGGTGTCGCCACCGGCGCCAATCTTCTGTGAATGCTCTGAAAAGCTAATCATTTGCATATCACAGTATCATCTTCCTGTCGGTTAAATATCTGTAGCACGTCATCTTCATGGTGTAGCAATTTTAATGGCCAGTAGGGTATTTCTTGTGAATTATTTTAGCATGTTCCTGGATGCAGAATATTCACGCAGTTGCCGCGGCAAGACCAGGTAAGTCGTCTGTTGTGTGCAGGAGTAGTATTGTATTAATTGTTAGGAGATGTTAGAAAGTATTATTATAGCCGCAGTCGCATACAAGAGAATTTATTTTTCAATGTTTATAGAAAGAGTAATACTAATATTGTCTGACATGTAACTTAACACATTTCCGTTCGTCTTTCACAAGAACTACGATAATTACATTTACTGCAGTAAATATATCTTTCACCAAACCATAATAATTAAAAATATTGAAGTAAACGACTTTCTGGAGCGTTATTTAGAATATCAGCTACGTTATACGAGGTGAACATTAATAACATCGGCAAACTGCAGGGACGATTTCTGACTGGAAATGGAGGAAAAAAGGTCCCATGAACATTTTGTTCGGAAATGCATGGTTGCCACGGTAGATGGCATTGAGAAATGACAATTAGTGTGACCACGTGCCGTGTGTGATTGACGCAGCGTGAAGTAAGTAGCAGAATGGTCCGGTATTCATGTCGGGAACAAGCCGAGATGATGTTTCTGTATAGGCAAGCAGATGGAAACGATCGAGAGGCACCACAGTTGTACCAAAACAAGTTCCCTCACAGACACCAACCCTTCACATCGCATTTGAAGCCCTTTTTGGGCGTTTGTGTGATCATGGGTCCTTTCAGACAAACGAATGTGCAGAGGGCGGGGGAGGGGGGGGGGGGGGAGGCGGGGGGTAGTGGACTGTGTATACACGAAATCTGGAAAACTAGGTTCTACTGGATACTGAGACGAACACTTGTACATGCTCCAGGCAAGTGGCCCGCCAACATGGTGTAAAACAAAGTTCGATTATGTGTACCCTGCATGACAACCGTTGTTATCACTATCATCTGCAGTATTAAAAGCACAGCTATCGGCTAATTCCTCATGTCACCCCACAACGACTTCCTCAGCTACGATGGCTTCTTCTATTAAGATAATTTCAGTGAGCATAAAATATTTCTCTTTAGTGGCAGTTCGGCCATTAAATTTTTGTAATGGCAAAGTCGTTAATAAGATCCTAAAATGAAGACATTGTCTTCCTTCGTCACATAGGATCGATGTATCGAAACTTACTTTCGGAGAGGTGTTTCTTCTACAGGCGAATACTATCTCGAAGGTGTTGGATTACTGTAAGTCTAACGAAAAGAACTTGAAGTTCATCTCTTGTTTGATTCTCCTCATCAGTGATGAAGTACCCCGGTCAACGATCTTTCGATAAATTTTTGCAGACTACGGGGATAACCAGATAGTATTAAACCAAGAATTCTGGAAACCCCACGTTTTCGAGAATATTATATGTGAAACAGCTCACGTGGGGTAGATTTATGATTGCCTTCCTCGTGTTTTATAGAACAACCTCGACAGGAAATTCCACTTTTATGTGCAATCAAACCGCTTGGTTAATTTCGATAGACTGCACTATAAATCAGCTAAGAGAGTTACAAGGTAGAATTGTCGCTTCTCAGTGCTACACAAGGACTTCTTTAACTCTGCTTAATAGTTCTTGCGATGATTATCTCATTAAGAACAGGATCAGAAGATTTACATCACATTAACAGTAATAAAACACTGAGAAGACTGAACGTGAAGCACTAATACAACATCTGACGTAAGTACCTCAAATAATGGAGGTGTTCCCGCCTAAGGAATACGCGAAGTACCACAGCTTAAGTTTTATGACTGTTACTGTAGAACTGGCAGATCTGATGTAAGCTGCAGCGGATACAAGGATTTCTCATTTACAAAGTATACTGACAGATATTAGATTTTGGTGAACTGCCGTCTTGGAGAGACAGCGCTCGCAATTACGAGGAGTGCCACACACATTTGAGCAGCCGCCTGAGTGAGATACACAGTATAACCAAAAGGCAATATCGGATTCCATATGTTCGCCATCACTTTACCAGGACGACACACGTGAGTCCGGTTTATTGCTTTCTAAGTATACATGTTTTCCATCTTTCAGAATTGGCTCAAATGGCTCTGAGCACTATGGGACTTAACTTCTGTGGTCATCAGTCCCCTAGAACTTAGAACTACTTAAACCTAACTAACCTAATGACATCACACACATCCATGCCCGAGGCAGGATTCGAACCTGCGACCGTAGCGTTCCATCTTTCCAGCGGTTTCCTCGCCGTGAAGGGATAGCAACCTATTGCCGACAGCTGACGCATGTCTTTGTACACTGGTGTCCAAAATTAAAGCAAGAAACGGAAACTCTACAAGGATGCGTTTTTTTTTACCATAAAACGACGTAAACAGTACAGTAAAGTAGAAACAACGTAAAGAATACAGAACGTAATCAACTGCAACACGCATAACGATAGACAAAATTGTTCTTCGTTTTTTTTCCCAACGTTACGGATTTGCACACACATTCTGAGAGCTGATTAATTTGTTCGGTATGGGGTGTGACCACCTCTGTCACCAATACAGGCCCAACAACGAGGGGACATGCTGGGAATAATGTCATTAATTTCATGTTGAGGCAGTAACGCCCAATGTTCCTGAAGAACTGCTCACAAGTCTTTGAGAGTGGCTGGTGGATGCTGACGTGACGCAACCCGCGTCCCTAGTGCATCCCAGTCATTCTCTATGGGATTCAAATCGGGAGAGAGAGAGAGAGCAGGCCACAGCATTCGTGCAATATCTTCGGTTTAAAAAAAACAACAACGGCTCGTGCTCTGTGAGATCGAACATTATCTTCCATCAAAAAGAAGCTGAGGCCAAAGCACCTCACAATAATAGCCCTTGAGATCCCAAGATCTACTCACGGCTCTTGACAGCAGTTAAATCTTGCTGATTCACCCGTACAGTTTCATGAAGAGGTGTTCGAGTGGTCAACATAATCCCTGTCCACACCGTTAGGGGTCCTCCTTGATGTCAGTCTCTTTACACAATATTTGGGTCCCGAACTCGTGTTCCTCGTTCTCTCCAGATGCGAATCGGTCGAGAATACTCTCCAGATCTAATCGAGACTCATCTGTGAGAGAACATTGGCCCACCGTTCGATCGTCCAGGTGGCATGCTGACGGCTTCACTCTAGACGTTCCCTTCTGTGAAGACACGCCAGAGGTAAACAGACAGCAGGTCTCTGACAATAAAAGCCACTCTGCTGAAGTCTTCTGTACACAGTATTTTAAACATAGCTGCGCAACAGCAACGGTTCCACGTAATAAGATTAAAAACAGCCGACCAGTTGCAAAGGATAAAGTAATCTTTACCTAGGTTTCGATAGATTTAAATCTATCTTCTTCAGAAGGCGGCAGTATTACATTAACATGGAGTGATATGTCATTGTCGTTTTTACAAACATCTGCATAGATCCATTAGTCCAAATAAAATATAGCCCTGAGAATGGGGTTTGTCAGACACACCCCATTCTCAGGGCTATATTTTATTTGGACTAATGGAACTATGCAGATGTTTGTAAAAACGACAATGACATATCACTCCATGTTAATGTAATACTGCCGCCTTCTGAAGAAGATAGATTTAAATCTGTCGAAACCTAGGTAAAGATTACTTTATCCTTTGCAACTGGTCGGCTGTTTTTAACCTTCTGTACACCTTTGCCTCGATACAACACGTCCAGTGGACGCTGCGACATCAGACGCCAGTTGCAGTCCAGTAGTAAAGCGGTACAGTCGTGCCCTTACAGCCAAATAACGGTCCACTCTTTCTGATGTCACACTTGATAGGCCCTGTGCCGGTCTCCGGGATACAGTTTCTGTCTCCGAGAAGCAACGGAACGATTCACATTAAGCCATCGGGCCACATCAGTTAGCGACTCTCCTGTTTCCGCAACAGAGAGCCTGTAGGCGTCTTCTCTGTGTCATGGTGCATCGTCTGTGACTGTTTACACAGCGCTTGTAGATGTGGGACTACCCTGGAAACACTATCCCGCTTGATAGGTGCCCTGACGTCATTGCTGGCGTGCTTGCGTGCTTGTCCGTAGAGCGGAGTGCCATCTTCCGCGCAGAACACGAACGTAACGATCTCTGATGACTGTTTGTATGATTGTGTCCTGAATTAGACACAAGACGACGAAACAGTCGTTTGTTGTTTTAATTTTGAACCCCAATGTATTTAATTACATAATGCAGGCTTTCACGGCCAATTTGCTTTACTGTTGATATTTCTTTGTGAGCATTACGCTGTGCTCCAAGCCATAATTGTCTGTCTTACGTTTCGTCTTCCAGTGCTGGAGACATCATAGAGTTTATAACGACTCAGAAATTAGTTAGTTAGCCGAACTGTTCATACGGGGTGGTTACAACTGCAGTGCAGCAACTCACAGAGGTCTAGTGTCGGATGTAATTATCGTACGGCAGCGAAACTTGGTAGATATTCTAATGCGTCAATGCGGAACCGATTTACGCTGGAAAAGAATTAGTTCCAGTTTTACCGCCAAGTGAAAGTCTGAAGCTGTGAATGCAAGAAAGAGGTATAGAAATATTTCCATACGTAGTGGATTAGGAACGGCATGTGGGCATAAAAGGTCATACAGGTGAGATACCTATAATGTTTATTTTATTATCAACAACCGCTTACGTAATTTGTTCAATATGAACACAGGAGACGTCGACGAGATGCTGTACAGCACCAGATTTCCACTTGGTGGCCAAAACTGGAAATAATTTTTTTCCAGCTTAAATCGGTTCCACATCGACGCATTAGCATATTTACCATGTTTCGCTGCCATACGATAATTACAGCCCACACTGGATCTCAGCGAGTAGCTACACTTTAATTATCACCACCCGGTATGTACCCAAGCAATGGCCGGTTCGAAAAGTCATCATTTCGCTACCTAAGATCGTGGAGGCGCGCCGAGGTATGTTATAGAGCTTGTAGTGGGAAAGACTTGTCACGGTTTGTTGTAGCTGTGGTTTTAGCAAGACCTAATAATTACTGCGCTGGTGTATACAGAGAGGCCGCAAAAATTCAAAAGAACAAAAACAATTTTAACAGTAAAATAAAATGTGAATGTCGTGCGACTAGAGCCTCTTGTCGGGTAGACCGTTCGCCGGATGCAAGTCTTTCGATTTGAGGCACTTCGGCGACTTGGGCGTGGATGGGAACAAAATGGTGATGATGAGGACAACAGAACACCCAGTCCCTGAGCGGAGAAAATCTCCCACCCAGCCGGGAATCGAACCCGGGCCCTTAGGATTGATATTATGTCGCGTTAACCACCCAGCTACCGGGGCGAACAACTTTAACAGTAATGGAGAACGATTAAAAGTAGGACAAGTTGTGGACCTTAGTGCCGAACATATCGCATAGCTATAACTATTCCCCACTACAAACTCCTTAAGTCCGCGCTATACCGTGATCTTAGGTAGCGGTCTGATGACGTCACATACCGAGCATTGCGTGGATACATACAAATAGTTCGGCTTTCTGAGCTTTTTTGACATTGTACCTTCTTTTTGAGTCGTTAAGGGCTCTGATGATGGCTCCAGCACTGGAAGACCAAATTTTAGGCAGAGAACTATGCCCTGGACCACAGTCAAATGCCCATAAAACAATTATCCTTGTATTTAACTATCAGACCTGATCCTAATGGTGCTGTCCTTTTTAGACGAAATTAATAAGGTCTTAAAAGCAAACTTACCATTCACCCTTCTCTACATTCTCAAAGAATGATCAATATATTTGGTCGAACCGTAAAGTGACTCTTACACCCTAATATCTTTCTGAAGGTGTTGTGATCACGTGCATGGAGAATGTTAGGTTCAAACTGGTTCAAATGGCTCTGAGCACTATGGGACTTAACATATGAGGTCATCAGTCCCCTAGACTTAGAACTACTTAAACCTTACTAACCTAAGGACAGCACACACATCCATGCCCGAGGCAGGATTCGAACCTGCGACCGCAGCAGCAGTGCGGTTCCGGACTGAAGCGCCCAGAATCGCTCGGCCACAGCGGCCGGCCAGAATGTTAGGACTCGCTAGGACGCAGTTTCAAAGCGTTCACCCTAGCTACAGTTACGAATAGTTAGCAAGTGGTGTTCTATTTTACAATCACTGAAGTCTAAGGTCTTCGCTAATCGCTACAGTAAATTTTTTGTAGTCTCGTTGTCACTGTATTGTTGTACCATGGGAAGCAAGGAGGTGATGTTGTTCGGTGGCCAGTATCCTCTTTCGACAACACAACTGCATGCATGTATTAACTGGGTTCTTTATTCATAAGAATAAGAAAGTTACTTAATTGAAGCTAGTTCAGGCGGTACAAGGTCTTCCATAATAGTCCATTAGCCTCACTGCTGGTGAAGTACAAGTCCGCTATGTCTGGTCGCTAGGTACTCACTGACTGAGCTAGAGACTGAGCTAACTGCGACTGCGACTCCCACTAAACTGCGACTGATGATTCAACTCGTACACTTACTGGAATACTAACTGGGCCTCTGGTCCGCGGCGGCGATCTAAATGCAGGCGTCTGAGAGGGCGTTGCCGGCACGTTTCTTGCCAGTCTGTCTTTGGCTTCTATCGATCTTCTTGAAACCTCTTTGCCACCCGGAGTGCTGGTACCAGCTTACGCCAGCACAGTAAACATGTTCGACTATTTTTCTGGACCAGAATCTGTAAATTACTGACTAGGAATGAATGAAAGAGAATTTTTTGGTGAGAAAGGTATCGAGCAGGCACGTTTAACCGCTGAGTTTATGTTGATAGAGTGCTTTTCTTTCCTTTTTTTTTTTTTTTTTTACACTCATATCCTGGCCTGTTACAACAGCACCTGATGTGCTAGGAAAGACTCTTCTCTGATCGGAAACAGAAAACAAACTCTTTGAGTGAGCTGACAACCAGGTGTTAGCTCCTGCCTGTGGCGAGCTTGCAATGCGCATTTCATCTGTCCTGTTGCTTTTCTATTCGAGTCTGACCCATACTTGCAAGTCCGGTAAGCCATTTAGAGACACTACTCGATTATATTCGCCGATGACATACATACAGCTTATGTAAAATAACGTGACTTGTCTAATCAACCCGTTCCGACAGCCAAGCGTGTTAATGCTATTCCTTCTGGGAAGGGGAGGTACATCTGCCGCCGATGGATTCTGCCTAGCAGATTTACGACGATGGGTCGGCGTGCCGGCCACCCAGCAGGTGGTTTTAAGGCTGATTCCCACATTCTGCTAGGTGAATACCGGGTTGTTTACCAGGGTCGACCTCAGATAACATTTAGAAAACTTACACTTGTACACAGAATTTTCTCTATATGCATACAGACTGGGTATACCTCTTTCGTCCTGGGTGGTAGTGGGTGAGTGGGGGTAGGGGTGGGAAGTGAATAGGAGGCCTGTCCTTCGCTGTTTGGTCCACTTAAACACTAAAAATGGTTCAAATGGCTCTGAGCACTATGGGACTCAACTGCTGTGGTCATAAGTCCCCTAGAACTTCTTAAACTAACTAACCTAAGGACATCACACACATCCATGCCCGAGGCAGGATTCGAACCTGCGACGGTAGCGGTCGTGCGGTTCCAGACTGTAGCGCCTTTAACCGCTCGGCCACTCCGGCCGGCTACTTAAACACTGTCTCAGCATTAGCTGTCTCATGCACTGACCTGGTTCCACCGCAGGGGAGCAAATACGTACGCTGCCACGCCACTGAACGCAAAATATTAAGATTGTTCTATTGGAAGTAAATGTTACACTAGTGGTCATTGAAATTTCGCACCGGGAAGGATAGGAAGCAATGCTTATTGTAGCAAATACACTCCTCGAAATTGAAATAAGAACACCGTGAATTCATTGTCCCAGGAAGGGGAAACTTTACTGACACATCCCTGGGGTCAGTTACATCACATGATCACACTGACAGAACCACAGGCACATAGACACAGGCAACAGAGCATGCACAATGTCGGCACTAGTACAGTGTATATCCACCTTTCGCAGCAATGCAGGCTGCTATTATCCCATGGAGACGATCGTAGAGATGCTGGATGTAGTCCTGTGGAACGGCTTGCCATGCCATTTCCACCTGGCGCCTCAGTTGGACCAGCGTTCGTGCTGGACGTGCAGACCGCGTGAGACGACGCTTCATCCAGTCCCAAACATGCTCAATGGGGGACAGATCCGGAGATCTTGCTGGCCAGGGTAGTTGACTTACACCTTCTAGAGCACGTTGGGTGGCACGGGATACATGCGGACGTGCATTGTCCTGTTGGAACAGCAAGTTCCCTCGCCGGTCTAGGAATGGTAGAACGATGGGTTCGATGACGGTTTGGATGTACAGTGCACTATTCAGTGTCCCCTCGACGATCACCAGTGGTGTACGGCCAGTGTAGGAGATCGCTCCCCACACCATAATGCCGGGTGTTGGCCCTGTGTGCCTCAGTCGTATGCAGTCCTGATTGTGGCGCTCACCTGCACGGCGCCAAACACGCATACGACCATCATTGGCACCAAGGCAGAAGCGACTCTCATCGCTGAAGACGACACGTCTCCATTCGTCCCTCCATTCACGCCTGTCGCGACACCACTGGAGGCGGGCTGCAGGATGTTGGGGCGTGAGCGGAAGACGGCCTAACGGTGTGCGGGACCGTAGCCCAGCTTCATGGAGACGGTTGCGAATGGTCCTCGCCGATACCCCAGGAGCAACAGTGTCCCTAATTTGCTGGGAAGTGGCGGTGCGGTCCCCTACGGCACTGCGTAGGATCCTACGGTCTTGGCGTGCATCCGTGCGTCGCTGCGGTCCGGTCCCAGGTCGACGGGCACGTGCACCTTCCGCCGACCACTGGCGACAACATCGATGTACTGTGGAGACCTCACGCCCCACGTGTTGAGCAATTCGGCGGTACGTCCACCCGGCCTCCCGCATGCCCACTATACGCCCTCGCTCAAAGTCCGTCAACTGCACATACGGTTCACGTCCACGCTGTCGCGCCATGCTACCAGTGTTAAAGACTGCGATGGAGCTCCGTATGCCACGGCAAACTGGCTGACACTGACGGCGGCGGTGCACAAATGCTGCGCAGCTAGCGCCATTCGACGGCCAACACCGCGGTTCCTGGTGTGTCCGCTGTGCCGTGCGTGTGATCATTGCTTGTACAGCCCTCTCGCAGTGTGCGGAGCAAGTATGGTGGGTCTGACACACCGGTGTCAATGTGTTCTTTTTTCCATTTCCAGGAGTGTAGAATCCTTTTACTTATCTGATCAGGCAGTACGCAGCCACGACTGCAGTAACGGCGGTCGATCAGTTACATCACCGTACTAATAACTTTCCAACTTAACCTGCGTCTCACCATTATAATTCTGAAACACATACAATTAAGACATGAAATGATAAATTTAATAGTATAAGACACAACATAAAATGCACATATTGTTTAGCTACAAAATTGACGAGCGCCTTGTGTAAGCGATGCCAGAAGGGCAGGTTAGCTAGGAAGGAGACAGGATAAGACAGACTGATCTCTCAGTTGTTTTAAAAGTAAAAAGAAAAAGAAAATACAACCAAAGATCGCGTTCGACGCTTAAAATACCGTCTCTGTTCCTGGAGAAAACTGCAGATAGAGTTCTATTACGTTTTATTACAGAACACAGTATAGTAGTAGGAACATGTTAAATTTGTAGGTAATTTCGTGGCGTACAGGGTGCGAAAATTAAGTACATTAAGCTGCCACCTGTAATACCAGCAACTGCTCTAACCCGGTACGGTATCGAATCGCACTGGGTGATCGATGCGCGTACGTCATTTCACGCTGCAAGTCAATTGCAGTGACTGTCGAGTGGTGGTGTACCAATCCCATGACAATCCATTACCAAATGTTTTCAAAGGCAGACAGAACGTGTTAGTCAAGGAAACGGTAGAATACCCTCTCTATGAATGTAGCTCGTCACAGCATGACCTACAAGCGGTCTTGGATTATTTTGTTGATAGACAACGTTGTGGTGACCCTCGAAGATACGCCACAGCCTTAGCGCGTCAGAAATGTAGCGCCTTCTATCCATGTTACGAGCTATGCGATCCAGAGGGGCACCTCATACCATCAAGCCAGGTGCTGGGCCGGAAGGCGGTGATTATACAATTGGACAACGTGCGTTCTCTTTGGAGTCTCCACAAACGGATCCATCGTGATGCTGTTTCGTCAGCCCTTCTCTTTTAGCTACCGCATCAAGTGAAGCTGCAATAATGGTCACTGTGCTCCTGTGCGTGTTGTTTAGACGTAGCTGCGCTATCTATGTCGATACTTATCTCGCTGAAAACAAGCAAGCAAGCAAGCATTACGTAACTAAATCGCGATCCTAAACACTTTTAGACTTGGAAAATTGAACATTAGATTTTGTTGAATTTTATTTTCTTATTAGGTTATTAGACATAGCTAAAGATAGAACAATGTGGAAAAACTAGTGTCACATACATTAACTGAGCATATACTGGGTGATTTCAAATTGCACATGAAATGTCGTTACTTTTGTGTCGTTACTTTTGGTGATAAGGTAAAATGCAGTTCCTTTCTGCAGATGGGCGTACGATTGCTTGACAGACAGCACACTTCCATCTGCTCCGGGTGAGGCCCCTTCTTTGTGCTTCAGAGTACACCGCGCCTTGGAGTGCCATGTATTGGCAGATTCTTTCCTTTTGTTGTACGTTTTTCAGCTGGAACAATAGTTTTAAATTTTTTGCTAATGGTTCTTTTTCTTTTCTGATTAGTCAGGAAAACTATTTGTTATAGCATACTATCCCCAAATCGGGATCACTGTGTTCAACTAATAAACCATCTTCACTTTCACTGCTACTGCCAATTTGAGTCGGCATCAGAAGAAATCCCTTCCAAAAGGCACTCCAGAATTTCCTCTTTCTTTCTCCTGCGACAGTACGTCGTGTGAAACTGGAAATACAATCACCTGTTACAGTTGGTCATATTGCCCTTAGAGCCGCAGTGGTTTCAGAAGGAACCACCACAATACTTACGAAAACAAATGTATAACTTTAATTATTATCGCAACACACAGAGTATAAACTGGAACAGGGCACTTTTCTGTTCCTAATCCATGCAGGTAAAACGCCCTTATAGAAGCAAATTCAATCACAATCTGAAGACGGACAATCGTGCTCCGCATAAAAAAATGGCTTCTACGTTTGCTAGTGTAACTGCCAAGATATGAAACATACGAAATAGTTCAAGCTGCAGTTGCTACAGGGCAGCATCTACGAGGGTAATCCCAAAAGTAAGGTCTCCAACTCTGTTTGTGCGGCAGTTGGAGACACTGTTATGAAGAGTGCTTCACGCGCTGTGTGTAAACATGTGAACATGTGCACGCCGCGCTGAGGCCCTCAGTCTTGGCTTGGCAGCCGTTGAGAAGGGAGCTCCCGTTGGATGTTACCGCCAAGTGCGAATTGCGCGCAGTTATTCGGGTTTTTGAACGCAAAGGGCACTCGCCGACTGAAATCCATCGCCAATTGACGGAAGCGTATGGTGAGTCGTGCATGGATGTCAAAAATGTTCGTAAGTGGTGTAGAGACTTTGCAGCTGGTCGGACTGAAATTCACGATGAACAAAGGATCGGGAGGCCGTCAATTTCTGAGGAGACATTGTTGAAGGTTGAGCAAAGCATGCGTGAAGATCGGCGGGTCACCCTGGATGATCTCTGCACGTTGGTTCCTGAGGTTTCCCAAAGTACCGCTCACAGAATTTTAACGGAAACATTGAACTACCAGAAGGTTTGCGCAAGACGGGTGCCACGCATGCTGACTGAAGACTACATGCGGCAACGAGTTCATGCTTCCCGCGCATTTCTTCACCGCCTTGCAGCTGAACAGGACAACTTTCTGGACTCAATTCTCACGGGTGACGAGAACATTTGGCCGGAAAGCGATACAGCTCCGACGACGAGGTGAAAGAAGAGGTTCATAACTTTCTGAACATCATGGCGGCGAACTGGTATGACATGGGCATATAAAAACTGCCACAGCGTCTACAAAAATGCATCAACAGAAATTGTGATTATGTAGAAAAATAGCTAAATGATCAAGCTCTAAACTGATGTAAACCATTGTAGAAATAAAGAGGTTTTTGTACGTATATAAAAAATAGGATACCTTACTTTTTGGATTAATCTCGTATTTGAGACGTAAATGGTGGCTATATCTATCGCTCGTGTGATATGCCACGAAATTAAAAAATCCTAGGTGGCTTCTAACGAAACTACATCTTCTGAAACGGTTAAGTATCTCAGGATGTGATTCATTTTGTAAATCCAATAGAGTTTTACTCAATTCTGGTATTCCTTATGAATCCCAGTGTTGTCCTGAGGTGACTAAGTGATTTACTTCCTTGACTCAAAGCGCGGAACGTGGATTACGATCCCGCATGAGACAAGCAATATGTCTATATCTATCGCTCGTGTGATATGCCACGAAATTAAAAAATCCTAGGTGGCTTCTAACGAAACTACATCGTCTGAAACGGTTAAGTATCTCAGGATGTAATTCATTTTGTAAATCCAATAGAGTTTTACTTAACTCTGGTACTTCTTTTGAATCCCAGTATTGTCCTGAGGTGACTAAGTGATTTATCTCCTTGACTCAAAGCGCGGTACGTGGATTACGATCCTGCATGAGACAAGTAATATGGCTATATCTACCGCTCATGTGATAAGCCACGAAATTAGAAAATCCTAGGTGGCTTCTAACGAAACTACATCGTCTGAAACGGTTAAGTATCTCAAGATGTGATTCATTTTGTAAATCCAATAGAGTTTTACTTAATTCTGGTATTTCTTATGAATCCCAGTGTTGTCCTGAGGTGACTAACTGATTTATCTCCTGACTCAAAGCGCGGTACGTGGATTACGATCCTGCATGAGACAAGCAATATGGCTATATCTATCGCTCGTGTGATATGCCTCGAAATTAAAAAATCCTAGGTGGCTTCTAACGAAACTACATCGTCTGAAACGGTTAAGTATCTCAGGATGTAATTCATTTTGTAAATCCAATAGAGTTTTACTTAATTCTGGTATTTCTTATGAATCCCAGTGTTGTCCTGAGGTGACTAAGTGATTTATCTCCTTGACTCAAAGCGCGGTACGTGGATTACGATCCTGCATGAGACAAGCAATATGGCTATAGATATCGCTCGCGTGATATGCCACGAAATTAAAAAAAACCTAGGTGGCTTCTAACGAAACTACATCGTCTGAAACGGTTAAGTATCTCAGGATGTAATTCATTTGGTAAATCCAATCGAGTTTTATTTAATTCTGGTATTTCTTATGAATCCGAGTGTTTTCCTGAGGTTACTAAGTGATTTATCTCCTTGACTCAAAGCGCGGTACGTGGATTACGATCCCGCATGAGACAAGCAATATGGCTATAGATATCGCTCGCGTGATATGCCACGAAATTAAAAAAAACCTAGGTGGCTTCTAACGAAACTACATCGTCTGAAACGGTTAAGTATCTCAGGATGTAATTCATTTGGTAAATCCAATCGAGTTTCATTTAATTCTGGTATTTCTTATGAATCCGAGTGTTGTCCTGAAGTGACTAAGTGATTTATCTCCTTGACTCAAAGCGCGGTACGTGGATTACGATGCTGCATGAGACAAGTAATATGGCTATATCTATCGCTCGTGTGATATGCCACGAAATTAAAAAATCCTAGGTGGCTTCTAACGAAACTACATTGTCTGAAACGGTTAAGTATCTCAGGATGTAATTCATTTTGTAAATCCAATAGAGTTTTACTTAATTCTGGTATTTCTTTTGACTCCCAGTATTGTCCTGAGGTGACTAAGTGATTTATCTCCTTGACTCAAAGCGCGGTACGTGGATTACGATCCTGCATGAGACAAGCAATATGGCTATATCTATCGCTCGTGTGATATGCTACGAATTAAAAAATCCTAGGTGGCTTCTAATGAAACTACATCGTCTGAAACGGTTAAGTATCTCAGGATGTAATTCATTTTTAAATCCAATAGAGTTTTACTTAATTCTGGTATTTCTTATGAATCCGAGTGTTGTACTGAGGTGACTAAGTGATTTATCTCCTTGACTCAAAGCGCGGTGCGTGGATTACGATCCTGCATGAGACAAGTAATATGGCTATATCTATCGCTCGTGTCATATGCCACGAAATTAAAAATTCCTAGGTGGCTTCTAACGAAACTACATCGTCTGAAACGGTTAAGTATCTCAAGATGTGATTCATTTTGTAAATCCAATAGAGTTTTACTTAATTCTGGTATTTCTTATGAATCCGAGTGTTGTACTGAGGTGACTAAGTGATTTATCTCCTTGACTCAAAGCGCGGTACGTGGATTACGATCCCGCATGAGACAAGCAGTATGGCTATAGCTATCGCTCGCGTGATATGCCACGAAATTAAAAAAATCCTAGGTGGCTTCTAACGAAACTACATCGTCTGAAACGGTTAAGTATCTCAGGATGTAATTCATTTTGTAAATCCAATAGAGTTTTACTTAATTCTGGTATTTCTTATGAATCCGAGTGTTGTCCTGAGGTGACTAAGTGATTTATCTCCTTGACTCAAAGCGCGGTACTTGGATTACGATCCTGCATGAGACAAGCAATATGCTTGCCCTTTCGGGCACTAGTCATGTTGGGCCACGGAGATCCAGCATGGCGTAGAATACGGCCCTTCTAAACCCATCATTTCCACACTCTTGTGATAATCATTGCACCCCAAGCAGTGCTAATGGAAAAACGAGTCATAGTCTCGATAAGGCACGATTCTGCCACTGTCGAACTCCAACATCTGCAGGTAGATCTTTCTTCTTCGTTCAGAAGGAATAACACGATCTTCTGTCAAACCATCATCGCTCAGATGCGAGTTCTCAATGACAACACAAAGTAGTGTTTCCTTACATACAGAAAAGAGAAGACGAATTGAATAACAACTGGACCCAACTGGAAAGGACTTTACGGAATACAACACGCGCGAATTATGCAGGGCGTTTAGAGCAAACATCTGTAGATGCACACTACAAAATCTGTGTTTCATAAAGCAGAACAGTAAAATCTCTCTGACTGATCACAACTGTAGGGAGCTAGGTCGGTATTTTTCTGAGTTATTCAAATGTCCAGGGGAACCTTCAGGCATTCCTATATGCACACATCCAAAATCTCAACCGTACACCGAAGACAAAAGCTACAAAATATCATTAGGCTAAAAAATAATTGAACATCTGGTGAAGGTGCTATCGTTACCGAAATATTGAAGCACAATAGGAAAAACATACTCGAGGCTCTTATGCGAACCAGCGCGGATATTTGGCATACAGAAATACTGCCAGAGGATTGGAAGTGCGCACTCATCCACCTACTCCATAAGAAACGTGACACGAAAGACGTAAATAACTATAGATGAACACTTCTCCATCAAGCCACATACAACATATTCTCAGCATCTCCGCTTCAGAGAAGCCAAGAACAGCAAGAACATAAGATCGGCGAAAACCAAGCGGGCTTTCGACCGGGACGCTAACGCGTAGCACATATTTTCACATTGAAAGTAATATTGAAATACAAGAACACTCTAAATAGCCCAATAATCTGCACTTTCGTTGGTTTCAAGAACTCATATGACTCGTCCAATCGACAGTCTCTTTTTGACGTCCTAGAAGGGCATGGCCTGGGCCAAATAGACAGCAAGCACATATTCACTGACAAAGAACAAAGTCAAATTTAATGAAGGACTACCAGAGCGCTTTGCAGTTAAAAACTGTGTTCGCCAAGGAGATGGACTGACGCCACTCCTCTTCAATCTGATCTTGGATAATGGCATTAATGAATGGGAAAAATAATGAAAAAACCACAATCGCTGGAAAATTACTTAACTTCAACGAGCAAAAGATGATATTATGAACTCTTCCTTAGGTTCCACAATAATTTAGTATTGCATGCGGACAGAGAAATCACAGCAAACAAACAGATGAGAGACCTCAAAGAATGCGCCGAAAAAGCTGTCCTACAAGTCTCTTTCGAAGAGAACTAAGTTCATCAGGAGGTAATCATTCAGAATTAAATACAAAGTGTCAGACACTTCAAGTAACTAGGAGAGATCACTCTTCCATATGGTGAAGAAGATGAGACAGGCTAAATACCCTCAGACTTCGAGAAGAATATAATAATCCCAGGTGCTGACAGGTGTGAAAATTAACGAACTATTAGTTTAATAAGTCATGGCTGCAAAATACTAACACCAAACCTTTACAGAAGAATGGAAAACTTGTAGAAGCCTACCTTGGGGAAGACCAGTTTGGATCCCAGAGAAATGTAGGAACGCGCGAGGCAATACTGACCCAGCGACTTCTCATAAAAGATACGTTAAGGAAAGGCAAACCTACGTTTTTGGCATTTGCAGACTTCGAGAAAACTTTTGACAATATTGACTGGAATATTCTTTTTCAAATTCTAAAGATGGCAGGGATAAAATACAGGGAGCGAAAGGCTATGTAAAAACCAGATAACAGGTATAAGAGTCGAGGGGCACGAAAGGAAAGCAGTGGTTGAGAAGCGAGGGAGACGCGGTTGTAGCCTATCACCGTTGTTATTCAGTCTATATATTGAGCAAGCAGTAAAGGAAATAAAAGAAAAATTGGGTGTAGGGATTAAAGTTCAGGGAAAAGAAATAAAAGCTGTGAGGTTTGCCGATGAGACTGTAATTCTGTCGGTGACAGGAAAGGATTTGGAAGAGCAGTCGAACAGAATGGACAGTACCTTGAAAGGAGGATATAAAGTGAACATCCACAAGAGCAAAACGAGGTTAATGGAATGTAGTCGAATTAAATCAGGTGATGCTGAGAGGATTAGATTAAAGTAGTAAATGAATTTTGCTATTTGGGAAGGAAAATAACTGATGATGGTCTAAGTAGGGAGAATACAAAATGTAGACTGCCAATGGCAAGAAAATCTTTTCTGAGGAAGAGAAATTTGTTAACATCGACTATAGATGTAAGGAAGTAGGAGGGTTGGAACTTTAATAGTGGCAACTACTTATTTACAGCTCGTACAAAATAGATACGTGTTTCAAAGTTTTACTGAATTTCAGAGTAGTCACCAGCATTGTGTATAACCCGTTGCCAGCGATGTGGAAGTCGTAGGATACTCTTAGCTGTGCCAGCTGTGATGACAGTTCGAGCGGCCCGGTCTATTGCCCGACGAATTTGTAGCAGTTCTGAAGCGAATGCGATAAAGTGTTTCCTTCAGTTTAGAAATCGAGTTGAACTTGCGAGGGCTTAAGTCAGGGGAGTGCAGTAGATGGTATAGCACTTAGCAGCCCCCATCATTCCAACAAATCAGTAACAGCTTGCACTGTACCTGCTTGAGCATTGTCCTGCAAAATGATGGTCAGGTCGTTCAGAAAGTGTCATCACTTCTATCTCTAAGCTGGTCGTAGGTTGTGTTCCAAAAATGTCCTACTAGTTGGAAACTAGAGGACTGGAAAACCGTGGCCTTGTCAGATGATTCCTGGTTTCAGTTGGTAAGAGTTAATAAACCACACATCACACGGGTAAATGCCAAACGACACCTCGCTTGGTGTAAGGAGCATATACATTGGACGACTGAACAGTGGAATAACGTTGTGTGGAGTGACGAATCACGGTATCCAGTGTGATGATCCGATGGCAGGGTGTGGGTATGGTGAATGCCCGCTGAACGTCATCTGCCAGAATGTGTAGTGCCGACAGTAAAATTTGGAGGTGGTGGTGTTATGGTGTGGTCGTGTTATTCACGGAAGGGCTTGCATCCCCTTGTTGTTTTGCGTATTACTATCACAGCACAGGCCTACATTGATGTTGTAAGCACCTTCTTGCTTCTCACTGTCGAAGAGCAATTCGGGGATGGCGACTGCATCTTTCAACACGATCGAGCACCTGTTCATAGTGCACGGCCTGTGGCGGAGTGGTTACACGATAATAACATCCCGGTAATGGACTGACCTGCACAGAGTCCTGACCTGAATCCTACAGAGCAGCTTTCGGTTATTTTGGAACGCCGACATCGTGCCAGGCCTCGCTGACAGACATTGATACCTCTCACCAGTGCAGCACTCCGTGAAGAATGGGCTGCCATTCCCCAAGAAACCTTCCAGCACCTGATTGAACGTATGCCTGCGAGAGTGGAAGCTGTCATCAAGGCTAAGGGTGGGCCAACACCACAATGAATTCCAGCATTACCGATGGACGGCGCCACGAATCTGTAAGTCATTTTGAGCCAGGTGTCAGGATACTTTTGGTCAAACAGAGTATGTCAACAAGGCAGTGTGCAAAGTGGTGATGGCTCCATAACGGTGTGGGCTGTCTTCGCATGGAATCTCCTAGGTCCTCTGGTCCAATTGCACCGATGATTGACTGGAAACGGTTATGTTCGGCTACTTGGAGACCACTTGCAACCATTCGAGGACTTTATGTTCCCAAACAATGACGGAATTTTTATGGATGACAACGCGCCGTATCACCAGACCACAACTGTTGTCGATTGGTTTGGACTATTCCAGTGAATGATTTGGTCTTCCAGATCACCCGACTTGAATCCCATCGAACATGAATAGACGTAATAGAGACGTCAATTTGTGCACAAACTCATGCCACCGGAAACACCTTCGCAATTGTGCGCCTATAGAATCCATACCACTCGAGATGCTGCACTGCTCCTGGCTAAAGAAGCGCAGACACGATATTAGGAGGTATCCCATGACTTCTGTCACCTCAGCTTTACTCGCTGTGTAATCTTCCCTTGTCTGCAGAATGTGCATGCCGTTATTCTTGCGGTTGCGCTGAAATGCTATACATTTGAACATTCAGGTATGTAGAACAAGCCATGCGAACTTACAGTTTATTGTACGCCGCCGTCATAGCTTTAACTTGAAAGCCGAGTACTGTACTTGCTGGAAAGACGTCTCACGATGTGCTTCGAAATAAAAGGGGTTACTGCGAAAAATAAGTGTATCTTTACCTACAAAAGCAACAGCCTTTATCTGACAACCCGAGACACGTTGTTTTCATAATTAAAGTTCCAGTTTCAAAAGGGTACAGAAAGGAAACAACTGCTCAGGATGACGTCAAATTTCGAGCGGTTCTAGGCGCTACTGTCTGGAACCGAGTGACTGCTACGGTCGCAGGTTCGAATCCTGCCTCGGGCATGGATGTGTGTGATGTCCTTTGGTTAGGTAGGTTTAAGTAGTTCTAAGTTCTAGGGGACTGATGACCTCAGAAGTTAAGTCCCATAGTTCTCAGAGCCATATGAACCATTTTTTACGTCAAATTTGAACAACATATTAGTGACGCAGGGAGAAACATGGAATAAAGAAATAATTTACGAAAATTTTACCAACAGATGGCACTGTAAGCGCCAGTATATGCAAACCAACAGTCGCACGGCATACGGCTGTTCCTAAGCTTGCGTCCGAAACGCGGAAAATGACTGTCTGTGAAGGATTGCGCGCTGCTGGTAAGGTTCTTTTACAAGAACGCTGACTGCGCTCCAGTAACCCTGCAACAATGCCAGATACTCAAGGATATGAAAAAAAGCATTGATCCGATGCACGCGCAGGGTTTGCATAAAATCTTACGAAACATCCTGCATTGCTATCCACACAAAATCATGCAAGCTCAGGAGTTACTTCCTGCTCACCTACTAGCAAGACAAAAGTTCGCTCTAAAATTTCCTGCTCGGATGGAAGTGGGCACTGAATGGCCATGGAACATTACGTGGACAGACGAAGCACATTTCCACCTCCTAGGATATATCAATATGCAGAATTGCAGAATGTGGGCAACGGAAAACGCGCGCACACGTCGATCGGTACCACTTCATTCTGCAAACGTGTCTGTGTGATGCAATTTAACGGCATCGTTCACCACAGAACGGAATTTTTTTCGAGGAGATGAGTCCTAAGGGCCCTGTTACCTGTATCGTCACTGGTAAAGGCTATGAGGAGATTCTTTTGCACACTAATGTCATTGCCGGCAGATGTGGCCGAGCGGTTCTAGGCACTTCAGTCTAGAACCGCGCGACCGCTACAGTCGCAGGTTCGAATCCTGCCTCGGACATGAATGTGTGTGATGTCCTTAGGTCAGATTTAAGTAGTTCTAAATTCTAGGGGACTGATGACCTCAGATTTCAAGTCCCATAGTGCTCAGAGCCATTTGAAACGATGTATTCCAACCTTTCGACAGCATGGAAGTGTGGGTAGGATCATTTTTATGGAAGGTGGCGCTCGACCGTTCGTTGCACAGCCAGTGAAGTGGCTGCTGCAGAGTAATTTCGTCAATGCTAGAATTTCGTTGCTGCCTCTGGATCCCGGGATCGATTCCCAGCCGGGTTGGGGATTTTCTCTGCCCGGGGACTGGATGTTTGTGTTGTCCTCGTCATTTCATCATCATCATCATCATCATCATCGTTTGTGAGAGTGACTAGATTGGATTGTGAAAAGAAAATGCACTGCGTAAAAATTGGGACTTTGTACGGGCGCTGCTGGCCGCGCAGTTGAGCGCCCCACAAACCAAACATCATCTTCAATGCTAGAACTGTCAGCCGTCATTTCTGCACATCCTGTCCCTCCAGATTACCTAATCTTCATTCATGTGATGGCTGTGTAGTTGTCTGAAAGACGTTGTGTTCAGTGGTCCAGTCACTAACGTAGCTGAACTGAAGGCACGCATTGTGCAATAAATTCTGAACGTGATTTCCGAGACACTGCGAGCTGTTGTGGAACACGTTGTTTCTTGATTTCAGATTTTGCCCGAAAATGGTTGACATCTGAACATATCTCGCGCCAATCTGACGACAGTTAGAAACCGACGTCTTTTGCTTTTTATGCTATTTTTGGCCACAGGACAGTTAAAAACAGATGTCATTTTGAACGAATTGAAAAATTTATAACAAGTAAAAACAAAATATGCGGCTGTTCTACTTTAAATTAAAGATTGAAGACGGACAAGTAAAAATGGAAAATATTTAAATTTTAAAAACACATCACAATAAGGGTAAATTCTTCCGATAAAAAACACTCGAGCTCTACACTTTCACATAAAATCTAAAGGACATGCTCAGGGTGGGGGGTATTGTTGGAGGAGAGGGTATGTTCCATAGTGTTGAGGGGTGTGATTAAAGAGATGGGGGTCTGTAGGGGTCTGTTAGATAAGAAAATTATGGAGATGATAGCTGGGAGTTAAGGTGGACAGTGGGAAAAGAACCTTTTTACCTCAGGACAATTAAAAACCGATTTTTCATGTCTGGTGCGGTACGAGCTTGCCATGGTGGAAGGGCTTGTCTAACTAACAGTGTCACAACTGTTTGGCGAGCTTATGCAGTAATAAACGTTGAACAGTACAGATGGTGTGATGTGCAGCTCACATGATTGCTGTTGTGTTGGGATTCAGCTGTCATTTGTAGCCGTCCCATTTACGTTAAGATGCTTACAGCACCATCAGTAGGACAAATTTTCGTTATATTTTTTTGTTCCTTGACGTTTCCCTCTCCGTCAATAATACGCTGTTCAAATGTGGCATCATTTTCAGCAGTTATTCTCTTTCTAAAAAGTTTTGAAACTGAAGGTTTAATTACGGTACCCTGTATATTGTTCTGAAACACGCAAAAAGAATGTACGTGTATATGTCAAATGGGAACATTAGTGAAATTATCCAAGATTTGTATGAAATTACAGGAAGTTTATAAGGTGAATAGACACTGGTGATAGAACTTAAATGACGTAACATTGTTGGATAAGGAAATAGAGAAGAAATATAGTTTTGGATGTTGTGGATTCCATACTGTTATCTATATTACTAAACTGCTAAACGGATGCGTGGTGCACAATGAATTGTCCCAATTGCAGCTTATCTATACGACGGCTTCCGGATGCAACAAAAATTTTTCAGTATTTCATATAATTATTGACCAACATTAAAAAATTAAAATGCTATCACAGTCAGTAAGAGGAATAGTAACACAGGAAGACAAGTATCAAAAAGTTAGAAACTGTGTATTCGTCTTGAAGTAGCGTAACTCAGGGAGCGAAAATACCCAGACTTTACACATCCAGTGTCTGAGAATGAGAATACGTACTAACTTCTAAAAAAAAATTACGCTTTATTTAAAACATGTTGAAACTTTTTCTCGCTGACAACTTCCACACAGTAATGTGGGAAAAACGTTTATCGCTTGTACATTTTCATGTTGATGCAGCAACACTTGAGCATCTGGTTCAAAATGGTTCAAATGGCTCTGAGCACTATGGGACTCAACTGCTGAGGTCATTAGTCCCCTAGAACTTAGAACTAGTTAAATCTAACTAACCTAAGGACATCACAAACATCCATGCCCGAGGCAGGATTCGAACCTGCGACCGTAGCGGTCCTGCGGTTCCAGACTGCAGCGCCTTTAACCGCACGGCCACTTCGGCCGGCTTTGAGCATCTGGCACGATGTTTTAAACTATTACTTCCTTACTCTCTTCGGGACATATTTTGCAGATAGCATCCACATGCAACACTAAAGACACCTGAAAAATTATATAATTGTACAACATAACTGTACGACACGTAGTTCACGAGACTGGCGTCATAAACACTGAGCTGCACGAAAAACTAGCTTTTCATAAAAGCTAATTATATAAATTATACTCATGAATTCTTTGTTGAAGATTGCACCTAGCGTCTTCCAGCGTACTTGAAACTTAATTTCATCCCTTCTCTAAATTTTTCATTAGTTTATGCGTTAATAATCCCAAACTAATAAAACAAACATAATTAGTCAAATGATGTTTCGTGGTTCAAGAATCACTGTCAAGTTTCACATATCTGTGACGTATATATGCAGACTGAAGCGACGATGAAAATTTGTTGCAAAGCCGAAATTCGAGCCGGCGTCTCCAGCTCACTTGGCAGATGTGCTAACCACTAAGTCACCCTGGCTCAGTGGCTTTACACGCCTGCAGCGAATACCTTCACAAGTCTCCCTCTTCAGTCCAAACTCCCATTCACGCCTCAGTCCACTTCGTATTGTCCCTAGATTCAAACAGCATTGCAGATGCTGTCCGACTGTATTGGAGCAGCCCTTCAGTATCGAACGAAACAGGGTATCCTCCAGAAACACATTAATAGGTGTTATAATCAAATAAAATGACAAGGTTCCAGAGACTTTTTCATGTCTCAAGCATCTATAATGTATATATGCAGACTGAAGCGACGAATGAAAATCGGGAAACCCGGGTTCGAAACCCGACCTTGGTACAAATTATTATTCGTCGCTTCAGTCTACTATATGGTGGTCCATTGATCGTGACACGGCCAAACACCTCACGAAATAAGTGTCAAACGAGAAAACTACAAAGAATTAAACTTTTCTACCATCAAGGGGGAAACCAGATGGCGCTATGGTTGGCCCGCTAGATGGCGCTGCCATTGGTCAAACGGATATCAACCGCGTTTTTTTTAAATAGGAACCCCCACTATTATTACATATTCGTGTAGTACGTAAAGAAATATGAATGTCTTAGTTGGACCACTTTTTCCGCTTTGTGATAGATGGCGCTGTAATAGTCACAAACATATGGCTCACAATTTTAGACCAACAGTTGGTAACAGTTAGGATTTTTAAATTAAAATACAGAACGTAGGGACGTTTGAACATTTTATTTCGGTTGTTCCAATGTGATAGATGTACCTTTGTGAAATTTTCATTTCTGAGAACGCATGCTGTTACAGTGTGATTACCTGTAAATACCACATTAATGCAATAAATGCTCAAAATGATGTCCGTCAACCTCAATGCCTTTGGCAATACGTGTAACGACATTCCTCTCAACAGCGAGTAGTTCGCCTTCCGTAATGTTCGCACATTCATTGACAATGCGCTGACACATGTTGTCAGGCGTTGTCGGTGGGTCACGATAGCAAATATCCTTCAACTTTCCCCACAGAAGGGGACGTCAGATCCAATGAACACGTGGGCCATGGTGTGGTGCTTCGACGACCAATTCACCTGTCATGAAATATGCTGTACAATACCGCTTCAACCGCACGCGTGCTATGTGCCGGACATCCATCATGTTGGAAGTACGAGGCCTGTTCAGAAAGTAAGCTCCGATTGATTGCCAAATTGAAACCACAGTGAACATCAGAAATGTTTTACTTGTAACAATTAGCTACACCTTTCAGCTACTTCTCTACGTAGTCGCCGTTCTTACTTAGACTTTTGTCATAGCGTTGTACCAACTTTTCAATAGCCTCATCATAGAAGGCAGCCGCCAGTGCTTTCCGCCAATTCTCCACGCTGGCCTACACCCCGTTGTCTGTGTCAAAATGTTGTCCTCAAAGACAGCGGTTCATGTGACCAGAGATGAAACTCAGGGGGAGACAATTGCGGACTGTATTGTGGGTAATCTAACATTTCCATTTGAAAACGATGCAGGAGCATCTTCATTGCCCCTGCAGAATGCGGCTGAGAATTGTCGTAAAGACGAAACAGCACGACAGTTATGTAATGTTAGCTGCATAGCTTCAGGCGAAATATCTCACCAGGCCCTCGTACTTGGCGGCAGACACTATTTTCTAGACATCTTTACGCACTCACTGCGAGCTCAGAAATGAGAAGAGCGACGTGATGCTAACTGGGGCTATACTAGAGACACTACCCAACACATCTGTGCAAAGCTTTATCGGATTTTCATAGTCGTTTCCATTTCGCGACCGACCGCAGCTTACTTTCTGAACGCCCCTCGTACATCGCCATTCTGTCATTAAGTGAAACATGTTGTAGTAACATTACGTAGGAAATCAGTATAAATTGCACCATTTAGATCGTCATCGATAAAATGGGGGCCAATTATCCTTCCTCCCATAATGCCGCACCATACATTAACCCGCCAAGGTCGCTAATGTTCCGCTTGTCGCAGCCATCGTGGATTTTCTGTAGCGCAATAGTGCATATTATGCCGGTTTACGTTACCGCTGTTGGTGAATGACGCTTCGTCGCTAAATAGAACGCGTGCAAAAAATCTCTCATCGTCCCGTAATTTCTCTTGTGCCCAGTGGCAGAATTGTACACGACGTTCAAAGTCGTCGCCATGCAATTCCTGGTGCATAGAAATATGGTACGGCTGCAGTCGATGTTGATGTAGCATTCTCAACACCGACGTTTTTGAGATTCCCGATTCTCGCGCAATTTGTCTGCTACTGATGTGCGGATTAGTCGCGATAGCGGCTGAAACACCTACTTGGGCATCATCATTTGTTGCAGGTAGTGGTTGACGTTTCACATGTGGCTGAACACTTCCTGTTTCCTTAAATAACGTAACTATCCGGCGAACGGTCCGGACACTTGGATGATGTCGTCCAGGATACCGAGCAGCATACACAGCACACTTTTTTGACTATTACAGCGCCATCTATCACAAAGCGAAAAAAGTGTTCCAACTAAAACATTCGTATTTCTTTATGTACTACACGAATATGTAATAAAAAATGGGGGTTCCTATTTAAAAAAACGCAGCTGATATCCGTTTCACGCATGGCAGCGCCATCTAGCGGGTCAACCATAGCTCCATCTGGTTTCCCCCTTCAAGCTAGACGAGTTTCGTTCTTTGTAGTTTTTTCGTTTGATACTTATTTAGTGAGATATTTGGCCAGGTCTCTATCAATATGGGAGTTCGAGTCTTTAAAGGATAGTGTGTGAGTGTGGGAAGGAGTGGGGACAGGTTACTGGCTTGCACTGGTTTAATTGAGTCACATTAGCAACAGCTGACTGAGGAAGTTATCCTCTGAATATAAAGGCTGCTCTTTGGCCTGAAAACCTTTGCTACGATGTCATTAATAATAATCGAGATAGCCATCTCTGCACTGCCGACGGAAGAGCTGTCGGCGTGTCTGGCTTAAAAACCCCTTTTAAGTGCGCCCCGGGGGCGTAGGGGGCAGCCTAGCGACCGCCTGGACATCCTCCTTTCGCTTCCAGGAAGGATGTCGCCGCCGCCGTCAGCTCCCGGCGTAATCGCCGGCAAGATGGCCGTCGCGCCGGTCATCGGCCGCGCGCTCTATGTAGAACGGCCCCGCCGACGCGCGCGGAGCGAGTTTTCGCCGCAAAAAACTAGTCGAGGCACACGGCTGCGCCCGCGAACATCGCACGCCGCGAAAATATATTACCGCCGAGATAGGCGAGCGGCGGCGGAAAGTTCAGCGCCGCTCTGCTCCGCTAGCGGCGCTAACGGGAAAAACAGGAGTGTGTGTGCGCGGCGGAAGGGTGCAGGGCCGGGCCGCGCGGACGAGCATCGGCGGAAGAATGCAACCTCATTTGCAGAAAGGTGGAGCTGCGCTCGGCCAGGTGCGCTCCGAGGACCTAATAGGCCGGCGATGATTGAGACCCCGGCCTCCGGCCGGACCGGATGACCGAACGGCGGCCGGTCTCCTACCACCGCAATTAATTACTGATACTTATCGACGAGGAGCGGCAGAGCCCCGTGTAGTCGCAGCCGACGGCGGCGGCTGATAGAGCGCTGCGGACTCGGGTCACACGCAGCGCATAGCAGAGCAGCCACGCGAGCGCACGCCACTTGCGCGCGCCGGTTCTGCCGTCGCCGCTGTCGTTGGACAGGAACCATAGTCGCAGTCGACAGCTACAACCTTGTCTACAATTTCTAGAGTCGCACAGAAACGGTGGGAATGGACGGTGGCTGGTGTTTGTGTGCTCTTAAATACGCTAGTGCCCATTCAATTTGCTACACCAGGAAGATGACGTGCTACAGACGCGAAATTTAAGCGACAGAAAGAAGATGCTGTGATATGCAAATGATTAGCTTTTCAGAGCATTCACACTGGGTTGGCGCCGGTGGCGACACCTACAACGTGCTGACATGAGGAAAGTTTCCAACCGATTTCTCATACACAAACACCAGTTGACCGGCGTTGCCTGGTGAAACGTTGTTGTGATGCCTCGTGTAAGCAGGACAAATGCGTACCATCACGTTTCCAACTTTGATAAAGGTCGGATTGTAGCCTATCGCGATTGCAGTTTACAGTTTATCATATCGCGACATTGCTACTCGCGTTCGTCGAGATCCAATGACTGTTAGCAGAATATGGAATCCGTGGGTTCAGGAGGGTAATACGGAACGCCGTGCTGGATACCATCGGCCTCGTATCACTAGCAGTCGAGATGACAGGCATCTTATCCGCATGGCTGTAGCGGATCGTGCAGCCACGTCTCGATCCCAGAGTCAACAGATGGGGACGTTTGCAAGATAACAACCATCAGTTCGACGACGTTTGCAGCAGCATGTACTATCAGCTCTGAGACCATGGCTGCGGTTACCCTTGACGCTGCATCACAGACAGGAGCGCCTGCGATGGAGTACTCAACGACGAACCAAGGTGCACGAATGGCAAGACGTCATTTTTTCTGATGAATCCAGGTTCTGTTTACAGCATCATGGGCCGGCCGAAGTGTCCGAGCGGTTCTAGGCGCTACAGTCTGCAACTGCACGACCGCTACGGTCGCAGGTTCGAATCCTGCCTCGGGCATGGATGTGTATGATGTCCTTAGGTTAGTTAGGTTTAAGTAGTTCTAAGTTCTAGGCGACTGATGACCTCAGAAGTTAAGTCCCATAGTTCTCAGACCCATTTGAACCATTTTGAACATCATCATGATGGGCGCATACGTGTTTGGCGACATTGCACTGATCGCACATTGGAAGCGTGTATTCGTCATAGCCATACTGACGTATCACCTGGTGTGATGGTATGGGGTGCCATTGGTTACACGTCCCAGTCACCTCTTGTTGCATTGACGGCACTTTGAACAGTGGACGTTACATTTCAGATGTGTTACGACCCGTGTCTCTACCCTTCATTTCATCCCTGAAAAACTCTACATTTCAGCAGGATAATGCAAGACCGCATGTTGCAGGTCCTGTACGGGCCTTTCTGGATACAGAAAATGTTCGACTGCTGCCCTGGCCAGCACGTTCTCCAGATCTACATCTACATCTACATGACTACTCTGCAATTCACATTTAAGTGCTTGGCAGAGGGTTCATCGAACCACAATCATACTATCTCTCTACCATTCCACTCCCGAACAGCGCACGGGAAAAACGAACACCAATTGCAAACGTTTGGTCGATGGTGGGCGAGCAGCTGTCTCATCACGATATACCAGTCACTACTCTTGATGAACTGTGGTATAGTGTTGAAGCTGCATGGGCAGCTGTACCTGTACACGCCATCCTAGCTCTGTTTGACTCAATGCCCAGCCGTATCAAGGCCTTTATTACGGCCAGAGGTGGTTGTTCTGGGTACTGATTTCTCAGGATCTATGCACCCAAATTGCGTAAAATGTAATCACATGTCAGTTCTAGTATAATATATTTGTCCAATGAATACCCGTTTATCATACGCATTTCTTCTTGGTGTAGCAATTTTAATGGCCACTAGTGTACTTAACCATCAAGACAAATTCTACAGTACGAGGGCTGTTAAGAAAGTAAGGTCCGATCGGTCAGGAAATGGTAACCATAGTCAAAATCCGACAAAACTTTACATATAAGCGTTGGGCAGTGCATCTATCATGCCTTCGATCGCGTCACGTCACTCTTTTCAGTTCTGAGCACACGGTGAGCATGTAAAGATGCGAAGAATAATAGCGTCTCCCGCCAAGTATGGGTGTCCGCTGAGAGGCTTCGCCTGATTTCATGCAGCCCCACATAACGTACATGTCTTGCACTTCCTTCTTCATGACAGTTCTTGGCCGCACACTCCAGGAACGATGAGACGTCTGTGCACCGTTTACGATGGGAAGTGTCTGATCACCCCTCACTACAGCCCGAAATTGGCTCCCCCTGAGTTTCATCCCTGCTCACATGAACCGCTGGCTATGAAGAAATCATTTTGGCACAGACAACAAGCTGCAAATCAGCGTAGAGAAATGGCAGAAGCACTAGCGGCTGCTTCCTGTGAGAGGGAATTGAGAAGTTGATACAATGCTATGACAAATGTCTCATTCGGAGCGGCGACTATGTAGCAAAGTAGCTGGAAGGTGTAGCTAACGGTTTCAATTAAAACATTCTAGATTTTCACTGCGGTTTCTATTTCGCAAACGATCAGACTTTGCTTTCCGAATAGTCGTCGTTCTTAAACTCCATACATATGATAAAAGTGTATGTTCATCTGTATGTATGTTCCATATCTCCTCCTAAATCACTAGATAGACTTCAAGTAGATTTGCCCAGATATCACTTACTGTCTGGAAATAACTACTAGCTCTCAAACGGGTGGGGATGGAGGGGAGAAGGAAGCAAAACTAATGCTAATAGCCAGTATTTGAGAACGAGGGCCCTTACTGGCTTGCAGTGAACTTTGCACATAATTTCAAACCTTTGTAGGACTTCTTCTCGCTAACAACACACCCACATAAAGATGAAAGGACAAATGTTTATCGCTTACTAGCTGTTCCCGTTCAGGCTCAGCAGTGGCTCAGTCTGGCTAAATGGAAAAGTAAGGAAAGAGAAAGCACACATTTCTAATATGCATGGCAACTGGATATAGGTACTAATCTCCTTTTCACTCCTCTGTCTGTCCATCTCTCCCTCTCTCTTTCTTTGTCAACCTCCGTCTTCTTCCCCCCTTTCTCTGTGCATCACCTCCTCCCCTCTCTATGTCCATCTTCTCCTCCCCTCTCTCTCCTCCTGCACGATCTCGCTCCCCTCTTTCAGTCCATCATCTCCTTCTTCCTCTCTCGTTCTATCTCCTCCTTCCCATTTTCTATGTCCTTTTCCTCCCACCATTCTGTCGATCTCCAATTCACCCCCTCTGGACTGGTACCTTGTTTATTATTATCGCAAATTCACATTATGTGGTAGTATTCTAATCGTCAACCAATAAGCACAAATACAACTTCCCTGTTTGCTAACAACTTTTCATACACTCCTGTAAATTGAAATAAGAACACCGTGAATTCATTGTCCCAGGAAGGGGAAACTTTATTGACACATTCCTGGGGTCAGTTACATCACATGATCACACTGACAGAACCACAGGCACATAGACACAGGCAACAGACCATGCACAATGTCGGCACTAGTACAGTGTATATCCACCTTTCGCAGCAATGCAGGCTGCTATTCTCCCATGGAGACGATCGTAGAGATGCTGGATGTAGTCCTGTGGAACGGCTTGCCATGCCATTTCCACCTGGCGCCTCAGTTGGACCAGCGTTCGTGCTGGACGTGCAGACCGCGTGAGACGACGCTTCATCCAGTCCCAAACATGCTCAATGGGGGACAGATCCGGAGATCTTGCTGGCCAGGGTAGTCGACTTACACCTTCTAGAGCACGTTGGGTGGCACGGGATAGATGCGGACGTGCATTGTCCTGTTGGAACAGCAAGTTCCCTTGCCGGTCTAGGAATGGTAGAACGATGGGTTCGATGACGGTTTGGATGTACCGTGCACTATTCGGTGTCCCCTCGACGATCACCAGTGGTGTACGGCCAGAGTAGGAGATCGCTCCCCACACCATGATGCCGGGTGTTGGCCCTGTGTGCCTCGGTCGTATGCAGTCCTGATTGTGGCGCTCACCTGCACGGCGCCAAACACGCATACGACCATCATTGGCACCAAGGCAGTAGCGACTCTCATCGCTGAAGACGACACGTCTCCATTCGTCCCTCCATTCACGCCTGTCGCGACACCACTGGAGGCGGGCTGCACGATGTTGGGGCGTGAGCGGAAGACGGCCTAACGGTGTGCGGTACCGTAGCCCAGCTTCATGGAGACGGTTGCGAATGGTCCTCGCCGATACCCCAGGAGCAACAGTGTCCCTAATTTGCTGGGAAGTGGCGGTGCGGTCCCCTACGGCACTGCGTAGGATCCTACGGTCCTGGCGTGCATCCGTGCGTCGCTGCGGTCCGGTCCCAGGTCGGCGGGCACGTGCACCTTCCGCCGACCACTGGCGACAACATCGATGTACTGTGGAGACCTCACGCCCCACGTGTTGAGCAATTCGGCGGTACGTCCACCCGGCCTCCCGCATGCCCACTATACGCCCTCGCTCAAAGTCCGTCAACTGCACATACGGTTAACGTCCACGCTGTCGCGGCATGCTACCAGTGTTAAAGACTGCGATGGAGCTCCGTATGCCACGGCAAACTGGCTGACACTGACGGCGGCGGTGCACAAATGCTGCGCAGCTAGTGCCATTCGACGGCCAACACCGCGGTTCCTGGTGTGTCCGCTGTGCCGTGCGTGTGATCATTGCTTGTACAGCCCTCTCGCAGTGTCCGGAGCAAGTATGGTGGGTCTGACACACCGGTGTCAATGTGTTCTTTTTTCCATTTCCAGGAGTGTATATTAATATTATTTTCGATTATTCCCTTTTAAGGGAGCGATTGAACTTGAGTAGTCATGACTTCTTCTTCTTTCTTCGTTCTTCTCAAAATCTCTTCATACGTTCACTGTGTTCTCTCTTGCGTTCTTCCGACCATCTTTTTCCCGTACTGTTCTCCGTGTGTTCTTGTTTAATTGTGTGTTTCTTTACGATGTTTCTAAACTGTTCTCTGTTGTTTATGTTGTCTTGTGTTATCCTCAGTTCTTTAATGTCTTCTTCTGTTTCAGTGATCCACTTTGTCTTGCTTTTGCTCTTGTTTACTATCTCAAACATTTGCCTTGTGAGGCTGCTTTTAGTCATCCTGCTGATATGTCCATAAAATTCCATCCTTCTCTTTCTAATAGTATTTGTTATTGTTTCTATATCTTTGTAAATCTCTCTGGTTGCCCTCTTCATCCAAATTCCTTTCCGAAACACTGGTCCACATATTTTCCTAAGAATTTTTCTTTCCTGGTTTTCAATCTTTCTGAACTCCATATGACCATTGCTCACTGTAGTTTCTCCAGCATAAACTGCTTCTGGTAGGACTACTGTGTTGTAATGCCTTAGTTTCGCATTGACAGAAATAGATTTCTTATTATAGTGATTCCAAGTGAGCTTATATGCTGTCTGTAATCTGGAGATTCTATCTTTATTGGCTAATGAGTTCAGTCCTGTTGGTTGGCTTATCTGTTCCAGATATCTGAAGTGGTCAACTTGTGCCACTTTCCCGTATTGAGTAGTAATGGGGAGATTATCTACAGGTCTGTTTTCCATATATTGTATTTTCTCTTAGGAGATTTGTAGCCCAGTTTTTTGTGAGATTTCGTGTAGTTTCCAGGTTCGCAGGAGAGCTTCTGTAAAGTTTGGAAGTTAGGAGACGAGGTACTGGCGGAAGTAAAGCTGTGAGGACGGGACGTGAGTCGTGCTTGGGTAGCTCAGTTGGTAGAGCACATGCCCGCGAAAGGCAAAGGTCGTGAGTTCGAGTCTCGGTCCGGCACACTGTTTTAATCTGCCAGGAAGTTTCATATCAACGCACACTCCGCTGCAGAGTGAAAATACCATTCTGGAAACATCCCCCAGGCTGTGGCTAAGCCATATCTACGCAATATGCTTTCTTTCAGAAGTGCTAGTCCTGCAAGTTTCGCAGGAGAGCTTGTGTAAAGTTTGGAAGATAGGAGACGAGGTACTGGCAGAAGTAAAGCTGTGAGGACAAGGCGTGAGACGTGCTTGGGTATCTCAGTAGGTAGAGGACTTGCCCGCAAAAGGAAAGGTCCTGAGTTCGAATCTCGGTCCGGCACACAGGAAGTTTCAATGACAACCCGCTGCTTGGAACGCATCTCCGCTGAAGCGGGAATATTCCACGATGTCCAGAAACAAACCCCGGATTTTTTCAACAGACATTGGTTGAGAAAAAATGTGTCGTATTACTGTTTCAACGCCCCTTGTACCTCACATCTGTAGACTTATTTTGTTTTCCTTTCGCCGCCTGATGCAAATATGTGAGTTGCTAGTCGTTGCTAATTGACGTCCCCGAAGATTTTGTGGTAAGGGATATTCTATAGGTGAGCTTTGTAAAAATGTATAAACTTACTGCATACTTTTTGTGTACAGAATTTGTGTGCCGCACTTACGTAAAGACGTGGAGTAACCTTTGAAATCAAGATAGATATGGAACATGAGCTCGAATGATGTCGTCATCTCTATAACCATTTCTATCCACCTAGACAATACTCTATCCACTGTGAAGTGCTTGACGGACGGTACCTCGTACCAATGCTAGCCACTTCCCACCACACTCCAACGGCGTGTAAACCGAGTGTGCATGTGCTTCGGTACGCAGCCTAATCTCTCTTAGTCTCATGCGATGAACGCGATGGGTAGCAGAATTGTTGTACAGTCTTCCTCGCATATTGATACTTTGAAATAATCTAAGAGCCTTACGTGAGAACAAAAAATTACCCTTCACGTTCCTTGAGAACCCTTTTCACGTCTTTCCTCGATTTCACATCGTTTCGTCCCTTAGTCGTATTATTAGACAATATTTAAAGGCCATGACTAGCTTCAGATTTTTACAAGTTGTCTTTAAACTGCGCGCGACCGGTTTTCTTCCATTTGTTAGATTTATCCGTATTTAAAGATGTGAGTGCACGAAGTCCTGAAAAAAGTACGATGGAAGACATCGTCCCACTAATGCGTAGATCATCGACACTCAGTTCCTCTGTCATACTACGCGAGAAGTGAGATAGACAGCGAAGTGGGGAACCCCAGAACGAATTGCTGAGAACAACGTATTGCAGCCGGAATAAAATTAGCGGTTCTCTACCACCGCTAATAGATACAGAATCGTCTATAAACAACTGCTGTTTTCACACTGAGCGCGAGTAAAGGCATACGAAACGAGTAGATTAAGAATTAAGACAAGGAAACCGAATATGCACTTACTTCCGAGAACTGTCGTCTTGGGGTGAGAGCTATGCTTCATGAAACTGAGGTCGTGGGTTTCACTGCTGCCTCACCAAGGATGAGGCTTTCAAGGGTGCAGGTTTTCTTGCATTTTCAGCAGGTGCGGATATAAATAACAGCGATGCCACGTTTTAGTTCACACTGTTTTACGTAACAAGAGGACCTCTAACGATTAGCTAAGCATTTGCCTTCTATTGTAGATGACGATAAGATGAATCTGCTGAGTGTTTTAAAACCTTGTGTATTGTCAGGTTCCTTCCTGAACTGTTAGGGCATAGATATTGACGTGTCTCAGAGTGACTGGCTCTTTCCGAATTTTTATTTCTGCCAGTTACACATATTTTAAAATCATTTTAACGAGTTGCGACATAGTTGCAGCAAAATTCACATTTAGTTCAGTTATGAGCCACAATATTTAACATTAGCTAATTAATCTCTGTCTGAGACGACTCATCTTCGAGACCTACAAAATAATAAAAGAAGCATCATGTCGTACAAAGTGCACTAAATCTACGAAGAAATCCAATCAGGAATCAAGTTATGTGTGAATGACACATTCACATATGAGGTGCAAGCAAACTTTCAGTCACATTGAGTCAACACATGTAAATCGCATTGTGTGAAAACATACAAGGAGAGATCAGAAAGAAACGAGCCGGAATCTGGAATGCGCAATACGGAGACAGAAGAGTAATATCGGGGCGTGTGTAACGAGGTGTGGTTCCGACCAAAGCGTGAAAGTTCATAGCCATTCGCTAGGGGGCACGCGTGCACGTCACGTGACTATACAGATCTAGCAGCAGTATGCAACAATCGTCCATCGCTTCCCGTCGCATTACAAACAGTGACATGAAGGCGTCAACAGAAGAGTAAAGAGGTTTTGTTCGATTTCTGAGAACGGAAGGAGTGGGAGGAACGGACATTCATCAGAGAATGTCATAAGTGTACAGTGAGTACTGCATGTACTTTCCAAGGTGCAAGTGGCGAGATTGGACTGAGAAAAGGTTGGGCATTTGTACAGGCGCTGATAACCGCGCAGTTGAGCACACCACAATCCGAACATCATCATCATCATCATCCCTTGCAAGGGTCAAGGGGTGGCATACGCGCTTCAGGGAAGGACGGGTGACGTTAGCCATTGATGCACAGTCTGGAGCACCTCACTGCTTTACCGCTGACATCGTCCAGCTGATGGATGCACTCATTACCCAGGACCGACGAGTGTCAGTGAAGGCCATAGCCGCCGTAGTCGGATTGAGCGTCTGAAGTGTTCACGCCATCATGAAGGAACGACTGCACATGTGGAAACAGTGTGCCCAGTGGGTGCCCCACATTCTTCAACCACACCAGGAAGCGTGTCGAATGGCCCACTGTCTTGTTCATCTGCAGCGCTATGCTCAGGGAGGGAATGCGTTCCCGGCACGAGTGGTGACTGGAGATAAGTCATGGTGTCATCACTTCGAACCAAAATCAAAGCGACAAAGTCACCATCCAGGGTCACCACTACAAAAAAAAAAAAAAAAAAAATCCAAGGCCATCCACACAAGTGCAGGAAACATAATGCTGACGTTCTTTTTTGACCAAGATGGCCCCCTTCTGATTCACTTCCTGCAGTATGGGACATCAGTGAAGGCCCAGCGTTACTCACAGATCTCGACCACCCTTCGTCAGGAGATCAAATCAAAACGACCAGGCAATCTCATCCGTGGAGTAATTCTGCTCCACGACAATGCAAAGCCTCATATGGCCAACATACTCGCGGCACTCCTACAGAAATTTAAATGAGAGGTTCTCGGTCACCTTCCACACAGTCTGGACGTCTCTCCCTCTGATTACGCCATTTTTGGTCCCCTTAAAAAGGCTCTGAGGGGCAAACTATTCACCTTGGGCAACGGCGTCCAGCTGTACGTGCGGAACTGGTTAACATTGCATCGCTGGAATTTTATGAGACAGCCATTCACCGCCTTGTGTCACAATGGAACAAGTTTCTCAACAGCCAGGGTCAATACTTCTAGCATACCGCCTCCGACTCGTTTCTTTTTGAACGCCCCTTATAACTACGACATACAGACTATTTCAACAAATATTATTATCTTTTTATGGCAATCTGCATGCAGTTGCACCCTTTTATTTTTTTATTTATTTAGACATTTAGTTCTCTAGGACCAAATTGAGGAGCAAATTTCCAAGGTCATGGAACGTGTCGGCACATGAAATTACAACATAAAGTAATAACAGATAAAATAAAATGTTTATGAACCCAAAAAGAGTCAAGCCATAAGTTTAAGTAAAGGCAATAAACAATATAACACAGGAATCACCTTAATTTTTCAAGGAACTCCTCGACAGAATAGAAGGAGTGACTCATGAAGAAACTCTTCAGTTTCGGTTTTAAAGCGCGTAGATTACTGATAAGATTTTTGAATTCTTGTGGTAGCTTATTGAAAATGGATGCAGCAGTATACTGCACACTTTTCTGCCCAAAAGTTAAGGAAGTGCGATCCAAATGCAGACTGGATTTCTGCTTGGTATTAACTGAGTGAAAGCTGCTAATTCTTGTACAGAATCTGATATTGTTAACAAGAAACGACAGTAAAGAATACGTATATTGAGAGGCCAATGTCAGAATACCCAGATCAGTGAACAGGGGAGGACAGGAGGTTCGAGAACTTACACCACTTATTGCCCGAACTGCCCGTTTAAGAATCAAAAATATCCTTTGAGAATGGGAAGAGTTACCCCAAAATATAATACCATATGGCATAAGGGAATGAAAATGAGGATAGTAGACTAATTTTCGTGTCAAACGATCACTTACTTCAGATTTCGTTCGAATAGTAAAAATGGCAGCACTAAGTCTTTGAACGAGATCCTGAATGTGGGCTTTCCACGACAGTTTACTATCTTTACTGTTAAAAACAGTCTTGATCACGATTTATTTATCAAGGTGACCGTTTTCGACCACTACTGTGGTCATCTTCAGACCATTGAGTAGGAACCTCTTTCTGTTGGAGTAGTGATTCTCCAACAGAAAGAGGTTCCTACTCAATGGTCCAAATAATCACCGCTTGACGGTTCCAAACCACTTATTGTTGAAACTTCCTGGCAGATTAAAACTGTGTGCCCGACCGAGACTCGAACTCGGGACCTTTGCCTTTTGCGGGCAAGTGCTCTACCAACTGAGCTACCGAAACACGACTCACGCCCGATACTCACAGCTTTACTTCTGCCAGTACCTCGTCTCCTACCTTCCAAACTTTACACACGCTCTCCTGCGAACCTTGTAGAACTAGCACTCCTGAAAGAATGGATATTGCGGAGACATGGCTTAGCCACAGCCTGGGGGATGTTACCAGAATGAGATTTTCACTCTGCAGCGGAGTGTGCGCTGATATGAAACTTCCTGGCAGATTAAAACTGTGTGCCCGACCGAGACTCGGACTCGGGACCTTTGCCTTTCGCGGGCAAGTGCTCTACAAACTGAGCTACCGAAGCACGATTCACGCCCGGTACTCACAGTTTTACTTCTGCCAGTACCTCGTCTCCTACCTTCCAAACTTTACACAAGCTCTCCTGCGAACCTTGCTAGTTCTGCAAGGTTCGCAGGAGAGCTTCTGTAAAGTTTGGAAGGTAGGAGACGAGGTACTGGCAGAAGTAAAGCTGTGAGTACCGGGCGTGAGTCGTGCTTCGGTAGCTCAGTTGGTAGAGCACTTGCCCGCGAAAGGCAAAGGTCCCGAGTTCGAGTCTCGGTCGGGCACACAGTTTTAATCTGCCAGGAACTTTCATATCAGCGCACACTCCGCTGCAGAGTGAAAATCTCATTCTGAAGACTGTTTTTAATAGTAAGTATTTGTAAGACGTTGATCACTGCCTTTCCCGTAATGTATTCAAAAGTTTACTATCTGTCTTAACACCTAAAAATTGGAACTGTTGAGTTTCACCAATCATATGCCCATTCAGTCAAATTGAAACGTGTGGTTTTGTTGAATTATGAGTTAGAAACTGTGAAAATTGAGTCTTACTGTGATTTAGCGTCAGTTTATTTTCCACAAGCCACGAACTGTGAAAGCTGAATGTTACTGTGCTTCAGCGTTAGTCTATTTTCTACAAGCCATTCACTTATGTCATGAACTGCACTATTTGATCCAAGCCAATGTTGCACACAACATCCTTTACTATCAAGCTAGAAATATTTTAGAGTTACTGTAATACTAGAGAGCATACCATTCATCTAAATAAGTAACAGTAGCAGCCCCAACACGACTACAGGGGCACATCCCCCCCCCTCCCACCCCGTCACCAGTTCTCCGTGCCCCACTCAGACCCCACATCACAGCCATTCTCAACACTGTGAATAATGACCTTTTGCTGTCTCTTGTTACAGTAAGAGGTAAACCACTTATGAGCTACTCCACGTATTCCATAATGGTCCAACTTGTGGAGCAATATTTCGTGATCAACATAATCAGATACCTTAGTTAAATCAAAAAGATTTCTACCGCTGGAAACCTTTGTTTAATCCATGCAGTACCTCAAAGAGAAAAGAGGATATAGCATTTTCAGTTGTTTAAAACGACTTCTAAAGCCGAACTGTACAGGAGGAAGAGGAGCAGGAGGAGATTATTGTTTAAAGTTCTGTCGACAACGAGGTCATTGGAGCGCAAGCTCGGATTAGGGAAGGATGGGGAAGGAAATCAGCCATGCCCTTTCGAAAGTATCATTCCGGCATAAGCTCGAAACGATTTAGGGAAATCAGGGAAACCTAAACCAGGATGGCCGGACGCGGGTTTGAATGCGAGTCCAGTGTGCTAACCACTGCACCACCTCGTTCGGTCCGAACCATACATTTGACAGCAAATTATGTGATATGAAATGATCAATTAACTTTACATACACAGCCTTTAGCAAACACTGATGGCATAGAAATAAGTCTAAAATTGTTTACATTATCCCTTTCTCCCTTTTTATAAAGCGATTTTACTGCCGAATACTTTAATCGTTAAAGGAACTGACAATTCTTGAAGGAGAAATTACAAATATGCCTAAGTACAGGGCTAACATGCGCAGCACAGTTCTTTAATATTCTGCTAGGCATTCCATCCAGCACAGTTCTTTAATATTCTGCTAGGCACTCCATCGTATCCATGAGAGTCCTTAGTCTTCAAAGTTTTAATTATTGACTCAGTCTCCCCCTTGTCAGTATCACAGAGGAGTATTTGAGACATTAATCTCAGAAAGGCATTTTCAAAGAGAGTTATATGATTCCCTGTAGAAACAAAGTTTTTATTTAATTCGCCAGAAAATGATCAGAAAATGATTGTTAAATACTGTACATATATCTGACTTATCAGTAACAGAAATATATTTACTACGAACTGACTTTACATTGTCTATTTTGTGCTGCTGACCAGACACTTCCTTCACAATTGACCATATGGTTTTAATTTTATCCTGTGAATTAGCTATTCTATTTGCGTACCACATACTCTTCGCCTTCCTAACAACATTTTTACCCACCTTACAATACTGTTTGGCATAACGTAACTAAAACACGTGATGTGTTGATATGGCATATCCTTAGTCATTAAACAATAGTTAACTTGATAATGGAGGATTGCAAGGTGTAAAAGTTGTTGAGCGAGACAAAGGCTTGAAAACAGTCAGCAGGTAAAGGCAGATGTAGGTTGCGGCAGTTATGCAAGATGATGTGGCTTGCACGGCATAGACAGCTGCATCAAACCAAGTTCTAGACCGAAGACCAAAATGGGCTCCTGTATCTTGATTGTGACTTCTTCTGACGTTTTGATGTAATTCCTGCTTTGTTCTACACGATATCCTTAACCCTCTAGTCACCCAGGCTGCCTTTTACTGCTAGTACCTTGTTTAGAACGATCTAATGGAAAGCAACTTCTAAAGAGCATGAGAAATTTGCTAAGGAAAGCATTATATTTGTCATCTATGTTAGCGGCACCATAAACAACCTGCCACTCTTGTTCCTTAACGAGGCTTAAAAAACCCTCTATTGCCGTTGGATTAGCTTTCCTACATTGTTTGTAATTATATTTAACATCTGTTTGAGAACAAAAGCCTTTTAGTGCCAAAATTTTTGCATCATCATGATCTGAAAGGCCATTCACCCTTTTACTAACAGAATGCCCGTCTAGTAAAGAAGAATAAACTTCAGTCAACCTATCCTCTCACAATTTTTACCTTCAACACTCCCTTTCATACTCAAATCAACTCATTCTTGTTGCCTCTGGTGTTTCTGGTCACAAATATATATTACTGTGCAGTCTTTTTAGTCTCCCTAGGAGTGTCTATCCTCATTTACAGTTTCTGATTTTCAGAACTATTTGATCTCTACTCTTGGTACTACTGTTCTTACTTGTCGTCAGCTCAAAAAAGTATCAAGAGTAAACAACAGCATTGTTAACTGCTTTCCTAGATTTCAAGAAGATTTCTAGCCGTGCTCTACTTCCACTTTGGTGTGCTTTCCGTCGCTATAAAGTGCCGGAACATCTAACGTACTGGCTAAAATAACTGTATAGCGACACTCCTAGCTGCGTTCGCTGTCCGGCTGACTTATTAAATAGCTCTCCAGCAGCGGTTTGGGGTATTAAGATTCAACAGTGCAACCACCATTAATTAAATTACTTATGGATGCCATCACTTGCGACCTGAAGCAGAATATGACATGTATCTTGATATTCGCTAATGACGACAAAGTTGCTGTTCCCATAATGGACAGTTTGCAGCGACAGATGCAGCAGCAGGATGGGCTGTCGAGGTCAGTTTACACTCCGTTTGAATGTAGTAAAAATAGTAAATATAATCATTCCATGTTTCTGGAACGTTCGAAACAAAAGAATATAATATTCTGGTACTCTCAGAGTCCTATCTGGAAAGTATCAGTAGTTCTGAAAAAATAGTATCAGGGCAACGAGATTCGATGGTGGATCTAACTTGGATGCGGTATACCTGAGGTTCATGATATACAAGAAGATCATTCGCTCAGTCGCACTGATTTCAGTACATGCTTGTCATATAGAACACATCTTATTGTAATAAAGGTGTACCGTTGTTGTGTTCTTCGGTCTAGAACTTGGTTTGATGCAGCTGTCCATGCCATGCAAGCCACTTCATCTTGCATAACTACCGCAACCTACATCCACCTTTTCCTACTAACTGTACTCAAGCCTTTGTCTCGCTCTACAACTTTTACCTCTTGCAATCCTCCATTACCGAATTAACTATTGTTTAATGACTAAGGATTTGCCATATCAACATATAACGTCCTTTTAAATTTGGCATGCTTTTTTTTGTTTCTTCCGCAACAGTTTTGGACATTTTTTGTGTACCATGGAGGATCAGTACCACGTGATATTAATTTATTTGGTATATACCTCTCAATTTCCATCATATTATTTGTTTAAATTTAAGCATCTGGTCTACATTTACATAGATTGGAATGAATGGAAACTGTCTCTTATGAAGTTAGCAAACGATTTTTTCCCGTTTTTTTAAGCGGATATATTTGCGTTTATTTTTCGTGGATTTGAATGGTACGGTATTCAGTCTTGCTACAAGGACCTTCCGGTCACTAATCCCCATATGCGTCAGGTTGCTCCCTATTTGCTCAGGATTGTTGCTAAGAGGTCAAGTAAGTTTTCGCAATCGTTTACACTTCGCTTGGACTCCTGGCTTAGCGGTTCAAAATAACTTTCGAAGAAAGCATTCAGTATGATTTCGCACTATGTTTTTGCCTACCACCTACTTTAAATATGTTTCTTCGCCAACATATCGAGGGTATAACGAAGTCACGAGCAACTATAATTGAGGCACTGAGAGCACAAGCGGACTAACCCACACTTTTTGTGAATTTGAGGTATTGACATGTTGTGATAACAGTATACGAGTATTATGCAATGCATGTTGATCTGTTTGTTTATCTGAAGGTTTGTCTAATGTAGCAACGTAAACATTGCTGTTGCACTCAACCGCCGATAGATACCGTTGAGAGCAGGAGTGGACTATGCGTCATAGTCCATTTGTGCTCTATGCTCTCCGTCCACTGCCATTGCGCGTGACGCCGGCGAACGAAAGACTTGTGTATTTAGTGTGGAACAACGTATTGGACCAGTGACCACGTGGACGTGTATTTCAGTTGATCAGCATGGCAGCCCCTGCGAAAAGCGTGGAGGAGCAATTGGAAGGTTAGTTTGTATTGTGTTCCATTCCTTTTTTGCGGATAACATTGTCGATTGTACACTAACGCGTTCATATGCAAACACGTCTAGATGTACCGTATCTCGAATGGTGACTTTGTTCAGAAAATGCAGGTTGTTTTCCATACGAAAACAGAATGACATACAAACAATACTTTATGTATTGCTATTTTGTGTAATCAAGTAACGATCACTTGTAATGTTATGTGTACAACAATGTTTTACCGCCCGCCGAGTTGTGTTGAGCAATTGCTTCGCCTGTGGATACCAATGCACACGTTGACCATTACTGTAGTGTAGTTAATATTACATTGAGGGATGGATATTGTTATTACAGAGATGTTTGCGTCCGATGGGGAAGTGCCGGGAGACGCGAGAGCGAGCACGGCTGCAGCAACAACTGTTCCAGAGGACGTGCCAGAGACGAACGACGATGCCGTGGTACGGAGCCGAGGAAAGAAGCGCCTTAGAAACGAAGATAAATGGCTTCGTAACGTTAGGAAAGAACGGAGAGCTCTAGGTCAAGAGTATGTAAACCGTAAGGGTAACCTTGTACCTCGAAAGGAATTGCGGAAAATCAGCGAGTGTACGTGCCGGTATGAGTGCCACAAACACATCAACGAAGAACAGCAGGAACAAGTGTTCAATGAGTTTTATAATTTAGGCAGCCACGATCTGCAGTCGGCTTTCCTGTTTACCATGATTAAAGTCGTTGATAAAGCACGGTCTTACGTAGGTCAGCAACATTCACGTAGGGAGAAGACGAGATTGTATTACTTGCTCAATTCAAATGGGTCTGAAACGAGGGTGTGCAAAAGATTCTTTCAGAATACTTTAGCCGTATCTGCTGGAAGAATCGATAGGGTACTCAAGAATAAAGGGGAAAAAGCCACCCCTCCTCGTGATGGTAGAGGTAAAGGTGAACCTGGTAATAAAACACCTCGCCACAAAGTTGATGTGGTAAAACGTTTCATAGAAAAATTCCCGGCGTATGAAAGCCATTATGCGTATCATAAAAATAACGGTAGAAAGTATTTAGGACCAGATTTAAATTTATCAGTCATGTATTCACTGTACTGTGCAGAGGAGCAAATGCCCGTTTCTCATTTTATTTTCCGCAAAATTTTTTACGAAAACTTCAATTTGTCATTTCATCCACCAGTGTCCGACTCTTGTCGAACATGTGATGCTTTGCAGGTAAAAATAACAGCTGCCGATAATGATAAGGAGAGGACGGAGTTAATTGCAGAACGTGAATTCCATCAGCAAAAAGCTGAGTATGCACGGGCAGGTTTACATAGTGATACATTGCTTAGCAAATCAGATGGTAACGTTACAGTGATAACATTTGATTTGATGAAAACTTTGCCTACACCGATCATCTCAACTGGAGTTTGCTATTACAAACGTCAGTTGTGGACATATTGCTTTGGCATCCACAATATGCACAATGATGATGTATACATGTTTCTGTGGCATGAATCCATTGCGTCGAGAGGGCCACAAGAAATTGGTTCTTGTTTGCTGTACTTCATACGCAATTTTGTCAGGACTGAAAAACTAATTATGTACTCTGATCAGTGCGGAGGCCAGAATAGAAACATAAAGGTTGCTGTACTGTGCCAATACATTGTCAACAGCTCAGAGTTCTCTGTGAAGGAAATAGACCATAAATTTTTAGTTAGCGGACACTCGTACCTGCCCTGTGATCAGGATTTTGGCTTAGTTCAGAAACGAAAAAAGTATTTTCCTAATATTTACCGTCCTAAACACTGGAATGATGTGGTAGTGAGTGCCAGAAAAAGGAATCCATTCAAGGTAATTAATATGAATGCGGAATGTTTCTTTTCAACAAAACAACTCGAAAGAAACATCACGAATCGAAAAATGTCTTCTGGCAATTGTAAAGTACAATGGTTGAACATACAGTGGCTGCGGTATGAAGCAACCAACAGATTCAAAATATTGTATAAATACTCGAACCAAAACCAAGAGCCATTTCAGGAAATTGATGTGGCCAAACGAACATCCACATGCATCAGCAATCTCGAACTGCTTTATCCTAATGGAAATGTAATTACAGAGGCAAAAAAGAAGGATCTGTTAAGTTTGCTTCCGTATGTACCTCCACTTCATCATGATTTCTACAAAACTTTACAAACGTCATCAAATGCTGTAGAAACATTGCCTGTGGATGATTTTGAAATGTAACACAATGCGTAACATTACAGAAACCAATGTAAAATGGTACATGTAATGTGTACAATGTATACTAGTAATGAATACTATTGTCACATGCATCAGCGTACTAACGGACCTGTCATTGAGAATGTTCAACTACTTGGAGCGAAAATGGACTAAGCCACAACAAAACTGCTAATATTCTACTATATAGCACTTTTGTAATTTATCTATGTCAAAATATTGTTCAATAAAACCACAGTTACATCATATGCATGTTACAAGGCTGCAATGTATCACAAACATACATTATTTGTGGGCCCGTATTATGAGACCTGTTTCCTCCATATTGACTTCTCCGGGGTTAGTCCGCTTGTGCTCTCAGTGCCTCAATTGTGAGTGGGGTGCCCATTTGAAAGGAGACTCAAGTGTTCTTTGAACTGATCAGCAATTGTACCATGTTAGTAGAGGGAGTGAGGGTCAGTAAAAGGAACCAGTTATTAATTTATTTACTGCTGATCAGTCTGTTAGTTTTTTTATTATTTTTTTTTTATTCCACATGGCTGACTTCTCCAACTCACAACCAAGCTGCCACATTCTAATCGAACATAGACCTAGTCTGAAGTTGTACAAACCAACCTGAAACTGATAATGGCAAAATAAATGAACATAAAAAAGCCGCTGGTCTCAGATTTTTCAACTTTCCAACGTGTATCAGAAATAATACCTAATAACATACGCCGTGGATCACAGCACGCTGTCCTACACTGCTAGACGGGAAACAAATTCTTGGTGTGCCTGTGTACTACCTGTAAAATGTCGGTTAACTCAGCAAGAACCCTCGGCTACTCAGAAAAGTATTTCCGCAGAAGAGTGACTCTGAACAAACTTTGTAATCCCTAAATTTGGATAATCTGATGGGGGCTGTCATCCTCTCAGGTACGTCTGGAAGACAGAGACCATGGTAAAATGGAGAAACTTTAGGAAGACAAAGAAAAGGAAACGGTGTCATTACTCAAGCGTATATAACGGGCTGTCAAATGAAAACGACACAGGTTGGAGAAAGTAAGTATACTGTGTATTGTTTGTGAAGGAGTCACTTTGACTGTTAATACAATTATCCCACTGCGTGATAGTACTGTCAATGTCTTTTTGAAAAAGAGATTGCGGTTGCCCGCTGAAATGTTTCCACCTTCCACAGTGAAATTATTACAAACAATTAGTTAAATTACGACCGTTGAGAGTTCACCACTCGTACTTTGCTGTGCGAATTAGTTTGGAGTGGAGGGCATGCAACAACGGAGTACAGATACTTAACTATGGCTTCGCTGTCTATAGGCATGTTTCTCCTGTTAACCCGGTGTTAATAATGGTCGGGGTTTTTAACAGTTGCTTGAATAAAACACAAGTTTCCTATCTGCCTCTTCATTCAAATCAGCGAACATCCTTTCCTGTACTTTTTACACAGACAACATTCCATTCTCATCACATAAATTCTTCAGATCAAATTTATATCTTAACTATTCAGAAGTATTTCACAAAACAAGACAAAAAAATGTAATCAAACAGGAGGCATAGCTCAGCAGTTTTCGACTGACGGCTCCAGAGACATAACGCAGACTACCGCCACATGATAACAGCTGACAACCAAAAACTCTAATGTATTACAGATGATTTTTCCTTGTTTCTGTACTATTAATTCTGTACATCTATAAAGCAGAAACTCATGTATTATTGCGTTACAGGATTTATACATAGCCACATCTGTTGCACAAAATTTTTGTCAAATTGACCACGGTTTCTGCTGCACTAGGGCAATCTTCATCACAATAAAAAAATTACATGGATTATATGTAATCTCACCATGGGTAAAAATGTCTGAGCAAAAATGCTCTCGTCAAAAAAAAGTCACAGGAATAAAAATCTAAAATGTAAAAATATAACAAGTTTGTCAACTGGATAAAATATTCCATGGAAATACAATGTCAATATTCCATTGAATATTTTATCCAGTTGACAAACTTGTTACATTTTTACATTTTAGTTTTTCCTTTGTTTTTTCTTTTTTTTTTTTGTTTTCGGTTGAGTGTAAAAATATCTGAATGACTAGTTTTTCAGATTGCGCTTATTTTTGTCCAGAAGTCGTATAATTATCAATAGGATAAATGAGCAGAAATGATGAACAAATACAATAAAAAGCAGCACCCCAGTAAGAGCCAAGAATTACGCGAATATCGTCAACAAGCTGTATCGACCGATTCATTAACAGAGCGACCTGCATCGATAAAATCAATTTGGAAGAGAGAATACACGCCAGGGCTGTTACACTAGACAGCCGTGACTATATCCAGGCGTGCAACTCTTAGTCACGGCTCCAAAAAATATAGAAATCGCATGGGAAGAGATCGGGACTGTATGAAGCGGAACTTTTGCGACGTGGTCAAAACATCCTTGGCAACGTGTAAGCCGCCATTTTGTTGGCAGGCTTTTTCGACTACACTGAAGAAAATGGTTCAAATGGGTCATCAGTCCCCTAGAACGTAGAACGACTTAAACCTAACTAACCTAAGGACATCACACACATCCATGCCCGAGGCAGGATTCGAACCTGCGACCGTAGCGGTAGCGCGGTTCCAGACTGTAGTGCCTAGAACCGCTCGGCCACCCCGGCCGGCTACACTGAAGAATTTTTGATGAAAAGTCCTTCACATCTCTCCCCAAATGATTTCCATTTGCCCTGAAGAAAGAGAATCGTGACCGTCAGTTTGCACCGAACGAAGAGACACACGCCTGTGTACAATCGTGGCTCCGTAGGTAACCGCAAACGTTATTCGATAAAGACATTAACCGTATCGTCTCGCAGCGGGATAAATGTCTTTACAGTCTAGGCATTTACTTTTGAATTAATAAACGGTTTTCTTACTTTCTTCGAACTGTCTCGTTTTTATTTACTGCCCCTAATAATAAGCGCCTTCCAACTCTTTTTATAGTCTACTATTTATTTATCAGGCTATAGATTTTTAGCTCCTTCCTAATACCGTTTCTTGTGCGTTTGTCTGATATCTAGCATGCAACAAGAGCTAAGGTTTCAGCTTATTGCCACTTATTGTGCAACCGTATGCCGCTCCAAGATATCCGAAGCTCTACACCTGGATTATTCAAACAATTCCTCCCGACAGCGAATAGCTCTTGCACAGATGAAATATTAAAGGTCCCTGAAATTTATATAGTTATTTCCGTTTGCAAGCGACGCATATGAACGCCACGCACATAACGAAGCAACATTTTATACTGCAAATTAAAGCCGGTATTCGTCGGCGGATATCAGGTTATTAATAATCTGCTTGTCTCCGGTGGCTTGGAATTTCCTAACAATCCCTCCGGACGTAACGGATTCCTTTGCGGATGCGGCGTATGGATCAGGCGCACTCATTACGGCATACCAGCCGGATTCTCTCGTTCCAAGTATTCAACCCTTCTGAGGAAGAAGCAGTACACCACTCCGAAACGTATTCGGATCGAGGCAACTAATTCCTTCATAGCCATATGGCGAAAGGCTACAGGAGAAATCACTTAGTAGGAGGGAAAGAAAATTCCGATTGCCCGGAATTCCAATTAGAACTCGCATGGCGGCGAGCGGGTGGCGCGGCACAGCGATATTTTTAACGCAAAGTACGACTGTTTGTGATAAGGCGGAATTATTCACGAAGCGAACGGTGGCGTTAATGACTAATTCGTTACGGGATAACGTCGACTAGATAAGGTACCGTTCGAAGGGGAGGGAGACCAAAAACTGTAACGTTTCTGTGGAAACTGTGGCTCCCTGCTTAGTACATAATTTAATCTCTTGCGTCAACAAAAACAGAATTCCTGTAATAACATAAGGTTGCAGGTTGGATTTCACACGGGGCCCGCAGAGAAATACGTGGTAAGTTATGAAACAATACGAATAATGAAAATAAATGGAGATACGGATCACATTAAGGAGGAGAATAGCTCTTTCGGATGTAGTTTATGTTACGTGTGATATTTGGTCAAGAAACATGCACCAATCAGGAAGTACGTATCGAGCGATTGTGATACATCTGTCTTTTACGATACAGCAGTAGCTGTTCACCACATTGGAAAACGTTATTCCCTGATAAACGCTAAACTTAAAACTAAAAATCTCATGCCTTCTGTCCGGGACTCTATAATCAAGAGAGCTGAGCAAATACATTTGTCATTCGAAGATGAATCTAAGATATTCAGGGGAAATGTTTGTTGAAGAAGTACACTACTACAGGCTGTAAACAACAAACTTCACTTATAGATAATAGATAATATTGTGGGGAAGGTGACCTAAAGGTTGCGTTTCATTGGCAGGACACTTAGAAGATGCAACAAGTCAGCTAAAGCGACAGCTTACACTACACTCGTTCGTCCTCTGTCAGAATATTGTTGCGCGGTGTGGGATCCTTACCAGGTGGGATTGACGGAGGACATCGAAAGGGTGTAAAAAAGGGCAGCTCGTTTTGTATTATCACGTAATAGGGAAGAGAGTGTGGCAGATATGATACGCGAGTTGGGATGGAAGTCATTAAAGCAAAGACGTTTTTCGTCGCGGCGAGATCTATTTACGAAATTTCAGTCACCAACTTTCTCTTCCGAATGCGAAAATATTTTGTTGAGCCCAACCTACATAGGTAGGAATGATCATCAAAATAAAATAAGAGAAATCTGAGCTCGAACAGAAAGGTTTAGGTGTTCGTTTTTCCGGCGCGCTGTTCGGGAGTGGAATGGTAGAGAGATAGTATGATTGTGGTTCGATGAACCCTCTGCCAAGCACTTAAATGTGAATTGCAGAGTAATCATGTAGATGTAGATGTACCCAAAAGCCATTCTCCTGCGCACTCTTTCTTTCTCTCTCTCTCTCTCTCTCTCACACACACACACACACACACACACACACACACACACACACTCGAACTAGGTGTATTTCACTCCAACAATAGTAGGCCAAGCACAAAATAGCTACATTCACTCAAGTCTGACATAGATTTTTTTTTTGAGTTATCAGTCTTCTGACTGGTTTGATGCGTCCCGCCACGAATTTCTCTCCTGTACCAATCTCTTCATCTAAGAGTATCACTTGCAACCTATGTCCTCATTTATCTGCTGAATGTATTCCAGTCTCTGTCTTCCTCTACAGTTTTTGCCCTCTAGAGCTCCTTCTAGTACCATGGAAGTCATTCCCTGATGCCTTAACATCTGTCCCTTCTCCTTGTCAGTGTTTTCCACGTATTCCTTTTCTCTCCGATTCTGCACAGAACCTCCTCATTTCTTATCTTATCAGTCCAACAAATTTTCAGCATTCGTCTGTAGCACCACATCTCAAAAGCTTCGATTCTCTTCTTTCCAGTTTTCCCACAATCCATGTTTCACAACCATTCAATGCTGGGCTCCAAACGTATATTCTCAGAAATTTCTTCCTCAAATTAAGGCCTATGCTTGATACTAGCAGACTTCTCTTGGCCAGGAATGCCGTTTTTGACAGTGCTAGTCTGCTAGCGACGTCCTCCTAGCTCCGTCCGCCATTGGTTATTTTGCTGCCTATGCAGCAAAATTCGTTAACTTCATCTACTTTGTGACCATCAATCTTTATGTTAAGTTTCTCGCTGTTCTAATTTCTGCTACTTCTCATTACTTTCGTCTTTCTTCGATTTACTTTCAATCCCTATTCTGTATTCATTAGAATGTCCATTCCATTCAGCATATCATGTAATTCCTCTCCACTTTCACTCAGGATAACAATGTCTTCAGCGAATCGTATCACTAACACCCTTTCAGCTTGAATTTTAATTCCACTCCTGAACCTTTCTTTTATTTCCATCATTGCTTCTTCGATCTACAGTTTGAACAGTTCATATGGTTCAAATGGCTCTGAGCACTATAGGACTTAACATGTGAGGTCATCAGTCCACTAGAACTTAGAACTACTTAAACCTAACTAACCTAAGGACATCACACACACCCATGCCCGAGGCAGGATTCGAACCTACGACCGTAGCGGTCGCGCGGTTCCAGGCTGAAGCGCCTAGAACGGCTCGGTCACACAGGCCAGCTTCAACAGTAGCGGCGAAAGACTACATACCTGTCTTACACCCTTTTTAATCCGACCATTTCATTCTTGGTCGTTCACTCTTATTATTCCCTCTTGGATCTTGTATATGCTGTATATAACCCGTCTCTCCCTACAGCTTACCCCTATCTTTCTCAGAATCTCGAACTTCTTGCACCATTTTACATTGTCGAACGCTTTTTCTAGGTCGTTAAATCCTATGAACGTGTACTGATTTTTCTTTAGTCTTGCTTCCATTAGGCCTATCAATCGCAACGTCGGAATTGCCTCTCTGGTGCCTTTAACTTTCCTAAAGCCAAACTGATGGTTGTCTAACACATCCTCAATTTTCTTTTCCATTATTCTGTATGTTATTCTTGTCAGCCACCTGGATGCCTGAGCTGTTAAGCTGATTGTGCGATAATTCTCACACTTGTCAGCTCTTGTAGTCTTCGGAATTGTGTTGTTGATATTTTTCCAAAAGTCAGACGGTACATTGCCTAACTCATACATTCCACACCAGCGCGAATAGTCGTTTTGTTGCCACTTCCCCTAATGATTTTAGAAATTCTGGTGAAATGTTATCCATCCCTTCTGCCATATTTAATCTTAAGTCCTCCAAAGCTTTCTTAAATTCTGATGCTAATAATGGATTCCATATCTCTTCTAAATCGACTCCTGTTTTTTCTTCTATCACATCAGACAAATCTTCCTCCTCGTGGATGCATTCAGTGTACTGTTTCCACCTACCTGCTCTCTCCTCTGCATTTAACACTTGCTTTTAGTTACACCGAAGGTTGTTTTGATTTTCCTATGTGCAGAGTCAGTCGTTCCGACAATCATTTCTTTTTCGATTTCTTCACAGTTTTCTTGCAGTCATTTAGTCTTAGCTTCCCTGCACCTCCTATTGATTTCATTCCTAAGCAACTTGTATTTCTGTATTCTTGGGTTTCCCTGAACATTTTTGTATTTCCTTCTTGCATCGATTAGCTGAAGTATTACTTCCGTTACCCGTGGTTTCTTTACAGTTACCTTCTTTGTACTTATGTTTTTCTTTCCGGGTTCAGTGGTTGCTCTGTTTAGAAATGTCCATTCCTCTTCAACTGTACTGCCTACTGGACTATTCCTTATTGCTGTGTCTACAGCCTTAGAGAACTTCAAGCGCATCTCGTCATTCCTTAGTACTTCCGTATCCCACTTTTTTGCATATTGGTTCTTTCTGTCTAATCTCTTAAACTTGAGCCTTCTCTTCATCACTACTACATTGTGATCTGAGTCTGTATGTGCTGTTGTGCACGCATTAAAGACCAGTATCTGATTTCGGAATCTCTGTCTGACTGTGATGATCTAACTGAAATCTTCCCGCATCACCCTGTCTTTTCCAAACATAACTCCTCCTCTTGTGATTCTTGAACAGAGTATTCGCTATTACTAGCTGAAACTTGTTACAGAACTCAATTATTTCTTCTACTCATTCCCTTACAACTGCATTCCAATCCGCCATGACTATTAGATTTTCATCTCCCATTGTGTATTGTATTACTATTTCAATACCTTCATATACTTTCTCTATCTCTTCATCTTCAGCTTACGACGTCGACATGTACGAGGGTCGTCCACAAAGTAAGTTCAGTTTCTATTTCTATCCGCAGCAGCGCTACTATCGCAGTTACGAGCATGAGCGGCATTACTCTGACTCAAGGAGAAGACATGTACGCCATTTTCATATCGCTGCTGCCGACGTGTGCTGTGTAGTGCTTCTTTATAATGTCAGCCGTAATTCAAAATGCCACCGCGTGTGAAATCAGATTGTGATTCGTTTTCCAAATGCAAAGAAAGTTAACCCGAAGGAAATTCATTGACAAATCTGCGAGGTTTGCGGACAAAACGCTATGAGTGATTCAATGGTTAGAACATGGGTCAGACTGTTCAATGAAGGACGTGATCAAGTGCACGATGAAGAACAAAGTGGACGCCCGTCTGTGGTTACTGATGAACTGGTTCACACAAATGAAGTAAAGATTAAGCACAACCGTAAGTTAACACTTAGTGCCCTTGCTATGGAAGTTCCGCAAATCTCACTACCAATAATTCATGAAGTTGTTACTGAAAAACTGAAATTTCGAAAACTTTGCTCACGTTTGGTAGCCAAATTTCTTGCTGAACAACACAAAAAACAAGGGATGGGTAGTGCAATTCAGTTTTCGATACGCTACAATGAAGAAAGTGATGGTTTTCTTTCTCGGATAGTCATGGGGGATGAAACTTGGGTATCGTACGACATCGCTGAAACAAAACGGCAGTCAGTGGAATGGAGGCACACTTCATCCCCAACGAAGTTAAGCCTACGCAAATCTTGACACCTTGAAAAGTCATGCGCACCCTTTTTTGGGACAGAAAAAGCATTTTGCTGATTGATTTCTTACCACGAGGCCAAACAATCAATGCACATAGTTACTGCGAGACCATTAAGAAATTGCGCCGCGCAATACAGAACAAGCGCCGAGGATTACTGTCAAAAGGTGTTGCTTTTTTCCACGATAACGCCCGACGGCGAATGTGACCAAACAACTCTTACGGGAATTTCACTGGGGCTCGTTTGATCCTCCTCCGTTCAGCCCGGAGCTCGTACCTAGCCACTTTCATTTCTTCTTACACCTAAAATCTGTCCTTTGTGGTCAACACTTCAACGATGATGACGAGATGAAAGAACATGTTACCACATGGTTGAATACACAGGCGGCAACCTTATATGAAGAAGGCATACAGAAACTTGTGCCATGCTATGACAAGTACCTGCAAAATTTCGGAAGCTATGTAGAAAAGTATTTTCAAAGTTGTACATTTTTGTACAATAAATATTTATTCTGCATCTGTACACGTTTGTTTTATATAACCAAACGGAACTTACTTTGTGGAAATACCTCGTATATCTGAACTATCGTTGTTGGAGTCGGTTTGCTGTCGATTCTGATAAGATCAACGCTATCACTGAACTGTTCACAGTAACACACTCTCTGTCCTACCATCCTGTTCATAACGAATCCTACTCCCACTATACCTTTTTCTGCTGCTGTCGATATAACCCTATACTCATCTGACTAGAAGTCCTTGTCTCCTTTCCATTTCACTTGACTGACCCCTACTATATCTAGATTGAGTCTTTGCATTTCCCTTTTCAGATTTCTTAGATTCCCTACTACATTCAGGCGTCTGACATTCCACTCCCGACTCGTACAACGTTGTCTTTTCGTTGGTTATTCAATCTTTTCCTCATGGTCACCTCGCTCTTGGAAATCCCCTCCCGGGATCCGAATGCGGTACTATTCCGGAATCATTTGCCAATGGAAAGATCATCATGTCACTTTTTCAACTGCAAGCCACATGTACTGTGGATACACATTACTTGTCTTTAATTCAGTGGTTTCCATTGCCTTCAGCATCCTCATACCGTTGCATATCAGGCAAAAATTGCAAACAATTCACTTTCAGTTACTCCGACTAGGAAATCGCTTAGCCCCACTCGCAGCTGCATGAGATTTGGCCAAAGAGACCCGAGAGCTCTACAAATCCCCCCTTTCCCCATTTGTTAAAAATGTAAAAAGGAGTACACGTTGAAAATATCGCTTCAGTTGTAAGGTTCTTTTTATTTTTCATTAGTTACAACACGACCGTTTTCGGGCTCTTACATGCCCATCATCAGGTGTTATACTGAAAACAGACAAGAGACCGGAGATAATAATCGTTATTACACGTAGTAGTACACATAGAAAAGCAAAAAATAAGTTCCATACTACATTTAAGAAAACAGCGGTCGGGCTAGGTGCGGTAAAATCTATGTCGTCCGTAGTTTTAATAACGATTTCTCGGGCTTCCAGCGGCGTCAATGCAGAAATAGTAACCCGAGTACGGAATCAAGGAGGTATATTTTCTGCTGATATCAAAATTATACTGTTGTGGACGTTCAGTAGACATACGGCAAAGTGTGGGAAGGTAGGTCATTGAGAACGGACTATGGGCAGAATGGAGGGTGCAGTAAGAGGACGGAAAATGGGAAAAGGCAGCCGTTAACTGGCAATATGAGCGGCAAGGCCGCTGAAAGGCGGTGATAAAGTGCCACAAGATATGAGGAAAACTGCTTTGGATGACTGTGGGAACGGTTCTGATGGTAAACGTGTCATGTGCGGTTGAGCAACTGGGAGAAAATCATGAATTATACAGTGCACCATGTTTAGTTTAGAGCAGTATTGTATGCATAGGGGAAAGAGAAGATGAGTAGGTAGTGCATGTCGGTACGGACTATTTTGGGACTGAAGACATGGTTTTATCTAAAGGGTTGTTGGACAGCAATTTAGATATTTTAGATGAAGATAAGCTGGACACGATGAATTCTAATCGTAACCATAAGCAAGCTGCTACTAAAACTGCGTTATGAGTGAAAGCAAAGCATTTAGAAGAACTAAGAAATTAGACTTCGAGGATTTTTATTGGAATTCGAGGATCTATTTAAACCTCATGGGTCATCGCCAGCAACACTGACGACGCAATTCAGAATCCCAGCTGTGTACCATAATACATACCATGTGTCTCATCACCTACAGCTGGTGATGCAGGAATTGATCAACCTATAATTACGTGATAATATTATTGAAGAATTTACCATCGGTGCTGATAGTAGCAAAGATGTGGAGGCATGGAACTTAAACATATCAATTCTTCTGCCACTGCAGGTCCTGAATACTTGTAAAATTATAGATGCATGTCCAGTCCTAAATATAACGGAATCTGTGACCAGTCTGCGGCAGTATCGGTACTTCTCCGCCATATTCCTGTGGCGCGGCTACAAGTGGCAGAAGAGGACTAGCCGAAAATGACATTTACGGTTCGTTCGAGGCGCTAACAATATACACACGTGTGCTTGGGTTGAAGAATGTATCAGCCACATTTCAGCAATAATTGGACAGAGTATTGAGAATACTGGAACCAAGGAAATGTATGCTGAATTTGGACGCTATATTTGTTTTTGCAGTCTAAAAGCATGTGAGACACTTAGGAGGTTACGTCCAGCACACCCAAAACTCAGCGCCACTATGCGCTACAGGAGCTGTATTATTTAAGACACGCAATTGGTAATGGGACACAGACAGATCCTAGACTGGTAATGGTTTCCAGAAGCTCAGACAGGAAGAGAGTTGCATTTATTTCTTACGGTTAAAAAATTATTATACAAGATTTGACACAAAGCTTGCAGAAATACCAGGACCACTCGAACATTTATTGAACATCAGAATGTGAAGCTCCATATGAAAAATTGAAAGAATTGTATATAACTAGACTGATATTGAAACCTTCCCGTCTCCTCTATACCTCTTTTGTTATTGATAACCTTCCCTTTTACAATAACCTATGTAACCTTCGCTTAGGATTTCTATCTCTTGCTTAGTAATAAAAAATGAAATCTTCCCTTTGAGATTTATTCACTTTCTCAATCTTCGCATACAAATTTAATTGCTGCTTATTAAAAGTGATTTTCTGATTATTTCGACGAAACATAGAATGTGTCGTCGTCGTGGCCCTCAGTCGTTATCTGCAATAACCCAAAACTGTTCCTTACCTTTTTTTTTTTACTGTTACTGGATCACCATCTGACTGCTATATCGAACTGCGACATGAATATACTTACTCTGTTTTACTATACTCTATTAACTGCTGGTGGGCTGTCATAAGAAGTGGCTGTATTTATTACCAAAGCTGACGTTATTCTTTATGAGCAAAGCTGACGTTATTCTTTAATTAATTTGACTGAAGTTACGTAATTCATAGTTACACTTTTTCTTGACAACAATAAATTTTTTGCAAAGTTTTACGTTGATGGTTTTTGGGATGGATTATAATCAGTAATACAACATTGCTGTCAAAATTAATTATATTCTGAAAACGCTTCAAATATTTACTGTTGGTAATGAAATGATTTTACAAACGTTCAGATGGGACATACTTTTTACAATAATCTTACAACTATCACTGCACAAACATACCTTCAGTAGTCTAGAGTTTCGCAAAGAAAATAATTCAATAATATAGTTCCTCTTATGATAATAGTTGATGTCTCTGTACATTCGTTTATAATCTCTTGTAAACCATAGCTGGTGGCTGGCAGGCACACCGCTCCTCTCAACCTAAAGTGCGGTCTCTCCTGCCAACAATGCTTTCTGGTACAGACAATCCCTGCTACCATTACAAAATGTATCAATGCGCGGTCTTTCCCACTCTTTTCTTAAAATGTATCCATACGCGGTCTCTCCCGCCCATTTTAAAATTATATCAATTTGCGGTCTCTCTTGTCAACAATACTTTGGTGCAGACATTCCCTGCTACCACAATTATTTCCAACATGACAAATATTAATTATTCCTACTTAATCCTATTAATATAATATAAACATCTTTCTTAAATTGTGATTTGACAATAGACAATAGAAATATACACGTCTTACAATATTGGTCTTCTAAATTAAGAACTGGAATTCGTACTACCTTGTAACACAAGTAATCATGCACTCATCTACGCGTTAAATCAAGAAGTAGAGGGGAGATCGCCTTCCCACTGCATTAATTACAAAATGCGCAGAGCAACTACTACAGAGAAGAAAATGTTGAGCTTCATACGTTGCATGATATTCTTCCGATATTACGCAGTCCAGTCACATTAATGAGACCACTTCGGTATCGGCCGCAATCTCTAGCATTCCTACCTCTGGATCATGGTGTCCCGGGTTCGATTCCCGGCCGGGTTGGGGATTTTCTCTGCCTGGCGACTGGGCATTTGTGTTGTCCTCATCATTTCATCATCATGCTCATCATTCGTGACAGTGGCTAGATTCGACTGTGAGAAATGGGACTGTGAAAAAATTGGGTATTTGTACGGGCGCTGATGACCACGCAGTTGAGCGCCCCACAAACCAAACATCTTCATCATCATCATTGTCCGCTATCCATATGGCCACAGTTTCAAATAAGCGCGCCGCCAGTTAACGCCGCTGCGTTTCCTACAGCCGCCACAGCGGCAAAAGAGCGCTGCCACGAACGATTACGCCGCTGCCAATGAGATGCAAGCATCCGCTCTCCGGAGCTCCAACGGCGGATGTACTTTTTTTTCTGCGAGCTGAAAAATTTTCACAGATTTTCATAGTGGCCAGGTCTCGTGATCTGCTTAATAGTTATTGTATTGAAGACTGACTGTCAAAGCTACTGTTAGCAACTGACGCTGCAATTATAGCAACAAAGTGACGTATTATTTTAGTACTTGATATTATATGAAAAATACATTAATATCTGCATTGTTTGTTCACGAACAGCACCTATTCTCGGTCCTGTATCCATTAAGGAACCGCACAGCGAGCAAAGAAAGCTATAACAATCGCCATCTATGTTCGACGTCAACATGCAATAACCACTCATAGCAGAACTAGCGCTGGAGGATATATAAATGAGCTGTGCGTGGCTCATGTTCATGCCATTTCTTATTTTACATCTAGTTTTTTTTTTTTTTCTTCCACCAAGTTATCTTAACTTTCAATTACTGCTGCCACTGAGTTGCTGCCTTGACTGCCCGTGAGCGGCAGCAGCAGCGCTTATCGATATCGGCCCTGTCGTATTATCTTTGCTGGACTGCTATTACTTCCCGGTCGTCGTGTGTTGTGAGTGAGTTCGGACCTGGGTGTGTTGGAGATGGCACGCGGCACAAGTTCAGTCGGGGCGTGGCAGCTCTGAGGTCCGGACCGCCAGGACTCGCCCGACGGTTGCCGACAAACATCTACACCTACACCTACACCTACATCCATACTCCGCAAGCCACCTGACGGTGTGTGGCGGAGGGTACCTTGAGTATATCGGTTCTCCCTTCTATTCCAGTCTCGTATTGTTCGTGGAAAGAAGGATTGTCGGTATGCTTCTGTGTGGGCTCTAATCTCTCTGATTTTATCCTCATGGTCTCTTCGCGAGATATACGTAGGAGGGAGCAATATACTGCTTGACTCTTTGGTGTAGGTATGTTCTCGAAACTTTAACAAAAGCCCGTACCGAGCTACTGAGCTTCTCTCCTGCAGAGTCTTCCACTGGAGTTTATGTATCATCTCCGTAACGCTTTCGCGATTACTAAAAGGTCCTGTAACGAAGCGCGCTGCTCTGCGTTGGATCTTCTCTATCTCTTCTATCAACCCTATCTGGTACGGATCCCACACTGCTGAGCAGTATTCAAGCAGTGGGCGAACAAGCGTGCTGTAACCGACTTCCTTTGTTTTCGGATTGCATTTCCTTAGGATTCTTCCAATGAATCTCAGTCTGGCATCTGCTTTACCAGCGATCACCTTTATATGATCATTCCATTTTAAATCGCTCCTAATGCGGACTCCCAGATGATTTATGGAATTAACTGCTTCCAGTTGCTGACCTGCCATTTTGTAGGTAAATGATAAGGGATCTATCTTTCTATGTATTCGCAGCACATTACACTTGTCTACATTGAGATTCAATTGCCATTCCCTGCACCATTCGTCAATTCGCTGCAGATCCTCCTGCATTTCAGTACAATTTTCCATTGTTACAACCACTCGATACACCACAGCATCATCTGCAAAAAGCCTTAGTGAACTTCCGATGTCAACCACTAGGTCATTCATGTATATTGTGAAGAGCAACGGTCCTATGACACTCCCCTGCGGCACACCTGAAATCACTCTTACTTCGGAAGACTTCTCTCTATTGAGGATGACATGCTGCGTTCTGTTATCTAGGAACTCTTCAATCCAATCACACAATTGGTCTGATAGTCCATATGCTCTTACTTTGTTCATTGAACGACTGTGGGGAACTGTATCGAACGCCTTGCGGAAGTCAAGAAACACGGCATCTACATGTGAACCCGTGCCTATGGCCCTTTGAGTCTCGTGGACGAATAGCGCGAGCTGGGTTTCACACGACCGTCTTTTTCGAAACCCATGCTGATTCCTAAAGAGTAGATTTCTAGTCTCCAGAAAAGTAATTATAATCGAACATAATACGTGTTCCAAAATTCTACAACTGATCGACGTTAGAGATATAGGTCTGTAGTTCTGCACATATGTTCGACGTCCCTTCTTGAAAACGGGGATGACATGTGCCCTTTTCCAATCCTTTGGAACGCTACGCTCTTCTAGAGACCTACGGTACACCGCTGCAAGAAGGGGGGCAAGTTCCTTGAGTGGGGATGACTTTGGTTGGTCGTCGGTCGGTCGTCTTGTCGGATGACGTGTATTTGGCCGGCGATCGCTTATGGCTTGGCTTTGTGTATCGACTCGTGATCCGTCCCTGTTATTGTACAGTCACTGCCGTTAGCATTGTCTAGTTCTTGGTGCAAGTGTTCGTGAAACTGTGTGTAGTTTATGTGATTTTTACTGAAAAGTTATTTTAAATGTTGTCGGCGTACTGGCTCTGAGGATCGGTCGGTTGATGTGGATCAGCCAGGGAATCTCCGCGCGACGCAGTGGGCCGTGCCCGCTGGCGGTCTCTACGCAGTGTCGGAGTGTGTTCCGATTGCTACGAGGTTCGTGGCTCACCGACCCAGGACATCGAAGTCGAGTGTTGATTTAATTACCGAAGCCAGTCTGTTCACATTGTGCCGTTGGTTTTCATGGTTGGCTGTTGGGGGTATTCCCGTGAGCAATAGGGAGTGTTCGGGTTGGCGAAAGTTTGGCCACCATCCGGTGGAGTTTAACTGTATTTTGTTTATTGGAAGTCCAAGTGCACCAGCGGAATTTTCTGCCTTGTGGCCGTTAGCGTTCCGGTTACCTGCCCCGGTCGCTGACGTAAAATTCAGACAGTGTCCTTTCCTCACCGTGTTGTCCCTGTCCAACACGTGTGGGGGTGTTTTGGCAGCTTATGCATACTTGGTTGTTAGCGGCCACGCCTTTTACGTTTTGGCATTGGATTTCCTTGTGTACTGGTCGGGTGGAAAGCAAGTCGTCTTGTCGGTGGATCCGTTGACTGTCTCTTGGTTGGGTTGCCAGGGGATCGGATATAGTTGGGCCGACTACCTATCTCCCTTAAACGGAAGTTAATATTTCAAGTGCAGAGCGACCCCCGGAAACTTCTGAGCGTTGCTGGCTGTACTGCCTTTTCTTATTGGTTCAAAAATGGTTCAAATGGCTCTGAGCACTATGGGACTCAGCTTCTGAGGTCATCAGTCCCCTAGAACTTAGAACTACTTAAACCTAACTAACCTAAGGACATCACACACATCCATGCCCGAGGCAGGATTCGAACCTGCGACGGTAGCGGTCTCGCGGTTCCAGACTGTAGCGCCTAGAGCAGCACGGCCACTCCGGCGGGCTTTTCTTATTGATGTTTGATTGTGTATTTTAATGGCTCCTAGCCGATGGCTTGAATTTGTATGCCTTTAGTTGGGTTTTAAATAATGGGTCTAAGGCGCTGCAATCATGGACTGTGCGGCTGGTCCTGGCGGAGGTTCGAGTCCTCCCTCGGGCATGGGTGTGTTTGTTTGTCCTTAGGATAATTTAGGTTAAGTAGTGTGTAAGTTTAGGAACTGATGACCTTAGCAGTGAAGTCCCATAAGATTTCACACTTTTTTTTAAATAATGGGCCTTCAGCCGTCTTAAAATTAAAATTCCTTAATTGTATGTATTGTATGTTAACCGGGGACCTAGAAACGACGGAGAAACTCCGTCCCCGCCGCAGTCGCAGTGGTCCACAACCCCACGACGACTACTGCAGTCCGCTTCACCCCTCCGCCGCTCCACACCGAACCCAGGGCTATTGTGTAGCTCGGCCCCCGGTGGACTCCCCAGGGAACGTCTCACACCAGACGTGCGTGCGTGGTAGAGTAATGGTGGTGTACGTGTACGTGGAGAACTTGTTAGCGCAGTAGTCGCCGACATAGTGTAACTGAGGCGGAATAAGGGAAACCAGCCCGCATTCGCGCAGGCAGATGGAAAACCGCCTAAAAACCATCCACAGACTGGCCGGTTTACCCGACCTCGACACAAATCCGCTGAGCAAATTCGTGCCGGGGACCAGGTGCTCCTTCCCGCTCGGAAAGCCGTGCGTTACACCGCATGGCCAACAGGGCGGGCTGCTAAATCTTAGACTGTTTGGGCCTTCAGCCTCATTTAATTCTTTTTTTTTATAAAGCTTTGGGCTTTTTGCCTTGTAAAAATTTATTGTAGTTGTGTTTTGAATCATGGGCCTTGAGCTGTTTTAAAAGTAAAATTCCTTATTGTTAAGTCTTAGATTGTTTGGGCCTTCAGCCTCATTTGAAATATTATTTAAGGATAAAACCTTGCATTTTCTCGCTTTTGAAAATTTATTGTAGTTGTTTTTTAAATCCCGGGACTTCAGCCATTTTAAAAATTAAAGAGGTTAAGCCATAAGATTGTGTGACATATTCAGTCGATAGTTAAGCTCGGAAATTGGCGCTGTAACGTTTGCGCAACTAAATAAAGTTATATGTGTTCGAGTGTAAGTGACAGCCGCTCTTTTTTGGCCCCTTTCCACAATTCCAACTACCTGTTGTGTCCTGCGGATTTAACCAGGCGTTTCAATAAAGAGTTTCGGGGGGGGGGGGGGGGGGAAGGAGGGAAGGGGGTATGTGGTGTGAAGAGGGTGGAAAACAGTGCAGTTGTTTACGGGAATGGAGCTATTTAGGTGACGCCCAAAACGGTATGATCACTGGCTTTCGGCCCGAGGGCGGAAGGATTTCCAAACTGGCTAAGTTTGTAAACTTTGCGAGTGCCACAGTGGTTAAAATATACCATTCATTGCAAAATGGCACAGTCTATAACCAGTTCTGAAGCAGCTGTGGTGTACCACGGGCCACAGATAGCAGGGGTGAACAACAGCTGTGGAGGAGTGTAAGGGCGAATACACATGCAACTACAGAGCAGCTGGCCCGCCCAGATGAACCAAGGGGCTACCTACAGTGTGCCCTCAGCGACCATTCAATGAAAGCTGCTGCGTATGGGTCTCCGCAGGAGCCGCCTGGTTCATGCGCCAATGCTGGCTGCTGTTCATCACCGTTAAAGGCTGGAATTTGCACGTCAGTACCGCAACTTGTCAGCCACTGATTGGCGACAGGTTCCATTTTCAGAGAAATCATGTGAACCATTTTAAGGCTAACGCCTTGCAACATTGTCAGAAGGGCTCAGGCTGGAGGAGAGAGTGTCTCTCGAAATGTTTTTTATGGCATTCAATGGGTGATCCCATTCTGGAAGGAACAATGGCTCAACGTAAGTGTATGAGTTTATGGTATTCCCCCAGCCATCAAACTCACCAGCTGAAAACAAAATCGAGAAGTTGTGGGGCTGTGGGCGCCACGGTCCTAAACCGAGAAAACTAGCACAGCTAGTTGCGGCACTGTCTCGCGTCCGTCGGCCGTCGTAATTTAATATGTTAGTATTGTTATTATTATTATTATTATTATTGTTTGTTGCCGAATTACGTGGTGGACCTTAATAAAAATGATATTTCATTCAATTTTTGATTTACGATTAAATGCTTTTGTGAAGTTTTCCTTTTTAACAATATTAATCTTAAATTATTTGTTATGTTAATGAATGTTAGACTCGCTGAATCTTAAGACATGAGCATATAAGTTGAACCATGGAATAAACTTTTCATGTTAATTTCCTCGGCTAGTCAGCTCACTTTAAAGCAAACAATCTTTAGTTATTAATTACAATTTCGGCCCACATACACGCGCGAGAGTATTTTTTCTTACCACCATTAACCATTGAATTGTAGTCGGAGTCCTGGCTCTGGCTCTCGGCTATGGTACTGAAAATAAGAATCTTAAAGCTACGTACCGGGTTATTACAAATGACTGAAGCGATTTCACAGCTCTACAATAACTTTATTATTTGAAATATTTTCACAATGCTTTGCACACACATACAAAAACTCAAAAAGTTTTTTTAGGCATTCATAAATGTTCGATATGTGCCCCATTAGTGATTCGGCAGACATCAAGCCGATAATCAAGTTCCTCCCACACTCGGCGCAGCATGTCCCCATCAATGAGTTCGAAAGCATCGTTGATGCGAGCTCGCAGTTCTGGCACGTTTCTTGGTAGAGGAGGTTTAAACACTGAATCTTTCACATAACCCCACAGAAAGAAATCACATGGGGTTAAGTCGGGAGAGCGTGGAGGCCACGACATGAATTGCTGATCATGATCTCCACCACGACCGATCCATCGGTTTTCCAATCTCCTGTTTAAGAAATGCCGAACATCACGATGGAAGTGCGGTGGAGCACCATCCTGTTGAAAGATGAAGTCGGCGCTGTCGGTCTCCAGTTGTGGCATAAGCCAATTTTCCAGCATGTCCAGATACACGTGTCCTGTAACGTTTTTTTCGTAGAAGAAAAAGGGGCCGTAAACTTTAAACCGTGAGATTGCACAAAACACGTTAACTTTTGGTGAATTGTGAATTTGCTGCACGAATGCGTGAGGATTCTCTACTGCCCAGATTCGCACATTGTGTCTGTTCACTTCACCATTAAGAAAAAATGTTGCTTCATCACTGAAAACAAGTTTCGCACTGAACGCATCCTCTTCCATGAGCTGTTGCAACCGCGGCGAAAATTCAAAGCGTTTGACTTTGTTATCGGGTGTCAGGGCTTGTAGCTATTGTAAACGGTAAGGCTTCTGCTTTAGCCTTTTCCGTAAGATATTCCAAACCGTCGGCTGTGGTACGTTTAGCTCCGTGCTTGCTTTATTCGTCGACTTCCGCGGGCTACGCGTGAAACTTGCCCGCACACGTTCAAGCGTTTCTTCGCTCACTGCAGGCCGACCCGTTGATTTCCCCTTACAGAGGCATACAGAAGCTTTAAACTGCGCATATCATCGCCGAATGGCAGTTGGTGGATCTTTGTTGAACTTCGTCCCGAAGTATCGTTGCACTGTTATGACTGACTGATGTGAGTGCATTTCAAGCACGACATACGCTTTCTCGGCTCCTGTCGCCATTTTGTCTCAGTGCGCTCTCGAGCGCTCTGGCGGCAGAAACCTGAAGTGCAGCTTCAGCCGAACAAAACTTTATGAGTTTTTCTACGTATCTGTAGTGTGTCGTGACCATATGTCAATGAATGGAGCTACAGTGAATTTATGAAATCGCTTCAGTCATTTGTAGTAGCCCTGTATTTTCTGCAATTTTGTGCAGCTGTGGAGAAATATGAATATTATGTTAATAGCGGGCGAGTTTTTCGCTTCCGCTAAATTTTTTATAAGTTAATATCGCCATGTAATGGCGTCGTTGGCTGCATCGGCCGCTGCGATTGTTGAACTGTAAATTACTTGAATGCAGGTTAATTTAAGGAAGGCGGACATGAAATTGGGATCACCTCTTACAAATTAAAAGTGCACAATAATATTAAATCAATATATTATCTGCTTAATTCGTACAAATATGCTTACATTTGCCAGCACTCGCATGATGTCCGTCTACACGCAACCAAGACAAGAGAAGAAGTGAAGACGACTAAAAAATTAACAAAAGAGCGTATCGTGTCGTCTCTTTAGATCATTTTGTTAAATTTCTTTGCCCTCGAAACTTACACAGAGAAATTATTATAATATAGAGAAAAATGTATGTTCGCCTGAGCGACTGGTCTCCACTTATTATTCAAATTTTAAATGTCCCTTCTTTATAAATACCGTTTTTTAAGTCTTTTCGTAATATAGCACTGGGGACGCTATAACTGGATCAGGTATGGCTCTCCACATCCCTATCGGTACCTTCCAGAATCTCATTCACTCTCTTCCTGCATGTCTCGCATGGGCCTTGCTGCAAAATAGTCGTTATATAGGCTTTTGACAGGCTAGACAGTATATTTCTACAGTACGAAAATTATGGTGGTAACAGATCACATGGCACTGAACCGGCTATTATACTACTTAAAGGTGCCATCGAGCAGATTAACGAGGTGAACGCTTAAGCTAAGCAAATTCGATTTCAAAGTAATCCATAAGCCAGATACTAATTGTAGGAATGCAGATGACCTCAGTATGGACGTCGGTGTATTACGGCGAGTAGGTTGCTAAGCTTGTAGAGCAGCAAAAAGTGCAGGCTGCAGTCAAGGACTGCAACCTATTCACAACACGGCCACAGTTCACTATACACTGATCAGCCAAAACCTGATGACCAACAGCCTAATAGCCGGTATGTCCACCTTTGGCACGAATAAAAGCGACGACACATCGCTGCATGGAAGCAATTTGGTCGTCCTAGGTCGCCGGAGGGAGTTGGCACCACATCTGCTCACGCATTTCACCTAATTCCCGTAAATTGCGGGAGGGGCGGGGGAGGGGAAGAGGTCGGACGCCACGTTCAGTCGCATCCCAGGTGTGTTCGATCGGGTTCAGATGTGGCGCGATGGGGAGCCAACACATCAATTGGAACCACTCCATCACACTTCTGGCCTTGTGACGTGGCCCATTATCTTGTTAAAAAACGCCACTAGCGTCGGGAAACATGATCGTCGTTGAAGGGGTGTACGTGGTCTGCAAAAACAGTATACGGTAGTCCTTGACAGCCGTAGTTCCTCGAACTCCACTGGACCCATAGATGCCCACATGAATGTTCCCCAAAGCATAATGGATCCACCGCCGTTTTGTCTCCGTCCCGCACTGCAGGTGTCAAGAACCTGATCCCCGGAAAACAACGGCTTTGCGCCCTCACATCGGCATGATGGAGAAGGTATCGGTGTTCAACGGACCACACAACACTCTACCACTGCTCCAACGTCCAGCGCCGATGTTCACGGTGCCCATTTCAGACGTAGTTTCCCATGTCGTGATGTTAACAACGGCACATGCATGCGTCGGCTGAAGAGGCCCATCGTTAGCAGTGAGTTGAGACGCATCAGTACTCTGCCCAGCATTAAAGTCTGACGTTAGTTCCACCACACTTCACTGCCTCTCCTGCTTTTCCAGTCTGCCCGCCCTACGGCGTCCGACATCTGCAATATGGGATGGTATGGACGTGTTGAAGACACGCACCATAGTCCTCCTCGAACATCCGACAAGTCGTGCAGTTTCCGAAATGCTCGTGCCGAGCCTCCACGCCATCACACTCTGGCCTCAGCCAAACGTAGAACGCGCGCCTTTCCCACTCTGCACACGGACAGCACGCTCACTGATTCTACATGCACCGTGCGTGTGTCTGACCAGCAGTCATTCCTCGCTGGTGATGCTGCTATCGTCTGGACGGGTTTATATCGGCAGCATGGCCAATTCTATCCAGCCTTATGTGTTGACGAACCACAGGATGGCATGCAACTGAGCATCATTGGTGGCATATGCATAGACACGATGTGGGACAATACATGGAAAACTGTGTACCATGCACACAACGGTCGGAATTGAGCCATCAGTATATTCCGCTGCAAAGCTAGTAAACCTCTGAAGAAAATTGGTACGAATATCCTAAATCGTTTTTTACCAATGCTGGTGAGGAACTGGTATATTCTCAGCATTATACACCATTTCTCGCGCTACGTTGGAATGATAGCTATCCCGACTCAGCATGCTGACACAGTGGGACAGGCAATGTTGAATAATTGGTTACTAACATGGGAACCTCCCATCGTAGCCCCTTCAGATTTAGTTATAAGCTGGCACAGTGGACAGGCCTTGAAAAACTGAACACAAATCAATCGAGAAAACAGGAAGAAGTTGTGTGGAACTATGAAACAAATAAGCAAAATATACAAACTGAGTAGTCCACGCGCAAGATAGGCAACATCAAGGAGAATGTGAGCTCAGGAGCGCCGTGGTCCCGTGGTTAGCGTAAGCAGCTGCGATACGAGAAGTCCATAGTTCAAGTTTTCCCTCGAGTGAAAAGTTTACTTTCTTTATTTTCGCGAAGTTATGGTCTGCCGTTCGTTCATTGACGTCTCTGTTCGCTGTAATAGGTTTGGTGTCTGTGTTTTGCGACCGCACCGCAAAACCGTGCGATTAGTAGACGAAAGGACGTGCCTCTCCAATGGGAACCGAAAACATTTGATCGCAAGGTCATAGGTCAACCGATTCCTCCACAGGAAAACACGTCTGACATATTCTATACGAGACTGGTGACGGCATGTGCGTCACATGACAGGAATATGTTGTCGACCCATCTAGCTTGTACACTAGGCGAATGGGTAAAAAGATTCTTCTACCTTGCCCGATTTAGGTTTTCTTGTGGATATGATAATCACTCCCAAAAAAGTGATGAAAACATAAGAGTTTGTCACACAAACTGCAACAAATAAATGCAACACTTTCACAGTCGCACAGTTTTCCCTGTGCTCTGTCAAAACATATGTTCTTAACGTTTTCAAATTTTTTCTTGTGTAGATCATCAAATCCTGCATATGTCCAAGCAAATCTGAACATGTCCTGGAATTTTGGGGAGCGAAGTTGATTATGTGTGAGTGCCTGAACTTTGATAATTGACACACGATCACGTAAACAATACTGCTCTGTGTACCTGTGCAGCTTCGCAAAATCATAGAATCTTTCCACAAAGTATTTCACTTGCGGAAAACCAAACACATCTACCGGTTGTACAAGAGATGTACAACCTTGAGGAATGGTAATCACGTCTACTCCCACACTAAAACTGTACAATGCCTGATCCTTCTGTCCTGTATAGCTGTCAAGTAGTAAGGCAAAATCTTTGTCCGCGTAAGGAGTAATCACACGTTCATTAAAGTCTTTCACTAGTCTTTTCTCCATTTTTCCTGACGCACTGCAATTCACAACGACATTCGGCGTTTCCACAAGTACCCTATTCACCTGTTGCTGAACTTCTGGTCCAAATACACCGTTTTTACCTTCAAACATAAATAAAATGTAGGTAAAAGAAATCCTTTGTTCAGAGCATATTGTATGGTATAACTATGTGAAGTGGCATGCAGCTGGTCTACAGTACATTCCGTGTCGCCTTCTCCAACTAACGATAACGTGCGGGTCGATTTCATTTCATTGTTGAAACTGGACTGATCTGTGTTGATTATATATGCGTCTTCTTACTGTTGGAATCTGACGTTAGTTTCTGTAACAAACGTCTTGGAACACTCTAAAAGTTCTTCCAGTTTATTCGCGTGGTTCTTGCTTACATATTTCGTAATCTCCCTGCTGGTAATTTTGTATTTTCTATTGAAGGTGACAAGCCAATGAGATGAAGCCTTGAAGTTCAGGCCGATTTGTTTACCGTAATGCAATCCCCAAATCTGTAGGTCTGTATCATGCACTGCACTTAATTCATTTCTGGCTTTAATAAATTGTGGGTATACATGGTTTTCTAGTTCACTGAACTTCTGTCTTCGGGTTCCACCTCGTTCAAAGACTTCTTTGCAATATTTAATTGTGCTTTTTTCCTCCATCCCTTTAAATTATTTGTTACTTCACTCCATAATCTATATTTGCGTCTTTTAATTGGTTTGGACAGTAACCTGTATTGGAGCGTTTCCTTCATCTAACCCAAAGAAATACCAACAGATTGAAGTCGCAGTATTTCCTCTTCGTGTTCTTCGTACGGATCGTCAACAATCTCATCATCTGGTACATACAGCCCCGCAGCAATCAGCAAGGTATCGTCATCACCACACTTACTGTTTATCAACAAATGTAGGAAATAATCATATAAATGTTCGACAATCGTTCGATCCCTTAAGGAACTTTCCGATTTCTTACAGTTTGGAAAATATTCATTGACCTTGTTATTGAAGTCGCGAGCTATATTTGCTGGATTCATATTGCCCACGGAATACATCTCACGTATTTAATGCACTCTCGTCCAGAGTAGCGAACAGTCAACCGCCAGCCATGGAGCCTCGTTAGCAGGAATACTCTCTCTTCCGTGCGCTGTAGTCGACTGACGTCGTGTGTTTCAATGTTTGTTTAGGTGTAGCGTCCCCATACTACGGCGCAGTTACCTCGCATCGGACGGACAGATAATAATTGTCTGAAAATAGAAAATTAAACTTTTCACTCGAGGGAGGTCTTGAACCTAGGACCTCTCGTTCCGCAGCTGCTCACGCTAACCATTTTTTTTTTTTTTCATTTTGTTCGCTTTAGTTCGATGAATCTGCACGGGGCGGACGTCATAAGACATCCATTTAAGTTCGTTGTTGATCTATTAACTCAGTATTTTTATTACAGAGGGCACATTACCCTCTTACCGAACAAATACGGATCTCGGCACCAAAAATGGTTCAAATGGCTCTGAGCACTATGGGACTTAACATCAATGGTCATCAGTCCCCTAGAACTTAGAACTACTTAAACCTAACTAACCTAAGGACATCACACAACACCCAGCCATCACGAGGCAGAGAAAATCCCTGACCCCGCCGGGAATCGAACCCGGGAACCCGGGCGTGGGAAGCGAGAACGCTACCGCACGACCACGAGATGCGGGCATCTCGGCACCAATTGTGCGTCAGGACTAATGGAACAGCTGTCATCTATTACATATTCGTAAGTGAAGAGTATGCACACCACATGCAGCTCACCAGAAGAACAGAGAGGCTGTATCGGACACTCGAAAATATGTTAACCCATTATGTAATGCACAAATGAGGAAATTCATCACCCAGTAATTTAAATGACCTCTCTGGTGAACATGAAGCTACATCTGCCGAACAATACAACAGATGTACATGCCAGATGTATCCGGCCTTTTTGGGGTGCATCAGATTCGTTACCACCATTACCGGTACTAACTTCAAATTAAAAAAGAAAGTTTGGGAGGGGGGGGGGGAGGAAGAGGTAGTAAAAGGATGGTAGAACAGATTGCTTCCGTGGAACTAAATGCACGGCCAAATGTTAGGGCCATGGAAATGATAGTGGAATAGAATGTTGAGATTTATTAGGAATATTTCTAAGGATCCTAGCTTATTTTTGGTATTCAAGAAAAGTGATGAAAGCTCTATTTTCATTCGATGTGTCATATTTTATACGTGTATAATGGATATTTTCAAACAGAGGTTTTCGATAGTCGGTACGTTACAGAGGTTCTGAGGCCAAGCACTGAGAGCTTTGTTGGTAGGCATCCTAGGCGAAGCTAGGGAGAGAGGCAGGTGTTAGCTATACTACTTAGCGGACTGAAATAGCTGGCAGAACACAGACAGAAAGATACAGAGAAGGAGGCATTTTGAAATATGATGGTAAAGGTTAATGTCAGCAGTGAGGATTTCCAAGTAAAGTTGTTGCTGCACGGAAGGTTTCAATGGAATTTTTCTTCACTGATTTGGGTTAGTTAGATTCATTGTTCAGGTGTGCTTAAGTAACGTTATCAGTTCAAATGGCTTGCTGGCAGAAGTTATTATTTTACAACGCTCTTTCCCTAGTTTAATAATTAAATTCTTGACACAGTAATATTTGTTGTAAAAGAAAAAAGTTATGTGAAGATCATTGTGATTGTTAAGGAATTGCTATCAGCTTTCGTAATACAGTTTTTAAAAGGACAAATTACTTTATTCATTCAGCAAATGCAAATTTCTGCAACATCTTCTCACGAAAGTATGTCATTTTTCTTATTATGTGTGTCGCCGCATTCCACAGAGCAGAACACAGTCTCTTAAAAGGTGTGGGATGATCTGTTTAGAATAACTGCACGTCCTTACATTGCACTGCACAAGGCTTCTCTTGCCTATTTAGCTAGCTTGCTGCTGCATTGCATATTTCATGTACACCACTTCGAGCATTACCGGGTATCCCTTGCCACAGGCATGCCGAATAGAATTTGTTAGGTCTAGTTATAGAACAGTCAAAACAAAATATGATCATTCAGAGTTACGTGCTGGTTTTCAGAATTCATTACCAGGTCAGTTTAGGTAAAATTCAGTTCAGGTTTCTTATGCAGACAGTTTCATTTTTTCATAGCGCAGTGTTACATTCGCGTGTGTATTGTACAGTGTCTAGAATATCGTTAACCAGAGTACGTAAATAAATTCAAAGGGGGTTTTTTAGAGAAACATTTTGGTGATTCATTCTTTCAAAATTCAAGTAGAAATTTTACGTAGCATTTTCTTTCGTTAGCTTTGTGTGTTGGGACTGCAAATCACGTAGTGTGATATCAAGCATTGTGGCAACGCACACTGTACCGCACAATATAGTGTCACAGAATAACTTAATTAGTTTACAGTTTTCATTTTCTAATTTCTCTTGCGAAGTTAATTAACATGCAGTTATACAGTTTCAACTTTGGCGACTCATTTATCAGGTAGCATTTTCTTAACTACATCATTTGCATTTATCAGCATTACAACACAATAACTGCACAAGTTACAAATAATAGCAGTTAAATTTACTCCAGGTTCATTTAAAAAATTAATCATTAGCAAAAATACAATATTAGAGCATTTTAAGTCATGTTGCACAGTATGAAGAGTATACGAGATGAATTATATACGGATAATGAAAGAGATCTGTTTTATTTAGTACGTTCTGTAATGCCACTTCCTCGGACGAGAAACTGAAATCAAAAATTAGCTTCAAAATTACCAAATTCCATGAAAAATGAACAAGCAAACAAATTTCCAGTTAACACTATTATTTGGATATTAATCAGTAATTGAATCAGGAATCTAATACTTAGTAATTTATTAACATACGAAATAAAGATAGGATTCCAGTAAAATCAAACTCAAAATTCAAAATCATAGTAAATCGCAAAATCATTATAATTAAAATTCGCAAAGTAGAACCAACGTTCCCAAAAAATACTCCGTGTGAGTACTCTTTGAGATTCGTGAGTAATGGCTAAGGATAATTCAATCCATTGTCACTACGTTACGAGAGTTAGCCGAAGCAGGTCATACTTTTGAATGCTCGTTTATGTAGGCGCAATTAGATTGTTTTTCAGAACTGATTATTGCAATCGACTATGACAAGGTGAAACGATACTTTGACTTCAAATATAACGTTATTTAGAATTCAGATAGAGGATTTGCATATATTTGACAGAAGTGACTTTCAATTAGATAACCTGAAGTTAACACTATTTAGGAAGTGAACACAGATAGATAATTTCATTCGTAATAACTAATGGACTATGGAACTTGGCGATAGTTACGAAGCATATAATTTATAATTCCCCCCCCCCCCCCCCCACCAACACCTGGGAAAGCTTCTTCCTCGCGGCTCTGTTAGGAAGTGACTAATATTGTGTAATAAACCAGTATATCGTGTCAATTCACGCATTTATCATTCAAGTTTCACAATATTATTTATAGAGACAACGTGCTGCGATATTATTTGACTGAAGCGCTCGGCGCGTATATAGAAACTCCTTGACGTTAGGAATTAATAACACTGTTACGACTGATTATAGATTTGAGATTACAACCAGTTTATAGGGAATTTGTTGTCGCTGGAACTAATTTGAACTTATCTTTAATATTTAAATAACAACTGAAAACCATCCATTATAAACGATTTAATTACGACATTTGGTGAAGTACGAGGTGCATTCAAGTTCTAAGGCCTCCGATTTTTTTTCTAATTAACTACTCACCCGAAATCGATGAAACTGTCGTTACTTCTCGACGTAATCGCCCTGCAGACGTACAAATTTTTCACAACGCTGACGCCATGATTCCATGGCAGCGGCGAAGGCTTCTTTAGGAGTCTGTTTTGACCACTGGAAAATCGCTGAGGCAATAGCAGCACGGCTGGTGAATGTGCGGCCACGGAGAGTGTCTTTCATTGTTGGAAAAAGCCAAAAGTCACTACGAGCCAGGTCAGGTGAGTAGGGAGCATGAGGAATCACTTCAAAGTTGTTATCACGAAGAAACTGTTGCTTAACGTTAGCTCGATGTGCGGGTGCGTTGTCTTGGTGAAACAGCACACGCGCAGCCCTTCCTGGACGTTTTTGTTGCAGTGCAGGAAGGAATTTGTTCTTCAAAACATTTTCGTAGGATGCACCTGGTACCGTAGTACCCTTTGGAACGCAATGGGTAAGGATTACGCCCTCGCTGTCCCAGAACATGGACACCATCATTTTTTCAGCTCTGGCGGTTACCCGAAATTTTTTTGGTGGTGGTGAATCTGCGTGCTTCCATTGAGCTGACTGGCGCTTTGGTTCTGGATTGAAAAATGGCATCCACGTCTCATCCATTGTCACAACCGACGAAAAGAAAGTCCCATTCATGCTGTCGTTGCGCGTCAACATTGCTTGGCAACATGCCACACGGGCAGCCATGTTGTCATCCGTCAACATTCGTGGCACCCACCTGGATGACACTTTTCGCATTTTCAGGTCGCATGCAGGATTGTGTGCACAGAACCCACAGAAATGCCAACTCTGGAGGCGATCTGTTCAACAGTCATTCAGTGATCCCCCAAAACAATTCTCTCCACTTTCTCGATCATGTCGTCAGACCGGCTTGTGCGAGCCAGAGGTTGTTTCAGTTTGTTGTCACACGATGTTCTGCCTTCATTAAACTGTCGCACCCACGAACGCACTTTCGACACATCCATAACTCCATCACCACATGTCTCCTTCAACTGTCGATGAGTTTCAATTGGTTTCACACCACGCAAATTCAGAAAACGAATGATTGCACGCTGTTCAAGTAAGGAAAACGTCGCCATTTTAAGTATTTAAAACAGTTCTCATTCTCGCCACTGGCGGTAAAATTCCATCTGCCATATGGTGCTGCCATCTCTGGGGCGTGTTAACAATGAACGCGGCCTCATTTTAAAACAATGCGCGTGTTTCTATCTCTTTCCAGTCCGGAGAAAAAAAATCGGAGGCCTTAGAACTTGAATGCACCTCGTAAATATCTTGCACAAGTTGCGAATTCAGTTCATCATCAGTTCTGTTTTGTAACGTCGATACCGATACATAAGAAATAACAATCTCATCGCTCTCCCGCTGTTAGCCAAGACCAAAGATCCGAAGGACGTTACAGTACATATTTTTGCTTTGGTTACAAAAACTGACAACGGCCAGGAGAGCAGTGTGCTGAGTCCACACCCTCCATACAGCATCCAATGACGCCATTGATAGAGGATGATAGGGTGGTAGGTCGGTTCCGATGGCCTCATCAGTCTATGGACGGTGATACAAGAATTGGGCAAGTGCGAATAGGACTCCCTCTCTGAGAGCTCTGTACAAGCCAAATAACGTATAGGCCAACAGGTACTTTTACCCATCTCAGCACTCGAGAATCTCGACAACTTTCCCTGTTATCGATGTCGATACGGGAAAGGTTTCTGGCCTGGGAATTCCAAGATTTTCAAGAACGTTTTAATTTTAAGTTCAAATTTTTTGTGTAATTTTGCATTTTCTATTGTAATTTTTCATTCATTTTTTTAAATTATGGAGTTTTTGGGTTGGTGCATAAGTTAGTGGCGTTTTCCAAAAGTTAAATAAACACTACGGATAAACGTAATAGAAACTTTTGTTATCAATAATACATTCTTCTTCACTGTTCACAACAGCTTGCCAGAGCTGCGGTAACTTCGATTCCGGACTCTAGAAATCCCATGGTTTTGAGAGGAGGAACTCGTGGAGCCATGTTCGGAGCGCATTGTCATCGAGAAAGGAAGTTCCTTGAAGTTTGTTCTACACAGAGCGAAAAAGCTGAAAATCGGAGGGCACAATATCTGATGAATGACTTCCCAAACCAACTCCTGAATAGTTTTGAATACGGGTGGGCGTTATCGTGGAGTAGCGTCACTTGAAACAGTCTTCTTGATAATTTTTCTTGGATTGCGTCTGCAAGACGCCTTAGTTATTGATAATAAATGTCAGCAGTGATGGTCATACGTCGCAGTCCGTAGTACATCACACCGTCGCTGTTTCACTAGATGCAAAACATTATATTTGGATGCACGCTGGTCTCTGAACGGCGACATGCTGCTTTGCTTCCTTTCTTTTCCTTATATTAGCATAAAGACACCATTTATCGACATCAGTAATGATAGAGGATAAGAATTGTCGGTATTGTTCTCGAACAGGCTGATGATAAGCAATCAGAGAAACACGTATGGCCACCCGCTGATTTTTTTGTGATTTTTGCTTAGAGCATGCGGTACCCATACACTCGATTTTGAACCTTCCCCATTGCATGCAAATGTCGCGCGATGGTGAAATGATTCCAGTTCATCACATTTTCCAGTTCTCGAGTACACTAATGTGTATCACTCAGGATCAGTGTGTTTAAACGACGTTCATCGCACCCCAAAAGCATTCCTGAACGTGGTAAGTACTAATACCAAACAGTCCTCCTTAAAATGGAAAAACCGTTTTCTTGCCGTCCAGTGGCATTATCCCCACACACGGCGCAAATGTTTCTGCCTGCCTCCCCTGCTACCACCTCTCTATTGAACTCAAACAGAATAATACGTCGGAAATATTCCGATTTTCCCACTTATCACTCCATTTCCTAGGATCCACAGCTCCACTCAATATCTCCAAATGACAAAATGACAATATGTAAACTCACATAGCAACAGTGAATTATAAATGAAAATGACAGTCGATTAATAAACTATAGCGACCGGAATATCAATATGCTGAACAAAAACGTTACGAACTTACCACCAACCTATCATTAACATGCTATGTTAATTAGCACACCAGCTATTTAAACTTTTTTTAAATTCGTTACTGAGTATTATTTTAGTTAGCTGATTTAAAGATCAGTGGTCATAATTTTTTTGATCCTATGTGCTCAAACAACATTTAAGTTTTTAAATTATAAAAATAAAAGTGATGTATTTATGACAAAAATTGACTAATAGGCACTGATGCCTGATGCTTCACTTCAAACCAAGGGATATTTTTAAATTTAGTCCAGGGACATTTAATAAAATATTTATTTGCTTACTAAAACATGACTACAGCTTACACTTTATCTTTGCATCCAGTAATATTTTTCTGTTATGCTTTTGGCATATGGTGGGTGCAATGTAATTTCTAATGGAAAAAACACATTTTTATAAAATACAATTATAGTTTAGCAGTTTTTCGGACTTTTCCCTTTACTTGTACTGTGAAACCTTGCTTCTTGCCGAATTTCATGATTCTGGGTCAATGGGAAGTACCCTATAGGTTTTGACGAACGAGTTTGCGAGTATCAAAATAAGTGACATAAATGGTAGTATCTTTTGACTAAACTGATGTAGAAGCTTAAGGTTTTTACGCCGTCAAGGGCCATAGACCTCAGTATTTCTACTTGATATGTTTATCCATTCCGGAGAAATAGGGGTCTTAACAGCTGGACAGACAGACAGACAACAAAGTGATGTTATTAGGATCCCGCTTTAGCTTACTGAAATACGAAATCCTAAATATATATATTTTAGTAGGGTGTGTATACAAGTCTTAGACCGTGGAGTGGTTATACCACTGTATAGGTATTGTTTGACAACCTGATGTTGTCGGCAGATGACAGGTCTGATGTAATTTGTAGGTTATAATGTGTGGCCAAGTTTCATTCTTGTGACACATTAACAGTCGTTTTGAGGGATATCATGTGGATTTTATATTTGTCTTGTTTGTGAGTAATTATATGTGTCTTTACTGGGGCGGCCGGAGTGGCCGTGCGGTTCTAGGCGCTGCAGTCTGGAGCCGAGCAACCGCTACGGTCGCAGGTTCGAATCCCGCCTCGAGCATGGACGTGTGTGATGTCCTTAGGTTAGTTAGATTTAATTAGTTTTAAGTTCTAGGCGACTGATGACCTCAGACGTTAAGTCGCATAGTGCTCAGAGCCATTTGAACCATTTCTTTACTGTGTGTACATGGTATGTGCGAATCATAGTGATGAACAGTTTCTAGTTATTTGACTGGGGACACAGCTGTGACAATAACATTTCTTCGAAAGAAAACAGTGTACTTTGTAGGCTGTAAATTTTTCGTCTATTTGCTGCTATTTCCAACGGTCTTGCGACATTGGTTGTACCGTTTCCCGCCATATCACCGAAGTTAAGCGCTGTCGGTCTTGGCCAGCACTTTGATGCTTGGAGTGCTGTTAGCAAGCGGAATGCACTCAGCCCTTGTGAGGAAAATTGAGAAACTACTTGACTGAGAAGTCACGCCTCCGGTCACGAAAACTGACAACGACCGGGTGAGCTGTGTTCTGACCTCACTCCTATCTTTATCTGCATCTCGTGACGCCTATAGGTTGAGGATGACATGGCGGTCGGTCAGTAACGTTGGGTCTTCCGAGACCTGTTCGGCCGGAGTTTAGTTTACTTTTTAGTATTTGCTTCTATTGGACAATTTGACTGTGAAGTGATTATCGAGTATCTACAAAGATCACACTTCTGTCATGACGTTTATATTGCTCTGACGGTTCAATTAATGTTAGGTACAAGATATTTTGCAAATGTAACAGCCAAGTATCACCATTCTGTACGCCAGTGAACTAAGTATTATACTTCCGCATACGGTATAGATATACCTGTATAATTTCTTTGACTGTAGAGTTGGTATGGGGTAGAACGACTAATTAAATTCCAATCTGCTTATGGATGCAGCGAATGTATAAGTTGAGGTTAATACGTGATAAAATGTGGTTCTTCAGTGAACTGATACCACGTTCATCCCTAAGATGTATTGTACTTGGTTCTTCGACATGTTTTATTATCTTCCTCTCTGTATTCGCTGCAGATCATGCCGATGTTGACGTGTGCTTCCACATGTGGACAGATAGGTTAAATGAATGCCGCATCTGTACGGTATGTGGTATAGAGATACTATGTATGTTGGTACTAGACGGCACCAAATGCGAACCCAAGATTCTGCTATTTATTAAGTTTTTAAGATGATTTTTCTATTTCTTGTACAAGTTATGTGTTTTACACTACAGGGGTTATTACGTTTTTGAAGGTGCTTAATAATGATTTAATAGACGAAATTGTTCAATAGTAGCAAATAAACGAAAAATTTTAGAACCTACAACGGACAACGTTTTCTTTCAAAAGAGACAAGCATACAAATAAGATTGTCAGCAGAATTTTTCCTTTTGTAACCAGAATATGCAGGCAAAAGAAGATATTTTATAAATGAGCATTTTTATAAAGCTTACGGAGACATTAATTAACTGGAGGGAAAGTTCGTTGTAAGTAACTGTGTGTATGTTTAGGAACGGTAATGTGTAAGGTATAATGTAAGGTACAAAGCCCATCCGTTCCAGTCTGACCGCCATTCTGCTCAAAAATTTTTGAGAAAGTAATATACTCAAGAGTGGTTAGCCATCTCAACAGTAATGGGATACTTAGTAAATCACAGTTCGGATTTCAGAAATGCTGTTCCACTGAGACAGCAATATACAGTTTCATTGTCCACATAATAGAGTCTTTAAATAGTAAAATGTCACCAGTAGGAATATTCTGTGACTTATCCAAAGCATTTGAGTGTGTGAACAATTGACATTATGTTAGAGAAATTACAATTCTATGGTATAATTTTCTCAACAACATGGACCAGTTTAAAATCAACAGCGACATTTATGATTATAATACCAGAAAAAAGAAAGATCTACACTATCCTTTACTTAACCTATCTTTGGCACAGAAAGCTGCTATAAAACTTTTGGATAAATTACCAGATGAAATAAAATGTCTGACAGACAGCAGTAATAGTGTCAAAAACAAATTGAAATCATACCACTTTGACAACTCCTTCAATCTATACCATAGATGAATTCTTGAATATGAGTAAATAAATCTGCAGATATAATATATGCATTTTGTGCCATTTAAGGGAATGGGATAGAAAATAGAAATATTTAGGTATAAGGCTATAATGCAGAAAAAAACCTTGTTTCCTGTGCGCATTTCTTGTGCATTTGACACGTTCCACATCATAACGCTTTTTCCGTGCTATTGATCAATGGAACACCTAACTAACTAACTTGTTAAATTCCGCTGTGAAGGCTGGAATAATACTGAGATGTCATGGTGGAGGATACGAACACGGGCAGTGGTGAGCGGAGCTGCTTCATGATCTGCTGTCCTGGTTCTCCTACATGACTAGAAGCGCTGGCTTGTCATAATATGTCCGAACCAAGTAAGTATAAATGCTGCATGAAACGTTGGAAGGGAAAGTAACGCGATCCAGACTCGCACCGAAACGCTTCAAATAGACTTGCTTCTTGGAGATGCGCTCTTTCGCCGCAAACTTATTTTCAGAAAGCGGGTCCACACTGGGTGTACTCAGTGTATGATCCAGTGGTCCCGTATTCTGACCAAGTGGGTGAATCCTAGAGACATCCACCATACGTTGTGAGTTGGTTTGGACTAGTTGACAGACAGTTCATGCCTTGAGTGTAAATAGATATAGAAATTAAAAGGTGTGCAATGTCTGGAATGGCAAGTAATTCACAGACTTAGCAACAGCCTAAGGTTCTGTGAACTGAATCTAGCAAAGGGGTGAGAAGCGCTACGCCAAAACCTCTATAAACAGACTTTACAAACTGTGGCTGGTAAGACCAGTATGCTGCCTGTGAAATTCCGTTGTGAAGACCGGAATAATAATGAGTGTCATGGTGGAAGATACGGCTCAACGGTGACTGGTGTTGCGTCACGCTGTGCTTTGTCGGCTCCTCTAAGTGGATTGAAGCGGTGCCTTGTCCTAACGCATCCAATATTGTCCGCTCCAACATAGCAGCAGTCTTTGATTCCTACCTACATCAAGAACTATCTACCGCATGCCAGCCCTGATGCGGGTCACTCAGACTCGTTTACAACTAGCCGCCACTTGCACTAGTTGATGATCTACGGGCCACTCCCAGAACTGATGCTGCTGTTTCCAGAACGGGCGCTCTCCGGCTGGGGTGTGCTCGCTCCTGGACCTCTCCCAGAGGTCCTGGGTTCGCTATCTTTGCCCTGATGGAACTTTTACCTGTCCTACCGCTGCTGCGTTTCAGCATCCAGCGCTCGTGCACCTTGCTGTCAGTGAAAAGCCAACGGGGCCATACATCGCAAGGCTGCTGAGCCGGTGCCTCCGATTTTTACTGCCCGTGCAGTGCCAGTCCGCTGCCTAGAGTTACGGCGAGGAGAGCACGCCTCATCGGGTCGTCGCACGCCGTCGAGATGTCATCCTTGGCTATTATTGGAGTTCTAGCTAAGTGAAGTGTGATGATTTGCCGAAGAAATGGTCTCTCGCACCTAGCACACTGCTTACCACCCTGAGACAACTATCCTGATGCTTAGGGGGCTACCTACTCGTAATACAGACCAGAGTGATAAAACATCATACTGATAACTAGCCTCATTTTTTGTAAATTTTACTTCATTTTCTAGTAGCTAAAATCATTTACCCTCTCAACATGTGAAATTTCATTTCGTTTCGTCCTCCCCTTCTGGGTGCTTCATTCTTTTGTTTGACTATGCACTGGGTGGGCACAAAAGAGCTTTATACACTTTTTATACTCATACAAAGAAAACGGTAAAACTTATTCCCTCTAGACCTTATCCTGTTAATAGCGTGTCTCTGGAAGTCAGTTTGATGTATTCTACCGCAGTTGTGATCCGCTTTTTGTAAATTTGGCAAGGATTGTGGCTGGGGTGGAACGAACACTTTGTCTTCGGCATAATCCAAATTATAAAAGTTCAAGTATGGGGATCGTGGTGACCACCTGCATCACTCATTATCATCAGAATCTGCACAGCAATCGTCCAGGCAAATGTGTGTTTACGTGTTCCCGCACAGCCAAGAGTGAAGCTGTTGGAATCTTCTTACAATTGAAGCGCAAGTCACAAAGAAAACAAGCCTGTGACGCTTGTCTCCACGAAAAAGAAGGGGCCATAAATCTGCGTCGATATTGCGCAAAACACATTGACCTTTGCAAAATCTTGTTCGTGTCCGATTGAGAAAAGGGGTTTTCTGTCCCCCAAAAAACAAATGTTGTACGAACTAACTTCACAGACGGTGAAAATGCTGTTTCGTCACTAAAAATTAACCTCTTTGAACTTTCGTTGTCCATCCTCACCAACACCTCAGTGCAAAAGTGAAATCGTGCAGCATAAGCTGCTGGAGTGATTGCCTGGGCCAACTGCAGTCTGTACGATATCACGCACAAGCGTTTGCGTAGGGCTTTGGAAACTGATGTTTATGGGATCTGAAGCTCACTACTTGTACGACGTGTCGATTTCTGTAGGCTTCCCTGGAATGTTGCTGGAACGCCATCAACATTTTCCTCCGATGCAGGCCGACCAGGGCTTTTTCCTCTGCAAAGGCAGTCCTTCTCTTCAAACTGTTTGTGCCAGGTATATATGGAGACTCTTCTGGGTGGCTCCTGGTGAAAGTGTGTGCAAAATGTTCGTTGAATAGCTATTACCAAATCCCTCTTTGCTAACTGAGCTAAAAAGATTTTCTGTTGTGATATGGCCGCCAGTTTTTACACTACACACCTCTCCCTGGTGGCCCCTAGCCTGAAACGAAAGAATTGTACCCACACGTAAGAAAAAACTTGCAGAGATATTCTGCTAAGGTTAAGGTTTGAAGCGGGTAAGTAGTACCATTTAGCTCGTATGAATTTTTGAAAGTGTGAAGTTCCTTTTGTGCTCACCTTGTATTTTAACACACAACAAAAATTCTTAGGAAGTCGTTACCGGAAGTATGTGGATGCAGCGTAGCTCTGGACGGAAGTGAAACGCAGACAATATACATTTCAAAAAATACACACTTTTGAAATGTGTCTTATTGCTTCCGTAGCGCTGAAAATATCAACTATGAAATATTATATCAGAAAAAACGCTGTATTTGTGCCACTTTTCTTCCACTAAGCTGTATTTACAATCAGTTTGTAAGCAACAGTACTTTATCGTCGCTGTAATACTGCACCACAAGTGTATTCGGTTGAAGATAAAGACTAAGGTGAAGATTACTCGCAAACCTCATGTCACTAATAACGAGGTGCCGGATTGAATCAGGGATGTCGAGAAAACCTGAGAGATCAAACACAAGGCTTTCAATAAAGGTTCATCTGATTTCAAAAGGTTATATTGCTTACACGAACCAAGACTTGTGGTGAATTTTAACTTGCGCATAGAAATTAAAAGATCACCTTGGCACAAGTTGAAAGTTGCAAATTTAAAGGGTTGCCGATAGCGGATCCTGCAGCAGCTAGTTCGCTTGCTCGCTCGTTCATTCATTAAACAACTGAGAGAATTTTCTTGAGGCCGAGAAGCTTATGTCCACGAAACAACACAATTTTTGAAAACATCGTTCGTGCGAAACTCGGTTTGCTCTTTTCTCACATGATATACTACGAACTACAGATGAAGGGCAACAGGCAGAATCCATATTTCTAGACGTCCGGAATTCATTTGACACGATGCCACACTGCAAACTGTCAACGAAGGTGCTGGCATATGGAATAGGTTTCCAGATACGTGAGTGGCTCGAAGGTATCTTAAGTAATAGAACCCATTATGTTGTCCTCGACGGCGAGTGTTCGTCAGCGGCAAGGGCATCGTCCGGAGTGCCCCACGTAAGTGTGATAGGAGCGTTCTATATACCTAAAAGATCTGGTGGATAGACCGGACAACAATAAGCGGTCGTTTGCTCGTGATGCTGTGTTGTACAATTAGATGTCGAAGTAGAGTGACTGTGGGAGGATACAAGATTACTTAGACAAAATTTCTAGGTAGTGTGATGAATGGCAGCTAGCTCAAAATGTGGGAAAACGTAAGTTAATGCGGATCAATAGGAAAAACAAATCCGTAATTTTCGGATACAGCATTAGTAGCTTACTGCTTGACACAGTCACGTCGATAAATACACTCCTGGAAATGGAAAAAAGAACACATTGACACCGGTGTGTCAGACCCACCATACTTGCTCCGGACACTGCGAGAGGGCTGTACAAGCAATGATCACACGCACGGCACAGCGGACACACCAGGAACCGCGGTGTTGGCCGTCGAATAGCGCTAGCTGCGCGGCATTTGTGCACCGCCGCCGTCAGTGTCAGCCAGTTTGCCGTGGCATACGGAGCTCCATCGCAGTCTTTAACACTGGTAGCATGCCGCGACAGCGTGGACGTGAACCGTATGTGCAGTTGACGGACTTTGAGCGAGGGCGTATAGTGGGCATGCGGGAGGCCGGGTGGAAGTACCGCCGAATTGCTCAACACGTGGGGCGTGAGGTCTCCACAGTACATCGGTGTTGTCGCCAGTGGTCGGTGGAAGGTGCACGTGCCCGTCGACTCGGGCCCGGTTCGCAGCGACGCACGGATGCACGCCAAGACCGTAGGATCCTACGCAGTGCCGTAGGGGACCGCACCGCCACTTCCCAGGAAATTAGGGACACTGTTGCTCCTGGGGTATCGGCGAGGACCATTCGCAACCGTCTCCATCAAGCTGGGCTACGGTCCCGCACACCGTTAGGCCGTCTTCCGCTCACGCCCCAACATCGTGCAGCCCGCCTCCAGTGGTGTCGCGACAGGCGTGAATGGAGGGACGAATGGAGACGTGTCGTCTTCAGCGATGAGAGTCGCTTCTGCCTTGGTGCCAATGATGGTCGTATGCGTGTTTGGCGCCGTGCAGGTGAGCGCCACAATCAGGACTGCATACGACCGAGGCACACAGGGCCAACACCCGGCATCATGGTGTGGGGAGCGATCTCCTACACTGGCCGTACACCACTGGTGATCGTCGAGGGGACACTGAATAGTGCACGGTACATCCAAACCATCATCGAACCCATCGTTCTACCATTCCTAGACCGGCAAGGGAACTTGCTGTTCCAACAGGACAATGCACGTCCGCATGTATCCCGTGCCACCCAACGTGCTCTAGAAGGTGTAAGTCAACTACCCTGGCCAGCAAGATCTCCGGATCTGTCCCCCATTGAGCATGTTTGGGACTGGATGAAGCGTCGTCTCACGCGGTCTGCACGTCCAGCACGAACGCTGGTCCAACTGAGGCGCCAGGTGGAAATGGCATGGCAAGCCGTTCCACAGGACTACATCCAGCATCTCTACGATCGTCTCCAGGGGAGAATAGCAGCCTGCATTGCTGCGAAAGGTGGATATACACTGTACTAGTGCCGACATTGTGCATGCTCTGTTGCCTGTGTGTATGTGCCTGTGGTTCTGTCAGTGTGATCATGTGATGTATCTGACCCCAGGAATGTGTCAATAAAGTTTCCCCTTCCTGGGACAACGAATTCACGGTGTTCTTATTTCAATTTCCAGGAGTGTATTTAGGCGTAACGCTGCAGAGCGATATGAAATGGATATGATAAGGGAGGCGAATTGTCGACTTCGGTTTATTTGGAGAATTTTGGGGAGGTGTGGTTAACCTTAAATAGGGCGCTAGTGCTACCTATTCTTGAGTACTGCTCGAGTGATTGGGATCTGTACCACGTCGGATTAAAGAAAGACATCGAGACATTTCAAAGGAGGGCTGCCAGGTTGTTACCGGTATGTTTGAACAACAAGCAAGTGTTACCGAGATCCTTCGGAAACTCAAATGAGAATCTTTTGATCGACAGTGACGTTCTTTACGAGGAACGCTATTGGCGAAAGAGAACTAATATTTGAAGCTTATTGCAGAATGATTCTACTGCCACCAACATACATTTTGCGTAAAGGCTACGAAGATAAGATGCGCTAAATTATGGCTCATATGGAGGCATACAGACAGTCGTTTCTCCCTCGCTCTATTTACGAGTGGAATGGGAAAGGAAATGATTAGTAATGGTACAGGGTACACTTGCGGTGCATGTATGTGAATGTAGATGTGGAACATACTGAAAAAATCCATACCTTAACAGCCTGGAGCTGCAACAGACTGGCAACATTCCTTAACAATCAGTAAGCATTCCATCCCCGATTCCTTAAAGTCTCGAACTCCCATTTATAAAAAAAACTCTCAGACATCGGATTACTTTACAAGTGTGTCCATGTGTTGCATATCTGACGTCATCATGTAAACGAGAGAATGTTTAGAAAAGGTTTGAAATTATGGGTAAAGTTTGTTGGAAGTCGCTAAGTCGTCTTATTCTTAAATACTAGATGAATATGGCCTGGGAAATATTTTGGTCGTCAGTTACGTTGCCTGAAGACATATGCACAGTTTATAAGGTAGTAATTGTCCTATGGAGTTAAAGCTGCAACATAAGACAATATCTCCTAACGAGTAGATTATGGCAGCATGTCATTCTCAATGGAGAGAAGTCTTCCGAAGTAAGATTTATTTTAGGTGTGCCGCATGGGAGTGTCGTAGGACCGTTGCTATTCACAATATATATAAATGACCTTGTGGATAACATCGGAAGTTCACTGAGGCTTTTTGCGGATGATGCTGTACTATATCGAGTGGATGTAACAATGGAAAACTGTACTGAAATGCAGGAGGATCTGCAACGAATTGACGCATGGTGCAGCGAATGGCAATTGAATCTCAATGTAGAAAAGTGTATTGTGCTGCGAATTCATTGAAAGAAATATCCTTTATCATTTAGCTACAATATAGCAGGTCAGCAACTGGAACCAGTTAATTCCATAAAATATCTGAGAGTAGGCGTTAGGAGTGATTTAAAATGGAATGACCATATGAAATTAAAAGTCTGTAAAGCGGATGCCAGACAGATTCATTGGAAGAATCCTAAGGAAATGCAGTGCGAAAACAAAGGAAGTAGGTTACAGTACACTTGTTCGCCCACTGCTTGAATACTGCTCACCAGTGTGGGATCCGTACCAGATAGGGTTGATAGAAGAGATAGAGAAGATCCAACGGAGAGCAGCGCGCTTCATTACAGGATGATTTAGTAATCGCGAAAGCGTTACGGAGATGATAGATAAACTCCAGTGGAAGACTCTGCAGGAGAGACGCTCAGTAGCTCGGTACTGGCTTTTGTTGAAGTTTCGAGAACATACCTTCACCGAGGAGTCAAGCTGTATATTGTTCCCTCCTACGTATATCTCGCGAAGAGACCGTAGGGATAAAAGCAAAGAGATTAGAGCCCACACAGAGGCATACTGCTAATCTTTCTTTCCACGAACAATACGAGACTGGAATAGAAGGGAGAACCGATTGACGTACTCAAGGTACCCTCCGCCACACACCGTCAGGTGGCTTGCGGAGTATGGATGTAGAATTAGATGTAGATTTTAAATTTATAAAGTGAGTCAAGAATTATCTAAATATTGAATGTCAAAATTTCTGACCACCAAAACTATCACAATCGTTGATGGGCCTTGGTGTATTATGTGTTGTCAATTCTCGCCATTTGAAGGTACGTTCCGCACTGTCGAACATAATGGTATAGTAGGCATAATTTTTCATCCTCACTGTGTTACCGTACTCCTCCTCATTGTACAGTACGTGTTTTCAGGGACGCATTCGTCCCGGCATTCTTTTATGGATGACAAGAGGCGTTCGAGAAAGTGCGGCAGAACTTCATGCGCCATTGCCACGCATGTATTGAGAATGGCTGCCGCCACTTTGAACAGTTACTATAAACTAAAAATAAACTCCTCCCGAACAGGCCACCAAGGCCCAACGGTACTGACCGGCCGCCGTGTCATCCTGATCTCATAGGCGTCACTGGATGAGGATATGGAGGGGCATGTGGTCAGCACACCGCTCTCGCGGCCGAATGTCAGTTTCCGAGACCGGGGCCGCTACTTCTCAATCAAGTAGCTCCTCAGTTTTGCCTCACAAGGGCTGTGTGCACCCCGCTTGCCAACAGCGCTCGGCTGACCGGGTGGTTACCCATCCAAGTGCTAGCCCAGCCCGACAGCGCTTAACTTCGGTGATCTGACGGGAACCGGTGTTACCACTGCGGCAAGTCCGTTGGCTTGAACAGTTACTATGAGCTACTTTATTGTTATACTGTGTACGCTGTGTATGTCCACAATACAAGAAATGTGCATTTCCGACCATTGGTTCTATATCTCAATATTATCAATTCTGTAATCTCTGTCACCTGTTTCAATTGGACCCAAAAGGTTTGAGTCATCGTGTGCGTATCTTAAATCTGTATAAACAAAAAATTAAAATAAAAGCATTTTACACACTCTTGGATGTGGAAAGTTCAAAAATGGCTCTGAGCACTATGAGACTTAACTGCTGAGGTCATCAGTCGCCTAGAACTTAGAAGTACTTAAACCTAACTAACCTAAGGACTTCACAAACATCCATGCCCGAGGCAGGATTCGAACCTGCGACCGTAGCGGTGGGGCGGTTCCAGACTGTAGCGCCTAGAACCGCTCGGCCACAACGGCCGGCGATGTGGAAAGTGTTACACTAGTCTCAAATTTGTGAAAATTTAATTTAAGAGTTGATCACAAAACTGACACTGCTTGATTGCCCTTTCATCTATTCGGAACTGATGTCCGTCATGAACATCTTTGTGAGGTGTGCCCTACACGGGCACGAATATACACTCTTGTATTCGTCGTGTGCCACAACTTGTGGCGTGGAAGTAAACACCCTCCAATTGACTTCTTGACGAATTTCTTTCATTATAATAATCGCTCATTATTTAAATGATTGTTTCTTAAAATTGCAATTCCAGGTTGTAGCTGGCTATACAGATGTTCCCCAGTGTTCTTAATCTATAATAAACTTTTAATGAAAAGTTCCGCTACCACAGATTTGTTTGACAGGGAAACTTATTGAAGAAACGGGTAACGTTCACAAAAAGAATGGTTCAAATGGCTCTGAGCACTATGAGACTTAACTGCTGAGGTCATCAGTCGCCTAGAACTTAGAAGTACTTAAACCTAACTAACCTAAGGACATCACAAACATCCATGCCCGAGGCAGGATTCTAACCTGCGACCGTAGCGGTGGGGCGGTTCCAGACTGAAGCGCCTAGAACCGCACGGCCACAACGGCCGGCTAAACGTTCACACTACGTAAAAATTACAAAATCCTCTCAGACAACAGACGGCCTCGATTCGTAAAGTGCAGGAACTGAACAATAGTATGTTAGGGTGCTGTACCGAAGGCCCCAAGTGAAAAAGGACACTGTGGACGCTAAAACTGACCGGAAAATAAACAAAGAAAGATATTGTTTTATTTATTTTTTTACTTACCTTTATTCATTCAAGGATCATCTCACAGTCATGTATTATAAGAATACCAATCAATACACCAAAATATAACACAATGCGTACATAACATACTTTAGTAGGATAGGTCTGGTAGCCTATGGAGATAGCACAGGTGTTGGGCCGTACCTGTAAGGAGCCAAATCGCCCGTTTGTAAAGTACCCCTTATGTTGAAACCACAGTTTATTTCCTTAATTTCATTTTTACAATTTCGTATCGCGTCGGCAGCTATGCCGTTAGCATTCAGTGAATAAAGCGTTACTGTAGAATGCACACAGTCGGTAGTAACATTTCAGATCCAATGCTGGCTGAAGGAGCCGGTAGACCCTATGGTGCCGCCTGTGAGAGTGGTGTGAGGCGCTTTAGCTAGACGTAACACCCGTTGCGGCAGCAGCGAGATGCATAGGGAAACCACCGATGTTCTGGCGCGAAACGACGAATATTGTTCAATAAATATTTGCTAATAAAAGTCGCTTTTTCCAATACTGTTATTAGGAGAATCAAACAGGTCATTAGTACTTTCTTACAACAATATTGCAACGCCAAAAATCGTTCGTCTTAATAAATAAATGAATAATGTTCAAGATAACGAAAATGACGGACGGTACAAAATATCACGAGTACAAGCACGAGGTACAGACTGCGCGCCATAGTTGGCCAGCGTTGTCAACCGTACAATTTTTTATTATTTTAATTTTTGTGGTTTATTTAATTTTTGGCCATTTATTTCACAAATACGATTTTGAGCAGCCTACATGGCAGTCCGTCCAGCCGTGGGATTCCCCAGTTTCATTATGCTGTAGCTGCATAAGTCAATTAGGTTATTTCCAGAGATGAATCCCCTGGGGAATTCACCATATTGACTGCTTTGCATCCTGCGCAGTGCTCATACATAAGTGAAAACGATTACAGTTAACTTGCTTGCTCAGTTGAGGACAACGAGCTGTTTATAAGGTGTTAAGTAGTGCAAAATTATGTCGATGGAAACAGAAGACAGTGAGAGTGGTCCTAGCACTGCAATATTTGTGCCGTAAAGGCAGACGAAGCACTTCGGAGCTCTTCGGATCGTGGCTAACATCGATGGCGGGCGAAGTGGTTCGGCTGTAAGATCAGAGCTGGTTCGGCAGTCTCGGAGGACTGACATGTTGTCTGTCTTGGTCGGTAACGCTAAGAACTTAATTAGCATTTTCTGATTATCTGGACATGTAATTGAGAAGTAGTGTGATAGTGTTTATGCAAACACGCAAGTCATTATTTTGTTTATTTCCTGTGAAAGTGTGACGAATGAAAATTATATGTTGTTCATTAAGTGGACTATAATTGTGCAGTTTCTCGTATTCTGCTAATAAAAAAGCGAGTGGCGTCCCGTTCAAACAAACTAATTCAAAATTTAATTATTTATACACTACTTTATACAATAACAGTGCCTCCCTGACAGTTTATAACAGCCTCAATATACAGGACTCAGCGATCTGCGTGCTGTTTTCTGCGCAGGGATCAACAACCACAGAAGACTGCAGGTTGGTGAACATTATTCAGAACTTGTGCATTCCACTCAGAGCGGTGGAAGCAACTGGTACCTTGCGCGTATTGCAATGTTGGTACAAATGAGATCAGTGAGACGTCATCTGTGGCAACACGGAGGAGGTAGGAAGGAAGAAAATTTTCGACGGAAAGGGTTTATCACATACACGTAAATTTCTCTTTCTATCTATCTCTCTCTTTCACTTTTCGTAGTACTCCCAAGAAATCTACAGCGGGCGTGTTTAAATGTTAAGAGACGAAAACAAAAATGTAGGAAAGTTTGGAAAACTAATCCGGAATGTAAAGGCTGGTTGTCCGCTGTAATGGAAATCTGAAAGGGCTAGATGGAGAATCTGTAACGCAACTTTAGTGTCTGAATTAGGACGTATTAAAAAAAATTCTAGAAATGAAAATCTTGTCAAAAACAAAAGCCAGACAGTTTTGAATACATTTGTGAAATCAGCTACAATTGTTGCGTCTTTAAATAATCAGGCTCACATTGCTGAAATTAAATTGGCATGATTCGTGGCACAAATCAGTCTTCCTTTCAGTGTTGTAGTTCAGCTGGAGGGCGTAGTTAAGAGTTGCTTTTCTGATACCTAAAATCGCCGACGCTGTACACCTGGGTCGCACTAAATGTTCCCAGGTCGTATAGAACATGATAGGACTGAGTCGAAAGAACGAACTTGCAAAAAAAATTGAGACATACAAAATTCAATGTTCTAACTGATTAGTCAACAGATGCAGGATCTGTTAAAACGTCGTGTGTCGCGTTCAGATACTTTGATAAAGACACAAATAAAATTGAAATTTTGGAATCTTTGTGGCACTTTTAAGCTGAGTGAATATGATAAGGCAAACGAAGGTACAAGTAAAAACCTTTATTCTAATGTAATGTTTTCATATTCTGAGTACAAAGTTCCTGAGAACAATATTATAGGGTTTGCTTTAGACAGTTATAATTCTATGAGGGGGTCAAGAAACTCTGTTGCTACCCGGTTAACTGAAAACTAATTATTCTCAAATATATATGTCACTCGCTTCACATATGTGCCACTGAAGCTTGTAAATATCTTCCCAGACATTGTGAAGACGTAGCTAGGAACCTTCTTAACAGTTTTAAAGCTAGTGCTAAGAGACAAGCACAGCTGCATAGTTCCAAAAGTTTTTAGATATAAAAATTTATAAGTCGTTGCATCCATCACGGACAAGATGGGTATCTTTGCGGACCGTTGTAGTGAGAATTTTAGACCACTGGATTGCTTTACGTCTCTATTTTGGTTCTAAATACCAAAAAGAGAGGTTGGTTCAGCACAAGAATTTCACCGAGCCCTCAATGAAAATTTTGCCAAATATTGTTATTTATTTTTGCTCTATATTCTACAGTAATTCAAAGATTTAAATAAGTATTTTAAGAGTACTAAAGTTGTCATTATTACTTACATAAAAATATGGTAGAAGGGTACAAGGAAATATTGCTTTGCTAAATGGACGGCAGTACGTCGTAACCAATAAACTGATTGACATTGGCCCCAAAAACAGGTCAAAGTTTCTTCCTGACAGCTAAATGTACTCGTATTTGGGAGTTGAAGTTATGAAGGTAACTCAGAAACCAGAAGCACGTACTGAATGGGATGTCGTGTAGGACTTTTACTGCAGATATTGCGATTTCATGCAGACAGGATTTTCAGAACTGAAAAATGTATGTAACTTTGATGATCATTTATTACCACTGCTTGAATTTTTTGACGCCGAAAAGTGCTCTTTCAAACAAAGAAAGAGAAAACAACTCCCTCTCTTATCCCTTTTACGTCAAAATTGCCAAGAATACTCTCTCTAGATGATGATAAGCATCTACAACAAATCGATGATCACTGGAGGAAACTTACTACCGTAAAAACAGACGAAAATATTAAGAAATGTTCAGAAGTGGACGTATTTTGGGGGAACTTCCTCAACATAAAAACTTTATTTGGCGAGAGAGAATTCCCAGCCCTACCAAAGTTTGCGCTTTCGTGTTTATCCTTGCACATTCAAATGCTGAGTGCGGAAGAGTTTTTAGTAAGATGAATCTTATAAAAGTGAAAAACGGGAATAGGCTCATTACTTCCACAGCGAATGGATGTTTGGTTGCCAGCTAATGTTGAGGAGCGGTAGCTCGGGGAAAAATTTTGTTTCTACTGAAAATATGGTTAGTAGCAGTGGCCATCCGCTTTCGTCCCTCAATTTCTGACCTTCCAGAGAAAGATGATGATGATTGTGATGATGGATTGCATTTTTGAGTCGTCTTTCAACGCAAGCAAAGAACGAAGTCATTTTTATATAATTTTTTATATAATTTTATCAACCATATTTAACTCCTGTAAGTTGTTTTCCAATAAAAAAAATTAAACGTCAGTAGCATTAAATGTGGAGACGTTAACGTGAAATAATCGGACAAGCCTGTCTTTATGGGGTACCAGTACAAAGCTCCGGCCGTGTGTGCCCAAGAGTTCTTCACAATGCACTGTAACAATCATAACAGCGCTCTAATTCCGTTCTTCTTGACGCAAAGCATGTAAGTGAGTAAAAGTTTAGAAAAGGATTGAAATCATGCTTAAAATTTTTTTCGTTACGTGCTTTCATTATGAAGACAGGATGATTATAGGATAGGTAATTTGCGCTCCGCTTCAAGCAGAAGCACGTTTTTGACGCAACTCGCTATTTCTGACTTCATATCTCCTGAACTATTGCTGTATAGTGATATTATGTTGAAGTGCAGTAAGCGATAAACTTTTCTTCGTTCCATCATTTGACGCGGGCTGTCAGCGAGAAAAAATTTCGTGAAGGTTTGAAATTATATGTGAAATTTGTTGGAAGTCACTGTGTGTTGTTATTTTCGGGTAATGGATGAACGAAGTTGGAATATTGGAGCACCACCAACTTCAAGGCAAGTACTTAGCTTATAATTGTAATATTCATCTTATAGTGTTAAACGTAACTTACTCTTAATAGGTAGATTATGATAGCATGTGAAATTTTTAAATTTGGTCAATAATTTCGCTAAATAAATGAACCTTTTGTTGCCCCTGTAAATCGTTAGGTAGGTCACCTGCAATAAAATGTCCAAGACACACATTCAAAAACGGATTTTATGTTGTAGATCATAGATATGTACGACCCCTAATGAAATGTACAATAATTTTGATGTAATTTTGTGATCCAATGATGCTGAAAGGTTGGCAACGCTAAGTCATCAGTCGCTGATAGGAAGCCTTCAGACCTAGTTCTGCCATAAGACCATGCGCTCAGAAAATTGTTAGTTTTCAGTTAAATCATCATTAGTTGTGTCGATATTATCAGTTTATGGTGTTTAATAAATAAATACTTGATAATGGATACCCTTTGAACGTTATTCCGAATAATATAGCTTCCCGTTTCATCTCTTAGAACCACAGGAAGTAGAAATGCACTTTACAGAGAACCCGACGGCTATGACACTGCTTCTGCGAAGGACACAAACTTCGAGAGCTTCTCTCCATATCAGGTACAAAGGATCCTAAAAGGCGTATCACTAAAATAATCCAAGGACAGACTGTCTTAATATCCGCAGAACTCGGATGGAAAAGTACAGCCAGTCATACTGTACGCCCTTTGTGCCAACCTCTAAGAACCTAAGAAACTCTTGGATAAACTGAGACATTTCTGGTGGTTTAGCACAAGGGAGTGGGAGGGATCCTTGCAATTTGATTTAGTGTTCCAGGAAAACCATGGAAAACCCAAATCAGGATGGCCGTATAGTGGCTCCATCCTCTGGAATATGAGGACAGTGTCTCAACAGTTTCACTGCCATAATCTGCAATTCTCTATTGTATAATGTTACTTAATTTACAAACAAATCATTTCAGGTAACTGCCTAAATAAAGCATTCACTGAAGGCACCCGCTGATGACTCCTGGACTGCTTCCGATCATTTGCAATGTAAAACATAGGTCTACTCTTCACTGCCCCTCACACTAAGACACACACCGATGACTCCTGGACTGGGAAGATGCTGCTGTACCTCTTATCTCAATTCCGGACTCCACAGTCAACTGATCACCTGATAAACCAAGTCAATGGACATTACTCTCATGCGTTATACATCTTGACACATAACCGACATGGAACAAGCAGTGTATTGAAATGTGAAAAGGTGTTGTAGTTTCCCCCTTCATTGCTATCCGTTGCTCTGAGTCCTCTAACAAGTAATCTTTAACTGTGTAATACGTCGTACGTATGAGCAACATTTTAGCTGACTTTTTAAACAAATGTGTTTCAGTAATTTCTTCGCTTCCTTTGGGAATTTATTATACAGTTCTACCTCCTGATATAAAAAAAACTGTTTCCAGTTTATTTATGTGTTTTTCCTGGGTAAATGTAACTCCAAACTAGCTGTTGTTCCATGATTATGAATGGAACTTTTAATGCAATATTTAGTAATTTTCTCTGAGACACACCGCAGATTGGTATATATACTCAGTTGGTACTGTAAGGATACCTAATTTTTTAAATAGCTGTTTACAGTGAGCACGGCTTCTACTTTCATTTACTATTCTTATGGACATTTTCTGCAGTTTAAAAACCGTGTTCATGTTTTGTGCCTTCGATCTTTAGAAAAGAACAATTGAGTGTACGTACATAGGCATAGTACGTCACCACAAGACACTGGCTGTTACAAACTGATGTGAACATCCTAAGAGCATAGCACGGTGATAACATTTTTTTCTGCCACTATCTTAAAAAACTTTGTGTTCCCTACACAACCTAAAGATTTATCATCTAAGCTTAACATGCGTGCTGTCCATTTTGTTTGTGTTCATCGTTAACTTATTACATACTCCCCCGTTGCAAACGTCCTTGGTTTCATGTGCTTTTTATAATAGGAGTTCCGATGTTTTATATATATATATATATATATATATATATATATATATATATATATATATATATATATATGTTGGAACACGAGAGGCAATACTGACCCTACGACTTATCTTAGAAGCTAGACTAAGGAAAGACAAACCTACGTTTCTAGCATTTGTAGACTTAGAGAAAGCTTTTGACAATGTTGACTGGAATACTCTCTTTCAAATTCGGAAGGTGGCAGGGGTAAAATACAGGGAGCGAAAAGCTATTTACAATTTGTACAGAAACCAGATAGCAGTTATAAGAGTCGAGGGACATGAAAGGGAAGCAGTGGTTGGGAAGGGAGTAAGACAGGGTTGTAGCCTCTCCCCGATGTTATTCAATCTCTATATTGAGCAAACAGTGAAGGAAACGAAAGAAAAATTCGGAGTAGGTATTAAAATCCATGGAGAAGAAATAAAAACTTTGAGGTTCGCCGATGACATTGTAGTTCTGTCAGAGACAGCAAAGGACTTGGAAGAGCAGTTGAACGGAATGGACAGTGTCTTGAAAGGAGGGTATAAGATGAACATCAACAAAAGCAAAAGGAGGATAATGGAATGTAGTCGAATTAAGTCGGGTGATGCTGAAGGAATTAGATTAGGAAATGAGACACTTAAAGTAGTAAAGGAGTTTTTCTATTTGGGGAGCAAAATAACTGATGAAGGTCGAAGTAGAGAGGATAGAAAATGCAGACCGGCAATGGCAAGGAAAGCATTTCTGAAGAAGAGAAATTTGATAACATCGAGTATAGATTTAAGTGTCAGGAAGTCGTTTCTGAAAGTATTTGTATGGAGTGTAGCCATGTATGGAAGTGAAACATGGACGATAAATAGTTTGGACAAGAAGAGAATAGAAGCTTTCGAAACGTGGTGCTACAGAAGAATGCTTAAGATTAGGTGGGTAGATCACTTAGCTAATGAGGAAGTACTGAATAGGACTGGGGAGAAGAGAAGCTTGTGGCACAACTTGACTAGAAGAAGGGATCGGTTGGTAGGACATGTTCTGAGGCATCAAGAGATCACCAATTTAGTATTGGAGGGCAGTGTGGAGGGTAAAAATCGTAGAGGGAGACCAAGAGATGAATACACTAAGCAGATTCAGAAGGATGTAGGTTGCAGTAAGTACTGGGAGATGAAGAAGCTTGCACAGGATAGAGTAGCATGGAGCGCTGCATCAAACCAGTCTCAGGACTGAAGACCACAACAACAACAACAATTGGTGTGCAAAACGTAAGGACGAAACTAACTTTCGGATGATGTGTCTCTGCCAGGTAACATAGTCCGATGAAACCGTACCATGAGTAGAAAGAACTGCTACAGTACAGTACGGAAAGAAACTGAACAAAATACGCATTCAGACGGACAGAAGTGAGACTTTTATTTAAAGACAATAATTATACCGAAGTCAGCGTGATTTGTTATGGTCTCCTGGACAATAAAAAAGGCAGCACATGGTTCTTAACAGAGTATGTGATCGCGGGCGGCACTGCAAGCTCTGCGACGTACTCTCTTGCTGGTGATGAGGTTGATAAAAGGATCTTGTAGGACCCTCCAGTCCTCCTCCAGCGCGGTTGGTAACTGTTGGATGGTCTTTGGTGCATGTGAACCTGTTGCAGTTGGTCTCCCCAGCACATCCCTTAAGTACTTAAAGGAACGGGAAGGCCGGTCCATTCGCCTAATATTCTCTCGTTCCGAAAGCTGCTCCACCTGTGCTCTTCGATTTACTCCGCTTTAGTGGCACAATCAACGGTAACATTTCCATCGCTGTCGTGCAGTGACAGTATTGACTTTTTTTTTGGCACTGGTATACTTTACATACGACCAGAAACTATTAAAAGCATCTCGCGTTGACGTCCGCACTACATTTCGAGCTCCCATGAAACTTAGCCAGTCTTGGGGATTTTACTTCTAACGTCTCGTGACAAGTAAAGGTCCATCTTTGACTACGCGTCATGCACTGTACTGTGTACAGTGTACAGTGCATGACGCGAACACATCTCACCAAGGAAACGTCACAAGCTGTCTGATGCAATGGACAACTGGCACCAGGGATAGTGGTGTACGTGCAGAACAAGTTAATGCGCCGGAGCGGTGCTTGCGGTCATCATATGACACACGTACTACGAGCTAGACGGGCGTGGTGGACAGGCGTGTACCCTGTTTATCAACCCTACTCGTTTCAGTCTAAAACATAAATTCGGGGTCTTTGAGAGAGTGCTTCAGAACTGCATGCGCCATTGTAATGCATGCATTGAGACTGGCGGTCGTCGCTTTGAATAATTACTACTAGCTATGTTGTTGTTATGCGTTGTACGCTGTATATGCCCCTAATACAATAAATACGCGTTTCCGACCATTAGTTACTTACCTCACTATAACTGGTTGCGGACCCACTATCACCTGCTTCAGTTTGACTCGGAAGGTTTCAGACACCATGTATATTCGTACTTCTTTTATACTCAATTGTTATAGCAAATACCAATCTGTAAACTTCGTTACTTATATCACTGCACAAAACAGACGACAGACGATTTAATACAATAATAATAATCACTTACTTCTTCCTCTTTTTTCTACTGCGCAATCGCGCTATGTTTCCACTGACGCCTTTCTGGAGTTCACACGTGATTAATGTTTTCATTCCACGCAGACGACCGTTAGACATCTAGCCAAGCAAGAAAAAGATTACGAAATGCTCCAGGAAGCGCAAGAGCGGCATGTGAAGAAGGAAAAAAAAGACGAATAAAGATTGCATCGGACTCAATCAGCACTTCGGCGAATCATCTAAGTACGTCTTGTGATCGAGTGGAAACAGGGCATATTTATGATGGAGCAGCGAGAAGAAGACTATAGCAGGACACGAATTTCCGATCAATCAGCACAGCGGTTAAGTTCGTTAACTTTTTTTCCTCCGCTTGCAGGAGTTGGCAGAGAACGAGTGATTTCTGGAGTGCAGAGGATGGTGATGTCAGAAGCGAAAAAGGGTACGGACGAGAGAAAAATGGAAGCATCTAATGAGAGAGAGTATATGAGAGAGACGTCCGGAGGGGAGAAGATCGTGTGGAGAATACGCCGGGGCTATTAACTTAGCACTTCTAAGTACTCCCGCTCGTCTCGGGTATTAATTAGCTAACAGGCATCTCATTAACAGTTAAAGCGCCGCCGTATATTATTAAAAGCTCGTGACGCTATTGAAACAAAAGACGGACGCCCGGGGGTCACCGGCGAGAGCGGTTTCCCGCGACAAAGCAATTTGTACTCGCGGCCTATGGACCCCCGGGGTAATTGCTCGGCGTGAGTACGTGTACGCCCGTGCGTGTGCGTGTATGTGCGCGCGCGCGCGCGATGCAGTGCGTGCGACTGTGCTGCGCTCTCGCGGCCGCCGCTCTGACTGAGTGGGGTCTTAATTGCCCCTTGACCACGCGCGTGGTGTAATTAGCGCAGAATTTATTAGTCGGTCGCCTGACGGATGGCCCAGAATTTGTAATAATCTGTTTGTTTGCAGATGCGTCCGTAGGGGCCCCGGTGCTCGGTCACGAGGCCTGACTCTCTCTCTCCCGTAGCCTTTTCTCTTCCACCGCACGAAATGCTAATTAATTGGGAAATTTCTCCGCGCAATTTGTTAATGAGCTCTGCGCTTCGCACGCGGCATTCTTGTGATATCTGCGGCGGGAAACGAGTATTAATCTCCTGTTCTCGGACACGGCGGCGCCACACTGGCTGCAGCGACGTTGCCGTGGAAACCGACGAGATAAGCGGCGGAAACCACGCTGTCTGCCCACCGCGAACATCCTACTTATTTCTGCGTTCCTTGGCAATTCGTTACCGGAACGTAGGCAAGGGGTTTTCATAATTTTTGCCGCGTACGTTATCTGTTTTATCCTCATCGGGATATGCCTTAGGTGAGTTTGGTTCTAAGGCGTTAACGAGACCGCGTGTCGTGGTAGAAACCGCAAACATGTTTGCTGCGAATTATACGAAGGAGTAAGGGTTCGTACAATGGGCCGAGGGAAAATGAAGAGCTGACGTGGAGCTGTACATCTGGAGGTAAGTTAGTTGCATATCAGCAGCTGACGGAGTGGGCTAATGTTAGAATTATCAGATCATCAGTGTGAAATCTTGACATTACCACCTAAACTACTAACTAGAAAAAAATGCACACGAATAAAAAAACTGAGGAACTACCGAGCATATATACATGTTATTAGTCCGCTGACGGTGCTGGTGAAGAGACTGCGACTATCGTTTAGTAATGGAAGAAAAATAAAGAAAATGTGGAAATATTAATTTCAATTGCACACCTACAAAAATCCTCCTGGAATGAGGAAACAAGATGAACAGAAGTCTTAGGCGAAAAGAAATGAAATGGAAACAGAGAGAACTAATCTAAAATACTAGACTATCGTTTACGGTAAACGAAACATTGCCATGGTCACATGAAACTAATATGCTCAGTATACCACAGATAAGTACATCACAGTATACGTATGGTTAGGGTTGTTGAAATGCGCTCTATCTCTAAATTTGATTTGAACCCTCTGCCTGGCACTTTATTGTGAATAGCATAGTAATCACGTAGATGTAGATGTCGCATCGTTCGAAACGTTCGTGTGCAGTGACAATAACGGCATTTAAATGTTGTGTCAAAGACTCAAACAGGTTACTGATACCTTTACTGCAAATTTCCCTCCACGCAGTTAATTCCTGAATCACCGGCCGTAGTGGCCGACCGGTTCTAGGCGCTACAGTCTGGAACCGCGCGACCGCTACAGTCGCAGGTTCGAATCCTGCCTCTTGCATGGATGTGCGTGATGTCCTTAGGTTAGTTAGGTTTAAATAGTTCTAAGTTCTAGGGGACTGATGACCTCAGAAGTTAAGTCCCGTAGTGCTCAGAGCCATTTGAACCATTTTGAATTCCTGAATCCACAAAGTATCAACAGTGTTTACCATAAAGTAAATGGCAACCGTACAACGGTAGCTGCCACTACCGCAGACTACCACAATATAAATCACAGTTCCTACAAATCCTGTGATCACTTCTTACATTTCTCTTACGCGTAAAACACGATGACAAGCTACTCAGTAATGCGCAAAGTATGTACGCCTGTATAACGTGTTTCTCCAACAGATAGGGAAGCATATTTGTTTCCACAGTCATAACTCAAACGAAAAGGGATTTCTTACTACAACCAACATCTTCCTTGCGCCAGCACTTTTCAGATCTGTTCTGCCAGAAAACACCCTACAGTTAAAACAAAAAGTCCTATACGTAATCACAGAAAATTATGTGCTAAATATCGTTCATGAAGTCTCATTGAACGACAATTTGCAATCGGGAGAAAGGAAAGCAGATGAAATGACATAAAATGTATTGAAGAATGTAATGTATTTAATTCTGATTGTTCCAAAGCACTAACAAAATCATCGCGCAATATAAATTAAAATCCGTTTTAAAAGTTGAAAAGAAAATTGAGGCTCTCTTAAATGCCGATCAGTTTGGCATTACGAAAAGTAAAGGAATCAAATAGGCAGTTGTGATGTTGCGGTTGGTAATGGAAGGTAGACTAAAAAAAAAAAAAAAAATCGAGGAACGTTCTTAGGATTTTTCGACCTTGGAAAAGCAATGGACAATATAAATAGGTGCAAGATGTTCAAAATTCTGATAAAAACAGAAGTAGATTGTAGAGAAACAACGTGTGCAAGAACCAAGAGCTGACAACAAGATTGGAAGAGCAAGAACGAAGTATTAGGATTAAAAAATGTGTAAGACTGAGATGCAGTCTTTCGCCTGTACTGCTCAATCTGTACTTCGGAGAAGCAATGATGGAAATGAAAGATTCAAGGATGGGATTAAAATTCAGGGTTGAATTAGATTCACTGATGACATTTCTAGCCGCACGGAGTGGCCGAGCGGTTAGAGACGCCTCGCACGGATTGCGCGGCCTCTCCCATCGGAGGCTCGAATCCTCCCTCGGGCATGGGTGTGTATGTTGTCCTTACAATAAGTTAGTTTAAGGTAGTGTAAGTAGTGTGTAAGTCTAGGGAACGATGACCTCAGCAGTTTGGTTCCTTAGGAATTCACACACTTTTTTTGACATTGCTAACCTCAGTAAAAGTGAAGAATAATGACATAATCCGTTCCATACGATGAAAAGGCTAGTTTGTATAGAATTAGGATTGACAGTAAACCGAAGACAGCAGAAAGTAATGAGAACTAGCAGAAATATAGTGAGAAATTTATCATCAAATGTGGTGGTCTCGAAACAGACGTACTTCAGGAATTCTGCTACCTGGGAAACAAAATAACCCATGATGGAAGTAGCAAGGAGGACATAAAAAAGTAGATTAGCACAGGCAAAGAGGGGATTTATGGCCAAAAGAACTCTACTAGTATCACATTTGCCGGCCGCGGTGGTCTAGCGGTTCTCGGCGCTCAGTCCGGAACCGCGCGACTGCTACGGTCGGAGGTTCGAATCCTGCCTCGGGCATGGATGTGTGTGATGTCCTTAGGTTAGTTAGGTTTAAGTAGTTCTAAGTTCTAGGGGACTGATGACCACAGATGTTAAGTCCCATAGTGCTCAGAGCCATTTGAACCATTTAGTATCATATTTAAGCTTTAATCTGAAATAAGAATTTCTGGGAACGTACATTTGGAGCACATCATCGTGTGGTAGGGAATCATGGACTACAATAAAGCTGAAACGGAAGTGAATTTAAGTGTGTGAGATGAGTTAATACAGAAAAACGCTGAAAATTGGGTGGACTGGTAAGGTAAGGAATGAGCAGGTTCTCCGCAGAATCGGTGAGGAAAGGAATGTATGGGAAACATTGACAAGAAGAAGGGAAAGGATGATTGGATATGTGTAAAGACGTCAAAGTGTAACTTCCATGGTACAAGACGAAGAGAGACATTGGAATACACCCAATAAATAATTGAGGACTTTGGGTGCAAGAGCTACACTGAGATGAGAAGATTGGTACAAGAGAGGAATTCAGAAACATGGTTCACATGGCTCTGAGCCCTATTGGACTTAACATCTGAGGTCATCAGTCCCCTAGACTTAGAACTACTTGAACCTAACTAACCTAAGGACATCACACACATCCATGGCCGAGGCAGGATTCGAACCTGCGACCGTAGCAGCAGCGCGGTTCCGGACTGAGCCACCAGCAGTGGTGGATGTAGAGAGAGAGATGCCAGAGTTTTGTGAGGTTACTATAAGCGGACGATCTGGACGTGTGTCCGCCATAAAAAGGAAATTTCTAAAGATGGAGGTCATGAATTGATATATATGATGACTTTTGAACACTATTAAGGTAAATACATTGTTTGTTCTCTATCAAAATCTTTCATTTGCTAACTATGCCTGTCAGTAGTTAGTGCATTCAGTAGTTTCAATCTTTTATTTAGCTGGCAGTATTGGCGCTCGCTGTATTGCAGTAGTTCGAGTAACGAAGATTTTTGTGAGGTAAGTGATTCATGAAAGGTATAGGTTATTGTTAGTCAGGGCCATTCTTTTGTAGGGATTGTTGAAAGTCAGACTGCGTTGCGCTAAAAATATTTTGTGTCAGTTTAGTGATGATCAGAATAAGTAAAGAGAGAAACGCCTGAGTACGTTCAGTTTTACTCAGCTGTCTCTGTATGAAATAACGTAGAAGCTTACCAGCACAGTTATTCAGAATTTTCCAAAGGGGACGTTTCAAACTGATCATCCTAAAAAAAAAAAAAAAAAAAAAAAAAAAAAATGAAACCATGAAACCATATATTTAACTTCCTTCATAAAGACTACAGCAAGCCAGTGTGTATCACAGTTTATATAACTTATTGTATGAGATATTGTGCTTGTCATCTGCTTTGATCTGCTTTGCTGACATCTTCCTACAAACCCTGTTTGTTTCACTTTGGGAACAAGCAATTTCCTGCCATCAAACGAAAGATGTTGGGAAAACCTCATTACGAAATGTTCAATTCGACACAGATCATACCAGAAACGACAAACACCGCAAACACTGACGGCGCATGGCATTGATTCGACAATTCCTTAATAAGATCCGGAGGTATAAGACACCAGTTACCACTGTGCAGGTCACGCAATCCCTGTAAATTATAGACAGGTACTTTGCTCCCGCAGAGCTGGCACTCGATAACGTCCTGGATGTGCTCCAACGTATTCATAAAGACGATTTTGATCGGATATCAACGTAAATTCTCTATTACACTCTTCAAGATTTGTCCTGTGCGACATGGACAATTATCCTGCTGGAAGAAGCCTTTGTAGTCAGGGAAGACACCTAGTATTAAGGGATACAGCGATCAGCAATAATGGTCACGTAGCCCAGAGCCGTACGGTGCCTTCGATTCCTACCACAGGTCCCTTAGAAGGCCAGCATAATACCGTCCCCATTGGCCAGCGAGCGTCGTGCAATACACATCTCGATCTCCCGTCCGCATGGATGATGGTTTTTCCGGTCACGACCATCTACCTGGTTTAACACGGGAAGTGATTCATCAGACTAGGCGATACGTTTCCATTGATCGACAGTCAATGGGGGTTATCATGAGAACGCATAGAGGTTGTTCACTATGTAGCCCCCCCGATCAGCATGTGGTATCATAGATGGAAGCCACTCTTACCGGCGTCTGATAGTTGGCAACGGAAACGCTAGTTCCCGACAGACGACGATAGCGGTCGTGCAGGCACCTCGTAGACTCAAAGATGCGCCCTCGCTGAGCCACGAGCGTCCTATGCCGCCGCGATAAAGGATGGACGGTGGCAGCTACACGGACCAGTCTCAGTCGCAGTCTTCGACAGACTTCTGTCTTACAAGAGGAGGCCACGACGTTTGGAACGCGGATTTACTGCAAACTTCGTACACTCGTAGTACTCCTTGAGGACAACAAAATGTGTAAGCAGTAGCGCGTACTTCTCAAGCGTTATTGAAAAAATCGCAAGATAATTTCGGTCGTCAAATATATATATATATTGTCAGTAGGCTGTTTAGGTTTTTTATTGGTAACGCCACCTCTGTATGAAAATCACTGGCTGTGCTGTGTGCAGTCTGTGGCCGCTTTGCATTGTAGTAATACTCGCCATTGTAGTGTTGGGCAGCGGCAGCTGGATGTGAACAGCGCGTAGCGTTGCGCAGTTGGAGGTGAGCCGCCAGCAGTGGTGGATGTGGGGAGAGAGATGGCGAAGATTTGTAATTTGTCATGAACTGCTATATTTATATATGATGATATCAAGGTAAATACATTGTTTGTTCTCTATTAATATCTTTCATTTGCTAACTATCCCTATCAGTAGTTAGTGCCTTCCATAGTTAGAATCTTTTATTTAGCTGGCAGTAGTGGCGCTCGCTGTATTGCAGTAGCTTGAGCAGCGAAGATTTTTGTGAGGTAAGTGATTTGTGAAAGGTATAGCTTAATGTTAGTCAGGGCCATTCTTTTGTAGGGAATTTTGAAAGTCAGATTGCGTTGCGCTAACAAAATATTGTGTGTCAGTTTAAGCACAGTCATGTATAATTGTTGAAAGGGGACGTTTCATATGTCGACCCTTAGCCGAGGATACCTCACTGGAATCTTCTGATTTTTTTCTTGTAGTTTGTGTAATTAGTGTAGATTTTGTTTATTGATAGCGCGTAATCATAGAGAGAATTTCCTTTGTTGTTGTAGTTTTTCATTGTTGTACAGTAAAACAGTTGTGGCATGCATGTAGATTTGCACCAAGTATTTCGCAGCTGCGTTGGCAATTAAGTAGACATTATTTCCATTGCTATGTTATTTTATTTTGCTCTTCAAATTGTGCTTTTCTGTGTTATCGTGTGAAATATTGTGACAATTATGGCGTGTGAAAAACGTAATACTAGGCTCCAAAGTAAACTGAGAAATGACAGTGAAGACGAAAGCAGTGTGTTAGCGCCGCAGAGTAATGAATTAACAAATGTTCAAAGTAGTAATTTGGTAATTGCGCATAGGGAAATGGAGCGGGCGGCAAACAATGGTGTAGACAGTGAAACAATTAGTGAAGAGGGAAGCATTATCGATCGATCGGTCGGCAACAGCTCGCCTCAGGAATCCGAAATGACAGGACACAATTTTGCAAATACTGTAGATTCAGGTTTTGCGTCCTCACCGTTTTCCCAAATGAGTCAAGACACGTTTTCCGCTTGTCAAAATGTGAATGTTGCCGGTGCAAATTTACTGCCGAAAAGCACTGAGGAACATGTTTCAGACACCAGTGCATTGTTATTACAGTTAATGCAACAAATGGGACAAAAGCTACAAAAGTTAGACATAACACTTGAACAAAATCAGAAAGAAATGGGACAAAATCTTCAAAAGTTAGACACAATGGAACAAAATCAGAGACAAACACAGCAACAGTTAGACACACTGGAACAAAATCAGAGACAAACACAGCAACAGCTTCAAAAGTTAGACTCATTGGAACAAACTCTTGAACAAACGCGTGAAGATTTAACTACTGAGTTACATAACATTGAATCGAAATGTCAAAAAGTCTGTAATGACGTAAAAACTCAAATTTGTGAGCATTTTCAACCTATTTTTTCGCGGCATGAAAATGTATTACAGAATCACGAAGCAGCCATAAAAGAACTGCAAACCATTGTTCATGAAAATCACGACACCTTGCAAGCTAAATTTGACTCAGTTGCATCTACCGATTCGGTTACGCAACTTGCAAAAACTCAGGAAAACTTAAAGAACACAGTAGATTCGATTTCAACACAAATGGACACTCTGAAACTTGGTTCAGAAAAACACATTGAGGAAATGTGTTCACTATCGGAGAAAGTAGCCGAACTTTCGGATCAGTTCACTAACTTATCTACGAAGGTAGAGGATAATCTGAACGACACAAAACCGGTAGTCTTTAATGACACAGAAGAGTGCGAACAAATTAGGAAATTCAAACAAAATCAGAATCAAATTAATACGCAACACCAAAGAGAAATCCGGGAAGTACAAGATCAGCTGACACAGGTAATTCAAGAATTATGTATTTCAGAGGATACTCGCGCCCCAATAAGGGAAGAGGGACTTAGAAATACGGAACAACCACAAAATAATAACACAGGACACTTCGGAAGTTATGAAAGAAATTGGCAAGGTGCACCGAATTTTGAAATGGAACCGCCGAAACGACGTAACAATGACCGATATGCGACTCGCCGACATGATGACTTTGACTATAAGCTGTTCATTACTACACGTAAATTCAAAACATTTAAGAATTCTAGCAACGACATTCATCCACAAGCATGGCTCCATCAATTCTCTCATTGTTTTCCTCCCAACTGGTCATTGGAGCACAGATTAGAATTTATGTGTGGCTACTTAGAGAATGAACCAGCTGTAAGAATGCGATCGGTCATTCACGATTGCCACAGTGAAGGAGAATTTTACCATGCCTTCCTCTCAGCATATTGGTCTCAAGCCACACAAGACCGCGTAAAACATGGCATCATAATGATGAAACATTTCGAACAATCTGAATTCTCCAGTCTTGTGAAATATTTTGAAGACATGTTGCACAAGAATCAGTACCTGACAAACCCATACAGCCCCTCAGAACTCATCCGCATTTGCTTAATCAAATTACCTGAACATTTACGACATATTATTTTGGCAGGACGTTGCAAAGACGACATTGAAACATTTCAAGGACTGTTACAAGAACTGGAAAGTGACACTGACAATCGCGGAACGCGAAAACAAGGACACAACAATTACAGGCCACATCCGTCACAATTCCGTGACGACAGAAACAATAACCGGACACGACTGGTCTATTCTTACAACGCAAATCGTGACCAAAATAGACACCACCCGTACGACAACCGTTGGCAGAGTAATAATAGTTACAGAGAAAGATCGCATTTCCGTAGTAATGAATATGACAGAGACAATCATAGAAATAGACAATATGACAACCAGAACTATTATTATCAAGGGAGACAGAATAACTTCAGACGCAACAGTTCAGCGCGCAGTTACGGCTCAGGGAGAAATTCTCCACCACATGACCGACAAACAAGAAACTATGTAAACTACCGACATAACGACAGACCTGAATTCCATCAGAACTGGCGAGCTTTAAACAGAGCTGGGCCCTCTCGGCAAGGCGAATTTGTGGAAGTTAGGTCTCCTAATCCCAATAACGACGCGCGCCAACAAAGGAACAGACAATGACTCGCACCGCAGACATCCGCGTGCTCCGGCTGGCTCAGAGAAAAATAACATTGACGCTAACCCTGTGAAAAATTCCAGTATTCTTTACCGACGTATACTGCATGATAATTGCGTTCAAGCTGAAATTCTGAGTACTTTGAAGAGTAAAAGATTGTACCACATTTCACATGTAAAACCGATTATTGAAAGATAATCTGCTTTTTAACTTTGTCTTTGCCATAAAACGTTTCACTTCACGTTACTAGTATGCTTTAGAATCTGTTAACATGTAACAATGTTTGAAGTGAAATATCCAATCAAGAACCAAGAGAACTTACTTAAACAGAAATGACGAATGCATTGTTATAGTGAACAGACGTCACAGTGTTATTGTGTGTGTACATTCTTGCTTGTTAGTTGCACGATTATGGAACGACTATAAGGCTTACATACTTAGAACATTTACCAGTACTGCTAATGAGATTTTAATGCAACATTTTGGTTTACTTGAAAATATATTCTGGATTTAAAGTACTTTCAGTGAGATACCAGATGGCACAGTGGTTAGTTTATGTGACAGCTACACGATTTTATCACGACGCTACTAATGAGTGACAATTTACAATGTTGCTTTTGCAGTGTTTCTGTTTTATATCTGCACAGTTTTTCTGAATACTTCTGGAAAGTAAAACATGTTTTAGTAGTAACTTTTGTGGTACAGCAACAATGCGATTGTCTTTTCCGTAGCACAACAATACGTTACAGCACAGTACTTTCTTCATCACGGCAATAAGCGTAATAACTAAGATATCTATACATAAAGCATTTCACTTTTGTTTATCATGAGGTAAGTACATTCACTTCTGCAGAACTTAGCTTTCGGAGGACGATAACTACGACACTTCCACAGAGATTATCTTACAACAAGACGCACATTTAGCGCTACAGTACACGTATTTGAGTGATTAATTTTGTACTTAAAACATTTATTTTTAAAGATTTTTGAATTACAAAGAAAGTTTTCCGTGATACATTTCATTCCATTGCTGTAATCTGTAACATCTGAGGGTATAATTACATTAATTCTCAGGGGGGGTATACGCCTACTTTGTGTACCATGTGTTTGGCAAGCACAAGGAACCCTAGCTAATATGGTATTTGCTTATACAACTTTTCACATCGGTACCATATTTCTCTAACACACAAATTACACAGCTATCTGATCATTTAACTGAGAGAGAGAAACATTTATTTTACTATATCAGTGACAGATGTTTACGTAATTACACAGTTGGATAACTTCACACTTACGAAATTGTATTTTGTCTGTACTGTGTGAACTCTTCATATTTTTTCGGAACCATTGTGATACTATGAGAGCGTTGAATGATATATTTGGTAAGGGAGCATGATTTTAAAGTACGTTTGAGGTAGATGACATTATTGAAATGAGCAGAGAATATTTTTTTAGGGTTTGAAATTATTGCAGAAAGCTACGACGATTTTGAGATTTGACTGAGGTGTTATGATGTTATTTTTACGACGACGATGTGTATTATGCTGCTGAGGTATGTTTATGATTAATAGGCTGAGGCTATATGAGTTATTTGATTATGCTTCATATTTATAATGACGAAATATTGACGAGTGTCGATGGATACGTATATGTGTAATAAGGTAAGGAGTAATGAATAGTGGGTAGGGACTCTTGACTTGTGAAACAGGATGTTGGAAACCAAGAATCGTACTTTAGAATTATGAAATGTGTGTACATGTGTGAATGTATTACAATGCCGACGAAAAATTTTTTGTACACTGTTATATTTATAGGGTTTTGTTTCTACAGATTTGGAACGCTAATTCTTGACCTGTGAAATATTCTTATGTGATACTGTCACTGTAGCGGAAACTGGTGTCGTAAATATTTCCGTAAGAAAGTTAAGTGACCACCTGCACGTAATGCGTCGTGGGCACGCAGCTGTGTCAAACACCTGGAGAACAAGCCATTAGGGTGTGCCTTTCTGGAAGCACAGGTAGAAAAAAAAAAGAAAAAAGGCAGGCCTTTATCCTCGCCATTGGCATTCCTTTAGAGAAAATATTGCAAATGTGACACCCTCATTACTTCCATTAACCTTGCTATTGACATTCCTTTGTAGAAAGCGTCGCAAATATTACACGCTCATTACCTGAAAACATATGATTACTCGTACTTTGTGCTAATTACTGCAATGCTTATGAATTGATGGGAAATATTCGTACATCTGCACACCTGATTATGACAAGTGTCTTTCTATGAGAGTTGAGAGCTACTGACTTACGAAATGCCACATGACTATTGAATGATATTTTTATGCTTTGCTTTTCGTAGTTGCTTATTTCACTTGATATCTGGTTTCCAGCTGTGTTGCAGCATTGCTTTTATAAAATAAAATGCATTTGCTAATGTGAACACTTTCTGTCAACAGATCTATTAAATAATTATTTTATGATCCACATTCTTTAAAAAAGGATCACTTGGAAAGGAAAGAACAATAAGAAGAAACTAGTAACAGTAACACATAATTTTCTTTTCAAGTACATGGTAATATTTCTTTTACAATAAGTTGTTGTGGTGCACCACTTTAATTACTTAGACATTAAGATGTGATTATACATTTCCCTTATCTGCATTGTTATCTTTAGTGTACTATTTTTTCTGCTTGAGCTATGTCATGTTTTGATATAAGTTATTACATTTGCTGCTGCTAGCTTTGCCAATCTGTATTTTTTGGTCATTGCTGTTTGTGTCACTTATTATGTGCTGCTGCATTGCCTCATCCCTTAGTTTAGCATCTGAGCTCAGTAGATTTAAGTTAGCTTAAGAGGGGGTAGCCTCTAAGAGAATGAGTTGCGATGAATTGGAAGAAATGCATTGAGAAAACAGGTTTAGGTAGGATTTTCTTGGAAATAAATGTTGAGGTAAGAAATGTGTGAACATATAAATACAGAAAGCATGCTTAGATAGAATTTTTTTGGTGGAAACAAAGGATGAAATAAGAGGAAAGATATATGAAGTTTTGGGTTGGACTGCAGTACCAAATGTTACACTGAAAACGAACCCTGTCCTTTCCTATTGGTGTTATCCCACTATATGTTTGTGTACCCTTGTGTATTTGTTTTCTTCCTGTCTCTGTGTAGTTTCATAGAATTTTTTTCTTCTTTTAATATTAAGCTACATTCACTATGATGAGGAATACTGTTATCCTCGAATATAATTGGCATTAATAATATGTTATTTACTTTGTAAAGATGTTTAAACATTATTTATTCTGTTTTGTTTTAATGCTCATGTGTGAAGTTGATGTTTCGAAAGTTATTCTGATCTTTTATGTATGTACTCATGTCATAATTCCTGTAACACTGATGTATATGTTATTTCTATTCTTTTGTAAAGCCCCTATTACTACAAATGTTATCTGTACTATTATGTTCTTTAATGATGTATTTTGTACCTTTGTAATTGTATTTTCATGTTGTAAATTTATAATTGTACAGACACCAGTTCTTCAAATTAAGTTACATTTCACTGCACACGTTTCTGTTGGTCATAGTATATGGACAATATGTGAGAAGTAGGGACTGTTAGTGTTTGCACGTGTGTTAATAACTCAGCAATGCTGCACGTGTGTTAATAACTCAGCAAGGGACTGGATAACAGCATTGCTGGTTCTAAGGACAATTTCAAAAACTTTGTGAGTGCACAAGTGGTGGTTTATGGACTTGCTATATTCTCCGCAAGACTCTTCGATGGTGAATGTGCACCTGCACAATGGCAACAGATGGCTGCTGGTCATCTCTACAAGGACTACAGTGGGTCTGCACCTCTGGTGGCCCACCAATACCATTATCTCTACAAGGACTACAGTGGGTCTACATCTTTGATGATCCATCAATACCATTATTTCTACTAGGACTACAGTGGGTCTACACCTTTTTATGACTCACCAGTACCATTATTTCTACAAGGCCTGCAGTGGGTCTGCACCTCTGGTGGCCCACCAATACCGTAATCTCTACCAGGACTACAGTGGGTCTGTTCTGTGATGACGTACCTACCAATATTCTTCAAAACGTCGAATGACTCTGCTGTGGGTTTGCTATGTTGTGGCCCATTACCTGTCTGCATGTCAAGAGTCAGCACTGTCTTTCCGTTGGAAGGACAACACTACTTCTTCAAGACTGCATGGAAATCCACTACTTCTATGTGCATTTTCTTTTACTGCTCAGACTTTGAGAAAAACTCTGCATTTTTACTGTGATGAACAATGTGGACTGTCTTTATGGACTGTGAGAAATTTTTAGCTTTTGACCAACATTGTATCAATAAGTGTGTGCATTTGATTTCTTTGTTATTGTAATTATGAAAAATTTTTTTTCAAATCTGTATTGGCCACTGCCCAATCCAATTTGTAAAAATTTTTGTGGGGAGCATGGGGGCTATGTCAGTAGGCTGTTTAGGTTTTTTATTGGTAACGCCACCTCTGTATGAAAATCACTGGCTGTGCTGTGTGCAGTCTGTGGCCGCTTTGCATTGTTGTAATACTCGCCATTGTAGTGTTGGGCAGCGGCAGCTGGATGTGAACAGCGCGTAGCGTTGCGCAGTTGGAGGTGAGCCGCCAGCAGTGGTGGATGTGGGGAGAGAGATGGCGAAGATTTGTAATTTGTCATGAACTGCTATATTTATATATGATGATATCAAGGTAAATACATTGTTTGTTCTCTATTAATATCTTTCATTTGCTAACTATCCCTATCAGTAGTTAGTGCCTTCCATAGTTAGAATCTTTTATTTAGCTGGCAGTAGTGGCGCTTGCTGTATTGCAGTAGCTTGAGCAGCGAAGATTTTTGTGAGGTAAGTGATTTGTGAAAGGTATAGTTTAATGTTAGTCAGGGCCATTCTTTTGTAGGGAATTTTGAAAGTCAGATTGCGTTGCGCTAACAAAATATTGTGTGTCAGTTTAAGCACAGTCATGTATAATTGATGAAAGGGGACGTTTCAATATCTGTGCTTGGCCATTTTTCCCATGAAGCGGCGGCAGCTGAGTGGTGCCGGCAGGGTAGCTCAGCTTGTTCGGTCAGAGCGTTAGCTTACCTTTCTAATAAAAAAACTGAGCGAACGGATCGTCGAACAAACTGAACGGGTTTCATCGGACGTCCGCCTTGAACAAATTCAACGAACAGTATAGAACAATTAAAAAAAAAAAGTGGTTGGCGTTCATGCCGCTGGATCGCTGGATCGAGCTCCGTTCGTCAATTTTTTTTTGTTTTCAACACAGTCATTTTCTTTGTTATTTATGTTACAATTGATATAATGGGGAAAATACGTGTAATAGGATTAACGTTTATTAAATTTACAATGCTATTTGGCAGTCTACTAATTTTTATTATCACAAATAATGTGATATTCATAACTATCGACTAGTAAACGACCAAACGCATAAATACATACTGAAAATGTATGCTTTTCCGTGATTTGAGAAATCCCTTATAGCTCCCAGGAGCCCGAAACAAGTTGTTACCTCCTAGTTTTGACCGGCACAGACGGCATTCGAAAGATGTACAATTAATCGTCCCTTTCGACATTACGAGTATAAGTTGCAGGATGGTATTTTTCGTAAAAACATGGAAAACATAAAGTTAAACGGCATCAGCTGTATTGAATAAATGCTATGTTTCCGCATACGCAAGGTCTTTTGACGTTTTCCGTGGAAAAACAAACCTCGTTAACATTTTCAAAAACCTCTCTTTCAGGCGATAGTTTAGAAGCAAACCATGCATAACGCAGTATTTCCTTAAAAATCGCCGCCGATGATTGGTTATGCAGTATCGAGTGCATTTTAATAGCGTCTTCCGAGAAGCAATTTCTCGTTCTCTTTCGATTAAATACGAACAGTTTTGAAGACACGGACAAGCATACATTTTCAGTATCACTTTATGCGTTTGGTCGTTTACTAGTCGATAGTTCTGAATATTACATTATTTGTGATAATAAAAATTAGTAGACTGCCAAATAACATTGTAAATTTAGTAAAAGTTCATCCGATTACACGTATTTTTCCCATTATATCAATTGTAATATAAATAGTAATGAAAATGACTGTGTTGAAAATAAAAAAAAACTGACGAACGGAACTCGATCCAGCGATCCAGCGGCTTGATCGCCAACCGCTTAAAAAAAAAAAGAAAAAAAAAATGCTCTATGTTGTCCGCTGAGTTTGTTCAGGGTTGACGTCCAATGACACCCGTTCAGTTTGTTCGTTCATCCGTTCGCTCAGTTTTTTTTTTTTATTAGAAAGGGAAGTTAACGCTCTGACCGAACACGCTGAGCTACCATGTCGACACCACTCAGCTGCCGCCTCTTCATGGTTAAACTGGCCAAGCACAGATATATATTTGACGGCTGAAATTATCTTGCGATTTTCTCAGTAACGCTTGAGAAGTACACGCTACTGCTTACACATTTTGTTGTCCTCTTGGAGTACTACGAGTGTACGAAGTTTATAGTAAATCCGCGTTCCAAACGTTGTGGCCTCCCCTTGTTAGTCAGCCTTCGGCAGTTCGCCCGTGCGTTAGTCGTGGGAGCCCCACACCGCACGCCGCTCTTTTAATAACTGAACTTTATTGCTGTTTGCTCGTTTGTGAAGTTTCTTTGCAGCGCACAGAGAAGGCTGCAAGTTAACATCTGTTACTGTATTTAGCGTTCGCTAGTTATTTCTGCTCCTGTCAAGCTTCCCCATGACGACACCTGCTGCACCACTCTAGTTACCGTTGTGTACGCTGAACAGTGTCTGTCGTCATATCTGACACAGACCACCGCATATTCTTTACAGACCTGGACATTCTGTGTTGGGGCATCGGCGTTCAACACCTTGTCGCCTACTCATGGTTTTACCGTCTTTCATTTACCGTCTTTCAACCACTTTCCATAGATGCTCACGACAGTAGCATATGAAGAGCCAACGAGCCTCACTGTTTCCTAGTTGCTCGCTTCCAGGCGTTGTGCCATACCAATTCGTCCTGTGTCAGGTTCGTTTGTGTCAGAGGATTTCCGCATCTGTTGTCCTTGTCGTCCCCATTCTCCTCTTCTCCGCTTATATACTTTCCTTACCGCCTCATGTTCCCTCAAAGGCATCAGGCGGAAGTCAATCTCCCTGTGAGTAGTGTACGTTTCCGCTCCAACTTCATATATTGCTATACGATGTTGTTGTTGTGTTGGTGGTGGTGGTGATATTTAGTTCGAAGACTGGTTCGATGCAGCTCTCCTGTGCGAGTCCCTTCAGCTCTAAGTAACTAATCCAGCCTACATCCATTTGAGCCACCTCTAGACACACATCAGAAAAAGTCTTGCATCACCTCGGTTCCAAGAGTTCCGGAACCTGTACAGAAAATTGGAATAGAGATCAACATAAACATCATTTCCTCCCTTTTCATTGCTCATAAAAACGACACATTGCATGTTGTACCACCATACAACAAGACCTTCGAATGTGGTGGTCCATATTGCTGTATACACTGGTACCTCTAATAACCAGTAGCACGTCCTCTTGCACTGATGCATGCCTGTATACATCGTGGCATACTATCCACAAGTTCATCAAGGCACTGTTGGTCCAGATTGTCCCACTCCCGTCTCCGACGATTGTCTGTTTGAAGTCATATGCGGCACCCATCGGTGAAGAGAACGTGATGCCAATCCTGAGCGGTCCATTCGGCATGTTGTTGGGCCCATTTCTACTGCGCTGCACGGTGTCTTGGTTGCAAATATGGACCTCACCATGGACATCGGGAGTGAAGTTACGCATCATTCAGCCTATTGCGCACAGTTTGATTCGTAACAAGGCATCCTGTGGCTGCACGAAAAGCATTATTCAACACGGTGGCGTTGCTGTCAGGGTTCCTCCGAGCCATAATCCTTAGCTAGCGGTCATTCACAGCCCTTGGGCGGCCTGAGCGAGGCATATCATCGACAGTTCCTGTCTCTCTGTATCTCTTCCACGTTTGAACAACATCGCTTTGGTTCACTCCGAGACGCCTAGACACTTCCCTTGTTGAGAGCCCTTCCTGGCACAGAGTAACAACGCGGACGCGATCGAACCGCAGTATTGACCGTCTAGGCATGCTTGAACTACAGACAACAAGAACCGTGTGCCTCCTTCCTGTTGGAATGACTGTAACTGATCGACTCTCGACTCCGTCCGTCTAATAGGCGCTGCTCATGCATGGTTGTTTACATATTTGGCCGGGTTTAGTGACATCTCTGAATAGTATGATTGTGTAGTTACTACTGAATAGTATGTTAATAGTAGTTGCCTACTGAATAGTATGTTTTGATGTGTGTATATTCAAGCCTTGGTCTCCCTCTACACTGTTCACATCTATATGCACATCCGCTACACTTCCTTCCATTTACAAACTAGTACTTGATGTCTTCCGATGTAGCTTAAAAACAGATCCCTTCTTTTAATGTTATGCGGCAGTTCGTTTGAGTATCTCCTCGTTAGTTCGATCTATCCATCCAGTTTCCAACGGTCTTCGTAGTATCACATTTCGAAAGTTACGCTTCTCTTGTTCTCGAAGCTGGTTATCATCCATGTCTCTGTACAGCGTTACAGTCCATTCAAAAAGACTTCGTACAACGCTTTACTTCTTATTTCCAACATTAATTTTATATCCACTTTACTTCAGCCATAGTCAGTTATATTGGTCTCTAAATAGAAAAACTCATCTAATAATTTTAATGCCTCATTTAATAATGTAATTCTGTCGCCAGAAACTGTTTTAATTCGACCATACGCTACAGAAATTTCTCAGCAGACCTCAGCACGTAGTTTTGCTTTATGTAGACTTTAAGATACTGCCTTCTTTTGAATTTAAACAACAATACTGTCACAGATTTAATGAATGATTGTAATAAATCATACACAGCAGTAGACAATCTTAATGAAAAACTTTGCATAGATGATTCATTTTTTAGTAAGTGGTGTCTAAGATCTTTCAGAATGTTTTACAAACGTGCAGAGAGAAGTAAACAGCTAAGGAGGGTTCGAAGATCACAAGGACTGAGAAACGTATTTTTATGAATCTTACATAGCATCTATGGACACTATCTCCCAGAAAACTTTTATGGTTAATATCCTATTACCCTAAACTGCATGGAAATTATATTGACCAATGTTTAGAATGGATAACGACTGAAAATCTATAGAATCTGTTTCTTTTATCAGTCATACTATTGAGATGTTGGATACCTCATGCTCCAGTTACAGGGTGTTTCAAAAATGACCGGTATATTTGAAACGGCAGTAAAAACTAAACGAGCAGCGATACAAATACACCGTTTGTTGCAATATGCTTGGGACAACAGTACATTTTCAGGCAGACAAACTTTCGAAATTACAGTAGTTACAATTTTCAACAACAGATGGCGCTGCAAGTGATGTGAAAGATATAGAAGACAACGCAGTCTGTGGGTGCGCCATTCTGTACGTCGTCTTTCTGCTGTAAGCGTGTGCTGTTCACAACGTGCAAGTGTGCTGTAGACAACATGGTTTATTCCTTAGAACAGAGGATTTTTCTGGTGTTGGAATTCCACCGCCTAGAACACAGTGTTGTTGCAACAAGACGAAGTTTTCAACGGAGGTTTAATGTAACCAAAGGACCGAAAAGCGATACAATAAAGGATCTGTTTGAAAAATTTCAACGGACTGGGAACGTGACAGATGAACGTGCTGGAAAGGTAGGGCGACCGCTTACGGCAACCACAGAGGGCAACGCGCAGCTAGTGCAGCAGGTGATCCGACAGCGGCCTCGGGTTTCCGTTCGCCGTGTTGCAGCTGCGGTCCAAATGACGCCAACGTCCACGTATCGTCTCATGCGCCAGAGTTTACACCTCTATCCATACAAAATTCAAACGCGTCAACTCCCTCAGCGCCGCTACCAATGCTGCACGAGAGACATTCGCTAACGATATAGTGCACAGGATTGATGACGGCGATATGCATGTGGGCAGCATTTGGTTTACTGACGAAGATTATTTTTACCTGGACGGCTTTGTCAATAAACAGAACTGGCGCATATGGGGAACCGAAAAGCCCCATGTTGCAGTCCCATCGTCCCTGCATCCTCAAAAAGTACTGGTCTGGGCCGCCATTTCTTCCAAAGGAATCATTGGCCCATTTTTCAGATCCGAAACGATTACTGCATCACGCTATCTGGACATTGTTCGTGAATTTGTGGCGGTACAAACTGCCTTAGACGACACTGCGAACACCTCGTGGTTTATGCAAGATGGTGCCCGGCCACATCGCACGGCCGACGTCTTTAATTTCCTAAATGAATATTTCGATGATCGTGTGATTGCTTTGGGCTATCCGAAAATACAGGAGGCGGCGTGGATTGGCCTCCCTATTCGCCAGACATGAACCCCTGTGACTTCTCTCTGTGGGGACACTTGAAAGACCAGGTGTACCGCCAGAATCCAGAAACAATTGAACAGCTGAAGCAGTACATCTCATCTGCATGTGAAGCCATTCCGCCAGACACGTTGTCAAAGGTTTCGGGTAATTTCATTCAGAGACTACGCCATATTATTGCTACGCATGGTGGATATGTGGAAAATATCGTACTATAGAGTTTCCCAGACTGCAGCGCCATCTGTTGTTGAAAATTGTAACTACTGTAATTTCGAAAGTTTGTCTGCCTGAAAATGTACTGTTGTCCCAAGCATATTGCAACAAACGGTGTATTTCTATCGCTGCTCGTTTAGTTTTTATTGCCGTTTCAAATATACCGGTCATTTTTGAAACACCCTGTATATGGTGGCATTAACGTTTAACAGCACCAGTTCTCACAGCAAAAGAGGATTATATGTAGGTTATTGACTTAGCAGCTAAATACCTGATAGGAACATCATTAATACAATGCACAGAAGTAATTTTTTTTAACAAGAGATACCAGTATAGTAAAACAGTGTAACAAGCGATAATAATAAGATATCTGGAAAGACAGCTACATTACATTTGCTTAGTAGCCCTTCTAAATAGCTGTAGGCTAACAAGTTCAGATTGTGGCGACCGTGCCAGGAGACTGACGAAGCTGCGCGCCCCGTGGCGCACCGGTCTTTGGAAAATGCGGCAGAGGGCCACGTGGACATTTTTACAGGCGGGAGGCACCTGCGTTCTCATTAAGATTCCAGCAGGCGGGATTCCGCGTCCCTCGGCCCTTCACCCTTATAAATAACGACAGCGCAGCGGAGCGTATATGGAGCGAGGTGACCACCGATGCTTCGCCCACGTGGGGCGGGCGACCGGTCCAATTACAGGCGAAACCAGGCGTGCTTTACCGGGTGAGGCATAACCTGTCGCCTTCTTCCTCCACGGTAGACACCTGCCCTCCTTTTTTTGAGGAACGAGATACTGGTTGTGACTGCAATGGCGATGAACTCGTCCCTCTTTACGTTCCTTTATATTTACGGTTTTGTCATATCTGTCAGTCCACAGAAATAAGAAATGAGCAGCCAAAAGCCTCATAAGTCGCAACAAATCATACATTGTGCTACCGTAAATATTTTTACGAAACCGAAGGGTCTCTGTTTTATGAGGCAACTAAGCAGAAGTTACATTCAAAAGTCTAGAAATGTAGTTCTTGAATATTCAGTGACGTTTGAGGATGATAAGTGGTTTTATAAAGACGTATACTATAGTTAAGGAAAGTCTGAATAGAAAAAAAAATCGGATTACGTAAATTTGAACAAAAGTATTCAGTAACTGTGCTTACGGTGAATAGAGATGAAGATTTCGTGACGTCTGTGGGGGCACTGGAGAGAAGATGAGAAGAAATATTGCAGGAGGAAAACAAAGAACTGAGGTTTTGGAAAGGCAGGAGACGAAATGATCACTGGTGTAGAGAGGAAAGCGAGCGTCCTTTTCGTTTTGAAGTCATATACGTACAATCATGTATTTCATAGTCAAAGAGAAGCAGTAGATTGAAGCTTCAGGGCGGAAAGTGAGGTTTCAGCAGGGAAGATTGTGAAAAGCTTAAGGCGGCAGAGGAGGAAAGTCTGGCACAGCACAGTGCTCATACCTGATACCAAACGTTGGGTTTCATTCACATCACACTCGTGTCTCATAAAATAACATTAAATATATACATTAAAATATGTCGTGGCTCGGCACAGCAATAATATTTGCACCAAATAATAAACTGTCTATCGTAAAAAGTAAACTTTCACGCTACGAAGTGTTACATATATCCAAAAACAAGGTGAAACTAATGTCTCTCCCCGACTAAAAAAATTTAGTTCTAAGGAACTCTACCAGATACAGTTATACGGTTAGTTGGAAATGGTATCTTAACGTTATTTTATGGATACCCTCCCCTACGACTACAATGATTTTTGGAAATAGTAGCTTATTATGAAGTTTTTGTGGATACACTTCTACATGTGCTATGAGACAAACGAATTTCTTTTCTCACTCTTTCGTCACAGGTAGCGTAATTTAGGAGAGCTGCTGTCACAAATGTGTCTACGCGAGAGAAAAGGCAATGTACTTTGTCACTGCAGGACATACGGTCTTGTATTACAGTTCAGCTATAGTTCCGTAGTGCATATGGTCGAGATCCACCAGATGTGAAGAGCATCTACGGCTGATACGAAAAGTTTAAACACGTCGGTAGTGTTAGATAGAAGTACTCCTCGGAAATCGACCGTCTCGTTTCCAGAGAAACAGGCGTTTCTAAGAGAACTGTGGTGAATATTTTACGCCATCGACTGCATTCCGCAGCAAAGTGCAACAAGCCAACTTTGCGGCCAGGTGATAGGTCCAGACGTTCTTAGTTTGTTAGGTATACGCTTGTTTTTCTAACGAAAGGATTATTTACTATGATACGAAAAGTTTAAACACGTCGGTAGTGTTAGATACAAGTACTCCTCGGAAATCGACCGTCTCGTTTCCAGAGAAACAGGCGTTTCTAAGAGAACTGGTGAATATTTTACACAATCGACTGCATTCCGCAGCAATGTACAACAAGCCAACTTTGCGGCCAGGTGATAGGTCCAGACGTTCTTAGTTTGTTAGGTATACACTTGTTTTTCTAACGAAAGGATTATTTACTATCTGGGGAAAGTAAACAGGCAAAATGCTCGGGTCTAGGAATTGGAAATCCCATATACCTTGGTATTACAGTAAGGGACGGTCCTTAAGTGACTATTAGGAGTCGCTTAATGGACAACACAATTATTGGACCGTTCTCTGTTACTGCGCCTGCCTTTACGGTAACCGTTTACCTGGACACCTTGGAACGTTACGTTGGACATCACTTGCAGGAATTCAGCCATGGATAGTGTTGCAGCAAGATTGTGTACCGTCACGCTGGGGCTATTTATTCACCAGCTCTTGGATAAAATCTTTCCGGAAAGATGAAGTGGTAGAAACGGTCCAACATCACGGCCACCACGTTCATCATACGTAACCCAGCGTAATTTTTTGTGGGGCTGCGTTAAGGATAAAGTATTCAGTTCAGTAGTTCCCGATGCGCAAACTCTTACACATGAATGCGAGATGCTGCACAGGCGGTGACGGAAGAGATGTCGCCGGCCGGTGTGGCCGAGCAGTTCTAGGCGCTTCAGTCTGGAACCGCGCGACCGCTACGGTCGCAGGTTTGAATCCTGCCTCGGGCATGGATGTGTGTGATGTCCTTGGGTTAGTTAGGTTTAATTAGTTCTAAGTTCTAGGCGACTGATGACCTCAGAAGTTAAATCGCATAGTGCTCAGAGCCATTTGAACCAGTTTTGAAGAGATCTCGGCAACGACATGGAGTGAAACTGAGTATCGCCTAGACCTACGAGCAACGAACGGGGCACATATGGAAGCGTATCCATACAACTTTATAAGATAAGCTACCATTTACAACAAATCGCATATTGTATCTAGTATAGTTCATCACAAATAAATTTTTGTGTTGAGGAAAATGCTCTGTACTAAAACAAAATTTTGAGAAACACAGCCCTTAGTCGCGAACACAATTAATTTGTAACCTAGGTTTCGGTGTAACAAGGGACACCTTCTTCGGACAAAATTAAAACTTAATGTTACAGCATAACGTACCAAAAAATACGAAAGCTGCGGTCATACCTGACAGCGTCAGATAGAATTAATATAAAATGCAACAGAGGTGCAAGACACTGGGGACTGCCATGTGTCCTCTGCTACAGTCAATACAAAACTGAAACATCATGTGACTCGTGCGCCACGGCAACTTCAAGACAATACCGCCATCTGGTGGCTAATTGGTAAAACAAGCTATTTTGCAAACATCTCTCGTAATTGCAAAGAGGGAAATAGACAAACACCTGAACGGTGTACGTGAAGTAATTACAATAACTGGATACTGCATGATATAAAATGCAACTAATGAATGACTGGCTGTAGTACAAAAATTCCAGAATAAATGAATAAAGAAGACATATACGAAATTATCCATTAAATGACATTACTGCTTGCGATAAGAGATACGTTATAAAAACCAAAAAAAGTTTTTTTTTTCATTTACGTATATGAGCCGTAAAAAGTAGAAAGAAAAGGTATCTCTGAATCTGCAAGCAGTAGTTGGTACATCAAAGCGTTAGATCTCGTCAAGCAGCGGCTCTATACCATTGAAATAACTTCTTCCGCGCAGTTGCACCTGCTCGTTGAGAAAAAGTCCGTCATTCGAAAGTAAATGCTTGAAAATTTCCAGCTCCTCCAAAATATCAGATTTACGCCCTTTTTTTCAATATTCAAAATTTCCAACTTCTCAACCCTTTTATGAGAGTGCCCTGTGATTAACAGGTGATCTACAAAAGAAGAGCCGGCCAGTGTGACCGAGCGGTTCTAGGCGCTACAGTCTGGAACCGTGCGACCGCTCCGGTCGCAGGTTCGAATCCTGCCTCGGGCATGGATGTGTGTGATGTCCTTAGGTTAGTTAGGTTTAAGTAGTTCTAAGTTCTAGGGGATTGATAACCTCAGAAGTTAAGTCCCATAGCGCTCAGAGCCATTTGAACCATTTGTTTTAGAGGGCTAGTAGTTGACTTTAAATTATGGATGACTTTTTTCTCAAGTTGTTATTTGTAGAAGAGGCAATATTACATTTGTATGTAATCCGAAGCAACCTTTGAATCTGGTATGACACTGGACCTAAAAATGGAAATGAGAAGAATTTTTTCTCCGATTCTTCTGGGACGCTGATGAAAGAACCAATTGTAGTACCCTTCTTGCCAATCTTCTTTCTGAGGATATCAACTACCAACCGAGCTTCGTAACCATTATTGAGAGCCCCAGTCTTAATATGATTAATCTCATTATTGAAGTTTTCTTTCGAGAGGGGAATGGAAAGTGCTGTGTGAATAGCGGAGAGAAAGAAAGCATTTTTGTGAGAGGCTGGATGCGTGGAAGAAGCTGGAACGATTTGATCAGTTTGAGTCTCTTTACGGAAAATGGCTGAAGGAAATTCTGTACCAACCCTCTATTCCCGGCTGTTATGGCGTGATTACAACCGAGACTGGGTACGCTGTCGGACCTTCGAAAGCGGCGCAGTAGCTCGGAAAATTTCAGCAACTCTGACTATGTTGTAACACGTGATAATAGTACATGGCTGCTCATTATAATGAAAAACCGGGTGGTGGGTGCAATTTATTGTGTCTGGTATGTCTTTACTGGTGATACAGATTATCAGTAAGGTGTAATATGTATGATTACCACTTGAGTATTTTGTTTGTGTGATATAACTGCTTTATTATGCACGTAGTTGCCTAGCTTCGTACATCAGACAAACCCGAGCCATACCTAAACTTATTTCATGAAGGGTAAGGACAGTAAACTACATTTTTGAATTGTACGAGTATACGCCAGACGCAACGCTGGAAAACCTGTCACTACTTCATAATTTATAATGTGAGTTTATAAGAAACTACGACCCCTCTTTTCAGTGTGCTGAAACATTCCCCTTCAAATGAAATCTTACCCATAAGTGAACATCACGGATTAACGTTGTTGTTGATTTTATAGTGAAAGAGAACTTTCTCACAACGCAAAGGGTAATTAAAGTGAGTTTTACAGAAGCTAAAACAAGAGACAATTTAAACTATAATATTTAAAAACAGATCTCATAGAGCTGCTCGCTGCCTGCGACTGTGAATTACACCTTATAGCTGTAATTCTTCAGTGCAGCCAGATAAGAGCCAAATAAACTGGTACACATGTCTAATATCTAATGCCGAAACACGACGTGGCATGGACTCAACTAATGTCTGAAGTAGTTCTGGAGGGAAATGACACCATTAATCCTGCAGGGCTGTCCATAAATCGTTAACAGTACGAGAGGATGGAGGTCTCTTCTGAACAGCACTTGCATGGCATCTCAGATATGCTCAATAATATTCATGTCTGGGGAGTTTGGTGGTCAGCGGAAGTGTTTGAACTCAGGAGAGTGTTCCTGGAGCCACCCTATAGCCATTCTGCACGTGTGGGGTGTCGCAAGCACAATTGACGTGAATGGATTGGATGCAGGTGATCAGACAGGATGCTTGCGTAGGTGTCACCTGTCAGTCTTATGTAGACCTATCAAGGGTCCCATATCACTCCCTCTGCACACACTAATTGTTTAGTTATTTTAGATTGACACTCTAATGTTATACATTTTAACTAACTCCTTAGATTATCTTAGATAATCACTTGATAAATAAATTTACTGAAGTTCTTTCAATTACAATTCCCCACACCATTACAGAGCCTCCAAGAGCTTGAACAGTCCCCTGATGACATGAAGGTTCCATGGATTCATGAGGTTGTTTAAACGGGACTCATCCGACCAGATAACATGTTTCCAGTCATTAACAGTCTAATGTCTGTGTTGACGGGCCCAGGCAAGGCGTAAAGCTTTTTGTCGTGCAGTCATCAAGGGTACACGAATGGGCCTTCGGCTGGAGGATTTTTTTCCGGCCATAGCGATGTCGGAGATTTGATGTTTTACCCGATTCCTGATACGGTACACTCGTGAAAGTGTCGTACGGGAAAATCCCCACTCCATTGATTCTTCGGAGAGGCCGTGTCCCATCGCGCTGACTATAACACCACGTTCAAACTCACTTAAATCTTGATAACCTGCCACTATAGCAGCAGTAAGCGATCTAACAACTGCGCCATACACTTGTCTTATACAGGCGTTGCCGACCACAGCGCCGTCTTCTGCCCGTTTACATATCTCTGTATTTGAATACACATGCTTGTACCAATGTACCAGCTTCAGTGTATTAGCATGTTATATCCGGCAAAACATAGTAAACAGAAAAGGTCTGAGCAAGCGTCAGACAAAAATATCGAGGTGTCTGTCACTGCAATCGCATACCTTGAAGTTCCACTACTACAAGAACATACCTCGCTAGCTGAAAACTTCATTTAAAAGTAAAGACGTCTCATCACAGCTGAAGGCATTTTATTCTCTTTCTGCATGGAATATACTGAAAGCGACTCTCAGTTCGTTCGACAAAGAAGTTCTTAAGCGAACACTCGTTATGATTTGAATAAAGATCAGAGGAAAGAAAAATAAGTTCGTATAAATCCAAAGATGCAAGAATACTGAATACCATCGTTCAATAGTCCGCAGCTCGTAGTCTCGAGGCAGCGTTTTCGTTTCCCGAGCACGTGGTCCCGGGTTCGACTCCCGGCGGGACCAAGCATTTTCACCTGCCCCGAGATGACTGGGTGTTGTTGTGTCGTCTTCATCATCATCATCATCATCATCATTCATCCCCATTGTGGTCGGAGGAAGGCAACGGCAAACCACCTCCATTAGGACCTTGTCTAACATGGCGGTGCGGGTGTCTCGCATCGTTCCCCTACGCTCTGTCAAGAATCATGGGACTTCATTTCCATTCTATAGTTCAATAAATGAACACACAGTCTCATGTTTCAAATATAAGTGCCCTTCAACGGATCACGCTCCTTTACATGACCATACACATATGAGAGATAAGAAAAACCACCCTACATTCGTATTAACACCCATTATATGATTTACTGTGAAAAATCAATCAACTTCCATGTCTAGCTCTTTACAACTCGTTCCCGGTGCACAAATTTGAAAGAATAAAACTCGTAAACTAGGGGAACACACCACACTCTGCCCAGGCCATACCAGTTTGCCAACGGCGAGTGTTCAAACGTCCGAGGAGACCGTACACAAGCTAGAAACGTTAACACCACACATAATAAGAGTATGTCAAGACACCAAATCGATAGAGAGGGAGAGATATACCCCTAAACGAAAAATTTTCTTGTATTAGCAGGTGTGGCCTCTAAATTAGCGCCGCGAGGAATGGCCGCGCGGTTTGAGGCGTCATGTCACGGATTGCGCGGCCACTACCGCCGGAGGTTCGAGTCCTCCCTCGGGCATGGGTGGGTGTGTTGTTCTTAGCATAAGTTATTTTAAGTACTGTGTAAGTCTAGGGACCGATGACCTAAGCAGTTTGGTCCCTTAGGAATTCGCATACATTTGAACATTTTTTTTCTACATTAGCGGACGCACAAGTCAAATGAGTCTGCGGCTGCCTTACCTCCACGCCTCGGACACCAGTGGCTCTTTCTAATACACACACCTACACTCACACACACACAGAGAGAGAGAGAGAGAGAGAGAGAGAGAGAGCGGGTGCACACTGTCAGCGGCCACCGGGTCCAGTTCACTGGCAGCAAGCATCGTTGCTTCTGCTACTTTCATTGTGATGGCATTATCGGCTGACGCGGATACCAAACAGATGGCAACATAAATGGGATATTGATTACTACTTGTTCCTACGAAACTGTGGACTCGAACAAAGAACTAATATTTCCCGCATTGAATACGACTGCAGTGTAGGGGTAATTCTGATCTCCCACAAAGCACATATATGCATATGTTGCGCAGATAAGCAAACATCTCACCATAATCCAGGATGATACCAATTTCTTCATCCTATGACAAAAGGTGTAACTAGAACAGATGGGTACGTCCTCACAGCACCAAATAGAACAATAGTGTGTATCACTTTGTCCACTGACCTTGTGGCCTTCGCTAACCGACACTGCCTGCCAAGCATTTTTATTAGCTTGCTCATCTCAGAGTTCAGGTGACTTGCTTACGACGTGCTTGACAGTTCCCATTCAAGATTAGCTACTCTGTCATGTGGATAAGTGACTAAGCTTCTTTGGGACAGACGAGCGTTTATCGATGCGCACAGGAATAAATATATGACAAGAAATCCGTCTAACAGCAGACAACTTCCATACTGAATGGACATTGCTGACGTAATGTCCTACACCACTGCCATCACTGCTTACAAGGTGTAGCATACAGTCGTTCAACCTTACTGAAACGGCCTTGCGCTTGACCACGGAATTAGCGGAAACAATTCTTGCGTGTGGACTAGCAACTGGAAACTACAGGGGAGCTGACAGGACGTAGCAGGTGAAACGCTCACAAAGGAGTCGTTTTACGTGCATCGTAAATCCTTGACGGCCCCAGTGGTTTGAGGGAACAGTTCCAGAGGCACCAGAACAAAGGCCGAGGAGAACAAAGAAATGTACAGACTCCCGACTTAAAACAAGCTGTGTTTCTCAGCTTGGATGAGGAATCTTCAAACAATACTCCATCAGATTGACTTGGAACGGATGTCGCGCATAGTGCCCTGCGGAATGTACTATGGGAACAAGAGAAATCCCCCCCTCGTTAATAAAAAGTACAAGTTTTAATTACTGCTAAATGATGACCTCGCATCGTACTGAGCCAATGGATGTTGCACCGAACTGTGGTTGCCACGACCTCTCTTGCTTATCTGCTTTCTCGGAGGAAGCCTTTTTAACCAGAAACAGAGAGGCTAAATAAACGCAATATGCATTTATGGGCCTCAAAATAACAATAAACCGTATAATTCTGTGTTTGTTAGACCGAGGTTGTACTTCATTCTCTACACGTTTCGAGCGTTAAAACATCATCAGATGCAGAGAATCTTTTACAAGTGAACCTTCATGTTCTCATGAAGCACGAAGCTATGGGAACTCCAAAGAGAGGGAGCATTTTCCATCCGAAATATTAGCAAAAGAGAAAGTTTTCTTACCGCTGAATTCTCGCAGTTTTATGGATCACCTTTAACATGACCTTTTTACTTGGGAGCAAACTGCTCCCTTTACATTTGCAAATTGTAAGATAGCTCACACGCTACTGAAACAAATCACCTATGCTTGAAACACAAAACAGTCGCATATAGGTTCGCAGTGGTTATGCTGGTTTATCAATCGAAGCGAACAGTGGATGAAGTAAAACCTTGGTAATTTTCGCAGATTTATACTTTTTTATTTGACGGTACAACCCAGGAGTGGTTCGAGAACAACGAAGAGAAGCTCGACAGCTGGGGCAATGGTCAAGGAGAAGTCAGAAAATACACTCCTGGAAATGGAAAAAAGAACACATTGACACCGGTGTGTCAGACCCACCATACTTGCTCCGGACACTGCGAGAGGGCTGTACAAGCAATGATCACACGCACGGCACAGAGGACACACCAGGAACCGCGGTGTTGGCCGTCGAATGGCGCTAGCTGCGCAGCATTTGTGCACTGCCACCGTCAGTGTCAACCAGTTTGCCGTGGCATACGGAGCTCCATCGCAGTCTTTAACACTGGTAGCATGCCGCGACAGCGTGGACGTGAACCGTATGTGCAGTTGACGGACTTTGAGCGAGGGCGTATAGTGGGCATGCGGGAGGCCGGGTGGACGTACCGCCGAATTGCTCAACACATGGGGCGTGAGGTCTCCACAGTACATCGATGTTGTCGCCAGTGGTTGGCGGAAGGTGCACGTGCCCGTCGACCTGGGACCGGACCGCAGCGACGCACGGATGCACGCCAAGACCGTAGGATCCTACGCAGTGCCGTAGGGGACCGCACCGCCACTTCCCAGCAAATTAGGGACACTGTTGCTCCTGGGGCATCGGCGAGGACCATTCGCAACCGTCTCCATGAAGCTGGGCTACTGTCCCGCACACCGTTAGGCCGTCTTCCGCTCACGCCCCAACATCGTGCAGCCCGCCTCCAGTGGTGTCGCGACAGGCGTGAATGGAGGGACGAATGGAGACGTGTCGTCTTCAGCGATGAGAGTCGCTTCTGCCTTGGTGCCAATGATGGTCGTATGCGTGTTTGGCGCCGTGCAGGTGAGCGCCACAATCAGGACTGCATACGACCCAGGCACACAGGGCCAACACCCGGCATCATGGTGTGGGGAGCGATCTCCTACACTGGCCGTACACCACTGGTGATCGTCGAGGGGACACTGAATAGTGCACGGTACATCCAAACCGTCATCGAACCCATCGTTCTACCATTCCTAGACCGGCAAGGGAACTTGCTGTTCCAACAGGACAATGCACGTCCGCATGTATCCCGTGCCACCCAACGTGCTCTAGAAGGTGTAAGTCAACTACCCTGGCCAGCAAGATCTCCGGATCTGTCCCCCATTGAGCATGTTTGGGACTGGATGAAGCGTCGTCTCACGCGGTCTGCACGTCCAGCACGAACGCTGGTCCAACTGAGGCGCCAGGTGGAAATGGCATGGCAAGCCGTTCCACAGGACTACATCCAGCATCTCTACGATCGTCTCCATGGGAGAATAGCAGCCTGCATTGCTGCGAAAGGTGGATATACACTGTACTAGTGCCGACATTGTGCATGCTCTGTTGCCTGGTTCTATGTGCCTCTGGTTCTGTCAGTGTGATCATGTGATGTATCTGACCCCAGGAATGTGTCAATAAAGTTTCCCCTTCCTGGGACAATGAATTCACGGTGTTCTTATTTCAATTTCCAGGAGTGTATTTGCTGACAATCAGTAACGAACAATTGAAGACAAAGTCCAACGTTATGGGGAGACGACACAGTCTTACGTAAGGAACGTTTTGGCCCTAAGCTGCATTGCAAATCCGAATATGACTAAAGCTGACAAAACCTCGCACTTAACGAAAGGAATCGCAGAAGAAGATATGTACCAAGCTCTTCTGATAAAGGGCCCCCCGTTAGCGAAAATACGTAATCAGCCCTCGGCCGCGATGAATTTTTGATGCGCAGATGGATCCCTAGAGAATTAAGTATTGCTTCACAGCCTTCCACAATACGGGCACGAAGAGTCTGTGCAGCTTGTACCAGTGTCCCGTTCATAAGAGCTTTCAAGTGCCCCCACATGTAAAAGAGTAATGGGTTTAGGTTCGGAGAGCGTGGAGGCCAAGGAACTAGTCCACCTTTATCTGTCCATCCGGCACGGAATCTGTAATTTAGTAGCCGACGATCATTAACACTGAAGTGACGCGGACCTCCGACATGCGTGAAGCACTTGTTTTTTGTAAAGGCACATGTTCTAGCAGCACAGGGAGAATATTCTCTAACGAAAGGTGGTAAGGTGGAAGAAGAGGAGGCCCTAAGTCACCTCAAATGCCGGCCCAAATGTTGACACAAATTCTTTGTTGATGACGTGGTTGTTCAATTACGTAAGGATTCTGAAATTGTGAAAATTTATAATCAGAATGCCTTGAAACGAAGCCTCACCCTTTAACCGTACATCTGCGTTGAGCGCACCATTCGCAGAATCGCAGAAGTGACTTGTGCAAGAATATCCACTGCTGATAGTGCCTGCACACGTTGTACGTGGTATGGATACAGAAGGTTCTCATGTAGCACTCTCCAGTCATGCGGTCAACACTACTTCTTTCAGCTACATGTCTTATGCTGACACTAGGGTTGTTATCAATTGCATGAAGAAGTTTCTCTTCTGGCTGAGATGTCCTCGTCCTTCTAGGCCTCCCCAATCGTGATCAGTAGGCTTAAACATCCCGTACTCCTTAATACGGTGATCAGTTGCTTCAGACGTCTTCGTGTCCGGGCACCATCCTTCTGGACATCTCTCCCGATACAAACGTTGAGCGCCACGGTCATTATCGTCTGTTAACCCGTATATCAAATGAGCATCTACCAACTTAGAATTTGAGAGCGTGTCAATTGCACTTTAGCGGAACGTAAGTCCGTGATGCTACGCGCTTGATGCTAGGGGAGCAACGAAGTTAGTAGACACAAGCAATGAAGGGAATAATGTGTCAGCATCACCTTCGTTCATGCTCGGGGTGAACCTAAGAATCACAGCTTACTGTGTGCAACCCCAACGCCTACGCCTTTGGTTAATTAAACTGTATCAGTATCCAGATGCCCAATGAAGACTGTAAGCTATCATATTATGCAAGGATTTTTATTAACACTACATTATGGCCCTACAGACTTCAAAAGGATTGTGGAATAGAGATACAGTAATTTAATTTTGTGACCAGGTGATATACGTATACACTGAAAGTCAAAGCTGCCATACGTTCTTTTGTTCATTATAAACCCTCGTACAAAAGGAGTGCAGTAGTTGGACTGTTTAATAACATCGTATTCACTAACAAACTGTCACAAGAACATGAAACTGTTACGAGTATCTAAGGTTGGTGGAGATTAGAAACAAGGAACCAATACGCAGGTTACTACATCATTAGCACACTGATCCGTTTCCACGATCTGACGACAACGACTGCCAAGAAAAAAATAGTTCAAATGGCTCTTATCACAATGGGACTTAACATCTGAGGTCATCAGTCCCCTAGAACTTAAAACTACTTACGAACCTGCGACCGGAGCGATCGCGCAGTTCCAGACCGAAGCGCCTAGAACCGCTCGGCCCCGCCGGCCGGTCCGAGTGCCAAGAGTTGAGTTTATAATATCATGCGTGCTAGAAGGGCAACTTCCTCCTATTCATTAACACTCTAACGTTTACTGAGTGCATTGGGGCATAAACGCTCCGAAGCCGATTGCAGATCTTACCATTCTTTTAAACAGCACCATTGTGTTGTCCGCCAGTGCTGCTGTCAGTGGCCACTGTGTCGGACGATGCCTGTGAATCAAAAATGTTCAAATGTGTTTGAATTCCTAAGGGACCAAACTGATGAGATCATCGGTCCCTAGACTTACACGCCTTAAACGAACTTAGGCTAAGAACAACACACACACCCATGCTCGAGGGAGGACTCGAACCTCCGGCTGGAGCGGCCACGCAGTCCGTGACATGGTGCCTCAAATCGCGCGGCCACTCCGCGTGGCTGCCTGTGAATCAAACGTACCTAACGCAAACTTATCACGCTCCAGTTGCAGCTGCAAAGTGAAATGACTACTTCTCACAACGAATCCTGCGAAGAGAATTCTAAGTGATTCTGTCACTAGCAGCGGACGAAGCGCCACCTTAGTTCTTCCTATCTTCCCTCGTAACATTCACCTTTCTTCGAGAACCAATCCTAGCCTCTCACGAGCAGTCACCAAATGATAGGTGCCAGTTCTCCTGGAGCGTCCTTCCACGTCTCAAAAATTACGTCAGTCCAGGCTGACCGATGAAATTTCCACATTTTCGCGCCCAGAGGCCTACAGCTAAAGAAAGGAATGTATTCTGGCTTCGTCCCGTCGGTGCCTCAAAGGAGCGCGTTAGCACGTTGTTTCCTATAACCCTCCTTAAGATTCCTATTTGCTTTCTACATATGAGCGGGCAGCTACAGTTATTTTTGGGACGAAAAAGTTGCAGTATCACGCTTACAGAATCCTCGAACCTCGCCGTCTGTGTTTTGCCTAGAGTCATAAACACCTTAGCTTTCACAGAGCCTGCGTAGTGTCCCCGGTATATTGCTCTCGTATCGGCATACTGGTGCCGTCTTCACTGCATTCTCAGCGCAAGACTCATTGCCGCCCGCCTTCTGGGGCCTTTACTGTACTTTACAACGCCCTCACCGCAGGAAACCGCTTTACGAACGTGGGAGGTGCGGTCACCTCGTGCAGAATCCCAAAGAGTCTGCGGCCATCCGGACGGCCGCGGCATCAGCTGCAGCCCGCAGTCTGTTGGTTCACGACGGGCGTCCCCTCTCCCTGTCCAGGACACACAACAGCCTTCGGCGAACTATGTCCTTCCTGGAGTCGGTGTCACCTTTCACAACCTGCGTTGACTTAATGGTGCCCTTCAGTCCGCTTCGATCTACTGTCTGTCTATGAAACTACCAGACCAGCCAAACGTAATTCTCAAGAAATAAATCGCCTGCAAGTATGATGCGTCATTCCTTTCGACACATCGAAATTGAACACATAACCAATTTGTGGTTGCCAAACACTTGTTTATTACAACCAATGCAGTTAACGAAACCAAGAGTAACACGTTTATAATAAAAGGCACCTGGCCTACAGAACCAGCAGCAGTACTCAGATTGAAACATTAATGCATTTAAATGTGACAGACACAGATTTCTCAAAATGTACTCAAGCAATTTTCACTAATTAAAACAATGTTCATAAATCCCCATTAATAAAATTTAACTTACATAACTGAATGCTTCATGGCTTACATAGGTAGTGGCTTCCATATCAAATTGTAAAGCTGCTTCCATGGACTGATTTTAATCAATTGTAACAAATTAAAGGTATTATCAGATTAATGAACTCGACTAAGCTTCTCTTTAGTATTACTCACAGGTACGAGGTTGACATACATTTCATGGCCATAATAATAGGATATTAAATAGCCTTAACATGGAGCCGTTACAATTTTTACCCTGGAAATTAGTGATGGACGCGAGCAGACCGAAGGGTGCTACCAGATAGAGGAGATTCACGGACAAGAAGATAAAATGCAACTATACTCAACTCTGGGCTACAATTAAGCTTCCAGAAAACCACAACGCTCCACCGAAAGATGGAACTGCAGGACACTAACAACGTAACGACAGACACCGATCCAGGTCCTTAAATTTCCCTCTTCCACCGTGATACCCCGATCGAAGTTTGCTCGCATCGACCAGTGCCAATTATCTGAAACATAAACACATCAGCGGCAGACAACATTCTGGAGCACCAGATAGACAAACATATCTGCCCAACTTGTTATCTAGGCGCTCAGTCCGGAACCGCGCGACTGCTACAGTCGCAGGTTCGAATCCTGCCTCGGGCATGGATGTGTGTGATGTCCTTAGGTTAGTCAGGTTTAAGTAGTTCTAACTTCTAGGGGACTGATGACCACAGATGTTAAGTCCCATAGTGCTCAGAGCCATTTGAACCATTTTCAACCAACTTGTTATAAATAAACCTTTAATTATACACCAATGAACCCAAGCCGGACTAACCTAGGTGACCACTTGCCCAGTAACGGCTCTTAAAATTTGATTAGCCAATTCTCTAGAACAAAGAAATAAAATAATAACATAGGAACAGGAAATAGGAAAATTATTGCGGCCAGCTCTTGAACGTCAGGCACAGACTTACGTACTACTTGGCATGACTTCTAGCTACGCATTAAGCACAGCTTCATGTCTATTTGTTGTGCGTAGATAGCACTCCCTTCAATACCATCAACATATCAGGCGCCCAGACCAAGTACAGTGACAAATAACTGAAACAACCAAGATAGTTTTCGGTGCACTCGGGTATTCAATTAACGTGAACAGAACCCACCAAGAAACAATTCGACGACTCCAGTTCCTTCACTTTGAATAACATGTAACAGACGCGAAGGAAATCTGTCCTTGAAATCTCCAGGAAACCCCAATCACCATCGGCAGCGAATCTGCACTCAACCAGCAAAACACGCCACAGCAGCTGCCCACGCTCTTTTTTTTTTTTTAATGGGTCTCCTTCCTCCCCTATAGCCCTACCTTTTCCTCTCCAAAAATGCCGCCAGCCTCTAGTGTCGACGCAGCACGTACAGCAGGGTGCTGTTAGTAGCAAGACTTATTGCCATAAACCGAAAATAAAAGCGGAGGCATTCTCTGCTATGCCTCAGGGGGCGACGACAGACTACTCAGAAATACACATCTCTCTGCAGGTGTGAAGCAAGTGATGAGTTTAGAAACTAAAAAGGAAGAAATAAATAAAGACAGAAATGAAGGCAAAATAAAAAACAGGGACGGCAGCACACACCGGTCACTCGCCAGCGCCACACGTCACTGCCGCTCACACAGCTGCAAGCCCTTGCAGGGGGCGAGCGCCGCAGTTAAATAGCCATCCGCCAAAGATGCGAAAAAGACAAGCAGGCATCGAAAATCGACTCACAACGATCGGGATGACAATCGATGGAGACTGGCGCCAGCAGCGCAGCAGCTCAAAGTACTTCATATACTGGCAGTAACTATCGGAAAATCTTTAGTGAAAATAAAGGAATACGCTATGTATTGATAATGTGAAAGTCGATGAGCTATCAGTTTCGCCGTCTTTCAAGACATGCCATTTACATTTGAAATTTTGCGAGGTCTTTGACTGGCTTCAGTGTATTACAGACTGCAGGAAAATTTGAGTATCCCTACCCGTTGGGTATTGAAACAAAACTGACTACAACTACTGCGAAGAGATGCGTTGCAATCTACAGGGTGTTTCAAAAATGACTGGTATATTTGAAACGGCAATAAAAACTAAACGAGCAGCGATAGAAATACACCGTTTGTTGCAATATGCTTGGGACAACAGTACATTTTCAGGTGGACAAACTTTCGAAATTACAGTAGTTACAATTTTCAACAACAGATGGCGCTGCAAGTGATGTGAAAGATATAGAAGACAACGCAGTCTGTGGGTGCGCCATTCTGTACGTCGTCTTTCTGCTGTAAGCGTGTGCTGTTCACAACGTGCAAGTGTGCTGTAGACAACATGGTTTATTCCTTAGAACAGAGGATTTTTCTGGTGTTGGAATTCCACCGCCTAGAACACAGTGTTGTTGCAACAAGACGAAGTTTTCAACGGAGGCTTAATGTAACCAAAGGACCGAAAAGCGATACAATAAAGTATCTGTTTAAAAAATTTCAACGGACTGGGAACGTGACGGATGAAGGTGCTGGAAAGGTAGGGCGACCGCGTACGGCAACCACAGAGGGCAACGCGCAGCTAGTGCAGCAGGTGATCCAACAGCGGCCTCGGGTTTCCGTTCGCCGTGTTGCAGCTGCGGTCCAAATGACGCCAACGTCCACGTATCGTCTCATGCGCCAGAGTTTACACCTCTATCCATACAAAATTCAAACGCGGCAATCCCTCAGCGCCGCTACCATTGCTGCACGAGAGACATTCGCTAACGATATAGTGCACAGTATTGATGACGGCGATAAGCATGTGGGCAGCATTTGGTTTACTGACGAAGCTTATTTTTACCTGGACAGCTTCGTCAATAAACAGAACTGGCGCATATGGGGAACCGAAAAGCCCCATGTTGTAGTCCCATTGTCCCTGCATCCTCAAAAAGTACTGGTCTGGGCCGCCATTTCTTCCAAAGGAATCATTGGTCCATTTTTCAGATCAGAAACGATTACTGCATCACGCTATCTGGACATTCTTCGTGAATTTGTGGCGGTACAAACTGCCTTAGACGACACTGCGAACACCTCGTGGTTTATGCAAGATGGTGCCCGGCCACATCGCACGGCCGACGTCTTTAATTTCCTGAATGAATATTTCGATGATCGTGTAATTGCTTTGGGCTATCCGAAACATACAGGAGGCGGCGTAGATTGGCCTCCCTATTCGCCAGACATGAACCCCTGTGACTTCTTTCTGTGGGGACACTTGAAAGACCAGGTGTACCGCCAGAATCCAGAAACAATTGAACAGCTGAAGCAGTACATCTCATCTGCATGTGAAGCCATTCCGCCAGACACGTTGTCAAAGGTTTCGGGTAATTTCATTCAGAGACTACGCCATATTATTGCTACGCATGGTGGATATGAGGAAAATATCGTACTATAGAGTTTCCCAGACCGCAGCGCCATCTGCTGTTGAAAACTGTAACTACTGTAATTTCGAAAGTTTGTCTGCCTGAAAATGTACTGTTGTCCCAAGCATATTGCAACAAACGGTGTATTTCTATCACTGCTCGTTTAGTTTTTATTGCCGTTTCAAATATACCGGTCATTTTTGAAACACCCTGTATAAGTAAGTGCATAATGTTAACTATCACACTTATACTTACGGGAACCACCCTCATTCACAATTACTTCCTGTCCAACATACAGAAGGCACCTACATATGTTGCAAGTCATATACAGTTCAATTTTGGTATTGCGACATTTACAGAATTTAAGCATTCAGAAAAGAAAATCGGGCCAGCTCTCTTCAGGTGGAAAACAAGCAGTCACAATTCAGGAAATAGTGTATTTAGTTACAGTGCCATCTGTTCACTCTTCCCGATCAATATTATGGTACCCTCTTAATGTTAGTTTACAAAGTAACCAAGATTTGACGTAAGGCCCACACAAACAGACACATCTACCATTTCCATCGAAACACTTTTGCTTGAAATTAAATCTAAACAAATGAGAAAACCAATCAGTTACACATTTTTTATAAAAGTAAACATCACAAGTGAATTCACAAATGCACTAGTAGTTTACAAAGAGATCCAAGAAGCAAGTTGAGATTCCCGCGTTGACAACAATCCAAATATCTAATCAGTTACAAAATAGTGTAATGATAAATTTGTTAGTAAATGATGTAGCATAACATTGATAAACAACTGAATTACATAGTGTTGAAACAAATAAATGATACAAACATAAAAGACAAACATTGCAAAGAATTTCAGATCAGTAGAGCAGAAAAAGAAAGAACGTTCGTAATATATACAATTCACAAAACTCTTTTTCCTACAGTGAATTAGATATGGGACACGACACGTAGGATGACACATTTGTCCTTACTTTTGGAGACGCAGGATTAACACACTTATTATAGGGACAATGATTCATTCCCGCTCATCCGTGGGGGCGAAGCTCAGCGAAAAGTCGTGACATTGTCTTTCCTTCTTGGCGAAGACAAATGAGTCAACATTCCTATCGTTCTCCGTCACATCTCATCCATTAGTGACATCTATCTGGGCATACTCAGGGCTCATTAAACTGACGGTTTCGTCGACTTTCAACAGTACATTCTAACTAATCGTAGCCAAGAGGGTATTTTAAACGTTTCATCTAAGAAAATGTTTCGTTTAATGCTTGTACGTTCTGTTTCTGTGCGTATTTCCCATGATTAATGTGTTTACGAAGATAAGTAGAAAATACGCTCTAACATGGAAGTAAAGCATTTCCGGACCCGTGTCCGCAGAATACATTTTATTCGTCTACGAGTGAGGAATTATGTTTTCTGAAAGTTTGGCCACGTCATTTTTACTACACCCTATATGGTGAGGAATTATGTTTTCTGAAAGTTTGGCCACGTCATTTTTAGTACACCCTATATGTCTGTCCACTTGAGCTCTAGTTTCGTGAGGCCATTGGGATCATTCATTCATGGTGCTGATTAAGGACCGCCACATTCGTATGATCCTGAGCAACGCAGAATGATAAACTGCAGTCGCAAAAGGACATTGACCAGCTACTGTCGAATTCTGACTTGTGCTATTAGACCTTTTTTCATTTCGCTCGAGGCCTAATGCGATCTGACAAACAACGTTCCAATGCAATTTCTGAATGATAAATTCGAGGAATAATCATTTCTTATATACTTAATGTAAGTGGCATCACTCCTTCCTAAACTGTGCTGTTACGCTGACCATTTGCGTAACCAGGCACTTTTGATGTTTATTAATGCGGTCTTCGTGATGTTGCAGGTTTAGTGGCCTGCAGTGTACACTTTACGAGTGTTTTTGAGATACAGGACGGTATCTCACTTTGATCTCACTGTACGCATCTGCTCACTCTGCTCAGACAAAAGGTGAACGGCGAGAGAGAAGATCTTGTTTCGTAGCCGGTTCGTTACTCTCTTCTTGCACCACTCGATTCCTTCGTGTGAGGTCATGTGACGCGTCTTGTACACCCAACTGAAGAGAACTTATAGCAGCAATTCTCGCTGCCTGTGAAATTGTTCGGAAAACTCCGGACTTTTCAACTCAGTTTTCCCGGCGTTTGATTTCGGTAATTCAGCCACAGAAACTCCAGTTTGTTCCACTTTCACATCCGCCGTATATATTCCAGTCATCTTAAAAGTAGACTTATCGACAATAGGAAGATGGTCGAAAGGCATACACTTCTTCAGTATCGATGGGACAAATGGAGTATCTGCGGCTGCACAGTCCAAATCCAATGCATCAACATCGGTATTGGTTGAACGGTTATGACAGAACTTTCTGCGACGTTGTCATTCCTGCATAGGACTGCCACCTTTTAAGTTAAAAAAAAACAGTGAAAGACTAACATTTTTTGGTACAATTCGTTTTACTGATTCATTATGCGCCATTTACATGCATTGGATACAATTCTTGATACATTTTTTTCCACTTGTTAGTACCTCAGAAACGTGGTTTGAGAAGGAGCTAAAACGGCTTCTTTAGTTTGTGAAAACTTCTGTTCACTTTCTTATTTTTTGGGCACGTGAAGTGAAAGGTATCTGCTCCTTTTAGAAACGGTTTTATTAGTGCAAACTAAACCTAACTTGCCCTGAATTAAATTATGGCTTATAACAGTCCTTCTGGCTTCAACGAAATAACTGAAAGTTAACGAGACAGAACACGCTTGCAAATAATCGCGCGACATAAAATTATAAGCATAGTGTGTCAGTGATTGAACTGAAAAATTATTGATAAGATCGTAGCATGACTGAACACTTATGTTTCATCAAGACGTGCAAGAAACAGCGAAAAATTTCTTTGTTCGTGATCAGTTGTTAAACAATGGATAGCTATATTCTCTAGAAACACGAACAGGTCTTCCGGAACAGCAACTGCATCATAACTTCGGTCACTGGCTGTAATATTCGTGCAAGGAAGTGTAGTCTGTAAGTTTTGGAACAGGGGTAGCTATCTGTGATGCCAAGTGTTACACGAAAGTTAGCAAATGCATTAGTTATCGGAGATAGGGCTGCACTTTGCAAACCATGGCCAATGAAGTTTAAATGCATAAAAGTATGTAACTTCCACGTTGTATAATTACATCAAAAATAGGACAGGATAATACACAGCATCTTAGCAACGCGTAGACACGTAGTTCGTAAACCAGATATGCATACAGCAAATGCACCAAAATCCACAGCCAATAGAAAACATTTAATAAATTAAATGGAATGGGAGAGTGATTATGCTAACTGCACTACTTTTCGGATTGAATTATTGAATTAGTTCAAAAAATGGTTCAAATGGCTCTGAGCACTATGGGACTCAACTGCTGTGGTCATAAGTCCCCTAGAACTTAGAACTACTTAAACCTAACTAACCTAAGGACAGCACACAACACCCAGCCATCACGAGGCAGAGAAAATCCCTGACCCCGCCGGGAATCGAACCCGGGAACCCGGGCGTGGGAAGCGAGAACGCTACCGCACGACCACGAGATGCGGGCTATTGAATTAGTATTCTGTACTGTAGACGACAACTTCAACCTGGCAAGACAATGAAACGGTAACGTCATGCCAAACATGCTTTCGCGAACATAGCAGCTTCGCCATTATCCGTGAAAATCTGGCCTTGCAACATACACTGATCATGCAGAACCTTATGACCACTTACCTAATAGCCGGTATGTCCACATTGGCACGGATATCATCGGTGACGCATCTTGACGTTGAAGTAATTGCGCCTTGGTACGGCGCTGGTGGAAGGTGGCACCACATCTGAACACGCAAGTCACCTTATTCCCGTTAATTTCGGGGAGGGGAGCTATGAGCTCTGAGCCACGTTCAGTCACATCCCAGTTGTCTTCGATCAGCTTCTGGTCTGGCGAGCTGTGGTGAGGCGTGGGGAGGGGGGGGGGGGGGCACCGCATCAACTCGAACCACTCCATCACGTCAAAAATGTGGAAATCTCATGGGAATCGATCGGGGCTATATGGAGGATGTGTAACGGCTCCTCAGCAAGATTTTTCCAACCTAATCGAAACAACCTTAGCAACACGTAAGCGATCATTATCCCACAACAGAATGATACCGCCCGTCAACAAGCCTCGCCGCTTGAATGTCATGGTGCGCTTTTTTTGCAGAGGGTCCACGTCCAGGTTCATTTGTGCGTTAATTATGGCGCCATATTCCAGAAAGTCAATGAGCACCGACCCTTAGGTAAAAAAAAAAAAAAAGAACGGTCATTATGATTTGCTTCGGACGAAGACGCCTGGGTACAATCATGGTTACGCAGGCAATCGCAAACGTTTTTCCATGGAGGTAGTGACCGTTTTGTCTCTACTATTTTTCATTTCACTGCCCCTTACAGAAGTCCTCTCATGCGAGGATTGTCCTCTTTCCCTGTGTCAGTCTGCTTCTTATATCCATACGTCGTCCATCATGTACTATTTTGCTTCCATGATAGAACAATTCCTTCACTTAGTTTACTCCATATTCCACGATTATGATGTTAACTTTCTCGCTAATCTCATTTCTGGTCCTCCTATTTACAAGGGTCGTTCCAAAAGAAATGCACACTATTTTTTTTTTAAATCCATCTTTTATTCTACATGTGTGAAAGTTTTACAGCGTGTAGCTACATCCTTTAGGAACAATATTTTCATTTCTCCACATAATTTCCATCCCTCTCAACTGCCTTACGCCATCTTGGAACCAGCGCCTGTATATCCGCACGGCAAAATTCTGGACCAACCTGTTGGAGCCACTGTTTGGCAGCGTGCACAACGGAGTCATCATCTTCAAAGAATCTTTCAGTTTCCCAAAGGGATGATAGTCACATGAAGCCAGATCAGGACTGTAAGGCGGGTGTTTCAGTGTTGTCTATCCGAGTTTTGTGATCGCTTCCATGGTTTTTTGGCTGACATGTGGCCGTGCATTGTCGTGCAACAGCAAAACATCCTGCTTTTGTCGATGTGGTCGAACACGACTCAGTCGAGCTTGTAGTTTCTTCAGTGTCATCACATATGCATCAGAAATTATGATGGTTCCATTTGGCATGATGTCTACAAGCAAGAGTCCTTCGCAGTCGAAAAACACTGTAGTCATAACTTTCCCAGCAGAAAGTGTGGTTTTTAATTTTTTTTCCTTGGGTGAATTTGCATGATGCCACTCCATTGATTGCCTCTTCGCCTCTGGCGAAAAATGATGGAGCCATGTTTCATCACCTGTCACAATTCTTCTAAGAAATTCATCTCCACCATTCTCGTACTGTTCCAAAAGTTCGCTGCATACCGTTTTTCTTGTTTCTTTGTAAGCCACTGTCAACATCCTGGGGACCCACCTGGCACAAACCTTGTTCAACGCCAACACTTTCAGTATTCTGCAAACACTTCCTTCCCCTATCCCAACGTAGCGTGACAATTCGTTCACTGTGATGCGTCTGTCAGCAGTCACCAATTGATTAACTCTCTGCACATTGTCTGGAGTCTGTGCAGTTCGAGGCCTGCCGCTGCGAGGACAGTCTTCAATATTGCCGTGCCCGCTTTCATCACGTAACCTGCTTGCCCACCGACTAACTGTACTGCGATCGACAGCAGCATCTCCATACACCATTTTCACCCTCTTGTGGATGTTTCCCACTGTCTCGTTTTCACAGCACAGGAATTCTATGACAGCACGTTGCTTCTGACGAACGTCAAGTGTAGCAGCCACCTTGAAGACATGCTGTGACGGCGCCACTCACGGGAACAGATTGAACTAAGTTTGAAAACAATCGGGAAGGATGTATCTACACACTGTAAAACTTTCACACAAGCAGAAAGAAAACTGTATTTCTACAAGAATAGTGTGAATTTCTTTGGGATGAACCTCGTATTTTCGTCTTTCATTTTTTTTTTTTTCTTTTTTTTTTTTTTTTTTTTTTTTTGTGGGCTGTTGACTGTGCATCCTGTTTAACAGGTTCCGCAATTCTTTCTAGTTTTCACTGAGGACAGCAGTGCTATCACTGTATACCTCCACACTAAATTTTCGTACCACTCCTGAACCTTTTCGTCATTGCTGCTTCCGTGTCCAGATTAAACTCCTGTCCCGTGTCAACCTTTTAATCGCAGAGCAGCAATTACGACCTACTTGCTCAATTATTTGCTGGATATATTCCAATCTCTGTCTTCCTCTAGAGTTTTTACCCTTTACAACTTCCTCTAGTACCATGGAAGCTATTCCCTAACGTCTTAACAGATGTCCGATCATCCTGTTACTTCTCCTTGTCAGTGTTTTCACATATTCCTTTCCTCTCTGATTCTGCGGAGAATCTCCTCATTCCTGACCTTATAAGTCCCACTACTTTTCAACATTCTTCTGTAGCACCACATCTCAAAGGCTTCGATTCTCTTCTGTTCCGGTTTGCCACAGTCCAAATTTTACTACTATACAATTTTGTGCTCCAAATGTAAATTCTCAGAAATTTCTTTCTCAAATTAAACCCTATGTTGGATACTGGCACACTTATCTTGGTCAAGAATTCCCTTCTCTGCCAGTCTTCCTTCCTCCGTCAAACAAGGATTATTTTCCTGCCTAGATAGCAGAATTCCGTAACTTCGTCTACTTCGTGATCCCCAGTTCTGATGTTAAGTATCTCGCTGTTCTCATTTCTGCTACTTCTTATTACTTCTTTCTTCGTTTTAATGTCAGTCCTTATTCTGTACTTATTAGACTATCCATTCCATTCAACACATCCTGTAATTCCTCTTCACTTTCAGTAAGGACAGCAATGTCATCACTGAATCTTATCATTGATATCTTTCACCCTGAATTGTAATCTCAACCTCAACGCAAGACTTGCCTCTCTTTCCTAAAGGCAAACTGATTGTCGTCCAATACATCCGCAGTTTTTCTCTTCATTCTTATGCTCATTGGAATTTTTGATATCGTGTAGATGATATTTTTCCAAAATTCCGATGGTATGACTCAACTCTCGCAGAGTGTAAACATTAATTTGTTTAATCCGTTGGTTGCCACTTCCTTCCTTGGTTTCAGAATTTCAGGAGGAATGCTATCTTTGCCTTTTGCCTTTGCCTTTTTCAGCGTTCTTTCAATCTAACGCTAATCACCACTTCCTTACGTCTTCTGAGTCGACATCGATTTCTTCTGCTATTACGACAGTGAACAGTTCTTCCCTCTCGTAGACGCTGTCACTGTACTCTTCATACTTGAACGGTCTACTGAATTTAGCTGTGGGATTACTTTAGCTTTCATATTGCTTAAACGTTTGATTTTTAAATTCTCTTAAAGAGATTTTGATTTTTCTATGTGCTGAATCTATCCTTCCCATAGACCATTTACTTTTCGATGTATTCACGTTTTACCTGCTGCCATTTTCCTTATGCATCGTTGCACTGCCTCTTTATTTCATTTACTGGGGACTTATATTGTTGTATTCCAATCTGTTTCTAAACACAATTTTCTTCTTTTGTCTATTAATTGAAGTATGTCTTTTGAAACGTAGAGTTTTCAGTTAACTTTCTTATAGCTACATTTTTGTGATGACCATTTTTAGATATATTCATTTCACCTCCACAGAATTACACATGTTCGTTATTGCAGTAGCTATATACTTCTTTCAAATGCATGTCTTAATTCTTCAGCGTCTTACTATCCCTCTTCGTTGTACGTTGCTTCTTTCTGGCAGTTCTCTTAAATTTCAACCTATTATTCATCAATACTAAATTGTATTTTGAATCTGCAATACAACATCTGATTTCTGTCTCACCATTTCATAACCTCGCAAGAATCTTCATGTGTCTCCAGGTCTTTTCCAAGTCCAGTACATGTTCTCCTCTTGTGATTTTTTATCACTGTACTTGTTACTACTGGATGAAATTTATTGCAGAATTCAAGGAGTCTTGCTCCTCTCTCATATCTACTGAAGGAGCCGAATTCATCTAGAAATCTACCTCATATTTCTTCCCCTATTATAGCAGTCCGAACACACTTGATTCCTAGTTTTATTTCCTTTCTCATATGGAATTTCCCGCTCAATTCCCTCGTTTACTCTGTTTCTCAACTTGTGACGTCGGTATGTGTACCTGAACAACAGGTTTCTTAGCTGGATTGATTTCTCTTCTGAGAATAATTCTGTTGTTTAACGTTTCATAGTAACCGCTTGCATAACTAATTCATAGCAAATGGTATTCCAGTTACGTCATTTTGAAATGGTGTTGATATTGCACTTTTTCATACGTCCAGAAATCTTTATCTTCGTTCCAATTCACTTCACTAATGCCTACTGCAACTAGTTTCACTTTCGTAATCTCCGTTTTCAGTTTTACTAGCTTCTCTACTAAATTCAGACATATATAGGGTGTTTCCGTAAGAGCGCGCAAAAATGTAACAGGATGTAGAGAATGCTCCACTGAACGATTTGAAGTAGGGAATCTGGGGTCGGAGAAACCAGCTTAAGGAGGCATAGAAGTAAAATTATCTACCACTTTGCCAATCATTACTGTTTTCCAGCTTATTTACAACTAACATACGTACAAGTTTATACATACTGTGCTGTTTATTTACATGTATATTCTTTACTTCCTGTAAGGAAGCCTGATTACCAGGAAGTCATGAAGCAGGTTTTGTTTACTTTAACTCTCCGTAAGGTGGCTCTGTCGTATCGCATTTATGTTGTCCCATGACAGAACGTACTACGAATCAACGACAGACCCATTCATTACTGAGTGCTATCCAGAGAAGTACGGTACAATACGGTGGAGCGGTACCGGTACAATATTTCCTGGTCGCTGGATTGGAAGGGAAGGTCCTATTCCATGGCCTGCGAGGTCATCTGACCTGAATCGTCTTGATTATTTCCTGTGGGGATATCTAGAGTCACTTGCGTATGAGACCGCTGTGGATACGGAAATGGAATTAGTTGCCTGAATTGCAGCTGCCTGTGATGTGATTCGAAACACACCAGGGATATTTGTCAGGGTACCTCAGAATCTTGTTCGCCGATGTCATGGTTGCGTTGAGGTTGACGGCTTTCAGTTTAAATGCATTTTGTTAAGATGCAGTACAAATGGTACGTTCATTGTGTCAATGATGGTATTCGCAGCCTACGTTACAAACACACCTGTTGATGTCCTGGAGAGCACATTATGCGGTGTCGTATCTGCTCTTTCTTATCTTTGATCCATATCTATGTACATACGAGAGCGTGCTCAAAACTATTGCCTCCAATTTTTTATGGGAAAATTCTTATAGTAATTTAAATGAAATAAACTTTATTAACGTTCTCCATCTTTATTCATCGTATATACTCGTAGATATTTATTTCTGAAGGTATTACCCTGGCGACGAACACAATTCTCCCAACGAGGGGCCGCTTTGTCGATACCCTCACTGTAGAATGATTGACTTAGTTGACGGAGCCACAAAGTCACCTTTGCTTGCACCGTTTCATCGCCATCGAAATGAAGTCCTCGAAGATGTTCTTGAAGTTTTGGAAACAGATGAAAACCAGATGGAGTCAAGTCGTAACTGTATGGAGGACGATCGGTGACAGTATATCCAAGGCGCTAGATCGCTGAAAATGTCGCAGGGTCCGTGTATGGTCAGTCATTGTCATGTTGAAGAGAGGGTGCTCCATATGGAAGCACGTTTCCAGCGGTTAGAAACTCGATTATTGCATGTTGTTACTCACTCACAGGCGTGACACACCGCCATGTTACCCGCTACAACTCTGAGCTCTCTAGAGGCAGAGGGTTGCAACTTGCGTCAGGAAAGTGGAAGTGTCGACCGAGTAGCATGACATATTATACATCACCCGATAGTAATAACAAGATAAAACATTTAACGGCATTAATTTTCAGCACGCCTTCGTAAATATAGACTTAAATTTTGATTGACAATGGTAATATTATTCAAAAATGAGGATTTATACGAGTCTTCTTATACGAAGAGAATCATTGTGCCGATAGGAAACAATTTCTTCCGTATTACTGAAATTCAGTAACTCGTTGTTCTACTAGTATTCAGAGAAGGATAACGGAAATATTGTAGAGAATAGTGAATGTTATTATTTCTGAAACGTAATTTAGAATGTGTTGGGAATCTTTTACTGGCGGAATAAGACTGTCGTTCCGTTTGGTGAAGATAACTTTCTTCGAAACGTTCTGCGGAAATAACAGCTAGTTCGTGCGTTAGTCAAGAGATAACTGCGGAACGTAATGCTAAAGAGAATCTTTGGAAATCATCGATATAGAGTCTGATATGTGATCGTTTCATAATTCCGATAAAATTTGTCTCAACAGTTTTATAAAAGAAATCACGGAATGGGGTTCTGCTCTCTTCTCAATTGGTGAAACGAATTTGATGATGACTTGTAACTTACTGGAAGAATAGTAACCGAATATTGATAAATAGCAAGAGATATAAAAGCTAAAAATATCTAATTCGTGAAATTTTCGGCGTACCGATATGCAATAATCCAATTAACATAAACCACTTGAACCAACAGCCTTATCTAACGGAAGGAAGGAAGGAAGGTGGGGGTTTACGTCCCTTATCCAGCATATCCGAAGATCAGAATTTAGTTGTGAACGCCGCATCGTATCTTAGCCCGAGACAGGACAGGACCGCAAAGTTTGTCGTTGTTTTTCTCGAGGACACTTCCCCTTTGGCCATCCCGAAGATTAGAAAGGAATATTAATTCACAGTAGATGTTGTAGTATTGTGAAATTCTTAAGCTGTTTCCTATCGATTTCTATTGCACTAATGTCATTAGAAGGACCATAAACTGAAGAACACTATGAGATGTCTGCAGTCATTATGAGGAAGAGAACCAGAACAAAAACGTGTGGTACTTCTCTTTCATCGTCCTTGGCCTTAAATGCTTTAGTCCGCTCTGCTTCATCTTTAATTGCGTGTCGCGGTTGCTAACTTGTAGAGTCTGATGTTTCACCGACCTTTTGATTTTAAGACTAATCTGCATACCAAGTGTTGCATATGCTGTAACAGACGGGTGGGCAGAGTCACGCCATTGCTTATCTCCCGGCCCCGACACGCTGCTACGCCGCTGCGGGAATGTCCCGTGACGAGTGTTGAGTGTACGTCAGTCGAATTCCATACGCCGCCGGGAAGTCCGAGCCTGCACAATTGTTACTTGTTGCTGACGCATACGACAAAAGTTCACGGGTCACAAATAACACAGGAGTACAGCGTCGAATAGAAAATCCCATGTCCGCGCAAGATCGAAAAAAGAAACATAAATTTGAATCTGACATGCAGTTCTGAAACAACAGCACTGATGAAAACAATGACGAATCAAAAGAGAATGGATAGGTTCTTTATGCACACAGTGGCTGGAGCGAGACCAAATCGACGCACAAAATTAACGAATTCTTAATAACAGCTAAGATGCCAATTTCGTCACCAAATTCTGATGACGCATGTGAGATAAAGAAACAACAAGTTGCAGAAGTAGAAATACACAGACGTATCAGTTGCCTGCCACCAGACATTGTCATACATAGTCACGTGTAGGTCACAAGCGATCATCTTCGTGTGCCTGAGTTTGTTTACAAAAAGAATGAGAAATAAAAGATGCGTTCTAATGATGTAAAAGCCCTGCTACAATTCCATACTGTGACAGCTACTAGGACAGTCGCTGGTGAAAATTAATTGACAGAGGGTCACAGAGGTTTCTATGATACCATTTATTCTTCAATACAAAAAATTCGCTCATCTCCTGTGTTCTGTAGCACGTGTATCGATAGGCTGTTAAGGCTTCTCCATAGAAATTTATGGATGTCCATCCTATTTCATGGACAAGGGACTTCAGCAGATGCCATATATGAGAAAAAGTACCATCACAGGCATATCCTGAGAATGTCTGTATTGTCTCACTCGAAATTACCTCCATCCTCAGGCCCCATCACTGCCGAAAGAGTATTAGAATTCCTTGCCTCATTTATTGTGGAGCCCTTGTTACTAGTATACGTAGGCTAGCTTTTCTCAGAAATCTCTCCTCGGCGCCATGTTGTCTCTAACACGGAGACAAAAGTAGTGAAGCACATAGGACACAGGGTTAGATGTCAGTGTAACTAAGTGCACTTATGCACTATCGATGGGCATGTACATGATTAAAACTGAGATGCTTTGTGCCAGGTAGAGCGATCAGCAGACAGCATTAGTGTTGTTCGTGTTCAGTGTTGTTACCAGATAGGGTATAAAATGGGAACGAAGAGCGTCATATTTGATTAATCAGTGTGGACACAGTCATGCCGGACACCCGTGTGAGACAACGTTAACGACACCTGGGAGAGACGTTTGGCAGGCTGGTAGAAACTTGCAATGTCAAAATTTGTGGGGCATTCGGATGCTGCCTTTCTCCGACCAGTGGTGCGGAATGACACAAAACGTTGCAGGGAGTCCATTAGTTGTTCTTGGATGGCAGGGGCAGACGTAACACTCCCCTGTGATTGTCACACATGGTCGACCGGAGTCTTGATAACGATTGTGCCTGCTCTCACGTTCTCAAACAGTCCAACATCTGGCCCCTGTCACATCCAATGCCCCTCAAACCTGGAAATTGCAGGATTCAACCAGCAGGCCAAATTGAGACCCACAATGACGCCCCTTTCAAACTTTTTCAGGAGCTGAAAACGCAGACTACAGACGGTAGCTTGCAGGAGCGGTAGGACATGTCAAAGCGACGGTAATCTACCTACTTAGGTGGACTTATACCACCACCAGTACTGGAAGGTTACGTTGCAATACGATCAGAATTTCTTCGGATTTTCTACCAAATTGCAAGACAATGTTTCGTTGTGGAACCTATTAAAGGCATCTCGCATTGAAGTCCGTGCCAAATTTCGCGCGTCTGTAAATTTTAGCCAATCTTCGGGATTTTGCGTTCTTCTGAACTTCGCATGCTCTTTCCGTTGCCTCTGCAACAGCGTTCGGAACTGTTTTGTGTACCATGGGGGATCAGTTCCATCTCTTACCAATTTATGAGGTATGAATCTCTCAATTGCTGTTGCTACTAAATCTTTGAATTTGAGCCACATCTCTTCTACACTTGCATAGTCAGTTCGGAAGGAATGGAGATTCTCTCTTAGGAAGGCTTCTAGTGACACTTTATCCGCTTTTTTAAATAAAAATATTTTGCGTTTGTTTCTGGTGGATTTGGAAGAAACGGTATTGAGCCTAGCTACAACGACCTTGTGATCACTAATCCCTGTATCAGTCATGATGCTCTCTATTAGCTCTGGATTGTTTGTGGCTAAGAGGTCAAGTGTGTTTTCGGAACCATTTACAATTCGCATGGGTTCGAAATAATTTTCGGAGAAAGCATTTAGGACAATCTCGGAAGATGTTTTCTGCCTACCACCGGTTTTGAACAAGTATTTTTGCCAACATATCGAGGGAAGGTTGAAATCCCCACCAACTATAACCGTATGAGTGGGGTATTTATTTGTTACGAGACTCAAATTTTCTCTGAACCGTTCAGCAACTATATCATCAAAGTCTGGGGTCGGTAGAAGGAGCCAATTATTAACTTAGTTCGGTTGTTAAGTATAACCTCCACCCATAGCAATTCGCACGGAGTATCTTCTTCGACTTCACTACTAGATAAACCACTACTGACAGACACAAACACTCCACCACCAGTTCTGCCTAACTTATCTTTCCTGAACACCGTCTGAGACTTGGTAAAAACGATTTCAGCTTCTGAGCTTTCTATTAGCGCTTGAAGTTCAGGGGCTTTCCCAGCACAACTACAACAATTTACAACTACAATTCCGACTGTTCCTTGATCCAAGCACGTCCTGTATTTGCCATGCACCCTTTGAGATTGCAGCCCACCCCGTACTTCCCCGAGGCCTTCTAACCTAAAAAACCGCCCAGTCCACGCCACACAGCCTCCGCTACCCGTGTAGCCACCAGCTGAGGGTAGTGAACTCCTGACCTATTCAGCGGACCCCGAATCCCCACCACCCTATGGCGCAAGTCAAGGAATCTGCAGCCAACACGATCGCAAAACCGTCTGGACCTCTGATTCAGACCCTCCACCCGGCTCTCCACCAAAGGTCCGCAGTCGGTTCTGTCAATGATGCTGCAGATGTTGAGCTCTTCCTACATCTTGTAAGCAAGACCGGCAGCCTTCACCAAATCAGATAGCCGCTGGAATCCAGAGAGAATTTCCTCAGATCCAAAGCGACACATGTCATTAGTGCCGACATGTGCCACCACCTGCAGCTGGCTGCGCTCTGTGCTCTTCATGGCATCCAGAAGGACCCTTTCCACATCAGGAATGACTCCGCCCGGAATGCACACGGAGTGCGCACTGGATTTCTTCCCCACCTCAGCCGCCATATTCCTAAGGGGCCCCATTACGCGCCTAACATTGGAGCTCCCAACTACCAATAAGCCCACCCTCTGCAATTGCTCGGACCTTGAAGGCTGAGAATCATCCGCTGAAACAGGGCAGGCAGCTGCATCTGGCTCAGCCAGAGACAGTACCTGAAACCTCTTTGTCAGACGCACCGGGGAGGCTTTCTGATCAGCATCTGGGGACGTCTTTCGCTGCCTGCCACGCCTTGGAACGACCTCCCAATCAACCACAGGCGAGGGCTCAGCCCCACTGCAGGCAGCAACTGGGGCAACCACAGCGGCAGACCGATCTGGGGACAGACGGGACGAGGTTGACATCCCCGTGATACCCTAGTCCACCTCCCCACAGTGGTGCCCATTGGTAACAGCCTCAAACTGCGCAACCGAAATCAGCGCCGCCTGCAGCTGTGAGCGAAGGGATGCCAACTCAGCCCTCATCCGAACACAGCAATCACAGTCCCTGTCCATTCTAATCGATGTTGAACAACAGTTACTGAAACACGAGTCCGTGCCTAGATAACGCAAGGGACACACACAAAGAGTGTATGCACTAACCTGTACAAATGCCTAACGACTGCGCTACAATCTGCCTGAATTTACGATTACAGTAACTAACTCACACGCAATGTAAGTAAGAATCTACGAAGTAAACACAGAAAAGAAGCTATATACGTATCTATCTGCGCTGTCAATGTGCACCAACTGGGAGCTCAGGCCACACCTCTCCTCAGGTTACGTCAGGGAACTACAATAATCTGCTTCAGCAACATTTTCTCCAACATTGATAGTTACCGGGCCAAATAACTCACGAAATAAGCGTCAAACGAAAAAACTACAAAGAATGAAACTTGTCTAGCTTGAAGGGGGAAACTAGATGGTGCTATGGTTGGCCCGCCAGATGGCGCTGCCATAGGTCAAACTGATATCAACTGCGGTTTTTTAAATAGGAACCCCCATTTTTTATTACATACTCGTGTAGTACGTAAAGAAATATGAATGTTTTAGTTGGACCACATTTTTCGCTTTGTGATAGATGGCGCTGTAATAGTCACAAACATATGGCTCACAATTTTAGACGAACAGTTGGTAACAGGTAGGTTTTTTAAATTAAAATACAGGATGTAGGTACATTTGAACATTTTATTTCTGTTATTCTAATGTCATACCCTTTGTGAACTTATCATTTCTGAGAACTCATGCTGTTACAGCGTGGTTACCTGTAAATACCACATTACTGCAATAAATGCTCAAAAGGATGTCCGTCAACCTCCATGCATTTGGCAATACGTGTAACGACATTCCTCTCAACAGCGACTAGTTCGCCTTCCGTAGTGTTCGCACATGTCTTGACAATGCGCTGACGCATGCTGTCAGGCGTTGTCGGTGGATCACGATAGCAAATACACTTCAAATTTCCCCACAGAAAGAAATCCGGGGACGTCAGATCCGGTGAACGTGCGCGCCAAGGTATGGTGCTTCGACGACCAATCCACCTGTCATGAAATATGCTATTCAATACCTCTTCGACCGCACGCGAGCTATGTACCAGACATCCATAATGTTGGAAGTACACCGCCATTCTGTCATGCCGTGAAACATCTTGTAGTACCATCGGTAGAACATTACGTAGGAAATCAACATACATTGCACCATTTAGATTCCCATAAATAAAATGGGGGCCAGTTATCCTTCCTCCCATAATGCTGCACCATACATTAACCTGCCAAGGTCGCTGATGTTCCACTTGTCGCACCCATCGTGGATTTTCCGTTGCCCAATAGTGCATATTATGCCGGTTTACGTTACCGCTGTTGGTGAATGACGCTTCGTGGGTAAATAGAACGCATGCAAAAAATCTGTCATCGTACCGTAATTTCTCTTGTGCCCAATGGCAGAACTGTAGACGACGTTCAAAGTCGTCGCCATGGAACTCCTGGTGCATAGAAATATGGTACGGCTGCAGTCGATGTTGATGTAGCATTCTCAACACCGACGTTCTTGGGATTCCCGATTCTCGCGCAATTTGTCTGCTGCTGATGTACCGATTAGCCGCTACAGTAGCTAAAACATCTACTTGGGCATCATCATTTGTTGCAGGTCGTGGCTGACGTTTCGCACGTGCCTGAACACTTCCTGTTTCCTTAAATAACGTAACTATCCGGCGAACGGTCCGGACACTTGGATGATGTCGTCCAGGATACCGAGCAGCATACATAGCAGACGCCCGTTGGGCATTTTGATCACAATAGCCATACATCAACACGATATCGACCTTTTCTGCAATTGGTAAACCGGTCCATTTTAACACGTGTAATGTATCACGAAGCAAATACCGTCCGCACTGGTGAATTGTTGCGTGATACCACGTACTTATACGTTTGCGACTATTACAGCGCGATCTATCACAAAGCAATAAAAGTGGTCCAACTAAAACATTCATATTTCTTTATGTACTACACGAATATGTAGTAAAAAAATGAGGGTTCCTATCTAAAAAAAAAAAACGCAGTTGATATCCGTTTGACCTATGGCAGCGCCATCTAGCGGGCCAACCATAGCGCCATCTGGTTCCCCCTTCAAGCTAGACGAGCTTCGTTCAGGTAGCTTTTTTCGTTTGATGCTTATTTCGTGAGATATTTGGCTCGGTCACTATCAATGGACCATCCTGTATGTAAACCCTTTGACTTCGAAGCCATTAAGTTTCTTAGTATTCTGATAATCCGGCTTTATACGTAGAAAATAAAAAAGAAACGTGACGAGTGCATTGCTATGTAAACGAGACGTGGAAATTGTGTCATGTATTCCTCGTTACGTAGTTAGCCATGACGCCTTTCTATTCGGCTAGCGACTACGTACTGCTTGCTAGGTTGACGGAGCAGGGTCTCCTACGTGTACGCCACCGTGCTGGTCACCAGCTAGTTTGCTCCGGTCCACGAGCAGCGAGCAGGGTCCGCCTTGTCCCGTGTCGCACGCGAGATGCGGCCGCAGATATCGAAATGTTTAGGGCTGTCCTGACAAATGTTAATACGCTCTGCGCGCAGCGTGTGTCAGTGCCGGACACGGCACCGCGGCCGCAGGTGCGCTGTTCGGAATTTGTCACTCGCGCTGCTTCGCGCCGCCGAGCGTAGGTGGCAGCACCGGTCGGGGATTTGTTTAGCCGCGGGAGCACGCGCTGGCGTTGTCCACCGTCGCACGACGCCAGGCGCGAGATTTTTCTCGACGTCTGGAGCTCCGTGGAGTTTTTTTGAATTGTCTCGGTTGCTAGACCGACGACATTATTAACCGACACTTGTTCCCCGTGTCCTGGCACAAAGTCAATTTGTTGTAGCACACCGCCACTCTCTCAGATAAATGCGACACGTACAAGAAAATCGTCGTAGTCGATATACCACCGTTGAAGCTGAAACAGATGTTATCATCCCCATCTAAAAACACGCAAAGTCCTTCCCATCAGAAACAAAGTACCCCCCACAGTTCTGGCCCCCTTATTTACTTTGTTCGATCATGTCGTATTCGAAGGTATGTTTGAGAGGCAAAAACATGAAATCATACTATGTAAAGGTCTCTCCGACGAAAAGTAGCTCAGACATTTTAGTAACCAGTTACTTCCTACATTTAACACACATAAACATCAGCTATCCACACACTCCTGCAATTGTGGATATCAGAAGTCCTCCCATTACGTCCAGTTGACAGCTCCCCCCTCTTCCTTTCGCCATTCCCAAATAATAAAAACTCCGAGTACACCACGCAGATGAGAAAGCGTTATGTATTTACATACTCTCCACGTGTACAATATCTACCCACTCAAACCACATTTTCTTAAACTTGGCTTCACATTCAGAATACGTCTACTTGCCACTGTCTTGCCTGTAAAACACCCACAAAAGACATCTTTTTTTCCTCGCAATTACTATTTAGCCACTCCTGCATTGTGGCATTTCACACTTCGTCTGTTGTTTGCATCGTCCAGAAAGGTCATGTTTATTAAAGTAACCCTCGCTTCCACTGTAACGCGACGCTAAATGTAGAGCGGCGGTTCAAATGTCCATATGACATATTCAGTTTTCCCGTAAGTTCCTTGAAAATCACGTTAGGTACCGGTTAGTTATAATTAGAGTGTAGATAATCACAGAGGTTTTGGCGGAACCGGTTTATAGTATTTCGTGACTTTAATCACGTATAAATGATATTTCAGGTAGATCAAAAAATATATAAAACCAGATACCTATTGTCAGCGTAACAATTCGTTTGATCTCAGAAATGATTATCCCGGCTAATGTTTGTCACTCTGCTAAAGAAATCTTCCCTTGACGTTGTGTAGAAATGTTGTCTGTAAAGTCGTGTGAGTGGTACTAAACTGCATATCGTTTATCAGGTTTTACACAACTGTTACTTAAGATGGAAGCACTTTTCTCTAGCAAAGGGATCATTTAGTCACAAAATACTACACGCGCACAACACTGACGTATGTCTCCTATTAAAATATTTCATGTAAATCGTCCGAAATAATTACACTTCATACATCAGCAAATAAGAAATTGATATTACGTAACGTGCTGTGAGCACTGTTTTTAAACATTCAATCTGAGTTGAATTCTGTCTTTTAAAGTAGATTCGGGACCACCGGTGCACAATTATTTCCATTCATTTATATCTAACAACATTTATGTTTGTTAAAATTCTCGATTCAAAACTGCCGCGGAGATATATTTGCTGAGATGGCGGCAGACAGACGATAGTCAATTTGACTATTGTTATTCTCGATTCCTTTTATATGAAGTTAATATATTTAGATAAAGGTCTTTAAACCTTTTGCTCTCTATTCTTTAGCATTTTAAATTATTCTCAATAAAAATGTTTCATATTTTTTATACCAGCTGCTAGTAAACTCCGCTGTAAGTTACTAGCGCTAATGGTTGCGCTCCTAATTGCGGAGCTGAAAATTAACACTTAAAAACATTAATTAGATTGGATTAAAATTGAAATAAATGTAAATCCACATCTAGACAATAGCGACTCTATTTTTCAAATAATAATTAACAATATAGTCACAGACTTTCTCTTTACAGACCTCACACGTCTCACGTCCGAACAGTTTATCGGTTAGTACAGAAAGAACAACTGAACTACAATTATCATAGATAGCAAAAAAAGATAATAATTGTAGTTGTCTATGAATGTAGTTCTCTGATAATAGTTTTAATTCATACAGAAATTAAATTATTACAGAAATAATGAAATAATTACCGCCGTTTTTACACGATATAGCCTTTTTTATACGTAGTATCTACAATATTTGCTGAAGTTTGTACACTTAGTTCATTTTAACATCTTGTGGCTAGAACATAGTGTCGTGGATATTACACGGCCCAGTGTCGGCTGTAATTATTGTATGGGAGTGTACCTGGTAGATATTCTAATGCGTTAATGAGAAATCGATTTAACTGGAAAAAAATTAGTTCCAATTTTGGCCACCAGGTGCAAATCAGGCGCGCTACATCATCTTGTCGACGTCTGCGGTGCTTATACAGAACAAACTGTGAAAGCAACAGTCTGCCCAGAACCCGTTCCTTATCCACTACATGTGGAAGCCTTTCTATAAGTCTTTCTTGCATTTACAGCGCCGGATTTGCACCTGGTGGCCAAAACTGGAATTAATTTTTTTCAGCGTAAATCAATTCCGCATTAACGCATTAGAATATCTACCAAATTGCGCTGTCGTATGATAACTACAGACCACACGTCTGTAAGTAGCTGCACTTCAATTACAACCACTCAGTATATGTTGAAATGGCTCCTTTGTAAAGCACAAAACCTGACTTCGTTACCTGTTCTTCCCCAATCTGAGCCTAAGTACCATCCCTACAGACCTCTTCATTGATAGGACAAGACTTTAAATTTCTTCCAACTTTCTTGATTTCTACAGCTGCACAGAGTTATTAGGCGATCATTTTCTGCGTTATGATATAATCAATTTAACCCATGTGCGAATAAGCTCATTAGCCCAAAATGTCGGGAAAACCCTGCTCCTGGTAGCGAAGTGAAAATTTATAATGGCCTGAGCACGTAACTGCAGTATGCAAGAAGGCTAGGGCATCTCTCGATGCCCCACAAAAAATTAAAAAATCTCGTCCATTTTGACCTGAAATGAAACTTTTACAAACATACGTACTTCCAGTTAATTATTACACCGATGTTATGGTGCAAGGTCTTTCTCAGGAAAGCTCACGGCGCCTGTTTTCGTTGTATCTGCCGGCCGCTGTGGTTGAGCGATTCTATTCGCTTCATCCAGAACCGCGCTGGTTCTACGGTCGCAGGTTCGAATCATGCCTTGGGCATGGGTGTGTGTGATGTCCTTAGGTTCGTTAGGTTTAAGTAGTTGTAAGTCTAGGGGACTGATGTCCTCAGATGTTAAGTCCCATAGTGCTTAGAGCCATCTGAACCATTTTTCTTCGTATCTGTGGTAGCTCTGATCATATTTCACCATCATATGCACCTCTACCTGGCTGCAGCTGACAAGTGCAGGGATTTCCATACCGTCTGTCTTCTCAACTGCCTTATCAATGTACTGTCCCTCGTTCCTCTTCTCCACCTGCTCTTATTTGAACAACGTGGCAGAAACACCCGTTCCCATCAGAGCAATATCCTTTCTGTCCTACTCCACCGTTCAGCACTTTCTCGAAGTCTTTCTCAGTAGTAGGAAACCAACTCCGGAATAACCGCATTATATTAGAGAGCTGAATAACGTCTCTCGCTTCAGAAGACAGTTAATGACGTATTTACTGAAACAACAATAATGAGTACTATTGACACTGTATGCACTCGTTACTCCTGTACATCATTCTTTCCAACCAGATATTCATTTCCCAGTACTCTTAGCTGGTGCAGTCTCCTCAAATTTCCTTTCCCCAGAACTCACTACAAAAGAAAACTTCTATTTTGTACACCTATAAATTCCTTTTATATCTGCCAATATCATTATTGTTATTATTGTCATTATTACTATTATTATCGTTATCACTATTACCATTATCAGTGGCAGCAGCAGCAGTAGTGGTAGAAGTACTGCCAGTATTATTTCATAGTTGGTGTTACTTCCTCACATTGCCTCCATAGACGCCTAAACATTTTAACACTACTTCTCACATTAAATTTCTTGTTTATTAGGTAGCTATGATGAAGAAAGATACTGTATGCGTGAAAATCTAGTCTGATGTAAGGACTTGCTGGACCTAATCAGATGAGGTTAAATTAGTAAATAAAAATAAATAATGTCTAAACACATGTCTTATCAAAGTGCTCCTTAATCCTGTCAATGTTTTCCACACGAATCTCTCCTGGCCGATTCGCCACAGAACCTCTTCATTTCATATCCTATCTGGCCACCTAATTTTCAACATCTTCTGTTGCTCCACATATCAAACATTTCGATTCGCTTCCTTTCTCGTTTCCCACAGTCCCTGATCACTACCACACAATTCTGTACTTCAGATGTGCATTCGCAGTAATTTCTTCCTCAAATTGAGGCCTGTGTTTAATACTAATAGGCTTCTTTTGGGCAGGAATGTTCTCTTTGCCTGTGCTGGTCTGCTTCATACATCCTTCTTGCTTAGTCTGTCATGGATTATTTTGCTTCCAAGATAGCACAGTTTCTTCACTTCATGGTCTCCAATTTCGATGTTAAGTTTAAAGATATTCTCATTTCTGCTACTCCTCATTGCTTTTGTATTTCTTCAGTTTCTTCTCAGTCCATATTGTGCACTCGTTAGACTGTTCATTCCAGTCAACATGCCTTTAATGCTTCTTCACTCTCACTGAGTATAGCAACGTTATCAGCGCATCTTGTAGCTGACATTCACCCTGAATTCTAATCAGTCTCCTGAACCTCTATTTTGTCTCCGTCATTGATCCTTCGGTGTAAAGACTGAACAGTAAGGGATAAAGGCTACATCCTGGCAGCAACCTGGGATCCTGTCGCGCACGTGATCAGCTTGTTGGAGCAGGACAATCAGCTGTTATTGTCGGTTGAAGACATCCATCCAGCCCCTGACTCACTGAAGGGCATCGGAGTCCTAATCAGCATGATGCAGGTCGATACTGGACCCCATCATACGCACCATCGCAGAATATTCCAGTGATACTGCAGGGACAAAGTGAGAGTGTGGTGGATGAGAAGATACCACTTAAGGCCTATGCGCCACTACTGCTCACGTTAATGTATACGTTAACCGGTAGTGGTTTGAGGTGTATTGGTATAGAAGCAGCCACTGACAGAGACTGGCGTGTTGTGATAGAGATCGAAAGTGCAGCTAAAAACATTAAAGTGAGGTTCGAAATGGAAATGCCGTGTGGCTAGGGCCTCCCGTCGGGTAGACCGTTCGCCTGGTGCAAGTCTTCCGAGTTGACGCCACTTCGGCGACTTGCGTGTCGATGGGGATGAAATGATGATGACAAGGACAACACCCAGTCCCTGAGCGGAAAAAATCTCCTTCGACCCAGCCGGGAATCGAATCCGGGCCGTTAGGTATGACACTCCGTCGCGCTGACCTCTCAGCTACCAGGGGCGGACAAAGTGAGGTTTATGGAGGTGGAGCCAATATCATCCGAGCCGTCCTCCTCCAAACATTTACTGTGCTGCTCTAGCTCCATCCATTACAACAGCGTACACTGACTCTGCACTCCGTGTGAAATCGGTTGACACGTCCATTTATCTACAGCACTCCACCGTTAAAAGCTTGTTCGGTCTACAAATTTTTTTTTTTTTTTTTTTTTTAGCACTGTTAGACTTGACTTCTGAGATCATCAGTCGCCTACAACTTGGAACTAATTAAAACTAATTAAACCTAACTAACCTAAGGACATCACACACATCCATGCCCGAGGCAGGATTCGAACCTGCGACCGTAGCGGTCGCTCGGTTCCAGACTGTAGCGCCTAGAAACGCACGGCCACTCCGGCCGGCTCACAAATGGTGTTATCCATTGTGCTGGAATGACTGAAAAGATGGCTGCCTTGTGTTAAAGCTATGTATAGGGACATTGCAGAGTATCTAAGTACGAACAGTGCGCACTTAGACGCCTTCGAACTGAGGGTCAATATAGTATCAACGGAAACTAATGTTATGCCAATAAATTCGAGAGAAATACATGTTGAATTCTGTGCTTACAAGAAGACTTTATTCTCTATATTATGTACTTGTATTAGGATAAAGAAAGATCCTGTTGATGTAGTGCATCCTGTATATGATTACTGAATAAAAATATTTATAATCATGCATGTGTTTTTATTTCTTACCTCTCATTATATTGCAAGTGCTAAAGCTATTGCCAATGACATTTTCGCTGCAGACGTGTAACAGGAAAAAATTATGCCATTTAACTAAATTCTCTGTGAAAGCCCATGGCACGCCCGTACCTTATGTAGTAGGTATCACGGCAGGGTGGGTGAGTCATCAACACTTTGTTGGAAGCGACTGGAGCTGTGACGGTGTGCAATAAGACCAGAAGAAGAATGGCGTACTCCTTCCCGACAACATACATGCAATAAATGTAGGTCCATCCTACCGTGGCAAGACAAATGTCCTCATGTCGCTGCTAACACTGAAACTTCTTTATTAAAATGTGTGTGTCTGTACTTAAATTGCTGAATGACTGAGAAGATGAAACTTCTTCGTTATTTGATTCTGAAACAGCTGAGTAAAGCTGAACGTACTGAGCCTACTTTCTCTTTACTTTTTCGTATCATGTCAACACTGACCCACAATATTCGAGCGCAATGCAATCTGACTACTCAAAAATATTCCAACCTGACTTCAAATAATTAATTCAAAAGAATGGCCCTGACTAAAAAGAAATCTTAATAACCTATACATTTCATTGAACACTTACCTCACAAAAATCTTCATTACGCGAACTACTGCAATACAGCGAGCGTCAATACTGCCAGCTAAATAAAAGATTCTAACTACTAAAGCCACTAACTACTAATAGGCATGTGGTTAGCACAGGAAAGATTTTGTTGCAAACCAAATAATGTATTTTTTACCTTAATAATGTAACATCCAGTTCAAACACAAATATAAATCTTCATTGACAGTTCAAACACAAATATAAATCTTCATTGACATACAGTACAAAGATATATAATCATGAATAATTTTCAATCTTCAAGTCGGATACTTCCAAATCGTTAGCCTTCGCTAACAGTTCGGACTTCTACCCTCCATCAATGCTAACTTCTCACATCTAACATCCATCACTGCTGGCTGTTCATCTCCAACTGCCCAACAGTACTTCCATCACTGCTGGTGACTGACTTCCAACTGTTCAACACTACTGGCGATTAACTTCCAACAACGAGTCCAACCAGCCACAGAGTCTCTTACAAAGAAAGCGCAGTCAGAGATCCAATGCAAAGCGCTACACAGCGCTGCCAACACAGAAGCAGCCCACTTAAAACACTTCCAGATGCAGTCTGCGTTGAGCATTTATGTTTTTTTTTTTCAAAAACGCTGTTTCACTTCAAATAGCAACTATTACAGAAGATATTGCAGGGTGCAGAAGATGTATCACACATGCCATTCAGCCAGAGCAGTTATATGCTTCCACCCAAAAAAGTAAAGCCGTATGGCTGTTGATGTCTCAGTCAGACATATTCCATTATCCCAAAACAGCTAGTGAGGATAATGCAAATCTAAATATAGCATTCAAACAGATGTTAATTTAAAACATATTTACCAGGCTCATGTAGGAACCGACATATCATTCAATGATTTTGTAAAGATATGTTCAGGTTGCTGGAATCGCTCACCGTATGGGTTTCTCGTTATTAATAAAACAAGAAAACTGAATGATGGCAGTATAGACAGAACTTGCAGGAGCTCCTACACATACAGGCATGGAAAGAGGTGATTACATCAATATACGCATCACCATGAATAATTTCGCATGCATGCCGAGAGCTCAGTCTGATCGGAAGGGTGTGTGTGCATAGGCAAAATTCTCCCTTGTACATGGATGCGAAAATTCAAACTCTCGAAAATAAAGTTGGAGACGTACACAAGGAATTAGAGACGTATTGTCATACCCTTCTGAGACTGAACGATATACTGTATGACCAGCTTAACACAGTCGAAAAGAAAGTAAACGAATTAACTAAAGGGGCAATAGATGTTAGTGAGAAGGGGACATTGTATGAACGGGTTAACGCAATTTAAAAGAAAGTAGGTGACTTAACTGAAGAGAAAACAGCTGTCACCAAGAAGGGCGAGCAGCATAAGAAGAAAAAGAAGAAGAAGAGTGGATATGTAAAAGCTCATGCTGCACCGAAGTCCCATTAGTGTACAACGAGACGTCGACTAAGCATAAAGTCATCGAGGCATGGAAGGCCGTTCGAGAGAAGTTATGGTTGCTGAGATTAGGGCATTTGAAGTGGGAGCAGAGACTGCAATAAACCTTCAGTCCAGGTACTGAATCTCTCAATGAACTCTTAGCGAAATTCCACAACGACGACGATGACGCTATAGCCGATATCATTAACCGTCTCAACGACGCTAGGACAGACACAACATTCGGTGTTAGTGGTTAAAAACCACATATGTTGGGCATGCAGCCTATAAATTTAAATTAAAAGCAATACAATACAGATCTGTGATGGTTTCAAAGCACACCCGGTCTACTGAATCTTATTTCCCTAATGCCCCAAAAGAAAAAAAAAAACTGGAAACTATTCGCCTAAGGATCTGGAAATGATCATGAAATATTGTCTTGACTGATCTACATTAAAATGCAAAAGGCCGAAGAAATGTGAAATACAAATCCATTACAAAATCTGTATTGGATGGTGAAAAAAATACAGTGGTGATGTTCCTGACATTTAGCATGAAAGAGTGAGCAATCGACTCCCACAGTATATACAGGGTGTTACAAAACGGTACGGCCAAACTTTCAGGAAACATTCCTCACACACAAAGAAAGAAAATATGTTATGTGGACATGTGTCCGGAAACGCTTACTTTCCATGTTAGAGCTCATTTTATTACTTCTCTTCAAATCACATTAATCATGGAATGGAAACACACAGTGGAATGGAAACACACAGCAACAGAACGTACCAGCGTGACTTCAAACACTTTGTTACAGGAAATGTTCAAAATGTCCTCCGCTAGCGAGGATACATGCATCCACCCTCCGTCGCATGGAATCCCTGATGCGCTGATGCAGCCCTGGAGAATGGCGTATTGTATCACAGCCGTCCACAATACGAGCATGAAGAGTCTCTATATTTGGTACCGGGGTTGCGTAGACAAGAGCTTTCAAATGCCCCCATAAATGAAAGTCAAGAGGGTTGAGGCCATGGAATTGGTCCGCCTCTACCAATCCATCGGTCACCGAATCTGTTGCTGAGAAGCGTACGAACACTTCGACTGAAATGTGCAGGAGCTCCATCGTGCATGAACCACATGTTGTGTCGTACTTGTAAAGGCACATGTTCTAGCAGCACAGGTAGAGTATCCCGTATGAAATCATGATAACGTGCTCCATTGAGCGTAGGTGGAAGAACATGGGGCCCAATCAAGACATCACCAACAATGCCTGCCCAAACGTTCACAGAAATGAGTCACATGTCAACACAAGCACCAAAGTCAACATTACCTTCCTTCAATTGGGACAACTGGCGGTGAATCGAGGAAGTACAGTACATACTGACGAAACTAAAATGAGCTCTAACATGGAAACTAAGCGTTTCCGGACACATGTCCACAAAACATCTTTTCTTTATTCGTGTGTGAGGAATGTTTCCTGTAAGTTTGGCCGTACCTTTTTGTAACACCCTGTATATTACGATGACCTGAATAAGCTAATAGGCCGGCTACGACTGCTCGTGGTATCAGCTGCCGCTGCTAATACAGCTCATTCGAAGGAAGTTGTTTCAATAATTAATGAGCTTAGAGAGAGAGTATCATCGAATAACTATGGAGACTGTAGTTCGAGAACTGCACAAAACCAGCACGCAAAACATACAATCGAAGATATGTTATGATTAAAGGGTTGGACGACCTGTGGCAGGCGCATCTTGTCGACACGAGGGAATATTCACGTATGAATAGCGAATTCAAGTATATTTCAATGGTCATTGATACTTATTCTAAATTTGCCTGGGCGTTACCCATGAAACCGAAAACAGGGAACACTGTCGCGAATGTGTTTGAGTGATTGCTGCAGATGGGGACGAATCTAAGTCCAGACAACCTTCAAACACATTACGGCGGTGAGTTTTGCAATAGATATTTCAAGACTGTGATGGAGCGGTATGGAACACATCACTTCTCGTCATTCACCCACCTAAAGGCGAACGTGCAACGTCTGAACAGAACAGTGAAAGCCCAAATGTGGATGCGATTCAATCTTCGTGCCTCACATAGATGGACCGATATCCTCAGGCAAATAATTGCACATTATAATCGAACCAAACACCGCACAATAAAAATGAGACCAATCGATGTTCGAGATTACAGTATACAATCGCATTAAAATGCTAGATCCACGCAAACAGCAATTTAATGTAGGTGACTTGATATGCATTTCAAAGCATAAGACAACAGTTGAGAGTTCATACAAGCCAAACTGGTCAACCCACATATCCACAGTTTCCGTAGTGCGGAGAACGAATCCTAGAACCTGCCTCTTAAAATCAGCAGTGGTACTGAAATTGCAGGATGCTTTTACACAGAAGAGTTACAGAAGAGCTCGGAACCAGATGTGTATCTCTCAGAGAGGGTCACACGGCATCGAAGCAATAGAGCGTTAGTTAAATGGTTTGGTTTTCCCGCATCACATAACAACCGGTTCGACGCTGTCGATTTGCTGTATAACATGGTGTGTAGACCACAACCACCTCAGTAACATAACATACGTGATAGGAGACACATTAGAGAAGGAGACGGTATTCTAGACAAACTACCAGTCGAATTATATATTCCTGGGTATAACTACCGTGGACCTGGAACAAAACTTCCAAGATTGGCACAGTGACATACAGTGACGTGGGGATAAACCCGATCGCCGAAGCGTGTATGGATGACACACAGTGACGTGGGGATAAACCTGATCGCCGAAGCGTGTATGGAACACGACATCGCAAACACAGTACACAGTGACATACAGTGACGTGGGGATAAACCCGATCGCCGAAGCGTGTATGGATGACACACAGTGACGTGGGGATAAACCTGATCGCCGAAGCGTGTATGGAACACGACATCGCAAACACAGTAAATAAAGATAGTCACACCGCCGATCGAATTTTAACTAATAAAGCTAAGGCAATACTTGAGATAAGCTAAGTAGGCCTTGTGCGTGAAGAAATTCAGCAAATTTATGAGCAAGCCGCTAAGGAAGAAGATGACAACCAAAGGATGCATGAAAAACTGTATCCTGACAGTGTCGTATGCAGCTAAAAGCACCCTGAAGCAGAAAGGAGCGAGAGAAGCCGGCCATTGTGGCCGAGCGGTTCTAGGCGCTACAGTCCGGAACCGCGCTGCTGCTACGGTCGCAGGTTCGACTCCTGCCTCGGGTATGAATGTGTGTGATGTTCTTAGGTTTAAGTAGTTCTAAGTCTAGGGGACTGATGACTTCATATATTAAGTCCCATAGTGCTTAGAGCCATTTTAACCATTTTTGAGCGAGAGAAAAATGATCGACTAAGCTGTAGCAATACCAATAGCGAAGACGTCGGGTGGAATTATTCCCTTCCTCATTCCTCCCCTAGCTGGTCTCTCAGTGGTGGGTTCACTAGTTTGGGTGCTGCAGCTATTGGCAGGACAGTCAAGAATGCACAAAACTCTCTGGAGAAACTGCAGGAGGCCCGAAGACATAACCGCATTATAGAGGCAGCAGCCATCGGAAAAGGGTTATACTTGAAATCATACAAGAAAGGTCTGGGTCTCTTCATAAACAAGACAAAGGCCACTTGTAGTCCTACAAGACAGGGTGCTTGCAAATACTGATCTGGTACATGTTACTCTTAGGCCAATTGTTAATGCAATCAGCTCGCCCAACTACAGACCGGCAAAACATCTTGCTGGATTATAAGCACCAAAACTCGGTCATTGTGGCCACCATTTGTAAACTCGCAGACATTTGTTGAAACGCTCAAGAAAATAAAAATAGGTCTGGACGTGATGTGACTTATTACGAGGGTGCTAGCATAAGACACGCTGGATCTTTTGCCCAACAATTTCCACCTGGAATCGTTAAGCTGTTCCGTCATGTTCTAACGACAACGTACTTCTTGTATTGCGACGAATATTACGAAATGAGAGATGCCACAGTAATGGGCTCGCCACTATCTCCTGCAGTCGCGAACTTCTTCACGGAGCACTTCGCAGGGCAGGCTCTGAACTATGCTGTGTTGCGTCCATCTTGCTTCCTTAGATACGTCGATGACACCTTCCTGATATGGCGTCACGGTGAAAATACACTGCAAGTAGATTTACAAATGGTTCAAATGGCTCTGAGCACTATGGGACTTAACATCTATGGTCATCAGTCCCCTAGAACTTAGAACTACTTAAACCTAACTAACCTAAGGACAGCACACAACACCCAGCCATCACGAGGCAGAGAAAATCCCTGACCCCGCCGGGAATCGAACCCGGGAACCCGGGCGTGGGAAGCGAGAACGCTACCGCACGACAACGAGATGCGGGCAAGTAGATTTACAGTCTATCACTTATAACTTCAGCCATCTTACCGCAAAAATGGCAATTCCTGGGTGACATGAACGGTGTCCACCCCAACATTAAATTTACCATCGATATGGGAAAGGGTGGCAAGCTACCGTTCTTAGATGTTTTAGTTGAGTGGAAGGCAGGAGGCCGGCTTGGTCATTCATTGTACAGGAAACCGATGCACTCTAATCGGTATTTGAACGCCGGTGGTTTTCACCACCCTGTACACAAGAAAGCTGTCCTGAACACGTTAACACACAGAGTCGAAGTCATTTCTCACGACGACCACCTACAGTCTGAATTGCAGAACTTGAGGCACGAGTTCAGGGAGAATACCTACAGCAAAAGAGAAACTGCAAGCGCTTGCAGGTGTCACAGAAGAAGGACGCCTTGTGAATTGGCAGAAGAAGCCAAGCCGGAGGCTTTCTTGCCATACTGTGGGGCAAGGAGCAGCAAGTTAGGACGTCTACTGCAGAGAGATGGATTGAGGCCAGCCTGCCCCCAAGTTACGAGATATGTTAAACACGACATGGCTCTTCGTGTGCCCGTTGTGTATGGTGTCCTTGCGACCGCGGCAGCATCTATGTTGGCCAGACCATTCCCACAGTTGCGGAGCGTTGTATCAAGCACAAAAGACATATTAAGCAAAGGGAGCTCGACACGTCGGCCATAGCTGAGTACTGCCTCGAAAACGGGCACAAAATAAAGTTTGAGAACACAAGAATCTTGGCTCATGCGTCAGCTCTCAGTTACAAACGAAGCAGAGATTAGAATGAACAGCAACAATTTCACAGAGACCAGGGCTGCAAACTAAATAGGGCGTGGGGGCGTGTTTTGGATGTCGAAAGAAAGCAACGGCAGACGCTTAACGCTTGTTGAGAGGAGGGAGCGGCAGTTTCCAACGTGGCGCCTGCCCCTCCCGCCACCTGACGTGACTCGGTCCCGCGGCCGACCGGAGCTGCTATGACCTGGCCAACTCGCTTTCCGCGTATTCGTCGTTTCGGCCCTCTCTGATTGGTGCCAGCGGCCGTAATCGTAGGTATAAAAGCAGGAAATAGTGCCATTCCTGCTCCCTCGATCTCCAGAATGCTTATGGCCGTGTCTGGCATCCCAGGCTCCAACGCCAGACGTACGCTCTTCCCATCAATTTCGTCCGTCCCGTTGGTTCCTTTCTCTCCCGTCGTCCCTCCTATGTCACTATCTACAATACCACCTCCGTACTTTCTATCCCACCGCCGGCGTGCCCCAGTGCTCCATCCTTTCCCCTCTCCTCTATTTCCCATACACTGCAGGCATGCCCAAACCTCGCCGACCAGTTCATCTCTTCCAATCTGCGAGGACACTGCATTCCTGGCCCTTTATCCTACCCTTCAACGGTCCCAACGTACCCTTCAAACCCACCTCGATTAGTTCACCGCCTGGTGCAACCAGTGGCTCCTTCGCATAAACCCTTCCAAGGACCAGGCAATCATCATAGGCCATACCACCTGCTCCTTCTGGCTCCACGATTTTTACCTCACCATTTACGGTCGTCCTATCCACCTCACTCCTACCCTGAAATACCTTGGCCTCACCCTCAACTGTCACCTCACCTGGACTCCCCCTCTCCTTATGATCCAACACAAAACTCACAATAGAGTTCGCCTCCTGAAACTCGTGTCTGGCGAGACATGGGCACTGCATCCTTCTACCATCCTTCACAACTACAAATCCTTGATGCGTCCTGTCCTTCGTTATGTCAGCATCGCCTGGATTTCTGCCCCACCCAGATTCTATAAAGCCCTCCAAATCCTTGAAGGCCATGCAATCTGCCTCACTTTCAGTATCCGTCTCGCAGTGGTTTTAAAGTCTCTTCGTTCTGGAGTGTTTTTAATACTGTGACCGCCTTTAAACCTGTGTTTGTGACTTAAGTGTGTTTTACGTGCTCCACGAGTTGCCAACTGTATTTTTTTCACCATTATGTGGACTCTTTTAACTGTCCCACATGAACGTCTCCATGTAAGTGTATATCTCCCCTATTTATGTTCTTATGTTCCCCTTTTTATCGCCCTTTATATGTATGATTTTCACCTTTTTATTAAATGTATCACTCAGCTGAAGAGCTGCAGATTGTGCCACTGCCAGCTCTCCCCTGAACATATGGGTCAGGGGAATGAAATCACAATAAAGAAAAAAAATAGTCCTGGTATTTCCGCCCCTCCTAAATTCTATAAAGCCCTCCAAATCCTTGAACACCATGCCCTCTGCCTAGCTGTCTGTATCTGTCTCCCATCCCCCACAAGGATCCTATATGATCTCATCTCCTTCCCACATCTCTTCCTTTCGCTTGAACACAACCATCTCGTCAACACTGACTGCTGCATCGATCACCCTCGCCTCCTGCTGCTGCACCTTTACCGATGTATCCCCCCTCTCTCCATCTCCACACCCTCCACCTCTTCTCCCAAAAGAACTTCACCTCGATATTCATCCTTCCAACTCTGAACCTCCACTTCCCCTCTGCTCCTGCCTTGGATTTCCTCTCCTTCCCCTCTCCCCCTCTGCTGTTTCTCCCTCCCCCCTGTCCTCCACACTTCTTCTTTGCCAGTCCTTGTGCTCCCTCCCCATCTCCTACTCTTTGGTATGCCAATGAGTCCACTTCCCCCCCCCCCATTTCCAGTCCCCTCCTCTGTCGACCCCCATCTCTCTTTCCCCTCACATCCTCTCTGACTTCTCCTCCCTTGGCAGACCCTTAAAATTTCACTGCAGTTACTTTGTTGTATTTTGGTGTTCACCTTGTACGTAATATCAGTGCAGTGTGTGTTCAGTGTTGTTATCCCATACTGTGAACGCTGTTTTTAATTTTGTTGTTTGTGTCGCCAGTGTTAATGTGCCACATCTTCATCGAATGCCATTTTAACTGTATGGGGATTTTATCTACATGTGCATCATCGAACTATCTTTTTCTGCATTTTAACTCCAATTGCTTCCCCTTCTCATGCATACATTTCATCTTTTGTCCCCCTATTTTATAAATGTAATGTTGTCCTATGCTATTTCATGTAATCTCTTGGTTGAAGAGAGGCGAATTGTGCTGCTGCCAGCCCACCTGTGCCCCCATAGGGCTGAAGAATGAAATGACAATAAAGGAAAAAATAAATAGTTCTGGTAGTCAGTAGTTTTACTCCTGACGACGATGGTGAAGCTAGCCATCGAAAGCTCGAGAATTTTATTGGAATTGACATGGTTGAAAATCTGGAAGATTTTTATTCAGTGATGCTGCCGTGAAAAACTCCAAGGACACATATAACGCCGCTATCTGAAGGCTTTTCTCTTCAGAAGCACTCTGCGATTGGGGAGGGGGGGATGAGTCACTCACTCGCATCAGAGTAGTGCATTACATTTAATGGCATTATATCTCATGTGATCTAGGGCCTTAAGGAGCTCTGCCTCCAGCACCAGGAGGCATGCTTCTAGAAATGTGACTGGATCGCGATATCTCCCAGCCAGATTCTCAATTCCAGTAAAGAGAGATACACCCCTTAAAGGCACTAGCAACTGCTGAGTATTCTAGAGGGGTCATGACGCCGCTAATCTGATGTCCTTCATTATCGGGATGGGATAGAGATTTACCGCTAGCCACAGGTTCACTATCATTAACACTACAACTAGGAGACGACTGCATCCACCCAGTGGATGATGACACTGGGGAGGAGGTGCCTTCAGAGGTGAGGGGTATGCACCGATGCACACATGCCTTTCGCTGCCGACAAGGACGAACAGCCAGAGCCAGAGTAGAAGGAGGTGGTGATCTCCTGTGGGAGCACCCAGACTTTGGAGGGGGCACTCATTCATGCTGCTCATGTTGGAGTCTTCACCATCGCCATCCTGGGGGATGGGAGATCGTTGCCATGACTTAACTACCCATGGCCACCAGAGGGGGTGTGATGGTGCAGGGGTTGGCACTGCAGTAGCCATGGCTGCTATGGTCACCTCTCATGCGGCAACGAGCAGCTCTTTGCACAGCAGAGCACGTTGTTGGAATGTGTGCTTGATACCTGCCTCCACAACCACAGCTCTAGGTGCACAAGCCACAGCAAGTTGTTGTCGTGGTAGTGTTGGTGGCACCTCTGCAACATACGAATAACGGACAAAATTAAGTATAGTGCTCAAATTTTTAAAAGTATCTGCTTTAAACAAATAACAACAATTAAGTACATCAGAATTTTAGAATAATAATTATATGTTGTAACAATGACAGTTTTATTATAGTCACCTTGAAACGTTCCCCTAGAAAATTTAATGAATTACTGTGCTGATAAATCTCTTACATTATTTGATTTTCAAACAGCTGAGCAGAACTGAACGTACTCGGACATTTCGCTCTTTACCTATTCTGATCAACACTAAACTGACACACAATATTTTTAGCGCAACGCAATCTGACTTTCAAAAATCTCTACAAAAGAATGGCCCTGACTAACATTAACCTATACCTTTCACAAATCACTTACCTCACAAAAATCTTCGTTACTCGAACTACCGCAATACAGCGAGCGCCACTACTGCCAGCTAAATAAAAGATTCTAACTACTGAAGGCACTAACTACTGATAGGCATAGTTAGCAAATGAAAGATTTTGATAGGGAACAAACAATGTATTTACCTTAATAGTGTTCAAAAGTCATAATATATATAGCAGTTCATGACATACATTCTTACAAATGTACTGTTTCTGATGGACACACGTCGAGATCATCCACTCTCACATATCCGCCATCTCACTTCCCCACATCCACCACTGCTGGCGGCTCAGCTCCAACTGCGCAACGCTACGCGCTGTTAACAGCCAACTGCCCGACGCTACAATAGCCAACAACAATGCAAACCAGCCACAGACCGCACACAGCACAGCCAGCGATTTTCATACAGAGCGCTACGTGGCGTTACCAATAAAAAAACCTGAACAGCCTACTTACAACCTTTTACACTGTGTGTTTTCCCACCCACTCAAATATCGTCACCTTCTCTTCGAGAAGAGAGAGATCGCACTGCCTTTCATCAGCCACCATGTCAGTCTCCCACTCTGGTATTTCACCCTCGCCGGAATTGTTGGTGTTGTGGAGCCACGAATCCATCTCACACAAGTCGTCTACAATAACACATCATTCAAATATGTTCAATTGTGTATGAATTCCTAAGGGACCAAACTGCTTAGGTCATCGGTCCCTAGACTTACACACTACTTAAACTAACCTATGCTAGGAACAACACACACACCCATGCCTGAGGGAGGACTCGAACCTCCGGCGGGAGGAACCGTGCAGTCCGTGACAAGACGACTCAAAGCGCGCGGCCACTCCAGGCGGAAACATGTTGATTATAACAAAACAACAACAACAAAATAACTCTGTACTGAATTTGCCTACAGTGAGATACTGATTGTACATAACTACGAAAAAAATGAAAAAATAAGATCATGCCAGATGGAAGTGATGACTGCTGGTCGTCATTTTCGACGCATACCTCTGCTAGAATCTCATCTACCTCCTGATCTATAGCAACAACAATGAGTAATGTATGCCTCACACAACTGTATACGAGGAAAAAAAAGTCTAATGGCAGTATATTACAAATGTACTGAGGTTCTTGCTGCATTTAGGCCTCCAGCACCCTCTCAATATCCGTCAGCTGCTGCTCTAATCCTGCAACAATGAGATCAAAAATTTTAGAAACATTTCTTATGATATGAATAATCAACAGCTGTTTTCTGAACATGTAAACTACCACATAGAATTTGGAGATAGCACAACCTCTTCGGCTTGTTGGCGACTTTCAGCTTTCAGCTGATGTTCTAATTCAATCAACATTCCAGGAATGAATGCCGCAATAGCAAGGGGAAAAAAAGAACTTTTATAACCACTTATTACAGAAATGTACCACAATCTCGAAAAATTTGAAAACTTTGCTTCGACATTTTATAACTGTTGTAATTTGAACTAATAATTTTTTTTCATAAATGCTTACATGACAATTTCCCCAAGTCTGGACGGTTCCCATCACCACTGCTGCTGGCATGACTGCTGGTTGACCGTTTCATATTGTGGGGATCACGCAGACACAACTAGGCACTGTGAGAGACTGACGATGATTGCGGTGGAGGTTGTGCTTTATATACATTCAGAGACCACCCTCTGTTTTGCAGAGGACCAATAGGAACTCTAATGCCATACTAGCAAGCTATAATTTACCTTCTTTTTCTTCAGATCAGGCTTGGTGGAAGTGTTTGTGGAACAGAACACGGCTTTGAAGGAGAAAAAAAAATTCTGGACTCACAGAGTTTAATATTCCGTGAGTTAGTGTCTCAGTACTAGTGTCTCTATCATTAGAAGCATCATATGTAAACAGCCAATTTGTTTCAGCACCGTCACAGTAGGCAAACTACAATTTTGTTGAAAATTCTTTTGCCTGATCCAAAAATTTTACTGTGAAGGAACTGGCAAATAAACAGAAAAAAATGAGGGCAGTACTTCTTCCACTGACGTATCCTATATAGATTTGGCAGAAAAATGCCAGACATAAGTAAGTCTCCTGTTGCTAATAACATGCAAGAAATGAAACTAGTATAATTTATATTTAATAACGCCATACACTGAGGTGACAAAAGTCGTAGGATACCCTATAATACGAGGTGCGGCTAGAAAAAAACCGGACTGATGCTGGAAAAAACATTTATTAACAATTATTTACAATTTCATGTTATCTTCTTCAATGTACTCTCCTCCTCGGTCTCTACACCGCTCCATACGAATTTTCCACTGTTCATAGCAATGCTGCAGATCATTTTCGGTAAGTCCATACATTACTTCCGTCGCTTTTTCTTTTACTGCTTCAACTGTCTCAAATCTAGTTCCTTTCAAAGCTGACTTGATTTTAGGGAAAAGAAAAAAGTCACAGGGGGCCAAATCAGGTGAGTAGGGTGGATGATCTAGGATGGGAATGTTGTGTTTTGCCAAAAACGTCTTCACTGACAACGGACTGTGAGCTGGGGCATTGTCTTGGTGAAGGATCCATGACTTTTTTCTCCACAAATCGTTCCGTTTTCTCCGTACTCGCTCACGTAGGGTAGCCAGGACGCTAATGTAGTAATGCTGATTCACTGTTTGTCCCTCTGGTACCCAATCAATGTGCACAATCCCTTTGATGTCAAAAAATAAACAATCATCATTGCCTTGAATTTCGATTTTGACATTCGTGCTTTTTTTTTGTTGTGGAGAACCAGGAGTTTTCCAATGCATCGATTGGCGTTTAGTTTCGGGATCGTAAGTAAAAAACCACGATTCATCGCAAGTAATAACATTTTGTAAGAAGGTGGGATCACTTTCAATGTTTTCCAGGATGTTAGAACAAATCATTCTTCGGCGTTCCTTCTGTTCAATTGTGAGACACTTTGGAACCATTTTTGAACACACTTTGTTCATGTTGAAACTTTCATGAAGAATCTGCCTAACACTTTCCTTGTCAACTCCTGTTAACTCAGACACTGCTCTGATTGTTAAACGGCGATCTTGTCGAACAAGTTTACCGATTTTTTCAATGTTTGCATCAATTTTTGCTGTCAATGGTCTGCCAGTGCGAGTGTCATCACTGGTGTCTTCGCGGCCATCTTTAAATCGTTTAAACCACTCAAACACTTGTGTTCGCGATAAACAATCATCGCCGTACACTTGTTGTAACATTACAAACGTTTCACTTGCAGATTTTCCTGGTTTGAAACAAAATTTGATGTTAACACGCTGTTCTTTCTGTACACTCAACATTTTCCGACGCACAGACAAAACGTCAACTACTTAAAACAGACGCCACGGGCAGACTGAGTGCAGGAGGCAGATGAAACTCGAGCAGTAGGCGGAGCGAGAGTCACGTGACAGGCCACGCGACTTTCAGCCTTATTGCATTCGTTTTATTGTTTCACCAGTACTAGTCCGGTTTTTTTCTAGCCACACCTCGTATCATCTCATCTTTTTGCTCGGCGTAGTGCAGCGACTCGGCGTGGCCTGGATTCAACGAATCGTTACAAACCCCCTACAGAAATGCAGAGCCGTGTTGTCTCAGTAGCCACCCACAATGGCGAAAGTGTTGCCGGTGCAGGATGTTGTGCTCAAATGACATCTCGCTTATGTCCCATAAATTTTCGATGTGATTCATGCTGGGCGATCTGGATGGCCAAATCATTCGCTAGAATTGTCCAGAACGTTCTTAAAACCAGTAGCAAACAACTGTGGTCCGGTGACTTTATATCATTGTTTGGGAAAACGAAGTTCTGAATGGCCGAAAATGGTTTCCAACTAGTCGAACATAACCATTTTCAGTCAACGATCGGTTCAGAGCCCATTCCATTCCATGTAAACACAGCCCACACCATTATGAAGCCACTAACAGCTTGCACAGTGTCTTGTCGACAACTTGAGTCCATGGCTTCGTGGGGCCCACAGAACACTTGAAACCTACCATCAGCTTTTACCGACTGCAATCGAGACTCATCTGACCAGGCCACGGTCTGCCGGTCATCTAGGGTCCAACCGATATGGCCAGAACAGAAGCTGCAGGTGATGTGGTGTTAGCAAAGGGAATCGCGTCTGTCGTCTGCTGTCATAGCCCTTTAACGCCAAATTTTGCAGCACTAGCCTACGGGGTACGTTCGTCGTACGTCCCAGAGAGATTTCTGCGGTTCCAGAATGAGATTTTCACTCTGCAGCGGAGTGTGCGCTGATATGAAACTTCCTGGCAGATTAAAACTGTGTGCCCGACCGAGACTCGAACTCGGGACCTTTGCCTTTCGCGGGTAAGTGCTCTACCCACTGAGCTACCGAAGCACGACTCACGCCCGGTACTCACAGCTTTACTTCTGGCAGTACCTCGTCTCCTACCTTCCAAACTTCACAGAAGCTCTCCTGCGAACCTTGCAGAACTAGCACTCCTGAAAGAAAGGATATTGCCGAGACATGGCTTAGCCACAGCCTGGGGGATGGTAGAGCACTTGCCCGCGAAAGGCAAAGGTCCCGAGTTCGAGTCTCGGTCGGGCACACAGTTTTAATCTGCCAGGAAGTTCCATATCAGCGCACACTCCGCTGCAGAGTGAAATTCTCATTCTGGAAACATCCCCCAGGCTGTGGCTAAGCCATGTCTCCGCAATATTCTTTCTTTCAGGAGTGCTAGTTCTGCAAGGTTCGCAGGAGAGCTTCTGTAAAGTTTGGAAGGTAGGAGACGAGGTACTGGCAGAAGTAAAGCTGTGGGTACCGGGCGTGAGTCGTGCTTCGGTAGCTCAGTTGGTAGAGCACTTGCCCGCGAAAGGCAAAGGTCCCGAGTTCGAGTCTCGGTCGGGCACACAGTTTTAATCTGCCAGGAAGTTTCATTTCTGCGGTTATTTCACGTAGCGCTACGCAAACACCGCTGGTCTTGGTCGTTAAGTGAACGCCTTCGGCTACTGCGTTGTCCGTGGTCAGTGGTAATGCCTGGAATTTGGTAATCTCGGCACACCCTTGACGCTGTGGATTTCGGAATACTGAATTCCCTAACGATTTACAAAATGGAATGTCCCCTACGCATAGATCCAAGTACCATTCTGCGTTCAAAGGCTGGTAATTCCCGTCGTGCAGCCATAATCACGTCGGAAACCTTTCCACATGAATCACCTGAGTACAAATGGCTGCTCCGCCAATGCACTGCTCTTTTATACCTTGTGTACGCGATACTACTGCCATCTGTATATCTGCATATCGCTATCCCATGGCTTTTGGTTAAAATGGCTCTGAGCACTATGGGACTTGACATCTGAGGTCATCAGTCGCCTAGAGCTTTGAACTGCTTAAACCTAACTAACCTAATGACATCACACACATCCCTGCCCGAGGCAGGATTCTAACCTGCGACCATAGCAGTCGCGCGGTTCCGGACTGAAGCTCTTAGAACCGCTCGGCCACCGCGGCCGGCCCATAGCTTTTGTCACCTCAGTGTATCTCATGGTGTTTATAATGAAATTTTCAAGACCATATGGTAGAAACTTAGGGACTCATATCGGAGAAATAGGAGAGATAGAAAGCTTGGAACAGGATAAAATCTCTGAGTGAAACCACGGGAATTGTTTTGTGTGCTCACTGGATTTCCTGCACACAGGACAAAAGGAAACCAACACGTAAATTTGTTGATTTTAAGCATTCTACTTTCATCCACCAATCGTTTCTACTCCTTTGTCTTTGGGAATGATAAAGTTGACCTGTTATTGATACATTTAACGAAATGGAGCAAGACACATTTCGCTCCAAATCTGTCTTCAGTATTCTTTTAGTAGGAACAAAAGACAAACAGTATTGTTTAAGTCATTGTAACTGACTCCGGAGACAGTAGAGAAGTTACATCCGCATCACTCAGTCTGGAAGAGCCACAGATGAGAGAGACGTAAGCTCCATCAAATGTTTCAGATGAAATTACAACTTCCGTGTGGATACACGAAGGTTCTGATTCCAGTGGCACAAATTTAGGTAAGAGGAAGAAGGTGAGTGCTGACGAAAAGATGTATCTCCTGCTCGAAAAAAAGACAGCCTGGAAGGGAGAAAGCAACCGCAAAATTCAAAATAAAATACGTAGAGGAAACTGCGAAGTAAGATTATGTAGATTTATTTTTACTTATCTCAGGTATGGTTAAGAAGACATCCCACCGCACTATTTTAGCTGAGTCAAAGAAATCAAGCATATGGACTTTAGTGATGGATATACAAAACGAAAATGAGAAGTTTAAGATCATATCACAACAGATTGATATTATTTGAGGCTGGTGAGCTCATGAGCACAATGTTTTTCCTTTTAATATACAATAAAAGTATTGATTAACTGTAAGTTTATTAAGAGCCGCTGGGCATTTTACTGAATACTGTCTACATTTAGTTCTTTCTTCCTTCGTAGTTGCAAATCTATCGATGGTTTGAGAGTGAATAAGGATTTTTATACAGAGATTTAGTAGTGTGAGGAAATTATTACCTAAATAATATGCAATAGTGACAATAGATAGCTATCTTCTAAATGTTTGACTGTCTTCATGTTAGAGGAGAAATATGACAGCATGTACCAGGAAGGTGTTCAATAACCATATGAAAACATTCGCTCTTGATAAGAAATGAGGACTTACTTAACGTTTCATGATACGTAACAAAAGTTCATTTGTTAGACACAAGTGTGACAAAAACAAATTATGTTTTAAATAATTTTAGTCAAAAAGCAGACTATATATACACACATATATATATATATATATATATATATATATATATATATATATTATATATATAGTGCAGTTAGCTCCATAAACCCATCATTGTAGACGAAAAACTCACAGTGGCGCTCATTTTCTTCTCTGTTCCACAAAATTTTGACTAAAATTATTTAAAACATAATTTTTTTTTTGTCACACTTGTGTCTAACAAATGAACTTTTGTTACGTATCATGAAACGTTAAGTAAGTCCTCATTTCTTATCAAGAGCGAATGTTTTCATATGGTTATTGAACACCTTCCTGGTACATGCTGTCATATTTCTCCTCTAACATGAAGACAGTCAAACATTATATATATATATATATATATATATATATATATATACCTAAAATTTGCACCGCAAACAGTGCGGATATGGAAAGTGCTATTGATGTACAATTTCCACATAGGGCCACGTACTCTTAATAAACAGATTGTAACATTACTTAGAAAGCATATTTTTTGTGCAAACGTACACTTTTTTAAATGGAACAGTGCCTGTTGACAGAGTAAAAGGACGGTAAATTAAAACTCCATTGGTGTCTGTTGCAGGATTCTAGTGCGAGTCGTTCACGAGGTATCAAATTTTTAAAAGTTACCACGTGGACACTTGTTTGTGCTATTCAACATGCGGAGGTGCTAGTTGATGTTATGATTGCTTACAATGTGCTTGTGTGTTCCTTGAGTGCATTCCGACTTGCTAGTCAGTTATTGTGTGACAGTCTAAGCAGTAAGTCGTAAGTGGACGATGGAATTTACCACGCAGCAAAAGCAGACATGTTCATGGTGTGTGGGTGGTATAGGAAGAATACAGTGCGTTCTTGGACGGTGTATACAGCAAGAAATCCCAATAGTCGTCAATCATTTTGGTCGTTATTTATCAATCTCTTCAACCAGTTATATGAAAGTGGCGGTGTAACACATTGACAACGTAATGAAAGAAAACAAGGTGGTGGTGGTGGTTAGTGTTTAACGTCCCGTCGACAACGAGGTCATTAGAGACGGAGCGCAAGCTCGGGTTAGGGAAGGATTGGGAAGGAAATCGGCCGTGCCCTTTCAAACGAACCATCCCGGCATTTGCCTGAAACGATTTAGGGAAATCACGGAAAACCTAAATCAAGATGGCCGGAGACGGGATTGAACCGTCGTCCTCCCGAATGCGAGTCCAGTGTGCTAACCACTGCGCCACCTCGCTCGGTAAAGAAAACAAGGGACAACAGAAGAGGGAGAAATTAATGTCCTTGCTGCTCTTGCAGTTGATCCGTACGTTAGCTCCCGCGCAATCGCACGAGGAGGTGGCGTGACTCGGGCAAGTGTCCTGCACATTCTCTATTGACATACGTTCCTTCCCTGTCACATCTCTCCCCATCAGGAGCTGCATGGAAACTATTATCAGCATCGAATTAACTTCTGTAAGTGGACATTAAAACAGGATACTGCAGATGTATCATTACCTTGTTTAAAGATGAAGGCAATGCACTCAATCATGGCCAGGTAAACCACCGAAACATACGTTGTTGGTCTTTTGACAATCCCCGCTGGCATCGTCAGATGGAACGTCAGCATGCATGGATTGTGAAAGTGTGGTGATAGTGAACCATCAGCTCATATGCTCGTTTTCCATAGACGGAACACTGAACGCGGAGAAGTATCACAGCCTCCTGACAGACCATCTTCCAAAGATGCTAGAAGACGTTCCACTTCAGACTAGGAGGAATCTGTGGTACCAACATTATGGGTGTCCAGTGCATAGTGCACGAAATACTGCAGCATGTCTTTACGAACTGTTCCCAAATCGATGGACTGGACGCTGAGGACCTGTACCATGGTCAGCCCGTTCTCCAGATTTGACCCCTGTACACTTTTTTCTGTGGGTAAAGATGAAAGAAGCTGTCTATAAGGACATACCGACTACGCCCGATGATATGAATCGACGTATTACTGCTGCCTGCTCGGACATCTCCGCTGAAATGCTAGCACGTGAGCAGCATTCGTCCCTTAACCGACTGGAAGCGTGTATTGTCGCCGCCGGTGGACGTTTTGAACACAAACTGTGATTTTCTAATGTCTCGTTACTTGTGAGAATTCACATAACTAGTGTTTAGACTTGTGATGTTCTCTAGTGTGTGTTACCACAAGTATTGCACAAGCGTCATTGTGGGAACTTTTGAAAATAAGATATCTCGAAAACGACTAGCAGTAAAATTCTGCATCAAACAGCACTGACATTCTACCTAGTTTGTTAATGCCAGTAGGCGTTGTTCCAATCAAAAAACTGTATGTTTGCAAAAAAGAATACAGTTTCTAAGAATTATTACAATCTGTTTATTGGCCAACAGTTCGAGTACCTGACTACCAATCCATGCTGTGAAACCGCATACCAATATCACTTTGCATTTCCGCAATATTTGCAGCGCAAGTTTTAGGTGTTTCACCCTGTGCAATACATAACACTTTCTGTAAGTTGGAAAATGTTGTGGCGTAACAAGACAGCTACGCCACACTGAAGTAGCCGAAAGGCACGCGTAATCTCACGTAGGCTAGATAGAGGTCTGAAACAGGATACTTATTGAATGAAGTTAAGTAATAGCTGCTATTACTTAACTTTTAATCCTTGTTGTATACATCGCTCTTGATGAGACATTTCATACGATAACTATCAAACCATGTAAGGCTAATGGCGCCTTGCTAGGTCGTAGCCATTGACTTAGGTGAAGGCTATTCTAACTGTCTCTCGGCAAATGAGAGAAAGGCTTCGTCAGTGTAGTCGCTAGCAAAGTCGTCGTACAACTGGGGCGAGTCCTATTCCGTATCTCGAGACCTGCCTTGTGGTGGCGCTCGGTCTGCGATCACACAGTGGCGACACGCGGGTCCGACATGTACTAAATGGACCGCGGCCGATTTAAGCTACCACCTAGCAAGCGTGGTGTCTGGCGGTGACACCACAGAAAATATGCGCAAACTGACTGAAATTTAATTTGAAATAAATATGTGGTGATTCAGAAGGTACTCGTTAATGAAAATATTACAGCAACCCCTATAGTCAGGTAGCGCAAAAATTATTGTTACCGTAATCTTCTTCTTTACCGTATCATCCTTTTCTTCTATTAGTAACATATCTAAGTACGAGTAGTTCGAAGTCCAAGCCAATTTGGAAATGCTTCTCTCCAATCCGCTGGCGACTGTTCGTCTTGGCCGCGCTTTGGGTAACAGCGGCGGCTGCGGCCGAGTGGCGGTCGTGTCGCCGTGCCTCCGAAGACAGAAGGCGGCCAGGCCATGCCTCCGTCGCAGGCAGGTGACGCAACTCGGGACAACGCTGCCACTCAAAGTACGTAACTTTGCAAACTCAGTGAGCGTTGCGGAGTATGGGTGGCTTACTTTGCGCACATATTGATGGAAGAGTCAATAATACACTCTAAACAGGAAAGAAAAACAACGCACCACGAGAGTTTTATCCGAATGGGGCGGAACTCGGTAGATGTGGTGTACGTCTACAGACAAAGAAATGATTTGAGCTTTAGAGGAACTGTATGAACTATTCAAGAGAGCTTCACAAATTCAGCAAGTCAGTACCGTGTTGGTCCACTTCTGACCCTTATGGGAGCACTTATTCGGCTTGGCGTTAATTGATAGAGTTGTTGGATGTCCCCCTCAGGGATATCGTGCCAAGTCTGTCTAATTGGCGTGTTAGTGTGCCAAAATATAGATACGGCTGGGAAGCCAAGCACATAACGATCCAAGGGGGGAGAGACCCGGTGACCTTGCTGCCAAGGTAGGGTCTGGTAAGAACGAAGACAAGCAGTAGGTACACTCACCGTGCGCGGGAGGGTATTAACATGTTGAAATGTAAGCCCAGGATGCCTTCCATGTAGAGCAACAAAACAGGGAGTAAAACATCGTCGATGTGCCATATGAATACCGCGGATGCCAACCAAAGGGGTCCTGCTATGAAAAGAAATGACACCCCAGACCATCAATCGTAGCTGTCGAGTCGTATGGCGGGCGACACTCAGGTTGGTACCCACCAGTGTCCAGAGCGAAATTAGAATTGTATATTAATACCTTCAGCTACTGACGGGCGTTGATATATATCAACGGGGACAGGTGAAACTGTGTGCTCCGACCGGGACTCGAACCCGGGATCTCCTGCTTACATGCCAGGCGCTCCATCGATTTGAGTCACCGAGGGCACAGAGGATAGAGCGATTGCAGGGACTATCTCGCTCACGCCTCCCGCGAGACCCATATTTTCACCTTATATGTCCACACACTACAATCGTTGTGTCCCTGCACAACACACTCATTACTCGTGGAAGACATTCTTACCAAGTCCCAAAAGAGTTCGGGTAATATGTGTGCATTCGCACAGAAGAGGAAGGTCATGGCCGGTATTGCCAGAACTATTTATTATATGGATGTGTCATCTGTTCTTTTGGACATGTCCGAAAGAACAGAGGCCACGTCCATATAAGTATATAGTGTCCGGGGACGTCTCCAGACAATGTTCGACCTGGAATTTCATTAACTGCAGTTTAACTGTCGCCAGTGACATGTCCCGCTTCGAACAGTGCGCCGATGAACAGTGAAGACGTGTATGGAGACGCTCTGAACACCCATCCTTGGCTTACATTTCACCAAAATAATTCCCGCCCGCACATGTTGAGAGTTTCTACTGCTTGTCTCCGTGCTTTCCAAACATTCCCCTGGTCAACAAGATTTCCGGATCCATCCCCTAATGAAAGCGTTTACAGTATTACGGGCACGGTCGTCCAGCCAGCTCGGGATTTCGATGATCTAATGCTTCAATTGGCCATAATTTGTTACGATATCCCTCAGGAGGACAACCAAGAACTCTATCAATCAACGCCAAGCCGAATAACAGCTTCCACAAAGGCCAGAGGTGTACCAGCGCGTTATTGACTTTCTCAATTTGTGAAGCTCTTTCTCTTGAATAAATCATCCAATCTTTCTGAAATTGTAGTCTTTCGTTTGTCTGTACATGTACTTCACATCTACAGATTTCCGTCGCATTCGTCCCAAGTGCCCTTTTTTCCTAGATTAACTAATCACGTGGTTCAAAATTTATTTCGGTTATGTGAAAAGGGTCATAATAATTAGGTTGAATGACAGTGGTATATGATGCAGAATTTTACTGCGAGTCGTTTTCGAGATATCGCATTTTGGAAAGTTCCCACACTGACGCTTTACAATACTTGATGAAGAGTTTAATTATATGAAATATTTTATTTTTGTGCTTTATTGACCATCCTACGAATGTTTAACACTTCATACCTAGAGCATGATGACCCGTCTTTTCCGAAAATTTGTTGTTGTAACGGTCCTTTCTATTCTTGTGAAGAATTCTTGGTTGATTCTTTTAGCTTGTTAGTGTTTCGTAGTCGGGATGCCTATGGTCTGTTACGAGCGCCTTCAGTATTCCACAGCCTGATACGATGTTAGCCGCGGGTGTCATGTTCCTGCTTTTATACCCAGCAAGATGTGATAACTCTCGAAAACCTGAACTATCTCTCAACGTTAGCTGGCATGAGCTTTAGCATTAGCAGCGAAACTAAATCAGTTCAAGTCCACCAAAACGTGAATCCCTTAAACCATAAGCTTTACATATTCACAACTACAGTGACATACAATGTAGACCAAAGTCCCACTAGACGAAAGTAGCATTCGTGACATAAACTCCGCCCATATACACTCCTGGAAATGGAAAAAAGAACACATTGACACCGGTGTGTCAGACCCACCATACTTGCTCCGGACACTTCGAGAGGGCTGTACAAGCAATGATCACACGCACGGCACAGCGGACACACCAGGAACCGCGGTGTTGGCCGTCAAATGGCGCTAGCTGCGCAGCATTTGTGCACTGCCGCCGTCAGTGTCAGCCAGTTTGCCGTGGCATACGGAGCTCCATCTCAGTCTTTAACACTGGTAGCATGCCGCGACAGCGTGGACGTGAACCGTATGTGCAGTTGACGGACTTTGAGCGAGGGCGTATAGTGGGCATGCGGGAGGCCGGGTGGACGTACCGCCGAATTGCTCAACACGTGGGGCGTGAGGTCTCCACAGTACATCGATGTTGTCGCCAGTGGTCGGCGGAAGGTGCACGTGCCCGTCGACCTGGGACCGGACCGGACCGACGCACGGATGCACGCCAAGACCGTAGGAGCCTACGCAGTGCCGTAGGGGACCGCACCGCCACTTCCCAGCAAATTAGGGACACTGTTGCTCCTGGGGTATCGGCGAGGACCATTCGCAACCGTCTCCATGAAGCTGGGCTACGGTCCCGCACACCGTTAGGCCGTCTTCCGCTCACGCCCCAACATCGTGCAGCCCGCCTCCAGTGGTGTCGCGACAGGCGTGAATGGAGGGACGAATGGAGACGTGTCGTCTTCAGCGATGAGAGTCGCTTCTGCCTTGGTGCCAATGATGGTCGTATGCGTGTTTGGCGCCGTGCAGGTGAGCGCCACAATCAGGACTGCATACGACCGAGGCACACAGGGCCAACACCCGGCATCATGGTGTGGGGAGCGATCTCCTACACTGGCCGTACACCACTGGTAATCGTCGAGGGGACACTGAATAGTGCACGGTACATCCAAACCGTCATCGAACCCATCGTTCTACCATTCCTAGACCGGCAAGGGAACTTGCTGTTCCAACAGGACAATGCACGTCCGCATGTTTTCCGTGCCACCCAACGTGCTCTAGAAGGTGTAAGTCAACTACCCTGGCCAGCAAGATCTCTGGATCTGTCCCCCATTGAGCATGTTTGGGACTGGATGAAGCGTCGTCTCACGCGGTTCTGACGTCCAGCACGAACGCTGGTCCAACTGAGGCGCCAGGTGGAAATGGCATGGCAAGCCGTTCCACAGGACTACATCCAGCATCTCTACGATCGTCTCCATGGGAGAATAGCAGCCTGCATTGCTGCGAAAGGTGGATATACACTGTACTAGTGCCGACATTGTGCATGCTCTGTTGCCTGTGTCTGTGTGCCTGTGGTTCTGTCAGTGTGATCATGTGATGTATCTGACCCCAGGAATGCGTCAATAAAGTTTCCTCTTCCTGGGACAATGAATTCACGGCGTTCTTATTTCAATTTCCAGGAGTGTATTTACCTACTCCAGACAAAACCTAGACGAAAATCGCTAACCAAAAACTCCAGACGCAAGACAACAGACAGAAGACAACGAGCCCTGCAAGCTTCTTTAAAGGTCCGATCACATGACCACTCATCGATTCATTGCAATACTCTCATCCTGACCACCATTCTTAATTTTCAGAATAATTTGACATAAATGCTTACAATACAAATAAAAAGCACTTAGATTAGCTTGTGTCCTCTTAATAAAATCATTCATGCGTTATTGTAACGATTTTAAACAAATCTTAAACATGTGAATCGCCGATTCGACTCTCGAGTTGAAATACGGACTTGACCTATTTTATGAATCAGAGCTATAATTACAGTGAGGTGCCAAAAGTCATGGGATAGTCACATTCACATACGCATATTGTGTTCACGAGGTTCACAAGGTATAAAGGGCAGTGCATTGGCGTAGTTGTCATCTGCTCTCAGATAAAAAAATGTAAATGCTGTGTGGCTACGGTCTCGCTTCGTGTAGACTTTTCACCTGGTGCAAGTCTTTCGAGTTGACGCGACTTCTGTGACTTGCGTGTCGATGGGGATGATATGCACCCAGTCCTTGAGCGGAGAAAATCTTCGACCCAGCCGGGAATCGAATCCGGGCCGTTAGGTATGACATTCCATCGCGTTGAACACTTTTTTTTTTTTTTTTTTTTTTTTGCATTTTGTTCGTTATTGATCGTTGTGTTTGGTCGTTGCGGACGTCGCAAGACATCCTGTTCAAGTTCGGTGGTTGATCGTTCCACTCAGTTTTTTTCATTACAGAGGCCAACCGGCTCTCTGACCGAACACGCTGAGCTACCGTGCCGGCGACCACTCAGCTAACGGCACGGACATTTGCAATGTCATGACTCTAGTGAACAGGTTTCCGACGTGATCATGGCCGCACGGCAGGGATTAAAAACGAATGGTAGCTCGAGCTAAACGAATAGGACATTCGTTTTCGGAAGTCGTTAGGAAATTTAATTTTCCGAGATCTACAGTGTCATGAGTGTGCCCATAATACCGAATCTCCACTGACATCGTAGTCACTGCAGAAATCAATGTGCGACGGACGTATCCGTTAGGACAGTGCGGCGAAATTTGGGGTTATGAGTTCGTGATCATGTAGGTTTCATCTTAGACGACTGGAAAACCTTGGTCTGGTCAGATGGGTCCAGACTTCAGTTAGTAAGAGCTGGTGGTACTGTTTGAGTGTGGCGCAGACCCGACGAAGCCATGGACCTAAGTTGTCAACAAGGCACAATGCAAGCTGGTAGTGGCCCCATAATGGTTTGGGCTGTGTTTGCATGGAATGAACTGCGTTCTCTGTCCCATCAATCACTGGAAATGTTTATTTTCAGCTACTTGGAGACGATTTGCAGCCGTTGATGGACTTAAAGTTTCCAAACAACGACGGAATTTTTACGGATGACAATGTGCCGTGTCAGCGGACCACAGTGGTGCGCGATTAGTTAGAAGAAAATTCTGGTTAGTTCTAGTGAATGATTTGGCCACCCAAATCGGCCGACATGAATATCGTCGAACATTTATGGGACATAATCGAGAGGTCAGTTCGTGCACAAAATGCTGCACGGGCTACACTTCCGCAATTATGAACTGATATACAGGCAGCATGGCAGAGTACTTCCAACGACTTGTTTGAGTCCATGTCACGTCCAGTTGCTACACTACGCCGGGCAAAAGGAAGTTCTACACAATGTTAGGAGATATCCGATGACTTTTGTCACCTCAGGGTAAATATACATCGAACGTTACTGTAATATTAAACAAGAAAACTCATACTAGTAAGTTCGTTTGTGTCTCTGTGGCACTATTTACATAAACAATCTAAACTGTTTATCACTTTTTGTACACTACTGGCCATTAAAATTGCTACACCACGAAGATGACGTGCTACAGTCGTGAAATTTAACCGACAGGAAGAAGATGCTGTGATATGCAAATGAATAGCTTTCCAGAGCATACACACAAGGTTGGCGCCGGCGGCGACACCTACAACGTGTTGACATGAGGAAAGTTTCCAACCGATTTCTCATACACAAACAGTAGTTGACCGGCGTTGCCTGGTGAAACGTTGTTGTGATGCCTCGTGTAAGGAGGAGAAATGTGTACTATCACGTTTCCGACTTTGATAAAGGTCGGATTGTAGCCTATCGCGATTGCGGTTCATCGTATCGCTACATTGCTGCTCGCGCTGGTCGAGATCCATCGACTGTTAGCAGAATATGGAATCGGTGGGTTCAGGAGGGTAATACGGAACGCCGTGCTGGATCCCAACGCCTCGTATCACTAGCAGTCGAGATGACAGGCATCCTATCCGCATGGCTGTAACGGATCGTGCAGCCTCGTCTCGATCCCTGAGTCAACAGATGGGGACGTTTGCAATACAACAACCATCTGCACGAACAGTTCGACGACGCAGCATGGACTATCAGCTCGGAGACCATGGCTGCAGTTACCCTTGACGCTGCATCACAGACAGGAGCGCCTGCGATGGTTTACTCGACGACGAACCTGGGTGAACGAATTGCAAAACGTCATTTTTTCGGATGAATCCAGGTTCTGTTTACAGCATCATGATGGTCGCATCCGTGTTTGGCGACATCGCGGTGAACGCACATTGGAAACGTGTATTCGTCATCGCCATACTGGCGTATCACCCGGCGTGATGGTATGGGGTGCCACTGGTTACACGTCTCGGTCACCTCTTGTTCGCATTGACGGCACTTTGAACAGTGGGCGTTACATTTCAGATGTGTTACGACCCGTGGCTCTATCCTTCATTCGATCCCTGCGAAACCCTACATTTCTGCAGGATAATGCACGACCGCATGTTGCAGGTCCTGTACGGGCCTTTCTGGATACAGAAAATGTTCGACTGCTGCCCTGGCCAGCACATTCTCCAGATCTCTCACCAATTGAAAACGTCTGGTCAATGGTGGCTGAGGAACTGGCTCGTCACAATACGCCAGTCACTACTCTTGATGAACTGTATCGTGTTGAAGCTGCATAGGCAGCTGTACCTGTACACGCCATCCAAGCTCTCTTTCACTCATTGCCCAGGCGTATCAAGGCCGTTATTACGGCCAGAGGTGGTTGTTCTGGGTACTGATATCTATGCACCCAAATCGCGTGAAAATGTAATCACATGTCAGTTCTAGTATAATATATTTGTCCAATGAATATCTGTTTATCATCTGCATTTCTTCTTGGTGTAGCAATTTTAATGGCCAGTAGTGTATATTTGACTAATTAGAAAAGAAGTCTGCCGGCCGAAGTGGCCGTGCGGTTAAAGGCGCTGCAGTCTGGAACCGCAAGACCGTTACGGTCGCAGGTTCGAATCCTGCCTCGGGCATGGATGTGTGTGATGTCCTTAGGTTAGTTAGGTTTAAGTAGTTCTGAGTTCTAGGGGACTAATGACCTCAGCAGTTGAGTCCCATAGTGCTCATAGTGCTCAGAGCCATTTTTTAGAAAAGAAGTCTGTTGGCGCTATCCTCTTTCATCTAGTTACAGTCATAAACAATAATGGTAACGATGTTAATAACTATTAATGCTTGATTTATGTTCAATGGGACTGTACGGTTGCCACGTTTCCAAGTCTCTCGTTCGTTTCTTCCTAGCGTGTTTCTACGTTATTTTATACATTTTCATTAAAATTATATTAGTGACGACATTCCAAGTCACAAACCCCCCACCGTAGCTCATTCCGCGACTATGCTCCCGGAACACACGCACTGAAGCTCCGGAACTGGTAGCTACACAATGAATAAGATCATAAGGACGGCTGTAGGCGTTTCACTTTCTTACAATAGTGAACGGCAGTGGTCCTTCAGACCTCCAGTCAAAAGGATGGACATACAAAAACACCTCTTCCCGTCCTGGAAAACCCGGATGACCACTGAGCCTCGTGGTTTGCTAGTCTCTACCTGCGTTCGGCTCGCCTGTCACAGTCCGCCTTGAGAGCTGGCCGCCGGCCTGTCAGATTCAGTCTGCCCTGCCGCAGTCGAACCAGTTGCTTTTAACGTTACGGCTGAGAGGAATGATGCAGGCTTAGAGGGACCACACCCTGCCTATTTAACCCATGTTAATTTAGACAATTATTTGACCCATTTCTGAAAAAGCTATTTGATGCAGGACCTTAATACTGATGCTAAAAAAGTCAACTGTACTAAAATCTACTTTATCCATTTTATAGTTTTTAAGAAATACTTTTTTAAATTTATTAACAAAAAATATTAAGTTTTTTCTCCAGAAAATACTTTTTTGTGAACTTCCTAATGGGTGAATATTAATGAATGTAGTACCAGATGTGACTTTTTATGTTATACAGAGTCTCTGAAAATTTCATTCATTTATCTATGATACTTTCTGATATAATAGGGCATATGTACTGAAAATTTTAGTTCGCAGGAAATTGACTTTAAAGAGAAAACTTTTGAAATTTGTTACTTACAGTTAGTTAAAACTGTCCTGCTGCATATGATGGCCCTTCTTTGGCCTCTAGCAGGTCTTCCAGCTTCTTTTTCACCTTCCTGGATGTTTGTCTTGCTTTCTTAGCCATATTAGATGCAGACCTTTCTGCATCGGCTATCCTCATTTTATCGCAATGTTGCAGCCCAGTGATTATATTTTCACCAGGATTAATTTCCAGATTTTTCGGAACCCAACACTTTCCAATATTACCACAATTGAATGTAATAGCAACATCATGAACTCCTAATTTCATTGTATGCATGCCTTAAAATACAGTTTTAGGAAGGTGGTTCCAAATTATGCTGTTGAAGCATTCATTTGGGTTCTGTGTCTGCCCATGCAGACATTTCCTTAGAAGCTCTGGATGAGCCAAGTCTCTGAAAATAGGTTTAATTGCTGTAATGACAGCAGCAGGAAGAGAATGCTGGTGAGAATAAGATTCTCCAGTTGCCTGAGCTCCATTGTGTTTGCACCACGAATTTTCTCCTGATGGACACAATCCATGACATGGCTTATCATCAGTAGAGGACTTAAGGAAGAATATGGCCCAAACATCTCTCTTCATTGCCTCCAGATTTTCTTTATTTCTTTTAATTGCCTGCTCATAGTATACCTGCAAGTCTTCTATTTCAGTTTTAGTTAACCGAGACTGTCCGGTGAACAGTTTTCCATCTTCTAATAGAAAGCGTGTTGTTTACAAACAGCAGAAGCAAAAGAATACCGACCGTTGCATTCCAAGGATAGCCAACACACTCTGGAGTAAGAAAGAAGCCCTAAAGTGCAATGTAGGGGATATAAAGATCTAAAATATATGCAGAAAAGTTGGTGACAGAAAAGTGGGCGTGGCACACAAACACACGTGGTAGGAAAATGCTCTTTATATGCTCGAAAAAAAAATTTTCAGAAAAATCCTTTTCAGAGTACTTAAATAAAACCTTAATCCATTGAAATATGATGAAAATCGAAAATCGATTTTTTTCGACCCGAACCACGCTGGGGTCCCCTTAATGCTTGAAAACAAAGGTCGGCAATGATGGGATCCTGGTGAAATCCACGACCCAAAGACCCACCTTCATTTCTGCGTGTTAATGCATCCACAAGGCAAATTCGAATTGTTCTCCAGTTCCACTGTATGTTCTAGTATGCAAAACAGAATTTTGATCTCGAGACATGGAACTTAGTGAAAGCTGAGGCGTTTTTCTTGATGTGGGATGTATTTAAGTGATCGATATATTGCAAGATGCCAAGTCTTTATTCGTTCCCAGTGATAACAATTACTTTCTTTTACGAATTTTCCGGTCGCCGTCTTTTGATGTTGTGGTCCTGCCATCCAGTGTCACGTATTTGACTGCTATTTTCCGATTGCAGAGGGGGGCAAGGGCTATAAGAGAGGTTCTCCATTTAACCAACTCACAACGAAATCACAAAATGTAGTTTCCGTAATTCTTCTACATTCAAATAAGTTATCAACCCAAAACAACTGATAATTAACAGAGCTTTTCAGAAAATATGTTCATACGTGATGCTTCAACGCTTGACTAAAGCCATAGTTTGTACTTAATTCAAGGGAGTATAGCATAGAGTCTATGCAACAACAATTTTTTTTAAATGCTCGACCATCATCGTCGGGCACCTTTCTTCTTTGGAGTCCACAGCACCTCCCCAAAACACGTCTGCAAAATGCAAATGAACCCTCACTGGCCAGTCCTTGTTACACATCCATCGTCGCTTCCTGCGTTATGCCCGCATTTTTCATTCTCATATCTCCACATGAATACCAACAAACACGGGCACAGCAGATGCTTTGCGCTACTATTAATTAATATCACGTTTTTCACTCGAGCATCTTTCATCGGTCTAGTAAAAGGAAAGTGAGTCGTGTTGCTATGCTTTATAGCAACGTGTACCGCTAAAAAGCCTATATACGTAACATCGACTGAAAGCAACAAGCTGTTACGATGCACACACTGAGTCACCTCGTACGTAGAGCTACATCCATTTCAAACACGAGCATTTTCTAGAACTCAATCATCTACTGATATTTTCATGCTGAAATTATTCTGAACAGTAGATTCAGCGTGCATTATGACTTACACCGATTTTACAGATAGATCAGGTAGACGAAACAGAGGGTGCAAAAAAACGATGGTCTTACACTACCTTGCAAGTGGTCAAGAATGGCCCCCGTTTCACATTTTTATCTTTTCGCTCTTTCACGTTTGTAAGTGAGCCTCTAACATTCTGCGTGGTTTCTGCTTGTTCTAAGTCGTGTCTCCCTGCCACTTTCGCGCAACGACGCTCTGAGCATTTTTTTTAGGGAATTGACTAGTTTGAACCTGGGACCTGTTGCTGGTAAGGAGACGCCAGACCACACATGACATGTAGAGTTCAGAAGAGTTCAGTGAGACTAGCGATGATGTAACCAAATACTTAATGATTTCAGCGTCAGCTCCACTGCACTCCCTCTAAAATAATCTTAATACTAACTAAATTTAATGGAAGGGGTTCAAGGGTTTCCTATTTTTAGTTAGTTGGTAAAATAACGTCTAAAAAGCAGTTAAGTTTACCATTGGAAATTTTATTCTACTCACAAAACTTTGTTTATAAATTGCACTATTGATAAAAGGAAAGTTTTAATACAAGACGATAAAAACCAACTGCGTTCCACAAAAATGTGAACGAATATTCCCTGAATGGATTTCCAAGTTCTACAATGGATCGAAGGATGACCTATGCCGTATCACATCTATAATCTAGGTTTAAATTAAGTTTCACAAAAGAGAAAACTATCAAAATGATCTACAGTGACCCTCAATTATCTTTAATTGCTTATCTAACTTGTCGTAAATTACAGTGGCTGATGTGGCTTCTCAATAATTATATAACAGAAAAATCATCGCGTTTCAGATTTTAACTTATGTAGCAAATGTGAATACCATGTGCTTCAACTGACGATCGACACTAGTATTACGTAAAAAGGGGATGTAACAGATGAGACTTCTGCAGTTCTGAGTGAAGCCTTATGCGCTCAAAAATGCGGCATCGCGTGCGTTCATTACCTTGTTGGTGTTCGTCAGGGGGCGGCGGCCGGCGCAGCTCCATGCATCTCGCCGTCTCGGAAGCAACTCCTTCCTAACTTCTCCTTATTACAATTTACCGAAGTTGGTTCAAAAAAAAACTGTCTGGCTGTGTTTTCATCTGACCAGTCAGGGACTCAATGTTAACCTTAAGCTCTGCCTACAAAAAATCTGTCAATCCAATGAGAAACGTTATACTTTTCGTGGTGGGGCAATGTTTTTAACGTTTGCAACGTAACAGGGACGCGCAAAAGTCTCACGCTAAAACTTGCGGCTGGTGTGGCCTTTTAGTGTTATCGTAAGATCTATACTGTTCTTCTGGAGGGCTCTAGCTTTTAACATGGGCTGGGGGGTGGTCCTGGCGGTTAGCTGGAACGTGGGTGTCCGTCCCTTATCGTAGGGCCTTCTAGCTTAACACGGTTCTGCTCTCGGCTTCTGTTCTCGTTTCTCCTCTCGGCACTGCGTCTGTCTCACGGTGGGAAGGTATGACATGCATTTAGGCGTTCTTGTGTTAGTCTGTGGTATTCCATTTGCTCACTCGTTACCTGTATTACGTTGGTAAATTTAATATCACGATTTATTCGGAACTATGTGACATACTACTGGATTTGCTTATCATGTCAGGGTTTCCATGGAAAGTGTTGGATTTGCCTGACACCTTACAAGCCTGATCCTAGTACGAAAGTAACATGGAGATTGCCGTCAGAGAATCCTTGACAACAGCAAATAGTCATGTGAATTAGCGTTGAAAGTCACACGTACTTGTGATGTACTCACTCATTTAATGACCTCTGGTAAACCTTGAGTATTTACAAGACTGGTGCTGTAGCTGTTAGTTGCGTAAAGAAAAAGATCACTAACTGTACTACATACTGACTCTGCTTCTGGGCTTACCAGGCACCGACGGAACGTATCAGCGATCGTGTCTGCAGTTACTTGAACAAAAGTAATGCTGTAGCAGTTCATGTCTATATAACTAATCAATTACAAAATAATTTAGTCTGGCCACACAATGGGCCACCAGGAAACAACATACACTTCAAAAGTTTTGGACTCTGCCACAATCAGGAATGACAATCAATAACTTACAATGCCAAAAATTAACTTATTTAGAGTCAGTAATAGAGTCTCTGTCTACACATAGTTGATCTACTACCACTGACACGGAGAATTATGACACCAGCTACCAACAACACTATCAAGCCACACACAGGTGTCCAGATGAATTGTTATGCGATACATACCTGGCAGTTCATTATATATATGGCAATTCATTCACATAAGGCAATAGCAAAACAAAAATTTAACGTCCAGCAATGAACCAATGGTTTCATTATAGGAGTTCGTACACAATCAACTCTTAAAACAATTAGATAAAAAACTGCTTCCCGTTCATAGCGAAAACAATTTATCTCCAATTTGCTTAGTCACGCCCACCATGTATATTGAGACAGCAGAAGCCGTTCCTTCGCCTCCTCTGGAATTACCGTGTGTATGGCCAGGCGAAGGCAGTAGGCACTCTACCAGGTTGTTGTCCACATGGCAGCCACATCCGCACTGCCAGCAGTAATCAGTTCTTGAGGCCCCTCAGACTTGCCTCTCAACAGCGACTCGCTGCTTCGTGACACTCTGACACTGTCTCAGCCTCGTTTGCTGTGCAGCCCCAGACTTCCTTTAGCACGTCTCCAAGCACGGGCAACCGAGCAAGATAGCACAGTGGTTATCACACTGGACTAGGAGGACGACGGTTCAAACCGATGTCCAACCATCTAGATTTAAGTTTTATGTGATTTACCTACAGGGTGTTTCAAAAATGACCGGTATATTTGAAACGGCAATAAAAACTAAACGAGCAGCGATAGAAATACACCGTTTGTTGCAATATGCTTGGGACAACAGTACATTTTCAGGCAGACAAACTTTCGAAATTACAGTAGTTACAATTTTCAACAACAGATGGCGCTGCGGTATGGGAAACTCTATAGTACGATATTTTCCACATATCCACCATGCGTAGCAATAATATGGCGTAGTCTCTGAATGAAATTACCCGAAACCTTTGACAACGTGTCTGGCGGAATGGCTTCACATGCAGATGAGATGTACTGCTTCAGCTGTTCAATTGTTTCTGGATTCTGGCTGTACACCTGGTCTTTCAAGTGTCCCCACAGAAAGAAGTCACAGGGGTTCATGTCTGGCGAATAGGGAGGCCAATCCACGCCGCCTCCTGTATGTTTCGGATAGCCCAAAGCAATCACACGATCATCGAAATATTCATTCAGGAAATTAAAGACGTCGGCCGTGCGATGTGGCCGGGCACCATCTTGCATAAACCACGAGGTGTTCGCAGTGTCGTCTAAGGCAGTTTGTACCGCCACAAATTCACGAAGAATGTCCAGATAGCGTGATGCAGTAATCGTTTCTGATCTGAAAAATGGACCAATGATTCCTTTGGAAGAAATGGCGGCCCAGACCAGTACTTTTTGAGGATGCAGGGACGATGGGACTGCAACATGGGGCTTTTCGGTTCCCCATATGCGCCAGTTCTGTTTATTGACGAAGCCGTCCAGGTAAAAATAAGCTTCGTCAGTAAACCAAATGCTGCCCACATGCATATCGCCATCATCAATCCTGTGCACTATATCGTTAGCGAATGTCTCTCGTGCAGCAATGGTAGCGGCGCTGAGGGGTTGCCGCGTTTGAATTTTGTATGGATAGAGGTGTAAACTCTGGCGCATGAGACGATATGTGAACGTTGGCGTCGTTTGGACCGCAGCTGCAACACGGCGAATGGAAACCCGAGGCCGCTGTTGGATCACCTGCTGCACTAGCTGCGCGTTGCCCTCTGTGGTTGCCGTGCGCGGTCGCCCTACCTTTCCAGCACGTTCATCCGTCACGTTCCCAGCCCGTTGAAATTTTTCAAACAGATCCTTTATTGTATCGCTTTTCGGTCCTTTGGTTACATTAAATCTCCATTGAAAACTTCGTCTTGTTGCAACAACACTGTGTTCTAGGCGGTGGAATTCCAACACCAGAAAAATCCTCTGTTCTAAGGAATAAACCATGTTGTCTACAGCACACTTGCACGTTGTGAACAGCACACGCTTACAGCAGAAAGACGACGTACAGAATGGCGCACCCACAGACTGCGTTGTCTTCTATATCTTTCACATCACTTGCAGCGCCATCTGTTGTTGAAAATTGTAACTACTGTAATTTCGAAAGTTTGTCCGCCTGAAAATGTACTGTTGTCCCAAGCATATTGCAACAAACAGTGTATTTCTATCGCTGCTCGTTTAGTTTTTATTGCCGTTTCAAATATACCGGTCATTTTTGAAACACCCTGTAAATCGCTCCACACAAATGCCAGGATGGTTCCTTCCGTATCCTTGACACAACCTGGGCTCGTGCTCTGCCTCTAATGACCTCGATGTCGCCTGGATGTTAAACCAAATCTTCCCTCTTCCAAGTACAGGCCGAGCTGCCGAGGTCGACTGGCACCTATTGCTGACTGTCGACGACTCACCGCAGGCACCGATCATGGATATTGTGCTGGCTTCCAGGAGATGTTGCTCATTCCATTGACTCCAGCTGATTACCAACCACCATCTGCGCCTCTGGCAAAATCGGCGGCTGCGGTGTGGGCATCCATCACACGACTCGCCCATTCGTTCTCTAGCGGCACGACCACGATACTTGACTTGAAAGGAATCTTGGAAATCGACCATCCCTCTTAAGACAATACAATGCATCATACGAAGGAGATGATCAAAACTTTGTGACTACACCTCTTATAAGGCGAGTGTATGACACTGTGGACCAAAGGCTGATGAAGAGCGTTGGTAGCGCTTGGAATGGATATATACCTATGCCATAGCCATCTACACTGGCAACGGCACCTACATTTGAAGATCTCTCTCAAAGAAAGTTGTACAACACAATTTCATAATTTTTCAAGAATTAAAAATAATTGATGTAATCCTTTGGTACTATTCATTTATATGTATTATAATGTATGATCAAGTGTCATAGTATGTATTATAGAACAGTACAAGTGTTTAGCATATTTTACAAATGACTCTGAGCACTACGTGACATAACTTCTGAGGTCATCAGTCGCCTAGAACTTAGAACTAATTAAACCTAACTAACCTACGGACATCACACACATCCATGCCCGAGGCAGGATTCGAACCTGCAACCGTAGCGGTCGCTCGGTTCCAGACTGTAGCGCCTAGAACCGCATGGCCACTCCGGCCGGCAGCATATTTTACAACATTTAGAAAGTTGTCTTACCTTTTATGTAGCTTTCTGTGTAAGAACGTTGCATATCCTGTAAAAGTGCATTGTGAAACAACGTTGTATATAAAAATTTATATATTGATTTTCTCTTACAGTGGTAAAAATAATGGAAAGTACTAACAGAATATATTACCTGAGTGGCTGAAATAATACAGTGTGTTTATTTAATTAACCTCCAGACTAAAAAAACTTGTGCTATATAGGACAAGAGACAATAGCAAAGAGAAAATTAAACAGAGGAAAAATAAACTGAACAGTTCACTCAGAAGGTAAGTTCATATAAAATTCCTTGGACTGTACCTCAGGGTATTTACACATATCCAAAAAGTTCCTCACTTTGTCTGCCGACGGAGTAAGACGGTCTTTACATACGAAAGGAAACCTCATGACAGGTATAGGTATCTTAACTTGAAGTTGATTTTGTCTTTTCTTTATAGCCAAGGATAGATGATATGCATTGATATTGAACCATGTAACTAGTCACTTTCAAGCTGGGTCAGACTTCATAATTCCTTCAAGAACACTGACAGCAACAAAGCCGTTCTGGCTCATTCCCTTTGTAAAGAAAGCTGCACTTAAGCAAGCTTCACATATTACATACTTCCATTCAGAGGGAATCATGATACCCATTACTCTTCCTTTTACCAGATTAGTGCAATAGTGTGGTCCCAAGGTAGAAAGCTATGCTCCGAAACAATATTCTTACACAGGAGAGCTTCTGTTAAGTTTGGACGGTAGGAAACGAGTTACTGGCAGAAGTAAATCTGTGAGGATGGGGCGTGAGTCACGCTTGGGTAGCTCAGCGTGTTCCGTCAGAGGGTTAGCTACCCTCTGTAATAAAAATACTGAGTGAATGGATCAACAAAGAACCTGAACGGGTGTCATCGAACGTCCGCCCCGAACAAATTCAACGAACAATATAGAACAAAATGAGACCAACTAAAAAAAATTCTGTAAGACAAATGTGTATCAGGCGATGGTTCGACTCCCACTTCACTTTAAGCCGGCACGGTAGCTCAGCGTGTTTGGTCAGAAAGCTGGTTGGCCTCTGTAATAAAAAAACTGAGTGGAAGGATCAACAAACGAACTTTAACGGATGTCATGTGACGTCCGCAACGACAAAACCCAACGATCAACAACGAAAAAAAAAAAAGATGGTAGAGCACTTGCCCACGAAGGCAAAGGTCCCGAGTTTGAGTCTCGGTCCGGTACACAGTTTTAATTGGCCAGGAAGTTTCATATCAGCGCACACTCCGCTGCAGAATGAAAATCTTATTATGATACACAATCTTCTCATACGTAACACTTTTAATGTACTTTTCTCGGGCACGTCTTACCAGCTCTGGAAATGTAAGATTTTCCACTGTTACTCGTGCTTTTCTCGACGTTCTGCTTCCAGTTTTATGTAGCTGCCTTCCTTTCTACGATTTTATTTAATGATACAATATCATTTGGAGTGGAACTTACATTATCCATAACCGCCATTTTCATTGATATACAAAGTTCTTCCAAGATGGTCAACTATACAACTAAAAACAGCTCAGTTTGTAAACAGACAAAAGATTTCCGTTGCTATGGTAGCGTTTCTCATGTTATGTACCCATTTATTCCACTGAAAACTCAACTTTGGCAAACGTGTGATATACAGCCTTCTTTGACAGAAATCTTCATTACTTGTCGAAAGTAGCTCCCAACGTCATGGAATGAAATACTCGGGTCGATACTGAGAAGATTATAAACAACAGAACCCAGGTTCGAACTTAAGAAAAATGGGCAGTGAGTCGACAGTGTCCTTTTCAAGGAAATAATCCTGGCACTGGCCTTGACTGATTTAGTAAAGCCATGCTTTAAGATATGCAGATATGTGGCTTTGATCCTAGTTCATCCTGAGTGCAAGTCCAGAATCTTAACAAAAGTAGGCTTCGTCCAGTTACATAGTTATACAACTGAGATGAATTAACTATTACATCTATGCACTAATATCACACATCACAAAAAGCTGTACCAGACTACATCATTTATTAGCACAGAAGAATGCCCAGTTACCATTGTTCAGCCTCCAGACAAAACTCCGCAAACTCTAATGACGAATTTGCATCGTATTTCGCATTAATTACTTAACCATACACCACTTGTGTCTTCGGAATGTATTCGGCAATTTCCTTCATTTTTGTCAACCGGGATAACTCCCTTGGTGCCACTGTGCTGTTCAGAATTGCACGAGCAGGGATATCCGGAAAATGCTTTTATTGATGCAATAGGGACCACCCAGCTTCGTACGGATAGCACCAAATGCCTACGACAATGGGACTTCTCTCGTGCAGCGCTAATATTTATATACTGGACACAAACCTTCCTTGTGAATCAGTCAACGTATCGCTGAGAACAGTATCAAAATCCCTACTTCAGTTCCTGAGAATAGCGTTCACATATAGACAGAAAAACATGGTGGAGGATTTTAATTTAGTAATATATATACACTGTATTCACTTCTTTTTTTTTTCCTTTATTGTAATTTTAAACACCCATACAGGCGGGCTGTCAGCAGCATAGTACGCTGCTCTTCAGCCTTAAGTGGAACAAAAAACATGACAGAGAGGTGATATATACAATACAAAAAACGGCGGGCAAAAAATGGAGATACAAAAAACAAACAAGAAGCCGTTCACGTTGGACGAAAAAAACACTAACACTTGGAGACACGGCGCACAAAACACGGCGACGGCACATGGGAACAGTTGAGTTGTAACTGCACGAAACACAAAACGATGCACACACACTAAACACTGATGGCGATGATCTCCGGCGCGCAAATGTTCACTGAGCGTGTACGAGTCCGGGGACCTGCCAAGAGAGGAGGTGGAGGAGGAGGAAGGGGAAATGGGAGAGGGGAGAGCAGAGATGCCATGGGCAAAGGAGGCAGGGGGAGGGAGGAAGGGGGAGGGGAAGCTCGGGGGAGAGGGTAGGAGGGAGTGGGGAAAGGAAAGAGAAGGGAAGGGAAAGGGGGGAAGGGAGGGTGCCTAAAGGAAAGGACACAGGAGGTGGGGGGGAGGATCAAAGTTGATAGGAGGGGTAGATGCAGGGGAGGAGGACATCATCAGGGAGGGGGAGCTGGCGGAAGCCACCTTGGGAAAAGGTAAGGAGGGTTGAGAGATGGAGACCGGGTGGGACTTGGGAATACAGGCGCGGCAGCGGGCGGTGGTGGGTGAGGATCGGGGAGACGAGCGGGTGAGGAGGGTCGAGTTTACGGGAGGTGTACAGGATCCGTATCCTTTCAAGGAAAAGGAGGAGGTGGGGGAAGGGGATGAGATCATACAGGATCCGCGTGGGGGAGGGGAGACGGATGCAATAGGCGAGGCGGAGAGCATGGCGTTCAAGAATTTGGAGGGGTTTATAAAAGGGAGGGGGGGCGGAGATCCAAGCCGGATGGGCATAACAAAGGATAGGGCGGATGAGGGATTTATAGGTGTGGAGGATGGTGGAGGGGTCCAGACCCCACGTACGGCCGGAGAGGAGTTTGAGGAGACTGAGGCGGGAGCGTGCCTTGGCTTGGATTGTCCGGAGGTGGGGAGTCCAGGAGAGGCGACGGTCGAGGGTGACGCCAAGGTACTTAAAGGTGGGAGTGAGGGCGATAGGACGGCCATAGATGGTGATGTAGAAATCAAGGAGGCGGAAGGAAGGGGTGGTTTTGCCTACAATGATCGCCTGGGTTTTGGGGTATTCACTTCATTATTCAATAACATATAAATTATTATTTCCCACTGCAGTCTAACATAAAGAACATCACTATAACATGTTTATTAAAGGTCTACTTCACATATTTTGAATCAGAATGCGTTAAAACAGTTGCATACACCGTTTGGTTGCAATTAAATCGCAGCTAGTGACTGAGGTCCAGTGTGGCCTGTAATAATCGTAATGCAGCAGAACTTGGTAGATATGCTAATGCGTTAATAAGGAGGCGATTTACTGTGGGGACAAATTAGTTCCAATTTTGGCCGTCAGGTGCAAATCTGACGCTGTGCAGCATATCGTTATATTGAAAAAACTGTTTAAGCAGCAGTTAAAAATAAATTATGCTTTTCTCACTTGTTTGATATTTTCTGCCCACATCCCGTTCTTAATCCATTACATATGGAATCATTTCAATACGTCTTTCTTGTATTCACAGCGTCAGATTCGTAACTGGTGACGGAAACTGGATTTAACTTCTATCTAACTTAAATCATTTCCGCAATAACCCTTTAGGTTATCTACACGATAATTACAGCCCACACTGGACGTCTGTGAGTAGCTGCATTTCAGTTGTAACCACCTGGCAAATACAGTTGAAGTGCCTCTTCTCGCATATTATGAAACACAAGGTTAGGATCAAGATTAGTTACGTTTGGCGATATTCATGTAACTATGCATAACTGCGTTATGTGCAATACTTTCCAACTGTGGACGAGAATGTAGTAGTGCAAATAAGTTGCTTGAGAGCGTAAAAACTTAAGAACAACAATTTAAGCACTTCACTATCAACAATGTGTGGTTCGAATGATTCTTGACAGCAAAATTATCGGATGAACCTCTAAACAGCTTCAGAGCACGTCCTCAAAGGTCACCCAATTTGAGTATTGCTGGAGTGCTGAACTTCGCTGGAGACAGTATGTGCCGATTCTGCTATGTTTTTCGCGGACATTACATTTTCATTTTAGTTCTACTTCCTACCAGTCCGACAAAAACATTCAGTAGTAGCAAGGTAGGGAGATAACGTGCATGGAATTCTGCGGCTGATGGCTTCAGAGATGGGAACGCGCCTGCTAGTGGTGTATGTATCATGCTGGAGCACCGCATAGACAGCTGGGAATCACATATGGGCATGGCGCGAAGCAGTAGAGCGTTGTTGGTTAATATTTATTATTTGAACGCAGCTATGCTCCTCCAGCCATACCGTCAACATTAGTTGCACTGGTAGAAGGTGAATAACAATTTCATACAGTCAAAACGTAAATGAGAAGAACATTTTAACTTAGTCGTTACTGGTGGAAGACGATGGACGAGTCAAAAGTGTTCACCGAATAAGCGGGTGCCAAACTGTTACTATAACTAACTACGAATCTTCTACCGGGTACGACCGAGGCAACACGCGTCGGAGCATTCAAGTGGAATACCTATCGATAATTATTCATCACAATTAACAGTGCTTGGAGAGCGTTTGTGCGTAATAGCTTACTAGAAGTTTTGTATCAGGTATGAACAAATGGAACAAGCGCTTTTAACGGCATAGTGTAACGAGTTACCAAAAATAATATTTCGTGTTACACAGTGTCTTGGTGAACGGTCGTGAGAAATTTTGAACCACTTGTAATACTGTGAATCATTAGATTGTGTCTTGCTGCAGTGCCCTGAACATAGTAGCATCCGTGGAATTTGATTTAATGAGAACATAATCAGGCTCTTACTTGCGTTTCTTTATTACCACTAAACGTTGACGAATAAAAATCAAGTACCATCCTATGTTTTGATAACTGTATTTCGTGGCATTGGATTTTCTCCCACATTGCCACTTCAGCTTAACACAGTTTGTTATCTACACGTCGAATCCTCCGCCTGTATGAAGAACAAGCCAATTATGACGGGATATACGAAACAACTTCAGAAGACGGGGGGGTGAGCAAACCAGAGGCCGTGATGCTAGGATAGTGAAGAAACATATCCTCGTAAACTGTAATATTGATATAATGCGGGATTGCTGCGAGGTAAGTAAGGCATTTGATCCGTGTAAAGGGTAGACATTATAATATTGATTCACCATCGCCTTTTTTTTTTTTTTTTACGTTGAAACCTTCCCGTCTCCTCTATATCTCTTTTGTTACGCAACCTTCCCTTCTACAATAACCTATGAAACCTTCCCTTAGGATTTCTATCTCTTGTTTAATAATAATAAATGAAATCTTCCCTTTGAAATTAATTGTCTTTCTCAATAATAATATGTGCAATCTTCGCATACAAATTTAAATGCTGCTTATTAAAAGTGATTTGCTGATTATTGCGACCAAATATAGAATGTGTCGTCGTCGTGGCCCTCAGTCGTTACCTGCAACAACCCAAAACAGTTCCTTACCTTTTTTACTGTTACTGGATCGCCATCTGACTGCAACATCGAATTGCGACATTAATATACTTAGCCTATTCTGAAACTTCCTGGCAGATTAAAACTGTGTGCCCGACCGAGACTCGAACTCGGGACCTTTGCCTTTTGCGGGAAAGTGCTCTAAAAAAAAAAAAAAAAAAAAAAAAAAAAGTCTCATTCTTAGCCTACTCTGTTTTACTATACTCTATTAGCTGCTGGTGGGCTGTCATAATAAGTGGCTGTATTTATTACCAAAGCTCACGTTATTCTTTAATAGCAAAGCTGACGTTATTCTTTAATTAATACAACTGAAGTTACGTAATTCATAGGTAAACATTTTCTTGACAACAATAAACTTTTGCAAAGTTTTACGTTGATGGTTTTTGGGATGGATTATAATCAATAATGCAATATTGCTAGCAAAAATTAAATATATTCTTAAATCGATTCTTCATATATTTGCTGTTTGTAATGAAATGATTTTACAAACGTTCAAATGGGGCTTACTTTTTAGAATAATTTTACAACTAGCATTGCGCAAACATACCTTCAGTAGTCTTGAGTTTCTCAAAAAAAAATAATTCAATAATATTAGTGCCTCTTACGATAATAGCTAGCTGATGTCTCTGTACATCCGTTTGTAATCTCTTGTAAATCATAGCTGGTGGCTGGGAGGCATACCGCTCCTCTCAACCTCTCGCTTCAGACCTGCTGCCGACTCGCTTCACATCTCGCTTACTTCTGACCTCCTACGAACGCTAAAGTGCGGTCTCTCCCGCCAACAATGCTTTCTGGTTCAGACAATCCCTGCTACCATTACAAAACGTAACAATGCGCGCCGGTCGGAGTGGCCGTGCGGTTCTACGCGCTGCAGTCTGGAACCGAGCGACCGCTACGGTCGCAGGTTCGAATCCTGCCTTGGGCATGGATGTGTGTGATGTCCTTAGGTTAGTTAGGTTTAATTAGTTCTAAGTTCTAGGTGACTGATGACCTCAGAAGTTAAGTCGCATAGTACTCAGAGCCATTTGAACCATTTGAACACTGCGCGGTCTTTCCGGCTCTTTTCTTAAAATGTATCCATACGCGGTCTCTCCCGTCATTTTAAAATTATATCAATGTGCGGTCCTTTCCGCCAACAGGACTTTGGTGCAGACATTCCCTGTTACCACAATTTTTTCCAAAATGACAAATATTAATTATTCCTACTTAATCCTATTAATAAAATATAAACATCTTTCATAAATTGTGGTTTGACAATAGACAATAGAAATATACACGTCTTACAACGTTGCAACTAAACGATTTTCTTCTGCAGAGACTTCAGTCCGCGAGAAACAGTATCAAATACCACTCAAAACTATCCTCGTTTATATGAATCTCTTCCGAGTAGCATTCAGGATCTGATAAAGCTCTGCACTTTGTGATGACCTCAACCCACAGGAGAAATAATTATCAAAATCTGAACTGTGAAGTCATCCAAAATTCTATTGGAAAACCACACTCTTTGTTATACTTCTCAATTGCTCACGACCCCACTTTGTTTATGAACTGAAGACTCTAATATTCGCGAGAAACTGCTCTGAAATTAACCTGAACCGACAAAATTGTGTATATACTCTCTGAAACTTCAAAGACATCTAAGATAATATCTGAAAGGAATTAGAAAAAGTGACAAAATTCCGTGAATCACTCACAATACTGTTAATAATTGCATGAACACTGGGGGGGGGGGGGGGGGGGTTCACCATACATCTACCCACTTTTGAGTATAAACAGTGTCTCTTAATACCACGACTCGCAGCAATACAGTATCAAAAACTTTTATTAGTGGGTAAACAGTCCCTACGTGACTTGACAGCTGACATTTATAATTCACGCTCACGTCAGGAAATGCACCAATACGGGAATAGCAGCTTTTACATTATTGGTCAGAACGCAAGCAATTATGGCGGTCGCCGTAATTTTCGCGCGACGCCATATTTCGCGACAAAATACTCTTATTAGTCACTGTCATATATCTAGTCTCATAACAATACATAAAACTACATAAAACAACTACAATAATTTTGACATGCAAGGAGAATTAGTTCTAATGAGAGGAAGTAGATTATATTTACTGGTGTTTCAACAATGACTCCCAGGCAACTTTTAATTCACTGATTGTAATTTTTTTCGTTAGCAGAAAGCAACCATAAACTAAACAAGGAATTTATTTGAATAGAGTCTGTAATTCTTATACTTTTAATAGAGAAAGAAAGTTTCTAGGTCAGGGGATAGCGTTCGGCGAAATCTCTTAACTTTTGTTGCATACGAAGCGTTGCGTTGGGCAGCACGATGTCGGCGGGTTACGATGATGAGAGCAGGATACAGGCAGTTCCGCTGGTTAATCTTCTCCGGCGAAACCCAAATAAAATTCCAGCACAGCTGTATCATTAACCCCGTGGTGATTAACAAACCACAAGACGTCAGTATACGACCGTTGTTGACATGTCCTCTTTTTCAAAGTACATTATGTAGACATCGCTCGTTTTTACACTTTATGCACTGTCGGTGACGCTATCGTCCATAATTACACAGTTCGTCACATTGATATAGTCTTAGCCACAAATACACAGTTCATAGAATTGTTCTCGTGTGTGAAGCACAGCGTAAACAATGTCCACTCTGTTCTCGCATTTCAAACTTCGACAACGTCACTGAAAGTCATTTACATTGCACAGTTAATTAAAGTCTTCACTTTCACGGCTTGATAGAATGTGACAGACAACAGTTCCACCACCCAAAACCAATACCAGCAAAGTTCATTCACATAAAAGCACTGTTCGTGTCGGCCACAACAAAGTATTGTCAGCGGCATTTTCACAGTCCGGTTTATTTGCTCTTAAAGTTCGCTGGCGATGGCATTACATACCGCAGTGGCAAAGAGAATTAACAATATGATAGTTCGGTATCACTGTCCGTACAATTACGTATGCTTTTCATAAAACACAGTACTATTTTCCGCGCACGCTTCACAGACACACCATCCATCATCCCCTCTACTACACAACAACATTTCGACTATCGATATCACTATCGCTATCCCCTGTCTATAGATGTTATATCGTTATCGTAAATTACATAAATCTTTATAAATGTTATTGACTGCATTTTTCACAATTAATAATATTCCAAAAGAGAACTTTACAAACTTTACCACAGGTACAAAGCAAGAAACATATTTATCCATTAGCAAACAAAATAATGACAATTACACCTTGACATTTATTAACCACAGTAGAATATTAGATAATCACAATTAGAAATACGCATATGAGCAAAAGCAAAAGAATAGAAATCTAAAGAAAATCGCGAAAAAAATTTTGTGTGTGTAATTAGTAATGCCTTCACGACTTTACTAACGAAGAAGACACATTCATCATGCTGCGCTGTTTTCATTATTTTTTCCATCTGGTTCTGAGTGTGCGTCCAGTTAAGACTTACGCTTATTTAAAAGTGTGGCAACAGATCGTAAATCTACAAACGGATATTTTTTATTGTTGGCCAAATTCCACAGACATACGCCGAAAAGTGAAAGTTGTGACGTGGTGGTCGAAATGTCCAAGCCTTTACCTCCTCTTTAGCTTTCCTGCGCCGACGGAGCAGGGAAACAATCGTCGTATGTTATTTGTAATTAGGCAGGCGACACCAGAAAGCTCTAAGTTATGCAGATGTATTCGGGTGGCCGGCAGCAGGTGTGAGCGGCGCCGGGGACAGCGAGCAGGTCCCCGTCGTGACAAATGGATTAGCGGCGGACTCGGCTCGCCGCAGCGCCGTCACAGGCGGTCGCGTCATGATCGATCCCGGCAGGCGATGGCCCGCCACCGGCCAACAGCCTGCCCGCGCCACTCCGCAGAGGTGGCGGGTTTTTTGTGTCCCCGGCTCCTAATGCCGCGCATCACGTCAGGCGAGACGTGGGAAAAGTACTTAATACGTGTAGAAATCTGAGATTCGTCAACGTGTGAGAGCAGGAAGTTCGAGATTTCAAAGCAATGCAAACCTAATTTTGCACCTCTCACTGTTTGGAACTTTCATTCTGCGTGTAATGTCAGCAAAATATGGAACACTTTTGGGTGAAGGGGTCGACCATCCATAACACGGATTCCTACACCTTTTTCCCCCCCGCCGGTGTGCCCCAACGTTCCGTCCTCTCCCCTCTTCTGTACCTTTTATATACGGCGGACATGCTGCCGCCTTCACCCCCCATCCACCTTCTCCAGTTCGCCGATAACACCGCCTTCCTTGCCCTCGCCCCCACCCTGCAGCGCTCCCAACACCTTCTCCAATCCCATCTTGACCGGTTCACCACTTGGTGCAACCAGTGGTTGCTCAAGGTCGATCCTTCCAAAACCCAGGCTATCACTGTAGGCAAAACCACCCCTTCCTTCCGCCTCCTCGAGTTCTACGTCACCATCTATGGCCGTGCTATCGCCCTCATCCCCAACGTTAAGTACCTTAGCGTCACCCTTGACCGTCGCCTCTCCTGCCCCCCCCCCCCCCCATCTCCAGACAATCAAAGCCAAGGTATGCTCCCGCCTCCGTCTCCTCAAGCTCCTTACTGGCTGCACATGGGGTCTGGACCCCTCCACCATCCTCCACACCTATAAATCCCTCATCCATCCTAACCTCTGCTACGCACACCCTTCCTGGATCTCCGCCCCTCCTACCTTTTACAAACCCCTTCAAATCCTTAAACGCCAAGCTCTTTGCCTCTCCTATTCAATCTGTCTCCCCTCCCCCATGCGGATCCTGTACGACCTTATTCCGTTCCCCCACCTCCTCCTTTTCCTCGAACAGATATGGATCCTCTACATCTCCCGTAAACTAGATCCTCCTCACCCGCTTGTCTCTCACGTCCTCTCCCACCCCCGTCCGCTGCCGCGTCTGCATTTCCATGTCCCACCTGCTCTCTATCTCTCCACTCTCCCTACCCTCTCCCAAGGTGGCTTCCGCCAGCTCCCCCTCCCTGATGATGCCCTCCTCCCCTCCATCTTCCCCTCCTATCAACTCTGATCCTCCCCTCCCACTTCCTGTATTTTTTCCTCAGGGAACCCTCTCTCCCTTCTCTCTCCCTTCCCTCCCTCCTCCCTTCCTCCCCCCTCCTCACCTGGGCTACCCCTACCCCCTATACCTTCATTCCTCCCCCATCTCCCCTGCCATTGGCATCCCTGCTCTCCCCTCTCCCTCCCCCACCACCTTCTTCCCCTCTTGACTGGTCCCGGACTCGCACACATTAAGTGGATATTTGCACATCGCCATCGGTTTAGTGTATATGCCGTCGTGTTTGTGATTCAGTGTTTTTCGCTGCCCACGCTCCTTTGTTCACGTGTGTCGTCTAAATCATCAGTGTTTGTGCACAGTGCCGATAGTTTTCTTGTTTTTCGTCGAGTGTGAACGGCTTCATGTTTTTTAATTATTGTATCTACTGTTTCTTAACCACCATTATGTTTACTTTTCTGTCTTCATTGGTTTTCTCTATTATTGTACTGCTTGTGGCTGACGAGCGGAGTAAAATTTCTCCCACCCCAGCCCACCTTGTATGAGGTGCAAAATGACAATAAAGAAAAAAAAAAAGATTAGGGGCCAAGTGTCTATTAACTGATATTCTCTAGAGCAATAACTCCCGTCTATGAAACTTCCTGGGAGATTAAAACTGTGTGCCGGACCAAGACTCGAACTCAGGACCTTTGCCTTTCGCGGGCAAGTGCTTACCGACTGAACTACCCAAGCACAACTCACGCCCCATCCTCATAGCTTTAATTCTGCCAGTACCTCGTCTCCTACCTTCCAAACTTCACAGAAGCTACCCTGTGAAGGCAAAGGTCCTGAGTTCGAGTCTCGGTCCGGCACACAGTTTTAATCTGCCAGGAAGTTTCATATCAGAGCGCACTCCGCTGTAGAGTGAAAATTTCATTCTAACCCCAGTCTATGCTTGAGCCATGCATGGCTTGGGTTTATCTCATTTATTGTTTGTTGTCTTCTATTAGGGTACCTAGTTTTTTTATTCCATTTCCTAGCGTCACTAGCTTCCTGCCTCACTTTCCTGTGAGTGACAGCTGCAGCACTTATCGATAAGTGCACTGCCGTACCATCGCTGGAGTGACCGATAGTAGTTCTGGGTCGTCATGTGTCTGAAAGACAGCAGTGCAGTCCAGATGCAGCAGCAGTGAAGTCGGGGACAGAGCGCCGGTGAGGCGTCGACAGCCAGTTCTCACTGACTGCTGGTGACACACATGAACTGTCCAACAGAGGGAGACTGGAGCGGGACGACCGTTGGATGGTCGTTCAGTTGGTCGTCTCATCGGCTGACATATACTTGGTCCTTTCAGCGTTTCCGGGCATGGGCAGTTGGTCAGTTGGCGTGGAGCAGCGAGGAAATCTCCGCGGCACGTAGTTTGGCTGGGCCGGCTGGTGGCCTCTATGTGGTGTTGTAGTGTGTGGTGCTGTTCCCATTGCTATGGGGCTCGTGGCTCACCGATCCTAGACATGAAAGTTGAGTTTTGACTTAATCTACCAGCTAAGGTTATCTTGTCGTGGGTCTGTTGACTGTCTGTCGGTTGGGTTGTCGTCGGATCGTGAATGGTTGGCCTGACTGCCTGTCTCACCTAAGCGAGCATTAGTGTTTGAATTCCAGGCTGACCCTAGAACATCTAAGTGCCCTTGGGTGTACTGCCTTTTTTAAAATTTGTTCTTCTTGTTTGTATTTGTATGGCTTCTAGCCGAATTTTTTTTTAAATTTTGGTTGTTTTGCCCTTAAGGTGTAATATTCTTTGGGCCTTCTGCCTAATTTAAAGAACGGTTTCACGTAAGACCTTTGGCATTTTGAAAGTTTTAATGTTGTTGAATTCTAAGTGTTTGGCCTTCAGCCAATTTTGAGTCTGAGCTGTTTTGCTCTTAAGGCCTTCAGCCTAGTTCAAAGAACTTCACATAAGGCCTTTAGCATTTTAAAAATTTTAATGTTATTGAATTATAAGTGTGGTGTCACCGCCAGACACCACACTTGCTAGGTGGTAGCCTTTAAATCGGCCGCGGTCCGTTATTACGTCGGACCCGCGTGTCGCCACTGTCAGTGATTGCAGACCGAGCGCCGCCACACGGCAGGTCTAGAGAGACGTCCTAGCACTCGCCCCAGTTGTACAGACGACTTTGCTAGCGATGCTATACTGACAAACTACGCTCTCATTTGCCGAGACGATAGTTAGCATAGCCTTCAGCTACGTCATTTGCTACGACCTAGCAAGGCGCCATTACCAGTTTATATTGAGATTGTAATTAATGTATCATCAAGAGCGATGTTCTCCAATTACGGATTAAAGTTAAGTACTCAAGCAACTACGTACTTTATTTATTAGACTCAACTCCTTTAATTGTTCCAGACCTCACGCCAGTCTGCGTGAGCTTAAACGCGTGAATTTCGGCCTCTTCTAGCAACACGGTGTTGGCTCTTCTGCCAACACATCAATAAGTGTTAGGCCTTCAACCGATTTGAATCTAACTTGTTTGCTCTTGAAATGTCTGATTATTTGGGCCTTCAACCTAACTAAAGAACTGTTTTAAGATAAGGCTTTGCCTTTTAAATTTCTGTTTTGGTTGAATTTTGCCTAACTAATAACTGTATAATGTAAGGCCTTTGGTTTTTTTTAAATTTAATGTTGTTTATCCTTAAGTGTTGGGCGTTCAGCCGATTTCGAATTCAAATTGTTTGCTCTGAAAATCTCAGATTCTTTGGGCCTTCAGCCTAAATAAAGAACTGTTGTAAGATAAGGTCTGCCTTTTGAATTTCTGATTATGCTTGCGTTTTAAGTTATTGGCCTTCAGCCGCTTTTAAATTAAAGTCCCAAAGATTAAAACTGTGTGTTTAAAAATTTTTTTAGGGCTCTTGTAATGTTTGATCAAATAATAAAGTTGTATGTTCGAGTGTAACCGACAGCCCCTTATTTTGACTCCTTTCCACAATTTAATTTACATGTCCTTGTCCTGCGGGTTAAGTGGGGCGTCTCAATGTTAATACACTCTAAGACAAAAAAAGAAACAAATGTACTGCCAAGGAATTATCCGAACGGGACGGAAATCGTTAGATATGATGTCTATGTACAGACAAACAAATGATTACAATTTCAGAAAACTTGGATGATTCATTCAAGATAAAGAGCTACACAAATTGAGCAAGTCAATAATGCGTTGGTCTATCTCTGGGCCTTATGCAAGCAGGTATTCAGCTTCGCTTTGATTGACGGAGTAGTTGGATTTCCTCTTGAGGGACATCTTCCCTAATTCTATCTAATGCGCATTACAACGTCAAAATCCCGCTCTGGTTGGAGGACTCTGCCCAAAATGCTACAAACGTCCTCAGACGGGGAGGAGATAGCGGTTGGGGACCACCAAGAAAAGCGGTAGAAACTGCGGGCGGGCAATATCTTGCTGAAATGTAAGCTCAGGATACCTTGCACGTGGGGCAACAAAACGGGGAGTAAAATATCGTCGAGGTTCAGCTGTGCAGTACGGGTGCCACGGATGTCAACCAGGCTCCTGATATGAAATGAAATGGCACCCCAGATCATCACTCCTGGTTGTCGGCCTTACGGCGGGCGATAGTCAGTTTGGTATCCCAACGCCTTCCGGGATGTCTCGCAACGTGTCTTCACTGGCCATCGAGGTTCAGTTCGAAGCCAGACTCATCACTGAAATCAGGTGTACTGCAGCAAGTGAGATTCCAGTCTGGAGACATTCTGGACGACGGTGGGATACCAACCTGACTGTCGCCCACCACTCTGCCTCATTTATTTTCGTAGCAGGACCACTTCGGTTGCCATCTGCGGCACCATTGCAGCACAGTGGTACGTCGGCGACATTCTACGCACCGTTTTCTTGCCCTACATGGCAAGCCTTCCTGATTTTACATTTCAGCCGGATAATGCCGGCCCACAGACTGCGAGATTTTCTACTGTTTGTCTTCGTGCTTCCGAAGCCCTACACTGGCCAGCAAGGTTGCCAGATCTCACCCCAGTTGAGAACGTCTGGAGCATTGTGGGCAGAGCCCTTCAAGCAACTGGGGATTTTGACGCTCTAATGCGCCAATTGGACAGAGCTTGCCATGATATCCACCAGTAGGACATCCAACGACCTCATTCAGTTCCATGACTAATAACCGATTGAATAAGGGCCAGACGTGGACCAATACGTTATTGACTAGCTCAAGATGTGAAGCTCTTTCTCTTGAATAAACCTTCCAAATTTTCCAAAACTATGATAATTTATTTATCTGTACATATACATCACTTCTACCGATTTCCGTCCCATTCGGATAATTCCTTCGTGATGCTGTTTTTTCCTTAGAGTGCAGATTTTTTTCATGCCAAATTTATGATTTATTCTGTACATACAAGATGTGATAAAATCATAGCTGTTGAAATTGTGACAGTTGGATCCAAAATGAAGCATAACGCCACAAAACCAAAATGACACTAAGAAGTCTTCTTACAACTGCGGTGAAAACGAGTTTCACAATAGTGTATAGAGTAAGATAACTGGTAACTTATGGAAGAACAAGAGCGTAACAGACAGGTGCTAAATACTGCAGAAATTACCTATGGAAACATGAACCTACAGACGAAATCCAAGCTGCGATTTTTGCAGACAATCGGGAAACTCAGGGAAAATGCAAGAGAAACGATAAACTTAGGTCAGAGAGAGTGTATCCTGTTGAGAAAGGACAAACGAATTGATTTGAGTGAGAGCCGAGGACTAAACAAAGCGAATATTTCAGATAAAGAAGAAGATACGAGTCGTGTGAAACTATAAAACAGTTTTCAGCATAATATACGGCCGAGAAGATTGTGATTCCTTATGTCAGTGCCCCCTGATTCTTTCTGCTTTTGCTTGGCATTGGCGTCAACATCAATTTGTGAATTGCTGGCACGTGATGGTGACAACGGGTTGCAATAATTGTAATGCCCAAAGCGAAATCAAAGTTTTCCGAAGAACTTCAGAACAAAACCCCTTGCTTCACCGCCACTGACAATGATACTTCAGCAAAATGCAACTATGGTGTATCCGTGTCTTTTGGTGGAGCTGCTGATCGCACACATCACGTAGATTCCGAGAAAGAATCTTCGATTGGCAGATTTCTTATGTTAGATGTTTTGTCACTTAAAAAGCTACCGTTCTAATGACTGCAGTGTTCAACTACACAAAAAATCCCAGTTTTGAAGATTGCACAAAATGTTTCGTTCGGAAGAACCAAGCACGAGGCAGTTACTAACAATGTTATCCTCCTCATTCCCAGAAAAGCGTTACAGCCGCTGTAAAAAGCCCAAGATACGTTTCGATATTTAGACGCTAGCAACCACGAACATCAGAAAAATTTTACTGTGATAGTTCAGTACTTTTCTGTAACTGAAAGTGGACTGCAGATTAAATTGCTTGACGTCGATGAGTTGCAAGGACAAAACTCTGAAACAATTTCCAGTTATCTTCCTCATGTTGTATGGTCACTGAACATAGCCTCAACGTGTGTTGTATTTGATCTTGATAATACTGTCTGTAATTTTGTGGTTTAAAGAAGAAAGAATGTAACGATTTTTCACGTTTGTGAAATAACAGTTAAATAACTTTGTCACAGGGTGCCCAGCACATTTCCATAACACGCTTCATAGTTCTTTTGATGTATTACCCGTTGACGCTGACTGCACTGTCACGGAGCTGTTCATCCATTTTCATATTTTTTTTCTATTAGTGTCGCAGAACTCATTGAATTCAGTGAATTTGTTGATGCCACTTACAGAAATTTAATATTCTTTTCCAAAACAAGATGGTTTTCATTGTTGCCAGTCATAGAAAGAATCTTGAAAACGTACGAATATTTGAAGTCTTACTTTTGTCACTGTCTAACTCCGAGTGCCCTGCAAGTGGTCCTATAAATGTATGCTCTTTACTTGTAGTACATTCAAAAGTGTACGTATTTAAACATTTAATACCGAGCAATGAGGAATAGATTAATTCCACTTGTGAAGTATTAGCAGTTATAAATAAAGTTTTGAAAGGTTTAAATTGAAGGAAACATGAACATTTTGTACCATTGAATGTAAAAAAAAAAATGCTGAGTTAGTGCGATGATCAGTCTGTTAAGAAGTTTAACACTATGAACAATTTATGATGCTTTAGTAGACTATGTATGCTCGTCATTACATAACCTCCAGAATGATTAGTAGTTGAAAATACTAACTGTGGCTAAAAGAAGAGAGCATTGTAGTAAATGACTCTTATTGATGAAATAGTTTATAGTCAGACATTTGTAAAACAACAAGTGAAAACAGACGCTGAACACTGGAATCAATTGACAGCACACGAAAAATAGTGTAGGTTATTCAATTCTTGCAAACGTAATGGACAGTTCAGAGAAGAGCTTAACATAGCACAGTACAGCTTTCCACTCCCTGCCCACAATGAAAATGTTGAAACAGTTTTCATCTTACCGCTGTCGCAGTGGACAGATGAGAGGAACAGATTTATTGTGAGTAGTGTTTGGTGTAGTTTACTGACGGTTTTAACTTCAGTAAATACAGTTGTACTGATTTCTGTTCACACCTATTGGGCAAAGCTGAGATGCTGAATGAAATTTCATCTTCAAAGAAATGAAACTGCATTAATTAATAAAACTGCATTAATAAAACTGCATTAAGGGATTCACAAGAACGTAAATTCCTTGCAACATATTTTTTCTGTCTTGATTGTTACTGCAATGGAAAAACTGTAAAGAACAACACTTCAAGCTTTCAGAAATTTACTTATTCAGAAATGTATGAATCGCAATACACAATTTAGAAAGACATGCAGTAACAATCAAGACAGAAAAAATATGTTGCAAGGAATTTACTTTCTTGTGGATCCCTTAATGCAGTTTTATTTCTTCAGAGAATAGCTTAACATAGTACAGTACAGCTTTCCACTCCCTGCCCACAATGCAAATGTTGAAAGAGTTTTCATCTTACCGCTGTCGCAGTGGACAGATGAGAGGAACAGATTTATTGTGAGTGGTGTTTGGTGTAGTTTACTGACCGGTTTTAACTTCAGTAAATACAGTTGTACAGCGTGTATATATATATATATATATATATATTACCGGATGAAGAGGAAATGTTAAATTAAAAGCAAACTTTAACTAGAGATTAAAAGCTGTTCCACATTTTGGCCAAGGAAAGGTTGGGAAATCCTAGATATGTCCTAAGAAATTAAGGTCTCCCTAGTCACACCCCATTGGTACTCGTCTACTATGGTAAATAAATACTGTCTGGCTGGACATACCAGAAATATCTCATTAGAAGAGCAAAGCCTGCATTACATTAATTCAGATAATTGAGAAGTGATACTAGTGAAAATATCCAGCAATGTGTAACCCGTTTGCAGTTTGCTCACTTGAGGGCACACCTGAACAAAGGGGTAAGTGTCTCACCAGACAACGGAACGTGGCTTCCAAGCACCAGTGTATCGGCAAAAGGGACCTCACAGTTCTGTTAGCCTGCAGGATTGACGGCAGAATCTGGGGACAAGGAGATGTTCGGCTGAACAGGGCATATTTCGAGAGATACTTGCCTACAATTATACAAGAAAGTTGTGATAATAAACAATTTTTCTAGGCAAGTGAGGGCAGAAAAGATTATTATGAAATAACAAGGAAAGTAATTAGATAAAACGACTGGTAGAATAAAAGATTCGAAATAACCAAACAAATGCACTTTCATATGAAAGCGTGGTGTCTGTTCTGCAGGCGCACATCAACGTCCGAGCTCCAGAGGGAATCTAAAATTAAAGAGCATGAAGGACTGGACGCTTGCAGTGGATAGGTGGCGCTAGGTGGGAATGTGGGTAGGCCGGAGAACATGCCGAGATAGTCAGTGCATTTGCGATAAGCCCTGTGTCCGGGTGGCGCAGTGGCTAACGGAGCTGCCTAGTAAGCAGAAGACCCGGGGTTCGAGTCCTGGTCCGGCACACATTTTGACTCGTCGTCGCTGGTTCCGCGTAAAATCCCGATGCAGCTGCCATCAACAGTTCCTTCCCTTTCTTTCGCCCCCCCCCCCTCCCCCCCAACCCTTTCAACTTCAATTTACGTAGAACGCACTTTTGCAGTTCGCCAGGGCTGGTACAGAGATTCTCATACTGTGGATCACTGCTTCTAATAAGTAAGTTCGACGTGAGGTAATTCAGCATGTGCTGGAAAGGCGGTAGGGACTTCGATCACGAGTGTGAGGGACTACCATCACTCATAGCCATTACTGTTCAACACACGTTTGGCCATCATCTAAGGAACAGCGCCTGCCGTCCAGATATGCCTCCTCGTGCATGTCTCGATTCTCACAACGTCAACATGTTGGCTATAGACTATATGCAATACAGCACGCTCGTTAAAGTTTGTGTATCAATTTATCTTTCTCTTAAAATGATAACGGAAACCACGAAATGTGCGGGTAATTATAAATACAGTCGTCATATTATTGTTTCCTGTGCAGTTCTAGTGTGTGACGCAAAGATATGAACTGCTTCAGAATAACTTGTGTTAAGTGTTACTACAAGCACTTTAGCACTGGCCCAGAATTAAAGCAGCTGTAACCTATTTCTGTTACAGTGCAGTGGTTGTCACACCTAGTCCTTGTATTTGCTGTTGACTGCAGATACCACATTCAAGTGTAATTTCATAATTAATGTAAATTAAATTCTCAAAATGGATACTTTAGTAATTCCATCACCGCTTAATTTGCTTCCCAGTGTCGCGTTCAACAAATATAGCACTCAATTTTAATGTAGTGATGAGTTACGTAGGGCTAATAAATCCATCATTCCAAATTTCTACGAACTGTGAAATGAAAAATTGAATTTGAAGTCCGTATAATATTAGGCCTATCTAAAGTAGTGGCTTGTGAACTGCGTTTGGTAAACGGAGTAGGCAATACACTAGTCTCATTTGTGTTTGCACCGGGTGTACAAAGCTGCCGTCCTTTACCTCATTCACAAAACCTCAGAGACACATGTTTCCATACCACAGTCAAATCAAGAATTTGGACAGATTCCAACTGAAATGCCTCGTTCAAGCAGAGGGGCACTACGAGGAATTCCGATGTCGTTGAAAGCCTGTTTAGGTGATAACACTCTCCTGCTCGCCAGCTAAGGCGCATGAGATAAATGATCCGAAAACCGAATCAGACAGTCTGGTACCAAACGGGAGGAGTAGTTTCTTCAGAAGCGTGCTCAATCATAACGTGAGTCACTACGAGCACGACACCGAGAAGCGTGAACAGATCACAACTGACCTATTTAAACGACACGACACAGCACATCGTAGCCTTCACAACTGCTGGTGCCTCCTCAGCACAAAAATGGTGTCATTCAAGTGCCTACGACTGGAGCAAGACACAAGCTGAAGTATTACATGTTATGCGTATAACTCGGTCGATTTTAACGCTTCACTGAGACAAGCTGTAATGCTCTGCCGTTCGAAGGCTCAGAATGGTAACGTGTAACATGTCGGAGTGTAACATCACCTTGTCGGTGTGTGAGAAAACTGAAAACACAAATTCAAAGCATTCTTCTACACCTGGAGCACCCTTTACTTCTGCATGACGATGACAGGCTACACACGAGCGCCGCGCGTGGTAGCCATGCGGTCTTGGGCGCCTTGCTACGGTTCGCGCGGCTCCCCCCGTCGGAGGTTCCAGTCCTCCCACGGCCATGGGTGTGTGTGATATCCTTAGCGTAAATTACTTTAAGTTAGATTGAGTAGTGCGTAAGCCTAGAGACCGATGACCTCAGTGGTTTGGTCCCATAGGAATATTTTATACACATGAGCGCTGCGACATCAGCAGCAATCCAGTGCATTGGGTTCACTGCCATTGACCATCCTATATACACTCCCATCATGACCCCATGTGGTTTTAACCTGCTTCCAAAACATAACGAAAACCGACGAGGTCATCACTTTGATTCTCTGATGAAGCGGTGTTTGCAGAGGTGAGGTTGTGGCTCCATGAACAAGGTCAAACATTCTACAGTGGCGGTATCAACATACTCGTCTCTCGGCGAGCAAGAGGAATAAATACGTAGACATGAAGAATAAGGATGTCGAATATTAATAAAATTTGGTGTGTTTAAAAAGTCTTAAGGGTGGGTAGTCGGATGATTGTATGGTTCAAAATTTTTTATTTTTATTTTTTTGCACTTTTTTAGTTACGTATATATTTGGGTGTAAATTGATACCAAATTTATTAATTTACGTTGAGTGGTTTCTGTTTTACAAGCGTTTTAGTAAAACCCTGCAATGCACACTTTTCATGAGCTCAACCTTCTTTTTACTAACTAGTGACTACTTGTTATAGTACAGCTGTTTGAAAGCTTAGTTCGTAACACAGATGAAATAGTGTTGGCAACAATGATGAGAACAGCTGCCAGTTTTCGTTGTTTTCATTTCTTTGTTTGTGGTGATTGAAAACGAAGTTTGTTTACGATATTCGTATTTTAGTGTTTAGATCTCAGAAAATAAGTTTATATTATGTAAAAATGACTCGAATACAAAACAAGAAAAGAAAACGTGAGTTCAGTGGGGGGAGATGTAACCAAAAACAGTTTCTGCATCGTGGTGAATCTGAAGTGGAAGTTCATTGTGAAGGTGAGCCTAGGCCTAGTTAGTACTAGTACTGAAGCTGCTTGTGCTTCTAAAACAAGCTCTTCTTTTAAGAAGCTTACCTGTAACTTGGCTACATATGAAATATATGGAAAAGAAGAAGGTTGCTATGATAATTGTTAATATCAACAGTTTAGGTAGCCTAGTTAGCAAAATTGCGGTGTGTGTAAAATGTAAAGGATCCCTTACCGTCTCTACTAGAACGCGCCTTTTTAAGACTTCACAGTTTAAAATGAAGATAAAGATATAAGGAACACAACAACAAAAAATAATGATAATATGTTAATTGGTTACGGAGAAAAATGTTCCTAAAGTGATATAATTTAACATGTCCGAGATAAGACCATCCGACTCCCATTAAGACTTTTCTCGTAATATATTCGGAAACATTACTTTTCAGCACGCCCTCGTATTTTTTTTTTCCTCGGTTTTTTTTTTTATTTTTTTTTTAAGACTGTGCCTTAGTTAGTTACGAACAGTAGCGCCTTCAAATGTTCACTTTGGCGGCATTGTAACCCAGTTCATACCACATTTTATGTGCGTCGATGGGATTTACTACATGGTCCAGCCACATTAATGTGACCACAACCGTTGTCCCACTACCTATGTCCGACGTCAATGTGCAGTAACCACTCCCAAAGGGCAGGTGGCAGCACCAGCAAAGCAGAGTATACAAAGCATGTCAGGGGATGTGGACAACTGTGCAGTCATTGCGGAAATAGAGCGATGTATCTCAGGTACAAAAGGGCATGATCATTGGCTTTCGGGCCAATGGTAGTATCATGGCTTGGTTTGTAAACGGTTCTAGTGTCGCTGTTGTTAAAATATACCGTGCATGGCAAAATGGCGTTACCCAAAAGTGTCGCCGAGGCAACCGTGCTTCACCATGGGTCATAGATGACACAGCTGAACGAAGGCTGCGGAGACGTGTACGATTGAATAGACGGGCAATTGTTGAGCAACCGACGCACCTAGATGAACGAAGGGACCACCAACAGTGTCTCCTCAACAACCGTTCAGCGAACATTGCTACGTATGGGCCTCCGCAGTAGGCACCAGGTTCATGCACCCATGCTGACTGCTTTTCATCGGAGACAAAGACTGGAATATGATCGCCAGTACCAAAACTGGACCTCCGCTGAATGGCGACAGAAGGCCTTTTCAGATGAATCACGGTTTTTGCTCCATCGAACAGATGGGCGTTGGCGTGTACGGCCTGGCAACAATCGTCGGAAGGATCCAGGCCGAAGGAGGGAAAGTTATCGTCTGGTTTTCGTAGCATTCCCTGCGTGATCTCATCATTCTGGAAGGGACAAATGGTTCAAATGGCTCTGAGCACTATGGGACTCAACTTCTGAGGTCATTAGTCCCCTAGAACTTAGAACTAGTTAAACCTAACTAACCTAAGGACATCACACACATCAATGCCCGAGGCAGGATTCGAACCTGCGACCGTAGCGGTCTCGCGGCCCCAGACTGCAGCGCCTAGAACCGCACGGCCACTTCGGCCGGCTGGAAGGGATAGTGGATCAACGCAAATATGCATCTATCCTAGAGGACCATGCCCACCCGTACATGAAGTTTGCCCTTTCCTCGGCACGATGGCATCTACCTGCAGGACAATGTGCCGTGTCACACAGCGCTAAGTGTACGTGCGTGATTCAAAGAGCTACTCACCGGTTTTAAAACCAATCGAGAATCTGGGGAGGAACCGTCTCGCTCGGGCTGTTCGTGCCATGGACCCTCAACCGAGAAACCTAGCACAACTGGCCACGACACTGTACTCATCATGTCTTCACATCCCTGTCGCTGCGTTCTAGAAGGTCACTGACTATTCCTGGGCGTCCGCGCTGCAAAATGTGGTTATTCAGGATTTTGAGAGGCGGTCACACTAATGTGACTGGACGGTGTGTATTTGGACATGCTTTCAAAAGGATGTACTACGTTATATTTTAAGCACATATATTGTACGTATGTCAAGGAACACTTGTCATTATGGCATGATTTACTGTTTTAAGAGGTAGACTCCAGATCCGAAGATGGACACCGATGAGCGAAACCGGTAGTCTCAGGGCAAACTACTCTATATTTAAGCGAGTCTCGCGGATGAATGCCACCAATAAAGGTTTCCGATTAAATGTTTGGAGCGTAATCGTGCGCTGCGCATCACCTTGAGTGCGCCGTTTCTGGCCGCAGTATCATGAGCAATTTTCCAAGACGCCACTGGAGCTCCGAGGGACGCACAAAAGGAACGTTTCAGCACCATAAGGTCGCTTGCGGAGTGTAGATATAGATAGACATGAAAACAGAACAGCAAACTGAGCATTCGCTTTTCATAGGAACCATTCCTAAAAGATTTGGGGAAATGCTGGACAACCGAAATGTTCTCTCAGCGTGCTGAAAAGTAAGGAATCAAAATTTGTTATATGAACGCTCTTAATAATCATTGTTTTATTTAAAACGCATTAACATTATACATCTTTGTTCTTAATGTTTACGTACTTGTTTCTCAACATAGTCACCCTGGCGATGAACGCATTTCTCCATACGAGGGAAAAGGTTTGTTGATGCCGTCACTGTATAGTATTTGACTTTGTTGACGGAGCCTCAAACTCACCTCTGCTTGGAATGCTTCATCACTATCGAATTGAAGTCCTCGAAAGTCTTCTTCAGATTTTGTAAACAGATGATAATCGGATTGGGCTAAGCCAGGACTTTGTGGAGGATAATCGATGTCAGTGAACACCAGGTGTCGGATTGTTGCAGATGTCACAGTGCTCGTGTATGGTCTGGCATTGACATGCTGATGAAGAGCGTGCTCGATGTGTGGACGAACTCTTTGAATTCGAGCATTAAGTTTTCTGAGTGTCTCACTCTACCTTTCGGAGTTTATGGTGGGGCCTTTACGCTTGTGTTCCAGACAGACCACACCTTGAGCATCCGAGAACACTGTGAGCATGACTTTGCCTGCTGATGGCATGACCCTGAATATTTTTGGCGTCGATGATGCTTTGTGGCGAAATTCCACTCACGCTCTCTTGTTTTCGGCGTCAAAATGGTGAACCCAGCTTTCATCACCTGTCAGATTTTTGTTAAGGAACCCATCACCCACACGCAAAAAACACAAATGGAATTTTTGATAGATGTCCACTCTCCTCCTTTTCGTGTCAGGAGTGAGCATTCCAGGCACCCGCCGAGCACATAGTTTACTGTACCGCAGTTCTGCAGTGATGACCTGTACAGACTCTCGTGATATGCCACACTTACCGGAGAGCTGTCTGAGTGTACCCGACGATCTTCTCTGAGGAGTAGGCCGGCCGGTGTGGCCGAGCTGCTCTAGGCGCTTTAGTCTGGAACCGCGCGACCGCTACGGTCGCAGGTTCGAATCCTACCTCGGGCATGGATGTGTGTGATGTCCTTAGGTCAGTTAGGTTTAATTAGTTCTAAGCTCTAGGGGACTGATGACCTCAGATGTTAAGTCCTATAGCGCTCAGAGCCATTTGAACCATCGGTCTTACGCTTGAGTTATATTCAATTTTCTCTTACAAATTATATGATACCGAACGGAATAGCTTGCGAGAAATAAAGCACTTATCGTCTGATAACTGACATAATGAATTTCGTCCTGTTTCTAATACCTGTAAAACAAATTATTTCAGGAATTATCATGATGGAAAAAAACATAGCACATGATAATAAAATCAGCCAGAACCTTCTTGTAATGTAGTTGTACTCGAAATGCATCAAGAATCGTAAGTGACATAACCGGTTTGGTGAATGGAAGTGGGGTATTAATTGTAAACATCTTTACATATTAAAAAAATGCTTAGTATTGCCCTTCCCTATGCAGATCAGTAGTTGGTGTCTGATCGGACAGCCTCGCTTACTAGTGGAGGATACAAGTGTCATTTCAGAAATTGGTCCACCATCTCCACCCTCCCTCTTCCCACCACTTCGCCAGCAGCGATGGCAATTTCCGCCTTTCAGGAAGGCGTACACAACTGACATGAGTGCGCGAGCCAGGCATGTGGCTGGGCGTACAGCAACGTTGTCTACACAGGATAGTAAGCACTGTTCTAAAAACACTTTTATGAAACCACTACTTGGAATGGTAGCGGTGGCTGAACCGCCTCACGTCTTCCGTGCACTGATAGTTCTGATAATAGTGTCGAGTCGCGCGGAGTGACCGCGCGGATAGAGGCGCCATGTCACGAATCGGGCGGCCACTACCGCCGGACGTTCGAGCCCTCCCTCGGGCATGAGTGTGTGTGTGTTGTCCTTAGCGTAAGTTAGTTTAAGTAGTGTGTAAGTCTAGGGACCGATGACCTCAGCCGTTTGGTCCCATTGGAATTCACACACACACAATAATGTCGACTACACTGGGCATGCAACTACTGAAATGTGTATTTGCATATTTCCGTTATGATAGACGCTTAGTTTTATTCACTTAAAACACAACCAGTGGTACGATTTTCTCGTCTGTTCTTTGTTTTTAATGTAGATGTGATGTCTGCATTCATGTTACACTTGAATTTTCTCCTTTGTCAGTGGAGCGGAGCTGTGAATAAAATGAAAGTTTGAGACTTAACCAGTGAACACTGACACACAGTGCTTACATTCAAATCTGCTAAATAAAATAATAAAACATGGGCACGTACAGCGTGAAGTAACAGAGGTCCTCCACAGAAAAACTCAAGTATACTATCATGACGTAGTTACGGCAGCCTCAGAACTTAGTAACAATTTACGAAACTTTTTTTTAATTTTTTTAGAATGTAGCTACTTGCTCAGTAAAACGCCTGCTTACTGCGAGGTGCGTCGTCTGTTCAGAAAAGGACATTCCATATATCGTCTGACGATAGGGAAAGTGATTCAGTCACGATAAATGTTCTCGGCAGGAAAGAAAGGTAAATGATGAGGAGCGTGTGCTTATTTTAGAAGCAGAACGTCTACGCTACAGAAACTGTCACACATAACGTGGACATCTAATAAATTACTTACAGCCATTTTTCAAACATGAGAATGTGGCAACAAGCATTGCAGTACATTTTAAATCTCAATGAATCAGAAATAGATTTGACCCAACACTGCTAATACATTATCTGTGGTAGGGCAGTTGTTACTCAGGTATTTTGTCATTTTTTTATCTACTTTGTTTGCTACATCTGCCACATGCCGATTTTTGTACATAGCGAATAAAATTTCAAGTGAAACAATGTTCCGTATTTCCAAGAACCATTACACCCAGTGTTATCGAACAGGAAGCAGTTGTCATGCTCTGCGTCGCACCGATCCCAGGCATTTTATGTCAAAAAACAGCTGCAATAAGTTCATTCTCAAAATCGTCACCCATTACTCCCCATCGTGATATTATATCCAGTGCTCACCACACACGCTACTGTAGGCGCATCGCGGCCGAGAAACCGCGCAATGAACAGCAAGCATCCAAATAGTCCACTTGCCGCCTGGCCGGCGCGCCCAGTGACTTTGAGGCTGGCTCGTGACGTCAGAGTTTCTGAGTTTTCAGACCGGCCTGCCGTGATCGCTGCTCGGCCAGGGTGGACCTCTGTCGAAGAGCGATGCTGCAGGTTTAGTGCGCCCACAAACACGTGCGGCCGATTGTGTAAAATAGATTAACACAAGTAACGAACTCAGGATGGTATGTGGTATAAAGTAAATTGCAAATTTCGGCGCCAAAACTGCCTCTTTCCAAGTTCATATCATGACGTCGTTTATCGTGTAAGAGTACTGATCGAAACTGTAATCTACCCGTTGTTACTGACGAGGACAGACAAAATCGGAACTCGTCACTGTCCTGTCACGTTCGCTGAAATCCACCGCGGAGGAAGGCGGGGGGGGGGGGGGGGGAGTGGGTATCCAGTGGCAGGATACGAGAAGACAGCCTGGCTCGGCTGTCAGCTTTGTCCCGCCCCACACTCTACATATTACACTGGGCACCTTTAGCTTGGCGGTCAGCGTCGCTGTAGTGTGGTGGAGTGGAGGAAGACTAGTAAATAGAGAACGACAAAACACGTTGACTTGTTGCGTGCCTATCTGGACAAGACTTATACTTTTGTTACATGGGTCACTTTCCACAATATATCGTAATGATGTGGAACGAGTCATTTAACGCAATATTATGTGACTGCACGCCGATCAAAAGATTGGCCACATAACAGAAACCAACGTTCAGCTTAATAACACATTTTTGCACGTAACAGTCTTCCGTGGAATAGGAGCACTCGCCCAGAAGAAATAATATCGGCTTATTTTCAAATACAGCATCTTAGAACTTACACTACTGGCCATTAAAATTGTTACAGCACGAAGATGACGTGCTACAGACGCGAAATGTAACCGACAGGAAGAAGATGCTGTGATATGCGAATGATTAGCTTTTCGGAGCATTCGCACAAGGTTGGCGCAGTTGGCGACACCTACAACGTGCTGACATGAAGAAAGTTTCCACCTGATTTCGTATACACAAACAGCAGTTTAACGGCGTTGCCTGGTGAAACGTTGTTGTGATGTCTCGTGTAAGGAGGAGAAATGCGTACCATCAAGTTTCCGGCTTTGATAAAGGTCGGATTGTAGCCTATCGCGATTGCGGTTAATCGTATCACGACATTGCTGCTCGCATTGGTCGAGATCCAGTGACTGTTAGCAGAATATGGAATCGGTGGGTTCAGGAGGTTAATACGGAACGCCGTGCTGGATCCCAACAGCCTCGTATCACTAACAGTCGAGATGACAGGCATCTTATCCTCATGGCTGTAACGGATCCTGCAGCCACGTCTCGATCCCTGAGTCAACAGATGGGGACGTTTGCAAGACAATAACCATCTGCACGAACAGTTCGACGACGTTTGCAGCAGCATGGACTATCAGCTCGGAGGCCCTTGACGCTGCATCGCAGACAGGAGCGCCTCCGATGGTGTACTCAACGACGAACCTGGGTGCACGAATGGTAAAACGTCATTTTTTCGGATGAATCCAGGTTCTGTTTACAGCATCATGATGGTCGCATCCGTGTTTGGCGACATCGCGGTGAACGCGCATTGGAAGCGTTTATTCGTCATCGCCATACTGCCGTATCAACCGGCGTGATGGTATGGGCTACCATTGGTTACACGTCTCGGTCACCTCTTGTTTGCATTGACGGCACTTTGAACAGTGGACGTTACATTTCAGATGTGTTACTACCCGTGGCGCTACCCTTCATTCGATCCCTGCGAAACTCTACATTTCAGCAGGATAATGCACGACCGCATGTTGCTGGTCCTGTACGGGCCTTTCTGGATACAGAAAATGTTCGACTGCTGCCCTGGCCAGCACATTCTCCAGATCTCTTAATAACTGAAAGCGTCTGGTGAATGGTGGCCGAGCAACTGTCTCGTCACAATACGCCAGTCACTACTCTTGATGAACTGTGGTATCGTGTTGAAGCTGCATGGGCGGCTGTACCTGTACACGCCATCCAAGCACTGTTTGACTCAATGCCCAGGCGTATCAAGGCCGTTATTACGGTCAGAGGTGGTTGTTCTGGGTACGGATTCCTCAGGATCTGTGCACCCAAACTGCGCGAAAATGTAATCACATGTCAGTTCTAGTATAATATATTTGTCCAATTAATACCCGTTTATCATCTGCATTTCTTCTTGGTGCAGCAATTTTAATGGCCAGTAGTGCATAATTTGCAAGACATACGTAACTCAGAGTAGGACTAATATGCTGTATGCCTCAGATTACAAACATGTGATTACAGAGAAGTCCCCGGTCCCTGGTGGGAGACTGATGGTAGTCTCAAGTGCTCGCTTTATTGTAATCGGCCTGTAAACGTCACATGGGACCCGATAGCCGCAATACGTTCTTGGGAAACGTGGCAGTCAGTGAGTGGTAAGCGCCTCTGCTAAGGAAGTCAACCTAGTCTTGGTGAATGACTCACAGGCAGTCCAGTACACATCTCGCGAACAATATGTGCACCGAAAGTGGTAAAATTAAATATTCCTGCGCATACCAAAATCTTAAGCGTATTTTGTCATCACTACTAGTCTCTAGTTGTATCTAGCTGGCAGTTCATCGGTTCTAGTGGTTTGCTTAGCCACTCCGCTCTTCAAAACGTGACAGTATTCTCAGAGATGGGAACAGTATAAGAAAGTAGGTACTCAGACGGCGAAAAGGTAACTGCGCTTGTGTTGAGGAAAAATACAAATAACCGCGGGAAGCACATATTTTCCGTGGATTTAATTTTTGCTCATTTAAAGTTTGGTTACAGAATATCAGACGGAATAATTGAACGCCTCTAACCTTTCGTCTCGACCCACGTGAGGAGGAGGAGGGGGAAGAATATTGTTTGACCACAGGTTTCTTATAATTAATTTTATAAACATTATCGGTACTTCACTCTGGTGATAGATTGAAGAAAACTGAATGATTCATTTAACGTCTGATACGTTTCCTCCAATAAACCATCTGCTAAGTCTGGAACACCGCGCAATCCCGGCCAGCACTGCAGAATCGGATCCCTGCAGCATTTTTTACTAAGCTTACAACCTGCACTAGCCACAGAGATTATTCAATACCACTGGATCAAAACTGCTGTAGCAGTCGTCACGAAAGTACGCAGATCATCTCCGCCACTTACAAGACAGCCAGTTAGTGATAATTTCAAATGGTAGCAAAAATTTCCAAAAGATATCAGCATCAATTTTTTTAGTCAAGAATATGATGAAGTACTTTCTAAAAAAAGATTCTCACCAGTAGTTACAAAAAAAAAAAAAAAAAAAAAAAAAAAAAAAAAAGAGCAAAAACCAACATTACAAGAGATTTCAAGAAATATGTATTTTATTTTTTACTTCAATCTGAGGAAAAAGCCAGAAACACTAACGAATTTGCACTCAACGAATGCAGGAACATTTTCAAAGTTTATAGATGCATCTGATATACAAAACTAGCCGCCTCCAGGATCTTAGTTCCGACGGTTCGCCTTAATCAGTGGCGGATGCAGAAAAACCTCAAGGAGGGGGCACTAAAGATATCTTGAGCAACCTTTGCTTTTACCGTAATAAAAAATAATCAAGTCACATGCAACGTTTAAGAGAGTTTTATTTAAAGTGATTATACACATATACAAGACAATGCCATCTTATGACATAAAAAAGTTACAATTGTGGTTCTCTTCCTTAAATGATGAATTCTGTGCGCCTATTCTTCATGGCAAATTGGGTAATTACATCGTCAATAGGACAATCAGTGTCAGGGTGAGTGTTCAACAGAGCTAAGCCATAAGTCGATACTCCTTCATAACGTATCGACATCACTAGAATGGTCGCGACTTTTCTCATAGGTATGTGTTAGCCATCTATGTGCAGGACAGAAACGTATAAAATACGATGATGCGGACGAGCGTGCTACGTAGGAAAGTACTACTCGGTAACTACATTCGGTGGAGTCGACTGACGAAAGAAACGACTGACTGGCGAGGGCGGTGCGGTGGCAATGATGGTGGCCCCGCAAGGGGTAGGGGAGGGGGGGAGGCGCCCCGCATGCTCCCCCCCCCCCACCCCATATGTATCCGCCACTGGCCTTAATAGAACCGAGAATATTCCCTAACTAGAGAAGGGATTATACGTGCACCTGTAACAGAATCTTCGTCACAGCTCCTCCCACTGAAGATGCCAGTATAGAGTATACAGATGCAGAGCCTACGTGTAGGTACTTTCAGGCTACCATCCCCCTTGCAATCTCCTCACATATTTTTACTTGTATGGTTTGGCAAAGCGTAAGTTTAGTCCAGATAAACCAACCACGTACCCGTTTTCCTCCCAGGCTATACATGCACAGTGCACGAAACTGTTCCTCTCGGTGAGGCAATATCCATTCGTTCCATACGAAATTTGTCCATTGTCACATTTCCCGAACTTAAAACCGGTGTCTTTTAGAAGGTGAATAACGGAAGTTTCTGAGCCCTCATAAAAGAATTTTGTGTTACAGTTGGGCACGAAGGTTTCTGGAAGTAGGATACTCTCCTTTGCTGTAGTATTCTAAAACAGTCCTGCAGACCACTTCTTTATTAAAATCGTCCGTTTGAATAAATGTACTTTTCCGTTTATATCGAAGACAGCACTCACGCCATGCCGGTCCGAGCTGCCGGAGTTAGCGGTCATGTGTGCGTGAGGTGTGCATGCTTGTGCGAATTAATATTTTCGGTTTGAAACTCCCGCCACATGATGCTATTCTCTCATTGGTCCATTCTTTTTTCTTATTTTGCTCAGCGATTATTGTTACAGTCCGAGCTGGAGCTGATTTCCTCCAATCAGAGAGCTCTAACGTTACGCCCGAAACGCTCGCCGTTGCCAAAATGCCACAACATTTGCTGACTTCTAATTCCTTTTCGGCATACTTTCTTGATATGTTTGGATCTCGAATCATGGGTCTGGTACTTTTATTTCGTGTTTCAGAACGCATGATAACCCTCCTCCCTCTCCCCCCACATATACAAACACAACGATGCTTATGAAATATGTTTCATACACAGCACTAACCGAACACTACTGGATACTTCCACACAAGAAGCGATTCAGCGGCGTCTATACAAATACCATAACCACACAGATTGGTTTACGTTAAGGTTCAGATGGCTCTGAGCACTATGGTACTTAACTTCTGAGGTCATCAGTCCCCTAGAACGTAGAACTACTTAAACCTAACTAACCTAAGGACATCACACACATCCATGCCCGAAGCAGGATTCGAACCTGCATCCGTAGCGGTCGCGCGGTTCCAGACTGTAGCGCCTAGAACCTCTCGGCCACTCCGGTCGGCGTTTACATTAAGGAAGGAAGGCTGCAAGTGTTTCATTTTGTTACATACAATAGGTAAGCTTCATATGACATTATGTGAAGGTGCATTTTTGAAGGATGTAATTCTTTATGTTTATCCAGTTAATTGATTTAAGTGTAATTTTCTTAAATTTCTAATTCTTCGCCACGTCATTTTCATCAATGTATTGACTATTTTATTTGCTTTTATTTTTCTTCCTATCATTCTTTTTTCTTTGGAATCTGCCTGTGTCGCCTATAATCTGCAACGAAGTGCCAATGAGGACTGCTCATCGGACAGTAATGCGGCAGCTCTTGTAGCCTGAGTGAGGATAGTTTCAGGTTACCAGCGATAGCGAAAAATCACAATTTGCTTTTAGCGCCGAAATTGAATTTTTCCTGTCATGGGTTTGCTCCATGAGGTTAGCTTTAATCGCTGTGAACAAAACAATCGTGTTTTAATTCTTCCGTAGAATGTTGACGGCCGTTTTCTCGGATACATTGCACATCAAGACGTTGTGATTAGCTTATGACACAAGTCGTTTGCACAGTTCGGTCATTGGTCATTTAAAATCAGCTGGCGACAAAGCATCACGCATTTCCAACATACCTCGCGGTGGCCATTTCCAACACAGCTCCGCATTACACGTTAACAGCATTTGTGAAGTGACCCACCGCATTTGTGTCACCTATAACCGAGCAGTAGCCAGAAACCCATGTGCCAACACTGTAGCGACAAGTGACAGACGCTTACTGTCACGACTTGGGCTGACCAAACGTCCCAGTTTTACCGGGACAGTCCCGGTTGTCACATAAAATGTCCTGGTGTCCCGACAATATCATTCGAGACACACAATCGTCCCGGTTTTTAACGGGCAAACAAAATGCATACAAACATATTTTAATTAAATTAAATATTTGTGAAGAGCAAACTTTCCTAGAAGTAGGATATATATGAGGCCTTCCACATTTCGTTTAACTTGTCTTATGCCTAAAGAAAGCACAAGAGATACGTTAAAAATAAAAGTAGGTACTACCTACCCCTACCTCTAACTTGCCGACCTTCTACTTTATGACAAGCAAAAACAAAACCAAAGGAGACACAATGCAGCATCACTTAACTTTTACCATTTCTCCTAACGAGACTGTAGCCATATGGAACTCAATTATCTGAAGAATGTGAGCGATGCGGCGTTTGTTAACAGTGATTATTGAATATTGTTTTTCATGTGTGCACAGTTGTGTGTGTGTGTGTGTGTGTGTGTGTGTGTGTGTGTGTGTGTGTGTGTGTGAAATCCTAAGGGACCAAACTGCTGACCTCATAGGTCCCTAGACTTACACACAACTTATGCTAAGAACAACACACACACACACCCATGCCCGAGGGAGGACTCCAACCTCCGGCGGGAGGGGGCCGCGCAATCCGTGACATGGCGCCTCGAACCACGCAGCCACTCCAGTCGTGCGCGGTTGCCGTAACAATCAGCAGTCAAACGAAATCTTAAATTTTAGTATGAAATGTACAGTATAATTTTTACGTGATTACTGATTAGTAATATTGCATAGTTTTCAGGATTAACAAATTGTGCCTAAGTATCTAGTAGGTGACTAAACGTTGCAGAAAATAGATCCAGGCTATTACGTAAAAAGTGTATACACTAAAACTCCAAAGAAACTGGTATAGGCATGCGTATTCAAACACAGAGATATGTAAACAGGCAGAATATAGCGTTGAGGTCGACAACGTCGATCTAAGACAAGTATCTGGCGCAGTTGCTAGATCGGTTACTGCTGATACAGTGGCAGGTTATCAAGATTTCAGTGAGTTTGAATGTGGTGTTACAGTCGGCGCGCGAGCGATGCAACACAGCATCTCAGAGGTAGCGATGAAGTGGGTGTTTTCCCGTACGACCATTTCACGAGTGTACCGTGAATATCAGGTTCTAATGGCTCTGAGCACCATGGGACTTAACATCTGAGGTCATCATTCCCGTAGAACTTAGAACTACTTAAACCTAACTAACCTAAGGACATCACACACATCCACGACCGAGGCAGGATTCGAACCTGCGAACGTAGCAGTCCCGCGGTTCCGGACTGAAGCGCCTAGAACCGCTCGGCCACCACGGCCGGCGAATATCAGGAATCAGGCAAAACACTAAATCTCCGACACTGCTGCAGCCGGAAAAAGATCCTGCGAGAACGGGACCAACGGCAACTGAAGAGAGTTGATCAACGTTACAGAAGTGCAACCCTTCTGCAGACTGCTACAGATTTAGATTTCTGTGCTGGGCCATAAAAAAGGTCAGCGTGTGAACCATTCAACGACATGGGCTTTCGGACCAGAAGGCCCACTCGTGTGCCCTTGATCAGTGCACGACACAAAGCTTTACACCTCGCCTCGATTCCTCAACACAGACATTGAACTGTTAATGGCTGGGAACCCGTTGCGTCGTCGGGCGAGTTTCGTTTCAGATTCTATCGAGCGGATGGACAGGTATGGAGACAAACTCATGATTACATAGATTCTGCATGGCAGCAGGGGACTTTTCACGCTGGTGGAGGCTCTGTAATGGTGTGGGGCTTGTGCTGTTGGAGTGATATGGAACCTTGATACGTCTTGATACGAGTCTGACGGGTAACACGTACTTAAGCATCCTGTCTGATCACCTGCATCCATTCACGTCCATTGTGCCTTCCGACGGACTTCAACAATTTCAGTAGGAGAATGCGACATCCCACACGTCCAAAACTGATACAGAATGACTCTAGGAACAGACTTCTGAGTTCAAACACTTCCGCTGGCCACCAAACTCCCCAGGCCTGAACATTATTGAGCAGAGATCTCCACCCCTTCGTTCTCTTACGGATTTATGGACAGTCCTGCAGGATTTATGGTGTCAGTTCCCTCAGCAGTGCTCCAGACATTAGTCGAGCCCATGCCACGTCGTGTTGCGGCATTTCTGCGTGCTCGCGGGTTCCTACAGGATATTAGGCAGTTGTACCAGTTTCTTTGGCTTTTTCAGTGTTTAAGCCTTTTTTAATTCTAAGTAAAAGAGTTTTATTTATGTATAATGTACCTACAGTAGATATTTCTTCTCAATTCAAAAAAAGAACATAAGTTCTTCCTATTGGTTCTTCAGATACTGCATCATCATAGTCCTGTTATCGATTTCAAAATAATACCGTAACTGACAAGAAACGTAAGCAGAAGTGAAGGAATGAAGTTAGGTATAAATTATAAACTCAAGTGTCCCGATTTTTTCTATTTGACCAGAGTATAGTGTTAGGTGTATTATGTGTGGCCCAAGAATACTCGTTGTTGTTGTTGTGGCCTTCAGTTCTGTCTGAGACTGGTTTGATGCAGCTTGCATGGGGGCTTAATTAAATATAATTGAAAATATTTTTAGTAGCTGTATGTCCGTCCGATTACGCAAGTCTCGTAATCGGTTGGCCCTGACTAGTATTATTACGCTATCTGACTGCTAAGAACAATGTAAGAAAATTTTCATAAACACAGTTAATTAATTAAGTCCCCAGCAACTATAAAACCTACAAAATCCAAGCACAAATGTAACTGTTCTGTATGTGGGAGTGTGACTCAACGCCCACATCTGGCACGGTTCTTTTCCAACAAGACAAGAATTTTGATACCAATTATACTGACGTGACAAAAGAAATTTAGAAAAACTATAATTACGCAAGAAAACCAAAATTCACTCTAATACAAGAACACGAGCCAGATGCTTTGTTGACTGAACCTGTAGTGACACATTATTTCAGATACACAACTAATAAAGGAACATTATAAATTTTACCTTCATATATATTGACGAAATGCACTCATTACAATAACATCTGCTATCTCTCCCATCAAATAACTGCATAGGACATGGAACTACACTCTTTACTACAACATCTTGCTCCAACTTCACAACAACCACGAGCTCTGCCCACGCACACACTGTCTCTATGAGTTCTTAACACACACTGTCCTCTCCGATGTCACAACAAGCACTGACTGCCACGAACTTTCAACAAGCACTGTGGAGGCGGCTTAATAGTACTCTTTGGCGCAATCTCTGGCGCAGTGGCACAGTGTAGCCACCTTTCAAGCTCTCCATGCTATTCTATCCTGTGCAAGCTGCTTCATCTCCCAGTACGTAATGCAGCCTATATCTTTCTGAATCTGCTTAGTTTATTCATCTCTTGGTCTCCCTCTACGACTTTTACCCTCCACGCTACCCGCCGATACTAAATTGGTGATCCCCTGATGCCTCAGAACATGTTCTACCAACCGATCCCTTCTTCTAATAAAGTTGTGCCACAAACTCATCTTCTCCCCAAATCTATTCAATACCTCCTCGTTAGTTATGTCATCTACCCATCTAATCCTCAGCATTCTTCTGTACAGTACTCATGCTCTACGAATGTGGCCCAGGTAAGCTAATAGGCTGGACGCCCCTGATCTAAAGAGCACCAACTAAGGAATAATATAAATGCCCTGTTACGTAAGGAAGGTCTACATGGCATTTTCCATTTCGACGCCAACACTCCGTCGCTCGGCAGGAGCGAAGATGAGTTAGAGGGCGGTGCCGGCGGCGGTGCGAGGCAATAACGCAAACACAATAAATCCCTGGCCGTAGGCGCCGCCACACGCTCCTTAATGGCCGAACTTTTAATTAATATTACGGATGTTTCTGACCCTTATGCTGTGGGCGGAGATAGGGCGCAGATAAGGGATTCCGATTCGAGATGCCACGCGATACGGAAATTAAAGTGCGGTTGTCGGCCGCCGTGAGCTGTTTATGTGTTTTGATTATCTGCCTGATGGTCCTGAGTTAATCAACGCGTAATTGGGGAGTGGGGCGGCTACTGGAGCTCGGAGCGCCTGGCAGTCGGCGGGCGGTCGGGTCGCGGGCCCGAACCCCGGCTCCACCGGGCGAGCCGGCGCGAGGGAGGGGCGTCCAGGCCCGCACATGCGTCACCGAGGATAACGTACTAGCGTCTGCAACTCCGTGGGAATAGTTAGCGCCAGCAGGAGAGCAGCCGCAGCATTCTGTTCTTTTATTATTTTTCTTAAGACAAGCGTACTTTGTACAAAATAATAACGGTGGTGTAAACGAAAAAGACTTCACCCTGCAAGTCAGGCATTCGAGCCTAGTACTTACATGCGTGGCTACATTGGATTTATGTGCGTAACGTTCCGTCTCGTGCTGCGGGAGACATCCTCAGAGGCTATAACGATGGAGTATAATGTGAATAATTTTTTGAACAAAATTATCGGTTTCGGCTTTACAACAGCCACCTTTAGAATTTACAACAGCAGAAAAAAAAACTGTCCAAGTGCGAGTAGGACCGCGCACTGAGCGTCCTGTACAAACTTAATTATATATATATATATATATATATATATATATATATATATATATATATTACTGGCCATTAAAATTGCTACACCACGAAGATGACGTGCTACAGTCGCGAAATTTAACCGACAGGAAGAAGATGCTGTGATATGAAAATGATTAGCTTTTCAGAGCATTCACACAATGTTGGCGCCGGTGGCGATACCTACAACGTGCTGACATGAGGAAAGTTTCCAACCGATGTTCATACACAAACAGCAGTTGACCGGCGTTGCCTGATGAAACGTTGTTGTGATGCCTCGTGTAAGGAGGAGAAATGCGTACCATCACGTTTTCGACTTTGATAAAGGTCGGATTATAGCCTATCGTGATTACGATTTATCGTATCGCGACATTGCTGCTCGCGTTGGTCGAGATCCAATGACTGTTAGCAGAATATGGAATCGATAGGTTCAGAAGGGTAACACGGTACGCCGTGCTGGATCCCAACGGACACTTATCACTAGCAGTCGAGATGACAGGCATCTTATCCGCATGGCTGTAACGGATCCTGCAGCCACGTCTCGATCCCTGAGTCAACATATGGGGACGTTTGCAAGACAATAACCATCTGCACGAACAGTTCGACGACGTTTGCAGCAGCATGGACTATCAGCTCGGAGACCGTGGCTGCGGTTACCCTTGACGCTGCATCACAGACAGGAGCGCCTGCGATGGTGCACTCAGCGACGAACCTGGGTGCACGAATGGCAAAAGTCATTTTTTCGCATGAATCTAGGTTCTGTTTACAGCATCATGATGGTCGCATCTGTGTTTGGCGACATCGCGGTGAACACACATTGAAAGCGTGTATTCGTCATCGCCATACTGGCGTATCTCCTGGAGCGATGGTATGGGGTGCCATTGGTTACACGTCTCGGTCACCTCTTGTTCGCATTGATGGCACTTTGAACAGTTTCAGATGTGTTACGACCCGTGGCTCTACCCTTCATTCGATCCCTGCGAAACTCTACATTTCAGCATGATAATGCTCGACCGCATGTTGCAGGTCCTGTGCGGGCCTTTCTGGATACAGAAAATGTTCGACTGCTGCCCTGGCCAGCACATTCTCCAGATCTCTCACCAATTGAAAACGTCTGGTCAATGGTGGCCGAGCAACTGGCTCGTCACAATACGCCAGTCACCACTCTTGATGAACTGTGGTATCGTGTTGAAGGGGCATGGGCAGCTGTACCTGTACACTCCATCCAAGCTTTGTTTGACTCAATGCCCAGGCGTATCAAGGCCGTTATTACCGCCAGAGCTGGTTGTTCTGGGTACTGATTTCTCAGGATCTATGCACCCAAATTGCGCGAAAATGTAATCACATGTCAGTTCTAGTATAATATATTTGTCCCATGAATACCCGATTATCATCTGCGTTTCTTCTTGGTGTAGCAATTTTAATGGCCACTAGTATATATATTTCATCCATCCTCAGACTCGAGAATCTTAACGATTTTTGCCTGTTATCGATATCGATACTGGCAAGATATTGGCCCCGGGATTCCAAGACCGTATCAAAATCTCTACAGTGTTTCATCAGACTTGCCTAGACATACAGAAAGAAGAGAGCAGGGGACTTTGGTTTATGTATGTACAGAGAGAAGATCTAAAAACGAAAGTTTTTATTTACTAACTAATACGACTACAAGTTACATTTTACGTTTCCATGAAGCAATGTTCGTCCATTATGTTTTTGGCGGGTTATGAATGCAATGTATGTTCGAATGGCATAAGATATTTTTTGCATGATATGATTACAGTTTAACAAGGTTCAGATTTTTTGCTTGTACTGTGTCGCCTTGCTAGTTGCCAAATTTCGTGATTCTAGGTCAACGAGAAATATTCTATTGGTTTTGTTGAGTTTGCGAGTATCAAAATACATGACATATATATGACATAAAACACGTTGTAACAAACACCTGTGTGAATGGATCAACGGGGAACTTGAATGGCTGTCATGCGACTTCCACCCCGGACAAATACAACGACCAATAACGAACAAAATATGAGATAAATAAAGGGGGTAAAGTCTTTGATTAATAATCAAATCGTCCTCGGAACGAAACCCCCTACCACTTAAATTCTGATTAACAATCGGCACTGGCGGTCGAAAATTTCCGGCATAAGAAGTCACCCTCATTCTGCCAATGACCTTGTCAAAGAGGGCTCAGGAGTGGACAGATGTTCAGGGCACTCTCTTGTCCATGGACTGGGAAACAGCCCCTAAATGCGGAAGAATCAGCAATGGACAACGGCATAAGGATGCAGAAGGTAATGAAAACCACTGCATTAAAGATACATAACATGTATGCAAAAGACATGTGGCCTGTAATTGAAGAAGAGTCATGATGACCTCTCCAGTGACAGAAGATTCCGGAATAGTCCCCCTTTCGGATCTCCGGTAAGTGACCATGAAAAAAAGATTGAATAACCAAAAAAGGATAACGCTCTACGAGTGGGGTGTACAGGCTTCAACGTGGTAGGGAAGCTAGAAAATCTGAAAAGGGAAATGCAAAGGCCCACTCTCGATGCAGAAGGGGTTAGTGCTGTGAAATGGAAAGAAGACAAGAATTTCTGGTCAGATGAGTATAGGGTAACATCAACAGCAGCACAAAATGATATAACGGGTTGGGTTGGGGTTGGGTTGTGTGGAGAAGGAGACCAGACAGCGAGGTCATCGGTCTCATCGGATTAGGGAAGGATAGGGAAGGAAGTCGGCCGTGCCCTTTCAGAGGAACCATCCCGGCATTTGTCTGGAGTGATTTAGGGAAATCACGGGAAACCTAAATCAGGATGGCCGGACGCGGGATTGAACCGTTGTCCTCCCGAAGATATAACGGGAATAAGATTCGTAATGAATAGGAGGGTAGGGCAGAGAGCGTGTTACTGTAAACTTTTCAGTGACAGGGTTGTTCTTAACAGAATCGACAGCAAACTACATTGACAATGATAGCTCAGGTATACATGCCGACGTCGCTAGCTGAAGGTGAAGGGATAGAGAAAGCATATAAGGATACTGAAAGGGTAATTACTACGCAAAGGGAGATCAAAATCAAGTAGTCATGAGAGACAGGAATGCAATTTTAGGGGAAGGAGTAGAAGAAAAGGTTACAGGAGAAAATGTGCTTGGGACAAGGAATCAGAGAAAGACATATTGAGTTCTATAAGCTACTGTAGAAATTTCAGCTAATAATAACTAATACCCTGTTCAAACATCGTAAGAAAAGAAGGTATATACCTGAAAAAGACAGAGTGATACGGGGAGATTTCATTCAGATTACATCATGGTCAGGCAGAGATTCCGAAATCATACTGGATTGTAAGGCGTGGTCAGGAGAGATGTAGGCTCAGATCATAATGTAGTAGTGGTGAAGAGGATAGACTGAAGTTTAAGATGTTAGTCAGGAAGAATCAATATGCAAAGAAGTGGGGTAAGGAAGTACTAAGGAATGATGAGATTGGTTGAAGTTCTCTAAGGCTATGGATACAGCAATGAGGAATAGCTCAGTAGGCAGTACAGCTGAAGAGGAATTAACATCTCTAAAAAGGGTAATCACAGAAGATGGAAAGAAAAACATAGGTGCAAAGAAGGTAACTTCTAAGAAACTATGGGTAACAGAACAAATATTTCAGCTGATCGATCAAAGAAGAAACTACAAAAATGTTTACTTAAATTCAGGAGTACAGAAATACAAGCCGCTGAGGAATGGAATAAATACGAAGTGCGAGGAAGCTAAGACGAAATGGCTGCATGAAAAATGTGAAGAAATCGAAAAAATTATGATTGTCGGGAGGACTGTCTCAGCTTATACGAAATTCAAAAAAGCCTTCGGTGAAATTAAAAGCAAGGGTGGTATTAAGAGTGCAAAAAGAATTCCGCTGTAGATGTAGCGGAGAGAGCGGATAGCTGAAAGGAGTACAACAATGGCCTGTATGAGGGGGAAGATTTGACTGATGTGACAGAAGAAGAAACAGAAGTCGATTTGGAAGAAATAGGAGATCCAGTATTAAACTCAGAGTTTAAGAGACTTTTGGCTGACTTAAGAACAAATAAGACATAAGGGATGGATAACATTCCAATAGAATCTCTAAAATCATTGGGGGGAAGTGGCAACAAAACGACTATTCATGTTGATGTGTAGGATGTATGAGTCTGGCGACATACTACCTGAGTTTTGGAAAAATATCATCCGCACCATCCCGAAGACTGCAAGAGCTGACAAGTGCGAGAATAATCGCACAATTAGCTTAACTACCCACACATCCAAGTTGCTGACAAGAATAATATTAAATTGAGGATGTGTTTGATGACGACTGGTTTGGCTTTAGGATAGGTAAAGGCACCAGAGAGGCAATTCTGACTTTGCGGCTGATAATGGAAGCAGAAAATCAAGACACCGTCATAGGATATGTCGACCTGGAAGAAGCGTTCGACAATGAAACATGGTGCAAGATGTTCGAATTTCTGAGAAAAGTGGCGGTAAGCTGTAGGGAGAGACAGATAATATACAATATGTACAAGAGCTAAGAGGGAACAATGAGAGTTGACGACCAAGAACGAAATGCTCGGATTAAAAAGGTGTAAGACAGGGATGTAGTCTTTCGCCCCTAATTTTCAATCTGTACGTCGAAGAAGCAATTATGGAAATAAAAGAAAGGTTCAGGAGTGGAATTAAAACTGATGGTGAAAGGGTATCAATGATACGATTCGCTGATGACATTGCTATCCGGAGTGAAAGAGAAGAAGGATCGCATTATCTGCTGAATGGAATGAACAATCTAATGCATACAGAATATGGACTGAGAGTAAATCGAAGAAAGATGAAAGTAATGAGAAGTAGCGGAAATGAGAACAATGAGAAACTTAACATCAAGATTTATGGTCACCAAGTAGATGAAGTTAAGGAATTGTACTACCTAGGCAGCAAAATAACCAGTGACGGACGGAGCATGAAGGACATCAAAAGCAGAATAGCACTGTCAAAAATGGCATTCTTGGGCAAGAGAGGTCTACTAGTATCAAACGTAGGCGTTAATTAAAATTTCTGAGAATGTAGGTTTGGAGCACAACATTGTATGATAGTGAAACATGGGCTGTGCGAAAGACGGAACAGAAGCATTTGAGACGTGGTGCTACATACGAATGTTGAAAATTAGGTTGACTGATAAGGTAAGGAATGAGGAGGTTCTGCGCAGAATCGGAGAGGAAACGAGGCACTGACAAGGAGAAGGGACAGGATGATAGGACGTATGTTAAGGCAAGAGGGAATGACTTCGATGGTACTAGAGGGAGCTATAAAGGGCAAAAACTGTAGAGGAATCCAGAGATTGGAATACATCCAGCAAATAACAGAGAACGTAGGTTGCAAATGCTACTCTGAGATGAAGAGGTTTGCACAATACAGGAATTTTTAGCGGGTGGCATCAAACCAGTCAGAAGACAGATGACTCAAAAAATCACCGAATCTTTCAATCGGATTGACTTATGAGCTCGAATTTTTAACACCGCCAAGAGATCATAGAGCTTAATACCTGACATAAATTTGAAATCGATATGCCAATCTGTTCCAGGAAGACGGGGGCTTAGAAGATGGACGAATAAAAAATGACAAAAAAATTTTCGTGTGATGTTATTACAAATTAATAATTTTCGGACTTTTTTCCTGTACTTGGACTGTTCAATGATGTTCTTTCTTGTCAATTTTTTTGAATATAGGTCAACGCGAAGCGCACTACAGGTTTTGATTTTTTCGAGTATCAAAATATATGGCACAAATGGCCGCATCTTTTGATCGAACTGACTTAGAAGCTTAAAATTTTTACACCTCCGAGGAATCATAGAGTTTAATATATGACATAAATTTGAACATCATATATCTACCCGTTCCTGAGAACAAGGGTTCTTAACAGTCAGACAGACACACAAACGGAGAAGAAAGCTGTCTTATAAGGCCTCTGCTTTTACAGACTGAGGCACGGAACCCTAAAAGAAAAAAATCGTTACTATCTACTGCAATTAGAGACTAAAAAGAAAACACAGAAAACATAATACGATCTAATATAAAAAACGACGCGCCACGAAGAAGTTACAAAAAATTGGTCACGAATTGAAATTTATAGAGGTATCGACGGAAAATGCAAAATTATGAACTTTGGCAACCGATGAATAAATGTGTGACGCTACAGCGCAATTTCACTGCGCAGCTGACAAGGATAGTAATTACGCAGGGGAAATGTCCATACTAGGGCGTAAAGTTTATTATGCGAATTTCATTCCGTGTATTCAGTTGGACAGATACTACGTCTCGCAGTCAGGTGGGTGAACAATATATCCAAATGTCAGCACTTGCGAGAGGCCGTGTAGTTGTGCTCAAAGAAGCCAGTAGGAATAATCGGCGAATCACAATCCTAGAACTTAGAACTACTTAAACCTAACTAACCCAAGGACATCACACACATCCATGCCCGAGGCAGGATTCGAACCTGCGACCGTAGCGCTCACGCGGTTCCAAACTGACGCGTCTGTAGCGTTTGAAAGGTATGGGATGAAGTACTGGCGGAACTAAAGCTGTGAGGGTAGGTCGTGAGTCGTCCTTGGTCTATGAGAATGCAATCGAGACAAAGTATTGTTCAGTGTAACTTTGGATTTTTTTAAGTTAAAGTGTGAAAAAGTTATGTTTCGAATTTCACATCTAATTTTATTATTTATACAGATTAATTAAAATTCCTCAAATCACTTTCACCTACAACAAATTCAAACAAATCAGTCACAGCTTCAATGTAAATGGCACGTGTTCACTTTCTTATACGTAAAACTTATTTTTAACATGTGGCAATTGTTACAATTCTACTTTTTAATTTATCTAATTTACATCTAAAAGCAGTTCAAAGAATATCGATACAGCACAGAGAAAATTTTCAGCAAGAAGGAGTCAAAACCAATTATGTAGCGAAATGGATACAAAGTATACACAGGCGTTGTTTCTCGTTTAATTAAATAATTAATTCCTTGCTTATGTAAATTTGAATGATGTGTTCATAATGGTTAAGTTTTACATAAATATTTGTATAACGTTGTAACTCATTGCACTTCAGGACAATAAATGAGTATTAGCTAGAAAAAAAGATAGCGCAGTTAGTAGATGATTTGGCCCGCAAAAGTCGCAAATTCGAGTGTCTGTCTGATGCACATGATTCTACGTCCATTTTCTAGGGCAGTTTCTGCCACAGAACATTTTTCGATATGGCGCAGGAACAACAACACAGTTTGATCCCGCCACTGCTGCCTTTGTTCACCGTTTGCTCCATGTGATAATGTTCTTCTTCCTTCATAGGCCCCTGGATGTTGCGTGATCTTTTGTATTACAGATCTCTCTGATATGACTCATAATGTGCCTCTTCTAACAACCGCTATTTCTTCACAAAAACTGATACGCAGAATAGCACGAATTCAGGCTGCTTGCTCAGGTTTTTGATGCTATTTGTACACACACAGATCCCTTCTGAGAACGTCTGAGAGTTCTGTAAGTTATTATGGCTGCTTCCTCTGAATACAGTACTCAGATAAATAATGCTTGCGGCGCTTTCTCGGAGTGTGTTGCAGCAGCGTACTAGGGTTCCCAGAACACAGTGCTTCTATGAGTACTGGTGGCTCAGAAAATGCACTGGTTTTCGGAGTACGCTAAAGCAAAGGCACTCACAAGGTGATCGCGCATACGCGTCATCAACGATATCGTCCAAATTTGTACGTATATACGCAGGGGTTAACGACCAGAAATGAAAGTGAGAGATGGGAGCCCCATATGGCCAAAGGTTTAGAAAAAATACCATTTGTTCCCGGCCGGGGTGGCTGAGCGGTTCTAGGCGCTGCAGTCTGGAACCGCGCGACCGCTACGGTCGCAGGTTCGCATCATGCCTCGGGCATGGATGTGTGTGATGTTCTTAGGTTAGTTACGTTTAAGTAGTTCTAAGTTCTAGGGGACTGATGATTTCAGAAGTCCCATAGTGCTCAGAGCCATTTGAACCATTTGTTGCGTGGGTCGGGAGAGTGATGAGCCATTTATGTTAGCGTTGTTCCCAGCCAACTGCTGGTGCAGCCAAAAGATAATTGAACGGTAATCCGAGGATCGTGAGGTTTTCTATACGCGGACATCTTTTTTTATTTCCAATTTTCGTTTATTTGGAGTGTAAATTAAGTAATGCTTATTCTATTGCATTTATTTACACTTTTGTAAAAGGCGTGGGAACGACAGCCAACAAGCGAATGAGCTCGATAGTCGTAGCCTGGCGTTGTCCCAACCAAGGAACATAGAATAAAAAAGGCATGCGCCAGATTGGCTTAGTGCGCTCTCATTGGTCAGCGACTTGTTACGTCACTCGGCAGCCAGACGGCAGCAGTCTCCGTTTGTAGAATATGAGAGATTGCCAAATAATTGTTTTCACGTCTCTTCTCATATAACTTAAAGTTTCGTGCTCACAGGATTGAACACACTTCATGTTAATATTATATACAAGGTTTCCGAAAGAAATGCTTTAAATATTAGTAGCAATGATGATATATCGCCACGCGAAACTAGTGGCCGATGTTCGCATCCGCATTCATGCTCGTGTTTTACGCATCTGACTACGGTAAATGTTTTACAATTGGGTACTGCCTATTTTACACATGTTTTTGTAAATAAAAAGATAGTAATCTTCGAACTTACCTTATAAAGCTGATGCAGAAGCTACGTCGAAGATGCTGAAGGCGACGCTGACCAGAGCCGAGTCTTCCTTGCCGAATTCCGTTTCTTTCTTCTTTCGTTTCACCCTCTTTGGGGTACGCTGGATCAATCATTTCTTTGTGCGTTGTTCTTTTCTTAGGGCCCAGTATTTCTTCATTCTTTCTGATCTTCTTCTCCTCTCTTCTTCCGAGATGAAGGATTTGGACTTTTGTGTGGATTTGTCTTGGAACCTTATGTTTTCATCTTTAGTAATTAATTTAGCAGTTCGATCAGTAAGTGAATTTTCTGAAATATTTAATTCCACTAGGTCTTTCTCAGTTTCTTTAAACCAGTTGGGCTTCGTTTTTCGGTTACGGAAGAAGTCAAAGATTTGTTTAGTTAATCTGTTGGAATCCATTCTGAGAAGATGACCATAAAAATTTATTCTCCTTTTTCGCATAGAATCTGAAAGTTTTTCAATTTTCTTGTAGAGAGTTTCATTTTTTATGTATATAATCTTATTGTCTTGAAATTTTGGCCCAATGATTTTTCTTAAAATTTTTCTTTCCTTTATCTCAAGTTTCTCCATTTGGCCTTTGAAATTCATGTTAAGTGTTTCTGCTGCATACAGTGCTTCTGGCTTAATCACTGTCTTGTAATGTGTAATTTTGGACCCCCATGAAAGGGATTTTTTGTTGTATGTATTTTTTGTTAGTTGGAAGGCCAATTCAAGTTTATTTTTTCTGGATTCCATTGCTTTGCTTTCCCCAGCATTCCAAGTAATCCATTCTCCGAGATATTTGAATTCTTTTACTATTTCAATCTTCTGTTCTTGAACTTTGAGGTATTTACATGAGTGCTTGATGTTTGTCAATATCTTAGTTTTTTCAGAGGAGATGTGAAGACCAATTTTAGCTGCTTGTTTCTTTAGTTCAAGGATTTGCTCCCGTGCTTCTTCCATTGTTTCAGCAAACAGCGCCATATCATCTGCAAAAGCAGTGCAATTTACTTTAAGGTTCTTCTTTTTGCAACCCAGTCTTACACCACTCTCAATATTTGTGTTCCATTCTCTGACTACTTTCTCAAGAGCACAATTGAACAGCAACGGTGAGAGCCCATCGCCCTGTCGCACTCCCGTTTTTATTTCAAAGGGTTCCGACAGTTTGCCCATAAATTTAACTTTCGAAAATGTATTTGTAAGGGTCGCTTTTATAATATTAGTTGTTTTCTTATCCAAACCCATTTCTTCTAGGACTGATAACAGAGATTCTCTATCAATCGAATCATATGCTTTTTTGAAATCAATGAAGGAGATTACGTATGTCTTTGCCCTTGATTTTTGGTAAGCCATGATGTTTTTGAGGTTTAGTATTTGTTCCGAACATGATCTACCCTTTCTAAAACCTCCCTGATATTCCCCGATTTGCGGATCCAATTGCGGCTCTGCCCTGTTCAAAAGGACTTTAGAAAGAATCTTGTACGTTATATCCAGCAGTGATATTCCTCTGTAATTGTTGGGGTCTGTCTTCAAACCTTTCTTGTGGATAGGGTGGATGAGAGCTGTTCTCCATTCTGCGTGGATCTCTTCTTCTTTCCAGATTTGATCGAAAGCACACTTTAGGGATGTAACTGCATTTTTGTCAGCCTTTTTCCATAGTTCGGCCACTATTTGATTTTCTCCGGACGCCTTGTTGTTTTTAAGTTCTGAGATGACCTTCTGTAGTTCTTCAGTCGTCGGTGGTTCTGAATCCGGCTTCTCACGGTTGTTTGGAATGGATTCAAATTTTTCAAGGATGGGTTCACAATTCAAGAGTTTCTCAAAGTAGCCTGCTAGTATTTTGCAGTTTTCCGTGTTGTTGTGCGCGATGGTCCCATTTACATCTCGAAATTGGAGGGTGGGTGCTTTGTATCTTGATAACCTTTGTTTGAAAGTTCTGTAAAAGCTCCTTGTGTTGTTTTTAGCAAATTCTTCATCAATTTGGAGGAGAGTTTTGTTTTCATGTGTCTTCTTAATCCTTTTTATATTTTTATCTACCAGTTTTCTAACTGTAATGAAATTCAGTCTACTTTCTTCTGTTTTCTGTGATTGCCAATTTTGTCATGCCTGTTTTCTCGTTTCAATGAGGGCATCACATTCCAGCGACCACCAGGCATGTTTTTTACTTTTTTTGTTAGGTGCTATCCGTTCAGCTGTAGTAATGAGGTTTTCCTTGATATCCCCCCAGCTTTGTGTCTGAATGGTTTCTGTTGCTTTTGTGAATTCATCTGATTTTAATATCTTTTCTGTGCTATACTTCCGACCCTTACTTTGTTTCACGCTGCGTTTCCTGTTTGGGATGACTTTGAACTTAATTTTAGAAAGGTAATGGTCTGAATCCAAGTTTGCACCCCTGAGTACCCTAACGATCATGATTTCTTTGCTATAAATCTTCTTAATTGCCACATGATCAAGTTGAAATTCCCCAAGGCTAGGATTTGGGGATACCCATGTTTTTTGTCTTCGTGGTAGTTTCTTGAAAGCTGTGGATTTAAGAATTAAATTGTGTGCTTGGCAAAGTTCTATTAGTCTCACACCATTTCTGTTTGTTCTCTTGTGTGCAGGATAGTTTCCAACTATTTTCTTATATCTTTTTTCTTTACCAATCTGTGCATTAAAATCTCCAAGAAGAATGATGATGTTTTTATCTGGAATTTTCTGAATAATGTCATCTAGATGATTCCAAAAGGCCTCCACTTTTTCTTTGTTTATCCTGTTATCCTCGTTTATAGGGGCATGTGCATTGATAATTGTGTAGATTTTGTTTGTGCTTGTGAATGTAAGACTTGAGATTCTTTCTGATTGGGAATCAAAGCCAACTATTGAGTTCAAGATTTGTTTGTTGATTATTAAGGCTGTACCAAAATGTGGTACATTTTTCATTACTCTTGGCCCCACTTTCCCTTTGTATATCCTAAAACCTTCGGAATCGAAGGTATCTGTATCCATGTATCGTGTTTCTTGAATGGCTGTTATGAGTATGTTGTGGTTCTTTAGCGTATCTGTTAGATGTTTTAGTTTTCCGGTTTTCAACAATGAGTTTGCATTGAAAGTTGCTAGGTACGTTGATTGCCTATATTGAAATTTGGATGAGATCCCAAGACAGTCCGACTTGTCTTTGCGCAATGTTGTAGACTCGCCAGAATCCGAATGTCTGCTGACGTACTGGCGTACGGTGGATCGTCCACCTGGGGTAAAATAGTTTACATCACACACTTCCATGATTGATGAAAGTTATTTTGGGTGTGGCCCAAAGGCCACAAAATGTACAACCAAGATTGTGAGTCCTGGAGGTAGTTCTTCCGCTCTCTCCGCTGTTGGGAATCTGAACTTCCTCTTCCGCCTTTGAGACCGTTGACCAGGTTTCACCTAGTAACCCTAGGCAGGGGCCCTTACAGGGTGCTACCATCCGGAGCCAGATGGACCCAGGTTTTTTTAACGAGGTGTTACTCCTCCCCCTCCTCCTTCCTCATCACTTGCGAAATGAGGCCCCGGACTTGGGACCGGCAGTGGTGGAGTTGAATTCCGTTTCATTGCATCAATTTTGGCGCTTTTGTTTAAATGTCTAATCCGTATAAAAGTTCTTGTTCTGACATATAATTGAACAATTTTGCTATTAAGTTAGGGAAATTTCGCACTTACATGATCTGCTAAGGTTGCCATCACTCTATTACAATGAGAAATATTTGATCCATGAAAAGCAGCAAATATAATTTCTAACTCACATATTTTAGCAAACCAGTCAGCAGAGGGAGAAATGAGGTCCCCTTTTGAAATAATAGTAATCCAGTCTTGCTTCAGACTTAATTCTGTATCAAGAACACACTTCCCTGCTGTATTTCCCAAAGAACTGTCAACGTTTTTGCACTTGAATGCTATATATTCTGCTAGATATTTTAAAGCATCATCATTCACGTCTTCACTGGTACACACTGAATCACTGAGCTCGAAATCTAAGAGCAAGTTTTCGTCATCTGTAGCGACGTCAAATGATTTATCAGTTACTCTGATACATAAATCACTCGAGAGAAAACGTGCAAAATCTTCCTCAGTTTCATCAGCTGGTGTCGGGTAGTTTTCAGAAGCAGAATTCTCATTTCTGTCCTCTGAACTCGAAGCACCAGAAGACAAAGGTATTTCACTTGCACTTCCAGTCAGTATCAATAAACGAATTCTGTTTTTCACCTCGAAAGATGTTGGATTGTTGCAGAAGACACGGGGCCACGGATTCTGGAAAAGAAATTTTCCAGACAATCTTGATTAAGTCTGGCTGTCAATATATAAGTAGCTCCGGAATTTTTCACGTCATTGTGAAGTCCAAAAAGTGAATTTATTGATATAATGCATTCCCTCTGAAACGGGAGAAGACTGTTTCTTTTTCCTACTCGCATATTAGAACACATTTCAAGAAATCTTTTTAGAGAGATTTCCTGACTTCTGATATTAAACCCGCAACCACTTCTAAGGGGAGCTTTCTCATCTTGAGGGTATTTCGAATTCAGCACATCGAAAACATCCTTCACGAGCTCAATGAAGCTTCCTTCGCGATCTTTATGCAGAACATATCTCACAGCTTGGGCAGTGAGACGTGAAAATATCTGTGCAGCCCTTCGAACATTCTGACGATCACGTTCACTAACGTTGAGATGAAACTCCGATATGTGGTGATTGATCGAAAGATCGCCTTTCTGATGTCGAAGAAGATCTTCTATAACCATTTTGTAATCACAGTACCACCAGGCAAAGTGATTCCGTCACCAAGAAAATGATTTCTTAATAATTTAAGCAAATGTGGAACATAAAAAAAAACCCAGACTTTTCTGCTATGATCAACAGGGTTTGAAAACAATGTCTTGGATGTAGACACACCAAGTTGCTTCCAAACATTCATATTTTTTGGTCCCATGTCACACGTAACTGCTACGATATGGATTCCTGCCGTTTCAACTTCTTTTATGACATTCTGCAACAAATCACTAGACATCGCAACATCAAAGTCATAATACAGTGGCTGCTTCCACTTTGAAAACAAGCTGCGAACCATGACGACTTGGACATTGTTGTGTGGTCCGAGTACTACATCGTCGGACGAATCGTTAAGTCACACGACCGTCAATGCTCATCTCGTCGAAGCTTAGCACACCAATCGCCTCTAATGATGTGAACATTTCTGACCTACCTTTAATTAACTCCAAAACTGGTTTCAAAATACCTGGTCGTCACTTGAACTGTTTCGTCCATGTCTGGAGTGTTGACCTGCAGGGAAAGGGCAGTTCTTCCTCCTCAGATAGGCATATGCTTTAGGAGACAAAGCTCTCAATGTAAGAGCATTTGCAATGTCCTCTGAGCACCACTTTACTTGCTTCCTCTTCTTTAACAGACAACGAATTTGTCCTGGTGTGAAACACCGAGAAAGTGTACTTCTCACATTTGTGCTTCTTAGTGTTATAGATGTAGCTTGCTTTATAACTTCTTTCATTGACTTAATTCTCTGTTCCAGTCGAACATTTTTAATCTTCAAACTAACCACTTCTTTCTTCAGTGCTTGAATTTCCTGGTCTTTAAGTGAAATTAGCGGATCAGTAAAAACGTCTGTGTTGCTGGATTTGTCCAGCTTACTTTTCTTGGGAGATAAAGTTTTCAACGTTGAGAGAGCTCTTGTTTTTGCTGTTCTAGTGTCACAGCGACGTTCTCTCTCTGTTAGAACACTACCGGTAACATTCGCGGTGCTGGGACCTGGAACCTCGAATATATTTCCGTGCTAGTTCGGTATTTTTAGAGACGGAACAGCATTATCCTGTTCCTAACAATTCATTCTGCAAGTCTCGTTTGTAATCGCTTTCACAAAAATGTTCAGAACAAACTCTTGCATTATTAACATTAATTTTGTCCTCTCGTTTACAACGAGCAATCCATTTACGCTGTAGTTCAACATTTTTTGGAAAACGATGATAAATGACGCCTTCAGTCTTACGTCCACTATTACTACATTCAGCAACTGCACAATACGACGTATTTGTAGACATAATTCCAAGACCGAAGCTACAAGGCTCACGGAACAATTCCTTTCCTACTGAACACTCGACAGGACAAGAATTACACACAAACTAACGTGTAACACGAACTCACATGCAGGCCTTCGATAGAAACACTGAGCGACACCGTTGTAAACAAATTGCAGTAGCTGCCAGGTGACGTCACAGCTCGAGATTCATCATGGCGGAGAAAAGAGTGGGAGGTCGCATTTGCACTCCCGTGGTCCCAACGGCCGATGGGCCGATTGTACCTGGACCGGGGACCTATTGTTCGCGTGCAGCTGTCGAGGGCCGCTGGGACGAAATGAAACTAACGGAATATGAAGTCCTACACTATCCCTTCTTGGACAGTCGTTTGTAGAGTTCTCCAGGACGCTGTAGGTACGATTCCTTCTTGGAAATTTATTGGCAATCCCAACTTTTCCTTTTCCTTTCCTCTTCATCGTTTTTTATGAAAATGTTCGTAAGTACAACACAATAAGAATTATTTCGGTTTATTTGCAGTATACGTAACGTAAAAATTGAAGACAAAAATGTTTCGTATATGGACTCGACCCCATGTCCCTCTTATTACCGTGTTGGTTTCCTTCCGCTGCGCCAACCACTGCCTGGAAGCCACGGCAAAATAAATGAGTCATATCTCGTCTGACCCGCGCCAAAGTGCTATCTTTTTCTAAACGCTTGGCCGTCTGGAGCTTCCACTTCCGTTTCTTGCATTTCTGGCCAAGCCCTGTACAGAAGAGTACCATAAATTGGAACGAAGTCGGTGATGACGACTAGGCGTGGTCCCCTTGTCAGTGTGATTACGCTGGAGAATTATATCGAGGACGAGAAGTGAACAATCTCTCTCCATTTCAGCCGAGAACTAGAAGCAGTTTTTGTAAGTCTTGGGCAGTCTTGTTTTGTGGTTGATAATGAAAGCAAGACTCAAGACATATCACGACACGTTCGCAGGGTTTATCGACTAGGGAAATGCGTTCGACGGTAAAGAACGGTACGAAATGTTCGAAATTCTGAGAAAAAGAGGAGTAAGCTATAGGAAAGACGTGTATTGTACAGTATGCACAAGAACCAGGAGAAAATAACAACTGGACGAACAAGAACAAAGTGCTCGGATTACAAAGGCCGTCAGACGGGGATTCAGTCTTTCACCTTTACTGACAAATCTATACAGCGAAGAAGCAAAGGCCGAAATAAAAGAATGATTCAAAAGAAAAATTAAAATTTAGGGTGCTAGGATATTAATGATAAGATTAATTGATGGCATTGCGACCCTCAGAGAAGGTGAAGCATAATTGCAGACTGTATTGAATGGTATGAACAGTCCAGTGAGTACAGAATATGGATTCAGAATGAGATTTTCACTCTGCAGCAGAGTGTGCGCTGATGTGAAACTTCCTGGCAGATTAAAACTGTGTGCCGGACCGAGACTCGAACTCGGGACCTTTGCCTTTCACGGGCAAGTGCTGCCAAGTACTGGCAGAAGCAAAGCTGTGAGGAGGGGGTGTGAGTCGTGCTTGGGTAGCTCAGTTGCCCGCGAAAGGCAAAGGTCCCGAGTTCGAGTCTCGGTCCGGCACATAGTTTTAATCTGCCAAGAAGTTTCAGAATATGGATTGTTAGTACACCGAAGATAGGCGAAAGCAATGAGAAGCAGCAGCAAAATGAAATCAGCGATAAACTTAACATCAAAATTGGTGATCACTAAGTAGGAGAAGTGAAGGAATTTTGCCACCGTGGAAGCGAAATAGCCTATGACAGACGAAGCAAGCAGAAAATAAAAAACAGAATACGACAGGCAAAGGGGGTGCTTGTGGCCAAAAAGTCTGTTAGCATTAAACGCAGGGCTTAATTTGAAAAAGACATATGTGCGAATGTACTTTTGGAGCACAGCATTGCATGGTAGTGAATCATGGGCAGTAGCAGAACCGGAGCAGAAGGTAATTGAACTGTTTGAGATGTTGTGCAACACAAGAATGTTGAAAATTAGGTGTACTGATATGGTAAGGAGTGGGGAGGTTATTCGCAGAATCGGCGAAGAATGGTACGTGTGGAAAGCAGCGTCAAGAAGAAGGGACTAGACCATAGGACCTGTGTTAAAACACCGGGAAATACTTGTTCACTTGGCTACAGGGGATTTCAGAATGCAAGATTACTTTATCCCCTTTAAACAGGAGCCTGAATATACCGATTTCTTGTGCTAAAAGGAATACTGAGTATGAGGTTTCCGATAGAACACAAGTGATGCATTATGGATGTTGAACACCGCGACTGTTATGAATAAAGATTTCCAGAAATCACTGCAACCAGTCGCCTTGCGTAATTTTTAAATTTTTATTTATTATGACCATTTTCGAAACGCCTAGTGTTTCATCATCGGATGGTACACATATACTGCATATCTGGAGTACTGTGGGGACGCGCAGTTGTAAGATGTAAAAACGAAATATGTAAACACTGAATGTGGCGAAAATTCTTTACATTATGAGATCGACTTAAATGCATGACTTACAGTTATTAGTATCAATCGTGATGAATCGCTAGGTGACTCTAAACTGGTGACGGTAAATAAAAACTGAAGAATTACAAAATCCGATTGGTTGCATTAGTTCCTGGAAACAGTTTATGCGAGTCATGAGAGTGGGGCGAAACTTTTTTTTCAGCTGTATACGTAGTCCGGGAAGAGGTGTAATGTTGTTGGTGGAGGGTACTTCTTACCAATATTAGCGATTTTCTGTCGTTTTCACGATGGTGGCAGAATAATATTCCTGTAGTCTTCCTCGAGAACAGGTTCAGCGTTTCACTAAAGGAAAGTCGGCTTTTTTTCTGAGATTCACGTTTCAAGTTGTCTCAGCCCCCCTGTTGCACTTACGTGAGGGTTGTACTGACGTGTTACGCACCTAGACGCACACCTCCGAATTCCTTGAATGTCTGCTGTCATGCTTGTTTTTATCTAATAATTCGAAACGTTGGAACAGTGCTCTAGAATTGAACATATTACCTTTTTGTTTGTGATTCCTTAATAGGTGCACTGAATTCCTTGAGAGCTGCATGTAAACGTAGGCGCCGGCCGAAGTGGCCGAGCGGTTCTAGGCGCTACAGTCTGGAACCGAGCGACCGCTACGGTCGCAGGTTCGAATCCTGCCTCGGGCAAGGATGTGTGTGATGTCCTTAGGTTAGTTAGGTTTAAGTAGTTCTAAGTTCTAGGGGACCTCAGCAGTTAAGTCCCTTGTGCTCAGAGCCATTTGAACCATTTTTAAACGTAGGCTTCCGCGGACGTTGTCACAGTCAATAAAATTCTTCTGGGTTTGAAGCCGCTTTGTCAAACATAAAATTCCGACGTTTCGGCGACTGTTGCAAGACGCCTTCCTCAGGGTGTACTGGTAACTTCCTTGAGAACTCTTCGAGCAAAACCAAATTTTCCATTCCCCTTTGCTGCTACTGATTTTACACGCTATTTGCATTCCACAGGTTTCTTACTGTTACCCCTAAATATTTAAGCGCTGTGGCATACGCCAAATGTTTGCCACAAATGGCATAATCCTTCCCGTTTCGTAAGATGTTTAACGAACAATATTCACCGTTACAGCACGACCGTTTTTAAAGACATTAGTGGCGCTAAGAAAAGTTGCTATCATTATACTTCTCATCATGTGAGACACTGACTCTAGTGTCTCCGTCATCGATGGAGTAATCCTCCTTTTTTTTAATTTAAATTCTTGTAAAGACGTTTTTAATGTTTTAAATCGATTCTGGCATTTTTAAACAAATTGCGGCTTGAGGACACAGGGTACTAATAAATGGTGGAAAAATCGATTTTTATGACATATTAAATTCTATAGTCTTTCCTTGTTACATTGATATATACAATATAGGATTTCAAATGAAAAATGACCTATATATACCAAATTTTAAAGTTACGGTCATGTCTGCCGCCGCTTCCCCTTTATTTCTGTTACAGAACCCAGTATTATTTCGAAAAGAACAGTGAACATTCTGTTTTCAGCGATTATGCGTATGATACATTGTATATGTTGGTAACAGTGCAGGTTTCTAGTGTCTGTAAATGATTATCTCTGGTAGTATTTACTTTTGTTTCGCTGAAGCAGTTTTTCCACGTGTTACTGAATGTTTGTTGCCCAAGTTCTACATATATTTGTCGAAGTACATATCCTTTAGTGTGAAATAAATACGAACTATGCCACGCATCAATAAATTCAATAAAAGGAAATTCCATGGTAACCAGTTCACAAACAAAGCAAGCCACACTGTTGAAAGTAAACTATGTATCAGTTCTTCAGGGAAGAAACTCCCACATGGCACACATCCTGGTAATTCAAATTGTGTTAACAATGACGCTGTTTGTTGTGGATTTGTTGTTGTTGATGTCGGCATCTATTTTTTTTTTTTTTTATAAAGGAAGTGGCAAAATGTAATCAGTGTGATGGTGTAGGCTGTCTGGAAATAACTGAACAACAAAGTAGCAGGAAGGGTTTAGCGTCAAAATTAGTTGTTCTGTGTAGGTCCTGCAATAAATCTACCTCGAAAATGACTTCGAACATCGTGCATAATTCATATGATATGAATTTGAAGTTAGTGTATGCAATGCGTACAACAGAAGAAAAAGGCTGCTCAAACGTTTTGTGGTTTGATGGACCTTCCTCCTCCTCCCAGTAGGTTCAGCAAGTACATAAAAACACTTTTAGGTGCATTGGCGGTTGTGTCTAAAGCATCTAAGAAACGTACAGTAGAAGACACTGTTAATATTAGAGGAATCAGGGACATCGCTGTTGCACTTCATGGGACATGGCAAAGTCGAGGACATCGTTCCTTGAATGGTGTTGTAAGTGCTACATCTCTGGAGAATGAAAAAGTTGTTGATGTTTAGTGCTTATTAAGTACTGCCACACCTGCCATGGTAACACTGAAGGACGTATTGAACATCTGTGTTCTAAGAATTATGATGGTTACAGTGGAGGTATGGAGTGTGATGGAGCTCTAACAATACTTCAGAGGTCTGTGCCCGTTTATAACTTAGATATACGAAGTACGTAGACGATGGGGACTTTGGAGCTTTTAATAAAATTAATGAGTTCAATGTTTATAGTGACACCTCGGTAACAAAAGTGGAGTGTTGTAGACATGTGCAAAAGAGGATGGGTGCTAGATTGAGGAAGCAACGAAGAGAAATGAAAGGAAAGTTGCTATCTGATGGAAAATCTCTGTCCGGTCGAGGCAGATTGACAGAAACTGAAACAGACCTTCTTAAGAGTTATTATGGACTGGCATTAGATGAACTGCACCTCTGAATGATGTTACAGCAATGAGAAAAGCTGTATGGGCCACTTACTTTCATAAGTTGTCCACAGATGACCACCCTGTTCACAGACTGACCTAAAGGAGCAGATTCTTCGTGTGGTTACCAAAAAGCAGAAGAAAGTGGTCAAATACAACATCATAAGCATTCTCTTCCTGACCCTGTTATGAATGAAATAAAACCAATTTTTAGAGACCTGAGTGACATTGTTTTGCTTAGTAAATGTTTTCATGGGGCACTCAGAGTACAAATGAAAGTTTCGACCATTGTATATGGGAAAGATTACCTAAGAATGTTCTTGTAGGACTGAATACATTAAAAGTTGGTGTACAGGATGCAGTGACATGTTACAGTAGGAAGGTTGGAAGTCCTGAGAACTTTAGGCACAAAATGTGGCTCCAATGTGGAAGACCAATTGCTTGCGTGTGACAGACAACAGGTGCATGAAGCTGAAAGATTCGCTCGTCAAGTTACCAAAGAAGCAAGAAGTGCTAAAAGAAATACCTAGAGGAAGCTTGAAGATGAATAAATGCTGCAGGATGAAGACTATGCGTCAGGAATGTTCTGAGGCACGGTTTAATTGGACTCATTTGCAATTTCTTGGAAGTTGTATTTTTCAGAATTCAGGTACAAATACAGGGTGTTACAAAAAGGTACGGCCAAACTTTCAGGAAACATTCCTCACACGCAAAGAAAGAAAATATGTTATGTGGACATGTGTCTGGAAACGCTTACTTTGCATGTTAGAGCTTATTTTATTACTTCTCTTCAAATCACATTAAACATGGAATGGAAACACACAGCAACAGAACGTACCAGCGTGACTTCAAACACTTTGTTACAGGAAATGTTCAAAATGTCCTCCGTTAGCGAGGATACATGCATCCACCCTCCGTCGCATGGAATCCCTGATGCGCAGATGCAGCCCTGGAGAATGGCGTATTGTATCTCAGCCGTCCACAATACGAGCACGAAGAGTCTCTACATTTGGTACCGGGGTTGCGTAGACAAGAGCTTTCAAATGCCCCCATAAATGAAAGTCAAGAGGGTTGAGGTCAGGAGAGCGTGGAGGCCATGGAATTGGTCCACCTCTACCAATCCATCGGTCACCGAATCTGTTGTTGAGAAGCGTACGAACACTTCGACTGAAATGTGCAGGAGCTCCATCGTGCATGAACCACATTGTTGTGTAGTACTTGTAAAGGCACATGTTCTAGCAGCACAGGTAGAGCATCCCGTATGAAATCACGATAACGTGCTCCAGTGAGCGTAGGTGGAAGAACATGGGGCCCAATCAAGACATCACCAACAATGCCTGCCCAAACGTTCACAGAAAATCTGTGTTGATGACGTGATTGCACAATTGCGTGCGGATTCTCGTCAGCCCACACATGTTGATTGTGATAATTTAAAATTTGATTGAGGAAGTAGAGTACATACTGACGAAACTAAAATGAGCTCTAACATGGAAATTAGGCGTTTCCGAACACATGTCCACATAACATCTTTTCTTTATTTGTGTGTGAGGAATGTTTCCTGAAAGTTTGGCCATACCTTTTTGTAATGCCCTGTATATCCTAAAGTTTATAAAGCATTGCTCTAATTTTTTTCTGTAACTTGCAATGGTCCATATTTATTTAGTAGACCTAAGCTTTATTGCAGAATCGACTAAATTATAGAAAAAATAACATTTTTATTAGGGAAAAAAGTATAAAAATTAAAATGTAAGATGTGATATTTTTTATCCTTGTAATATACATAATAGGTGGAATTAAATAGGTCTAGCACCTCAGCCATCATGTCATGCATATCTGGTAAAAATTTGGTCTCCTTCAAATACATAAAATCGGATACCTCAATTTGAGGAAGCATTTCGGAAAAAATGCATCAATTTCTTTGTAATTTTTTAATAACCCTAAGCAGGTACAAAAATATTCAAAATACTTCTAATTTGTTTAGAGCGTGTGCTGCATTGCCCGATATCAACAAAAAATCTGTAAAACATATACATTATAAACAGTGCCTAAAAGAAATAGGTGTTGATTTTTACATAATAGTGAGCCGGAAAAGTACCCTGTATCCTCAATACGCTGATGGAAGAAAAAGTTTGCAATGCCAAGAGCGAGTTGTGGACATAAATGAAAGTCAGTAGGCGTGTTTCTACATCTGAAAGTAATGTCTTTTCAAATTTCTCGCCTGTCATACAAGAGTGGTGCTCATAGCGCCACTATGGGTATGCAAATCAGGTTTGCTTTCAATACATACTGTTACGGCCGTGGACATTAGTTACCATTAAGATAGGTCGTGGTGAGTTGACGTTAGTCACGATTGCCGTTAAGGCGACAGAGAGGCCAGTATCAACACCTCTCCGAGTTTGAACGCGGTCGTGTTAATAGGCGTAGGAGAAACTGGATGTTCCTTCTGCGACATGGCAGAAAGACTTGACAGAAATGTAGCCACTGTACATGATTGCTGCAAGCGATGGTCACAAGAATGCACGGTCGCAACAAGACCGGGCTGCCACATGGCACTGCCGAGAGCGAAGACCATCGTGTTCGGTATATGGCTCTGGCACATCGTACTGCATCTGCAGCAGCAATATAAGCAGCGGATGGCAACACAGTGATATAACGAACTGTTATAAATCAGTTGTTTCAAGGACAGCTCCCGAGCCAGACGCCCTGTAGCCTGGATTCCACTGGCAGCAATAGATATATTCATACCGCATAAGTTAATAAGAGACGGGACTGATCCACCATGGTACACAAAACACGTCAGAACACTGTGGCAGAAGCAAAATCGCCAAGACTGGCTAAGTTTTCACGGAAGCTCGAAATTTAGTGCGGACGTCAGTGTGAGATGCTTTTAATCGTTCCGACAATCAAATATTGTCTCAAAATATGGTAGAAAATTCAAAGAGATTCTGGTCATATGTAAAGTACACCAGTGGCAAAAATAGTCAATACCGTCACTGTGCGATTGCGATGGAAATGTTACCGGTGATGGCGCCACTAAAGCGGAGTTACTAAATACAGTTTTCCTTAATTCCTTCACGAAAGAAGGCGAAGTAAATATTCCAGAATTCGAAACCAGAACAGCTATTAGCATGAGTGACATAAAAGTGGATATCTTAGGTGTTGTGAAACAACTCAAATCATTTAAGAAAGGCAAGTCTTCCGGTCCAGATGGTATACCAATCAGGTTCCTTTCAGAGTGTGCAGACACAATAGTGCCTTTCTTAGCAATCATATACAACCGCTCACTTGACGAAAGGTTTGTTCTTAAGGACTGGAAAGTAGCACAGGTCACAATAATACTCAAGAAAGGAAATAGGAGTAACCTATTGAATTACAGACCCGTATCACTGACCTCAATTTGCAGAGGATTTTGGAGCGTATACTGTACTTGAACATTATCAATCACCTTGAAGAAAATGACTTATTGATACATAACCATCACGGATTCAGAAAATATCGTTCTTGTGCAACACTTGCAGCTCTTTATTCCCATGAAGTAATGAGAGCTGTCGACAAGGGATCTCAGATCGATTCGATTTTCCTAGATTTACAGAAGAAGGCTTTTGATACCGTCCTCACAAGCGACAATTAATCAAATTGCATGCATATGGAGTATCGTCTCAGTTGTGTGACTGGATTCATGATTTCCTCTCAGAGAGGTCACAGTTCGTAGTGATAGACGGTAAATCATCGAATAGAACAGAATTGATATCTGGTGTTCTGCAAGGTAGTGTCATAGGCCCTCTGCTGTTCCTGATTTATATAAATGATCTAGGTGATAATCTGAGCAGCCCCCTTAGATTGTTTGCAGATGGCACTGTAATTTACCGTCTAGTAAAATCATCAGACGATCCGTTCCAATTACAGAATGATCTAGAGAGAATTTCTGTATCGTGCGAAAAGTGGCAATTAGCACTAAACAAAGAAGAGTGCGAGGTCATCCACGTGGGTACTAAAAGAAATCCGATAAATTGTGGGTATTCGATAAATCGCACAAATCTAAGGGCTGTCAATTCGACTAAATACCTAGGAATTACAATTACGAGCAACTCAAACTGGAAAGATCATATAGATTATACAGGGTGATTCAAAAAGAATACCACAACTTTAGGAATTTAAAACTCTGCAACGACAAAAGGCAGAGCTAAGCACTATCTGTCGGCGAATTAAGGGAGCTATAAAGTTTCATTTAGTTGTACATTTGTTCGCTTGAGGCTCTGTTGACTAGGCGTCAGCGTCAGTTGATGCTAAGATGGCGACCGCTCAACAGAAAGCTTTTTGTGTTATTGAGTACGGCAGAAGTGAATCGACGACAGTTGTTCAGCGGGCACTGAGAATCCGCGGGAAACAACTCAGTATGAACGTGACTCGGCTAAGGTGAACGTTTTCTGTGCCATTTCAGCCAATAAAGTTTTTGGTCCCTTTTTCTTCGAAAGTGCTACTGTAACTGGACTACAGTATCTGGAGATGTTAGAGAACTGGCTGTTCCCTCAGCTCGAACAAGAAGCACGACAATTCATATTTCAGCAGGATGGAGCGCCACCACATTGGCACTTATCTGACCGTAACTACCTGAACGTCAACTACACGAGGCGATGGATCGGCCGCCAGGCAGCCCGTGACAGAGCACTTCATCACTGGCCTCCAAGAAGCCCTGATCTTACCCCCTGCGATTTTTTCTTATGGGGGATGTTAAGGATATGGTGTTTCGGCCACCTCTCCCAGCCACCATTGATGATTTGAAACGAGAAATAACAGCAGCTATCCAAACTGTTACGCCTGATATGCTACAGAGAGTGTGGAACGAGTTGGAGTATCGGGTTGATATTGCTCGAGTGTCTGGAGGGGGCCATATTGAACATCTCTGAACTTGTTTTAGAGTGAAAAAAAACCTTTTTAAATACTCTTTGTAATGATGTATAACAGAAGGTTATATTATGTTTCTTTCATTAAATACACATTTTTAAAGTTGTGGTATTCTTTTTTAATCACCCTGTATTGTGGGGAAGGCGAAACAAAGACTGCGCTTTGTTGGCAGAACACTTAGAAGATGCGACAAACCCACTAAAGAGACAGCCTACATTACACTTGTCCGTCCCCTGCTGGAATACTGCTGCGCGGTACGGGATCCTTACCAGGTAGGATTGATGGAGGACATCGAAAAAGTGCAAAGAAGGGCAGCTCGTTTCGTGTTATCGCGCAATAGGAGTGAGAGTTTCACTGATATGATACGCGAGTTGAGGTGGCAGTCACTGAAACAAAGGCGGTTTTGCCGGCCGCGGTGGTGGTGCGGTTCTGGCGCTGCAGTCCGGAACCGCGGGACTGCTACGGTCGCAGGTTCGACTCCTGCCTCGGGCATGGGTGTGTGTGATGTCCTTAGATTAGTTAGGTTTAAGTAGTTCTAAGTTCTAGGGGACTTATGACCTAAGATGTTGAGTCACATAGTGCTCAGAGCCATTTGAACCATTTGAAAGGCGGTTTTCTTTGCGGCGAGATCTATTTACGAAATTTCAATCACCAACTTTCCTTTCCGAATCATCATCATCATCATCATCATCATCATCATCATCATCATCATCATTTAAGACTGATTATGCCTTTCAGCGTTCAGTCTGGAGCATAGCCCCCCTTATACAGTTCCTCCATGATCCCCTATTCAGTGCTAACATTGGTGCCTCTTCTGATGTTAAACCTATTACTTCAAAATCATTCTTAACCGAATCCAGGTACCTTCTCCTCGGTCTGCCCCGACTCCTCCTACCCCCTACTGCTGAATCCATGAGTCTCTTGGGTGATCTTGCTTCTCTCATGCGTGTAACATGACCCCACCATCTAAGCCCGTTCGCCCTGACTGCTACATCTATAGAGTTCATTCCCAGTTTTTCTTTGATTTCCTCATTGTGGACACCTTCCTGCCATTGTTCCCATCTACTAGTACCTGCAATCATCCTAGCTACTTTCATATCCGTAACCTCAACCTTGTTGATAAGGTAACCTGAATCCACCCAGCTTTCGCTCCCATACAACAAAGTTGGTCGAAAGATTGAACGGTGCACAGATAACTTAGACTTGGTACTGACTTCCTTTCCGAATGCGAAAATATTTTGTTGACACCCACCTACGTAGGGAGAAATGATCATCATAATAAAATAAGAGAAATCATAGCTCGAACGGAAAGATTTAGGTGTTCCTTTTTCCCACGCGCCATTCGAGAGTGGAATGGTAGAGAAGTGGTATGTAAATGGTTCGATGAACCCTTTGCCAGGCACTTAAATGTGAATTGCAGAGTAACCATGTATATGTAGATGTAGACCCCAAAGCTCCACCATTTGCGTCTTCATTGGTGTCAAACGAGAATTCATCGGAAGGCTGTTTCTGCCCCGATGCCAGTGATGGCCGTGTGTTGGTTAGTAGGAGGTCAATTAAGTGCCTGCTACCAAACTGTCTACGTGCTAGACACACTGGACCTACGCCCGGAGCTATGGTCTGGGGTGCGATTTCGTGTAACATCAGTAGCACTCTCGTGGTTTTCACATGCACCCTGGCTGCAAATTTGTGCGTCAGTCTGGTGATTCAACCTGTTGTGCTGCCATTGATGAATAATATTCCAGAGGGCTTCCACACATGCCGTTGTTGTAACCCAACATGCTCTACAGAGTGTCAACATGTTGCATTTGCCAGCTCGAGCACCAATCTGTCTCCAATCGAGCACATATGGGACCAGACGATAACTCCAGCATCATCTACAAATAGCGATAACCGTCCCTGTATTGACTGACAAGTGCAACAGGCATGGAGCTCCATCCTACAAACTTACATTCGGCACCTGTACAACACAATGCATCCACGTTTCCACGCTTACGGTTTTTAATGTACCAGCATTTCACATTTCTAATGTCTTACCTCGCGCTTACATTAACCTATGATCTTGCAATGTTAATGAACTGTATATGTTACCTCGACAGCCGGCAGAAGTGGCCGTGCGGTTGAAGGCGCTGCAGTCTGGAACCGCAAGACCGCTACGGTCGCAGGTTCGAATCCTGCCTCGGGCATGGATGTTTGTGATGTCGTTAGGTTTAACTAGTTCTAAGTTCTAGGGGACTAATGACCTCAGCAGTTGAGTCCCATAGTGCTCAGAGCCATTTTTTGTTACCTCGACAAATTTTTCTGAGATTTCACTACGCTACATTAATTTTTTTACCGTACTGCGATTTTTCTCCCGTTACTGTAGATCCAATTTGTACGCCTGCCAACCGCAGAAAGGGAATGGGACGACAATAAAGAGAGGTGGCGGCGGGCGGGGGGGGGGGGGGGGGGACTTGCTGTAGGGTTTCAAATTTCACTGGGTTCGTAAATTATAAAATATCTCGAAGAAAACAATCTATTGACAAACAACCAGGAAGTATTCAGAAAGTGGAAAATAACGTGCTCCTGTTCTGGAGTGTAACTGCGCAATAAGGGATCCCTGCCAGATAGGACTGACACTGAAAGAGTTCATAGAAGCGGGTCTCGTTTTATTTATCAACAAATATAGAAGATAGTGTCGTGCCTATGTTAAGAGAGTGGGGTGGCAACCATTGAAACAACAGCGTTTTTCGCTGCGGCGAGATCTTTTCACGAAATTTAAATCACTTTCTCCTCCGAATACGAAAATATTTTGTTGACTCTTACCTGCGTAGGCAGAAACAACAATCGTGATAAAATAAGAGCCGGCCAATGTGGCTGAGCGGTTCTAGGCGCTACAGTCTGGAACCGCACGACAGCTACGGTCGCAGGTTCGAATCCTGCCTCGGGAATGGATGTGTGTGATGTCCTTAGGTTAGTTTGGTTTAAGTACACTCCTGGAAATTTAAATAAGAACACCGTGAATTCATTGTCCCAGGAAGGGGAAACTTTATTGACACATTCCTGGGGTCAGATACATCACATGATCACACTGACAGAACCACAGGCACATAGACACAGGCAACAGAGCATGCACAATGTCGGCACTAGTACAGTGTATATCCACCTTTCGCAGCAATGCAGGCTGCTATTCTCCCATGGAGACGATCGTAGAGATGCTGGATGTAGTCCTGTGGAACGGCTTGCCATGCCATTTCCACCTGGCGCCTCAGTTGGACCAGCGTTCGTGCTGGACGTGCAGACCGCGTGAGACGACGCTTCATCCAGTCCCAAACATGCTCAATGGGGGACAGATCCGGAGATCTTGCTGGCCAGGGTAGTTGACTTACACCTTCTAGAGCACGTTGCGTGGCACGGGATACATGCGGACGTGCATTGTCCTGTTGGAACAGCAAGTTCCCTTGCCGGTCTAGGAATGGTAGAACGATGGGTTCGATGACGGTTTGGATGTACCGTGCACTATTCAGTGTCCCCTCGACGATCACCAGTGGTGTACGGCCAGTGTAGGAGATCGCTCCCCACACCATGATGCCGCGTGTTGGCCCTGTGTGCAACGGTCGTATGCAGTCCTGATTGTGGCGCTCACCTGCACGGCGCCAAACACGCATACGACCATCATTGGCACCAAGGCAGAAGCGACTCTCATCGCTGAAGACGACACGTCTCCATTCGTCCCTCCATTCACGCCTGTCGCGACACCACTGGAGGCGGGCTGCACGATGTTGGGGCGTGAGCGGAAGACGGCCTAACGGTGTGCGGGACCGTAGCCCAGCTTCATGGAGACGGTTGCGAATGGTCCTCGCCGATACCCCAGGAGCAACAGTGTCCCTAATTTGCTGGGAAGTGGCGGTGCGGTCCCCTACGGCACTGCGTAGGATCCTACGGTCTTGGCGTGCATCCGTGCGTCGCTGCGGTCCGGTCCCAGGTCGACGGGCACGTGCACCTTCCACCGACCACTGGCGACAACATCGATGTACTGTGGACGCCCCACGTGTTGAACAATTCGGCGGTACGTTCACCCGGCCTCCCGCATGCCCACTATACGCCCTCGCTCAAAGTCCGTCAACTGCACATACGGTTCACGTCCACGCTGTCGCGGCATGCTACCAGTGTTAAAGACTGCGATGGAGCTCCGTATGCCACGGCAAACTGGCTGACACCGACGGCGGCGGTGCACAAATGCTGCGCAGCTAGCGCCATTCGACGGCCAACACCGCGGTTCCTGGTGTGTCCGCTGTGCCGTGCGTGTGATCATTGCTTGTACAGCCCTCTCGCAGTGTCCGGAGCAAGTATGGTGGGTCTGACACACCGGTGTCAATGTGTTCTTTTTTCCATTTCCAGGAGTGTAGTTCTAAGTCAGGGCTTAACAACTGGCCGGTTTTGAGCGCGAGTACTCGCGTCTGCTCAGGCACATGCTCGCGAGCAGGTGCAAGGTCGCGGAGTAGGGAAGGAGGGGAGGGAGGTGAAATGCGCGCGCACGTTTGAATAGGGCCGCAGCATGCCTATTGAATTCGCACCGACTGTGTAACGTTTAAAGTACTACGATCAGCTCTAACAGTCACTTCGCTGGTTAAGAATCATGTCAAGTCGCCGTTGTGTAACCCCAACCATGCTTTCGCAGTTCAACCCCCATTGGGAGGAATTGTATCTGTTTACAGAAAAAGTTGGAGCTGCAAAATGTTTAGTATGTCACAGAACGCTGAATTCTTTTAGGAAATTTAATTTGCAGCGACATTATTTGTCGTACCACGCGAAAGACTACGGAAGTGGAAAATGTGATGGACCAGATCGTGCACAGGAAGTTGTTAAACTTAAAAGGAAGCTGTCCAAAGAAGGTCTGGACGACGAAGAAAAATCAACTGAGGCAGCTCTCAGAGTGAGTTACAAAATTGCTTTGCTTTTAGCAAAATCCCTGCGCCCCTTCACTGATGGCGATTTAATAAAAGAATGTTCGGTAGCCGCAGCGGAACATTTGTGTCCATCTCAAGTTGAACAGTTTCTGATTGTGCCATTATCTAACATGACCATTATGCGTCGCATACAGGACATGGCAGACGACGTCCAGAGCCAGCTTGCAAATATCTGCAAAGATTTTATGGCGTATTCTCTAGCTCTGGACGAAAGTGTTGATATCACTGGAACAGACAGCTTGCCATATTTATTAGAGGTGTTAATAGAGATCTTCAGGTGAGGGAGGAGCTCCTCGATGTAGTAGTCATGAAGAACACTGCAACTGGAGGTGATATTTTAAGTATTGTTGAAGAAAGTGTTGAAAATATAGGATTGTCGTGGAATTCTTTAGTTTCAGTGTCTACAGACGGTGCACCAGCGATGACAGGGAAAAAAATCAGGTTTCGTTGCGCTGTAAGAAGGAAAAAATGCAAAAACTGACCGTGCCGAATGAAATAAGGGGCGTTCACTGTGTGATCCACCAGGAAAACTTATGTGCAAAGAGTATCACTCTAAAAAATGTTCCTACAACCAATTATATAAGGAAGCATGGGCTACAACACAGACAATTTAAAAGCTATCTTGAGGATGTAGAAAACCAGTATGGTAGCCTGCCTTATTACAGCGAGGTCCGCTGGCTTAGTCGTGGCGAATTATTAAATCGATTTTTTTGCCTATTAGATGAGATAAATATGTTCATGGAAATAATTAACATGTGTGTTCCTGAATTGAAAGAGCCTTCATGGAAATGTGATCTCGCGTTCTTAGCAGATTTAACTAGCCATCTGAATGCTTTGAACATTTCACCACAAGGTAAAGATCTGTTAATTACTCATTTCATAGATCGAATACGAGCTTTTAAAATGAAATTGACACTTTGGGTGAGTCAGCTGGAAACAGGAAATCTAGCTCATTTTCCTAAATTACCATCCATGCAAGATGTTCACAAAAACTGTGTACGTTATTCACATAGTTTAGTTGCCCTTAAGGAAGAATTTGATCAACGCTTTCAAGATCTGACAGCACTAGACAGTGATTTTGATCTGTTCTCCTCTCCATATTCAGCAAATATTGAAGATATTCGTCCTGAGCTGCAACTAGAAATTATTGACATGCAGTGTGACAGAGAATACGGAGACAAATTTCAGAACAAGAAAAACATTTTGGAATTCTACAGACACTTCCCTCAGCATAGATTTTCTCGTTTGCACAAACTGGCGGCTACAATAATATCAATGTTCGGTTCCACGTATGTTTGTGAACAACTGTTCTCTGCAATGAAATGAAACAAGACGCGCCTGAGAAACGCATTTTCTGATCGAAATTTAAACGGCACGCTGCGCCTACAATGCACAAGAACAATTACTCCGAACATAAACGCAATTGTAAATGGCAAAAAGTACAAGATAACCGAGAATCCCACACTTCAGTGACACATTTTATTGTGTAACAGTTCACAAAGTAATACGAATGTAGAGGCATACACTAAGCTAATAAAATTATCTGGCACGTGTACATACTTCTTTATTTGTTTCATTTGTCGCAGTATAATTCGTGAGTGATATCCCTGCAGGTGGCCGCGGATTTACATTGACTGGCGGCAGCTGTTGTGTGCCCCACGTGACTCTCCCCACTCTCCGCTCTGGTCCGGTAGTGGGGGTAGCGTGCTCGCGCTGCTCCGTGCTCGCGCCTTGCTGCTCACAGCTTCCTCCGCGAGCGCGTATGTTGTGAAGCCCTGTTCTAAGTTCTAGGGAACTGATGATCTCAGAAGTTAAGTCCCATAGTGCTCAGATCCATTTGAACCCTTTTTTTATTCATTTTTCCGTCGTGCTGTTCGAGAGAAGAATTGCAGAGTGGTCATGTAGGTGTAGATGTAGATATGGACAGCTGTTGCACAGTTAGTATGCAAGAGCCGGACTCAAAGAGATGTAAGTACGAGAGTAAAAATTAAAGGCCCTTACACATGCACCAAATTATCGGCCGACCGACCGACCGACCAATTTCGTGGTAGCCTACGCACGCCTCGACCGACTGCTCTCTCAAGGGAACCTCCCCATCGCACCCCCCTCAGATTTAGTTATAAGTTGGCACAGTGGATAGGCCTTGAAAAACTGAAAATAGATCAATTGAGAAAACAGGAAGAAGTTGTGTGGAACTGTGATAAAATAAACAAAATATACGAACTGAGTAGTTCATGGGAAGATAAGCAACATCAAGGACAGTGGGACAGCAGGAGCGTCGTGGTCTCGTGGTAACGTGAGCAGCTACGGAACGAAGGATCCTTGGTTCAAATCTTCCATCAAGTGTAAACTTTAATTTTTTATTTTCAGTTTATGTGACAAACTCTTATGTTTTCATCACTTTTTTGGGAGTGATTATCACATCCACTAGAAAACCTAAATCGGGCAAGGTAGAAGAATCTTTTTACCCATTCGCCAAGTGTACAAGTTAGGTGGGTCGACAACATATTCCTGTCATGTGACGCACATGCCGTCACCAGTGTCGTATAGAATATATCAGATGTGTTTTCCTGTGGAGGAATCGGTTGACCTATGACCGTGCGATCAAATGTTTTCGGTTCCCATTGGAGAGGCACGTCCTTTCGTCTACTAATCGCACGGTTTTGCGATGCGGTCGCAAAACACAGACACTAAACTTATTACAGTGAACAGAGACGTCAATGAACGAACGGACAGATAATAACTATGCAAAAATAAAGTAAAATTTTCGCTCGGGTGAAGACTAGAACCAAGGACCTCTCGTTCAGCAGCCGCTCACGCTACCACGGGACCACAGCGCTCGTGAACTCACAATGTCCACGATATTGCTTATGTGGCCCATGGACTACTCAGTTCGTAAATTTTGCTTTTTTTTTCACAGTTCCACACAACTTCTTCCTGTTTTCTCAATTGATCTGTGTTCAGTTGATGAAGGCCTATCCACTGTGCCAACTTATAACTAAATCTGAGGGGGGTGCGATGGGGAGGTTCCCTTGTCAGTGATTACAGCGCCGCCCTGCTGTTGGGATTTGTTTATCTTAAGTTCATTGGGTTTATGTTCTGCGAGATCCCGCTTGGTTGCACACAGAAACAAAAACAGAGGTTTGCCTTGGCTTCTTCAGAGGTAACAAGATCAAATGAGGCTGTGAGCAAGAAAGTGGCTAATGCAAGGAAAGAAATTCACCCGCATTCTGTTACTTAAGCAGCTGGGAGCCGATGATTTTCATAATTATCTCAGAATGGATGAATCTTGCATTTCGGAGCTGCTGAACATTATCAAACAGTTCTTAATGAAAACGAATACAATAATGAGAGATGCTGTAACCTGTGAGGAAAGGCTACATTACGATTCTTAATCACTGGAAGAAGTTAAGAGGACCTCAAATACAGTGCTGTTGCATCACCACAATTGGATCGAAAATTGTTGATACCAAATAAGTCAAAATTTTCAGTTTTCGTTTTTTCACTGAATCGTTTGGTGTTGTAATGAAACACGTGATGTTCCTACAAATGGTAGAAAAGGTGGTACATTTAACGATGTTTGTTGTTAAAACCAAATAAGTCACTGACTTATTTCGTTTCAACAAATGATGCTCGTTCTCGCGCAGAATCGGTTTTCCTCCACTATTACACATTGTTGATAAAATCATCCATTTCCTTTATTGTCGCACTGACAGCCTGTTAACGTTCGTTGAGCGGCAGTTGGATGTATTAAAAAAGAATGGCTCTGAGAACTATGGGACTTAACATGTGAGGTCATCAGTCCCCTAGAACTTAGAACTACTTAAACCAAACTAACCTAAGGACATCACACACATCCATGCCCAAGGCAGGATTCGAACCTGCGACCGTAGCGGCCGCTCGGCTCCAGACTGTAGCGCCTAGAACCGCACGGCCACTCCCGCCGGCAGTTGGGTGTATTGCCATGGCTCAAAAAGGAATAATAGTAGTCCAGATTATGATAAAAATAAGGTAAAGACAGCTCGTACCAAAGGAGTGCCTCATCGAAATTACAGAGGAGATTATGTTCCACGGAAAGCAGTTAGAGAATCTTGCAGGTAAATATCAACCTTTCTTCGAACCACCGTAGTAGTGCAGACGCAAATAATATCAGTATTACCAGCAATACCAATTTTATACTATTAATTTCCTTTCAGCTGCAGAATCAAATGTTATGACTCCATTGACGTAATTCAAAGTAATAATAATTTGGCAAAATTTCTTGATCTTTCTACCAAAGATGCCCAGGACTTAACATCTGCAGCCCCTTAGGCCGGTATTACACTATCAAATTTCTTTGTCCAATATCTTTGTCCAAAATCTTTGTCAAAGATATTTGATAGTGTAATAGGGACTTTGTCAAATGTCGTCCAATATTTGATCAAATCTAGGACCTCGCTGTATATTTGATCAAAGAAACCGCTTGTCTTCTGTTCACTGCAATGTGACATGTTACCACATGGAGCACTAGCATCGCTGCAGCGTTCTGTCGTCTGTAGTGTTTTTATAACCATTGCCGGTAAATACAAAATTAATAGAGATGTCTGATGCTGATGAGGCGCTTTACAACGTGAGGCACCCTGAATACAAAGATAGATTAAGAAGATTGGAGACCTAACCTGACCTAACCTAACCTAACCTAACATAACCCTCTCCTGTAGCAAGGAATCGGAGTGTTATAGTGAGCCTGTCTTCTGAAGATGTAGCAGTTCTTAAGTGAATATTGTGCTTTGTGATATGAGGATACACTTCATTGAGCACATACAGAAATGTATGCTCATCCATTCTTAAGTAATTGATGTACGACTTGACGTCTTCCACTGTAAGCTCACGTAACAAGATTTGTTGAATGCTTTTATTGTGTCGTCGTAAAACCCACGGCTTCGCCCAGATTAGATTAGTTTTTCGTTCCATAGATCCGTGCTGAGGAGATCCTCGTGGATGTGGAACATGTCGATTTTTTTAAGCTGAAATAACAATACTAATAGTATGAATAAATACATCATTTGTTTCTACTAAAAATTTCGCCAATGGAGTAGAAGGAGTTGGCCAGTAGTAAGTCTTTCAGGCTCCTTTTAAACTGATCTTTATTTCTAACTAAATTTTTTATGTTTCCTGGCAAATTATTGAAGATGAGTGTTCCTGAGTAGTGGACCCCTTTTTGAACTAAAGTAAGTGCTTTTAAGTCCTTGTGCAGATCATTTTTGTTCCTGGTATTGTATGTATGAACTGAGTTGTTTGTTGGAAAAAGAGATATATTATTTACGACAAATTTCATTAAGAAGTAAATATACTGAGAGGCAGTAGTTAGTATACCCAGTTCTTTGAAGAGGTTTCTGCAGGAGGTCCGTGAATTTACTCCACAAATAATACGTACTACACGCTTTTGGACCTTGAAAACTTTTGTTTGACTTCAAGATTTACCCCAAAATATTATCCCATATGACATTATGGAATGAAAGTATGCAAGCTTTTTCATTTTTATGTTGCCTATGTCTGCTAACACTCGAATTGCAAATACAGATTTGTTAAGGCCTTTCTGCAGTTCTGTGGTGTGCTCCTCCCAACTGAATTTATTATCAAGTTGTAATCCCAGGACTTTTAAGACTGTCAACCTCGTATGTATGGTTCCATTTTTTCCCCCCACTTCTTTTCCGCATGTGCACACAATGCAATTGGAGTACGTAGAACTGCTGCGGTTAATAACAAGTTGTTGTCAGCCATCTTGAACTTTGACGAAAAATTTGATGACAGTGTAATACCCCTTGTAGCGCTACGTCAAAGATCTTTGTCAAATATATTGGACGGAATATTGGATCACATCTTTCATCAAATCTTTGACAAAGAAATTTGGTAGTGTAATACCGGCCTTAGTGAAGCAAAGTAAGTAAAGCAGAGGCCTCCTCGGAAATCTGATCCAGAACATTATGAAAACTGTAGGGACGCAACGTTTCCTCACCATGTAATACTTGGAAGTGAAGGGAAACTGGTTTGCAAAAAAGCTTTTCCGAATTTAGATGCAGTGACAAACTCGCGCGTGTTTCGAGTCTGTTCAAAAATGGTTCAAATGGCTCTGAGCACTATGGGACTTAACATCTGAGGTCATCAGTCCCCTAGAACTTAGAACTACTTAAACCTAACTAACCTAAGGACATCACACACATCCATGCCTGAGGCAGGATTCGAACCTGCGACTGTAGCGGTCGCGCCGTTCCAGACTGAAGCGCCTAGAACCGCTCGGCCACCGCAGCCGGCCGTTTCATTCACGAGCAAATAAACTCTTTCTCCACAAAAGCCTCACACTGTTCGCAAAAAGAAGTAACATATTTAAACTCTGAACTAAATGTGCGGATATTGCGCAGTATGTTCAATGACAAATATGCAGATTTTAAAGTAAAATATGATGTTTATCGTAATTAAAATCGGGACAATTTTAATTAGTCCTTTGGCAGACCGCATGTGGATGACTGTTGTAAATGTGAAGAGCTTGAACTCAAACTGAAAAGTCCACATTTAAATGAAAGAGCCAAGCTTGTCGCCAGAGCGGAATTAAATGTTCATAAGTGTCGTAGTTCTAAACTTTAGAACTCACTTCGGGATGCCAAGAGAAGAGCTCTATCTATTGATACTGTGGGAGCCATAGTTTTTGATTATATGCAGAACTTGCTGCTTCTACATATCCCGGTCCAACAGGCATTCTATCTGCGCCAACTGTGAGTGTACTGTTTCGCCATACATGATTTGAAAACTGAACACTCCATTGTCTACCTGTAAAGCAGAAATATTCAAGAGCATAATACACAAATTTCCTGAGAAAGACTACTTCTTCCTCCCATGTGGTCGACACTTCGGACATATAAGAGGCACACGAAAATTCATGACCGCATTTACACCGCTTATAAATACATGGAACTGATAGCAAGCAGTAAAAGGAATGTGACAATAAAATTAATTAATGAAAAGGAAATACTAGATTTCGACAACTGGTGGCCAAAATATATTAGAAAAAGTGTTGTTTAGTTTGAGACAGTGACAGAACAACGCAATAAAAAAAATTGTCTTCGCTCAGAGGAGCTTGAAAAATACAATACCTTGAGACAGGGGAGGTGGGTGGCCTTCCGTATATCGATGGATTAGTAAGACATACTTTTCATTTAAGAAAAAGACATGAGCCCATCATTCCAGTATTGAAGGACAGCATTCCAGCGGCCTACCCAACCTACCAAGCACCTATTTCCAGAATGAAGATGGGAGATATGAAGAAAGTCAACGAATATGTGCCTGCTGCAAAGAGATCATTCTACGAAGAAGTGCTTTCTTGGCCAGTGATCGACTAAAATTATAGGTAACACACAGTTAATCATTATGGCTGTTAAAATAATTCAGTTTGTTCTATTTTGTCAGACCGTGCTTATGGTGTTCATACAATTAAATCTTAAAAGAGTAAAAAATTTGTTTGTAAATTGTTGAAACCGTTTAAGTCAAGAAACCTTGAAATCATTAAACATGGAAATGATATACCCTAAGTTAATTATTTATCTCTCATTAGAAGCAGAATGAGTCACTTTCAGTTCTGGAAGTTCAGTAATGTACCAATAATACATACGGCAGTATTCAGTTTTTTGTTTCTCCTGAAAAACGTAAAAAAATGACTTACTTGGTTTGAACAGTTGACGATTCAGTTATTAACTAAAATGATTTCGGACACCTCCTACATGATTTGTAGTTGGCCGAGGAAATACCACGTAGTAAATGAAATAAATAAAACAAAAGACGTTCATGTAAACGTTGTCAATTTATTTATATACGTAGCATAAAAGATGACCTGGAAAGTTTAAGAAGCTCATTTAATTCGAAGAAGAAGGCCTGCAAATGGTGGTGGCGCACATCATGTAGTAAATGCAACAACAGATAATTAAGAAATGAAGTTCTTAGCAATTATATGACTATAAGAAAATTTCACGCTTTGCTCTTCATAGCAGAGAGCTTGAATATAGGCTGGAATTTTTTAAGGCTTATAACAATGAAGCAAGTATATTTCATGAATTAACGGTCATTAAATGTCGATACTTCGGTTTTTAGATTTCGTTTCCTATAAATTCCGGAAATGAAAGATAAAAATAGAAATACAAGTCGACGGAGCCATACGAAAAAATTGATTCGTTAAAAAGAAATGAAAAAAGGGCTTCATTTCTTGCATCTATATTGCTCCTCGTACGACGTATCCCAAACACTGCAGTCTTTAAATTTCTCCAGAAAAGCTGTCAAAATTTCGTCCGCCTCGCACCCTGCCATGCGTATTATAACGGCATTTAATCCCGCGCGTAGTAACAGAAGACGAAATTTTGTCGGGCGGTTGGCACAACAGCCTACACAGGGCGTAAGTTGGTTCGAGGGCCTGCGGCTGGGCGGGTTAGGAAAGGGGGGTGGGGTGGAGGGGGGATCGGCTGTCCCGTGATCCTACCTGCCCGGTATGTCGTCAAGGAAAGTTCGTTAGTCGGTCGGTCGAAACGTCTACACACGTCCAATTTGACGAACGGTCGGTCGGTCGGTGTGTTTGTGTGTAGGGCCCTTTAAGACTATGAATCAGCGCAGACGCATTACTCGTTGCCACGTCACCGGCTTGGCTGACTAGTGTGAAGAATTGCTTTCAGAGGTCGCTAGTGGGTGATCGGCTGTTAGCGGACAAACATGTGCCTTCGTCAGTTCTAGATCGTGTGTGAGAAGCGGCGCTGTTAGGCAGGACAGTAGGGTACAATGAGCGGGAGGGGGGCGAGGGCACACATTGTGGCCTTCATAGCGGTCGCGGGGTGCCTATCTTCCGTCTCTGTGTTGGTGGAGGCGATAGAAAAACTTGACGGCAGCGACAGCCCCACGTGGTCGGTCTTAAAACTGATGGGGCCACAGCTGTGGAGCCCCATAAACGGAGACCCTGTACGCCTCACGGTTGCACTCGCTATTGCGTTGTATAGTTTGGTGTATTTCGTCTCTTGCTGCGTGTTGGAGACAGCGGCCCTGACAAAGAATGCCTACCTTGTGGTGCCGTGGATACTGTGCGAGGGCTCTACCATCTTATACCAGACCTGCGCTGCTTTCAACGCGAATGACAGGTAGGGTGTTCAGGTATAGTGCTGCATTAGTTTAGTTGAAAGTCTCTTATATTTGCTGTAAGTGCGAATTCCCAGGTTAATCTTCCTCCACGACGTGTCGCAGAGTAGTGCGGTGCAGTCTGATACTACATTGAATTTACTCGTAAGCCTTACTCTATAAAGAGAATGTTTCGTGGGTCCGTACATGATATAGTATGCTTCCTGAGAACAATTCTTCCACAACTGCACATTTGAGGTTTTTTTTCCCCCTCTTTATAGTTCAGTTGCTACATTCACAACCACAACCACTCATTCTTGTTCATATCAGCTAAACTGTCGTGATGCAACCTTGCTTGCTATGTTGCAGCATAATAACTCGGTTGATTTGAACGTGAATGAGCAGTTGAGAAATGGAGTTCAGTCCAAAAAAATATAGCGCCGAAGAGAGAAATAGTGTAAAAATGAAACTGGGAGCTGTTTTCAGGAGAAATCAGCGAAGCCAAGGCTTCTTGTTACTTTGGATCTTAAAGGAATTCAGATGCCCAGTTGTTGGAGTCTGTCTTTTAATGTTCGGATATTGCCGAATTGTAGTAGGGAGCAATATTTGGAGTCCATGCAATAGTACGTGTCAAGATACCTGTTCTAGATTTAGTCATAGTAAGAACAAATATAAATTTTGCTTCATTCAAATATTCTAGTCAGCTGTTCCTACGTTGCCGGCCGGTGTGGCCGTGCGGTTAAAGGCGCTTCAGTCTGGAACCGCGTGACCGCTACGGTCGCAGGTTCGAATCCTGCCTCGGGCATGGATGTGTGTAATGTCCTTAGGTTTAATTAGTTCCAAGTTCTAGGCGACTGATGACCTCAGAAGTTAAGTCGCATAGTGCTCAGAGCCATTTGAACCATTTTGTTCCTACGTTGGTTTTAGTCATTTAACAAGTATTGACAACGGCATGTACACAGAATCCCCATACCGGTAGGTCGTAATTACCTCCAGTCTTGTGTAATCGAACATTTCGGTACCACATCCTCCAAAACGTAAATTGTCAGTGGCTGTCTGCATTCTAAAACATTCTTTAAGATTCTAGTTCGTTATTGTATTGTAGTCGTAAGATACCGAGATGTGTTGTCTTCAGTCCTGAGACTGGTTTGATGCAGCTCTACATGCTACTCTATCCTGTGCAAGCTTCATCTCCCAGTACTTACTGCAACACACATCCTTCTGAATCTGCTTAGTGTTTTCATCTCTTGGTCTCCCTCTGCGATTTTTACCCTCCACGCTGCCCTCCAATGCTAAATTTGTAATCCCTCGATGCCTCAGAAGATGTCCTACCAACCGGTCCCTTCTTGTCAAGTTGTGCCACAAACTACTCCTCAATTCTGTTAAATACCTCCTCATTAGTTATGTGATCTACCCATCTAATCTTCAGCGTTCTTCTGTAGCACCACATTTCGAAAGCTTCTGTTCTCTTTTCTAAACTATTTATCGTCCGTTTTACTTCCGTACATGGCTACACTCCATAGAAATACTTTCAGAAAAGACTTCCTGACACTTACATCTATACCTGACACCAAAATTTCTCTTCAGAAACGCTTTCCTTGCCATTGCCAGTCTACAATTTATATCCTCTCTACTTCGACAATCAGTTATTTTGCTCCCCAAATAGCAAAACTCTTTACTACTTTGTCTCCTTTCCTAATCTAATTCCCTCAGCATCACCCGACTTAGTTCGACTACATTCCATTATCCTCGTTTTGCTTTTGTTGATGTTAATCTTACATCCTTCTTTCAAGACACTGTCCATTCCGTTCAACTGCTCTTCAAAGTCCTTTGCTGTCTGACAGAATTACAATGTCATCGGCTAACCTCAACGTTTTTATTTCTTCTTCGTGTACTATGTATTCGCTGTAAATTCATGCGCATTCATCCACAGCAGAAAAGTTTGTGCATGGCTACTGTTAGACAGCTGTCTCGGTGGTGAATATAAAACTTCGGCTATTCTTCTGACCAAAGACGGATGAAAGTTCAATATTTTGTGATCGTAGTGTGCCACTTCGACGGTCAATGTATTATACAGTTGCCAAGAGCTGCTCATATTCAAGCAATTCGGACATCGAGTGGAATAATGTACAAATATGAACATCTTAAAGCTCTTTGCTGGTAGTGTCAAGAGTGACATTCAGTTAGAACAGCCGTCTGTGCACCGATGGTTAAGCTTCCGCAGAAGTAAATTTTCCGGTTGCATGACAGTGGAACATTCGTTATCGCGCAGCTGGGAAGAAGGTGGTTCAAAAACCGTCCAGCCATCCATATTTGTTTTCCTTCAGTTTTCTAACTCACGGCAAATTGCTGGATAGTTGCTTCGAAAAGCGCGTAGATTATCTTCCTTATTTTTCCCCCTGTACGGGATCTCGCACCATGTCCACTAGCAGTAAACTTCAGCATGTAGCTTGTAGATGCTGAGGGTGTTTGCACAGCAAATAACTTGCAGAAGTAGCAGGTCGACTTCCCAAAGCTCCATCTACTTGCAGAAGGAGATTCCGCGAGCTTGTGGATATATTTTGTATCATTGAGAGTAGTTACCGAACATGCCTGTTGAAAGATTTTCTAAAACTTGAAGTTTGAGTTCAATACTGGTACGACAGTGTCAGTGTGGAAAAGGCACAGACAGATGGACCGAAAAAACGTACTGTGAGAACTCACATACTTGCCCACCATCAGCGTAGGAAATGCGAAGCCATTTTTTAACAAATGGCTTTGTTTCACCATAAGTGAAAGCAGATTTTCAGTAGAAGCGTTTTTAAATTTCAGTTGATTTTCAATCTTAGGGTAAACATAAAAGTATTACCTCTGTAATGTTCGCAAAAATCGAAAAGTAATGAGTGATCTCTCTGTGATACAGCTTGCAGCATTTTTGGGTCAGTTTATAATATTTTGTTCTAAAACAGATTTTTAAAAATTGCATACTTACCTAAAATTAAGGTGAGCAAAGCCGTTCCATTTTGAGTCAGTAGTGCTTCTTCATAAATATACCGGTCTTCATTCCTTCAGCGAAAATTTTAACTTTATTTTCGATAAGATTTTTCTTCAGTGAAAGTGCAAAAACTATGGCAGCTTACCTGGTTTTTATCGCGACGCTGTAAACATTCACGTGCCGATCTAATGATGCGTCTCAAGTGGAAATACGTCCCCGAGTACTTTCAGCAAGTTGCTGAAATTAACTTGCCCAAGCGACTAGCAATGTATACGTGCGCAATTTCTTGTTCTAATTTCTACACCTCAAGAAGTAGTAGTCGTAGTACAGGGTGACAATTATTGAATTCTATGAAATAAAATCGTTAACTTCGTAACGTTTTCCGTTAGGACGTACAAACTGCACGGTAGGCCGTGGGACACAATGCGAATTAGTTTGCGCATGCATGGTTCGGTTCAGCGACGATTCCCACTTCAATTTGGATGGGTTCGTCAATAAGCAAAATTGGCGCATTTGGGGGACTCAGTCGGTATTTCGCGATCGAAACGTCTCTTCATCCTCAACGGGTGACTGTGTGGTGTGCAATGTCCAGTCACGGAATCTGTGCGATATTCCTTAATGGCAAGGTGACTACCAAATGGTACGTAAAGGTTTTTGAAGATTTCATTTTGTGGTTGGTTGCTGTCTTAACACCATTTCTTCAAACAGCCACGGTCTCCATCATAGCATATGACAAAATTGCATATGTAGTAGTGTTTATATGTTTAATAACGTTAGCGATTAATTTTTTCATATAGTTCATTGTCACCCTGTTTCCGGAATTTGTTTGCTAGTGGACACGCATCTTTGACTGGTTGGAATGAGAGCACTACCGTTTTAGAAAATTCTACCTGAGTTATATTATGTGGTCACACTGTTCCAAACCTATAGCATCTCTTTCGGGGCACTGGCGTTTCCGCAATGACCTAAACGCAAATTAAATGCACTTTTGCAGGCCTGTACTGAAATAGGGCCGTCAGTCTTTCCTGCAGATACCAGGTATGCCTGCTCTTCTCGAGCTAGTGGAAAGCACCCTTTCAAGACAGCGGTAGGCCGTCAAATTCCCAGAAGGACCTCCGTCCCCTTACCAGTGCGACAAAGCGTAAACATGGTGGTATTATAGTTGGACAGCGTCTGTCACCGGTTCTCAGGTCATCTCAACCCGTTCCCCCCGCGCCCAGCTTAATCTTCTGCCTGCGCTAAAACTACCACTTCAGACGTCTTCCTGGAACTGCATTGATAGCGATGGACTGGACCCTGAAGAAAGCAGCTATGTTGTACAGCAGGTGTGCATTTTTCATGGGAAGGCCTTAATGCAAAATAGCCTACCTGTAGCGAATATTTAGTAAGCATAAACACCTGGGATAAGTTTTTCTCTTAGTGTAGTTCTTCCAGCATGTCTCGAAATCTACTAACTCAATTACATAGAAAACGGAAACTTCTTCCCAGGCCTTAGCTCCCCTCCCCGCATAAATTTCTGCGGACGCCTATGGTCACTCATTTTAGCAATATTACAAATGAATCTTCCGCAGTCACAGCATAAGTTCGAATAAATAAATTACTTCAGAATTATGATTTGGCTTTTTGCATGAAGCTCTGTTAACGAAATTTCAGTCGAAAGGAAAAGTACGATTTTCATTTGGTATTGTTCCAAATAGCAATATACGCCACTTAATGCATTTCAAATGTTGACAGCCGCGTTTTACGAGCAAATGCACAGCTTTGTCGACATAACCAACAAATTTAATCATTTTTAGGTTTCTTTTGGATCGCGAAATTTTTTAGCTGGAATACAGGAAGAAAATGTTTCTTAGCTTAATCGTCGGAGCAAATGAATATGTATTCAGTTTATGCCATTGAAGCTTACAAGGCTATGTAAGCAGCGTGTACGTCGATGTTCTGCAAAATGTCAAATGTTACTTCAAAAATCTATAAAATATATTTCAAATATACAAGCTTGGAACAAAGTGAAATCATCAGTTGAATATTTTGTTACTATCACAGCTTATTTTGAAAACATCTATTGCAATAAATCTGTTACTGCACCAAATTAAATGGCGGCGTAAATGTTACACCGAAATCTACCATCCTTTGTAATTTCTTGCTAATTCTTTTCAGTTATGACGCACTTCGTTTAATCTTAAAGTTGGCTAATGAAATGTGAAATACGTATGGGTCATTAACGTTTAACACTAGACAGCAAAATTACAGCTCGATAAGTCACTGACTTAAATTTTATGGTGGAAGGAACGAGTCACATTCGCATATCGCAATAAAAGATAAATTGTTTGTCCATTTTCCGTTCAGTGTCTATTGACATCCATTTTAGATCTCTCAGAATGTAGGAAGTAGGGGTTCACATAGTCATCTAGACTATTTTCTGAAAGTAAAACATACGCGAGGGTTAACTTCTGATGGCCGGCTTCGTCATATATACATGTCTCAAGATTTTAGTCTGAAGTGTGCTGGAGGTCAATCCTTTGTGGTGCCACGTAACAGTAGCACAAAGGCAGAAATTGCAGTACTGAAATTTCTTGTCTACGGCGATCACGATGCCCTTAAATGTAGGATAGTGTTGGAATGTCAAAATTCAGAAAACAATTTTGATTAAAATTTAAAGTGATCCAACTCTTTCATTCATAGATATCCCATCCGCAGATATGATTAGTCCTATGTAGATTCCCTACTACATAGGCAGAAATTTATGAAAAGATGCTGATGAATGAACAGACCTGATCGTGTATATAGGGAGATGGGTCAAATATTAAAAGTAGCATACTCATTTTTATCGGTGGTGTCGCAAATATTCACGTTTCTTGTCTTTCCATTTAAAGTATGCAACATACATATTCAAGCTTTGATAAGTAACGAAAGATACTGTCTGATCTGCATTAGGTATTCGGAAAAGCAGCATTTAGTCTGACAGGTGTCGAATCCCTACGTGCTTTGCCTTGCCAATTATCCTGACAACTGTTGCAACAACTCAGGAAAGTAAACTGAACAAATTACGTCATCGGAGCAGCTATATTATTAATTACTTATTGTGGCCATCCTGACAAAACTTAGGGGACGTGACATTGTAGAAATTATTTGAATTTCTCTGTAACCAGTCACATTTTATGACTGTTGTAAAACACGAAACGTTTCAAGCATGTTCTGCTCATCGTCAGGCTCTCAGGCAGTCATGTTACTTGAAGGTAAAATATTAGTCTAACTTAAAACTGTTAAGTTAGCTGTTGTTTAGCTGCTGGTGTCGTCTATTGTGGTATTTCAGAGGGGATTGACGGCGGCGGTAAGAAATAGATATCGTTTCGTTATGTTGCAGACCAGTCTCACTGCTGAGATTGTGATTGATACCACAGCCTGAGGGACTACAGATAGTTTCGATATGTCTGTTGTTCACGTAAGATTTTGAAGTCCGAAGCTTTAGCTGCATCATTAATACAGTGTCGGTAAGCTTTATGCTATTGAACCTTGAGCTATTCCACCAAAGGAAAGAAGTATAAGAATGGATATCTAAGAATTAATGACAGTTTTTCACTCTTAGCACAGAAAATATTGGTAATAATCTTAATGTTTGTGAGGTGCCAGTCCTGTATCGAGAATGATGCGGCACGCAGCGATTTCCTCTTCTGCCAACATCTTCGTGTGAGTGCACTTGCTACCTATGTCCTCAGTTATTTGCTGTATGTTTTCGTGTCGTCCTACCATGGAAGTCATTCCCCGATTCCGTAAGGTGTTCTATCACTTTTCGAGTTTTCCATATACTCCTTCCAGCGCTGATTTTGCGGAGAAACACCTCGTTCCTCACCTAAGCAGTACATCTAATTTTAAACATTCTTCTGTAGCAACAAGTGTCAAATGCTTCGATTATCTTTTTTCTAATTTCTCCACAGTCGTCTTCACTAAGAGACGAGGCTGTGCTCGAAACATTTTCTCAAAGTTTCTTCCACAAATTAAGCCATATGTTTGATATTAGATTCTTCTTGGCCACGAACGCCGTTTCTGCCAGTGCTTATATCTCCTAGCTGTCAGTCAAGAGTAATTTGCTGCCAAGGTAGAATAATTCCTTAAAATAATCACCAATTCTGATAAGTTTAACACTGTTGTCTTTTCTGCTACTTCTTGCTACTTTACTCTTACCTAGATTTTCTTTGTCCATTTTGTATATTCACTAGTTACTTCTGTTAACCAAGTCTTCCAAATCTTCACTTCCACTGAGGGTAGCAGTGTCACAAGCGAATCTTATCCTTGATACTTTCACCTAGGGTTTTAATCAAGCGTTTATTTCCACCTCTGTTGCTTACGTGTACAGATGGAACAGTAGTGGCGAAAGACACCACTGTCTTCCACCTCTGAATCACTTTGTTCTCCGCCTGCCAGTCATATTACCTCTTGCTTCTTGTACAGATTATATAGTTCCCGTCTTTCCCTACAGGTTACCTCTATTTTTCTCAGAATTTCGACCATCTTGCACCATTTCACGCCGTTGAATGCATTTTCCAGGTCGACAAATTCTATGAACGTGTCCCGGTTTTACTTCTCTTGCTTACATTATCGACCGCAACGTTAGAACTCTCTGGTGCCTTTGACCTTCCTAAAGCAAAACTGCCATCTAACAGATTCGCAGTTTTTTCCATTCTTCTGTATATTATTTTTGTCAACAACTTGGATGCATGAACTGTCAACATGATAGTGCGATAATTCTCGCACTGTCAGCGCTTGTAGTCTCGAAAACCGTGTATATGTTTTCCCGAAAGCCCGATGGTACATCGCCAGTCTCATACATTCTAAAACGGTGAAAATCGTTTTGTTGCCACTTACCCAATGATTCCAGAAATTCCAATGGAATGTGATCTATGCTTTCTGCCGTATTTTCTTTAAAGTTTTCCAAAGCTCATCTAAAAATCTTAATCGTATATTGGGTCCCCTGTCTATTCGCTGTCGACTTTTTCTTCTATCACGTCATCAGAAAAGTCCTCCACTAATACAATCGAATTAAACTCAATCCAATAACCTTAAATGGTACTAATGCATTAGATTTCAGATGTGCTAGAGTGAAGTAAAATACTAAAAGACTTAATATAGCGAATCACTGGAAAGGAAAGATAATCAACCAGATGCTGCCAGCCCTCTGTATTGTTTGATATACTGTTTACACCTATGGAAAAATGTTTGTGCAGTGAAAGCACATCAAAAATTGTTAGGTTATGCAGTGTAATTTAATCTTGGAAAAACAGCTCCGATGTTAGAACACTATTTTCATCGTGCAGCAGCTATGGATCAAGACTTAAAGGGTTTGGACAGCAGGTGCCCGTGGGCATTGAGTTATCAATTCGAAGTTGAAATCTTGTGCTAGGCTGGGATTCGAACCTGGGTCTCCTGCTTACTGAGCAGATGCGCTCACCACTACTCCATCTGGACACAGTGGTTATCATTGGACAAATACGTCTGAAGCTGGTTTCTAGAGCGTACTGAAGACTCAAATATTATGACGTTCCTGGGAAGAACAAGCTTGGCTCACAGAGTACGGTTTCAGGCAAAACGACTGGTGTGAAACAAGTCTTCCCTGCAGCCACATGATACACTTCCCGATTCCTCCTTCCTACCTTTCCGAAAGGCGTTATACATCACATCGTGCACTACAAACAGATACGGTCATAAGAATTATTTTGGCAAATAAGACTGCCTCAAGAAATACGTTGAGGTATATCACACCAGACGGAGAATGTTGCACAGAAACGGAAGCAACACGGAATGATTTCCAACGAAACGCAGTAGTACCTCTAATGGTCTCGACAAGCTACTCACATTATCTGACGATACTGCTGGCTGAAGGAAGGTATTGTTAGACGATAGCAAGGAAATGCGAAAGAAGTTGGACAGTGTTTTCGCTTGGGGTAATGAATGTTAGCTTCCTTTAAATGCGGATGAATCAGACAACGCCTATAGCTAAGAAATAGAACCTCTAGTACAAAATTACAGAATTCGTGATGAAGCTATACGTGGAATAAGTATTTAGTGGTAAAACTAAGAAGCGAGACAATCACCTAAATTAGTTTCGTTGGAGGTCGCATGGGAAAGTGCAGTGCGTCTGGAAATAGTATAAAGGAAGCTTATACGATCAATTAGAGTACAGCAGCAGTAGGTTCCCGACAAGTATGCATAACAGGTGTCGATCAGACTGACGGTACAGCCCATAAGTGCAACGAATATTTCGGGAACTTAGATTGGAATCCCTGGAAGAAAAGACGTATGTCTCGCGAAACTGTTGAGAGATTAGGACAGTCATTTTAACTTCATTCGATAATACGAAAGACAATCGATAATATGGGTACTTTGACAACGTAAGATCAAGGCAGGTGATACAGGATGTAGCGTCATTTTGTAAAGGTTTTACAAAATTTTAGTAAGGGATCCGGCTAAGAGTACTGTTTCTAAGTATTCTATAGTGAACTGGTAAAGACAACCTCAGCAACGGAGCACACTAGTATGGTATTTCTATTAAAGAGAGCCGTCATCGACCTCTTCTACCAGGACAGAAAATTTGGAGTCCAAAAGGCTGCTTTTATCTGGGATGGAACCTCAGATTGGTTTGATTCCTGTGGATTTTCTCAGGTGAGACGGCACTAGACACGGCTTTCACCTCAACAGGGAAGGGAAGCGAAAACTGTCTGCATTAATAGCAGAAAACTCACAACTGGTAAAATATCAGTAATTACAGGCGCAGGGGGGTACTTAAAGGGCAGGAAGGGGAGAGAATATTAAGAAGTTATGGTGGAAAGAAACATCAAGCATATTTTAGCATACAACTTCAGTGTGAACACCACTTCACACAGAAATATTAAATTTACAAAGAGTTTTTGTCAAACCAGTTATCACTATCCGCATCCAACAGGAGTTAAAATTTCTCTCTGAACATTGTTGCCACTGGTAGACAAGTTGAACATTTCAGGATCGAAGTTAGTACTTCTGTAGAATAGATATGGAGAGGAAAGGAACTGCAATATTTATTAGTTACTGCATTCAACAACATTAACATTCACAAATTCTGTGTAGATACATATCTCAAAGCATGTGCAACAGAATTAAACGTCCACACCAGATCCTTACGAAATTACCTATACATCGAGCACCTAGAGGAAATGAAAAACTGTAAATAAAGTTATTTGCCCTATTTAACAGTAAAAACAAACGGACTGTGATTCCAGGAAATTTTCTTACTCTTCCAATAAACAAGTCAGTACAATTCGCTCAGTCTAATTCCTACCGTAAACTTACCAACTAAGGTACCTAAATCACCGAAAACAGCCATTGATAATTACAGTATAGAAAAATCGAAGGAATAAAATTATATCAACTTAAATATTTCATAGATCATTTAAACGAGACTGATCGATATGATGTGGAACGAGTCAGTTCACAGGATATGGATACATTTTTAGTGTTACCATTATCTAATTCACTGTCGTTAAACGTTGAAAAGACCCATTATGTGCAATTCACAATATGTGAGATGCCCTTCCGAAATGTGTATAACGTATGAAGACATACAGACAGAAGAGTTGTTTTAAATTTATTACAAATCGATAATACATTCAGCTGGGATTGGCATACCGCAGAGTTGCTGAAGCACCTGAAAAGGTATGTATTTTCAATGCGAATTTCGTCAGATACAGGAAATTCAAATATAAAAAACTTCAAGAGTTTGCGTGCTTTGTCACATGGGATCATATTCGCGGATAACTCGTCTAACTGAGCAAAAGGTTTTATAGTACAGAAAGCGTGTAAGAAGACCCATTTGTTGTGTAAATTCAACATGTAGGAACCTGTTAAAGGAACTTGGTATTTTAACCACTACTTCAATATAAAATCCCTTAATGAAATGTGTTGCAGATGTCTAGCCGCCCTCAGTCCGGAACCGCGCGACTGCTACGGTCGCAGGTTCGAATCCTGCCTCGGGCATGGATGTGTGTGACGTCCTTAGGTTAGTTAGGTGTAAGTAGTTCTAAGTTCTAGGTGACTGATGACCACAGAAGTCACATAGTGCTCAGAGCCATTTGAACCATTTGACATACGTAAAACTTGTTTCGCTACATGTCACATTTTACTGTTGGCCAAACGACCAAACATTTTTTGTTTGTGCGTATTGAACGCCTTTGAGCCACTGACAGCTTTAACAGTGGGTGATACTTTTCCCCTCTAGTATTGTAGGGATGGACACAACTTCTTCCCACATTGTGACGAATTATTTATGGCTAATTTCACGAGCGAATACATGTATTGTTACGGCGCAGTTTAAATGCCTAGCTGCTTGAAAAGGTACGTACATAATGTCTGTGGGTGAGCACCACATTCTTACTGCTCGCTTTTGTCCAAACAATACTTTTTATAAGTGAGTAATTGCACCAGAAAATTAGTCCTTATGGCTTTATTAAATGGAAATATACTAAACGTACGGAGATTAATAAATCTTTCAGAGATTAGCACTTACACAAAGAGCAAAAATAGCTGAATTTAACTGTTTGAGAAACTCAGTAATATGATTCTTCCAGTTCACACTTTCGTAAATTTGTACACACACAATCTTGGAGCATTTAATGGTAATTACTGTGTCCTACGTGTGATTCCTAATTGTTGCTGTGACTTGGGCAGAACAATGTACTGTTATTTCTTTCAAAATTTGATGGCGTTTTTCAGAGAACCAATTAATTCTGTGGTAACTACAGTTTACCAACTCTTCTGTTCCTTTCTATCTAATGGGATTTGTGACACTAGTAAAGTCTCCAAAAAGTACCAGTTTTGCTTGTTGAATAACCAGTGGAAGGTCATCCACACATGTAAATGAGTGGATCCAGAATGGAATCCTGTAAGACCGTCAGTTTTCTCCTGTGAGAATTTTTACAAATTTTCTACCTTTGACATTGTCTGAATTATTAAGCACAACCTTTTACATTCTCCGCAAATTACTGATTGTTCCTTGACTAACTGGTAGCTCTAGAGTGAATCTACATTTCTCGAAAATAGCAGTTTCCTATATGTTATCTGTACTGTTAAAATTATCAGAAGTATTCTGCAGTAAACTCACAAGCACGTTTCTAGGTTCTGATAAACACAAACTATTTTTCACTGTCTTCAACTTTTGTCAAGCTTCCACATACATTGCAACTCCTTTTGCTAAACACTAAAATAGTTCAGTAATCCCTGAGACTTAATGTTCCTGTGGGTACATGTTCGGAAAAGTACAGATGATGCCACTCCAGAATTTTCCACATCTTCTAGGCATACACTGATCTCGTCTATGGTTTTTCAACCCCCTAGAGTTGTGATGGCCGGCGTGAATGTCTTTCTGGGTGGCCAGCTGTCAGACCGGATGTGCGTGACAGGCGAGAAGAGCGCAGGTAAAGGCGGCTAACAAGCCGCGAGGGCTACTGGTCATCCGGGTTTTCCCGGGTGGAAGAGGGTGTGCTACGACAGCGAGGTAGCGGGACAAACAAAAATGCTGGAGCCAGTAACTTGGAAATATGGTCACTAATTCAATGTTAATGAAAATAATTAAAACGCCTTAAAAGCATCCTAGAAAGAGACCATTGGAACCACAGCAATACAAGCTCATTGAACATGGATGCATGTCTCACGCTTTAATAGTTAACATTATTACAATTACTGTTTATAATAAATTAACTGAACTCAAGAGTCACACTTAGGATACATCAGTTGAAAGAGGAAAGCAGTAAAAAGAATTTTTATAGCTAAGTGTAATAAAACTTAACATTTCATTTACGTAAATGGTGCTATAACTACGGAATTCTTCCAACAACATTCAGTGTAAATTTATAGTTTAAATTTATTGAAAGGCAGTCACTATTTCGACTAGTGACGGATGTGGCTAATTGTATGTCAGATTCGTTCAAAATTGCGGAAATAAGTACACGGGTCCTGTTAATCCGAACTAATTGGGGCTCAGACCTTGTTTGCCGGTGACTAGTTTGTAGAAGGAAGTATACCAAGCAGATAAGTAGGTACACCATGGTAACAAATTGGAAAAAGTGTGGGAACAATGGCTCACTCTCACTCCCTGGCCTTGTTGTGCATTGAGACCTTCGTAGTGTCTGAGGTCAGTACACTGCCAGTTGGCTCGCAAAGCGCTTGGTCATCTTAGTTACCGATCGCTGGCACGCGTTAAGCAGTTGTATTCGTTCAGCTGTAGTGGTGTACGTATTTTCTTCATGAGTAAACGGAAACAATGTTAACTCTCAAAGAAAAACTGAATGCTTTGAAGCGGACGGACAATGGTGATAATGTATCTAAATTGGCAACGGAACTGGGTGTTGGTAAAGCAACCATTTGTGATTTGAAGAGGAACTGAGTGAAGCTTAAACAGTCCTGTGCAACGTCTTCTGGAAAAACACTCGAAATTCGGCAGACTTTGAAACAGTCCCAGCGCGATAAAGTGGTTCAGGAGAAGGCTGTTTACCTGAAAAAGTTAATGGTGATAAGGCTTTTAGTGCGAGTACGGTTTGGTTGGACAGCTTCAAAAATGTCACGGAATCCGTCGGCTAACAATTACTGGAGAGAGGTTTTCTTCCGACCGTGATGCAGCGAAGGAATACTTGAGTGAGTTTGAAAAAATAAGTATTCTCCCAACAAATTTATAACGCTGACGAGACTGCCCTTAATGTTATGGAATTGCCAACAAAAAGCCTGGCATCAAAAGACCATGCTCCTGGTTTTAAAACGCTCAAAGATTGTGTGACTTCATTAACGTGCAGCAACGCTACTGGTAATGACAAGCTGCCGTTAATGCTGATCGGCAAATCTGCTAGGCCCAGAGCTTTTAAAAACTGCAACATGAAGTCCCTGCCTACATATTCTCGCAACCAGAAAAAGCACGGATGGTTTGCAAGATGTTCACAGAATGGTTTCACGGCCAGTTTATTCCCTCTGTTCGACGGTTTTCTAAGGAAAATCATTTGTCTCCCCGTGCAATCCTTTTGATAACGCGCAATCTCACCACAGCAGTGAGGAATTATGTGATGGAGAGATTATGGCGAAGTTTTAGCCACCGAATGTTACACCACTTCTACAGCCGATGCACCAGGGCGTACTGCAAACATAATTGATTCACAGAAAATAATTTTTAAAACTGCTGAGCCGAGATGACCACATTCCTGTAGTGGACAAAATAAAAATACCAACGTGAAGTATGTTAATTGTTCTCGCGCTTCGTTATTTGGAGCAACTTCGCACTGCTACACTTGCTGATTTGATGTTTGAGGCGATAGTGCAATTAGGCGTCATGTAACAGACGCCTCATTAGGCCAAAAAGACGGAGTTTTTGTCATCTAAAAAGTAGGGATAAAATGTTCGCTGTATTTTAGTAAGTTTGACAGCTTTTCTTTCATTGTTGTGCATTGCAGAAAACCTAATGTTTTCTTGCCGATTTTTCTAAGGCATGTTTGCTGTAATATGTGTGTATGTACAGTAGTTCGCCGCACAGTTTTCCATACTTAGAAAACATTTTTCATGTTTGGGTTAACGGAACGTTCGGATTTCTGGGGGCTCGGATTAGTGGGACTCTCCTGTAATTTCATTCTGAGGTTGCAAACTGACCGCGGTATTTGTATGAAATTATTGTGAAAACTGAGCTGCGCTCAGGATGATCACTACTCTGAATTGATGTCACCGAACCATGAAATAAGCGTGCAGGGGACAGCTAGTGGTTTTTTGGTATGTCTTTTTCAATCTTTAGAGGCTGTTCAGTAATTTACCTCACAACAGCGACTACAGTTTCTATTGTATATCATTGCAGCTGTGAACTTGTAAGGGAATGTTTTTGGTTTATGTTGAGATGGACTAGAAATCATTAAGCTGTAATAGCATTGATAGCTATAAAATTACATTAACTGGTAGTGATAAATTTCATGCAGGTGAACGTTTACAGTTCTGGTTTTCGAGAATTCATTGCAGTGATGCATTCATTGTTTAGCTCATGCTACTGAGTGTAAATCGTATGTCTGCACAAAGTAGTTCCAAATGTTCTGCTGAAACTCTAACAGTTATTCAGTGAGTCATTCGTATGTCGTCACCATTTACATAAATTGTACATTTCTGAAAAATAAAAGGGATTTGTATCAAAGTTAAAATAACTGTTTTGACCAGCACTATTATACTTCGGGATTTCAGCCAACAGATCTATCTCAAACATTTTATTAAATAAATCACTCACTGCTAGTATAAGATTGAATAGTTGAGGTACAGAGCGATGATGTCCGACCACCCACTATTGATAGCGAGGCACAGTCAATGGCCGTATATTGCCCGGCCTCTGGGGGAACTTAGACTGCGTCGTAATTGTCTGTGTCGAAGGGGATACACTATGTGAGTAGTAAGAACCCCGCGCGTAAAGTCGTGTCCCCTGCGATGAGTGCCTCCCCCCACCCTCCCACCGTGCGACCGTAGGTTACTTTATCCCCTCTTGCTGTGCCTTTAGACTATATTCTGTAACATGCTGTCTGGGTTTTCTATTATCTTTAACCTGTCGCGTTAAAACTTTCACGGCCTTTCTCAAACTCTTTGGTTTGCTTACATAGTTTGGAGCAGCGAAGTCACCACATTTCGCTTTTTACCTTTTTGCGTGTTTCTCATGAAACGGGCAGATGACCCAGTAGTTCAGCCCCTTTAAACGCTTATTACCGTAAGATATTATCCTCCTCCTCCTCGATGTAAATACTGATGGCGTTAGCACCTGTTAAATTCGAATACTGGAGAGAAATAAATCAAATTATTTTAAGAAACTGCTCAGATATTAAGTGAAGAGATGTTCACTGCTCTTGATATGAATGAAAAATCATTCATCAAAGTCGTTAGACTTCAAAAGTAAGTCATGTTAAACCTTCAATAAAACTGGTTACTAGACAAAGAATAAAGGTACCTTGAAGGACCTATAACGGACAGCTAACGAGGCCTCCAGTCTTGATTTAACTGATTAAAAGGAAAACTGCAGAGACGTAACTAAAAGTAATACAGCAACCGAGGCAAATGCACAACCAGAAGGCAGTGACATAAAAAACATAAACAAAAATAAGGGGATACAGTGAGATGTGTAGAACCAGAAAGGAACAGAAGCAGGTTTAAGAACAGGTAAGTTGGAAACTGATGGTAGTAGTGCGGCATCTCTCTTCAACATGTATTTCATGTGATAACATGGCATTATGGCGGTGAATAAATAATGCCTAGAAAACGTGACTAACCTTCACAAGCAACTCCATTTACATGCACATGGCACTCTATTAAAAATGTATCCATAATAAAATCTTTAACATAAAAGCATTCTAGTGGTTATGATGCAATATCAACGAAGTTGTTCTTGTAAGTGTAGTGAAATGTTTAGGTATTCGTGTAACCAGTCTCCCTAGAACATCCCCAGATTTCCTGAAATAGCTTTTATTAAATCTGTTGAATAGGGATTTCACTTTCGCCAATATTCTCGAGTATTTTGGGAAACATAATGCACAGGCAAATCTTTAACCATCTGACAACGAATATTTTATGGTCAAAGATATTTCTGGGAGGGTTGGATATTGACGCTATTTACAAATAGTGAGAATATAATTACAGAAATCACAAACTGGAGGCATTTCATGCGGTTTGTCAAATGCATCGGACAACCTGAATCACATCCTCTTTAAGTAAATTAGAATGCCACAAGTGAACCTCAATTCTTCAAAGAATCTCACGCAAGTTTTAAACCAGCTTCAAAGTCTGATTACTTCAAGGTTTGAAATTATGCATAATTGTTGGTTGGCAGTAGCGAACTGCTCTCTCAAATACTAGATTAATAAAGTCCGGGCATTTGCGCGCAGTCAGTTACGTTGACTCGACGCACGCGCGCGCAGATTAAATTTAATACTTGCCTTATGTTAGATTTTCAAGCTAGTGTACCTCTCAATGTGTATATCCTTACAGTAAAAAAGTACAAACTTCCGGCTTCAGCAACTTTCGTTAATCATTACAGCGGGAAAACAACCACGATTGTAATTTTTTCTGTCCTGTAGGATGAAGTGAAAATGGGTAACCCGAAACTAGTCATCAAGCAAATAAGTGAAATTTGCAATTTCATGTATTTTTCCATTGTATTGAGTATTCCAAATACTTAAATTCAGTTACACGAAATATTTGAAGTCAAATTTTTGTTTCCGCTAGAAGCCGTTAGAAGGGCAACCGGCAAATGGATGTGGCTACCATGCCATGGGTTCCGGATTACTCATTTAGTAAAACATACGGTGCTGCGACATGAGCATGTCGCTTCTCGGAAACGAGTAACAAAGGGTCAGTACGAGAGACCAGTGAATTAAAGTATCACGAGATTGGGAACTCATAACATGTGGTATTAAAGGATCGTTCTTAGGACCATTGCTTTTGTTGCGTAAATTAATGACGTCACATCAGTTACACTGCCAGACCAGGATTTATTTGCAGATTATACAAGAATTGACATAGAAAGTAGTGTAATTTCAGATATGGGTGCTAATGACATTTAAGAAGACATTCAGTGGTGGTGGTCAACTCATTGTCATTAAACTGTGAAAGACTCGCCACAGAAAGTTCAGAAAATGTAAGAGGTTTCCGCGCAGAATATGTACGAAGCACAAACAGCACAGATGGAAGAGGTCGGTGGTACTAAAACTTGACAAATTCAGTTGGGAGCAGCAAAACACACAACTGCTGAAACGTCCAGAAAAGTCCTTACTTGGAAAGCGAATATCAAACAGGTGACAAAGAAATGGGTTGCTTCCTTTCATCCTGTCACCTGGTATGCTGCTTCGCGGTAACTTCGTCAGAATTTTTGAGTCAAAATACGTGTAGTATGCATTATTTTTGTGGGGTCAGCTGAGAGCATCCTGTAGAAGCCTGAATGAAATGTACTGTAAAGAATATATCACTTTCCCAACAAACAGCTCAGTTCACGAAGTCAGTTGCAAGAACAATAATCTACATAGACTTAAAGGGCACTCACTTTGGACCAAGAAGAGGCACACCGTTCAGGAACAAGATTTTTTTGGTAACTTGTCAGCAACCGAATAAAGCTTAACTACAGAGTTCAATCTAAGAAGCCTGAAGAGTTGCTAGTGGAAATGTCGTTTTCCGCTGACTAATTTCTGAACGGAACCTGTTAAAACAGAATTACTTTTGTTGTCACTACTGCTTATCACACAAATTGAGAAATGTTTCACTTCCACGAAGATTTGTTGGGATCCACGGAATGGAAAAGTTTAATCTAATGCTATGCTCGGCACAATGGCTTGCGGAACATACATGTAGATGTAGAATGTGGGACTTCTCACAATGCTAGTCACAGAGGGGCAGCAATACTTAAAGGGCTGCTCAAGTGGACAACGAGTAACGAACAATAGCAGGGTGGCTAGAAAAGTTCCATCGGCCACGTAAACAGTTCTGAATGTATCGCGCACATATTTGAGATTCTTTCACGGTGATCGCACCAGTTCTAAACAGGACGGTTGACACCCCACTAATCACGACGAGCCTGGACGAAATTGCTCCCTGTGTGCTTTTGCCAAAGATCATTGTCGTTCCAATGTTGACGCGCACTTAGAACCGGAGTGAATTGTCCTTCGTCGCTCCAAACCTTAGACGTGGAAAGACCCTGTGAGGCTGGCAGCCTGCCGTGGATTGCTAAACCAAACTTACGAAGAGCGCCTTATGCTACGCTTGGCCTTTCAGCATACTCAATGAAAAACTTAAGTGCAGAGATCAGAGAATGATGCTTACCTAAAGTCTTACTCCTGAGATTATGTTGAGGTCAGCATAGCCAGTGAGGTCGTGAACGTCCATTCATGCTAAAACACACTTCGTCACATGTTTGTATATTGACAAACATTTTTCGAGAAAACTTCTTGCTTACGAGCCAGTGAGTGTGGGATCGATCGATTTGTTAGTATAGGTACGTCGAGAAACATTGCGAAGGGGTTCCATTTATCGTATGCTTCATAAAGATTGCTGTAGAATACAAACTGCATGGAATCATGACAGCTAGGGATTATTGCAACTTGCGTTATTAATCTGATACTCCTGTAATTCGCGACAAATAAGAGGGTTCGGCAGTCTGTAGCTGCAACCAGTAAAAGTATAACTCAATTTCATTGTTAAGCTGCTTCAGTCTACCAACAAATTGATAAATTTAACTCCATAATTCAGCTTCTCAGACAATAGTTACTGTATCGGAACTGTGCGCAAATGCGGCTGCATGCCGTCCGTAAAACTATTCTAACCCGTCAGTAGTGTACCTCGAGCTACATCGAAATGTTTCGCAGTCACATGCGCAAACCCCACTCCACCCCAAATCGTGACGTCCGTGCATTCGTCCCATTAACTGAACTTCGCCGTTCCTCTCCACGCCGCTACAAGTTTGTGGAGCCAGCCGCTATAAATGACATGAAATTTACAGCTCCCCGAATCACAACTCTAATGTACAGTAAGAGAACCTAATCGATGCCCAACGAGAGCCGCGCTGATATAAAACTTGACACAGCTAAGTTCTTATTCATGGAGTGATAAATTTAACATTTACATTTTCTCGGGGATTCTGTCACTTAGTCAGGCACACATTTCAATGATTTGACATTTACTCTTCATTGTTTCCTATGGTGCTAGCAAAACTTCATCTTGCACCATTTACTACTTAATGACAAAATTAGAAGTTAACATAAATGCACACGTGCGGAAATAGTGATAAGAGGGATGGATAATGAGGCAATTGCGCTAACTGCTTTCTGACATACGTTGAACCTCTCTGTTCAGACTGTGACGCAAAGTTAGCTTTAGACAAAGTTGCTCAGCTCCAATTAGTCACGCCACCCGGGCTTCTCCCTGTACTGAGCGGGAAACCCTCTATTAATACCCCTCTGACGCTCTGCACTCAGTCACTTTCGAAAGCGTATAACGTCTTAAGTGCCGTTACTGAATTCTGCTTCTGAAGCTGCCTTCTTAAAATTCCAGCGTGACCATTCCCATATTCAAAGGTCTTGTATGTCTACTCGAATAGCGTGAAGAATGTGGCTGAGTTCAACGTAAGTTGTTTGATTTCAGCAATACCTGAAAAATCGTCGTGAAAAGTTTCTCAACGGGTAGGAAAGAGGGGCAAATTGAGGAGACAAAGCACTTGGGAGTGGAGGTGAGGTATGGGATAATGAGTTAGCGTCTAGAAGACACCAGGAGCCCGTTGCATTATTCTGTGATCGTACATACGTGATAATCTCCAGGCGGTGGTCAAAGATGTCCAGGTAATAGGCTTTACCGGTCGGTATTCTTTAAAAAACCATCCATCATATGTTGTCGGCAGTGTGTAGTTGACTTAACGCTCCTAATCTTTTCGGACTTGAGTCATGATGAAGCCATGGTGAAGCCACTCAAGTCACTGCTTCTGCGTCGTACTTCAGGCACCATGACTCAGAATACTGACATGTTCAGGAAATGAGTCAGTACCTACCATAACGATAAATTCTCAGCCCACTTGCATAGTCTCATTGCTGTCAAGGATAGATTGTGCGTCGCTAACAGTGGCGTGTTTTTCCGTTTCATCCATTACCAGAAAGCTTCAACGATAACTCGTCCCCTTACCAACTTAACTGCATGCCTGCAACTCATTCGCCATATTTTATTATTAAAATTTCTTGGATTGAATTTCTTATCACATAATAGATCAAATTATTTTAAAATATTAGCACCTTAGTAGGCACTTTCTGGAGCTAATCATGGGTCCTCTTCATCCTGCAGTTTCCCATCCCAAAATTAGTGTCGGCATTCTTGTTTCCTTCATTCTTCTTACATACCCATACCTCTGCAGTTTCCGTCTTTAATTTCCATTCGTTTTAATTCTTCGCCGTTCCTTACTTTCCATGTCTTAACTCTTGCAAGTCTTCAAAAATATATCTATTTTATCAGCTTATTAACGTTTTTGATTAGTTCGTCCAGTCGGCCGCTTCATAATACTACACTCGTATCGAATATGATTTTGATTCTAATCCTCACATTCGTGCCATATCAGTTTGAGTTGGGCATCAGTGACTTCCTCGCCGTTACGGATTTTCGTTAATTCAACAAATGATTTTCTGTCTTTAAAACAAATCCTAGGCAGAAAAATTATTGAACTTCCTGATTTGATCCCTCTATATACGGCTCATATAGATAGTGGGTAAGGTATTCCGTTTTTCGTCTTAGATCTGAAGACCAAGGTTTTCCATTCTATTGCTAAATGATTCCATACGTAATTCGCATCATCCATATCTTGTTTGCTGACAACTTGGCCGTCAGCAAATAGTAAATTACGTAAATCTAAGATTAGAAACTACAGATTAAACATAACAGAGCAAAATGTTACCGGTCCCATGATTGTTGTAAATCTTTGCAGAGGGTACTGGAGTTCTTATTTTGCATGGTTTATTTTTATATACTCCTTGTATTTTTTCTGCGGAGTTGTTTATATTTGCCAAATGTTTCCGAAAGTAAATTCCTTTGGAACAATATCATACGCTTTCCCAAAGCAATAGACTAACAAATTTTCCTGAATGTAAAGTGGGGGTGTAGCGATCGATCTAAGAGCTTCACATTTAGATTTTCCCAACAGAGCATTTGGTCGGTGCATGAAAAATTTAATTATTCTTTAGAGCGTTGACTGTCCCAGTCTGAATGTTCATAGTGGTTCACTTCAGTGTACACGCCGCTGTAGGGAAAACATTAGTACAGGAACTGTTCACCGTTGACAGGAATGTGGACTTGGTTAAAACATTCTGCTCATTGTAGTTATTAGCATCGTAACTGGCCAAGTTTTTAACATTCATGTTTTCTTACCTTCCTCAATCCTTTCTCATAACTGGAGAGCCTCTGCTTGCTCTAGAAAGAATTTAATAATTCTTTTAATCAAAAATAGTCGGAAAGCTGTTAGTGGACATTAACAGGGATGTCTCTTCCCTTCGCCTTTGAGAGCTTAAACTCTGTTGAAGACACTTTTAATAAGCTATGTGAACGTCTGGAGGAACTACTGCCCATTCTTAAGAGCAGAAACCAGGAAAGGTAGTGATATGGGACACTGGAGCCAGGAGCGTAGTCAACGCTCTAACTCCTCCTAAAGTGTTCCAGTGGGTTCTGTCGGGATCCTGGACAGGCCAGTCCTTAGTCTTATTATCCACAAACAATTCTTATAGGCTGCTTTGACAGGCTGCATTGTGATGTTGGTACAAACAATAATCGCCTCAGAACTGTTCTACCGTAAGCGTACACAATGCTGTAAAGTCTTAATATTCTACCGCATTGGTTTTCCTAAGTGCAGTAGATGGACCACATATGTAACTTGAAGGTGGAGAGAGGAAGAAAGGTAAGGGATCACTGTCAGCTGCCTCGAGATACTACGTACAATCAGCGGGGATAAGTGAAAATGTATAACGGACTGGGATTAGAACCTGGTATCTCCTGCTTACTAGGCAGGTGCGTTAACAACTGTGCCATCCGGGACACAGCGATAACACAGCTGCTCGGACTGCCTCGGCACATCTCACAGCCGATCCACACCCCCATCCAGCGCCACCTATCTGCAGTCCCTGTCCATTTCCTCCATATTCTCTCCGATTCCCACTGGAGGGTCAGACGTATTTGCACATCCGCACATAAAGTGGACTATACCCTAACCACGAATATCACCACACTATAACATCGCTTTGTCGGTACTTCACTGCAGGCACAAAACGGCAGATACTTTCCACACATTCGCCAGACTCTCCTATACTATTGCCACAGTGTATAGTGTGACCCATCACTCAGTCAAGCGTTTAGTCATCCACTGTCCAGTGGCGTTGGTCTTCACTCCCCTAAAGCATTGACTAGATACATGAGTGGCTTATGAAGATCTGTTCGATCATTTTACCCCTTCGTTCCAGCTCACTAAGTGTAATGAGTGTGCTATCTGGGCTGCTTGGTAGCACTTTGGGACCCAGTGCTTCCTGTCGGTAATTTCGCACGATTTTTTACGGCCACTCTCTGTAATGCTCGACGGTCCCTGGCAGTCTGTATATGACGTCTTCCCGGTCTTAGCTGCTATTGTTCCTTCGCATCTTAACAATCACATCATTGTTGATTTGGGCGGCTTTAGAAGGCATGAAATGTCTCTTCCTGATCGTCAAGCGACTTCCGCCCCCGGTAGCTGAGTGATGAGTCTGCTTTCTGCAGCGCTGCGGCGAGGACGTCTTTGTCCCGTGCGCGCGGTCACGAGTGCCCGTAGTTCACTACTTCGTCGCCGCTAGTCTAGAGTCCATTACCACTGACGCAAAATTGCGCATTCATACAAACGATCATAAAGATCAGTTTCCAACCCGGATCATGCACGACCGCGAGCTTTTGAAGTGGAACGTTTCCTACGTTAAGACGTTAAAAGTGAACCGCAGGATATCATTGGTATCCATTACGAGCAGTGTTGTCTACGTCAAGTTAGTGACGAGGTGTGTAACAGAAAGTTCGCATGTGCGCGCACAATCTTAAATTCAAACATTCTGATAGCCATATTGGGGCGGTCTCTATCGATCACGTGGGTCTTGGCCTCCGTACGATACGTCTTTCCAGCCTTACAACGTAACCGGTTCTTAACGGGGTACCAAAGATGAAAACTGAATTGACCAAACATGTACCATCCTATTTTGTCATCGGCGGATGTAGGGCTCACTATGTATGACGGTCAGCCACGCACTTGATCCGGTTGTAGCCAAGAAGGGCACGTAAGGTCGGATTGTCTCCGACGACGGCTTACTCAAATCCCGACGGTGACGACCCTTCCTCTCAATTATGCCGAGCTTGCACGGGCGGCAATCCTTTCCGATGCTGACCACATTCGTCCGATAGTGGCCCTCGATAGCGAGGCCACGATCGATTCTGCAGTACCGGATCCGGCCTCTACAACGGCGCCATCTCCTGAGGATAATCACTGACCGACCTTACAAGAAAGCACGGATGCCAGGATGGACGTTGACCCACGGGTTGTGCAGACAGCGGCTTTTCTACCAGACAGCGGAGCAGCTGAAGAAATTCACATTCGGACACTGAAACACACGTCCGTAAACAGCGTTCCCCACGGAAACAAGAGAAGGCGACGTGCTCTGTCGGACGAGTGCTTGCAGCGATCGTCTGACACGGGCTGTGGACCCTCAGACGACGGTACCGGCGGTACAGAGGCCGCCGTAACATCCCACTCAACAGATCGCCATGGTGACGGCTTCAGTCCCTCCGACCCCACAGAACAGCAGGATCACAGCCAGCCGCTGCCGATTCCCAGCCAGTAGCGCCAAAGGAGTCTGCGCCGAGTGCCTCGGCAACCACAAACATCCACCAACAGCTCATGGTATTTCATGGCGACTGGGTGGATGACAGAGGAACTCCTTGCTCATCGTGTCGGACGACATGCGGGGAATTCACCTCACCTCCTGGTTCTGTTGGTTTTACACTCTGGCTTTGTTGCGTAATCATCTCCTCCTTTTTGGCATTCCTTGGTCCCCCTCTGGGGTTTGACCTCCATTCCAAAATTTCTCTTCCGTAGTGTGAGCCATTTGGGGAAGAGCACCTTACCTAGTGTCTCCGACGTGTGCCCTCCTAGTATATTCCACCTTTTCTCCTACGTCGTTGTCTGATGCTAGGGTGCATAGCCAGCACGGTAGCCAGCCCGTGTGGTGGGGTCGCTATGTACCCTTTTGGTTGAGCCCCCTGAACACACAGGGATCACACTTCTGATACCTGAGCTGTGACCTCCTCATGCATGCCTTGGAGTGGTTGCTCGTCATCCTGGAGCATCGGAACTCCCGGCAATGGCCGCCGTGCCAGACGGCCCTTGCTGTGGCTGGGTGGCGCCCGTGAGGAGAGCCCCTGATCGGAGTGGGTGGTATCAGGGCGGACGCTATGCAGATGAAACGCATAAGGGTCCAAACCTCTGGCCGCTCTTCCGCGGCCGTCTCTCTGCGTGGTACTGATTCCTCAAGTGCTGCTTCTCTTGCCCCTTCGGCCTTCCCTTCCGTGGCTACCCCCTGGGAGGAGGGTCAGGCCCGTCGACTAGGGGCAAAACCTTTCCCCCGTTATCTAGTTTGCACCAGGACTGATGGAGATACTTTCACCAGTGTCAAACCTTTATTCTTTGTGGAACACATTGAAGACAAGTTCGGCGAAGTGGACTCCCTGAGCAAGATGCGGTCGGGTTCTTTACTGATAAAAACTGCTTCGGCTGCCCAATCTGCGGCCCTTCGTGCCTGTACCCATCTTGGCACAATTCCCGTGTCCATTACCCCTCACCAGTCTCTAAATATGGTACAAGGTGTGATTTTTCACAGAGACCTCATCCTTCAAACTGATGAGGAACTTCGGGACAATCTCGGACGGCGGGGTGTTCACTTTGTTCGGCGTGTTCAGAAGGGTCCTAAAGATAATCGTATTGATACTGGTGCCTTTATCCTGGCCTTTGAAGGGGATACCCTTCCTGAGAAAGTTAAGATTATGGTCTATCGCTGTGATGTGAAGCCGTACATCCCACCTCCTATGCGGTGTTTTAAGTGCTTGCGTTTTGGCCACATGTCTTCTCGCTGTACCCAGGACCCTCTCTGTGGTGACTGTGGACGTCCACTCCATGAAGGGAGTCCCTGTGTTCCCCCTTCTGTATGTGTAAATTGTCATGGTAATCATTCTCCACGTTCAGCAGATTGCCCAGTCTATAAGAAAGAAAAAAGATACAGGAGTATAAGTCTCTTGATCGTTTAAGCTACACAGAGGCCCGTAAGAAATATGCACGATTGCACCCTGTGTCCATGACATCTAGTTACGCCTTGGTTACATCTTCATCCCTTCCTCCCCCTTCCTTACCCCCGTCCCGGACCCCTCTCCTTCCCCCCTCCCCTGCGGCTCCCACACCTTCTCCTCTGGGCGCCGCTCCCCCTCCCCAGCCGGAGAAGTGTCCCACTCCTTCGGCGTCTGCCGGTCAAGGGCGCCTCTCCCGGGATGCCCCTTCCCGGCACCTTCCAGGTCAAAGGTCTGCTGCAGCGCGGCGACCGCGAGAGCCGCGGTCTATCGGCCCCCAGGTCGCCCGGTCTCTTTCTGTTCCTGATCTTGCTGCAGCTGGCTCCATTATGCCACACAGCCCTCCTCGATCTCAGCCTGAAAAGAAGAAGAAACATAAGTCCCGGGACAAAGAGCCTCTGGTGTCACCGGAGGTCCCTTCCCCGGCTTCACAACCGGATTCTGACCTGTCGTTTATGGATGTCGCCCCATCCTTGTCGGTGACGGGTGGGGACCCGGCGGTATGACTGGATTTAGCGTGTTCAGCCCTCATTTAAACCATCGTTCTGTGGTTCTCCAATGGAATTGTAATGGCTACTATCGTCACCTTCCGGAATTGAAATCCCTTCTTTTGTCCTACTCAGCAGCTTGTGTGGTTCTCCAGGAATCTCATTTTACTGATGCTCACTCACCGACCCTCCGTGGGTTCCGTGTTTTCTGTCGAAATCGGGTCGGACCCTTGCGGGCTTCTGGTGGCGTTTGTACGTTGGTCCGTACAGACATTGCTAGCACGTGGATTCCTCTCCAAACTACATTGGAAGCAGTTGCTGTTAGGGTCCACTTAGACTCTGCAGTCACAGTATGCAATCTTTATCTCCCTCCTGACAGGACTCTTACACCTGCTGCCTTAACCACCCTTCTTCAGCAACTTCCTCCTCCCTTCCTCCTCCTTGGGGATTTTAATGCTCATCATCCTTTGTGGGGCAGTGCCTTTCCATCTAGACGAGGTCTTCTTATCGACCAATTTATTGCAGACCACGACCTGTGCCTTCTTAATGATGGCTCCCCCACTCATTTCAGTGCTGGTCATGGTACCTTTTCTGCCATTGATCTTTCTCTTTCTTCTCCCTCTCTCCTCCCTTCATTACACTGGTCGCCACACGACGACCTTTGTGATAGTGACCATTTCCCGTTGATTATCACGCTCCCTTCCCGCTCCCCGATGGAGAGGTTACCTCGTTGGTCTTTCCACCGCGCCGATTGGCCTCTATATACTGCACAGGTCGAGTTTTCTCCCTCTTTGTCGGGTTGTATTGATGACGTCCTACGTGACGTGTCTGACGCGATTGTTCGCGCTGCTAACCTTGCTGTCCCGCGCTCATCTGGACAATTTCGTCGTCGGCAAGTCCCGTGGTGGAGTACGGCCATTGCCATTGCCATCCGTGATCGCCGTCGAGCTTTGCAACACTTTAAGAGGCACCCATCTGTAGCCAGCCTTTCTACCTTTAAGCGCCTTCGCGCTAAAGCCCGTTATTTAATCAAACAGAGCAAGCGGATATGTTGGGAACGATTCGTTTCTTCCCTTGGTTCCACTGTCCCTCTGTCACGGGTATGGGCTACACTTCGCTCTCTCCAAGGTTGCCATCGGCAGTCCACCCTCCCAGGCCTTCACCTCCCAGATGGCATTTGTACGGACCAATTAGTTCTCGCAGAACATCTTGCGACCCATTTTGCAGTGGCATCAGCGTCGGCCTCCTATCCAGCTGCTTTCCTTCATCAAAAACAGCAGGCTGAAGCTGTCACCTTATGTTTCACCACTTGTGAGTCAGAATCTTACAACGAACCTTTCACTGAATGGGAATTTCTTTCTGCTCTATCTGCTTCTCATGATACGGCTCCTGGCCCAGATTCCATTCATAACCAGCTGCTTCAACATCTCAGTGCTCCACAACGGCACCATCTTCTTCGGGTGTTTAACCGTATCTGGCTCCAGGGTGACTTCCCTTCTCAGTGGAGGGATAGCATTGTGGTTCCTGTCCTTAAGCCTGGTCAGAACCCCCTATCTGTTGACAGCTATCGGCCAATTAGTTTGACCAATGTTGGTTGTAAGTTACTTGAACGGCTGGTAGCCCGTCGGCTCACTTGGGTCCTCGAATCTCGGGATCTATTGTCCCCTTACCAGTGTGGCTTTCGAGAGGGACGATCTCCAATCGATCATTTGCTTCGCTTGGAATCCGCAGTTCGGCAGGCTTTTTCCCAGCGCCGCCATTTGGTTGCAGTGTTTTTTGACCTTCGCAAGGCCTATGACACGGCCTGGCGCCATCACATCTTACTAACCCTTCATCAGTGGGGTCTTCGGGGCCCACTCCCGATTTTTATCCGCCAGTTCCTGATCCATCGGTCATTCAGAGTTCGAGTTGGTACTGCTTTTAGTTCTCCACGGACCCAGGAGACGGGCATCCCACAGGGTTCTGTCTTGAGTGTCCTTCTTTTCCTCATTGGTATCGATGGACTTGTGGCCTCTGTCGGTCCCTTGGTCGCCCCTGCCCTGTATGTGGATGATTTCTGCATTTGGGTTAGTTCCTCCTCGATGCCATCTGCAGAACGGCAGCTCCAGGTGGCTATACGGCGTGCCTCTGCATGGACCCTCTCCCATGGGTTTCAATTCTCTCCTTTAAAATCGCGGGTGGTCCACTTCTGTCGCCGTACTACGGTCCACCCTGATCCAGAGCTCTATCTCGCTGCACAAAGATTGCCTGTGGTTCCACAGTTTCGTTTTCTAGGTCTTCTTTTCGACAACAAGCTCACTTGGCTGCCCCATATCAGACTCCTGAAGGTAGGATGTTTCCGTAAACTCAATGTCCTTCGCTTCCTTGCCCACTCCTCCTGGGGTGCGGACCGTTCCCTCCTCCTCCGTCTTTATCGTGCTCTAGTTCTGTCACGTTTGGACTATGGTTGTCAAGTTTATGGTTCAGCTGCTCCTTCCACGCTGCACGTGCTGGATCCAGTCCACCATCGTGGTATCCGTTTGGCCACCGGTGCCTTCCCTACTAGCCCTGTTGATAGTCTCCTGGTTGAAGCTGGGATCCCCCCCCTTTCTGTTCGGCGGTCCCAGCTTCTGGTGTCTTATGCCCTTACTATCCGTTCTTCTCCCGCTCATCCTTCCTATTCTATCCTATTCCCAGACCATGGACGTCGCCCGCCTGACTCCCGCCCTCGGGCGGGTTTACCGGTTGGGCTGCGCCTTGCGTCTCTTACCCGTGATTTTCAGCTTCCTTCTTTGTCCTGTCTTCCTCGCTCCCTCCCCTCCACCCCTCCTTGGTTAGTTCCTCGGCCTCGAATTCGGATGGATCTCCGCCGCGGTCCGAAAGATTCCATCCCCCCGGTGGTGTTCCGTTCCTTTTTCCGCCAAATTTTATGGGAGTTTCGGGATGCTGTTGTTTTTTACACTGATGGCTCTAAATCTGCTGATCATGTTGGGTATGCCTTCACGTCCTTTGTTGGAACGGAAAATCATCTACTGCCACCCTCATGTGGGGTGTTTACTGCGGAATTGATGGCAATTTCCCGGGCCCTTACCTTTATTAAACAATCCCAACACAACCGCGTTTTGTTATGTACGGACTCGATGAGTGGCCTTCTTGCTATTGACCGGTGTTTTTCGCGCCATCCCTTGGTCTCTGCCATCCATGACCATCTCGCTGATCTTCACCGTGCTGCTTGTTCCATTGACTTCCTATGGGTCCCGGGCCATGTGGGTATCCCGGGTAATGAGCTCGCTGATCGTTTGGCTGGGGGAGCAGTTACTTACCCCCCGTTTTCTGTAACCCCTCCTGCAGCGGATTTACGGCTTCACATCAAATCCCACTTTGCACAGTCATGGGCCAATTCTTGGGAGGCTACTCCACTGTTTAATAAACTTCGTGCCATTAAGGTGAATACAGGCCCATGGCGTTCTTCCTTTAGCCTCTCCCGCAAGGACTCGACCACACTGTGTCGTCTCCGCATTGGCCATACCAGGCTGACCCATGGTTTCCTTTTGCGTGATGAGCCACCCCCGCTATGTGGTTGTGGAGCCTTCCAGTCAGTGGCCCACATTTTGGTTGAATGCCCCCTTCTTTTGGCTCTGCGTGCTAAGTACAGACTCCCCCACACTTTACCTTTGATGTTGGCTGACGATTCCCGGATGGTCTCTCTGGTTCTAGGTTTCCTCCGGGAGAGTGGTTTTTATTCTCAGTTTTAAAGTTTTTAATCTCCCTCTGGTGTTGGGGCAGGGCGGTGAGTGTTTGGGTGTCTCCCACTGTAGGCAGTGTTCAGAGATTCCCGATTCACCTCCCTGACCGGAATCCTCTTTTCTTTCCCTTTTACTCTGTTTTTACCCCTTCTTTTTAAGGCTTGGTTAGTTTTTCTATTCCCATACGTACTTTCTGCATTGTAGCAGTTGTACCTTTTAAGTCACAGGTGGTCTTGCCTATGCTGTTTCAGCATAGTGTTGGGTTCGTTCTCTTGCCAACTTCCCTCATTTGTTTTTACTAATGACAACGTGACTGCCCTTTTACGTTTCCCCTTTATCCGTTTTATTTTTCTGACTATACTGAGATGTCCCGTTAGCAGAATGGAGTCTATTTGAAACAAGGGACTGATGACCTTGCTGTTTGGTCCCTTTAACCTCAAACAACCAACCAACCAACCTATTCTATCCTGTTCCCAGATCATGGATGTCGCCCACCCGACTCCCGCCCTCGGGCGGGTTTACCGGTTGGGCTGCGCCTTGCGTCTCTTTACCGTGTTTTTCAGCTTCCTTCTTTGTCCTGTCTTCCTCGCTCCCTCCCCTCCACCCCTCCTTGGTTAGTTCCTCGGCCTCGAATTCGGATGGATCTCCGCCACGGTCCGAAAGATTCCATCCCCCCGGTGGTTTTCCGTTCCTTTTTCCGCCAAATTTTATGGGAGTTTCGGGATGCTGTTGTTTTTACACTGATGGCTCTAAATCTGCTGATCATGTTGGGTATGCCTTCACGTCCTTTGTTGGAACGGAAAATCATCTGCTGCTACCTACATGTGGGGTGTTTACTGCGGAATTGATAACAATTTCCCGGGCCCTTACTTTTATTAAACAATCCCAACACAACCGCGTTTTGTTATGTACGGACTCGATGAGTAGCCTTCTTGCTATTGACCGGTGTTTTTTGCGCCATCCCTTGGTCTCTGCCATCCATGACCATCTCGCTGATCTTCACCGTGCTGCTTGTTCCATTGACTTCCTATGGGTCCCGGGCCATGTGGGTATCCCGGGTAATGAGCTCGCTGATAGTTTGGCTGGGGGAGCAGTTACTTACCCCCGTTTTCTGTAAACCCTCCTGCAGCGGATTTACGGCTTCACATCAAATCCCACTTCGCACAGTCATGGTCCAATTCTTGGGAGGCTACTCCACTGTCTAACAAACTTCGTGCAATTAAGGTGACACTGGGCCCATGGCGTTCTTCCTTTCACCTCTCCCACAAGGACTCGACCACACTGTGTCGTCTCTGCATTGGCCATACCAGGCTGACCCATGGTTTTCTTTTGCGTGATGAGCCACCCCCGCTATGTGGTTGTGGAGCCTTCGTCAGTGGCCCACATTTTGGTTGAATGCCCCCTTCTTTTGGCTCTGCGTGCTAAGTACAGACTCCCCCACACTTTACCTTTGATATTGGCTGACGATTCCCGGATGGTCTCTCTGGTTCTCGGTTTCCTCCAGGAGAGTGGTTTTTATTCTCAGTTTTAAAGTTTTTAATCTCTCTCTGGTGTTGGGGCAGGGCGGTGAGTGTTAGGGTGTCTCCCACTGTAGGCAGTGTTCGGAGATTCCCGATTCACCTCCCTGACCGAAATCCTATTTTCTTCCCCTTTTACTGTTTTTACCCTTTTTTTAAGGCTTGGTTAGTCTTTCTATTCCCATACGTACTTTCTACATTTTAGCAGTTGTACCTTTTAAGTCACAGGTGGTCTTGCCTATGCTGCTTCAGCATAGTGTTGGGTTCGTTTTCTTGCCGACTTCCCTCATTTGTTTTTACTAATGACAACGTGACTGCCCTTTTACGTTTTTCCCTTTCTCCGTTCTATTGTTCTGACTTTTCTGAGATGTCCCGTTACCAGAATGGAGTCTATTTGAAACAAGGGACTGATGACCTTGCTGTTTGGTCCCTTTAACCTCAAACAACCAACCAACCAACCTATCAACGTCGCAAAATCAGTGGCGATGAACACTGGGGTCGGACTGTCTGGTGACAGCGTCACCCCCTTACAGCTCAGAGATACTTTGAAATGCCTCGGCATTGATTACACAGACGATATACAACGAACTGCTGCTCACAACTTTCGACAGCTGTTACGAAATGTTTGGACTGGGATAGCCAACAACTGCCTACGAGCTCTAGACATCATCCAACGAACCCAGTATGTCGACACATTCAGCGTCACGCATTTTGCACATCGCAAAGATATAACCTGTACTGGTGACGTTAGCTCGCCGTATACTGGCGGCTTTTGGGTCCTTCATGATTTAAGGAATGCTTTTCAAGGTCAAATATGAGACTCTCAGCCTTCCCCAGATCAGAGAGGGCTTGGCCTTTATCACGTTAATGACAGAGGTCGCCCTATTTGTGAGCGCGTTAGTCAAACTACGTCACCGCCGTCCGGACAGTCTGACGAGTTTAAGAACTAACACCGCCCTCCCTGTTGCCACCTGTGACGATACACCACTCGTCACTCTTCTACGTCCGTATCTTTCACCTCTAACTCGTTTAAGTTTGACTAGCCTTACCAGCGATTCAACTGGCGACGTCAAAGACGCCTTATCGGGTCCTGCAACGTAGACGACCCAATAACGTCGTGGAGATGAAGCAACCGAACGTAAACTGGCGAGTAGTAAGAGGACAATTCAGCAAGTAACACTGGACACTGCCGACACGCCCCCAAGGGGATCCACAACTCTTTTGTGGATACGTGCGTAGCGAGCATGGGGCCCCGAGCTAATGTGGCCTTCCTTCCTTTCCGGGCTGCATACCTTCCCTTTCCGCATCCTTCCCCATCCCCTGTCTTCGGCCCCCCCCCTCACCTCTGACTCTTTCCTTCCCTTTCTCCCCCTCTGGGAGTATGGTTTGTGCCTATGTCCACAGACAGACGCTCGAAACTGTACCAAATTCCTTGCTTTCTACACTTGCAAGTCCTCGTCCTTCCTCTGTCCTCTTTTCCTTACCTCTTCTCTTTACCCTTTTCTCTGCTGCGGCGTTTGAGACCCCCTCTTCTTTCCTTTCCCCTTCTTTCTTCCTCCCTGTGCGTGTCTGAAGGCCGACCTATGCACTTCCATGCGTAGCCGGTGACGGGGTAACGCGTAATTCCCTGCCCCGGGTAGACAGGTAGGACACGTACGTACCCCCTGGTAACGGCCAGGCCCAGGGAGGGGCTGATACCTTCCCAAAGTGCCGATTGGTCCCTCCGTCCATTTGTCGGGAGGTGTGACCTGAGGTGTGAACAATCACCTAAGGCGGGAGTGCCCTCAGAGAGGGCCCCCACAAGGGAGGAGCGCGCCATCGGAGACGCCGGTAATCATGGGGGATTCTTCCGCAATGGTTTCCTCACCTTCCACTATGTCTGCTCACAAGCGTAAGTTCACTGAGTCTCAGCCACAGACAGTTCTCCCATCGTTGCCACAGTTCCTTGTTGTTTCTCGGTCTGACGAAGGTCACGACTTTTCCACGGTCAACCCTTTCATTATTCAGAAAGGTGTCGACGCAATTGCAGGTCCTGTAAAGTCTTGTTCCAGATTACGGAATGGCACCTTGTTGTTAGAAACAGTCAGTGCCCTCCAGGCGCAAAAATTGCTGCATACCTCACTACTACACACCTTCCCTGTCCGGGTGGAACCGCACCGTACTTTAAAATCCTCGCGTGGAGTCGTTTATACACGCTCCCTCGATGGCTTGTCTGACGAAGTAGTTCAGCACTACCTGTCTGACCAGGGCGTAACGGCTGTTCGTAGGGTTATGAAGAGGGTTGACACAAACATCATTCCAACCCACACTGTCTTCTTGACATTTGACAAAGTTCAACTCCCATCAAAAATCAAAGCAGGCTATGAGAGAATTTCCGTTCGCCCTTACGTCCCAAACCCTATGCGTTGCTGTCGGTGTCAGCGGTTCAATCACACCAGCCAGTCCTGTTCCAATCCGGCCAAATGTGTTACGTGTGGCAAGGCTGCCCATGAGGGTGCTTGTCCACCTCCATCCCCTCGCTGCATCAACTGTGTGGGTGACCACGCTGCTTCCTCTCAAGATTGCCCCGTTTTTAAGGACGAAAAACTCATCCAGGAAATAAGAGTAAAGGAAAAGGTGTCGACCTTTGCTGCTCGAAAATTATTCGCCAGTCGACAGCCCACCGTGCCTCAGAAAGGAAAATACAGCACTGTCCTTGCTTCTCCTCGGCCAACAAAGGAGGCGGCCACGCAGACTTGCGACCTCACTTTTAGTGCCACGGTCGTCAGATCGGCCAGCGCAAAGATCGCCCGTTCAACCTCCCCGCTTTCGCTTGCCCACTCTATGGCTCACCCTTCGTCGGGTTCTGCTAAATCTCGAGCCCACAAGTCGGACACGAAGTCCTCGAAAACAGAGCATACTCGTAAAGAGTTTTTACGTACCGCAACTTCACAACCATCGGTTCCTCCTTCATCTAAACATCGTACTTCCAAGAAGGCTACAAAGAAACCCAGTTCCTCTCCTTCTCCGCCAAGGCGTGTCCCATCTACAGCACCACCTGGCGGAAATCGCCCTCGGCCGTCCTCTGTGTCGCCGAGGCGCAGTGCTGGTGGCCGGTCAACCGGCCGATCGCTGGTGGCAGGAGCTGCTCCTGACCAACCTATGGATCAGGATCTTCTGCCTTCGGCTGAATGCCATTCCATGCTGTCGGTCGCAAGCTCTGAGCAGTCTTTGAGTTGACAGCGACCTTGGTCACAGTCCTCAGTTTTCTGTTCACCCTATGTCCATTATCCACTGGAATATCCGCGGCATTCGAGCCAATCAGGATGAATTGTCGATCCTCTTACGATCCTACTCGCCGGTCATCATCTGTCTTCAGGAAACAAAGCTGCGTCCCCATGACCGCTTTGTTCTCCCTCATTCTCAGTCCGTCCGATATGACTTCCCCTCTGTTGAAGGCACCCCAGCACATGGGACTCATGATTCTTCTCCATGAAACTCTCCATTATCACCCAATCCCCTTAAACAGTTCCTTCCAAGCTGTCGCCGTCCGTCTTTCTCTTTCTGGATACACGTTCTCTCTTTGTACTGTATACATTCCATCGTCCACACCAATGGCACGAGCTGATCTCCATCTTCTTGGTCAGCTTCCACCCCCCCCCCCCCTATTTGCTGGTTGGGGACTTCAATGCCCACCACCCGCTTCGCTTTGGGGATCTCCACATCCTTGTCCACGTGGCTCCCTATTGCTAGACGTCTTCCACCAAGCGGATCTAGTTTGCCTCAACACTGGGGTCCCCACATTTTTGTCTGCCTCCACGACACATTTATCTCATTTGGACCTTGCGGTCGGTACTGTTCCGCTAGCTCGGCGCTTCGAATGGTTCGCCCTTGATGATACACACTCGAGTGACCACTTTCCATGTGTCCTTAGACTGCAGCCTCAACTGCCATATATGCGCCCAAGCCGATTGGACACTTTTTTCGTCTAGCGACATTCGATGACCGTCGCTTTCCCAGCGTCGACGATGAGGTCACACATATTACCGCTGTTATTCTTACAGCTGCGGAACGTTCAATACCACGCACCTCCGAATTGCCCCGGCGCCCCCCAGTTCCTTGGTGGAACGAGGCATGCCGTGACGCAATACGTGAGCGGCGACGTGCTCTTCGCATTTTCCGTCACCATCCTACTTTGGCGAACTGTATCCGCTATAAGCAGCTCCGCGCGCGATGCCGTCGTGTCATCCGCGATAGCAAGAAGGCAAGCTGGAAATTATTAGCTCATTTAACACCTTCACTCACTCCTCGGAAGTTTGGAGTCGGCTTCGACGGTTCTCAGGCGCGCCTAGTTTCTCCCCGGTCTCTGGGCTCACTGTCGCGCATGATACCTTAGTGGACCCCGTCGCAATTTCTAACTCATTGGGTCAGCACTTTGCTGAGATTTCGAGCTCTTCCAATTACCCGCCAGCATTTCTCCCGAAGAAACGTGCAGCGGAAGTGCGACATCTTGCTTTTTCCTCTCAAAATCGCGAAAGCTACAATACTGTTTTCTGCATGCGGGAACTCCAACATGCCCTCTCTTCTTCTCGCTCCTCCGCCCCAGGACCGGATGGTATCCATGTCCAAATGTTGCTGCATTTATCCACCCATAGTCTGCGTTTCCTCCTTCGCCTTTATAATCGAATTTGGACCGACAGTACTTTCCCCAGACAATGGTGGGAAGCTATCGTCGTTCCCGTTCCGAAACCTGGAAAGGACAAACATCTTCCCTCTAGCTATCGCCCCATTTCTCTCAAGAGTAGTGTCTGTAAGGTTTTAGAGCGTATGGTGAATTACCGTTTAGCTTGGTGGCTGGAATCCCGCAGTCTTTTAACACCTGCCCAATGCGGATTCCGAAAGCATCGTTCTGCAGTTGACCATCTTGTTGCTCTCCCCACTTGTATCATGAACAATTTTCTCCGGAAACGCCAAACGGTAGCAATATTTTTTGATCTGGAGAGAGCATACGATACCTGTTGGAGGACAGGCATTCTCCGCACACTGTTCTCTTGGGGCTTTCGAGGCCGGCTGCCCCTTTTTCTTCGCGAATTTATGGCAGAGCGCACATTTAGGGTGCGGGTGAACACTTCTCTCTCCCGTACTTTCTCCCAAGAAAACGGGGTACCCCAGGGCTCCGTGCTAAGTGTTGTACTTTTTGCCATCGCCATAAATCCAATTATGGATTGTCTCCTTCCTGATATCTCGGGCTCCCTCTTTGTGGACGATTTTGCGATCTACTACAGCTCTCAACGGACAAGCCTTATTGAAGGACGTCTTCAAGGATGTCTCGATCGCCTCCACTCGTGGAGCATCGAAACCGGCTTCCGTTTCTCACCCAGTAAGACCGTTTGTGTTAATTTTTGGCGACGTAAGGAGTTTTTTCGCCCTCCTTACATCTAGGTCCTGTCAACCTTCCGTTTTCCGACGTCGCTAAATTCTTGGGTCTTATGTTTGACAGAAAACTGTGCTGGTCCTCCCACGTTTCCTATCTTTCGGCTCGCTGTCTGCGTTCCCTTAACACCCTCCGTGTCCTGAATGGTACCTCCTGGGGAGCGGACCGAGTGGTCCTTCTCCGCCTCTATCGCGCCTTAGTGCGCTCGAAATTGGATTATAGAAGCATAGTCTACTCCTCTGCTCGGCCGTCTATTCTTCGGCGTCTCGACTCTATCCACCACCGTGGATTACGTTTAGTGTCTGGAGCTTTTTACACCAGCCCTGTGGAAAGCCTTTATGCTGAGACTGCTGAACCTCCGCTGTCCAATCGGCGGGCAGTCCTTCTGAGTCGTTATGCTAGCCATCTGTCTTCCATGCCTGCTAATCCAGCCCATGACCTTTTTTTCGACGCCTCCTTTGATGTAGGGTATGCAGGCCGCTCCTCCTCCCTACTACCCCCGGGAGTCCGCTTCCGTCAACTGCTCCATTCTCTTTCCTTCCGCTTTCCTAAAACCTTCTTGACAACTTGGGGTACAGCACCGCCTTGACTCCGTCCCCGGATCTACTTGCTCCGTGACCTATGTCAATTTCCCAAGGATGGTACCCCTACACTTGTTTACCGTCGGGCATTTGCTGCTCTATGTGCACAAACGACTGACGCCACATTTATTTACACCGACGGCTCGAAAACATCGTTAGGTGTAGGGAGTGCCTATATTGTTGGCGACACCCCAAATCGATTTCGGCTTCCCGACCAGTGTTCGGTTTATACTGCGGAGCTTTACGCTGTTCTCCAGGCTGTCCACTACATCCGCCGCCATCAGCGGATACAGTACGTAATCTGCTCAGATTCTCTCAGCTCTCTCCTCAGTCTCCAAGCTCTTTACCCTCTGCACCCTCTGGTCCACCGGATTCAGGACTGTCTGCGCTTGCTCCACCTGGGGGGCGTCTCAGTGGCGTTCCTCTGGCTCCCGGGACACGCTGGTATCAGTGGGAATGAGGCGGCCGATATAGCGGCCAAGGCTGCAGTCTCTCTTCTTCGGCCAGCTATTCAGTCGCTTCCCTTCACTGATCTACGGAGCGGTTTATGTCGCCAAGTTGCTCATTTATGGCATGCGCATTGGTCAACACTTCCCCATAATAAATTGCGGGAAGTGAAAGCTCTTCCTTGCGCTTGGACCTCTTCCTCCCAAACGCGTCGTCGGGAGGAGGTAATTTTAGCTAGACTCCGGATAGGGCACTGTCTTTTTAGCCATCGACATCTTTTAAGCGGCGATCCTCCCCCACTCTGTCCCCACTGCTCTCAGCGGTGGACGGTCAGACACCTTTTAATTGAATGCCCCTATTTTAATCCGTTACGCTCCCGTCTACAGCTATCGCCTGATCTATCGTCGATTTTAGCAGATGACACGCGCTCAGCCGACCGCGTTCTCGAGTTTATTAGTGCCAGTGAAATGACGTCAGTCATTTGAAGCTTTTTTGGGGACAACCAACCCCTTTCTGTAGTGGATTTTTAAGCCTTCCTTCTGCTTTTAGTTTCTCCAATTTGATGACTTTAGTTCCCATTGCTGCTGGTTTCCATTTTCGGTTTTTTACTGTTTCCTAAGTCACGGACCGGGCGCTATTGACCATAGCAATTTTGCGCCCTAAAACCAAAATAAAAAAACTTCAGACTTCTGGAACTATTTGCAGGAACGACATTGCAAGATTCTCCGTAACCCAAGGTATCGTCAATATTTTTCCGATTATTTGTGGAGAGGGTTCCACGACCCTCCACGTAGATGGAGCATCACGGTAAAAGAAGCTAAAATTACAAAACGATGATAAAAACTACACGGTACAACGTGGGATCTACCTTGGTCATTGCGAGAAGTCGTACCTGGATGATAAATCACATGGAGTTTCGTTGTTACCCCTCGCAGTCTGTAGCAGTATTTGCCCCATTTCCTCTTTTTGTCCCCGGTGCGAAAAGTTCTTCGCAGTTTTTGTTTTCCATCCGGTGCAAGATGTAGTACTGTTCAATGTTGGTATGGGTTCCACCCTCAGGTTTTGTTTCATGGCTTCCTAAGCCTTAGACTTTCCTCTTTCTTTATGCCCTTTGCTGCAACTATAAGCATGTTTCCTGTCATGTCCGCTGTACGAGCACCAATGACCAAGCTGGTCTAAGACCCCTTTTCCAGACTCGATGTACTAAACGAGCTTCTAGTATTTTAAAAACATTGAAAAACTATGCATAAAATGTTTCAAAACACTAGGGAAGTTCTTCTGAGGACAAAACAGAGGCAGGTTACGGATGTGCAGACTACCTTGAGTCAATGTTGCAATTAAAGACTTTTCTTTTTGTCTTTATTGCCATGGAATGATCCCAGTAGAGGACGTCAAGGAAATTCAATGCTTTCATCTAAGTGTTGTTGATGCGGAAAAATGAGGGCTTCATTTGTATACTGAATGGAAGGCGTGATAGTTTTGAATGCTTTCGGGAATTGTGTTTAATAGAACCACCTTAAGTTGTTGATTCTTCGCTTCCTCGGAATCGAAGTATACCAAAGAAATATGAAAACAACGAAGCCAGTTAACAGCACACTTTCAAAACCCCAAAGGAATACCACAAAGCTATTTACATTGAAGTTTGTGAAACGGAGCAATCTTTCATTACTGAGCGGTTTGCTTCAACTGGACTCGCACAGGTCATTGCAGCTGAACTAGTGCTTGCTTTTAGTAAACAGAGGTGAAACAAATTCAGAAAAATCAAGTGTTTCAAAAATAACCTAGACTTTTAGACTGCGATTACACGTGAATGTTAGCCGATATCGCTAATAAAAACCTGGTCTTAAACATGCGTGAACCTGCAGCTGGAAAAATCTTACGTGAGGTAGTGAAGTGCATTAAGCTTCTCAAAGTGGTCACGACAGCAATAGCAGAACGGTCATTCAGCGCCGTTCGACGTCTGAAGTCACATCTCCGATCAACGATGGGACATAAACAACTGAACAACTTTGCTGTTCCTCATGCCCACAGAGATGTTTTGGATGAATTGCATGTCCAAGTCGTAAAGTATTTCATATTCAGTACTCAAGTCAGACGGTAGACATTTGCAACTATCTGAAGACACTGTAGCCCTAATAATGGCATTTAGAGCAATACTAAAAATATTTATAAAATAGAGAATTAAATATGTAATGCTAAATTTTAGTTTCGAAATATGGTACTAGTTTAGTGCTATATCACTATTGTACTGTTTTATTTTCAAATGCCGGTACTTAAATATTTTTAGGGTGTAAGACCCAATTAAAACCCGCTATATACATGCTTTTTGACTGAAAGTATTAGGCATACTGTAGTAACTTTCTAAACTGAATTAAAACATTAACGCTGAGATATTGTTTTTATTTAATGAAGTATGAGCGTTATTCAAAGGAAGCTTAAATTAGCTATTTCAATTATTAACCAAAGTGCAATAGCTGTGTGACAGCATATTCATTTAATGATAGTTCAGGATTTATTTAAATATGATTTCAGTCTTTTCAGAGCTATATATTCACTGCTCTTTAATAATCAATAAGCACGATTATTGCTGTAAATTTAATTACCTTTTTACGAAAATACCGTGTTTGCTTTATTTCAGTCGAAAAATGTCAGGCTTTGTGTTTCCCGGAGTGTCGAGTTATCGAGAGTCTAGTTTTCGGCATTCTAACGTTGATCATATGACTCTAAAATGCTTAAAACTTTAACTCGCTATTTCTCATCTGAAGTTTAGAAGTCTCCTGGGGTAAGACCCCCAGTATGGACCCCCCCCCCCCCCCCCTAATATTCTTTAAAGTCGGCGCCCCTGCTGTGACGTGTGGTTTTAGGAATCCAGGGCGCCCTGAAAGTCCTAGCTTATGAAATCACTTAGTTTCCTGGCGCGACATTGCGATCTGCAGTGCCTTTTCAGCTGCGGTACTTACGTATCAGGTTAGTCTTCATTAATCATCTGTCACGATCCAGCAACACAAGCTTCCTTCTTTGTTGTGACTTGCCGGATGTTGGTTTTCCCCTTTCCCTGTATGCTGTGTAGGTATTCGACATGGTCTCTGTTGAAACATAAAACACTAGGGCTACATTGTTTGCGGAAGTACTTACAATACGAACACCAATTTGCACAATAGTCACAACTACGCAGAACACCGTTCTCACCACGATTAACATTTGCAGCATGCCGAAGACATTGCCCAAGTGCCGTTGGTAGTCAAATAGAACAGCATAACCTAAAGGCTTCGCTAACATGTGCAGTCATGTTCAGGTATGCATTTCACGCAGTTTCCATATTTTTGTTCAACCCCTGTATAAATGCCAGACGCTTTTGGCGGTTTAAAAGCATCGCTACAGAAAATCGTAGGAAAACGTAAATGTTTCTAAAGTCCTGCAGACGGAGATTTGTACTAGAGATTTTCGGTAATGAAGTTGGTTTTGTGTAAGACAGTGAATCACATGAAAATCGGCTAAGCACGCAATATTGATTTGTTACCGCCCGTAAACACTGTAACACTAAATACCGGGTGATCAAAAAGTCAGTATAAATTTGAAAACTTAATAAACCACGGAATAATGTAGAGGTAAAAATTGACACACATGCTTAAAATGACATGGGGTTATATTAGAACGAAAAAAATAGTTGACAAAATGTCCGACAGATGGCGCTGGACAGCAAAAAGTCAGTGGCTGCACATGACAATCGTGTATAAAAGGAGCTGTAATGAGAGGGAGAATCAGATGCGCCAGCAGTCGCAGCATGTTGACGTTACCTGAAAAGGCAGCTTTTAGTGAAGCTGTATTATCAGAATGGGGAATGTGCTAGTTCAGCGTTACGATCCTATCGCCATAGGAAGGGGGATTCGAATGGGTAAAGGTCCGTTGATAAATGCAGCTGTGGCGAGAATGATTTCGAAGTTCGGTTGGCACTTCGGCGTACCCTCCGATGCTATCCACACAAAGTCCATCGGCATCCTGAACTGTTACTTGGCGATTTAGTGAAGCGGAGGGCATTTGCGGTGTGGGCGTTTCAAAAGATGACGGAAGATGACGTAAGATGACGTTTGGTTGAGTAATGTGTTGTGGACCGACGAAGCTCATTCCACGCTTCGAGGGTCTGTCAACGGCCACAACTGCAGAATTTGGGCCACCGAAAATCCTAGGACTGTCGTGGAGACTCCACTGCACGACGAGAAAGTCACGGTATGGGTTGGATTTACATCTATCGTTATCGGGCCTTTTTCCTTAGAGGAAATTCGTGATTCTGGTTTTGTAACTGCTACCGTGACGGGTGAGAGGTACGCCGATGTTACAGAATCGCATCATCCCCAGCCTGTCCGATAAAGACCTGCTGAAACGTACGATGTTCATGCAGGATGGCGCTGCACCCCATATTGCTAGACGCGTGAAAGATCTCTTGCGCGCGCGTCGTTCGGTGATCAGCCGCCACTTTCGTCATGCTTGGCCACACAGGTCCCCAGACCTCTCAGTCCGTGCGATTATTGGCTTTGGGTTACCTGAAGTCGCAAGTGTATCGTGATCGACCGACATCTCTAGGGATGCTGAAAGACAAAATCCGACGCCAATGCCTCACCATAACTCCGGACATGCTTTACAGTGCTGTTCACAACATTATTCCTCGACTACAGCTATTGTTGAGGAATGATGGTGGACATATGGAGCATTTCCTGTGAAGAACATGATCTTCGCTTTGTCTTACTTCATTACGCTAGTTATTGCTATTCTGGTCAGATGACACGTCACGTGTCGGACGTTTTTGAACTTTCGTATTTTTTTTGTTCTAATAAAACTCCATGTCATTCCAAGCATGTCAATTTGTACCTCTCTATCTACATTATTCTGGTATTTATTCGGTTTTCAAATTTATACTGACTTTTTGATCACCCGGTATATCGCGACTGAAGTGTGTGGAACAGCTTGCTAGTAGCGGATCTGCACGGACGTTCACGGACAAATGAAATGCCAACGGGCATAAACCGCTGTGATATGGTTGAGAGCTCTTAACGGTACGACAGAAGTCTTCAGAAAAGAAAATCGAAATTGTGCGATTAAAGCTTTTTATCTGGCACTGTGGCCTTGGCAGGTATAACAACCCCGAAAATAGGTTCTTACTCAGCTGTCAACGGTTCGCTAAATTTTTCAACAGAAACTGGAACAAGCGGCACTTACGTCGCCGAAGGTGCAGCACAAAGCCGGAAATTAGTCACTGGTCTGTGTTCATAGCCTCATAGCCTCAAACAGCAACGCAGGAGCTAGCTATATAGCGTTAGTGGGTCGTGGCTAATGGTCTAAATGTATTGGCTGCTGGGAGTTCACGGTGCAACTGGAATACAATGTAGCAGCTGACAAGCACGAGCAGAAGGCCAGACGGTTGGTTGCTACTTTCAAATCTTTTTGGCTTCCGTTTAAGAAATACATAAAATTTTGCAGTCTGTCATGTTTCAAGAGGCTTGACACTGGAACAGCCTTATAAAACGAGACGTAATAGTAATTCGCCTTCTTTCTAAATATCTTCCCCAAATATTACTCTGATTCGACAAGGCAGGAGAAACTTCGACAAACGCAGAGGTGTCTAAATGGTGTCTCGAACCCAACTAAAGTATAGGTTGGAAACGCTTACGTATTTTCTAAGTATTACAGGGTTGGAAATAAGTTTCCAAACTGCTCTTATGTGGGTCGTCCAAATGCAGCTAGTTGAAACGAATTCGGTGAACTTTGGTAGCATAATTTCCATGAGGTCGTTCGGAGGAGACTGTTCTTGTGAAACCCTGACATGTCGTAGGACCAGAAAGTCTTAGTTCCTTACATTTTTTTTCCTAGTTGGGTTCACATTTGAGTTCACAGTGAATAGTTAATATTTTTTTCAGTTTTCATCTATGACAATGACTCGCGTAATGGTTTGTAACTAATCGCCGTTAACTCGAAAGCCACTGACAAAAAATTGAAGTAATCTTTTTGCTTGCACTTACAGATAGCGTAGTTTGGATCAAAGTAGATCACGTGAGAAATTGGTTCTCAAATTTGCGCAGTCATTGCAAGATAACGTTGTCTTTTGTTTTTATTTCGAAACACTTTGGTGTACTGACTCGTTTCTTCATAACATGTTACTTTTTAACGCTATTATAACATGCGTATCCATTATCGTTGTAACAATGTACAGTGTTAATTCATCTCCTGTAGTAGAGAAAAACTAAACATTTTCTGTCTTTCGTCAAAGGTTTCCTATATATTTGACCATCCGTCCATAGGGACGGGAGGTTGTAATGGTTTTGATCCAATAATGTAAAGAAGCAATTAGTATGTAAGTTCAGTACTTGGAATTGACCAATGAGCCATGTGTGCCTTTCCTAACTGATAACGGCCAAGCCCGTGGTAAACAGATTGTGAATTGTATAATACCGGTGCGCCGTGAAAAGTGTCGCCTGTCGCACATGGAGACTGAAGTAAGTCTCGGCAACAGTGCATGCAAAATTGTCATGGTAAAATTGACAGGCATTAGAGCACTGGTTTCCAACTTCCCTGGGACTGACTCGTGAGTATAACCACATATTAGCTAGTACTCTTTACCCACGTTAATTAATACTACATTTCAGAAAGAAAAATAATCTTCGAGCATTAGTATTTTTAAAATGACGAAAGATAAATATTTTCTTTTATAAACCATGACCTGAATCACAGCTGACAGTGCTTCGGTCGAATAACCATTACTTAGGGAATAATGAAGCCATTCTAGTCCATAGTAAGTGCCACCTATAACTCCACAGAAGCTTCCCAGCAGCACCGCTCTTCGTAGCGACACTTGATCAACCCACTCCCTGTTTTGATTGGACTCCTTACAAATTAACAATTGAGACTTCAGGTTGCTAACATTGTTTCTGACATAACTATTATTATTTCTTTCTTTTCTCAGACGTTATGTCTGGTTAAAAATGGAGAGACGCGGACCTTGATCAAGTGTGTCTTCCTTTTAACTGTACGGTATGTTACATTGCATTTAGGAACTTCCGGATAATTGAACATGTGTCAATTATATTTTTCTGTAGTTGTATACATAAGTTTGGATGTAGCTGTATTGCATTGATGTACTGGTGGATATTGTGTGGTATGACTCCTGTAGTTGATAGTATAATTGGTATGTCAACTTTATCCTGATGCCACATGTCTTTTTCCTCAGCCAGTTAAATGTATTTTTCAATTTTTTCTCCTGTTTTCTTTTGTATATTTGTTGTATTTGGTATGGATATTTAGATTAGTTGTTAATTTCTTCTTTTTATTGGTGAGTATGTTGTCAGGTTATGTGGCGTTATTTAATCTGTTATAATGGTTCTGTTCCAGTATAATTTGTATTCATCATTCTCCAGTACATTTTGTGGTGTATACTTGTATGTAGGAACATGTTGTTTTAAAAGTTTATGTTGTAAGGCAAGCTGTTGATGTATTATTTTTGCGACATTGTCATGTCTTCTGGGGTATTCTGTATTTGCTAGTATTGTACATCCGCTTGTGATGTGATCTACTGTTTCTATTTGTTGTTTACAAAGTCTGCATTTATCCGTTGTGGTATTGGGATCTTTAATAATATGCTTGCTGTAATACCTGGTGTTTGTTTGATCCTGTATTGCAATCATAAATCCTTCTGTCTCACTGTATATATTGCCTTTTCTTAGCCATGTGTTGGATGCATCTTGATCGATGTGTGGCTGTGTTAGATGATACAGGTGCTTGCCATGAAGTGTTTTCTTTTTCCAATTTACTTTCTTCGTATCTGTTGATGTTATGTGATCTAAAGGGTTGTAGAAGTGGTTATGAAATTGCAGTGGTGTAGCTGATGTATTTATATGAGTGATTGCCTTGTGTATTTTGCTAGTTTCTGCTCGTTCTAGAAAGAATTTTCTTAAATTGTCTACCTGTCCATAATGTAGGTTTTTTATGTCGATAAATCCCCTTCCCCCTTCCTTTCTGCTTAATGTGATTCTTTCTGTTGCTGAATGTATGTGATGTATTCTATATTTGTGGAACTGTGATCATGTAAGTCCATTGAGTGCTTCTAGGTCTGTGTTACTCCATTTTACTCCAAATGAGTAGGTCAATATTGGTATGGAATAAGTATTTATAGCTTTTGTCTTGTTTCTTGCAGTCAATTCTGTTTTCAGTATTTTTGTTAGTCTTTGTCTATATTTTTCTTTTAGTTCTTCTTTAATATTTGTATTATCTATTCCTATTTTTTGTCTGTATCCTAGATATTTATAGGCATCCGTTTTTACCATCGCTTCTATGCAGTCGCTGTGGTTATCCAATATGTAATCTTCTTGTTTAGTGTGTTTTCCCCGGACTATGCTATTTTTCTTACGTTTGTCTGTTCCAAAAGCCATATTTATATCATTGCTGAATACTTATATTATCTTTAGTAATTGGCTGACTTGTTGATTTGTTGCTGCCAGTAGTTTTAGATCATCCATGTATAGCAAATGTGTGATTTTGTGTTCCAGTAATATTGTATCCATAATTTGTATTATTTAGGATATTGGATAGTGAGTTCAGACCAAGGCAGAACCAGAAAGGACTTAATGAGTCTCCTTGGTATATTCCACGCTTAATCTGTATTGGCTGTGATATTATTTGAATTTGTTTGGATATTAAGTGTGGTTTTCCAATTTTTCATTAATATGTTTAGGAACTGTATCAATTTAGGATCTGCTTTGTATATTTCCAATATTTGTAGTAACCATGAGTGGGGTACACTATCAAAAGCTTTTTGGTAATCAATGTATGCATAGTGTAGCGACCTTTTAGTTTTAGCTTGATATGTCACCTCTGCAGCTATTATCAGTTGCTATTTACATCCTCGTGCTCCTTTGCAACAGCCTTTTTGTTCATTATTATTATTATTATTATTATTATTATTATTATTATTATTATTATTATTATTATTATTATTATTATTATTATTATTATTATTATTATTATTATTATTATTATTATTTAATGAGATACAGCCCATGTCTCAACTGTCAAAGATGCGTAGTACAGTGTGTCCGGTAGCCACATTACATGCAGAAGGAAAATGTTTTTCATACATCAGTTCCACAAGCAGTAACATCCCCCACATTATTGATGCTAGGATTTGGAGAAAAGGATGCCAATCAAAAACTATCGAGTGGTATTTTTAGGTTTACACATTGTTCAAAAGTTGTATAAAAATTTGGATTAGTACTTAACGTCCTATCGCGCCAGACTTTCGTACAGATTGCACTACATTACGTTGCGTTCTGGCCAGAGCTTTCGCTGTCACTGTCAAACGTAGGAACGGGCAAATTTTTAGTGACACTTACGTGGTATCGATACTTAAGACATCGATATTACAGAGTACGAAATACCGATATTTTCAAATATCGATATTTTTGGTCCATCCTCACGCGAGACGTGTTGGAAGCGAAAAATTCTGATCGTGCTCTGCGCATGAAATATTTTACTTACCGGAAACATATCAACCAAGAGTCAATTTTCCACTGAAAACCACTGAAGTGATGTCTCACGTGCCCTGTGCTCGTTACTTTTGCAGCGCGTCGGTCTTTACTTGATCCAGGCATTCAGGAGGCAAGGAGAGTGCACGTTTTACCTCATTGTTGGAGGCAGGGGGTTAAAATTTCCACATTACCATGCAGTGTTTTCACACGGTGTTAGTTTTTCTTCTCATACGTACCATTTGTAATGGTAAAAATGACATTCGGAAGTAAACTTTCAATGAACATGCAGTACAGGTACGTTGTTCAAAGCTGGTGCTATTTTGTAGTACTGGATGTGAAATTCAAGCCCGTTTTAAGATATTTCCTGTCAGATTGCGAAAATTGATAGTAGCAGCAATGGCCAAAAGTCTGCCGATAAGAATTAGTGCCTACTAGTCAAGAAAGGAGTCGCTTTCAATACTCTATTTGATATCGATTAATGGGTATACTGATGACAGATATAGGTGACGTAGATCGATATGTCATCGATATCTTGAAGTGTCAATATTGTTTTGCCCGTCACTGGTCAGACCGGCGCATTACGCAAAATATTGTACAATCGTGAGTGAAGGCAACATACATATTGGCGAGGAAACTTAAGTTGTTCACAAAAGCTTCAGTCGGCGTCTTCCTTACTTGTTTCCCATCACGAATAAGTCTCGGAGTGCTACATCACCGATCTCCAGTTTCAAAAAGGGGTGAAGATTGTAATTTGCGGTGTGGTATTTTCGCAATGAAAATAAATACCTCACAACTCAGTTTAAACCAGAAAGGCTTCCAAGAACTCGTAAATATGTGGCTCAGATTTTAGCGCATGACTTAAAAATGAGTATAGCTTTGTTTCACTTTTCTTGCCCTGCTCTAAAGTTAACTATTACGGACGTATTGAGAGCGTCCGATGTGGGGCTTAACTGTCACTGGAAAGTGTATGTTCACGTTGAGTTAACTGTGGAAACAAAGAATACCTCGTATTGTTATAGTTCGACTAGAGCTGATGGTGTCGTCAGTGTTTCGCATTACCAGTAGGAATGGTGTTCACACATAAGTATACATGAACAGGAACTCACACTTCAAGGTTGTATTATGGATCGAAACAAGAAATGCCCAGCAGGCATGGCATTCAAAACCTGTACGTAACTTAAGAATTTAAAATTCTTGTTCAATAGATGAAAGTGCTCATAGTTCTTGAGATATGCCTTTTAAAGCCCATGTTAACTAACCATTTTTCTTGTTTGGTCTGTACTAAAACCTCTCAAAGTTTACAAGTTTTCATCTTGTACAGCAGTAACGAACCCAGTGTTACCCCAGTAGCTAGCATTATTCGTAGGGTTTTTATCGAAGTTAACCCTGCTTAAATGTTATTTGCCCCTCTAGTGTCAAGAAATACTTTAAGAGTTATTCGTAATTACATTGATGCAAATAAATTAAACTGAAAAACTGAAGTTAATTCTCAATTACATCTCTCTTTATAAATGACTTGTTTTTCGACCGAGGTTTCGCCCGGTTAGGCAAACGTAACTCGCATCGAAGATACTTCCCGCTGTTCTGTACCGCGTGACAAGACGAAGTTGAATGTAGCTGTAGTAGTGAGCCGTGTGGCGTGATCTTTGACCCAGAAACACATTATGGTTGGTGCTTTGAACAGTGACTGGACGATTGCACGTGATACTACTAGAGTACAACTAATTACTGGAAAGAAAGGCCAAAAAATTTCCGTTCGTTTCTAAATATTGGTGGTGGTGGTGGTGGTGGTGGTGGTGGTGGTGGTGGTGGTGGTCAAATTTGATCTAAATCGCTCCAGGCGTTCCTGAATCAAACTCACACCTCCATCGCCACGCCTATGGTTGCTAGTTACGTCTTTCTACCATAGAAAACTATGCAGGCGTGAGCACAACTACTCAAAGATTCGTCGTTATCGGATGAGTTACAGGAATGCATAAACAACGAAAAAATTGTACTCACTTTCATATACTGTATAATCTCTTCAGTGATACTCCGTTAAATGGTGCATCACGTTGTTGGGAAGCTAATACAAAGCATTACCTGTTAATTGAGCATTAGGTAGTAAATGTCGATCTTAAGTCTTCAACAAAATGTGTAAAAATAGACTTCGGTGTGAGGAAGATAATTATCTCTAATGTGTAATATCAACAGATATCGTTGTTTCTGGGAAAATACATCGTGAAAGTAATGCATTACATATGATGGACTCTAACATCTGTCAAAAGAACGGGTTTTTACGTTTTCGTTCAAATATTGGCCCTGTAATCGTTTCATAACTGTTGACTGTTACCTTAGTTTCCCGTGCTGTTGAGTAGGGTAGTCTAAAATTTGTCTTTAAGATTTGACAACTCAGTCCTGTCAATGATTTAGCAGGGTTTTGCCTGCCCATTAATTGCACTGGAATTAAAAATGTGCTTACATTGATTCTTTTGTTCACAGATTCACAAAGACAGAAGAAGCGCTACTTATCCTGGACACATTGATCGGCTTCGCAGCGATCGGTTACGTTACCCTGACGGGCATTTCGTGGCTGCAGAGGGACCCATCCACCCGTCGACATTGCGCGAATGGAGACGATGCGGAGGCGACACTACTACATCCATACTCAGCTGCGGGTTATCTGGAGGGTCAACCACTATTGAAGGTCAGGAAGAAGACAAGTTTGTGTACGTCCAAAACTTCACCGAAGCCATGGAAGCGATACAAAGTTTCGTTGTTAGAGAAACTGGCGGCACGAGAGATCACGGGGGGCAGACGTATCCGCTTCCAGACACCAAAGTGTAGCCCGAACAAAAAGCGCAAAGTCGCCCAACGGGCATTTGATACGACGGCATCTCTATCGTCCGTGGACGCCACTCGCAATGAAGATAGTTCAGTTTTGGGTTGTTTAGGAGGGGACTCACTCGTAAAATGTGTGAAGCCATTTGACATTGTACCGAGGGCAGTTTTTTGCTTTAGACAACGGTTTGGTGATGGATCAACCCGCAGCACGGCAGCTGACGGAAATAATACTAATGGACAATGTACTACTGTAGACTGCGATTATTGGCCGTGTAACGAGTCGGCATCGCCCAGTAATGGCATGATCAGTGACGTTCACCTCCAATCAGGGACTGGCTCCCCAAAAGAGGGAATGGACTGCGACACTGGGAGATGCTTCAGAGGTCAGGAAACTGGAGTGGAGAACATCTACGACGTGCCGGAGTATATAGAAGAGACGACAGGAAATGTTTGTCCATCAAATGTTAACGCATCAGTCAGCGAGTTAAAAGAAGGTGAAGTGTCTGCCAGTGGGGTCTCTTCTTCTGAAATACAGAAATTCACAACTGACGGGGATCTGAAGTTGGATGACGTCTGCCACAGTATAGCGTGCTGCGGGGAAGGTCTTACAGCGAGAGATCCATTTATTACAACGGACAGTTTGATCTGGAGCAGAAGTCTAAATATTAGTTTGGATGGAAATGATTTGGAGTCCTTGACTGGTAACGAAGAGCTAACGCGACAACAAATTGAAGCTATTACTGGGAGGTCATCGCCGGTATATATACCACCACCAGGAACACACAGACCAGGAAATATTTGGATGTGGGCTGCGCCTGAGTCGACCAAACGTCTGTTGTTGAGTGGCGGGGAAGGCCTCGGATATGTGTACTCTGCTTCGGATATGGACCTGGTTGTGTTCGGTCGAAAGGATAGCATGTACCAAGGCTCTTTAGTCAGCATTGGGACTTCCGCTGTAAGAGACAGTGTTGGTGTAGTGTTGCATAGAAAGCGCGCCCCAGGAATAGAACCGACGTACAGGAACAGCTGGGACGGCAATATCGCGGATATAGGTGCCACAAAGTTTCAGCAATGGATCCCTACTCTGTCTGTTCCTTCACTGAGAAGTCAGAGCTGGTCCTCCCTTTCACAGACCACTTCAGAATTTTTGGAAGAATATGTGAAACGGCCAGCTTCTCACACACAGAACAGTCCGTTTGTTCCCAACGGAGTTGCTGCGGATTGGCTGTACGGTGGCTGTAACGAAATGGAGCGTAATAGCTGTCGTTACGAGAGGGGCCGTGATTCCCTTGATCAGAAATATGGGAAAATACGAGCGTCAGATCCCGGGGTGGACACCTTGGGCGAAGATCTCGTGCACCATGCCAAAAAACGGCAAAATTCCACGATGTAATCTGAAGCGTTCAGAATACTGATTTGCAGAAGCGATGAACTCAAGTTACTTCCACTCGCTATTAATAAATCGTTTTCGGACATTGTCACTAGTGCTGAAAAAAGTACCACAATTTTAGAGAACAGAAAAAACATACCAGTATACGGTCATCTCATTTGATATGCAAGACGGGTGAAGAACTTGAATGTCGATGCGAATGTAAAACTGTGGCGTGGATTGGACAGCGTGTGTGTTCTGTGGAGACAAAGAATCAAACTGTAGAATATTTAGATTCATAATTAGGTTCTTACGAAACCTGAAGAACGCTTCAGGTCTTTAGCTTGTAATTCTTAAGTTTCTTGCGTAGCTGTTACGCATTGCCTCTAGAGTAGTTCCTTGAACATTAGAACGTAAGATGAGTCGGTAAAGACAAATATTTTTAAGTGAAACTATAGTGAAACGCTGATGGAGCTATAATGTAAAGGCCGAACATTCTAGGTTAAAATACTAAGCAAACGGCTTTCGATCTTGCATGGAAATTTGACTGTCTATTTCTCAGAGAATAGAAACATAGCACCAAGCAGTGAACGAAGTCTGTTAAACCATAATAGTGGGATAAGGATACTAGCTACTTAAGGAAACCTCGAAATGTGAAAGTTTAGTTACTGAGAATACCAGCAGTTAGTGGACATGGCATTGTGGAGAGGGCATAACAACTGCACCTATTTAGATTTCAGCACTGACTGATCGTTTGTGTTAGTGACATATTCCTATACATAATCTACAAAGGCTACTTACTAGTGTAAAAAAGTGAAATATTAATACACAGATGAACAATGCTAAAATAAAATGTAATGAATAGTTCTAGAATAAAGGCATACTACTTTTCGTCGGTTTTATCAATTTCTCCAAATATTTCTCTAATAACTCAGTTACCTTGAAACTGTTCCTTTTAAACTTATATCTCAAACACCCATCTTCCTAACCCCCACCGCCGATCGCCCCCAGAATGTAGTTAAATTACACGTTATCTACACAGTTCTAAAACTACGCTTTAGTTATGAAAACCTTAACATGTTTGCATCGTATGAAGCTTCAATATTCTCGTAAACACACATTCGAGAACGGTGTGCAGACAGGGCTGTCTGCAGGCAAATGTATACGCTAGAATGTGTGATACTCAAATTGCGGAAGACGGTTGCTGTCGGACTATCCAGAAATGGCATATTTGGGTGTGAGCTCAGTTCCTGTGGTCGCAGAAAAATGACTTGATGAAGGAGCCGCCCTTTTTGCAAATACAGAGTTTCACTTACACGCTAGAACACATTTAGGACATTCCCGTGGGTTTATTTTTTTCGTTCAATTTTACGTTCCGTTTTTTGTATGGTTGCCAGACAAAATCAGCCACAGGCCTAAATTAGTACACAATGCTGTCATCGTATTTGGCTAGTCTTGAAATCTGACTAGTTCCTGTACTAAATATTTTTTTGTAGGTGAGCTGAACGTTTCCTTCTGAGCGTTTGTAAATACGGCATCTTGTTAATTCACTGCCCAAATGTACGACTGACGGGTCTGACGCTGCAGAGACGTAAATTTGTGCAGTGCCCATACTTCGTCACAGCAACATGGTAAGATGTGCTGTTAACAAACGGGCAGGAGAAACCGTTCAGATCAACTAAACACTTTTGGTATATAAAAACAAACTTCGTACCGCTCAGAAGTAGCCAGACAATACGACACGGCGTGCTACTTTAGATCTGTTGCTGATTTTTGTTGGCAATCATAGGAGACACAATGTAAAGTGGGGCGCGGGGAGAAACTGGAGAATCACCCATGATACTGTTTAAGAAAGCGAAACTTCACCTATTTCTTTCTACAAACTGACTGACCTCTCTAAAAAAACCTGCTTCATCAATAAGAGCACACAAACCACTGCATCTTGCGGTATCTTTCAGTAATAAAGCAGCGAATAAAACCATGAAGACAAAACATCGCTGAATATTCTCATCCTAGTAAGTGTTAAAAGATGGAGAAATGCAAACAATTCATAAACGCAGAGGCACGCAAGATAACTTCTCCTAAGTTACCGCAGCGACCTCGGCGGTCAGTTCGTCAGTGTAGGCAACTTGTCACTTGCTCAAATATTGTGCGCCTTAGACACTAAAAACTGGCTGTTTACTTATGAACTCTTTCTTCAGTTTATTACGGCTTTGCCTCTTCTCCGACCTTCGAGTAAGTGCTGACCTCGATGGGGAGAAATGGCTACTGGTTCCGCCGTAACATCTCATTCGATAACACAACAGGGCCAATGTGTTCGTTGGTTTTGAATGCGAAGTAACTCGTCAACACGTTTTTAACATTTTGTCTATGCGTTTCTCGTCTCATCGTTCAGCAGTGGACAAAAGTTCGTGTGTAGTGTTAACCTGCTACATGAATACAAATTTTTGAAATTGTGTAATGACGGTAGTAACAAACTTGCTTGTTGTAAAATGTGTACTGGACAATTTTCAGTTGTACATAATGGAAATGCTAATACTAAAAACATTAAAACAAGTAAACACAAGAGCGCTATTAATGCTGCTGCTTCATCAAACACAAGAAAAAAATTTTAATCCAGAGATTGAAATAACTGATTTGGAGTGTGCTGCCAAGGAGGCAAGTTTGAGGTCGCAAAGACTGCAATAAGTTACTTTAGAACAAAAAGTCCTGGTTGCGAAATTATTTAAAATCAATGACTCGTTTCATCCTTCTGGGCGTCATCAGATAATCTAAAGAAAGAAACCAATCAATTAGAAACAGAGGAAGGGGCATGGTCCTATCTCGTACGGCGACGCAGGTAAAATTAACCAAAATTATTAAAAGTTTACGTAAAAATAGCTGGATATGTAAGCCATCCATCATTGAGCCGTATAAAATGGAAAATTTGCGTAACAGTAATGGATATGTAATCCGTCAGTCATAAAATTTAAAATGAAATATTGACCTAGAAGAAAAGAAAACCAGAGCACACCAGCTGACCCCGCCATAGGGGTAAAAAAGGCCGCGTTTACAAAATAAATGCAGTATGAGCCGCATTCAGCACAGTCAGTTTGCTGTGCACGCAAATATTACTGTGACATACCAAGATGGCAAACAATGCGTGAAGTGCGGCCTAGAGGTGCCCAAATGGCGGGTATGAACGGCGTAAGGTACATTTACTTGAGACTTCGTTCATTTAAATATGCAGTCTTAAGAGGTGGGGCCATGCCCCTTTCCCGGTTTCTGATTTGGTTTGTTTTCGTAGACAATCTGATGACGCCCCAAAAGATTGAAACGCGTCATATTAATTTTTGGAACAAAGACTCTTGAATGGAATAATTTTTTGCAATAAGTTATTCCTAAAACAGCTGGGTTTTCGATGTATTTGTCCCGTACATCTGCGCCATTTGAGATTTCTTCACGATCGGGGACATTTGGCTTGCAGAAGACTTCCAGTATCTACTGTTAAACGTTGCAGTTAATTCAGAATTTTCTTACTACGAATTTTTGATGTAATTAAAACAAAACTTTCATGAAAGAGGTCACGCATAGAGTATAGTGAAAGCAGTATCTGAATAATTCAGCACAGTTAGACTTTTCAGTAATTTTTAAAATGTCCTGGGTTGGGCTCAGAAAAATGACTGTCTTAACCCGCGATGACTCGAGCCTTAAAAAATAAGTGATAGCGTGTCGAGCGTTTTGCTCACTCAACAAGCAGTGTAAAATGTACCTAAGAAGTGTAAATTCGTACGTTTTGTTATTTTTATAATGAAATTCCTATTTTAGTATTAATACATTTATTTGCAGTACGCAATGAGTTTATCTATATTGTTGGTAATAAACTTACGCCAATTACAATCGCCATTCATCTGAGGCTCTTGAAAAATAACTGAAAAACAATGAAAACAATTATTTCTTATTTAACTTCTGTAACCTAATCACCATCTATCTGAGACTTGCACGTAGCACGTATTACAGCGTGTTCATTACACAATTTTTGACAATGGATACAAGCCTTTGTTGTCTTCAGATTTTTGCGTCTTGGACAGACTTGAGATACACCACTGGGTTTTTCAGCGTCTGAAACTTGTTTCATTGGTAAATCATTTTATAACTCGCTGTAGAGGATGAGAGGTTTTGATTGTACTCAAAGCACCATTTGTGGTCCTGTTAGCACTAGATCCAGCGTTTTAAAGTACTGTCTCCTAGTAATGATTACATTTGTATTCTCTTCATATATTACTCGACTGTTTTTCCAGTAATATGTAAAATCGAAAAATGTAGTGGCCAACTCCATGCTACCCGAGCCACGGAATAATCTTCAGTCAATCCGCCACAGACACCTTTTGTCAGATTACAATACGTGATGATTACTGATTTTTCGTGCTCCCCAGTTCGATGGATCTAATTGTCACGGAGTGTACTTATCATAAGCCCAACTTTTTCCTTTGGTATATAGGAGACCAGAACCTTGTTCTCACGGATATCATAGGTACTGCTGGGTGCTGGTCTTACTTCAGTATGGGTTGAGGAGGACCGTGAGGTGCTGCGTATTTACCAGTATCTCAAGGTTAGCGGTACGCGGTCGGACTTCATTCAAGAAGTGGACGGAGTACTGAGCAAAATAATAAAAACCAAATAAAAATAAGCAAAATGGTCGCTAGAATACAGATGGCCAATAAACAAGCGACTAGATAAAATGATAGTAAATTGCATTGTATTCCTTCAGTGTAGTAACTCGCAAAGTCTATTATCCTATGCCAAATGTCGGTATGACATTGGAACCATGACAAGGATTCCTTTGATAACGGTGACTAGGTAATCGATTGCACGAGTACGGATGTTAAGACAGGAAATCTGCTGCCTTGGGTGAAGGGTTCCTTCAACTCCGGACACAGGACGTAGTCACCGATTCATGTCCGGTGAGTACAGTGTGTGTGTTCCAAGACAAGACCAGACCTTCCTGCGCACTGTTCCAATAAGAGCTTTGAACTGCGACACGTGATGTCATGTAACACGTCAGTGATCATCTCACAGTAAATGTGGAAGTTCGTGTCGCATAACTGCATGCAATGTGCTCCAGTAATCGGCGATATTAGTCATTGTCGACAGTCTGCACTCAGGCACAGGATGCGTAGGATAAAAACCCTCGTAGTAGTACGCATAACCTTCACCCGACTGTGTTTGTCAAACTTGCTGTGCACGTAGGGAATTTGGGTGACGCCATTCATTCGACTGATCATTTAACTCGGCTCACATTCACGTCTCAATATCGATTCGTTGCAGAAATGCTCCGCCTTCTTTGCTGTATCTTCCCAGGTGCATGCCAGTTAGTGCACACCAAAAACATTTATGTAAGTCGGTTAGTCGATGCGAAACCCAACGGAACGTTATTTCCTGCACATTAGGGCATTTCCCAAATACGTGCCATAACCATTCAGTGACAGACACCAATCTCTACGGGTAATTCCCGCACAGTCCATCGATGGTCTACGGAAGCGGCACCATTCAGGATGTGAACCTAATCTTTACCAACGGATGGCCGACCTACGCGGTGCAACTCCGCAGTCTGATTCCGACCTGCACGAAACGCCTTAACCTACTATGCAACCATTCTGAGCGTGAAATATTATACACATCCACTTCAACGCTACACAGCATTACCGCTGCCAACAAGATTCTAACACCACCACCAACATATGTATGCCAGGTCACCAGCGAGTGTCCGGGAGTACGTTTGTAAGTACATTATTCCTCGTAGATTAGCTGCCTTTGTTGATAGAACCAGTCGAAGCAAAATACTACTACACGAAGGTAGTGATGGAATAAACCGGCCGTTAAAACCAATACCGGTATTTTAGCCCTGAATAACAGGTACTCTTCGATATTTTAGTCTGTTACAATAGGTGTTTATTTTTTACTACGAGGGTCACTCCGAAAGAAATGCACACTATTTTTGTAAAAATAGTTCTCGTTCTGCATGTGTGAAAGTTTTATTGTGTGCACATACATCCTTCCCGCTTGTTTCCAAACGTAGTTCAACCAGTTCCCGTGAGTGGCCCCGTCACAGCATGTCTTCAAGGTGGCTGCTACACTTGACGTTCGTCAGAAGCAACGTGCTGTCATAGAATTCCTGTGCTGTGAAAACGAGACAGTGGGAAACATCCACAAGAGGTTAAAAAAGGTGTATGGAGATGCTGCTGTCGATCGCAGTACAGCTAGTTGGTGGGCAAGCAGGTTACGTGATGAAAGCGGGCACGGCAATATTAAGGCTTGTCCTTGCAGCAGCAGGCATTGTACTGCACACCCTCCAATGTGCAGAGTTGAAGAATTGGTGACTGCTGACACTCACCATAGTGAACGAATTGTCACGCTACGTTGGGATAGGGGAAGGAAGTGTGTGCAGAATACTGAAAGTGTTGGCGTTAAAGGTTTGTGCCAGGTGGGTTCACAGTATGTTGACAGTGGCTCACAAAGAAACAAGAAAAACGGTATGACGCGAACTTCTGGAACAGTACAAGAATGGTGGAGATGAATGTCTTGGAAGAATTGACAGGTGATGAAACATGGCTCCATTTTTCACCAGAGACGAAGAGACAATCAATGGAGTGGCATCAATCAAATACACCAAAGGAAAAAAATTCAAAACCCTACCTTATACTGGAAAAGTTATGGCTACGGTGTTTTTCTATTCAAAAGGACTCTTGCTTGTGGACATCATGCCAAGTGGAACCACCATAAATTCTCATGCATATGTGACAACACTGAAGAAACTTCAAGCTCGACTGAGTCGTGTTCGACCACATCGGCAAAAGCAGGATGTTTTGCTGTCGCACGACAATGCACGGCCACATGTCAGTCAAACCGTGGAAGCTATCACAAAACTCGGATGGACAACACTGGAAACACCCGCCTTACATTCCTGACCTGGCTCCATGTGATTATAATCTCTTTGGGAAACTGAAAGACTCTCTTCGTGGAACAAGGTTCGAAGATGTTGACTCCCTTGTGCACGCTGCCAAACAGTGGTTCCTCACAGGTTGGTCCAGAATTTTACCGTGCGGATATACAGGCGCTGGTTCGAAGATGGTATAAGGCAGTTGAGAGGGATGGAAATTATGTAGAGAAAGGAAAATATTGTTCCCAAAGGACGTATCTACACACTGCAAAACTTTCAAACATGTAGAATTAAAGATGAATTAAAAAAAAAATGTGTGCATTTCTTTTGGCGTGACCCTCGTAATATCCAACCGAGCAAGGTGGTTAGCTTCTTGGACTCGCATTTTGGAGGACGACTGTTCAAACCCGCGTCCGGCCAGCCTTCGCGTGATTTCCCTAAATCGCTTCAAGCAAATGCCGGAATGGTTCCATCGAAAGGGCACGGTCGATTTTCTTCCCCATCTTCCCTAATTCAAGGGGACCGATGACATCGCTGTTTGCCCCCCCTCCCCCAAAAAAAACAAACCAACCAACCAAACAACCAACTAATTAGCGAACAGCAGTGCTAAAGTTCCTCGTTTTTGAATGAACCTTTCCCACAAAAAATTGTTCCTAAAATTTGCGTTGGTTTGAAATGCTACAGAAAATTGGAAAAGTGCTATTATTAACGCTGAAAGAAACTAGCAACAAACGCATGGAATAAGAACTGGTACGGCATTGCTGTGACAATGACTGATTATGGTCCGTTCAATGTTCGTCAAACTTCGTACGTTACTCTCCTCCAGAGAAACTGTGACTGCAGTGTATTCTTTCTCTCTGCTTTGTAACTGGGTCAGCCCTTCGGGAGCATCTGGTTGTTTGTATGTTGGTCCACATGCAGATTGTTAGTTCTCTAGTAGACAGTCATTCAGACTCATTTAGAATCTGGTAACGATATGCAGTCTTTCTACCTCTCCAGCTGGCCTCCTATGCTTCCTACTCTTCCTGCCCTTCTTAGACAACTCCCTCTCCTTTCCTTCTCCTTCGGAATTTTAACGTTGATAACCATCTGTGGAGTAGAACTATGGCCACCAACCAGGGCTATATTGTTGAACACCTGCTGGCAGGGCATGATCTCGACTTCAACACTGGATTCCCCACTCACTTTAGTGTGGCACAGGGTACATCCTCAGCCATTGATCTCTCCATCTGTAGCGCAGAATTCCTCCCCTGTGTTCAGTAGTGTGTTCCTAACAATTTGTGCAACAGTTATTTTCCAATCAGCTAATCTTTTCTCCAGCATCACTCTCCTTCCTTTACTAATGTGGATTGCAATCCTTATCCTCAGTTGCCATAACCAACCAATCAACCACATAATGGTGAAGTTGACCACTGCCATCCTTCCAGCAGCTGCTTCATTGATTTCGTCTTCCTTTAGTTCTTACCAATGAAAGACAGTCCCTTGATGGGCTTCTGAAATTGCTGCAGCTATTAAAGACCACTATTGTGCCCTCCAACGCTACAAACTGCACCCATCCCTTGATCGCCTCCTTTTCTTTAAACGGCTTTGTGCCTGGATTTGTTGAATAATACGTTATTTCTATATAGATGCATGCTCCATTTTCACAGGTGTGGGCAAAGATTCGGTACATTTTTGGCCACCATCGTCCTACAGGCGTCCAGGAGATTTCCCTGACTGGCATTGGCGTCACCAGCCTGGACTCTATCGTCGAGCATTTTGCTCAGCACTTTCCCCAGGCCTCAGTCGTAGTCCACTGTCAGCCAGAATTGCGTCATTGCGTCTTGTTGAACACTGTCTGGAATGATCTCCTTTATCTTCTGTCTCCCACTGCCTGAAGCACTTTAACGCCCCATTTGCCTTTTGGAAATTCGACAGCACTCTTGCTCTCTACAACAACATTGCTTCTGGACTGCACCAGATGCACAACCAAATATTAATTGGCGGCTACCAAATAAAACATGCTTTATCTTTTTAACCATCTCTTCAGTGAAGGGAATTCCTGTCCCAGTGGGGAGAAAGTCTTTATTCCAGTTCTGAAATAGGTTTAAGCATCTTTGCAGATACAGCCACCATCAGATGAGCTTAACCAGTGCCCTCTGAAAGTTACTTGAATGTGTGGTGAGTCGAAGGCTATATTGGATCCTTGAATCCCAGGATCTTGGTGCTTCAACCCACAGTCGCTTATGCTGAGGCCATTCTACTGCAGACAGTTTAATCCACCTGGAGTCTATCTGAACAGCTTTTGCCCAGTTGCAGTCTTCTCTGATCAGCATAAGACTTAAGATACCACATTATGCCACCACATCCTTGATGCCTTATGATGGGGCACCAGTTTCCTACTTCAGATTTTCATCCAGAACTTTCTCTCGTGTCTCACTTTAAAGTGCAGGTTGGCACCTCCTGTAACACCTCCCAGCTGCAGGAGAATGGGTTACTGGGTTCTGTTTTCAATGTCCCTCTTCTTAGTAGCTACCAATGGTGTGATGGAGTCTTCAGGGCCTACAGTGTCCCCTCTTTGCCTGCTCATGACTTTTGCATTCATTTTTGGTCATCTGCAATGGGTGTTGCTGAACGCAGAGTGCAGGGAGCAATGCACATACGCAGTCTTAGACTCTCACGCATAGCTTCCATTTTTTGGCAGTCATTTTAGTCATTGCTGTACAGTCCAGGATCTGTACTTTGATGGCACAGTTCCTCAATGTTGTGCACTCTATACATTTTCTGGGAGTGGTCTTTGGTGCTCAGTGGATTTGGCTTCCCCATCTTCAACAAATAAAGTGGACTTTTTGGACACATGTCAATGCTCTTCGATGCTTCAGCAATACCAGCTGGGTTGTGGACGGCTCCTCTGACACAGCTCCACACATCATGGTACAGTCCCATCTAGATTATGGGAGTCTTGCATACAACTCATCTTAGACTTTGCAGGTGCTAGAACTGACATGCCATTGCAGTGTAAAACGCAACTGGTGCCTTTCAGACTAGCCCCATAATCATCCTGCTATTGGTAGCAGGGTTTTCACCTTTGTGGGTTCTGCACCAACAGTGGTTGATTTCTTATGCACTAAGAATCTGCTGCTCCCTGGAGCATGTAAATTTGTCTCCTCTTTCCTCCCACAATGGTGCCCCAGGTCAGTGGTTGTGTTATCTGCATCTGTTCCATTTTTCCTTAACTCCAGCTTCCCACTCTACCAACTCTCTGGGCCAACTCATGTAAACTTCCAAAGTGTATCCCTTATCCACAGCTGTCTTGACTTGTCACAATGTCCAAGAGACTTAGCTCATCCTGAGGCCTTCTGCCAATTGTTTTCCATTCAGCTCAATCTGGGATTTAGAAGCAGTCTTTATTGATGGCTCAAAGGTTGCTGGGCATACTGGCTTTGCTTTTGTGCATGGGGATGTAATGAACTCCACTCCTTATCACATGGCTGTAGTGTTTTCTCTGTGGAATTGGTCATCTCTTGGGCCCTTGAGCATATTAATTTCTGCACTGGTAAATTTTTCCCTTTCTCATGTGTTCTGCCTGACTTGGTATTCTTCCACTGTTTTCCTGTGCTTATCTTGCCCTGTCTGTGCCACTGTGCTTTTCTAGGTAGTGTTGGTTGGGGTGCCTCTGGTAAGTGGTGTGGGTTATGTCCCTCATGGCACTTTCTTTAGGGTTCTCTGGCTGCTCCCTGGATGGGATATGTCCCCCTCCTTCCTTCTTTTTCCCCTTTCTTCCATGTTTCTTTTTCTAAGCTTTGTAGATATTCAGTAGACCTTGTGGTTTTCTTTCCTTAGGTTCACACACTAGGTTCTTCTTTTGTATGTAGTTTTGTTGACCGACTTGTTTGAGGTAGGAGGGAATGATGACTTCATAGTTCGATCCCCTTAATCATTAAATCAACCAACCACATGTGGATAGTAGCTATTAGACGTAGCTGCACAAATTTGGAATACCCTCTTCTGCTGAAATAATAATGATTTTACATTTGTTCTGTCTTTTGAGAACAGCTCTCCAAACTTCACAGGCTTTCCAGGATTTGTTTTTCACCGCCTTCCTTCAATGGCCATTTGTGGTTTGCCATTTAATGTATGAAGGGATGATAACCTTGCAGTTCAGTCCCTTTCACTCCAAACCAACCAACCAGTGGGCTTATCCCAAGTTGAGTGTAAACAATAAAGCAAGCTAAGTTAAGCTTACCCTTATTTACAGCAGGTGCTCAAAATGGTGTTAAATCACAGGAGCAGCCTTGATACCTTCTGACTGCATTACCAAACACTAAAGATATTTAAACTGCCAAAATTTTGGAAATGGCTAGCCATACCCCGTTTAATCTTGGAGAGGATTATTTGCTTATAAGTATAGTTTTAATACTCCCCTAAGATAAAATCAGAGATTTAGGTCTGGAGAATGAGAAGACCAGTCAACTACCTCACCAAAAACACTTAGTATGACTGTCATAGAAGCACTGGCAGTGTGTGGCCTTCCATTATCCTGTATGGAATTGTTTTAGACAATTTGGTTGTCAGTTATCTAAAAAAAAAATTATATAGAAAAGACACATAAGCTAGAAATTGTTTGGTTTCTCAGTGCACTGCAAAGGACACTAAATTCAAATGGTCACTGCATTAACTTGATAAAATTGCAGCACTTCCCCTTGGAGGACATCCTAAGAGAACAGTATGCTTAGCTAGCAGGTAGTCAAACAGTAAATATTTACTTACATCCTAACATGTCTCTGTATACATGGTGTAATACTGCTGAGACCTTTAGTTAAAATGACTGCTACATTGTCATCACTTACACAAACTTAGGAAATGACTGAGAAAGGTCTGCATAATTTTATGCTAATGCACCCTGAAATGTCTTCCCTGATATGCCTTTTTTCTTGATGTCAGTTTCACCTGTGTTGTCAGCACTGACCTGCTGTGGCAGTCTAACATATCTGGAGCACTTCATTTTATTTAGAAAACACACAAACTGTTCCACCTCCTTACAAATCTCAATGGCAAATGTATTCAGCTTCTACTGTTGCAGTCTCCACAATGGACTGCTTTTTACTATTCAAGCTGATTGTTGCTCCAGCTATCAAAATCATTTACTCTGTTAGATTTACTATCAGCTTGGTCTTTTGCCCAGCTGGTACCACTGAAAGCTCTAGTAGCAAAACTACTGGCTGTGAAACATAAACACAAATCTTGTTTGGTGCAGGTAGGAAAATACCCTTTTGATCATGGTCCACTGAGATACACATGGTTTAAAACTGAAATGACCCTACCTTCCTGCAATAAATGAAATATGAGTACATGTGGACATATATAAGAAACAGTCAACTATCTTTTGGTGCAATTGTTGGTCAAATGGCTTTTCATTACCTTCACCAAAACAGATTTCATTACATGGTGTAGCTATGTCCCTGCAGTCATGCATTTTAAATTCATCTTGGCATCTGCCCAATGTGTCAAGGTGTGTTTAATTACACAAGGCCTTGATGCTGTTTACTCACATCCTAGAATAAACATGCCATATTTTTTAATGTTAATGTGAAAGTTCAAAACATTCTAGAATGTCAATTCTTCTTTCCTCACATATTAATCATGAACCCTAATGATCAAATTATTAGACTCCTCAGGTATCTTTATCACATTGTTTCAAACCTAAAATTATCATTGAGCAGAAAAAATCCTTCCAGTCTTTACCTGTCTGTTGCAGCCCATAAAGTTATTGAATAAACATACCTCATTCAGTTTCACCCGATTTGAAGACCATAAAGACCCTCTTCATTATTGCACTGGAAATTCCACTATATCACTATCCTCACATTATCACTACATTCACTGTTGATAACTTCTCCAAACTTGATTAGCCTCAATTTCTTCCAATAGCTGTTGACTCAACTGCATCATCTGCAACTGGTTTGAAATTTCATTGATGGGCCATCTGTTGATAAATCATGGAAGCTCAACTGGTCACATCACTTCATTGCTGTGTGGATCAGCTGTTGTCTGTTTCATGTTTACTTTACCTGGAAGACACAGCTTTGTGTTCACCATTGTTAAGATGAAATACACTCTTATAAGAAGTGATAAACCTAAAAAGGACTTTCACTGTCCTAGGCTCCATAGATGATATCCTTTTGATCCTGATTCTACTCAGGTACACACATTAAACTGCTCATTCTTAGTCTCTCAACTTGCTTGTCCAGAGTTGGCAGTGTAACACTTAGAGCATTTTCAGATATTTTTTAACAAATGCACCCTGCTACCAGACTTCATATGCGGTTTTCCCATCAAGGGATCTTGTTGGACATGTTGGATGTAGCAGGCCAACATAAGTGTTTCCCCCCACAAACTTTGGCGAAATGTTTGTAACACTACACACCTCACAATGGTTATAAGTGTTTGATTCTCCTTCCTTTTTCCAGACTGCATTACCATCCCTGTTCCTCTCCTTCCCTGTCCTTGCTCCTTTCCATCTTGGTGGACTTCTTTATCTCAACCTTACCCTCCCGGCTTTGTTTTGGTATGTGCTATTGTTTAGTTCGCTGTTTCCATCTACTTTTTGGCGTTTTTGGTTCTCTTGGGGTTTGACCTCCATTTCCAATGTTTTCCATTCAGTGTGGTGAACCATATGGGGATTGACTCCCATTAGCTTCCATGGTGTATCCTGGCGCCCTTCCTGCAAGGTCACCAGCATGGTAGCCAGTCCGTGTGGAGGGGCTGTTAATTGCCCACTTGGCTGAGCCCCCTGACAACACAGGTATCACACTGCTAATACCTGAGCTCTTAACACTTTGTGTATGCCAAGGAGTCAATTCTCGTCACTTTGGGGGCATCAGAACTCCCGGCAATAGCTGCTGTGCCAGACGGCCCTTGATGTGGCTGGGTGGTGCCCACGGGGTGAGCCCCTAGTCGGAGAGGGTGGTTCTAGGGTGGACACCTTGCACATGAAGCGACAAGAGCTTCAGCATCCTGGTCATTCTGTGGCCATCTCTAAGAATGATAGAAAACATGACACTCCTTCTGATCCTTCGGCCATCCCCTCCCTGGTCACCCTGTGGGAGGAGGGTCAAGGTTGCTGGCTTAAGTTGAAACCTTCCCCTCAGTACCTGGTTTGTACCAGGACAGATGGCGAAAGTTTTCCATGACCAAGCTTTTGTTTTTCATGGAGACTATTGAAGATAAGTATGGTAAAGTGGAATCCGTGAGTAAATTGTGGTCCGGTTCTTTGCTCATAAAGACATTTTCTGCTGCCCAATCTGAAGCCCTGCATGCTTGTGACCATTTCGGTGACATCCCAGTATGTTGCACCCCACCAGTCTTTGAAGTCGATACAGGGCATCATTTTCCACCAGGAGCTCTGTTCAAACCTTGAGTGGTGAAGAGTTAGCTTTATCTGCCATGTACAGAGGGGCCCTAAAAACAGTTGAACCAGTACGGGCACCTGTATCCTGACCTTTGAGTGGGATATACCCACCCAGAGGTCAAGGTGATGGTGTATCGGTGTGATGTGAAACCTTACATTCCACCACCGATGAGATGCTTACATTTTGAACACATCTTTCCGCTGCACCTATGATCCCCTCTTGGTGACTGTTGGCACCTCCTCTGAGGGGAATGCAAGTGACCCCCGCCAGTGTGTGTAGATTGTAGTGTGCGGCATCCTCCGCGTTTGCTGCCATGCCTGGTGTATGTGGAAGAAGGTTGCATTCAAGAGTACAGGACCTTAAATCAACTTACCTACACTGAGGCTTGTCAAAAGCATGACCGGCTCGATCCCTTGTCTATAACTTCTACTTTTGCTTCAGTTATGTCCATTCCCCCTCCTACCTCCTCCTCTTCCGAGCCCCACCCCATCTGCCTCACACTTTCTACCTCAGCCTCTCTCTCCCACTCCCCCTCCCCATCAGTACCCATACCCACCCCTTTGGGTGCTGTTCCCCCTCCACCACCAGAGAAGTGCTCCCCTTCTTTGGCAGCTGCTGGTACTGGAGCTGCCTCCTGCACTCTTCTTCCTGGCAGCCCCCTGAAAGGCAATCTGCAGCTCCGTCGGCCGCATGATCTGCGGCCGGTGGACACCAAGATTGCCAGGTGTAATTCCGTGCCTGACTTTACTGCACTCGGCCCTTCTCTTCCTTCACAATGGAAGAAGCAGAAACAGAACAACAACAAGGGCACCCCTGAGGTGCCGTCTTCCCTTCCTCCAGCCAATGAACCAACAGTGTCTGACCCCCTATATGGACATTACCCCATCCTTATCAGTGACTGATGGTGACTTGGCAGTGTGACCAGCTCCAGTCCGTTCACTTCTTATTTGGACTCGGACTTGAGAATCCTCCAGTGGAACTGTAATGGATATTTGCATCACCTCCCAGAGTTGCAGTCCCCTTCTTTCCTCCTACTCTGCTGCTTGCATTGCTCTCCAGGAGACCCATTTCGTCAGTTCTTACTCACCCGTCCTTCATGGGTTCCACGCTTTGTCATAACTGAATTGGCCCCCGTGGGCTCCTGGTGGTGTTTGCACCTTGGTCTGCAAGAACATTGTCAGCAAATGGGTTCCCCTCCATACCACTCTGGGTCGATCTGGCCACTCCAATCACAATCTGTAATCTCTACCTCTTGCCTGACAGGCCTCCCACATCCCTTGCCCTAACCACCCTTCAACAACTCCCTTCTCCCTTCCTGCTTCTAGAGGACATTAATGCCCACAACCCTCTTTGGGATAGTCGCACGACTACTGTCCTGGGCAGGACAGTTGTAGCTGTTCTGGCAGGGCTTGACCTCTGTCTACTAAACACTGGCACTCCCACACACTTTAGTGTGGCACACGGCAGTTTCTCTGTCATTGACCTCTCCATCTGTAGTCCTGACCTTCCCTCCATTTAGTGAGGTTTCCACGATGATTTATGTGACAGCGATCATTGCCCAATTGTTTTGACCTTCCTTCAGCGTATCTTGCTCTGTTACCCTCCCAGGTGAGCCTTCTCTAAAGCTGACTGGGGTGCCGTCTCCTCTGCTACCATCCCCCTGTACTACCACACAGTAGTATTGATGAGTCTACAGACTCTTGACTGCCGCCATCCTTTCTACAGCTGTTTCAGCCATCCCTACTTCCTCAGGTCTCCTCTCTCCCCCCCCCCCCCCCCCCCCCCCTTTCATGGACTCTGGAAATTGTTGCGGCCATAAAAGACCTCCGCCGTGCTCTTCAGCACTTCAAGCGGCACCCTTCTACTGCTCTCCTTCTGGTCTTCAAACGGTGCTGCACCCGGACCTGTTACCTTTTCAAATTTCAGAAACGGATTTGCTGGGAAAGACGTGGCTGCCATAGGACCTCATACCCGCTCTTCACAAGTCTGGGTGAAACTCGGACGAATTTTTGGCCATCGCCCACCCACCAGTGTTGCAAGAATTTCTGTGCATAGTGTTGTCCTTCCCATCTGCACTTTGTCGCAGAGCATTTTGCTCAACACTTTGCCCAAGCCTCTGCATCAACTCAGTATCTGCGCACATTCTTCCTCCTGAAAGAGTGCTCAGAAGGACTGTCTTTGTCTTCCGTTTCTTGATGCTTGGAGCCTCTTAATGCCCCATTTAGTGAGTTGGAATTTGCCAGCGCCATCGCCAGTGCCCTTTGTCCTGAGATGGCTCCTGGACTGGACCAAATGCTCCAGCACTTATCGGTGGCTGGCCACTGTCATATACTGACCCTTTTCAACCATCTGTGGTATGAGGGGATATTTCTTCCCCAGTGGCAGGAAAGCATTGTTATTCTGGTGTTGAAGCCTGGCAGGCCACCTTTTCAGTTGGATAGATACTGCCCAATTAGCTTTACCAACACCCTCTGCAAGCTCCTTGAATGTCTGGTGAGTCGGCGGCAGTTTTGGATCCTCGAATCCTGCGACCGTTTGTCATCAACTGAAGGTGGTTTTTGCTGTGGCTGCTCTGTGGTCGATAACTTGGTCCCCCTAGAGTCTGCTATCCGGTTGGCTTTTGCCCATTGGCAACACCTCATTGCAGTCTTCTTTGACCTGCATAAAGCCCACGACACCACCTGGTGCCACCATATCCTCATGAATAGGGCCTTCATGGCACTCTGCCCGTTTTTATCCGTAACTTTCCCTCTTGTCACCCTTTTCAGGGTCCAAGTTGGTTTCTCCTACAGCACCTCCCATGAGCAAGAAAATGGAGTTCCTCAGGGTACCATGCTGAGCGTCCCTCCCTTTCTCGTAGCCATTAATGGACTGGTGGTGGCTGTTGGGCCGACAGTGTCCCCCTCTTTGTATGCTGACAGATTTTTCTATCTGTCACTTCCTCTGTCATGGGCACTGGAGAATGCTGTCTAAAGAGGGTAATCTACTGGGCACAATCTTGGGCTCTCTCCCATGGCTCTGTTTTTGGTGGCCAAGTTGTGTCGTGTATTTTTGCCATTGCCATACAGTCCATCCCCATCTGGACCTGTTCCTCGATGGCGAATATCTTGTGGTGGACACCCATCACTTCTTGGGTCTGGTCTTCAATGTCCAGTTAACATGGCTCCCTAGTCTTCACCAGCTGAAAAGGACATGCTGGTTACAACTCAATGTTCTTAGATGTCTGTGCAATACCACCTGGAGTGCAGACTGCTCTATTCTACTGCTACTGTACAACGCACTGGTCCAGTCTTGTATAGACTACAGGAGTCCTGTCTGTGGTTCTGCATCACCTTCGACATTGCTGATACTAGACCCGTCTACCAATGTGGGGTATGACTTGCGGCTGGTGCCTTCCAGACTAGCCCTGTGATTAGCCTTCTCGCAGCGGTAGGGATTCCACTGCTGCGAGTTTTGCACCAACAACAGCTGATATGTGCTCAACATTTGTTACACCCCAAAGCACTCTTAAGTATGGTCTCCTTTATCCAGACATGGAGATCAATCAACCTCCGGTGGTGGTGGTGGTGGTGGTGGTGGTGGTGGTGGTGGTAGCTTACCATGGCTGCCCGTATTCAGTTGCTCTTTTCTAAGCTCCAGAACTTCCCTTTACCACCTCTTTTCTCTGCTCACACACATACCCCTCCTTGGTGTTTGTCTTGGCCACAGCTCTGTCTTGATCTCTCCATCAATGACAAGGATTCTGTCCCTCTGGAGGCTCTTCGCCACCAATTCTACTGTCTCCTCATTTCCTTCCAGTGTTCAGAAGTGATTTATACTGATGGCTCCATGGTTTCTGGTCACACTGGTTATGGCTTACACCTACGTGAGATACATGGAACTTCATTCTTGGCCAGATGGCTGTAGTGTTTTCACTGCAGAATAGGTAGCCATCTTTCGAACATGGGGCCATGTCCGCTTGTGCTCAGGCTGTCCTTCACTACCTGTAGTAAATCCTTGAGCAGTTTGCAAGCTATTGGCCAGTGCTTCCCTCACTACCCATTGTTCATAGCTATTCAGGACTCCCTTTCTTGCCTTGATCAATGTGGATGCTCAGTGGTTTTCATTTGGACACCAGGTCATGCTGGGATCCCTGGCAATGAACTTGCCAATTGACTGGATAAAATGGCTACTAACAGGCCATCTCTTGCTGTTAACACAAAGTGAAGGCCTATGTCAGGAATGCTATGTCGTCAGGTTTTGGGCCTTTGGAATGCATAATGGCACACTCTTTTTTTTTTCACTAAACAAGCTCAGGGCAATAAAGGATTCTAAAACTATGTGGCAGTCCTCCTTACGGGCCTCTCGTAAGGCCCATAATCCTTCGCTGGCTCCGCATCAGCCATACTAGGCTGACTCATGGCTATCTCCTCTGTTGTGAGGACCCCCCTCTCTGTCGTTGTGGATCAATGTTGATTGTGGTTCACGTCTTACTGGACTGCTGCAACTTAGCCACCCTGCGATTGGCTCTTAGCTTTCCTGACTTGCTATCCCTGGCCTTAGCTGACAATACATCAGCGGCTGAACTAGTTTCAAGATTTCTTCATGATGGGGTTTATCGCTTTGTTTAAGGGTAAGACCTTCAACCTTATAGGTGGGTGGAGAGGATGGCAGGCCTTCTTGCTCCCCCCTTTGCCCCAATTGGACTAGCTTCGACTGGGCTTGGTGGTTCACCCCTGCCCTCTGCCTCCCACTCCTTTCCTTATGGGGTCTGTTTCATCCTGAGTGTCTATCTTGTCTACCTGTGCTTCTTCCTTCATGCCCCTGTCATTAATCACTTTCTTTCCCTCCTCTCTTCTTTCGCCTTCTTACTCCGTTACCTGTCAATAGTTTGTAATTTTTATTTCCATTGTAGTTCCCTCTTCTAGTGTGAGGTTTTATCAGTTTTAGTTATTCCAAGGTCGGAGGGACTGATGACTGTAGTTTTGTCCCTCCTCCAATCCTACCAAAAAACATAATCCACAGGAGTGGTAACTATTTATTGATTCCAGTAAAACCATCTTCAAAGCAGTACTACTGCAGAATGACAATGCATTTCCATTGGTACCTTCAGCTTGTACAGTAGACATGAGAGAAACTTGTGAAACCATTGCTTTGCTGCTACAGGCAATCAAATATAAGGATCATGACTGGCAGCTTTGCTGTGATTTAAAAGTTGTTGCACCCCTCACAGGTTTACAGGCTGGATTCACAAAATACTGCTGCTTTCTTTGAGACAGGTGTGACACCAAGAACCACTACACAATCAAGGAATGTCCTATAAGGAAGTCATACGTTCCTGGAAACGTAGATGTGAAAAATACCCCATTGGTTGACCCTGATAAAATCATTCTGCCTCCCCTTCATACCAAATTGGACCTTATCAAGCACTTTGTAAAAGCTCTGGATAAAGAAGGTGAGGCCTTTTCAATCACTTAGAATGAAAGTTCCCAAATTAAGGGAGCCAAAGCTGAAAGAGGGTATATTTGTTGGACCACAAATAAGAAAATTTCTATAAGATCCATCCTTTGATACCAAACTCAGATATCCAGTTAGCTGCCTGGTCTTCTTTTTAAGCTATTGTGAAAGGCTTTTTGGGTAACAGAAAAGACAAAAACTACGTTACCATTGTGAATGATGTGTTGAACAACTATAAGAACATGGGGTGTAGAATGTCACTTAAAATTCACTTTCTATGTTCTGACCTTGATTTCTTCCCGGAAAATTTGGGATCCATAAGTGATGATCATGTGATCACTTTCACCAAGACATTTGTACCATGGACCACCATTCCCAAGGCCATTTGATGATGGCTGACTACTGCTGGGGTCTTGTTAGGGAGAGTGATGAAACGGCAAACAAAAGAAGTGCTCTGCAATCGCATTTTTCAAAAACCAAAGATGATTAAAGGTGAAAATATCTTCTGAACTAATCTGGATCTTTCATTGGCATCATGCCCATATATACATGCAAAATAGTATGGATTTCAAACTTTCTGAATGTGTGTTTTTGTTAGCCTTAATTGTGTAAATTTTTGATATTACCATTTTTTGTTCTGCTGTGTATCTAGGAAATGCAACATCATAGAGAGAAATTGATTTTACCAGTGTATTTAGCACCCCAAAATTAGGTAAATTCACACATTTACAAACCAGATCCAGAAGAAAGTTTAAATTTGTTAACTAGTGTTCGTTGCTGAAACAGACCATGGAAACGTCAAGTGAAGTATCCAATAGCGAATAAGTGACACAGTGTTCAATACCTGACTGCATTTCTTACTTAATCACAAGATACCTCATCGAAAACATTATAGCTGCATTGGACCAGTCTTCAGAGTGAAAATCACAATAAATACAGAATCAGAATTCATTTCCAAGCTGTCATTTTATAAATCTAATGGCTCAGTGTGTGATTTACATGTGGCTGATACATACATACATATTTTTTTGTAAAAAGAAAAACTTAGCATCACCAAACAAGTTAAAGATACATCATAAAACTTGCAAAGGACTCCATCAGCAAATTGTAATAAATAAGGTAAAGTCTGAACCCCCTCACCAATGTATAAAAAAATTAAACAAAAAAAATTGTTGATCAAAAAGTATACATCCATAATGTACAAGGGCTCAAAACCAAACTTATTGAATTAGAAATTTTGTTATCAAGTGAAAGTGAACTGTCAGATACAAAGATATTATGTATTAATGAAAGTGTTGTGATACCAAAATTTAAACTCGTAGGTCACTTTTCAAGAACATCTTACAAAGGTGGAGGTACTTGCATATTTGTAAAAGACATTACTGCTACACCTCCTGATATTTGCAATTCGTATAGTATTGAAAAAGATACAGAACTGTCAGGTGTAGAGCTTACAGATCTAAATGTTTATATAATAGCACTTTACAAGTCACCCTCTGGTAACATACGGACTTTCTACAAAAATTGAGCACCAGTAATAGAAAATATAAGTAAAAGATCATATAGTGTTCAAATATGTGGTGATTATAATATAGATTTTCTCTCAGAAAACTGTAGCCATCAAAGCATTAAAAACTGTATGAACAGCTACAACCTAGACCTAATGGTTAACACTCCAACCAGGATAACAAATCACAGTACCACTTGTCTGGATCAAGTAGCAAGCAATACAAATTGTACTGTATCCTCCGTCAAACTAGGATTTTCAGACCACAATGCATTAATTATGCAGATCTGGTTCCAAAATAACGAACACAATAAAATCACTGTACAGAGGAGAAACTTCAATAAAAACCACATGCATACTTTCCTCTTCGATATACAAAATGAAAACTGGCAAAATGTATGAGGCTCAAACAGTAGACAGCAAATATGAAGCATTCTTGGATATTTTCTGTTATTTTGTCACTTTCCCTTACAAACAAAATCTATCAACAAAGATAGAAAACTCTCCAGCTGGATCACCCCACGAATCATTAGATCACAAAGAAAAAGAGAACTTTTTATAACTTTTTATATTAGCAAATCCAAACTAGGCAGTAGTGAAGCATTTAAGTCATACTTTAATCTATATAAAAAGATATTAAGGAACATAGTAAATGCAGCCAAAAAGCTACAGAATAACCACCCCAAATTGTCATCAAATAAGAGCAAAAGCATGTGGCAACTTATTAATACGAATACTAATAGAGGAAAACAACTACAAAGTGATATTAGCTTAAAACTAAATGGAAAATTAGTCTCCAGTGGGAAAGAAACAGCAGAGGAATTCAATAACTACTTTACAGAAACAGTAAAAACCTGGCTAACCATCTTAAAAATAGCTGTCCTTTACGACTAGGACCAAACTTATGCTCTGAGACTCTATTTTTAAGGCCTACATCTGAAATAGAAATAGAAGAGACACTTCATAGCAACTTTAAAAAAAAAAAAACCATCTGCTGGACAAGATCAAATTCCATGCTTCCTTCTTCATAATTGCATTAACTTTATCAGTAAACCCCTAGCCCACATAATTAACTTCTTTCCTGAATGGTGCATTTCCTGGTATGCTCAAAATTGCAAAAACTATACCTGTCCACTAAAAGGACGCAAAGAGGATCTCAGTAATTATTGACCCATTGCACTGCTTTCAACTTTTAGTAAAGTATTTGAATATATAATGGCCAACAGAATCATGTCCTTTCTAGACAAAGCAAATATTCTGTCACCTGCTCAGTTCGGCTTCCAAAGTAAGAAAGCTAGAACTGATGCAATGCAAGAATTTCTAGATTATGCACTGGAGCTTGTGGACAAACTCCCAGCCATAGGTATCTTCCTAGATCTAAGGCCTTCGACATGGTTAATCATAGTATACTTTTGCAAAAGATGCGTTCCTATGGAATAAGAGGAAATGCCCATGACTGGTTTAACAGCTATCTGGAAGATCGACAGCAGTATGTCGAATTAAATGAAACTAAGCTCTCATGTACAACTAGCACTGTACATTGGTCCATACATACCATAAAGCAAGGTGTTGCCCAAGGCTCCATCGTGGGCCCCTTGCTGTTCTTACTTTACATAAATGACCCTCCTCAGCCTACCAGACACAAAAACCCTTTTGTTTGCTGATGACACCTCTGTACTTATATTTGCACCCGAACAAATTCTCTAATCTAATATAGATAGGACCACAGATCAAATAAGTCGATGGTTTCAAAGAAACGGGCTGCTTCTTAATGCAAAAAAGACAATTGGAATAACCTTCCACACTTCCCAAAACAGAAATCCATTACTACCAACTATATCACTGGAAAAAAAATGTTAAACTTGAAAATGAAATAATTTTTGGGGTCACTTACTGATAAGCTCACATGGAAAAGGCACATTGGCGTTACCAGCACAAAACTTATTAAAGTATGCTTCATGATTAGATCAATAAGGAATGTCACTAACATAAGTACCCTAACCACAATGTACCATGCACTCTTTCACTCTGTACTTGACTACGGAATCATCTTCTGGGGCCAAAATTCTGAATCAATTAAGATATTCAGACTGCAAAAGAAGATAGTCAGAACAATTATGTTAAAAAAAAACACACACTTGTAAACCATTGTTTAAGAAACTAAATATTTTGCCCCTCCCATGCCAATACATACTAGAATTATTATTCTTTACCAAAAACAGTATCAACAAAATAAGCAAAAATATGGATTACCATGATTATGACAAAAGATCAAAAACCTCTCTAAGAATACTTCGCCACTCAACGAAACTGTACAGTGATGGTATCAAGTGCATGGGAATAAAATTATATAACAATCTTCCAACTTTTATACAAGAAATCCAAGAAATAAATTAATTCAGACAGTGAAATCTCTTATTAAGACTGCTTTTATACCACCCAGGAATATTTGGAATCAAAATTGTCTTAGTGCATGATAATGTATCAAAGCTGAATGTTGTCAAGTCAATTTTGTCACATCGTGCAACAATTTTCTGTAAAACTGTAACTTTAAGTAACATAATTTGTAGGTAATGTAAAATAATCATTCTTCTGTGTTCTTGTTTACTGTTTTAGACTCCTATAAACTGTATATTTGTATTGACTTATTCCCGTATCAGTTGTACAAGCCATTGTACTGTTTTGATCTACGGGACAAATAAATAATAAATAAGGAAATAATCAAAACTGAAGATTGCTACAAGCCCTTTGCACTTAAAAATCTAGTCCCACCAATGATTTATAGTTTTAGTATTGAAATATGTACTTTCTTTTTACAGACCTCATTTCTTTCTGTGTAAAATAGTTGTCTTAGTTGAAGCTTGTTTAGCTGAAGAAATATCTTTATTCATTGTTGTTGGAGAATATCTGAATCTAAAAATGTAGTCTTTTTCAAGAATTCTGTTTTACTATTTTGTAGCTTAATTTTTCTGTACTGAAAAACTATTACTTCGAATAACAAAGATATGGTAATTCATGAAACATTACAAACATAAAATTTTTATTTCTTGAAAAATTTTGGTGTGCTTTGCTAGAACCTAAGAAAAACATTTCACCTAAAAATCCTCTGAAAAATAGAATTTAATTTTTCACATCACGAAAAAATAATCAACAATAAAACAAAATGTAATTCCTAGATACGTATTACCTATGATTTTCCTTCTGTAGCAGCTTTGTATTTCTGCATTTTGTCAAGACTTTACTGCATAGGCATTTCTTATTTCGATCAGATTTCATTCTATTAAATACAGTTGCAGTTTCAGAATATCTGATAGCAAATCAGATATTTATCTGACAATTTACTAGAAATTGTCTAAGTGGAAATTATTCTACATTACATAATAATAAAAAAAAATAAAAAATAAAAAAAAATTGAGCTAATACGGATTCCTGGACATACTGACAACTCTGGTTATAAAGACTGGCATTCCAACTTTACAGTAACTTACTTCAAATTCTGTGAAATAGATACACTGTCTATATCTTGATGGAGACTCTGAAAATCACACTTAAGTGCCTAGCAAAGGGCTTATCAAACCACTTTCACAATAATTCTCGATTATTCCGATCTTGAATAGCATGCGAAAAAACGAACACCTATATCTTTCCGTACACTATCCGATTTTCCTTATCTTATTATGATGATAATTTTCCCTGTGTAGGTCAGTGTCAACATCATATTTTTGCTTTCAGAGCAGAAAGTTGGTGGCTCAAATTTCGTGAGAAGATTCAATTGTAATTTTTATTCTAATGATGTCCACCCCAAATCCTGTGTCATATCAGTGAAACTGTCTCCCCCATTTTGCAACAATACAAAACATACCGTCCTCCTTCGAACTTTCTTGATGTGCTCCATTAATCCTGTCTGGTAAGGATGCCAGACTATGCAGGGTACTCCAAAAGACAGACAAATGTAGTGCAGGCAGTCTGTTTAGTAGATTTGCAATGTTTCCTAAGTGTTCTGCCCATCAAACTGCAGTCTTTGGTTTGCCTACCCCTACATTTACTGTGTGCTCTTTCAATATAAGTTGTTTATAATTGTAACTTGTAGGTACTTAGTTTTGATTTGTGGCCTTTAGATTTGAGGCCTTTAGATTTGAATGATTTATTGTGTAACCAAAGTTTAGCAAATTCCTTTCGGAACTCATGTGGATGACCTCACACTTTTCATTGTTTAGGGTCAATTGCCAATTTTTGCATCATACAGTTATCTTTTCTAAGTTGTTTTGCAATTTGTTTTGCAATTTGTTTTGATCTTCTGATGACTTTACTAGATGATAAATAACAGCAGTATCTGCAAATGACGTTAGATAGCTGCTCATATTGTCTCCCAAATCATTTATACAGATAAGTAACATCAGAGGGCCTGTAACACTGTCTTGAGGGACGCCAGAAATCACTTTTATTTTTTTGAAGACTTTCAATTGGTTACTGTGAACTACAGTCACTATATTTAATGCAATTGGAAAATTTGACAGTTATTCAGGGCACTTATTATGCGGGCGGTTTGAAAACTTCTTGGAATCACGAGAGGTCAACGCTAGCATAACAAGTTGTTCATGTGATATTCGCTGGACTGTTGCCTGTAGACATGTGCCATGGCAGTGGTCTTGGTAGAAAGCTGTGGCGGTGATGTGGCGCTCTTGTTCCCAATTAGTGATTTCCCCCCTGCGGGTCCGGGGATTAGAATAGGCCCGCAGTATTCCTGCCTGTCGTAAGAGGTGACTAAAAGGAGTCCCTCCCCATCACGGGGGTAGTTAGCGCCTGCGTCCGGAGACGGACGGTTCCATGACCTCTATTTGCGGTCATTTTGCTTTTTCACTTCTTGTTTCTTCCTACCTTTGGTTGGTTCCTTTCTTTGCTCTTCTCCACCTCACTGTCTTCCTTACTCTTTCTCCTGCAAAATCTCCTTGCCTTCTCATTGCCTTCTTCTCCTTGTCTTCTCTGGTCTCCGCCTTGGCGTTTCAGACAGTCTGTCCTCTCCCTCTCTCCCTCCCCCTCTCTCCCTCTCCTTTTTCCTCTTCTTCCTTCCTCCCTGTGCGCGCCTGAAGGCTGACCCACGCGTTCGCATGCATAGCCGGTGACGGGGTAACGCGTAATTCCCCACCCTGGGTAGACATGTAAGGCACGCGCGTACCCCCTGGTAAAGGCCAGGCCCGGGGAGGGGTGATTGCCTGAGCTGATACCTTCTGAACATGCCGATTGGTCCCTCCGTCTGTTTCTCGGGAGGTGTGACCTGAGGTGTAAACATTCACCTAAGGCGGGAGTGCCCTCTGAGAGGGTCCCCACAAGGAAGGAGCGTGCCATCGGAGACGCTGGCAATCATGGGGGATTCCTCCGCAATGGATTTCACTCCATCTCTCTCGACTTCTGCACAAAAACGGAAACTTGACCAGCCACCAGTGACAAAAGTACTACCGCCTGCCCCACAGTTCCTCGTCGTTTCTCGATCTGAGGACGGAAAGGATTTTTCCTCTGTCAACCCTTTCGTTATCCAGAAGGGCGTAGATTCCATAGCCGGATCTGTCAAATCTTGTACCAGGTTGCGTAATGGTACCTTATTACTAGAAACTGAGAGCGCCTTTCAGGCACAAAAACTGCTTCGGGCCACACTCCTGTACACGTTCCCTGTGCGGGTGGAGGCTCACCGAACTTTGAATTCGTCTCGTGGTGTAGTCTATACTAGCTCCCTCGATGGATTGACTGACGAGGAGGGCGTGACGGCTGTCCATAGGGTCATGAAAAAGGTCAACAATGACCTTGTACCGACCCGGACACTTTTCTTGACCTTCGTAGTGTTAAGCTGCCATCGCGCATCAAGGCGGGCTACGAGGTTATTTCTGTTCGCCCCTATGTCCTGACACCTATGCGCTGCTACCAGTGTCAGCATTTCAATCACACTCGACAATCTTGTTCCAATGCGGCTAAATGTGTCACTTGTGGCAGGGTTGCCCATGAGGGTGACTGTCCACCTCCGTCTCCTGGTTGTGTGAACTGTCAGGGTGACCATGCCGCATCCTCCTGCGACTGTCCTGTCTATAAGGAAGAACGCTGTATCCAAGAAATTCGGGTCAAAGAGAAAGTGTCCACCTTGGCTGCTCGCAAGCTATTGGCTAGTAGGAAGCCCACACTGCTCCCAGCGGGGAAATACAGTACTGTCCTCGCCTCTCCTCGGACTACCAGGGAGGTGGCAACCCAGACATGCGATCTGACCGTCAGCACCACGGTCGTCCGTTCGGCCAGTGCTAAGATCGCGCGGTCGACGTCTCCTCTTCCTCCCGTCACCCCACAGACACCAGCCCCTTCATCAGCTTCTGCTAAGACGAAGACCCAGAAGTCAGATGCACGGGCCTTCAAGAAGGAACCGCCCCGTGCAGACTTCCTACGTACCTCGACCTCCCAGCCTTCGACCGGTACTTCCACCAAACGTCCTTCCAAGAAGGCTCATAGGAAGCACAGTTCTCCTTCTCCGCCACGGCGCATTTCTTCTCCTGCGCCACCCAGCGGTTGCCGCCCGAGGCCGTCATCCGTTTCGCCTGGCCGCACCGCTGGTAGCCGAACATCTGGCCGTTCACCGGCGGAGGAAGCTCCCCCTCCCGGCCATCTTCCCAAGATGGCCGATGAACCTATAGACCCAATGGACGATGACTGTCCGCCTACTGATAGCGGCGGCAGTGCTCGCTCGAAGCCAGGCCCTCAGCGGCCTTCGAGGTGACCCCTTCTTTCATCTTCCTTTTCTTCTTACGATGGCACTTATTCACTGGAATATTCGCAGCATTCGCTCCAACCGAGAGGACTTGAAGTTGCTGCTCTGCTTGCACCGTCCGCTCGTCGTAGCCCTCCAGGAAACGAAGCTACGCCCATGCGATCAAATTGCCTTGGCACACTACACCTCTGTGCGTTTTGACCTACCCCCTGTGGTAGGTATCCCGGCTCATGGAGGGGTTATGTTGCTGGTCCGGGATGATATTTACTACGATCCCATCACGTTGCACACTGGCCTGCAGGCAGTTGCCATCCGCATTACTCTCCCCACTTTTACATTTTCCATTTGTACCGTTTACACTCCATCGTCATCCGCCGTTACCAGGGCAGACATGATGCAACTTATTGCTCAGCTACCTGCACCATTTTTGTTAACTGGAGACTTCAGTGCCCACCATCCCCTTTGGGACTCTCCAGCATCCTGCCCGAGGGGCTCCCTGTTAGCAGACCTTTTCAACCAGCTCAATCTTGTCTGCCTCAATACTGGCGCCCCTACTTTTCTTTCGGACACATCTCACACCTATTCCCATTTAGACCTCTCTATATGTACTACCAACTTGCACGTCCGGTTTGAGTGGTATGCCCTTTCTGATACATATTCGAGCGACCACTTCCCGTGTGTCATCCATCTCCTGCATCATACCCTCTCTCCGTGCTCCTCTAGTTGGACCATCTCCAAGGCAGACTGGGGGCTCCTCTCTTCCAGGGCGACCTTTCAGGATCAAACCTTCACAAGCTGCGATCATCAGGTCGCACACCTCATGGAAGTCATTCTCGCTGCTGCTGAATATTCCATCCCTCACCCTACTTCTTCTCCACGTCGCGTACCGGTCCCCTGGTGGACCGCAGCATGTAGAGACGCTTTACGTGCTCGTCAACGTGCTTTACGCACCTTTAAACGCCACCCTACAGTGGCGAATTGTATCAATTATAAACGATTATGTGTTCAGTGTCATCGTATTATTAAAGAAAGCAAGAAAGCCAGCTGGGCTGCTTTCACAAGCACCTTCAACAGTTTTACTCCTTCTTCTGTTGTCTGGGGTAGCCTGCGCCGGCTATCTGGCACTAAGGTCCACTCACCAGTTTCTGGCTTGACGGTCGCAAATGACGTCCTTGTGGCCCCTGAGGATGTCTCCAATGCCTTCGGCCGCTTTTTCACCGAGGTTTCGAGCTCCGCTCATTACCACCCTGCCTTCCTCCCCCGAAAACAGGCAGAGGAGGCTAGGCCACCTAACTTCCGCTCCTCGAATCGTGAAAGTTATAATGCCCCATTCACCATGCGGGAACTCGAAAACGCACTTGGCCGATCACGGTCCTCCGCTCCAGGGCCTGATTCTATTCATATTCAGATGCTGAAGAACCTTTCTCCTGTGGGTAAAGATTTTCTTCTTCGTACTTACAATCGCATCTGGATTGAGGGACATGTTCCCGCATGCTGGCACGAGTCTATTGTTGTCCCGATTCCTAAGCCGGGGAAGGACAAGCACTTGCCTTCCAGTTATCGACCCATCTCGCTTACCAACTGTGTCTGTAAAGTGATGGAGCGAATGGTTAACTCTCGATTGGTTTGGCTGCTCGAGTCTCGACGCCTACTTACCAATGTACAATGTGGATTTCGTAGGCGCCGCTCTGCTGTTGACCATCTGGTTACCTTGTCGACCTTCATTATGAATAACTTCTTGCGGAAGCGCCCGACCGCGGCTGTGTTCTTTGATTTGGAGAAGCCTTACGACACCTGTTGGAGGGCGGGCATTCTCCACACCATGCATACATGGGGCCTTCGCGGTCGCCTCCCTCTTTTTATTCGTTCCTTTTTAATGGATCGACAGTTCAGGGTACGTGTGGGTTCTGTCCTGTCAGACACCTTTCGCCAGGAGAATGGGGTGCCACAGGGCTCAGTTTTGAGCGTCGCTCTCTTCGCCATCGCGATCAACCCAATAATGGATTGCCTCCCAGCTGATGTATCAGGCTCCCTTTTCGTGGACGATTTTACCATCTATTGCAGTGTGCAGTGTACACGTGTCCTGGAGCGCTGTCTTCAGCGTTCTCTTGACCGTCTTTACTCCTGGAGTGTCGCCAATGGCTTCCGTTTTTCTGCCGAGAAGACGGTCTGTATTAACTTCTGGCGCTACAAAGAGTTTCTCCCACCGTCCTTACGACTCGGTCCCGTTGCTCTCCCAATCATGGAGACAACAAAATTTTTAGGTCTTACATTTGACAGGAAACTTAGCTGGTCTCCACATGTGTCATATTTGGCTGCCCATTGTACCCGTTCTTTAAATGTCCTCCGTGTTCTCAGTGGTATGTCGTGGGGAGCTGATCGAACCGTCCTGCTTCATCTATATCGGTCGATCGTCCGCTCCAAGCTGGATTATGGGAGCTTCGTATACTCCTCTGCATGGCCATCCATCTTACGCCGCCTCAACTCCATACAACATCGGGGTTTACGACTTACGATCGGAGCGTTTTATACTAGTCCCGTAGAGAGTCTTCATGCTGACGCTGGCGAATTGCCACTCACCTACCGGCACGATATACTGCTTTGTCGGTATGCCTGTCGGCTACTGTCAAAGCCCGACCACCCGTCTTATCGTTCCTTTTTTGACGACTCTCTCGACCGTCAATACGGGTTGTATGTCTCTGCCCTGCTACCCCCTGGAGTTCGCTTTCGTCGCCTCCTTCAACACCTTAATTTTTCACTCCCTGCAACCTTTCGAGTGGGCGAGAGCCACACGCCACCTTGGCTCCAGGCTCAGGTCCGCGTTCACCTTGACCTCAGCTCGCTCCCAAAAGAGGTTACCCCCGGTTCGTTCGAAGTTCATCAATATGACCTTCATTTATACAGATGGCTCCAAGACCAATGACGGGGTCGGGTGTTCTTTTATTGTCGGGGCACAAAGTTTAAAATACTGGCTCCATGGCCATTGTTCGGTCTTCACAGCTGAGCTCTTTGCCCTCTACCAGGCTGTTCTTTACATCTGCCGCCACCGACATTCTGCTTATGTCATCTGCTCCGATTCCCTGAGCGCTATCCAGAGCCTCAGTGATCCGTACCCGGTTCACCCTTTCGTGCACCAGATCCAACGCTCTCTTCGGCAGCTGGTGGACGTCGGTTCTCCGGTTAGCTTTATGTGGGTCCCTGGCCATGTCGGTATCCCTGGGAACGAAGCTGCAGATGCCGCGGCCAAGGCTGCAGTCCCCCAGCCTCGGACAGCTTCTTGTTGTGTCCCTTCATCAGATTGTAGCAGGGTTATTTGTCGGCGCATTTTATCGCTGTGGCATGCCGATTGGGCTGCACTTACAGACAACAAGCTTCGGGCCTTGAAACCTCTTCCCGCGGCTTGGACGTCCTCCTCCCGCCCTTCTCGGCGGGAGGAGGTCGTTATGCCCGGTTACGCATTGGACACTGCCGGTTCAGCCATCGCCATCTGCTGATGGCTGCGCCAGTGCCATTCTGCCCATGTGGGCAATTGCTGATGGTCTGCCACATTTTAATGTCCTGTCCGGATTTTAACACACTGTGTCTAGATCTTAACCTGCCATGTACTTAAGATGCCATTTTAGCGGATGACCCACGAGCAGCTGCTCGTGTTCTTCGTTTTATCAATTTGACATACCTCTCTAAGGACATTTGATGATGCTGTTTTTTAGTCCTACGCCTGTCAGTCTGTCTTTTATCGTGTTTTCCCTTTTAGTTGTTGTTTTAAACTTGTGCCTCACGGTGCATTCTTAACGTAGTCAGGGCGCTAATGACCATTGAAGTTGTGCGCCCTAAAACCACAAAAAAAAAAAAAAAAAAAAAAAAAAAAAACAATTAGTGATTTGATTTGCAAGGATGGAAAAAATTGATTCAAGCAGTCATTACATACTTTGTAAAGAAAGGTATGAAAACAAGATGTTCATGCCAATTTCCAGAATACACTGGGGGACTCTGCTCTTTCATATTCAACTGTTGCCAAGTGGACAAATGAATTTAAATGTGGTCGGGGGAGCTTAGATGATGACCTGCACAGTGGTTGGCCAAGAAGTGTCACTACTCTAGAAATCATTGCAAAAGTGCACAAAATGGTCTTGGAGGATTGTCGATTGAAAATGCATGAAATTGCTCATGCTTGCCAGATGCCATCTGAAAGGGTATACCACATTTTAACTGAAGAATTAGAAATGAAAAAATTGTCTGCAAGAGGGGTGCTGTGACTTCAGACACTGGATCAAAAACACATGAAATGGACATATTGGAACAATGTTTCGCCTGTTTTAGGAAAAACAAACAAGATTTTTTGTGCCAGTTTGTGAACACAGATGAAACTGCAATGCACTACTATACCCCAGAGACAAAACAGTCAAATCAGTGGAAACATGCTGATTCTACATCAACAAAGAAAGCAAAGACAATTCCTTCAGCAAGATAGGTCATGGCATCAGTGTTCTGGGACGCGAAGGGGTTCTATTTGGAGATTATCTCCCCACTGGGCAAAAAATTACTGGTGAATACTATGCTGACCTCCAGGACAAATTGCAACAAAAGATATATGAAAAAGGTCTGGTTTAACAAGGAAGAAAGCCATCTTCCATCAAGACAATGTGCGCCCACACACATGTGCCGTTGCCATGGCAAAGTTACACAAACTAAGGTATGAATTGTTGCCACACCCACCTTTTTCACCTAATACAGCTCTGTCAGATTTCCATCTCTTCCCAAAACTGGAAATTTTTCTTGGTGGATGAAGATTCACTTCAAATGAAGAATTGATAGCCAGAGTTGACAACTATTTTGCATGCCTGGAGGAAATTCATTTTGGAGGTGGGATCAAGGCACTCAAACATCGTTGGACCAAGTGCATTAATCTACAAGAGACTACACTGAAAAATAAAGATTCAGTGATGTAAATACTTTTTTTCTGTACTGTTCTGAGAATTTTCAAACCACCCTCATACATTGTTGAATTTTGTATCTATTGTTCTTATGTGACATTGTATTGCTGACTTATTGCAGGTGTCAATGGGCAGAGTACAGCGTACAGAAAAGGACCTGTTCAGTGGTGTTCTCACGTGTAACTGGTGTAATACTTTGTTCACTTTGATTATCAATTTTGTAATATCGACATTACAATTGATTGTTTAACAGCCAGATATTACTAATAGTGACCTTTAAAAATGGGTAAAAGAGGGGACATTTCACCAAATAAAAAGCTGAGGTCAAAGCACCCATGAATACAAAAAGTATTCCAATTGGGAAATTTCACAAAGGTTGGAAATATCAGAATCTAGTGTGAGGTGCAAAAAGAAGAGAATTGATTCAGGTGAAGAGTCCTAGACAGAAGAATAAATGTGGAAGAAGAAACGTTTTCACCACAAGGTCAGAAAGATTTCTCAAAGAATCTGCCTAGAAAACAGATTTTCAACAATGAAACTGATAAAATCTCAACTGGAAGAGGCTAATGTGAGTGTATCTGAATGCACTGTTCACAGGAAGTTGAAGGATATTGATTTCAAGGCCTGTCAACCTGCTAGAAAACCAAAGTTGACAACCACAATGAAAGCAAAGTGTCTGAAGTGGACTAAACAGTGGTGCGATAAGGATGTGGACTTCTGGAGACTGGTAATTTAACTTTAAAATTATTATTTATAATATGATATAACCTATGAACATTCATTCATAGTATATTATGTTTCTTGATTTTTACAGGTATGCTTCAGTGATGAAAGCACTTTTGAAATTTTAACTAACAAATCTCAGTATGTGCCCCGTCAAACAGGAGAAAAATTTCATCCCAACTGCATTATTCAGACCATAAAACACGCAACTAAGGTGATGATATGGTCTGTTGTCTGTGGCAGGGGTACAGGACACCTTTACGTAGTTAAAGGCATAATGAGGCAAGACCGGTACAATGAAGTCCTGTAAAAATGGTTAATACCACAGTTCAAAGAATGGTTCCCAAGTGGGGAACCATTTATTTTTATGTAGGATGGAACGCCCTGTCACACAGCCAGGTCTGTTGAATCTTTCTGAAGGAACAAAATATTCCTCTGTTACACTGGCCAGGTAATAGTCCCAACATTAACCCCCGTAGAAAATGTATGGGAATTAATGAAGAGGGAGATGGCACAAGATGTCATCACAACAAAACATGATCATCCATGTGTGGTGTCATCTACAAATGCACGACGCAGTACAGTGCTGCACTGACAGCATGGCACATCGTATTAATACTCTCATAGCTTCAAAAGGTGACTCAACTATATTAAAACTAATGATTTCACTTTAACAGTATTTTAATTTTTGTTATAATTATTGAAATAAAATTTTTTCGACAAGTACATTTTATTTATTTATCACCTTAGTTATGAAGTAGACTACACACATTAATTTTACATAAATTTATCTATTAAAAACAAATTTTGTTAGTCATAAATCAAAATTTGCTGAAAACAGTAGTGCATCTAATAAAGTGGCCAGGAACTGTATGATCTCTGAATGGAAATTGTGGATCCAGTCACATAATGAAGAGGATATTCCATAAGCATGCAAGTTTACTACAAGCTGCTTCTATGGAACAGTGTCAAGAGCCTTGGGGAAGTCTAGAAATACATAGTAAATTTTAAATAACTTGTCAGTAGCACTTGGCACTTTGCCTGTGTAAAGAGCTAGTTCTGTTTCACAAGAAAAGTGTTTTCTAAATCTGTGTTGACTGTGTGTCAATTTTGAGGTAATTCATAATGCTCTAACACATTACATGTTCCAGAATCCTTCTGCATACTGACATTAATGATATGGGCCTGTAAATTGTATTGCATTGCATTGCATTGTATTGTATTGCATTGTATTGTATTGTATTTAACTGATCCAAGTTGTTGTAATAATGTAGAGTTTGCACACATGATATTGGACAAGTCAGCACACATTTTTACATGTAAATTTTACAATTTTATTGTTAAAATTTTAAGTGTTTCATGGAAGTTTGTTCACTACTACAACAATGCAATAGACATCACATTGTACTTTGTTACGGAGGTTGTAACTTTTTCTTTGCTGTATGATGAAATGCAGGGGAACATGATATGAGCAAAATGGGAAAAATACAGACCAGTAAATTACATGCTTGAAGGAAATATGTACTACAATCAGGCCTAAGTGGTCAGTTATTAAGAAATTAGTTAACATTTATTACAGTTTCCAAAAAGATCATTTACTGTGTGAAAATGTTGCTCCAAAATAATTTTTATTTATTTATATGTGAAAACACTCTGTATTTCTGCCTTTTTTTTCAGCTGGGTAAGTTGTTATATATTTGTATCCCAAAATGTAAGACACTTTCTTGGTAACATGTTGTTCTAGACTAAATCATATCTAGCTCAGACTACTGTCTTGTTTCAAAGCTATGAATGCCTTCATTTAATATTAATAAGCTGTCTTTGTTTAATAGGTAGGTTTTAACAAATGATATAATGCTATAAATGTAAAGAGATAGCATTGTCAAAGTGCCATGTTTCTTCAAATTTTGCCTGCATGATTCATATCATCTCAGATTGGAAATTATATGAATTGCTTTTTTCCATTTTGATTTCTCAGCTGCAGGGTGGGTTCCCTCAGAACATGATCCCATACTGCAGTACGGAGTGAAAGTAAGAATAATACAATTGTGTAAGGACTAATTAGGTGACTGATTTTTCTGAGCACCTTTAGAATATAACACACAGTTGACAACTTATTTGATATACAACTGACATGAGTGCTCTATTTAAGATTTTATTCAAGCCATATACCAAGAAATTTAACTGAGCTCACACTGGATAGCTCTTCGTTGTTTAGGATCTAGTTAGAAATTTCTCATTTTTGAGATGAGAGACTGAAACTTATGTAGGTTGTTTTTTGCATGTTAATGATGAGATAGTTCTCACTGAACAATTTGTTCAGTGATGTAAGTGGTTTAATATTTTGACCATGATCAGCTTTGTCTGCACCTGTTACCAGAATACTTGTCATTTGCAAATAGTATAGTACACCCTGAAGTAAGTTTCATGTTTGTCATCTGTATATAGCACAAACAGTATGGGTCCCAGAATTGAGCCTTGGGCTATACCACATATTGGTGTGATATGTGCAACTTTCCAGTCTTTGGGTATGAATCTCTTGTCAAGCAAGCAGTTGTATTTCATTGTTAAGTATGCAGCAACTGCATCAGCACACTCTGAAAGGAACCTAATTGGTATATAGTTTCCACTTCGAAGTTACGTACACTGGCAGCTGTTCTTAATTCGAATTCTGAAATATTTACTTCTTCATCTTTGGTGAAGGAATTTTTGAATGCTGTGTTTGATAACTCTGCTTTAGCACACTGTCATTAATAGTATTTCCATTGTTATCGGGCAGAGAAGGCATTTATTGTATCTTGCCTCTAGCACTCTTTATGTCTATTTGGGTTTTCTGCCAGGTTTTGAGACAGTTTCAATGTGGAAACTATTACAAGCATCTTGCATTGAAGCCCATGCTAAATTTTGAGCTTCTATAAAAGATCACCAATATTGGAGATTTTGCATTTGTTTGAATTTGGCATGCTTTCTCGTTGTTTCTGCAATAGTGTTCTGACCCATTTTGTGTGCCAAGGGGGATCAGCTCCATTGTTGCTGTCACTACTATTTCTTTGAAATCAAGCCACATCTGATATACACTTAAGTTGGAAATTTGGAAGGAGTGGGGATTTTGTCTCAGGAAGGTGGCAAGTGAACTTTTATATGCTTTTTTGAACAGATATATTTTTCGTTTGTCTTTGGAGGACTTGGGGGTTACAATAGTCTGTCTTGCTAAGACAATCCTGTGTTCACTAATCCCTGTGCCTATTTTGATGCTTATTAACTCAGGATTATTTGTTGCTAAGAGGTGGAGTGTGTTTTCACAACTGTTTACTACTCGTATGGGCTCATGAACTAACTGCTCAAAATAATTTTCAGAGAATGCATTTAGCACAATTTCAGGTGATTTATGTATACCTGTAGATTTACACATGTATTTTTGCCAACATATTGAGGGTAAATTAGTCGCCACCAACTATAACTGTATGAGTCAGATTGTGTTTGAAATTAAACTCAAGTTTTCTTGGAACCTTGCAGCAATTGTATCATTTGAGTTGGGAGGTCCATAAAAAGATCCCATTCCTATTTTTTTCCAGTTGCCAAGAATGACCTCTGCCCACACTAACTTCAATTTCGCTAGAAGATAGACTACTTCTAACAGCAACAAACGCGCCACTGCCATGTTTAGCCTATCCCTTCTGAACACATTAGGTCTTTTGCAAAAATTTTGGCTAACCTTATCTCTGGCTTTAGCCAGATTTCAGTACCTGTCAGTACCTCTCAGTCCATACCACGTAGCCCCTGCTCCCCGTGTAGCCGCCTTGTGCATGTAGGACTCCTGACCTATTCAGTGGAACTCAAAACCCAGCCACTGTGTGGTGCAAGTCAAGGAATCTGCAGCCTGCAAAGTCACAGAACTGTCTGAGACTCTGATTCAGACCCTCCACTGTGCTCTGTACCAGAGTTGCACATTCGGTCATGTTGACTATGCTGCAAATGGTGAGCTGTGCTTTCATCTTGCAAGGAAGACTGGCAGCCTGTACCACAACTAGCATTCACTCAAAACCTGAGACAACATCTTCCAATCCAAAGCAACACACATCACTGGCACTGACATGAGTCACCAACTGCAGCTGGCTGCACTCTGCACTCTTCATGGTATTTGGAAGGACCCATTCCACGTCTCGAATGACTCCACCCAGTATGCACGAGGGGTGTAGATTGACTTTCTTCCCATCCTTGGCAGCCATGTACCTAAGGGGGCTCATAATGCACATAATTATGAGATAATTAATATTCAAACTCAGAAATATCTACGTTTACCATTGCAGATTTTTGCTTCTGTGTTGTTAAATTCTGAACTTTGCCATTATACTTTTGTCAGCTAGATTTTTTGCATAAGCTAACATACTTCAGTAAGCAATTAAACCATTAAGATTTTTGTGCAGTTTTCCACAACATGGGTAGTCCCAATGCAGATGCATAAAATGGTTCAATAAACTTTCCTAAATTCCTAGACCACTACATACCTCAGAAGTCAAATTTTTTAAATGCTTACAGTCCATTTGAGTAGCAAAACCTAACCTATTCATTTTTCATGTGATTGTGTAGTTTCTATAATAAGTTACTTCATATTTCAGTCTTTAAATATATAGATGTTACCTAAAATAGTCAATCCCAGTAAATCAAATAAATGAGCAACACCTATGTTGAGTCTGCTTCCAGTGATTCCTCAGATGACTGTGTGTAACCTGATCAGTAAAATGTCTTTTGGTATCTGCAAAAACTCAGTAATGTCAGCACCTAATAGTTAAATGTTTTATTTAATTGAAGTGTGTTAATGTATTGACTGAATTGTATAGTGGTTGGCAAGAGGTCCAAATCATAACTGTTATTGGGATGAGTGATCATTGTGTTGACTTACATTAAGTACTGAACTCAGTCAAATATTGCCATGCACTTTTATCTATTAGATTACTATAAGACAGTGATGTGTAATGTATATATGAACTGTGCCACAATTACTCAGTTTTGTTAAGTGACTTGGTGGAACTCAGTAATTCTTGGATAGTGTTTCTAATGAACAGTGCTTCAATAAGTTTATTATTTATGTGCATTATTCTCCCACTGGACTTTTGCTTGTGAGTGTCAATCTGGTTTATGTGCTAGTATCCCTATGAAATTAAGTAACTGGTTATTGTACAAACATTAGGGCCCTAAGGATAGCAAATCTGTGAGAGTTTGAAACCAAAATTGTAGCATACATTTTTTGTATGAATACCATCAAATACTAATGAAGATGAAAATCTTCATAACTACAGACTTGCATTACCAAAGAGATGGCGGCAAAGTAAGTACAAAAATCACATTGGAGAACTTAGGTTCGTATAAAAATACCTGCCACTCATATTTCTAAGATAGACGTCTTAACTCTTTCTACATTGCTAATCTCTTTATATATATTTCAATAGAACTCCTACCTATAAGCAGATCATAAACGGTTTGATTGGTGACAATAAATGTGCTTTGGTTGAAAATCAACTTCAGTAGTAGTGCCTCAATAATTTAAGCCTCCTGCAGTTCATCTGTTGTCAAAAAGTGAAGATACTGCTTACATGGCCTAATTTTGAAGACTTTGACTGTGTTCAGCAAGGAAGTGGAAGTAGTATATTTTTAATTTGTAGCTCATTTTTACATGAATACAATACTTTTACATTTTTGTTTTTGTTTTACTATTACTTATAATCTGCTAAAGGTTGCGCATGCATGCACGCGCGTGCAGAGAAGAATGGATACGTACGATAACAATATACTGGACAGCAAAGAAAATGCACACAGCAAGCAGTTGTCAGAACCAAAAACAATAAATCACTATCACTGAGATTCTAACGTAAGTATAAGAAATAAATTTTTCCTTCTTTCACACATTTTCAACACTCCCACTTAAAGAGGACTCAAATTTATTATTAAGTGTTTAGAAGTTTCTCATGAATATCCTGAATGCTTCAGATGTTCAGCATCTTCATCTGCATCTGAAGTGATACCTTTGGTACTGACTGGTTAGTAAATCAGCCTGCTGGTCCTTGGATGGAACGTGCTCTAGTACAAACTCATTCTCCTTGTACTTATTGCACACAAAGTGAGAACATATGTCAATATGCTTACTTCTTTGCTGAAACTGGGTTTTTAATAAGTTTCACTGCACTTAAATTGTCAATGTACAAAGTTGTTTTTCTTTTGCTGAACAAAGTCAAGTCATTGAGAGAACTTTTCACCCAAACAATTTCTCTCACTGTCTGGCTGCAATTTTATTCAGCCTCAGTTGTAGAAAGTGCTACCACTCTCTGCTTTGTTGAGGCCCAAGTAATAGTGGATTCACCGAGCTTTAACAACATACCAGTTGTGGATCTCCTAGTTTGTGTCACCAGCATGATCTGCGTCACTGTAGGCATGAAGGTGATTCTTCTGCTCTGAAGGAAAATAAATTCCATAGTCCACAGTGCCTTTAACATATTTCAGGATCCTTTTCACAGCACTCCAATGTAGTTTCATTGGTTTCTCGAGATGCTGACTGGCACTGCTGACTATAAAAGGGATGTCTGGGAGTGTTCCTATTGACAAATGCATCAGACTACCCACAGCTTGCCTATATGGAACATTGAACATGTCCTTCTCCCCTCTTTCATGCAGGTCAGCACACATCTGATGAAGGTCTGCAGGTACTGTTACAGGGTTAGCATCCTCCATCCTGAATTAGTGTAAAACCTTCATGGCATAAGCCTCTTGATGCAGAAAAATAGAGCCATCTGCTAATTGTTCTACCTGCAAGCCCAAGTACATATCCAATTTTCTGAATGTGATGTTCGATTCTCTTTTTAGTTCACTAAGCAAGAGGTTAATGGTAGAAGGATCTTCATCAGCTATCAGACCATCATCCACATGAACTGCCAAGATTAATGGATTATTTGTGTCCTGATTGGTGAATACACATGGATCTGCATTTGTTGGCTGAAGTCCAAACTTGCATAAAACTGTTGTGAAATGTTGGTTCCAGCACCTGGAAGCTTGTTTCAGACCATACAAGCTTCAATTTAGTTTACACACACAGTCAGTCCCATCTTTGAAACCTTTTGGTTGATTCATATAAATGTTCTCTGCTAAATTTCCATAAAGAAAAGTAGTTCAGACATCAAATTGTTCAAGACACGTGTTTCTGGATGCTGCAATGGATAATACTATATGAATTGAGTTATATCTAGTCACTGGACTGTAAGTTTCCAGATAATCTATAGCTGCAACATGCTTGAAACCTCTAGCCACAAGTCTAGCCTTGAAATGTGGAGCATCATCACTGTTGGAATACTTGATTTTTTTATACCCAATGGTTATCAATGACTTGGTGATATGCAGGTAGATCCACTAATATCCAGGTTTGGTTAGCTTCCAAGGAATTATTTTAATCATTCATAGCATCTTTCCACTTTTCTTCCGCATCACATGTAACTGCTTTGTCATGTTTCTTCTTCACCAATATCTAAAATGGATACATGATTCTCACATCTTGCTGGCAGTCTTAATTATCTGCAATCTTGTAATCAATATTTCCTATAAGACCGAACAGCTTCATTGGCTACTGCTTCCTATTCACTGATATCATCAGAATGTGCATCATTCTCTCTTTCTTCAAATGCTTCTGTAGAATCCCGCACCACAGGAATAGTTTGAAAGTTGGCTTCTACAGATGATAAACCATTTTCAGGTAAGAAAAAGTTCATAGCTCTTGGTTTTGATGATTCACATTTGCTGCAGTTGTCCTTAAACAGTTTCCCTGTAAAAGTAACATCTCTGTGGACTTTTACTTGTTGCAGGTCTGGAAACCAGACACGATAACCTTTCAGGTTTTGGTCATAGCCAACAAAATACCCCTTTTTAGCCTTTGCATTCCATTTTTGCCTCTTCTCTTTAGGAACATGGACATAAACTTATTCACCAAAAGTTCTGAGCATTTTTAAGCTTGGTTTCTTCCCTAGCCACAACTCGCATGGCATAACTCCCCTTTTGTTACTTGTTCCAGTCCAATTGAGAGTGAAAACTGCATAATTCACAGCTTCTGACCACATTTCAGTTGGCAGTCCACCTGCATGCATACAAGTCCTGGCTAACTTGACAGCAGTTCTCTTTTCACTTTCAGTGACTCCATTCTGTTGTGGACTGTATGGCACAGTTTTCTGATGCAAGATACTGGTTAATCAAATTGGAAACTGCTTCATTACAAAATTCTAATCCATTATCTGTTCTTAATGTCTTTATGCCTCTGCACAAATGTTTCTCACTCACTTCAAAGACATTTTCTGAACACTTAGCTGTGTCCAATTTATTCTTGATATAGTACACCATTCTCCAGTGACTATAGTCCTCTTTCAACATCAAGAAATATTTTGTACCACCCAGAGTCTTCTTGCATTTTACCACACAAATCTGCATTTACAAGATCACCTATTTGTTTTCATTTTGTATCACTGGATGGAAATGGCAGTTTGCACATTTTACCAATAATGCAGTCTTCACACTGAAACTTCTGATCTTGGAAATTTATATTAGCACTTGACAAAAGTTGCTTAACTTGCCATGATGTGCCATCCTCTTGTGCTTGAGAAAGAGAGGTTCACACGCAGCAAGAGTTGCACAAAACTCAAGATTTGTCACAACCTTAAATTTCATTTTAAACAGCTCATCATGTCTCTCTCCCACTGCAACAGCATTTTTGTTCTTTAAAAATTTACACACATTCTATTGTCAGATTGAAGTGTCATACCTTTATCGAGGGCAGCACCCAAAGAGAAAAGATTGTAGGTCAACTCTGGAAGTGGCAAAACCTTACTAATGTGCTTCTCCTTCCACTCCTTTCCAGTGTAGGCCAGAATATTAATGTTTCCAGATCCAAGAGCAGGAATGTATTTTCAATCACCAATACGAACAGGTCTTGCCTCTGGAAATTCTCCATAGGTGGTGAACCAAGAACATTGATTGGACATGTGGTCTGTTGCTCCCAGATCCATATACCATGCTTCTCCAGTTGTATCTGAATCACTTGCTCTAAACATTGCTTCTCCAATGAGAGCTTCTCCATTGGGTGAAGACTGGTTTGCAATTGTGGCTTTTCACTTTTTGCAGCCACAGATCCATTGCCCTGGCTTATGAGAATAGTGACAAGTGCCTGATTTTCCAAAATCGTTGTGTTTTTACCACCATTTTTATGAGAGCTGTTGTTTGCGGCATATGCTGCACTTTCACCTTGATCACTTACATTTATTCTATTTTCCTCAATGGCAAGTCTGGAGATCAGATTACTAAGTGTTCATTCACTTGCCTGCACAGATTCCCATGCACTCACAAAATATTTGTATGCCACTGATAAAATCATCAAAATTTTTGCAACAACCATTTGCTCCGGTATTTGCTCACCAAGAATCTGCAGGTGATGTGCAAGCTCTTAAATTCTAGCAATATGAGTCACTATGTCATCTGTTGGTTTCTTTTGCAAACTATACCACTGTTGCAGTAGCATGTACACACTGGTTTCAGATTTTTGTTCGTAAATAGACACTAGCTTGTCCCACATTTCTTTTGATGTATTGCAGTTCGTAATATGAAGCATTGTTTTTTCTTCAACTGATGTTGCAATAATTAATTGAGCTGTTGTATCACACTTTGTCCAGGCTGCAACCAACTTGTTGTATGCAGCATTATTGGATGTTGCTTCAGGCAAATTACATCAACCATCAACAACAGTCCAAACATTGTATGATTTTAACACTATGCACACTTGAAACTTCGAGGCAGTCCAATTTTTGACACCTCTGAGCCTGTTTATGTGGACTATCTCACTTTCCATTTTGAGGTTAAGTTATTTTTCCCTTCGATTGTGGCTGAAAAACCAACCTCATGTGGCACGATCATATTTAAATTATTATTTCGCATCCAATGCCAAGTTTTTACAAAATATTATCTGTCTTGCATTCCTGGGCCCATAACCTGTTGGAACTACTTATTTCTGAGATAACAAATAATATATCAAATGTGATGAACTTGGATATTTATTTGATGCACAGTTACACACACAACATATTGGGAAGAATGGATACATACAATAACAATACAAAGATACTGGACTGCAAAGGAAATGCACACAGCAAAATGTCGTGAAACAAAAATTAATTAAATAAATAAATAAATAAATCACTGAGATTCTAACAGGAGTATAACAAATAAATTTGTTCTTCTTTCACACGTTTTCAACACTTTGCTTTTTCAATAGTTAGTCAAGATGGAGTCAATTTTTGTTGTCAAATCTGATTCCTTTACAGACTTAGACATTACTATGACAGAGTTTTTCCTTGAGTTATGTCTATTTAGTTTTCCTTAACTAAGTGCCAAAGGAAAGTTCTGACTGAAACAAGTGCAATGTCGCTATCCATTTCTTGAGCAAAATAACAACTAGTAATGAGAAAGTCACCATACAGAATTGCACTAGTAGCTGCAGACTGGTAGGTACCAGTGTGATGATGTGTGGCTCACAATACCAGATACACAAAGGGGATTGCAATACAAGGATAGCAGAGTGCAGCAGTTAACTGCACACATGGTAACCATCCAACAAGAGGTTTGATGTCACCACACAGGGGTGAGTCTGGTAGGAGTGAAAAGACTAGGTGCCATGTTTTAGAGAAACAAATGCCCACTAGAGGCATATCAATGATTCTAAATTTTGAGGCTGGGCTCTTCTTGTCACTGGAGACCAGTAGCAGCCATGGGTTCAAGACCAGGCTGCACCAAGTTCTTCACAGGACTTGGTCCACAACTGTGCCAACCTGCTGTCCATGCCTGCTACCATGCACAGCCATTTCCATGCTGCCACCACATTGAGGGGTGCAGAGTGAGGGGCTGCCAGGGCTCCATGCCACTGAGGCAAATTGCACATGACTGACATCAGCAGCCACGTCCTCCAAAGGGTACTAGCCTACCATGGGCTGCCATCAGCATCACAGGGTGGAAGCATCCTGGGTGGAAGCTGCTGCCCACCTGTCACCTCACTGAGTCACAACATGTTGTATATTGGAGTTGAATAGTCATTCTTTTTTGCAATTGTTTCCCCTTGGGCCCTCCAGCCTGATAGCTCACAAGTCATCCCTCTACTTCACAACTGTGGCTGGTATCATGATATTTCGAATTTATGGCCTGTGACTGTGACATTGTCATTTGACACAAAAAACATACTGATTTATCATGTCTCAAAAAACATGAAATACTTCATCTGTAAGTTTTTAAACACTCCATCCTCTTCTTCACTGAAATAGTGTAACTGTTAAGGCACCATAAATAATCATAATTTCAGTTAAACAATGTTGCTGCATGGAGAACAACAATTACGTTTCTCACTTTAACAGTGACTGGCATATACAGTGTTAGCAAGACAAGTTGGTTGAAGGTGTACAATACTATAAAGTCAACAAGAACCATAATACATTGAGAAGAGGTGCATGTGGTCTGTAAGGTGCAGACTTTCCACTCTTTATATGTAGTAAGTGCATAGTATAGCATCTCAAAGTGTATCATGAGCATGATCCTCAGTCCTGATCCATAATTTTTTTACTTAACAAATCTTTTAAAACTTATCACTTAAATGCATTCCACAAATGAAGGTACCTGGAGGATCTAATGACTTGCTTGTTCTAGTAACACACACACTACATGATCATATTCCTAGGTGATACCTAAAAACATTGCAGTCACTTAATTTTCTTTTCCTACACCTGCATTTACATCTGGAGTGATGCTGTTAAACTATCTAAAGTAATTTTCCGTAAGTCAAACCACACTACTTTTGTATGTAGAATATTGTTAAATGGCTTAAACCAGAGACCAAAGTTTATTTTAAAAATGCAAGTGCAGGGATTATTAACGAGACAGTAAATGAGGCTCTTCCCATAAAGTATCAGCTAGAACAATACTGGATCCTATCCCCATCTGCACAAGAACAACTGGAGAAATCCATGAATAACACACAAAATTGTCCACTTAAGTTTGGTGAAATCCATTAGCCCACAAGACATTTACTGTATACAGCATTACATCTGGCTGAGCACAACAGGCAAATGACCTTCTCTACAACCACCTCTCCACAGGCGTCTTGATTCTGAACTATCCTATAAATCCCAGCATAATGATACTCATTCTCACATGATAAATAATTGGGTGATATGTAGGAGAAACCTCTAGAAACCAGTTTAGTCAGCCTGAATATGATGTGTAAGCTACATTTTACAATATTCTGATGTCCTTAGGAGCTGGCACTTCCTTTAAAAAATGGGTGAAATTTTTGTGGTGGTTGTAGAGTACTTTCAATGAGGTAGCACTCACAGAATTTTTAGGTTCATTCACTTTGAAAACACTTCAAGGCTACCTGCGTTATTGTTTATGGGCTGTTTGAGTCTCATATGCTCAGATTTCGTATAGATAGATAGATAGTTACACAGAACACTCAGCAATAGTTCTATCGTTGTGGCCCAGGTACAATAATCTATGACCAAAATGATAGTCAACCATTACTGACTAATAATGGTTCACATGGGATAAATAACTGATTAACTGAAACCGCAAAACAAATCACTTTTTACAATAGGAATCCAATTTAGGTAGGGTATCACACTGTTCTTAAACTATTAGCATTACCCAGAAGTGCAGAGTAAAACTATGTTCTCATTAAACAAAACTGTTGTTATGGGTCATTGTTAGAAATCAACAGTCATTCTCACACATTAAGAATGATTATCAAAAATTGTCTTTGATTACTGAGTAATAAGCAGCAGGATAGGACACATTTTGCCAATGTGGTATACTTTTTTGTCTTAACATATCCAGCAGACCAGTTGCAGCATGTTTTCCATACAGGTGGATGTAGATGTTACAGCATTACAAATGCGCAGCACACTGACTCTTTCATGATAGGGATGGTTCTTATAGTGAGGTGTAAGAATAAACTGTCATTCTAGAAATTACATAATGCTTTAAAAATTTGCTAGGTTGGAAATTACTGTTTTCTTTGAACTACAAGAACCAACTGAATTTTGAATCACAAGAACTGTTACTAGTTACAAATTTAAGAGAATACATGTCACTATTTTTCATCTGCTGTATAACCCCTTTGAACATGTATGAGTGTCTTACTGCAAATTATAGTAAATTCCATGAAACTATTATTTAGTAAGTTAAATTAGAGTGTAAGATTATTCAGAAAAAAAGTCAGGCAACAAATGTAATCAAAATCAAGAATCTCACAGTAGTTATAACAGAATTTATAATAAAAAGTAGCAGCCTCCCTGAACTTCAGATTCAATTAACATGGAAAATAATTAGTTTCAGAAAAATAAAGTGCATTACTTGGAAGCTGGAATATTGTACTGTGGAATATTATAGGTTATCATACTGAAATTATATTAGTTCACGCAAAATCTGCAGAGTTGAATTTTTTCAGCTAATATACTTGCTAATTAAACTGCTATCTAGCCAAACTAATTATACTAATGGATTCAGAATAAATCTTCACCCCCCCCCCCCCCCCCCACCATAGAGGCCTTCAATGTACTCTACCCATCTATCCATTCTCTCTTCCACATTTAACAGTGGAATTCATGTTGCACTCTTAATTTTACCACCCTTGCTTTTAATTTCACTGAAGGTTTTTCGACTTTCCTATAACCTGAGTCAGTCTTCCCAACAAGCATATCTTTTTGATTTCTTCACATTTTTCATGCAGCCATTTCATCTTAGCTTCTCTGCACTTCCTATTTATTTCATTCTCAGTGACTTGTTTATCTGAATCCCTGAATTTCTCTGAACATTTTTGTATTTTTTTCTTTCATGGACCAACTGAAGTATTTCTTCTGTTACCCATGGTTTCTTCACAGTTACCTTCTTTGCATCTATCTTTTTCTTTCCAACTTCTGTCATTGCCCTTTTGAGAGATTTTTTACTACCAACTGAGCTATTCCTTATTGCTGTACCTATAGCCTTAGAAAACTTGAAGCATATCTCATCATTTCTAAGTACTTCCATATCCAATTTCTTTGCATATTGATTCTTCCTGACTAATATCGTAAACTTCAATCTACTATTCATCACTGCTACATTGTGATCTGAGTCTATATTTGCTTCTGGGTATGCCTTACAATCCAATATCTGATTCCAGAATCTCTGTCTGACCATAATGTAATCTAACTGAAATCTTCCCATATCACCTGGCCGTATCCCAGTATACCTCCTCCTCTCACGATTTTTGAATGGAGTATTCACTATTACTAGCTGAAATTTGTTACAGAGCTCAGTTAGCATTTCACCCCTCTTATTTGAAGTACCAAGCCCATATTTTCCCGTAACTCTTCCTTCTAATCCTTCCCCTACAACCCCATTCTGTTTCCCCGTGTCTATTAGATTTTCATCTTCTCAAATACTTTCTGTCTCTTCATCTTCAACTTGTTACATTGGCATGTATACCTGAACTATTATTGTTGATGTTGGTTTGCTGTTGATTCTGATAAGAAAAACCCTATCACTGAACTGTTCGCCTTAACACACTCCTTGCCCTATGTACCTATTTATAACAAATCCTCCTCCCATTATATCATTTCCTGATGCTGTTGATATTACCCTATACTTATCTGACTAGAAATCATTATCTGCTTTCCATTTTACCTTACTGACTTTACTATATTTAAACTGAGCAGTTGCATTCCCCTTTTCTGATTTTTCTACCTTCCCTACCAGATTCAAGCTTCTGACATTCCATGGCCTGACTCATAGAATATTATCCTTCCATGGGTTATTATTAAATCTTTTTATCATGGTCACCCTCCCAACCCCCCCCCCCCCCCCCCCCCGTCCTCCTCCCCCCAGAGATCCAAACAGGGGACTATTCTGGAATCTTTTGCCAATGGAGAGATCATCATAACACTTCTTCAGTTACAAGCTACATATCCTGTGGATACATGGTATGTGTCTTTAATTCAGTAGTTTCAATTGCCTACTGTATCTGCATGCCATTGATAATTGTTAATCCTTCCACCGATAGGGGCAGTTTGTAGTACTACAACGATGAAAATTAATATTACGACGATGTCGAACCTTATTTTCATGATTTAAAGAAGTATTCATGATATTAAAAATGTAATTATAATTTTATTATTTTCATTTTCGTGCCCAGTGTATCAAAGACTTTCTAGTGCACGGAATAGATTAGCATTGTCTGTACTACGAAACTATATATGATTGTTAAGGGTTAAGCATGTAATAATTCGATGTAAGACATTTTGTTCTCGTACTGGTTGGTAGAGAAGGAAAAGTTCCTTAATCGATGTGAAGGTAGAAAGGCTGTAAAAAGGATGGAGAGAGAAGGTAAATACAAGTTATTCAAAACAAAAATCTCCCAAGTGTAACGTCTTGTCATTTCCTATAACTAAAAATTGCAAGGTCTAATCGAGCCTGTCCTGAATAACAGCGAAGAACATTTATGTTATCATATATTTTCTTTGGTTGACCACGGTTGTGATTCATGTTTCTTTTTGTTACGCGACGTGTTATGAATATTTTCATTATACGCGCAAAAGTGCACACAGCTTTAATCGAACCTGCGTCTTTCGGAAACGATAACTTTTAATCAGTACGATCACGCGAATACTGTCTAAATTGCAACCGTGATCACAAAAGTGTTTCCTGGACCAAATAATTCTTATAAAATGTGTATTCTACAAAGCAAGCAGCATTGCACTATCGCTTACTCGCAACAATCGAAAGAGTAAGAAACGGTGCTTAAATAAAATTGCCACCTTTTAATAATTATTATTATCCCATTAAATAAATAAATAGCAATTCAGTGGCTATCCAATCAATAAACAGAGGGGGCAATTCAGTGGCAACCTATTGACAGGACTAGCTTATACGTGTGTGCTAATGTGTGTTTTTTTCTATTTGTTTCATGATGTAATGAGCGGAAATCTATGACTACCCTAAGCACGATATTTTTGCTGTAACATTCCATCCCAGTGGCAGCAGAACAAAGCACTGCATAATGTAGCTACAACATCTTCTTCAACCTGGCGCTGTATCTTACTAAAACAAACGAAACAAAAAAAATTACATTTTGTGCGTGTGTCCTCTTAGGAAGCTATGAGTCAATTATATTTAAATAACTGCGAGAAGGATCAGTAAAATACAGCATCAAGTGTTTTCAGTAGAGGTTAACTGAATTTTAATCAAACAAAAGTGAACATTTATAGTACTGATTCCAAACTGGTGCAGTGTAGTAATTATTTTATGTTTTGTGTGACGGAATAATTGATGTATTTAAAAACAAAGATGATGTGACTTACCATACGAATGCGCTGGAAGGTTGATAGAAAAACAAACAAACACATACATACACACACAATTCAAGCTTTCGCAACGAACTGTTGCCTCATCAGGAAAGAGGGAAGGAGAGGGAAAGACGAAAGGATGTGGGTTTTAAGGGAGAGGGTAAGGAGTCATTCCAATCCCGGGAGCGGAAAGACTTACCTTCGGGGGAAAAAAGGAAAGGTATACACTCGCGCGCGCGCCTTTTTTTCACACCAGATCTCCAGTTGCTTTCTAGTTCACCTTTATCTCTCCCCATATATATATTTTTTTCATTTTCATTTCAGCCTCATGTTACACTTTCCACCTTCTAATACCATGTCACCCTCACAACACCCCCACAACGACCCCATTAAGTTTTATTTACATTCCCTCCGCAAACATGCCTTCGCCCTAGCCAGATTACGCTCCCATATTTTATTTTCTGAGGCTTGCCTGACATTCGGCATTACCCCCAAAGGCCTCACACTTAAAGTTCCCATCTCTGGCTGCAACCCTCTTTCCATCAGTCCCTATACCAGTTCCAAACTGAACAATCCGTTGCCCTCACCCACCTAAAAAAGCCTTTACAAATGTCTGCTTGTGTCTGTGTATGTGCAGATGGATATGTGTGTGTGTGTGCGAGTGTATACCTGTCCTTTTTTCCCCCTAAGGTAAGTCTTTCCGCTCCCGGGATTGGAATGACTCCTTACCCTCTCCCTTAAAACCCACATCCTTTCGTCTTTCCCTCTCCTTCCCTCTTTCCTGATGAGGCAACAGTTTGTTGTGAAAGCTTGAATTTTGTGTGTATGTATGTGTTTGTTTGTTTTTCTATTGACCTGCCAGCGGTTTCGTATGGTAAGTCGCATCATCTTTGTTTTTAAATATATTTTTCTCGCGTGGAATGTTTCCTTATTATATTCATAGGAATAGTTGATGTGTTGCATGTGACGTTTTCACGATTAGACTTGCAACCAAACATTTGCAAACATGGTGAAGACAGTGCGACGTGTAAGAAAAGCTACACAGCAGGAAGTAACTTTAGAAGATTCAGAGGAGGAAGGAATAACTAGTGATGTAGAAATTGATAATATTTTTTCAGATCAGGCAGAGGATATAGAACAGGACACTAATATTAAGGTCAGTGATCCATCTGCTGTAGAACACTCAGGCAGAATACAGACGGTAGTTCAAGTGCATACTGAAGCAGAACCACAAGAAACACCAGTTACAGTCGATTTGCCACCGGTAGAGCCAATACAAACAGTAATGAATCCATTTTCTCTCTTAATGATGAAAATGGAACAAATGTTTAAAATACAGGAACAATCACAGATACAGCGTGCAACTGAGATTAATAATAATTTAGATAAATGTGTTAGCAGAGTAGATGAACGGATTAGGACATTGGATGAACGCATCAGTCAATTAGACGAGCCTATGCAGTTAAGCTTTTCACAGTTCTCAAAAGAGATAGATCAAAAGCTTGAAAACCGGTTAAAAGAACACGATCACCTGCTGCGACAGCAAATAGATGCCCAGTTGCTATACAGAACAACATTTCAAGTATGCAACAAACATACCATGACTTACCACGGAATGTAAAGCAAGTAACCCAGGATGTGGACAAATTACAACAAACACACACTTATTTGGAAGCAGAAATACACAACATAAGTACACATATAGAAAACCTTACGGTTGATAGTCAAAACGTAATAGAACAAAAATGCAAAGAACAAGAAGAATGCGTTGTGACCACATTCAACACATAGCTAAATGACAAAGACAAACAAATTAGTACTGTTATACAGAAGGAACTACCTGTGAGCAGGAACACAACTGATACATGAAAACAACACAAAGATTCGTGAACTCCAGACTGAATTACGAAACATGCAGAAAGTGCTTAATGAAACACGTATGCAAACATCTCATAACAGTTCACCGGAGTGTGTTAGTATCACAGAAACACACCCTGATCATTATGAAACGCCTCTAACTGAAAGTAGGGGGCAGACGGGCAATAATTTCAATCCAACACGTGGAGTAACATCCGTTTATCAGGACCATACTTAATCATTGGTGACTCAGGATGCTTTAGTGAAGAATTCCCAGTTTCGGAAGTTTACCAATGATAAGAACGGACCCCATCCAGTTGTATTTATCAAAGGGATCTGCGGAATAATGCCAAAAAGTTGGAATGAAAGGGAGAAAATTGTCTTTACCATTACCCATATTCAAGGTGAGCCAGCGTTGTTCGTGACACAGAAAGCTGAACAATGCAGCTCCTTCGATGAATTTGAACAAGCTTTTCTAAACAAGTATTGGTCGCGTGGGGTACAAGAACGATTAAGAAAAGAAGTTTATAGTCCTGAGCCATTTAATAGAAGAGGCAGTACTTTGCAGAAATATTTCGAAAAGTATCTGGACAAAGTGAAATATTTATCCACACCAATTCCTGAGAGTGATGTTTTAAAGATATTAAAGGAGAAGTTACCGCGTGATCTAAAGGAGAAATTGTTTCACATTCCCGAAGACAACGTGGAACATTTTCTATCTGTACTGGACTCTTTAGATTTGGTTATCGAAGAGGACAGACACCAGTATGGGAATAATTTGTCGAATTATGGTAATGGTAATGGCAATGGGCGAAACCACAAGAACAATAGTAATAGAAACACCTACTATGGGAATCAAAATCATTCGAATAGTCCAAATTATTCAGGATGGCAGAACCACAATATGAACACAAATGGACAGTACAGTAATGCACCGAATTACAATTATCATCCACAGAACAATAGCGGACAAAACAATAACAGAAACTTTTCAAAGAAACGGAAACGAGATTTTAGAGCTAATGCCAATTACAATAACGGTAATTTTTCAAATAATCAGCAAAACATGCAACCACCACATAACTGATCAACATAGAATTATGCACAACAGCAATGACAGCAGCCTAGGCCACCGCAATATCACAACAACAATCATGTACAACCCCCGTACAATACAAATATGTCAAATAACATGCAGCAGCATATGAATGCGCAGCCATGGCAACCACCGAATCAAAATATCAAGATCATTAAGGTAAGTGAACCGCAACCATCAACCAGTACCAGTCCTTCAAACTAGATGCGACGACATTCTGCTCCCGTGTGTCAGTCGCAGGGTGTCTAGGGGGCACCTGCATGAATGATGTTAGTAATAATGAGCAACCAAATGTGCAGACAACCAGCTGTAGTAACAATGAGAATGTGTGTCGCATAGAATCAGCAGCGATCAGGTTGAACGACGCAAAAGATGCAGTGTGTAGGAATAATTCTGTTGATGTTGCTCAGCAACGTAGTTCAACTATGCAGACGTTAAGATATAATGACGGAGTCGATATACGAGAGGAATTAAGTCAAGATTTTTGGAAGAAGTGTAATTTGTTTGAACGAGAAGTTGTACAAGCAGCTATAGTTTGGGATATTTATGGTATTCAAACTACGGTGATTTTAGATATTGGAGCATCTGTTTCTGTGCTGAATGAATCGTTCTTTCTTCACTTAAAGAAGATTAGAAAGATTCCGGTTTTTCCAGTCACTAATTGTCGAGTTACAGGAGCCATTAGTCAGAAAGCCCAACTAGTTCGGGAACAGACACGGATTTGTATTAATTTTGGAATGGGAGCCAAAGAGTGCACCATCCTTATTGTAAAGAATTTAGCCGTGAACTGTCTCCTCAGATTAGATATTTTGCGAGAGGCGGAAACTATAATCGATCTCGCAAAGGGTGAATGCAGCATGTGTTTCGGTGACGCGAGAGTCAGGTTAGACTTGGTAAAGACCAAAGAATTGCATGGCAAATATTGTCAAATTTTAAAGATAGAACCGATTCGCACACATTTATGGCGGTTTCAACATAGTTTCAATTGCAGTACATTCCTGGTCATGGAAGATGTGAAGGACGAGGAGAATATTCACCTCTCTGCAATAGTAGAAAAAGTACAAGAATCCTCTGGTCTTGACAGTCTGCAACAAAAGCCATTATTAGACACACTTACTAATTATCGTAAAGTACTTTTGAAAAAACCTGGACTAATTAAAGGTTACGAGTACGACATGCAAGTGTTTCTCCATGAAATTTACTGTCATCAAACGTACTCAGTACCCAGCGCAAAAAGGGAAGCAGGACTCTCAGAACACCAATTAGTTGTAAGAAAATTTCAGCTCCAGAGGACGCTGAGCTGTAGCAAGGAGAAGAAGAATTGCTTCAAGATGATTCCACCCTAAGACACTTAATCAAACATAATACAAACTTGTTGAGATTTAGTAAACTTTCAGGAACTTATGTGTGTGAAACTACGAACAGTGAATAGAACTGCATATTTCACACAACAGTAGGATATAGTGACTTTAGAAAATAAACGTTTCATTTTGTTGATTGCTAACTATTTTGAACTCACTAGGGTGAGCAGGTTATGTTCTTTTTTTTTCTTTCAGACTGTGTACAGGATACACTTACAACATGTAAAGTTTACGCGAGTTACGTATAGGTTTAACAGATTTTCCACCGTAAGTTAGTGCTCGGACTTCCATGAGCTATAAACCAGGTCGAACAAGATGTTGTCCATGACTGAACAGATCATTACACGGACAAACATATACAGACTTGTGTTTATCACTGCACAATTCTTTGTAAGTCCAGGAGCACCTTTTCGAGAAAATATATGACTTATGATTTGCTTTTACATTGTAAATGACTACAGTTATGTACTTCATTGATATGTACAATCATTCAGTTATTTATCATTATGTAACTAGGCTGTGTAAAGACATTCTTATGGGTAGCGCAAGGACTTTACCTTGTCAGACTTGATAACTGTGATCAAGTGACTACGTGGTGGAGTGAACATGTCACAGATGACCTATGAACAAAGACTTCCTGTGAACATTATCCTCTACGCGTACGAACTTTATTTCACTAGCGAAAGAGTGGAATTTAACACAAAAGTGGATGCTCAATGAGTGCATTGTGTTACCGTGATTTCGTTTTCAAATTTTGTGCTACGAGTGTTTAGTAATGCCAAATATTCAGAGTGTTATTGGGACCACATGCGTGGACGTAACATTCCAGGCAAACTAAAACTCAAGAGCAAGTGTTTTTATCGATCAGTCAGCAACAGTGGTGAGTCGTAACAGTGTTGGGAACTGCTACTGACTATATCATTAAACCCGTTGCAGACCTGTATCAATGTTGGAACGTAATTACATGAACCTTTAAATGCAGATAGTCAGTTACGTCGGAAGGACGAATGGACTTGCATCATGATAAAGAAACTCACAAACAGTCGAACACCTCACAAAAAAAAAACAAAAAAAAAAACACACATTCTTTTTGTTGAGTGGAAGAGTGCGTGAAATATGATGTAACTCAGATGTTAATTTAAGGAACTGATATTGCTGTTTGAATTTCATGTGACTGTATGCTGGGATGCTGAGAACACATGTCGGTGAGGGCAGCGACATCATCCGTCATCCCTTGCCGCACCCTGCCACGTCATCGCAGTCCATCGCAGACTTACCTGATGGGGCGAGACATCAGTGTTGCAGTACACCAAGTTGCCAGCCGTTGTCACCAGTAGCACTATCACGAAATTGTACCATTATTAAATGTCATACGAAACGAATATTCAAATGTTGAAAATTAAAAAAGAGGGTATGGAAGATGTGCTCGCTCCGCCGTGGTTTTCTTCCAGGGTTTTTCCCATTGGCCTTTGCCTGAATGGGGGAGCGTAACTCAAAATCCCTGAGACTTAAAAGTAAACAAAGCACATGCTTCCAAGTGATAGAACACAGTGAACTTTAAACAGAACAGACAAGGAAAATAAGCCTGCTTGGATGTCCAGTCAAACAAGTGTGACTGTACATCCAAAGGGGGCAATGTAGTGCTACAACGATGAAAATTAATATTACGATGATGTCAAACCTTATTTTCATGATTTAAAGAAGTATTCATGATATTAAAAATGTAATTATAATTTTATTATTTTCATTTTTGTGCCCAGTGTATCAAATACTTTCTAGTGCACGGAATAGATTAGCATTGTTTGTACTATGAAACTATATATGATTGTTAAGGGTTAAGCATGTAATAATTTGATGTAAGACATTTTGTTGAGTCTGAATTTTGTTCTCGTACTGGTTGGTAGAGAAGGAAAAGTTCCTTAATCGATGCGAAGGTAGAAAGACTGTAAAAAGGAGAGAGAGAGAAGGTAAATACAAGTTATTCAAAACAAATATCTCCCAAGTGTAACGTCTTGTCATTTCCTATAACTAAAAATTGCAAGCTCTAATCTGAACCTGTCCTGAATAACAGCGAAGAACATTTATGTTATCATATATTTTCTTCGTTTGATCACGGTTGTGATAAGCATGTTTCTTTTTGTTACGTGACGTGTTATGAATATTTTCATTATACGCGCAAAAGTGCACACAGCTTTAATCGAACCTGCATCTTTCGGAAACGATAACTTTTAATCAGTATGATTACGCGAATACCGTCTAAATTGCAACCGTGATTGCAGAAGTGTTTCCTGGACCAAATAATTCTTATAAAATGTGTATTCTCCAAAGCGAGCAGCATTGCACTATCGCTGACTCGCAACAATCGAAAGAGTAAGAAATGGTGCTTAAATAAAATTGCCACCTTTTAATAATTATTATAATCCCATTAAATAAATAAATAGCAATTCAGTGGCTATCCAATCAATAAACAGAGGGGGCAATTCAAGTTTCCCAAGAACAAGAGAGTGCCATGAACTTCTGTCTGCTCCTCTGCCCTCTTTGATAAGGCTGTTGGCAGAATGAGGATGACTTCTTATGCCAGAAGCCTTCAGCTGTCAATACTGATTATGAATCAAAATTTAAGCAGTGGTGGGTTTTGAACCCAGGACCAAGGACGTTTTGGTTAGTAATCAAAGACACTATCCTTTTTAAACCAAATTATTCATTGTAATTTCTGGACTAGTACTTGTGTAGTCTAGCTGAAAATTATGTTTAGCCTAAAATGTCAGTCAGTTAACAGCAGTTCGCCAAGTGATTGATCAAACCGTACACACTTTCATGTTATATAATGATGCCAGAAACCATGATTAACTGAACTGACATTGAACTTCTTGGCGAACTATGGATGACTTGATGGGATAGCAAATAGGTAGAAATGAGTGCAACAGAAAGGAAAAATGGTTACTCTCAGCTGAGGAAGGCACCACTCACCACTAATGAATAGTGAATCCCTCACCAAATATTTCTACCCAAGTCCTAAAATGTTTTCATTCTCTCAGTAAAGTTTATATTACCCATATTTAGAAATAGTTCAGATTGTTGTGGGTCAGTTTTCAAATGTATTACAGTGTATGCACAAGGCTTCAAGTCAACTTTTAAACCAAATATTTTATTAGATTTTGTGTAAGCCGGTTCATAAGTATTATCACGTGCAACTGTGGTACCTCTGAATGAAATGTGGTACATAGGCAAAAATTTCTTTATGTCATCATCAATTTTACTGGATTTCTTTTTTGTTTTCACCAGGACGAGCTCTTAAATCTTGAAACAGGTGGGTTTTACTTTTTTTTCATGTCTTTTCTTTCTGCCTAATGCAATTTTCATCATCATTTCTTTGGCTAGTCTAATGTTCTCATTCTGCGATACTTCATTAACCACTGGATCTCTCATCAAACATTAATTCACAAGGAAAACATGTTGTGGGTTCACTCTGAAGTATCCCAGAGTTGCAACAATTTCAAGAGAAATGCACGAGCATGTACTTCATCCTCTATATTGAAGGACACAGTGAATTCCACACAAATGGTTTTTGTTGACAGTCACAAACAAGTAACAAACTTTGTAACTAGTTCTTAACAGGAAAATGAGTCAACAACTAACTGCAAGTACTCAGAATACTTTTGGTTGAGGAAACAACACAATGAAAGCTCTTACAGCCAGAATTCATTCAATGTTAGTTTGACTACTACATTTACATTGCTCTACCTCAGCAGAGAATGCTGGAACATGCTAACATGTATTTACGATCTGTATGATTTCACAGTTTCTGCAGTCTTGCCAAATGAGTCTGATAGAATACCAACATGCCTATGGGCATGTTGCCAAGGCCCTTGGTGGCAAAGGTGGCATATAGTCAAGGTGGCATGTGGTGAAGGCAGTGCTGGATCTGGAGCAGACTACTTCTGTTGGTTGATTCTGTTGTAAACTGCCATGACTGGCATGGGCATAGTCCTAAATATCTGCATGGTGGAGGCACAGTTCCTCCTGCTTGGCTGCATGTGACACTGGTGGATACAGCAAAGGTTTCATAGCAGAAGCATCCTCTCTTGCTGATTTACTCTCCCTCTATGCTTTTATTCAGTGCACGTGGAGGCCCTCTGCCAGTCATGCTGCAAATGGTGGAGCCAGAATGTCATGTAGTCACAGGGCCTGAGCTGGAAACCAACCCAATGACAGTGTGTTGCAGTGTGGCATCAGTGCATGTCACATTCCATAAATTATTAATTGTTCTCTAAAACTGATAAATGTGATAGGCTCTTGCAGTATCTCTTGACAAAATGTATTACACAACTTATTGATTTAATTTATCATTCTTTCACTCACATTCCCCTATGGAAAATATGTACAAATTTTTGTGTGGTTAATTTAGGACATTCACATACAATGAATAAACCTTTCTGAAATGAACTGGCCCATTATCTGACAAAAGTGATGTTGGTAACTGCACATTGTAAAAACAATGAGTCTCCAATTTTTCAGCTGTGATTTTGGCATTGGCTCTCTTAATAGAATAAAGTTTAAGATGTTTAGAAAATGTATTCAAAACTGCAAAAATATGTCTGTAACCTCCTGTAGATACTGGAAGAAGGTCTAAGGAATCCCTGGAAATTAACTCTCTTGCCTCAATAGGAAGAAATGAATGCATTAAATCTTTAGACATTTCTCCAGTATTTTTCACCCTTTGACATTTGTCACATCTGTAGTTCAGAAGTGAATGTCCTACTTACTCAAGTTTTTAAAGATATTGTCAAAATCTGGTTTTTTGCTTTCCATGTTTTGTCATTGTTACATTTGGTATGTGAAAGTATCTTCTATGAGAGACAAGCATTTTTAAATGAACAGGTGTTATAATTTTTCTTCCACATGATGATGGTGGAAATAACTGATAACAATCAAGAATAAATTCAATATACACAGCAGATGGCAAATAAAAATGCTTTTGCATATATGTTGTCATTAGTTACCTACACAAATTTTTAATATGTAATAAAAATCTGGAATCTCACAATAGTTACAACAGAATTTACAGCGAAAAGTGGTAGCCCGTCTGAAATATTTATACTAGCTCATGCAAAATCTACAGTATCATAATTAACTTGCTCTCAAGCCAAACTAATTATACCAGTGGATTCAGAATAATCAGAAGTGATGTAATGAAGTTATACTGATTTAGGCCTCACTGTGAAGCTGAAGTTTACAACAACAGCTATTTTAGAAAGCTAATGAACTTGGGGGGAAAATGTGCTAATTATTGGGAGAGAGAAATGTAACACAGATGGGAGGGTATCCAACTTCTTACATCTCTGGAGCTGCTGCAAAGATTTCAGAAATTGATTTCAATTGTTGGTTTTAGTTGGGAAATTGTATGGCTTAGTGCCCAAAATAATTTTATGCAAATTCACACTGTCTGTGGGAACGTTACACACTTACATAGCTCAGGAAAAATAAAATTTGCCTGGAAAATATTCATAAGACTGCCATGTACTTGGACCTTGTTAGTGAACAGGAGAATTGCTCACCACAGAAAAAGCTGGACACCATGCTTTCATCGCACCATTTGGTTGCTGTTACATGTCCAGAATGCTCTGTCTTGAGTCCTTACTGAGTTATTATGTTGCAGAGAGTGAGGGAAGCACTAACGAACAATGACAAGTTGAATGCAGCACAAAATGTTTCTCAGGATAAAACACTGTTATGCAAATTACAATTCATGGGGGCTGTGTGCATAACTGTTTCTGGAAAATTTTAGTAACAGAAGTGTTTTGACAAAACCTCCAGCAAAGTCTGCACTGAAAACCTTAGTGGAAAGGTAGCTCTGCATCAAATGGAAACTGTAACTGTTTGAAAAAAGTTTGAACAACAGAAACATTGTTTGAGTGAAGGGAAGTTCTGAACAAAGTCTGACAAAAACTCAAAGCCATCCACCTGTGCAAATGAGAATTAAGATGTCATCTTGACTAATCATTATAAAAAATTACCTACGTCTATAATCTTATAAATTTATTGTTGTGCATGAATTGAAGCATCTAGATGATCTTTCACATATTAAGCTCTGTCATTGGTTTCTGAGTGAATGGAATCAGGGCTTTTGGATGATCAGGTTTTCATTTATAAATGTGATACCTAGTTCAACCTGTCAGGGCATGTGAACTCAAGGAACATGCGCCTTTATGTATCAGAAAATCCGCTTCAGTACTTTAAAGAGCTGTTGTAATGTTTGGTAATTGGATTGTAACAAGATTATTTCACTAAGCTGTTAATACTAAGCAGTATGTATAGAAAATGTTTAATCCGTATGTGAATAAACATGCAGAAGATGAATGACTCACCTGATAGTTTCAGCAAGACAGAGTAACACCACACACTGCCTTGACAGCTTTGTCATAAGTTCATGATGTGTTGGTGAGGAGAGGACAATCAGCAGAGGCCGAGCAATCTCCTGGTCTACCTGACTATTTGATCTCTCTCCCTGTCATTTTTACCTGTAGGTCAAACTGTAGATTCAGGTTCAAACATCTCTCTACTCATATTAATTACTTAATTTTATTACAAATCTTGAAAATTATTTCTTTGTCTGCATGATAAGTTGTATCTCTGAGAACAAATATGAGCAGAGGTTGAATTATTCATAAAAATAAAGATTGATTTGTCATTTACAAGATGTACTCAAATAATCCTGATGCTCTGGAAGAGCTACAACAGACTGAAAAGCATTGCTGCTACCCCTCAGATAGAAGTGCTATGCATGTCTCACCATTTAAACAGTCAAGCACAGTGTTCTTGGTGTTAACACTGGCCCTTCCCAAAATATGAGGCGTGTTCAAAAAGAAATTGAACTTCTGCTGTATCAGCTTCATTGCTCATTGTACAACATTTTAAGCATTGTCCCCTTCAAAATAGTCCCCACTATTGTCAGTATACCATTCCCATCATTTCTTCTAGTTTTGGAATGCCTCCTGGAACACATTTTGTGGGATGGTAGGCAGGTTTTTTGTCACATTTTCCTGTATCTCATCTATGCTTTGGAAAAAATGTTCTTTCAATTTGTTTTTCAGCTTGGGAAACAGGAAACAAGTCTGCCAGGTCTAGATCTGGAGAATACGGTGGATGGGGCACAATGTGAAAGTGGTGTTTTGCTATATAGCTGCAGACAAGGAGTAACACACGAGCTAGCGTGTTGTCGTGATACAACGTCCAACTCTGGTTTTCGCATAATTCAGGCCTCTTCCTGCACACAGCATCCCTCATGTGCACTAGGATACCCTGGTACACTTCCCTGTTTACCATTTGACCACATGGACAAATTCATGATGTTTAATGCCTTTGCAGTAAAAAAAACACTACACACAATCAACATCAGCTTGACCTTTGACCGTCTCTTTTTTTATGAGATGACCATTTTCCCACCTGCTGCAATGAAAGCATCTTTGTTTCAGCATCACAGCCATACACCCCCGTCTTATCACATGTTATGATGTTCATAAGAAAGTTTTCATTGTCATTAACAGTGGCAAGCAGTTCCTCACACATTTCAACATAGGTCTGTTTCTGATTTCCAGTTAACAAACAGTACAAATTTTGCACTGACATGACACACCTCAAGTTTTTCACTCAAAACTTGATGACATGATCCTACACTTATGCCCACCACCTCAGCAACTTTCCGAACAGTTAGACAACAATTTCTGTGAATCTTAGCATGAATGCTATCCACATGGCCATTAGCTGTTGATGTGGATGATGTCCAGACATGTGCTTACATCAGTGGATGTCGTTCACTTGCTAATTGTCTGAACAACATGAGGCAAATGGCAGTTGTCTAAACCTCCCACTAGGTGTGCTCAGTAGCCACAGCATGCTCTCTCTGCTGGTTGGTGTGCTATTTCAAAAGTTCTGTTTCTTTTTGAATGCACCTTGTATTCTGAGATGTTCATTTACAAGGGTCTATCTTGTGTTAGTCTTATTACAAATATTTTCCAGCCAAATTTTTTTCCCCATCCTGTATCTAATCATCAATGTTAGCTTTTCAAGTCTATGAAGTACATAATAGTGAACCACTTATATTATAGTGACAAACATCCAGTGTATTGTATATCACAGTACTTATAGTGCAGTCACTTCTGACTGCAAAAATAGGGGCTAGCTGGATCTGGCTGTTGGGTTTCATGTGCAGGAGACCATGGGATGGGCTCTCCAGTACTGCAGCAAGCACAGAGAGAAGAATGCTTATTCAACAGGAACATTCTTTATTACATGATGCCTTTCAAAAGCACTTTTCTGATAGTGGACCCACTAATGGCTGGTAGGCAGCCTGTGATGCCACAGTGGTATGTTGAGATGGTGGTAGCTGGTTTGCTGACATGAGTCATCTTGGCTTTAAGACTGAGCAAGGCAAATGAGTATTGCAGGTGCTCTGTGGCACTGGTAGGAAGTGTGCAGACCAAACATAGAGCACAGTACCCTTGGAGAGTGGCAGTAGTGTCAGGTGATGGCACTCAGTGGATAGCCTCACCTTGGTGGATACAGTATGAAGCCCAGAACTGTAAGGGCTAGTAGATGTTTCATAGATCAGTGCATTCACCGAATCATTAACGGTGCTCATTGAAGCTGGAGTAGTCTAGCCATAAGTTCAATTGATGATCAATGACTGGCTCAGAGACTACACTGGTTAAATGATACAACCAGCTGATCTAGCACTTATATACCCCCAAGTTGGGCTTGTTATGACAGGAGATAAACTTCCATCATTGGGCTGCGGAAACACCATGTTGTACCACACACTGTAACAATACAGCCACCCACTGATGGCAAGTGCCAGGTTGTAGAGTGCTGCAACAGCACTACTGCAGCATCTAGCTTTAGAATTATGTTGGTAGTCACCACCTTGCATGTCCCTTGGCTGGTTGCCAAGGTCTGCCTCAACATAATTCTGCATCACAGTACTACCTTGTACCATGGACCAGAAAATTCAGCAGTATATAGTGCTACCTTCAAGATTAATTTGCAGACTGACTTGGCTGTAGCATCTATTTTTATTATTGATTTTATTCAAACCAATGAAATCCTTATCATAATCAATGATTTCATTGTCTTATCTAGATGTCTGGGAGCAAGATAATTGGTTTCAAGTGACCCAGTGCTTTGCAAACACTTTAAAAATTTAAAAATGAAATTATATGTGACATTTAATTATTTAACTGAGGTTCTGTTCCCCTCAAGAGTAATAGGAAAGGTAATTTTAGTTGGAGGGTACATTTTTTCATAAATTCCATGAAACTGAGTTATGATTAACAGTTTTGCCACATTTTTATGTAGTACATTGGTGCAGTCCATGAACAAAAGTTTTCTTATTAAAATATAGTTTAATGATGATAAGGGCTGTAACATTAGAGAATACAACCATTTAGGCACCATTAAGAAAACAGCCAGATTTTTTGTATTTTCTATATTTAACGCCATAAGATTATGGTTCTCAATAATAATAATAATAGTAGTAGTAGTGGTAGTAGTAGTGGTAGTAGTAGTAGTAGTAGTAGTAGTAGTAATCATCTGTAATGTCACTCATGAACTCCGCACTTCAACTGAACAAAATTCAAAAGGACCTCAAAAACACAAATATATAACCAACCAATATTTTAGAAAGAGACATCATCAGACACAAACTAGGCAAATGAGAATTTACATCAGAGCAACCAAAACAGAAATGCTACAGACCTGAGTGGTCAGGAGAATGTAAATAAGTCTTATCAGAAAGAATGAAAACCTATTGGAACAACAAGAAGAACCCAAAGAAAAATTGACTGAGTTATTTGCATAATGTCTTCCATTTATAGGGATAATTGGCTAATAATAATAATATAATAATAATAGTAATAATAATAATAATAATGCCGGCCGCGGTGATCTAGTGGTTCAAGGCGCGCAGTCCGGAACCGCGGGACTGCTACGGTCGCAGGTTCGAATCCTGCCTCGGGCATGGATGTGTGTGATGTCCTTACGTTAGTTAGGTTTAAGTAGTTCTAAGTTCTAGGGGACTGCTGACCATAGATGTTAAGTCCCATAGTGCTCAGAGCCATTTTTGAGCAAATAATAATAATGTTAACTGTAGAAAGCAGTTATACTGAATGCATGTGGAAGAATTTGTGGCGTTGATAGTTTGTATTGACCACAAAACTTAATATCTGTGAACTCTAAGTGCTCTGTCAAGCCTCCACCTTAACTTTACTTTAGTTAGTTATTTGTTATACTTCATTCTGTATGGATGTAGTGTCAAGTGTAAATATATATGAGCTACGACATACATGGGAATTAAGTTTTCTACATCCCGATTACTGATCCCATTTTCATAGTGGTGACCCGCAGCTTGTTCATGTTTCATGTCTTCCAAGCCAGTGTTTATGCAACAGGTTATATGCACTTTGCAATGACCATGCCAAACAATGCCTTGTTTGAAGATGTGGAAGCACAGCTCCGCTCACCAGGTTTCATCGTTTCTTCGTCAACGGCATAGTTATCATTTATGCACAGTGATTCGAATTCTCAACCAACACCATGTGCTAAACTCATGAGTTTAACAGTCGACAACTATGCCATTAGAGCGAACAATGGACTCAGGCTTTGCATCATCAGATTATGCTCATCTGACAGTGAAATGTGAACTGAACAATATTTCGAATTGTGTCTCTCCAAACCGAGGGTTTCAAGAACAAAGTGATCTCCATTCAAACACGTGTTTAGCCACCCACTGGCGTGCTACATCAGTTACTTTTGGGCCGTGTGCAACACCGCCATTGCTACAAACAGCGTCGGATCTGTTGCATGCATGTGGTGTTCCAGGTGTATCCAATTTACATGCACCTCAGTGGCCTGCCACATGCACTATAGACATGTTATGCATCAGATAATTTCCACGCTTGTGGCGTTCTCAACCCCCCCTGCCCCCCCCCCTCCCCTCTCACTTGCAGGGGCTCCCCGTTTCTGGACACTCAACCGCCTGCTGCTCCCACAGCACTGCCTGTGTCTGCCACGCTGGTCTCTCGCCCTGTTCCAGAAGCGCGTCATTTCCATCCAGCACTTGTCACTCACGGACCAGTTTCTGGCCCTCCCCCCCCCCCCCCCCCCTCCTTATGTGCCGTCCATCCACCTGTTTCCATGGTACCGTCCACGTCTGCCACGCCGTGTTTTCGTGACATACAGCCAACTATGCCAACTGCCGCTACTACAGATTCACTCATCTCTTTTAAATCTGGGTCTACCGTGCCGGCCGCTGGCTTAACCTCAGTTCAGCTGCTACCCCAGGACACACTGAAGCCACTGTCATCACCCCCTCCTGTCCACCTGCCGAAGCTACCGCCCTTATACGAGGACAACCCGGCATCATGTTTTACGCTTGTTGATCATCTGTTCGAGTTACGTCATGTGTCTGACGACAACTCAAAGCTTCTCTGCCTCATTACACACCTTCATGACCACTTGGATTTGATTTGTGACCTTCTCGTTTCACTGCTGCCTGCACCAAAATACGAGTTTGCAAAGAAGACTATAATGGAATGACTTGCGTGCTCGCCACAAGAGTTAATAATCAAGATTCTCTGTGAGGAGCACATGGGGGAATGCACCCCCCTCACAACTCTGGCGCTACCTTTGATTGCTCATGAATGAGCAGACCATGCCTGATGCCACGCTATGGGCTGTGTGGTCTGCCAAACTATCTACCGATCTACAGATCCATCTGTTACCACACTCGTTCTAGTCCATTGGCTCCCACCTATGCATTGTTGACCAGTTGTATTCGCTGCTGCAGCAACATCAGCCAGTTCATTCTACACCATTCGTTGGCACAGCCGCCCTGACATACTGACCTTCAGCCAGCAGAGGCAGGTCTTGCACTGCCATCACCTCATCTGTTTCTCCTGGCAGTGTCGGCTCAATCTCTTTGCTGTTCGAGTACTCCAGGATCCCCCACACACCTTACGTATCGGTCTACTTACTGGAACAAATCAACGAGGACAAGCCACCCCCACTGTCACAGTCTCCACCTCCTCCTCACCTTTCTGCTGGTACCACAAAGTGTTTGGCAATGATGCCAAGAAGTGCAGGTTGCTATGCTAACACCCAAACACCAACCACAGGAACTAAGAGATGCCGAGTCCTGCAAGGAACCTAACAGGTGTCCTCTTACATTACACTCCATTCACTCATCTGCCTGACCGAGTGGTCGTCTCTACATGACTGACATTGCATCAGGTCTAGCTTTTCTCGTCAACACTGGTGCTGACATGTCAATCATACCTACTTCAATCGCTCCACCCGCTTGTTCACAGATGAAGTCACTTCTACGAGCTGTCAATGAAACAATGTTACCTACCTCATGCTCAGTAAAGGTTATGATGACCCCATCTCCTTCTCTGTTTTCCATGGATGTTCTACATTGCCGACATCAATGAACCAATCCTCGGTATGGTTTTTTTGTATCATTATGAACTATCTCTGAACATCATACAGGGTTCAGTGCTTCACCATCCTATGAACACTCACATACCATGCACCGCACCTATGTCCAATGCTCTGTTTCCACCGCAACATACGATATCATACGCAAGTGCTCCGCCCTCATGGGCAACATTGTGACCTGCGTTACCAACCTACTGTCAGAATATGACTCGACAATGCAACTCTGCCAGGACAACGAGAAGCTGAAACAATGCATTGCATCCACTTACAGCAACGTCATCACAGCTCGTACCTCACTTCTGCAACTGCAGTCCACGGCGCCGCCACCTAAACAAGATTGCTTGGCCGAGCCTAGCTCAAACTGTCACCAGGTTAGTCCAGAAACTTTCCTTGCATGTGACATGTGACATTCCAACCCCCCCCCCCCCTCCCCTCCATCACACTCACCTCATCCAGTGCCGTGTGTTTCAAACAGTGCTGCTAATTACTAATGACAGTCGCGCGTGTGTTGCGCCCACGCCCACACCCACCTCTCGGACAGCTACTGCACCTGTTGATAAACATTCCCCCTCTCTCGCTCACTGGCCACATGACCCAGCGGCCATTGTGGCCCCACGTGCGACGCCAGCGCTGCTCTCGCCCACGCCAGTTGTCCAGTGCAAGGTTAACAGCTGACAGTCACTGCTTGTTCCCCTTCACTCGGTGCTGTGCATGCACCCACCCCTCCACACAAGCGCACACCATGCTCCCATAAGAGACATGTGACTTTCGTGCAACCTTTCCCCACTTGTGCTAATGGCTACCCCTCGTCACACCCTATTTGTCCGAAGACTCAGCGCCAGGACATTAACCAATCTTATGCACAGTTCTCAGTTTCTTCCATCACTGATGGAACTACACATAAGATAGTTACCACTGCTGGCCTTCCTATTAGGCATAAGGTCCAACGCCTCAACCCTATCAAGTTACACGTGGCCCTGCAGCAGATTAATGAACTTTTGGTGGCAGGTGTTCTGCAACCTTCAGAGAGCAACTGCTCTTCACCAATCCACCTCTTCCCCAAACATGATGGATCTTTTCATATGTGTGGCGATTACAGATGCTTATACCATCATGGACAATTACCCATTACCGAACATCAATGACTTCAGTCATACGTTATCGGGCGCCACAATTTTCAGTGTTATTGATTGTAAACGTGCCCTAGCACCAGATTCCCATGATGCCAGAAGACATTCCTAAGATGGCTATTATCACGCCATTCAGTTTATTCCAATACCACTTCATGATGTTCGGCCTAAAGAATGCGGCGCAAACATGGCAACATTTCACTGATTCTAACTTGCGACAGTTCGAGTTTTGCTTTGCTTATCTGGATGACATTTTTGTTTTCAGCAGCTCAGCAGAGGAAAATGAAAACCATCTGTCTATGGTCCTCCAGACCTTGAACTCCAACGGTGTCGAGGTCAACAATGACAAGTTTCAGTTGTGCCAGGCGTAGTCTCCTTCCTTGGTTGCACCGTCTTCGCAGACAGAATACAGCCTCCCAAATCTTGTGTGCAGGCTATCACATCTCTGCCACTCCCAGCAACTTACAAAGAGCTACGCCATTTCCTCAGCACCATCAATTACTATCGTCACCATCTGCCTTCCACCACCGCTGTTCAGGTACCCCTGATGGACCCGCTATCAGGCAAACGAACTTCTAGTATCAAACGCGTCTCTTGGATTGCTCTGATGCTAGAGGCCTTCAAAGCTCTGAAGACTTCTTTAGCTCACACTGTGACACTCGCCCTCCCTGACCCCTTGCCCGAGTTATTCATCACTACAGACGCCAGCGACATCGCGGTGGGGGCAGTGTTGCAACAATGAAAGGGCAACATGGTTTCTACCCTTCATTTCTTGTCCAAGAAAATATCTACGGCTCAGAGATAATATTCTGCATTTGATAGAGAGCTCCTTGCTGTTTACAGGGCAATCAAACATTTCTGAACTGACGTCAAGGGATGTTTGTTTTTCGTTCTCACCGATCACAAACCACTGGCAGAAGTGTTCTGCAACCCACCTGAGGACCCACCCCCTCTACGCTACCGCCGCTTTGACCTGGTTTCTCTATTCACAACGGACGTCCATTGCATCAAGGGTGCATATTTCTTCTTGTGGATCATTGCTGTTTCCCACATAGTTTATCTTTCCGATATATCCTCCCTCCAAGCTTCTGACGAAGAGTCTCAGGCTCTCCTACGAGAACCACAAACATCACTTGTTTTCACAAAGGCTGAATTTCCTGGCATTTCCAACGAGGTGTGGTGTGATTCTTTGACTGGCACCCTATGCCCTTTGCTCCCACCCGGGCTGCGCTGATGGGTTTTCAACGCCCTGCATAACCTAGCCCACCCGGGCATTCGAGCCACCACATGTCTCATGTCAGAATGTTTTGTTTGGAAGAATATCAAATGGGACTGTGTGGCATCGATAGTTTGTATCAATCACAAAAGCAACTCTAATAACTGGTACAGTGGAACATACCCTCTGCTGTGCACCTCACAATGGTTTGCAGAGTATAGATGTATATGTACAAGTAAGTGCTGTTTTAAGTACTGTTGTTAGTGGCATTGTTTCTTTTGATAAATTTTTTTGTGTCGGCAGGAAATTTACAGTTCATTTACAGCAATGCTCTTATATTATACAGTAGGATTAGATATAGCAAATTAACTTTTAAGATACATTAACAAAAGACCAGGAAGTCAGAGGGACTTAATCTTTTTATTGCATTAACAGTAAACTATCACTATACCACTCAGTTTAATTCACATTTATGGTAAATTAGAAAGAAAGCTGCTAGTATAAAAAATGCTCCTCAGTTTTCATGTGTAGCTGCTGTTTCTTATGCTATTAGTAGCTTAATATTCATCAGTGAAAATAAACAGTTTTTGAAAACGTAATTTAACTGGATAGATAAATGATCTACTCACCAAGATCGAGCAAGATGGTGCAGTGGTTAACACACAGGACTCACATTCAAGAGGACAACGGATCAAACCTGCTGCCAGCCATACTGATTTAGGTTTTCCATAATTTCCCTAAATCACTTCAGGCAAATGATGGGATGGTTTTTTTGAAAGGGTGTGTTCAGTTTTCTTCCTCATCCTTTCATAATCTAAGCTTATGCTCTGTCTGTAATGACCTAGTTGCTAGTTGTCAATGGAATGTTAAACACTTATCTCCTTACCTCCTCCTGCTCCTCCTCCTCCTCCTACTCCTACTACTACTACTACTACTACTACTACTACTCACCAGGTTGAAGCAGGAGAACACACACACATAGAGGTTAAGGAAATTTGCAAGGTGTTTAGGAAATGGGGAGTGTTTGTAAAAGATACCCAGAATTCTGGCTCGGGGGATATTTAACAGATGGGTTGAAAAGGAAGTCTTTACTTCTCTTCTTGTCCAGTAAGTCCCCCCTGACCAGGGATTCTGGGCAACTTTTCTTCCCACTTCCTAAACCTTGCCAGTACTTTTTCTTCATCTCTTCACCCTTTCTGGCAAAAGAAGGAGCCACTGGCTCTGAAATCTTGCAAATTTCCTAAACCTTTATATGTTTGTATTCTACTGCCTCCATTTGGAGAGTAGATGTTTTTATCTACCCAGTTGTATTAATATGTATTAGATAACAATGGTATTTTTCAAATAAAATACTTTCTTACATCTGCAAATACTGAGTCCTACTCAAAACACATTACTCTTTGTCATACAGCTTTATAACAATCACTGTAAGTTGGCAATATTAGGAGAAAGATGGATTGCTACTCACTGTAAAGATGTCATGTTGAGTTGCAGACAGGCACAATGAGGAAGTGCATTTAGCTTTCAACCAAAGTCTTCTTCAGGAAAGAAAAGACAAACATATTCATACAAATTACCACACCTCATACACACATGATCACCATCTCCAGCAGCTCAGACCATAATGCAACTGCTACACTGAACAAAAGTAGCAATGTGGAGTGGGGTATAGAATGGAGAGGGATAGCAGGGTATGATGAAAGGGGAGATGAGTGCTGTCTGATGGAGTGGGTAGAGGACTTATTGGAGCAAGACAAGATAGTTAGGAACAGTATATTGTGGTTACTAGGCAGGAAGGATGTGGGAGGGGTTGAGCAGAATAGGGGAGCATCACGGAAGGGAAAAGACAGGCAGTTACACTGGTGGGAGTTGTCACACAGTGAGGGTAAGGGGATATGCAGAGGGAGGTGGTTATAGAACAGAGGGAGCAAAAAAGGGGGCAAAAACTGTTGGGTGGGGGTGTATGCTGAGGCCAGGATAATTTCAGGAATAGAGAATGTATTATTAGGACAACTCCCATCTGCACGTGCAGAAAAGCTTGTTTTGGAGGAGAGAATCCAGACAGACTTGGTTGTGAAGCAACCACTGAAATGAAGCATGTTACATTCAGCTGCATGTTGTGCCATAAGATGATCACCCATGCCCTTGGCCACAATTTGGCAGAGGCCATTTATACTGGTGGATAGTTGGTTGGTTGTCATATCAATGTAAAAAGCTGTGCAATGACTGCAGCAGAAATTGCATATGACAAGGCTGCTTTCTCAGGTAGCTAAGCCTCTGATGGAGTAGGATACACCTGTGAGAGAACTGAAACAGAAACAGCTGGATGGGTGGACTGGGAAGGTCTTGAACCTGGGTTTTCCACAGGGATATGACCCCTGTGGCAAGGGGTTGGGATTGGAAGTAGCATAGGGATGAATGAGGAAGTTGTAGAAGTTGATTGGGTGACAGATTATCACTTTAGGAGTGGTGAGGATGATCTTGGGTAGGATGTTCCTCATTTCCAGGGATGATAGATAATCAAAGCCCTAATGAAGGATGTGGTTCATTAGTTCCACTCTGGCATGGTATCGGGTGACGAAGGGGGCACTTTTTGTACCCGGTGCTTGGCTTTAGTGGATGGTTTGGGAATGTGTGGAAAGCCATGTGGGAGACCTATTTTGGGTTTAGGTATGGAGAATACTGCCTTTCTGTGAAGTTCTTGGTGAGACCATCAGCATATGGGTCAAGTGAGTTCTTGTCACTGCAGATACACAGTCCCTTGGTGGCCAGGTTTTAGGGTCAGGTTTTTTTACATGGAAGGGATGGAAGCTGTCAAAGTGCAGGTACTGTTGGTGATTGGTGGGTTTAATGTGGATAAAGGTGAATGGAACCATCACAGAAGAGGTGGTCAGTAACCAGGAAAGTGGCACACCAGGTTAAGGAGAAACACATGAAGCAGATAGGAGAAAAAGTGTTGAGGTTGTGAAGGAATGATGACAGGTAATCTTGTCCCTGAATCCAGATAATGAGCATATGATCAATGAACCTGTGCACATGCACTCCCACATGAGGCTGCACGTGTGTGTGCTAATTTGTAACTCAATGTGTTATAGTTATAGTTTTGATATTCCAACTTGGAGTTGGCATGTAGTTGATAGAACTTTTCAATTCATGAATCTAGATAGGTAGTCACATATTGGAAATTTGTAGGAAGCTGATCCCTAGTCTCCTTAACATACAGTTAAATTACAGCTGATGACTGTGATCACATGATGGAGATTGGACCACAAAGTTAAAATGAAGGTAAATTTGCAAAATCATAAAAAAATATACACCCTACAATAAGATTAACGATTTGATAGAGACTCAGATTTGTTATTGTACAATAATAATGCAAATACATAAAGATGTGTATAAGTTCCTTCCTAACCTCCTTCCTTCTTAACTTCCTTCATTCATTGGCTCTAATAATTCCAAGTTTATTTACAGTCTGTCATTAACACCAAATGTTTAAATTCAGGGAACATGCCTTTTGTTCTTAATGAAATGCACAGATTAAAATAAGTTCCAGTACAGTAGTTCTTACATTACAGTACATTACATTTTTATTGGTCCTTTTGATCATTTGTTGTACAAGGTATACAATATGGTTTTGGGAAAGTCATTGTGATTTACAATACATATTTTTAAATCATACAAGAATATTTACATTGATTTAGGCCTAATATTATCACAACTGAAGGTTCAGCTTCCATACATTATATTTAACCTTGGCAATAAATATTTATGTTTTGAGATATTCATCTATACTATAATAACACTTTTGCAATCAATATTTATGGGCAGCAGTTTTAAAATTTGAAGTGTATTTTATTGTTTTAATGTTTGCAGGTAGCTCATTGTATAGTCTGTTTCCTGTTTGCAGTGGTCCATTCTTTTTTTGAACATGTATGTCCTGCTTTCTCCTTGTGTTTTACAGGTGGATACTCTGGTTGGTTGACACAAGATTGTTGCTATTTTCTAAGAATTTTCTTACAATTATGATTACTTGTAAAATGTACAGATGTGGTAGTGGAAGGATATGTGGTTTCTTGAATAAGGGCTTGCATGAGCTTCTTGATGCAGCATTTTCTATGGCTCTTACAATTCTCTTTTGGCATATATAACAACTTTTGCTAGCAGATGCGTTTCCCCAATTACTTATTTTATGAATTAAATACAAGAGTGGGCTTGACTACACTTTATGATACCTACTGCATTTGTCCACATACATCTGGATGAATAATTTCTTTTTGAGCAGAGGCAAGAGTCTGTCAACTTCATTTGAATATTTTGTTGTGCTCTTTACTAATTGACATGTTTAATACAAAAATTTGTGTGAAACATTAGATTTTAAATTTAGAATCAAACTATTATCAGCCATCATCATTGAATTCTCGAACTTATCAAGCACGAGTCTCTTGTGCCATAGTGGAATTACATCATATGTGAAGTTTGCTTGTTGACTATTTTTCATGCAAAACATTACCAATATGCAACATATATTTTCAGCTTTTATTCCAAATGCCACCAGTCCCTCACCAGGTATCTCAGTCCTGATGTTGATAAATGTTACTTTCAAGTCTTTTATTTTCAGGTCTTGGCTGCTGATGGCACTGAAAAAGGATTTTTCTTTGAACCAGGTTCTTATAGTCTCCTCTTGTGTGCAAGGTTCCACACACCATGTACGAATGTTTTCAGCTTGACAGTTCCTGTAACTGCAGCACTACGACTTGATATATCTCCTATCTAGACATTTATTCATTATTTATTTGCCATCAGCAGCCAGAGACAGTGGACAGGTGTGTGAGATGTAGTTGGATGCATGTGAGGAGGATTACTGGGTTGGTTGCACCAATAATCACACCCATTTAGCAGTAGTTCATTTATTAACCTTAATACATACAAGGATCACAAAGAACTGAACTGAACATGGCGGAACAGCCAAAGATAATGCTTAGAGTCCAAAGATGAATTCATATCGATGTTGGTGTCGATTTCATTGGCACCACAAATGCATGTTTGCTTTTTATTTTTGAAGAAGGCCTTTCAGCCAAAAGTGCAGATATATAGCAGTCTTTTTGTTGTGTCTGTCAGGGACTCAATATCACCTCTGTATGTTGAGTAGCAATCTATCCTTTCCATAATTTTCTTGTTATTCAATTGTGAATTTTCCACGGAAAAATGTGAGGTATTCTATCATTTGATAATACAGTTTTTACATAAATTCCATCTTAATCTGGTCTCCAATTACTTATTTCATTTTCTATTCCAATGCATGCTGTTATAAAGGTTCTATGATGTATATGTCTAGGGCAGCAATGCCTGAAATGCTGCCATTAACTGCATTGTCTGTCACTGGTTCTCTGATGTGCAAATGTTCTTAAACTACATTATCTTATTACTTTTAAGAATGTAATAATCATAATAACATAAACATATAATGTCATCTGTCTTTGTTTTATCCTTTCTAGACAATAACTTCAGATTCTCTCAGTGATTGTAATGCTGAAAACAATGCCTTATGTGAAGTCATGTGTTTTGATGGAGCACTCTAAGGAAGCCAAAAATTATCAGTAGTAGCTAATTTTTTTTCTGATTTCTGTGTTTAGAGCTTGAAGAGAGTCATAATGGACTTGTTAACACACTGATAACAGTGAAGAACCTTCTCTCTCACTGAATTTTGGCTCGCTCTGGCTTTACAGTTAAGAATGCAACTCCACTTTTATTAGCTTGCATGAAGCAATAAAGTATAATAATCTGGCTATTACTTTATCAAAACAGTGTTTGATTCTGCCATATGACTCCCAAGATATAACAAATGAACCATATTTTGTCATAAATCCAATTAAAACTTTGGCAATCTTGTTTTTAAATGGTACTCATTGCACAAAATTTGCAAAAACTGTGCTAATACTCCAATTTCACTAATATACTGTGCAATGATGTCACAATTAAGCATTCTATTACTGAAAAATTCTTGTTTCAAAAAACCTTATTAATTGCAGATGGCATTTTATGAATTATTTTGTGCCGATTACACAAAGCACTTGCTGTAGCACTTGATATAATAATTTGTTGGCAGAAAAATTGCATACCAGATAAAATACAAATATGCACTTTGAAAGTGTGAATTAATGTTTTGCTCATATACATCTCTACTTTGCAAACCACAATGAAGTGCATGGCAGAGGATACATCCCATTGTACCAGTTCATGGGGTTTCTTCCTGTTCCATTCACATATGGAGCATGGGAGGAATGATTGATTGAATGCCTCTGTACATGCAGTAATTATTCTAATCTTATCTTCATGATTCCTATGTGAGCAATACATAGGGGGTTGCAGTATATTCCTAATCATTTAAAGCTGGTTCTTGAAACTCTGTTAATAGACTTTCTTGGTATATTTTATGTCTGTCTTCAAGAGCCTTCTAGTTCAGTTCTTTCAGTATCTCTGTGACACTCTCCCATAGATCAAACATGCCTGTAACCATTCATGTTGCCCTTCTATGTATACATTCAATATCTCCTGTTAGTCCCATTTGGCAAGGGGCCCAAACACTTCACAAATATTCTAGAACAGGTCACACAAGTGATTTGCAAGTAATCTCCTTTTTAGACTGATTGCACTTACCCAGCATTCTACCAATGAACTGAAGCCTACCCATGACTGAGCCTAAGTGATCATTCTATTTCATATCCCTATGAAATGTTACACTCAGGTATTTGTATGAGTTGGCTGATTCCAACAGTGGTTGGTTGGTTGGTTTGTGGGATTAAAGGTACCAGACTGCAACGGTCATTGGTCCCTCGTTCCAAAACTTAAAAACTACCACGCAGAGTAAAAAAAAAAAAAAAAGCCAACCACCGAGAACACATTAAAAACTCAGTTTAAAACCGTAGGCCAAAGGCCAGAATGAACGCAAAACAATAAAGTAAAACATAAACACTCATATTAAATGATAAAAACTCCCTGCCCGAATAAAACGTAAAACAAAGCCAGCCATAGCAGGGTCATCAGTTAAAAGGGCAGGGACCATATCAGGCAGCGCAAATGTCTGCCTGACCACTGGTAAAAGGGGGCAGGCCAGCAAAATGTGGGCCACTGTCAAAGCCGCCCCACAGCGACACAGAGGAGGGTCCTCCCGACGCAGTAAGTAACTGTGTGTCAGCCGGGAGTGGCCAGTGCGGAGCCGACAAAGGACGACTGAGTCCCTGCGGTTGGCTCCCATGGATGACCGCCACACAGTCGTCATCTCCTTAATGGCACGGAGTTCATTGGGCGTGATCCGAGCGCGCCATTCAGCGTCCCAAAGCGCAAAAACTTTTTGGCGGAGGACTGCTCGCAAATCCGTCTCTGGGAGGCCAACGTCCAGAGATGGTTTACTGATGGCCTCTTTCACCAGGCGATCAACATATTCATTGCCCGGGATACCGACATGACCGGGGGTCCACACAAAGACCACAGAGTGGCCGCAACGGGCAAGAGTATTCAGGGACTCCTGGGTAGCCATCACCAGATGAGAACGAGGGAAACACTGGTCGAGAGCTCGTAAACCGCTCAGGGAATCGCTACAGATCACGAAGGACTCACCTGAGCAGGAGCGGATATACCCTAGGGTACGAAAGATGGCGACCAGCTCAGCAGTGTAAAAGCTGCAGCCAGCTGGCAATGAACATTGTTCGGAATGGTCCCCTAGAGTAGGCGCATAACCGACATGACCAGCGACCATAGAGCCGTCGGTGTACGCAATGCCAGAGCCCTGAGACATTGCAAGGAGGGAAAGAAAGCGGCGGCAGAAGGCCTCCGGAGGGACTGAGTCCTTTGGGCCCTGTGCCAATTCCAGCTGAAGGTGAGGACAAGGCACACACCAAGGGAGTGTACGCAGAGGTGCCCTGAAAGGAGGCGGAAGAGGTAAAGCCCAAAGCCCGGAGAGAAGCTCTCGAACGCGGACCGCGATCGTACTGCCAGCCCTGGGTTGACGTGCTGGAAGATGGACGTGCGACTCTGGGAATAGTAACCGATAGTTAGGATGCCCGGGCAAGCTGAAAACATGGGCAGCATAAGCGGCCAGCAAACATTGGCACCGGAACCGCAGTGGAGGGACACCTGCCTCCACTAGTATGCTGTCCACAGGGCTGGTACGGAAAGCACCAGTGGCAAGGCGTATCCCACTGTGGAGGATTGGGTCCAGCACCTGCAACGCAGATGGGGATGCTGAGCCATAAGCCAGGCTCCCATAATCCAGACGGGACTGGATTAACGCCTGGTAGAGCCATAACAGGGTAGATCGGTTGGCGCCCCAGAGGGTGTGGCTCAAACATCTCAGAGCATTTAGGTGCTGACGGCGGGCAAAGGCAGTACGGATGGCCGACTCCAGGCTCACCAGATTGTCGGCGGCAGAGTGGCCTTTACGGAACCCACCCTGAGATGGAGCCAGAAGGCCCCGTGACTCCAGTATCCAGTTCAACCGCTGGCTCACCATCCGCTCAAGCAACTTGCAAAGAACGTTGGTGAGGCTAATGGGACGGTAGCTGCCCATCCCCAAAGGGTTCTTCCCAGGTTTCAGAATGGGGATAACAATACTTTCACCCAAATGCGGTTGTAAAGGTCGAGGAGCCGTCGCTGGCAGTCCACTGAAAGGTGTTTCAGCATCTGACAGTGGATGTGATCTGGCCCAGGAGCGGTATCAGGGCAAGCGGCAAGGGCACTGTGAAATTCCCACTCACTGAATGGAGCATTGTAGGATTCAGAATGGTGGGTGCGAAAAGAAAGGCTCCGACATTCCATCCACTCTTTAATGGAGCGGAAGGCCAGTGGGTAATTGGAAGAAGTGGAACTCAGAGCAAAATGCTCTGCCAAGCTGATGGCAATTTTGTCGGAGTTTGTACAAACTGCTCCATTCAGTGAGAGCGCAGGGACGCTGACAGGGATTCGATAGCCATAGAGGCGTCGGATCTTGGCCCAGGCCTGTGATGGAGAGACATGGAGGCCAATGGTGGACACATACTGCTCCCAGCACTCCTGCTTGCTTTGGCGGATAAGGCGGCGGTCTCGCGCACGCAGCTGTTTGAAGGCGATAAGGTGTTTGATGGAGGGATGTCACTTGTGATGCTGGAGCGCCCGCTGGCGATCTTTAATCGCTTCAGCGATCTCAGGCGACCACCAAGGCCCAGTCCGCCGCCGAGGGGACCCAAAAGAACGGGGAATGGCAGATTCGGTGGCAGTAACGATGCTGGTGGTGACTGATTGAACCACCGCATCAATGTCATCACTAGAGAGAGGCTCAATAGCAGCAGTGGAGGAGAACAAGTCCCAGTCAGCCTTATTCATGGCTCACCTGCAAGGCTGCCCAGAAGACTGACGCTGTGGCAGTGACAGAAAGATCGGAAAGTGGTCACTACCACACAGGTCGTCATGCACACTCCAGTCAACAGACAGTAAGAGGCTAGGGCTGCAGATCGAAAGGTCGATGGCGGAGTACATGCCATGCGCCATGCTGAAGTGTGTGAAGGAACCATCATTTAAAAGCGAAAGATCGAGCTGTGCCAATAAATGCTCAATGGTGGCGCCTCGACCTGTCGCCACCGACCCACCCCACAGAGGGTTATGGGCGTTGAAGTCGCCCAGTAACAGGAAAGGGGGCGGCAATCGGGCTATCAGCGCAGCCAGGACATGCTGTGCAACATCATCATCCGGTGGAAGGTAAAGACTGCAGACAGTAACAGCCTGTGGCGTCCACACCCGAACAGCGACAGCCTCTAAATGTGTTTGTAGAGGGACAGACTCGCTGTGAAGAGAGTTAAGGACATATATGCAGACGCCACCAGACACCCTTTCATAAGCTGCCCGGTTCTTATAATAACCCTGATAGCCACACAGGGTGGGGGTTCGCATTGCTGGAAACCAAGTTTCCTGAATAGCAATGCAGAAGAAAGGATGAAGGCTGATAAGTTGTCGGAGCTCAGCTAGATGGTGGAAAAAACCGCTGCAGTTCCACTGGAGTATGAAATTGTCCATGGCTGAGAAGGTGTGAAGGGACTAGGAAGGCAATTTACGCCGCTTGTTCACCCGCTGCCACTTATTCAGAACCCGCACAAGTGACATCCATGGCATCTGAGGGACCGGCGAGATCCAGGTCTTCAACAGACGCCAGAATCGTGACCTCATCCTCAGACGCAGAGCTTGTAGGAAGCGGTGGGATGGGTGCCACCGCAATGTTGTTGGTCTTGGGGACTTTCTTCTTTTTCGGCTTCTTCCGCTGTGCCTTCCGTGGTTCAGGCTTGATGGGCTTCACTGGGTCAGTCTCAGGGATGGACGACGACCGTGAGGCCCTCCTACCAGGGACTGGTGGTTGTTTCAGCCACTTGCGGGTGTCCGCGTTTCCACTGGTCGGAACCTGCGAAGGGAGGTCCCCAAGGGACCCCTTCCTGGTGAGAGAAGCTGAAGAAGTCTTACGCTTCTCCGGCTGGGAAGGGGGAACTGATGTCCCCAATGGTTTGGGGGGTGTTGCTCCTGAAGTAGATGGAGCAGGAGCAACCAAGGGGGCTGGTGAATTCTGACAGAGCTGGGGTTGAACTGTAGGTGACGACACGGTAGAGGTTAGAACCAGTGTTGCAGCCGCGGCATAGGTGGATGTCATTGGCACAGGATGTAACCGCTCATATTTCTGCCTAGCCTTGGGGTAGGTCAGGCGGTCCAGGGTCTTATATTCCATTATCTTCCTTTCTTTCTGGAATATCCTACAGTCCGGCGAGCAAGGGGAATGGTGTTCTCCGCAGTTAACACAGATAGGAGGCGGGGCACATGGAGTATTGGGATGCAAAGGACGTCCACAATCTCTACACGTGATGCTGGAAGTACAGCGAGATGACGTGTCTGAACTTCCAGAATTTAAAACACCGCATCAGAGGAGGGATATATGGTTTCACATCAAATCGGTAAACAATCACCTTGACCTTTTCGGGTAAGACATCACCCTCAAAGGCCAAGATGAAGGCACCGGTGGCCACCTGATTATCCTCCCTCGGACCCCGATGGACGCGCTGGACGAAGTGAACATCCTCGTCGTTCGAGGTTAGCGCGTAGTTCATCGTCGGACTGTAGAGGAAGATCCCTGTGGAAGATAATACCCTGGACCATGTTTAAACTTTTATGGGGAGTGATGGTGACAGAAACATCCCCCAACTTGTCGCAAGTGAGCAACCTCCGTGACTGGGCAGAGGATGCTGTTTCGATGAGAACTGACCCAGAGTGCATTTTGGACAAGCCCTCCACCTCCCCGAACTTGTCCTCTAAATGCTCCACAAAAGACTGAGGCTTGGTTGGCATAAAAGATTCACCATCAACCCACGTACAGAAAAGGTACCGGGGTGAATAATCTCCACTGCTGTCTTTAGCCATGTGTTCCTCCCATGGAGTGGCCAGGGAGGGAAATGATCTCGGATCGTATTTCTTCCTGTTGAGGTTAGACCTCGATCGCTTAGAGACTGCTGGTGGAGGCCCACCAGCAGGAGATGATGTACCACGCTTCATTGCGGGTCATCCGCCCTGATGCCACCCACTCTGACCAGGGGCTCTCCCCACTGGCGCCACCCAGCCGCAGCAAAGACCACCTGGCAGGACGGCCTTTGCCGGGAGTCCCGATGCCCCAGAGGGTTAGCCATCTACTCCTCAGCATACGTGGGGAGGTAGCAGCTCAGGCATCAGCAGTGCGGTCCCTGTGTAGTCAGGGGGCTACCACCAAGAGGGTACGTGACAACCCCACCACAATGGACTAGCTACCGTGCTGGATGTTGGGTGTCAAAATATCCATGTACATCATGAGGGCAAAGATGGAAGTGCACAATGGAGGGAATGTATGCTACCCGGAACACACTGCAGCCGATGTGGCCGGAAGCTTGATGGAAGTCCAACTCCATGACAATATCGGGTGTGCCAGATCTTAGGGCAAGATGGATATATAATACACCACGTAAGGTGTCCTTCCTCAAATGGTACGCACTAACAGAAAATTTTGAAAGTTAGTGGTCAAACCCCGTAGGGGACCATCACATTAAGGCTGAAACGTTTGAGACTCCTTTTAGTCACCTCTTATGACAGGCAGGAATACCGCGGGACTATTCTAACCCCCAAACCCTAAGGGTGATTTCCAAGAGTGACTCATTGATATTATAGTCACAAGATACTAAGTTTTTACAGTTCTGAACATTTAAAGTCTTTTGACAATTTTTTCACCACTTGGAAATCTTATCAAGATCTGATTGAATACTTATACAGCTTCTTTCATATAATGCTTCATTATAGATAACTGCATCATCTACAAAAAGCATGAGGTTAGTATTAATATTGTCTCCAAGGTCATTAATACACAACATGAACAGTGAGGGTTGCAACACATTGCTCTGGGGCACACATGAAGTTATTTCTACCTCTGATGATGACTCTTCATTGAAGGTAACATGTTTTGTCCTCCCCATGAAAAAGTCCTCAATCCAGTCACAAATTTCGCTTGATACCCATGTGATCATACTTTTGACAATAAGCATAGGTGTGGTACTGAGTCAAATGCTGTTTGGAAATCAAGAAATGCTGTAGCTGCGTGATTGCCTTCATCCAAAGCTTTCAGTATGTCATGTAAAAAAGTGCAAGTTGGGTTTTACATGACTGATGTTTTTGTAGTCCATGCTGGTTGCCATTGCGAAAGTCATTCTGTTCAAGATACCTCATTACGTTGTAGCTCAGAATATGTTCTAAGATTCTGCAACAAATCATTGTCAAGGATACGGGAGAGTAGTTTTGTGGATCACTTCTAATATACTTCTTTAGATGGGAGTGAACTGCGCCTTTTTCCAAAAACTGTGCATGGTTTTTTTGTTCAAGTGACCTAAAATAGATTATAGTTAGAAGAGGGGCTATCTCAACTGCAAATTCATTATAGAATTTGACAGAGATTCCATCAAGCCCTGGAACTTTGTTCAGTTTTAATTACTTCAGCTGTTTCTCAACACCATTGACGCTAATCTGTTTGAGGCTGGACGGAAAGGAGATGCGATTAAGTGTTTAACTCCAACGTATGTTCACAGTCTCTCAAAATCAGTCACTGGATATTGGGGATGGGTGTTGGTCACTAACATACAAGGTGCACGCTCTACTGTGAAGCTCTGCTGCAAGGCTCCCAACAAGTCTACCATTGTTGTCTGCTAGAGGTGGATGGCATACAGGGTGTGGAGGCTGCCTAGGGTATAAATTATGTGTAGTAATTTACTTTTTTAAGTAATACTTGAATTTCTTGAATGGGTTTAATCACATGTATATTCAGAATAGTTTCTAGATATTTTGTGGTGGGTCAAAGGCCATGTTCACTGAGACTATAACCCAAATGAGAAACTGATAGTTGAAAGAATGTGCAATTAACACTTAAGTGATATAAATAATTTAATAGACAATAAAATTAAATTCAGAGAAAAACTGAAATTATACCTGATTCACAGCTGAAAAATTAATGTATTCCACGATTATATTCCACAGAACATGCAAATAACTATCTCACAGGTAAACCAGTTATGTAGGCCAAGAGCAGGAATGGGTAAAGCACTAAATTTTGCAGGACACATTAAGCTAATGTTAACAAACCCCAAAGTCAGTTTTATTCCTGTGGTACCATTTATCAAAGTGACTTCACACCACTTTTCCCTACATTAATAGCAGAGACCAAATGTTTTGATTTTTCTCCTTATATTGTTGCTCATTATTACTTCTCACTAAATTCTTGAGAAAACACCTGTATGTGTAGTTTCATAATTTAAAAACAAGACTTTCTGTCGCACTTGCCATAGGGCTACAAAGTCTATTGCAATGATGTCCTGGCATAAAAAGTTTTCAGTTCACTTGCTGCATCAAACTTGGATAAAATCCCAAGCTTCTGATGATTGCCTCCATCATTGTCATGAGGGGCTAAGTTTGGCTTTCATGAAACTAGTGAGGCTACAGTTTATGTACGCAGAGGATTGGATCTAATTGATAGGATGGCAACAAGAAAATAGTGCATAGTGAGGTGGCACCATCTGTTTACACAGATTTTGTTTGCACTCTCTATCCAACGTTTCTTGCACACCATCACTTGCATCAGGTGGTAAACTGTGAGAAGTCTTCCTCTGTGCCCTTCCTTTGTCAAGTGCATGCTTCCATGCTTTTCAAAGTGCATAGTCAGTGTCTGTCTAGAAATTGTTTACACATAGTCTAATTTCAACTGTCGCACTAATCACAGAGTCACAATAGTTCAATGCACAAGTAAGTATTCTCATTTGTTTGAACAAAATCTTGTGTTCAGTTAACTGGCTGTGCTCAGCCACTGCTCTTTGTTCCAAATGCCTGTATTTAAGGTGACACTGATACTCAGTGCAGTGGTCAGCAACAGGTCCATGTAAAATAGGCCACATAACTTTTGCCACACTCACAAGGTATTATAGGATGTATATACAGCCACTTCGGTTGTACAAAATTTTTGTCAATTGATCATGGTTTTGGTTTCACTAGGGCAGTCTTCATCAGAATAAAAAGTTACATGGACTACATGTAATCACACCATGGTTAAAAACGCCCGAGGAAATGTGCTCTTGTCAAACAGAAATGTCTTAGGAATAAAAACTAAAATGTAAAAGTATAACATGATTGTCAACTAGATAAAATACTCCATGGAACATAATGATAACCGCAAGGTAACTTACGGCTGAGAGTGGCATAGCACAGCACAGCAGTCTGATGGTAGCAGCTGTGCTATGCCTCTCTTAGCCCTAAGTGACCTTGTAGCTATCATATTCCACGGAGTATTTTAACTAGTTGACAATCATGTTATACTTTTACATTTTAGTTTTTATTCCTATGACATTTCTGTTTGATGAGAGCAATTTTGCTCAGACATTTTTAACCATGGTGTGATTACATGTAGTCCATGTAACTTTTTATTCTAGTGAAGATTGCCCTAGTGTAGTTGAAACAATGGTCAACTAGCAAAAATTTTGTGCAACCGAAGTGGCTGTATAAATATCCTGTAATTAAATAGCGTACTGTTGCCGGATCATAGCCCATCAAAATGTTTAAAATTTCAACACTCACAAGGACTATTTTAAATTTCCAACACATTCAGGCTTAGATTATCTTTAACTAATTGCAACATGTTTTTAAATTTCCTGAGTGGTCAGAGGCCTGTTCTGATCCACTGCCTATGCAGGACCCATTGCACATTACTAGTTGTTGCACCACAGAAAGGAATCTGTGTTATGTGTTGGTTCTCTTGCCTACTTTGAACAGCATTGTGTCTTGATTTTCTCCACAGTGTTGACCTAATCTCATGGACAGAATACCTCATGGTCAGAATAACTATTCCTTCTGAACACAGTCATTGGATAGCTAATCTTAGAGCTGAGGTGGTCCTCATCTAAAATAATAGTGGCTCTGTGTACTGAGGTGTTCAGCGTAGCTTTAGGATTGTTGATTTTTTTAAAAAATATTAGTAATCTGATCCCCCCCCCATGAACCATGGACCTTGCCGTTGGTGGGGAGGCTTGCGTGCCTCAGCGATACAGATGGCCGTACCGTAGGTGCAACCACAACGGAGGGGTATCTGTTGAGAGGCCAGACAAACATGTGGTTCCTGAAGAGGGGCAGCAGCCTTTTCAGTAGTTGCAGGGGCAACAGTCTGGATGATTGACTGATCTGGCCTTGTAACATTAACCAAAACGGCCTTGCTGTGCTGGTACTGCGAACGGCTGAAAGCAAGGGGAAACTACAGCCGTAATTTTTCCCGAGGACATGCAGCTTTACTGTATGATTAAATGATGATGGCGTCCTCTTGGGTAAAATATTCCAAAGGTAAAATAGACCCCCATTCGGATCTCCGGGCAGGGACTACTCAAGAGGACGTCGTTATCAGGAGAAAGAAAACTGGCGTTCTACGGATCGGAGCGTGGAATGTCAGATCCCTTAATCGGGCAGGTAGGTTAGAAAATTTAAAAAGGGAAATGGATAGGTTAAAGTTAGATATAGTGGGAATTAGTGAAGTTCAGTGGCAGGAGGAACAAGACTTTTGGTCAGGTGATTACAGGGTTATAAATACAAAATCAAATAGGGGTAATGCAGGAGTAGGTTTAATAATGAATAAAGAAATAGGAGTGCGGGTTAGCTACTACAAACAGCATAGTGAACGCATTATTGTGGCCAAGATAGACACAAAGCCCATGCCTACTACAGTAGTACAAGTTTATATGCCAACTAGCTCTGCAGATGATGAAGAAATTGATGAAATGTATGACGAGATAAATGAAATTATTCAGGTAGTGAAGGGAGACGAAAATTTAATAGTCATGGGTGACTGGAATTCGTCAGTAGGAAAAGGGAGAGAAGGAAACATTGTAGGTGAATATGGATTGGGGGGAAGAAATGAAAGAGGAAGCCGCCTTGTAGAATTTTGCACAGAGCATAACTTAATCATAGCTAACACCTGGTTCAAGAATCATAAAAGAAGGTCGTATACCTGGAAGAATCCTGGAGATAGTAAAAGGTATCAGATAGATTATATAATGGTAAAACAGAGATTTAGGAACCAGGTTTTAAACTGTAAGACATTTCCAGGGGCAGATGTGGATTCTGACCACAATATATTGGTTATGAACTGCAGATTGAAACTGAAGAAACTGCAAAAAGGTGGGAATTTAAGGAGATGGGACCCGGATAAACTGAAAGAACCAGAGGTTGTAGAGAGTTTCAGGGAGAGCATAAGGGAACAATTGACAGGAATGGGGGAAAGAAACACAGTAGAAGAAGAATGGGTATGTCTGAGGGATGAAGTAGTGAAGGCAGCAGAGGATCAAGTAGATAAAAAGACGAGGGCTAATAGAAATCCTTGGGTAACAGAAGAAATATTGAATTTAATTGATGAAAGGAGAAAATATAAAAATGCAGTAAATGAAACAGGCAAAAAGGAATACAAACGTCTCAAAAATGAGATCGACAGGAAGTGCAAAATGGCTAAGCAGGGATGGCTAGAGGACAAATGTAAGGATGTAGAGGCTTGTCTCACTAGAGGTAAGATAGATACTGCCTACAGAAAATTAAAGAGACCTTTGGAGAGAAGAGAACCACTTGTATGAATATCAAGAGCTTAGATGGCAACCCAATTCTAAGCAAAGAAGGGAAGGCAGAAAGGTGGAAGGAGTATATAGAGGGTTTATACAGGGGCGATGTACTTGAGGACAATATTATGGAAATGGAAGAGGATGTAGATGAAGATGAAATGGGAGATAAGATTCTGCGTGAAGAGTTTGACAGAGCACTGAAAGACCTGAGTCGAAACAAGGCCCCGGGAGTAGACAACATTCCATTAGAACTACTGATGGCCTTGGGAGAGCCAGTCATGACAAAACTCTACCATCTGGTGAGCAAGATGTATGAGACAGGCGAAATACCCACAGACTTCATGAAGAATATAATAATTCCAATCCCAAAGAAAGCAGGTGTTGACAGATGTGAAAATTACCGAACTATCAGTTTAATAAGTCACAGCTGCAAAATACTAACGCGAATTCTTTACAGACGAATGGAAAAACTAGTAGAAGCGGACCTCAGGGAAGATCAGTTTGGATTCCGTATAAATGTTGGAACACGTGAGGCAATACTAACCTTACGACTTATCTTAGAAGACAGATTAAGAAAAGGCAAACCTACGTTTCTAGCATTTGTAGACTTAGAGAAAGCGTTTGACAATGTTAACTGGAATACTCTCTTTCAAATTCTGAAGGTGGCAGGGGTAAAATACAGGGAGCGAAAGGCTATTTACAATTTGTACAGAAACCAGATGGCAGTTATAAGAGTCGAGGGGCATGAAAGGGATGCAGTGGTTGGGAAAGGAGTGAGACAGGGTTGTAGCCTCTCCCCGATGTTATTCAATCTGTATATTGAGCAAGCAGTAAAGGAAACAAAAGAAAAATTCGGAGTAGGTATTAAAATTCATGAAGAAGAAGTAAAAACTTTGAGGTTCGTCGATGACATTGTAATTCTGTCAGAGACAGCAAAGGACTTGGAAGAGCAGTTGAACGGAATGGACAGTGTCTTGAAAGGAGGACATAAGATGAACATCAATAAAAGCAAAACGGGAATAATGGAATGTAGTCAAATTAAATCGGGTGATGCTGAGGGGATTAGATTAGGTAATGAGACACTTAAAGTAGTAAAGGAGTTTTGCTATTTAGGGAGTAAAATAACTGATGATGGTCGATGTAGAGAGGATATAAAATGTAGACTAGCAATGGCAAGGAAATCGTTTCTGAAGAAGAGAAATTTGTTAATATCGAGTATAGATTTAATTGTCAGGAAGTCGTTTCTGAAAGTATTTGTATGGAGTGTAGCCATGTATGGAAGTGAAACATGGACGATAACCAGTTTGGACAAGAAGAGAATAGAAGCTTTCAAAATGTGGTGCTACAGAAGAATGCTGAAGATAAGGTGGGTAGATCACGTAACTAATGAGGAGGTATTGAATAGGATTGGGGAGAAGAGAAGTTTGTGGCATAACTTGACTAGAAGAAGGGATCGGTTGGTAGGACATGTTTTGAGGCATCAAGGGATCACAAATTTAGCATTGGAGGGCAGCGTGGAGGGTAAAAATCGTAGAGGGAGACCAAGAGATGAATACACTAAGCAGATTCAGAAGGATGTAGGTTGCAGTAGGTACTGGGAGATGAAGAAGCTTGCACAGGATAGAGTAGCATGGAGAGGTGCATCAAACCAGTCTCAGGACTGAAGACCACAACAACAACAGTAATCTGATAAATCGATATTGAAAAAAATATCATTATCAACCCTCAATGTATCACAAAAGGTATTGATATACCAACAGAAAAAATATCGACGTACTTGCCTATAAACATATAGACTGCAAATTGTAAATATACTACCGGTTTTAGAACTCTATATTAAAGTATTGATTTATCTAAAAACAAAGATGATGTGACTTACCAAACAAAAGTGCTGGCAGGTCAATAGACACACAAACATACACACAAAATTCAAGCTTTCGCAACAAACACTTGCTTCATCAGGAAAGAGGGAAGGAGAGGGAAAGACGAAAGGATGTGGGTTTTAAGGGAGAGGGTAAGGAGTCATTCCAATCCCGGGAGCGGAAAGACTTACCTTAGGGGGGAAAAAGGACAGGTATACACTCGCACACACACACACACACACACATATCCATCCACACATACACAGACACAATCAGACATTTGTAAAGGCAAAGAGTTTGGGCAGAGATGTCAGTTGAGGCGGAAGTACAGAGGCAAAGATATTGTTGAAAGACAGGTGAGGTATGAACGGCGGCAAATTGAAATTAGTGGAGATTGAGGCCTGGCGGATAACGAGAAGAGAGGATATACTGAAGGGCAAGTTCCCATCTCCGGAGTTCTGACAGGTTGGTGTTAGTGGGAAGTATCCAGATAACCCGGACGGTGTAACACTGTGCCAGGATGTGCTGGCCGTGCACCAAGGCATGTTTAGCCACAGGGTGATCCTCATTACCAACAAACACTGTCTGCCTGTGTCCATTCATGCGAATGGACAATTTGTTGCTGGTCATTCCCACATAGAATGCTTCACAGTGTAGGCAGGTCAGTTGGTAAATCACGTGGGTGCTTTCACACGTGGCTCTGCCTTTGATCGTGTACACCTTCCGGGTTACAGGACTGGAGTAGATGGTGGTGGGAGGGTGCATGAGACAGGTTTTACACGGGGGGCGGTTACAAAGGTAGAAGTCAGAGGGTAGGGAAGGTGGTTTGGGGATTTCATAGGGATGAACTAGGAGGTTACGAAGGTTAGGTGGATGGCGGAAAGACACTCTTGGTGGAGTGGGGACGATTTCATGAAGGATGGATCTCATTTCAGGGCAGGATTTGAGGAAGTCGTATCCCTGCTGGAGAGCCACACTCAAGGTCTGATCCAGTCCCAGAAAGTATCCGGTCACAAGTGGGGCACTTTTGGGGTTCTTCTGTGGGAGGTTCTGGGTCTGAGGAGATGAGGAAGTGGCTGTTTTCAGGTTGTTGGTGTAATGGTTCAGGGATTCTGGACTGGAGCAGATTCGTTTGCCATGAAGACCTAGGCTGTAGGGAAGGGACCGTTTGATGTGGAGTGGGTGGCAGCTGTTATAATGGAGGTACTGTTGCTTGTTGGTGGGTTTGATGTGGACGGACGTGTGAAGCTGGCCATTGGACAGGTGGAGGTCAATGTCAAGGAAAGTGGCATGGGATTTGGAGTAGGACCAGGTGAATCTGATGGAACCAAAAGAGTTGAGGTTGGTGAGCAAATTCTGGAGTTCTTCTTCACTGTGAGTCCAGATCATGAAGATGTCATCAATAAATCTGTATCAAACTTTGGGTTGGCAGGCCTGGGTAACCAAGAAGGCTTCCTCTAAGCGACCCATGAATAGGTTGGCGTATGAGGGGGTCATCCTGGCACCCATGGCTGTTCCCTTTAATTGTTGGTATGTCTGGGCTTCGAAAGTGAAGAAGTTGTGGGTCAGGATGAAGCTGGCTAAAGTAATGAGGAAAGAGGTTTTAGGTAGGGTGGCAGGTGATTGGCATGAAAGGAAGTGCTCCATCGCAGCGAGGCCCAGGACGTGCAGAATATTTGTGTATATGGAAGTGGCATCAATGCTAACAAGGATGGTTTCTGGGGGTAACAGACTGGGTAAGGATTCCAGACATTCGAGAAAGTGGTTGGTGTCTTTGATGAAGGATGGGAGACTGTATGTAATGGGTTGAAGGTGTTGATCTACGTAGGCAGAGATACGTTCTGTGGGGGCTCGGTAAGCAGCTACAATGGGACGGCCAGGATGATTGGGTTTGTGAATTTTAGGAAGAAGGTAGAAGATAAGGGTGTGGGGTGTTGGTGGGGTCAGGAGGTTGATGGAGTCAGGTGAAAGGTTTTGCAGGGGGCCTAAGGTTCTGAGGATTCCTTGAAGCTCCGCCTGGACATCAGGAATGGGATTACCTTGGCAAACTTTGTATGTGGTGTTGTCTGAAAGCTGACGCAATCCCTCAGCCACATACTCCTGACGATCAAGTACCACGGTCGAGGAACCCTTGTGCGACGGAAGAATGACGATGGATAGGTCAGCCTTTAGATCACAGATAGCCTGGGCTTCAGCAGTGGTGATGTTGGGAGTAGGATTAAGGTTTTTTAAGTAGGATTGAGAGGCAAGGCTGGAAGTCAGAAATTCCTGGAAAGTTTGGAGAGGGTGATTTTGAGGAAGAAGAGGTGGGTCCCGCTGTGGCGGAGGATGGAACTGTTCCAGGCAGGGTTCAATTTGGATAGTGTCTTGGGGAGTTGGACCATTAGGAGTAGGATTAGGATCATTTTCTTTTATGGCAAAGTGATATTTCCAGCAGAGAGTACGAGTGTAGGACAGTAAATCTTTGACAAGGGCTGTTTGGTTGAATCTGGGAGTGGGGCTGAAGGTGAGGCCTTTGGATAGGACAGAGGTTTCGGATTGGGAGAGAGGTTTGGAGGAAAGGTTAACTACTGAATTAGGGTGTTGTGGTTCCAGATTGTGTTGACTGGAATTTTGAGGTTTTGGGAGGAGTGAAGCTGGAAGTAGGAGATTGAGTAGATGGGAGAGACTGGGTCTGTGTGCAATGAGAGGTGGTTGAGGTTTGCTGGCAAGGTTGTGAAGGTTGAGTGAGTTGCCTTTCCGGAGGTGGGAAACCAGGAGATTGGATAGTTTTTTGAGGTGGAGGGTGGCATGCTGTTCAAATTTGCGGTTGGCCTGTAGGAGGATGCTCTGAACAGCCGGTGTGGATGTGGGAGAGGAAAGATTGAGGACTTTTATTAAGGATAGGAGTTGACGGGTGTGTTCATTGGCTGAGTTGAAGTGTAGGTGAAGGATTAGGTGGGTGAGGGCAATGGATTGTTCAGTTTGGAACTGGTATAGCGACTAATGGAAACAGGGGTTACAGCCAGAGATGGGAACTTTAAGTGTGAGGCCATTGGGGGTAATGCCAAATGTCAGACAAGCCAGACAAAATAAAATATGGGAGTGTAATCTGGCTAGGGCGAAGGCATGTTTGCGGAGGGAATGTAAATAAAACTTAATGGGGTCGTTGTGGGGATGTTGTGAGGGTGACATGGTATTAGAAGGTGGAAAGTGTAACATGAGGCTGAAATGAAAATGAAAATAAAAATATAAGGAGAGAGATAAAGGTGAACTAGAAAGCAACTGGAGATCTGGTGTGAAAAAAGGCGAAAAAGTGTTGGTTATAGCTGGGCTATGTTGATCCTGTGGTGAACTTGGGTTGGTAGACAACGATGTGCAAAAAGGTTAGGTGGTTGTGTCGCCACCAAAACACGTTAAAGGGTGGAGCAATTCGGGAAAATTTCGAAAAAACTGCGTGTAAATGTATTAAAAGGAGTGGTTTTGTGGTGGCAGATTGTGAAAATGAGGCTAACAATTGTCTGACGAAGAAATAATGACGTTAAAACCTGTGGGAAGCGGCTAAAAAAGATCAGTGATGTGGAAAAAACGGAAATGGAAAAAAGCGAAAGTTATTAGAACTAGCGGAAATGGCTGTTTAATAGCTGAAAGGAACTGTTTGTGAACTGGAAACGGTGGATTTTATAGCAGCGGTAGTGTTGAAAGTGGAAAAAAATATTTTGGTTATGGTTTGGAAGTGGGTTACGTATTATTGAGTATATATAGGCGGGATAAAATTGTATGGTAGATTCGGTAAAGAGGAGAAGGTGAATACAAAGTGAAACTACTTGAAAAACAGAAAGAGAAAATAAGATGACAGGAAAGATTTCGAAATGCAACAGTGACAATAAGAAACGTAATTGTTAGGTTCAAATTAATGATATGAATATAATAGAGGGAAACATTCCACTTGGGAATGACGTTAAAACCTGTGGGAAGCGGCTAGCATACCTTCGCCCTAGCCAGATTACACTCCCATATTTTATTTTCTCAGGCTTGTCTGACATTTGGCATTACCCCCAAAGGCCTCACACTTAAAGTTCTCATTTCTGGCTGTAACCCTTCTTTCCATCAGTCCCTATACCAGTTCCAAACTAAACAATCCATTGCCCTCACCCACCTAGTCCTTCACCTACACATCAACTCAGCCAATGAACACACCCGTCAACTCCTATCCTTAATAAAAGTCCTCAATCTTTCCTCTCCCACGTCCACACCAGCTGTTCAGAGCATCCTCCTACAGCCCAACCGCAAATTTGAACAGCATGCCACACTCCACCTCAAAAAACTATCCAATCTCCTGGTTTCCCACCTCCGGAAAGGCAACTCAGTCAACCTTCACAACCTTGCCAGCAAACCTCAACCTCCTCTCATTGCACACAGACCCAGTCTCTCCCATCTACTCAATCTCCTACTTCCAGCTCCACTCCCCACAAAACCTCAAAATTCCAATGAACACAATCTGGAACCACAACACCCTAATTCAGTAGTTAACTTTTCCTCCAAACCTCTCTCCCAATCCGAAACCTCTGTCCTATCCAAAGGCCTCACCTTCAGCCCCAACCCCAGATTCAACCAAACAGCCCTTGTCAAAGATTTACTGTCCTACACTCGTACTCTCTGCTGGAAATATCACTTTGCCACGAAGAAAATTGATCCTAATCCTACTCCTAATGATCCAACTCCCCAAGACACTATCCAAATTGAACCCTGCCTGGGACAGTTCCATCCTCCATCACAATGGGACCCACCTCCTCTTCCTCAAAATCACCCTCTCCAAACTTTCCAGGAATTTCTGACTTCCAGCCTTGCCTCTCAGTCCTTCTTAAAAAACCTTAATCCTACTCCCAACATCACCACTGCTGAAGCCCAGGCTATCCGTGATCTGAATTCTGACTGATCCATCGTCATTCTTCCGTCGGACAAGGGTTCCTCGACCGTGGTACTTGATCGTCGGGAGTATGTGGCTGAGGGACTGCGTCAGCTTTCAGACAACACCACATACAAAGTTTGCCAAGGTAATCCCATTCCTGATGTCCAGGCGGAGCTTCAAGGAATCCTCAGAACCTTAGGCCCCCTGCAAAACCTTTCACCTAACTCCATCAACCTCCTGACCCCACCAACACCCTGCACCCCTACCTTCTACCTTCTTCCTGAAATTCACAAACCCAGTCATCCCAGCCATCTCATTGTAGCTGCTTACCAAGCCCCCACAGAACGTATCTCTGCCTACATAGATCAACACCTTCAACCCATTACATGCAGTCTCCCATCCTTCATCAAAGACACCAACCACTTTGTCGAATGCCTGGAATCCTTACCCAGTCTGTTACCCCGAGAAACCATCCTTGTAACCATTGATGCCACTTTCTTATACACAAATATTCTGCACGTCTAGGGCCTCACTGCGATGGAGCACTTCCTTTCATGGCGATCACCTGCCACCCTACCTAAAACCTCTTTCCTCATTACCTTAGCCAGCTTCATCCTGACCCACAACTTCTTCACTTTCAAAGCCCAGACATACCAACAATTAAAGGGAACAGCCATGGGTGCCAGGATGACCCCCTCGTATGCCAACCTATTCATGGGTCGCTTAGAGGAAGCCTTCTTGGTTACCCAGGCCTGCCATCCCAAAGTTTGGTACAGATTTATTGATGACATCTTCATGATCTGGACTCACAGTGAAGAAGAACTCCAGAATTTCCTCACCAACCTCAACTCCTATGGTTCCATCAGATTCACCTGGTCCTACTCCAAATCCCATGCCACTTTCCTTGACGTTGACCTCCACCTGTGCAATGGCCAGCTTCACACGTCTGTCCACGTCAAACCCACCAACAAGCAACAGTACCTCCATTATAACAGCTGCCACCCATTCCACATCAAACGGTCCCTTCCCTACAGCCTGGGTCTTCGTGGCAAACGAATCTGCTCCAGTCCAGAATCCCTGAACTACTACACCAACAACCTGAAAACAGCTTTTGCATCCCGCAACTACCCTCCCAACCTGGTACAGAAGCAAATAACCAGAGCCACTTCCTCATCTCCTCAAACCCAGAACCTCCCACAGAAGAACCCCAAAAGTGCCCCACTTGTGACAGGATACTTTCCGGGACTGGATCAGACTCTGAGTGTGGCTCTCCAGCAGGGATACGACTTCCTCAAATCCTGCCCTAAAATGAGATCCATCCTTCATGAAATCGTCCCCACTCCACCAAGAGTGTCTTTCCGCCATCCACCTAACTTTCGTAACCTCCTAGTTCATCCCTATGAAATCCCCAAACCACCTTCCCTACCCTCTGGCTCCTACCCTTGTAACCGCCCCCCGTGTAAAACCTGTCCCATGCACCCTCCCACCACCACCTACTCCAGTCCTGTAACCCGGAAGGTGTACACGATCAAAGGCAGAGCCACGTGTGAAAGCACCCACGTGATTTACCAGCTGACCTGCCTACACTGTGAAGCATTCTATGTGGGAATGACCAGCAACAAATTGTCCATTCGCATGAATGGACACAGGCAGACAGTGTTTGTTGGTAATGAGGTTCACCCTGTGGCTAAACATGCCTTGGTGCACGGCCAGCACATCCTGGCACAGTGTTACACCGTCTGGGTTATCTGGATACTTCCCACTAACACCAACCTGTCAGAACTCCGGAGATGGGAACTTGCCCTTCGGTATATCCTCTCTTCTCGTTATTCGCCAGGCCTCAATCTCTGCTAATTTCAATTTGTCGCCGCTCATACCTCACCTGTCTTTCAACAACATCTTTGCCTCTGTACTTCCGTCTTGACTGACATCTCTGCCCAAACTCTTTGCCTTTACAAATGTCTGATTGTGTCTGTGTATGTGCAGATGGATATGTGTGTGTGTGTGCCAGTGTATACCTGTCCTTTTTTCCCCCTAAGGTACATCTTTCCACTCCCGGGATTGGAATGACTCCTTACGCTCTCCCTTAAAACCCACATCCTTTCGTGTTTCCTTCTTCATCCCTCTTTCCTGATGAAGCAACCGTTTGTTGCGAAAGCTTGAATTTTGTGTATATGTTTGTGTTTGTTTGTGTGTCTATCGACCTGCCAGCACTTTCGTTTGGTAAGTCTCATCATCTTTGTTTTTAGATATATTTTTCACACGTGGAATGTTTCCCTCTATTATATTCATAAGTATTGATTTATTATTAGATATTCTGTATATCATCAAGCTGGCAGCATGCCCTTCCCCGTTAGAGAAAAAATTGAAAGGAAAAGGATGAATGTTCATGCTTGGCAATAACCACTTTGCTAACAATGGTAACTGTATGTAAGTGGCACAATAAAAGGTGTCCGTTGGGTCCATTATTTGGATCCATCATGTGTGTGATATTTCTGGTACACTTCATGTTGACTTCCCTATTTTTTTCATTTCTGCCAATGCTAGTGACCTAGTAGTTGTAGTGTCAAAATTTCATAGTGGAGCTAAATATCCCAATTTTTGTTGGTAGCACTGAGTGCCAATTATATTAGCATTTTCCCTCACACATCTCTGCCCAGTGAAAAAAGACCAATATTGTCATTTAGATTTTTGTTCATCATTTTCAGCAACTGTTCTTGAAGAATGCCAATGTGAAGAAATAGCACAATAGTTATGTTAAAAATTGTTTTCTAATGGCACATACGTGCTATTTTTTCACGTTGGAGATCTCGTTATTTCAGTCACACTGCCACCTCCGAGCACAATTGGACTTCTTCTACTTTTGTTCCACAGATACTTGCTTCATACAGTCAAAGTGAAAGAGTGGAGATGATGAAAACTCAAAAAGTAGTAAGACTCCTTCACACAGTGAAAGTAAAATTATGTTCTACTACTATTTCAAAAGTAAACTTCCAACATTCACTGAAAATTGTGAAGAAAATATAATATAACATAAAACTTTGGCACTCAATGTTGCCATTTCGACATCAATACATCAATATATTGAGGGAAACAGTATCCTGTCCATTCTGGAAAATACACTCATCAAATTAAGTTTTGCATCACCCTGGTTCCCAAAACTCCAGAAGATGGACGCTGACTGTGGATATTGTATCACAGACACAGTCCCTTTGACTGTCCAGAAATGTCACTAAACCTGCCCAAAGATGCAAACAACCTTGCATAGCCAGTGCCTATTAGATGCATGGGTCCAACAGCCGATGAGTTCAAGCCATTCCACCAGGATGGCGTGGGTCGTGTTATTTGTAGTTCAACCATGATTAGATGGTCAATACTGTGGTTCAATCATGTCTGCATTATTACTTTGTCCCATGAAGTGCTATTGCCAAGGGAAGTGTCCAGGTGTCTCAGAGTGAACCAAAGCGATGTTGTTCGGACACAGAGGAGATATAGAGACACAGGAACTGATGACATGCCTCACTCAGCCGCCCAAGGGCTACTACTGCAATAGATGATCACCACCAACAAATTATGGCTCAGAGGAACCATGACAGCAACACCACCATGTTGAATCATGCTCTTTGTGCAGCCACATGATATCTGTTACAACTCAAACTGCGCGCAATAGGCTGCACGATTCACAATTTCAGTCCCGACGTCCATGGAAAGGTCTATCTTTGCAACCATGACACCATGCAGCATGGTACAGATGGGCCCAACAGCATGCCAAATGGACTGCTCAGCACTGGTATCATGTTCTCTTCACTGATGAGTTTTGCATATGCCTTCAACCAGACAATTGTCGGAGATGTGTTTGGAGGCATCCAGCTCAGGCTGAATGCCTTAGAAACACTGTCCATATAAATGCCTTTTTAGTCATCTTTCCCTTTTTGAAGTACCAGTAGATTATTGTAGAACACTTGTTTAAACTTCCTGTCATTTCTTTAAAATAACATGTAACTATCACGAAAAACTTCACATGAATAAACTATGAACGCTCGTCCATATGTAACACGTACTAAATATTAACTTACTTAGGAATTAAGGGTTTAATTTGGTCAACACTATATAATCCTTTAATTACACCTGATGAAGGTTCCATTAGAAGTAACGCTTTGGGATGTACAATCTTATGAACAACATATGGACCTTTAAAGACAAAGAAGAATTTTCTACATTGCTTATTGATCTTTGAACCAGTAGATTATTGTAGAACACTTGTTTAAACTTCCTGTCATTTCTTTACCGAGCGAGGTGGCGCAGTGGTTAGACACTGGACTCGCATTTGGGAGGACGGCAGTTCAATCCCGCGTCCAGCCAACCTGATTTAGGTTTTCCATGAGTTCCCTAAATCGCTCCAGGCAAATGCCAGGATGGTTCCTTTTAAAGGGCACGGCCGACTTCCTTCCCCATCCTTCCTAAATCCGATGAGACTGATGACCTTGCTGTCTGGTCTCCTTCCCCAAAAAACCCAACCCTGTCATTTCTTTAAAATAACACGTAACTATCACGAAAAACTTCACATGAATAAACTATGAATGCTTGTCCATATGTAACACATACTAAACATTAACATACTTAGGAATTAAGGGTTTAATTTGATCGACACTATATAATCCTTTAATTACACCTGATGAAGGTTCCATAAGCAGTAACGCTTTGGGATGTACGATCTTATGAACAACATATGGACCTTCAAAGACAAAGAAGAATTTTCTACATTCCTTATTGATCTTCGAACTTTTAGCATGAGATCATACTAATACAAGGTCTCCTACCTGAAATGAGGGTTCTATAGCATGTTGATTATAACTTTTAATTCTCCGTTCAGCATTTTTAACAATCTGTTCATGAATTTTGTCGCTTGGAATGAATTTTTGGATTTCATTTAATGGTGGCCAAGGTAGAGCAGCTAGTAAAGGCTTACCTATAATTCGTTTGCCTAAAATTTCTATAGGTGATAATCCTGTCGTTAGATGAGGCAATTCATTTAATATCTTTTCGAATTTGGGGATTAGTTTGGCACACCGAGTATGTTTATATGCACAATAAGTTCTACATAATCGTCCTAATTCTTTCATGACTCTTTCTACTAAATTACTTTGAGGGTGATATTTCCAAATTAAGATATGTTTGATTCCATATTGTTTTATCATATCTTGAAACTTTTGACTAATAAAAGCACTACCGCTGTCAGACATAAGTTGTTTAGGAATGCCCCAGTTAACAAAGTAATTTCGAGTAAGACAGCATATAATGCTTACTGTATTTGCTCGTTTCAAAGTATATAGTGTCACAAGTTTGGACCAACATTCCATTACAACAAATACATAAGTAAATCCTCCTGAACTACGAGGCAGAGGGCCGAAAAAATCTAAAGATAGTAGATCCCATAGACCTTGAGGAATTACAGCATATAATTTATAACGCTTAGATTTGTTATTAACTTTAACGTTTTACCAGGTTTCACAAGTCCTAATAATACTTCTCACAATACGGGACATATTTTTGAAATAATAATACTTCATTAGATGTTTAATACATTTATGAATTCCAAAATGCCCGTAACCTTCATGAATATAAGTAATTAATTCGTACACAACAGTTTTTGGAATGCAGATTTTCCATCTCTGGTGTTCCCTCTGTGCTTTCCAATACAACAAGTCGTTGAAATGTAACCACACACCCTGGGTGTTAACTGTTTCTTCCCCATTATTAAGGTTTTGTATAAGTTCCCTATATTGATCGTCATTTCTTTGACTGCATTTAATAGCAGTTACTATCCATTTAACCTTACGTTCATTCTCCTGAGTTAAAAGGAAATAAGCATGGTAATTTGTTCCTGGTTCTTCCACAATGTTAATATTCTCCATTCCTACTGGAAGTCTTGACAAAGCATCCGAAACTACATTTTGAGATCCTTTTATATACCTAATTTCGTACTGAAATTCTTGCAAGCATAATACACAACATAATAATCTACGGTGAAGTAACCGGCAATTGTTTAAAAAGGTTAAAGCCTGATGATCAGTATATACAATTGTTTTTCTTCCAATTAATAATCCTCTAAATCTTTGAAAACCCCATACCAATGCGAGAGCTTCCTTCTTGGTTACAAAATAATTTCTTTCATGTTTATTTAAAGTTCTACTAGAGAATCCAATAGGCTGATATAATCCCTTTTCATTGGTCAGATCACCTTGGAATATTATGCAAGACACACCATAATCAGAGGCATCCGTACACATACAAAAGTCCTGATTGAAATCTGCATGGTATAACATTTTAGCTTCTGTTAATGCTCCTTTTAACTTATTAAAAACTTCCTCTTTTCCCCAGAGCCATACTGCTTTTTCTTTTAATAAATCAAGTAATTTAGGATTAACAATATCCTGCCCCGGAAGAAATCTTTTCAGAAATCCTACCATTCCTAAGAATGATTTCAGTTGTTTTCAATTTCTAGGACTCGGGCATCGAGCAATAGCTTCAATACATGCTGGGTCTGGCCTAATACCTTTACTGTCCACTATATGCCCCAAAAATTTCACTTCCTCCTTTCCGAAGTAAGACTTAGATAATTTTAAAGTAATTCCTCTGTCAATTAAATGCTCAAACGATTCCCGTAATATCGTTATGTGTTCTTCTCACGTTTTAGTGGATACCAAAATATCATCTACATATAAAATAATCTTTTGTAATAATTGCTGATCCAAAGCAGAATCTAATGCCCTAATGAAAGTTGACACTGATATGTTAAGCCCAAAAAGTAAGACTTGGAACTGATATGATCTGCCTTCAAAAAGAAAAGCCGTATATTGCCGTGAATCTGGGTGTAATATGACTTGATGGTAGACAGCAGTTAAATCCATTGTATTCATATAATGAGAACCAGCTATCTTAAGAAGTACCTCTTCCATAAGAATAGGTCTGTCTCTTTCCATCTCTATAACTGATGATGGTCGAAGTAGAGAGGATATAAAATGTAGATTGGCAATGGCAAGGAAAGTGTTTCTGAAGAAGAGAAATTTGTTAACGTCGAGTATACATTTAAATGTCAGGAAGTCATTTCTGAAAGTATTTGTATGGAGTGTAGCCATGTATGGAAGTGAAACATGGACAATAAATAGTTTGGACAAGAAGAGAATAGAAGCTTTTGAAATGTGGTGCTACAGAAGAATGCTGAAGATTAGATGGGTAGATCACATAACTAATGAGGAAGTATTGAATAGGATTGGGCAGAAGAGAAGTTTGTGGCACAACTTGACTAGAAGAAGGGATCGGTTGGTAGGACATGTGTTGAGACATCAAGGGATCACCAGTTACGTATTGGAGAGCAGCGTGGAGGGTAAAAATCATAGAGGGAGACCAAGAGATGAATACACTAAGCAGATTCAGAAGGATGTAGGTTGCAGTAGGTACTGGGAGATGAAGAAGCTTGCACAGGATAGAGCTGCATCAAACCAGTCTCAGGACTGAAGACCACAACAACAACAGTTTTGTTTAATTTATGAGCATCCAGAACCAGTTGTACCCCACCAGTAGCTTTCTTAACTACCCACAAAGGACTGTTAAAAGCACTATATGATCGTTCGATAATGTTTTGTTCGAGCATCTTACTTATTTCTCTATTAGCCAGCTCTTTAAATTGTACTGGAATAGGATAAAGTTTCTGAAAGAATGATTTTTTATGTTTAACCTCATGTTTACAAACGTAATCTTTGATTCTCCCTGGTTCATCTGAGAAGATGGCTCTAAATTCTAACAATAAAGATTCCAACTCTTCCTTTTCTTGTTCAGATAGACAATTCGTAGAATAACATTTTTCTTTCACTTCGGTTTCGATACTATTACTAGCCTCACATCAGTATACTTTATATTCAAGATCACTAGTATCTATTAATAGGCTCATGGTCTGTGTGTACTTAATCTGTAAGGATGCGTAGCAATTTTCAGGTACTTGATTATTAGAAAACCTCACTTTAAAAGCACATGCCTCCTTATGGATGTTTAAGGAAGAGTTTTTAAAATCTTATATTTACACAACCAATCTATACCTAAAATTATGGCCACATTTAAGTTGGCTACGACAAGTACAGTGTGAGAAATTAATTGTTTAGAAATTTCAAAAGTTAAATAAACTTCCTCAGTAATATTTTGACTTCTTTTACCAGTAACTCCTATAATTTTCACCCGAGTTACAGGTAAGGTTGGGAAATTCCAATATTTCCTTTTCAGTTGAAATAATTCTTTAGATAAAAAACTTACTTAGCTACCCAAATCGATTATAATATTTACTTCGGTATCTTTAATATAACCTTTAATAATGGGTTTATAAGTTATATTCTCCCATATCTGATGGTCTTCATGAAGTATATCTTGTTGCCAATCGCCTTCCTTTTGGCAGCTTAATGATAAATTGCAATTGGGTCTTGTATAATTTTGACTAACAGTTCCCTTTAGTCGACACGTACTAAAGGACTTTACTAGTTTTCCAAACTTTCTATGATAACGTCACCTACAACTAGTCCTTCATTAATTACTTGAGGATGATTCATCTCATTATCGTTGTTATGTAACTTCCGCATTTTAGAGCTATTAGCCCGATTTTGTTGGCTCTCTTTATCTTTAGATTGACATTTTATATAACAAAACTGGCTATGATTGTTGTGTTAAATTTTCGTGGTTCTGAATTATTATTATTTCGAGAATTGTCGTTTCTACCAAATCTAAATTTCTCGTCTTCCCATTCTCTATTAAGTATATCTAACTGTTCTAAATATCCTAATAATTCGCAAGGTTGTGACCATTCCTTTTCTATCATTCTTTCCTTTACATAATACGGTAACCTACTGATTAGGACTCGTATTAGATGACTTTCAATAATTTGTTCTTCAATTAATTTAGCACGGTTTAAATGCCATTCGAAAAATTCCTATAACCTCCCCACCATTTAGAATAAGGAGGAGGGTCTAACAACTCTAAAGTTAAGTGTTATTGTTTTCCTCTTGACCGATAATTTTGTTTAAACTGCTTAACAAAATCATCCCAGTCCCTAAATTCAGTTCTATGCAGTACTGCCATTCCGCAGCTTCTGCTTCTAAATGTCCTATTACAAACTGAATCCGTTTTTCATTACTCCATTTAGGAGATAATGAAGTTTCAACAGCTTTTATAAAGATTATAGGGTGAAGTTTGCCTCCTGGTTTGAATACAGGAAATCGACTTGCTACATTTGAATTTGTCATTATATCATTCCAACATTCTGCGAGAGACATAGTTGGATTTTGTTTAGATTGCAGAGACAGAGTTGCGTCGGATTTGCTTGCCGTGATTTCTTTATTTGTATTGTTGTCATCCGAGCTAGCAAACACGATGCGACTGTTGTCTCTGATTACGTTATTACTTCTACTACTTGAAATGTTTTCATTATTATCTAATTCTGATAACCGTTTAGTAATTTCCTGTATTCACATTTCTGTACTGTATACACGGTTAGCTAATATTGATTCTTCACTGTGTTCATGATGTGAACGCTCTGTACCTTCGTCAATATTATTATCTTTGGAAGTCTCAAGGTTACTGCATATTTCAGTAATAAAAAATTTCATGTTTTCTATTTCAGTATGATCTTTTTCTACTCGATGAATTAATGTCTCTAATTCTACATTATCTATTGAAGAAATCTCTACAGGTTTGTTAGAAACCTCTTTAATAGATTCTAATAATTCTCTACGAACAGTTTCTGTCTCCATAGAAAATTCATCTCGTAACTTATCGTTATTTTTCTCTATTTCATTTACAACTAAGATGTTGACATTATCTAGTCTCTTGTTGTTAAGTCAGTAATATCATTTCACATGCGAGCTTTTTCCTTATGCAATTCCTGGATATGTTCTTCTAACTTTTTACAATTATCAGCAATCTTATTACTAAGTCCTACTAGTTTTTCCTGCATTTCAACTTTAGAAGCCTCTATTTTATCACTTAATTCTCGACTCTTTTCATTAAGATCAGTGTGCTATGGGCTGCAGAAGTAACAGCCGTCGATGCAGCCGCTGAGATGCTGTGACCCCGCTTCCGCAACCGGCAGGATGCTGAGTCGAACACCGGAGACGTCACTGGCTGCAACCACACCTGGCCGCACCGTAGACAGGCGAAGCCCTCAGCAACACCTCTAATATCAGCCAGAGGAACACCCGCCAGCTGACGTACTGGGCCTGTTAGTTTAGGGAGAAAAAGGTTGTCGGGGTTTGCAGCATTCAGCTGCTGCCCAACAGATGTGCCTTCTCATGGAATAACTGCGTGACCGTACTGCTTGGCTGCGCTCCATCAGAAGCCCACACCCGCGAAGTCGCCGCTGGCTGGTGGAGGCTCCACGAAGACTCGCATTGACTTCCGAAGGACTCTTGATGTTTTAATTGTTTCGTACCTGTGTGCCTTAGTTGCACACAAGTCCTGTTTATAAGGTCACCACGGTGTAGTGTAACGACATAAGTTTTGTATAAATGATTTTCTTTTGACACATGACCATGTGCAGACTTTGTCACCTACATCGGTTACAAAGCATTTCAAAAGTATTTAAATTCTTTTTAAAGTTGTCCCTGAATGGTTCTTGAACAAAACAGTAATTGAAACATCATCATTTGAGTCGTATGCGCAGAATTATGTCACTCAGTCCAATTGGTTTGTGCAAACTAAACAATTTAGATGTCGTTTATTTCTTCTCAGAAATTATATTAATGCAAGTTATCAGCTTTACTAAATATTAAAACCACACTGAATAAACTTTTAAGACTCAAACTCATGATGAAAATTGTCAAAAATTAATAATCTTGTCAAATAAATCAGTAATACTTCTTCCTTAATATAATTCTTCATAAATAAATTCTCGGAACACATATTTAAACTTTTGTAGCATACACTAGTTTATTATCTTCATATATACTACATACAGATGTGAACATGACCCTTGACAAGATAGGACTGAACATTTACAACATGATTATACTTTCTATGACATCATTGTTGTAGAAACATTACAAATTCTTATTTTTTCAGTTTTTAGAAGCACGACGCAACAACTCGGTTCCAGGATCATCTATTGCTCTTTGGCTGTTGACCCGCGATGTATAGTGGCCAGCAATTTTCTCTCTGGTCCCAGCAGTGAAGATGCTGTCTCCATTCGTTGCGCCGCCCTCTCTGTACATGAAACATAAAAATAAATACAAAACTTTAGATAATTCACAAAAATTACAAATATTATAAAATACATAAACAAAACACTAAATTAAACTTATATTCACCTGCAAACAGGGATGACACTGGTGGATGGGTGACGCTTCAATTTCGCGTCCCACTACAGTTGGTCATTGAGGATATTGTCATAAGCATGTTGCAGATGCTTAAAGATCTGCATTTATTCCAAAATATCCAGTTTTATGCCCTTAACCTCGGCATGAAGTAACTCGATATTAACTGGAGGGCTTGGTACATGAGCCATTTGCACAAGGTGTTCCGCATAAATAGAGCCCTTAGTACCCATCGCTTCTAGTAGGAATACTCTCTTTATACCTGAGACCCAGAGCTCGCCCCATTTGCCCATTGAACACCTCACGTTTTAACCCTATATCTTTACTACCACAACATCTTTATGTCTTTAGATTACGTCCTAGGTATAGTTTTTAAGAGTTCCTCCTGTTGCCATACATAGCTTCATATATAGGTTTCTTTACTAGCATAAGCAACCATGTGCGGTTATTTTTAGGTTTCATCTCCTATTTAGCTCATCTCTTATTCTATCCATTTCATTTTTTGATATACGTTGATCCACGGTTGGGAATATACGGGCTATTTAGCCCCGACCCATGTATAAACTTTCTCGTATTCGTATGCGCATGCGCAATCAAGTATCTCTTCCCTTATCTTGTGCATCTGCATAGTTAGTGGGTCAGGCTTGTAAGTGAGCGACCATTTGTAGCTGCAGTTTATGGCGGGTCATGACCCATTGAACATAGGCCGGTGTGAGGTGGAGCGTACACCATTAAGGTAAGTAGTGGTTTTGACTTTGTACATATGTACTGTTTGCATTTTCCTTTTCTTTTTCGTTTATAAATGTATAGCTAAGGTGTTCTTTTAATCATTGACAAAGGTCTTCTTAGGCACTTGTGGGTTTTATTGTTGTTCTGAAGAAGCTGTAGTTATCTACGCCATAACCTGGGTTAACACTTAACACTAGGTGCTTTTTTCGCAATTGAGGCGGATTTTTAGTTTTTTAATATATTAACCAACGATTGCTGATGCGCTGTGATGTTGAACGTTCTTACATGTAGGAAAGGTAACTTCCTGTTCATGTTCACCTCTACTGTCATCATGAAGTAATCCAGCCAGTCAGATGTTGCTCTCTGGGTTTAAAAGTGGGAGCCTCACCAGCTTCATGACAGTCTTAGCCCCTGATGATGAAGATGGAGGCAGTCATTGAAAGCTTTGGATTTTATCTGAATAAGACGTGTAAAGTAAACCAAGAACTTTTACCTATCTACCAGAAGTTCTTACACATTGGTGTCTTAATATTTATAAACGTTATTGAACTGTGCAGTTCATACCAGTCATCATCAATGTGATAACAAAAACTCAAATGTTTATTATCTGATATTAATATGAATGAAACTTTATGAAATTAGAATTATCTGAGCTACTAGATTTCCATTTCCAATATACTTTCATATCATATATAAGTTAACTTAGTAGGCCTTTCATTGATCATTGTTCCACAAATTTAAATATGGAATACAGGATATCCAGGAAGAATGGTCTATAATCAGAGACATGACAGGAAGGACCATTCAAAGCAGAAAAGTCTAGTAAACATGGACTCTAAACTGCATCCCTGAAGCTCTATGAACATGTCTTCATCTTCAGTACCGTAAAACACATCTCATTTACAGAAAAAGTTCCCATGGCTCTTAAGTTAAACTTCTTGTTCGATTGACAGTTCCTCTGATATCCCTAATACTGATCGTTCCTCCTGCCACACCCTGTGCTCTCCACCTACAAAGTGAAGTAAGTGAATAAGTCAGTATTGGCTGTTGTACAAACATTATTCAATATTATTTAAAAATTACAGCTGGGTCATAATTAATTTTTAAACAACATTCATTTGTAAATTATTAAGCTTCATCCAGTGACATCCCAAAAATTCAGTGTTTATTAACACAATCAACTATAGGTGTTGAGATTCATCAACAAAAGACAGTGAGTACCATAGACTCAGCCGAGAAAATAGGTTGGACATGGTGTGTGTGTAAAGAGCTGTTGTCATGTAAGAGAATGTGATGCAGAAACTCAAGTGTTTATTGAGTTACGGATGTTTTGAATGCTGTCTATTGTACCTTCAGCTCCACTTTTAGCTCAAAGACATAATTTAGAGCAAAGCATTGTTTTCTAATAAAAAGAAATTTTTAAACACTGAACCTGAATTGATGTGAGAATATGAAGTACAAGTTAGCTATTTTACTACCTCTTCCTAGAGTGTGGTGTTACATTTATGTCATCAATGTTCAAATTGCAATGTCTTTTTTTATCTCCACCATTATACTGTGCTGCAAAGCATTTTAAGGTGGCCAGGATATATTTTATAAGGAATTAAATAAAAAGCCATTTCTTTGTTGATTTTTAGTTAATGAAAATTATGACTAGAAATAGAATACTGTTATTTGTTCTGTCTAACTGTACACTATGAACCTTGGAAAATGGGCATAAAAAATTCTGGTACTGAATTCTCCTATTGTGCTGTCTCCAATTGTGCTAATTATAATTTTTTTATGTTTTAGGTGTACTTTGCATAATATCACTTCAAGTGATAACAAATGATTTGCTATTCAATTACAGAATTGATACGGCAATTTAGTTGCACTCATTTATTTTTAAGTACTGTTAGTCTGATTACATCTGACAACATTCACATACATTTACAAAGAACTTATAACATTTTTACTTAAATACATTGAAATACCAGGGTTTATTGATAAATAGTTCTTGTATAATAATATGTCATACCATACCCAGAAAACTTTTATGTCATCTGATTGTAGCTCCAGAAGCCTGCACAGATTTACTTTATGTATTATACCACAAATTTGAAGTTGATATAAAACATAAGAACTATCAATATTTCATCCTATATTTTTTACAAGTGTAAATTTATAAGAAAAAAATTAAACAAAGTTGCATTTTTTTAACAATACATGATTTCAATTTATTAAGGCTGATAATCCTCATGAACCTATTGCCACCACATAACATCCTATTTGCAGTTTCACAATAAATATTATCTAAACTAGTGTTCTTATTTTTCATGAAATGGAAATTATGTACTTATCCTGGATGGAACACTAAGTTCACACATTATTATGATCATCATCATATATTTTTTGTCAATTTGGACAGATACATCACACTAGGCAGACTGTGAACTAGAAGTTAACATCTTTGTGTTTAGACATTGCTTAGATATTGATAAAATATGATGTTTTGCTAACTAAAGGCCTCCACTATAAGCCTCATACTACCAGTGGCTCTGACAAAGGTAGGTGAAGGAACAGATAGAAGTTTCGGGCACCTTCTTGCCCTGGGAAAGTATCCTGAAATGAACAAGAGTTGATAACATGATATCATAGATCTCAATGGAAATGAGTGCATTAAATGAGCAGTCCCATATTTTACAGACTATAAGATGCTACAGATTATAAGACCCACCCTAATTTTTTAGCAATTTTTTAAAAAAGAAATAAGGTTTTTATAAATTTTATTATTAGATTGCAAAGCGAGACTAAAAGGATCTTACTTTATGAAACTTAACTGACCTTTGAAATCCCTGAAAATTGTCTCCTCAACTTTCATCATCATCATCATCATCATCTTCTTCTTCTTCTTCTTCCTCCCCTCCTCCTCCTCCTCCTCCTCTTCCTCTTCATCATAATTTTGTCCTCTTCATACACAAAATGGCCTTCACTGCTATCAGGAGCATTACTCATGCCACACTTCTTGAATGATATGTATAACAACAAAGCCTTCTCACTCTATAGACCAAGACTGTTTTATACATTGACATACTTGTTTAATTGTAGATTGTTTTAAAGCTCCTTTCAGCATGAATTTATATTGAATTTCATTCATCACCTGTTTGTTCTATCCCTCTCTTATATACACTTCAAATGGTTTGCTTATTGAGACATCAAGAAGTTGTAATTGTGAAATTAGTCCTCCTGGAATAACAGAAAGCTTTGTATTTCCCTGCCTCAGTTTCTCTTTCACAGAATTTTTCAAATGTCTACTAAACTGACCTAACGCAAGAAGAGAACTCACCTTCAGTAAAGCCCCTTCCCTTCTCTCCTATATTCTGTTAATCCACAATTTCATACCAGCCTCATCCATTCAGTCTTCGTCATGTACATGAACGACAACACCTGGCGCTATTTCAGAAGGTTTTGGCATTGTTTAACACTGGATGATGATCATTGGATTAAATTTAGTGTCATCAGCACAACAATGAAAGGACAAGAGTGTAGCACATTTTTTTCATGTCCACTTGTTTTTATAGTTACAGTTTTAGCACCTTTCATTGCAACAGTTCTGTTCTTCAGCCCATCAAATGTCAGACGAGTTCATAAACCTGTAGAACCAAACAGTTCCATTCTGTAAGTCTGCTAAGTTTCACTAGCTTATGAACATGTATTTCAATAATTTTTATATTAATGCTAATGTCATCTTGATGGTGACCTTGAATCAATTTCAGTATGTCATCTAGTTTTGGCTATTTTGCAGCATACTCATATAAAGTTTTTCCTCTATATGTACATTTAGTCTTCCTCATTTTTTTTTCAAGTTCTTCTTTACTAGCCTGCCAATCACAAATGGTTTTTTTCTGTTGGTGGAGAGCTGAAATAACATGCAGCTACTGTGTTTCCATGTTCTTCAGCGTATGCTATTACTTTTAATTTATAGCCCACATCACACATGAATACCTTTTATTTTTCCCATTACAAAACTAGCTAACAACAAAATATTGTACTGTTAATGATGACACAAGTCACTTTCAATTCAAGTTCACTAGCACCGTAGACTACAACGATGTATCTTACACTAGACAGCACTCTGGGTTTGTGATTGCAGGGTGGGAGGGAGACAGTGTTAGCAAGCTTGTGAATTACTGCAACTCATGTTTCTTGCACTGCTGCAGCCAGTTGAATCCAGCATTGCTAGATGGAGATAGCTTTCACACGACATTGAATATAGGGCCATTTTTAAGACTCATGGGTATTTTAAATCAATCACAGGACATTTTTATATTGATTTCAACTATAAGACACACCTGAATTTTGGAGTTAATTTTTTGAAAAAAAAAAAAAAATGTTTTACACTCTGAAAAACACAGTAAGTACATTCATAGGACATCTCAATAACAACTTCCTTCATGTATGGTTTGAGAAATTAACTAGTTCCCCATTTGCACCTCTAGGGAATGGCTGCACTAAACAGTACTGACAGTTAGAAGGCAAATAAGGCTACATTATTTGAATGTCAGCATGTAGATGCCCAAACGTGACAGTTTTCCACAGCAGCATTCTTACATCAAATTTTCTTCAGATACGGACCACGTCAAATTTGAGTTAAAACTTGAGCTTTCAAAGATAATCACCATCTTCTTTGTCAGGAGATGAATGCTGAAGAAGATAGAAATTATTTTATAAAGCTCAAGCATTATCCCATATTTGATACAGTTTCTATACCAAGATTTTATACATTATACAAGTTTACATGCCATTGTCACAAGCTGTTTGTGAACAAATAAGCAAAATAGAGGAGTTTATAAAGTATGTGGAAGGTGATGAAAAGAAAGTCTGAATGATAAAGTAGGGAGAAAAAACAAAACAGAAAGACAAATGATGGGAGAAAAATTACTAGAAATTTAATATTGAAGAGCAACACGTGGATTCACGTGCAGACTTAGAACAGAAGATAGTGTAGTAGGGATTAGCAATAGACTGAAGTATGAGAAGATAAAGAAGATTTATGTTATGCCTTGTAGTTTAGTTGGCAATGATATCTTTGTTTAAATTGCCTTCGTATGTTCTCATGTTCACTGTTGGCACATGACATGCTGCAATCAATGATAACAGCATAGCAAAGAGAACTCAAATGAAGGTACCACTGCCAGCTTAGCTAGCAGATATAACAGTTTGGTATAAGATGGAGTAGATCAGCAAAAGACCAATAAAACAGAATGAGATGAAAACAAAATAATCTTAGCCAGAGGTCAAAGGCCAAAATAAAAGTGTCATGGTTAGTTCAATAGAACAGCACATGTAGTTAAGAAGAAAATAATTAATTCAGGGCAGCACACCACAGATGCAATAAGAGTAGATGCAATAGCTATATATAGAGCAGGAAATGCTTCTGTTTGTTGATGAAATAAATAAATATGAGAACACTACCTGTGAAATAGGTAGTTCATATGACATACAAATGCCAAATACTTACTCACTATGCCTCTAAAGTCTTTCTGTGATTCATTACCAGATGTCATCATATCAAGGAACATGGATGTAGATTTGAAAAAACACTTTCTCCACCACTTCGTACCTTTCCTCCTATTCTCAGTAATACTTTACATTGCCTGGTAACGTAGATGATTTTGGTTGTGAATTTGCAATAAAAAGTATCACACACATTGATGCATCCACTTTCAGTTTATATCTCTTAAATTTGTGACAGAAAAGACTTGTATCTTTAGTACTAAATCTTATTTTCAGTATCCCAAGAAGTCCCCTTTCCTCAGGAACATCTTGCCATTGGAAAAACTGATATTGTTTGCAAAAATAACAGACATGCAAAAGTGAGAAATCAAATTTGTTAATTCACATGGAGATTAAACCTAATCAGCAGAAGTAGTAGATACAGGGCATGATTACATCAAAGGATTTTACATATGGAAGAACTGTCCTGGAGATCGACAGAAAGCAAAAAGAATGTTGCCATGGAACAAACAGGTAATCCAGTAAAGCTTTCAGAGTTTGAGAATGTGGAAAAGCATACAACTGGTTTTAATCATATCTGTGCAACAGATATCAAAGTTTTGAAATAATACATAATGACACAAAATATTACTCAACATATCAGAAAGTCAACTGTGGTGTACTCCAGGGTTCTATTCTAGGCCCTCTGCTCTTCTTAATTTTTATTAATGATTTTCCTGGCCATATAACAAGAGCAGAATGAGTACTTTTAGCAGATGAAATGAGACTTTTTATCAAAGGAGTTAATGAAGCTGACCTACAAGAAAAAATAACTGCAACAATGAATGAGGCAGCTGAATGGTTGAAGGACAATTACTTAATTATAAACGACAAAAAAACCACTTGGATAAATTTTAAGCACATAAGGAACAAAGTAAAAAATAACATGAGAGTACAGATTGGAAAATGTCTGATAGAACAAACATCTTTTACAAAATTTTTAGGTGCATGGCTGCACAATAATTTAAGATGGGAAAACATGTTGAACTATTGAATAAAAAACTTAGTAAATACTATTATATATTAAGAAAACTTAAAGAAAACTGGAATTTTGAAACAGTAATATGTGCCTATTACTCTTACATACACACTAATCTAAGATATGGTATTCAATTTTGGGGGAATACAGGTTTCACAAAAAGTTGTTTCAAGCTCCACAAGAGAGCTATTCACATTCTGAAGGGTATTCCCTACAGAAACCCATGTAGAGGACTCTTTAAGGAGTTGAAAATTTTGACCCTCCCTAGTTCATTCATCTATGAATCGGTATGTTTCCTCAAATCAATTCAAGAAAAATTTCTTCTCTGAACAGTGAAGTACACATCTATCAAATCAGAAACAGGCATGATTTTCATATAAACATACATTCAGATGCCCTGTACCAAAATAGTGTGACGTATCCACCCAAAATAATGTTCAATGGCCTACAAAAGAAATAAGAAAAAACATACAAAACTTACATATGTTTAAAAAAGAATTAAAGAGGTTACAATTAGGTCAGAGTTATTATAATGTTGATGAATTTCTTTGCTATCTAAACAGATAATGCTTATCTTTCGATTTTTTTGTTTAAACTTTTTTTAACTTGCACATAAAAAGAAGACAAAATAAAATAATGTTAAAATGTAATTAAGAAAATGGTATTTCCCCTAGTGGATTTTTTTGTATAAACTTTTGTGTAAATCTTTTTTTTCATCTCCCATGTAGAAAAAAGACAAAATATGTGAAGTGTAATTAAGAAAATGTTATTTCCTTTAATTGTTAAAAAAATAAATCATGTCCTCTCTCTCTCTCTTTCCATACAACAATTCCTATATCGTGTATATGATAAAATGGACGATGATAAATTGAATTGAATTAAACTGAACTGAATTGACAGATCACTGAATGATAGGATGAGAAGTCAACATTCAGTGGATACAGGAAGTTACTGCCAAAGCTGCACAACACATATTCCACTGTAGAATAATGCTCCCCACACCGATAAACCACATGTCCCCTGCGCAACTGTAAACAATGGGCACCTCAGGGAGCTCCTCCGCATTTATTTGTTGAGTACAGGCTTAATGAACCTAGGTTTCCTGAGCTGAGGATTGGTGCACACTGCCAATCCTTCGAAACTGTAACCTTTAGGCTTGGTTCAGCAGCTACCATGAAGTGTGGCAGTGAAATGTTGGGTGTCACATGGAATGAGTTATCACTTAACTGCCTTGATAACTAGGTGAGTAAAAACCTCTATAAAAGAAGAAAAGCCCTTAATCTCCAGGTGTGCTAAGCACATAGCTGAGCAACATTAATTAATCATTTAAGTCTTAATTTACAGGAGATTTATCATAAGTTAAAGTTACTTGTTAATCATCTACTTTTGTGAGTTAACTTTATGTTGTGGCTGTAGTGAAATGAGTAGGTGAGTCAAATGAATTACCATTACTTAAATAAAAATGTTTTGTTTGGGGAAGTTAAGGTAATACATCAAAGATGAATAAGAAAGAGATTATTCATTTAGTCATTTGGTATTGTTAATATCTAGTTATGAAAGTTAAACTACAAGAGAATGAGACAGAATCTGACATAAAGTGCATATTTTCCTTCAAGAACACCATGATATTAAAGTTTTCATCCAAGATTGCGGCTCATTTAGGGGGTGAAACCTCCTTTTCCACATAAAAAGACTCATTCAACTGGCGCACTCAGTAGTATAGGAGTAAATTTATTGAAACCTGTTCCTCAAGAAATATTGCATCATTGAATGAGTCTTTTGATGTCATGTCCAGCCACAATTTGACTAAACTCTGGGATTTTCTTTTTACAGGTGTGTTACCACTAGGCTTCTTTTTTTGGACTAAGTGACAAACACAAAAAACTCTTCATGCTTCAAGGCCTCTTCTACAAGTTTTCTCACTTGTTTTCTTACTTCTTCCACTTGACTGTTGTTATACATTTCCAACCATATCAACAAGAACTATGGATGAAAAGCACAGCAAGTTGGCATTATTCATCATCCAGCAGATGTCCAAATCTTTTATCTATGCCACTTAATGAGGTATTAACTGAAGCTGTGCAGTTCACATGCCAATAAGCTTTATATTCTTCAGTCTGAATACAGTTTTACAAAGGCAGGAACCATTGCCTTAACCTGAAAGCAAGTTTAGTAATAATATCATTGTATATAGTTCATGGCAAAAAAAAACATATACATGGGTTTTATCAAATTTACTCCTTCATTATGATTGCCTCCTGATCACTGAAAATTTTAACTTTTAGCTGAGTCATAATCAGGGCCGGCCAGAAATTCTGTACATGTGCAGTGCTCCTGCACGTGTGCAACTTCCGGGTCATAGCGTGCACGCTGCAGCCATCAGCGTTCATGTAGTGCATGTTTCTATGCAAAGATGTCGCTTTATCCACTTGCTGGGACACTCTGTACCAGCGCATTCTAGTGCTCTTTCCACAGCTTGCAAGCCAATCATGGGAAGGTATTTTGTGTATTAAACATTTAAAATACTGTCACAGTCTACTCATTGAGATGTCTACTTTTATGTCAACAGTTTAACCCAGTAAGACAAGTAATATAGTTAACAACCATGGGTTTTTATTAAGGCAGCTTGACTGATGGCACGTAAATACGCGTAATGTTTTTAATCTAGTATTTAAGAAAGAGAGCACTTAGCGACTTCCAATGAACCTTATTCATGATTTCAAATAACATTAAACTAATACAAGGTTTCCTATAACTAATTCTCGGTGCCCTCAGTTACCCCCACATAATTTCTGTCTCACTGACCTCTGAGCAGAATGATAACCGCAGACCTCTCGATGAGCACCTGCTATTTCAATACTGTTATTGCTACATCTTTCATGAGTTCCATCTGAAATCTGCATAATAACCGACAATTAGATGAATGTTACATTTTATCGACTTCAGCTGAGCGTAGCCCTTCACACATTAAAAAAGTAAACCCTAAATGTAAGTATATATTGGAACAATCAGTTTAATGACCAACTTTCCTGATAATAATGTAACATGGAGCAGAATGAGGCAATAATGCACAGTTAGTAAACAATAATTTTTAATTATGAAAGGAATAAATCCAAACACGTTTATCACTGGTCATGAGAAATGATAATCGAGTTGATGTGTCTTATCCATTTTCTTAAGGACATTTAATTTTGCTTGCCGTTCTTCACTGTTGAGTACACTACATTCGTTTTTGTGATATGTATTGTAGTGTCTTTCAATTGAAAACTTACGCTGGCTGCCTATTATTCGGCGGCATAGCAAACACTGTGAGTTTTCACCAATGGCTACAAAAAAGAATTGCAGTTCCCAGTAATTTTTAAATGACTGGAACATAGATCTCCCATCCTTTGCTTTTTCACAGTACCTGCCATTTCTCGGTACTTCTCTGTTAAGGTTACCGTTACCAGGGGTAAACGAGACTGGGTACATTGCGCTCTTGCTTGTACCACATAAACATGGAAGAGGAGCTGCCACCGTTCATTTAGGACACATGTCTAATAACAGATGTCACTGTCGCACACGTGCGCACATATGCAGCACTTCCACACGTCTGCACACTGTGCAGCGTTTGGCCGGCCCTGGTCATAATTGTAGGAAGAGCAGATCTTTGAGTTTGTAATATTGTATTAAGAACAACAATAGCATCATGAGTGGAGTTCCACCTAGTTGTACTTGGAAGTACCAATCTCCTGCCTAATTGAGGGTGAATGCTATCTGCTACCATTATACTTGTGATTGCTAATTCCAAAGAGCACATGTTTTGGCCATAGAATTTCTATAGGGACTATTAAAACCAGTTATTTGTAGATCAGTATGTGCATATTTTCTTGTGTTCAGTTAAATAGATGGGCAGCATATCTCATGTGAACTGATAAAGTATTGAAGTTTTCCAGTATACTGTAATTGTCTACAATAATGTGCAACAGTCAGGCATAAAAAGCAGGTTTTCTAGTCCAGTAATTTCTAACACATCATCTTCAGAGAATCGATTTGAAAGGGTGGCAACAGCATCATTAGGTTCTGTATCCATATCATGTACGGCAGCTCTGGTCTTCATACCAAACTGCTCAAATTGCTTCATAAATTTACCGCCATTATCATGGTAGTTCCACATGAAAACAAGATTTAATTGCATTTTAGGTTTAATAAAAATAACAAGGGGAAATCACTAAACCCCTTTTCTTCCAGTGATGTGAACATACCCCAAAATGGAAAAAGAACAAATACAAACATACCATGCAATATTAACATTCACTTGACTTGCACTATAAAGTAAGAATGTAATCATTTTATATTATATATATTAGTAAACTGATAGCAAAAGATATTACTTTTTTATGAACATCAGTGATGTTTGTTTACCTCATGGGAAAAGTCAAAACAAATGGGCTTTACATATTTTTTATAAAAAATATGAATAACTAAGTTTTTATATCTATTATTACACCAGTTTTCAAATTTCTTTATATTGTTTAACATAATGAAGTAAATGGAAATATTTATCACCTTAACTAACCTGGCTATTTTTTCCTGCGTGAAACTCATAGTGGCAATATTTGCCTGTGCCAGTACGTGATATGAAAGGCAGCCCTTTAATGATATCCTCTCCAGCACTGCACATATTCTGGTTCTTGTCTGAGGATCTAATCAGTGAACATACATGCCCTAATGACTTTTTTTCTTAGCTCATGAGCAGTCAGATGTATTTTCCAGCCAATTGATCTCACTGAACACAATGTATACGAGCTGATATAAAATATTCTGAAAGTGAACCTAGAAGAATATAGCTGAAAGTAAGCACATGGTCTCTTAATTTGTATTCAGAAAGTAGTGATAAGAATCTTCCAATGTTTTCTCATCAAACTTGGTCGTAAAACTTGTTCAAAGGTGTTTGCATGCACAGTGATAAGTTTTAAAAATTAGAAAAATTATTTTTCCTGTCCTTCTCCTGTGCCTTTGCTGGGTCAGATGCTGTTTAGGGTCTCTCTCTCTCTCTCTCTCTCTCTCTCTCTCTCTCAGGGCTCATATGGAAGCATATAGATAGTCATTTTTCCCTTGCTCTGTTTGGAAATAGAACAGGAAAGGAAAGACCACTAATGGTACAGGATAAGCTCTGCCATGCACCACACAATGGCTTGCAGAGTGCCTATGTAGATGCAAGTGAAGGCCAGTACTCGCCAGGAAACATGATGTCCACACTGAAGGTAAAAATCTGAAGGTTGTGCAGAGTGGTGTATGGTACTCTGGTATAAAGATATTTAATGCTCTTCCTCCAGAAATAAAATGTGAAATAGCCAACAAATCTACATTTAAAAAGCTTCTGAGGGAATTTCTTTTAGCCATGTCATTTTACAGTTTGTAAGAGTTTATGAAACACAGTAAAAGTCATGTGAATAGGGCCTCCTGTCAGGTAGACCATTCGCTGGGTGCAAGTCTTTCGATTAGATGTCACTTTGGCAATGGGGATGAAATGATGATGATTAGAATAACACAACACCCGGTCCCTGAGTGGAGAAAATCTCTGACCCAGCTGGGAATTGAACCCAGGGCCTGAGGATTGACATTCTGTTGCTCTGACCAAGCAGCTACCAGGGGCAGACTATGAAACACAGTGAGAAACTGCCTTAAAATAAAATAAGATGTATTGTCATATAAACTGAACATTTAGCTGTACATTCTTGGCACATATGTAAGTCTTTTAGTGTTAACTGCTTATATTTAACTCTCTGTGTTATATGATATTTTTATATTTAATTTACTTTGTAATCTGTGGTCCTACTGTTTCTCATTTTGTTATATTGTGTTACAGATCATTGTAGTAGTTATGTAACTTTCTAATCTTTACTTGTAAACATAGTGTATAAGTACTTGTCATTGACAATGTAAAAATTGACACACACTACATCCATGTGAAATTCTCACAGTTGGATCCATGATGTAAGAAATAACTAACTAACTAAATAAATAAATAATAAATCAGAACTCTTAAGTTACACGGAATCAGACATAATGTTAACTAGGTTATAAATGTGAAAACAAATGGTTGTGCACATCACAGTAAAAATGCAGAAAATAAGAGTCAAAGATTACATTTTTGCACTTCAGGAAACAACTAATTTTGGTCCCCTATTGGATGAGTAATCTTACACAGATCATAAATTGGGTCCTACTTTTGTGGAAGACTTGTGAATCATTGGATTCATTAGTAGTAAAGTTCCTGAGTATTGCTCTTGTGTGCATTCCTCTGAGGAGAAAGTGGGGAATGACTTTGAAATTGAAATCTAAAATGTTATCTGATCAGGCAAATGGGGATAATTTCTGCTTTTCAATAGTTTCATTCCTGTGCTCTGATAAACTGATAAAATGGTTAGATCTGCTGGTGCTGCCATTTGAAGCTCCTTCAGAGTGAGCTGTAAAGTTTACTTTCCAATACAGCCTTCTTCAACATCAGAGTATCCCAGTTTGATGATCTGCTCTTCCTACTCTTTTGAGCAGTCTGTGTGAGATGTTAATTAATAAGAGGCAATGTTTTGTGGATGCAAATGTTCCTCCAGTATGAAATAGTTTGTTGGAGTACTAACATGTCACAATTTCTGTGAAAATAAATGAAGTTTTAAGATATCCAAATTACTATTACATGAAGGTTAAATTTGAAATAGATTACAAATACTTACAAACCACTTTACAGTAATCATAACATTTAACACTCCACATCCAAGGTGATACCACTGTATTAATGATGCACTCAGTATGTGAGTAGTTTACCTGCTTCAGTGTCTTCAAGTTAGTTACTAGTAACACATTGGCCAATGACCTTGACAACACAGGCATTGCATTAATTGTGGGAGATAACATGTAAATAACATCTAACATTATTCAGCATCTGTAAAAATACATTATGCTCTCTTCCTTGACAAAGTGTACTTAAACTTGTATTTTTTTTCTTTGGCGGAAGAAGAAACAGCTGTGTGCAAAGGATTTGAATGTGATGTTGGTAAATGTGTAGAGTTAGAACAGCTCTTTGATGGCAACAGAGACTGTGAAGATGACAGTGACGAAAGTGGCAAATGTGGTGTGTAGCATCTGTAAGTGAGACAAAAAATGTAGTTTTGTCTTCAGCGTCTCAGATTGATTATAAATCTGAAATAACTTTTGGAAATAAAGTTGGTGCAATATCTAGTTAATTAACTTCAGTGCCAGCTATACTTCATTCACATTGAAGAAACTGAATTTAATAGTATTATTATCTGCAGGCGAGACAGTTATAGAATTTGCCCAAATACTTTCTCCTTTTGTTAGTCTCAATTGATTAACTGCAATTTATACAGGTTGTATAATGATGGATGTCATTCCATAAAGGGACCCACTCCTCTAGCATTACTTTTCCTCAACAGAAGTAGTGATACCAGAACTAATTTTCAAATTTTGGACAGTTCAGTATTATCTCAACTGTCTATCTGAAAAATTTCATATAATTTCATGCACAATGAGGAAGCAGAAGTAGGCATGCCTCTGGTGTCATCGCACGTGTTTTTGCATTTTGGAAGAACAATGTAATTTTGACTTCGTTGATGTGAAAACTCAAAAGACAAAACTATTGACATCAGTTGGAATCATGAGAACCTAAAATGTGAAAATTTCAGCTTCAAGAATCAGACCCCTAGACATGAAGAACTGGAGCCAAATACGAGAGAATAAGATAAGTAAAACGTTTATAAATCTTACTCCTCTCGCATTTTTCTTAAAACAGACTTTACTATCGACTATAGTAATGACAACAACAAAGGGGGGGGGGGGCAAGATTACAAGTGGTGGCTTCATCTGGGATCAGTTGACTAACAGTGAAGTTTTGTCTGTTGCAGAAAAGAAATTACTTTACTTTATTGAATTTACAATTTATGTGTGAATGAAAGTCCAATGACACAAACAGAGAAGACCAAGGGCTGCCCAACATAGCAAAACATATCAACAGTGATGATATACTACCAACAATGACAGATTGGACCCAATGAAACTACAACCAGGGACATCAAAAAGGAAAGATAAGTAAAAACTATTTGTGAAGTTAATTTATTTGTGGACTCATGTGCTTGTTAACAAAATGAATAGAGATGAGGGTAGGAGTGAGGTAGAAGTGAAAGCTATTGGATCCAGTTAGGATGTGTCTGAGCTGAGTGAAATCATAGTCAGCAAAGAAACAGTAAAAACTGATATTGTGCACTTAATTTTGCCAAAAATAGAGGAAATGAAGACAAGTAACAACAGTAAATTAGACACAGTACAAAATCGAATGGACCAACTTAGTAATCAAGTTTCACAGCTAAAAAGATAGTTGTCAGAGGGGCTAAAAAGTGTGAATGAAAAAGTTGATGTTTTAGAAAATAAATTTATTGTTTTGGTAAATGAGTTAATAGTTGAGTCAGTAAGACAATCAAAGAATGTTGATGTCATCAGAGTTAAACAGAGGGCTGTAGTGAAAAAAATGGAACAAAACATAGCCCGTTCAAATCAAAAATTTTTAAATGTTGACAACAATATGCAAATTAATGTAGCTGTTTTTGAATGGTCTTAATTATAGTAATAGGGATGGTACTTTGAAAGTACCAAATTTATACAGGTTGTATAATGATGGATGTCATTACATAGAGGGACCCACTCCTCTAGCATTACTTTTCCTCAACAGAAATTTAACTAATTAACACACCTTGACAAATCATTTGACAAAATGACCTTGACTCACTCACTTAAAGGGAGATTACCAGAAAGGTTGCAGTGGGATTTAATGTATGGACCTGATGATTTTCTTGAACAGTTTTTACACTATGGGTGGACAGTGCAGTAGAAAGAAGTATGTGCCATAATAATCAGAATGATAGAAATATCAGTGGCAATAATTACAGAAACAGTGATAAGGGTAACTTCTATCAGGATAAAAGTGACAATAGAGAGAAAAAAATTTGAAAATCATCAGGGTAGGAATAATTGGGATAACCATGGGCATTTTAATGGAAGGAATATTCATAGAAGTAACTATACAGGAAATGACAGTTTGCCTCAGTGATGGTCCACAGTTTGGGGCAAAGAAACACAACAAGCACAGGACTCCCTTGTTACACTTGCAATTAGATAATAATAACAGTATTAATGATATGGCTCATGTATCTGAAATTGAACAGAAGTAGTATCAAATTTCTCATTTATGTTTTGATCAAAAGATTTGGGATACTATGTTAAATTATGGTGATGTAGATGCTAATCACAAACCAGAATGTGGGAGTAGTGAGGATATTGATGTATTATGTACTAATGATTTTTTCTCTTGGTCAGAAAACAGTATTATTGATGTAAGTAAATCAGGTGATAAGTGTGTTGGACCTGAACTATTTGGTATTTTGGATGTAGATGTGAATCAGAGCTCTAAAGTTACTGGGTTGGTAAGTCTGAGACTGTGGCTTATTGCAAATGAATGTAGGTGAGGTAAGTGACTTTGATAGAAATGAGACTTCTGTTGTTAGCGATGTTGTTGAGGTAATTTTGGAGGAATATGATGATGATGAGTATAAGGTATTTGTGGAGTTTAAGAATAATTATGTTTCAGAGTTATTTGTGAATGAAGTTGACAATACAGGTAAGATATGAGATATATGTGATGTTGTAAGTGAGAAAATACTAGTCCAGTCAAAACAGCTTTTCATTAGTGTCATGCAGAGTAGTAATTCAAACAGTAAAGGTGAGTTATCTGTAAGCCTAGAGAATAAAGGTAAAAACTTTTTGAACTTCCTTTGGAACAAGATTGATGACAACAGAGATAAAAGAGGATTCTGAAATAAGTTAGCGGCCGTTAGTCAGAATCTGTGTCCCAAGTGGTGGAATAAAGTGGAAGAAAAATCTAAGCAGGAAGTGTAATTTTGACAGAAATGTGTTTTGTGTTCCTTCTGTATCAAGTGATGTTAGTTGTGCCATGGAATACATTCATTGTGTTACCTGACATCATGAGTGACCGAAGTAATGCTATGATACCAGTAAAGTTGATAAAATCCTGTGAAGACAGTATGGATGTAGCATTTGATGAAACTGAAAGTGATCTTTTATATGAAGTGTCTGACAACATAAAAGATTATTCAGATTTTAGGTGTCCTTACATTAAAATTAAGATTGATTAGTGGGAAGGTAACTTTTTGATTGATACAGGTAGCCCAATTTGTGGTATATCTGAACAATTTAGAAACAAAATCATGTGTAGTAAGAATTTTGTGGAAATGTCCATTGTATGTGTAGAGTTAAGAGGAGCTACTGGTAAGCAAAGCAAATTGGTAAAATCTCAAGTACTGTTAACTTTAAGTATAGAGGACAAGACCTTTGAAAATGGATGCGCAGTGATCCCTAGTTTGGAAGAAAATATACATTATATTTGCAGATTCATACTACTAAATAATTCTGTTTCGTGTGTCAGGAATGTAGTATGCAAGATCATGTGATTTCTAAGGTTCCATCACGTATGTTGACGGAGTTAAAATCTAGGAGACACTGTATTTACAGGTTCATACAACTATATGATTATGTTTTCTAATACATTTGTGCTTTAGAATTTGATACATATATGCCATGATACTAAATGAATAGATCCCTTCACAATTTTGAAATGGGACAATGCCATTAAATATCTAATAATAAATTTTCATATTTTGTACTGTAAAAATTAGGAATAGTATCTTAGTATACCTGTGTATATAAATTTACTAGTTCATTTTTCATTGCATTTAGCTCTGTTTATTACAGTTTCATATGTGAACACTTTTTAATCCATATGCAGAGCATATGCCATGACATGTAAGGGAGGTATTGAACAGCATACTTAGTACACAAAACAATGTTGCAGGATTTGATGTGAATGTTAGACAAAAAGTGAGATTTGTAAATTGTTAGTATTCATGGGTCAGTCCCCACATCGTAAGCTTAGGCCCTAATATTTTTTCATTATTTTCTGCTTTCATGAGTCAACATCTCCTTAAACACTCTGGTTTATGTGGCTGATTAAATTTGTATTACATTCCTACTCATGATTGAGTATATTCTTCTTTTCTGTACCTGTCATTGTGTTTTTTGAGTTGGCCCACACATTGTACACTTATGCTCTGAATTTTTTTCTTTTCTATTTTGAAGATTTTGAAGGTGTGACTTTATAGATGTAAACATGCAATTTGTAATTCTAGTAATTTACGACGCCTCTGCACTTATTTCTATAGTCTAGTGTTGTAATGTTGTAGTTTTGACTTTGTATCATTTGTCTTGTGGCAGAATGTTCCATGGATCTGAAAATCTGAATGCCATGTCCTGATAGATATATAAATAATGACAAGAATAATGCAATTTCGGCTTTGTTGATGTGAAAATCAAAAAGGCAGTGTAACATAGTAAAATATGAAGGAAATAAATATAAAAAAGAAACAAAAAATCTGCACAAGTGTTCATCAAAATTATTTATGTCAATTGGAACCATGTGAATATAAATGTGAAAATTTCAGCTTCAGGAATCAGACCGTTAGACATGAAGAACTGGAGCCAATTACAAGAAAAGATGTCAAGTAAAAAGTTTATTGTAGCTCTTACTGCTCTCATAATTTTTTTAAAAAAGCACTTTACCATCAACAATAGTAGTGATGATAACTACAAGGCAGGGACAGGGAGATTACAATACACATACAGTTGAAACTTCACAATACTAGAAAATCTCAGTAAACTCAGACCTTCAAGTAGTCTGAGGAGTAATGGCAACCTTGTGGTTACCAGCTACCACTGACCTGACTCTGTCATCATCCCAGTTTGGAAAAGGTAATAATGCTACAACATTAAGTTATTTTGGTACAAATGTAGGTATTCTGAAAGTGTCATGTTTGTACACAGTTGCAGGTCTGTACAGGTCAGGGTTTCGAATCCTTTCAAACATGCTGGATCATTATAAAATTATTGACAGATATTGAAAAGTGTGTTCTTAAATTCAACTGTGTCAATTGGAATGTCTTTAAGGTGGTCCCAAACATAGAAATCCATGGGGTTCACATCAGGTGATTTTGGAGGCCATAGTAGGTCCTCCTTGCCCACAGCATCTTAGACATCTCACAGTATCAATAAAGTTTGCCTGTTCTCAGTGCTTGTAGCACACCATCTGGTATTGCTGTCGTTTTTGCAGCATGTGCAAAGCTGTTCCATATGTTGATGCATCCCTGTAAACATTACTATCAGGCTACCTTCAGGCAGAGTAAGCTTCTTGGTATGTGTGCAGCCTCCTGTACATTGCTGTTAGCACTACTGTACATGAAATGCATATCTGCATACCCATCTGTGTAATGTTCAATGTTAACACAAACACTGTCACAGCAATGAACTGACATGAGTGGCACTCTAACTGGGAACTGTACTGTCATACCGATTCTGTTTACAAGTCTCAAACATGTTAACAGACGATACTGTGGACTGGCATGTGGTGTTGACACAGAATCATGTCAGCAGTAGCTGACATCCCCAGTCAGTTATCGTGCAAATGATTGGTTTGTGAACCTACATTAACTGAGAATTGTTGCTTATAGTGTAATTTACTTTGAACTGTATACATCTAAACCATTAGGTTATGCATAAAATCAAAGATGAGGTGACTTACCGAACGAAAGCGCTGGCAGGTCGATAGACACACAAACAAACACAAACATACACACAAAATTCAAGCTTTCGCAACAAACTGTTGCCTCATCAGGAAAGAGGGAAGGAGAGGGGAAGATGAAAGGAAGTGGGTTTTAAGGGAGAGGGTAAGGAATCATTCCGATCCCGGGAGCGGAAAAGTGCTTTTCCGCTCCCGGGATCGGAATGACTCCTTACCCTCTCCCTTAAAACCCACTTCCTTTCGTCTTCCCCTCTCCTTCCCTCTTTCCTGATGAGGCAACAGTTTGTTGCGAAAGCTTGAATTTTGTGTGTATGTTTGTGTTTGTTTGTGTGTCTATCGACCTGCCAGCGCTTTCGTTCGGTAAGTCACCTCATCTTTGATTTTATATATAATTTTTCCCACGTGGAATGTTTCCTTCTATTATATTGATACCAGTAGGTTATGCCCTTTATATGTACTAAGGTAAATGATCTTGGTAAGTTATATGTAAGTTATTGCCTGCTGTTGCCATTTTTGTTGTCCTACTGCTATTTGTGGATACTTTTTATGTACCACCAGTTGATTAGAAACACTTATGATTCATTGTTTAGTGTCTCCTTTATCTACTTAAACTACTTTTGTACCATGTTAGCTTTGCAAGATTTTTCACAGTGCACATTTCCATACAATGCTGGCATGTAGTTGCTTCTAAATTAGTAACAATAATAATAACAATAATAATAATAATAATAATGCCTGGGAAAAGAATAGGCTTCTGGTATGTTCTGCCAGTCGTAGAAGGCGACGAAAAGAACAAACCACTAATAGGGCTAACCCCCCTTTTAGTGCGATTAGTTGGTTCAGGACAGAACTAATGAAGCATCGGACAAGCGCTTGAACCCTATGCCCGTCCACTATGGAAATGACACTGCTAGCCACACGGAAAATGATTTAAATCCAAATAGAGGTGTTTTGCAGGATATGCTTCCTGCAACCACTCTAGAAGGAAAACAAAGGCAGAGGATGAGATGGTCAGATGAGGTTAACCGACACCTCATGTTCTGTTATTACCAAGCAACAAACTTAGGAACCAGGAGATTGGATAGTTTTTTAAGGTGGAGGGTGGCATGCTGTTCTAATTTGTGGTTGGCCTGTAGGAGGATGCTCTGAACAGCCGGTGTGGATGTGGGAGAGGAAAGATTGAGGATTTTTATTAAGGATAGGAGTTGATGGGTGCGTTCATTGGCTGAGTTGATGTGTAGGTGAAGGATTAGGTGGGTGAGGGCAATGGATTGTTCAGTTTGGAACTGGTATAGGGACTGATGGATGATGACAAGATTGATGACATCTTGATGAAACATTGATGACACATTGATGACAAGATTGATGACATCTTCATGATCTGGACTCACAGTGAAGAAGTACTCCAGAATTTCCTCTCCAATCGCAACTCCTTTGGTTCCATCAGATTCACCTGGTCCTACTCCAAATCCCTTGCCACTTTCCTTGACATTGACCTCCATCTGTCCAATGGCCAGCTTCACACGTCCGTCCACATCAAACCCACCAACAAGCAACAGTACCTCCATTATGACAGCTGCCACCCATTCCACATCAAACGGTCCCTTCCCTACAACCTAGGTCTTCGTGGCAAACGAATCTGCTCCAGTCCAGAATCCCTGAACCATTACACCAACAGCCTGAAAACAGCTTTCGCATCACGCAACTATGCTCCTGACCTGGTACAGAAGCAAATAACTAGAGCCACTTCCTCATCCCCTCAAACCCAGAACCTCCCACAGAAGAACCCCAAAAGTGCCCCACTTGTGACAGGATACTTTCTGGGACTGGATCAGACTCTGAATGTGGCTCTCCAGAAGGGATACAACTTCCTCAAATCCTGCCCTGAAATGAGATCCATACTTCATGAAATCGTCCCCACTCCACCAAGAGTGTCTTTCCGCCGTCCATCTAACCTTCGTAACCTCTTAGTTCATCGTTATGAAATCCCCAAACCACCTTCCTTACCCTCTGGCTCCTACCCTTGTAACCACCCCCGGTGTAAAACCTGTCCCATGCACCCTCCCACCACCACCTACCCAGTCCTGTAACCCGGAAGGTGTACACGATCAAAGGCAGAGCCACGTGTGAAAGCACCCACGTGATTTACCAACTAACCTGCCTACACTGTGAAGCTTTCTATGTGGGAATGACCAGCAACAAACTGTCCATTCGCATGAATGGACACAGCCAGACAGTGTTTGTTGGTAATGAGGATCACCCTGTGGCTAAACATGCCTTGGTGCACGGCCATCACATCTCGGCACAGTGTTACACCGTCCGGGTTATCTGGATACTTCCCACTAACACCAACCTGTCAGAACTCCGGAGATGGGAACTTGCCCTTCAGTATATCCTCTCTCCTCGTTACCCGCCAGGCCTCAACCTCCGCTAATTTCAAGTTGCCGCTGCTCATACCTCACCTGTCTTTCAACAACATCTTTGCCTCTTTACTTCCGCCTCGACTGACATCTCTGCCCAAACTCTTTGCCTTTACAAATGTCTGCTTGTGTCTGTGTATGTGCGGATGGATATGTGTGTATGTGCGAGTGTATACCTGTCCTTTTTTCCCCCTAAGGTAAGTCTTTCCGCTCCCGGGATTGGAATGACTCCTTACCCTCTCCCTTAAAACCCACATCCTTTCATCTTTCCCTCTCCTTCCCTCTTTCCTGACGAAGCAACCATTGGTTGTGAAAGCTAGAATTTTGTGTGTATGTTTGTGTTTCTTTGTGTGTCTATCGACCTGCCAGCACTTTTGTTTGGTAAGTCTCATCATCTTTGTTTTTAGATAAATTATTTAACAGTTACATTGCAGACCCATACACATTCCCTGATACACTTACACATGGAGTAACATATCTGAAACCTAAAGATCAAGCAGACACAGCAAACCCAGCTAAATATGGCCCCATAACATGCCTACCAACAATATACAAAATATTAACTTTAGTCATTACACAGAAATTAATGACACACACAACACAGAACAAAATTATAAATGAAGAACAAAAAGGCTGTTGCAAAGGAGCACGAGGATGTAAAGAGCAACTGATAATAGAGGCAAAGGTGACATATTAAGCTAAAACTAAACAAAGGTCGCTACACTATGCATACATTGATTACCAAAAAGCTTTTGATAGTGTACCCCACTCATGGTTACTACAAATATTGGAAATATACAAAGTAGATCCTAAATTGATACAGTTGCTAAACATAGTAATGAAAAACTAGAAAACCACGCTTAATATCAATACAAATTCAAATAATATCATATCACAGCCAATACAGATTAAGCGTGGAATATACCAAGGAGACTCATTAAGTCCTTTCTGGTTCTGCCTTACTCTGAACCCACTATCCAACATGCTAAATAATACAAACTATGGATACAATATTACTGGAACATACCAACACAAAATCACACATTTGCTATACATGGATGATCTAAAACTACTGGCAGCAACAAATCAACAAGTCAGCCAATTACTAAAGATAATAGAAGTATTCAGCAATGATATAAATATGGCTTTTGGAACAGACAAATTTAAGAAAAATAGCATAGTCAAGGGAAAACACACTAAACAAGAAGATTACATATTGGATAACCACAGCGACTGCATAGAAGCTATGGAAAGAACAGATGCCTATAAATATCTAGATACAGACAAAAAATATGAATAGATAATACAAATATTAAAGAAAAACTAAAAGAAAAATATAGACAAAGACTAGCAAAAATACTGAAAACAGAATTGAGAGCAAGAAACAAGACAAAAGCTATAAATACTTATGCTATGCCAATATTAACCTACTCATTTGGAGTAGTGAAATGGAGTAACACGGACCTACAAGCCCTCAATACACTTACATGATCACAATGCCACAAATATAGAATACATCACATATATTCAGCAACAGAAAGAATCACATTAAGCAGAAAGGAAGGAGGAAGTGGATTAATTGACATAAAAAACCTACATTATGGACAGGTAGACAATTTAAGAAAATTCTTTATAGAACGAGCAGAAACTGGCAAAATACACAAAGCAGTCACTCATATAAATACATCGGCCACACCATTGCAATTTCATAACCACTTCTATGACCCTTTAGATCACATAACATCAACAGATACAAAGAAAGTAAATTGGAAAAAGAAAACACTACATGGCTAGCACCCGTATCATCTAACACAGCCACACTTCGATCAAGACGCATCCAACACATGGCTAAGAAAAGGCAATATATACAGTGAGACGGAAGGATTCATGATTGCAATACAGGATCAAACAATAAACACCAGATATTGCAGCAAGCATATTATTAAAGATCCCAATACCACAACAGATAAATGCAGACTTTGCAAACAACAAACAGAAACAGTAGATCACGTCACAAGTGGATGTACAATACTAGCAAATACAGAATACCCCAGAAGACATGACAATGTAGCAAAAAGAATACATCAACAACTTGCCATACAACATAAACTAATAAAATAACATGTTCCCACATACAAGTATGCACCACAAAATGTACTGGAGAATGATCAATACAAATTATACTGGAACAGAACCATTATAACAGATAAAATAACACCACATAACAAACCTGACCTCATACTCACCAATAAAAAGAAGAAATTAACACAACTAATCGAAATATCCATACCCAATACAACAAATATACAGAAGAAAACAGGATAAAAATTGAAAAATACATCCAACTGGCTGAGGAAGTCAAAGACATGTGGCATCAGGATAAAGTTGACATCATACTGATTATACTATCAACTACAGGAGTCATACCATACAATATCCACCAGTACATCAACGCAATACAGCTACATCCAAATGTATATATACAACTACAGAAATCTGTAATTATTGATACATGTTCAATTACCTGAAAGTTCCTAAATGCAATGTAACATATACCGTACAGTTAAAAGGAAGTCACGCTTGATCAAGGTCTGTGTCACTTTCCATTTTTAACCAGACATAACGTCTGAGAAAGGAAAGAAATAATAATAATAGCTTTATTCAACATCGAATGGTACACTGCACTTGTACAAAGAAACAGTAATGATTAAAGTTATTTGTACAATACACAAGACACATTCTTCTGAATATGTCATTAATTTACAACAAAATTACAATAAGATGTTTACTGATTTCTATTTACATAATTTCACAAAGCATTTGTTGGTCTTCATATAAGTAGGGTACTCTTTTAATGTGTAGAAAGGGTGTTTTACTAAAACTTTCTCAAGCTGATGTTTCAGTTTAACTGTAGGCAGAGCCATGACAGCACTAGGCAGTGCATTAGCTAATTTTATACCTGCTTACTGAGGCCCCTTTTCATAAAGTGCTGTTCTGTGGCTGCCAATGTAAAATCATTCTTTATTTCTAGTATTGTACTGGTGGAAATCTGAATAAGTGTTTGGGTGCAGTCTTTTCACAAGCAGCATGACTTTTAGAATGTATGTGTTTATAACAGTTAACACATATGTTTTTGGAAACAAGTTGTGACAAGATTCCCTATATTTTCCTCCACTGATTATTCTCACACCCCTTTTTTGAAGAATAAGTAGCTTATCTAGATTAGCTTTGGTTATTGCCCCCCAAATTTCAATACCGTAGTTCAAGTGAGAGGAGAAAAGAGCATGGTATGTGGTCTTTAGGACTACAGTGTCTCTACAGAACTTGCTGATAGTACTGATTGCACCAAGCAGTTCTAGGCGCTACAGTCTGCCACAGGCATGGATGTGTGTGATGTCCTTAGTTCAATTAGGTTTAAGAAGTTCTAAGTTCTCAGGGACTGATGACCTCAGAAGTTAAGTCCCATAGTGCTCAGGGCCATTTGATTTAATACTGATTGCAAATATATTTTTTGACAGCTTAGTAGTCACTGGCAAACATGTTTGGCTGATAAAGCTTTCCTTGTCTATTTGACTAATGTTTCTGCTTTCAACAATAGCAGTGTCAGCCTTCCAAAAAAGATGCCTTCTATTCCCATGTATTTTGGTACTAGAACCTACTGAAGCATTGTATGGGAATTGTAGGAAACATCAGTGTGTGAGCTCTGGAGGCATACTCCAATAGCCAAATGGAGTTAGGTGCCAAAGATACATGTAATATGGATTCCTCTTGGTCTGTCACAAATTTTAATCTTTAACAAAAGATTTATTACACTGCAGTTAGCATATCTGAAGTTTGCCCAGATGTAATTTCATGTCACTCTTCACTCATACTGCCCCTATTGATCAGTTGCCTGCCATACAGTCATAAAAAATTTGTTTGTGGCCACTCATTAAGTTAATCAAATTTTAGGCAAAGTGTGTTTGGGGCACCCCCATAATGGGGAATGACGGGCAACCCCAGCGGGCCCACACTGCCACTGTACCACCACCTAAGAGCTCAGGCAGGACAGAAAGAGCTGCCACAATGTGAATGAGTGTTGGGGGCAGTCCCCAGTCTGCTCGCAGGGCTGCAAGAACAGCCTGGGTAGCTTTTCCTGCAGCTGTGTCACTGGCCTCAGGCTCCACGTGGATAAGGCATCCTGCAATGCAAGAGATTTTGTTGATTTCTACATGTTCCAGGTGTAAAAGTTAATGAGTGGTTGTTTCATGCGGGAAGCTCACAGATCCACATTTCAATATATTTGCAGGTGATTTGCATTAGGTGTGTTAAATAAATTTTCATTGTGATATTAAATATTAAGCTCAAGGCTTAAAACTGGTATGTTACAAGAGTTTGTTTCTAGTAGAATACAGGATTCAGCGTCGAAAGGTGAGCATAGGATGAGAACCACATGCTTGACAAATGCTATTACAGCATAAGTGAATATCTCTGCGCAACTGTATGAAATATATGTTTAAGTTAATGTGACAAATGAAATTACATCAGTGCATAATAAATTATGTTATAAAAACACTTATTAGTTGTATATTGTATTAAACATAAGATAGATTAGTACGAATTCAGCACAGATACAAATTTTGTAAAGATATTATATAGTTGTTAAAATGTACCCCGACAAATCCTATATCACAAATGTGATCATTGGGATGATAATAAATAAATAAATAAATGCCATTCTTTCATTACACACAAAACAATTCTACTTACATATTACAAAACAAATGTTTGAGAGGACAGAGTCCATTCTATCATTGCCAAGTGTGTCAAGTATGGTTCTGGTATTTACAGCAATATTTATAATTACTCTGTAAAGTATCTCTGTGGTCGGTGCAGTAACATCTCCCAAATGTGAGGCCAGCTGACAGTATCTGTCTGTACTGCAGGACCTGCCATGGAGTACATGTTGGTGACGGGAGGAGGCCAGATCAGGAAGGTGTCACAGTCTCTGACCAGCATGGATATGTCGCACAAGCACCAATTCCTGAGAATCATGGGCCTGGATGTCAATGCCAGAGAGTGTACCCTCTGTGGAGCACTTGTAAGTCTTCCCCCAAAGTGTTTCCCAATGGTTCAAAAGGAAGAAGTTTGTTGTTGATACAAAGGGACTTGCTATTTGAAGCATCAAATCATTGGTGTGATTATTTTACCCACTGGCTACCACCTCAAGAAACAGCTGATTGAATCACAAATTTGCCAACTCAAATTTCCCACATGTACAGAGCAAAGAACTTGTCATTTTTCCCTATTCTAAATTTTTGGCAGACACCTTTCCTATGCGATCTTCTTCCCAGTACTTGGATATACATCAGTAGGTGAAAGCACTGGCAAGCATGCACACACATCCCTCTGCCTCTGCCTCTGCCCCTCCCTCTCCCACTCCTCCCACTCCCTCTCCCTCTCCCTCTCCCTCTCCCTCTCCCTCTCCCTCTCCCTCTCCCTCTCCCTCTCCCTCTCCCTCTCCCTCTCCCTCTCCCTCTCCCTCTCCCTCTCCCTCTCCCTCTCCCTCTCCCTCTCCCTCTCCCCCTCCCCCTCCCCCTCCCCCTCCCCCTCCCTCTCCCTCTCCCCCTCCCTCTCCCACTCCCAATCCCACTCCCACTCCCACTCCAACTCCCACTCCCACTCCAACTCTCTCCCCCTCCCCCCTCTCCCCCCTCTGCCCCTCTCCTTCCCTCTCTGTCTCCCCTCCCCCCTCTCCCCATCCCCCTCTCCCCTTCTTCCTCCCCATCTCTCCCCTCCCCCTCTCTCCCCCTCCCCATCTCTCCCCTCCCGCTCTATCCCCTCCCAATCTCTCCCCTCCCCCTCTCTCCCCCTCCCCATCTCCCCCTCCCCATCTCTCCCCTTCCCCATTTCTCCCCTTCCCCCTCTCTCCCCTTCCCCCTCTCTCCCCTTCCCCCTCTCTCCCCTCCCCCTCTCTCCCCTCCCCTCCTCTCTCTCTCCCCCTCCTCCCTCTCTCTCTTTTTGCATGTGGTGATGATTCACTCAGAGGGGGCTGATCCAAATCTTGCTGGTAGAAGAAATTTATTACCAGTATTTGCCAACATCTGGATGACATTAGACCTGCCTAGTTTCACAACACAGAAGCACTTGTGATTATCTGTCAGCTGGTGACTTTTTCCCCTGGATTTGGCATTTGGCCATTGCCATACTGCCATCTGTACCTGGTACGGGAGAACAGCGGACCCATATCTGATTCATTGTGTAAACCACACATTGGAGGTACCTTCAGTCCTATTTGTAACATTGGGGGTGGGAATTCTCAAGGACTGAAGAGCATACATGTAATCATTCACAGAAACCCTGCTTCTATTCCAGTCAGTAATCCAATGGGGGGAGTTAGTTTACACTGCACCTGGCCATAATGTACTGCTTTCAAAATCTTAATTGAATTCCATTGCTTCAGCCAGTAATTTCTAGCTTTTTTGTTGAGCACATCTTGCTAAAGAAGTCTTGTTTACAATTTTACTTAACCTCACTGCTCACCTTGGTTTCTTTCATTATGGAAGATGCCACTGTGCCCTGGGATTAAGAAACTTAATATTCCTGATTGTTGATTAATAACAACTTCTTTAATAATATCTATAATAATGACTCTTGTGCTGTTTGGCTTTTTAATGCACTTTAGTGTGACTGCAGAATCAGTATCCCCATACTGCTCCGTGTGAAGAGTCTGGTGCTTCCCTAACTGTAATAGCTTTTGCATAATATAGTTGCAGGTGGCGACTGTTGGAGAGTGGAGGTTGTGTGCTGCAGACAGGTTTCACTCTCACCCTCTTCTTGTCATATTTCAAAAACAGGACACCACAGTAAACACACGCCAACTTGTCACCTACACTCAACAGATGCATTTAACATACAGTTCATGCTTGGCAACAAAAGAGCCATTGTCTGCCTCCATAGGAAAAGCCTTTATCATTATGCAGCTGAACAGCTCTTTAATATCTCCAAGTTGAAAAATGGCAAAAAAATACTTTGATCTCATAGTAGAATCTCCATTTACATTGTGTGACAGTATTATTGCTGTCAATATCAATCTCTACATCTGTTACCAAGCACTGTGTGGTCAGAGGCTACACAGTATAGAAGCATCCCTTCATTTTCCACTTATGGATGGAAAGCAAAAGCAGTCTAGGCACCCTTCTCCATTAACTCAAGTTTCCCTTTAACTGCTGCAGCAACTGGTAGGTTTCATGACTATTATTAGATTATGGTCTCTGTTTCATCATTAAATCTCTACGTGATGGAAACTGCAATGGGAGACATAAGACAGTTCGTCTAACAAACATGAGTTATGGAAATGCTACACAAACTTGCAACAAATTGTCAAACTCTTCTTCGATTGCTTATCACCACATCCATTAATCCAACATCACAATTCTAAAGTTTAGTTCAACCACAAGTCTAGCATCTGCCTTACATCATCTCAGTTTTCACAGCTATTCTGATAAGTTTAATTTTTGTCACTGGAAAGGCTTGTTGCCATTATCTAGATCACTACAAAGAATGGAATACCATAATTTCATCTTCTGAGAAGTGACACTCAATAGGTTTCTCTGCAGAACTGGGTGTTTGTGCTGTGTTCAGCACCTAGCAAAACTTTGTATTTACTTTTCACTGGTTATGTTGAACTCTTACTCTGGGAGCACACATCTTAGTATTCTGGCATTTTCACAAACAGTTGTCTTTAACAGGCAATAAGCTTGATTGCTGTGTCAGTATGTATTGAACAACATTGTAAATATGAAGTGCTCTGTTACTACTGTTTGAATTATATTCAATTAACACCTCATATGCATTGTCTTGTGTAATGTACATATGGACTCCTGTTGATTTAAGTTCCAGTTCACACTGTCTGAGTGTGTCTGAGGCACCAGCATTCTTCTAAACTCTTTTGCATCTTACATCAAAATTACCCATCTGAACACAATTTCTGCTAATAGAATTCCTCAAAGGACTTGTATTTCATGTTTTGTCATGTTGAGACCACTAGAAACCTTAAACCTATTAGTAACATATTTCTCAAGGATGTAGAAAAACCTCTAAGCAATATATAACTGTTACGAAATATACAATTCAATATGAAATTTTGGTGCTGGCCCAGCCCAACAGAGCTTAACTTCGGTGACCTGACAGGAACCGATGTTACCACTGTGGCAAGGCCATTGGTTATTAAACCTCACAACCTGGGTTTATTCACTATGACATATTTTTTGATATTCCAGAAACATTTAATACAGTAAAAACATCAAGATTCTTTCTAAAACAGTATTTTTACTTTGTTGTTTTGTGGAACATGTAGTTCTTGTGACATTAACTATTTTTGTATAAAATTCCACCTTCTTATCATACGCGACTTTAGAGTCTGAATTTTGCTGTGAAGTTGTAAGAATCTGCCAGATTGAATATTATAAACAAATAATAATGCTTTCTTCCAGTATTTTTTGTGTCTACCCTTACCTTCAATAAATTATCTGGTTGTTGATAAAAGTACTTGTATATATAACAATACAGTTCAAAACATTACAAAATTTAAACGTTCTTAAATGTTCACATGTTCCACTGATTCATTACTTAATTTTAACTAATCACATTTACTGCTGTGAATTTTTGGTTATTATTTATATTGTCTGATTCCTCACAATATGTTTAAACATTACTGAGAGTTGCATAAAGAAAGGATGAAAACAGTGTGAAAGGGCACTAAAACTCCTTAATTTTTAGGACAAACAACAACAATTTACTGCCAGTCAGTGAAGATTGACAACAGGACATTTGTGGAAGGGGTAGGTAACCCAACAGAGGTGGCAGTAGACTGGATCACAAAGAACATCTACCACATCAATGATGTGGCAGCTGGGTAGAGTGACATACAGGTGTGTGCAAGGGGGTTGGAACTGATACTCAGTTTGGTAAAACTGCTTGACAGTTGATTCATCACCTCAGAGTAATTCTCAGATTGGAGCTCCCACCATTAGGCTGTTGTTGAGTGTTGCATCAAAGCATCACTTCACTTGTAGTTCATAAGCAGTGCAGTGGGCATAGGTAATTATGTAGCATTTCTAGCAGCTCATTTAACTCCTTTTGGTTGCAGTGGTCTCCACTGCAACTGCAGCCCACTTTTACCAAAGCATTGAGAGGTGCAGGCACAGTCAATGTCGTGACACTGCAGCACAGAGTGAAATGAGTTAAGTGACAAGTAGTTTCAGTAACAGTATAAACCAGAAGTTGTTTTTGTTCAGGGTTTTTCCTTCCCAAGGTGTGCCACCTGATGGAGAAGCTCTGTGATGACATGCTGGTGGTCAAATGTGGCAGTAGGGTTGGCAACATCACAGTTATTCCACTTTTTGGGTGAGTGTATGATGAGTATATGAGAAGGAACAGTAAATGATCTGTCAGGTCTCACAGTTTGTGTAATATCAAGAAATAAAATATTTCTTAAGACTTTCACACTGGTAACAAAAAATTTCTTCATTCTGATTTCTCCATTTGGTAAAGTAGTTAACTTTCTTGTAACTTAATTTGAGATGAATAGTTGGATATCACTGTTGTTAGCCACCTTATATGAATTGTGCTTTATTCTCCACAATTTGCCCTATCTTTAGTGATATCATTTTTTTAAATCATAGTTACCTGTTTTTGAGATTGACCCGAAAAGCAAAACAATGTGTCAAAAGCTTACTTGTTCAGTAGCCTTTGTTGTGTATGTGTGCAACTCAGCATCTCTGCCTTTCATAATATTGGCACTATTCCATCCTGGATTTTCCATTATTTAATTCTGATTCCCAAGTACATGATTTAGTGTAGGATTTTGAGGGTTTTCAGAAGATTTCAATATTTTTAGTATCAGCATCTTGCTGGGAAAGAAGTATCCCCTTAACATTTAGATTGGTATATGACTAGTGCAATAGTTAAATTTTTCCACTCATTGATTTGTTAAAAAATGAGTATTATGCAATACAACTTTCAATGCAGTTAGTGAAAGACAGTAAGAAACAGACAGCACATTGAAATTGTAAGTAAAAATGTTAGTCTAGATCACATTTATATCATCACAGTGTGAAAAGTATATTTGTGTTCATTCCTTTTTTTTTCAATCAATTTGATATTCCATTACAAACAGCTAAGTTATGGATTTGAAAGCAGTTTTGAACTACCAGTGCTGGATTTGAGAACATGTGAAGTGTGGCTATAAAATAAGGTTACTATTTCTGTAAAAGATCTGGTTTCAAAAAGATAAGTATTTCATTGTTACCCTCAATATACTTTGGTTTTATTTTTACTGCTTAAAATGGACTGATACACTATGTGATCAAAATTATCTGGACAGCTGGCTGAAAATGACTCACAAGTTCGTGGTGTCCTCCATCGGTAATGCTGGAATTCAGTATGGTGTTGGCCCACCCTTAGCCTTGATGAAAGCTTCCACTCTCACAGGCATCCATCCAATCAGGTGCTGGAAGGTTTCTTGGGGAATGGCAGCCCATTTTTCACAGAGTGCTGCACTGAGGAGGAGTATTGATGTCGATCGGTGAGGCCTGGCATGAAGTCAGTGCTCCAAAACACCTCAAAGGTGTTCTATAGGATTCATGTCAGGATTATGTGCAGGCCATTCCATTACAGGGATGTTATTGTTGTGCAACCACTCCGCTACAGGCCATGCATTATGAACAGGTGATCAATCATGTTGAAAGATGCAGTTGCCATCCACAAATTGCTCTTCAACAGTGGGTGCTTAAAACATCAATGTAGGCCACTGCTGTGATAGTACCAAGCGGAACAACAAGGGGTGCAAGCCCCCTTGATGAAAAAACATGACCACACCATAACACCACCACCTCTGAATTTTACTGTTGGTGCTACACATGCTGGCAAATGATGTTCACCGGGCATTCACCATACTCATACCCTGCCATTGGATCACCACATTATGATCACATGATTTGCCACTCCACACAACGTTTTTCCAGCGTTCAGTCAGCCAATGTTAATGCTCTTTAGAATAAGTGGGGTGTTGTGTGGCATTTACCGGAATGATGCGTTGCTTATGAGCAGCCATTCAACCATGAAATCCAAGTTTTCTCACCTCCCACCTAACTCTCATAGTACTTACAGTGGATCCTGATGCAGTTTGGAATTCCTGTGCAATGGTCTGGATAGATGTCTGCCTATTTCACTTTACGACCCTCTTCTATTGTCGGTGGTCACTGTCAGTCAACAGACAAGGTCGGCCTATATGCTTTTGTGCTGTATGTGTCCCTTCACGTTTCCACTTCACTATCACATCAGACACAGTGGACCTAGGGATGTTTAGGAATGTGGAAATCTTGTGTACAGATGTATGACACAAGTAACACCCAATCACCTGACCACATTTGAAGTCCGTGAGTTGCGTGGAGTGCCCCATTCTGCTCTCTCATGATGTCTAGTGACTACTGAGGTTGCTGATATGGAGTACCTGGCAGTAGGTGGCAGCAAAATGCACCTAATATGAAAAACATATGTTTTGGGGGTGTCCAGATACTTTTGATCACATAGTGTATTTTGTTCCTTCTAATGATGGTTTGATCTTCAGAATAGATAAGTGACATATTGCTAAGTCCAGCAAATATTGTAGGTGGTCTAAAGCTGAGTTGCTGTATTTCCTACAAACCTATTTAACAGACAATGCAGTATGAGTCCATGCATGAATTTGTTTATTTTCTTTATTTGTGTAAAGGTTTTATTCATTTCATTATTTAGTGAATTTTTTTTTAGAAAAGTCAATAGAAGAGTTAAACTTTTAGTTTGATTAACTTAAGTCCTTAGTATATTGAAATTAGGGTTGATGTTGAACTTTAAATATTCTACTGAAAAAATAAATATTAAGACAATAATAATAAAACGATTTATATTTTTCTCAAAATTGCCCCCAACCCAGCCATAAATATAATTATACAACCAACTGAAAGTAAAAACCAGCCACAATTATAAGAGTCTAACATTGGTCTAAAATGAATTAATAAATAAACCACAGCAGTAACAAGAGCAGAAGAATGAACCAAGGTAGAAACAGAATTTGATTTTAATTATCAAGTGATCTTGGACTCAACAATTGATTTAGTATTGGAATAATTCACGCCAGCAGCCACGGTTATACGATTTGTACAAGTGAATATTATTGGTTAAAACAGTTATTTATATTATTTGAGCTAAAATATTAATTTGTTAACCAAGGACCTAGTCCTTAAAATATGATAATTTTACTATTGAATAAACCCTTACAATTAAGACACCCTTTAATTAAAATTATTAATAACTAATCAGAGTGCAGCTGGTCAGCAAGATTCACACAATCATAAAAAGTTTGCAATAACAAATGCCAAAATGTTTTACACTTTGACTTACAGATTTTGTTTAGAGACAATATTAGGCAGATACTACTTTTGTGTTGTCCTTCTAATTAAGATTAATCTTGTCATGTCAGAATGATTCGTGTTACATTGTACCCTACAACAAGAATGTTGTGTACACACACAATCCTTACTGCAATATGTTGCTGGTTCAGTTGATGCAAATGCATGTCATGAATCTGTAATGTTTGGCTGAGGGTCAACCCATGGCAGTTGGGACTCACTTGGCAAGTAAGAAAAGACGTGTATCTCACGTCTCCACCTGTACTTGATGTGCTCATAACTTGAACTACCTGACTCACACTCTTGTGGTGCTTGACAGTAGATTTTTCCCACCATCGACCTGTGTAGGGCCAAAAAATTTATTGTTGGGTAAGGTACTGTGGACTCCTTACAGATGCCACAACAGAAGTACTCAATGATCCTGTGTTGATGGTACTAGATGAGCACTTTGATTGAAAAAGCAAAGGCTGGCAGCATTAGGAGGACAGACCTTGCTGGAGGCAGCAGGATAGTTTTGGTGCAGTCAGGCCCAGAGTTGCTGAGTGAACTGGGGCTAGACATGGTGCGGTGCATCATCCTCTGGGCAGATACCTTCTCCCAGGTCTTTGAGTCAGTTACATACGATGGTGAAGAGAGAATTGCAGAGTTCATGTCAGAAGAGAGATTCCAACCTGTTATCCCAGACACTGGACATTTCATACAAGTAGTGTAGAGAGTCTTGCACATTGGGACTGACTGTAACAGGACAGTATAGCTTGATTCACAGTGTACACCTAAAGCACATTGTATTTTGTTTTGCATTGCTTTGAAGGCTGGAGGGAGAATTCCATTACTTTGTAAGGTGAGTATTGCTGTTGCACAGCTCAGCTAAGAAATGGCACCTGGGCTCTCATATAAAACACAAACCATAAGGACTATGAATTACAAGATGATGTGCCACCCACAGTAGTGTGAATAAAAAAAATTGAATCACATATGTGGAGAATTCTTGCTACTTTGGTGCTATTATTAACCTTAATTGACACTAACTGCTCAAATCAAATATCACCATTGTCAGAATTGGCCCCAATGGCCTGGTTGCCAAAGAACTCACCTAGTAGATAGAGTATACTTATACACACAATGGCCATTACACAGCAAGTGTGAGACTGGAGATAGTTTTATTTAAATGACAAACTGCCACAGTTTTGGTTCAATAAATCATCATAGGTCCTATTCCCAAAAATCTCTGTAGCCACACAGTTAGCTGCTGCCTTGGGTGCAGAAGGACCTGGGTTCAATTCCTGCTACCTTTCTGAGGAGGAGATATCTGCAACAGAATTCACTCAGCCTTGAGGCCTGCTGAGCCGTTCAAATGCAGCAATAGTAGCTGTTTTGTCTGACAGTGGCTGGAGGGATGGATAACATGCTGATCACACACCCCACAATCATAGATGTCTCCTTGTACTGCATTACAGGCAGTATGCACAGAACATGCTTAAAGCCTAGTCCCTGAGTGGCATTACTCTTAAAGTACTTATTCCAATTTTGATTGATATTTAAGTGAAATCTCAAATTTCCTCAATTCATTACTGAAGCATATGCATTCGTGGCTTTTTCACTGCATCCTTATTCCACACATAAACAGACTCAAAAGGCTGGTGCTGTTTGAGGATAAGATCTACTGGCTGCCAGAGCATTCGGGCTTTGTGATGAAATACAAGCTGTTCACGAAGGGGCAGAGGGACTAGAGCATCCACATAAACATCTGGGAAGGAAACTACCTGACTGTCATGCAGGAGTCATGCCAGAGAGCTGGTGAGTATGAGAGCACGTGTGTGGAGATCACATCTGGGAGCAGAACTTTGGGGATATGGAAGAAGTTGGTATATGTTAATGAGATACAATCAAATTGCAAATGTGATCTGTTTACTGTATGAACAATACTTTCATACTGTTTAATACTAATAACAAGAGGGAAAGGTTATATTGCTACTCATCACATCAAGGAGGCATGGATGTGGATAGGTACAGTGAAAAATAAAGCTGGAGATCTATGCCTCCTGTGATGAGTAGCAACATATCCTTCAAGTATTTTCATTCCATCTTGGACTTACTATTGTTTGATTCTGCTCAATAATAAGTGATTAGGCCAGATAAATGTAGCAAAGTGAACTGGAAAGCAAGCTTTGTATCCTCAGACAAGTTTAAAAAAGGTTTTGCTTACATTCTGTTTGTAGCTCAATATCAGTAACCTACATATTTACTTGAAAGTCTTTCGCATTATATGGAACAGCAGACAGGATTGCTAGTGTATTTAACTTCAATGCATCTGAGGTCAAAGTATTCACGTAACAAAAGTATGAAGCAAAAGAGCTCACTAAGGTAACATCTTTGAGTAGCATTTTACTCATTCTTACTAGTCAAAACAGGCTCCCTAATGCCACTTAGGTTTCATGGAAGTTGGTTGGCTACAATAGAACCTGTGTGAGGGGAGGGGGAGCCAAAGTCCATGGACATTTGTGCATTTCCTAAAGTCACTGCAGCTTCTGTGTCCACTTGCATTTTTTGCAAATCAATAAACAATTTGTTTGGGAAGACAGTCAATTCAGACAAACAGTTTGTCCATCACTACTATTGTGCCTGCCATGTTGGAAGTAGTTTCACACCAATGCACTGTGGACTTAATTGTCGCAAACAGCCCAACACTTAGAGCAAGCAGCACGCTCATGTCAGATGAAACAGTATGGGCAAGACGAAGGGGGCACACGGCCGCTATTGTAACACAGCCTGTTGTTGCTGTGGCAATAACCGTCAATGCCCCATGTGACACTGAGTCAAAGATTGTACTGCTGCCTTGTCTCCCTAGCAGTGCACCTAACAGGTGTCAACTATGTTATTTCAACCCCCCTCCCCCTTCCCCCCACACAGCAATCTGATTGCCTGTGGCCCATGACACCTCAAGGGACTGTGCTATATAGAGCACACCTGTAAGCATTGGATTCTCACACAGAAGTGCTTTTCCCTATCTGGGGTCAATGAATATCACACATTGTGTGATGAGTGTAGAATTCATGATGGGTACTAGTGACAAATTTACAATGACTGCTCAACCTGTGTAATTCTGCAGCCCAGGCTTTGTAAGATTGGATTGGATGTTTCTGACAATGGTAAAATTTCTACATGCATCACAATGACATGCGTTCTCTCACGGTAACATGTTGAGAGAAGCTGACACATTTCATCAAATAAGCCAGCCTGTTCTTGCAAAAGTGCAAGTTGGTACAACTGGTGACTGCATGGTGAAAATCAGGAAAGAGAGCCCTGCACAGGTTAGTATCAACCACATGAAAAACCTGTAAGTGTTTGTGTCACTGTGTCTCATAGGAGTCCCAATCTTCAACTGGTTTATAGTATGCTAGAAAGGGCAATAGTTGCACTGATGGGAGAGTAACCCGCTACAAACAAGCTGATGCTACTTGAGAGCAGTAGTGAGAGCCTACTGTTCTGTGAAGGCTTGCTGCTGGACAATGATATGTTCAAGTATTTCTTCCTTTGAGTTGTTCATCAGAAGACTTAGTACTGGCACTGGTATGCAGAGAAAACATAACCCTCACTTGTCGTCAAGTCTGTTATAGTGAGAACACAAAGGATTTATGGAAATTCGTACATTATACAGCAACCCGTAAGATAAAATGTATAGGTTGTGCATAGCATTGAACACATTGACTGGATAACAGTATTACAGGTTAAAAGAATTGGCTGAGCAGTCATTTGTGATCTCTTAAATAACACTGTTTTTTTAGTGGTGAACCAAAGTGCACCAGGGGGCTGACCTGTGACTTCTAAGCAGCCTGTGAACTGTATGGATGTGTGATCTCTGAAATTTTATTTGTCATGAGTGAAGGAGCATCATCTTCAATAACAAGTGTGAATTTAAGATGGGCTGAAATTTATAACCACAATACTAGATACAAATGAATTTCCATATAGAACATGCATCTACATCTGGGATTTGGAATATATTTTATATCCCAATGCAAAAGTTCATAACAGGTTGCTGGTAGATATTGAGGAGGAATTGAAAATTCAGAAACAAAATAAATGCCTTATTAACATCTCATATGTTATATATTTAGACTTGGGAACATTTTGTAATTGCAGTGTCTATGTGAAGTTGATGGTGTAACTCTGACAAGTATCAGCTCTATCCCAACACTTTGTTTGAAGGGTTGGACAGTAACTGATCAATGTAAGAGCAGCAGCAGCAGTGGCTTCTTTAAAGGAGCCATTTTGTCTCCTAACACCCTCAAGCAAATATAAAATAATTCAGAAGCAGTTTTCATTGTTTGGCCAGGATAGTACTAATTATACTAACAGTACTATGGAACAGAACAGAAATATTTGAGTGATGATGTCACATATACAGCCGTTCCACCTTATGTTTCACATTTTATGATACATTGAAGGAACAATAGCATTTCTCTATTATTATAAATGTATTGCTTTCCAGTTTCAAGTGTTTTCCATCCTTGGATCTATAGTACAATCATTGAACTATATGAAAATAAAGGTAAATTAGTTACAAACTACAGCATGCACACACTGCATTCAACACGTAAATGTCATGACAGATATTTGGATTCAGGTTATGGCATGTTCAATATGTCTGTCATCATTGGCGATGATGTGCCACAGATGAATAGCAAAATTCTGCATGATCTGCTGAAGTGTCGGAACATCAATGCTGTTGATGACCTCGTGAATGGCTATTTTCAGACCATCAACAGTTTTGGGGTTATTGCTGTACACCATGTCTTTAATATTGCCCCACAAAACAGGAGTCACATGTGTTCAGATCCAGAGTATATGGCAGCTAATCAAGGCTCATGCCAGTGGCCTCTGGGTACCCCAGAGCCAGAATACAGTCCCCAAAGTGCTCCTCCAAGTCATCAAACACTGTCCTGTGTCAATGGTGCTGAGCTCCATTATGCATGAACCACATCTTGTAAAATCTGGGTAACTTTGGATATTGGGGATGAAATCATCTTCCAAAACCTTCATGTACTGTTCAGTAGCCACTGTGCCGTCAATGAATATTGCACTGATTATACTGCGACTGGACACTGCACATGACACAATCACCCATTGAGGGTGAAGAGACTTCTTGATCATGAAATGTGGATTCTCATTCCCCCAAATGCATCCAAATGTAAGTGCTCTTTGTCACTAAACCAAACCATATTTCTACCCAAAATCATGTTCGTCAATTCCATGGACAATAGTGTTGGTGAAACACAACTGTTGTTCCATGGCCTTGGAGCTTAGTGGATGATGGGTTTGAATTTTGTATGTGAAGAGATGCAAGTTTTCAACTACAATTTGTCACAGTTCCTCTCGGTTGATTCACACTTGTTGTGCAGTTTGTCTGATCAATTTCCTGATGCCGGTTTGAATAACAGCACGTGTTTTCTCAATGTTTTCAGGCATTTTTGGATGACTGAAATTGTCAAGACTGTCATCAGGAACACTACTCATTCTCTCAAACTTGTGAATCAAATTCTTGATTGTTAGCACACTTGGATCAGTAGTCTTCAGCTTGCATTCAGTCACAAACTTCCTTTGAGCTGCAGTTGGGCCTTCACAAGTGCTATATACTCAGGCACACTGTACTATGACATTTTCATGTGCAAATGGCCGACAACAACAAGGCACGAGTGCATGTGCTTACTAATTCCCAGTGTACCCCATGGCCAAGTGTGCAGTTTGAACACCCTAACACAAACTGTTCAGAAGTTATGACAATTTTACTTCATATAACTAAATAATTATCACCTCATAAATCTAAAATCTGTAATGTGCCAATACAAATATAGAATATAGAAATGCTTCCTGCCATTGTGACTTAGAGGCATAAACCCCTGTGAGCCTCACCGTTGCTCCCACATGTGCTCAATTACTGCTCAGTTTGCCAATTGCTTCTGTGCAAGCAGGCAGATTGTAGGTGAAAACATCAGCAGCAAGAATAAGGTACGGTTTCTGCATGGGGCACTCTCCTAACACAATAGTGTGGAGTAGTGTCAAGCAGTAAGAACTGATGTGTGTTTGACAGCACATTGGTAAAAACTACAGTGCTGCAACAATACATCAGAGAAAAAGACCTACTGGCCCACCATGTAGGCTGGCTCATATTGACAGTACTAGGTACAGCAAAACACAGTCACTGCTGGTTCTAGTGTGTTGTCAGCCCTAGGATATGCACTAGACTCTCATCAGTTCTAGGGAACAATTTCTAGATTACTTTCAGTTCTGAGTATTGCCTGGCACTACTGTGAATATTTAGCTTCTAAATATTTCCTGTCCTGCGGGCACCTTGTGTCTAAAGAAATTTATAAGATGAAATGGGACATCACTGAAAACTTTGAACGTTTGCAGGGTACAAAGGCCTCAGATCTGCGAGTCATCCTCCCAGGAATTGTGGGGGGTTTGAAAACCACTATGGTTGCTGACTAGCTGAGCAGAGAGTCTGAGGAGCTGGACACATCTTCTGTGTTGATAGCACTTGTAATTGTGCTGGTGGTGGTGTGCCTGGCAGCTGTTGTGTACTACAAATACAAGAGGCAGCTGATCACATCCAGGGACTTGTACTTGAGGTAAGCAAAAGGTGGGGAGCTTGCTAAATGTGGCAGAAAAATTTATTGTATTAATGGTTCTTCTTCATAAAGAACTGGAAGTTTTGTGAGCATTACCCCTATCCACCCTGATAAAGTTTTTAAACCTATATTTGATATATGCCATTTCCCATGCATTATGACCTATGGTATCAGGTTATCCAGTAAAAATACTGAAATTCTCAGGATGATAGTTTTCTCAAAATGTCACTAGCACAATTGTGCTAGTTAGGTTTTATCCCATTCCAAATAATATGTATTGTGCTGTTTGGGAAGTGCTGTTATTTTTTTTTTTTTTTTCAAGGACTTTGATTACAATAGTATGACAAAAGTTATATGCAATAGTATGACAAAAGTGATATAAGCATATACATGTTGCAAAATAACTTACACCACACACACACACACACACACACACACACACACACACACACACACACACTATATGTAAATAACTATTTCAGAAATACTGTGATAAGACTGCTAAGCTGAATATGGACTGTTTTTCCTTTTATAGAAAACTTTTTATAAGGTGTTTCTGTGATACAAAGTATTTTGATATGTACAACAGTATAGAAATGTAAAATATCTGAAGATGTGAATTAAACATCCTGAGATTACTTCAGCATGAGCTATTTCTTTGTGAATACTGTGATAATTGGTATTTCATAGCTATATGGCTGGTGTGACAGTGAGAAATTTTCTGGGGTCATAACCATCGTAATGCTTGTCTACAAGTGGTAAAGAATATACTACCAAAAATTCAATGAAAAATATTACTGTAATTTGTCATTTGGGTAATGGCTTTCTCATATTTTGCAGAAAATCACTGATTCATCTGTTACTGTGAGTTCCACCCCACAAACAATGAAAAAAAAAAAAAAAAAAAAAAGAGCTCCCTCAAAGCTGAAAACATCAGAATCTGAATCAGAGGCAGACTTCCAGTTGGTGGAGAGGTGGACAAGATGTTCCTACTTACATATACTGAATTTTGATGAGACTCACAAGACTTTCAAGTTATGCATTTTATTTTTGGCGACACTATCTTCCATATTAATTGAATTTTAAATTCAGAGGGAGCTGCCACATATCATTGTAAATTCTGTGGTAACTAATGTGAGATTCTGGATTTAGACTACATACTTTAGTTAGCTTAATTTTTCTGTATAGTAAGGCATACAGCATTATTAGTGTGTTAACAATAGATGCAATGAAGTTTACTACGTTTTGAAGTATGGTGCTCATTCATACAAACAGGGATACAAATTTACAAAGGTAAAATAGTGTCCATGTATTTTTCTACATTTTTGAAGAGCAAAATTGTCTATAATCCAAAATTCTATTGGTCTTTGTTGTTAATCTAAAGTAGTTAAATCCAATGTAACCATATTTTTAAAGCATTATGTGGTTTGCAAAATGTTTCTTCTTATACCAGTCTTTAGAAGACCAAACACGCCCCCTCCCTCCCCCCCCCCACCCCCTTCCCAACCCATCCCCCACATGTTGGAAGTATCAGTATATACTCAGTCAAGCACTAGAAGTACTTTCATTCAGTTAGAATTTCATGTCTATGAATAGTTCATACAATTATTGTGTAATGGCTGAAACTGATTAACCTCACACAAATTCACTGCAGAAGTTAATGACCGAATCAGACATAAACAGTGCCTTGTAATGACAATGTTGAGTAGTTACTTTTGGTGATTATTCAGTCTGACGAACATTGTGATATGTTAACATTTGCACAGAATTCACAGAGTGATCTGGTTTGACTTATATTGATTGCTTGTTTTCCACACTTTAAAAATTATGAAGTTTTGGTGGTTCATTACTGTGCTTGGATTGCAACTACAGAACTGTTGCCAGATGTAGCATGTAACTACCCATTTCTATATCGAACTGGAGTAAGAGAGACCCAAATGGGCTGTGAACACTATTTCAGATTAGTGCTACTAAAGGTGTTGGAGCTTCATTTTGGTGTGAACTGAATGGACAGTAGCAGACTTTCACCACAAATTTATGAGCCACTTTTCTAAGGTGGTGCTGGCTATGGAGGATGTCTTCACAGGTGAATAGTGTAGGCTACAATGCGTTAAGATTTGTCATTGTTGTTACCTTGCAATTCCAAAATGCATCTTATGTTAACTAACTTTCTTTGTGGACAGTGTTGGTGCAGCTAGACACTTAACCATCCCTTAAGTTCTTCTTGCACTTAAATCATAAAATTTTAAGCAATTTCAGCTCACAGTGAAGAAAAACGTACTTCTTTTAACAGGTGCTTACACTATATCTCAGTGTATAATCCCTTATTGTAATTAGACATTTAGTAACATGGAAATATCACTTGTATGTACAGTTTATAATATGTTTGATAATACATTTTTAGACAGCTCTCTAGACTAGTTTAGTTCTGCCATGACATTCAGAATTGTTATGGTACAAGCATTTTCTCAGTTTTGCTGTGCTCTACTCCATACTTGGTCACTGATTTTTGGAGATCATACCAACACAACACAGGTACTGCTGCTTGTGGAAAAAACTATCCCATTTTGAAAACTTGTGGTGTCTGACTGCATAAGCATTACATGTGCCACAGATGACAAACTCACAAAATAACTTTGTTCTTTTCAGAAGTATTATTTTGCTACCAATATCATGACCATTTTCATTGGCAGCTAGTTAGATGTAGAGCTAGATATCACTTTTCAAGAGTTAAGCCACAGACATCCATTCACTGCACTATTGGCCACTGAGCAGTTGGTACACAGATAGGCAAGCATCTGCCCATGGTAAATCAGTGTGTACACTAAGGAATGTTTTAAAAAAAGGATTCAATCTACATTTATTGATAAAAATAGTTTAGAAAATGGCGAATATTAAAATTTTTAATTTTGCAGCTCATTGTGCCATTTCATGGACATTATGTAGGTGATAGCTTAAGTATCTGCTGCTGTAATCAGATTTCAGATAATTTATTGGGACCCCAAGGGGAATAAAAACATTCTTCCAACTAACCACACAAGATGCAGTCACATCTGAAGACCTTGGCTGCTAAATGTCTGGGCCATTCTCCCAGGGTCCTGTTGAAGTGGCACAAACAGAGGTCTTGGTATGATGTGTTCCACTCCACAAACTGTCACCCCGCTGATACAAGTATGAACTTTTAACTTAAGATGTATTGGAGTCACCAAACTGACTGCAATGGACCTGCTATGCAGTTCTTCTAGACTGTGACATGTCCACTTGACTTCACGTGTAACAGGGGTGGATGCTGAAAGAGGGTTCCCGTGCATTCAAGCTACTAAAACTGTCACATGTACAATAACTCTTCTGTATTATAAATACAATCTTTCCACTGTACAACTGTGTATAAGCAGATGTCTTTACCTGCGGAACAGATTATATGTATTTATGTATTGATGTACTACAGAATGACAGTTCTGTTGTGGCTTTTACATTATCACACACGTCCTCAATTCATGATGTCAAAGGCACCAAAAAGTTGTAATGCTAAAGCATAATCAGCACTCCTACACTGAGGGAGATGCCCACTCTGTTCTGCCTTGTCAGTATTCTGAGTTGACTTTTGTACACCAAGTCTGCACATACCGGAAACCAGGGTGCGCACAGAGGATTGTCTCCCACTTAACTACCTAAATGTTTCTGGTTTTTACAAATATCTTTAGTTGGCCTTGTGATGTACCAGGCAAATGGTATTTACTGATAAATTCTTGTGCCTATCAAACTTCAGTAACACGAACCAATGCTACTTTTCCACTGAAGGGCAAGTGAATAACCTAAAATTAGCAGATGGCTTGTCTGAGAGGAGTGATTGCCCACCATTGCATTTATGCTAGGACTGTTAATATATTTAAAAATATTGGGAATCTGATACATCAGTATTTAAAAAAGAAATATATAAAAAAATTATCAATATATTAATGGAAAAAATATTGACATACCTGACTATACAAATATCGGATGCGCATTGTAAATATCCTGCCAGTTTTAGAGCTGTATATTTAAGTATTGATTTATATCTAAAAACAAAGATTCTGTAACTCACCAAATGAAAGCGTTGGTACGTTGATAGAAACAATACTGTAGTAACACTGTTCACGTTTACGTCGCACTTCACTTAGTGTAGACCGGGACTGTGTCCTAGGCATGCCCGATGTTAACTCACTGGGCACAGCCCGTGCTGCCAGAGTTGTTGTTGTTGTTGTTGTTGTTGTTGTCATGCCGGCAGAGGTCGCGTCCGAATTCTCGCGTGCCCTCTGGTGGACGGGACTCTACATGCGGCAACTACCGTCCGTGACGTGCCGTGCCAATGTGCGCCTCCCGCGATCTTTCTGGTGGCTACTACACTCCTCCTCCTTTGGGGGGTGAAGCCACTGTGATCCACTGCATCGGAAGGTGGAGCGTCGGGCAGGAGCGATGACCTCCACATCCATTGGATGGCCGGAGTCGAGGGGGTCTGTCAACCCTCGAGCCGGAACCTTCGAATACGGCTGGAAGTGACCCACACGAAGAGGCCCCCGTCGTCCCACAATCGGAGCCCGGGACAAAACGGGTGACAAGCTGTCGAACTCCGGATCCTGTTCCAACCCGGGAGGGGCAAGACCCAGTGGCGGGGACGAAGGGGAAGGGACGACCACAGGTGAACCAACCTCCTGTGAAACTGGGCCTGCTAGGGGGGCCGGCTCTCGCTGGGGCATCTCGAACAGTGGCGATGCCGGTGCTGGAGCTACTGGAGGTTGCCAAGGCTGAGAACCATCGCAGTGCGGCAGAGGCACAGTGGGGAGAGGAGGAAATGTCCCCTGTGAAACCGACACAGGTGCCGGCAATGGGGAAGCCGGTGTCCGAGAGGGCGGAGGGTGGGTGCCCGAATGTGGACGTAGCTGATTTTGGTGACGACGTACCACCCGGTCCCCCGCCTGCAAGGTATAGAGCCGGCGGCCATTTCGGCGCAGGACCACCGCTGGTATCCAACATGGATTGCGACCAAACCCACAGGCCCAGACCGACATACCCAGTGGAAAGCCAGCTACTCCGTTTTGTGAAGACTGGCGAGGACCAGGCCGGAGGAGGTGCAGCAGAGTCCTAGGTTGACGCCCATGGAGGAGCTCTGCGGGGCTGCATTCCCCCATTGGTGTGGTCCGGTATGCCGTCAAGAAAAGTGTCAATGCTTCCTCCGCAGGAAATTCATGCACATACTTTTTCATCTGAGTCTTAAATGTGCGCACCATGCGCTCGGCTTCCCCATTCGATTGTGGATGGAAGGGGGGAGAGCAAACGTGCCGAATACCGAAGCGCCTACAAAAATCCTGGAAGGTCTGCGAAATAAAGTGCGGTCCATTGTCCGAGACCAGGGTGATTGGCAGACCTTTCACAGAAAAGATTTTTGCTAGTGCCTGGATTGCAACTTCTGAAGTGGTTGAGGAGCAGCGAACCACATATGGGAACTGGGACTAAGCATCAATGACAATGAGCCAAAAACCGTTGAGAAACGGGCCCGCAAAATCGATGTGAACACGTTCCCATGCTTGGGTTGCCGGCGGCCATGAAGAGAATGCTGCCCTGGGAGATGCTTGTTGGCTCGCACACTGGGAACAGGCGGCCACCAAGTGCTCAATTTCTCTGTCAATACCGGGCCAGTACACATGTCTGTGAGCCAAGGTTTTAGTACGGGAAACACCCCAGTGCCCCGCATGTAATAACATGAGGACCTCCCGTCGTAAACTTGCAGGAACAACCACGCGAGGAGCTGTATCATCGGTAGCCAGAAGGAGAACGCCTTCCAAGACCGAGAGGCGGTCCCGTAGAAGAAAATAATTACGAAGAGGGTCCGAGGCTCAGCCCGGAGGGCGGGATGACCACCCCTGCTGAATGAGGCGAACTACTTGCCAGAGAACCGGGTCAGCTGCCATTTCCCTGGCAACTCGAGAAGTAGTGATCGAGAAGCCATCAACCGCTTGGCGGGATGCCACATCCAAATGAAAACACATAATCTCCTCTCGATTGAACGTAGGATCCGGGCCCACCGGAAGACGGGAAAGAGCGTTGGCGTTGGCATGCTGTCCTGTAGGGTGAAAATGAATGTCATAATGGTACTTAGAGAGGAACAAGGCCCAGCGCTGTAGTCTGTGGGCCGCCCCATCCGGAATCTGAGAGGCGGGGCCAAATAACGATATTAACGGCTTATGGTCAGTGATTAACTGAAACTTTGTGCCGTACAAGAAAGGGTGAAACTTGGTAACAGCGTAGACAATGGCCAAAGCCTCTTTTTCCACCTGGGAGTAATGGGCCTGCACGGGACTAAGCATTTTAGACGCAAACGCCAGTGGTTGCTCGGAACCATCTGCGTTGCGATGGGCCAGGACCGCCCCCACCCCATACTGAGAAGCATCTGTAGCCAGGACCAACGGCTTATGGGGATCAAAAGTAGCCAAACAAGGGGCTGACGTGAGGAGGCCCTTCAACGAGGTGAACGCTCGCTCACATGCAGGCGACCAGTCAAATGGAACACCCTTGTGCAGAAGGCAGTACAGGGGGTGGGCTATAGCCCTGGGAATGAACTGGTGGTAATAGGCTATGTTGCCTAAAAAAGCTTGTAACTCTTTCAGCGAAGCGGGCCGAGGAAGATTGACGACACCTTGGACCAAACTTCCTAGTGGCTGGATACCGTGCCGAGAGATGGTGTAGCCCACACACTCAATGGATGGTTGAAAGAAGGTTGACTTATGCAAGTTGCAACGCAAGCCCACAGACCTGAATTTGAGAAAGAGGGTGCGAAGGTTGTGCAAGTGTTCCTTTGTGCTGCAGCCTGTGACAATTATGTCATCCAGGTAATTAATACAATGAGGAATTGTCGACGTGACATGCTCAAGATAACGCTGGAATATCGCTGGGGCACTGGATATTCCAAAGGCCAACCGCTGGTATTGGTAAAGGCCAAACGGGGTGTTGACGACCGCCAACCGTTTGGAGTCCTCATCAAGTGGTATCTGATGATAAGCCTCCGACAGATCGATTTTAGAAAAATATTGGCCTCCCGCCACGGAGGAGAACAATTCATCAGCACGAGGCAAAGGATAGGTGTCCACCACCAATTGGGAATTAATGGTGGCCTTGAAATCGCCACAAAGACGTAATTTTCCCGAGGGCTTCCTTACAATAACGAGGGGCGAAGCCCACTCACTGGAAGAAATGGGAAGAACGACCCCTAGGGCTGTCAGCCGATCTAGCTCTTCCTTTACCTGAGGGCGGAGAGCCAAGGGGATCTGCCTCGTGCGTAGAAAACGCGGGCGAGCCGACGCCTTCAACGTTAAGTGAGCTTCAAAATCTGAAACACGCCCCAGGCCCTCCTCAAAAATATCTGGAAAGTCGAAGATCAAAGATTCCAATGATTGATAGGGAACGTCTTCAGAGACCAACTGTATGGTGTCAGCGATAGAAAAACCGAAAGCTTGAAAGGCATCCAGGCCAAAAAGGTTAGCTGAGCTCGCATCACTGACAACAATAAAAGTAATAGGCCGAGTGACTGATTTGTAAGTCACGTCGGTAGTGAATTGACCCAGTAGGGGAATGAACTGTTTACCATAACCGCGTAGAAGCCGGTAAACTGGCGCCAATGGGGGCGATCCAAGGTCGGAATAAGTTTGTGCATTCAACAACGAAACTGCCGCGCCCGTATCGACTTGGAGTTGTAACCGGCGCGACCGAACCGACACCTCGATAAAGAGTTTGCGTGCCGATGCGTCGGGAGCCTGGCCCGATGAAACTTCCTGAATGTCAACGTCCATGTCCTCTGTACCTGCTTCCTTCGATTCTTTTGAGGCTGAGCGGCAAACTTTAGCAATGTGACCTTTTCTATTACATTTGCGACAAACGGCGCAACGCTGGGGGCACTCTGACCGATCACGATGTATATAGCACGACGCACAGGACGGCAACAGGGGCCGGCAGCCGGAATTCTGTTTACGCGCCGTGCGGGAGCGGCCGTAACGGCCGGATTGTACCGCTCGCACCCCTGACACAGTGGACGCGGCCGTGCCGCCCTGAACCGCCGCGACGTCGCACCACGCTTCCAGCTGTTGACCTGCTGCGTGAGAGACTTCATGCGATTGAGCAATGGACAGGACTTCCTCGAGGGAAGGGTTTTCTAACTGCAGGGCCTGTTGCCGGACCTCCCTATCAGGAGCCAAACGAACAATGACGTCGCGTACCATAACGTGGGCGTACGACTCTCGCGACTGCTCCGTGACAAAATGACACTTGCGACTAAGACCATGCACGGTAGTGGCCCACGCCCGGTAAGACTGATGGGGTTGTTTCTTGCATTGATAGAACTCGACCCTAGCCGCCACAACATGCGTGCAGTGGTGATAATATGAAGACAGCAAGAAACACAATGCGTCAAAAGACAAGGACGAGGGTTCCTGCAACGGCGCTAGCTGCTGCAAAACTTGATACAGCGAGGGAGATATCCAAGACAAGAAGAGAGCACGACATACCTCCGCATCAGCAACATGAAACGCCTGGAAATGCTGCCGAAGGCGATGTTCATATGCGTCCCAATCCACCGCCGTCTCGTCATATGGGGGAAAGGGAGGAGGGAACGGCGCCGGAGCAGACGGCGTGGAGAGCAACGCCGGAAGCACTTGTTTAATGGTGGCCATGAGTTCTGTCTGCTGCGCAACCAAAACTCGCACCAAATCCTCCATGCCGTGGAGAAGCTGCAAAACCGGAACAATGACGCAACACGCGAAAGAACGACCCTACTCATCGCCAATCGTGTAGTAACACTGTTCACGTTTACGTCGCACTTCACTTAGCGTAGACCGGGACTGTGTCATAGGCATGCTCGATATTAACTCACTGGGCACGGCCCGTGCTGCCGGAGTTGTTGTTGTTGTTGTTGTTGTCATGCAGGCAGAGGTCGCGTCCGAATTCTCGCGTGCCCTCTGGTGGATGGGACTCTACTTGCGGCAACTACCGTCCGTGACGCGCCGTGCCAATGTGCCCCTCCCGTGATCTTTCTGGTGGCTACTACAAATACCCAACACAAACACACACACAAATTTCAAGATTTCTGCTTGTGTCTGTTATGTGCGGATAGGTATGTGTGTGTGTGAGTGTATACCTGTCCCTTTTTTCCCCCAATGTAAGTCTTTCCACTCCCGGGATTGGAATGACTCCTTACCCTCTTCCGTAAAACCCACATCCTTTCGTCTTTCCCTCTCCTTCCCTTTTTCCTGATGAAGCAACCGTGGGTTGCGAAAGCTTGAAATTTGTGTGTGTATTTGTGTTTGTTATTGTTTCTATCAATGTACCAACACTTTCTTTTGGTAAGTTACAGAATTTTTGTTTTTAGATATATTGTTTCCCACGTGGAATGTTTCCCTCTATTATATAAGTATTGATTTATTATTAGATATTTTGTAAATGGATAAGCTAGCAGCCTCCTGATCCCTCTTAGAGCAATAATTGAAAGGAAAATTATGCACATTCATGCTTGGTGATAACCACTTTGCTAACAATCATAACTGATGAAAGCAGCACAATAAAAGGTGTCCAATGGGTATATCATTAAGTTTCATCATATATCGGATTTGTCCAGAACAAGTTGTGTTGAATTCCCTGTTTTTTTTTTTTTAAACACCAGCGACCTAGTAGTTGTAATGTCAAAACTGCATGGTGAAGCTGAACACTGCAGTTTCTGAAACTTCCGGCCAGATTAAAACTGTGTGCCAGGCCACAGTTTCTGTTGGTAGTCCAGGTTTCATCAGTATTTCCCCTCAGATGTCTCCACCTACTGCAATGACCAATCTTGTCATTTAGATTTTTGTTAATCATTTTCAGGAACTGTTTCTTATCTCCTTATACCATTCACACTGCCCCCCCCCCCCCCCCCCTAGTGCAATCTGAGTTCCTCTTCAGTGCCACATATACTTGCCTCATGCAGTTAAAGAGAAAGGCTGGATGTGATGAAAGCTCATAAAACAATAAGACTCCTTCAAACAGTGAAAGTAAATAAAATCATGTCCTTCTACAACTTCAAAAGAACAAATTCAAATATTTTCTGAAAATTATGTAAAAATATAATATAAAATAAAAATATCGTCACTCAATATTGCCGTCTCAATATTAATGTAACAGGGTGGGATGGGGGGCAAAATGGGGTTGGGTCAGGGGAAATGTCACTAATATGTATTGGTAATTTATCAACAGCCGTAATTTACACCCTAATGAGCACACTATATCAAGTGGCCAATGAACCTGTCAGTGAATGACGAAAACAAACACATTAACACTTTAGAAAACACTTTATTGAATAACAGTTCACATTCAAAGATTCATCAACATTATATTATTCAGGTACAGATTGAATTGGTCATATGTCTACCAGAGCATGGAAAGCAGTTTTCAGGCAAATTATATTTATGTGGATCCAAAAATAAAGGATGTCACATTGTGCTCAAAAGACAACCAGCTGCTGGTATTTCAATCCTAAGCTCAAAACAGACTTCCAGAATGCCATACTCATCTCACATACCTAAGTGGCACTTAGCCACACAAACGATCTTAACTGATCAACATCCATTGACAAAAGACCACAAAAACATCCTTGCATGCTCCCAGCTCTGTTAGTTACATGACCATGTCATTTATATTTAGCATTTAAGTGATATTCATTAAAATTATTTAACACAAGTTTTAAAATATTCTTCAGTTCATAACTGTCATAAAATCCACTTTTCTTCATGTGCCTGGAATCCATATACACTAGTCAAGAGTCTTACTATATTTACAGCTTCCACTTCCACACTGCATGATTCAAATATTATTTTTTGTTTTCAGTACTAATTTCTAACTTCTCATTCAAAAGACAGTTAAATTTTATATGGATTAAAGTAGAAATGTTTCATTGTGAATGTCTTGTCTTGATACTTATTTTGCCTAAATCACTTTTCTCCCTCATCAGAAAATTATTGGTGGATTTTCCCACAGTAAATATGTTCCAGCTGATAGTGCCACAGCTATGAAAAGTATTATCATGCCAACACTGCCCCTTGTTATCTTACGGCCTGAACAGTTACAAGAAGAACATGTTACTCTGCAGAATTGACATGTTACACCACACTGTGTGCCTTATGCAGTCATTAAGCCACATCTGCCTTGTTTCAGAATGCTACTCAAAAACAAAAGGACCATTACTCTTTTCAGTAAGAAATGCCACAAAGCATGTCCACTTACATGTTTCATGTTCAGTGACTCCCAGAGGGTTCTGCAGTTTCAGTATGTGCATATTATTCTGGTTAACTTTACCTGAGCATGAAGTGTTTGTTCATCACTGAAACTCAGTTACTGTAAAAATCTGTTGAAAATGCTCATTGAAAACATGGGAGACATAAATAAGTTTCCTTTTATCGAACAATGGAAAATCCAGGATGGAATGTAACAATGTTATGAAAAGGGAAGTCGCTACTCACCATATAGCGGAGATGCTGAGTTGCAGAACAGGAAGACTGTCACAACACAAGCTTTAGGCCAACAAGGCCTTTGTCGAAAATAGATGAAAAACACACACACACACACACACACACACACACACACACACACACGTAACTACAGCTTCCAGCACCTGAAGCCACTTGTCAAGCCACATTTCCTTTTATCACCAATGTGAAGAGCGTGCACAAACAGTAGTGGGTAGGGAAGGGAAATGAAAGCAAATGTCAGGCAACAAATTTCTTGTAAAGCATGCCTCATGACTCTGTCATGAATGTTGGACATGTATTCCTTGGCATTTTATTTAACACTAGAAATGCCAGAGCAGTCAAAATGATCACAACATTTTTTCAGAATGTTATTTGGACTGCAGCTTTTGTTGTATTGCAATGAGCTTTAGTGACTTTTCCAGGTCAACAGTCAGAATCACCTGTACTAAATATATATATTTTTTGAAAAATGGTTAGGACGTTGTTAACAAATATACATAGAACCATGAGAGAAGTCATTTTGACTGCTGTATTGATTATTGAAATAAAATGGCTTACAACATATCCTTCTTCCTCTGGTTGAGATTAAATCTGTTAACAATCAGTCTCTAAACAGCAATAATACACACAATAATGAAACTCTTTTAATTTACTTATGTCCCTTACGGGCAATGCAGGAAGAGGTTTAATAATGAATAGGAAAATAGGAATGCAGGTAAGCTACTACAAACAGCATAGTGAACGCATTATTATGGCCAAGATAGATACAAAGCCCACGCCTACCACAGTAGTGCAAGTTTATATGCCAACTAGATCCACAGATGATGAAGAGAATGATGAAATGTGTGATGAGATAAAAGAAATTATTCAGATAGTGAAGGGAGATGAAAATTTAATAGTCATGGGTGACTGGAACTCAACAGTAGGAAAAGGAAGAGAAGGAAATGCAGTAGGTGAATATGGATTGGGAGTAAGGAATGAAAGAGGAAGCCATCTGGTTGAATTTTGGCCAGAGCATAACTTAATCATAGCTAACACTTGGTTCAAGAATCATGAAAGAAGGTTGTGTACATGGAAGAAGCCTGGAGATACTAGACAGTTTCAGATAGATTATATTCATAAACCAAGTTTTAAACTGTAAGACATTTCCAGGGGCAGAAGTGGATTCTGACCACAGTCTATTGGTTATGAACTGTAGATTAAAACTGAAGAAACTGCAAAAAGGAGGGAATTTGAGGAGATGGGACCTGGATAAATTGAAAGAACCAGAGCTTGTAGAAAGTTTCAGGGAGAGCATTAGGGAATGATTGACAAGAATGGGGGAAAGAAATACATTAGAAGAAGAATGTGTAGCTTTGAGGTGTAAAATAGCGAAGGCATCAGAGGATCAAGTAGGTTAAAAGATGAAGGCTAGTAGAAATCCTTGGCTAACAGAAGAAATATTGAATTTAACTGATGAAAGGAGAAATATAAAAATGCAGTAAATGAAGCAGGCAAAAAGGAATACAAACATCTCAAAAATGAGACCGACAGGAGATGCAAAATGGCTAAGCAGGGATGGCTAGAGGACAAATGTAAGTATGTAGAGGCGCATATCACTAGGTGTAAGATAGATACTGCCTACATGAAAATTAAAGAGACCTGTGGAGAAAAGAGAACCACTTGTATGAATATAAAAAGCTCAGCTGGAAACCCAGTTCTAAGTAGAGAAGGGAAAGCAGAAAGGTGGAAGGATTATATAGAGGGTCTACACAAGGGCAATGTTCTTGAGGACAATATTATGGAAATGGAAGAGAATGTAGATGAAGATGAAATGGGAGATATGGTACTGGGTGAAGAGTTTGACAGAGAACTGAAAGACCTAAGTCAAAACAAGGCCCTGGGAGTAGACAACATTCCATTAGAACTACTGAAAGCCTTGGGAGAGCCAGGCCTAACAAAACTCTACCATCCAGTGTGCAAGATGTATGAGCCAAACGAAATACCCTCAGACTTCAAGAAGAATATAATAATTCCATTCCCAAAGAAAGCAGGCGTTGCCAGATGTGAAAATTGCCAAACTATCAGTTTAATAAGCCACGGCTGCAAAATACTAATGTGAATTCACTACGGGCAAATGGAAAAACTGGTATAAACTGACCTCGGGGAAGATCAGTTTGGATTCCGTAGAAATGTTGGAACAGGTGAGGCAATACTGACCCTACAACTTATCTTAGAAAATAGATTAAGGAAAGGCAAACCTATGTTTCTAGCATTTGTAGACTTAGAGAAAGCTTTTGACAATGTTGACTGGAATACTCTCTTTCAAATTCTGAAGGTGGCAAGGGTAAAAAACAGGGAACAAAAGGCTATTTACAATTTGTACAGAAACCAGAAGGCAATTATAAGAGTCGAGGGGCATGAAAGGGAAGCAGTGGTTGGGAAGGGAGTGAGACAGGGTTGTAGCCTATCCCCAATGTTATTCAATCTGTATAGTGAGCAAGCAGTAAAGGAAACAAAATAAAAATTTGGAGTAGGAATTAATATCCATGGTGAAGAAATGAAAACTTTGAGGTTCGCCGATGACATTGTAATTCTGTCAGAGACAGCAAAGGAGCTGGAAGAGCAGTTGAGCATAATGGACAGTGTCTTGAAAGGAGGGTATAAGATGAACATCAGCAAAAGCAAAACAAGGATAATGGAATTTAGTTGAATTAAATCTGGTGATGCTGAGGGAATAATTTAAGAAATGAGATGCTTAAAGTAGTAAATGAGTTTTGATATTTGGGGAGCAGGATAACTGATGATGGTCGAAGTAGAGATGATATAAAATGTAGACTGGCAACAGCAAGGAAAGCGTTTCTGAAAAAGAGAAATTTGTTAATATTGAGTATAGATTTAAGTATCAGGAAGTCGTTTCTGAAAGTATTTGTATGGAGTGTTGCCATGTATGGAAGTGAAACGTGGATGATAAATAGTTTAGGCAAGAAGAGAATAGAAGCTTTCAAAATGTGGTGCTACAGAAGAATGATGAAGATTATATGGGTAGATCACATAACTAATGAAGAGGTATTGAATAGAAATGGAGAGAAGAGAAATTTGTGGCACAACTTGACTAGAAGAAGGGAACAGTTGGTAGGGCATATTCTGAGGCATCAAGGGATCACCAATTTGGTATTGGAGGGCATTGTGGAGGGTAAAAATCGTAGAGGAAGACCAGGAGATGAATACACTAAACAGATTCAGAAGGATGTAGGTTGCGGTAGGTACTGGGAGAGGAAGAAGCTTGCACAGGATAGAGTAGCATGGAGAACAGCATCAAACCAGTCTCTGGACTGAAGACCACAACATCAACGACATGTACATTGTTTGTCTCTGCATCTAGAGTCTTATTGTAATTCATTAGCTTGTAGCAACATAGTAATCATGGCTCATAGATCTCCATTTCTTACTGATTCAGAATTATCTGCTCTCTTACATGATATTCCATATGATAAGTCTGAAGCAGAATGTGGCCTAGATGCAGAAGACCTAAGAGAAGATGTGAACTAAGATAATTTCAACCAAACAATCACTCTGGAAGCAGTGATTCAGATTTTGCCGAAAATGTAGTTGTTCATCCTTGTTAGTAATAATTATGAAATGCATTATTTACATGCCACAATTCAACTTTCATGTAAAATACAGGATTTAGATGATAATTACTCTGAGTGGACGCTGGACAGATCAACACATGCCTCTCAGGACCATGTAATATGTTGTTGGGTACTGATGACATCATGGAGTGGGCTGTAGCAGAGTTTAAAAACATCACATCTTGTAGATTGGTGAGTCATAACATTGTGAGAGAAAATCCAGGACCTACACCATATTCAAAGTGATATGTTTCTGATGTCAGTGTAGTGAGTGCATGGCATGTGCTTACTGATGAATCAATACTGAAAGACATAAAACACCGTATGGAAACGGAGTCAAAACGTGTTCTAGGAAAGGAATTGTGGAGTGTAAGTTTGAAGGAACTGGAGGCTTTTATTGATTTATCCTATAAATCTTTCCAGATTGTGGGATACAGAACAGACATACACAGACATCTCATGATGTTCTTGGAGCCAATAATACTGAACTTGATGAACTGTGGTCTAAAAATTGGGTCTCACCTATCTTCAGTGATACTATGGGGAGAAACTGTTTTCCAGAAATTCTGAGACTTTTGCACTTTGACGTTATTTGATGTTAGAAATGCAAGATCAGAACGTTTGAAGACAGATAAATTTGCTTTTGTATCAAAAGTTTGGAACAATTTCATTGAAAATTGCCATTTGACCTATATTCCAGGTGCAAATCTGACTGCTGATGAACAGCTTTTTCCATGCAAATCAAGGTGTCTATTATTACTGTATACGCCAAACAAACCAGATAAATCTGGTATAAATTTTGGCTCCTTGTCAGTGTTGACTCAAATTTAATGTGCAATGGGTTCCCTTATTTAGGGAAAGACGACCACAGATCACATCACCAGACTCTTCCTGAAAGTGTAGCAATGAAGTTGATGGAGCTGTTTCAAAAGAAGGGGTGAAACACTGTGATGTTCACCTGCTTTATTTCCTTGTTGATTGTCCTCAGTGTCAACATACTGAATTGCTACACTGGCTAAAATATGGAAATATGGGGGGGGGGGGGGGGGGGGGTGGAATCTCAACACTGACTGCTTTAATTGATGTAGCCAACAGGTGCACATTTGCATTTCACAGTTATTTATTTCCACTGTTCCAAACCCCCCAATAATACACGGTTATATGGCCAGTGCACTGCTGTTTAACTTTCGATAAGTCTTATTAATAGGTTGCAAGGAAACAGCAACATACTGCTACAATACTTTACTGTTGAACATTTATGAGCAATAAAAACCTAATCACACAGTTCTTGCTGCATAATATGGTATGTATTGAACAGACACTGTCTAGCACATGGCGTATTACACTTATTTCACAGTTAAGTGGATGCATTGTTGTTGATCTAACAAATATGCGTTACTTGTCTGAAACTCGGCCATGGACTGACTTGTCTCAGGACCAAAAATTGGGCCCTTACATATCATCACAATAATAGACACTGAAACTATACATTGTTTGATGTTTAATGTACAGAAATTACAATAAAAACCTGTCATTAAATTAACTGAATGCATCAAAACAATGGTTCTTTTTAACAGTTTCTTCTACTACAAGGGTTAAGCCAAATGATTTGTTTAAATGACGAAAATAACATATATAGTTATTCAAAAATACTTTTGACAAAACCTATTAAGCCAGCCCTTAATTAATTACAAAGTAATTAATTAAGGGCTAGCTTTGCCAACATATTTTCAAATAGAGCCAAATAAATACTTAAAGAATGCCATTGTTTCATCTCCAAAATGTTTATAATTATTACAGGATTTATATTTGTTTATAAGTCAACAAATGAATTTAAGTTATGAAACAATTACTGATTTCAATAATATAAACTAGGAATAGTTGAAATAAATTAGAAAATCAATTACACACATAAAACTAAGCACAAAATTAGATCTGTTGTTATATTCTTTAAAACTGAGGGCCAACCTTTCTCTTTTATGAAAATGCAGATTATACTGATGTACGTTAATGGTAATTAGTCAAAAATGAGAACATGAATTTAGGGAGGCAGATGGCAAAACAAGTGAGGAAGTAAAAAGATCCCAGCTTGCTTCATCACAAGAAAAAGTCAGGCAGTGTTTTACAAATATGTTGTGGTATGTGGATATGGCAAACAGATTTCATGACTATAAGTGCACTACATGAAATATTGCAATAATTAATTTCATAATAATGAGTACACAATAAATCCATCAGCTTCTTTACTAAAACAAATTGAAATACAAACTATGTTTGTTAATTCGATAAAACATTTCTAAAAATTCATCCTTGTTTGTAATAAATGGAAACAATATTAAATTTGAGAAAAATTGTGTAATTCATCTTATTTTAGTTTTACAAACTTAAAATACACATTTGAAACAATAATAATGAGAATGAAAACAATAATTTTCACATAGCGGTCAAAATGTCCGCATCGGCACTTCTTGGTGTACAATATGTTCTAGTAGTTGTAGTGTTAAGGTGTATCATTTGTTTGGCACAAGCAGGAATGAGTTCCTCCAAACACAGTATTTGTAGTGCATATTGATGGGAATTGAGAAGGGCTTTATTGTTTCAAGGATGTCCAAGAAAATACTGCAGTGCCATATTTCTTCCCAGTATATTAGTTTAACACTCTTAGTATCAGCCCAGTACTTACCCATGTCTGCAGAATTCAGGCAATAACTGTGTTAAAAAATTTATATCTTGGAAGATATCAAACACATAAATACAAAATCAACACTATTTTAAGCCCACTTTGTCTTCTGCAATGTGCAACTATGGAAAAAATCCTGTCTAGTATAACATGAACAAATTAGATTATACACAACATTGTTTTCATATAATTAAGAGTCATACATTTATATAGGTAGAGTAAATGAGTTCATAAACACATAAAGATCAGTGCTGAACATTGTATTTAAATACAATAGCATGTTCTACATGGCTTTATACTGCGCTTTCTATACTACAGTTCTGTCTTTGAACACATTGTACTGCAGTCTTCATAAGACAGCTGTGTCATCCAAATCATCTTCACTACCTAGAACATTGACAGGATCTCCAAGATTTCAAAGATCAGCAATTTCTCCTTTGGATAAATGATGATGTGCCATTCCTCTTGTAATGGATCTGGGAGATGTGTTATTTTCTACCTGATTTGTCGATACCAAATCTAATGAGGGAGGTTGTAAATGTTTTCTTATATTTTTGTCAGAATATTTTTTTGTGAATTGTAATTTGCCTTATTTTATGCTAATTTGCTTATATGTTTGAGAGTGACAGTATATTGATTAATATTAGTAGATGTGATGAAGAATATCAAAGAGACTGGTTACAAGTGGAAGCTAGTGTGTTGTGTGAAATGTCTATGATGCTGGAGTCGTCTTTGACTGTAGTCAGTTGGCAGGGAACTCTCAGTGTGTATGACAGTGGAACAATGTGCAGGTCGCCGCTATAATAATTTGCTAGTGAACAGGAAAAATGAATTATGTTACTACTTTTTTTATATAAACATCAAGAAGGAACCAAATTCGAAGAAATGGTATTTGAGGCACCAAAAATGAGGCAAACACATTGAACCAGGTCCTTTCTGCAGCCAATGAAACAGCATTGTGGAATCACACTTTCACTAGACGACTGAAGCCAACACAAAAAAGACAAATATCATCTTGTAAACATTTCACAGAAAAGTGAGTACTGTCACAAAATATGCTAAATTCAAGTATATAAAAATAGTGAGCATATTTCACTCTTACACAGAATATCAATAATATGCTCTATCCACATGCAAAAACAGTGACTCGTAATGAACAAAATACCACAAAAACAAGATTCACATTTGTACCAACTATCCATGCATCTAATAGATAACATTATAAGCAATGTGTGGTGATAGTTGATGGAACCAAAGTAATGTGCAGTACTTTTAACCAACAAAATATGCTGGCCCATAGAACCTATGGCCTTGGCATTTTTGAAAGGGACTGTGGCCCATAGAATCTGTGGGCTTGGTACTGAGAGAGCCTGACAGCTGCAGTGACCTAGGCAGGGTAGATGTGCATGCCTACCTCAACGAATCACTTAATGCAATTCTGTAAATGTCTCTGTGGCAATGCCTCAATGTTATTGCACCTCTATAGACTATTATTTCATATGTAGCCATGCACTCACAGCTGAAAGGACAGTGCCAAGTAGCTGACAGTGGTCTTGTTACACGCCAACTACCTGACAGTAGTCTTGCTATGCCATCTCAACTACTGTGCAGGTACGACTGACTGTTTCTACAACAGGTGAGTATACAGATAACAGATATCATGTGGTCATGGTTAAGAAACTGGTGTTTGTAGTGCTGCAGTGCAGGCAATATACTTCACAGGATGCTGGAATGTCGTAGGTGTGTTCATTAATCGATGCACTTGTGTAATAGACCGAGAAAAAAAATAGTTCCACTTTCTGCCACAAGGTGGAAATGTGTTGCTGTAAGCAGTCCGAATGTGGTGCAGGTGCAGGAAAGGTGAGGAAGATCAAACACGTGATAACAGTGGCTTTGGTATGTTTATTAGGATATGGTCACAAGTTATAATGTGTTCGATATTGTCTCCCAACTCGGCAACATGTGGCATCTGTAACACGGCACAGTTGACAGTTACTAGCAGCATATCTGGTGTAATCAGTGTTGTCATGTTATACTTCAAATCAGGAATAGCCTGGAAACATCTCTGATAAACACAATCTTTCAGGTACCTCACAATCAGAAGTCACGCAGATTCAGGTTGGAGGATCTGGAAGGCCACTCATCATGAAATTGGCTAGAGATGATGCAGCCATTACTCAAGGTTTCTCAAAGCAAATTTTTTACCTGGCAAGTGACAGGTGATGTTGCCCCATCTTGCATGAAAGTAGTGGTATGGATAAAATTGCATTCTTGTAAAGCTCGAATTATGTGTTGCAAAAGAAGGTCCTCATAACTTGCAGATGTCACTGTACACCTAAAAGGCACATAAGGTGTCATCTCCTCAAAGAGGAAGGGACTGAGAGTGAAGGAGCTTGTGAAACCACTCCACACTGTCACATAAGCTTAGTGCAGTGGATGTTCCTGCACAATATGTGGCAGAGTAGAACCCCATATGTGACAGTTCTGAGCAATTGTGACACCGTGCAAAGTAAAATGTGTCTAGTTCATTGAAAGAATACTCCCCAGCCATGTCATCCATTTCTGTGCCTATCTTGGGACAGCATTTGGTGCATATTCGGAATTTTGTAGGGATACCAGTATGAAATGCACTAAAAAATCCTTTGAGATGTTGACCAGGGGGCAGAGAATTCCTGTGATGTAGCTCAAGCACTGGCTGCAGGATTTGTGGCATATGCTGCACAGTCAGCTATAACTACAACAACTCCATGGACAACTACCATGGGAATGGGCTGCCACCCTCTCGCTGCAGCACCACCCAATTCACATGTTTCTTCAAATTTCTTGATCATATGATGCTCCTGTAGTGCAGAGCTCCTATTGCTTCTGCACTGATAAAATAACTTTACCAAGAGTGCACAGTCTTTCTTCTCATTAGCCATCACATTTCAAGCAGAAAACGTAATTCTTCTTAAAACTTTACCAACAGTCACTTCAGAAAAGGAATAAACACACATCACCAAGTGACGAACAGCGTACTGATGTCACAAAAGAAAACATTTCACATTCTGACTGCCTACAGCACCATATTTTTCACCTAATGGTGGAAAGTGGAATATTTTTTCAGCATACTCAATGAGTATGCCAGTTAATGAATGTATGTACAATGTTTCAGCAGCCCGCAATGTATACAGCCCACACTTGTGCACTCTGATCACTGTCAGTTTAATCATAACCACCCAGTACCATGAAAATAAAGAGTAATCACAAAATAGTCACATATTTTTGTGTAATAAAATTAATTCTAACAGCTTAGCTTGCCAAACCAGCTCATAATAACCTTGTTTTGCTGCAGGTGACAATCTATATAGTACTGTAAGTAGTCACATAGAATGTAGCATTGTAGATAACACTGTAACAATCACTATAGGCATAAAATGTTGTAGGCCTTATTTTCATTCATGTAAGTATTATTTGAAACATGTTTGCATTTTAGAGACCCAAATAAGAGTAGTCACTAACAATGGCATATATATGTTAAAATGCGTTTAGGCATTCAAAAGAATAGTCTTTTGTCTAATAGCAGTGCTTGAATTCCCTTAATTAAACATTCTTTTGAAGGCAATGAGAAACAGCTGTTACCTCTGTTTTGAAATGCATGACATGTAGCATTCTATTTGCCCTTCATTATCATAATTATAAAGGACAGCTTCATATCATGTATTTTATAAAATCCCAAAATTATCACACATAATTTCAAGCCGCAGAAACAGGAAGCAGTTTACAAGGATGTCCAAGAAAGGCCATATTATTGCATTGAACCTTTGCCTAAGTTATATAATGAAATCAATAAGACAATAAGTACCTGTAAATTATCCTAAAACTCAAGTGAGCACCTTCCACTTACAAAACAGGTGAAGTGCAGCAAAAGATGGACATCACATGGTGAGGAGAGCAACCAAAACATTGCGCAACACCAGTCTACCTAGGTGTCACACTGGACAGGGCTCTAACTTACAAGCAGCAATGTCTAAATATGCAACAGAAAGTCATTGCTGTCAATGGGATACTTAAGAAGCTGACTGGCAGCAGCTGGGGAGACAACCCACACCTCCTAAGGACTTCTGCACTTGTGCTTTAAGTATCAGCTGCTGAGTATGCTGCTCCTGTGTGGAACACTTCAGCTCATGGTAAGCAAAGTGATATTGCGGTAAAATGATACTGCAAGGATCATCTCGGGATGCTTAAAGCCAACACCAGTGCAAAAATTGTATCTGAAAGTTGGAATACCCCCACCCAATATCCAGAGGGCCACTCTTGTAGACAATGGGAGAACAAAGCAGGAGAATGACTGCCGACATCTTCTGTATGGTCATCAGGCAGCAAGATCTCACCTTAAATCATGCAATAGTTTCGTTGCTAGGACTGCACCACTGGAAGGAGAACCAGAGGCAATTTGTTTTGCAACATGGAAGATTTCACTGCCCATAGACATATCACCAAAAGAAGAACTAGCTCCTGGCACAAACCAACAATACCCTGTATGGAGGTCCCTCAATGGCCTAAGAGTAGATGTCCCCCAATACAAGACCAACCTGAAGAAGTGAGGAAGCCTTTCAATGAGCACAGACACCTCTTGCGACTGCGAGGCTGAAGACGATCCAAGCCACCTACTTGTATGCCCCCTCCTGTATAGCCCGTACACAATACAAGACATTTATGAAGGAAATGATAAAGCTATTGCAGCTGCTATTTTTTGGAAATGCTGACCAGACAGGGAAATGAATGAGTAAATTATCACACTTTAATATCTGGCATTCAGGCTGTTGAATTAGTAGTAGAACTCTAAATCATTGGTCTTAGTCATTTTTAATAATGGCAGTGTGCCATAACCAGTACAACTATAAGTCATTGTGAGTATGTACTATTAATGACTGGGAACTACTGAATGATAAATTTGTGTCTTGACACTTTTGAGTTTATCAAATGTAGCTATGATTTCCAGCTCTTACACACACATTACTGGTGATAATTCTACCAGTTATATGAAATAATCATTGTAAGGTATATTCTGCAAGAGTGACTCCCATACTAGTCCATATATCCCTTCTTTTAAATGTTTTACACCCTCTTCAACATGACCATGGACTTTGCACCCATCCCACATTTGACAGATTCCATACTATTGAATTCGACAATACGTCTTGATCATACTAGTCATGCTGCTCTTCTAAGGGAACCAACAGCAGAAGGAAGGGTCATAATTCCTGGCTAAGATGAGTGGTATGCTTACAGTCCTCCACTGAAATTATTCAGACACAATTTTGAAAATACAAAAAAAGAATGTAATTTCTTAGACTTTCCTGGCGATTTGATGACATCTCGTGGAAATCGGGTTTTCTGCCGGATATCAGCGTCTTCCAAACACGATATTTCGACATCATTACTTGACGTCTTCACCAGGTGTTCCCTGAGACTGGCTGCTTGCTGGACCGGGTCACATATTTCTGCCTGCCCGGTGCCTGGTGTTATGTTTGCCGTTCCCTAGTCGGTCCACGCCCTCGAGTCGCGCTATCCTGCCGCTCTAGGTGTTCCCTATTCACGACCGCAGTTGGAGGTGGCCAGAGTGGGCACGGACGGAATAGGGAACACCTAGAGCGGCAGGATAGCGTGACTCGCAGGCGCAGACCGACTAGGGAACGGCAAACAGAACACCAGGCACCAGGCAGGCATAAATATGCAACCCGGTCCAGCAAGCAGCCAGTCTCAGGGAACACCTGATGAAGACGTCAAGTAATGATGTCAAAATATCGTGTTTGGAAGATGCTGATATCTGGCAGAAAACCCGATTTCCATGAGATGTCACAAAAAAGAACCTTTTGGAAGCAAAAATGACACCCAAATGCTTAAACTTCAGCAGCTGACACCCATTTCAAACTCATTTAAATGACAGTAAAATAATGAGTCACATTTTACTTCATTCATCCTCCTCCAGTCTTAAATTTAGAAAGACTTGTGTGCAACATACTAACATGTCTGTTTCTTTAAGAAGGCATTAACACATCTGTGATAAAAGATGTTAAAAGTACTGTAAGAGTTGAAATTATATGATTAGAGTTGTTTGTAAAAATTGCCAAGAAGTTGAAAATGGACTCAAGATCATGCAGAGAAGATATTTTGAAGGACTTTGGGACTTAAATGGAGACATGGACAAGGAAGAAGGAATTGAGGAAAAGAGGGAGTGCAAGGACAAAGAAAAGGACTTTATGTGGTGAGAAGATGCATTGAGAAATATGAAATGAGGGAAAGCATATAGGTGAGCTGAGTACAGAGATGGTGGGAGCTGGAGACAGGTGGAGATACAATGGCTGTATCGAGTGATAAAAATTCTGTGGAAAGAAGGAAGGATCACAGAACACTCAAAGAAGGGAATAATTACCCCAGCCTCCAAGAAAGATAATGGAAAAGAGTGCAAAAATTATCTGATGATGAGGCTGATGAGCCATTGTTCCTTTGGTAAAGTTTTGTAAACTATAACTTGGACAGAAATATTTTCACTGTAAGACAGCTGCAGGAACACCACAATGAATATGGAGTAGATGTATTGATGACCTTCCTAGACATTGAAAAAGCATATGGTAGTTCATGTAAAAACAAGATATGGAACTCCCTGGGGTACAGAGTGCAAAAACAGAATATATGAAGGAAAAGAGAAATATACAATGGAAGTGTAAGCTGTTTGAAACTAAGACAGTGATCAGATCAGCTGGAACAGAAGAATGGCATGAGGAAGGGGAGTGCACTCTTGCCAGTGCACTTCAGTGTGTAGATGCATGAGATAATGACCAGAGTGGTAAAAGTAAGGTGGAGGGAAGATGAAAGCAGTGGAGTTTGAAGATGATTTGGGGAAATGAGGAGGAAGCACAAGGGCACTGGATGTATGGCAATGATGATGGCAATCAGGAAGGAGGAGAGAATAACAACTGATGGGGAATGACTGAAGAAGTGGAGAGTTTCAAGTTGTGATAGAAGCATGGGCATCCACAGAAATTTTTACAAGGGGTAGTAAGATTCAAATAATTTGGTGAGTTTGAAAACATGTGTCCCAATAATTAAATGCTACAAGAACAACAAAAAACTTGTCATATCTCAAAAGATTGATAGTTATCTACTTAGTATTTGTAAGTTGCATTCCTCCGATACCTATACAGTAAACATAATTCAGTAGTATATACAAAGTACATACTTTTGTGTTATTAATATGATTGTAGATGCCAGCTGTTTTGATTTAACAATCTGAAATTCAATGCACACATGATTAAATCCATGGTATCCAAAGGTAGAAAATATTCACGAATCTAATTTATCCACACTCCCACAATCTTTCATTGAAACTAAAAAGGAAAAATCAGAAACAGGAAAAAAATCAGAAAGATTGAGAAAATCCTACTGGATATTAATGAAAACACACATTGACCCCCTTAATGCCAGAATAAGTTTCTAGATGAAAGACTAAAATCAAAAACTGTGGTACCCTAGAGGTACCCAAAACACTCAGGAGAATGCAGCACTTGTAAGAAGCATTGATAGCTTCATGAAGAATCAGCATCACCGGCACTGGCGTTCATAAAAACTTAACCTTCCAGTTATTAGCACAGTATTGGTATGATGCAAATTCACAACACTTGGCACTAAGGGGTTAATACCCCTTGAAGTGGAGAAACTGAGAATAAACTTTTAAAAAGGTTTATTCAACTTTAATGCCATCTGTAATGCTTTCCTTGCCTGTAAGAGTTTAAATCTGTTCATCACAACTGATTTATTGTACTGACTTTATGATTTGTTCTTAAGTGTCAACTCTTATATCTAAAACTGCACAAAATATGTTTTGAAAAGTACATTTTTTGGGTTTGTTAGATAAAGTGTAGTCCAGTGCAAAAATAAAATTAAATGAATGTGAAAATCTCCCAAAACCATCCAAAAACTGGCCAGAAGAATCAACTTTTAGCAGTCATTATATCTCCAGTTTGTCACATTACTGTGACTGTATATAGCTCTGTGCTCTGCTTTGAGAAGGTTCCAGCCTTGGAGAACACATTTTTTACCTTATAATTTCAGAATTTTCCCCTCTCTTCTAGCATAGAAAATGGTATTCTCTTCTTTTGAGTGATGTGTGTAAGGGCTGACTTATAAATCGACAAAAAGATTGAAGATGTTACTTTGGCATAGTTCTGTAAAGGTTTGCATCCATCTTGATTGGAGATCAGCTGAGAAAATCAGAAAAAACAAGATACCTTCTTGTTACAGTTGCCAATTTATTGGAGTCATAGACAATGATGGCTAGAAATTTGAGAGAATTCTATGATGAGTAAAAAACCTGTACCCAAATTCAACAGAGGGCAAGTGCCCCCCCCCCCCCACCCCCTGTGGAGCCTGTGATTAGAAGCCAGAAACGGAACAAGGGTGTGCCTTAAAATAGCAAACTTTTTAAACGAGAGCTATTTAGAAAGTAAGGTCGGATGGATGACAAAACAAAAACTGCAGTGAAATTCTGATAAAGCGTGGCATAGATGTAGTGGAAAGTGTCTCTAGTATGCCCACTGATCATGTCATCACTCTTTCCAGTTCTGAGTGTGCAGTGAGCACATTAAGGTGCCTAGAACAATAGTGTCTCCCACCAAGTATGAAGACCTGGTGAGAGATTTCATCTGATTTCATACAGTCCCACACTCTGTAACTGTCACACATTTCCTTCTTCATGACAGTTCTTGGCTGCACACTGAGTGGCAGTGAGGATGCTCCTGCAGCATTTTTGGTGGACAGCGTTTGATCACCCTCCTTACAGCCTGGAATTGGCTCCCTCTGATGTTCATGTCTTAGCCACATGAATGACTACAAAGACAAATTTTTAGTGCAGACAACAAGCTGCAGATCAGTGTACAGAATTGGCAGAAAGTATGGGTGGCTGCCTTCCATGACGAGGGTGTTCAAAAGTTGGTGCAGTGCTATGACAAATGTTTCAGTCAGAGCAGCAGCTATGTAGAGAAGTTGCTGGAAGGTGTAGCTAACTGTTGCAAATAAAACCTTTTTTATTTTCACTGTGGTTTCTATTTCATGACCAATCAGACCTTACTGAGTAGCCCTCATATATTGGGTGTACTATGTTTCAATCCTGACGGAGACCTCCAAGACATTTGTAACTGAAGTAAAACAACCTCTTGTTTTATATTCCTTTTTTGATACCCTAATGAAATACTCTGTGAAGAGGCAATTCATTGGAAGTTTTGTAATTCCAATTGCATCTAATAACTGATTTCATATAATACATTAAATTTCATAAAATTTATTATTTCAGTTGTTTACTTAAATGTCATGTTTGTCCAATATATGCTAGCATTATTTTGCATTCACTAATTAAGAAAAATTAGGTTGGCATTGTTTTTCTCTATTTTGTATAATGTGATGTACATCTTACGTAAAAATATTAATAACATTGAACTTTTAATTGTTAATTTTATAAGTTTTCTACTGTAGTTTTGTTAACTTCATTGTTAAAAACATATAAGTAGGGGGAGCAGAAGGCTCAGAAAAGCTCAGTTGGAGACAGTTCACAGACACAACCACTGTGTCACATGTCAGTGTAATAATTTAATTATTGTACTATGGTTTTGTGGCTATGTAGTCTGTTATGTGGAGTGGGCTCCCACCAAGGAGAAGTTGTGCAGCTTGTCATTAATAAACTGCTATGAAATGGACTGGTACCTGTATTATTTCATGGAATTCAGATAACTAGATCCAGATTGGAGATGAAATGGATCTGGATGACTACTTCAGCAGCAGTGGCAGGAAGCAGATTACTCCAAACTAAGATATGTATAAGCAATGAACTAAACTTTATATGTCACTGCAGAAATAATTACTAAAGTGTAATGTTTGGAAACTGTTCTAGCAGTAAACATATGTATTTGTCTCAAAGTTATCTTTGAGGGGTGGAGGCAAAGTGATCAGTAATAGATACCCTCATGATGACATGTTCTTGATGTCATTGGAATACAAGTATAACAACAAACTTTTCAAATTCTCTGTTTAATCAAATATACTTCCAATGATTATTTTTGTGACAATTCCAGTCTCTCCCATGCCACTGCCAAAAAATTTCCTTACAGTAAGGAAAGCAAGAGAAAGTAGCAAAATACAAACTAGTCATATGATTCTTGAGAAATAGTATGAGTGACAAATATGGAGAAGTTAATGAACTGGAGGACCATGGAACTAGTGGTGGAGGAGCCATTACAGGATAGGATAGAAGAATTGAGGCTTAGATGGTATGGTTATGTTAAGTGAATGTAGGAGAAGAGGATATCTAGGAAGATATACAAGATGAAAAGGGAAGGAAAAAGACTGAGAGAAAGTGACTGAAAGTAATGATGGACTGCTTGTGAAAGAAAGGAGAAGGCTGGATCAATGTAGAGACTGAGAGATGGAGGGAAGACAAAAGATGATGGAGAGGCTTGTGTTCCCAACAGACCCAGTCTGTACCTGAAAACTATGTAAGAGGATGATAAACAAGGTAACCTGGAGCAGTAGTATGGGGAATACCTAATATAGTGCATTTGATCATTGCATGAAAGCATTGTCTGCCTCATAGACACTGATAGAATACAAAAGCAGTTTGATGTAAGAGACATAACATAAACGTTCCTATCATTAATACATATCTGTAAATGCTACAACCAACAATGAATGAATGACAAAAGGATTTCAGTAACTCATCTACGGCAGTCTAAATCATACTGGAAATATATAAGTGTATGTGTTATGAGTCAGAATAGCATTGTTTAGTATGGTACTGAACACAAAATAAAAGCATTAAATAACCTGCTGTAAAAGAAACAACATAGTTTGGAAGAAATATCACACAACTGAGGAAACTTTAATCTGCTGTTAACTGGTAAAATTGGTGTTTTATTGATACACAACCAGTTTCACAGCCTAAAGCCATGTCACCAGTTGTAACTATGTTAAAATGTCATAGGTGTGCCTATCACTGCTAGTCAAGATATATTATTCTGTGAATATTATTTACATTACATTGGCAAATGAAGGGTGACAAAGATGTGATACTTCAATTTCATTAAAATTGTCAGTAGGTGGATCACCATATTAAGATTTGCCTGCATTAGTATGATGGCAGGGCAACCTGATGTTTGTAACAGAAGAAGCAGCCCACATAAGAGATTAAGTTCATCTAGATTGTAACCTGCTACCCTTTCCAGAGATCTTAGAATTAGTTACAGCTTTGAAAAAGGAAATAATTTTTGGATTTTGCCATAGCTGTAAGTTATGAATTCCTTGAACAGACTGCCACACTGCACTTATATGGAAGCAATATGATGATCTTTTCAGAGAGTGACATAACTCGATGCCTGATCCGGAAGTGAGTAAAAATAAATAAAACAACAATCATTTCGTGAGATGTGACTTTATTGTCACTTATATTGTGGCAGTAGTGACGTGCACTATCTGATCAAAGTATCCAGACACCTCCAAAACCATATGTTTTTCATATTAGGTGCACTCTGCTACCACCTACTGCCAGGTACTCCACATCAGTGATGTCAGTAGTCATTACACATTGTGAGATAGCAGAATAGGATGCACCATGGAACTCACGGACTTAGAACATTGTTGGGTGATTGGATGTCACTTGTGTCATTCATCTGAATGTGAGATTTCCACACTCCTAAACATGCCTAGGTCCACTGTTTCTGCTGTGATAGTGAAGTGGAACGTGAAGGGACATGTACAGCACAAAAGCGTACAGGCCGACCTCATCTGTTGACTGACACAGACCATCAACAGTTGAAGAGGGTCATAATGTGTAATAGGTAGACATCTATCCAGACCATGACACAGGAATTGCAAACTGCATCAAGATCCACTGCATGTACTATGACAGTTAGGTGGGAGATAAGAAAACTTGGATTTCATGCTCGAGTGGCTGCTCGTAAGCCACATGTCACGCCAGTAAATGCCAAATGATGTCTTGTTTGGTGTAAGGAGTAATGAATCATGGTACACAATGTGGTGATCCGATGGCAGGGTGTGGGTATGGCGAATGCCTGGTGAATGTCATCTGACAGCATGTGTAGTGCCAACAGTAAAATTTGGAGATGGTGGTGTTATGGTGTGGTCATGTTTTTCATCAAGAGGCCTTGCACCCCTTGTTATTTTGTGTGGTAGTATCACAGCACAGGCCTGCATTGCTGTTTTAAGCACCTTCTTGCTTCCCAATGCTGAAGAGCAATTCGGGGATGGTGACTGCATCTTTCAACACAATCCAGCACCTGCTCATAATGCACGGCCTGTGGCAAAGTGGTTACATGACAATAAAATCCCTGTAATGGATTGGCCATCACAGAATCCTGATATGAATCACACAGAACACCTTTGGGATGCTTTGGAATGCCGACTTCGTCCAGGCCTCATTGACTGACATCGATACCTCTCCTCAGTGCAGCACTCCATGAAGAATGGGCTGCCATTCCCCAAAAAACCTTCTAGCACCTGATTGAGTGTATACTTTCTAGAGTGGAAGCTGTCATCAAGGCAGAGGGTGGGCCAACACCATATTGGATTCCAGCATTAACAATGGAGGGCGCCACGAATTTGTATGTAAATTTCAGCCAGGTGTCTGGATATGTTTGATCACATAGTGTATCTAAGGCAGCTCTGGCCTTCCCACATATGATATGGGTGATGCAATAATGTTTTTAAAAAATGCGGATACACATTTTTGCTTGAATCAGCAGACTGCACATACTTAAACTCTACAGTTGCCACGGCAGTAATAAAGAAGAAAGAGTCTTTCTTGTGAAATACAAATCTTAACTTCACTGATTGGTACACCACTAACAGCAAGCATGCATTTATTTTTGGACACAGGTTTTTGCCTTGGTATCCTGATGATGTGTTAGATCACAATCAGTTTGGCTTTAGGAAATTGTAATGCGCCTGAGAGGCAGTTCTGACATTTTGGTTGATAATGGAGGCAAGACTGAAGAAAAATCAAGACATGTTCATAGCATTTGTTGACATGGAAAAAGTGTTCAGCAAGTCAAAATTTGCAAGACATTCAAAATTCTGAGAAAAATAGGGGTAAGCTACAGGGAAAGTTGAGTAACATATAATATCTACAGTAATCAAGAAGGAACAGTAAGAGTGGAAAGCCAAGACCGAAGTGCTCAGATTAAAAAGGGAGCAAGACAGGAATGTAGTCTTTCACTTTTATTGTTCAGTCTATACACCAAGAAAGCAATGACAGAAATAAAAGAAGAGTTAAGAAGTGGAATTAAAATTCAAGATGAAAGGTTGTCAATGATGAGATTAGCTGATGACGTTGCTATACTGAGTGAAAGTGAAGAAGAATTACAGAGTTTGCTGAATGGAATGAGCAGTCTAATGACTACAGAATATGGACTGAAAGTAAATCAAAGAAAAATGAATGTAATGAGAAGAAGCAGATATGAGAACAGTGAAAAATTTAACATCAGGATTGGTGATCCCAAGGGGGGTTAAGTTAAGGAATTCTGCTACCTATGCAGCAAAATACCCATGACAGATAGAGGAGGGAGGACATAAAAAGCACACTAGCACTGGCAAAAATGGGATTCCTGGCCAAGACATTTCTACTACTATCAAACATAGGCCTGAATTTAAGGAAGAAGTTTCTGAGAATGTACATATGGAGCACAGCATTGTATATACATCTGCATCTATACTCTGCAAACTACCTTGAGGTGCATGGCAGAGGGTACATCCCATTCTATTGGTTATTAGGGTTTCTCCCTGTTCCATTCACATATAGAGTGAGGGGAGAAAGATTTGTTGAATGCCTCTGTGCCTGCAGTAATGATTCTGATCTAATCCTCAGTATCCCTATGTCAGCAATACATAGGGGTTGTACTACATTCATAGAGTAATCATTTAAAGCTGATTCTTTAAAATTTGTTAATAGACTTTCTGGGGATAGTTTATGTCTATCTTTGAGAGTCTTCCCATTCAGTTCCTTCAGCATCTCTGTGACACTCCCACAGATTATACAAACCTGTAGCCATTTATGCTGCCCTTCTCTGTATATGTTCAATATCCCCTGTTAGTCCTATCTGGTATGAGTCCCACACAATTGAGCAATATTCTAGAACAAGTTGCAGATTTGTGAGCAATCTCCTTTGTAGACTTGATTGTACTTTCCCAGTGTTCTACCAATAAACTGAAGGCCACCACTTGCTTTACCCATGAATGAGTGTGTGTGATCATTCTGTTTCACATTCCCACAAAGTGTTACACCCAGATATTTGTAGGAGTTGGCTGATTCCAACACTGACTCATTGATATTATAGTCATAGGATACTATATTTTTTCATTTTGTGAAGTGCAAAATTTTAAATTTCTAAACATTTAGAGCAAGTTCCAATCTCTGCAACCTTTTCTCAAGATATGACTGAATATGCAGCTTCTTTCAGATAGTAACTTCATTATGGATAACTGCATAATCTACAAAAAGCCTGATTTTACTATTAATATTGTCTGTAAGGTCATTATATACAACAAGAACAGCAAGGGCCCCAACACACTTCCCTGGGGCACATCCAAAGCTGCTTCTACATCTGACAATGACTCTCCATCCGTGATAACATACTGTGAACTCTCTACAAAAAAGTCCTCAATACTGTCACAAACTGAAACTCCATATGATTTTACTCGTGACAATAAGCATAGGTATGATACTGAATCAAATGATTTTTGGAAATCAAGAAATACTGCATCTACCAGGTTGCTGTGATCAAAAACTTTCAGTATGTCATGTGAAAAAAGTGTAAGTTGGGCTTCACATGATCATTGTTTTTGAAATCCATGGTGGTTGGCACTGAGGACATCATTCTGTTCAATATACCTCACTATGTCTGAGTTCAGGATATGCTCTAAGATTCTACAAGAAATGAATGTTAATATTGGATGGTTGCTTTATGGAGCACTTCTGCTACCCATCCAGTAGATGGGTGTGACCATTGCCTTTTTGCAAGAACTGGGCACAGTTTTCTGTTTGAGGGATCTGCAATAGATTACAGTTAGAAGAGGGACTAACTCAGCCAGCTGCTAATTCAGTACAGAACCTGACTGGGATTCCATCAGGCCCTGCAGCGTTGTTCAATTTTAACTATTTCAGCTGTTTCTCAACACCACTAAAACTGACATTAATACTTATTTCATTCATATTTTCAGTGGTGCGAGGATTAAATTGGGGCAATGATCCTGGGTTTGCATTTGTGAGGGAACATTTGAAAATGGAGTTGATCATTTCAGTTTTTTCTTAGCTACCCTCAATTTAATTTCCTTTCTCTTTCACTAGGGACTAATCACTAACTTTGGTGCCACTAACAGCCTTTACATATGACCAGAATTTCGTTAGGTTCTCTGAAAGATCACTTAACAATATTCTCCTATGGTCATCACTGATGGCTTCACGCAACCTAAAGCATTTCATTCAGCATCTCTCTGTCTCTAGCCCTATGCTTTGTTTTACACCTATTATGCAGTAATCTCTGTTTCCTTAGAAGTTTCTTCACAGTAACTGTAACTCATGGAGGTTCCCTCCCATTATGAACTGTTCTACTGTCTACGTACCTATCCAGTGCATGGTCAACTATTCTTTTAAACTTTAGCCAGAGTTCCTCTATGTGCTCGTGCCATGTGCTAAAAGTTTCAAGTTCCTCACTGAGATATGACACTACTGCTTTTTTATCTAGTTTGCTGAACATATATGTCTTTCTGCTTGTTTTAGTTGTTCTTTATACTTTGGTTATCATTGTTGTGACAACAGCATCATTGTCACTGATACCAGTTTTGATGTGGACATCCTCAAAGAGGTCAGATCTATTTGTTGCCATTAGATCCAATATATTTCCATCATGAGTGAGGCTCCTGTTTGTTCCAGGTAGTTTTCAGAGAAGGCGTTTAGTAAAGTATCACAGGATGTCTTATCACTCTCACCATAAACAAAACTGTAATTTTCCCAATTGTATGGTAGTGAAACGTGGGTGGTGGACAAGCCAGAACAGAAAAGAATTGAAGCATTTGAGTTGTGGTGCTACAGAAGAAGAAAATCAGGTGGACTGATAAGGTAAGGAATGAGAAGGTTTTCTGGAGTGTCAGCAAGGGCAGGATTAAGTGGAAAACACAGACAAGAAGAAGAGGCAAGATGGTAGGACATATGTTTAAAACATCACAGAATAATTTCCATGATACTAGGGGGGGGGGGGGGGCTGTAATTGAGCAGTAGATTCCAACAGTTACCCTAAGATGAAGAGGTGGGCACAGGAGAGGAATCTGTGGTGGGCCACATCACACCAGTCAGAAGACTGGGATGTGGGGTGGCAGGGGGGCACGGGGATAGGGGTGAGTGGGTGGGGAGGGAGGATGGGGGTGGGGAGGAAGAAAATCTTGGCAACCAAATTTTTCAAATATTTTACTGCTTACAGTACACAAGTTGCTTCATGGATGAAGTCTACTTTACATGGATAATATTTACTGTAACAAACATAGTAAATAGCCCTTGCAATGTGTCTGTAGTTAGTTTCACAGAAAAGTTTGCTGGTGCTCTGCCTTGTTGTGTCCACATCTGACAATGGATGTTACATGGTGCATACTCCAGCAGTTGCTGAACTTATGGTACATGTGCACTTATTTCCTATTTCCTGACATTCTAAAGATTTTACTGACTCATGATTATTTCAAAGACCATAAGTATCTATGTCAAAGCTGTTCTATTTTACCTTCTTCATCAGCTTTTTCAGTTTGTGCACAGCATCGCGAATCATCCTGTATATTCTTCTATAACAGACATCATCAACATGGAAGTAACCAGGCTTGATACTGTTATAACAGCCTTGCAGGAAACCAGGCTATCAGATAGTAGTTCAGTATGGGAGGAAAATTACGCTTTTTTCTAGAAAGCAAGGATGCTGCCATTCGCAGACTACATGGTGTTGGCTCTGCTTCTTGAAATGACCTTTTAAGCACCAGTGAGAGCCTATTAGGGTCCTCTCATGTCACCCCTTCATGCTATGAAGCGCTGGACAAGTGTGGAATTCTTGCTTTTACTGCTCCTGCCAGTTTCTGACCACCTTGTTCTCCACAGCAAGACATCATATCATAGAGAAACCTGTCACATGTTAACATAGCTTCTCTTTTATCATTTTATTACTGAAGCAACAGATGACTGGCCCCAAACCAACTCGCATGGGAACTAGAGTGTGAAAATAGAACTTTATGTTATTTAGCCAGCACAGTGCATCTGATTTTGAAAACACCAACTACATCATCATCTTTTGATCATCATATTTACCATTCCTATCAATAATCATCTTGCATGGTTCAAACACCCCTACCACATCCCTATTAATAAGGTTTAGCTAAGAAGGGAACAGTACAGCTTCACCCAGTTATAAATGCTGTAGTTCAGTATGGGAGGAAAATTACACTTTTTCTAGAAAGCAAGGATGCTGCCATTCGCAGACTACATGGTGTTGGCTCTGCTTCTTGAAATGACCTTTTAAGCACCAGTGAGAGCCTATTAGGGTCCTCTCATGTCACTCCTTCATGCTATGAAGCGCTGGACAAGTGTGGAATTCTTGCTTTTACTGCTCCTGCCAGTTTCTGACCACCTTGTTCTCCACAGCAAGACATCATATCATAGAGAAACCTGCCACATGTTAACATAGCTTCTCTTTTATCATTTTATTACTGAAGCAACAGATGACTGGCCCCAAACCAACTCGCATGGGAACTAGAGTGTGAAAATAGAACTTTATGTTATTTAGCCAGCACAGTGCATCTGATTTTGAAAACACCAACTACATCATCATCTTTTGATCATCATATTTACCATTCCTATCAATAATCATCTTGCATGGTTCAAACACAACTACCACATCCCTATTAATAAGGTTTAGCTAAGAAGGGAACAGTACAGCTTCACCCAGTTATAAATGCTAACTCAATCTCATTATCCAGAAAGCATTTTTGCACGATAGGAGGGCATGTTCAAAAGTAATATCTTTGAATTTTTAATGTGAAAACTCTTCAATATTTTTGAATAAAACAAATGTCTATCACATTCTACATCTTTATTCTTCATGTCTACACATTTATTTCTCAGCATAGTCACACTGGCAATCAACACATTTCTTCCGACGAGACACCAGCTTGTGGATAGAATGTTTGATTGTGTTGATCGAGCCCCAACCACACCTCTGCTCGCATTGCTTCGTCACTATTAAAGTGATGTTCTTGAAGTGTTCCTTAAGTTCTGGAAACTGAAGAAAATTGGATGGGGCCAAGTCAGAGCTGTACAGAAGATGATCGATGATAGTGAACCTGAGATGTTGGGTTATTGCAGATGTTGCAACGCTCATGTATGATCTGGCATTGTCATGCTAAAAAAGAGGGTGCTCCACATGTGGAAAAACTCTTTGAATTCATAACTTGATTACAGCATGCTGTTTCTCACACACTGCCATAGTTATGTTACACATTGCCGTGTTACATGCTACAATTTGGAGCCCTCTATTGGCAGAGGACTGCAGATATATAGATGTGAAGAATAAAGATGTGGAATGTTAATAACATATGTTTCATTTAAAAGCTTTAAGAGTTTTCACATAAAAACCTTGAAGCATAGTGTAAAAGGACTTAGTGAGGGCCACTTTATGAACTGTTCGATACCACCCAAGATAGCTGTTTTGGTATACAACTCAATCCATATTACACAGAACATATCTACATTACACAGAACACAGTATGTAATGAAATATCTTTTGCTTCATAATTCACAATCAGATGCTAATGGATATATTATGTATATGATGTAGTACTTTTAATTAGCTTACCAGCCTGAAAGGTAAAAGTAATTAACCAGAATCTGTAATTACCAGTAATACATTATTTTGGAGTCAGAAACTTGATAACAGTTATGGGAAAATTAATTAAGGAACTTTTGAAAACTGTAAGTGAAGATATCATGATAACAGTATCAAACTCCAGCTTGTAACAAATCAGCAAAATAATCACCAAAATTTGATTATTTCATGTAAAGCCAAGTTGAAAATTTCAAATGTTTCATGACATCAGACATAATTAAACCCACATAGGATCTTAGGGAACCACATTATGAAAGGTGCCACTCTCAGAGTGACTGAAATTAAATTTGTAATTGCATCTTCTAGAAATTTTTGGTATAAACATGTGACCTTTTTGAGATTCTGACAAAACAAAAATTTGTATAAAATGTGAAACTTTTAATGCTATTCTGCAATCTGTAAAGTTCTCCAATTTTTATGTTAGGATCAAAAGTTATTCACTAATTAATAAGAAATCTGTAATTTTGTGACAAATATTGTTAATTGCATTTCATAACCTCATTTTCATCACAAAACCTAAAGACCAATACTCAATATAATCGAATATTTGTTTACTTCAAATTTTTACTGTTGGAATATTTTGTAATGAACCTTTGTAATTGTAATTCAATAAATTTATTTTGTGAGCAGTAAGACCAAAACAGCATGTTTTGTCAAGAATGTGTGTAAGCAGTGCTGTATGTTAAACCAAGAAAGAAATTCAGGCTGTGTTGCTGTACTGTGACAGAAGGTCTGTGAAAGTATGTTGTCTGAGAAAATATATGATTGTCAAAATGAAGCTTTTCTGGACCTGAATTTTATTTATACTACTTCATCCAGAGACAATTCACACTGCATGGATTTTGTCATAAAATACATAGACACACACCCTGAGGTGCCAAAGAAACTGGTATAGGCATGCATATTCAAATACCGAGATATGTAAACAGGCAGAATACGACGCTGCGGATGACAATGCCTGTATAAGACAACAAGTGTCTGGCGCAGTTGTTAGATCAGTTACTGATGCTGCAATGGCAGGATATGAAGATTTTAGTGAGTTTGAATGTGGTGTTGTATTCAGCACATGAGTGATGGGACACAACATCTCTGAGGTAGCGATGAAATGGGAATTTTCCCATATGATCATTTCACGAGTGTACCATCAATATCAGGAATCTGGTAAAACATCAAATCTCTGACCTCGCTGCAGCTGGAAAAACATACTGCAAGAACAGGACCAACAACGAATGAAGAGAATCATTCATTGTAACAGAAGTGCAACCCTTCCACAAACTGCTGCAGATTTCAATTCTGGGCCATCAACAAGTGTCATCATGCAAGCCATTCCATGAAACATCATTGATATGGGCTTTTGGAGCGAAAGGCCCACTCTTATACCCTTGGTGACTGCATGACACAAAGCTTTATTCCTCACCTGGGCCTGTCAATACTGACATTGGACTGCTGATGACCGGAAACACATTGCCTGGTTGGACGAGTCTCATTTCAAATTGTGTCATGTGGATGAACATGTACAGGTATGGAGACAACTTCATGACTCAACAGATCCTGCATGCCAGCAGTGGACTGTTCAAGCTGGTGGAGGCTCTGTAATGGTGTATGGCATGAGCACTTTGGGTGATATGGGACCTCTGATATGTCTAGATGAGACTCTGATTGGTGACATGTTATGTACATGTCCATTGCTCATTCTGATTGACTTGGGAAATTTCAACAGGAGAATGTGACACTCCACATATCCAGAATTGCTACAGAGTGGGCCCAGGAACTCTCTTCTCTGTTTAAACACTTCCGCTGGCCACCAAACTCCCCACACATGAACATTATTGAGCATATCTGGGATGCCTTGCAACGTTTGTTCAGAAGAGATCTCCACACCCTCGTACTCTTATGTATTTATGGACAACCCTGCAGGATTCATGGTGTCAGTTTCCTCCAGCACTACTTCAGACATAATTGCACCCATGCCACATTAAGTTGTGACACTTCTGCATGCTCGTGGGGGCCCTACACGATATTAGGCAGGTGTACCAGATTCTTTGGCTCTTCAGTGTGTGTGTCTACACTCTTTCCAATCTGTAGGCACAGTAAAGGTAGAATATTTAGCTGTTGCAATAGCTGTGGGGCAGGGGGGGGGGGGGGGAGGGTTAGCCTAGAACTCTTGGTAATTATTCTAACAGCTCATTTTTGTAGTTTGAAGATGGTATTTAGATTGGTCATATTATAACCCTGGATAGTGAGACAACAGTGTGAATGTAAGAAAAGTAGATAGTTGTGCTACAATGTTCAGTAGACACATTATTAATTAACAGCAAGCAGAACTTAGCTTGCTAGCGAGATAGTGGATGTTGGCTTTCCAAAATTTTCATCTATAGGGACACCAAAAAATTTTGTGACAGCTACTCTCTTAACTTCATTATTTTGTACTCTGAGATCCAGGGCAGTCTAAGGTGCTGCAGTCATAGACTGTGCGGCTGGTCCCGGTGGAGGTTTGAGTCCTCCCTCAGGCATGGGTGTGTGTGTTTGTCCTTAAGATAATTTAGGTTAAGTAGTGTGTAAGCTTAGGGACTGATGACCTTAGCAATTAAGTCCCACAAGATTTCAGACAAATTTGAAAATTTGATCCAGGTCATTTTGTGACTTTGTTTTCCTGTAATGGATGTAATTAGTTTTTGAAATTTTTGAAGTTAACTTGTTCATTTCAAACCAATTTTGTAAATATTCCAAAACTGTAGCTGCATTACATCAATTGCAACATTTGTATCATCAGCAGACAGAGTTATATGAGCACCATTGATTGGAATTTTGATATCATCTATATAAATTAGAAATAAAGGAGGTGCTAGAACACTTCCATTTGTTACTGCAATTGGTACAGTCTGTAAATCAGATCTGTAAACAATAATATGGTTTTTAATGTTGGCTGAGGTAGTCTCTACTAACTGTCTTTTATTATGGAGATAAGACTGGAACCATTTTTTCACAACTCCTTGTATACCAATAGCTGCTAATCTATCTAGCAAGATATCATGTCGGACAGTATCAAAAGCCTTCAATAAGTTCCAATTTATTCATATTGTACTGTTGTGTCTGTCTAATCCCATTATGATATTTTCAATGAAATGGGACGTAGCTAATTCTGTACTCAGTGCTTTGTGAAAACTGTGCTAGTTTACAGGCAAGAGAGGCGGTTTTTAAGGAAATTTGTAAGTCTATGTTGCATGACAGTCTCTATTACTTTTGAAAATACATATAACAGAGCCATTGTTTTATAATTTCCCACTTGATATACAGGGCATATGAAAAAAAGAATCATCTAATTCGGCATGTCTATATTTCTGAAACTAGTAAACATATACAATGAATTTTGTTTTTTGATGAACAGGTAACTCAAAAAGTTTTTTCATACCTTTTCATAGGTGTTCAATATGCCCCCCTTGAGATGCACAGCATATGTTAATGTGGTATTCAAATTGTTCCCACACTGTAGTGATCGTGTGATGTTTCATTTCATTCATTGTTGTTGGTAATGGAGTCACATAAACAGAGTCTTCTATAAACTGCCACAAGAAATAATCACACACAGTCAGGTCCGATGACCTTGGAGGCCAGTAATGCAAGGCTGAATCATTTGGTCCAGTGCGAGCGATCCACCATTCAGTAATCCTTTGATTTACAGATGCCAGTATGGCAGTGCCCCACCCTGTTGGTAAATGAAGTCATTCAAATCAGTCTCCAACTATGGGAAAAGAAAGTTCTTAAACATATTGAGATATGTGCCTGCTGTAACAATGTTCTCGGTGAAGAAAAATGGACCATACACACCTTTCCCCATGAAACTACACAAAACACAGCAAATTTTGGAAAGTCCCTAATGTTGTACAACTTCATGTGGTTGTTCCATTGCCCATATTCTCACATTATGATGGCTCACGTTTCCATTTATATGAAATGTTACCTTCTCACTAAACAATAAGTGTGGAAGATAACTGTCATCCTCCATCTTGCCAAGAACAAAGTTACAGTACTCTACATGTTGTTGAAATGAGATTTTTCACTCTGCAGCAGAGTGTGCACTGATATGAAACTTCCTGGCAGATTAAAACTGTGTGCTGGACTAAGACTTGAACTTTCTGGACCAATACTTAGACGAAAACTTGTGGTGGTCAAAGCATATTAATTTTGTGTGTGGAAAGATTAGTAGTGGATTATATCTACTCATTCATCTTGCAAAAATAGTTACAAATCCTAGTATTCAAACTGTTTACTATGGAACAATATGTTGTTTGTTGTGGTCTTCAGTCCAGAGACTGGTTTGATGCAGCTCTCCATGCTACTCTATCCTGTGCAAGCTTCTTCATCTCCCAGTACCTACTGCAACCTACATCCTTCTGAATCTGTTTAGTGTATTCATCTCTTGGTCTCCCGCTGTGATTTTTACCCTCCACGCTGCCCTCCAATACTAAATTGGTGATCCCTTGATGCGTCAGAATATGCCCTACCAACTGATCCCTTCTTCTAGTCAAGTTGTTCACAAATTTCTCTTCTCTCCAATTCTATTCAATACCTCATCATTAGTTATGTGATGTACCCATCTAATCTTCAGCATCATTCTGTAGCACCATATTCTGTAAGCTTCTATTCTCTTCCTGTCTAAACTATTTATTGTCCATGTTTCACTTCCATACATGGCTACACTCCATACAAATACTTCCACAAACGAATTCCTGACACTTAAATCTATACTCTATGTTAAAAAATTTCTCTTCTTCAGAAACACTTTCCTTGCCATTGCCAGTCTACATTTTATGTCCTCTCTACTTCGACCATCATCAGTTATTTTACTCCCCAAATAACAATAATTTACTACTTTAAGTGTCTCATTTCCTAATCTAATTCCCACAGCGTCACCCGATTTAGTTTGACTACATTCCATTATTCTTGTTTTGCTTTTGTTGATGTTCATCTTATATCCTCCTTTCAAGACCATGTCCATTCTGTTCAGCTGCTCTTCCAGGTCCTTTGCTGTCTCTGACAGAATTACGTCATTGGCGAACCTCAAAGTTTTTATTTCTTCTCCGTTGATTTTAATTCTTTCTCCAAGTTTTTCTTTTGTTTCCTTTACTACTTACTCAATATACAGATTAAATAACATCGGGGAGAGGCTACAATGCTGTCTCACCCCCTTCCCAACCACTGCCTCCCTTTCATGTCCCTCGACTCTTGTAACTGCCTTCTGGTTTCTGTACAAATTGTAAATGGCCTTTCACTCTCTGTATTTTACCCCTGCTACCTTCAGAATTTGAAAGAGAGTATTCCAGTCAACATTGTCAAAAGCTTTCTCTAAGTCTACAAATGCTAGAAACGTAGGTTTACATTTTCTTAATCTATTTTCTAAGGTAAGTTGTAGGGTCAGTATTGCCTCATGTGTTCCAACATTTCTACAGAATCCAGACTGATCTTCCTCGAGGTTGGCTTCTACCAGTTTTTCCATTCGTCTGTGAAGAATTCATGTTAGTACTTTGCAGCAGTGGCTTATTATACTGATAGTTTGGTAATTTTCACATCTGTCAACACCTGCTCTCTTTGGGATTGGAATTATTATATTCTTCTTGAAGTCTAAGGGTATTTCACGTGCCTCATACATCTTGCTCACCAGATGGTAGAGTTTTTTCAGGACTGGCTCTCCCAAGGCTGTCAGTAGTTCTAATGGAATGTTGTCTATCCCGGGCCCTTGTTTTGACGTAGGTCTTTCAGTGCTCTGTCAAACTCTTCAAGCAGTATCATATCTCTCATTTCATCTTCATCTATATTCTCTTCCATTTCTACAATACTGTCCTTAAGAACATCGCCCTTGTATAGACCCTCTGTATATTCCTTCCAACATTCTGGTTTCCCTTCTTTGCCTAGAAGTGGGTTTCTATCTGAGCTCTTGATATTCATGGAAGTGGTTCTCTTTTCTCCAAAGGTCTCTTTAATTTTCCTGTTGGCAATATCTATCTCACCCCTAGCGAGATAAGCCTCTGCATCCTTACATTTGTCTTCTAGCCATCCCTGCTTAGCCATTTTGCACTTCCTGTCGATCTCATTTTTGAGACGTTTGTATTCCTTTTTGTCAGCTTCATTTACTGCATTTTTATATTTTCTCCTTTCATCAATTAAATTCAATATCTCTTCTGTTACCCAAGGATTTCTATTAGCCCTTGCCTTTTTACCTACTTGATCCTCTGCTGCCTTCACTATTTCGTCTCTCAAAGCTACCCATTCTTCTTCTACTGTATTTCTTTCCCCCACTCTTGTCAATCGTTCCCTAATGCTCTCCCTGAAGCTCTCTACAACCTCTGGTTCTTTCAATTTCTCCAGGTCCCATCTTCTCAAATTCCCACGTTTTTGCAGTTTTGCAGTTTTAATCTACAGTTCATAACCAATAGATTGTGGTCAGAGTCAACATCTACCCCTGGAAAAGTCTTACAATTTAAAACCTGGTTCCTGAATCTCTGTCTTACCATTATATAATCTATCTGAAACCTGTCAGTATCTCCAGGCTTCTTCCATGTATACCCTCCTTTTATGATTCTTGAACCAATTGTTAGCTATGATTAAGTTATGCTCTGTGCAAAATTCTACCAGGCGGCTTCCTCATTCATTTCATCCCCCAATCCATATTCATCTTCTACGTTTTCTTCTCTCCCTTTTTCTACTATCGAATTCCAGTCACCGATGACTATTAACTTTACATCTCCCTTCACTATCTGAATAATTTCTTTCATCTCATCATACATTTCATCAATCTCTTCATCATCTGCGGATCTAGTTGGCATATAAACTTGTATTACTGTGGTAGGCATGGGCTTCATATCTATCTTGGCCACAATAATGTGTTCACTATGCTGTTTGTAGTAGCTTACCCAGATTCCTATTTTCCTATTCATTATTAAACCTACTCCTGCATTACCCCTATTTGATTTTGTATTTATAACCCTGTATTCACCTGACCAAAAGTCTTGTTCCTCCTGCCACCGAACTTCACTAATTCCCACTATATCTAATTTTAAACTATCAATTTCTCTTTTTAAATATCTAACCTACCTGCCCAATTAAGGGATCTGACATTCCATGCTCCGATCCGTAGAACGCCAGTTTTCTTTCTCCTGACAATGACGTCCTCTTGAGTAGTCCCCGCCCAGAGATCCATATGGGGGATTATTTTACCTCCAGAATATTTTACCCAAGAGGACGCCACCATTATTTAACCCTATAGTAAAGCTGCATGCCCTCGGGAAAAGTTACGGCTGTAGTTTCCCCTTGCTTTCAGCCGTTTGCAGTACCAGCACAGCAAGGCTGTTTTTGTTAGTGATACAAGACCAGATCAGTCAATCATCTAGGCTGTTGCCCCTGCAACTACTGAAAAGGCTGCTGCCCCTCTTCAGGAACCACAAGTTTTTCTGGCCTCTCAACAGATACCCTTCCGTTGTGGTTGCACCCACGGTACGGCTATCTTTATCGCTGAGGTACGCAAGCCGCCCCACCAGCGGCAAGGTCCATGGTTCATGGGGGGATGGAACAATATATCCTTTACTATATCCTTTACTGTATATCAGTAGCACAGCCCCAAAGTTTAATACCATAATTTAGTAAAGGAATGGAACGATATATCCTTTACTAAATTATTGTATTGAACTTTGGGCTGTGCTGCTGATATAGACCTCAATAGATTAATGTTGTTGCAGAAGAAGGCAATTAGAATAATGCATGATTTGGGTCATAATGATACTGTTAGAGAGATTTTTGTGCAACGTAAGTACCTTACAGTGTATTCCTTGTTTTTAAGTAAGGTAATCTTATTTTTTGTAAATCATCAAAAAGATTCAAGAAGACGCAATGACTTACATGACCACAACACTAGAAATAAAAATAGTTACTTTAGGCAATTAACAAAGTTAAAAATAACAGATCACAGCCCATACATTAGTGGTCAGATCTGGTTTAACAAATTGCCAAAATACTTATGTGCCTACAACGGAAATATCTTTACAAAGAAACTCAAATTATTCCCGGCAAAAAAATATTTGTACTCTCTGTCTGAATTCTAAGTTGAAAACACGTGATCTTATAAATTGTATTAGAAATTAGAAACATTTTAGTTGTATAACCACGTCTGTGACGCCACATTCCCTTTGTGTGCTTGTGTGCTTGTATTATAGTCTTGCTAATTTATATCAACTATTTGTTTTGTTTGTATTTTAAGAACATCTTCATAATTGTGTAAACAACACTGACATTTGCAATAGTCATCATTTTTGTTGACTCTATGCAAAATAATTAAGTAAATAAATAAATAAATAAATTTACATTTCCAGGAACATATGACTTCCTTATATGGAAGCCTATAGGCCATTCCTTCACTGTATAGTGGTGTTTGATGTCATGGCTCTCCCAAAGGCACAAAAAGCAAAAGTGTTTTGTGAATCCAGCCTGTAAACCTGTAAGGAGTGCAGCTGCTTTTAAATCACAGCAAAACTGTCATTCATGATCCTTACATTTGATTGCCTCTAGCAGCAAAGCCATAGTTTCATGTTTCTTTCACGTAAACTGCGTAAGCCAAAAGTACTGACGGAAATGCATTGCCATTATGCAGTAGTACTGCTTTCAAGTTGGTTTTAGTGGAGTCAATAAATAGTTGCCACACCTGTGGATTATGTTGTACACTTAGCTGCATCATCAGACCGTTGACATCTCTATATACACACACTGAATTCTGCATATCGAAATAAAGAGCAATGGAAGCACCTCTTGATCTGAAACAGGAAATTTTTGTCCCTAGAGCTAGAAGGTTCCATTGTCGCAGTCTCAACACCAAGAGTTCAGCTTGCTGTTTCAAAAGTTGTAGATCACAAACCAAATTGTTCAATTCCTTTTGATTAAATGATTTGTCATGATATTTAGGGCAGTACGCTTCTGTATGTTCAGTGCTTTCTGATTCACTTGACATGGTGTTTGGTTAGATGGCTTTCAAGTTACAGACAGGAACAGGCAACCCCTAATCATGGGGCACAGGCAAATGCACTGAATATACATTTGGATCCTTTATTTTATTTATTTATTTATTTATATCTAAAAACAAAGATGATGTGACTTACCAAATGAAAGCACTGGCATGTCGATAGACACACAAACAAACACAAACATACACACAAAATTCAAGCTTTCGCAACCAACGGCTGCTTCATCAGGAAAGAGTGAAGGAGAGAGAAAGACGAAAGGATGTGGGTTTTAAGGGAGAGGTTAAGGAGTCATTCCAATCCCGGGAGTGGAAAGACTTACCTTAGGTGGAAAAAAGGACAGGTATACACTTGCACACACACACATATCCATCTGCACATACACAGACACAAGCAGACATTTGTAAAGGCAAAGAGTTTGGGCAGAGATGTCATTCGAGGCAGAAGTACAGAGGCAAAGATGTTGTTGAATGACACGTGAGGTATGAGTGGTGGCAACTTGAAATTAGCGGAGGTTGAGGCCTGGTGGGTAATGAGAAGAGAGGATATACTGAAGGGCAAGTTCCCATCTCCGAAGTTCTGACAGGTTGGTGTTAGTGGGAAGTATCCAGATAACCCGGACGGTGTAACACTGTGCCAAGATGTGCTGGCCGTGCACCAAGGCATGTTTAGCCACAGGGTGATCCGCATTACCAACAAACACTGTCTGCCTGTGTCCATTCATGTGAATGGACAGTTTGTTGCTGGTCATTCCCACATAGAAAGCTTCACAGTGTAGGCAGGTCAGTTGGTAAATCACGTGGGTGCTTTCACACGTGGCTCTGCCTTTGATCGTGTACACCTTCCAGGTTACAGGACTGGAGTAGGTGGTGGTGGGAGGGTGCATGGGACAGGTTTTACACCGGGGGTGGTTACAAGGGTAGGAGCCAGAGGGTAGAGAAGGTGGTTTGAGGATTTCATAGGGATGAACCAAGAGGTTATGAAGCTTAGGTGGATGGCGGAAAAACACTCTTGGTGGAGTGGGGAGGATTTCATGAAGGATGGATCTCATTTCAGGGCAGGATTTGAGGAAGTCGTATCCCTGCTGGAGAGCCACATTCAGAGTCTGATCCAGTCCCGGACAATATCCTGTCACAAGTGTGGCACTTTTGTGGTTCTTCTGTGGGAGGTTCTGGGTTTGAGGGGATGAGGAAGTGGCTCTGGTTATTTGCTTCTGTACCAGGTCAGGAGGGTAGTTGCAGGATGCGAAAGCTGTTTTCAGGTTGTTGGTGTAATGGTTCAGGGATTCCAGACTGGAGCAGATTCGTTTGCCACGAAGACCTAGGCTGTAGTGAAGAGACCGTTTGATGTGGAATGGGTGGCAGCTGTAATAATGGAGGCACTGTTGCTTGTTGGTGCGCTTGATGTGGATGGACGTGTGAAGCTGGCCATTGGACAGATTGAGGTCAACGTCAAGGAAAGTGTCATGGGTTTTGGAGTAGGGCCAGGTGAATCTGATGGAACCAAAGGAGTTGAGGTTGGAGAGGAAATTCTGGAGTTTTCACTGTGAGTCCAGATCATGAAGGTGTCATCAATAAATCTGTACCAAACTTTGGGTTGGCAGGCCTGGGTAACCAAGAAGGCTTCCTCTAAGCGAGCCATAAATAGGTTGGCGTACGAGGGGGCCATCCTGGTACCCATGGCTGTTCCCTTTAATTGTTTATTTATTGATTTATTTAACCTGGCAAGATTAGGGCCATCAGGTGTTCTCTTACATTTAATCTGGCAGTCTACTTATTTTACATTCATATGTTTTAGTAGGCATGTTAAACTACATCTAATACAAAAAGTGAAATAAACAATTACAAAGGCATACTTGGAAAAATACATACATATAGAGTTTATATTCATAGATGATAAGTACTTTTATAATTAGACATTATGAAAGAGACAGGTTTTAGATAGGAGTGCTAGCAGCAGGGATTATGAGGGAGACTGATGGTGAAGGGAGGAGAGGAATAGAGACATGATGAAACATAATTAAGGAAATATGAAGGAAAAGAAGATTGTGTGGCTAATAGAGATAGATATGGAACAAGATAGGAGACACTAGCTTTGCTATTTGAGAGAGGAGAGGATTGGCCTTGTACATTAATTTCGTGGAAAACTTTATGAGGATGATAGTAGGAAATGCTTCAACTTCTTCTTACAAGCAGCAGGGGACTGAATTTTGCCCAAGGTAAGGGGCAGTTTGTTCCAGAGGCAGACAGTGACAACTGAGAAGGAGTTTGCAAAAGTTTTTTGTTTTGTGAGTGGGCACAGTTAGGATACCAAATAAGAGTGACCTCATGTTTTGATTATGATGGCATGAAAGGTGTTTAATTCAGAAGCAGGGTACTGGGGTGTTTGCTTGACGAGGAGTCAGTGAAGTAGACATAGAGTGTGGTAGTCATGCAATTTTTCCAGCCGCAGCTGGGAGTATGAAGCACTAACATGATCATATCGGCGAATGTTGCAGGTGTAATGCACACAGGCATTCGTGGTTAGTTCTAGCTGTCTAGTTTTGCTTGAATGTCCTGAAATATTTGTAAGACAGAAGTAACAATCTGAATAATGGTCTTTAGGCTCACACCACACCATCAGAACAGCAAATGGCATGGCTCGGCATTTTCCTTTCAACTACTCAGTTATATGAGGTCCAAAATTTTTATCTTGATCACCAACAGGACAATCAAAATACAATTTATAGGCCTTCTTAACCACATCAATGATTGGTTATCATTGTGCTTTTGGAGTGAATTTCCCACACACATAATGAAAGTTGTTGTGGTGGTTTAGACAGCAACAAGAGTTACTTGTTGCCATTTATCTTAGTGTAAGTTTTAAACACAAAACGTTTGCACTATCTTTTACAGGAAAAACTCACTGAGGATCTCTTGCATATCACTGGATTCCCACACCAACCATTTACTGACAATTTGTAGTTCTTCTATCTCTCCCCTGCATATGAAAAACAAACAATTAAACATCAAAACAGAAGAACAGCAAAAAGCAAAATAATGAATACAAAAAATAAAAAAAACTTTTAAAAACTCAAAAATGGTATGTGCTAGAACATTGTGAAAGGTATATTCGAATTCTACACACCAAAATGCATACTAGTTGATTTATCACACCCCAGATGCAAAATAGCTGTTGACTAGTGTAATGTGCTGTTTGTCCTTATGGTTATCAATTATCTGCCTGTTTTCAGGCTGACTTGTCATGATCTTTTCCTTTTCTTGGTTTGTAGCCATAAAAAATCCCTCATTAAGTGGAGTTGATGTATGTAGCCTTTGGCTCCTCCTTAAGCAGTGTTATGCTCCTACAACTGTGGTGTTGCTGTTGGTGCTGAAGCAGATATGATTTTTTGGACAGTAGCTGTCTTTGCTTCTTTTACTGATGCTGATGGTACTGCCTGATGTTGGATCTGCTGTTTTTGCTGATGTTGTTTTGTTGCTGGTACTGGTAACAATTTTACTATTTATGTTGAATCTTCTGCTGCTTTTGTTGTTGTTGTTGTTGTTAGTGGTGGTTGTGCTGGAGTTGTATCAGCTGCTACTGGTATTCGTGATGTTACTGATACTGTTCTGGGTACTACAGATGCTTGTTTGTGCCTACTGATTTCTTCCAATAATTTCTGCATTACAATTTGCTTCCCTAGCCCATTCAAGTGAAGTCCTCATTTACTGTGAAATCTGCACCCAATGCTATTAATGTCAATAGCATAGAGATTTTTGAACTATTAGCATATACTCAAAAAATGCTCTTTAGCAGCACTATCTCTTTGTTTACACAGATCAATGCGGCAAATCATAGTGGTGTGGAATGTTCAAGAAGAGAATGTTTGTGTTCAACAAATGAACCAGATGCTTCTCTAATTCAGTACAAGTTGTGGACGTTTCATTCTTGTACACATCAGGTCCTCACATATTAAGTTCTCAGTACGATTTGGAAGTGGATGAAGCACCCCAATGTACAGTTTCTGTAAGTTGGTGGAGATTTCTGTTATAAAAGCTGGGTAGTCAGCCTTCTAAAGTTCACTTAAATTGACAGCAACTTGTTATTAAGTTAATTGTTTTATCTATGTCAAAGTTTTCAGCGAAGTTTAATTAATTAATCAGAAGGTGGCTATGTTAGAAGTGCTGGAGGACACCTGGGATAAATGATAATTGTGTATGGATCTGTTATTAGTCTGAAACTGTTCCAGGTATAATTTTGCCAAGCAAAGTTTGCATTACTGAATGGAATCCAAGAAACAACTGACACAATGAAAAGTAAACAACAAGTTGACAGAAAAGCAACTTGGCAAAAACATTATTTGCAAAAATTGAAAGTAAAATCCTGCTAAAAATCTTTTGGGACTTGATTTTGGACTTCAGGTGCTGTGCAAAGATAAGTACTGCATTTTTATGACAATATCAGACACAGTGTTTTACATTTCAAAAGAGTACTGCATGTGATATTCAAAATGAATAAACAGGGAAGTGAGTAAATGTAGATTCGGGGGTCACTCAGAGTTTCAGTGGGGCTCAAAAACTGTAGACACTAACAATCTATTAGTAGAAGCAGAAGTTACCACTAGCACTCTGACAGTAGGAGCAAGTGTAGCCACTTATAATATACAAACAGAAGCAGGTGGAGATATATTCACAGAACTGAAGTAAATGTTCTGGCCCCTAAATACAAAAATTGAAAGTCCACTGCCCCAATTAGGGCAACAGATGACATATGAAATGGAAGCAGCAAAAAGTGAACTAAAAACTGATATAAGGAATTGGATTGATGAGAAGATGAAAAACAGGCTATCTTTGAACTAAAGAATCAGATAACAGCAAACTGAATGCAGGTCGTGAAGATATGAGAGGAACTATATGCGCTGAAGTCCACAGGCGAGTCTGGGCAAAAACAGCTTAGTACTTAAGTGGGAACACTAGAAGATAGATTAGAAAATGCAGAGGCAAATTTGGCACTTGAGATTTCAAAAAATTAAAAATGTTAGAGAATACCTTTGTTAGACAAGAAAATTCTCAATTGAGAGTAGTAGTAGTAGTTCAGATGTGTTTTTTTTTATTTTTTTTTTTTTTTAGGAAAATGTAAAACATTTTAAAAATAACAAAAACTAGTAGCCATGTTAATGAAGTCATAAAAGACATTGATAACAATGTGCAGAATTTTAGGGAAAAATTCATACGCTTCTGGAGGGGTAGCGCAAGAAAGTTTCAGTATCAGCTGTGGTGTTACGTGGGGGAATTTGCAAATAAAAAGCTTCCCTAGGGATGGAAAACTGCACCTTACAGACTTTGTTCAATACTGTAAGTAAAAATTTACATATGATATGATTGATGCTTTCAAAATAAACTAAGAAAAAGCTAGGTGGAGAAGTGCTTTCATGGGCCAAATGGAAAAATCAGTTCTAAATGACATTTAATGATTTTGAAAAGAGCTTCTTGACATAATTTTGGTCTCAACCAGAACAACTGCGAATTAAAATTGAGTTTCTGAGCATTCCAATCAATAGAGACTGTTGAACCTATGAAATTGTTTGGTGAATAGCAGCTTCAAAAGTTAATTCATCTTAATAAGCCATTCAACAAATTAATACATATTGATGCTCTGAAATGTACATTATCAAAGAGTTCAAAGAGGACTGCTGTATGGTCTAGATGAATCTATTGAATGATTTCTCAAATAAATGGACAAGTAACAGTCTTTTTGTTTTGTTGTGCCTGTCTGCGACTCAGTCTCTCCGCTATATGGTGAGTAGTCAGTTTCCTTTTCATACTATAGTTACATCAATGGTGATAATAGTAGTATAGAAGAGTTTGATGAAGAATTGACTGTAATGATATATGTTGAAGTTAAGGAAGATTTAATTAATAATTTGTGTGTGTGGGGGGGGGGGGGGGTGTCGGAGGTGGGGGGGGGGGGTTAATAGCGAAGACAGTGTATCCTACGAATTACTAAAACAGTTTGGGATGAATATAGGGACTGTAGTGACAATAGTAAAATAAAAAATAAACTAAAAGCAATTTGTGAAAAATCTCATCTCTTTAAGCATGTAAATTCAGACCAACATGACACTATGACTACTGACCAGCTTACATCAGAGAATTGTCACAATATAGTGTAATAAAACATGGGTATGCTGGATCAGTAACTATGAAGGTCACGAGATAGTTTCTTCTATAATTTCAGAACTATTGGAATGAAGTAAAAGGAAGATATCTGTTGGAAGTAATTGTCACATGTTACACCTTATGGAATTGTTGTGTATTATGATATGGGTCTATAAGGTTTGAATAGTCTGCACTGAAGATAGTCACACACAGACCGAAATCAATCTGTGAATAAAGTATTTCAATCTTTACAACCGATGGTGCCTTTTATCCAAAATATATTTTGGAAGATAATTTTGGAAGCAGGAGCATACTTTGCTGATTCATTTTCTTTGTCCTCCACACTGTCAATCATACAAGGTTTACTTCCGCTGTTTGCCGATAGGTGGCAACAGTGGTATGTAGTGGTCTAAAGAAACAGATTGCAGAAATCAGACAGTTAGCTTGGGCCCTGGTCAGCATAACCTCATTCAAACATTAGTCGATTTGTGTCTGCATCATGAAGTTGTTTTTGACTAAAAATGTCAGTTTACGAGCCAAATTCTCGTCATTTGCAGGAGGTGTTATTGTTTTGTTTCAATATGAAGAAAACAGAAGCTGAGTCCCATCGAATGCTCTCAGGTACATATGGTAAGGATGCTATGAATGAAAAGCCACGTTGTGGGTGTTGTAACCACGACTGGAACGTTCGCGGGGTTGCCGTGAAGGGAAGCATGGTGGGACCCACGGAGTGGCCTGTGAACAACAACACAAATGGGAGAGGATGGACACAAACAACGAAGGACAATTGAGCAAGACCTTACAAACCACAACAAGCAAGAAACAATGGAGTCACAAGAAAACCTCACGAATCAATCACGTCCACTCGTACATGAAACAAAGTAACATAAATACGCTGCCTGAGGCGAGATGTCAATAGATGCATGCAAAGATTAGACTGGCTGGCTGAGTGATGGGCAGGTGCTTAAATACATGATTGGGGATGCTGCTATTGCTGCTGGGACCACATGTTCCACTGTGGTGCCCTCACATTTAACGTGGGCAAGGAAGCGTGTGCAGCCACAGCTTATGGCATGCTGGTGCTAAGACCTCAAGGGGTCTTCTACGTCCATGCTGTCTGGCACGGATTCAAAATCCACAGCATGTGTTACCAGAGTGGGTGGTTTCAACGCTTCAAGAATGGTGATTTTAATGTCGCAGACTGGCATAGTCATGGAAAAGAGAATGTTTTCGAAGACAGAATTGGAGACATTGCTAAGTGAAGACTTGCATCAAACTCAAGAATAATTGGCACAATTACGGTAGTGGGAGTGACGCAGCCAGCAATTTCAAAACTTGGGTCCCGTGTGAGCTGAAATCAAGAGACACTGAACAGCTTTTGTGTGTTTGTGAACAGTTGCTTCAGGGGCAAAAATGGAAGGAATTTCTGCATTGCATTGTGACTGGGGATGAAAAACAGGTTCATTACAATAACCCTAAATGGAAACAATCATGGGGATATCCCGGACATTCTTTCATGTCAATGGCCAAACTGAACAGTCATGGCTCCAAGAACATGCTCTGCATTTGGTGGGACCAGGTCAGCGTCATGTACTATGAGGTGTTAAAACCAAGTGAAAGAATCACAGGTGCTTGTTATGAAACACAATTAATGCATTTGAGCAGAGCATTAAAAGACAAATAGCTGCAATACAGTGAGAGGCACGATAAAGTGATTTTGCAGCACGACAGTTCTTGAGCCTACGTTGCAAAAGAGGTCAAAATGTACTTGGAAATGATAAAATGGGAAGTCCTACCTCACCTGCCATATTCTACAGACATTGCTCCCTCTTACTATCACCTGTTTAGATTGATGGCCCATGGCATGGCTGATCAACAGTTCCAATCTCATAAAGAAGTCACAAATTGGATCAATTCGTGGACTGCTACAAAAGATGAACAATTTTTTCGACCCAGGATTCATACACTGCCCAAAAGATGGGATAAAGTAGTGGCCAGTGATGGAAAATACTTTGAATGATACATGTGTAACCAATTTGCATAATTAAAACCTCAAATATTGGGGAAAAAATGGTGGAAGCAGGCAAATCATCTTCACTCTCTGCATAGCCCATAGAAGAGTCTAAGTTTTCAGAGTTGCTGTCATCCCTAGTTCATTTTCCCTTTCTTCCCTCTTGGATCTTCTGATTTGCATTCGATGATGTAATGGTGAAAGTGAGGATTTCATAGGGAAAATCATAGCATAATCCCTTGGCCTGGAGGAACATTTACATTTTTGTCCCTCCTTTCAGATCAGTCCTTGCTTGTTCCAGATGTTCTATGAGTGAATGAACTTTTGTTCCTTGGGATTGTCTTTTTCAGCTTCCAACAGACAACTGCTTTATTTCTTTAGGATGTTGTTTGGGGCATATGGATATATTCCACAAGATCTCAAACCAAATTCTTCTCTCCCCCCCCCCCCCCCCCCCCCCCCCCCAATAATGGTAGCTGGTTGATTAGTTTTGGGAAGACAATTTTTTGCACAGTTGGACAGTTGGAGATTGTTTCCCAATTTATGTCTGCTTCCAGTTAGTCAATATCTCTAAGATTTTAGCTAAGTGACTGAAGTTGGGAAGGAGACATACAATGTTGATGGCTTCATTACATTTGCTAAGGAAATTAAATATGTTCACTATCAACACTTTTTGCTACATAATGTTTAAGCACTGGAAACATTGTGCCTTCAAACCAATCTCCAAATACTGTTAAACCAATCCAAACAGATTTGGCTTGGTTGTAGCAAGTTTTAGTTGGTCCACAACTTTACCATTCTTCAATAATATGGTTTTAACCAACCTAGGAATGAGCTTCTAATTGTGTCACATCAAAAAGGAATAAGCCCAGTGTTTCCTTGGATACACCCCAGTGTGAATTTGTGTACTTTTTTGTACATGAATTAAGTATGAAGCTGCAGTGCATCTCAGATCCATCAAAGTGATAGGAAACCCTGTAAGTAAGAATGCCACAACCTGAGCCACTGTATGTTTTCTGCTTTTGTGGTGAAACTCATCTGTCCATTCCTTTTATCACATCTGGGTTTCTGCTTTTTTCATTTTGAAAATGAAGGTGCTCAGTGGAATTTCATACCTGTAAACAAATAAAAGGAGTAAATTTAATTGCCTATTTCTGTTTTTGCCTGAAATTACCAGTACGAGAAATCCACCTACAGATATTACAATACAGAATTAATTAGTCTTTTAGAAGCCTCACAGAAACTGATGTTCAATAAAGGTTACCTGCACATAATGGACCCCCCCCCTCCCCCCCAATATGGTGCAGACATAAACATTAGGCTTCACTTCTAGTGAACTCCTTTGTTACCACAAACAGATTTTTTAGGGTTCACTTCTAATGAGCTTCTTTGTTACCACAAACAGTTTTTTTACTTTCACATTTGTGGGCTCCCAACCAAATTGTCATCTTCCAATCCAACCTAGACCTTGAACTGTGTTACAACAAAGATTTAAAGGGGAAGGTTGTCCACTTCATAACTTTATCCCTGATTTTCTTTCCCTTGATTTGATCAAGAGCATCTTCAGGGTTTCTGTTGTGTAAGTTCAATAAGCCTTTGAATGCAGTTTATGAGTATACTGCCATAGCACATCATTTCTGGAATGATTGAAAATGTGTGTATCAAACTCACCCTTCCAACCATTAAGCTAAACAAGTGTGCTAAACTGTAGCCACCAAGCTTCATATTAACATTTTAACAAATTACTACACTAAAAAATGCAGATAGAAAACCAAATGTTATTGCAAATTAAACAGGGATATATTGCTGCCAAAATTCACAGTTATCTTTGATTTAGGCACAATCACAATCGTGTTGTCATCAGTAGATGTTTAGAACTGAACAACTCACTCCTAAAATTGACTTTTTCGTAACCTCCTTTTGTGAGAGTTCAAAATGGGAAGAATAAATTATTGACCAGTACAACCAACCCAAAGAAACTTAATCTACATGATGAAACAGACATTTCCTATTAAATTTTTGAACTAAAAGTTACCAAATGCTAAATGCATAAAAACATACTGATGGAACCTCATTTTAGGGTACTGTTTTGTGAACTGACTGTTGGAGAGTTGTACCCATTTATCTGCCTCCTTTCTGTACCAATGTTAAGCCCGTGAGGTCATTGTAGAGGTTGTTTTTGGTCATGGTGTTAAAGTACCTTCACACCAAAAATCAGCTCCATAAACTTAATTGGCAAACAGTTTAAAGTTGAAGTCTGACTTAGTTGTCAACAGTTGTTTAAAATTCTGAGTTCGAAAAAATGATTGAGGGGAGTTTGCAGTTAGTCAGTGAGCAAAAATACAGCACATTTGGGAGGCTAGAGCATGAGCATTGCTATGTTGTCTGCTTTGTTTCTTTCTTGTGCTCCAGAATAGTCCACATAAGTAACTATTCAGTTTTTATTAGAAAATGAAGTAAGTTATGCAGGATCAGTCTGATTCAGTAATTTCATGGATAAATTATTTAAAATTTACAATCTTTTAATATAAGTTTAAGACAATGATATCTTCTATATTCATTTTCAGTTTTAAAATATGTTTTAGTTGCTTTCAGGGAGAAGTCCTGGCAAGAGTGTTTTCAAGTATAGGGGCATGTACTTAGTGTTTCCAGCAACTTTTACTTTTTAATTAAAGTTTGAGGTACCTTCCAGATGCTACGGCACTCTGAGACTTTAACAATAATTTTCAGTGCCTTGCTTTTAGGTAGGGAGGTATTGGGAAGAAATTGAATATTTATTGTAGTACATGCTGATAAGAGTGAGGAATTGCCCTTCATGATCAGAGAGCCCATTTATAATATTTTCCACAGTTAAATTATTGTAAATATCCTTATTTACAAATACATTACCTATTAAAGTGCTAGAACCACCTGTTGCTGTAGTTGGAGTGTCCACCACTGGTACTAAGTTGTAACAGTGCATCAGGTGTTCAAAGTCCATTTTGTTTCTATTTTCTGTTAAGAAGTCCACATTGAAGTCACCCATATCAATGGTCGGTTTAGTTTTCCTACATAGGTGGGGCAGAAGTGATTCTATTTGTCTCAGAAATACTTTCAGGTTTCCAGCAGGTGCCTTGTAAATAGCCAGTACAATAATTGTTGTGCTGTCTGCTGTTAACTCAATGCCACACACCACGAAATGCTGTTCATCATAGTATTTGCACACTCATCTTTTAAATTTATTTGTAACTGGTCTATTTTATTCTTGAGACTACATATATTTTGGTGGAATAAAGACAAAGTTTGATTTTAGCTCACCACTGCATTTGCATGATGTGTGTTAGGAGTGTCTTTTTCCAGTACACTGGTTGATAGCATTACTTGAGGTGTGGAAGACTCATACTGAACACATGAGAGAGATACTTCACGCTACAGATCCTTTTCTCTCATGTTACTCACCATAAAAAACGCTGGGTTTGTTTCCTCTTGCATGTAGGATGGGCAACAGTTTCTGCTGTGTGTGTTGATGTTCCAGCTAATGGTCCTGCCACTGATGATTCTGCTGCTTTTCATGATGCTGCTTCTTCTTCTGCTAAGATTGGTCCCATACCAGTACATGGAATTTTGCTGTTCACTCTCTCCCTGTTCACAATGATTTCATTTATCATTTTACACACCAAGTTTTTTCCTTCGTAATTTAGCTGCATTACATGTCTTGTATGCTGACATCTGTCCAATTTGCCTATATCAAGGACGCTACATTTTCCAAACAAATAACACATTTGTTTTATTTTAAAGTTAGTTTTTCAAATTTATTTGTTGACACACACTAGTCATACATTAGATCATATCTGTGTGGTAAAGTTTCCCAGTATAGGGGCTGATGTTATATTTTTATTCCATTATTCAAATTAAGTAACGGAAACTGTTCCTCCAGGACAGTTTCAGTATACAGTAAATTCCCAGTTTAATGTAAGAGATATTCAGTAGTGTTCGAACTGTGCGGAGATATTTTTCCATTATTGAGAAAAAACTACCTTTACTCGAGACATGATAGGCAGTATGTTTACCTCCCTGCCTGAAATGTTGTTTTAAAAGTTTGTTCAGAGAATGAGGTTTATAGCTGTGTGCTTTAAAGATATGTTATGAATGTCACTGTTAATTTACTGTGTAGTAGATGTGGGTATAGACTTCTAAAAACTATACTTTGTTAGAGTGACTGCTCTTTGCTATTTTATGCCATTCTTTAAAGTCTGTGGTGGCCACAACAAATGTTATTTTCTTTCTTAACTTTCTCTAGATTTTTTTCCTATTTAGCCTTTAATGTATTATTTACCTAAATCAAAAAGTTGTCCATTTTTAGTTTCTAATGTTAAAGCCATTTTAAAAGTCCATTTTAGGCTGTCAACTTCTTTATACTGCTGAAATTTATTCTTCATGTATTCCATTACATTATGGATAAGTACTCATCTTCAAGTGCCTGCAATAGCAATAGCAACAAAGTTAAAATGTAAAAAGCTTTTAACATGGTTAAATTCTATATATTACAATTCTATAATTCTTACAGTTGCATCTGTGAATGTTACACATTTAAAAACAAATTAGTGCTATGTCAAACACACACACACACACACACACACACACACACACACACACACACACATCTTTGATAGATGGTTTGAAACAAATCGACATGTAAAATAAATGTTGAAGTGAAAGTTCAACTTATCCAGGGAATTCAGTGCAAACATAATTTTCAGTTTTAAACAAGAAAAACTCATAACACCAAATGTAGATACCAATGAAGATATGCTAAATGAATGAGTGTGGCTCAACTTGGAGGTTAGAATTGTTTCTTTATGTTGGCCTCAAGAAAAGTTTCCTTAGTTTGTATAGTATCACTTCCTTTTCTTCCAGAATTTTCTTCTGAGGGACTGCATCTAAAGTAAGTGGTATTCATTCAGCAGAAGCTAGCAGTCAGAAAATTGTGTGAACTAGATAATCTTTTTTAAGGAGTGTGAAATGCTCATTCAATCAGAAATACTTTTATTTCTTTACAGTTTTTCTTGCTGTCAATAAAAATAAGTCTAAGCTGAAAAGTGACTTGCACAAACATTAACGTGCAAAAATAATTTCAAGTTAACTTTCTGTACTTCAATGGGTTTGTGGGTACAGTTCCATACACCAGTGCTAAGGTAATCAACAAGTTCCCATCCATAATAAATTGAAAAATGAAAACCTAAAGCAGCAAGAAAATTAAACATGTAGCTCACAAGTCATAATACTAAATAAATGTGTTGTGCAGATTCAAGGATTAAAAATAGGAGTCTAGTAACTACTCTGCCTCACTCAGTGATTCACAGAGTATAGATGTAGATACTTAAGCCTTAAATATCACTTCTCCATCACTCAACCAGCCTCCTTTAAACCCAACACAGATCTTGGGCTATGCATATAGTAGTCTTTTCACACCAACCTATATTCCAAAAAATATATATATCAACAAAGTGTGTGTATATTCTTCTCTTCCTGTTTATGCATGTATGGCACATACCATGCCATGGGTCAAAGCTGTCAGCGGGTATCGGTAGGTTCAGTTGACTTAATCAGCACATATTGTTAAAGCATAGCAAAATGATCTATTGTAGTTTAGATGAAGTTAGAAGTGTGAAGAATACTGCTTTATATCTGCTGCAAATAGGTAGCATTTGTAATGGCACAGGTTTCTTGGTATGATTGATAGTGTACTATTAGGTGTTTGTTGTTGTTGTGGTCTTCAGTCCTGAGACTGGTTTGATGCAGCTCTCCATGCTACTCTATCCTGTGCAAGCTTCTTCATCTCCCAGTAACTACTGCAACCTACATCCTTCTGAATCTGCTTAGTGTATTCATCTCTTGGTGTCCCTCTACGATTTTTACCCTCCACGCTGCCCTCCAGTACTAAATTGGTGACCCCTTGATGCGTCAGAACATGTCCTACCAACCGATCCCTCCTTCTAGTCAAGTAGTGTCACAAATTTCTCTTCTCCACAATTCTGTTCAATACTTCATCATTAGTTATGTGATCTACCCATCTAATCTTCAGCATTCTTCTGTAGCACCACATTTCGAAAGCTTCTATTCTCTTCTTGTCCAAACTATTTATCGTCCGTGTTTCACTTCCATACATGGCTACATTCCATACAAATACTTTCAGAAATGACTTCCTGACACTTAATGTTAACAAATTTCTCTTCTTCAGAAACGCTTTCCTTGCCATTGCCAGTCTACATTTTATATCCTCTCTACTTCGACCATAATTCCATTTGTCTGCACAGTATGAGGCAGAAAGTATACATACCCCATCTCCCAGCATCTAAAGAAGACTAATGGAATGTTCGGTGAAATATTGTGCAGGTAAATGCAGTTAAGTAGGCTGAGCATTTGAAATCATATTATTAATACAAATTGTGTACAAGTTGGTACGAGTTTCTACAAAAGTGTGTTCAATAAAACTCTGTTCTCATGCAAGAGGCTTTACATGTCATTTTCTCAACAATTGCAAACTCCAAATAAATATGTGTGAATTTCAAACAGCAAAAGGGTGCTAACTGCTTTTGACTTACAAATTATTATTATTGTTATTATTACTGTTATTGTTGTTATTGTTATTGCTATTGCTATTATTATTATAAGGGGGGATTGGAAAGTAATGAACAAAATTTTTTTTCTCCCCTTGTATTGCAGCTGGAGCATTGAAATTTCATGGCGATATAGTTTGAAATTTGTGCTACAGATGATATTTTGTTTTCATGTGGGACTTTAGCAAGAGAAGCCTGAACAATGAAACAAGCTTGGCCCACAAGCTACTGTGAAGGATAGCAAAGTGTAGTTTAGTGTTTGTGAGCCAAAGGGCATAAACAGAGTGAAATTCACTAGTACATGGGAATGACTGTATGGACTGTAGTAATGTCTCCAGGTGCTGTGCATTCTTCTCAGAGGGCCATATGAACCTTATTGATTCATCACACTTCTGGCAGCTGGTAACAGCTGCAACCCTGCAGAATGTTGGGGCCATTGAGGCAGCACTTTTGAATTACTAATGTGTGCAAGTGCAAACCTTATCACAGCAGTTCAACATTTCCTGTGGTGCAGTGTGCAATATTATTCATGATACGGTGGGACTTTGTAGGTTTGTGCTCACTGGGTGCCTAAGAAGCTGACAGACAGCCACGAGGGCCAATGAATGATAATAAATATGGACCACTTAACATGTTACGCTGGAGAAAGGAGGGACTTTCTGAAACATATCTTCACACGTGATGAATTGTGGACGTATCACTACACACCTGATTCAAAACTAGCCTCTGTGGAGTGGAAACATGCTGGTTCCCTGTACAAAACAAAACTGAGTGACTCAATTTGCAAGGCAAGTGCCTGTGACAGTGTTCTGAGATATGGATGGTGGACAATGCTGAATGTGGGACCACTGTGAAAGCTGCATCCTACATTAAAACTCTGGTCAAGTTGTGTTATTTCCTTCATGACGTACTCCACAACATTAATGCTGATGGTGTCTAACTTCTTCATGATAATGCTCACCTCCATGTTGCTGCTCCTTTTCATGAGAAAATCACCAAATTTGGGTGGAGGTGCTCCAGCATCCACCATAATCAGTCTTGCATCTTGGGGCTTTCATCTGTTTGATCCCCTGAAGAAATGTCTGGTCGGCCAATGTCTTGTGACAGATGTGGAAGTGAAATCAGCAGTCTGCAGATGGCTATACTCCAACCAAATGGACTTACGAACAGGGTATATTGAAACTGGTACCACAATGGTTAAAGATGCAAGTTCATTTGTGATTTTTTTGTTTTGTTTTATCTACCAAACTTTTTGGTGATAAAATTATTGTGCATTAATTTCTGATCTTCTTTGATATTATTTTTGCTATGAAATTAGTCTTATAGATTTTAACATCTCAGTGCAGTAATTGATGATAAGTGAAATTAAAAGGAAATCTTTCTTCATTGATAGGTGAAATTGAAAGGAGATCTTTTGGAGAAAGGTGAGATTTTCTTGGCAAAACCATTTTGGTAAATTTAGACAACAGGTATCAGAGGAAGACTGTGAGACAGTTAAGCTGCAGTCATCATATATTTTGTGTAAAATCCTTCAGAACAAGAAGAATGATAGGAAAAATATAGGAGCATACATACAGAAATTCTACAGAATGCTGCCATTGCAGCATCCCTGAATATGGAAGTAAATAGGAATATAAAAAAAAGGGAGGAAGGTTTATCTGTTTAGCAGGAGTAATAGGAGTCAGATTTCAGACTACCTAACAGATCAAAATGAAAATTTCTGCTCCGACACTGACAATGTTGAGTGTTTATGGAAAAAGTTCAAGGCAATCGTAAAATGCGTTTTAGACAGGTACATGCCAAGTAAAACTGTGACGGACGGGAAAAACCCACCTGGTTCAACAACAAAGTTAGGAGGAGGAGGAGGAGGAGATTAGTGTTTAACGTCCCGTCGACAACGAGGCCATTAGAGACGGAGCGCAAGCTCGTGTTAGGGAAGGATGGGGAAGGAAATCGGCCGTGCCCTTTCAAAGGAACCATCCCGGCATTTGCCTGAAGCGATTTAGGGAAATCACGGAAAACCTAAATCAGGATGGCCGGAGACGGGATTGAACCGTCGTCCTCCCGAATGCGAGTCCAGTGTGCTAACCACTGCGCCACCTCGCTCGGTCAACAAAGTTAGGAAACTACTGCGAAAGCAAAGAGAGCTTCACTGCAAATTTAAACGCATCCAAAACCTCTCAGACAAACAGAAGCTAAACGATGGCAAAGTTAGCGTAAGGAGGGCTATGCGTGAAGCATTCAGTGAATTCGAAAGTAAAATTCTATGTACCAACTTGACAGAAAATCCTAGAAAGTTTTGGTCTTACGTTAAATCAGTAAGCGGATCGAAACAGCATATCCAGATACTCTGGTATGATAATGGCATTGAAACAGTCGATGACATGCATAAAGTTGAAATACTAAACACCTTTTTCCAAAGCTGTTTCACAGAGGAAGACCACACTGCAGTTCCTTCTCTAAATCCTCGCACAAACGAAAAAATGGCTGACATCGAAATAAGTGTCCAAGGAATAGAAGAGCAATTGGAATCACTCAACAGAGGAAAGTCCACTGGACCTCACGGGATACCAATTCGATTCTACATAGAGTACGCGAAAGAACTTGCCCCCCTTCTAACAGCCGTGTGCCGCAAGTCTCTAGAGGAACGGAAGGTTCCAAATGATTGGAAAAGAGCACAGGTTGTTCCAGTTTTCAAGAGGGGTCTTGAGCAAATGTGCAAAACTATAGGCCTATATCTCTGACATCAATCTGTTGTAGAATTTTAGAACATGTTTTTTGCTCGCTCATCATGTCATTTCTGGAAACCCAGAATCTACTCTGTAGGAATCAACATGGATTCCGGAAACAGTGATCATTGAGACCCAACTCGTTTATTTTGTTCATGTGACCCAGAAAATATTAGATACAGGCTCCCAGGTAGATGCCATTTTCCTTGACTTCCAGAAGGCGTTCGATACAGTTCCACACGATCACCTGATAAACAAATAAGAGCCTACGAATATCAGACTAGCTGTGTGGCTGGATTGAAGAGTTTTTAGCAAACAGAACACTGCAGTGGATGACTGCTATCTACAGATTAAGGCTCGGAGGAACCATGACAGCAACGCCATCATGTTGAATAATGCTTTTCATGCAGCCACAGGACGTCGTGTTATGATTCAAACTGTGAGCAATGGGCTGCATGATGCGCAACTTCATTCCCGACGTCCATGGTGAGGTCTGTCTTTGCAACCATGACACCATGCAGCGCTGTACGTATGGGCCCAACAACATGCCGAATGGACCGCTCAGGATTGGCATTACGTTCTCTTTACCGATGAGTGTCGCATATGCCTACAACCAAACAGTTGTCAGTGACGTGTTTGGAGGCAATCCGGCCTGGCTGAACGCTTTAGACACACTGTCCAGCGGCTGCAGCAAGGTGGAGGATACCTGCTGTTTTGAGGTAGCATTATGCCGGGCCAACGTACGCCGCTGGTGGTCATGGAAGGTGCTGTAATGGCTGTACGATACATGAATGCCATTCTCTGACCGATAGCGCAACCATATCAGCAGCATATTGGCGAGGCATTCGTCTTCATGGACGACAATTCGTGGCCCCATCGTGCACATCTTGTGAATGACTTCCTTCAGGATAGCGAAATCGCTTGACTAGAGTGCCCAGTATATTCCCCAGACACGAAACATATTGAACATGCCTGGGATAGATTGAAAAGGGTTGCTTATGGATGACGTGACCTACCAACTATTCTCAGGGATCTACGCAGAATCGCCGTTGAGGAGTGAGACAATGTGGACCAACAGTGCCTTGATGCCACGACGAATCCAGCCATGTATTAATGCAAGAGGACGTGCTACTGGGTATTAGAGGTACCGGTGTGTTCAGCAATCTGGACCACCACCTCTGAAGGTCTCGCTGTATGATGGTACAACATGCAATAAGTCGTTTTCATGAGCAATAAAAAGGGCAGAAGTGATTATGTTGATCTCTATTCCAATTTTCTGTACAGGTTCTGGAACTCTCGGAACAGAGGTGACACAAAACTTTTTTGATGTGTGTAAATACTCTTGGCTGAACCAAAGATACTTTGTCTCTTGCTTTGCTTGTGCGCAAAGTGATTGATGTCACCATGTGCTCATTAAATTGTATCTTTTGAGTGTGCGTTGCCGGCCGTTATGGCCGAACGGTTCTAGGCGCTTCAGTCTGGAACTGCAGGTTCGAATCATGCCTCGGGCATGGATGTGTGTCATGTCCTTAGGTTAGTTAGTTTTAAGTAGTTCTAAGTTCTAGGGGACTGATGATCTCAGATGTTAAGACCCATAGTGTTCAGAGCCATAGTGACCATATATGAGTGTGGGTCCTCACGTTTGTCTTCGTGATAATTAAGAGACCGATCAACGTATCAGCCGATCAGAAGTCTGTAACATGTGCTCTTTCTAACAGACGAGTCTATGAATGGAAAAGTGGAACTATTGCACTTTTCTCGTTAAGTATCTGCACATTAATGGTTTTTCAAACAAGATACTGCTGTCAAAATTTTTAGAATATGCATCTAATTTCCAATGTTATTTGCTAATTAATAAACACAGAAATTAGGGGGAACGATTGTCTGAACGAGGATACTACAGCCAACACTTCTGGAAGCGCAAATGTAGATAGCATAGAACGCTTTACGTTTCCTGCAGCACTCAAAGTTCGAAAATTCATAGTTTTTCATGATAAAATCGCGAAGTTTGATGTCATAAGTGTAGATAGTGGTGATATTAGACAAACAGGACTTTAGATTTTGTCTTAAATAGTAGAATACAGATTTGTGAAAGAAATTTATGTCATATACATGATCTCGTTCGAAGAAATTGTGCGTGCCAATCGAAGACTGACTGTCTGAGAGATTGCAGAAGAATGTAACATTTCAGTTGTATCATGTCGTGAAAGCAAGATAGAGCATCTTGGAATGCATCTTGTTGCCCCCAAGTTCGTCCCACGGCTCATGAGTCAAGACGGGAAAGAACTTCACTTCGCAATCTGTGAAGAGCTTTAGGATCGCGCAAATGAGAATGGGATGTTTTTTAAGAGAATCACAATTGGTGATGAGATGTGGGCCTACGTTTATGATGTTGAGACTAAGGTTAAGTTTTGACAATGGGCCGGGAAAAGTTCTCCAAGACCAAAAGAAGCTTGGCAGGTCAGGTCAAATGTCAAAGCTATGCTGATAGTTTTCTTTGACTTTGAAGGATTAGTTCATCATGAATTTGTGCCACAGGGATGAAGCGTTAATCGATGGTATCATCGGGACGTTTAGCGACGCCTGCGAGTGAATGTGAGAAGGAAACGGCCTGAAATGTGGCGAGACAATTCATGGTTCTTGCATCGAAGTAACGCATTCTCCCATTCATCCCTGTTGGTGCGTGACTATTGCACAAAAAAGGAAATCACTGTGTTAAGGTATCTCTGCAAACGCTGGGCGACGTTGTTATCGTCGCCTTTGCGGCGCATTATGCCTGTGTACAAGTCTTTGGAAGCAATAGACACTGACCTTGCTGGCCAATTCAATAAGCAGCAGCTTATTGGTGGTCCAAATGTCTTTCACAGAATGAGAATGCAGTTCATATGTGACGTTACTGGTGTCTTTGGACGCAGTACTTGGTTGACCTTGGCTATTGTATGGGGGTACCAAGCAGACTGCGGTGGTCTTGAAGCTTTTCCTGATGCAAATATTCTTTCGTGGAAGACATATAGTATAACAGAGACTTCACCAATAACAGCTAAGGTTCCATATGGTACTTTGGTTCCAGATAAGCCCTAGGTTTTGTCTACAAGAAGAAAGAAGAAGCTGGGCGCTGACACTGGGCCAAAGTAGGGAATAACAATTGTAAGATAAAAATTGTTGGTGGCTGCATATTGTATTATAGACAATAAATTTAAATTCCTTATTTCCTTTGCTAATTCCTTATCCCTTGTCTATTCTATCTATTGCTGGAATCTTGTCCCACAGTTACGCAGGGTCAGCCATCGTTAATCGGATTTGGCATGTTAATGTTTAAGGGGTGGCCGGATGCCCTTCCTGCCGCCACCCCTAACCCCCCAGGATGGAATTAGTGTACCCCAACTGTCTGCGTCGAGTGTAATCCATGGAATAGTGCGAATGCGTTCAGATGTCTGCAAGCCATGTAACTGAGGCGGAACATGGGGACAAGCCCGGTATTCACCTAGCGGGATGTGGAAAACCGCCTAAAAACAACATCCAGGCTGGCCGGCACATTGGCCCTCGTCGTTAATCTGCCAGGCAGATTCGATCTGGGGCCGGCGCGCCTATCCCCGAGTCCAGGAAGCAGCGCATTAGCGCACTCGGCTACCCTGGTGGGTCTCCTTATCCCTTGTCTCTCCTAAAAAAATAAAAAAAAAATTTAAAAAAATCATTCACTTATGCAGGCTGTTTTTTCTGGTGACGAGGCAGTTGTCTAACTTAAGAGAGCGGACCTGCGTGGCGCCTCCTCCATACTTTCCAGACCTGGCCCCTGCGGGCTTTTTTAAATTCTTTTTTTATTTCCGGAGTTGAAAACCCCATTGGAAGGGCGAAGATTTGCCACGATAGACGAGATAAAAGAAAATTCGCAGGCAGTGCTTCGCGCGTTCCAATAGGAGGCGTACCAAGACTGCTGACGGAAGTGGAAACGGCGTTAGGAGCGGTGTATCAATTTTGGTGGTGAGTATTCCAAAGGGGGGCCATGCACAATAAGTAGAAGGTAAGCGTAGAAAAATTTTGTGGACAGATTTCTGGAATTTTGTGAACAGGCCTCGTACATACACACCCATCAGTGATGATTCTCGTTTGTAATGACACATACTACCAAGTCCGGCATTTGAGGGGTGTGGGGAGGGAGAGAGACCGTGTCACCACTTAGGGTGACAGTTTTTTGGGTGTGGTGGAGTTTTGAATTTTCGTATGCTTCCAAAGGTTTAATTAAACTAGACAATGAATGTTCTGCGTAAATTAAGAAGCGTGAGAATAAGTTAGAAATACAAATCATTCATAAAAGCTAGTGTCTTACTGGAAATGTACTACAGTATTGTGAAACACATAACGAATAAAGCCCTGGAGTCGATCATCTTGGATGCGTCGTTCAAAATAGCAAAACTTACAAGTGGCGGTTTTGCCAACACAGTTTCTACTATGCTTCTGCATCACACTTGAAAAGTACCTACGTCAGCTTGAAATCATTTACAACAACTAAAAATTGTACAATAAACATGTTAGCATGTTACGGCCTAACAGAAACCCTGAGTGTCTATAGCAGTACCGTCGAGAAAAACACTTTGTAATAAATAAATAAAGAATAAGTAAAATATGCACTGCCCGTCAAATGCCATAGTGTTTTGAATCCAGACATTATGATCAATCGCTTGCACGCAGGAAGATGCGTGGCATGTGTCCCACACCAATCGCTCTCCTTTGGATTCGCCTTTAATACCATTTACGTTCCTCTCCTTCTTGCCACGGTCCTCCAAATTAATTTTTTCTGGTCTGTAAATTCTTTTGATTTTCATTCCTTTCCTTTCTGGTGTTGAGGCCAGTAGTCAATAGATATTGATATTAATAGCATGCGGAAAAACCACATCGAACGTTACTTTGGAGATGAAGCAACTAACAGGTTCTGCACTAACTGAGCCCGCAGCTCGTGGTCGTGCGGTAGCGTCCTCGCTTCCCACGCCCGGGTTCCCGGGTTCGATTCCCGGCGGGGTCAGGGATTTTCTCTGCCTCGTGATGGATGGGTGTTGTGTGCTGTCCTTAGGTTAGTTAGGTTTAAGTAGTTCTAAGTTCTAGGGGACTGATGACCATAGATGTTAAGTCCCATAGTGCTCAGAGCCATTTGAACCATTTTTTTTGCACTAACTGTTTATCCAGTTTCGTCATTTTCACACTGCCTGCGTTTCGACAGTGTTTTTTTTTATGATTTCTCTGTTACTTTTCGCTAGTATAAACGAAAGTGCTTTCGAAACTGCTTGTCTGAGCAGTTAAGAGTGGTTGTGGCTTGTTGGAAAGCACACCGTTTCGATATCTGACCATAATTGTTTTTCCTTTCTGTACTATTTACACACTAAATAGGCGCTGGTGATTTATACATCCGTCTTTTTTTTCAACAAATAAAGCAATTATATGTCAGTATCTCACTGTCCTATAACCTTGCACTTCGTACAGCAGAAGAGCCGACGATACCGCCGACAATGCAATACTCGCCTGTTCTGGTTGCTACAGGGAACGAGAAAAAGTGAACAGAGTTTAGTTATGTACTATGCGAGTGACGTAAATTCAGTTTAGTTGACATAATTATATTTGGAAATACAACTAAAAACTTATTTTGTTTCGCTGGCTAGTATCCCATTCCTGGCTTTGGTCTTAAAGACGGTTTTTCACGTCAGGAAAAAAAAAAAAAAACGCTTGAGATGTATGGAGATACGTCATGGATGAATGAAATTGTGAAAAAGGTCGAATTATTTGAAAATGCGATTCGGAAGGAGGGTGGCTGGGGGGGGGGGGGGGGCAGCATATGCAATTTTCGCGCTTGACGGCAAAATCCTTGGAGCTGTCCTGCATACTACACATCATGAAAAAATGGATGAATAAAAGAATATTTTATGATTGTTGAATATGAGTCTGGTACTTCTTATAGGCATCACGTCATTGATCTAGGATTACTTTCATAGATGGAACTAAACAAAACTTGACAGCAGGTTTAACTTTCCATCTACCTAATGCACAATGACGGCCAAGCCTTTATCTGACCATAAACATGATTTGTATCTGCTAAATCTACCTTGTGGACTATACCCACTAAGCACACACAATATTGCATTGCTAGATTTGCCGTCATATCTGAATATCACAGATGATCAGCAGTGTTTCGCTAGCTAAATTTAGGAAAAAAGTATTCGCTGCGATTTTACATTTCATATCATAATATTGACTTCAACATCTTGGAATCCGTTTATGCTTAAATTCTCCCTGTTTCTTTTAACAGAAGCGTAAAAGAACTAATTTAATTCACCTTATCAAATATCGCCTTACCAACGTAACGGCAGTAACAAGTTTACGACTTGTTGAATCAAGATAACCGATAATTAATCTTGGGAGATCCGCTTCAGCTGTACTAATATTTATTCAAACCACGACCGGTTTCGGGATTTTAGAATCCCATCTTCATGTGTATTTAGGAACACTTGATATGCGGTCGGGCCAGTCAGTGCAAGAGCTCCAGTTGTTGCACGTTGGCGGACATGTCGGCTCGAAGGCGGACAGCTTCCGCCAACATGCAACGACTGGAGCTCTTGCACTGACTGGCCCGCCTGCATATTATGTGTTACTAAATACAGTAATTTCATACACATGAAGATGGGATTCTAAACTCCCCAAACCGGTCGTGGTGATAGTACAACTGAAGTGGATCTCTCTAAATTAATTATCATGCCTCTCGGTTGCGAATGTCCTATCTACAAAATCTTGTATAAGATAATCGAATTTGGAAAATAAAACGATTTTGAGCTAGAATTTAAAAGCTTGTAACTTCTCCATGACACTGTTTACTAGAAAACTTTACCCCTTCCACAGTACCGTAAATTATCTGTAGCATGTCATGCTCACGTGGGAGCCGTTAATCACGAGGCTTTTTACCACAGCTTATCATTTATTTCACTCGTCTGCGTTACTAGCTCACGTTCTACACTTGTTGCCACCAATGAATATAGAATCTTCTCTTAGTTATTATCCTCTTATGGGAGAAATTATCTTCCGGTGAAAATCAGGCTGGATTAGCCTACGGCGCATGTGTGGCTTTCAGGTTGACGTTCTTCAGATAAGAAAACGAGGCAGTTAGGCTAACACCATTTCACACAGTGTCCGCGCTTGACAGTGGACTCAGTTCAGCGATCGTAAATCGAGAAGTTTATTTTGATATGCCATATCCAGCTGAAACCATCCGTTTCTGAGGTGTTCTACGGAATTAAGGCCGGTGATGTAGCGGGTTAGTCAAGGTGTAACAGCGGAGCTGTGTCTTCGTCAAACCAGACACGTATGCCTACAGCCCTACGCATGCAGCTGTTGTCATCTTGGAAGATAGTAGTGTCTTTAGCATACACATCATGAAGATATAGAAGAATCGTCAACGCTTGCTCACCAATAATTTACTATCGGATTTTTTTATTGTGGAGACATGAGTTTAAGCTTTAATTACAAGCGAACCGATAGGCCTCTCCCAGAATGAGTTATAACAATATTTTTATTGATGATGAAATCTTCTCGGATCATCATCCGAGTCAAGGAGTCGTTCTGCGGCAATGTTTCAACAAGTTTCCTACTTTGTCATCTTTTTTGTTTTCTTCTGCGTTAGGCCAAGCGGAGGAATATGGTTTTAAAGTTCAATACATATTTCTTATTTTAGATTATAGTGAGGATTGTCCGGTTTGCGGAATTTTCGCTACGAATTGCTCACTTCAAAACTATAAACTATAAACTTGAAATGTTTTTGTTCGATGTTAATGTAATTTTAATAGGTTTTATCACATATATTGGTAGTGTGATAAACCTTTTGCATTTCCTTTATGTTTTCGTCTTCTTTAAAGGGAAAGAGAGAAGATGAAGCGGTAGCCCATCATAGAGCCTATGCCTACCGTCATGTATTTTTTGACTTTCAGTTGTTAAAAAGCAGAGGATTTTTTCTGGTACCAGTAGGAGGAAGGAAGGATTCGCGCTCAGCTAGTGAACGAGTGAGAAACACGCCATTTTTAGCGAGTAATTATAGACCGCCATTTTGGGGTCGCTATGAATAAGTGAGGAGTATGTATTTCATATGTGCATCGTTTAGAAAAATACAGTATTGTTTTATGAACAGAAAGGTCGTGTGAGTTGTTATTTCAAATAGTACGATAATTACAAAAACTGAAGCCCACCTGTGTACTTTGGAAAATTACGAAGATCCGATAAGCTTAATGGGAACACGGTCAAGACTTCAAAGGTGAACAAGGCGACCAAACGTAGCATTATAAAGAATGGTAAGCACAAATCTACAGCGGAGAAAGAAACTACTTCGGCCTGCAAGATAATATGAACTAATACGAACTTATTTCCAGGCATAGCTCAGCTTATTGTGCTTGTCATTCATGCCGAAAAATTAATCTCATTAATTCAATACATTTTTAAAAAGCCACGCATTTCAACATTTTATTATCATCTGTTCCATTATTTTACTATATTATAGTAGTACAAATCTCAGGTTTAACAGTTTTTCAAACATACAGAAAAAGTTCTTATGACTTTCACAAAGTACCTTTATGTCAGCCCTGAGCAAAAAAGTAACAGAAAGCGGCGATCTGTTTTGAAAGTTACTGAAGAATGGTACTGTGCATGCTGGACCGTTGGATTAACAGTGAGGGCAGTGGTGGAACCAGGTGCAACGTTGCCAGTCGCAGGCAAACAGTTTTCCAGCAGCCCGGGGGCTCGCATCAACGACGAATAGATTCACAGACCCGTGCACTCTGTTAATCGCGAGGTTCAACACGCACAGCATCAGTCTTAAAATATAACTCTTTATACACAACTAGCCATTAAAATTGCTACACCACGAAGATGACGTGCTACAGGTGCGAAATTTAACCGACAGGAAAAAGATGCTGTGATGTGCAAATGATTAGCTTTTCCGAGCATTCACACAAGGTTGGCGCCGGTGGCGACACCTACAACGTGTTGACATGAGGAAAGTTTCCAACCGATTTCTCATACACAAACAGCAGTTGACCAGCGTTGCCTAGTGAAACGTTGTTGTGATGCCTCGTGTAAGGAGGAGAAATGCGTAATATCACGTTTCCGACTTTGATAAAGGTCGGATTGTAGCCTACCGCGATTGCGGTTATCGTATCGCGACACTGCTGCTCGCGTTGGTCGAGATCCAATGACTGTTAGCAGAATATAGAATCGGTGGATTCAGGAGGGTAATACGGAACGCCTTGCTGGATCCCAACGGCCTCGTATCACTAGCAGTCGAGATGACAGGCATCTTATCCGCATGGCTGTAACGGATCTTGCAGCCATGTCTCGGGCCCTGAGTCAACAGATGGGGACGTTTGCAAGGCAACAACCATCAGCACGAACAGTTCGACGACGTTTGCTGCAGCATGGACTATCAGCTCGGAGACCATGGCTGCGGTTATCCTTGACGCTACATCACAGACAGGAGCGCCTGCGATGGTGTACTCAACGACGAACCTGGGTGCACGGAAGGCAAAACGTCATTTTTTCGGATGAATCCATGTTCTGTTTACAGCATCATGATGGTCGCATCGGTGTTTCGCGACATCGCGGTGAACACACATTGGAAGCATGTATTCGTCATCGCCATACTGGCGTATCACCCGGCGTGATGGTGTGGGGTGCCATTGGTTACACATCTCCGTCACCTCTTGCTCGCATTGATGGCCGTTTGAACAGTGGACGTTCCATTTGAGATGTGGTACGACCTGTGCCTCTACCCTTCATTCGATCCCTGCGAAACCCTACATTTCAGCAGTATAATGCACGACCGCGCGTTGCAGGTCCTGTACGGGCCTTTCTGGATACAGAAAATGTTCGACTGCTGTCCTGGCCAGCACATTCTCCAGATCTCTCACCAAATGAAGACGTCTGGTCAATGGTGGCCGAGCAACTGGCTCGTCACAATACGCCAGTCACTACTCCTGATGAACTGTGGTATCGTGTTGAAGCTGCATGGGCAGCTGTACCTGTACACGCCATCCAAGCTCTGTTTGACTCAATGCCCAGGCGTATCAAGGCCGTTATTACGGCCAGAGGTGGTTGTTCTGGGTACTGATTTCTCTGGATCTATGCACCCAAATTGTGTGAAAATGGAATGACATGTCAGTTCTAGTATAATATATTTGTCCAATGAATACCCTTTTATCATCTGCATCTATTCTTGGTGTAGCAATTTTAATGGCCAGTAGTGTAAAATCTATATCGTACTGTATAGTCACAGTGGTTGTAGCTTCTTACAACCACAAAAGAGACCTTTAAAACCAACCGACGCTTTCCTTTATGTTTTGATCTTTGGCTGAGAAAAGTTACTTTAGAAAAGTGATAAGAACTTTTTTGTGGGGGATTGAAAAATTCTATAACTTGAGATTTACGATACCAATATACAGGGTGGTAGGAAATTCCCGTTACAAACTTCTAGGACGTGTAGGAGGTAGTGAGTAAATAACATTTTGAATAGGAAAACGTATCGTTTCCGTTCTACGACAGTTTCAATGCTGATGATTATCTCATCCACACACACGTGAGGAATGTACTTAGTCGTGACCCAGTAAAATTGTTGCAATCCATTTGAAAAGAATACTGACTCGATCCGTTATTACTTACACCTTATGGTTTAGATTAGTAGACAGCAACAAGAACCCAGCATCTATGGCACCAGCCGCAACGTACCGATGCATTACAAGAGCGGCTCGACGTGGCGACCACCATCGTTGTTACACACTTTGAACCTGCGAAGCATGTTCTGGTACACTCTCTCCGTACCACCTCATGTCTCTTCAATGTCTTGTGCAGCCAGAACTCGTGCCAGCAGGTCTTCCTCTGTCTCTACAGGTGTCTCATAAATTATGCTCTTCATACAACCCTACAAGAAGTAGTCCATAGGGGTTAAATCTGGCGATCGTGGCGGCCAAGCGGTTGGACCACCACGGCCTATCCATCTTTCACTATACCGTCTGTTGAGATGTCTCCTGACAGCCAGTGAAAAGTGAGGTGGTGCCCCATCATGCTGAAACCACGTTTCCTGATGGACATTCAATGGCACTGCTTCCAAGAACGGGTCCAGTACGTGTCATAGGAAGACTAAGTATGCGGGACCCGTGAGCTTGGATGGAAGGAGGTATGGTCCAATCACATGACCGTCCAGAATACCTGCTCACACGTTAATTCCAAACCTGTCTCGAAACCCCTGAATATGCGTGGCATGAGGGTTTTCGTCCGCCCAGACATGGCTATTTCGTGCATTCAGAACACAATTCCTTGTGAACCTACATTCATCTGTGAAGAGAACTCGACGTGGAAATAGGGGCGCGTCGATGCAACGGTGCAGCAACCATGTGCAGGAGGCGACGCGTTGTGCAAAGTCTGCTGGACCCATAGCGTGTACCCTTTGTAAGTGGTACGTATGTAATTGGTGCTCATGCAGGACGTCCAAGACGGTACTGTGACTAACAGCCATTTCATGCGCAGTTGTTCGCTTGCAAAGACATCACCGACGCGAGTTAGTGTACTGTAATCAACATCACTATCGATGAGAGGCTAAGCTCAGGGGTGCCGATGAGGGGATGTATTGTTACAGCCTTTTTGCCTGTTGTGTTTGTACACTAATGCAGGTCCAGTTGAACACTTGCGTTGCTACAATGTGCATCTGTTTCGAAATGAATCTATCACCACTTAAGTTTGGATATACTTCTCAGTGCGTTGCAATCACAATTCACCATGTCCAATCTATCCTTCCGTTACGACTAGAAATACGTTATTTTATTGTTTTTATGTGAATAATAGTTTGATTACTTCCCACAAACATATGTCGGAACATAAGCCAAGATAGCTTTACATTCAAACAGCAGCATAACATTTCTATCAATTATAGGTGTATAGAAAAAAATTATGTAACGTCCATACTTGCACCAGCTGGGTGTCGTTTTCACACTGCAAAAAAGCCTCCCAACATTCCATATTTGTCGATAAATTAATTATGTAATTACAATTTTTCGGTTTATCGATTTCTCCACTTCCACGAAATATTTTGGTATTTTCGATACTTGTAAATCCAGTCAATATACAGTTGCGTCTTTTTATATGTATATGCGATGATAGGAACTTAAATAGTGGCAACTATTTATTCACAACCAAAACAAAAGAGTTACATGTTTACACCGGTTACTGTCCTTCAAAGTAGTTACCAGCGTTGTGTAGAATCCGTTGCCAGTGATGTGGAAGACGTAGTATACCGTTAGCAGAGCCTGTCCTGTTGATAATGCGAGTGGAGCGGTCTACTGCCTGTCGAATCTCTGGAACAGTTCCGAAGCGAATGCCACGAAGTGGGTCCTTCATCTTCGGAATAAAGTTAAAGTTACAACGACTTAAATCCGGGGAGTATGGTGGATAGTACAGTACTTCCCTGTCCCATCGTCCGAACAGAGCAGCCACAGATTGCGCTGATTGCGCCCATGAATTGTCGTGAAAAATGTAGGGTGGGTGGCACAGAAGATGTCGCGGCTTCTTTCGCAAAGCTGGTCGTAGGTGATGCTCCATAATCGAACAGTTATACTATACACTGACGGTCTGCCGTGGAGGAACGTAATGCTTGTGCATAACACCATCCCAGTCGCACGCGAAAATCACCATAACTTTCACCATACTGGGGCTCTGAGCACTTTCGACTTTCGCGGCGACCCATAATGACGCTATTCGTTGGATTGGCGTTTCAGTTGTGGCTCATACAATGTGAGCCCATGACTCATCCAGTGTTACGATACGGCATAAGAAAGCCTCTCCTTCACAATCACAGCGCTCAAAGTGCATCTGAGCAGCGTCATAACGCATACATTTCTGCATTTCCGTCAAGTCATGTGGAACCCATCATGATGCAATTTTTCGCATGCCCAGGTGTTCCTTCGGGATGTGAAGCACAGTCGTATGCACTAATCCGGTTTCGTGGGCGAGCTCACTAATTGTATGGCGTCGATCACTGTCCACTAACGCGGCGACAGCATGCACTTCTTCTTAAGAGACGCTAAGATGACCTGCCCGATGCATGTCTACCACAATCTGCCGACCTTCGTTGAAGGCTTTTGCCCAATGTGCCACTGTCCTGTACGGCAATGCCGATACCCCGCACGCCTCTTGAAGACCTCGATGACACTGTCGTGCTGCACGACCTCTGGCACATTCAGTCTTGATCCAACTCTGTTGTTCCTGTATCGAAAACGTAGTGACACCATTACGTTAGACTGCTCGCTCACAAGTGACTGTGTTTCCCTCGGTTGTGTGCTCGGCCGTGATGTGGGGCGGGCGAGTCCATGAGCTCGGAGGTAAGGTAAGTATGTCAACAATGTGTGCTATCGGCGGCAATAATAGATTACATTGCATAATGTCTCCACATCAGTGTTGCCAAATTTGAATTCCAACCAGCATGTATATGCATATACTCAGTCCTCCAAGTCGCGGTTTGTGTCGGTGAATTCCATGCATCGCCTTTACCACCCAGATCACACAATTTTCCCCTGACTGAGAAATTACTGTGAGTCATTGAGTAACTAGAAACTTATCTGCAAAGACCTTTATGTAAAAACTCGGAAAATTAGAGGAAACTGATATTTAAACTCGCGAACAACGAGGTCGGTGATAAAACAGATTCCAAATCATCCTTATAATTCACAAAGTCAGCTAAGGTGTTTCTCATATCTAGAAAACCACCAAAAGTGTCATCCACCAGTTTTTCAACTCCTAGATGCACTCAACACACACCACAATCGATGTTCTCTCAACCAAACAAGAAGGGAAATGTGAAGAAGCAATTAATCGGACAATTTACATGGTAGGGAGTAATGGTCTAGCGCAAACACGCGTGCATATTGAATCTTCTCAAATTTCGACGTGATCACGAAAGCTGTCCAACACATAGTAAGTATTAGTTCACTATTTGGCTCTCTAGAGGACTACTTTGTTAAGTCAACTACATTCCTGCATTCTCCAGTCAGACGACTCCTGCCGTTAGTGGGAAACGTGAATCAATCGCCCCACAGGCCATGGCCGCCGCCGCGCCAAGAACACATAGACAGAATCGTCCTGCGAAATCGGCCACATATGTATTTGATCGCTATACTCACAATCAAATGTCACGATTGCGGTCTCAGTTGAACGACATTCGACAGTGAGCGAAGTATCGGAAATACACCTTGCTGAAGGCTGCTGCTCTGGAAATAGAAATATCTGTACTATTCTTATGGCTTGAGATACTCTTCTCTTTGCTATTACAATATTCCACATCAAATCCATTCCTTCCTTACGACTGGACATAGTCATTTCCTTTGCACATGTCGGAACACAAAGACATACTTTATAAAGCTGATGCTCAATGCGAACCTATCCCAGATCCCATGCTACTAAGTATAATACTTCGACAATAACTGATTGCTGGCGATACGAAATAATACTGACCGAAAATTAGCGATGGGTGGACATGTCTCGTAAGTTTTTCTTGCGAGTGGTACCACTGTGTCTTAGAAAGAGAGGGGTATCCATCTTACATACTGCATTACTGTCACAAGCGGTCTTGGTTCTACAGGTGCATACAAGTATCCATGTTAAAAGCTATACTGGCTTTATAAATCGAGGTATGGCATTATCTCCGAATGATGTGCTTTTCCTTGACAAATACCGCTACACTGAATATAGACGGTGATCGCCAGAGTGCATTTTACCAGACCAACAATGCTGTTATACGTTGCCAACGGTGCAACCTCGTAATAAAATTACCGCATTTAGAAAGCGATTCGGCTAAGGAACGTGGTATGAAACTGGTATTTGCAACATCCTCACGCCGCCACTAGATATTTCTCCAGCATTTGTAACACATTCTGTCGTGTTGCTACGTCAGAGGTTCAGTGATATATCAACTGGTTTATAGGCGATGGTTGATTGAGAAGGATCACAGACAGTAGATGGTGTGCTGATTGAGGTCGTAAGAAATGTACACTAGCTTTTCAGATTTCTGGTGCTACGCTTTCTGGTAGAAATGATGTCTATGATTTGGAATCAAGTCTTTACATTCGAACACATACCTGCATTGGATCCTACGAAGAAATCCTTTAATGATTGCAGCCACTAGTGAATCATATTTCTGGCACTCTCATATCCTGAAACGAGTCAACTTTTCCGAACCTATCAGCTACAGTAAAATTTTAGATAGTCCCTATGCCTCTTGCAACTGCCGCCGTTTCTGCAGCTTTGCGCATGTGTTCGTTCCAGTTTAAGTAGGACCTGAGCAGAAGTCAGAGAGCTGTATTTACTAGCTTCTGCAACACGTATAAAAACAGAGTGACCTGAGTTAGAGCGACAGGACCGTGTTTTGACCATTCGGTGGAAATGGAAACATGTTGCCGTAGCTCTACCAACAGTGTATGATGTATAAGGTCAGCGCCAAACGAAGCTTGCTCCGACAACACGAGGTAATATGAAAGAGTACGGGAACTGGAGGGACAACGAGGATTTTGCTACTGCATTGTGGTGTGCTCCCAAATTAGATACAACTACTGCGGTCCGAAGTAGATCTGCGTCTCTCAGGGCCCATTCACGCCTATCACCCAAACATGCTATCTTCGTTATTCTGTACCATCCAACAGAAAAAAATTACGAACTTTAAAAAGTCCACTAACTTCATCAGACAGAGAACTCGATAAGATATTTGCGCCATCTCTCTCCTCCCATATATCGAAAACAAATACCGTCTGCATGCCGCTATCGAGCACATGTGACGACCCTATTAAATATACAGCTATTGAACCATTGCATGGAGCAATGTAAAGTTGCATCGCCTGTACTATAGGAGGATGACCATATCCCACAAACTATACTATAAGTCGAAGAGACCTTCCCTGTGACCCTGTGTCGTTGTTTGAAACATTCTTTTTTTCTGCTGAAGCACACTTTGTACACTGCCATGCATTTCGTTTTTCCGTCGCGACTTCGAGGCCTGTGTCAGGTTCTAAACCGGCATTAACACTTTCTGATCCATTGCCTCTCACACAAACTTAGATGTCGCACGGTATAAGTCATGATGTTACCGCTGCTACCGTAACACGCCACACACACTGGATGATTTTAAATGAGAGACAGTTACAACATAAGGAAACTGGAAGAGTTTGGCGAAGATGACTGACGACCTCTACATTTAAACACATCTGTCACAGTGTCAGAATAGCTGATGGCTCTGCGTTCCATTTCGACTGATTCCTCAATTGCAGTCATGTACACAATCAATGTTTCGGTGCTAGCCAACCCCAGAAGGTGTTTCCCTCCACCAAAACTCTTTCTCCATCTCAAACAAGCGATGTCAGTCAATCATTATGTGGTAACCAACAACGTACCAGTGGATGGATGGGACGAAAAGACACTGTTGATGTACTGTAATAATAAGCGTCACAGTTGATAGTGCGAACAATTTCAACAATTTTACAGTAATTTCAATACCGACCATTGATGCGACAGCATGTTTCCCAATTTCAGTATCATAGCTAAACCGCCCCTTCTCTTCTTTGCATATATCATTGCGAATGTAGATAGATGACTGTGTAGTGCGTCCATTCATTGTTAATTCTCGAACACATACATCATCGAAGTATACAACTCAGGTCATTCTGTTTTTACATGGGTTGCAGAAGGTGGTAGATACAGCTCTCTGACTTCTGCTCATGTCCAACTTAAATTGGAACGGTCACATGCGCAAAGCTGCACAAATGGCGGCAGCTTCAAGAGGCATAGGGACTATCTAAAATTTTACTGTAGCTGATAAGTTCGGAAAAGTTGACTCGTTTCAGGATATGAGAGTGCCAGAAATATGATTCACTAGTGGCTGCCGTCATTAAAGGATTTATTCATAGGATTCAATGCAGGTATGTGTTCGAACGTAAAGACTTGATTCCAAATCACAGACATCATTTCTACCAGGAAGCGTAGCACCAGAGATCTGGAAAGCTAGTGTACATTTCTTACGACCTCAATCAGCACACCATCTACTGTCTGTGATCCTTCTCAATCAACCATCGCCTATAAACCACCGAACCTCTGACATGGCAACAATACAGAATGTGTTACAAATGCTGGAGAAATATCTAGTGGCGGCGTGAGGATGTTGCAAATACCAGTTTCGTACCACGTTCCTTAGCCGAATCACTTTCTAAATTCAGTAATTTTATTACGATGTTGCATCGTCGGCAACGTGTAACCGAACTGTTGGTCTGATAATATACACTCTGGAGATCAACGTCTATATTCAGTGTCGCGGTATTTGTCAAGGAAAAGCACTTCATTCGGAGACTATGCCATACCTCGATTATAAAGCCAGTATAGCTTTTAACATGGATACTTGTATGCACCTGTAGAACCAAGACCGCTTGTGACAGTAACATACAGTAGATGTTGCGATCGTGTTTTTAACATCTGGCAGTTTATAAGATGGTTACGCCTCTTTTTCAAAGAGACAGTGGTACCACTCGCAAGAAAAACTTATGAGACATGTCCACCCATCAATAATTTTCGGTCAGTATTATTTCCTATAGCCAGCAATCAGTTATTGTCGAAGTATTATACTTAGTAGCATTGGATCTGTGATAGGTTCGCCTTGAGCATCAGGTTTATAATGTATGTGTTTGTGTTTCGACATGTGCAAAGGAAACGACTATGTCCAGTCGTAAGGAAGATATGGATTTGTTGTGGAATACTGTGATAGCAAAGGGAAGAGTACGTCAAGTCATAAGAATGGTACAGATATTTCTATTTTCAGAGCCACAACCGTCAGCGAGGGGGTATTTACGATACTTCGCTCACAGTCGAATGTCGATCAACTGAGACCGCAATCATGGAAATTAATTGAGTATAGCGATCAAATACATATGTGGCCGATTTCGTAGGACGGTAATGTCTATGTGTGCTTGGCGCGGCGGCGGCCGTAGCCTGTGGGGCGAATGATTCACGTTTCCCACTAATGGCAGGAGTCGTCAGAATGAAGAGGCCTGCTGCAGTGCAGGAATGTAGTTGACTTAACAATGTAGTCCTGTAGACGGCCAAATAGCGAACTAATACTTAGTATGTGATGGAAAGCTTTCGTGATGGTGTGGAAATTTGAGAAAATTCAATATGCACATGTGTTTGCGCTGGACCATTATTCCCTCCCATGTAAATTGTGCGATTGACTGCTTCTTCACATTTCCCTTCTTGTTTGGTTGAGAGAACGTCGATTTTGGTGTTTGTTGAGTGCATCTAGGAGATGAAAATCTGGCGGACGACACTTTTGATGGTTTTCTAGATATGAGATACACCTTAGTTGACTCTGTAAATTATAAGGATGACTTGGAATCTATTTTATCACCGACCTCGCTATTCGCGAGTATAAATATCAGTTTCATCAATTTTTTTCCGTTTTTACATATATTTGAAGGTAAGTTTCTAGTTACTCAAAGGCTCACAATGATTTCTCAGTCAGGGGAAAACTGTGTGATGTGGGTGGTGGAGGCTATGCATGGAATGCATTGACACAAACCGCGAACTCCAGGTTTGAATATATATATATATATATATATATATATATATATATATATATATATATATATATATATATGTGTGTGTGTGTGTGTGTGTGTGTGTGTGTGTGTGGATACACTATGCAATGTAATCTATTATTGTCGCTAGTGGCAGACGTCGTTGGCTTACCTACCTTACCTCCGAGCACATGGACTTGCACGTCCCGCATAACGGGCGTGCACACAATCGAGGGATGAGCACAGTCATTTGTGAGCGAGCAGTCTAACATAATGGTGTCACTATGTATTCGATAAAGTAAGAACGGAGTTGCATCAAGACTGAATGTGCCAGTGGTCGTACAGCACGACAGTGTCATCAAGGTCTTCAAGAGGCGTGCGGGTTATCGGCATTGCCGTACAGAACAGTGGCACATTGGGTAAAAGCTTTCAACGAAGGTTGGCAGATTGTGGTAGACATGCATCGAGCAGGTCATCCTAGCGTCTCTGAAGAAGAAGTGCACTCTGTTGCCGGGTTAATGGACAGTGATCGACGCCATCCGATTCGTCAGCTCTCCCACGAAACCGGATTAGTGCATACGACTGTGCTTCGCATCCTGAAGCAACACCTGGGCATGTGAAAAATTGCATCATGATGGGTTCCACATGACTTGACGGAAATGCAGAAATGGATGCGTTATGACGCTGCTCAGATGCACTTTGAGCGCTGTGAGTGTGAAGGAGAGGCTTTCTTATGCCGTATCGTAGCACTGGATGAGACATCGGCCACATCGTATGAGCCACAACTGAAACGCCAATCCAACGAATAGCGTCATTATGGGTCGCCGCGAAAGTCGAAAGTGCTCAGAGCCCCAGTATGGTTAAAGTTATGGTGATTTTCGGGTACGACTGTGATGGTATTATGCTAACGCATTACGTTCTTCCACAGCCGACCGTCAATGTATAGTATTACCGTTCCATTATGGAGCATCACCTGCGACCAGCTTTGCGAAAGAAGCGGCGACACTTTCTGTACAGCCTGCCCATCATTTTGCACGACAGTGCATGGGTGCAATCAGCGCAATCTGTGGCTGCTCTGTACGGTCGATGGGACAATGAAGTACTGTACTATCCACCATACTCCCTGGACTTAAGTCCTTGTGACTTTGACTTGATTCCAAAGATGAAGGAAGCAGTTCGTGGCATTCGCATTCCAGATATTCGACAGGCAGTAGACCGTTCCATTCGCACCATCAACAGAACAGGCTCTGCTAACGGTATGCAGGGCCTTCCATATCACTGGCAACGGGTTCTACACAACACAGGTGACTACTTTCAAGGACAGTAACAGGTGCAAACATGTAACCCTTTTGTATTGGTTGTGAACAAATAGTTCCACTACTTAAGTTCGAATCCTCGTACATACATATAAAAAGACGCAATTGTATACTGGCTGGATTTACAGGTATCGAAAATACCAAAAGATTCCATGGAAATGGTGAAATCGATACACCAACAACACACTAGGCCTTTTTTAATTTGTAATGAGATCATTTATTCATCGACAAATACGTAATGGCGGGAGGCTTTTTTGCAGTGCGTAAACGACACCCAGCTGGTGCAAGTGTGTACGCTACATAATTTTGTCCTATACATCTATAATTGATAGAAATGTTACGCTGTTGTTTGAACGTATAGCTATCGTGGCTTATGTTCCGACATACGTTTGTGGGAAGTAATCAAACTACTGTTCACATGAAGACAATAAAATTACGTATTTCTGGTCGTAATGGAAGGATAGATTGGACATGGTGAATTGTGACTGCAACGCACTGAGGAGTATATCCGAACGTAAGTGGTGATAGATTCATTTCGAAACAGCTGCACATTGTAACAATGCAAGTGTTCAAATGGGCCTGCTTTAGTGTACAAACACAATGGGCAACATGGCTATAACAAGACGTCCCCTTATCGGCACCCAAACATAGCCTCATATTTTCCTTGTTGTTCTACCGATAGTGATGTTGATCGCAGTAAACCAACCCACATCGGTGATGTCTTTCCGAGCATTATGTCCGTAGATTAGGTATTCATTATTACATACTACCAGACACCTGTCCTTCATAACACTCGTTTGAGAGAATCCTGGCAGGATGAAGCACCTTCCAGATGCGCTGATTCGAAGACTTTGTCAGATAATTTCCTAGGACTGAAGAGATTCGAGACATATAGCCGCTGTGAGTGTAGGCGTACCATAATTTTTTCGGGCGCTGTACAGCTATAAAAGATAACTGCACTGTTTGTGTAAAATGTGTATGTATTGTAATGTAATGTTACTGCGACTTATGTTGTGGTATGACAAGAGGAAATGATTGTGTGTCCTATCGAGAGGGATGTGTAGATTCAGCGCATTGATAACCGAAAGGGTATGAGAGAGTTTTTTTTATGTTTAACATAGTGTGCGCTATAGATAGTTAGATATGTTCCAGAACCACACCCGTCAAGAGAAGACACTACCTGTACATCGATCGGTATTAGACTACAGCAGCAATCGTTATATTTAATTGTAGTTAGACTGGTAAATATGTTCCTGGCTTACAATATTCTTGGGAGACTTGTATGTATTTGATGATCTGTAGACAACTTTTGTGGGGTTGATCTATGGAAAGTTCTGAGTGTAAGGTGATGTTCTCTTTGTTCATGTATTCCAAGATAAGCTGAAACAGACTATCTGTCACAATTGTGATGGTGTCCCTCATCTGTCATTATGGTATTAGGACATCTGGAGACCAGTAGCTGCAGGACAGTGAAAATTCCAGCCATGCTATGCACCCATGTCATGTCGATGTGTCAGCCTGACTGGTCAGGTAAACACATGCACGCAGCCGATGCGTCTCGGATGTCTCGTTAGGATTGCTAGGAACAGTGCACCCTGAGCTATTCTGGGAAGCATTGAAACAGATTTCTATAGCGCTGGAGCCGCAGCTCTGCGTCATCATGCCACCAACGGTGCCTAGATAAACACGTATTTAGAAAAGTATGAAAGGGATAACGCCGCCTCATGCTTGCGGGACCCAAACGGACATCTGTGCGTGGCTCGGCATATGACGGCTGCGTGGTCACTTCGTGGGGCTGACGGTGCACCCTGACTCCTGTGGGCGCATGCTGAGTTGGCGGCATCGGCGTTGGGTATTGGGATTTGTCTTTTATTGATCTTTTGTTTAAACTATATTTCATCGATTTTATCAATGAATAGGATGCTGCAAATTAAAAAAAAGAAACTACCCCATACATGTGAAGAATATCGATTTCATTAATTAGCATACATGTTTTATATCAACATGGTGTTTGTGGTACGGTAGTTAAGGGGAGGGTGTGTGTGAGTGGGTGACATGGAGCAGAACAGCAGGTTAGTTTGCATAATTTTAATGTAAAATAAAGTACAATAGTAGAATGCGCCAGAAATGAATTTAAAAAGCATGTGAAATTCTAATAGTGTAGCAGAAAATTGTAGGAGGACATAACTAATTACTTAATTTGGCATCAAAGGTGGTACAATAGTTTAAGGAAATAGGGGGTGACATGGAAAACGACTTAACAGAATAATAGGTTAAGTGCTGAAAAAGGACCGAACATTAGGTTAAGCAACATGTTTGCCCCATTAATTATTTATTACAAGACGTATATGTTTCCAAACAGCAGAGAATGGTGAGTAAGCGAAATCCAAGCCCCACAAACTGAATGCCTTATAAGTAAATAATATACCCTGGAATTCCTATTAAGAGATCCTTCCTCTACACCAAAGAGTTACCAATTTCCATATATTCCATACACTGCCTTGAATCCCGTAAATTGGTTATTTAAACAATATTCCACCCATTGTCTAAATTGTTTTAGCAATATTCCATACACAGCATTTGATTTCCAGACAATTTATTTAGCCAAATAAATAAACTATATTCGATAAACTGCTGTAAATAATTAAATAATATTCTATACATTGCCTAAAGTATTTAAACAATAATCCACACACTGCAACCGTATTCCCTCCAAATGACCGATCAACTGAGTTTCTTTCCTGCCGATTTCCAGGAGGGAGGATGGGAGGGAGAGGTTTTACCAGGGGGAGAGAGTTTAATTAATTGATCAATTTAATTAAGTAGTCAATCAAATTGATAAGAGTGAGAGGGGCTTTTCCAAAACTCAGATTTGAAAGTGTACCTGTTGCAGTATGGGTGGAGTTTTCCTGAGGGGTGGAGGGGGAGGGATGGGGAACAATAGGTTAAGTGCCTGTTAATCAAAAGGAAGGATACTTTTAGCAGAACAATAGGTTAAGTACCTGTCAAAGGAGAACTACAGGATTGCGCCTGAGTACATACCTGCTCCTGATGTAGGTTCAAAATGGCTCTGAGCACTGTGGGACACAACATCTGAGGTCATCATACCCCTAGAACTTAGAACTACTTAAACCTAACTAACCTAAGGACATCACAAACATCCATGCCCAAGGCAGGATTCGATCCTGCGATCGTAGCGGTCGCGCGGTTCCAGACTGAAGCGCCTAGAACTGCTCGGCCACGTCGGTCAGCCCTGATGTAGGCAACCCGCACTAACAAGATGTTGCCCTACTATTTCCATTACTAATATAGGATTTTGGCTAAAATTTTATGATTTTGGCCCCTCCTGAAACTGCGGTTCGGGCAGATACACCCCCCCCCCCTCCCTCCCATAGATATGGGCCTTCAATACATAATCTAATTGATAGCCCCGGGAAACAGTGAGTATGTAATGGCTACTACATTGCTAAGGGCCTAGGCTGTGTAATTATTACTACTATTATTATTGTTGTCGTCGTTTGCTGTTGTTGCGAGTGGTCAGACCTAGGTCACTGGCAGCCTAAAGTCTTCACACCTTTGTCAGTTCACCAGTAAGGAGTAAGCAATCACAGATAGCAAGTATAATGCGTGGACTTTAAATTGATTGATTCTAAATGAGACTGCAACAACTGTTTCGTCATTTTATACAAAATAGTTGTTAGACATAAGCAGTACCAATTATCTCACTGAAACATGCATGTATTGAACTGGGGTACACAACCCCACAACAGGCTACAGCAGTTCACTCACCCCACCGCCGCCCCACACCGAACCGAGGGTTATTGTGCAATTCGGCCACCAGTGGACCCCCCCCCCCCCCCCCCACACACACACACGCACACAGGAATATCTCATTCCAGAGGCGTGTAGCCCCAATCTTTGCGTTGTAGAGTAATTATGGTGTACGCGTACATGGAGACAGTGTTTGCTCAGCAATCGCCGTCATAGCGTATCTGAGGCAGAATAAGGGGAACCAGCCCGCATTTGCCAAGGCTAATGGAAAACCCCCTTAAACACCATCCACAGGTTGGCCGGCCCACCGGACCTTGACACTAATCCATCGGGCGAATTCGTGCCAGGGACCGGCACACCTTCCCGCTCGGGAAGCAGTGCGTTAAGAGCGCACTGCTAGCCAGGCAGTTACTGAAACATTAGTTGGTGGCTTAATTAAAGTAGTCTCTGGTGAGGACCCGTGACCGGGCTGACAGAAGGAAGAACACGGCCTTTATCTGCTGTGGCATTAGGAGGGGACGGGTGACCCTCTTTCACGACCGGGAAAGATACGCGGTACTCATTTGATAGCAGTCGGCGTGGACCTGTGGCCGTCCGTATCCGGGGTAGAACTCAGACCCCAAGGCCAGGGTCTAGTGCTCTGCCTGCTAGACCACCGCTGGCGCCATTTAACAAAACACTTAAAAAACTATGTAATTATGTATTTTTTATCGTCATTTAAAAAATAAAAGTATTCAAGGAAAATTCTTTTTAATTCATAAGTTCTGCAGAGCGGTTGGGGGGGGGGGGGGAGGGGGATTACTCGCTAATATCTGGATACACTCATGTGTAATGGTCTGAGAAAGGTTGGAAACCAGTGATCCATACGCTTACAGTCGGGTACTGTCTTTTCTGTGTTGCCCTCGGAAGGGGTGCAACTGAAGTACCCCTATGAGCAATGGTCTTCTACGAAGTACGCGGCTTCAAACGTCCTTTACATTCAGTTTTCTTCGCAGTGTTCGCTCGGAATCTGGGTGAAATGGACCTGTACACACTGACAGCAGAAATTCCTGTCGGGCCTGAAGCCGATTGCCACGTCGGTTACGGTATTTTTATGACAGTTATTCTTACGCCGTGTTACACGGTTGCGAGGGGTACACATTTCCCTGAAGAGACGTTGGACAGTCTGCATTAATGCACCAATAAATAGGGCAACTTCATTCACAGTGCGACCACAGCCACGAAAGCTCCTCGCTTTCTGCTATTCTTTCAAGTCTCATAAAACTTGCACTTGGCAGCTGAACCCGAATGGGGCCTCCTGGCCAACAATGCCATACGATCTTTTCATCTTACTGTGCTGATTCCATACAACCGAATGATACTCACTGCTTCACTGACGCGACTAGCTTTATCGATGGAGAGACACATCATCTGTTACCATTTCTATTCTATACACAGCTCTCCAAAGCGACGTGTGAAATCTGTTAAGGGATGATTAATATCGTATACGATGATCTTGTAATTTCTTTCACCGTTTCCGTCGGAATCTCTTCCAAGTTTGGTCATCTTACGATTTACCTACCTCTTGCCACTTCTGATGCACTGTAAACGAGAAAACCCATGGTCCAACCTTCGCACTTGTCATGTACGCTTTTTAGCCACAGAGCCACTAAGTGCAGGCTTACATAAAGTTTCAGGAAAAAATTGCAGAGAAAGCTGAACTCCAAATATTTTTGGAGGAAGCCTAATTAGTCATGAAACGTAACAGCCAGAACATTTTCCACTTCTTTAAAGTGTATTACCACCAGATTCTCGCTCACACTTGATTAACTGAAAACATGTCAACAGCTTTTATGAGGAGGTTCAAATGGCTCTGAGCACTATGGGACTTAAACATCTGAGGTCATCAGTCCCCTAGAACTTAGAACTACTTAAACCTAACTAACCTAAGGACATCACACACATCCATGCCCGAGGCAGAATTCGAACCTGCGACCGTAGCGGTCGCGCGGTTCCAGACTGACGCGCCTAGAACCGCTCGGCCACAACGACCGGCCTTTTATGATGAAATAAACCTGTTAATGTATTCCCTGTGCCTGAAGTAGGAATGTTTGAAACCATGCTATTTACTTAAAATTACTGAAATACGATTATGGCCATTATGCGTACAACATATTTTAAATCAGATGTTATTTGCAACTTAAAAACCGGATTACATTAAAATACGAGTCTTACTATGTAATCGGAAAGTATTTTCCACTTTCTGTGTAATGTAATTACTGTGTTATTAACAAAGAAAGCTAATTACAGTACATAAACAATCTACTTTAAGGAACTTCAGAGCATTTTTTCGGAAGACATATCACTGAAATGAAGTACATGTGAATTGCAGCTCGGAAACCTGCTAGGAAGAAATTATATTCGATGTTTTTCATGCAATCCATTAAAATGGAACTGAGATAAACCGGCAGAGTATGTGCTCGTTGTCTGGGTGATTTCGAAATGGTTGGTTGGTTAATTTGGGGGATGGGAACAAACAACAAGGTCGTTGGTTCCATCGAATGAGGGAAGGCTGAGTAAGGAAATCGGCCGTGCCCTTTCAGAGGAACCATTTCGGAATTTGCCTGAAGCGATGTAGGGAAATCACGGAAAACCTAAATCAGAATGGCCGGACGCGGGGTTTTCCGTCGTCTTTCCGAATGCGAGTCCAGTGTGCTAAACACTACGCCATATCGCTTCGAGATGGAAACAAATTACTGTGAAACAATTTGCTCACTCTGGTCAATCAGGACTTTCTTTCTTACAGCGACAGCAGCAGATCATCTCTTCGACGCAGATTACTGAAGGTATATGTTAACGAGTTCAGCCATCTCGCAGGTACTGATATTTTATAGGATAACTCAAAAAAATTTATTACAGTATTATAGCAACGTAATTCAGTACCTTTATAAAGTTCTGCGCATTAACTGACTTTCAAGTATATGATTCCAAATAGTTTCAGTTAGTTCAAAGACAGCAAGAACTTTTCTTGTGGTTTGAGGGAACGATTCAGTCACCACACCTAACGTGTTCGTGGTAGAACACAAAAATTTGATTGAGTCTATACGTAACGTGTAGGATAAATTAGGGACCAATGGATAAAAAATGGATGGTCAATCAAGGAATCTGCATGTCAGCATCCACACATGGGCCGTTTCATCGTTTCTTAATTCCATGCAAATTTTCTTAATGTGAAGACTTTTACGCGTGGTCCAGCTCCAGTGGGAAGGTTTCTTAATGCAATTTATTTGCTTTGACTGATGACCGTACATACGGTGTTACCTGACAAAACCTTTTTTGCTCTGCAATTTGTCGTCACTCATATGTGATTTTATGTGTCCATGTAATTCATAAGAAGGCAGTTTTAAAATTGTTGGAAGCATGGTCGAGAGTTGTTGATATACTTTTATGACTGCAACTTTTGGCCGATTGCCTCATATCATTGATTCATATGATGAAAAAAAAGCAGCCAATTTACAAAGAATCAGACATTACAGTACTTTATTGAAACTAGTAATCAGAAACTGTTTATGCTGCGAAATATATGTTCTGAATCATACCAAAATAAATAGAAAAGAACAAATGATTTCATGAATAATTTTGGTTTTTGTAAGAACAGCCGAAGACAGTTCTGTTACAGAAGAAATGAAAGTTTCTGAAAAAGTGAAAATTTTCGATAGTGCATAAGCAAGATCATTTAGATATTTCGCTTATGAAATGAATATGGACAAAAGTAGATCCTGCAGACGAAGTTTCTAGGATGATTACAGAAGTCGCCGGCCGAAGTGGCCGTGCGGTTAAAGGCGCTGCAGTCTGGAACCGCAAGACCGCTACGGTCGCAGGTTCGAATCCTGCCTCGGGCATGGATGTGTGTGATGTCCTTAGGTTAGTTAGGTTTAATTAGTTCTAAGTTCTAGGCGACTGATGACCTCAGAAGTTAAGTCGCATAGTGCTCAGAGCCATTTGATTACAGAAGTCACATTCAGTTTCAGGTGATCCAGGCATGAAGACAGTCGAGTTGTAATTGAGAACGGAGAAGAAAACTAGAATAAAAAATGTGATAAAAATATCAAGGATTCCTAAGAGAGAAAAAAGAAAAAGAAAGGACTGTGGAAAAGAGGGGAAAACAAAGTGAAAGACTACCAAAACTACTTCAAAAATGGTTCAAATGGCCCTGAGCACTATGCGACTTAACTTCTGAGGTCATCAGTCACCTAGAACTTAGAACTAATTAAACCTAACCAACCTAAGGACATCACACACATCCATGCCCGAGGCAGGATTCGAACCTGCGACCGTAGCGGTCGTTCGGCTCCAGACTGCAGTGCCTAGAACCGTACGGCCACTCCGGCCGGCAAAACTACTTCAAAACAAGTTAACGACAAAGAAATTCTTATATTTCTTCCTCTTTTGATATTGGGTACCTGGGGACCAAATAAAATAATCCGACGATTTCTTTTCGTTTGTGTTTACCAGTAGTTTCTCGCAACCTAATGGAAAAAGAGAAAGGAAACGGTAAATACACGAAAAGCAGGTGACAGTTTATTTTACGTGGTCTCTATGTACCCAGTATCAAAAGAGGAGGAAATATGAAAAAAAACTTTTGTTTAACTGGTTTCGAAGTAGCTTAGTGGTCTTGCATGAAGAATAGTGCCTGTACATAAGTGACTTTTATTTCAGTTTTTCTGCGCCGCCTCATATGAAGGTAGTGAGTAGCAAATATGCAGTACGTGGGCAATTACGTGTCCAAAATTGTGTGCTGAAAGAACGTCACTTGATTACTGCAGCCACCTACGTCGCGCTGATTGTGACCCGGCGTCGAAAGCTTGAAGTGCTTTTCCGCCGTCCTAATGGCACCCACTCATTCACGGCGCTCCACGCGATCGGAGCGCTGGTGACGCAAATTTATTCGATAGGGAGGTCTGTGCTCGTGGGAGCGTGCGTGTGTGCGTGCCGATCAGCAGCCGCCATCAGCGCCTGCCACTCAAACGTCATCGAGTAGTCGCTGCAAATCCGGGACTTAATGCCCCTGCATCACACAGAACTTCGAAGGGACCTAGCGCGACGAATTGGATTCAGTCTGGAGCTACATCGTAAAACGTGGTTTTAGTCCATTGCAAACAGCTCGTAAGCACACAACGTGGGAAACATCATAGGAGCGTTTGGAACATATAAAATTGTCTGCACAGTAGAAATCGCGAAGTTCATTAACCATAGACCGCTAAAATAAAAGAAATGCCGCTCCTTAGAGTGAACTGTAAACATCCGTGAACTACGGAATCATTACAATTTTAGAAACTCTGATTACTTTAAAACCTTATAACTCATTAAATTTTTTGCATTTCGTGTAATATTAATGTCAACATAATCATGATATTATTGCTTATTCGTGGGCGCTGATGACCACGCTGTTTAGCGCCCGAAAACCTCAAACCACACTATTGCTTATTCGTATATGTAGTATAGTAATTCTGTATTATACATGAGCAACAGCACATGATTATGTTGGTTATGTGAACTGAAGTAAACTGCCTGATGTTTGCAGAAGATTTTGTTAAGCTCTCCGAAAGTAATCGCGGATGCAGCAATACAAGTCAGTCTCTTGGAGCAGATATTCCGTAGGGCGGAGATAACCAAATTTGACACTAACACAAAAAACTAAACCAAACTTCACCCGAACAGGCCATGAAAGGCCCAACGGTACCGACCGGCCGCCGTATTTCCTCAGCCCGCAGACGTCACTGGATGCGGATACGGAGGGGCATATGGCCAGCACACCGCTCTCGTGGTCGTATGCCAGTTTCCGACACCGAAGCCGCTACTTCTCAGTCAAGTAGCTCCTCAGTTTGCCTCACAAGGACTGAGTGCACCCCGCTTGCCAATAGCGCTCAGCAGACGGGATGGTCACCCATCTAAGTGTTGGCCCAGCCCGACAGTGCTTAATTTCAGTGATCTGACGGGAACCGGCGTTACCACTGCGGTAAGGCCGTTGGCCACTGACAAAAAAATCCACCAAAATATTAAGAGTCAGACATTAGCCAAGTAGAAAAATTCAAAAAATTCAAGTTTCTAGGGGAGATAATTCGAGAAAATCCGCCATAAATGAAAAAAAGAACCACACAAAATGGAAAGGGCGTATGGAATAACAAAAAATATTCACGACAAAAAGAGCACATCAAGAAATGCAAAAATAATGCATTACAACACGGTTGTGAAATGCCTAGTAATATCTTATAATTTCAATCAACTTCTTTAGCGAAATATGTGAAAAAATTTAGTTCCAATAAAAAGCAGAGAAGCCTGAAAATTAAGAAACAATGATGAAAGAAATCAAATTTTTCGATATTTGTATTGTGTAAATGTTAACAAGCTGACAGAATAGCTATTGAAGTGTCTCTGGGAACAGGAATTAACAATAAACTGGATAAAAGAAGTCGAGAAATGGTTAGAAATACACGGTACAAAAGCAGAAAAAGCAGCAGAAGGTCACATTTTCAGAAGGAAAGTGTTAGTTTGGAAGGGTTTCAAGGCAGAAGCAGTAAAAGAACAGATGGGAAGTAACCTGAACAAAGAAAAAATAGACATGGTGAAAAAATGGAAGAGTATTGCAGGAAAACAAAAGAGCAGGCAAGAACGAAATGAAGTTGTCGCTGGGGCTCTGCCTGGCCAAAACGGAAGGAAAAAAAAATTGTTGTGTTTTTTGAGAAATTCTGGTTCAGTGTACAGTCTATTTCTACATCTACATCCACGCTATGCCAACGACTCTGAAATGCATGGTGGAGGGTATTTCCCATTGTGCCAGTTATTGGGGCTTCGTCTCGTCCGTTCACGTATGGAGCATGGAAAGGATCTCTGATTAAGTTCCTTTGTGAACACTGTAATTAATCTAATCATGTGCTGAAGATAGCTACGGGAGCGATACGTAGAGGTTGCAGCATTTTCCTAGTTCAACATTTAAATCCGCCTGCCTCAGCGACACAGATAGCCGTACCGTAGGTGCAACCACAACGGAGGGGTATCTATTGAGAGGCCAGACAAACGTGTGGCTCCTGAAGAGGGGTAGCAGCCTTTTCAGTAGTTGCAAGGGCAACAGTCTGGATGATTGACTGATCTGGCCTAATAACCAAAACGGCCTTGCTGTGCTGGTACTGCGAACGGCTGAAAGCAAGGGGAAACTACGGCCGTAATTTTTCCCGAGGGCATGCAGCTTTACTGTATGATTAAATGATGATGGCGTCCTCTTCGGTAAAATATTCCGGAGGTAAAATAGTCCCCCATTCGGATCTCCGGGCGAGGACTACTCAAGAGGATGTCGTTATCAGGAGAAAGAAAACTGGCGTTCTACGGATCGGAGCGTGGAATGTCAGATCTCTTAATCGGGCAGGTAGGCTAGAAAATTTAAAAAGGGAAATGGATAGGTTAAAGTTAGATATAGTGGGAATTAGTGAAGTTCGGTGGCAGGAGGAACAAGACTTCTGGTCAGGTGACTACAGGGTTATAAACACAAAATCAAATAGGGGTCATGCAGGAGTAGGTTTAATAATGAATAGGAAAATAGGAATGCGGGTAAGCTACTACAAACAGCATAGTGAACGCATTATTGTGGCCAAGATAGATACGAAGCCCACATCTACTACAGTAGTACAAGTTTATATGCCAACTAGCTCTGCAGATGACGAAGAAATTGAAGAAATGTATGATGAAATAAAAGAAATTATTCAGATAGTGAAGGGTGATGAAAATTTAATAGTCATGGGTGACTGGAATTCGGTAGTAGGAAAAGGGAGAGAAGGAAATGTAGTAGGTGAATATGGATTGGGGCTAAGAAATGAAAGAGGAAGCCGCCTGGTAGAATTTTGCACAGAGCACAACTTAATCATAGCTAACACTTGGTTTAAGAATCATGAAAGAAGGTTGTATACATGGAAGAACCCTGGGGATACTAAAAGGTGTCAGATAGATTATATAATGGTAAGATAGAGGTTTAGGAACCAGGTTTTAAATTGTAAGACATTTCCAAGGGCAGATGTAGACTCTGACCACAATCTATTGGTTATGACCTGTAGATTAAAACTGAAGAAACTGCAACAAGGTGGGAATTTAAGGAGATGGGACCTGGATAAACTGAAAGAACCAGAGTTTGTACAGAGTTTCAGGGAGAGCATAAGGGAACAATTGACAGGAATGGGGGAAAGAAATACAGTAGAAGAAGAATGTGTAGCTCTGAGGGATGAAGTAGTGAAGGCAGCAGAGGATCAGGTAGATAAAAAGACGAGGGCTAGTAGAAATCCTTGGGTAACAGAAGAAATATTGAATTTAATTGATGAAAGGAGAAAATATAAAAATGCAGTAAATGAAGCAGGCAAAAAGGAATACAAACGTCTCAAAAATGAGATCGACAGGAAGTGCAAAATGGCTAAGCAAGGATGGCTAGAGGACAAATGTAACGATGTAGAGGCTTATCTCACTAGGGGTAAGATAGATACTGCCTACAGGAAAATTAAAGAGACCTTTGGAGATAAGAGAACCACTTGCATGAACATCAAGAGCTCAGATGAAAACCCAGTTCTAAGCAAAGAAGGGAAAGCAGAAAGGTGGAAGGAGTATATAGAGGGTCTATACAAGGGCGATGTACTTGAGGACAATATTATGGAAATGGAAGAGGATGATGATGAAATGGGAGATACGATACTGCGTGAAGAGTTTGACAGAGCACTGAAAGACCTAAGTCAAAACAAGGCCCCGGGATAGACAACATTCCATTGGAACTACTGACTGCCTTGGGAGAGCCAGTGATGACAAAACTCTACCATCTGGTGAGCAAGATGTATGAGACAGGCGAAATACCCTCAGACTTCAAGAAGAATATAATAATTCCAATCCCAAAGAAAGCAGGTTTTGACAGATGTGATAATTACCAAACAATCAGTTTAATAAGCCACAGCTGCAAAATACTAACACGAATTCTTTACAGACGAATGGAAAAACTAGTAGCAGCCGACCTTGGGGAAGATCAGTTTGGATTCCGTAGAAATACTGGAACACGTGAGGCAATACTTACCCTACGACTTATCTTAGAAGAAAGATTAAGGAAAGGCAAACCTACGTTTCTAGCATTTGTAGACTTAGAGAAAGCTTTTGACAATGTTGACTGGAATACTCTCTTTAAAAGTATAAAGGTGGCAGGGGTAAAATACAGCGAGCGAAAGGCTATTTACAATTTGTACAGAAACCAGATGGCAGTTATAAGAGTCGAGGGACATGAAAGGGAAGCAGTGGTTGGGAAGGGAGTGAGACAGGGTTGTAGCCTCTCCCCGATGTTATTCAATCTGTATATTGAGCAAGCAGTAAAGGTACCAAAAGAAAAATTCGGAGTAGATATTAAACTCCTTGGAGGAGAAATAAAAACTTTGAGGTTCGCCGATGACATTGTAATTCTGTCAGAGACAGCAAAGGACTTGGAAGAGCAGTTGAATGGAATGGACAGTGTCTTGAAAGGAGGATATAAGATGAACATCAACAAAAGCAAAACGAGGATAATGGAATGTAGTCGAATTAAGTCGGATGATGCTGAGGGAATTAGATTAGGAAATGAGACACTTAAAGTAGTAAAGGAGTTATGCTATTTGGGGAGCAAAATAACTGATGATGGTCGAAGTAGAGAGGATATGAAATGTAGACTGGCAATGGAAAGGAATGCGTTTCTGAAGAAGAGAAATTTGTTTACATCGAGTATAGATTTAAGTGTCAGGAAGTCATTTCGAAAGTATTTGTATGGAGTGTAGCCATGTATGGAAGTGAAACATGGACGATAAATAGTTTGGACAAGAAGAGAATAGAAGCTTTCGAAATGTGGTGCTACAGAGGAATGCTGAAGATTAGATGGGTAGATCACATAACTAATGAGGAAGTATTGAATAGGATTGGGGAGAAGAGAAGTTTGTAGCACAACTTGACCAGAAGAAGGGATCGGTTGGTAGGACATGTTCTGAGGCATCAAGGGATCACCAATTTAGTATTGGAGGGCAGCGTAGAGGGTAAAAATCGTAGAGGGAGGCCTAGAGATGAATACACTAAGCAGATTCAGAAGGATGTAGGTTGCAGTAGGTACTGGGAGATGAAGAAGCTTGCACAGGATAGAGCAGCATGGAGAGCTGCATCAAACCACTCTCAGGACTGAAGACCACAACAACAACAACAACTTGACACTTTGCAAGTAGGCTTCCTCGGGATAGTTTGCGTCTCTCTTCAAGTGTGTGCCAGTTCAGTTCCTTCAGTATCTTTGTGAACCACTCCCACAGCTCAAAAAGTCTTGTGGCGATTCAAGCTGCCCCTTATTGGTGCAAGTTCAGTATCTCCTGAATATAGTGCGGGTGAAGATTGGTTGGTTGGTTTAAAAGAGGGGGGAGGGACCAAACTGATATGTCATCAGTCCCTCATTCCAATTAAAATAATTCCACGAAGGTGGGAGTAAAATAATCGAGACGTACAAAAAAAACGCTGGAAGAAAAGAGAAAACCACAAGAATGACAGAAGGGCACAGACACTAAACTGGACCAAATCGGACAAGAAAACCACAGAGAGAAGCAAAAAACATGTAGAAGAGAACAAAACAAGAGAGCAGATTACCTTGGCTGGCTGACCATGAGAATAAAAATGAGAAGCCAACCACTCTGCAACACATTAAAACCTCCACCCTAAAAGCAGTAGGGTGGAGGATACAAAGAGACAAAGGACATGCGCTAAAACTTAGATCAAATAATAAAACCCAGCCTCACGAATAAGACGTAAACTAAAGCTGCTGTTGAGGCATTGTCACCCAACACCGAACGTAGGGTACTGGGGAAGTTAAAAGTCCGCCGCAGATCGGCTAAAAGTGGGCAGTCCAGTAAGAGCTGGACGATCGTCATTTGTGAGCCACAGCGACACCGAGGTGGGTCCTCGTGATAGAGGAGGTAACCATGCGTTAGCCACGTATGGCCAATGTGGAGCTGGCAGAAGACAGCTGATTCTCTGTGAGAGGACTGCATGGCAGACTTTCACACATTTGTAGTCTCCTTAATGACACACAGTTTGTTGTGCGTACTGTTATGCCATTCCATCTCCCAAAGCCGAAAAATACTGCGGCGTAAGACAGAACTCAGTTCAGTTTCGGATATACCCATCTCCAGAAGCAGTATCCGCATAGCCTATTTAGCCAACATGTCGGCAGGTTCGTTGCCTCGGATTCCGATGTGTCCTAGGGTCCACACAAACACCACTGAACGACGGGACCATTCCAGGGTATAGATGGACTCCTGAATGGACGCTACCAAAGGATGGCGAGAGTAGCACAGGTCGATAGCTTGTAGGTTGCTCAAGGAGTCAGTACAAAGGAGAAATGATTCACCAGGGCATGAGCAGATGTGCTCAAGAGCACGAGATATGGCCGCCAACTCTGCAGTGAAAACACTGCAGCCATCTGGCAAGGAGTGCTGTTCAATATGTCCTCCATGAACATACGCAAAGCCTACGTGAGCATCAGCCATCGAGCCGTCGGTGAAAACCACTTCATGGTCCAGGTACATCTCGAGAATCGAGAGGAACTGATAGCGGAGAGCCACAGGGTTAACTGAGTCCTTAAGGCCATGCGAAAAGTCCAGAAGAATCTTCTGCGTAGGTGTACACTATGGAGGGGTATGTGAATGGACCTCGAGGAGATGTGGTAACGGGAAGGACTCTAGTTCAAACAGAAGAGACCAGACGCGAACCGCAATCGTAAGCCCTGACCTGGGCCACGTATGCGGGAGATGAATCGCCATAGATGGGAAAAGGAGACGGTAATTCGGATGCGCGGGAGAACTACGAACGTGTGCAACGTAACTGGCGAGCAGTTGTGCACGCCTAATGGAGGGACTCCGGCTCCCACCAAGACACTGATCACCGGACTCTTTCTGAAAGCTCCCATCGCTAGGCGAACGCTACAGTAGTGCACTGGGTCGAGTAAACGCAACGCTGAGTGCGCCCCCGAACCGTAAAGCAGATTCCCATAGTCAAGGCGGGATCTAACAAGGGCTTTGTAGAGCTGCAGCAGCGTAGAGGGATCTGCACCCCAGTTGGTGTCGGTCAGGCAGCGGAGGGCCTTGAGGTGCTGCCAGTACTTCCGCTGTAGCTGACGAACATGAGGTAGCCATATCAATCGGGCGTCTAAAACCAGTCCTAAGAACCGATATGTCCCCACTACAGTGAGTGGAGCGTCATTAAGGTAAATTTCTGGTTCTGGATGAACGATGTGACGCTGACAGAAATGCATGGCACACGACTTCGCGACTGAAAACTGGAAGCCATGGGCTAGAACCCATGACTGCGACTTGTGAATGACTCCCTGTGGGCGCAGCTCAGCAACACCAGTACTGGAGGAGCAGTACGAAATGCAGAAGCCATCCGCATACAGAGAAGGCGAGACAGTCGCCCTACAGCTGTTGCTAGACCGTTAATAGCCACTAAAAAGAGAGAGAGACACTCAATATAGAGCCCTGCGGAACACCATTCTCCTGAATACAAGGGGAAGAATGGGAGGCACCGACCTGGACACGGAAAGTACGGAGCGACAGGAAGTTTTGGATAAAAATCGAGAGTGGGCCCAGGAGACCCCACTCATACAATGCGGCAAGGATATGATGTCACCAGGTCGTGTCGTATGCTTTACGTAAGTCAAAAAAGACGGCTACCAGATCTTGGTGTCTGGAAAAGGCTGTTCGGATGGCAGACTCGAGGGCCACAAGATTGTGAGTGATAGAGCGGCCCTGACGTGGAGCCAGTAGGCCACATTACTCCAGGATCCAACCCACCGCCGACACACCATGCGTTCCAGCAGCTTACAAAGAAAGTTGGTGAGGCTGGTGGGCCAGTAGCTATCCACATCAAGCGTGTTTTGACCGGGTTGAGCACCGGAATGATGGTGCTCTCCCGCCTTTGTGATGGAAAGACGCCATTGCACCAGATGCGGTTGAAGATGACGAGGAGATGTTGCTTGTAGTCAGACGAGAGATGTTTAAGCATCTGACTGTGGATCCGATCCGGCCCAGGAGCTGTGTCAAGGCAATGTGCAAGGGCACTGAGGGCTCCCACTCTGTAAATGGGGCTTTATGGGGTTCACTGTGGCGTGTAGTGAACGAGAGGACTTTCCTTTCCATCCGCTGTTTGTGGTTGCGAAAGGCTGAAGGGTAATTCTCTGACACGGAGGCTCGATCATAGTGCTCGGCAAAGTGTTCGGCAAAGTGTTCGGCAAAGTGTTCAGCAAAGTGTTCGGCAAAGTGTTCGGCAAAATGTTCGGCAATCGCGTTTGCGTCAGTAGATAACACGCCATTGATGTTAATGACAGGGACAGCTGTAGCGGCGGTACCCAAAAAGACGTCTGATCTTCGTCCAGACTTGAGAAGGTGATGTATGGCAGTCAATGGTCAACACATATCTCTCCCAACACTCCTGTTTCTTTTGTTTTATAAGCTGGTGAATGCGAGCACGGAGCCACTTACAGGCTATCAGGTGCTCTAGGGAAGGGTGCCGCTTATGTCGATGTAGAGCTCGCCGACACTCTTTAATTGTCTCAGCGACTTCTGGCGACCACCAAGGGATTGGTTTATCGCCGGGGTCACCCTAAAGACCGAGGGATCGCGTTTTCTGCCGCAGAAACGATCGTTGTAGTAACCTGCTCAGGGACAACATCGATGGCACGAGGTGGGGCGGATTCAGCGGTGAAAGCAGAGGTTAAGTCTTCCCAGTCTGTCTAGTTTAAAGCCTATCTTGGTAGGCGACCCTGGGCATGGCGCTGGGGGAGTGGCAGGAAGATGGGAAAGTGGTCACTAAAGCACAGGTCGTCATGTGCTCTCCAGTGGATATATGGGAGAAGCCCAGGACCGCAAACCGAGAGATCAATGGCCGAATATGTGCAATGTGCCACACTGAAATGTGTGGAGGCACCTGTATTTAAGAGGCAGAGGTCGAGTTGTGCCTCTGCCAGTAAGCACGGTCCCACCCTACAAGGGGTTATGTGCGTTACAATCTCCCAAAACTAGGAAAGGTTTAGGGAGTTGATCAATCAGTGCAGCCAGGGGTACTGCACCATCTGGAGGAGGATATACAATGCAGACAGTTATTTCCTGCGTCGTCCTTATCCTGACAGCCACAGCTTCAAGATTGGTTTGAAGCGTCACAGGTTTACTACATTCTGTGTTCAGGATATAGACGCAAACTCCACCTGACAGTCTATTATAGTCGCTACGGTTTCTGTAATATCCCTTATAGCTGTGGAGGGCAGGGGTCTGCATTGCCATGAACCAGGTTCCCTAGAAGACAATGCAGAAAGCAGGTGTAAAGTTTAACAGTTGCTGTAGCTCAGCCAGGTGGTGTAAAAAACCGCCGCATTTCCACTGGGGGATTACGTGACCGTGAGGCTGGGAAAGCATGAAACACTCAATGAGGCGGTCTATGCCTCAGGATCACCTGCTGCCACCAGATGAGTACCTGTGCGATCTACACCAATTGTGTCTGAGGGCCCAGCGAGACCTGGGTCCTCAGCACACGCCATAATCTCCACCTTATCCTCAGACACAGAGCTTGTAGTGGTGGTGTGGGTGCCACCGCAATGCCTTGGTTCTTAGGGGTCTTTTTAGGTTTCCCTCGCTGCTCGTTAGGTTTGTATGGCTGGGAGGGCTTTACTGATTCAGTCTCAGGGAGGGAATGCCCCCCCCCCCCCCCCCACCATGAAGGGGTCAGGTGCTGTCCGATTGCTGTGAGAGCCAACTGTATGTGGCAGAAAGGAAGATGATAAAACCGTTGTTGCAGCAGTGGCGTAGGTTGACGTCATATGCACAGGGCGTAGCCTCTCATATTTTCTCTTAGCCTTAGTTCAGGTCAGTCAGTCCAGGGTTTGTATTCCATTATTTTTCTTTCTTTCTGGAGAATCCTGCAGTCTGGCAAGCAAGGCAAATGGTGCTCTCTGCGGCTGATAGAGATGGGAGACTGGGCGCAGGAAGTATTGGGATGTGAAGGACGTCCACAATCCCGACATGTGACACTGGATGTACGGGGGAAGACATATGGCCAAACACCTGCACCTAAAGCACTGCATGATGGGAGGGATATATGACTTTATGTCACAGCGGTAGACCATCACCTTGACCTTCTAGGGTAATGTGTCCCCTTCGAAGGCCAAGATGAAGGCACGGTGGCAACCTCATTATCCCTCAAACCATGGTGGACGCGCCAGACGAAATGGACATCTTGCCGCTCTAAATTGGTGCGCAGTTCATCGTCACACTGCAAAAGAAGGTCCCTGTGAAATATGATACCCTGGACCATATTTAAGCTCTTATGGTCGTGATGGAAACATAAACATCCCCCAGCTTGTCACAGGCGAGTAGTGCCCGTGACTGGGCAGAGGATGCTGTTTTGATCAAGACCGACCCTGACCCCATTTTGGACAAGTCCTCCATCTCCCCAAACTCGTCCTCTAAATGCTCCACAAAAAACTGAGGTTTCATTGACAAGAAAGATTCCCCAACAACTCTTGTACATACAAGGTACCGGGGTGAACAAGGTTCACTGCCATCCTTAGCTGGCGTTCCTCCCATGGTGTGGCCGGGGGGGGGGGGGGGTCGAGTTGGGGTCGTATTCCTTAGCACTTAGCACTCAAGTTAGACCTTGATCGCTTAGAGACTGCTGGTGTTTGACTACCAGCGAGAGATGATGTACTACGCTTCATGGTGTGTCATATTCCCTGATGCCACCCACTCCGACCAGAGGCCCTCCACACGGGCGCCACCCAGCCGCAACAACGGCCACCTGGCAGGTTGGCCATTGCTCGGAGTCCTGATGATCCAGGGTGAAGGGCATCTACTCCTTGGCATACATGGGGAGTTAACGGTGCAGCCATCAACAGAGGGATCCCTGTGTGGTCAGGGGGCTACAATCAACAGGGTACATGGCGGCCCCACCACAATGGACTGGCTACCGTGCTGGATATCAAGCGCAAATCAGCTAAGAAGTTCATAATCGTCGACAGCACAGAACGCAATACTGAGCAGAAGATGGAGGAAAACGCACCCAGGAGGGTGACGTCTCCCAACAGCTGGAGAATGAGCGGAAGTGCAGATCCACGTCGAAGGATTCGAGAGGTCTCGGCTCATGATGGACACTATGTACCATGTAAGGCGCCCTTCCCCAATTGGCTCGCTCTTCGGGAATGTTTTGAAAAATGGGGGTCGAACCCCACGGGGGACCATCACATAAAGGCCGAAATAAGTTTCCTTTAATTTACGTCTATGGTCACAAACTTTTTAAAGGAAACGTATTGTATATACGGGTCACTGTTTCATTCGCCACAGTGTCTCAGCTTGTAAAGGCCGAAACGTGTGAGACTCCTTTTAGTCGCCTCTTACGACAGGCTGGAATACCTCGGGCTTATTCTAACCCCCGGACCAGCCGTGGGAGAGGGTAAAGAGTTCTTCAGAATTAAAATCAGGACTTTTTTTCTTAAGAGTGAGACGTGCCACGTTTTCTGTACCTTCGTCGTCTATATACGAGTAAGCCTGTTGTCAATTAATATTATTTGAAAGGCTTGTTTCCTTTTTAATAATACGCGCTTGTATACTATCTGTATACCGTATCATTAGTTAGGCTGTCACGTGTTAGTATAAATACTTGTTTGTGTTGTATTTTTATTTCTTTGAGACACTCCTTGAGCGGCGCGCGGCGGCGGTTGGAGAGCGCCAGCAGACTCCTCCTATACGAGTACGTCATAGCACGGAGCTCCCAACTCCACATGCACTGCTTAAGAAGGGGGGGGGGGGCAGCGGGGGTGCCCTCAGACTAGTCGACGCCGAGAATCGTCAACGAAGAATATTCTAAAGAATGTATACAACTAAGCTCTCATAGACACACTGATAGTTTGTTTCAGTATTAAGAATGCGTCCATACTGGCCACATATTGGTACATCTTCATGTAATAAGTGTCTATAGCCATGTAAACCAGTGGAAACTTATTTAAAGGGTGCAGAAGAGTTCTAAATAACTCAAATAAATTTACATCAAAATTGTTTTACGATTTTGCCACCCAAAACACTCTCAAAGTCCTACTTGGTATGGGTCACACAAACTTGGGCTTTGTTCTAGGACGGGACGCACTAGTAATTTGTGAGCAGTCTTATTTGCAGACTGACTGTATTTCTCTAGTATTTTACACCGAACGGCAGCGCGATTTACCTACGACTGAGCCTAGGCAATCATTTTATTTCGTATACCCGTAAACTGTTACACATAGATACTTGATGAGACTTGAATATTTGGATGAGTTAACTGATACCAGTCGTGACTCGTTGATACTATATTCGTAGGATACTACGTTTTCTCGCTTTGTGATCAATTTTGCATTTCAGAACATTTAAAGCGAGTTGCCAATCTTTGCACCACTTTGAAATCTTATCAAGAGCTGATTGAATGCCCGTGAAGCTTTTTCCAAACAGTACTTCATTACAGATAATCACATCACGTGTGAAAAGTCTGAGATTACTATGAACATTGTCTTCATGGTCATCAGTAAACAATCTGACCAGCAAAGGTCCCAACCCACTTCCATGGGGCACACCTAAAAGTACTGTTACATCTGTCGATGACCCTCCATCCAAGATAACAAGCCGCCTTCTCCCTGCCAACTCTTCAATCCACTCGCAGATTTCCCTTGGTACACGATACAGTTTATCCCATCTGACACAAAATTTCTGTCTATATTTTGTTAAGATATATTTGATTAGAGCCATTCCTGTTAGCAGATATTACCTGAAAATATTCATCATTTTACTTTAAAAGTTTTCCATTATACAAATATGATCAAGATGGCGCCAAACGCAGTTTGCAAGTGTGTTTTAGTTTCGAAAGTACATGCAAAAATAATAAAGAAAAGTGCTCACTATGTAACAATTTCGGTTCGTATTGTAACTAGTTATGTGCAGCATATTACATTATACACACACAAAAAAAGTTTTGCATCACCCCGGTTCCCAAAACTCCTGAAGATAGACCTGACTGTGGATATTGTAAACAGACACATTCACTTTGACTATTCAGAGACGTCACTAAACCCGCCCAAAGACGTAAGTAACCATGCATGAGCAGCACCTATTAGACGAAGGGTGTTCGACGGCCGATCAGTTCTTGTCATTCCACCAGGAAGGAGGTACATCGCTCGTGTTGTCTGTGGTTCAACCAGGCTTAGACGCCGGCCGGGGGGCCGAGCGGTTCTAGGCGCTACAGTCTGGAACCATGTGACCGCTACGGTCGCAGGTTCGAATCCTGCCTCGGGAATGGATGTTTGTGATGTCCTTAGGTTAGTTAGGTTTAAGTAGTTCTAAGTTCTAGGGGACTGATGACCTCAGAAGTTACGTCCCATAGTGCTCAGAGCCATTTTGAACCAGGCTTAGACGGTCAGTACCGCGGTTCGATAGCGTCCGCATTGTTACTTTGTGCCAGGAATGACTTTCAGCAAGGGAAGTGTCCAGGCGTCTCAGAGTGAACCAAAGCGATCTTGTTCGGACATGGAGGAGATGGAGGAGATACAGAGAGACAGGAACTGTCAATGACATGCCTCGCTCAGGCCGCCCAAGGGCTACTACTGCAGAGGATGGCCGCTACCTGCGGATTATGGCTCGGAGGAACCCTGAAAGCAACGCCACCATGTTCAATAATGATTTTCGTGCAGCCACTGGACGTTGTGTTACGACTCAAACTGTGCGCAATAGGCTGCATGATGCGCAACTTCACTCGCGACATCCATGGTGAGGTCCAGCTTTGCAACCACGACACCATGCAGCACAGTACAGATTGGCCGAACAACATGCCGAAGGGACCGTTTTGAATTGGCATCACGTTGTCTTCACCGATGAGTGTCGTATGTGTCTTTAACCAGACAATCGTCGGAGACGTGTAGGAGGCAACCCGTCAGGCAGAACGCCTTAGACACACAGTCCAACGAATGCAGCAAGGTGGAGGTTCCCTGCTGTTTTGGGGTGGCATTATGTGGGGCCGACGTACGCCGCTGGTGGTCATGGAAGGCGCCGTAACGGCTGTACGATACGTGAATGCCAACCGCCGACGGATAGTGCAATCATATCGGCAGAATATCGGCGAGGCATTCGTCTTCATGGACGACAATTCGCGCCCCCACCGTGCACATCATGCAAATGACTTCCTTCAGGATAACGACATCGCTCGACTAGAGTAGCCAGCATATTCTCCAGACGTGAACCCTATCGAACATACCTGGGATGGATTGAAAAGTGCTGTTTATGGACGGCGTGACCCATCAACCACTCTTAGGGATCTATGCCGAATCGCCGTTGAGAAGTGGAACAATCTGGACCGACTGTGCCTTGGTGAACTTGTGGATAGTATTCCACGACGAAAACAGACATACGTCAATACAAAAGGGCGTGCTATTGTGTATCAGAGGTACCGGTATGTACAGCAATCTGGACCACCGCCTCCGAAGGTCTCACTGTATGGTGGTACAACACTCAATGTGTGGTTTTCATGAGCAATAAAAAAGGTGGAAATGATGTTTATGTTGATCTCTATTCCAATTTTTTGTACTGGTTCCGGAACTCTCGCAACCGAGGTGATGCAAAACTATTTTCAGTGTCTGTATTTAAGGTAACTGAGAGCAGGAGACATAAAATTAAATACTGTTATAACGAAATTGTATAAGCAGCGAGTTCATCATGTTACGGTAATCCGTTAAAAGTATATACCGTAGATTTGTGTCTCCACAAGAAGTGTACAATGAAACTGAGGTAATAACCATAAGAACCGTGGAGGTGGAACAGCTCTTGTTGTTCTGCTTTAAGCTGAATATACTATGGACAAGAATAAATCACAGAGATGTAATTCCATTCCCCTAGAACTGTAAGAATATTTCACATAAAGGAAATAATTACAAAGTTATATAATGTGCAGTAGGTATATAAATTGCATCTTGATCCTTGAAGCTGCAGTGGATACTTTGTTAGTATTTTTGAGATTGAGCTGCTGCTATTGTTCTAATCTCTGCAGAACAAATCAGAATCACAACTGAAGCTAGCAGATAATAGCCTCCTACGTTTCGAAAACTCAATATATATGGTCCAGTCACATTAATGTGACCAGCGACTATATTAGGTGTCAAAATGCAATTACTTTTCACAAATGGCAGGTGGCAGCACTGGCAGTGGATGGTATATAAAGCGTGTCGGGGCGACGTGGAAAATAGTGCAGTCGTTGACGAAATACTGAAATGGAACGGTTTATCTGACGTCTAAGAGGGCATATCATTGGCTTTCGGGCAAGGGTGGAAGCATTCCTGAAACGGCTAAGTTTGTAAACTGCTTGCTGCCGCTATGAGTAAAGTACACCGTGAGCGGCAAGATGGCGCTATCCAAAAACTGCGCCGAGGCAACTGTTGTGCAGCGCGGGTCATCGAAGACAGGGGTGAACGATGGCTGAGGAGATGTGTAGGGGAGAAAAGACGTACAGCTGTTCAGCTGCCGATCACACAGTTGAACTAAGGGACTACCAGCAGCGTATCCTGTCTCCTAAATGACTGTTCATCGAACGTTGCTGTATATGGGCATCCGCATCCGGCACGTGGTTCATGCACACGTGCTGACCGTTGTTCGTCGGTGATCAAGGCTGGAATTTACACGCCAATAATGCAACTGGACGTACAATTGATTGGTGACTGGTGGCTTTTTCAGATGAATCTCTACAACACAATATGTGCCGGTCTGCGTACTTGTATTTAGGTTATTAATGTACCAACATTTCATAATGATTATATATATATATATACTACAGTAGTACAAATTTATATGCCAACTAGCCCTGCAGATGATGAAGAAATTGATGAAATGTATGATGAGATAAAAGAAATTATTCAGGTAGTGAAGGGAGACGAAAATTTAATAGTCATGGGTGACTGGAATTCGAGAGTAGGAAAATAGAGAGAAGGAAACATAGAAGATGAATATGGATTGGGGGGGAAGAAATGAATGAGGAAGCCGCCTGGTAGAATTTTGCACAGAGCATAATTTAATCATGGCTAACAATTGGTTCAAGAATCATAAAAGGAGCTTGTATACATCGAAGAAGCCTGGAGATACTGACAGGTTTCAGATAGATTATATAATGGTAAGACAGAGATTCAGGAACCAGGTTTAAAATTGTAAGACTTTTCCAGGGGCAGATGTTGACTCTGACCACAATCTATTGGTTATGAACTGTAGATTAAAACTGAAGAAACTGCAAAAACGTGGGAATTTGAGAAGATGGGACCTGGATAAATTGAAAGAACCAGAGGTTGTAGAGAGCTTCGGGGAGAGCATTAGGGAACGATTGAAAAGAATGGAGGAAAGAAATACAGTAGAAGAAGAATGGGTAGCTTTGAGAGACGAAATAGTGAAGGTAGCAGAGGATCAAGTAGGTAAAAAGGCAAGGGCTAATAGAAATTCTTCGGTAACAGAAGTGATATTGAATTTAATTGATGAAAGGAGAAAATATAAAAATGCAGTAAATGAAGCAGGCAAAAAGGAATACAAACGTCTCAAAAATGAGATCGACAGGAAGTGCAAAATGGCTAAGCAGGGATGGCTAGAAGACAAATGTAAGGATGCAGAGGCTTATCTCGCTAGGGGTGAGATAGATATTGCCTACAGGAAAATTAAAGAGACCTTTGGAGAGAAGAGAATCACTTGTATGAATATCAAGAACTCAGATAGAAACCCAGTTCTAAGCAAAGAAGGGAAAGCAGAAAGGTGGAACGAGTATACAGAGGGTCTATACAAGGGCGATGTACTTGAGGACAATATTATGGAAATGGAAGAGGATGTAGATGGAAATGGGAGATACGATACTGCGTGAAGAGTTTGACAGAGCACTGAAAGACCTAAGTCGAAACAAGGTCCCGGGAGTAGACAACATTCCATTAGAACTACTGACGGCCTTGGGAGAGCCAGTCCTGACAAAACTCTAACATCTGGTGAGCAAGATATATGAGACTTCAAGAAGAGTATAATAATTCCAATCCCAAAGAAAGCAGGTGTTGACAGATGTGAAATTTACCGAACTATCAGTTTAATAAGTCACGGATGCAAAATACTGACGCGAATTCTTTACAGAGGAATGGAAAAACTGGTAGAAGCCGACCTCGGGGAAGATCAGTTTGGATTCCGTAGAAATATTGGAACACGCGAGGCAATACTGACCTTACGACTTATCTTAGAAGAAAGATTAAGGAAAGGAAAACCTACGTTTCAAGCATTTGTAGACTTACAGAAAGCTTTTGACAATTTTGACTGTAATACTCTCTTTCAAACTCTAAAGGTGGCAGGGGTAAAATACAGGGAGCGAAAGCGATCTACAATTAGTACAGAAACCAGATGGCAGTTATAAGAGTCGAGGGACATGAAAGGGAAGCAGTGGTTGGGAAGGGAGTAAGACAGGGTTGTAGCCTATCCCCGATGTTATTCAATCTGTATATTGAGCAAGCAGTAAAGGAAACAAAAGAAAAGTTCGGAGTAGGTATTAAAATCCATGGAGAAGAAGTAAAAACTTTGAGGTTCGCCGATGACATTGTAATTCTATCAGAGACACCAAAGGACCTGGAAGAGCAATTGAACGGAATGCACAGTCTCTTGAAAGGAGGATATAAGATGAACATCAACAAAAGCAAAACGAGGATAATGGAATGTAGTCGAATCAAGTCGGGTGATGCTGAGGGAATTAGATTAGGAAATGAGACACTGAAAGTAGTAAAGGAGTTTTGCTATTTGGGGAGCAAAATAACTGATGATGGTCGAAGTAGAGAAGATATAAAATGTAGACTGGCAATGGAAAGGAAAGCGTTTCTGAAGAAGAGAAATTTTTTAACCTCGAGTATAGATTTAAGTGTCAGGAAGTCGTTTCTGAAAGTGTTTGTATGGACCGTAGCCATGTATGGAAGTGAAACATGGACGATAAATAGTTTAGACAGAAAGAGAATAGAAGCTTTCGAAATGTGGTGCTACAGAAGAATGCTGAAGATTAGATGGTTGGATCACATAACTAATGGTGAAGTATTGAACAGAATTGGGGAGAAGAGGAGTTTGTGGCACAACTTGACTAGAAGAAGGGATCGGTTGGTAGGACTGTTCTGAGGCATCAAAGGATCACCAATTTAGTATTGGAGGGCAGCGTGGAGGGTAAAAATCGTAGAGGGAGACCAAGAGATGAAGACACTAAGCAGATTCAGAAGGATGTAGGTTGCAGTAAGTAATGGGAGCGTTTTCATAATATGTTTCTTCACACACACACACACACACACGAACATATGTATATATATATATATATATATATATATATATATATATATATATATATGTATATATATATATATGTGTGTGTGTGTGTGTGTTCGTGTGTGTGTGTGTGTGTGTGTGTGTGTGTGTGTGTGTGTGTGTGTGTGTGTAGAAACATCTTATGAAAACGCTGACTGCAATATACATTGAAATTCTGAAGTCATCAGAGAGAAATGACAGTGAGTCAAAAGATTATCTTGCGTAGAATCGAGAATAATGCTCCAAGAGGTTACGTAAAGAACGCAGTAGTAGAGAAAGAAATGAGACAGGGTTAATGGTGTGTCCACAGTGTTCTCCAATCCTTACAAAGAGGATGCAGTAAAGTAAACAAGGAGAAATTTGAAAAAAACGAAGAGGAAATAAAAAGTATGTGATTCCTTGAGGGACGGTAGAGGATTTGGAAGATTAGATGAAAGGATCGACAGCGCCTGGAAAATAGGTTGTGAGATGGACGCCAACAACAGTAAAACTATGGTAATGGCGTGTAATCAAATGCAAGCTGAAAGCAGAAGGCTGGTTTTCTATTTGGCCAGCTACACAAGGTAGAAGAAAAAAAGAGAGGGAGGGAGGACGGAAGGAAGATTAGAGGTTATCGTCCCGTCGACAGAACGTTCATTAGAAACGGAGCACAAGCTCGGATTACGAAAGGATGGGGAAGGAATTCGTCCGTGCTCTTTTCACAGGAACTATCCCGGCATCTGCCTGGAGGGATTTTGAGAAATCGCGGAATTCCTAAAACTGGATGATTGGAAGGGGATTTGGACCGTCTCCCACACCCACACCCCTCCCCACCGCCATGTAACCGAACGAGCGGCGATCCAGTGCGCTAACCCCTATGCCAACTCACTCGAGCAAAAGCAAATACTAGACTGACAACGGCCATAAGCGTTTTCCTGAAAAAAACATAAATACTTTAAGATCAAGCACAAATTTGTATGTGAGGGAGGTTGTTTTGATAGTACGAGGGCATGATGAAAAGTAATGCCTCCGAATATTTTACGTAAAACCTCTTCGAGTTTTTTAAGTATTCTAAATCTGTATTCTTCATGTCTGCCTTAGTATTTCTCTGCATAGCCCCGCTGCCGACTTACACGCTTCTTCCAACGAGAGACCTAAGAGAAGTCCTCGAAGGTTCTGTATGTTTTTTAAACAGATGAAAATCGGATAAGGTTAACTCGGGACTGCACGGATAATGATCGATGACAGTTAATCCAAGGCGTCGGATTTTTGCAGATGTCGCAGCTCTCTTGTGTGGTCTGCCATTGTCATGCTCAAGGAGAGGATGCTTCATGTGTGGACGAACTCCTGAGTTCGTGAAATTCGATTGCAGCACGCTGTTTCTCGCGCACCCACATAGTTACGTTACACATCGGTCTATTACACGCAGATTGCTGCGAAGCGAGAGAGTCGACCGAATAATATGTATGATATTTAATACCTCAACCGACATTGAGAAAAGAATGAAAAATTTCGAGGCATTACTTTTGAGCACGCCCTCGGATTTTTCTGGAGGATAGCTTTCTATGGAAATGAATTGTGAACGACAAACAGTAGGTTCAAATGGCTCAAATGGCTCTGAGCACTATGGGAATTAACTGCTTAGGTCATCAGTCCCCTAGAACTTAGAACTACTTAAACCTAACTCACCTAAGGACATCACACACATCCATGCCCGAGGCAGGATTCGAACCTGCGCAGTCGCGCGGTTCCAGTCTGTAGAGCCTAGAACCGCTCGGCTACCCGGCCGGCCAAACAGTAGGAACTAGAAGAAAATGAAGTGAGGCGCTAAAGAATAAAACTGAAAGTTGGGAAGGTAAATCCTATAACAAATGAGGAAGGCGTGAATCTAAGCGGGAAGACACTAGTTCTGTCACACAAGTGGACTGGAAGAAGAGATACTTTGGTAGGACACATGATGAGGCCTCAGTAATTAGTTAATTATGTGGCGAAAGGAAGTGAGGAGGATAAAAATTTTAGAAGGAAACAAAAACAGGAGCACAATAAATCAGGTTCAAACGGATAGTCTGCAGTAGTTATACAGAGAGGAAGGCACTTGCTCAGGACAGACTGGTTAGGTAAGTAGCATCAAACTGATCTCCGGGCTGAAGAACGCTTCGTCAACATTTTTTTATCATAACGCTCCTCATCAGAGCGCTGTTTAATCACTGGAAAATACATTAAGTACGTGCTAGTCGTTGATATTACAATGGATACAAATACTTGTTGTAACAGTTCATGGGGACCAGAAATGTACTGACCGAAAAACAAATCGCAAGAACAAGAAGGATTCCTGCGACATAAACGTTCTACATCTGAAAGATGATGTCTATTCTAGTTCCGCATAAGAGTGGAGACAGTTTCGTCACTATGAAGATACAAATCTGGTTCGGTTTAAATACACTTTGTAACGATCGTGAGTGTTAGTTACCTTTGAGACTGGACGCAGTGAGGTGATATTAGTCAGGAATGTCTTTAAGCCGACAAAGATGCCATTATTAACACCTCACTAAGTTTGAACGAGGTCGTGTAATATGCCTACGAGAAGGTGGATATTCCTTCTACGATACTGCAGAGAAACGTGGCTGGAATGTAACCACTGTACATGACTGCTGGCAGTGGTGTTTACGAGAATCTGCGGACGCAAGAAGTCCTGGCTCCGGATGGCCACTTGGCACTATCGAGAGGGAATACCATTGTGCTCGGCGTATGGCTCTGGCGCATCGTACTGCATCTGCCGCAGCAGTTTGAGCAGCAATTGGCACAACAGTCACACAACTAAATGTTACAAATTAGTTAATTCAAGGACAGCTCCGAGCCAGACGCCCCGTAACGTGCGTTTCACTGATCCCAAACCAGCGTCATTTGCGACCACAGCGGGGTCAAGCGAAAGTTAATTGGAGGGCAGGGTGGAGATCTGTTATGTTTTCTAATGAAAGCTGGTTCTGCCTTGGTGCCAGTGATGGCCACGTTTTGGTTAGAAGGAGGCCGGCTGAGACCCTGAAACCAAACTATCTGCGTGCTAGACACACTGAACCTAAACCTGGAGTTATGGTCTGGGATGCGATTTCGTGCCGGCCGTGGTGTCCGAGCGGTTCTAGGCGCTTCAGTCTGGAAATGCGCTGCAGGTTCGAATCCTGCCTCGGGCATTGATGTGTGTGATACCCTTAGGTTAGTTAGGTTTAAGTAGTTCTAAGTTCTAGGAGACTGATGACCTCAGAAGTTAAGTCCCATAGTGCTCAGAGCCATTTGAACCATTTTTTATATCGATTAAGGAAATTTCGATAACTTCTTAATTATAATTCTGTAAGTATAATATAAAATTCATGCAAAGTACCAAGCACATTGCCTCATATCTCAGCTCATACTCAGAATTTCGAAATTTATTCTGTAGGTGACATTTATTGGGTTTACGGAAATAATTACACATAATTTCATAACCTAGCCTTCTTAGATTCTGAGGGAAAGCTACATAAACTTTAAAAAAACATAATTTTCAGTACATGCAATTGAAAGTTCAACCTAAGGATTTTTTCTTTTGTCATCTCTTCAAGATGCCCCATATTCATACTTAGGGTCCTGTTTTCCTTCAAGGCTTCTCTTCTGGTTTCTTATTTCCTGCCTTCTTTCCGTTACGAGGTCTTCAACTGACTTTTCAGATGCAGAAAGACGCTGTAAATCTATTTTTCTTAAGATGTCTTCAGTGAAATTTCTTAAATAAAAGCCTGTTCTTTATAATACCTTCATGCTTCCTACATAACCGTCATTAAGTAAAAAAACTGCATCGTAAGTTGCAATTCTGACAACTGTAGCAAATGAAACATGGTTTCAGGGCATCGTTTCCACATGAATGAATTTAGAGACTCATTTGGATTCTGTGTTTTGCCATGAACACGCTTTTTTAGAAGTTTCGTATCGTCCAGAAATCTGTAAGTTGGCATACAACGTACAAGATACAATTTGAAAACTTCTCCTTATGAATTTAGGTGGTGTTATACCTCGAAGCCCGTAGATGTTTACTTCGGCTAATGGACAGGTTGTGTGTGGTAGCTTTGACATAATACACTTGAAGATCGCGTGAGTCTGTTGTGTCCATCGACGCTCTTTCCATCTTCCAACTTTGTTATTGTTTCTAAGTCAGAGATAATCTATAAAACCGAAGAGTGTATGTCACAACCTTCTAGATGTATCCCTTCAAGTTTCCTTGAAAATCGTTGTTCACCGAGCTAGTATTGAAGCGTTACTTCAAAAAGTATGTGGCAGAAAGGTCGCGTCACAAATTTATTTTCCAGTCACTGCGGAAGCGATTTCATTGTTGAAACTTTGGGAAGTTACTGTCCAAGAGTTCAACTAACGAATAAAAAAATAAATTGAAGACTGATATTTTCGATTAATTTCATCAAAGTTACCCTTAGAATGTAAAGCAGATTACGAATACCAGCTTTGCACGGGAACTACAAAAATATTCTATTTCATTCAAATACAAGCGTGCAGGAGGAATGTGACGGAAAAAGGGAGGTGTGAAGTAGGAAATATTTCATATGACATGTTTATTGTTTAAAATAAAATTTCCGCTACGTCAATGCGGGCAAATGTAAAAAGGACTGTAAATAATGCCCGGGTATTCTTCTGTGTGACTAGCACATTGTCATTTGTTTCTCAAGTGGAAACGAACAGGGAACCGCTGAGGAGTCACGTATAGGGACAACTCCGTTTAAAAACAAATGATTTAACAAGCACAAACTACCATCATATTTCCGTGTATATAAATCTCAAGATATTTGAGTTTTCAAAATAAAGGTAACGATGAAAAAAAAAATGTGTGTAAAATCTTATGGGACTTAACTGCTAAGGTCATCAGTCCCTAAGTTTACACACTGCTGAACCTAAATTATCCTAAAGACAAAAACACACACACACACCCATGCCCGAGACAGGACTCGAACCTTCGTCGGGGCCAGCCGCACAGTCCATGGGTAACGATGAGTTATAGCGGGAGAAATCTACGGTGCTAAATCACTGCTGCACTGTATAATCGTTCTACAAAAAACTATGAATTTCGAATCTGTGTTACATCTTCTTGGCTGCTACATACAGCCTGTAGTTTATTATCTCTTTGGGTGTGCAGACGAATCCAGAATTTTCCTCGTTTTCTCATTCGTGTGTTATAATAATAGAAAACCACACCCTCCTTTGAGGCTGAATCTGTACTCCTTACGCGTAGCGTAACAAAAAGATGCTCGGGTGCGACAAAGAATACTCCCTTTCTTCCACGCTCGGCCACGGTAACGGTAATTACTCATTTTAGAGCTTCGCCATGTACGGAACTGCGCTCCCATCTAATCGGCAACCAGTTGCCCATCGCCTGCCCGTTAAGTTCTTTTTAGTCGCTCCTTGTGCGGACGGCCTAACTCATCTCCGTTTTGTGTAGCGTCATATTCTTTTGTTTGACTGTTGAACAGTGCAGCGTTAGAAGAACGAGACAGGGGATAAAATAAAATGGGAAGTGCACAAAGCAATAATAGACAACCTCTCTCCAGTCACTGCTTTGTAACCACGAACATTCCAGCTGCCACACTCACGTGTAATGATATAAATTCCAGATATTTCGAGGCTGAGAGTCTTTTAGAGGGTGCAGCAGCTCTGTAATCTTTTTGGGCTTTCCAAAAATCTGTTCCATCCAGCTCTGAGGATTCTATACACCTACGGACAATATTTTACGGATTATCTTTGTTGTTCGGACTCTGTTTAATATCTGAATTAGATAAAATTGGTCGGTACCGTTCATAAAAAACAGACGCGTTGGTACGTGTGTTTCGGAATATCAATAAAATTCTACCTCTCTCGATAATCTGTTTAGCTTCAGTGTAAAGCAATTTATTGTGTGTTATCCCATACGGGATTTCCCTTAATAAAAAGCCTAGATTGAATATTTTAGAGAGGAGACAATTGCAATACAGAACACCATATTTTGCGATACGAATTTTTTCGGTCATCAGTGGTCTGATACGATGCAGTGCGCCACGGATTCCTCTCCCATACTTAACCTCTTCATCTCAGAGTAGCACCTGCAACCTACGTCCTGAATTATTTCCTCATATATTCCATTCTGTCTTCCTTTACAGTTTTTAACCTCTGCAGCCCCCTCAACTACTATGGAAAATATTTCCTGATGTCTTAACACCTGTCCTATCATCCTGTCCCCTTTTCTTGTCAGTGTTTTCCGCATACTTTTTTCCTCGTCGACTCTGCGGCGAATCTCCTGGGTTATTATCAGTCCAGCTAATTTTCGGAATACTTCTATACAGCATCACATTCGAACGCTTCTGTTCTTTTCTTTCCGGTTTTCCCACAGTCCTTGGTTGATTTGCGTACAGTGCGCTGCTCCACGCTTACAGTGCATTCTCAGAAATTTCGTTTTCTGATTAAGACCAATGTTTGACTATGACAGGTTTTATTTCGGGTGCCCTCTTTGCTAGTCTGCTTTCTATGCTCTTCGTGCTTCATCCGTCATATGTTCTTACACTTTCCAGGTAGCAGAATTCTTTTACTTCGTCCACTTCGTAGACCCCAATTTTGATTTCAATTTTATCATAAATTTCATGTATGCTTATTTATTTTCGTCTTTCTTCGGTTTACTCTCCCAATAGCAGGCCATGACGTTCGGATCGTGGATTTACTTCAAGTTTTGTATACTTCTAGTAATGCATTAGGGCAACATGACGTGCAATTAGAAAGGCACACTAACTAGGCGATTTCGAGAAAATCGAAAGACAAATTTTACGCTCTGTACCGGGGTGATGAAACTCTGAGCGTGAGCTGGCGGCGGTCATGTGGTTAGCGGCCTTGCTCCCTAATCAGTGAATCGCAGGATCGAATCCTAGTCATCTTTTCTTTTCAATTTATATATTTTTTCAACACGTGTCTTATTATTTCATACATATTACATTTGAAAGGCAATATGCCGAAAAGACACGAGTATATGCATTAAATTTTATTACATCTCCAATGTTATTTGGCTTTTTACTAATTTTCATTATTAAAACGAATATTATGCGGTTCTGTACCTAAGTAGAAGCTTTATCGAGCGCCTTCAGACTTGTTCTTATGCAAATGATAACAAACGAGAAATTGCTTCTTGTGAAGACGCTTTTCAAATATGTTCAATAGTACATAGAAAATTTTCGGCACCAATATTTACGAAAATGTTGAATTAACCAAGGCGTGCATCCAAATTGTAGGGAGAAAGAGAATTTTCAAAATTTAAAGCAGATTCGTTTTTGCTCAGAAACTCTGAAGATTCCTTGAGCACGCTGGAAAATTTCGTTCATTCAGTGTATTTAGATGCCGTTTTAATCAATTTTCTCCGTGTCTGTGAAAAGAATATCATACTGCAATGTCTAATATCGAAAGCACATCCGACGATTAAGCGTTCATTGCCCTCATATTCTGGCACGTTGCAACTTATTATATTACTGATTAAAGTTATATACACTTTTATTTATCAATGTTTTACATGTTTTTTTGAAGCCTGTCTCCCGTCCTTGAAACCTGTGTCTGTAGATCGAAGAGTCCAGGTGCAAAGCAATTTCCGGTACCTCACCCAAGTGCAGGTATAAGGGATTTTGGAAATCACGACAGGCTTATGCATTTGGTCATTTAACTGTCGACAATCATAAATAAAATATTCGTTTGACAGTAAAAGTTAGCAAACAGCCGAATAACATTGGATATTCAATGAAAATTCATACAAATACATGTATCTCTTCATCATATTAACTTTCATACGTAGTAAGTACCAAACAGTATGACTGTTGTTGAAAAAAAAAAAAAATTAAAAGGGAATATGAGTAGGACTCCACCCAGCGATACGGCGACTGCGGAGCTTGAGCGCTAACCGCATTGTTTCTCGAAATTGCCTAAGTAGCACGCATTACTTCTTGCACGTTATGTTGTCCTAATGGACTACTTAAGGTGTAAAAAATTTGAAGTATAGCTCACGGCCTCCCTTGTCGGTCCATATTTATTAATTTATTTTATTTTTTATTTACACGTCAAGTTGCTTAGGACCAAACCGAGGGGCAAATCTCCAAGACCATGGAACGTGTCAGCACATGAATTTACAACATGAAAATAATAACAGATGAAAAATATTTACGATCCCTCCAAAAAAGTGAAGCCATAAGTTTAAGTAAACGAAATCAACAGTATAAAATAAGAGTCAGTTTAATTTTTCAAGCAACTCCTAAACATAGTAGAAGGAATGAGCCATGAGGAAAGTCTTCGGTTTCGATTTGAAAGCGTGCGGATTACTGCTGAGAGTTTTTAAGTCTTGTGGTACCTTGGATGCAGCAGTATACTGCACAACTTTTTGCACTAGAGTTAAGGAAGTCCGATCCAGATGCAGGTTGGAGTTCTGCCGAGCATTAAATAAGTGAAAGCTGCTTGTTAGTGGGAATAAGCTGATATTCTTAACAAGAAACGACAGTAAACAATATATATATTGAGAGGCCGATGTCAAAATACCCAGTCTAGTGAACATGGGTCGACATGAGGTTCGCGAACTTACACCACTTATTTTCCGAACCGCCCGTTCCTAAGCCAAAATTATCATTTTAGAATGGGAGGAGTTACCCCAAAATATAATACCAAACGACATACGCGAATGAAAATAAGCAACGTAGACTAACTTTCGTGTCGAACGATCACTTACGTCAGATACTGTTCGAATAGTAAAAATGGCAGCATTAGGCCTCTGAACAAGATCCTGAACGTGGGCTTTCCACGACAGTTTACTATCTATATGAACACCTAGGGATTTGAACTATTCAGTTTCACTAATCTTATGCCCATTCTGTGAAATTAAAATGTCAAGTTTTGTTGAATTGTGTGTTAGAAATTGTAAAAACCGAACCTTACTGTGATTTAGCGTTAGTTTCTTTTCTACAAGCCGTGAACTAATGTCATGAACTGCGCTGTTTGAAACTGAGCCAGTGTTGCGCACAACATCCTTTACTACCAAGTAGTGTCAGCAGCAGACAGAAATATTTTAGAGTTACCCACAATACTAGAGGGCATATCATTTATATAAATAAGAAACAGGAGTGGCCCCAACACTGATCCCTGGGGAACTTCCCCCTCCCCTCCCCCCACTTGGTCGTACCACACTCAGGCCCCACATCACAGCCATTCTCAACACTGTGAATAACGACCTTTTGCTGTCTGTTGTTGAAGCAAGAGGTGAACCAATTGTGAGCGACTCCCCATATTCCGTAATGTTCCAACTTCTGGAGTAACGTTTTGTGATCAGCACAATAAAACGCCTTAGTTAAATCAAAAAAATATGCCTAGCGTTCGAAACCTTTTGTTTAACCCATTCAGTACCCAACAAAGAAAAGATATTATAGCATTTTCAGTTGTTAAACGACTTTTAAAGCCGAACTGTACATTTGATAGCAAATTGTGTGATACAAAATGATCAATTATCCTTACAGACACAGCCTTTTCAATAACTTTAGCAAACACTGATGGTATAGAAACAGGTCTAAAATTGTCTACATTATCCCTTTCTCCATGTATATAAAGCAACTTTACTACTGAGTAGTTCAATCGTTCAGGAAACTGACCATTCCTAAAGGAAACATTACAAACATGGCTAAGTACAGGGTCAACATGTGCAACACAGTACTTTAATATTCTGCTAGACACTCCATCATATCCATGAGAGTCCTTAGTCTTTAGTGATTTAGTTGTTGACTCAATCTCCCCCTTGTCTGTATCACACAGAAGTACTTCATACATCAATCTCAGAAAGACATTTGCCAAGAGTGTTATATGATTCCTTGTAGAAACTAAATTTTTATTTAATTCACTAGCAATGCTCAGAAAATGATTATTAAATACTGTCCATGTATCTGTTTTTTGAGGAACAGCAATATTTTTACTATGAACTGACTTGATACTGTCGACCTTGTGCAGCTGACCAGACAGTTCCTTCACAACTGACCATATGGTTTTAAATTTATCCTCTGACTTACCTGTTCTTTTTGCATACAACATACTCTTTGCCTTCCTAATAACGTTTTTAAGCACCTTACAGTACTAGTTGTAATGGGCTACTGTAGCTTGATTGTTATTTCTTCTAACATTTTGATATAATTACCGCTTTGTTCTACATAATATCCTTATCCCATTAGTCAGCCACCCAGGCTGCCTTTATTGCTAGTACCCCGTTTACAACGTTCTAATGGAAAGCAACTCTCAAAGAGCATGGGAAGTGTGTAAGGAAAGCATGGTATTTGCTGTCTATGTTAATGGCATTATAAACATCCTACGACCCTTTTGCCTTGACGAGGTTAAAAAAAACTCTATTGTCGTTAGATTAACTTTCCTAAATAGTTTGTAATTATACGTGACATTTGTATGAGTACAAAAGCCTTATAGTGTTAAACTTTGTGCATCATTGTCTGAAATGCCATTCACCCTTTTACTAACAGGATGTCCATCTAGTAACGAACAATGAATAAAAATATTGTCTATGGCTGTGCTACAGTTCCCCTGCACCCTAGCTGGAAAAAACACAGTCTGCATCAGACGATATGAATTTAGGAGATTTACCAACAAGCTTTTTCATCCACAGTCATATACAAAATTAATATTGAAGTCACCACGTATAACTAATTTCATGTACTTCCCAGAAAGTGAGTGCAGAACCCTATCTAAGTTGAACAGAAATGCTCTGAAGCCAGAGTTATGGGCCATGTAAACAACAATTAGAAATTTAGTATCTCTAAATTCAGCTACCCTGCGCAACATTCAAATATCTGTTCAGTGCAGTGCCGTGATACGTCTATACACGTACATGGCCACTCCCACACTTTGCAGGCAACTCCTTGAAAAACAGCCAGCTAATCTGTACCCTGGTAAAGGAAACCTCTAAATTGTCAAATTACTTAAGTGGTGCTCCGATATATCAATGATGTCAGAGTCAACATCTATAAGCCGTTCACTAACTTTATGTCTAATACCTGTTATATTTTGATGAAATATGCTAACTCTTTTTATACTTGGAAACTCGACGTCCTCTGAAGGTGATTCCTTAGTGAGAGGGACTTCCTTTAAGCAGGTATACCTATCAGCTGACTTAAATCAGAAAAAGGTGCAGCTCTATCAGCAACTACTACAGGAATTTTTCCAGGAGTGATCCCAGCACCACCACCACCACCACCACCCACTACACTGTCACATATAAGCCTTGTCCGTCTCCCCTTCCCACACCTATTCAGATGCAGGCCATGCTTAGTCAAACCATATCTACTGATAGACTCAACTGGCACCACTGCATTGTGACCCATACCCTCTGCCATCGGTGCCCTCTCCAGCCCCATGTTAACGCGCCTAACAGCCGCATTAACAAGATGCAGATCATGATGCTGAAACAGTTGGACGAAAAACACAATAGTGCCACCAGTTTGAGTAGCTGTCTTTAGCGGGTCACCACCTACATCATATTCCCGGTCCCTATCAAGACCATTCCCTGCTCCACCCACTGTTACTACATGATCCTCCTTCGTAAAATTCCTACATAACTCCCCTATGCTGTCAGTCGCCTGAGCCAACCCTGCACTAGGCTTCATAATGATGGTGACCTGCTACTCACTCCCCAACACTTGCTGTAACTGCTGGATCAGCAGAACCTTCTTCTTTCCGTTGGACTTTGCAACTGACTTAGGCCTCCTAACTCCAGAGGACTGCTGCATGTTTCCTACACCTACAAGCGGCTCCTCTTTACTCATCTATGACAGCTGGTCAAATGTATTGCATATACGCAAAGCGCAACTGCCTGAATACCTCCTCCTCGTAACTGTCTTCTAGCCAACTGCCAGTTCCCATTCCCCAGTACCCTTCACCCTCCTCAACCTATCTAGCTCCTCCTTTGCGTATTGTAACTGCACCTTTTAACAAATAAAAAATAAAATAATAATAATAATATAATAATAATTATTGTTTGTTTGGTTGAGTAAGTAATTGAGAGATTAAAGTTTACGTCGTGAATTCATCGAGCTTCGCACGTCCGAAGATGTACGGAACGTAGCCAGGGCTCACTATATATTTTTTGTAGACAAAGTCTAATATCTGACCTCAGCTTCAATCATGAAAATGGAGTGACTAAAATTACTAAAATAAAGTAAAGCATACGATTAAATAAAACATATATTCATTTTAACATATACATTGCGATATAAATGACACTTACGTAAAATTTTGTCTAAATAATTGCAGATAATTCACAAATGAGAGCGACTTATTAATTCTGCGCCTCTTTCTGCAAATAAATATCAAATGGCTTACTGTGGAGCCACACAAAACATTAAGTCCTTTAGGACAACGAATGACATGAGAGTGTTGATGCCTACTGGCTGTGGCAAGAGAGCGGTGTTAATTCCTTTATTTTGCTTTCTCTTGTCTTAAAAAATCGATTCATATACTCTAAGTGCAGTGAATTAAATATTGTCTGTGCTCGAGTGCAAATGGTTCCATAAAACCTGAAGGCACAGATCTTGCGCTCCAGCTCCTCTATCAACTTATTTTACTACAGGTTCTGCATTCCTAGAAGAGGATCTCGCTAGAACGTCCACTGGCTTCCCCACTGCATTCCCCCCCCCCCCCCCAATGAAAGTACAGTACTTTTAACAAATCCCATACCGTAACCCATTACTCAAAACCTATGGCAGAACCCATACTTCTCACTCATGGTAAAATTTTACACCTACTGAACAAAAACTAAGCATCAACGTTACCTAAGTTCAGTTACACCAGTAGAACTATTTACAGAATCATAGCGATCTCGAAATTCTCTCTCTATTAAGAAAGCAACAACTTTTATTAGTACTACTAAACAACACCTTATACCAGTACCAACAAACCTTCACAAAATTTATTAGCTAAAACCAAAAATTCAAGCGTCCACTGGAACACGCAACGAAGTTAAAACAGTGAATGAAAATTTTACTGAAATATTTCACTAGAAACAGTAAGAAACGTCAGCTGAAAACTAAAGCACGAAATTTACCAAACGACTTCAACGCAAAGGAAACTCTAAAAACACAGCGAGCGAACGTTTCCAAAATTTTATTAATCCGTTGTTTCGCCACAACAGCACGGTTGAAAGCTATTAAATTCAATAACTGTATAATAGAGCACAAACAACGATGTCAGTACTTAGTTTTATAACCGCTACAGCTGCAACCGCACGCAGAGAGATATAAACACACTATTGAGGCGTGAGACTTCGATGAACGATGTAACCACACTCACGGATAACATGCTACTCGAGTCAATAACACAGAAAGAAAGTCTGAGATTAATGAAAATCCACTAATAAGTTACTTTTGCAGCAAATATTAACACAAATAAACTTAAAAATAAGTAACCCTATAAAATATTGACAAGCAATTTCAACAGCAGGCCTGCACACGTGACGTCACTCCAAGTCTCTAACGTCACGCCATGCTGGTGAGGGGGAGTGATGGGGGAAGGGAAGCAACGTAGCTGCTTTTACTCCGAGTGCCTTATGGTTAATGGTATACCAATTTCTTGAAAGATATAAAGCATGGACTATGGCTATTATTCCTGCTTCCAGCTATTCTGTTTGGGTCATTGTTCTGTTTCTTTCATTTCACAGAAAACGTTAAAAAAATAAAATCTATGGCTGCACGTGAGTTTCATCAGCTTAATTTTTCGCAACTGCCTCTAAGAAAAAGCTACAGTTAAAAAAAAAAAAAACCATGAGAAGTCGAAAAAGAACGCTAGTAATGTAGTTTCACTGACACTATTAGAAACCGTTAGTATTAAGGAGAAACTTAATGGGTCGTACAGACTGTCAATCAATGGGGATACTACAAAGGTTAAAAAAAGTGGCATTTTGTCTAAAATAATAGATCGCATTTGTGGGAACTCCGAAACTCCTTAACATGGACATGATGAAAAAGACGAGTCAGTAAATCCAGGGATTTTGCATCTAAACTAGATTAAGATTTCAAGAAGCACATAGAAACCAATCCAGACTTCAGTCGTGGAGTTTCTAAGACGATTCAGTATGAGCTACTTGACGGTAATTGGAAGAGACTCCTTTGTAGTTCTTATGGCTGAAGATGTAACAGATGCTTCGGAACACGTTTAATTAAATCTTGCTCTACAATAAGTATCGAATGGAGAAACATTTGAGAGTTTTTGGGGTTCTTTATTCCAGTAAATCAAATTGCAGATGGCATATCAAAAGGTATTTTAAAATAATACGGCATAATCCTTCAAGGGAATGGGCAAAAGCTGACATCTGACGCTTCAAATGAGATGAAAAGCAAACCAAGCTGGAGTTCAAACAAAAATTAATGCAGTGCAGAGTAACACACATTTCATTCACTGTTATGCTCATCAACTTAATTCAATAATGGGAAGTGTAGAAAGTATTACACAAAACACAAGGACATTTTTCTCTAACATTCTGGCCATTCCAATATTCTTACCAAGATCACTGCAACGTGTGTACATTCTCAAGAAGCATATGCACGTCACCATCCCACATCCATATTCTACAAGGCAACACTCAACATAAGGACCACAAAAATAGCTGATGAAAATCTGTAACCTTTAAAAAACAGCCTTACTGTAATTCGGCGAGCATCAAACGCAGATAAAATCATTGCAGAAGCAATAGCAATTTGAAAACACCCGATGACGACAATTTGAAGTTTGGCTTAGAGATTTCTCCTAGGATTATGCTTCATTTTGAAATAATATACAACCAAATGTAATCTCGAGAAATTTGTTTGTTTAAAATTAATGAATATATAACAATATTCACAACTGCTATTTTGGAATTAAGGAGCTAAAAGTACTGCAACAATCCTTCAAAGACGCTCACGGTAGAAGGTAAGGAAATTTGAGACTGTATATGTGTTGATATAATTCACAGATATTCTTCAACTAAATACTTGATAGCTGTTGAATTGTTTTACAAGAAGTGTTTTGTTAGTTTTGAGATCGAACTTCCTACACAAGATATGAAACTGACTACTGGAGCATTTCCTATGATTGACAAAGAAAAGCTTCAAACAGATCAAAAATATATTCATGAATATTGTAAATTAACCGAGTTGTTAAAATTTATCTTGTACAATATTTATACAACGTTCTTAGTGGAACTACTAAACTGATAAAAATCCTCTTGACAGTTCCCATAGCAGGTCAGGGACAGAATGCTGCTTTCCAGCACTAAAAAGGATAAAACTTTTCAAAAAAGCACTATTAATTTGGAAAAGCTAAAATCTCTTACACTGCCCTGAACGGAGAAAAATTTCCTCAGATCTCATCCAGTAATCAAGAAGAAAATTACTGATCTTTTCTGCGCCAACTTAAACAAGAAAAACGTACGTGACTTTTATACGAACTGATCAACCTTGAGCTATATTTAAGATAAAGTAAGTAAAAAAAATCTGATTTTGTGCTCTTAGGATTTCATTAAGTTATTGAACAAATTTTCTTTTTATACGTGTTTGTTTTCTTTCCCACAATTTTAAAACAAAAGCAAAATTCTTTTTGGTGCAGCACCCCCATCGATTTTAGCTGCGAGCCGCCACTGCTTAGTAGACTATTCACTTCATTCAGTACGACCTGAAATATTTTCTCACTACCGCCGATGATAGCCATGTCGTCAGAGAATCTTATCACTGGTATTCTTTCATCCCGAATTTTAGTCCCACTCCTGAACCCTGTTATATCCATCATTGCTTCTTTGATGTACACATTGAACAATAAGAGAGAATGACTGCATCCCTGTTTTGTACCCTTTTTAAACAGACCACTTCGTTCTTGGTATTCCATTCTTATCGGTCCTTCTTGGTTCTTACACGTATTGTATATTACCGGTCCTCAGCACACACTTACTTTTCCGAGATTTCGAATGTCCTGCATCATTGTATACCACCGAACGCTTTATCTATGTAGACAAATCCTATGAATGTGTCGTGATTGTTCTTAAGTCTTGCTTCCATTACCGAGCGCAACATCAAAACTGTCCGTCAGGTGCCTTTACCTCCTAAAGCCAAACTGACCGTCAACAAAGAAATTCTCAGGTTTTTTTCATTCTTCTGTATATTATTTTTGTCACCCTATTGGATCATGAGTTGTTAAGCTGATCGTGCGATAACTCTCGCACATGTCGACTCTTGCTATCTTCGGAATGTGTGGATGATATTTTTCCGAAAGTCTGATGAGTTGTCTCAAGCCTCATACACTCCTGGAAATGGAAAAAAGAACACATTGACATCGGTGTGTCAGACCCACCATACTTGCTCCGGACACTGCGAGAGGACTGTACAAGCAATGATCACACGCACGGCACAGCGGACACACCAGGAACCGCGGTGTTGGCCGTCGAATGGCGCTAGCTGCGCAGCATTTGTGCACCGCCGCCGTCAGTGTCAGCCAGTTTGCCGTGGCATACGGAGCTCCATCGCAGTCTTTAACACTGGTAGCATGCCGCGACAGCGTGGACGTGAACCGTATGTGCAGTTGACGGATTTTGAGCGAGGGCGTATAGTGGGCATGCGGGAGGCCGGGTGGACGTACCGTCGAATTGCTCAATACGTGGGGCGTGAGGTCTCCACAGTACATCGATGTTGTCGCCAGTGGTCGGCGGAAGGTGCACGTGCCCGTCGACCTGGGACCGGACCGCAGCGACGCACGGATGCACGCCAAGACCGTAGGATCCTACGCAGTGCCGTAGGGGACCGCACCGCCACTTCCTAGCAAATTAGGGACACTGTTGCTCCTGGGGTATCGGCGAGGACCATTCGCAACCGTCTCCATGAAGCTGGGCTACGGTCCCGCACACCGTTAGGCCGTCTTCTGCTCACGCCCCAACATCGTGCAGCCCGCCTCCAGTGGTGTCGCGACAGGCGTGAATGGAGGGACGAATGGAGACGTGTCGTCTTCAGCGATGAGAGTCGCTTCTGCCTTTGTGCCAATGATGGTCGTATGCGTGTTTGGCGCCGTGCAGGTGAGCGCCACAATCAGGACTGCATACGACCGAGGCACACAGGGCCAACACCCGGCATCATGGTGTGGGGAGCGATCTCCTACACTGGCCGTACACCACTGGTGATCGTCGAGGGGACACTGAATAGTGCACGGTACATCCAAACCGTCATCGAACCCATCGTTCTACCATTCCTAGACCGGCAAGGGAACTTGCTGTTCCAACAGGACAATGCACGTCCGCATGTATCCCGTGCCACCCAACGTGCTCTAGAAGGTGTAAGTCAACTACCCTGGCCAGCAAGATCTCCGGATCTGTCCCCCATTGAGCATGTTTGGGACTGGATGAAGCGTCGTCTCACGCGGTCTGCACGTCCAGCACGAACGCTGGTCCAACTGAGGCGCCAGGTGGAAATGGCATGGCAAGCCGTTCCACAGGACTACATCCAGCATCTCTACGATCGTCTCCATGGGAGAATAGCAGCCTGCATTGCTGCAAAAGGTGGATATACACTGTACTAGTGCCGACATTGTGCATGCTCTGTTGCCTGTGTCTATGTGCCTGTGGTTCTGTCAGTGTGATCATGTGATGTATCTGACCCCAGGAATGTGTCAATAAAGTTTCCCCTTCCTGGGACAACGAATTTACGGTGTTCTTATTTCAATTTCCAGGAGTGTAGATTCTGCCACCAACGTGAGTCATCTTTTCCTTATCATTTCCTCCAATGATTTTAGAAATTCGAGAGGATGTTACTGTCTTCTGCCAAATTGTCCTTCAAAGCTCGGTCAAACTCTGACTGTAATAATGAATGCCCTAATCGACTTTCATATTTTTCTCTGTCACGTCATCAGACAGTTCGTCTCTTTCGTAGAGACCTTCAGTAAATTCCTTCCACATAACCGCTCTTTCCTCTTCTTTTACCATCTGAATCCCTACTGCACTCTTTATGTTAACATCTTCGCTTTTAATTGTACCGAAAATTGTTTCCACTTTTCGGTATCGATTCCGACGACATTTTTTTTTTTTTGGATTTCTTTACATTTTTCCTGCAATTATTTCTCTTAGCTTACCGGAACTTCTATTTATTTCATTTCTAAGTGACTTACAGAGCTTATGTTCTCTTCCTATTTCTGTACTTTGTCCTTTCGTCAATCAATTGGAATATTTCTTCTGTTATCCATGATCTCTTCGCTGCTGCCTTCCTTGCAGCTACATTTGTCTGTCCGACTTTTGTGATTGTCCTTTTTAGCGAAGTTCACCCCTCCTCGACTGAAATGCATACTGTGATATATGTTACCACAGTACCTACAGCGATAGAGAACGTAAGTCGCACATCAGTAATTTAGTATCAGATTTATTTCCACATTCATACCTCCTGACCATTATCTTGAAATTCTGACTTCTACATTCTGATCTGAGTGTTTCTGCTGCTGGAAGCGCCTACAAACCAATATCAGATTTTAGTATCTGTCTGATCGTGACATAATCAAGCTGGAAGCTTCTCTTATCTCCGGGTATATCTCAAGTATCCCTCCGCCTCTTGTGATTTTTGAACAATGTATTTGCCGTTACCGGCCGAAATGTACTGCAGAACTATTATCTGTCTTTCACCTCTCTCATTCCTATTACTGAGCCCATCTCCCCCGTAACACTGTCTTTAATTCATTTCTATATTGATGCGTTCCTGTCCCCCTTGATTACTAGATTATCATCCACTTTTATACACAAAGTTGCTTGTCCAATGCCTTCATGTACTTTCTTTATTTTATTTACTAATTGAGCGTTCGCATTTATACTCGAATTATTGTTGTCGGCGTCGGTTTGTTTTCGGGTCTGCATTCCATGACTAAATTTGTCAAAGTAACTAATTCTCTGACCTATTCTCCTAATCATTACGAATCCTTCTCCCGTTATACCATTTTCGGCTGCTGTTGATACTACCTTACATTCGCCGCACCACAAATCCTTAGCTTCTTTCCATAGAAACTTGTTGTTGGTTAGAGCCGATGTTATCCGATTGTAACGCACCTTCTGACGAATATATGCATCATTACTGCACTGTCAATTAACGCCTTCGAAATAAGCGGGCTGGAGGCTGTAAAATAAAAACCTCTGACGGGATCGTAATGCTGTTGCCTATGGGAGAAGGAAGAAGGTGTGGTCCCTGTAAGAGCGCTGAGTCCCCAAAATGACCGCTAGAGAGACAAGAATAATATACGGAAAAATGGAAAAAGAAACTGAGGATCTGTTAGGTAACGATCAGTTTAGCTTTAGGAGAGGTAAGATCATTAGAGTGGCAGTTCTGACGTTGCGGTTGATAACGAATGCAATACGTAAGAAAAGTCAAGACATGCTCAAAGGATTTCTCAACCTAGACCAAGCGTTTGACAGTGTAAGAAAATGGTGCAAGATGTTCGAAATTCTGAGAAAAATAGGGGTAAGCTACAGGGAAAGACGGATAATATACAATATGTACAAGAAGCAAGCGGGGACAATAAGACTGGAAGACCAAGAGGTAAGTGCTCGTATTAAAAACGGTGTAAGACAGGGATGCAGTCTTTCTCCCTATTGCTCAATCTATATACCGAAGAAGGATGGGTCGAAATAAAAGGAAGGTCCAAGGGGGCGATTAATTGCAGGGTGAAAGAATATCAGTGATAAGATTCGCTGTTGAAATTGTTATCGTCAGTGAAGAAGAATGACAGGAATTGCCGAATGGAATAAATAGCCTAATGAGTACAGAATACGGATTGAGAGTGAATCGAAGGAAGGCGAAAGTAATGAAAAGTATCAGAAAAAAACAGCGAAGAAACTTAACATCATAAATGGTGATTACGGAGTAGACGAAGTCAAGGACTTCTGCTACCTAGGCAGCAAAATAACCCATAATGGAGAGAGCAAGGGTAACGAAGAAAGTAGACTATCACTGGCAAGAAGGGTATTCCTCACCGAGAGAAGTCTGATGGCATCAAACGCAGGAATTAATTTGAGATCGAAATTTATGACAATGTACGTTTAAAGCACAGCGTTGTAGAGCAGTGAAACTTTGACTGTGGAGAAACTGGAACAGAAGAAAATCGAAACATTTGAGATGTGGTACCACAGATAAATGTTGAAAATTAGGTGTACTCGTAAGGTAAGGAATGAGGAGATTCTGCGGAGAATCGATGAGAAAAGAAGTATAAGGAAAACACTAACAAGAAGAAGGGACAGGATGGTGGGACATATGTTAAGCTATCAAGTAATAAACTGTATGGTACTAAAGGGAATTGTAGAGTATAAAAACTGTAGAGGAAGACAGTGATTGGAATACATCCATCAAATAACTGAGAACGTATGTTGCGAATGCTATCTTCGAGACGAAGGAGTTGGCACCAGAGAGGAATTTGTGACGTACCGCATCAAAAGAATAAAAAGGCCGGTGACTCGATAAGGGGTGTAGAAAGGAAGACATGGGCACGCACTCACCACAAAGCTTGCAGGTCCACGTGCCGATCGTCTACTGGACTCGTGCTGAAAACGTTGAAAAGGAGGCTTCAAAAGAAGAGTGAAAGGGCGTACTGCGTGTCCTGACCGTGGACAGAGTATGGGGAATGGAAGTGCGTCAAAGAATCGTACAAGCGCACTGAGAGATTTGCCTGTCCATTGCAGAGGGACAAGGTATGGCACATGCGATTCAGTGAAGAATAGATATCGTTGGCCAATGATGAGCGATCTAGAATGTCCAGCAACGATTTAAGGCTCAAGAAACACAAGCCACCGCTTGGATTCAAAATGGCTCTGAGCACTATGGGACTCAACTGCTGTGGTCATAAGTCCCCTAGAACTTAGAACTACTTAAACCTAACTAACCTAAGGACAGCACACAACACCCAGCCATCACGAGGCAGAGAAAATCCCTGACCCCGCCGGGAATCGAACCCGGGAACCCGGGCGTGGGAAGCGAGAACGCTACCGCACGACCACGAGATGCGGGCCCACCGCTTGGGGACGTATCACAATTAGTAGTGATCCTTGGGGCGTCATAGGCAATCACGTTCAAGAATTTTATACAGTGTGTATCACAACGAACAGCGAAAATTGACACAAGTGGAAGTGTGCGAGAGAAAAGGGTGGGAGAGAGACGCCAAATCGCAAATCGCTTGTGTGGAAAAATGTTCTCGTGGCCCTTGGAACGCCACACTGCATTGTCGGCATTATTGTCCAGCAGGTGCATGCCCTAATTGTTGAAGACCGACGAGTTACGTTGGCAGCCTTTGCCACAGAGGTCGGATTGAGCGTTGGAGTCGCAATTGACATGCAGTGTTTCCCGTACACTTGTGCCGTTATTCGATGAACTTACATTCCATGCACTCCTCCCGCTGTAAGAAACAGCCTTTATCCTTCTTTTCAGCGTCCATCTCTCTGTTCTCAGCGCAGCTGAGTGCAGTGGGTGGTCGACGTGGGTGTCCGCGCATGTCTCTCTAGCGGCTAGTCTGGGACCTAACCGCTCTTATAGGGTCCACGCTGTCTTCTGCAGGCAATGGAATTGCGATACCTTCTGTGGTTTTCATTTCAAAGGCTTTGACTCCTTTATTTCTGAATGGTTTTTGTAATACACCGACGGAAGAAAAGATCGCTACACCAAAAAGTAATTCAGATACAGTAATGAACACCCGAGGACGTATTTGTCAAAGTAACATATTTAAGTAACTGACATTGCAAGATCACAGGTTAATATAAACGTGAGATATGCCATTACAAATGTGACACGCTTGTACAATAATAACCGGTGTAACTGCCAGAATGTTGAATGCAAACATGCAAACGTGTATGCGTTGCGTTGCGTTTTGCAGGTACCGGATGTCAGATTGTGGGGTAGACTCTGCACCTGTTGTAGTTTTTCGGTCAATACAAGGACAGTAACGGTGTTTGCGGATGACGCGGAAGTTGTCCGATGCTGTCCCGTACGTGCTCGACTGAAGAAAGGGCTGGTGATCTACCAGGCCAAGGGACATGTCGACACTCTTTTGAGCAAACATGTGTATGTGGACGAACGTTATCCTGTTGGAAAACACCCCTTGGAATGCAGTTCATGAATGACAGCACAACAGGTTGAATGACCAGGTTGACGAACAAATATGCAGTTAGTGTGCGTGGTGTTAACACGAGAGTGCTCTTACTGTCATAAGGAAAGGCACCCAGAACATAACTACAGGTGTAGACCACCACCTGCAAAGTAGGTTAGAAATCAGATTAATAATGTTGCTCATGCAGCATATGTTCGCTTTATCGGGCAACAACAAAGTTATTGACTGTGGATGGTATCGTCAGAATGGAAATAATGAAGTCACTGTATAAAATTCATTAATTTTGGCACTTATCTTGAATGGATTCCCACGTAGATTTCGTTGAAGTTGTTATGGCTTGTTGATTCTAGGGTGATTCCACTTTGACTGCTAGAAGGTCCAGATCTGTATTTTAGCAATATTTGAAGACATAACAAATGAATTTTTCAGGAAATTCATAATGATCAAACAATCCCAGATCAGAACAATGGTATGGTAGAAATAATTTTTGACTTGGTGTTCACAATCCACATTTTTATTAAACTTCTTGTAAATTCACATATACTTCTTAATTGTCACATCATCAAGAAAACAGTTTTGTATCAATCTTCATATATTTAATTTCCACTTTAACCAAACACAAGACTTGACTGTTCTTTTACAACTTAACTTCTGCAAAGTGAAACAAAGACTGCTCTGTGCGCATTTGCGCCAAAACGGTTACAAGTAAGCCAAAGTTTATGACAGTCTCACAGAAATGAATACACACAAGGACCATTTCACTGTAATATATCGATACATCGGAGTACCTATACATTAATAAAACCGAATGTGAACACTGTTACAAAAATATGTCTGTTACTTCGCAGAGAAGTAGTACGATATTACTGGTATCGAGATCTGGGGTTGGAGTGCCGTAATGGTCACATAAATAAAGAACCATTACAAGATCCAATGTATGTAGGACGCAGAAAGGGAAGTTGCCAGACCTCAATTGTCCTCCTAAGAGATAAATGGCCTTTTGCTAGCACCGAGATAGAACCAGTTTGCATCAGAAAACACAACAAACCTCCACCCTGCCCTCCAATGAGACCTCGCTTGACACCACTGAAGTAGCAAATGGTGGTAAACAGGCTGGGTCATCCCGCAGACATCTATTTAAGGATCTAGGGATCCTCACAGTAACCTCACAGTATATATATATTCACTTATGAAATTTGTTGTTAATAATCCAACCCAGTTCGTAAGTAATAACAGTGTGCATAGCTACAACGGCAGGAGAAAGGATTATCTTCACTATGCAGGGTTAAATCTGACTTTGGCACAGAAAGGGGTAAATTATGCTGCCACAAAAGTCTTTGGTCACCTACCAAACAGCATCAAAAGCCTGACAGATAGCCAACTAACATTTAAAAATAAATTAAAAGAATTTCTAGATGACAACTCCTTCTACTCATTTGCCGAATTTTTAGATATAAATTAAGGGAAAAAGACTTAAACATTAATGTCATGCAATATTTTGTGTAATGTAATATCTTGTACAGACATCTTTTATTAACCTGACGTGTTCCACCTCATTACGAAGTGTGGTATTCAAGATCTATGGAACAAGTATTAATCTGGTGGTTTGGGGTCAGTGGAATGCAGCCCGCAGTGCGTCTTGCTCGGAACTGTCTTTGAATTAACCATTTGTAACAGTTCTTTGTGTCACTGTTGTGCCAACTACTGCTCAAATTACTGCTGCAGATGCAGTACGAGGTGCATTCAAGTTGTAAGGCCTCCGATTTTTTTTCTAATTAACTACTCACCAGAAATCGATGAAACTGGCGTTACTTCTCGACGTAATCGCCCTGCAGACGTACACATTTTTCACAACGTTGACGCCGTGATTCCATGGCAGCGGCGAAGGCTTCTTTAGGAGTCTGTTTTGACCACTGGAAAATCGCTGAGGCAATAGCAGCACGGCTGGTGAATGTGCGGCCATGGAGAGTGTCTTTCATTGTTGGAAAAAGCCAAGTCACTAGGAGCCAGGTCAGGTGAGTAGGGATCATGAGGACCCATTTCAAAGTTGTTATCACGAAGAAACTGTTGCGTAACATTAGCTCGATGTGCGGGTGCGTTGTCTTGGTGAAACAGCACATGTGCAGCCCTTCCCGGACGTTTTTGTTGCAGTGCAGGAAGGAATTTGTTCTTCAAAATCATTTTCGTTGGATGCACCTGTTACCGTAGTGCCCTTTGGAACGCAATGGGTAAGGATTACGCCCTCGCTGTCCCAGAACATAGACACCATCATTTTTTCAGCACTGGCGGTTACCCGAAATTTTTTTGGTGGCGGTGAGTCTGTGTGCTTCCATTGAGTTGACTGGCGCTTTGTTTCTGGATTGAAAAATGGCATCCACGTCTCATCCATTGTCAAAACCGATGAAAAGAAAGTCCCATTCATGCTGTCATTGTGCGTCAACATTGCTTGGCAATGTGCCACACGGGCAGCCATGAGGTCGTCCGTCAGCATTCGTGGCACCCACCTGGATGACACTTTTCGCATTTTCAGGTCGTCATGCAGGATTGTGTGCACAGAACCCACAGAAATGTCAACTCTGGAGGCGATCTGTTCAACAGTCATTCGGCGATCCCCCAAAACAATTCTCTCCACTTTCTCGATCATGTCGTCAGACCGGCTTGTGCGAGCCAGAGGCTGTTTCGGTTTGTTGTCACACGATGTTCTGCCTTCATTAAACTGTCGCACCCGCGAACGCACTTTCGACACATCCATAACTCCATCACCACATGTCTCCTTCAACTGTCGATGAATTTCAATTGGTTTCACACCACGCAAATTCAGAAAACGAATGATTGCACGCTGTTCAAGTAAGGAAAACGTCGCCATTTTAAGTATTTGAAACAGTTCTCATTCCCGCCGCTGGCGGTAAAATTCCATCTGCCATACGGTGCTGCCATCTCTGGGACGTATTGACAATGAACGCGGCCTCATTTTAAAACAATGCGCATGTTTCTATCTCTTTCCAGTCTGGAGAAAAAAAATCGGAGGCCTTAGAACTTGAATGCACCTCGTAGTATGGTGTTCCTTCTCGGCAGTGCCAAGTGGGCATTCGGAGCCCGGTCTTCTTATGACAGTGCATCCTACATCTACATCTACATCTACATCTACGCTCTGCAGACCACCGTAAAGTGCATGGCAGAGGGTGCGTCCCAATGTACCAGTTATTAGAGTTTCTTCCCGTTCTGCTCACTTATGGAGCGCGGGAAGAGTAACTGTTTGAATGCCTCTGTGCTTGTTGAAATTATTCTGATCTTATTATCACAATCCCTAGGTGAACGGCACGTAAGAGGTTGTAGTACATTCCTAGATTCATCATTTAAAGCTGGTTCTTGAAATTTTGTTAGCAGACTTTCTAGGGATAGTTACGACTATCTTCAAGAAACTGCCAGTACAGTTCTTTCAAAATCTCAGTGACACTGTACCATAAGTCAAATAAACCTGTGACCATTCGTGCTGCCCTTCTCTGAGTACGTTCAATATCCCCTGTTAGTCCTATTTGGCAGGGGTTCCATACACGTGAGCAATATTCTAGAACAAGTCGCACGAGTGATTTGTAAGCAATCTTTTGTAGGCTGATTGCTCTTCCCCAGTGTTCTGCCAATAAACCGAAATCTACCACCTGTTTTAACCATGACTGATCCCATGTGATCATTCTGTTTCGTATCCCAACGAAGTGTTACACCCAGGTATTTGTATGGTGATGTATTATAGGGCCCACAATAACTATAATTTCCCCAACTGATTGTTGGATGACTGAAGTCTCCACCGATGATTACTGTATGATTGGGGAACTTACATACAAGTGAACAGAGATTTTCACTGCCAGACTCAAGTATGATTTCAAAGCCAAGACGACAGGCATCATTTGTTCCAACATGCGCCACAATCTGTAGTTGGTTGCACCCTGTTCCCTAAGTAGCTGTTGGAATAGCCCTTTCAACACACTGAGTGCACTTGGTGCCCGTTCCTCATCCTTGCTGCCATCATTCTCCGTACATCTGAAACACCGACGATTAATAGACCTCTACCCTTCTGCGTCTGCGTCCTCTTAACAATGGACAAAACAGGTTTCCCCAAAACAGGTGAAGTGAGTTCCACTGACTCACTTTCACTCTGAGTGAGACACAGCACCTCAGACTGTACAGGACGGATGGGGCTCAGGGAGAACTCAGGGAGATCGGTACAACACCCTGAGTTCTCACTGATTCCCATCAAGCCTGTACAGGTCACCTAGCTCTACCATTGAAACGCCACTCAAAGTCAAGTGGAAGAGTAAAACTGTCAAAAATGCATGTTTATTTGCGTAGATATGCAGTGAAATTCAGGAGAGATCAATTCTTTGCAGTAACTCTGAACCTCAAACGCCAATGTGGTACAAAATATTTCACATATTGAAAACACTCGTACCGGTACGCTATGAAAATATAGTTTTGTAAGCTTTCGAAAATTCTGAAAAATAAGCTGTTTCCCACGTAATTATAAAATGAAATTAGATAACGATTGTTTTGAATGAGGATCGACCTACTGTTTAAAAGAGCGCAAATAAGTTTAAGTCTACAATTGGCGATAACGGTACGAGTTTTATCGCGAAATTCGCGAATGTTCGAAATTTTATTTATTTATTTATTTATTTATTTATTTAACCTGGCAAGATTAGGGCCATCAGGCCCTCTCTTACATCTAACCAGGCATTCTACTTATTTTACATTCATATGTTTTAGTAGGCATGTTAAACTACATCTAGTACAAAAAGTGAAATAAACAATTTGAAAGGTACACCTGGAAAAATACATAGATATAGAGTTTACATTCTTAGGTCACAAGTACTGTTATAATTAGACATTATTGAAGAGACAGATTTTAGATAGGAGTGCTGGCAGAAGGGAGTATGAGGGAGACTCATGGTGAAGGGAGGAGAAGAATAGAGACATGATGAAACATAATTAAGGCAATATAAAGGAAAAGAAGATTGCGTGGCTAATAGAGATAGATGAAGAGGAAGGCATCTCAGGAGCAAGATAGGAGACGCTAGCTTTGCTATTTGACAGATGAGGGGATTGTCCTTGTACATTAATTTTGTGGAGAACTTTGTGAGGATGATAGTAGGAAATGCTTCAACTTCTTCTTAAAAGCAGCAGGAGATCGAATTTTGCCCAAGGTAAGGGGCAGTTTGTTCCAGAGGCGGACAGCGGCAACTGAGAAGGAGTTTGCAAAAGTTTTTGTTTTGTGAGTGGGCACAGTTAGGATACCAAATAAGAGTGACCTCGTGTTTCGATTATGATGACATGACAGGTTTTTAATCTCTGAAGAAAGATACTGGGGTGCTTGCGCGATGAAGAGTCGGTGGAGTAGACATAGAGTGTGGTAGTCACGCAATTTGTCCGGCCGCAGCCACCCTAGCTCGGAGTATGAAGCACTAACATGATCATATCGGCGAATGTTGCAGGTGTAACGCACACAGGCATTCATGGTTAGCTCTAGCCGTCTTTTGTTTTCACTACTCATGCCTTGTTGAATCACATCACAATAGTGGAGGTTCGGTAGAACGAGTGCTTGCACGAGCTGGCGTTTCAAGTCCTGTGGAAATATGTTCCGAAACTTTTTGAGAGCATAGAGACAAGCAGATGTCTTTCGGCACACTGCGGCTGTATTCTCCGCCCAGTTGAGATGCTCATCCAAAGTTACACCCAGGTTCTTCACTGTTTTCTGATATGGTATTGGAGTACCGTCGAGCAGAATAGGAGGTAGCCATTCGCGGAAACCTGAACTTATTAATTTCTGATGGGCTATTAAGATTACTTGCGTCTTTTTTGCATTTAGTTTAAGCCCCAGGTTTTTCGCCCATGTCACTACTGAAGACAGATCATCATTCATCTGAGCGATTGCAGTGTTTACATCTTCAGGTCTGACGCTTAGGTAGAGCTGGAGGTCGTCGGCATAGAAATGATATTTACAGGAGGACAGAACCGACGAAATATCGTTGACATATAAAGAAAACAAAAATGGTCCTAAGACTGATCCTTGTGGCACTCCCGAGGAAACATGTTTCCAGGAAGATTTTTCATTTATGCAGACAACACATTGCTGTCTGTCTTTTAAGTAGCTTTCAAACCATCTCATTGCACTATCAGAGAAATTAAGCTGTTGCATTTTTCTGAGCAATATGTCAAAGTTAACAGTGTCAAAAGCTTTGCTGAAGTCCAGTAGCGTCAATATTGTTGCCTTTCGATTGTCAATGGCATATTTCAGGTCATCAGTTACTTTAATTAGAGCAGTGTTTGTGCTGTGATGTTAACGGAAACCGGATTGAAATTTGTCATATAGGCTGAATTCATGCAAGTGTTCAGTGATTTGGTCATGAACAATATATTCAAGCGCTTTGGAAACAGCAGGCAGTATGCTAATTGGTCGGTAATCACTAGGAAGTTGCGGGTTTTCGATCTTAGGGATGGGTCGAATTAGGCTTCTTTTCCATGCAGTGGGATATATTCCGTTCACGAGGGAAAAATTAAATATGTCAGTTAAGACAGGTACTAAGATATCGGCAACATTCTTAATCATGGTTATACTGATACTGTCGTTGCCTATTGCATCAGAAGAGATTCTCATTATTGCTTTTCTTGCCGTATTTGTTCTTACATGTTTTAGATGGAAGGTATCGTTGTCAGTTATCCTGTTTGGGGATTCTTGTGGACGGTAATTATCAGCTGTGCTGGTATTCAGAGGTGCAGAGAAGAATTCATTTAATTCGTTAGCTGACACATGAAAAGTAGTTTCCGATTTTGCCTTTCCGACCCCCAAGCTACGGAGATTCTTCCATAGAGTCGTGGGCGTCAGATCGCTGCATACAATGGAGCGAGCGTGCCTGATTTTAGCATTGCGAATGCATTGTTTCACTCTGTTCTGTAGCTTTCTATATTCTTCGAAACGCTCAGGTTTCGGATCTGCCTTGAAACGCCTGTGGGCAGCATCCCTATTAGTCATCATTTGACGTAATTCAGCTGTCAGCCATGGAGCAGGAGATTTTCTTACACGGATTGTGCGCACAGGTGCATGTTTGTCATAGAGGGCAGTGAGTTTATCACCAAGTTCATTAATTTTGCCGTCGATTGTGGGTTTTCTGATTATTTGATGCCATGAGATTTCTGAGCAATCGGCTGTTAGAGCGTCAAGGTCAATACGTTTCATGTTCCTACAAGTTATGTAACGGGATTTGATCCTTGGGGGCTGCACAGAGTAGGCCAGGAATATTACATCATGTGCTGAGAGGCCAGGGGCCGATGTTTGACCAACATCTCTTACTTTGTCAGTCTGTTTCGTTGCGATTACGTCTATAAGAGTATGACTGTGCGCCGTATGGTGTGTAGGTTGTAATGGAAGAATGTTCATGCTATTGCAACTAAACAGTCTTCTTAGGTTTATTGCGGAGGAAGTGTCTCTTAGCAGGTCTATGTTCAAGTCACCCATTATGATGACATGTTCGTATTGACACTGAAGTGAATGTAATTCCGACTGGAAGGAACTCATTGAGCTTATTTTTGGCGGCTTGTACACGACGCCAGTCAAGAATTTCCGACTTTGTATATTTATTTCAATGAACATGAATTCAGCCTCTTTTTCTTCAGCAGGATTTGACGTACATAAGACTTTCGCTTTGAGATCTGTTCGTATATACGCGCCGACCCCGCCACCTCGCTTTTTTGATCTGTCTGCCCTAAGAAATGTGTACCCTGGGAGATGAAAAGATGCAGAGGATATGTGTGGTTTCAACCACGTTTCGGATAAGAGGATTACGTGGTAGTTTAGTTGGTTGAAGAGGAGGCTAAGTTCTTAGTAATGCGCAGGTAAAGACTGGATGTTGCAGTGAGCTGCTAAAAGCTCTGACGCGTTCCGCTGAGCCGCCTGGAGTAGGGTGGCAGACTGGTTTGTCCCTTTGTTAGGCACTACCTGCCGCGAGGGGCACTGGCTCTGCTTCCGCCAAGTGACATAACACAGGGGTGTCCGAGATTTTGCACGCCCTGTTTGTGACACCGCGAGTGCCGAAAGAAAGGCGACTGCTAAAGATTTCCTGAGGTTGCGGGAGTATAGAAAATGGATTAGTGGTATTCAGTGCAAGGAGAATATGACCAAAATAGTGACGGCTGTGTGTCACTGTGTATCCTCTGTCGTAAGAGGAGAAATGTAATTAGCGTATTTGAAACAGCTTAGGGTGGAAATAAGGGAGAAGGGAGTGATTTAAGAGGCCGATGCTGCCAGCAGAGAGAAGCAAGCTTAATAATTAATAGATTATCGTAGGAAGCTAGAATTAAATTGAGATTTACTAAAGTGATACTGGTAGTGATTATCGTAGGAAGCTACAATTAGATTGAAATTTGCTAAAGTGATACTGATAGTGATTTTTGTTATGGACAATTTAAACCGAAGAGATGGGTGATTAATGAACTAAAGGAGAGACTAATAATTGCAATAGAACTATTTCAGAACGGAAGAGAATAAACTGAGAAAATGAAGAAAGTATTAGCAGTAACTAAAATTAAGTAATGGCTAGAGCTACAGACACAAAAAAATAGTGAAAAGTTAATACAGTTACAAAAACAATTAGTTGAAGGTACAAATATGGGTATAATTAAAAAATTAATAAGATTACAAGACTATATCTGAGTATTGGGGCTGTTACAATTGCAAATGGTGTTAAGTTTGCACTTTTGGCTCGAGTAGCTTCACTTAATACTATTCAGTTCTGTCATGTTTGTGGCTGTCTTCTTTCCAGCTGCTGTCTTAATGATTACTCTGCCATCCTGAGTCCACACATTCTGAAGACCGAAATGGGATATGGCACTGTTTAAAATCTTTAGCCGTTCGTGTGTCAGATCTTCCCTTATTGTAAGCCCTGTCCTTGCTAACTTCTTCTTCTGGGTAAAGATCTCGGCCCTTTTTCGGTACGAGACAAATTTAATTATTATTGGACGAGGTTTGGTGGCACCTGGTAGTTTTCGTCCCACCCGATGGCTCCTGTCAATGTCTGCCTTGGTCACTTCAACGCCTAATTTTTCACGCGCAACCTGTATAAGCAGGTTGTCCGTGTCTTCTTCCTTATTTTCTACTACTCCAAACAGTCGTAGACTATTTCGCCTTTTACTATATACATCCCAATACAAACCGAAGCGACGTGACAGTATAATACGGGAATTTATAATTTCAAAGCGGTACATGAGTCTTGTACACGCCATCTCACGCAGAGGAAAAATCCGAAGTCGGCTTTTATATATCAACAATCGTGCGAATGGTATGGATTTTTCACTGAGTTGTTCTGTGCCAACTTCTTCACTGTCGCGCTGAAGAAGAACACTGCAGCGTGCGTTTATTTCAGTCAAAATCTCTGAAATCTGCAACACCTGCAAATCACGTCGTGATTTTCACTTGTCCGTTTCATGGCATTACATCCACATGACCACCGCTGACAGCAGTGATGTGCAGTGGCTACATTCCCGCCAAGTCTTTCTGCCACATTGATGAAGGAACATAGAGCTTCTCATAGCCTCATTACACGACGCCGCTCAAACTCAGTGAGGTGTTGATAGTGGCATCTTTGTCGCCTTAAAGGCATACTTGACCAACATCAGTTAACCACGTCGAATACCGAAGGTAACTAACGCTCACGGCCGTTGCACGGAGTATTTAAGGCCAACCTGATATGCATCCTTATTAGGGCGCTGCTAGCCCCTCTCTGATGTGACTGGCGAGAAATTTGAACAATCATGTTCCAGATGTAGGAACGCGCCTACCAGTTTTAGTTTATGCTTTAATCTCCTTCTTGATGTTGCGGTTTTTTTTTTTTTCGCCAGTATACATCTACTACCTACGACTGGTTGTAGAGACGAGGAGTAATATAGCACTAAAGCTGATACTGAGCAAAGATTTTTTAGTACTTAGTTCATGTTTGAAATTTATTCATTGGAAGATCATTTTATCATCTTAGTACAAGGACAAACATAAATCATATACAGGGCCACAGACGAATTAACCCGGAGGGGTGAGGGGGGGGGGGGACGACGGGGTACCGCCCCCTAGCTCTCAGGAAAAAAAAAAGATATAGTGGAGTTAGTTGCTTCTCTTTAAGAAAAATGATTTAGAAGTTGTTATTGCGCAGATTCTTAACAGGGTAGGACCTGGAACTTTTTTGTGGCTACTTAAAAGTCGCCATTCGTCTTTCAAAATGTTAAAAATACTCCAGACACCCAGGTCTAGCTACCAACCCCCTACAAATTATCGTATGGGCTCCCTTACTATGATATACACATATGCGTTTAATGAGGAGAGAACAGGAGGCTGGCCGTGCTCCCGGAGGAATCACCCGGTATTTGCCTTAAGTGAGTCGGGAAAACCATGGAAAACTTGAATCAAAATGGCCTGACAGAGAAAGAAGCTTCAAACTACTAAATGTGAGGGATGGTATCTTGACAAATGCTTTCCCTCATTTGGTTATACCTACCGTACAATTCTCTTACTTTGCTCGGAGCAAGTTAGCTTAGAACATGAAAAATAATTATGCAGTATTCACATATTTTCTCAACACTTATCACTGCACACACCACACACACTTGGAAATCTCGGTAGAATCTTGACTATGCTGCCACGCCTCTGTTACAACGACGTGCCTTCGTTCTGCGTGTCTGAAAAACAGCGTGAGATGTTCAACATAGAAAAATGTTGAGACAGTATTATGCAGTACCGATATTGGGGCTATGACTTTCCTGTGTAAAGCATTAAATTCTTATCGTATATCATAATGTGACAGAAGTCTTATTTGTCACGTCTTTTAACGTACTTTCTCTATGTAGCATTTAGATAAGTAATGCAAACCCTGAGACACACGATTTTTCAAATAAATGTATTTCAGTTATCTTTTTGTATTTTAGTTACCTCTTTCCTCTCCTTGGGCAAATTTTTTACACAGTTTTAACCTCAGAGAGAAAATGCTGCTTTGAGTTTTTAGGTTGTTTTTTCTTGATAAATGTAGGCCCGAAATCACCTTGTATAATTTAAAACAGTCTTTGACTACAAAAAAATTCGTGTAGTTTTGATATATACAAAATCATTAGATAAAAAAAAGAAGGAAGGTAAAAAACTACGATCATAAACTATTTTAAATGCTGCAAATTTTAAACATTCGTTCGCTGGGACTTTAACTGTGTGACGTTTGATCAAACTGATCTCATTATTCCAGAATCTATTTTATTAGGCCTAAAACAAATGCTGTGACACATTCCAGAACAATTCGCTCCTCGTGACAGCAGTGTTGGCGCAACCCTCGGCCTCCTCGACGCTTGCCTAGTTTCGCTCGGTGCCGTAAACACTACTCCGGACTGTCGACTGGCATGGATGGCTTCCATTTCCCGCGGTCAGGAATATAAAATCAATAACGCCGTCCAGGTAGCCCCGCCTGCCGATAAGCCCTCTGCGATCAGCTCTCCTGCTGTCTGCCTGCTTCGGGAATACCTCCTTTATTGGTCCTTTCCGTGCAGTATGGAGGACGCATAACAGATGCGCCCGTTTTTTTGCCTACGAGGAAATGGTCTCACCTGATACGTAGAACCTCACAGTAATTCGTTTGCTTTTCGCAGCTAACGTCAGTTAAGATGCACATAAAAATTTCAGCTGCTGATACACCCTGGTGATTACCATAAAAAAATATCCAGAGGATGGATATTCCTGGCTTTGTATTTGCAGCATAGAGGTCATAACGTCTGGTCTGCTAGTATGGTAGTAGCATCTGTTCCTGTATAACCAAATCGTCAGATCACCGAAATTAAGCGCCGTCAGGCTGGGCTAGTACTTGGATGGGTGACCATCCCGTCTGCCGAGCGCTGTTGGCAAGCAGGGTGCGCTCAGCCCTTGTGAGGCAAACTGAGGAGCTACTTGGTTGAGGAGTAGCTGCTCCGGTCACTGAAACTGCCTTACGGCTGGGAGAGAGGTGTGCTGACCACATGCCCCTCCATATCCGCATCCAGTGACGCCTGTGGGCTGAGGATGATACGGCGGTCCGGTTGGGCCTTTATGGCCTGATCAGGAGGAGATAAATAGTGAGCTGGAAAGAAAAATCGCATTAATTCCTCTGATTGGCCGAACCACAAGAGAGGCTAATTTGGGAGTAGCTTATCTGAAAATATAAATCAACACAAAATAGTTCTCGTGCAGGTATATGATGAACATTAATTGTTAATTGTTATGATGTCGTGAATTAATCTCAGAACGAAATTTTCACTGTGCTGCGAAGTGTGAGCTAATATGAAACTTTCTGACAGATTAAAACTGTGTGCCAGACCAAGCCCCGAACTCGGAACGTTGGAGGTTTAGAAGGTAGGAGATGAAGTACTGGCGGAAGTAAATCTGTGCGGAGGAGTCAAGTGTAACTGTGGGGTGGCTCAGTCGGTAGAGCGCTTCCCCGCGAAAGGTGAACATCTCGAGTTGGAGTCTCAGTTCGCCACACAGTTTTAATCTGGCAGCAAGTTCCACAATTAATCTTTTTATGACTATTTTCTATAGTCCAAGCACTCCGCCTTCAGGCCACAAGTGGCCCATCGTGACCATCCGATCGCCGTGTTATCCTCAGCTGAGGATGCGGATAGGAGGGGCGTGTGGTCAGCACACCGGTCTCCCGGTGGTTATGATGGTTTTCTTTGGCCGGAGCAGCTACTATTCGGTCGAGTAGCTCCTTAATTGGCATCACGAGGCTGAGTGCACCCCGAAAAATGGCAACAGTGCATGGCGGCCCCGATGGTCACCCATCTAAGTGCCAGCTACGCTCGACAGCGCTTAACTTCCGGTGATCTGACGGGAACCGGTGTATCCACTGCGGCAAGGCCGTTGCCTCTATAGTCCAAGAACCACGTAAATTTTCTGATAATAACTTTCGTAAACGCATACGTGACGAATTTCGGCGTCCTCCAATGAGGGGGTACCTTCTGCATAAGTGACGAAGTCCAGGCAGCAAAAAGGTAACAAAATGTTTTCGCGAAGAGTCACGCACAGTGGCCGTTAGAGTGGTTTCCTTGTTGCAGCGGAGATGTAAAACACCAGTCTTAGAGCAGAAGGAACAGTAATCACGGTTCAGAAAGGCTACGAACGGCTGTACGGACAAAGGAGCATTGTATACAACTTGAACTTTACGTGAACTGAGTCGCTAGAAGTCACTGGAAGAGTTCTCCCATTTGAAGACGTACCTTGTACGACTCGCAGATCTTGCAGGGAGGTGCAGCCTTTGGCGAAAATGTTAAGAGATATCTAAGCTGTCTATTGTGGATTGGTGTGCAGTGAATGTGGGCGCGCATCGTGAGTGAACCGACTCTGAACCTGGATGATATTCGGTGCAAGATGCATACTAAACGGCTAAGCTGATGTGCCCAGCTGGAGGTTTCAGGTTGCCAAGGGGGAACAAAAATTTTGATTTTCAGTATTTCGTGTAATTATTGACAGAATTTAAGAACTTAAATTTCTGTTACACCTCTACTCATGGAGAGACGTTTCAAGACTCCACCTGGACTGTCTTTCGCCTTATACCAAGCACTTTCGTAACTATGAGGTACCTGTTGCATAAATGCAGTGTTTAATATTACCCGCCTGCATCTGAGTGCTAAATCGTCTGGTGTTTCATGAATATTCATTGAGTTTTGGCCCCAGTCCCTGTCCTAAGAAAAAGAGTGTGGAACGGAAATTTAATCAGCGAAATCCAGAGCGACTAGCAAGGGTTTGCACTTTAGTAAATATTTCATGTAATGTTCCTTCACAGGGTACTTGATGTTAGAGATGGTAGGAGGAGGGAAGGGTTACTGGTATGCACGTTGTGGCCAGTTTTTTAAAAAACTAAGTAGATGCATAGTGAATGTTTATTTAACAGATGGAACGTAATCCTGAAGCTGCACTTACGTAGAACACACATAGAAATATTAATCCTATCGTTCCATACGAGCAAACAATAGTAGTGTACCGGTCGTTATTAGTCAGAAACGATTTGCGGACCGAGGAAACCCTACATGGACGCAGAATTGCTCACACGCAAAGACTAAAGCTCACCGAGTAATCCCCCCGTACAGTTCACCACTTTGCATTAATGACTGAATCATCAAAGTCGGCTCGTGACTCATAGCGAAAAGAATTGGTCACATGACAGACTAAGTGAATCATGACCGATTAAGCACCAAGCTCAGTTTCATCTGCATCTACATAAAACCGTAACAAATCATCACTCGCGTGAATTCTGCACCGCTCCTAACGATTGAGATTAATCGTTGTAGATGTAGTGCTACTACTTTGTCTTTGGGTAAAAATAATAACTCTTCAGCAAAAGTAATGAGAAGTAGCCCGGAAGGCGCCACGGAACCTTGCGATAATGGCCACCAGCTGTGAGTCTCCAGTGTGGAGACATGGGGGTTACAGTAACAGACAAGCAAGTGGGTTGTGTAGCCAAAATAACCGAGAACCGTGCCGCCCAGTGAAAACCATGTTCGAGTATAATGACTTTTCTGGAGACTAGAAATCTACTCTGTATGAATCAGCATGGGTTTCGAAAAAGACGGTCGTGTGAAACCCAGCTCGCGCTATTCGTCCACGAGACTCAGAGGGCCATAGACACGGGTTCCCAGATAGATGCCGTGTTTCTTGACTTCCACAAGGCGTTCGATACAGTTCCCCACAGTCGTTTAATGAACAAAGTAAGAACATATGGACTATCAGACCAATTGTGTGATTGGATTGAAGAGTTCCTAGCTAACAGAACGCAGCATGTCATTTTCAATGGAGAGAAGTCATCCGAAGTAAGAGTGATTTCAGGTGTGCCGCAGGGAAGCGCCCTGGGACCGTTGCTATTCACAATATACATAAATGACCTTGTGGATAACATCGGAAGTTCACTGAGGTTTTTTGCGGATGATGCTGTGGTATATCGAGAGGTTGTAACAATGGAAAATTGTACTGAAATGCAGGAGGATCTGTAACGAATTGACGCATGGTGCAGGGAGTGGCAATTGAATCTCAATGTAGACAAGTGTAATGTGCTGCGAATACATAGAAAGAAAGATCCTTTATCATTTAGCTACAATATATCAGGTCAGCAACTGGAAGCAGTTAATTCCACAAATTATCTGGGAGTAGGCATTAGGAGTGATTTAAAATGGAATGATCATATAAAGTTTATCATTGGTAAAGCAGATGCCAAACTGAGATTCATTGGAAGAATCCGAAGGAAATGCAATCCGAAAACAAAGGAAGTAGGTTACAGTACACTTGTTCGCCCACTGCTTGAATATTGCTCACCAGTGTGGGATCCGTACCAGATAGGATTGATAGAAGAGATAGAGAAGATCCAACGGAGAGCAGCGCGCTTCATTACAGGATCATTTAGTAATCGCGAAAGCGTTACGGAGATGATAGATAAACTCCAGTGGAAGACTTTGCAGGAGAGGTGCTCAGTAGCTCGGTGCGGGCTTTTGTGGAAATTTCGAGAACATACCTTCACCGAGGAGTCAAGTAGTATTTTGCTCCCTCCTACGTATATCTCGCGAAGAGACCATGAGGATAAAATCAGAGAGATTAGAGTCCACACAGAGGCATACTGACAATCCTTCTTTCCACGCACAATACTAGACTGGAATAGAAGGGAGAACCGATAGAGGTACTCAAAGTACCCTCCGCCACACACCGTCAGGTGGCTTGCGGAGTATGGATGTAGATGTACATGTAGCCAGCAGGGTGATGTCACCACAGCAGGGCAGGTCTCGTGATATGGGTGACGTGGATAGGTCTCAGGTTTTAATCAAATCAATGCGCGCCAGGGGCATATAAATAAATCTGGATTCTGAAGCAGCGAACACTTCTCGTCGCTGGAAACCACCAGCACGACCACGATGCCAGAGCTACGCCGGACGTCGAGACGACTGGGCACCACCAGGAGCAGCTTCGACAATGGGCTGTACTTGCCACCAATAGTGAGTCCTTTATGGGGCTTGGTGCCACAGCCATCCCGAACTGCCGTCCATGTCTGCCGCCAATGACGCTGGTTTGCTGGTGGGAATCGGCGACACAGCGCCGGCTGCCATCTGACATCTGTCCGACGGGAGAGAGTTGAATCCTGCACACAGCAGACTGCACACGCCACCACCATGGCCGAGTGCAGAGGTGAGAAGTCATTCCCCGAATGGAACGCTGTCGCAACACAACACATAGTGCCCTTAATGTCAATGACTTCAAAGGCTGCCAGCCTCAGCAATGCAGGGTGCCGGCTGTGCAGCTCTAGGCGGAAGCCGGTACATATCCGTCAGCACCAACAAGGGGCAATGGGAAGACGGGTGCCTGCCTCAATACTTCACGAGCTAAAGTCAAAAAATATCATTCTTAAATGTCATCAGTGTTTCCACTGGGGACTTTGGGCCGACCACTCACCCCACACCTTTCAAAGAGATGTCAGTCACTCGTCATAGAGAACCCTAACTCAAAAATGAACTCAGAATCTAAACGGACTATTCTCTTGTGGGCAGAAGCAGCAGCATTACTTGACCAAGGAGCAGCGGCTGGTTGCAGCGATTCGTCTCGTCTGCACCCCGTTAACTCCTATTAAAAATCCAACCCGTCTCGCCTCTGCGTACAGAGACTGAACAAACTTGGTGGGCCGCATTGACCAATCAGCAAGTCGAATCTGCCAAGGGTTTCAGGTGTTTCTTCCTACCAGGAAAAGAGGGAGGAACTACCTGATTCCTTTGGCCTCAGATTTTCCACCCGGTTTAACGTCTGCGAATCTGAGGCGGTGTCCCTACTCATGGGCGCTAAGGGACTAATCACGTAACCGCATGTCTTTGTACGTACAGCAGTGTGCGGCGACAACTTATGGTGACGAGCTGTCTACACAAAAGTCGGCTTCGAAGATTACATTCCACTGCCTTCTCAGAGTGTGAAGTGGTTCCTTTCATATTAATAGATTAAGTTTCCTGTTCGTGTGCATCATAAAGCTTCAAATCTAGGGTTCCACTTCAAATGCATTAAAAAAAGGAAAGTGCAATATTGTCATTTGCAATCGAAACTATTTTATGTACAACGAGAATTAAATTGAAGCCGAAATGGTCATTGTTGGGTAGCGACATGCGTGGTAACGAATGACCGTGTACATATTTTATGTTCGTACAAGGAGATTATTTGATAAAAAACGGACATCGAATTAAGATGCAGGCTCTACTTTCTAATAATAAAATAACTACTTGCGTCGCCAAGCAAATCGCTTTCAATTTACTTTACTTGCCTTATATAATTACACAGGATAACTGAGAGACTGGTCATTTTACAAATTAAACCAGGTTGCAATTTGCATGAAAATGCTGTGAGAGGACGCGGCCATCTGGATGCACCTTTAATAACGTTGCTTATTTGTTGATCGCACTTTAATTTTTCATCAGTCTTACGCTTTTCGGCTTTCCGTAATTTTCAAAGGCAATACTGTGTCAGTGATATAAAAACATTAGTTTCACTGTATCAGGTCAAAATTCTCGAGCACTTGCCTCGTCTCGAGAATGTTAACGTGATACAATGTATCCTGTAGGACAGGTGGTATCTATCTTTTCCGCAGTGATATATGCTTTTAAATCGTTACATCTGCCCTATAGCCATTCCTGCTTAGCCATTCTGCATTTTCTGTCAGCCTCGTTTGTTAAACGTTATTATTCTCTTTCGCCTGCTTCATGTACAGCATTTTGATATTGTCGTCTTTCCTCTTTTAAATTCAGTATCTCCTGTGTAGTTCCAGGATTTCAACTAGGCCTTGTCTTTTTACCTATTTGACCTTCTGCTGTCTTTATTATTTCTAGCCATTCGTCTTCTACTGCATTCCTTTCCCCTGTTCTTGTCAATTTTTGCCTATTGCTCCCTCTGAAACTGTCAAAAACCTCTGGATCTTTCAATTTATTCAGGCCCCATCTCCTTAATTTCCTACCTTTTTGCAACTTCTTCTGTTTTAATCTATAGTTCATAACCAATGACTTGTGGTCAGAGTCCACATCTGCCGCTGGAAATTCCTTACAAATCAAAATCTAGTTCATAAATTTTGTCTAACGATTACATAATCAATCTGAAACCTTCCAATGTCTCCAGGTCTCTCCCACGCGTACGCCCTTCTTTCATGATTCTTAAGCCAAGTGTCAGCGATTATTAAATTGTGCTCTATGCAAAATTCTGCCAGGTGACTTGCTCTTCCATTTCTTTCCCCCAGCCCATATTCGCACACAATTTTTCCTTCTCTTCCTTTTCCTACTATCGAATTCCACCGCCCATCGCTATTAAATTTTCGTCTCCCGTAACTATCTGAATAATTTCTTTTATCTCATGAGGCTTTTCTTCAACCTCTTTATCAACTGCGGCGCTAGTTGGCATATAAATTTGTACCACTGTGGTGGATGTGGGCTTCGTGTCTGTCTTTGCTACAATGACAAGTTCACTTTGCTGTTCATAGTAGGTTGCCCATATTCCTACTTTCGTATTCATTACTAAACCTACTCCTGCATTACCACTCTTTGGTTTTGTATTTAAAACCCAGCATTCACGTGATCGAATGTCCTGTTTCACCTGCCACCAAACTTCGACTAATTCCCACAATATCTAACTGCCTTCTGCCCATTTCCCTTTTTAAATATTCTGATCTACCTGCCCGGTTAAGGGATCTAGCAACCAATAGAACGCCAGTTTTGTTTCTCTTGATGCCATTCTCATGAGTAGTCCCCGCAAGAATGGGGGACTATTTTACCTGCGGAATATTTTACCCAAGAGAATGCCATCATCGTTTGACCATACAAGAGAGCTGTTTGTCGTCAGGAAAATTAGGGCTGTAGTTTCCCCTTGCTTTCAGCCGTTCGCAGCGCCAGCACAGGAAGACCGTTTCGGTTGATTTATAAGGCCGGATCAATCAATCATCCAGACGTTGCCTCCGCAACTACTGAAAAGGCCGTTGTCCCTCTTCAGGAACCTTACGTTTGGCTGACCTCTCAGCGGATGTCCCTCCGTTGTGGTTGCACATGCGGTACGGTTACGTGTAACGCTGAGACAGGCAAGCCATCCCACCAACGGCAAGGTCCATGGTTCATGAGGAGAGGCCATTAAGCTTACATGAAAAAGATGGGTCCATTAGCCTTTCCTTTTGATATACAATGAAATTGTTCCCAAAAATTTCACTGCTGTCGATTTCGGGTTGTAACCAGCTTTCTGAATCCAGTATCATGTGAGCGGCACTGCTTTTTAGAAGCGCTTCAGACTCTGCAAAATAATTTCTCGCTTTGCAGTACTAATATAAGAAACAGAATCACAGCTTTAATTCGTCAGTAGATACGCTGACAGAGAAAAGTGCAACACGAAAAAATGATTAATGTGAAGTAACTAAATTTCGGAATACATTTGTCTAGGTAACGTATTTAAGTGATTAACATTGCAAGATCACAGCTTAACCATAAGCATGAGCTAATACAAACATGCATGCATTGCGTTGTACAGGCGCCGGACGTCAGTTTGTGAGATGGAGTTCTATGCTTGTTGCACTTGGCCGCTTAATGCTGTTTGTAGATGATGTTGGAGTTGTCGTCCGATGATGCCCCGTCAATTTCAGACAGATCTTGTGATCGAGTAGGCCAAGGCAACATGTCAACACTTTGAAGGGCACATCGGGTTACATTGGCGGTATGTGGGCGAGCATTATCCTGTTGGAAAACAATCGCTTGAATGCTGTTCATGAATGGCAGCACAAATGGTCGAAGCACCTGAATGGCGTACACATTTTCAGTCTGGGTGCTTGGGATAACAACGAGAGTGCTTCTGATATCATAGGAAACCATACCCAGGTATAGGTCCAGTATGTTTAGCACGCTGTCACGTTGGTTGCAGGGCCTCAACTGGACTTCTAACCAACACAAGGCCGTCACTGGAGATAAGGCAAAACCAGCTTTCATCAGAAAACACAACAGACCTCCACCGTGGCCTCCAAGGAGCTCCCGCTTGACACCACTGAAGTCGCAAATGGCTGTCAGTGGAATGCACACTACAGGGCACCTGGCTCAGAGCTGCCCTTGAAGTAACCCGTTTGTAACAGTTCGTTGTGTCACTGTGGTGCCAACTGCTGCTCAAATTGCTGTTGCAGATGCAGAATGATGCGACAGAGCCGTATGCCGAACACGATGGTCTGTTCGGTGGCCGGTCTTCTTGCGACTGTACATTCTCGCGACCACTGCTGCCAGAAGTCACGTTCAGTCCCTGCATTCCTGTCACGATATTTCCACAATATCGCAGAAGGAATATCAAGATCCGTGTAGTCGGAATTACACGACCTCGTTCAAACTCTGAGGTTTTGATAACGGCGTTTATGTCGCCTTAAAGACATTTTTGACTAACGGGAACTCACCATGTCCAGTCTCAAATATATCTGACGCACAAGACCATTACTGCTGGTATAGAAAGCAAACGTGATATGCTGATAGTGGCGTTACTAACCCGACTCTTATGCGACTGGCGCGTAATTTGAATAGACATCATCTTCCACATATAGAACTTTTGTTTGCCGTACAAATTCTTCTTGGTGTAGCGATTCCTGTTTTCCCCACCAGTGTATACCCTTTCTCGTCGCCATTTCCGTGAAAACTTTGAAAAACGTGGCATCAAGTAACGTAACATGTGACTTAAGGTCTAACCACAGTTCCAAACGAGCCTACATGAGGCAACAGATAATGCACAAAGAAAGCGGAAGTGACAAACTTCTCGTGAAAGCATTACCACTCTAGACTTTGGCATTAAAAAATACCAACCGAATAACTTCAAAAGTCGCAACTCGTTGAATTTGATTAAACCGAAGGGTTCTTTATTCTTTAGGTGTGACCACATTTATTCTATATTTGTTTGTGTTGAACGTTACTTAAAAAGACTATTTCAAAGTATATGAGACTGTTAATGAAAAACAATACAGTATACGTCATATGTATACATTGCGGGGCAACGAGACACTTCAACTAAATATGGGACGACAGCATGGGACGTCTGGTCACCGTATATTAAGGGAATTACACACTTACAGATTTGTCGTCCTAGCGTCCAGCCTCCACACGGTCCAACCAACAGCACGCAGCGATTACAGCGCCGTCCTATGGCTGGCTGCTTGTGTTTACATTAGGTTCGTTGAGGTTACGTTGCTCGAGCTGCCATTTGGTACAACAAAACTAAATGAGGCAAGAGGAAGCTATGATAAAGGAAATGGTTTCTTAAGAAATTTACCCACACTTCATCACTGAAGAAGCTCGGATCCTAGATTTCAGAAATTATTTCATAATGAACGAGAAATGCTTCTCTGAGCTCTAAAGCTTATCAAGTCACATTCGACGAAAACTAACACCGGTATTGCAATGCGAAAAGGTGTAAGTTGTGGGGAGATTTCTAATTACAGACTTTTTTCTAGCCCTCTAATTCAGTTAATCTAAGTCTTCACAGTTATTGTGTAAAATTATTCCAGAAACCGGCTGTGTTACTTCCAGTTGCTTTAGGAAATACTTCCTGGTTAAAAAAATGATTTTCATGTATGTCTTATGTTACTGATGTATACATGTTGCATAAGAGATGTCTTCTGCAAGTGTAAGAAACCCATTTCAAATTAGACGTTGAAAGACTATAAACAGTGGTGGCGCATATCAGGTAATAAACTCAGCAACAGATATAAAAATAAAGCATTTAGTAACTGCAGGAATAAAGGACAGCCAACCAGTTGCAAAAAATGGTGGTTTTCAAACAGCCTTGACCACGGTTTCCACGAATCTAAACCCGTCTTCTTCAGAAGGACAGACAACTTCACATTGGCAATTCTCTCAGTAAATGTTGCCATAAATGTCATCTGGAGACAACTTTTACTGAGTGAATTGCTAGTGTAAAAGTTTCTGTTCTTCTGAAGAAGATGGGTTTAGATCTGTCTAAACGGTGGTCACTATTTTTTGCACCTGGTCGGCTGTCCTTTATTCCTCCTGTTCTGTAACCGTTCTGTAGTGCAGCCACAGGAACAGTTTGAACTGCAAATAAGTCCTACAAATTGCAGAAGTAGTGATGATCGGCTGAATTTTTTTACTCTTCTAATAATGAAGGAAATATATCTTATGAATAACTGACCACACACTGTCTGAATTAGGTTTTTAGATCTTATTTCCGATAAGTATCGGAAATGATATGTCGGTCGGTGGGTCGGCAGAGTAACTGGGTGCCTGTGTTAGGTTCATTAATCTTAAAAACAAATGCACTCGAAGAGACGCTTCCATTCAAATGGGAAACATGTACAGAGGGTATTACGTAATCCATGTTTGCATTTCCACATGCATACACTTTAATGCCTGTGATTCGTGATTCTGAATCATTATCAGCTATATTTCGGACTTTAACATAACAAAGAACTACTTGTACTACGCTTATCATCTGGTTCGCGGAATGTACTTCAGCCGTTAGACCGAGAATTTTTACTCCAATGGGAACTTTCGCAGCACATTAACAGAGTAAATTATTGCTGGCTGATCGCTGCATTTTCCAGTCTGTCATCGTGACAATATTCTTAAGTTCTAAACATTAGTACACTATCACTTTACCTCTCTTAACTTTTAAAGTCTGATTAAATGCGCACGGTATTCCCCTACATTTAACGAAATTAAACCCTGAGTTTTACGGGGAAACTCGACTTCTCCCTGCGACGGAACATCCTCAACTATACGTTCATTATGCGCAAAGAATATGTGCTTGTGCCTTGGTATAAATGTTATATATTTATGGAACATTTGCAAGGACTAAAATTAAAGCAGATGTGTCGGAAATCTTTTTTTTATTGGCATACACCCCTTACAAATTAGGGAATAATGTTGTGGAAAAAATTATTTTCTGAATAAAATGTAAGTTGCATTTCTCTGTGAATATTTAATAATCCGCCGATCGATTTCAACTATTCACCTGTAGCCCCGCAATCTGATGAAGTTTTGACAAGGGACCGTCGTGTCTCGTAGCGCGAGAATTCAGCATTGTACTCAAGGAATTTTCAAGCATGGAAAACATGCTAGAAATATCACATTTCGCAAAGTTTCAGTAATTTACAGCTGATGTCGACAGCGAAAATTTTGAATACAGAATTTCTACAAAACTGACTGACAGCAAAAGATGAAACGAAATGCAATGTAGTTTAGTTCAAATGGCTCTGAGCACTATGGGACTTAACATCTGAGGTCATCAGTCCCCTAGAACTTAGAACTACTTAAACCTAACTAACCTAAGGACATCACACACATCCCTGCCCGAGGCAGGATTCGAACCTGCGACCGCAGCGGTCGCGCGGTTCCCGGCTGAAGCACCTAGAACCGCTCGGCCACACCGACCGGCTGTAGTTTAGTCTCTTTTTCCAGGGCCACCTGTAGTATCCACACATTAAATCACAACTTCTCCACTAACTTCGTTCAATTTTTGTATGATCCCTGATATTTCCTCTGATCTGTCGGTTCCGTTCTCTATGATCTTGTTGAGACGCAGAGCGTCTAATACTACAGTTTGTTTACCACATCCATCGAAACGTAGAACGCTGAGTTAACTCTCTCAAACACATTCGACTGTTCCATTTTTCAGAATCATTCTTCTACAGCAATCCTTTTGGGTGATAATATTAGCTATGATTTCGCTACAAATGGTTGGTTTAGTTTTACTTTAACCTTAAATTCATAGTTACGTATGCTCCAGAGTTGGTCTAAAAACGACCTGCTTATATTTCGATAGAACATTCTTTAACGACTCTCATTCCTCAGTGATAATAATCTCAATGCTATTAAATGAAACAACAAGTTCACTGTTACCAGTCACCGTTTTATTTATTTCCACGACGCGTTTCGAAGGTTTAAACCTCCATCATCGGGTTGATTTACATTAGTAAGTATTACATTTGTGTGTGTGTTGTGTTACGATTTTTGGAGGAACTTGTGGCACTGTCTAGTAGAGAAACAAGACACTATTTCAGAATACGGTTTAGGATTACTTTTGACAAAAAATATCTAATGGTAAACAGTAAGTAAGTAAACGAGAGTACCTTCAGTGGTCACAGGTTCCTTCTGCTGTCGTAACACATCACACTTACGCTGCCACATTTGTAAACAAATATGGCGTCTGGAACCAGCTGGGTGCAAGGTTCGTATAGTAGAAGAGAAGACATGATCGCAAAGTGCAAATAATATGCATTGTAACAACAGATGTGAACATTGTAACAACATTATTGCAGAATAATTGTTTTAAGCATTTGGTGGTGTTTGTTTTGAGGTGTCAAATATATGTGTGTGTACTTCAGGTGGTATATAAATCCAATTCTGACAAGTTAAAACAGCTAAACATTCGTACTCGTTTATACAATCAGGTGAAATGTTAAAATGGCTTAAACTTCATACGTGTTGATAACAATTAGGTGAAATGTTACAGACTTTAATTACAAGGATCATATTGGCTACAACAGTAAAATCATACATACATTACACTCTTTGATTGGGATTAATAAACAGATGTGAAGTGAGGGGCTGGAGGCAGAAGGAGAGGTAGAGAGAGGGAAAAAAAGGGGTTCTAATGGTAAGGTCTAGGAAGTTTATACTGTCATCTTTTTGGTGTTGTTGAAAAACTGATTCAACTCACTGATGTCATCTTTAGTGCTTTTGATTAAAATGATGGTATCATCTACGTATCTGTAGTAGTAGATGATATTTTTGAGGAGGTGGTGATTGGAATTCAGGATTTTGTCTTCTAGGTTACTTATAAATATGTCTGCTAGCAATCCGGAAAGATTTGAGCCCATTGCCAGACCATCTGTTTGTTTGTAGATTTTATTGTTAAATTTAAAATAGTTGTGTGAATGTGTGAATTCAAGCAGGTCCATTAGTTCATTAATGTGAGTTGAAGGGATTTTTTTGTGTTTATGTAGGTTGGCATTAATTATCTGTAGTGTGGGATCTTTTGGCACAGAGGAATATAGGTTTTGTATGTCAAATGAGGCAAGTGTGGCTCCATCAGGTACTTGTATGTTTTTGATATATTGTGTGAATCTGTTGTGTTTTTAAGTGTTCTCTCATTATTGAATGTGTATGCTTGTTTGAGAATTCTGAAGAGTATTTTATTGAGCTTGAATGTTGGGCCGTTCCTACAGTTCACTATGGGCCTGATGGTGGTCCCATTTTTGTGGATCTTTGGTTGTGATCTAAGGCAAGGTGCTCGTGGGCTCATTGTTACAATGTTTCTTGCTTCTTGGATGGTGAGTAGAAAGTTAATGTTGTTTGAAATGTGTTTAATCTCCTTTTATATTCTGGCTGTTGGATCTTTATGTATTTCAGTTATGTTGCTGGTTTGGAAGAAGTCTAAAGTTTTTTGTATGTATGTTGTTCTGTCCATTACAACAGTTGTGTTGCCCTTGTCAGCTTTTACAATTATTGCATTATTCACGTTTAATTTAGTCTTAATGGTACGTGCAAGGGCTTCTTCTCTTCTCTTGTATGCTGGGAATGGTTTTGCAATTTCCTTTTCAATGATTTCGTTAATTTTGTGGAAGGCTGATATTGTCAGTTTGCTTCTTAAAGCCGATGGTCGAGATCTGTGTTGCACAAGTGATGAGCTCTTCTTGGTTCTTTTGATCCAGCGGAGCTTGAACATTGTGTTTTAAGCCATTGCAGAGCAGTGCCCCTTCTTCTGCAGCGAATGTTATGTTCGTGTTGTTGAGGAAAGGTGTGTAGAATGTGTGTTTCTTTTGCCTGTTTTGGTTCGGTTTGGGAGGTAATTGTTGCTTTATAAGATTGGCTTTTCTGTACGATGAACTCGGTGTACTCTTTGACTTATTCTAATCTATGAAGCAACTTTCCCAACTGTAATTCTGCATTATAAAGCTGTGTCGCAATGACGACACAACACATACACTTCAATAGGAATTGTCTCAAGAATAACGTCATCCCAAATTATGTCAAGATTGACATCAAAACAAACACAACAACTGCGAAGAAAACACTGGAAGTCGCACGAAAACTCTGGGTGAAAAATGAACTGAAAGAACTTTATATTAAAAAACAAATGATCAATACACAGTTCTCCACGCAAAAAAGGTTTCGTTGCAACAAGAATGGTAACTGTAGATAGTTTGAAGCAACTGTATCAGCGAATTATTCTTTAAGATTAGAGTAACTTATTAAGAAAAAACCGATAGTAAATAAACAGTAATATGAAAGACTGCCACAGAGGTCTTTCTTCACGTTACTATCATTAGCGTGAAACCAAGTATGTCTGTGTAAGTTTCCAGTCAGTATTAATAAAGTTTCTTTTCTCAACATTCTGATACCAAAGAGAACAAGGTCGCCAAAGTGAATATTCGGCAAAGTAATTATTATGGATGAATTTTGGTACTCCTTTTCCTTGTTTACAATACCACACCTTCACTCCTAAACATACGAACACACTAGCAGTCCAGACTGCCTGTAAATGTTAAACGAAGGCAGTTCTCCTGAAAACAAAACGATGTCTAAAAAGCAGAGGCTCATGGTTGTGTGCACGTAGGATAACAAACAGAACGCACATGAGTCAGTCTGATGGACCAAGAGACTGGTGGGGAAAATACTTATTTGTGGGTGATAAAGCATTAAAACTGTTGTTAAATAGTGATGAACAAAGTGACAAGTAAATAATAATGGTGATAAAGGTGGTATGTCATTAATTGACAATTGGATTAACATATTTTATATAAGACAGAACAATGGAGTCGGTGTCCCAAGGAGGATTTTGACCCATAGCCTTGAAGGAGAACTTTGACCAACGAGGACCGAAAAAGGTCCTGGCTGAGGACGGTGATCCTCGACCTTGATCTTGACCCTAGACTGTGCTCATATCACCATAGATGAACTATCCATGGCAATTCACGACTGCCTATGTCTCTACACAGTAACGATATGTTAAGTAATCTAAATTTTTTGTTCTTAAATCAATCTCATTTCTAACAGCTGGATTTTCTACAAACGTATTCTCCCTCGTGTGTTGACAGTAAAGAAACAAGAAAACAAACAGTTTTTAAGTATGTGGAATAATCGGGTCTACTGCCGGATGTTTGTGTCGCTCTGGCACAATATTTCGGACACGTAACTCGTTGCCTTCTTCAGGTGCTACCTGAAACTGCCGTATTGGAGGATCTGTCTAGTACTTATACCCAGAGGGAGCTGGGTGCTCTCTTTGCCGTCCGCGCCCGCCTGGCGCTGCTTGTAAGGAGCACCCAGCGCCCAGCACCCAGCGCCCTCTGGGCATAAATACTGGACAAGATCCTCCAATATGGCAGTCTCAGGTAGCACCTGAAGAAGGCAACGAGTTACGTGGCCGAAATATTGTGCCAGAGCGACACAAACATCCGGCAGTAGACCCGATTATTCCACATGTCAAGATTTCGCCGGGAAAGCCTGATGAGTTACAGTTTTTAAGTACTTTCCTAAAAAATGTTTTATTATTAAATGAGTTTCTTATAGACGAAAATGCACAGCACATCTACATCTACATCACTAGTCTGCAGTTCACACTGGCAGAGGCTTCATCGAACCACAATCAGACTCTAACAGCGTGTGGGGAAAATGAACACTTAAATCTTTCTGTATGATCTTTCATTTCTCTTATTTATCCCCATACAGTGTTCCATTAAGTTTCGGGTGTGCAGCCGCAAGAAATCTCCTTCTTCTAATATTTCGGCTGTTGGAAGAAGAAGGAGATTTCTTGCGGCTGCACACCCGAATCTTAATGGAACAGTCTTTGAGCCGCCAAAACCTGAAAATTCACAATCCCCATATAGGTTGATGACAGTAAAATATTTTCGTATTCGGAGGAGAAAGTGGATGACTGAAATTTCATGAAAAGATCTCGTTGTATCGAAAAACGCCTTTGTTTTAATGGTTGTCACCCCATCTAGCTTATCATATCAGTCCGATTTCCAGACAGTGTTTCGTTGTGAAAACTATTAAAAGCATCTCGCATTCAGATCAATGCTAAATTACGGGCTTCTGTGAAACTTCGCCTGTTTAGGGGATTCCGCGTTCTTTTAAATGTGGGCGCATTTTTCGCTGCTTCTGTAACAGTGTTTTGACCTGTTTTGTGTACCGTGGGGAATTAGAATCGTCTTTTATTAACCTATTTGGTAAAAGTTTTTCAGTTGCCGCCGATACTGTTCGTTTGAATTTAAGCCACACGTGGTCTACACTTGCATAACTGCTTTGGAGGGAGTGGCAGCTGTGTATTTTTGAGTCATTAGTCTTCAGACTGGTTTGCTGTGGATGCCACCATTTTCATCTCAGAGTACAACTTGCAACCCACGTCCTGAGTTATTTACTGGATGTATTGTAATCCCAGTCTTCCTTTACAGTTTTTACCCTTTTCGGCTCGGTCTAGTACCATGGAAGTTATTTTCTGATGTCTTAATAGATGTCTTTTCATCCTGTCCCTCCTTCTTAGTATTTCCCATATATTCCTTTCCTCACTGATTATGCGGAGACCCTCCTCATTTCTTACCTTAACAGTCCAACTAGTTTTCAACATTCATCTGCAGTACCACAACTCAAATGCTTCGATTCTCTTCTGTTCCTGTTTTCACACAGTTTATGTTTCACTACCATAGATTGCTGTGCCCCACACGCACTTTCTCAGAAATTCCTTCCTCAAATTAATGCCTATGTTTGATACTAGTAGACTTCCCTCGGCCAGGAATGCCCTTTTTTCTAATGCTAGTCAAATTTTTATGTCCTCATTGTTCTATCCATCATTTTAACTACGTCTACTATGTGTTCACCAATTCAAATGTTAAGTTTCTATCTGTTCTCGTTTTGGCTACTTCTCATTTAATTTCGTCTTTCTTCGATTTACTGTGAATCCACATTCTGCCCTCGTTAGTTCGTTCATTCCATTCAGTGCATCGTGTAATTCCTCTTCACTTTCATACAGGATGGCAATGTCTTCAGTAAATCTTATCATAAATATCTTTTCGCCTTGGATCTTAATTCCACTCTTGAAACTTTCTCTTATTTCCGTCATTACTGCTCCGGTGTATAAGCTGAAGAGTGGGGGCGGATGACTATATCCCTCTCTTACACTCTTTGTTAATATGAGCACTTCGTTGGGCTTCCAGTCTTATTCTTCCCTCTTCGTCCTTGTACGTGATCTGTGTTATCCGTCTTTCCCTATAGTTTGCTCCTACTTTCCTCAGAATTTCGAACATCTAGTACTATTTTAAGCTGTTGAACGATTCATCCATGTCGACAAATCCTATGAATGTGTCTTAGTTTTTCTTCAGTTTTGCTTCCATTATCAACAGCAGGATCAGAACTGCCCCTCTTACTTTTTTCTAATGCCAGACTGATTGTCACTAACAGATCCTCAATTTTCTTTCCCACTTTTTTGCATATTGGTTGGTTGGTTGTTTGAGGTTAAAGGGACCAAACAGCAAGGTCATCAGTCCCTTGTTTCAAATAGACTCCATTCTGCTAACGGGACATCTCAGTATAGTCAGAAAAATAAAACGGATAAAGGGGAAACGTAAAAGGGCAGTCACGTTGTCATTAGTAAAAACAAATGAGGGAAGTTGCCAAGAGAACGAACCCAACACTATGCTGAAACAGCATAGGCAAGACCACCTGTGACTTAAAAGGTACAACTGCTATAATGCAGAAAGTACGTATGGGAATAGAAAAACTAACCAAGCCTTAAAAAGAAGGGGTAAAAACAGAGTAAAAGGGAAAGAAAAGAGGATTCCGGTCAGGGAGGTGAATCGGGAATCTCTGAACACTGCCTACAGTGGGAGACACCCAAACACTCACCGCCCTGCCCCAACACCAGAGGGAGATTAAAAACTTTAAAACTGAGAATAAAAACCACTCTCCCGGAGGAAACCTAGAACCAGAGAGACCATCCGGGAATCGTCAGCCAACATCAAAGGTAAAGTGTGGGGGAGTCTGTACTTAGCACGCAGAGCCAAAAGAAGGGGGCATTCAACCAAAATGTGGGCCACTGACTGGAAGGCTCCACAACCACATAGCGGGGGTGGCTCATCACGCAAAAGGAAACCATGGGTCAGCCTGGTATGGCCAATGCGGAGACGACACAGTGTGGTCGAGTCCTTGCGGGAGAGGCTAAAGGAAGAACGCCATGGGCCTGTATTCACCTTAATGGCACGAAGTTTATTAGACAGTGGAGTAGCCTCCCAAGAATTGGCCCATGACTGTGCAAAGTGGGATTTGATGTGAAGCCGTAAATCCGCTGCAGGAGGGGTTACAGAAAATGGGGGGTAAGTAACTGCTCCCCCAGCCAAACGATCAGCGAGCTCATTACCCGGGATACCCACATGGCCCGGGACCCATAGGAAGTCAATGGAACAAGCAGCACGGTGAAGATCAGCGAGATGGTCATGGATGGCAGAGACCAAGGGATGGCGCGAAAAACACCGGTCAATAGCAAGAAGGCCACTCATCGAGTCCGTACATAACAAAACGCGGTTGTGTTGGGATTGTTTAATAAAGGTAAGGGCCCGGGAAATTGCCATCAATTCCGCAGTAAACACCCCACATGAGGGTGGCAGTAGATGATTTTCCGTTCCAACAAAGGACGTGAAGGCATACCCAACATGATCAGCAGATTTAGAGCCATCAGTGTAAAAAACAACAGCATCCCGAAACTCCCATAAAATTTGGCGGAAAAAGGAACGGAACACCACCGGGGGGATGGAATCTTTCGGACCGCGGCGGAGATCCATCCGAATTCGAGGCCGAGGAACTAACCAAGGAGGGGTGGAGGGGAGGGAGCGAGGAAGACAGGACAAAGAAGGAAGCCGAAAATCACGGGTAAGAGACGCAAGGCGCAGCCCAACCGGTAAACCCGCCCGAGGGCGGGAGTCAGGCGGGCGACGTCCATGGTCTGGGAATAGGATAGAATAGGAAGGATGAGCGGGAGAAGAACGGATAGTAAGGGCATAAGACACCAGAAGCTGGGACCGCCGAACAGAAAGGGGGGGGATCCCAGCTTCAACCAGGAGACTATCAATAGGGCTAGTAGGGAAGGCACCGGTGACCAAACGGATACCACGATGGTGGACTGGATCCAGCACGTGCAGCGTGGAAGGAGCAGCTGAACCATAAACTTGACAACCATAGTCCAAACGTGACAGAACTAGAGCACGATAAAGACGGAGGAGGAGGGAACGGTCCGCACCCCAGGAGGAGTGGGCAAGGAAGCGAAGGACATTGAGTTTACGGAAACATCCTACCTTCAGGAGTCTGATATGGGGCAGCCAAGTGAGCTTGTTGTCGAAAAGAAGACCTAGGAAACGAAACTGTGGAACCACAGGCAATCTTTGTGCAGCGAGATAGAGCTCTGGATCAGGGTGGACCGTAGTACGACGACAGAAGTGGACCACCCGCGATTTTAAAGGAGAGAATTGAAACCCGTGGGAGAGGGTCCATGCAGAGGCACGCCGTATAGCCACCTGGAGCTGCCGTTCTGCAGATGGCATCGAGGAGGAACTAACCCAAATGCAGAAATCATCCACATACAGGGCAGGGGCGACCAAGGGACCGACAGAGGCCACAAGTCCATCGATAGCAATGAGGAAAAGAAGGACACTCAAGACAGAACCCTGTGGGATGCCTGTCTCCTGGGTCCGTGGAGAACTAAAAGCAGTACCAACTCGAACTCTGAATGACCGATGGATCAGGAACTGGCGGATAAAAATCGGGAGTGGGCCCCGAAGACCCCACTGATGAAGGGTTAGTAAGATGTGATGGCGCCAGGCAGTGTCATAGGCCTTGCGAAGGTCAAAAAACACTGCAACCAAATGGCGGCGCTGGGAAAAAGCCTGCCGAACTGCGGATTCCAAGCGAAGCAAATGATCGATTGGAGATCGTCCCTCTCGAAAGCCACACTGGTAAGGGGACAATAGACCCCGAGATTCGAGGACCCAAGTGAGCCGACGGGCTACCAGCCGTTCAAGTAACTTACAACCAACATTGGTCAAACTAATTGGCCGATAGCTGTCAACAGATAGGGGGTTCTGACCAGGCTTAAGGACAGGAACCACAATGCTATCCCTCCACTGAGAAGGGAAGTCACCCTGGAGCCAGATACGGTTAAACACCCGAAGAAGATGGTGCTGTTGTGGAGCACTGAGATGTTGAAGCAGCTGGTTATGAATGGAATCTGGACCAGGAGCCGTATCATGAGAAGCAGATAGAGCAGAAAGAAATTCCCATTCAGTGAAAGGTTCATTGTAAGATTCTGACTCACAAGTGGTGAAACATAAGGTGACAGCTTCAGCCTGCTGTTTTTGATGAAGGAAAGCAGCTGGATAGGAGGCCGACGCTGATGCCACTGCAAAATGGGTCGCAAGATGTTCTGCGAGAACTAATGGGTCCGTACAAATGCCATCTGGGAGGTGAAGGCCTGGGAGGGTGGACTGCCGGTGGCAACCTTGGAGAGAGCGAAGTGTAGCCCATACCCGTGACAGAGGGACAGTGGAACCAAGGGAAGAAACGAATCGTTCCCAACATATCCGCTTGCTCTGTTTGATTAAATAACGGGCTTTAGCGCGAAGGCGCTTAAAGGTAGAAAGGCTGGCTACAGATGGGTGCCTCTTAAAGTGTTGCAAAGCTCGACGGCGATCACGGATGGCAATGGCAATGGCCGTACTCCACCACGGGACTTGCCGACGACGAAATTGTCCAGATGAGCGCGGGACAGCAAGGTTAGCAGCGCGAACAATCGCGTCAGACACGTCACGTAGGACGTCATCAATACAACCCGACAAAGAGGGAGAAAACTCGACCTGTGCAGTATATAGAGGCCAATCGGCGCGGTGGAAAGACCAACGAGGTAACCTCTCCATCGGGGAGCGGGAAGGGAGCGTGATAATCAACGGGAAATGGTCACTATCACAAAGGTCGTCGTGTGGCGACCAGTGTAATGAAGGGAGGAGAGAGGGAGAAGAAAGAGAAAGATCAATGGCAGAAAAGGTACCATGACCAGCACTGAAATGAGTAGGGGAGCCATCATTAAGAAGGCACAGGTCGTGGTCTGCAATAAATTGGTCGATAAGAAGACCTCGTCTAGATGGAAAGGCACTGCCCCACAAAGGATGATGAGCATTAAAATCCCCAAGGAGGAGGAAGGGAGGAGGAAGTTGCTGAAGAAGGGTGGTTAAGGCAGCAGGTGTAAGAGTCCTGTCAGGAGGGAGATAAAGATTGCATACTGTGACTGCAGAGTCTAAGTGGACCCTAACAGCAACTGCTTCCAATGTAGTTTGGAGAGGAATCCACGTGCTAGCAATGTCTGTACGGACCAACGTACAAACGCCACCAGAAGCCCGCAAGGGTCCGACCCGATTTCGACAGAAAACACGGAACCCACGGAGGGTCGGTGAGTGAGCATCAGTAAAATGAGATTCCTGGAGAACCACACAAGCTGCTGAGTAGGACGAAAGAAGGGATTTCAATTCCGGAAGGTGACGATAGTAGCCATTACAATTCCATTGGAGAACCACAGAACGATGGTTTAAATGAGGGCTGAACACGCTAAATCCAGTCATACCGCCGGGTCCCCACCTGTCACCGACAAGGAGGGGGCGACATCCATAAACGACAGGTCAGAATCCGGTTGTGAAGCCGGGGAAGGGACCTCCGGTGACACCAGAGGCTCTTTGTCCCGGGACTTATGTTTCTTCTTCTTTTCAGGCTGAGATCGAGGAGGGCTGTGTGGCATAATGGAGCCAGCTGCAGCAAGATCAGGAACAGAAAGAGACCGGGCGACCTGGGGGCCGATAGACCGCGGCTCTCGCGGTCGCCGCGCTGCAGCAGACCTTTGACCTGGAAGGTGCCGGGAAGGGGCATCCCGGGAGAGGCGCCCTTGACCGGCAGACGCCGAAGGAGTGGGACACTTCTCCGGCTGGGGAGGGGGAGCGGCGCCCAGAGGAGAAGGTGTGGGAGCCGCAGGGGAGGGGGGAAGGAGAGGGGTCCGGGACGGGGGTAAGGAAGGGGGAGGAAGGGATGAAGATGTAACCAAGGCGTAACTAGACGTCATGGACACAGGGTGCAATCGTGCATATTTCTTACGGGCCTCTGTGTAGCTTAAACGATCAAGAGACTTATACTCCTCTATCTTTTTTTCTTTCTTATAGACTGGGCAATCTGCTGAACGTGGAGAATGACTACCATGACAATTTACACATACAGGAGGGGGAACACAGGGACTCCCCTCATGGAGTGGACGTCCACAGTCACCACAGAGAGGGTCCTGGGTACAGCGAGAAGACATGTGGCCAAAATGCAAGCACTTAAAACACCGCATAGGAGGTGGGATGTACGGCTTCACATCACAGCGATAGACCATAATCTTAACTTTCTCAGGAAGGGTATCCCCTTCAAAGGCCAGGATAAAGGCACCAGTATCAATACGATTATCTTTAGGACCCTTCTGAACACGCCGAACAAAGTGAACACCCCGCCGTCCGAGATTGTCCCGAAGTTCCTCATCAGTTTGAAGGATGAGGTCTCTGTGAAAAATCACACCTTGTACCATATTTAGAGACTGGTGAGGGGTAATGGACACGGGAATTGTGCCAAGATGGGTACAGGCACGAAGGGCCGCAGATTGGGCAGCCGAAGCAGTTTTTATCAGTAATGAACCCGACCGCATCTTGCTCAGGGAGTCCACTTCGCCGAACTTGTCTTCAATGTGTTCCACAAAGAATAAAGGTTTGACACCGGTGAAAGTATCTCCATCAGTCCTGGTGCAAACTAGATAACGGGGGAAAGGTTTTGCCCCTAGACGACGGGCCTGACCCTCCTCCCAGGGGGTAGCCACGGAAGGGAAGGCCGAAGGGGCAAGAGAAGCAGCACTTGAGGAATCAGTACCACGCAGAGAGACGGCCGCAGAAGAGCGGCCAGAGGTTTGGACCCTTATGCGTTTCATCTGCATAGCGTCCGCCCTGATACCACCCACTCCGATCAGGGGCTCTCCTCACGGGCGCCACCCAGCCACAGCAAGGGCCGTCTGGCACGGCGGCCATTGCCGGGAGTTCCGATGCTCCAGGACGACGAGCAACCACTCCAAGGCATGCATGAGGAGGTCACAGCTCAGGTATCAGAAGTGTGATCCCTGTGTGTTCAGGGGGCTCAACCAAAAGGGTACATAGCGACCCCACCACACGGGCTGGCTACCGTGCTGGCTATGCACCCTAGCATCAGACAACGACGTAGAAGAAAAGGTGGAATATACTAGGAGGGCACATGTCGGAGACACTAGGTAAGGTGCTCTTCCCCAAATGGCTCACACTACGGAAAGAGAAATTTTGGAATGGAGGTCAAACCCCAGAGGGGGACCAAGGAATGCCAAAAGGAGGAGATGATTACGCAACAAAGCCAGAGTGTAAAACCAACAGAACCTGGAGGATAGCGGGGGCCAACATAAGCAAGGACACCAATAGAGGGAGAGGAGAGGGCGAGGGGAAAGGGGTATGGAGGGGAAAGGAGGGGAAGGGAAAGGAAATGCAGCCCGGGAGAGAAAGAAGGCTGCAATGGCTCGGGGCCCCGTGCTCGCCACGCACGTATCCACGAAAGAGTTGTGGACCCCCTGGGGGGTTTTTGCATATTATTCATGTCAGCAACTTGGATGCATGAACTGTTAAGTTGATTGTGCGATAATACTCACTCTTATTGTCTCTTGCTATCTTCGGAATTGTGTGGACGATGCTTGTCCGAAAGTCTGTTGGTATATCGCCAGTGCCATGCATTCTGTACACCTACGTGAATACTCGCGCTGTTGGCACTTCCCCCAATGATTTTAGAAATTGCAATGGAATGTTATTACCACCTTCTGCCTTCATTGATCTTAAGTGGTCCATTCATGCTTTATTACTGCAAACACTATTTCTGCCCTGTCGACTCGTATTTCTGCTTCCATCACGTTATCAGACAAGTCCTTCCCTTCATAGTGACCTTTACTCAACACTTTCTACGGATCTGCTGTCTCCTCTACGTTTAACAGTGAATTCACATTGTACTTTTAATGTTACCTCTCTCGCCTTTAATTTCACCAGACTTGGTTTTGACTTTTCTGTGTATTGAGTCAGTCGTTCCAACAAACTTTTCCTTTTCGATTTCTTCAAATTTTTCGTTGAGCCATTCCACTGCGTTTCCTATTTATTTCATTCCTAAGTGTCTTGTATTTCTGTATACCGAAATTTACCTGAACATTTTTTGTAGTTTCATCTTTCATCGGTTAGCTGAAGTATTTGTTTTGCTATCCCTTCAGTCTTCGCAGTTAATTTCTTTGTACCGATGTTTTTCTTTCCAGCTTCTGTGATTGTCGTTTTTGGAGATGTCCATTCGCTTTCAGCAAGCTGCCTACTCATCTATTCATTATTGGTGTATACAGAGTCTAAGCGAAGTCCAAGATTAACTTTTCGTTCCTTAGTACTTCCGTTTCCCACTTCTTTGCGCATTGATTCTTCCTGATTAGTCTCTCAAACTTCAGCCTACTCTTCATCATTACTAAATTGCGATCTGAGTCTATATCTGCTACCTGACCTATTGTAACTGTCCCTATCTTCCGGCCTTTTCCAAGTATACCTCCTACCTCGTGATTCATGGACATAGTGTTCGCTACTACCAGCTGTAATTTATTGCAGAACTCAGTTAGTCTTTCTCCTCTCTTATTCCTACTACCAAGACCATATTCTCCTGTAACGCTTTCTTCTACTCTTCCCGCTAAAACCAAATTGCAGTGCCCCATGACTTTTAGGTTTAAGCCTCCCTTTAGGTACTTAATTACCTGTTCAGCGTCCTCAAATACCTTCTGTCTTTCGTCATCTTCAGCTTTCGATGTCGGCTTGTATACCTGAACTATTGTAGTCTCTTAGCAAGGCGTCGTGACCTTGTGGTTACTAATCACTGTATCCGTCATCATGTTCGTACTTGCTCAGGATTATTTGTTGCTAAGAGGATAAGCTTGGTTGGGCTTCTGAAATAACTGCTCAAAAAAGTTTTCCTAGAAAGCATTTAATGCAATATATGACGATGTTTCATACCTACCACCGACTCTGAACATGTATTTTCACCAACAAATCGAGGGTAGATTGAAGTCAGCACCAACTACGATTTTATCAGTGGGATACCTATTTGTGATGATACTCAAGTATTCATTGATTTGTTCAGCAACTGAAATATCTGAGTATGGGTGTCGATAAAACCGATTATTGTTTTATTCCGAATATCAAGTATAACTTCTATCCATGCTATCTCACATGAACTATCTACTTCAGTTTCACTGTGAGGTAAACTGCTTCTAACACAAACAAGCTCCCTGCCATCACCTATATGCAATATATCTTTTCTCAACACTGTTAGATCCTTTTTAAGAACTTCTACTGAGCTCATCTCCGGCCGTAGGCAACTATACCGATTTGAGCTTCAGTGCTTTCTGTTAGCGCCTGGAGCTTTGGTTCCTTAACAACACAGCTGCCACGGTTTACAGCTATAAAAATATTGCTATGTCTACCCTTTTCCTGTGTTTGTCCTGCATTCTTTGAGACTTGTAGCAGCTCAGACATGGTTCTCTCTCTTCCAAATTGACTCTATCGATGCCGGCCTCTGACTGTTAATTTATCGCTCAATACCACATTTTTTTCGATATTCGCGAAATTCTCAGCTCTTGCAGTGGTCTACTTTTTATTTTGTTCATTCATCATTTCTATTTCTTTATCCTATTGGACATTTATGAGAATATTGTGTATGCTTTTTATACGAAAATTAGCGCATTCCGAAAAACTTGTCATCCAGGTATTTTTCATCCTAAATTGAATCGAAACAGATAAAAACAATTGTCAGTGGCAGGGCAATTTATATTTTGTAATAATTTCTGTTTCCTAAATGTACAAAATCATCACAATTTACATTTTAATATCAGTGTAATATCTTTGAAGTAAGTTTTTTACCACGATGGTTTTCAGTTGTTAGCTGTTACCATGTGACAGTAGTGTGTGTTATGTTTCTGCGGCAGCCGCTCGCGAAAGTGCCGTGTTATGCGGTTTATCTGTTTAGTTTCTTCGCCTTGTGTTGTGACATACTGCTGACTACTAAAGTTATGAATCTGATCTGAAGAATGTATATGATGAGAATGGAATGTATTGTCTGTGTAAAAAGTAAACGAAGAGATTTTTGCTGGTTTAAATAAATAGGCATTTAGGGAGTTTATGTTTTATTCAAATAGCTGATAAAAGCCCGTACCATTCTTAACACCAGGTTAGCAGATGAAACGTACCTCGAGACAACGACGTCAGAGTTAAGTATCTGCAATCATTTACTGAATATACTTCAAACTAATTCGAAGTGCAAAATCGAAATGGTCGACATTAAAAGTCCTTCGTTTAACTAATTGTTTCTGATAACGTAATTGTGGGAGCTGGGTACCTTTCAGACTGAAGCCCTTTCTGTACATTCCTGAGGCCCTCTAACCTAAAACACCGCAGCGAGGCTAAATAAAGAACGGAGATGCGTATCAAAAAATCTGGCAATCTCAACTGAATTCCCTTAATTGCAAATAGGAGAAAGAAGCACTGTTCTAATCAGAAGTAAAAGATTCGATTGATGGAATTTTGTTGTGCAAGACAGGAATCCAATGCTTTGAAAACATTATTTACAAATTTCAGAAGTGACACCATTTAACACGGTAAGTAGCTGTTAAAGTATTCTTTAGTAAGTGACATGTTTCAGTCCAAGACCATTTCCAGTACAACGTAGGCCGACAATAGAAATTAAATTGGAATATAATGTCAAAAAAGGAGTACAATGTCAAACAGTCGAATAGAAACAATATAGGAAGTAAACATGCTTTTGTGGTATAGAATACGAAAATCATTGCTGAACAGCAGGCGACTTTTTGATGTTATGCTCATGGTATGGCGTCACTGTTCTCCAGTGTAATGTTGCTGTTGATGCAAGCTGTACTGGGAAACAGACTTCGCATTAAGCTGGTTGCTTATTGAAGAATTCTTTTGTTGTGGAGCACAACCACTAAAAATATTTCATTATGAACATACGTATAACACCAAGAAGATGACACCATTTGACGCCGGTATGAATATTTCAGAAAGCAGTGGATTATTAGTGTGCATGTCCCGGTCCAGCACTTGGTCTTACAATTCGACTAATCTTCAGTGCGAGATTAGTACCTTCCTTATGGTTAGAAACTTTCAACAGCTATCAAAGAAGATGATATTTTGAAAGGTACACTGGCTTTTTGCTGTACTGTTGCTTGAAGTGCACAAAGATCGTGTGCATTTTCATAGATTCTGCTGTCCTGAAGGGCCGTTCATTATCTCGTTAATGCAGTGATCTCATTCGTTTCTGATTGTTCGCTAAAAAACAGTACTGAGATGAGCGGAGACAGCACCGGCACTTTAAGGGAACGTCCTAAATCATTGTGTGTTACAGACTGACCTCACCCATTTGTATTCTTTGTTCTGGCTCACATACTTTCAATGATCGATGTTGTTCGGTGTAGTTCTGTGCGTCATAAATCAAACGATTAATGGCTTATGACAGTGTAGCATTCCAATGCGTTTCATTTACATATGGCAATAAAATATAAGCTAATGGCACTTCGAAATCTGCTACCAGTGTCCACAAGGATAAGGTTGTTTCTTATCAAGGACAGTATATTGTGCAAGATGTTTCTTTTTTTAACTCGTTTTTACTAGGTCGCTTTCTTATCTGTCTGCCTGTTCGGTAAAAAATGTGGAACTGATTTTTTCCGATAACTTAGAGACTTGAAATTTTAAACGTAGCTGGGAACTGGATGACAGTGCAATAATAACTCGCTTTGTTGTCTGTTTGCTGGGAAGGGGTGGGGTGTTGTAAAAGTTATGTAATGATTGACATTTCGGCTGCTTGCACGACTAACAAATTGTGTGTGATGTAACACAGTGGTTTCAGGCGGTATGAATGGCTGCACCACTGTGCAGACGGAGGGGAGAGGAAGATATGGACAGGGAGGGGGCACCGCTTTTCAAGGTCAGAGAGAGAGAGGGGGGGGAGGGGTGATGGATAGAGAGAGTGGGGAGGAGGTGTTCGACAGAGAGATTGGGGAGCACCCATTCGCCAAAGAAAGAGGGGGGATCAGGAGATGGAAGGAGAGAGGGAAAGAGGAGATGGATAGAGAGAGGGGACGAAAAAGGTAGACAGAGAGTGGCAGAGAAGATGAACAAAGAGATGGGGAGGAGGTAATGTGTGTAGTATAAATGACATATGATTTACAGGGGCGAGACCGCATGTGTAAAGCTAGTATTGATGTAAAAATCTTATAAAAATGAGTGAAATTAATTTTCTTGCTTCTTTCCTTTGGGCAAATAAAGATTAAACAGAGTGATATATTTTTACTAGGTAAGTGTAACACCATTCTCTTTAAGATATGATCAGGTGAAACGACACTGAAATGAACATGAAATTCAACACTTCTCTTACAGTCTCATCACAACACTTAAAATACACTGAGGAGCTTCACGTATACAATACTAAAAATATGAAAATTTGTAAATCAAAATAAGTTTGTAATGTAACAAGTTTTTAAATCGGATAAAAAGTATAAAATAATATTTTCTAGCACCATACTTATTTCTGACCTCATACACGCAGTTCTGATAACGAATTTTTAATAGGTATGCAAATATTTGTAAGATTTAAAATGAAAAAGTGTGACGCATGCATGCATAAATAGTTAAATTCCTAACTACTGACTATTGCATGCACCACAAGACTGTTGTTCTAAATCTCACAGTTATTTTGATTGCTATTAAAAATTCTCAATCACAGTTTTTTAGAGCTATCTGAAAGGTGCTAGGAATTTCTATGGAGCTAGGAGAAATTATTTTATATGTTTTAGTCTTGTGTTTCCTCTTCCTCAAGTAGTTGCTTTATAGCTTGTTCTGTCTTCAAAACAGCCACCTTTGCCTTGGTCTTCTTGTTTCTCTCTTTCTTAGAGGTCTACAGCATATTAAATGTCTCACTATTCTTTCTGAGGCCATTCTTTCAATTTGCTCCTTCCATTTTGTCATACTGTTTTCTATTATTCATTCAAGCTACAGCTAATTCTTTCCTTATTTCAGAATTATTTTTATCTCTCAGAATACAGCCTTTCACTTTCCTTAAACATTTCATTTCAGCTTACTGCATCCTTCTTTGATATTTCTTAGTTTTTGTGCAGGTCTCACTTCTATATGTGAGCTTAGATATTGCCATTCCTTTGTAGAATTTTGTTTTTGTGGCTTTTATTGGCTAATATTCTGTGTATAGCGCCACTTGTCGTTTGAAATTTATTTCACTTATTGGTGATGTCATTATCATATTCATAACTTACGTCACACCGTAAACGCTTCAAGTGAGATTACTGTTTAACTGATATTCCATTCAACATTATTTTAGAGTGTACTGGTTATTTTCCTCTAAAAGCCATAAGTTTGGCTTTATTTTCTGATATGTTGAAGTTACAGAATTTACCTACTGAGTCCAAGTCATGTAGAGAAAACTGTAAATTATAATCCTTCTATTGCAAAATTATTTGGTTTTCAGCAAAGACTGCAATATTTATATGTGTGTTTCTAGGAATTAATTTTATACCTGGATTGACTTTGTGTTTCCATTGTCTTCAAATGGCTATAAGCACTATGGGACTTAACATCTGAGGTCATCAGTCCCCTAGACTTAGAACTACTTAAACCTAACTAACCCAAGGACATCACACACATCCATGCCCGAGGCAGGATTCGAGCCTGCGACCATAGCAGGAGCGCGGTTCCACACTGAAGCGCCATTATCTAACAATGTCGTCAATATATGTGTTGAATAAAATGGATAAAAGACTGCGCACTTGTACTCCTCTGTTAACTGCTGTTGGTCTTGTTCTCTCTTCGCCTGTATTAATTACAATTTCATCACTTAAATACAAACATAGTAAATGTTTAAGATAAATTCTTATTTTCATTGTATTCCACAGCACACACCTGTTTGCTCTATCGAAGGCTTTTGATACACTGCGAATGCAGTATGAGTCTCCAGATTATGTTCTCGTTTCTTTAAAGTTATCTGCCGCACTGTTGTAATATTGTCACTGATTGACAGTCCTTTAGTAAAACTATAGTGTTCCCCCATAAGAGTAATTATTCGTGAATTTAATTAGTTGTCAGTGTTCAGTAGGCTAAAAACTCCGTAGTTTTCACAGGCATTTCTAGTTCCTTTTTTATAGATTGATATTACTTCTCCTAATCTGCAAGAGTCGGCAGTCATCTTCCATTTTCAGCATTCATTTAATAATGCATCAGACTCACTACCGACATTAAAGCTCGAGATTTAATAAGTTGTGCATTAACAGTATCTGACATTGGAGCTTCTTTAATCTTCATCTGCTTTAAATCTTTTTGTATCTTCTGCAGGGTAATAATGTGACCTCTGTATATTTCATTTCTTGTTCTTTGTAATTTCTATTTTCATTAGTTCAAGTTTATCATTGTTTTCTATCCTTAAACCCTGATAACTTTTTTACCCAAGCTTGTATGTCTGTTACACGTAATCGAGCATAATCTTCCTTGCTTGTTGTTTCAGGAGTTTGCAAGCTATCTCTCATCTACCTCGTAGATCATTTTTAACGTTTGATATCATTCTATCCCAAGATTCTTGATGAGCATCTCTCAACATTTTCTTAGCGTAGTTCCTTTTCTTCTGTATTGTTCAGTGGATCTTTAATTGCATTTGCTGTATCTTCATTCTATATCTTATGACACCCTTTCTCTTCCTAAATTCTTTTTCTCCGTATTTTCTCCGCCACGGCTATGGTCCCGCACGCTTTTATGTTTTACTATTCTGTATTTACATTATTTTCTGTAGCTCGATTTTGCAAATAAATCTTCAGTCGCTACTGAAACAGACTTCTTACACTATCGTGTGGCAGAAGGTATACTTTGAAAAATTCGTCTTCAGGTTTACTCCACGTAAAAGTTCGTTTCTTCTGTGCCTGACAATGTCGCTACCTCTATGTTCTCTCGTACATCCTGTATTATTTCTCTGAACTTTCTGTTCACTATGAGATAACCAACATTCGCTCTGGAGCCCCTTGCACTCCATGTGATTTTGTGTATATCCTTCTTCCTAAAGATACTGTTGGTAATTTTCACGTCGTTATAAGTTGAAAACTGACGTTATTCGTGTCCACTGTTATGCATGACCTATTCTCCAAAAGTTCCTATTGTTCTAGACATCGGCAAATTCCCTACGCGCGTATTAAGGTCTCCACTTACAACCTGATAATCTTTCTTGTTTTGGTCTTTTTTTCGAAGGTCTTCGTAGAACACCTCAGTTTCTTTTCTTCTTTCGTCTTCAGGGACATATACACTTATTGTTGTCAGGTAGCCTCCCGCTGTCTTTTAGCCTTACTGACACAATTCTTTCGTTTGTGAAAGTACAGCCGCGAATTTTGTTCATCCATTTACGGTCAGTTGAAATTGCTGCTCCACATTTTGCTTTACGTTTATGGTTTACTCATCTGGAAACTGTTGGGAAGTCATCAAAATCCATTCCATTTTAGTTTTCTTTTCGATTCAGTTATTACTGCCATAAGAACGTTTCTAGCCTCTAACTCACGGTTTAGCTTTTCTTTTCCTCCCAGTCCTCGTACGTTCTAAGTTCTTTCTTTTATTCTGTCCGGACTCCGTATCGTTTGTCCTTGTAATGTTTTGGTCGTTCCCCTTGAAATCCGTTCGTCTTTCTTTTAAGAAGATAGCTAGCGTGTACGAGATAGCTCTATAACAGGACACCAGCCTGTCACTATGGTAGCCAAGTGTTAGTGCTGCCACCTTGAAGTCTCCTGATCTGCCGGTTTCCTCTTGGAAATTTCTTTCTTAGCCCTAAGGTTCCACTATTTTGCGCCGCGAACTCGCCTTTAACCCTCTATCGACTGCTATACTGCTAATGAGAGAGTGCATTGCCCCAGGGCTACGCGGTTATCACCTTCGTTAACGGGAGAGCATGATTTGCTGATAGAGCAACTAAGTGATCGCAGAGGCGTAACGCGAGGTTTTGCTGCCTCAGCGTATTTTCCACTCACTGGGACCATCGGGACAGTGCAAACGTTTAGCTAGTAATGGGACAACCGACTGTTTTAACAATCGATTGGTCGGTCGATCGTTTTTTCGTTCAGTCGGTTTTTTCAATCGAATGAAGCTAATCTCTGCAGCCACTTCAACTGTATGAATGTGTTCACCTCACAATTGTATTGTTTCACTCAGTGCGAGACTACCGATTCTAATAAGTCTCCGTCGTTTGCGGATTTTTTTTTCCTCTCTGACCAGGTTTGAGTGGTTTCGTTCAATGTGAGACAGCCGATTGACACAAGCCTCCGGATTTGAGTGGTTTTATTTACATGCGTTTTCAGCCTTTATGGTTCTAAATGAACTATGACTTTTTTCACACTCAAATGAAGTATCTTATTTCAAGGAGACGTGAATAAATCTCTTACTCCTAAAAATTAAGCATTTTCAAACCGTATGTATTTACTTACTTAACGACGAATTTTCGTACTTGTGGCATTAAGTATAAAATTTTTACTGATTTGAAAAGCTTACCTTGTGGTGCAATATTGTAAATTAACGTATATATAAATGAAAAATCATTTTAACATTTTTTCATTAGGACGGTTTCTTGTCCGTTTGTTCGGTACAAATTTTGCAATTGTTTTGAAGCTAACTTCCCGATAAGGCAGACGAAACTTTCAACATAGCTCAGAACTGGATGATATTGGAATATCATCTGTCTTTTGAGTCTGGTGTGTGGCGGAAGGAACTTTGTGTTTCCGTTTACCTGTCTGTTCGGTACCAATTATCCAACTGGTTTTAAACCAAGTTCCCGATAATCTAAAGACCTGAAATTGTCATCTTAGCTCAGAACTGGATAACACTGCAATATTAACTCGCCTTCTTTTCTGTTACGCGGTGGAGAGTACTTTCTTGTTTTCCTATTCCAGTAGCAAGTGTTCCGCTAAGCTGCCGTGTGAGCTCGATTCTCTCTAATTTTTACATCCGGAGTCTTTTCTTGAGGTTTTCGATGGAGGAGTTAATATTCTGGTTGAAGCAGTTGACGAGAAACAGAGTTGACTCAGTCGAAGAGAAAATGAAATAAACGTGAAATTTACCACATTTCTCCGTTATAAATCTCATCAAAATGTTTGAAAACAATTGAAAAATTGTACACACGCAAGACTAAAACGCAGAAAATAAAATAATTTTTTTAAAAAATGAACAACTTTTTAAGGTGGGCTAAAAGATGTTAGATATTCTATACAGATTTCTAACGCCATACAATAGTCTTGAAAATATGTGCTTGTGAATTTTTAGTATCTACGACAATGCTTGTAAAATTTAAAACGAAAAACGTAGGGTGCCTACAGTAAATAATAGTAGGGACTGTAGAGAGTAAGATTCACTGAGAAAAAAATGACAGGACACTTTATGTGATTTGGAGTGCAATACAGTTGTTAGCGACCCAGGTGAACTATTCATGCGTAAATTAGCTGTTCCATGCGTCTCACATTTTTCGTTTTAAATTTTACAAGCGTTGTCGTAGCCATTAAAAATTCACAAGCACAAATTTTCGAGGTTATCTGCAGGGCGTTAGGAATGTGTATGGGGCTAGGAGAAATTATTTAATACATTTTAGTCCCATTTTAGTCCGTTTTAAAAACGTGTTACATTAAAAAGCTTTCTACTTAAATAACTATTTTAACTTAAATTTGTAGAAGTTCCATCTCTTTCTTCCTGCCGGTTAGCACCCAACATCGATTACCCTTTTTCGATAAATAAAGCGAACATAAACTACATACGATACAAATTGTTTTTTAATTGATGACAAGATCAGTTGCATTTTAAGCACATGCTGCCACTAGTGAAACATTTATTCGCGAAGAATATTTGTCACCATTTGTTAATATCCTTTTGATTCCTTCGCTGAATATAGTTTCATAATATGAATCATCCTAGCAGATACTGTAAATAGCATCAAACTTATTTTGAGGATCACGTCTTAATCAGTCAAATGATTTCTCTCTGTCATATATATTACTCCGATTCATGTATACTATTATATTTATGTAGTAGTTAAGGCTTCTTTGTTTACATCAGGCTTTTGGTACAAAAGAATCACTTGCAGCATTATTTGTTGCCATTTCATCGGTACAAATGAACAAAATATATTTATAAATTTCAAACTTTGCAGCTTCTTAAAACAGTCAAAACGCAATAATCTTGTCGATGCAACCTATGGTACCTCTAAAGGTAGCCTTATGTTTGTTGAAATGTCTGTGCGTAACAATGTTAATGTGTATACATGTTTTTCGTGTTGCAAGCGTTTGTGTATAGTGTAAACGAGGCCATAATGGTTAACCAACTTAGCATTCGCCTCGACGAGTGTGTAAAACACCAGAATCAGGTTGGCTGGAAAAAGCGATTCTAAACGACGGGAAATCAAACAGAGACGGCTTTCACCTTCCCAAATCTGGAACGCAGAGCACAGAGAAATTTAGAAAGTAATACCCAAAAATTGCTTATGCGAATTTCATTATAACATCTTGTACTCATCTTCAAATAAGCTGTGAGCGTACTCTCTCAATGGTACTGTGAACACAAATATATTACTGTTAATTAGCTTACGAGAAAGTTATAATTTTGCAGCATGTGTTTTTCCAGATTGGTCGTAGTTTCGAGGGAGTTCCAGAGGTGTACTGAAGGGATTTTTATACGACTATCCTCGTCAGGGGTGAACTTGGACATTTTTTCGTGTCTGGGTAAATTCGGTTGACTGAAAGTACAGTGAGGAGACAGAAGCCATGTTACACCTGCTACTATCGTGTCGGAGTTCCTTTTGCTCTGCATAGTGTAGCAGCTCAACGGACTCAACAAATCGTTGGAAGTACCCTGCAGAAATATTGAGCCATGCTGCCTCTATAGCCGTCCATAATTGCGCAAGAGTCGCCGATGTAGGATATTACGCACGAGCTGACCTCTCGAAAGACAATTTACTAAGGGCATTCTTGTTGCTACGTTTTCCCTTTCCTTACGTTATACTTTTTTATGTAGCCTTTCTTGCTTTCTTTGCGTGTATGTTTCAGTTTTATTAGGTCTGTCCGCATTCGGTCCCTTTAATGTGTGTCAGGGCGCTGATGACCTCGACGTTGAGCGCCCATAAACCCCTCCATCCCCCCCCCCCCCCCCCCCCACACACACACACACACGCACCATAGAAGTAGTGGGGCAAGGTTCGCGTCAGGGCACTCTGCATTGTTGCCAAATTTATTCAAGATGGCGGCGATGACGTCATCCAAGATGGCGGCATGTAGACTTGGCAACAGCACATGATGTCATACAAGATAGCGGCTTTTGGTGGGAAAATAGGCCAATAGTGCTATGTCCACTAACCTAACCTTCAGAAGAAATGGCGGGAATTTTGAATTTTGGTGGGAAAATAGCCCAATTGTGCGATGTCCACTAACCTAAGCCTCCAGAAGAAAAAATGGCGGCAAGTTTGAATTCCAACAGGATAATGCATGCAAAAATCGTACTTATCTTTATTATTATTCATTATTATTCATTAACATTCATTATCATTTATTATTGTATATTATCATTTACTATTATTTATTATTATTGACCTGCCTCCACTAGAAAATTCCCTCCAAATTCAAATTCCAACACGATAATGGCTGCAAAACCTTACTTTTGTTTATTATTATTCATCATCATTTATTAACATTTATTATCATCCATTGTTATTTATTATTATTATTGTTATTTATTATTAAAGGCCTACCTCCACTAGAAAATTGCGCCAAATTCAAATTCCAACACGATAATGTCTCGAAAACTGTACTTCTATTTATTATTATCATTTATTATTTATTCAAGATGTCCGATTTTCTCGGCGAGAAAGCCATTTTCCTTACATCCATAACTAAAATCTATCACAAGTTCACATCCCAACACCATAATTGATCACACATACGAACTTTCTCCGTCACTTATGTTTTTTCACTGGTAGCCTATCATAATCGCATCAAACAATAAACTGCACTTATAGTAACGTAAGTCACGTCCTTTGATTTTGCAGGGGGGAAGGGACTGAAGGCTTTATTTCAAGCAGTACGGTCATCACTTGTTCTCCAACACAGTCAGCACACACATCTTTGATATCACAGTGCAGTCGCCACGACGTCCGCACTCCAACTGAATTAGTTCGAAACCTCGCCACCCCTTGGCCAGCACGCGGAGACACTGCCGACGCGTGTCACGTGAGGCGGCGGCCACTCGCACTGGACTGCTGGTACGCTGGGGGCGAGCCCAGCAATCGCTCCCACGTTGCAAACATGTTTTCTCTGGACACGCTGGAAATTGCCAAGTTTGACGTCACAGCGGTCCCTTGTCCGCTCACCACGTGTATTCGTCGCCTCTGCACGTTTCCCGCCAAAATTGATTGCCTCGGAGCTGAATCACACAACGGTCGGCCGTTCCCTGCCACACTTCTGGCGCCAAAGTTGTTTTCCTGGGATTGTTGAAACCTGTCGATGCTGACCGCTCACCGTCCACCACGTATCCTTGTGCGAGCGAGAATGCAGTGCTCCACTTTTGGCGGCAAAGTTTGCTCGACAGTGGAATTCCGCCATGACTATATAACAGCACGTTTGGTCCGCATTAGAACGCTCGCTAATTGAATCTCTTTCGCACGCACGTAATAAATGTACAATCGCTGGGCCGCCGCCCCGCTTACGTCACACACCCTCCATACACGCGACGGACATAGTCATCTGTAAATACCTAAGTACAGAATTCCATTTCATTTTTAATCATATTAAATAATTCAATTTACAATGTCATTTACGTATGCAAAGGTGTTCAACTACCTAATTTCAATTACTTTTTGAGGACCAGACAGCCACCTCTCCCTAGGAACCAGCGCCGAGTTTGAATTCTGGCAGTAAAGAAAGGTCACTTCCGCTTTCTCCACCAACCTAACAAAATTGTTGGAAGGAAAGGGCACTTGTACTAACCTCAGCCACCCGACCGCCACTTCCTCCTAGGAACCAGCGCCAAGTTTGAAATCTGCCAGTAAACAAAGCTCACTTGCTGCTCCCTCCACCAACCTAAGAAAATTGTTGCAAACGAAGCTCATCACCACTAAACTAAGCCACCAGCACCCAACTTCTTCCTACACATTTCGGGTAAAAGGACTCGCCCTGTATTAGGCCCATTGATGGAGGAACCAATTTAGGAATACAGTGTATGTATCACACCGACATGTTCAAATGGTTCAAATGGCTCTGAGCACTATGGGACTCAACTGCGGAGGTCATTACTCCCCTAGAACTTAGAACTAGTTAAACCTAACTAACCTAAGGACATCACAAACATCCATGCCCGAGGCAGGATTCGAACCTGCGACCGTAGCGGTCCCGCGGTTCCAGACTGCAGCGCCTTTAACCGCACGGCCACTTCGGCCGGCCCGACATGTTTCACACCATACAGACCTGCAAAACACTACATAACTCATTTATAATGCTCTAGACACACGCTTGCCAATTGTAAACAGTTAAAAATAACTCATAGCACAGCCTACAGACATGTGAACCGCTCGTAAATAATGCAAAACATTTACATCTAAATAGCCAAACAACTCCTAATTTTCGGAAATAATTTCAGTCAATAGGCTGATGGAAGGTGGAAAGAGTGTACTTTATTTATTTGGGACATATCTTTTTGAAACTTTTGCATCTCATAGGTTTCGATATGTAATGCTGACATAAGGCAGTTTCTGAACTCCAATAGTGCACTACACGTGGCAACACAACCACACCAAGATATTCATTACAATCCAGACCTCTAACTCCTCTACAGATAAATTTGTCCAGTTATTTGTTGATTCACTCACAGTCTGACCAGATTGCAGTTTTTTCGCAAAAACCACTCAGACAGCGCTGTGCTGCTTGGGGAAGTAAGAAAGGGCTGCTCTCTATTTATTTGGAGCCCTTTTATTTCGTCATGGAGTATATTTGTCACAAAACACCCGCACTGATCCGACTGTGGTCATCTGACACAGGCCACAAACACGTAAACAACTCCTAATTTCACCACACAATAGCAAACAGCTCTTAAATAATGCAGTACACAATATCAGCAGACGAGCTCTGTGCTCTTAAACTCTCCAAATAAAGCACCGCACAGTGCACAGACATGCTCGCAAGATAGTGCAACAGACGCGCCCAAACACCCCCAGCTGCCAAACCGACCAAAAGTCTCTGCTCGGCCTCCCCCAAACATGACCTCAACACAGTCGCATTCACACCTAACACCGGAGAAATCGATATCGCCTATGCGCCTTAGGTTACGTTCCAAGGCAGGCTGCATGCGCGTGCGGTCGGCGGGGAAGGGGGTTCCAGAGTCTCCAGCCAAGTTCAGCTTCCGAGTGCTCGTGACAGCCGACCAGAAAGGGCACTCTCCTCTGACACATGTGAAAGCTGCATTGTTCTTCTCATGTATACTGCTGACGTCTCAGGTCTAGACCTGCCTTCACGTCTATTGTCTGAATAGCTCATAGCTCGTTGACGTACAGGATTAGCGCAGCCAGGAAAACATTTACTACTCGCATGCAACCGAGATGGTGATGGAAAACCAATCACTCTGATCTGCGCTGCAGACGCATGTAATCATTGAGACCACTCTACTTATTTTTTCGAACACCTTATGTAACCATACAGTGTATCTACCACGCTATCACAAAACAACCACCCAGATGTGCACTGGGCCGTGTTGCACAGCCCACACACACGCAACCAATCATAATTTCAGTACACACTATAGCAAACTACTATTAAATAATTCCTCGCACAGACGTGTAGATACACTCAGTACTCTTAAACTATCCTAATAACGCATAGCAGAGCCGGCAGATCCACTCGCAAAATAACTCAGCAGACGTGCTCAGGTACCCCCCACTCCACACCCTGCCCACAGGATCTTGAAGTCACCCATCCGTCTGATTTCAGACCTCACACAGCCCCTGCTCGGCTTCCGCAAGCATGACTTGCCGCGGTCAACGCGCTCGTCAGTGGTCAAAGCACACACATACGTCCGTCCAGGGCCGCGATCCGTCACAATCCCAAGCCGCAACCACCGAACGCGGGTGAAAGTCAGCTTTGTATCAACATAGCATAATTCCAAAGCGGAGCCTCCATACGCTAGACACATCATAGCAGCACATTCTTTTACCTCCTATGACACTGTAGCACACTGCGCATTGCTCCTCATACGACATTACACGGCCCTTTAACTAAACATAACTACACATCCCTGCTCTCGCCTCGTCTCGTGGCCAGCCATCTAAAACCTTCTCAATATTATTCTTACTTTACAACAATTTAAAAAAAAAAGATCTAATTTACACCCCCCACCGCACCTAACCTCACACCCGTCCCACCATCAACATACGCAAACGTCCTCAACCCTATCTTGACACTCATATATCACCCCACAAACAATGTACATCAATCAATTTACCATTCTCATCCCCTCTTTTCGAATTACAAACGTAGCCTCTATCTAAACACCAACCAACTCATCTTTCTCGCACTTTCAACAGTAAAATTAATTTTACACAGACCCAGAAATACCCTCCGCAGCTCGTGGTCGTGCGTTAGCGTTCTCGCGTCCTGCGCCCAGCTTCCCGGGTTCGATTCCCGGCGGGGTCAGGGATTTTCTCTGCCTCTTGGGGACTGATGACCATAGATGTTAAGTCCCATACTGCTCAGAGCCATTTGAACCATTTGAACCCAGAAATACCAAACTCAATTAAAGAGTCAAACTTTTATACAGAGCATCAATATTCAAAGCCTAGTCCATATTTACCACCTCCACCTTGAAATAAATATTATTACCATTGCTGCAACATTCTGCCAGCGCTCGATTTGTACCTATTTTTCCGCTCTTAACTGTTGTCACTAGTGGTCGAATATCAGTATCTTTAGATAGCATAAATTTCCACATAAAAAAAAATCTCGCCCTGCCGTTTAGAGACTGCTATATCCGAACACATAGCATCATTCAACTATCACTTGCTCTTATCTAATAACTCATCCATCAGGTCTGGGGCAAGGTCACCCCTTTCTTTCTTCCTTTCTCTCTTTCTTTCTTTCAGCAGCAGACAGCTATTTTTTTACAGTGGTAGCTAAATTGCGCCATCAACTTAACATCACCATTCACGAAACATATCTTCAAATAAGTAAACACACTTACTCAATTACACAGCGGTCCCGCTGAGGACATGACCTTCAATATTACAGTTCTTAATCCAACAACCACCGAAACAAGTACTACATGCTCAAACTAATCCCGTAGCGCTTTACAAAGTGAATGTCCGAGTGCCGCTGGTGGCGTGTCAAAGCCACATAGCTGTCCATCTAAACAGCTGTCCACTCAGCCCCAGGACCAGAATGCTGAAGTGGACTCTCCCTATACCTGCTTTCCAGCTGTTGTCTAACGACATACGGTGCACAAATGGATTCATGAATAGTGCAGATCTCTATCTCCCCCTTGCATCTCCAACAGGACATGTAAACAGTGGCTCCCCCAGCCAGCGAACCCGACGTTATTCACCCTTGCTGACAATTTCCACTCACAAATCTTAAACACTCGCATATATAAAACCATATTCACTCCAGCCAAGACTCACTTAATAACAAAGAAGCATTCTCTCTTTCAAGCATAGATGAGTATGCATTTATCTTCACCCATCTGATCTCTGCAATATAAGTCGGAGAAAGACATATCTATTACCTTCTGCAACCTGTCTATAAACAGAACGATCTCAGTTACTACAACAGGACCTTGTTTTGTCCATCTGCCGGAAATGCGTGCAATGTTGTATGCCTCAAACTAGGTACAAGTACAACAGATCCTCAACACCCTATCATCTTTATCCTCTACCATCAAACAGTGAAAAAGTCACAAAGGCACCAATGCAATCCACCTCCAGCACGGACAAACGGAATTCACAATACTCCCCCCCGAATAACTCAGAGTGCGACCATCCAAGAATTCCTAACAGCTCGCCAAGTCCGACACCTCAAACTACAGATGCCAATATGAACAAGATCGTATTAAATATAAACACGCTGCAGAGATCCCTTTAAAGTTTGATCACCCATACTCTAAGCGAATGAGAAGCTGCCTCTGGCCCTTGTTCAAACAGTGTCTTCTAACACGCTTTTGCGCACTGCCGAGCATTTCGTCTTTCTGCCGCGACTTTGAAATCACTGTCTGATTCTAAACAGACATTAACACCGACTGATGCATGGCCTCTAACAGGAAACTATACCTTGCACCTTGTAAATCATATTCTTACAGTCAATAGCATAACATTGAATGATTTTAAATAAAGGATAGCCACAACACAAGGAAATTAGAAGAGCCTGCTGGTATTGTAGCGACTTCCCTCGAAAGTGACTGACCACCTCTACATTCAAACTCATATGTCGCAGTGACTGAACAGTGTATAACTCTGCATTCCATTTCTAGTGATTGGTCATTTTTGCACACAAGTACGGGATGACTGGTTTGGTGCTAGCAACCCCGGAAGTTGCGGTCCATCAACCAAAATTTGTCCCCCAACTCAAGCAAGCATTGTCAGTCAATCATTATGTCGTACCCAATGCACAGATGCGATGGATAAGACACCACCGATCTATTGTAATATTATCCATCACAGCTGATATCGCGAAAAAATTTTACAGTAAGTCCAACACTGGACAATCATGTGACAGTTGTTTTCTTAATTTCAGTATCATAGCTAAACCATACATCCTTAACTTTGCAAGTATCATTGCTAACATTCATAGATGACTGCTCAGTACGTCCCTTCACACTTAATTCTCCAACACATAAAGACGATAAAATTATACCAGACAACACTATACATATTTCTAAGACCTCGCGCTTAGTACTCGATCAATCTCTCTGCGTATGGCGGTCACAGAGCTATCTAGTCCTCTTACGTTAAAAGACCATCCTCACCTCGGCATTGACCAACATATCCCGCAACATCGCTACCCAATTATTCCTCAACCGAGCAGACGAATACAGCTACATTCCACCTCTCTTGACTGAATAGAGCTTTCCTAGTCCTAACCCCTCCAAGTGCACCACATTTCTCGAAATGTAACCAAGTCTTGGAGCTTAGCACACCATATCGATCTATAGTAACAGATCTCAAAGTGCCTTAATTTAATAGTCTGCAATCACTGATAGTGGCGACACGCGGGTCCGACGTATACTAATGGACCGCGGCCGATTTAAGTCTACCAACTAGCAAGTGTGGTGTCTGGCGGTGACACCACAAATAGCATACAGTTAAGAAGAACAAGAACGGAGCGACATTTATACACAACGTAGTTCGATACATTTTTAAGTAAATCATCCAATCTATCATGTGTAAAGTATTGTTCTAGAGTCCATGATCGGTGCATCGAAGGTTCCGGTAGGAGAGAGAGAGAGAACATAAACACACACACACTCGTAAGACTAGAACGTTCAGCACTTAAAAACAGGCAATAACCTTAGATCGCTTACTTTTCCATCCTGTCAGACATACATCCTTCTCCCCAGTCACCCCACGCTGAGCTATCTCTACCCCAAACGTAAAACTTTTCCTTTCTATGATACGAGCCCAATATAGCCCTGCGGACACGTCTAGTGCCCAGTGATCACATTATATCACGAGTCAGAAATAATACTATTACTCCATCAGGTCTATATAAAACTGATAGTTATTAGCAGCCGGTACATCCTACAAGCAAACAGATACGCATAACAGCAGCGTCGAACATATGAAAATTACAATTTATCCCGTCACCAAGTCTGTAAACACCCGTCTGTCGGGTAAATGTGTACACAATGATTACAGCCCCTCACAAATACCCACAGTTAACTTAGTTATGACGCTGAAGTCTCGATTTTACACCAAGCATGCGACAGGGTGGGGATCGCGTAAATCAAAGTGCTTTTAGAGGAATGTGTCAACTTTCATCACACATGAGATGGAAGTTCTCTGATGACCGACAGTTTCACCATTACGATCGCAAGTAGACAGTGCTTTAAACCACATACTGAACGCATAGCCGCATACGACTAGAACGCTGGCTATATCACGGGACTAAAGCATCCAAATAGAATGCTGGAAAAAAATCTACGTTCAGCAACTACCATTAGCTCTTATCAATAGAAGTTGGAACCTATCTGATCAGGCCACGGCCTTCCGGTATCTAGGGTCCACCCGACATGGTCTGGAGCCAAGGAGAGATGCTGCAGGACATGCTGTGATGTTAGCAAAGGCACTTACGTCGACCGTCTGCTGCCCCAGCCCAGTAACGCCAGATTTCACCGCACTGTCCTAACCTTCATCGCACGTCCCACAGTTATTTCTGCGGTTATTTCAAGCAATGTTACTCACCTATAAGTGCTGACAACTCTACGCATACGTCCCTGCTCTCAGTCGTTAAGCCAAAACCGGTGGCCGCCACGTCGTATGTGGTGAGAGGTAATGCCTGAAATTTGGCATTCTCGACACACTCTCGACGTCGTGGGCCTCGAAACACTGAACTCCCTAACGATTTCCGAAATGGAATGTCCCATTCGTCTTGCTCCAACTACCAATCCGCGTTCAAAGTCTGTTAATTCCTAGTTCCATTTCAGCTGCGCTAGCGAGTGGCCGCTGTTAACTGCTGCGGTGCACTTCCTTGTTTACATCGCTGTACTTGTGCTTCGCCGAGTGCTGTCCGTCCGTTAATCTCCGTGTTCGTTCCTATTCCTTGTGAGCTGATCGCTCTTTCTGGTCTTGCTGCTGCTATTCGGAATTTCGGTTGTTTAACCGAAATTGCGTCGCTGGATTAACCACGGCTACAAACCTCAGGAAGAATACTCTGGTATTTGTTTTTAACAAGGAATCCCGTCCTGTTCAGCAGACATCCCTGGAAATAGATGACTGGATTACACAGGTAATTGGTCTCAGTTCTGAAACCGTCCATACCTGGAAACAGGATCAGGAAAAATACTGTGTTTTTGTCAGGTTAATCAGTGCTACGACTGTTGATAAAGTGTTACGAAAGTGGGGCTATGAAGTAGATTTTGTGCATAGAAATTGTTATAAAAGTAAGGTTTCCATCTATAGAGCGGACATTCATTACAAAACCGTTCGTGTCTTGAATCTTCCCATTGAAATTGAAAATGGTAAGATTAGAGAAGCTCTTTCAAACTACGGGGACGCTAAATCAATTGCAAATGAAAGATGGTCGCCTCGCTTTAAACTGCATTGTTTCAACGGGGTCCGCTGTGTAGAGATAGACGTTAAGACGAATATTCCGTCTCACATAATTGTTTGTGGGTATAAGGCACAAATTGTTTATACAGGTCAGGAAGCTACATGTCATATATGTAACGAAACCGGCCACTTCAGACAGGAATGTCCGCGGCAAACTGTTGTTCTCAAAAGTAATTTGATACAGCGTCAGAAGCTTACCTTAAATGATCTGTTACCAAAGAATAGTCCACATCAGCTGCTTGAGGATGTTAACGCAGCGGGCCAAGCTGATGTCTCCTTTCACGATAACAGTCAATCACCTCAGTTAACAATAAAGGGAAACCCTGTTACCACTACTCGTGAAACTGAAATGCAACCGAAAAAAACGGCCTCTGGTTACAACAAATAGTTGTTCAGAGGATGAACTGTCCTGTCCAACTCCCTCACTTCGCAAGCAAAAACAGTGCAATGAGCAGGCAGAGGAACCGGAAGGCAAAATGCGAATGGAAATTGATGAACAGAAAGATAATAGACATACGGTACCAGAAAATGAAGGGGGTGTAATCAGCATTAATTTGCAAGAAACAACAGGTGCAGTAGCCGATTGCAAAGATCAGCAGCTATCTGTTAATAAACAAATTCAGGGAGAGGTTGCAAAACTGCAGTCTTCATTTGTTTCCCTCGATCAGGAAGTAAGTGAAATTAATAAAGAACGAGGAAGTGATGCCAAAAATGAAATCACGGTCAACACCTCAGGGCAGGCGCCGGCAACAGAAATTGCGAAAGCGTCTGCTGCTGCTCCAGATAAGCGGCGAAGTAAAATACCGACGCAACCAAATGAGAATGTAGCTCGTAACCAAGGGAAGGGAAAATCCGGTAGAGGCGACCCAACCCCAAAGAATGTTCGCTCCGAAGCGGTCATACACGAATCACTGGAGGAAAAATCAGAAAGTTTACCAGGAAATCAGTCTGCTTGCGGTACAAGAGAAAACATCAGAAGCAGAAAAAAAAAAACCACAGGACAGTAACTAATAAGCTGATTGAAGTGTTATTCCATGTTAAGCCTTCCGAGAAAAATTCGGTGTCAGAAGATGAAACTACTTCCCTGTATCATTTAGTGAAGCATACGAAAAACGGGAGAAGGACTTTTATTGATGAAATTCGAACAAACACGGTACGATTCTCAGAACCAAGCAGGGTATCATGGACGAGATTTATCGCTATTATTGCGTGCTATTATTGCTTCCTTGGAGGAATTCCTTGACATTCTAGCCCCACAGCTGACAGAGGATGACAACGTAAATTTTCTCGATGTTGTCAGTGAAAAGACGTGTATGAGACTCTGTGCGCCTCACCACCAAAAAAAACCCAGGACCGGATGGTCTGCCAGCAGAGTTTTACATCCGTTACTGGCAAATAGTAGGTGCGAAAATCACGGACATTGTAAATGAGGTTATTCAGCGTAAAATGATTCCGTCTGAGTTTATGGAGAGTAAAATTGTTCTGGTGCCAAAAAATAATGTAAACAAAGATTTAAATAATTTTGTCCAATTTCACTTCCGAATTCTGATTATAAATTAATAGCTAGAATAGTAAACAAGAGAATTTCATGCCTTACAGATAAAATTATTTGTCAACATCGGAACTGCGCGCTAGACAAAACCATTTTTCAAAATCCAGCAGAATTCAGGGATATCATTGCAAAAACTTCTGTAACAAACATAAAGTGTGCTTTATTCTTTTTAGATTTTTATAAAGCATTTGATGTAGTAAATAATGAATATCTTCTACAGACGTTGAAGAAAATAGGTTGCAATGATAGGGTCATACAGTTTGTTAAGAACATACCAACTGGAATAAATGAAAAAATAGCGGTGAATTGTCAACAATCCAGGACGATGTAAATACAACGAGGTGTTCCTCAAGGAAGTCCCCTGTCCATGTCGCTCTTCGCCATTTCACCTTTAATCTGACATGTCCATGCTAGATTAAAAGGTTTAACATTATCAAGAAATAAAACAGTTATGACTATGCTGACGACATAAGGGTCATTATAAGGAGTAATGACGAGTTAACCACGCTAGCAACGGTGATTGATTCGTACTGTAGAGCATCTGGAGCCAATGCAACGAATAAAAAGTAAGATTTTAAATCTCAGAGGTTTTGATAACATCAACGTCGAGTGAGCAAAATTAGTCCGACAACCTAAAACACTTGGGATCACCCTGACAGCATGCCCCATGAAAATGACGGCTTTAAATTGGAAAGTTGCAGCAGATAAAGTGCAAGGAGCTATTACAGAGAATTTAACTCGATTTATGAACCAAGTTCAAAGAACAAAGTATATCAACTCATGAGTCCTTGCTAAAGCTTATTATACTGCCCAGCTGTTTCCAATACTGAGAATGATAGTGAGAAGAATGATGTCCAAAACCACCAACTTTTTGTGGAGAGGTGAAGTGTTCAGAGTACCTGCAAAAGTGGCCACTTTAGATCCTAAAAATGGTGGACTAGGATTAACTTCTGTAACGGATAAAGCCTCTGCAATTTTTATCAAAAGACAAGTTAATTTAATAAGAGACTCGCGAGAAAGCATAACCAGCCAACTTTTCGAGATCATTAAACCTCAAAGCCTGCTTCCCCCGATTGACGTGCAGAATATCAACAGTCGGTTACAGCATGTGAGGATTTTCTATGTTGAGTTTAGTTATGTAATTTTCGAACTCAGGCAGTCGCGACACTTAACATCAAGAGCCATAATGCGGGAACGAAAGAAAAGCGAAGGAAGGAACAAAATAGAACGACAGCTTTCAAACATTGAGTGGACTGAGATTTGGAAAAATATTAGTTCTAATGTGCTTACGCCTAATATAAAAACATCATGGTACAAGACAGTTAACAACATAGTTAGCACCAACGAAAGACTGCACGCAATCGGACTCTGTGAAACAAATTTATGTCAACAATGCCATCTAGTTGACACAATAATTCATAGATATACTTGCAGTGGCCACATGAATAGTTGGAAATGGATCCGGGAGCAAATAGCTCTGATTACAAGAACATCCCCTGAATATATATCGCTGTGATTGACACACAGGCCTGATGCACGCCATTTCCCAGGAGCAAAAAATAACGCTGTGTACGGGTTGCTGGGAAATTTGGTTACTTACGTCCTTAACAAATTAGGATCTGACAGCACCAAAGAGTTCGAGGTACACATGCTGTGTGAATTCCACAAAAATAGAAGGTATTCGAATCACAAGAAAAAGTTCGGTAATATGTTAAAAATTGTATTTGAAAGAATGGGCATTGGTTAATATAAAAAAGAAGACTGTGTTGACAATGATGTATTGTAGTTACCTTAAGGATGTTATTTAAAATTTTACTGTATATTTTTGGTGTGTGCTTTTTCTACTTCAGAAAGTAGTTTTTGAAATTTATAAGCTAATGTACAGAACTTATGTGACAGTCAGATTGTGTGTCTAATAGTGTCAAAACACAAAACATTAAAGCTGCGTTATTGGTTTATATTAGAAATCTGGAAATTGGCAGTTTTTATGGAAATGTCCTTATCGATTGGTTAAAACCATAAGATTCTATCTGATGTAATGTAATATTCAACGGCTGGCACATTGCCCTGTCCATTTTTGCACTGTGATGTGTAGGTCAGTTTTGCAGTGAAAGACGTATTCTATAGGTCTGATTACTTCAGATACATAACATTCAATTAATGTCCAGAAAGTGTAGTTGGAAGGCTAGTTAACTTTATAATATCTCCTTTCCGCCATTCTCAAGTATTTCAGAAATTGTCAACTATGATTATTAAATTGTTTTATATTTGAAATTATCCGACCAACTTGCTGGTATCCTTCATAAAGAGCTATTTATGCTTTTGTAGGATTGGAGCACATGTGATTCAAAGTGTAGATTTTATTTCTTCATGTTTAAGTATGAATGTCTTTAAAAAAACTTTCCTTGATGTTTAACTTAATTCTTTCTGGTAATTTAGACAGTAACACGATCTTCTATTGTCTTTCTTTAACATCAGCGTAATTGAAATGATCAAACTGTTTTTGTTTAAATCACATCATGTATAACATGTGTACATGGTTAGTACATGAACTTAGTATGTATTTGGAATGTGTAACATTGCTTTATTTTGATAAATGTTTTTATAAAAAAAAAAAGCAGTTCTAGGCGCTTCAGTCCGGAACCAAGTGGCTGCTACGGTCGCAGGTTCGAATCCTGCCTCGGGCATGGATGTGTGTGATGTCCTCAGGTTAGTTAGGTTTAAGTAGTTCTAAGTTCTGGGCGACTGATGACCTTAGATGTTAAGTCCCATAGTGCTCAGAGCCATTTGAACTGCTGAAAATGTAAATGATCCAATTATTACTTCAATAACAGGGTGGGAAACAGTTTTTTGTTAAACTGGTTTTTCATGTAAAAGCGTATCCTGGATATCGTCAAAAGTAATCACATTTTCGTGAACAAAATCTTGTCTATCAAAGGTGCTGCTCACGTTGGTGGAAGATGCAACCGGTACTGTATCTAGTCAAATATTTTCTGGCGTGCTGTTATTTGATGGAGGATGCTGTGGCATTTCAACTATCCTTACTCTTCTGTTACTTCGTTCTGACGTACTAGGTTGAGGATGATATCGACTGTCTGGATCACTCATGATAATCTGTGGTTGTGTATGATTCTGCTGCTGACAAAACCTACTGTTATTAAAAGTGCGTTTGTCACGATAGTTACTATTATACGGCGCGTTGCGATGAGAGTTTAAATAATGGTTTTTCTGTGCGTGTTGGTTTCCTTGTTGCTGAGAGTTACTGCTCGGCGGAGCCGATGCTGTACGTGCAGACGGCGTAACATCAAAGTTTGGTTGACCTTGGAAATTACATTGTTGGTTAGGTATGCCAACCGGCTGGTTCTGTTGTTGTTGTTATGGGGAAAAGCCTCGATTGTTGCCAAAATGTGTCTGCGGTTGCTGTCAATTTTGTGCATATTGCCGATTAAAATTCTGTCTGTTATTAAAGTCGTGCTGGTAGTTCTTGTCATTTCTGGAACGTCTATTTTCCTAGGTATTAAAATAACGTGGCTGGTCGTAGTTGCCATATACCTGCTGGGCTTCCAAAAGCTGTAATAAATCTCTAAATGCCGAAATGTTTTCTTTCTGTTGTCCAGTTAAGAGCGATACTTCTAACGATCGTGGTAATTTCGAAATACATACAGTAGCTGGGTTAGAGCTGACTCGCTGTATGGTTCGCATAAATATTGGTTTTAGTGTACCAGATGTTGAAATAATTGCGTGATAGTAGAGAAATTTGAGTTTTCATAATTCGGTAGGCTGATTAACTGATCCTTGATACCGCGCTGTGTCGTTTTCGACCAATACGCTGACAGAAAAGCATTTTGAAATTCTTTTACTGAGTAACATTGTCTTGTGATCGGTCTCATTCGAGTTGCCTTCTAAAAAGCTGCAAATAAATTCTAGCTTGTGCGTTACAGGCCAGGTTGGTGGAAATGTAAAAGTAAATTGTTGTATCCAGTCCAAGGGGTAAATTTGTGTTCTGTCATTCTTCAATGTCTTAAAGTTCCTAACGGATAAAATGTGATTGTAGTCAAAATTATCGTCTCTAAATGTTTGAGCAAGATCAGGGTTTTATAAGAATGTGTTTGTCTGCGTCTGCTCGGAATCTAAGTCACGTACTCTCTGTAATCTACCTAAGTTGCGTTGGCTGTGGGAGTGTGACAAATGCTCAGAACGTGGCGTATGCTGTGAGATGTTATAGGCTGAAACATTTTTCGTTTTTGTCACTTCATGCTGTAAAGATGACATTTTTCGACGTACCATATTATCGGATCTACCTAACTCACTGATTGTTTGCTGCATATTTTGAAATTAGGTTGCCTGATTGAAGGAAACTGGTGACGCATCGTCTGATTTAATGTCATTATTGTTCTCGATAACGTCAACACTACCGGCTAATTCATCAAATTTTTCAGTTAGTGCTTTTACCTGATTGTCATTTCTGGCGTCACAAGCATCAATCTGTTTTTGCATTTTACGCGTGGTTTTGTTTAATTTCTTAACGTCAGCTTTAATGGCATCGGGATCCTGTACTAATTCCAGTTGTCCAAGTCTGCTAGTAAGTATCTGGAAGTCTTCTGTGTATTTGTTTTCTAAGGTCTGAATATTGGTGTCTGTTTTTGTTTTCTGAATCAGTAAGGTCATCCTGTAGTTCTGTGTTCGATTGTTTGACCGCGTTAATTTCAGCCGATACTGTAGCAGTGTTGGTGTCAACGTATGTTTTTGCTTTCGCGAACAACTTGCGCTTATCTTCCTGCCTCTGTGTAGTAGCTGTTTGCATGAATTTTTCTTTGCTTTGTTCGGTTCTTGTATGATTTTGCCGTAACGCGTTTCGCTGTTATGTAGGCGGTAATTAAAACGTTCGTCAATTTGGGTGTTCTGTTGTTCAAATCTCTCGTCAATTTTCGCATGCAAAGCGCGCGAAAAATCTGCTGATACTGCTTTAATCTCGTCGTGTAACTGTGTTGTGTTTTCTGAACATTGTTTATCGACTGCGTTGATTTCATCCGGATCTGATTTCTTCACTACTATTCCTGGCACAGGCCTTAATTTCCTCACGTAATTGTTCTCTAGTTTCATTACATTGCACGGCAACGGCTGTAATCTGATGAGTAAGCTGTTCAGTAGAGGTGTCAAGTTTTTCATTAATCTGTTTGAAATTTTCATTGGCTTGTTTGATCGACCTGTCGAGTTTTTCATCCGACTGTTTGAAATTTTTTGTAAGTTGTCTGTACGATTCATGAAGTTGTAGCAATATTGCCATAACTTGATCAACGTCAAAATTAGCGACTCTGTTTTTTACGCTGTGTGATAATGTATCAACATTTGATACGTGTTCTGTAAACTTCTGGCCATTGTCTGATTCAAGAAAAGGTCTACTGACTGGTTGTGCACTGTTGGTCACTACATTGGAACTAAATAAATCTGACGTATTTTGGGTAAATTGCTCGTTTTCATTAGTAACATTTGGTTGCTCACTGTGTAAATTGTGCACATCCCATGTGTGAAACCGGGCAGCGTTCGTTATAGTGGAACGCGCTGCGTCATCAATTATTGTTACATTTACTGTGGACGTAATTGAATGTGCTTGTTCATCGTTTAAATTTGAAATGTTGCTGGTTGTTGACACGCACTGATTGTCTAAGGTTGAAGAATTGGAACTGTGAGACTGAACATCCCTAGTGTTATCAGTTAAAGTATTCAAATCGCCGTTTTCATTCATTGCACTTCACGATATACTGTTTGCAGTTTTTCGCGGCATTTTCATCTAAGTCAAAGGTGGCCGCAAAATCAAACAAAGACAAAGCGGACACAAAGTGGAGCAAGTATAATGACAAGAAAGAGCAATAAATTGCCGATGATCTGTGAAGAATATATGACAAATTAGCAAATGCGTTGCGCCAGATTCAGACTACACTTAACACTGGATAAGAAACAGCAGATATATAGCTGACTATTTCTCAAAAAATCCTCAAAATTACGATCCTGCTCTGATATCGCCAAGTGTAACCTTGCCGTATAAAAATAAGAATGATAATTTTTTTGTTAATGTATTATCTCGTGAAAACTGATAAATTTTGACGTAAGCAGCGCTACGCCATGGCCACGTGTAATCAAGCTGAAAAATTCTTACCTCATGATGGTGTCCCCGGATAACGCTGACTATAGATCTGCTCGTAAATAGCACAACGTAGTGCAATGTTGGCCTGTTTACTAATACTGGACAACAAAGTCTGAGATCTGAATTATTAGAAAAACTGACATTGCTTATTGACACAAATGCACAGCTGGTCGTCTGATTACTAAAGAACATACGACTACGATCTGCGCAAATTTCTGAAATATTTAAATTTAAATAAACGAGTGGATCGGGAATGATGATGACTTAAGGCAAAATTATTCCTTCCTTTTTTGTAGACTGGTAAAAATTATATTCTGAAAATCCTTTACATTATTGGTAAATCAAGATTTTAAACATGGCTGCAGCAGCAACTGTTAAAATTCTTCACAATAAAGGATGGCAGCCAAAAACAATTGCAGGATAGAATTTTTTTATTAAAATTCTTGACCAAGGTTTCGGTACATATAAATATACCTTCATCAGAAGTAAACTTCTAAAATTACATCATGCACTGGAGAATAATGAAACAATTATGCCAAAAGGCGTCGTCAGTAATTAAAATATCATCTCCATTTGTACAACATGTGTAATGGGCACAGGATCAAAGCGAACAGTTTAACAATGTTACTTCGCCTATGAACTGTTGAGACACGAGTGTTTAATTTTAGAAGTCTTACTTCTGATGAAGGTATATTTATATGTACCGAAACCTTGGTCAAGAATTTTAAGAAAAAAATTCTATCCTGCAATTGTTTTTGGCTGCCATCCTTTATTGTGAATTATTGGTAAAGATCTGTAAATCCATTATATGAAAAATTGAATATTACAAATCTGGGTCAACTGGTGCTGACGAATCACAAAAAGACTGAAGCAAATTCATATTAACATCTGAGACAAGTGCCTTAACTACGCGCATGACAATAAAAATAATAAAATTTACCTTACAATTCATGGCTATGAACTGCGTTGTAGCAGCGAGCGACTGCAACTGCTCTGCAGCATCGAGCACTGCAGCAACTGCCGAGGCTGCGCTGACCTGCGACTCTATTGCAGCAAAGATATTTTCTGTCGCAGGCAGCGCGTGAGCAATACACCGATATTACATTTGCTCCAGCAGGGTGGTGAACCCCTTACAACACCTTCATTTGTGCACGTTCTTAAGGAGCTTTTGTGCAGGTGCAACTTGCATGTCATAACTACCTTATGGGCCAAATACATACGGATTTGATAAACAATGTGCACGGTTCACGGCATTCATATCTGGCTTTTGCCACTCAACTAGAAGCTTACGTCAGTGCCATCAAATGGTAGCACACTGCGGCAGACTTCCACTCACTTGCTCGGCACGGGTCCCTCTAGACGATAGTACAGTACTCGGATATGCTAATTCACTCAGTATGTACTGTAGTATAAATAGCTCGGACGTCAGTGTATATTAAAGAAAGATTCACAATAAACTTATTTCGTGGGATTCCGAATGATATACAGTATATTAAGCTAGGAATTTATCATACAGTAACCCGTTTGAAGTGAGTGAAACATAAGGGCCTAAAGCATATCAGCGTCGATTGTGAGATTGTGGCATTTATTCATACTCATGAAATATGTAGATTTCATTGTGGGTCAGGTTTATCTGTGCTGTAGGCTCGCATTGGTCATAAGAAAAGTCACGAGAAGCTGTATCACTGGTTTCTCTGACACTCACTTAAAAGTGGGATCGACGGCAGTACGCTTTAGGCCCTTATGGTTCTCAGCGCCTCATTTGTATTCTAGTCAAGTAACTATGTTGGTAGATATCGCTATTTGAGTTTAATCATTCCCACCAACGGAATCTTGTGTTTCGGGTCAGAAAATGTCCGAATGCTGCTTGAATACAACGTGCTGTAGTTACCGGCATCGGTAGAACCTGCGCATTATGAGCAATTCTGGATGCCAAATAGGCATTCAGGTGGGTGACAGGCCGCAAAGAATCGAGGCAGCGTAGGGAGTTGTGACTGATCATCAAACGGATAATTCTCGAAACTTGACGAAAGGTGGTCCCACGACAGTGGAGGCTTTGGACACAGGGCGGGGGTGCCAGAGCTTCCGACAGTAGCCCGCGACCAATAGACAAAGCCGTGGATTTGCGCACGTTCGTCACACGTTCAACTTCCCACGAGCCGTAAGGGTTCGAGGATCTGTGTTACTTCCTCCTTAGAACGAACCAGCAGCAGGAGGCCATTTGCGTAGCACGACGTCGGAATATCTAACCACGTATGAAGATTCAAATGGTTCAAATGGCTCTGAGCACTATGGGACTCAACTGCTGAGGTCATAAGTCCCCTAGAAATTAGAACTACTTAAACCTAACTAACCTAAGGACAACACTCACATCCATGCCCGAGGCAGGATTCGAACCTGCGACCGTAGCGGTCGCGCGGTTCCAGATTGTAGCGCCAGAACCGCTCGGCCACCAGCGGCCGGCCACGTATGAAGAGTCCAGACAACTGCGCCATCAGCAGGCTTATGAGCGACTCTAGCGTCACTGCATGAATGTAGATGGATAGGGGCAGCCTTGGCGGACCAACTGTTGGATCGGTGTCAGACCCTCCGCACGCCCATTGACCTGGACCAGTGAACGCACACTGCTAAAGAGCCGCCGAAGGATGGTGATGAAACAGGCACAGAAGCTCAGCCATTCTAAGAGAGATTATAGAAATAAGTGGCGCACCCTGTCAAACGCGCAGTCGAAATCTACGGGAACAATAGCCGCACGAAATCTGCACGCCTCTGGCAGCGCAATCAAGTCACGAGTCTCCATTTACTGTCTGGACGTTAACAGTGTCACTTGGCGTAGCTTGCGCGGTGGAGAGGGCATTTGGGATGTGGTGTTACAGACGAATGTTGAAAATTGGGTTGACTAACACGGTAAGGAATAAGGAGATCCTGCACAGAATCGGAGAGGAAATGAATATGTGGGAAACACTGACAAGAAGAAGGGAAAGGATGACCACAGAATAATTTCTTTGGTACTAGAGGGAGCTATAGAGGGCAAAAACTGTAGAATAGGACACAAACTGCAATGCATCCGGCAAATAATTGAGGGCTGGTTTGCAAGTTCTTCTCTGACATGAAGAAGTTGTCACAGGAGACGGATACGTGGCGGGCCACATCGAACCAGTCAGAAAACTGAGAAAAACCCTTCCTCCCCCACCCCAACCCCCCAAAAATTACTGTAATAAAGGATACGGTTCATCTCGGTTGCGGTAGGAAAGAAAATTCTACCAGAGCATCCTGATATCGAGCTAGTAATACAATGGAGATTGAAGAAAAATGAAATTAGCTTCCCAGAATTTGTTGACAGAGAAAGCCTTCGAATATGTAATGTGGCGGATAATGTTCAGAATCCTCAGACTAGGGCTTAAGCATACAGGCTCTTCCGTGCCCACGTGGCTACTTCCTATGAATAATAATAACAACAGTAGCTATAATAATTTTTCCAGAGGCATTTGAGATATATCACTTAGCTTGCTTACAGAGAAGTTAAAAAGACTTGGACTAATCCATATTTTTTTCTTTGTTGCCTCCATGTCGTGCTGGAGGTCAAACGTAATTAATTATTATCGCGCTAGGTTGTATATTAACTTTTCGCACAAGCCGTCTCTCTTAATACGCCAGGTGATACAGTAAAAGCTTTTGTCTTTTATAACGAGACTATGACAATTTCCTTAATGATTTTTTTCTAATTCTTAAATCTTACAAGAAGAGATCCCAGCGGTGTGACTGACTTTTTGAAACCATCTATACGGTAGTGTAGGTTAAGATCCCAGGTATCAGACCATCCGGGCATTCACCTTGATGAGCCTTCGTCTGCGAGTAATTGACGAAAAAAGAAGAAAATACGGAATTTTGCGCAACTTAATAGCGTTAAAAAAATTGTGCTCTGTAAAACTGTTTCATTCTGTAACGATAAGGTAAGGTCATCACACATAGAAGCTTGTGGGTTGTGATGCCGTCATGTGCTAGATTTTTTCATTTTTAAACATTTATCGAAATAATTTTGGTTATTACTTTCATTCAGTTAACTGTTTTAATTGAATATTTTATTTTCCCTTTGCCACATTTTAATCATCACGTGAACCTCTTCGTTTAATGCCATTTTCTGTTTGTACCATTCTTTTTCCACTCGGAATTTTTTGTGAATGTGATTTAATAGTATTTATTACAATATTTAAATATTTTTAAATGTTTAAAAACAAGAGACAAAATAATATGTTTATACCTACGGTGCAATGGTGTCGAAAACTTATTTTTCGTTAAAAGATGTTCATTTTCTTGGATGGTAATCGACATACAAACAGTTAAAACATAGCGTTAATTTCTATTGCACTATGGACAAAATAACGCCGATGAAGATTTGAACTAAGGAACGGGTTATAAGAAAATGAAATTCAAGCAAAATGAGGAAAACAATAACATAGACGAAAAAATAGGATAAGAAAACGAAATAAATTAAATTGGAATTGATACATAACTTTGAAGTTACATGAACAAAGATTTCAAGCGGAAAAGGAATGACAGGAATAAAAAAGAGAGCAAATGTAGGAACTGATACGATAATTAAAATGATGTGACAAAGAAACATAAGTACAAAATTACATTTAAACCAATTAACTGAATACAAATAATCATATTCATTTTGATAAAAATTAGAAAAAAATTTAGAGCATCTGACGAGACTGGATCCCAAGAACTTACCACATCTTCTTTTATGGCATTTGTTTAGTGTTTAACAATTACACTATACCACACAACCAGTTTACACAAATATCCATTTTCAAGGCTATTGAGCGTCACGCAAAATTCCGATTTTTTTTGTCGTCGATTACTCGGAAATCTGGGCCCAACAGGGTGAATGGCTGCAGGGCGTGATACCTCGGGTCTTGACTTGCATCACTGTGTAGAGGGTTTCAGAAAGTCGAAGCCACCGCTGGGGATCGCCCATTGTTAGCACCAACGGATAGCGAAGCACGTCCAGATATTTTCTCCTACGAAGAATTCTGCACCCACGAGGTAAGAGGTAAGGCTTTAGATCGAAGGACATAGGAATAGGCATCCAAGGCACTGAGAAGCAACTGAAAGTGCTGAAAACAAAGAAGTCGCCAGGTCCTGAAGGAATCCCAGTTATATCTACAGATGATAATCTTCGACACTGGCCCCTTATTTGCATTTATCGCGAATATCTCGCCCAGCCCAGAAACCTAAGTGACCGGAAAAAAGCAGGGGTGATTTCTATGTATAAGAAGTGTAAAATAACGGAATCGCAAAAATACAGAACATTATCCTTAACACAGGTTTGCTACAGAATTCTTGAGCATACGCTAAATTTGAATACAACAATTCCCTTGAGCTAGGAAAGGTTCTCCCTACAAATCAGCAAGGATTAAGTAACAGTTGCTCCTGTGAAACTCAGCATGCACTTTTCTCAGACGATATCTTGCGGACCATGGATGAAGGCAAGAAGCGGATTCCATATTTCTAGATTCTGTGAACTGTTAACGAAGGCCCGAGCGTACGGAACAGGTTCTCAGATATGTAAGTGGTTCGAAGACTTCTTAAGTAATATAACCTAGTAGGTTGTCCTAAATAGCGAGTGTTCAAAATGGCTCTGAGCACTATGGGACTCAACTTCTGAGGTCATTAGTCCCCTAGAACTTAGAACTAGTTAAACCTAACCAACCTAAGGACATCACACACATCCATGCCCGAGGCAGGATTCGAACCTGCGACCGTAGTAGCGTTCTCGCGGTTCCAGACTGCAGCGCCAGAACCGCACGGCCACTTCGGCCGGCAAGTGTTCATCAGAGGCAAATTTATTGTCATGAGTACCCTAGGGAAATGTGATAGGACCATCCTTGTCATCTCCATATATAAACGAACTAAAGGATAGGGAGAGCAGCAATCTGCGACTGTTTGCTGATGACGCTGTGGTGCACAAGAAGGTGTCATCATTGAGTTACTGTAGGAGGATACACGATGACTTGGAGAGAATGTGCTGGTGTGATGAATGGCAGAAAAATTTACATTAATGCAGATGAGCAGGAAAAACAACCTCATAATGTTCGAGTAAAGTATTTGTGTTGCTTTATACATCTTTCATGTCGATTAAATATCTATACGCAACGTTGCAAAGCGTCATGAAATGGATTGAGCACGAAGCTAAGCTGTATGGAAGGCGAATTTTAGACTTCAGCTTTTTTTGGACACTTTTACGAAAGCGTAGCTCACCTATAAAGGAGATCGCGTATATAACATTAGTGCTACCAATTTTTTTAATTTTTATCGACTGCTCGGGGTACCAAACACAAAGCAAGGTGTCGAAGCAATTCAGAGTCGTGCCGCTAGATTTGGTAGGATCTTTAATTCATAGATAAGAGAAATTAGGGTTCGTACGAAAATATGTAAACAATCGTTTTTACCTCTCACCATTTGCGATTGGAACGGAAAAGGAAATAGCTAGGCGCTCTCTACTAAGCACCGTGTGGTGGTTTGAGGAGTATGCAGAAGGATAGGAATGTAATCGCGTTCCAGATCGATTAGAAAACGGACGAATAATCTACAATATTTAGGAAAACCAACTAGGAATAACAAAAGTAGAAGACTTTGCCGACTGTCGGCAGATGATGGTTGAAGTGATCGCTATAGCGAGCAGAAATATATACATACCAGTATTCGAATGGAGGCCCTTGTTTTGAATCATAATTCACGTCGGTCAGCGGCCTGGAGATGGCGTAGCAAATCGCCGAAACTGGTCGCCAAATAGAATAAGTTTGGATACTAGACGGCGAAAAGGTATTTGATTTGACATCCTTTGTTTAATTTTTGCGTCGAGGAAGAGATGAAGAAAGTGAAAGATGAAATAAAAGTACAAGGGAAAAAAATACTAACGCTAATTTAAAAGTGGTTAGTTACATAGCTGTAGTTGGTATGCGGTGGAGTGTGATGTGTGTGGCTAGCTGGGACAAAAACTGAAGGAAATGTTAGTGTTTGCTGAAGCCAACTACAGTACGCTGTGTTATATGCTTTCAGTATCAATTTGCATAAATTAAAGAACTAAAAGAAATTATCAGTGCAGGCTCACTGAAAATCAAAGAGTAGGATATACCTCCATCAATTGGCTTCAGTTTCCCGAGAATTCATTCTGTCGCTTCAGTTGCCCGAAGATTTGTGAGTTTGTCTTCACTAACTCTTAAAGAGGCTATTCACCGAGATTCTCCGCACTGCCATCGAGTTTGGGTCAAGAGGTCGACGTAGCCACCACAGACGTTCCTGAGGTCGCGAAATGACCGAACCAGTAGATGAGCTACAGATCTCTCCTACACAGCGGGATCCCAGTAACTTGGATTACAGGAGAACTGCAGATTATCTGCGAATTTGATCGTTTCGTGAGTTCAGGAATGTCCGCGGTACCTTCGCCGAACCCTGGACCCAAATTTGACTGCAGTAATCAAATTTCGGTGAATTGACGTTGCGGAGCTACAGCAGACAAACTCACAAATCATCGGGGAACCGAAGCGATAGAATGAATTCTCTGGAAACTGAAGCCAATGGACGGAAATTTTGTGACGCAGATCGCAATGATCGGAATCAGTCGCAAAAGGATGAGACTCGTTATAAAAATCCACATCTGTTAGTATATTATTACTATTTTTTCGGAGAAATGTAGTCTTCTTTTACTGGTGTCTCTTAGGCGTTTGTCATTGCCATTGAAACCCTCATTTCCTTCAACGCATTTAAAATAAATCACTAGAATCCTCACCAAAAAGCGTAAGTATGCTCTATTATGATTTGCGCTTTAGTAACGGTTAGGATGACTCCCTGGTGCGAAAATTGGGAGAAACTATGCAGTGGGACATGTTTTTAAATTAACGTGGAGAAAAAATCCTTGTGTTAACGATTGCTGGTGCCTGATTTACTTATGAAATAACATTGAACTACAACCGCGATACATTTGAACAAAGATTTACATTTGTTAAATGGAATTCAAAGAAGGGAGAGGGGATGGATTAGTACATTTATAAGTGGATTCACGCAGAAAAGTTTAAGAATATAAAGAAATTAGACCATCGCCATGAACACACAATTAATTCAAAGAAATTCGTTACGATAGACCTCATGCTGACAATAAATAAAACAAACACTAATACGATAAGTAATAAGTGATCCGAAAATATTCACATGAAAAACGAAAGAAAGAATCCACGTGGTTAAATAATTTACGAGTTAGCAAGCACGCGCATTATCAAAACGGTTGAAAATTAAGTGAACAACACACATTCGAAAATGACTGAGAAAAACGCAGTAGTTCCGATGAAACAAAGAATAGGAAAAGCTGAGGGCTCGACTTCTGCGCAGTAACATGTTGTTCATACAATCAAAAAAATGTTCAAATGCGTGGGAAATCTTATGGGACTTAACTGCTAAGGTCATTAGTCCCTAAGCTTACACACTACTTAACCCAAATCATCCAAGGACAAACACACACACCCATGCGCGAGGGAGGACTCGAACCTCCGCCGCGACCAGCCGCACAGTCCATGACTGCAGCGCCCCAGACCGTTCGGCTAATCCCGCATGGCTTACACAATGAAAGCAAATTTCGGAAATACAGGAAATTCGTGATTAATTTTACACGCTTAGTCCTTTTATAGTCGCATCATTCAGTGTAACTAAAAATTACGATTGGAAGCAGGGAAGATGGAACTGATGACTCATTGAACGAAATACGAACCCGTGAGACCAGTAGGAAAAAGCACGCTGATAAAGGATACAAAGCAAACTCGAATGAATATTGAGTTACGGCGAGATGAAGAACTACAAGCTCACAGAGACACAGTTACACACGCATTCACACTAAAGAAGGAAACAGAATAACATAAACTAAGCATGTCGATATAGGCCATACTTCCACATCACAAAGCTCCACTGGAGCAAAACAAGTCCCTAAATAAATCAATACGGCATGAAATTCCTTGAATTCTCTAAACTAAATAAACCATGGAAAATGTCTCCCAAAATAAAGCTGCAAAAGAAAGTGATTAAGTACTTCAGTTAGGCTGAAGACTTACACAACATCATCACGATTGTACGTTGATAAGCTCACTCTTCAGTGACGACGCTCACTCATTAAATCCCAGCAGTAGAGCGCCCGTGCACACTTACTGACCAACGGACAACCCAGGTAAATGCGAGCAGCTGAAGCGTCCCTTCCGCCACCAACCTAACAATAGTCGATTGACGTACGCAGAGGGGACAAACCTCTTTGGCTTGGTGAAGCTACTTAACGTTGGTCGCACTGTCACCACAGCAGACGGAAAACGCTACAGTACTGACAAGCATACACACAAACTCGCTCACTCGTTCATGCAAGAGGGGAGGGAAGGAAAAGAATACACTACTGGCCATTAAAGTTGCTACACATTACGAAGATGACGTGCTACAGACTCGAAATTTAACCGACCGGAAGAAGATGCTGTGATATGGAAATGATTAGCTTCTCAGAGCATTCACACAAGGTTGGCGCTGGTGGCGACACCTACAGCGTGCTGACATGAGGAAAGTTTCCAACCGATTTCTCATACACAAACAGCAGTTGACCGGCGTTGCCTGGTGAAACGTTGTTGTGATGGCTCCTGTAAGGAGGAGAAATACGTACCATCACATTTACGACTTTTATAAAGGTCGGATTGTAGCCTATCGCGATTGCGGTTTATCGTATCAAGACAATGCTGCTCGCGTTGGTCGAGATCCAGTGACTGTTAGCGGAATATGGAATCGGTGGGTTCAGGAGGGTAATACGGAACGCCGTGCTGGATCCCAACGGCCTCGTATCACTAGCAGTCGAGATGACAGGCATCTTATCCGCATGGCTGTAACGGATCGTGCAGTCACGTCTCGATCCCTGAGTCAACAGATGGGGACGTTTGCAAGACAACAACCATCTGCACGAACAGTTCGACAACCTTTTCAGCAGCATGGACTATCAGCTCGGAGACCATGGCTGCGGTTACCCTTGACGCTGCATCACAGACAGTGAGTGTCTGCGATGGTGTACTCAACGATGAACCTGGGTGCACGAATGACAAAACGTAATTTTTTCGGCTGAATCCAGGTTCTGTTTACAGCATCATGATGGTCAAATCCGTGTTTGGCGACATCGCCGTGAACGCACATTGGAAGTGCGTATTCGTCAACGCCATACTGGCGCATCAGCCGGCGTGATGGTATGGGGTGCCATTGGTTACACGTCTCGGTCACTTCTTGTTCGCACTGACTGAACAGTGGACGTTACATTTCAGATGTGTTACGACCCGTGGCTCTACCCTTCATTCGATCCCTCCGAAACCCTACATTTCAGCAGGATTATGCACGACCGCATGTTGCAGGTCCTGTACGGGCCTTTCTGGATACAGAAAATGTTCGACTGCTGCCCCGCCCAGCACATTCTCCAGATCTCTAACCAACTGAAAACGTCTGGTCAATGGTGGCCGAGCAACTGGCTCGTCAAATTACGCCAGTCACTATTAATGAACTGTGGTATCGTGTTGAAGCTGCATGGGCAGCTGTAGCTGTACACGCCATCCAAGCTCTGTTTCACTCAATCCCCAGGCGTATCAAGGCCGTTATTACGGCCAGAGGTGGTTGTTCAGGGTACTGATTTCTCAGGGACGGTAAACGGGTATTCATTGGACAAATATATTATACAGAACTGTCGTGTGATTACATTTTCGGGCAATTTTGGTGCATAGATCCTATGCACCAAAATTGCGCGAAAATGTAATCACACGACAGTTCTAGTATAATATATTTGGCCAATGAATACCCGTTTAACGTCTGCATTTCTTATTGGTGTAGCAATTTTAATGGCCAGTAGTGTATAAGATATAAGCAATACACAATAGAGCTGTGGGTTCCCAGGAAACAATGGGTAAAGATATACATACTTAAACTGATTTAAACTGATGGAGAGTATATGTCGTTGACATTATGGATGAAATAATGTATTCCACTGCTCAGTTTCCTTCTGAGTTAATTGTAATCCCTAAGTATTTAGCTGCACACCGAAAATCAGTGGTGCTAATATAAGACGCATTAACAAGGTAAATAAAGAAAAATACCATGAAATGGTTTCTACAGAGATGCTTCAAGAGTCCCGAACGACATAGCTCTCCTAGACAGAATTGCTATGTAAGAGAGACTCGGAAAACCCATTGAAAGGAATGAACAGCATACCCAGAACACACTGTGGCTTAAGGATAAAAGCAGTACGTCTACATCTACATCTACGTGATTACTCGCTACTCACAATAAAGTGCCTGGCAGAGGGTTCAATGAACCACCTTCAAGCTGTCTCTCTACCGCTCCATTCTCGAACGGCACGCGGGAAGAACGAGCACTTAAGTTTTTCGGTGCGAGCCCTGATTTCTCTTATTTTATCGTGATGATCATTTCTCCCTATGTAGGTGGGTGCCAACAGAATGTTTTCGCAATCGGAGGAGAAAACTGGTGATTGAAATTTCATGAGAAAATCCCGTCGCAACGAAAAAAGCCTTTGTTTTAATGATTGCCACTCCAACTCATGTATCATACCTGTGACACTATCTCCCCTATTTCGCGATAATACAAAATGTGCTGCCCTTCTTTGTACTTTTTCGATGTCATCCGTTGGTCCCACCTGATGCGGATCCCACACCGCACAGCAATACTCCAGAATAGGGCGGACAAGCGTGGTGTAGGCGGTCTCTTTAGTAGACCTTTTGCACCTTCTAAGTGTTCTGCCAATGAATCACAGTCTTTGGTTTGCTCTGCCCACAATATTATCTATGTGATCGTTACAATTTAAGTTATTTGTAATTGTAATCCCTAAGTATTTAGCTGACTTTACAGCCTTCAGATTTGAGTGACTTATCGCGTTATCGAGATTTATCTGATTTCTTCTAGTACTCATGTGAAAAACTTCGCACTTTATTCAGGGTCAATTGCCACTTTTCGCATCATACAGACATCTTATCTAAATCATTTTGCAATTCGTTTTGATCATCTGATGACTTTAGAAGACGATAAATGACAGCATCATCTGCAAACAATCGAAGACGGCAACTCAGATTGTCTCCTATGTCATTAATATACACTCCTGGAAATGGAAAAAAGAACACATTGACACCGGTGTGTCAGACCCACCATACTTGCTCCGGACACTGCGAGAGGGCTGTACAAGCAATGATCACACGCACGGCACAGCGGACACACCAGGAACCGCGGTGTTGGCCGTCGAATGGCGCTAGCTGCGCAGCATTTGTGCACCGCCGCCGTCAGTGTCAGCCAGTTTGCCGTGGAATACGGAGCTCCATCGCAGTCTTTAACACTGGTAGCATACCGCGACAGCGTGGACGTGAACCGTATGTGCAGTTGACGGACTTTGAGCGAGGGCGTATAGTGGGCATGCGGGAGGCCGGGTGGACGTACCGCCGAATTGCTCAACACGTGGGGCGTGAGGTCTCCACAGTACATCGATGTTGTCGCCAGTGGTCGGCGGAAGGCGCACGTGCCCGTCGACCTGGGACCGGACCGCAGCGACGCACGGATGCACGCCAAGACCGTAGGATCCTACGCAGTGCCGTAGGGGACCGCACCGCCACTTCCCAGCAAATTAGGGACACTGTTGCTCCTGGGGTATCGGCGAGGACCATTCGCAACCGTCTCCATGAAGCTGGGCTACGGTCCCGCACACCGTTAGGCCGTCTTCCGCTCACGCCCCAACATCGTGCAGCCCGCCTCCAGTGGTGTCGCGACAGGCGTGAATGGAGGGACGAATGGAGACGTGTCGTCTTCAGCGATGAGAGTCGCTTCTGCCTTGGTGCCAATGATGGTCGTATGCGTGTTTGGCGCCGTGCAGGTGAGCGCCACAATCAGGACTGCATACGACCGAGGCACACAGGGCCAACACCCGGCCTCATGGTGTGGGGAGCGATCTCCTACACTGGCCGTACACCACTGGTGATCGTCGAGGGGACACTGAATAGTGCACGGTACATCCAAACCGTCATCGAACCCATCGTTCTACCATTCCTAGACCGGCAAGGGAACTTGCTGTTCCAACAGGACAATGCACGTCCGCATGTATCCCGTGCCACCCAACGTGCTCTAGAAGGTGTAAGTCAACTACCCTGGCCAGCAAGATCTCCGGATCTGTCCCCCATTGAGCATGTTTGGGACTGGATGAAGCGTCGTCTCACGCGGTCTGCACGTCCAGCACGAACGCTGGTCCAACTGAGGCGCCAGGTGGAAATGGCATGGCAAGCCGTTCCACAGGACTACATCCAGCATCTCTACGATCGTCTCCATGGGAGAATAGCAGCCTGCATTGCTGCGAAAGGTGGATATACACTGTACTAGTGCCGACATTGTGCATGCTCTGTTGCCTGTGTCTATGTGCCTGTGGTTCTGTCAGTGTGATCATGTGATGTATCTGACCCCAGGAATGTGTCAATAAAGTTTCCCCTTCCTGGGACAATGAATTCACGGTGTTCTTATTTCAATTTCCAGGAGTGTAGATCAGAAACAATATAGGGCCTATAACACTTCCTTGGGGAACGCCGGATATTACTTCTGTTTTACTCGATGACTTTCCGTCTATTACTACGAACTGTGACCGTTCTGACAGGAAATCACTAATCCAGTCGCACAACTGAGGCGATACTCCGTAGGTACGCAGTTTGGTTAGAAGACGCTTGTGAGGAACGGTGTCGAAAGCCTTCTAGAAATCTAAAAATATGGAATCAATTTGACATCCCCTGTCGATAGCACTTATTACTTCATGAGTATAAAGAGCTAGTTGTGTTTCACAAGAACGATATTTTCTGAAGCTGTGCTGACTATGAGTCAATAAATCGTTTTCTTCGAGGTACTTCATAATGTTCGAATACAGTATATGTTCTAAGACCCTACTGCAAATCGACCTTAGTGATATACGCCTGTAATTCAGCGGATTACTCCTACTTCCCTTTTTGGGTATTGGTGTGACTTAAGCAATTTTCCAGTCTTTAGGTACGGATCTTTCTGTGAGCGACTGGTTGTATATAATTGTAAAGTCGAAAGTGATGAGCAATAGTGAGTAGGACGAGAAACTCAACATCTAAATCGAAAACAAAATAGTACAGGGTGGATAAAATAGTGGCATTTGCTGAAAAGTAATGCCTCGGAATTTTTTATTCTGTTCTTAACATCAGCTGAGATATTATGTCTCGCGCATGTTACTCGATCGAGTTTCCAGCTTCGCTGACGCGAGTTGCAACACTCTGCCTCTAGAGCGCTCCGAACGTAGCAAGTAACGTGGCGCTGAGTAGCGTAGCTATGTCGGTGCGTGAAAAAACAGGGTGCTGTAATCGAGTTTCTAAACGCAGAAAATGTGCCTCCAACTGAAATCCGTAGAAGACTGAAAGCCGTGTACGGTGATGATTGTATCGAATCAGTAGTGTACGACGCTGGATTCTCGTACTGAAAGAAGCGGTGTTGCTAACATCAACGTATCTGGCAGAGCTCGGAGTAGTCGGCAATTGACTTGACTCATCGGAATCGAGTTGATGAACTACTCAGAGAAGATCGAGGCATCCGCCATGCACATTGTTTTCTGCACGGCAGTTCTCCAGTGATGGCCTGTACACGCTGTCATGACGTGCCCCACATTCCTAGGAGCTGTGTTTGTGTTAACCGACGATTTCTCTCTTATGAGTTCATCAACTCTATTCCGATCAGTCTCATTACTGTTGCCAATACAATAAACACCATACACACCTTTTATACAGGGTGAAAAGTATTTAAACCGACAAACTATGAGAGGTTGTAGGGGACATCAAAACAAACATTTTTCCCTAAAGTCATTTTTCCCTGTGTGGATTATTTAAACCGGTGGATGTAGGGAGACGCGAAATTGAAGCGTCACCCATCCACCAGTGCCAGCCCAGTTTGCAGGTGAATATAAGTTTAATTTAGTTTTTTGTTGATGTATTTTTGTAATATTTGTAACGGTTGTGAATTGACTAAAGTTTGTATTTACTTTTTATGTTTCATGTACGGAGAGGGCGGCGCAACGAACGGAGACAGCATCTTCGCTGCCGGGACCAGAGAGAAAATTGCTGGCCACTATACGTCGCGGGTCGACAGCCAAAGAGCAACAGAAGACCCTGAAACCGAGTTGTTGCGTCGTGCTTCTAAAAATCGACAAAAAAGGAATTTGTAATGTTTTGTACAACAATGACGTCATAGAAAGTTTAATCCTGTTGTAAATGTTCAGTCCTGTCTTGTCAAGGCTCAGGTTCACGTCTAGATGTAGGAAGATAATAAACTAGTGGATGCTACAAAAGTTTAAATACGTGTTCCGAGAATTTATTTATAAAGAATTATGTGAATTAACTAATAATATATTTGACAAGATTATTAATTTTTGACAACGTTCATCGCGAGTTTGAATCTCGAAAGTTTATTCAATGTGGTTCTAATATTTATTAAATCAGATAACGTGCATTAATATAATTTCTGAGGAGAAACAAACGACATCTAAATTGAAAAAGTTTACGCAAACCAATTGGACTGAGTGACGTAATTCTGCGCATACGACTCAAATGATGATGTTTTAATTACAGTTTCGTTCAAGAACCATTTAGAGACAATTTAAAAAGAACTTAAATAATTTTGAAGTGTGTTGTAACTGACGTAGGTGACGAAGTCTGCACACGGTCATATATCAAAAGAAAACCATTTATACAAAACTTACGTCGTTACACTACATGGAGGCCCTATTACGCTCTTCAGTTGTAGGCAACTGCTGTCCACCATTGTAGTAGTGTATTTCTCTGTTTACTAATGGAGCGATACACCTGGAAAGAGTACACTGATACGGTTGGTGCGTACTACGTAGAGCACCACAAAGGACGAGCTGCACAGCGAGTTTATCAACAACAATATCCTAATCGTCGTTTCCCGCGTCATACGACCGTTGCTGCTGTGTACCAACGTCTGCGTGAGACCGGGTCATTTAGCAGATTACCTGGACAGAGACGCCGTCTCACGGTAAGAACGCTACAATTTGAGGAAGCTGTCTTGCAGCACGTGGAGCGGGATCCTTCAATGAGCACTCGTGAAATTACACGTAACATGGAGACGAATCAGACGAATGTAAGAACAGTCCTTCGAGAGCAATTGTTACGTCCATTTCACTTACAGCGTGTCCACAACCTGGAACCAGTTAATTATCCACCCAGAGCACAGTTTTCGCAGTGGTACCTGGAACAGTGTGAAATGCATCCTACATTTCAGTCCTCTGTGTTGTTTACCGACGAAGCAACGTTCGGGCGTGATGAAGTCTTCAACATGCACAGTTCGCATGTTTGGAGTGAGGATAACCCACATGCCACAGTTACTAGCGCTCATCAAGTGCGGTTCTTCGTTAAAGTGTGGGTCGGTGTTGTTGGGGACTGTTTAATTGAGCTGTATCTGCTACCTAGGCCATTAAATGGCAGGCACTATTACAATTTTCTCGCCAGAGCATTGCCAGAATTTCTGGAATACGTCCCACACCCTAAAAGACAACGCATGTGATTCTAACATGACGGGGCACCGGCACATTTCAGTCGTCGTGTGCGTCGATTCCTGGACCGACGGTTCCCAGAAACGTGGATTGGCAGAGGTGGTCCTGTACCATGGCCTGCTCAATCCCCAGATATGTCCCCTCTGGACTTTTTGTGTGGGGAGAGACCGTGTTTATGCAACTCCTGTTGCATCAGAAGAGGATCTGGCTGCCCGGATAGTAGCAGAGGCAGGAACCATTCAGGATGCTCCTAGGGATTTGGCCCGTGTCAGACAGAACATGATCCGAAGGTGTAACATTTGTTTACATGTCAATGGAGGCATTTTTGAAAATCTGATGTAATTGAAATTAGGTTGAGTGAGTGTGTTGTCTCTTGGTAATAAAAAATGGAAAAGTGTTTGTTGGCTTAGTTAATTTGCCGCCAGAGAAATGTTCCTATACCGGTTTAAATACACCTCAAAGGAAAAAATGAGATTAGGGAAAAATATTTGTTTTGATGTCCCCTACAACCTCCCAGAGTTTGTCTCTTTAAATACTTTTCACCCTGTACTTTTATGGATTCCGATTGGAGGTACTTTTTCTACGTACTTTTTCTCGATTAGAGGCAGCTGTTTCTCACGCACCGACATAGTTATGTTACACACCGCCATGCTACACGACGCTATACGGAGTCCTCCGGCGGTAGAGGGTTGCAACTTGCGTCAGCGAAGTGGAAAAGTCAACTTGTGGGGAAGCAGCCTACTCACGCCGTAATAAATGCACATCAGTCTTTCCATTGTGTGCCAGCCAGTCCGCTGTAACTAGCTCTGACGCCATAAACGTTGCGCAATACTTTAGAAATCATGTAAATAACCTAAAATGTTTCTAGCATGTCAGGAGCAATACTAAATTAATATGTGTGGAATATCAGTTCGATAACTTTAACCATTTTCGAAATTTGGACGTTTTTCTGTAAAAATCATTGGCGCAACAGAAAAGAGCTAGAGATTTAAAAATTTATACTTAGATTCCTTTTCAATAATAATTTAATAGAAACAGTACTTTGGATCTCACAAATTAAGATTTTAGTTGAAATTCATAATTTTCTGGTTTTTGTCTTAAAACTTAAGTAAGCAAGATAAATTAAGTAGGCTAATAAATAAGGCTGGGATGTTAAGATTTAAGTAGAATGGAGATCCGCTATAATCATAAAGATGTGAGAAGTTTCATTTGAATAACTATAAAACTATAGCGATAGCGTATCTCCAAAGGGCAAGTTCAGAGCTCGTCTACTGCGTGCAGTGTAATTAAATTAATTCTCCCGCCCAAAATATTTAACTTAGCCACGTCAAACTTTTATTATGATTACTTACCTGTGTGCTGAATGCACATTTAAATTGAGAGCTTCATCGGCCATCAGCAAAAGAAGCTATGATTTATTCGGTAACTTAATGTGGTGCATTACTAGCCCAGCGGCTAGTCGGGAGAGCCGATTTGATCAGGCGTTCCCTTAGCCGTCCGCACCGCGGCTTTATATATAAGAATGCTGCGCGAGGAAGCAAGGCCCCAGTTCTCTCCAGACGCTGAATAGCACGCCATCTGTGTCGGGAGTCGCGTCGCGTCGGTATCATTGCTACAAACAGCCTCGGATGCCGTATTAAGTTACTCGGGATACGCGTAACCATGAAATCATTTTCGAGTGAAGTGTTAATTCTGGGATGACTTTAATTATCGATCTTCAGTTTGCGTATTTTCGTATTTTCACGTGCCGCCGCGGGACAAACATTCTACCATTATTTAGCGTGGCGTTTGATGAACCTAAAAGTCAAATTATGGTGAGCATTCATTTAAATATTTAATTTGGACAGTTATAGTGGCATCAGCGCACTAGACTCTTAACTGCTCTGTTAGTTAGATTGTGCGGATTCTTTTGTTTTCATCTGTGACTTTCAGAATACAGGACGTTTTTGCACGACTGTTTTTGATTATAGATCCCAGACAATCTCCTAATTCCTCAGAGCTATAAGCTGTAACTATAAGTGTATTCTCAGATGAAGTGGGCACTAGGAATTCTAATTACAGGCTTCACGTTTTGCTAATCACTTTCTGGTTGCCAATATTGTAGTTAGAGAGCCAGTGTTGAGAACGGCGAAAGACAGCATAAATAACATTCTAAATAATAGAAACTGGTTTTACATTCTACAAACCAAACATTTATAAAAACAACATAAAATTGATAAAAATAATTCCATCCGCCGCCCTACAGACTGAGTAATATGCATGACTCCCAGTACCTCAATATGTATTGAAAACAGAGTAAAAAACTCAGAGAAGAATTATTTTTCAGAACACCCCCATAGAACTGGCTCAGAAAACATTTCATACACCTTAAGATAGGCAACCCAACTTAAATCTCCCGCATCTGCGGCAGCTTAAGTAAGTTGAGCCGCCTGTATTAAGCTGCATGTAAGATTTTCCTGGTCAGTTTCATTTTATCCACCCTGTGGCAGAAGAAAAGGAAGTGCTATTTCCATCTAAGAATCAAGCTTTGTGGTACTGGTGGAGGAAACTTTCTTCAAAAACAGAGCTCCTCTGTTTTTAGATATTGATATGGGACAAAATGTGAAATCTTATGGGACTTAACTGCTAAGGTCATCGGTCCCTAAGCTTACACACTACTTGACCTAAATTAACCTAAGGACAAACACACACACCCATGCCCGAGATAGGACTCGAGCCTCCGACGGGACCAGCCGCAAAACCCACGACTGCAGCGCCTAAGACCGCTCGGCTAATCCCGCGCGGCGATATGGGACAGGTAACTTCCTGAAGGTGTAGTTATGGAGCACAGTGTTGCATGGACATGGAACGTAGACCATTGGGAATCTGGAGACGCAGAAATTATAAGCATTTCAAATGTAGTGCCGTCGAAGAATGTTAAAAATTGAGAGGACAGGTAAAGCACGAAGCGCTAAAAGAGTAAGTGCGGGCGGTTCGGGCAATAAGTGGTGTAAGTTCGCGAATCTCTTGTCGACCCCTGTACGTTAGTGTAGCTATTTTGACATTGGCCTCTCAATATGTATGTTCTTTAATGTCGTTTCTTGTTAACAATATCAGTTTATTCCCAAGAATTAGAAGGTTTCACTCGGTTAATACTAGGCACAGACCCAGTCTGCATTTTGATCGCAACTCCATGAGTCTTGTGCAGAAAGGCTTGCAGTATTCTGCTGCAGCCATTTTCATTTAAGCTACCACACTAATTTAAATACGTTATCAGTAACTCACTCGCTTTCAAATGTAAACTAAAGAGTTTCCTCATGGGTCACTCTTTCTATTCTGTCGAGGAGTTCCTTGAAAAATTAAGGTTGATCCAGTATTACACTGTTGATGGCGTTTTTATAAACTTACAGTTCGTCGTCTTTTTAGGATTCATGAAGACTTTATCTTATCTATTACTACTTTTCTGGTATAATTTCACGTACTGACACGTTATGACTACGGCGATTTGCCCCTCAGTTTGGTCCTACGGAACTAGACGTGTAAAATAAATAAATAAATAAAGTGGGGCACCTGCTGTGGAACTTGAGAATAGTTCACTAGGCTCTGGACTGAGTAGAACGGGGTAAATATGGGAGCAAACAAAAACTAGGATATCCAAACTAGATTACAGAACTTATTGAGTGCAGTAATTACATAGAATTGAAAAGGTTAGCACAGGAGAGGACGACATGGATGACAACATTAACGTAGTCGAAAAGACTAGTAACTTAAAAAAGAAGTTGTGAAACGGCTGTATTTTTTTCTACGAAGTAGACTGCTTGAAAGACACTAGCATACTGCTGAAATGTCTGGAATACATATCAGGGCGGACTAGTACGGGTCATGGAGCGTACACAAATAAGGCCAATACAAATGAACTAAGATTTCCTCGAAATAGAGTGTAGCGGAAATGATGAAAGACTTCAACTGGCAGGCAAGCTAAAAATTGTCCAGAATCTAGTGGCAACCCACATAAAAATGTGAGAAATTAGATTACGGCGGAATCTGCGAATATTCTTTAATTCCCTCCACACTGTTCCCACAGAAATCGTTTAGAGAAAAAAACCGTACAAGTCCGAGTAGGACTCGCGCTGTGAGGGTTCCGTACCAACATAATTATGGTCTGGTGCAGGTCTTTCTACTAGACGATACTTTGGCGACTTACGTGTCCCTAAAGTATCGCAGTTATCTAGCTGGGGAAAAGGGACCTACAGATTAACGTGGAATCTGAATCACGTGTTTCTGGTGACTCCTTACATCGCTGAGAGGTGAAGGCGAGGTTTAAACGAGTACTGAAAAATACGTGATGCGAGCGAGATTCGATCGCGTGACCTCTCGGTTTCAAGGTATGCGCTTTATCGCTTTTTTCATTTATTTTTTTTACCGCTACTCACCAGGCACCACACGTATATAGGTACTTCTTGTATACGTTTTAATGAATGAGTTTGCGAATATCAAAATATGACATATCTGGCCGTATCTTTTCACTGCAGTTGTTTATCCCGACTTGTCAAAAATTTCAACCTCATACCACTGCCCGGTGTGTATGAAATCTTAATGTATGTGAAATCTTATGGGACTTAACCGCTAAGGTCACCAGTCCCTAAGCTTACACACTTCTTAACCTAAATTATCCTAAGGACAAACACACACACGCATGCCCGAGGGAGGACTCGAACCTCCGCCGGGACCTCTGCCCGGTCCTGAGAAAAAGAAGTCTTAACAGACGAATAGACAGACGAATGGACAACAAAAGGAAAAAGTTTTTAATGTGGCATAATTACAAATTAACAATTTTTTGGAATTTTTTCTTTAGTTGTGCTTTGAAATCTAGCTTCTTGCCAAATTTCATGATATTAGGTCAAGTAGTCTCTAATACTGTGAAACCTTACATTTTGTTAACTTTCATGATTCTAGGTCGACGGATAGCATCCTATACGTTTTGATGAGTGAGTTTGCGAGCATCGAAATATTTGGCAAAAGACTGTATTTTTTAACTGCAATGGTTTAGAAGCTTCAATTTTTTCGCATCGCCAAGGGACTGCAGACCTTAGAATGCTTCATAAATTTCAGATTGATACCGCTACCCATTTCTGAGAGACAGGCTTGTTAACGGGCCCACAGATGGACAGTAAATTAATCCTATAATGGTTCGGTTTTTACCGATTAAGGTACCTGACCAAACAAATGATAAGAACATTATGTCCACAGGGATATAAAAAAAAAATACACTACTGGCCATTAAAATTGCTACACCACGAAGATGACGTGCTACAGTCCCGATATTTAACCGACAGGAAGAAGATGCTGTGATATGCAAATAATTTGCTTTTCAGAACATTCACACTAGGTTGGCACCGGTGGCGACACCTACAACGTGCTGACATGAGGAAAGTTTCCAACCGATTTCTCATACACAAACAGCAGTTGACCGGCGTTGCCTGGTGAAACGTTGTTGTGATGCCTCGTGTGAGGAGGAGAAATGCGTACCATCACGTTTCCGACTTTGATAAAGGTCGGATTGTAGTCTATCGCGATTGCGGTTGCTCGTATCGCGACATTGCTGCTCGCGTTGGTCGAGATCCAATGATTGTTAGCAGAATACGGAATCGGTGGGTTCAGGAGGGTAATACGGAACGCCGTGCTGGATCCCAACGGCCTCGTATCACTAGCAGTCGGGATGACAGGCATCTTATCCACATGGCTGTAACGGATCGTGCAGCCACGTCTCGATCCCCGAGTCAACAGACGGGGACGTTTGCAAGACAACAACCATTTGCACGAACAGTTCGACGACGTTTGCAGCAGCATGGGCTGTCAGCTCGGAGACCATGGCTGCGGTTACCCTTGACGGTGCATCACAGACAGGGAGCGCCTGCGATGGTGTACTCAACGACGAACCTAGGTGCACGAATGGCAAAACGTCGTTTTTTCGGATGAATCCAGGTTCTGTTTACAGCATCATGTTGGTCGAATCCGTGTTTGGCGACATCGCGGTGAACGCACATTGGAAGCGTGTATTCGTCATCACCATACTGGCGTATCACCCGGCGTGATGGTATGGGATGTCATTAGTTACACGTCTCGGTCACCTCTTGTTCGCATTGACGGCACTTTGAACAGTGGACGTTACATTTCAGATGTGGTACGACCCGTGGCTCTACCCTTCATTCGATCCCTGCAAAACCCTACATTTCAGCAGGATAATGCACGACCGCATGTTGCAGGTCCTGAATACAGAAAATGTTCGACTGTTGCCCTGGCCTGCACATTCTCCAGATCTCTCACCAACTGAAAACGTCTTGTCAATGGTGGCCGAGCAACTGGCTCGCCACAATACGCCAGTCTCTACTCTTGACGAACCGTGGTATCGTGTTGAAGCTGCATGGGCAGCTGTAGCTGTACACGCCATCCAAGCTCTGGTTGACTCAATGCCCAGGCGTATCAAGGCCGTTATTACGGCCAGAGGCGTTTGCTCTGGGTACTGAATTCTCAGGATCAGTGCACCCAAAACTGCGTGAAAATGTAATCACATGTCAGTTCTAGTATAATATATTTGTCCAATGAATACCCGTGTATCATTTGCATTTCTTCTTGGTGTAGCGATTTTAATGGCCAGTAGTGTAGTTATTTACGCTCTTCATCCACGAGTTTGACGTGCAGGAATCATATCGTATGGCGTCTAATATCCCACTGCCTAGTACTTTGCAATAATTCAAAGAGTATTGAGGCCGATGAGGATACTGATAGTTTTCCAATCCTTATGTTCGCTGCGCTTATAATCTGCGTGACTACGTTATTATTTCCATTTAATCATATGGAAGAGGGATATTTTTGATTTTTATTTGGTTGTCTACTTGGATAATTCCCAAAAGGAAATAAAAGTAAATATAAAAAAAACTATGAAAGTGAGTCACTTACTACGACTTCCATACCACTTTCAACATCAGCTCCCTCCCCTTACATGTAAACAGTTAACGCCATTTGATTAGCTATTGATAGCTGGAAATGTGGGACCTTAGAGAATGTTTCGCTTACCACAAAGGATGCAGCACGGAGTAACTGTCGGTAGGTAATTTTGCTAATTACACTGTGCCTTTCAAGAAAAACAGCTAGCTTTAAATTTACATACGAATTAAATGCTTGAATCTCCTTCTATGCCTTTCCCGTGTCTCTACGGGTCGGCATGTTATATCGGTTTTGTTAATGCTAGTTATTCACTGGGTGTACTTCCTGCCACCACTTCTCCCTGCGACGGAACTTGTGTGCCCCATCAGTCTGCGTATGGGGTAAATCTCATGTTAAAGTGTGAGAACGTTTTGTAAATGTTTGCGTAACGTGTCTCTGAGGCGGGACGTGCGTACCGGACTGTTATCCACCAAGTTTGACGTAGCGAAACTTCCTGAAAACTTCATCTAGGCTGGCCGGCGCTCAGAACCCCGTAGTCAATCAGCCGGGCGGATCCGATACGAGGCCGGTACGAATCTCTGCATCACGGAAGCGGACGCTTTAATGCACTCAGCTATCCAAGCATATGTTTTTTAGGGCTTGGGTGATTTTTGTTAGATTCAATTACACGCCGTCCATGTTGTTACACGTCGTACATATGCAGCAGAATTAATTAATCTGAAACACGACAGATCAGTTTCATATTTTTACGCCATTCGTAGCTGTCGTCGCCGTTATTGCGCAGGAGCTCTGATGGAGAGGGATGAGAAATCAGTAATGGAATAATTATCTGCCTCCAACGATGTCCAAATTTATTAAATTCCTGATAAATTTCCCGAATGGTATTAGCAGCGGTGTAGAAAATATTTCCACGAAACGACACCGAGGACGTAGTGGTACACAGTCTAACTAATCGTTCGGGCTCACGGGTTATTATTGCACTGCTGGTTGGGAAGACATAGTAACTAGATTCGAAATGACATCTGAATAGATTTCGTGTACCGTCTGCATACGTCTACATATATGTATACAGATAATTTGATTTACATTTTAATAAGTTTTTGAACTGTGGAACTATATGGCGCAGAATATTTTTCGAATGCTAAACAGTTTAATCGAAAATATGATTTCTGTAACAATTTTTTTGAAAGACGCAAATGGGTAATATACGTAGTTTGTGCCTAACCCACATTTAAAGGCTGTGCCACAAAGGGGTTTACATTATTTGACCTTTAATAGCTGCCGTGCGGGATATAAGCTTAGGGACCGATGACCTCAGCAGTTTGGTCCCATAAGACCTTACCATAAATTTCCAATTTCCTTTAATAGCTCACGAGGTATTAATGATAACCTACCCAATTGTGATCAAAAATGGTTCAAATGGCTCTGAGCACCATGGGACTTAACATCTGAGGTCATTAATCCCCTAGAACTTAGAACTACTTAAACCTAACTAACCTAAGGACATCACACGCATCCATTCCCGAGGCACGATTCGAACCTGCGACCGTAGCAGTCTCGCGGTTCCAGACTGAAGCGCCTAGAACCGCACGGCCACCGTGGCCGGCCCCAATTGTGATAATATGGTACTCTCATAACTAGTGGGCGTAGCGATTCATTTCTTTTCCTTTAATTATTGTCATTTGCGAGTAACTAAGTGTAACTAACAAGATGGCTGGAAAGTTGTCCTTGGAGGAAAGAAGTGGATTTTGAAGTGTTATTGGCAATGTGAAAACATGAAAGAATGGCAGAGACGATGGTGAGTAGCATTTGATACTGCACCACCGTCATATGTAACAATAACGAAATTATACAATAGATTTAAGAGGGAAGAAAGGGGGCATGATCTCAAGAAGGGACACTGTGGCAGCAAGAAATCAGTAGCGGACCGAAGAGGGGTGGACAGAGCGGTACAAGATTTCACCAGAGCTCCAAAGAATTCCAAGCGGCAAGCTGCACGTCCATCAGGTGTAAGCAAATCAAGTATTGGTCACATTCGGATGCCAAAGTGGGAACACTAAATTCCCGGGCTGGTTCACGCTATGGCTAAAGGCGATACAGATAGGCACCTCGAAGTTCATGACTAGATTTGCAGTAATGAACAGTAGACTAATATAACTGTCCGCGCGGTCGAAAGAGCTGCTTCCCGAGTGAGAAGGCATGCCAGTCCCCGGCACGAATCCGCCTTGCGGAATAGTGTCGAGGTCCGGCGTGCTGGACAGCCTGTGGATTGTTTTTAAGGCCGTTTTCCATTTACATCGCCGAATGCGGGCTGGTTCTCCTTACTCTGCCTCAGTTGAAGCCGGCCGGGGTGGCTGAGCGGTTCTAGGCGCTACAGTCTGGAAACGTGCGCAGGTTCGAATCCTGCCTCAGGCATGGATGTCCTTAGGTTGTTGTTGTTGTTGTGGTCTTCAGTCCTGAGACTGGTTTGATGCAGCTCTCCATGCTACTCTATCCTGTGCAAGCTTTTTCATCTCCAAGTACCTACTGCAACCTACATCCTTCTGAATCTGCTTAGTGTATTCATCTCTTGGTCTCCCTCTACGATTTTTACCCTCCACGCTGCCCTCCAATACTAAATTGGTGATCCCTTGATGCCTCAGAACACGTCCTACCAACCGATCCCTTCTTCTGGTCAAGTTGTGCCACAAACTTCTCTTCTCCCCAATCCTATTCAATACTTCCTCGTTAGTTATGTGATCTACCCATCTAATCTTCAGCATTCTTCTGTAGCACCACATTTCGAAAGCTTCTATTCTCTTCTTGTCCAAACTATTTATCGTCCATGTTTCACTTCCATACATGGCTACACTCCATACGAATACTTTCAGAAATGACTTCCTGACACTTAAATCAATACTGGATGTTAACAAATTTCTCTTCTTCAGAAACGCTTTCCTTGCCATTGCCAGCCTACATTTTATACCCTCTCTACTTCGACCATCATCAGTTATTTTGCTCCCCAAAGAGCAAAACCCCTTTACTACTTTAAGTGCCTCATTTCCTAATCTAATTCCCTCAGCATCACCCGACTTAATTCGACTACATTCCATAATCCTTGTTTTGCTTTTGTTGATGTTCATCTTATATCCTCCTTTCAAGACACTGTCCATTCCATTCAACTGCTCTTCCAAGTCCTTTGCTGTCTCTGACAGAATTACAATATCATCGGCGAACCTCAAAGTTTTAATTTCTTCTCCATGAATTTTAATACCTACTCCGAATTTTTCTTTTGTTTGCTTTACTGCTTGCTCAATATACAGATTGAACAACATCGGGGAGAGGCTACAACCCTGTCTTACTCCCTTCCCAACCACTGCTTCCCTTTCATGTCCCTCGACTCTTATAACTGCCATCTGGTCTCTGTACAAATTGTAAATAGCCTTTCGCTCCCTGTATTTTACCCCTGCCACCTTTAGAATTTGAAAGAGAGTATTCCAGTCAACATTGTCCAAAGCTTTCTCTAAGTCTACAAATGCTAGAAACGTAGGTTTGCCTTTCCTTAATCTTTCTTCTAAGATAAGTCGTAGGGTCAGTATTGCCTCACGTGTTCCAGTGTTTCTACGGAATCCAAACTGATCTTCCCCGAGGTTGGCTTCTACTAGTTTTTCCATTCGTCTGTAATGAATTCGTGTTAGTATTTTGCAGCTGTGACTTATTAAACTGATAGTTCGGTAATTTTCACATCTGTCAACACCTGCTTTCTTTGGGATTGGAATTATTATATTCTTCTTGAAGTCTGAGGATATTTCGCCTGTTTCATACATCTTGCTCACCAGATGGTAGAGTTTTGTCAGGACTGGCTCTCCCAAGGCCGTCAGTAGTTCCAATGGAATGTTGTCTACTCCGGGGGCCTTGTTTCGACTCAGGTCTTTCAGTGCTCTGTCAAACTCTTCACGCAGTATCATATCTCCCATTTCATCTTCATCTACATCCTCTTCCATTTCCATAATATTGTCCTCAAGTACATCGCCCTTGTATAGACCCTCTATATACTCCTTCCACCTTTCTGCTTTCCCTTCTTTGCTTAGAACTGGGTTTCCATCTGAGCTCTTTATATTCATACAAGTCGTTCTCTTATCTCCAAAGGTCTCTTTAATTTTCCTGTAGGCAGTATCTATCTTACCCCTAGTGAGATAGGCCTCTACATCCTTACATTTCTCCTCTAGCCATCCCTGCTTAGCCATTTTGCACTTCCTGTCGATCTCATTTTTGAGACGTTTGTATTCCTTTTTGCCTGCTTCATTTACTGCATTTTTATATTTTCTCCTTTCATCAATTAAATTAAATATTTCTTCTGTTACCCAAGGATTTCTACTAGCCCTCGTCTTTTTACCTACTTGATCCTCTGCTGCCTTCGCTACTTCGTCCCTCAAAGCTACCCATTCTTCTTCTACTGTATTTCCTTCCCCCATTCCTGTCAATTGTTCCCTTATGCTCTCCCTGAAACTCTCTACAACCTCTGGTACTTTCAGTTTATCCATGTCCCATCTCCTTAAATTTCCACATTTTTGCAGTTTCTTCGGTTTTAATCTACAGGTCATAACCAATAGATTGTGGTCAGAGTCCACATCTGCCCCTGGAAATGTCTTGCAATTTAAAACCTGGTTCCTAAATCTCTGTCTTACCATTATATAATCTACCTGATACCTTTTAGTATCTCCAGGGTTCTTCCATGTATACAACCTTCTTTCATGATTCTTAAACCAAGTGTTAGTTATGATTATGTTGTGCTTTGTGCAAAATTCTACCAGGCGGCTTCCTCTTTCATTTCTTAGCCCCAATCCATATTCACCTACTATGTTTCCTTCTCTCCCTTTTCCTACACTCGAATTCCAGTCACCCAAGACTATTAAATTTTCGTCTCCCTTCACAATCTGAATAATTTCTTTTATTTCATCATACATTTCTTCAATTTCTTCGTCATCTGCAGAGCTAGTTGGCATATAAACTTGTACTACTGTAGTAGGTGTGGGCTTCGTATCTATCTTGGCCACAATAATGCGTTCACTATGCTGTTTGTAGTAGCTTACCCACATTCCTATTTTCCTATTCATTATTAAACCTACTCCTGCATTACCCCTATTTGATTTTGTGTTTATAACCCTGTAGTCACCTGACCAGAAGTCTTGTTCCTCCTGCCACCGAGCTTCACTAATTCCCACTATATCTAACTTCAACCTATCCATTTCCCTTTTTAAATTTTCTAACTTACCTGCCCGATTAAGGGATCTGACATTCCACGCTCCGATCCGTAGAACGCCAGTTTTCTTTCTCCTGATAACGACATCCTCTTGAGTAGTCCCTGCCCGGAGATCCGAATGGGGGACTATTTTTCCTCCGGAATATTTTACCCAAGAGAACTCCATCATCATTTAATCATACAGTAAAGCTGTATGCCCTCAGGAAAAATTACGGCTGTAGTTTCCCCTTGCTTTCAGCCGTTCGCAGTACCAGCACAGCAAGGCCGTTTTGGTTATTGTTACAAGGCCAGATCAATCAATCATCCAGACTGTTGCCCTTGCAACTACTGAAAAGGCTGCTGCCCCTCTTCAGGAACCGCACGTTTGTCTGGCCTCTCAACAGATACCCCTCCGTTGTGGTTGCACCTACGGTACGGCTATCTGTATCGCTGAGGCACGCAAGCCTCCCCACCAACGGCGAGGTCCATGGTTCATGGGGGGGTCCTTAGGTTAGCTAGGTTTAAGTAGTTCTAAGTTCTAGGGGACTGATGACCTCAGAAGTTAAGTACCATAGTGCTCAGAGCCATTTTGAACCTCAGTTACACTACGTCGGCGATTGCTCCACAAACCCTGTCTCCACGTCCGCGTACACAATAATTACTGTACCACTCAAACATTTGCATTTGGGGTTGCACTCGTCTCTGGTATGAGACATTCACAGGGGGGGGGGGGGGGGGGGGGAGGTCACTGGAGGCCGAACCGCACAGTAACCGTGGGTTCGATGGTGGGACGGCGGTGGGGTGGGTGGACTGCTATGGCCTCTTGTGGGGTAGTGAGACACTGAGGGCTACGGCAGGACGAAACCTCTCCATCGTTTCTAGGTCCCCACTTCAATACACAATATAATTGTTTCGTCTGGTGAGCTGACGTTTAAACTGAATGGAACCATAAATCGCCACAACTTCTTGTATTGGGCAAGAGAGCAAGAGATAATCCCCATGATATGGAAGAAAGAGCAGTTAAATCTTTGTGGGTTATCAGCGTAGCATGGAATGTCTGTCAGAGGACTTGTTGGCCCATCCTTTTTTAAGGAACAGCGATAGGTATGAAATATCTTACCATATTGCATGCATCTCCGTCTGTAAGAAGATTAAGATATTTCTTTGGTCATACTTCCATCGTGACGTGCGGCATTTCCTGGATAAAACCTATGTTGAGAGGTGGATGGGCCGACGAAGGAGTGTTGGTTTACAGTCAGATCTCGCTATATAATTGTGTTTGACTTCTTTCTGTGGGGAACTCTGACAGACACTGTCTACGCCACAAAGTCATTTACGCTGGATGACATGAGAGAGCTGATTGTGCCTGCCTGCGAATCCATTCCCACGGCAACCATAATACATGTGTCGCATTGCTTCACAGTGATGCAGACATTGTTTTGATGCCGATGGAGGATATTCTGAACATCTTCAACGATCAACGGGGGCGCCATCACAGTAATGTTAAAATCTATGTGACTTAAAAATTCATAGTTCGTTATTTTTGTTGCAATTATTTCAGTGTAAGCCTCTTTGTGGGTCACTTTGTGTTTGCAGCATTATTCTGTAATTTTTTTATTTTTTTATTATGAATTTGGCCAGCTATGGACCGCATACAACTTAAGACTTATGGTGTTTCTTTTTCTTCCCAGCACTTCTTCATTTTCTCGCCAACTGCTCGTCTCTGCTCATCTGTCCACACTCTCTTGGGTCGAGGTTTTGGCGCATCTTCTTCATAGTTTGCGTTTTCTATAAGTAGCCTAAAGTTATTCCTGTCACGTATTATTTCTTCTGTAACACCTATTTTGTTGGCGTCTTTCCTTACCGCTTCTATCCATCCTACAGTTTTTTTCAGCTTACTAACGTAATTAAAAATTCTTTGTAATCCGTGTTTCTTCCATTCTTTTTAAATATCCATAAAATTTTAGCCGTCTCTTCCCCATTGTATCTGTGATCTTTTCTGTATTTTTGTATAGGTCTTCATTTCTCCGTTTAATCCACCTATTTTCCTTGTTTTTCTCAGGACCTAGAATTTTTCTTTATATTTTTCTCTCTCTTTTTTATAGTTCTCTTAATTCGCCTTTCTCATTCAGTGTTAGGCACTCTGATCCATATGTTGCTTGTGTCCTAATAACTGAATTATAATGTTTAATCTTTGCTTGTATGGCTATTGATTTCTTATTGTAGTAGTTTTGTGTTAATTTATATGCAAATTCCGACTTTTTTATTCTTTCTTTATTTGTTGTGTTATCCAGTCCATTGTCTTGGATCCACTCCCCCAGGTATTTGAATCTATCAACTCTTTTAATCTTTCCATACTTTGTTTTCATAAACTTTTCTGTATTATGTTGGTGTTCTATATACTCGGTTTTTTCGTAGGATATTTTTAGCCCAGTCTTTTCAGCAATCTCGTGTAACATATCAAGCATAACCGTTGCGTCTGTTCGGTTTTCAGTTATCAATGCCATATCATCCGCATTATTCTGTAATATAACACACTTTTTAGTCAAATCTTTGACATATGCAATTTTATGTGGATTATTAAATTATGAGGACTATTAGAATAATATTCTCAAGAGAACCATTTTAATCGGCAAAATGAGGCATTTTTCTTTGTGTATTTACCTACCAACATTTATTGTCCAATTTGGCTGAGCCTGTCGATTGAAGAAATGTTCGATATGGTTGTTTGAGCGCAAGGTCCTGGAAGCTATTCTGAAGGTCCCAGGTGGAAGGATACAAGGTAGAGAGAAATATGTTGCGTAATTCCTCTGATAAGACCCCCTCTGTGAAGAAGGAGGCCACCCCTTGTCCCGAAATAGTCTACCTGTTTCTTTTCATTAACGTGTAACCAGAGTACGTTTTAAACATGTTATGAAATGTATGAAAATATGGTATAGATAGTTAAGTAATCTCAAAAAAGGGTCCAAGGAGGCTGCACAAGCCCTCAGACGTTGTTTTAACTTCACATCGTCGCCAATGGATGCGGCTACTGAGACTTCAGTACGTTAACAACAGCCTATGAGGTGTAGCTGGTATGTTTGTGCGAACAGGAGCGCTATTCCCAATAAACGGTATAATGTATGATAGGCATAAAATGACTACAAAAGTCGAAAGCCAAAGGACTGATTTGTTTACTAAAGCAAATGCACTGGTGTGCTAAACTTAATGGCCAAAGTAACTTTCGAATGACGAGTCACTGCCGCTGTGGCCGAGCGGTTCTAGACGCTTCAGTCCGGGACGGTGCTGCTGCTACAGTCTCACGTTCGAATCCTGCCTCGGGCATGGATGTGTATGCTGTCCTTAGGTTAGTTAGGTGTAAGTAGTTCTAAGTCTATGGGACTGATGACCTCAGATGTTAAGTCCCATAGTGCTTAGAGAGTGACATATCATGTGAAAGCTACTTTTGTTCTTAATTTTTGCACACTAGTGTGCTCAACATACGGGGATTGAACGAATAATTAAAGTCTGTGCCAGTGTCCAGATCAGAAACTGAGTGCAATGAGACCTGGTGGTCAAGGAAGCCCTCGTGAGTTCAACTCGATTTCCAAACTGAAGGAAACACTTCACGGCATTCGCTTCAGAACTGCTACAAATTCGTCGGGCAATAGACCGCGCCGCACGAACTGTCAGCACAACTGGCACTGCTAAGAGTATCCTACGACTTCCACATCGCTGGCAACGGGCCATACACAATGCACGTGACTACTTTGGAGGTCAGTAAAACTTTGAAAAACGTATCTATTTTGTTGCCACTATTAAAGTTCCCAGCTTCTAGCTCGACATGTGGAAGATTCTCGCGTCCTCTTATTCCTCAAACCCAACTAATCCCGTACCGTCGCCTCTTCCTATCGTCCCATCTGTCTCACTTTCATCTTATGTAAGGTCTTCGAATCCATCCTCTCCCGTTGTATCCATCACCACCTCAATCAACACCATCTCCTTCCCCTTATCCAGTATGGCTTCCGACATTCCTTCTCCACTCGAGACCAACTCCTTAATCTCATCGACCTTCTCTCCATCCAATTTAACTCCAGTCACTCTGCCATTTTTGTTTCCCTCGACCTACGAAATGCCTATGACCTCCAATGGCATCCTGGTCTTGTCTTCAAACTCCAAACCTACGCCCTGCCTATCAATTTTCTCCCTCTGGTCACTTCCTTACACCCACGCCGTCCTTCCTCTGTCACCCTCTACGACACCAACTCCCGTTCCTTTTATCCCACTGCTAGCGTCCCCCAGGGCTCTGGCCTCTCCTCTCTCCTCTATCTCCTGTTTTTTTTTTTTTTTTGTCTTCAGTCTACTGACTGGTTTGATGCGGCCCGCCACGAATTCCTTTCCTGTGTTAACCTATTCATCTCAGAGCAGCACTTGCAATCTACGTCCTCAATTATGTGCTTGATGTATTCCAATCTCTGTCCTCCTCTACAATTTTTGCCCTCTACTGCTCCCTCTAGTACCATGGAAGTCATTTCCTCATGTCTTAGCAGATGTCCTATCATCCTGTTCCTTCTCCTTATCAGTGTTTTCCACATATTCCTTTCCTCTCCGATTCTGCGTAGAACCTCCGCATTTCTTACCTTATCAGTCCACCTAATTTTCAACATTCGTCTATAGCACCACATCTCAAATGCTTCGATTCTCTTCTGTTCCGGTTTTCCCACAGTCCATGTTTCACTACCATACAATGCTGTACTCCAGACGTACATCCTCAGAAATTTCTTCCTCAAATTAAGGCCGGTATTTGATATTAGTAGACTTCTCTTGGCCAGAAATGCCTTTTTTGCCATAGCGAGTCTGCTTTTGATGTCCTCCTTGCTCCGTCCGTCATTGGTTATTTTACTGCCTAGGTAGCAGAATTCCTTAACTTCATTGACTTCGTGACCATCAATCCTGATGTTAAGTTTCTCGCTGTTCTCATTTCTACTACTTCTCATTACCTTCGTCTTTCTCCGATTTAGTCTCAAACCATACTGTGTACTCATTAGACTGTTCGTTCCGTTCAGCAGATCATTTAATTCTTCTTCACTTTCACTCAGGATAGCAATGTCATCAGCGAATGTTATCATTGATATCCTTTCACCTTGTATTTTAATTCCACTCCTGAACCTTTCTTTTATTTCCATCATTGCTTCCTCGATGTACAGATTGAAGAGTAGGGGCGAAAGGCTACAGCCTTGTCTTACACCCTTCTTAATACGAGCACTTCGTTCTTGATCGTCCACTCTTATTATTCCCTCTTGGTTGTTGTACATTTTGTATATGACCCGTCTCTCCCTATAGCTTACCCCTACTTTTTTCAGAATCTCGAACAGCTTGCACCATTTTATATTGTCGAACGCTTTTTCCAGGTCGACAAATCCTATGAAAGTGTCTTGATTTTTCTTTAGCCTTGCTTCCATTATTAGCCGTAACGTCAGAATTGCCTCTCTCGTCCCTTTACTTTTCCTAAAGCCAACTGATCGTCACCTAGCGCATTCTCAATTTTCTTTTCCATTCTTCTGTATATTATTCTTGTAAGCAGCTTCGATGCATGAGCTGATAAGCTGATTGTGCGATAATTCTCGCCCTTGTCAGCTCTTGCCGTCTTCGGAATTGTGTGGATGATGCTTTTCCGAAAGTCAGATGGTATGTCGCCAGACTCATATATTCTACACACCAACGTGAATAGTCGTTTTGTTGCCACTTCCCCCAATGATTTTAGAAATTCTGAGGGAATGTTATCTATCCCTTCTGCCTTATTTGACCGTAAGTCCTCCAAAGCTCTTTTAAATTCCGATTCTAATACTGGATCCCCTATCTCTTCTAAATCGACTCCTGTTTCTTCTTCTATCACATCCGCCAAATCTTCACCCTCATAGAGTCTTTCAATGTATTCTTTCCACATATCTGCTCTCTCCTCTGCATTTAACAGTGGAATTCCCGTTGCACTCTTAATGTTACCACCGTTGCTTTTAATGTCACCAAAGGTTGTTTTGACTTTCCTGTATGCTGAGTCCGTCCTTCCGACAATCATATCTTTTTCGATGTCTTCACATTTTTCATGCAGCCATTTCGTCTTAGCTTCCCTGCACTTCCTATTTATTTCATTCCTCAGCGACTTGCATTTCTGTATTCCTGATTTTCCCGGAACATGTTTGTACTTCCTCCTTTCATAAATCAACTGAAGTATTTCTTCTGTTACCCATGGTTTCTTCGCAGCTATCTTCTTTGTACCTATGTTTTCCTTGCCAACTTCTGTGATGGCCCTTTTTAGAGATGTCCATTCCTCTTCAACTGTACTGCCTAGTGCGCTATTCCTTATTGCTGTATCTATAGCGTTGGAGAACTTCAAACGTATCTCGTCATTCCTTAGTACTTCCGTATCCAACTTCTTTGCGTATTGATTCTTCCTGACTAATGTCTTGAACTTCAGCCTACTCTTCATCACTACTATATTGTGATCTGAGTCTATATCTGCTCCTGGGTACGCCTTACAATCCAGTATCTGATTTTGGAATCTCTGTCTGACCATGATGTAATCTAATTGAAATCTTCCCGTATCTCCCGGCCTTTTCCAAGTATACCTCCTCCTCTTGTGATTCTTGAACAGGGTATTCGCTATTACTAGCTGAAGCTTGTTACAGAACTCAATTAGTCTTTCTCCTCTTTCATTCCTTGCCCCAAGCCCATATTCTCCTGTAACCTTTTATTCTGCTCCTTCCCCTACAACTGCATTCCAGTCGCCCATGACTATTAGATTTTCGTCCCCCTTTACATACTGCATTACCCTTTCAATATCCTCATACACGTTCTCTATCTGTTCATCTTCAGCTTGCGACGTCGGCATGTATACCTGAACTATCGTTGTCGGTGTTGGTCTGCTGTCGATTCTGATTAGAACAACCCGGTCACTGAACTGTTCACAGTAACACACCTTCTGCCCTACCTTCCTATTCATAACGAATCCTAAACCTGTTATACCATTTTGTGCTGCGGTTGATATTACCCGATACTCATCTGACCAGAAATCCTTGTCTTCCTTCCACTTCACTTCACTGACCCCTACTATGTCTAGATTGAGCCTTTGCATTTCCCTTTCAGATTTTCTAGTTTCCCTACCACGTTCAAGCTTCTGACATTCCACGCCCCGACTCGTAGAACGTTATCCTTTCGTAGATTTACTCAATCTTTTCTCATGGTAACCTCCCGCTTGGCAGTGCCCTCCCGGAGATCGAATGGGGGACTATTCCGGAATCTTTTGCCAATGGAGAGATCATCATGACACTTCTTCAATTACAGGCCACATGTCCTGTGGATACACGTTACGTGTCCTTTAATGCAGTGGTTTCCATTGCCTTCTGCATCCTCATGTCGTTGATCATTGCTGATTCTTCCGCCTTTAGGGGCAGTTTCCCACCCCTAGGACAAGAGAGTGCCCTGAACCTCTATTCGCTCCTCCGCCCTCTTTGACAAGGCCGTTGGCAGAATGGGGCTGACTTCTTATGCCGGAAGTCTTCGGCCGCCAATGCTGATTATTTATCAAAATTTAGGCAATGGCGGGGATCGAACCCGGGACCGAAGACGTTTCTGATTATGAATCAAAGACGCTACCCCTAGACCACAGGTGATCCTACTGTACACCACCGATATGTCCAAGCCATCCTACCTGTCCATCTCCTCCAATATGCTGATCACACCACCTTCCTGGCTCTCTATCCTATCCTTCAACAGTCCCAATGCACCATCAAAACACACCTTCACCAGTTCACCACAGGTATAACGAGTGGTTACTTTGTATCAACCTCTTCAAAACCCATGCAATCATCATAGGCCACACCACCCACTCCTTCTGTCTGCATGATTTCTACCTAACCATTTATAGTCATCCCATCCAGCTCATCCCCACCCTGAGATACCTTGGCCTCACCCTCAACCATCACCTCACTTGTACCCCTTATCTCCTGACCATCCAGCAGAAAGCTCATTCCTGCCTCCGCCTCCTGAAAATCCTGTATGGCCGGATATGGGGATTCCATCCTTCCACCATCCTCCACACCTACAAGTCCCTCATCCATCCTGTCCTCTGTTATGCCAGCATTGTGTGGATCTCCGCCACCCCCCCCCCCCCCCCCACTTTTATAAGGCCCTCCAAATCCATCATCCTAGAACGCCATGTGCTCTACCTGCCTTCCATATCTGCCTTCCTTCCCCCACATGACTCCTGTATGACCTTATCCCCTTCCCTCACCTCCTCCACCTACTTCTTCACATCCCTTACACTGTCCGCAGGCTTGATCCCCCCACACCCTGGTTTCCTCCTTCCTCTCCACCCCCCAGCCAGTGCTGTGCCTCTATTTCTGTTTCACTCCCTCTCTCCAACTTCACACCCTCCTTCATCAGGGTACAGGGCAATTTCCAGCACCTCCCCCTCCCGGATGTTGAACTTTGCCGTGATATCTACCCTTCCTCCCAACTGGCCTTGTTCCTCCCCCATCCCCAGAGCGCCCTTTTCTCCTCCCTCTTTCTCCCAGAGCGGATTTTCCTCCTTCGCCCCTGAGCCCCTACAGCCCCTCCTCGGCTGTTTCCCTTTCCTGTTCCCTTCCCTCCCAAGACCCATTCAGTGCGCCCCCCTATTTCATCCCCCTTTCTTTCCCCTCCTTCTCACCTCCTTTCCCTTCTCCTCATCCTCCACCCCTGGCAGATCGTCCCAAGTTTTATTCATTTCAAGTGTGCTGCATTATTGTTGTGTCTGGCGAAATCCTACAGCGCATCAATGGTGTGGTTTTAATTGTGTGCTTGACCTGTATATAGTCCCATGATTGCTCCACACTACACCATCTGTCAAGTGGCTGTTTTAATCATTCTACGACTTTTTATGCTCTGGCCTCACTTTGCCTGGCGCCTTTTAGTCCTTACAATGCATGTTTTTGTGTGTACAATACTTTTTTAGATTTTTACCTCCATTTTTCAGTCGCTGCTTTTTGTATGCTTCCTTCTCTTATGTTCTGCCCTTTTTGTTTCTATATTCCGCCATGTTTTCTTCTTTATATTGTTTTAAATGTGTTCCTGTCCACTTGTAATGTCTTTCAGCTGAAGAGCAGCGCCTATGCTGCTGCCAGCCCACTCAAGATGGGGAATTGAAAATACAATAAAGAAAAAAAAAATTGGTTATCAAACAAAGCGAAGTAGCCATTGGGCACAAAATCACTTTGGTCCATTGAGTAACCCTGTGGGTTCATGCTTTTTGGCCTTGTAAATCTCCAACTCCTCTAATAAGTTGAGAATGTGACCCTCCTCTGCTCTGTTAGAAGATGGATACATCCCTCAGTATTCCCTATAGTGTGGCCAGTTTCTGCTAAATGCGTTCCAAATGCAGTGCCTGCAAATGCTCCGTGAATCTTATTTTAAAGAACGGCCGGTTTGACAGATATTAAATCTGTCCCAATTGCTAGAAACGATATTTTAAACCTCAGAATCATGAAATTTATCAGAATTATTACTAAAATTATGTTTTACATGGAGTTTAAGAGTGTTGTTAACTTGAAAACCACATCTAACCTTAGATTTCTTGAAAGAATTTGATGATTCTGGGGCCAAAATGCGTGAACCCACAGATGTATTCAATGGGCAAAGAGATTTTGTGACCAACACCCACTTTGCTTTGTTTGATAACCATTTTTTTCTTTATTGAATTTCCATTCCCCTCAAGAGGGGGGGTGGGCTGGGGGCTGACAGCAGCGTAATATGGCACTCTGCAGCCTACAGATGTTAAAAACATAATGAGGAGATAATAAAACGGGCGACAAAATGGGGAATGGTTAAGAACTGGAACATGGCTAAAAATTGCGAAATGAAAACAAAATAAACAAAGGGCTGGTGGGGCTGATTAAAACACATAGTAATTAGACAGACAACACTGAATGGGGATGCTCAACACTGAACACTCACTTAAAACTGCACCATAGAGTAGGCATGAAGGTAGACAAGGGGAGGGGGTGAGAGGACCTGCACCGATGAGGGGGGAAAAGGGGGAAAGAAAAAGGGAGGAGCTAATGGAGAGAAAGGACACATAAAATGGGGGGCAGAGTGGTCGTGGGAAGGAGAGGGGAAGGCAGAGAAGGGGAAAACAAAAGGATTTTGGGGAGAGAATGGGGTCAAGAGAGGGTAGGAGGGGAAAAACAGGAGGGAAGGGGATGAGAGGGAGCCTGGGAAAAGGAGAGAGGGAGGTGGAGGAGCGAATCAGAGTTGACAGGAGGCATAAATGGAGGGAGAGAGGGGCATACATCCAGGAGGGGGAGTTGACGGACTCCATCTTGGGAAAGGATGGGTGTAGAGGTGGAGGGTAGGGGGGGACACAATGGTGAAGAAATGGAACACATACTCAGATTGGAAGAGTTGGGGTGGAAATTGGGCTTGTCCGTCTCACAGGAAGCTTTGCGGCGTATGCCTCAAGTGGTCCAGCGAAACCACAGAACTCTAAATGTGGATGGGCGTATAGACCTACCGACTGCAGGAGAGACTTTTGATCACTGCGCCCACCTTATTCTGTAGGTTCAAAATTAAATCAAGTAGTGGATAATGTGTTGTTTCTTCCAATATCACTATCTTATATCGTCTTAGCGATCTGTGGTACAAGTAATTAGCTAGCTCACTCACCCAACAGACCATTACTTCTTGAAAACGTTATTAAACCCTTACAGTACTATTTCCTTTTATGAGTGGTTTCTATGGTCATTATATAATAATACAAAAGACAATATTAGCAGTAAACAATCCGTAAAAGTACCTTACCCATATTTCAGTTTTTTGTTTGCACTCTGACTTTTAAAACCGCTTTGAAATTTATTGTCTTTCTACTCGTATTTTCATTCACTATAGTTTTAGAAAATAAGGTAAGCCTCCAGAAAACGTAAGGGTACTATAATAATTACATTTCTTACATTCTCCGTGATGTCTGTTTGTTCTAAGTCGTGTCTCCCTACCACGTTCTCGCAACGATGCTCTGAGCGGTTTTTAGGGAATTGACTAGTTTGAACCTGGGACCTGTTGCTGGTAAGGAGACGCCAGACCACACATGACATGTAGAGTTCAGAAGAGTTCAGTGAGACTAGCGATGATATAATCAAATACTTAATGATTTCAGCGTCAGCTCCACTGTACTCCCTGTAAAAGAATTTTAATGCTAACTAAATTTAGTGGAAGGGGTTCAAGGCTTTCCTATTTTTAGTTAGCTGTTAAAATAACGTCGAAAAAGCAGTTAAGTTTACCATTGGAAATCTTATTCTACTCACAAAACATTGTTTGTAAATTACTCTATTGATAAAAGGAAATATTTTAATACAGGATGATAAAAACCAACTGCGTTCAACAAAAATGTGAACGAATATTCCCTGAATGGGTTTCCAAGTTCTGCACTGGATTGAAGGATGACCTATGCCAAGTCACATCTATAATCTAGATTTAAGTTAAGTTTCATAAAAGAGAAAACTACCAAAATGGTCTACAGTGACCCTCAATTATCTTTAATTACTTATCTAACTTGTAAATTACAGTGGCTGATGTGGCTTCTCAATAATTATATAACAGAAAAATCATCGCGTTTCAGATTTTAACTTCATGTAGCAAATGAGAATACCATGAGATTTAATTGACGATCGACACTAGTATTACGTAAAAAGGGGATGTAACAGATGAGACTTCTGCAGTTCTGAGTGAAGCCTTATGCGCTCAAAAATGCGGCATCGCGTGCGTTCATTACCTTGTCAGTGTTCGTCAGGGGGCGGTGGGCGGCACAGCTCCACGCATCTCGCCGTCTCGGAAGCAACTCTCTCCTAACTTCTCCTTACTACAATTTACCGAAGTTGATTTAAAAGTACTATCTAGCTGTGTTTTCATGTGACCAATCAGGGTCTCAATGTTAACCTTAAGCTCCGCCTACAAAAATTCTGTCTATCCAATGAGAAACGTTATACTTTTCGTGGCGGGGCAATGTTTGTAACGTTTGCAACGTAACAGAGATTCCAAAAAGTCTCACGCTAAAACTTGCAGCTGGTGTGGCCCTTTTAGTGTTATCGTAAGATCTATACTGTTCTTCTGGAGGGCTCTATCTTTTAACATGGGCTGGGGGGTGGTCCTGGTGGTTGGCTTAACACGGTTCTGCTCTCGGCTTCTGTTCTCGTTTCTTCCCTCGGAACTGCGTCTGTTTCACGGTGGAAAGGTATGACATGCATTTAGGCGTTCTTGTGTTAGTCTGTGGTATTCCATTTGGTATTCCATTTGCTCACTCGTTGATCGTATTACTTTGGTTAATTTAATGTCAGGATTTATTCGGAGCTATGTGACATACTGCCGGATTTGCTTATCATGTCAGGGTTTTCATGGAAGGTGTTGGATTAGCAGGACACCTTACACATTTAAGTGTAAGATTGCTCAAGATGTGGTATAACACAACTACACAGTCAGCTGCATGGGTTGCTTATGAATGAGGTTAACGGTAACTGCTGACAGGCTACATAACAATGGCTAGGAGATATACGTAAAGACATTGAAAAGAGGTGACTGTATGATATATCAATCTGGTGTACAGGAAGATTAAGCTTCAGTAAAGAATAAGGTGTGGTTTGCAAACCTCTGTTAGGTGTAAAAAAGAGTGTTGTCGATGACAGCCGTACATCAAATGTCTGTACAAAACAGAACTGTCCAAAAACATTTACAAACGAGGTAAATTAATGTGCAAGAAGGGAAGGATCCAGTAATGTTGTCAGATTGCTGACAGAATACCAATGATCTGAGGTGAACCAATATAGCGGAAACAGATGCTAACCTTTGCTGGGACTGAAACTGAGGGAGGGGTAGGAACTAGGAGGTTATTTCAGCCTGTGTCAAAACTCTATAGCTGGCGATGTATTTCAAGAAAAGAATTATCATCACATTACCGGAGAAGGCACGGAAACTCTGGACCGTTTGTTGGGAGGATCTTGGTTACAAACCTACAGAGTATGGACTGCGATGATTGTAATCCTGATAGAGGGGAACCAAAGTAGACAGACGAGTGATCTTGTAGGCGGTCTGCAGTGTTTTAATTCGGTATACTAGTACAAGTAAAATCCGTTATACTCTGTTATTGGAAAAGGTTATGACCCAAGGGATTAAGTAACGAATTATGCATGAATGCACAGTGACTAATGAAACCTAACTGAGCAGAATATACTTACATTAATGGCGCAACCGTGAAACAGCAGGAAAAGCTTCAGTAAATAGAAAACAAGTGAACATGAAAAATCGCCTCTAATATTTCAACAACTGCAAACGTGTCTCTTAGTCAGCCGCAATGTCCTTGGGATGTAACCACTGGTTTGTGATTTTAACAGTCTAATATGAAGTACTGAACGTGAACACTTCTGTAAAATAACGTAAGTCGCTTTCCAAGTTTCATATCCTCCGTGATTTGCTGTAAAATGGATGCACAGAACGGGAATACGCAATGCTTAGAATAGGGGGTGCTGTTTACGATATGAAATACTAGAGGAAAATTATCAAAAGCATCAGTTAGGGGAGATAAAGGTTGCGTTTAGCAACACATCTTCATGTTGCGGTGCAGAATGACGGTCATTCCAATACATTTAAATATCAGATAAGTGACCAGGGAAGTTGAAATGATAGAGAATATTTAAGTTCCAAGTGATATTTATTCAAAAATCAAATGAATAGTGTAATATGTGGAGAACAAAATTTAAGGATGAAAGTAACTTCTGCGTTATGTGTCAGTGCCAAGTAAAACAGGCCGATGAACCTTGAACAATACATAAAAAGAATTGCTACAATATAGCACAGAACATGACTGACAGAAATACGCTATTGGACGAACAGAAATGACATTTTTAATGAAAGAAAACATTACACAAAGTCACCGCTGTTCATGATGGTTCGCTGGACGTTGCAGAAGGCGGACATAGTTCTTCAAAGGGTGTCTTCACCATGCAAGCAGTGCATGCCCTGCTACGTGCTCCTATGCTGGTGACAATGTTGATATGGAGTTCCTGGGGTTGGACGTTCAATTCTTCTACCAGCGCGACTGATAACTGCTGGATGGTCGTTGGTGAATGTGGACGCGCTGCAATACGTTTTCCCATCACATAACACGTGTTCTCGATGAGATTGAAGTTGGGGGAACCGGCAGGCTAGGCCGCTGAATATACTCTAGTTTCAAGAGCTCCTCTACCTGCGCTGTTCGATGCTATGGCACGTTATCATCCACAAAAATGAAATCAGGACCAAATGCGCCACAAAAGACGCACGTGAGGAAGGAGTACAGTGTTACAATAACTTTGACTGGTGCGTGTTCCGCGTTCAAAGAGTTGGCGGTACCTGGATGCATTACGTGTTCCTACCTCTTGCGAAATGAAGGGTGTCCACAGTTGTCGGATATGATCGTTTTCGTGGAACACGTGTTATTATGTGGTGAGGTATAATGTTGCATGGTCGTACTGACGTCCAAGGATGACTCAGTTGACTGTACTATTCTTCAGGTTAAATGGCTAAACTCGGATCCTGTACCAATTTTCGTAGCTACTGGCCTCGTAAGACAAAGAATTAGCATTGGCACGCGGACCGTTATTTCACTGCGGCATTCATAGCCAATTCGCAACTTCAGTCAGTGAAAATTTGATCAAGGAATGCAGATACCTCGCAAATGGTTAACGAGGTAATTTTACACATAAGCAATGTCCACGTATAACCCCAGTATTATAAGCTACCTCACCAAACAGCAAACACAGCAATCGCCTGCATTCAACCCAGCATACGGCAGGACTATTCAAACCTCATTCCAGAGTTCCACGCTCAGTGGGTAGCGGTTTGTTTGACGTTCTGAACCGGAAACCGAACACTTGACTTCACACAAGCTGTTTGTAGTCGTTTTTTGGAACAGAATACCATCTCTGCAATGCTTCAGCAATAACGAATGTTCAAATCTGTGTGAAATCTAATGGGACTTAACTGCTAAGGTCATTAGTCCCTAAGCTTAGACACTAACCTAACCAGCTGCACAGTCAATCACTACAGCGCCTTAGACCGCTTAGCTAATCCTTCGCGCCTTCAGCAATAACGGGTTCGTGAGATAAATGAATAATATAACTGAAAACTGAAAAGGTCTGTTTAACAGGCAACTTTAAACCTACACCAAAAGCCAAGCAGAGGTGATAAAAGTGGAAGATCATACAGGTAAGTCCGTGTTCGGAAGGGTGTATGTCATGGCTGTACAATATCGTCATTGCTCTTTAATTTGTAAGTTGAAAAAGCAGTTGGAGAAATGGGAGAAAGAATTAAAAAGCACAAGGGGAGCAAACACTACAGATAACGTTTAGTACTAACGTTCATAAAGGGCTCTGCTAATCTGGCAGCAATTGTGGAAGACACAGGTCAATGGCATATAGCGACTGGCATATTTGAACAGAATGTGGGTTAACAATAGACAAAGATGAACGATTGTAATATTCCGCAGCATAAAGAGGAATAGTGACTTGTCTAACATCCAAATTGAGAATGTCGGAACACTGAAATAAGTGAAAACATTATCTTATTTTTGTAAGAAAGAATATACGAGAAAACCTAAAACAGTAAGATACTAGAAATAGGTTTTCATCAGCAATGATAGCTTTCATCACCAAAACAGCGATACAGGTGTGGAATATTGGTAATGAATCGACAAGCAGTTCCTGCATTTGTATGTCAGGAGTATATGACTATGTCAGGAGGAGAGAAGCACACGAAAGTCAAACGTGAAACAGGGAACTTACAGAGAAGAAGAGGCTGTCACATCTCATATGCTATGGTATACGATAATGTTGAAAATTAGGTGGACAGAAAGGCATGAAATAAGGAAATGTTAAAATAATTGAAGCCAGGAGCAGAGACAGGATATGATATACAACTTACGGATGGAAGACGGCATCGAATCAGTCGGAAGACGGATGATTTTATAAGGAATCTTTTAAAAACCCAGACTCTTTGAAACGCATAGTATTTTGACAGCTGCTCATTTCTAGCTAACTCCATATTCCATACGTACAATTTCAATCGATGTGGTGTGGGACGCGTCAATTTACAAGCTATGTACAGATTAGATTAGATTAGATTAATACTTGTTCCATAGATCATGAATACGACACTTCGAAATGATGTGGAACATGTCAGGTTAATAAAAGATGTCTGTACAAGGTATTACATACACAAAATATTGCATGACACTAATGTTTAAGTTGTTGTTTCTTTTTTCCCCTTAATTTATATCTAAAAATTCAGCCAATGAGTAGAAGAAGTTGTCATCTAGAAATTCTTTTAATTTATTTTTAAATGTTAGTTGGCTATCTGTCAGGCTTTTGATGCTGTTTGATAGGTGACCAAAGACTTTTGTGGCAGCATAATTTACCCCTTCCTGTGCCAAAGTCGGATTTAACCCTGCATAGTGAAGATCATCCTTTCTCCTGGTGTTATAGCTATGCACACTGCTATTACTTTTGAACTGGGTTGGATTATTAACAACAAATTTCATAAGTGAATATATATACTGTGAGGTTACTGTGAGGATCCCTAGATCCTTAAATAGATGTCTGCAGGATGACTGTGGGTGGGCTCCAGAAATTATTCTGATTACAGGTTTTTGAGCAATGAATACTTTTCTACTCAACGATGACTTACCCCAGAATATGATACCATATGAAAGAAATGAATGAAAGTAGTCGTAGTAAGCTAATTTACTGAGATTCTTGTAAGTAGGCTGTTAATGTTTTCTTATTGGCAACGTTACATAGCGCTCTGTATGAAAATCACTGGGTGTGCTGTGTGCAGTCTGTGGCTAGTCTGCATTGTTGTCTGCCATTGTAGTGTTGGGCAGCGGCAGCTGGATGTGAACAGCGCGTAGCGTTGCGCAGTTGGAGGTGAGCCGCCAGCAGTGGTGGATGTGGAGAGAGAAATGGCGGAATATTTGAAGGAATGGATGTTATGAACTCATATATATATTATGACTTTTGATGTTATTAAGGTAAATATACTGTTTGTTCTCTATTAATATCTTTCATTTGCTAACTATCCCTATCAGTAGTTAGTGCCTTCCATAGTTTGAATCTTTTATTTAGCTGGCAGTAGTGGCGCTCGCTGTATTGCAGTAATTCGAGTAACCAAGAATTTTGTGAGGTAAGCGATTTGTGAAACGCATAGGTTAATGCTAGTCAGGGCCATTTTCTTGTAGGGATTTTTGAAAGTCAGATTGCGTTGCGCTAAAAATATTGTGTCAGTTTTTAAAAAGGGGACGTTTCATTCTTATCACCAAAATTTGCAATAACCCTAATAGCATACGTAGCTTAACTCAGACGTTTCAGCAGACCTTCAATGTGTTGCTTCCAGTTTAACCTCTCATCAATGGACACACCTAGAAATTTTGAAAATTCTACCTTAGCTACAGACTTCTGTTCAAAGTCTATATTTATTACTGGAGATATGCCACTTACTGTACGGAACTGTATATACTGTGTTTTATCAAAATGTAAAGAGAGTCCGTTTGCTGAGAACCACTTAATAATTTTGTGGAAAACATCATTTACAATTACATCACTTAGTTCTTGGTTTTTGGGTGTTATTACTATACTTGTATCATCAGCAAAAAGAACTAACTTCGCATCTTCATCAATGTGGAATGGTAAGCCATTAATGTATATCAAGAACAGTAAAGGACCTAAGACCAAACCCTGTGGGACCGCGTACTTGATAGCCTCCCCAGTTTGAGGAATCAGCTGTTGTTTTAACATTACATGAACCATTTATTTCAACTTTCTGCATTCTTCCAGGTTAAGTATGAATTAAACCATTTGTGCACTGCCCCACTCAAACCATAATGATTTAGCTTATCTAAAACATTTGTTTGTGTATGTGTGTGTGTAGTTGTGTATCCCCTAGGATACATATACAGGGCCTCCGAGGCACTTGTATGTCTTCATTTTCAAAAAAATTCTGTAATTTTTTGTTTGATTTCAAACTGCTTTCCAGTACTCTTTCACTTAACACTGTGACATTCCTCCTATCAAAGTCTGAACGAGATACCTTTTTAAGTTTTTTGTATAGTTCAATACGTTTACCCATACACCTGTGAATGCATAAGGGAGGGCTTCGGAAGCCCTCACACATTTATAAATGTTCTTTAGCTTATATTGTCTTCAGCATTTGTTTGGGAGCAGTTATTAATTCAACAATTACTGTAGTGATATTTCCAGCAACAGGAGTGCCAACAGCAGCAGTAGCTGTAGTAGTCATTGTATAAACCAAAAAATAATACACACTACTTTCACATATTGGCGATGTCGGTGTATTATTGATCTTTTTGCTATCAAATGTTTTATTATTGCATAGTATTGTTATCCTGTGCTGCTGTTGTCTGCCTCATTGTTACTGTAGTTTGTTTGTTGCTGCAAGGCCCATATTATTACGAGTATGACTCGTTTAGTGCTACACAAGCTACTGTTCGAGAGACACACCTTTTGCTATGGCTTCGATACGCAAAGCAAGAGCGTCAGTACGTGCAAATGCAGCTACTTTTGAAAGTGTTGTGGCTCAGTGGTTTGAAGGAGATGATTCTTGCGAGGAAGGAAATATTTTTGAAGATGCAAGTAGTGAAGAATCAGCCAGTGAACCTGCAGATGTGAATATTGAGGCATATGACAGTCCCTTCTGATAATATTACTTTATCAGAGTCTGAAAATGAAGAACCACCACAGAAAGGTACAGAAGACCACACTTACATTAGTTGGAATGGAACGATTTGGAAATTAGATCCTCCCTGCAACTTTTCGTACGCCTGACCATAATATCATAAAGAAGGCACCTGGTCCAGCCCCCTGGTTTGTACCTAAGGATGCCTGGGACTATTTCATCTCCAAGGAAATACTAGAGGAAATCATGAACTGCACAAATATTGAAGGCAGAAGAGCGGCTGCTTTACGTGGAAAAACGTTTCACTTGCTGAAATGGAGGGTTTTCTTGGTCTTTTACTGCTTTCTGGTGTTGAAGAGTTCGGATGTCCCTATTAGAGAATTATTCTTCAATGAAAAGGCAAATCCTACATATAAGGCCACCATGTCAGTAAATAGATTCGATGATATAAGGAGAATGATTAGATTTGATGACAGGCGTACCTGTGAAGCTCGATCTGCAGATGACAAACTTGCTGCTGTTCGCTATGTATGGGAACTATTTCTTGACAAGTGTAGAAATAGATTGATTCCCAATGATTCGCTCACGGTTGACGAACAGCTAGTCCCATTCCGTGGAAGATGCAGCTTCACCCACTATATGCCCTCTAAACCAGCCAAGTATGGCATAAAAATATTTTGGTTATGAGATGCTACATCTGCATATGCTTTAGACGGAATTGTTTACACGGGAAGGAAGCCCCATGAACCTATTCAGAAAAATCTTGGATTGAATGTGGTGAAAGATCTTACTAAAGCATTGAAGGATCATCAAAAAATATTACTGTAGACAACTTCTTTACTAGTGTGCAGCTGGTAGAAGAGATGCTTCAGAAGCAAATTACAGTGGTGGGAACAATCAAACAAAATAAACCAGAAATTCCTAATGAGATGAAACCATCTGCCTCAAGAGCGATACATTCCTCTTTGTTTGCATTTAGAGGTGACATTACATTGGTGAGTTAGGTTCCCAAAAAGAGATAGTCTGTAGTTCTCATTATCATAATGCATCACGACAGAAACACTGATGAAACTCATGCAAAAAAGAAACCAGATATAATAAAGTTCTATAACTCTATGAAGGGTGGAGTAGATCAAATGGACCAGAAAATTCGTTATTACACGTGCAAGAGACAAAGAAGAAGATGGCCATTTGCATTATGGGTGAATAAGATGGACGTCGCAGCAATGAACAGTGAAATTTTGTTTTCCGCCCAACATATGACATACCATAGTGGGAGAAGTGATAAAAGGCGTTTGTTCCTAAGAGATTTAGCAGAGGAAATGGTAAGGCCACTAATGGAACTTCGTATTCAGATCCCTAATCTTCCAAAGAAAATCGTTGATGTCATGCAAAGAATGTGGTGTTCAAAAAGATGTCATATTGCTGAACCAACTACCTGTTCCAGGAAAAAGAAGAAGATGCAATTATTGTCCATATAATAAACACAGGAAAACTGCTATGACATGCATTAAGTGTAAAACCAACATTTGTAAGGAACATGGTGGCGTTCTTTGTGCTTCTTGTTTGTCACATGTTGAAAACTAAGAGAAATGCAATTTTATGTGAACAATGAACAATAACTTTTTGTCAAAATATTGCCTATATACATAATATTGTGAATAATGAGTATGTTTTAATTGAAGAAACTGGATGTAATTAATGTTGTAAAATGTAAACTGCAACTTATAAGTGACTTAATAAAATTATTTGTATATGTTGTATGTAAATGGATGTAACTAATAAATAGTCACTCTTAGAGTTTTTTTAAAAAAAATTGTAAAATGTTAATCAGACCCACCAGATCCTGTCTTTCAATATGACAATAAATTTCACAGAAATAAATTTAACTCCAAAGAATGATTATATGAAAAGAGGAAAATTTTAAATTAGGGCAGGGCCTTGGAGGCCCTGCATATGCATTCATGTGTATTTTCGGCACCATGCATCTTAGGGGTAATGGCTGAAATAGTAGGAGTGGGAGGGGAGTAGTAAGCTTCCAAGCCATTTTGCAAACATACCTTAGAAACAGATTTATTGTTAGTCTCTTCAAAACTTTAAATAAACACTTGGACGCAGATGATCAGTTCAAAAAACGTTAAACCCTGATAAACAGCACTAAAGAACCTTATTAACTTAAGAACTCTGGCTGCTGACAGTAAAATAATGTTGACAAAAAATACTATGTAGAGCCAATTCCAAGAAAATTCAAGTATGACCTTTTGTCCTTAAAAAAATAATTACAACTCATAATTTCACAAACGGCTACTAGAAAAATCACTGAAGACAATCAATTAAATAACAGATACAATCCATGCAATTCTACTGACTCCAAAAGAGAGAAACAATAGTAATCATGGGGGGGGGGGGGGTTATGCTCTACAATATTGGTATTAGTTTTACAAATGGCAGAACTTTCAGCGCACCTGCTGGACTTTCTCTTTACAATAGTCCCCGTCTTGGGGCTTCTCGTTAGAGTAAATTATGAGAGCTGTAACACATAGCTGTAAGCACCAGGCATAGGCAAGAAGTAACAGCGCTTAATTAAGATGTTTAATAACGGCAAGAAACATACGTAACCCATGCACACACGCACAGAAAATTTGCAATGAAAAGCTAATACAAGTATTAGAATTATCTCTTGGACTTTAACGCCATAATCCCATTTAATTTTATCCTTTTAGTTTAGCCGTCTGTGAATTAAGCCAATCGCTCCCTCTCATAGTAACTTAACAAACCAACAATTGGAACGACTTCAAGACACCTCAAGTAAAAAGTAAGTATTTGACCAATGGAAACAAGAGCACTTGACTTTATTAAACAATTGTGGATCAACAGCAGTTCAAACAGTTTAAGCCAGTAACTAGTATTCCACACGCACTCAGGATGTCAACAGCTGGTTCACAAACACCTCATTGGTTTACGAGAAGCAACAAGGTTAGCCCACTTAATCTTAATACAATTATAAAATGTTCAGTGATCATCCACTCAGATAATCTTGACGTTATGGTTGAGTAAAATGAACTTTCTTTAAAGCACAACATATTTCAGGTACGGTAGAACAACAACAGCACCTGATAGTTCTTTAAATACGCACACTGTACTGAATTACAGCCACCTGAAGTTAAGACATTGCTTAACGGACGACAGGATGCTGAACAGCACAACGTGGACAAATTACTAATATCAAATCACTTCGACCAACCACATATTTCATAACATATACGCTCAGTAGTGCAATCAGGTGTACAGTATATAACAGCGTAACTGCACTCTTACTTCTACTGTAACCAGGCCGTGGGACACACTAATCTTTTGAACAGCCGTTAAGCCACCAAACTAAGGAACAGTCGCCGCTGTTTACGAACACTAGCGCAAACTGGCCCCCCAGGCTCGAGTACAGTACTCTAGTCGGACACGTACTCAGCGACCAGGCCGGCTTCGCTCAATCACAGCGGACAACGCGCCCCTTCCTACACCGTCCGCTCGCTCTGCCAGCAGTAGAGAGCCTGTATAGGGAGAGAGTGGCCAACCGGACGATACGGCGGCCATTTTTCTGCCAAACTGCGGGCGGGACTTTTGAATCGCCAGTAGTGGAGTAGTGGAGTACACTCTCACCAAATCAAAAGCACAAGACAATATGGCCAAATCATTCATTAAATGCCTTTCTTTACAGCTATAATATACTCATTGTAGCCTACTACGTACATTACAGGAAAATTTGATACAGTGGCTGTAAAAATTATTCGTTACTTGCTTTTATCTCCTGTAAAATTCGTTTACTAGACATATTGCAATGAAAGTAAAGTAAATAAAACAAAATATAACGTATAGCATTTGTTACGTATAGGAAGTGCATAACGCTAAAGATTTAACGTACTTGTATTACGTCAGATGAATAAAAGTCGTAAGCAGTTGTTTACTTGTGACATGCAAAAAGTGTGAGACGTATTAGTACTTCATGTCACGCCTTCAAACTTCTTGCATGTCACCTAACGTGAGTCACCTAACGTTACCGCTGGATATATTTCGTAAACCACATCAAATACTGACGAACCGATTCCACAGACCGAACGTGAGGAGAGGGGCTAGTGTAATTGTTAAATACAAACCATACAAAAATGCACGGAAGTATGTTTTTAACACAAACCTACGTTTTTTTAAAATGAAACCCCGTTAGTTTTGTTAGCACATCTGAACATATAAACAAATACGTAATCAGTGCCGTTTGTTGCACTGTAAAATGTTAATTACTCAAAAGCATGGCGAACATAGGAAGTGCGAGAGACGTTTGGCAGAAAAATGGCGCCAAGGCTAATCAACCAATCACGGGCAACTTCACCTATGGCCACTTTCTCCGTATACAGGCTGTCTAACCAGCAGCTGCGTGACTCGTCGCCTCGCGGAGTATCCTCGAACCACCGCGGAAGCAAACTTGGATTCTAGAGCAACCGACACGCTGCGCGCATTTAAATGGTCTTCCAGACAAAGATCCTCAGTTCAGCGTCTCTGATCGCAAGACAAAAACACGGACGACCTTCGATAACCACAGAGTCACCAGTGTGGCCGCAAAGCCAGAGCGCACGGCTCAGTAGCCATCAGCGCAGTAGGATAAATTTGATAAAAATGTTCATCTGATGCTTTATCACCGCTCATTTTTCAGGTGTAGCTCAGATTTAACAACAAACTGTGCAATACACATACTCATTCGCAGTATTTGTGGATATTAGTATCAATTTTTGTCCAATGATAATACAAAGCATTCTTGTAACCGCAGGGCTATAAAAAAATCTCCAAAGAGTTTGTGGTTTGAAGATGTACAAGGAGAGAGATGTATGCAAGCGTATAAAATAACTCACAATAGCATACTAAATGGCTCGTAGGTAAGGCATTGGCATTGAAGAGTGAACTACCTGTTAGTCACTTCTTTCATTTATTGGAATATTATTTTTAGAAAGATTTTTTGAGCTTAAGATGTGTTGCTGTACTATGGGACGAGGCAAGTACCGTTTCGAAATTCCGCCGCTGCAGCGCCGCTATTGGCTTTTTGCGCAGTCTGTTGGGAAGCCACAGACGTCATTACAGAGTCACTCGGTATGTTTACATTTGTTTCTACCTTAAATGTCTCCTTCGATTGAGAATCCCACCAACTGTGAAATACGCCCTGTGATTAACGCCAGGTATACTATGTGATCAAACGTATCCGGACACCTGGCTGAAAGTGACTTACAAGTTCGTGGCGCCCTCCATCGGTAATGCTGGTATTCAGTATGGTGTTGGCCCAACCTTAGCCTTGACGACAGCTTCCACTCTCGCAGGCGTACGTTCAGTCAGGTGCTGGAATGTTTCTTGGGGAATGGCAGCCCATTCTTCACGGAGTGCTATACTAAGGAGAGGTATTGTAACCTCCCAACAGTAAAAATATGTATATCACTCACGTTTAGCGTAATCCCCCAAAAGTTTATTATTCCGTAACCTCACAATAACAACGTGACTAACCTCTCAATAAAAATGTGACTCATATGCAACCTTTCATCTTCTCCCTCCTTGGTTCCCTCCCCCCCTTTTCGTTTTTCCCTCTCCTCCCTGTTTTCCCCCCTCCCTCAGGTCTCCCCCCCCCCCCCCCCACCCGCCCTTGGCTCGGGAGTCTCATCTTTGTGCTGCCATTTTCGTGCAGTGTTTTACAGTGAGTGTTTTACAGTGAGTGAGTGTTCCGTGTTGTGTGTCTTTTGGGAAGTGTTGCGAACGGCCATCATACTGTCGCTGGGTGTGATTTTTTATCTCTTGCGAACAGAAACCAGACTGTCGCCATGTTTTTTTTGATTGTGTGTCTACTATGTTACTTGTCTGATTCCTGTGTATTTTATTAACATTGCCAACCCCTTTGCTTTCTGTTTTAACTTTCCGCATTTTTCCGCCATTTTACACTTTAAGTCACTGTTTCCTCGCCTGTTTTTCTTGTTTCTTTTCTTCTTCCGTTTTTAAAAAAGTCTGTAGGCTGCAGAGCAGCGTACTAAGCTGCTGCCAGCCCGAAAAAAAGTAACCTTTCAATAATTAACTGACTGTGAATCTAAACTGGTAAATTTGGACGTCAGCAGTGCTGCGTCGTGGCCCTGAAAGATCATTCTGAATAAATTGAAAATTCTTACCTCAATGAAGTCGCCAGTTAACGCGCATACAGGGTGTTACAAAAAGGTACGACCAAACTTTCAGGAAACATTCCTCACACACAAAGAAAGAAAATATGTTATGTGGATATGTGTCCGGAAACGCTTACTTTCCATGTTAGAGCTCATTTTATTACTTCTCTTCAAATCACATTAATCATGGGATGGAAATACACAGCAACAGAACGTACCAGCGTGACTTCAAACACTTTGTTACAGGAAATGTTCAAAATGTCCTCCGTTAGCGAGGATACATGCATCCACCCTCCGTCGCATGGAATCCCTGATGCGCTGATGCAGCCCTGGAGAATGGCGTATTGTATCACAGCCATCCACAATACGAGCACGAAGAGTCTCTACATTTGGTACCGGGGTTGCGTCGACAAGATATTTCAAATGCCCCCATAAATGAAAGTCAAGAGGGTTGAGGTCAGGATAGCGTGGAGGCCATGGAATTGGTCCGCCTCTACCAATCCATCGGTCACCGAATCTGTTGTTGAGAAGCGTACGAACACTTCGACTGAAATGCGCAGGAGCTCCATCGCGCATGAACCACATGTTGTGTCGTACTTGTAAAGGCACATGTTCTAGCAGCACAGGTAGAGTATTCCGTATGAAATCATGATAACGTGCTCCATTGAGCGTAGGTGGAAGAACATGGGGCCCAATCAAGACATCACCAACAATGCCTGCCCAAACGTTCACAGAAAATCTGTGTTGATGACGTGATTGCACAATTGCGTGCGGATTCTCGTCAGCCCACACATGTTGATTGTGAAAATTTACAATTTGATCACGTTGGTATGAAGCCTCATACGTAAAGAGAACATTTGCACTGAAATGAGGATTGACACATTGTTGGATGAACCATTCGCAGAAGTGTACCCGTCGAGGCCAATCAGCTGCTGATAGTGCCTGCACACGCTGTACGTGCTACGGAAACAACTGGTTCTCCCGTAGCACTCTCCATACCGTGACGTGGTCAACGTTACCTTGTACAGCAGCAACTTCTCTGACGCTGACGTTAGGGTTATCGTCAACTGCATGAAGAATTGCCTCGTCCATTGCAGGTGTCCTCGTCGTTCTAGGTCTTCCACAGTCGCGAGTCATAGGCCGGAATGTTCCGTGCTCCCTAAGACGCCGATCAATTGCTTCGAACGTCTTCTTGTCGGGACACCTTCGTTCTGGAAATCTGTCTCGATACAAACGTACCGCGCCACTGCTATTGGCCCATGCTAATCCATACATGAAATGGGCATCTGCCAACTCCGCATTTGTAAACATTGCACTGACTGCAAAACCACGTTCGTGATGAACACTAACCTGTTGATGCTACATACTGATGTGCTTGATGCTAGTACTGTAGAGCAATGAGTCGCATGTCAACACAAACACCGAAGTCAACATTACCTTCCTTCAATGGGGCCAACTGGTGGTGAATCGAGGAACTATAGTACATACTGACGAAACTAAAATGAGCTCCAACATGGAAATTATCCGTTTCCGGACACATGTCCACGTAACATCTTTTCTTTATGTGTGTGTGAGGAATGTTTCCTGAAAGTTTGGCCGTACCTTTTTGTAACACCGTGTATATCTGCTCCTATTAGAAATTTTTCTGGCACAGCCCAGTGCAATGCTCGCTGCTAGATTTGTCATGTATAAAAAGAAACAACTGATTTTTCCTTACGTTAATCGGGATGACCATGGATTGCAGAAATTAGTAAATTCTTTAAATTTAGATGAATGATTGTCAAAGAGTTAATTTTATAAAAAAGGAGTATTACAAAAAGTTGTTTTGAAACAGTTACATGGGACTTGATATAAGAATAGTACAAATTTTGTTGTAACTACATATGCGCACGGCTGCTTTTACCTTATATTACATCACTCAGGCACCGCCATCGCTCCCCACGACCAGCCCAGCCAACTCCATACACACATCTGCAAGCTATTACTTACTTCTGACACTGCTCTTACTGCAGCCAACACTGCTCTCTGGTCTGAGATTCTCTTATAGCTTACATATCGTTAGCAGCGCTTGAGCAATCCATCGAAATTAGATCTGCTCGAGTGCACTAGCAATAAATTCCTTAGTCATGGACCTCTTACATAACTCTCCACTGGGGAGGCAAAAATTTGGCAGCGATGGTGAGTCAATTGGACTTGCCATGAGCAACAAATTTTTCTATAATCTATTTAGCTTACTAAGTATACAGTCACAGAGTAATGTATACAGAACACACTAAGAAATGAAATAGAGTGCACACTCATTGTATAAGTCTTTCGCATTTTACAAGAATTTAAACATGTTGAGAAATGAAATAAAGTGCACATGCACTGTGTAAGTCTTTACCGTTTTACATCATCAGTAAGTAGTCACATAGATATAATTGCGTAAGTGGTCACATAATATGTAAGTTTATCTGGAAAATAGGCACGGTCTGATGTTTAACGACAAGAAAAGTGACCTGCTATCCTTACCTTGCCAGGCACTTGCCACGAAAAAATACGATCATCATAAGTAAGTAGCCACATAGATATAATTGCATAAGTGGTCATATAAATATCAGAAAAGGGCATTACAGTATGATAAATCATGAAGTATGTTCATTCAATAAAGGGTTTAATATTGTAAATATGGTGATTGCCCTTGGTTTTTCTGGTTCTCAAAGTTTCGACCTGTACTACATTGGGGTGAGGAATGCTGCGAATTCTATATGGACTTGCGTATAGACGCTCAAGTTTACTGCATCTACTCTTTCCTCTGTTGGATAAATAATGTGTGCGTACTAATATCTTCTGTCCTATGTGAAAGTCACGGCGTGTACAAACCCATTTTTGCTGTCTTCTTCGGCGCTCTGCGCAATGTCAATTATTTCATGGTGGCGTAGTCGATGAGATGTAGGAAAAGACACTAATTCTTTAATTTTGTTGGGTGGCTCAACATTTTTCAATATAACAGTCGGAGATAGCATAGTAGATTCATTTGATATGGAGTTAATTACATCCTGGAATGAGAGTATGTGTGTATCCCAATCAATATGTCTTTTATGGCAGTATATTCTACATAGTTTAACAATTTTTTCATTAGTCGTTCAGAAGGGTTCGAAGAAGCGTGATACCTGGATATATAGATTGGAGAAATGTTTCTAGCTCGTAACATACGTGTCCATATCGCAGATCTAAATTGTGGTCCATTTTCGGAAATTACTACACGAAATAAAAAATGTTTTACAAATGCATTCGAAACATCTTTAGCAGTAGCTTTGCGTAACAGAGTGAAGGTAACAAATTTCGAAGCTGGTTCAACGGCGACAAAGATGTAGCAAAAACCTCTATTACTTCTAGGAATCGGACCAAAAATGTCTACAGTGGCCATGTGTCTCAATTTAATCGGAACAGTGGGATGTAACAGAGGAATATGTAAAGTCGTGCCTGATTTAGCATTCTGGCAGATTTTATATGACGCTAAAACTCGTCGAATACGTTTCTCCATGTTGACAAAATAACAGTACTGTCTCAGTGTAAGAAAACATTTTCTGGCTCCATAATGTGCGTAACTTAAATGAGTGTACCAAATTCATTTGTTAACAACCTCGTCAGGAATGCGTAATAACCAGTTGTTGCTGTCAAGGTGAGAGCGGTGAAACGGAATTTTATTGCGTACAGTATAATGGTTTCTAATGGTAACTTTATTCCTATCTTGCTAAAGGTGTTTAATTTTTTTCCACACGTTGTCTTTGCTATGAGCTTGCGCGATGTCTCGTAATGACGACGAAATGAAATTTTCAAATGCAACTTGTTGAATATACATGATGCTAAAATTTGTTTGGCGGAAGTTGGTTGCGATGTCTTGCTGATTCTTGCTGAGAGAACGGGATAGTGCGTCTGCTACAATATTTTGTGTACCAGGAATGTACACAATTGTAAAATTAAATTCCTGTAAATAAAGTTTCCATCTGCTTAACCTGTCGTGTGTAAATTTAGCGGAATGTAAAAACTGTATAGCTCTATGATCTGTGTAAACGGTAGTATATCTTCCATAAAGAAAGTGCCTAAATCTGGTAAATGCCCATACAACACACAATGTTTCAAGTTCTGTAACAGAATAATTGCGTCCAGCAGGTGACAGAATGCGACTTGCAAAAGCGATGTTTTTAGTTACTGTAGTACCGTCTTCGTCAATTTCCTGAAATATGTGTACGCCTAAAGCGGTGTTAGAACTGTCGGTGGCAATTGAAAAATTTCTGGTAGGATCTGGGTGTGATAAAAGTGGTGCGTTCAACAAGGCATGTATTACTAAAATTATGTTTTACATGGAGTTTAAGAGTGTTGTTAACTTGAAAACCACATCTAACCTTAGATTTCTTGAAAGAATTTGATGATTCTGGGGCCAAAATGCGTGAACCCACAGATGTATTCAATGGGCAAAGAGATTTTGTGACCAACACCCACTTTGCTTTGTTTGATAACCATTTTTTTCTTTATTGAATTTCCATTCCCCTCAAGAGGGGGGGGGGGGGCTGACAGCAGCGTAATATGGCACTCTGCAGCCTACAGATGTTAAAAACATAATGAGGAGATAATAAAACGGGCGACAAAATGGGGAATGGTTAAGAACTGGAACATGGCTAAAAATTGTGAAATGAAAACAAAATAAACAAAGGGCTGGTGAGGCTGATTAAAACACATAGTAATTAGACAGACAACACTGAATGGGGATGCTCAACACTGAACACTCACTTAAAACTGCACCATAGAGTAGGCATGATGGTAGACAAGGGGAGGGGGTGAGAGGACCTGCACCGATGAGGGGGGAAAAGGGGGAAAGAAAAAGGGAGGAGCTAATGGAGAGAAAGGACACATAAAATGGGGGGCAGAGTGGTCGTGGGAAGGAGAGGGGAAGGCAGAGAAGGGGAAAACAAAAGGATTTTGGGGAGAGAATGGGGTCAAAGAGAGGGTAGGAGGGGAAAAACAGGAGGGAAGGGGATGAGAGGGAGCCTGGGAAAAGGAGAGAGGGAGGTGGAGGAGCGAATCAGAGTTGACAGGAGGCATAAATGGAGGGAGAGAGGGCATCATCCAGGAGGGGGAGTTGACGGACTCCATCTTGGGAAAGGATGGGTGTAGAGGTGGAGGGTAGGGGGGGACACAATGGTGAAGAAATGGAACACATACTCAGATTGGAAGAGTTGGGGTGGAAATTGGGCTTGTCCGTCTCACAGGAAGCTTTGCGGCGTATGCCTCAAGTGGTCCAGCGAAACCACAGAACTCTAAATGTGGATGGGCGTATAGACCTACCGACTGCGGGAGAGACTTTTGATCACTGCGCCACCTTATTCTGTAGGTTCAAAATTAAATCAAGTAGTGGATAATGTGTTGTTTCTTCCAATATCACTATCTTATATCGTCTTAGCGATCTGTGGTACAAGTAATTAGCTAGCTCACTCACCCAACAGACCATTACTTCTTGAAAACGTTATTAAACCCTTACAGTACTATTTCCTTTTATGAGTGGTTTCTATGGTCATTATATAATAATACAAAAGACAATATTAGCAGTAAACAATCCGTAAAAGTACCTTACCCATATTTCAGTTTTTTGTTTGCACTCTGACTTTTAAAACCGCTTTGAAATTTATTGTCTTTCTACTCGTATTTTCATTCACTATAGTTTTAGAAAATAAGGTAAGCCTCCAGAAAACGTAAGGGTACTATAATAATTACATTTCTTGCATTCTCCGTGATGTCTGTTTGTTCTAAGTCGTGTCTCCCTACCACGTTCTCGCAACGATGCTCTGAGCGTTTTTTAGGGAATTGACTAGTTTGAACCTGGGACCTGTTGCTGGTAAGGAGACGCCAGACCACACATGACATGTAGAGTTCAGAAGAGTTCAGTGAGACTAGCGATGATATAATCAAATACTTAATGATTTCAGCGTCAGCTCCACTGTACTCCCTGTAAAAGAATTTTAATGCTAACTAAATTTAGTGGAAGGGGTTCAAGGCTTTCCTATTTTTAGTTAGCTGTTAAAATAACGTCGAAAAAGCAGTTAAGTTTACCATTGGAAATCTTATTCTACTCACAAAACATTGTTTGTAAATTACTCTATTGATAAAAGGAAATATTTTAATACAGGATGATAAAAACCAACTGCGTTCAACAAAAATGTGAACGAATATTCCCTGAATGGGTTTCCAAGTTCTGCAATGGATCGAAGGATGACCTATGCCAAGTCACATCTATAATCTAGATTTAAGTTAAGTTTCATAAAAGAGAAAACTATCAAAATGGTCTACAGTGACCCTCAATTATCTTTAATTACTTATCTAACTTGTAAATTACAGTGGCTGATTTGGCTTCTCAATAATTATATAACAGAAAAACCATCGCGTTTCAGATTTTAACTTCATGTAGCAAATGTGAATACCATGAGATTTAATTGACGATCGACACTAGTATTACGTAAAAAGGGGATGTAACAGATGAGACTTCTGCAGTTCTGAGTGAAGCCTTATGCGCTCAAAAACGCGGCATCGCGTGCGTTCATTACCTTGTCAGTGTTCGTCAGGGGGCGGTGGGCGGCACAGCTCCACGCACCTCGCGGTCTCGGAAGCAACTCTCTCCTAACTTCTCCTTACTACAATTTACCGAAGTTGATTTAAAAGTACTATCTGGCTGTGTTTTCATGTGACCAATCAGGGTCTCAATGTTAACCTTAAGCTCCGCCTACAAAAATTCTGTCTATCCAATGAGAAACATTATACTTTTCGTGGCGGGGCAATGTTTGTAACGTTTGCAACGTAACAGAGATTCCAAAAAGTCTCACGCTAAAACTTGCAGCTGGTGTGGCCCTTTTAGTGTTATCGTAAGATCTATACTGTTCTTCTGGAGGGCTCTATCTTTTAACATGGGCTGGGGGGTGGTCCTGGTGGTTGGCTTAACACGGTTCTGCTCTCGGCTTCTGTTCTCGTTTCTTCCCTCGGAACTGCGTCTGTTTCACGGTGGAAAGGTATGACATGCATTTAGGCGTTCTTGTGTTAGTCTGTGGTATTCCATTTGGTATTCCATTTGCTCACTCGTTGATCGTATTACTTTGGTTAATTTAATGTCAGGATTTATTCGGAGCTATGTGACATACTGCCGGATTTGCTTATCATGTCAGGGTTTTCATGGAAGGTGTTGGATTAGCCTGACACCTTACACATTTAAGTGTAAGATTGCTCAAGATATGGTATAACACAACTACACAGTCAGCTGCATGGGTTGCTTATGAATGAGGTTAACGGTAAGTGCTGACAGGCTACATAACAATGGCTATGAGATATACGTAAAGACATTGAAAAGAGGTGACTGTATGATATATCAATCTGGTGTACAGGAAAGAATAAGGTGTAGTTTGCAAACCTCTGTTAGGTGTAAAAAAAGAGTGTTGTCGATGACAGCCGTACATCAAATGTCTGTACAAAACAGAACTGTCCAAAAACATTTACAAACGAGGTAAATTAATGTGCAAGAAGGGAAGGATCCAGTAATGTTGTCAGATTGCTGACAGAATACCAATGATCTGAGGTGAACCAATATAGCAGAAACGGATGCTAACCTTTGCAGGGACTGAAACTGAGGGAGGGGTAGGAACTAGGAGGTTATTTCAGCCTGTGTCGAAACTCTATAGCTGGCGATGTAGTTCAAGAAAAGAATTATCATCACATTACCGAAGAAGGCACGGAAACTCTGGACCGTTTTTTGGGAGGATCTTGGTTACAAACCTACAGAGTATGGACTGCGATGATTGTAATCCTGATAGAGGGGAACCAAAGTAGACAGTCAGACGAGTGATCTTGTAGGCGGTCTGCAGTGTTTTAATTCGGTATACTAGTACAAGTAAAATCCAATATATTCTGTTATTGGAAAAGGTTATGACCCAAGGGATTGAGTAACGAATTATGCATGAATGCACAGTGACTAGTGAAAGCTAACTGAGCAGAATATACTTACATTAATGGCGCAACCGTGAAACAGCAGGAAAAGCTTCAGTAAATAGAAAACAAGTGAACATGAAAAATCGCCTCTAATATTTCAACAACTGTAAACGTGTCTCTTAGTCAGTCGCAATGTACTTGGGATGTAACCACTGGTTTGTGATTTTAACAGTCTAATATGAAGTACTGAACGTGAACACTTCTGTAAAATAACGTAAGTCTCTTTCCAAGTTTCATATCCTCCGTGATTTGCTGTAAAATGGAAGCACAGAACGGGAATACGCAATGCTTAGAATAGGGGATGCTGTTTACGATATGAAATACTAGACGAAAATTATCAAAAGCATCAGTTAGCGGAGATAAAGGTTGCGGTGCAGAATGACGGTCATTCCAATACATTTAAATATCAGATAAGTGACCAGGGAAGTTGAAATGATAGATAATATTTAAGTTCCAAGTGATATTTATTCAAAAATCAAATGAATAGTGTAATATGTGGAGAACAAAATTTAAGGATGAAAGTAACTTCTGCGTTATGTGTCAGTGCCAAGTAAAACAGGCCGATGAACCTTGAACAATACATAAAAAGAATTGCTACAATATAGCATAGAATATGACTGATAGAAATACGCTATTGGACGAACAGAAATGACATTTTTAATGAAAGAAAACATTACACAAAGTCACCGCTGTTCATGATGGTTCGCTGGACGTTGCAGAAGGCGGACATGGTTCTTCATAGGGTGTCATCACCATGTAAGCAGTGGATGCCCTGCAACGTGCTCCTATGCTGGTGGCAATGTTGATAAGGAGTTCCTGGGGTTGGACGTTCAATTCTTCTACCGGCGCGACTGATAACTGCTGGATGTCTTTGGTGAATGTGGACGCACTGCAATACGTTTTCCCATCACATATCACGTGTTCTCGATGAGATTGAAGTTGGGGGAACCGGCAGGCTAGGCCGCCGAATATACTCTAGTTTCAAGAGCTCCTCTACCTCCGCTGTTCGATGCTATGGCACGTTATCATCCACAAAAATGAAATCAGGACCAAATGCGCCACAAAAGACGCACGTGAGGAAGGAGTACAGTGTTACAATAACTTTGACTGGTGCGTGTTCCGCGTTCAAAGAGTTGGCGGTACCTGGATGCATTACGTGTTCCTACCTCTTGCGAAATGAAGGGTGTCCACAGTTGTCGGATATGATGGTTTTCGTGGAACACGTGTTATTATGTGGTGAGGTATAATGTTGCATGGTCGTACTGACGTCCAAGGATGACTCAGTTGACTGTACTATTCTTCAGGTTAAATGGCTAAACTCGGATCCTGTACCAATTTTCGTAGCTACTGGCCTCGTAAGACAAAGAATTAGCATTGGCACGCGGACCGTTATTTCACTGCGGCATTCATAGCCAATTCGCAACTTCAGTCAGTGAAAATTTGATCAAGGAATGCAGATACCTCGCAAATGGTTAACGAGGTAATTTTACACATAAGCAATGTCCACGTATAACCCCAGTATTATAAGCTACCTCACCAAACAGCAAACACAGCAATCGCCTGCATTCAACCCAGCATACGGCAGGACTATTCAAACCTCATTCCAGAGTTCCACGCTCAGTGGGTAGCGGTTTGTTTGACGTTCTGAACCGGAAACCGAACACTTGACTTCACACAAGCTGTTTGTAGTCGTTTTTTGGAACAGAATACCATCTCTGCAATGCTTCAGCAATAACGAATGTTCAAATCTGTGTGAAATCTAATGGGACTTAACTGCTAAGGTCATTAGTCCCTAAGCTTAGACACTAACCTAACCAGCTGCACAGTCAATCACTACAGCGCCTTAGACCGCTTAGCTAATCCTTCGCGCCTTCAGCAATAACGGGTTCGTGAGATAAATGAATAATATAACTGAATACTGAAAAGGTCTGTTTAACAGGCAACTTTAAACCTACACCAAAAGCCAAGCAGAGGTGATAAAAGTGGAAGATCATACAGGTAAGTCCGTGTTCGGAAGGGTGTATGTCATGGCTGTACAACATCGTCATTGCTCTTTAATTTGTAAGTTGAAAAAGCAGTTGGAGAAATGGGAGAAAGAATTAAAAAGCACAAGGGGAGCAAACACTACAGATAACGTTTAGTACTAACGTTCATAAAGGGCTCTGCTAATCTGGCTGCAATTGTGGAAGACATAGGTCTATGGCATATAGCGACTGGCATATTTGAACAGAATGTGGGTTAACAATAGACAAAGCTGAACGATTGTAATATTCCGCAGCATAAAGAGGAATAGTGACTTGTCTAACATCCAAATTGAGAATGTCGGAACACTGAAATAAGTGAAAACATTATCTTATTTTTGTAAGAAAGAATATACGAGAAAACCTAAAACAGTAAGATACTAGAAATAGGTTTTCATCAGCAATGATAGCTTTCATCACCAAAACAGCGATACAGGTGTGGAATATTGGTAATGAATCGACAAGCAGTTCCTGCATTTGTATGTCAGGAGTATATGACTATGTCAGGAGGAGAGAAGCACACGAATGTCAAACGTGAAACAGGGAACTTACAAAGAAGAAGAGACTGTCACATCTGATATGCTATGGTATACGATAATGTTGAAAATTAGGTGGACAGAAAGGCATGAAATAAGGAAATGTTAAAATAATTGAAGCCAGGAGCAGAGACAGGATATGATATACAACTTACGGATGGAAGACGGCATCGAATCAGTCGGAAGACGGATGATTTTATAAGGAATCTTTTAAAAACCCAGACTCTTTGAAACGCATAATATTTTGACAGCTGCTCATTTCTAGCTAACTCCATATTCCATACGTACAATTTCAATCGATATGGTGTGGGACGCGTCAATTTACAGGCTATGTACAGATTAGATTAGATTAGATTAATACTTGTTCCATAGATCATGAATACGACACTTCGAAATGATGTGGAACATGTCAGGTTAATAAAAGATGTCTGTACAAGGTATTACACACACAAAATATTGCATGACACTAATGTTTAAGTTGTTGTTTCTTTTTTCCCCTTAATTTATATCTAAAAATTCAGCCAATGAGTAGAAGAAGTTGTCATCTAGAAATTCTTTTAATTTATTTTTAAATGTTAGTTGGCTATCTGTCAGGCTTTTGATGCTGTTTGATAGGTGACCAAAGACTTTTGTGGCAGCATAATTTACCCCTTCCTGTGCCAAAGTCGGATTTAACCCTGCATAGTGAAGATCATCCTTTCTCCTGGTGTTATAGCTATGCACACTGCTATTACTTTTGAACTGGGTTGGATTATTAACAACAAATTTCATAAGTGTATATATATATATATATATATATATATATATATATATATATATATACTGTGAGGTCACTGTGAGGATCCCTAGATCCTTAAATAGATGTCTGCAGGATGACTGTGGGTGGGCTCCAGAAATTATTCTGATTACAGGTTTTTGAGCAATGAATACTTTTCTACTCAACGATGACTTACCCCAGAATATGATGCCATATGAGAGAAATGAATGAAAGTGGTCATAGTAAGCTAATTTACTGAGATTCTTGTAAGTAGGCTGTTTATGTTTTCTTATTGGCAACGTTACATAGCGCTCTGTATGAAAATCACTGGGTGTGCTGTGTGCAGTCTGTGGCTAGTTTGCATTGTTGTCTGCCATTGTAGTGTTGGGCAGCGGCAGCTGGATGTGAACAGCGCGTAGCGTTGCGCAGTTGGAGGTGAGCCGCCAGCAGTGGTGGATGTGGAGAGAGAAATGGCGGAATATTTGTAAGAATGGATGTTATGAACTCATATATATATTATAACTTTTGATGATATTAAGGTAAATATACTGTTTGTTCTCTATTAATATCTTTCATTTGCTAACTATCCCTATCAGTAGTTAGTGCCTTCCATAGTTTGAATCTTTTATTTAGCTGGCAGTAGTGGCGCCCGCTGTATTGCAGTAATTCGAGTAACCAAGATTTTTGTGAGGTAAGCGATTTGTGAAATGCATAGGTTAATGTTAGTCAGGGCCATTTTTTTGTAGGGATTTTTGAAAGTCAGATTGCGTTGCGCTAAAAATATTGTGTCAGTTTTTAAAAAGGGGACGTTGCATTCTTATCACCAAAATTTGCAATAACCCTAATAGCATACGTAGCTTAACTCAGACGTTTCAGCAGACCTCCAATGTGTTGCTTCCAGTTTAACCTCTCATCAATGGACACACCTAGAAATCTTGAAAATTCTACCTTAGCTACAGACTTCTGTTCAAAGTCTATATTTATTACTGGAGTTATGCCATTTACTGTACGGAACTGTATATACTGTGTTTTATCAAAATGTAAAGAGAGTGCGTTTGCTGAGAACCACTTAATAATTTTGTGGCTAACATCATTTACAATTACATCACTTAGTTCTTGGTTTTTGGGTGTTATTACTATACTTGTATCATCAGCAAAAAGAACTAACTTCGCATCTTCATCAATGTGGAATGGTAAGCCATTAATGTATATCAAGAACACTAAAGTACCTAAGACCAAACCCTGTGGGACCGCGTACTTGATAGCCTCCCCAGTTTGAGGAATCAGCTGTTGTTTTAACATTACATGAACCATTTATTTCAACTTTCTGTATTCTTCCAGTTAAGTATGAATTAAACCATTTGTGCACTGCCCCACTCAAACCATAATGATTTAGCTTATCTAAAACATTTGTTTGTGTATGTGTGTGTGTAGTTGTGTAACCCTAGGATGCATATACAGGGCCTCCGAGGCCCTTGTATGTCTTCATTTTCAAAAAAAATTCTGTAATTTTTTTTTAAATTTCAAACTGCTTTCCAGTACTCTTTCACTAACACTGTGACATTCCTCCTATCAAGTCTGAACGAGATACCTTTTTAAGTTTTTTGTATAGTTCAATACGTTTACCCATACACCGTGAATGCATAAGGAGGGCTTCAGAAGCCCTCACACATTTATAAATGTTCTTTAGCTTATATTGTCTTCAGCATTTGTTTGGGAGCAGTTATTAATTCAACAATTACTGTAGTGGTATTTCCAGCAACAGGAGTGCCAACAGCAGCAGTAGCTGTAGTAGTAATAGTATAACCAAAAAATAATACACACTACTTTCACATATTGGCGATGTCAGTGTATTATTATTCTTTTTGCTATCAAATGTTTTATTATTGCATAGTATTGTTATCCTGTGCTGCTGTTGTCTGCCTCATTGTTACTGTAGTTTGTTTGTTGCTGCAAGGCCCATATTATTACGAGTATGACTCGTTTAGTGCTACACAAGCTACTGTTCGAGAGACACACCTTTTGCTATGGCTTCGATACGCAAAGCAAGAGCGTCAGTACGTGCAAATGCAGCTAATTTTGAAAGTGTTGTGGCTCAGTGGTTTGAAGGAGATGATTCTTGCAAGGAAGGAAATATTTTTGAAGATGCAAGTAGTGAAGAATCAGCCAGTGAACCTGCAGATGTGAATATTGAGGCAGATGACAGTCCTTCTGATAATATTACTTTATCAGAGTCGGAAAATGAAGAACCACCACAGAAAGGTACAGAAGACCACACTTACATTAGTCGGAATGGAACGATTTGGAAATTAGATCCTCCTGCAACTTTTCGTACGCCTGTCCATAATATCATAAAGAAGGCACCTGGTCCAGCCCCTGGTTTGTACCTAAGGATGCCTGGGACTATTTCATCTCCAAGGAAATACTAGAGGAAATCATGAACTGCACAAATATTGAAGGCAGAAGAGTGGCTGCTTTACGTGGAAAAACGTTTCACTTGCTGAAATGGAGGGTTTTCTTGGTCTTTTACTGCTTTCTGGTGTTGAAGAGTTCGGATGTCCCTAGTAGAGAATTATTCTTGGATGAAAAGGCAAATCCTACATATAAGGCCACCATGTCAGTAAATAGATTCGAGGATATAAGGAGAATGATTAGATTTGATGACAGGCGTACCTGTGAAGCTCGATCTGCAGATGACAAACTTGCTGCTGTTCGCTATGTATGGGAACTATTTCTTGATAAGTGTAGAAATAGATTGATTCCCAATGATTCGCTCACGGTTGACGAACAGCTAGTCCCATTCCGGGGAAGATGCAGCTTCACCCACTATATGCCCTCTAAACTAGCCAAGTATGGCATAAAAATATTTTGGTTATGAGATGCTACATCTGCATATGCTTTAGACGGAATTGTTTACACGGGAAGGAAGCCCCATGAACCTATTCAGAAAAATCTTGGATTGAATGTGGTGAAAGATCTTACTAAAGCATTGAAGGATCATCAAAAAATATTACTGTAGACAACTTCTTTACTAGTGTGCAGCTGGTAGAAGAGATGCTTCAGAAGCAAATTACAGTGGTGGGAACAATCAAACAAAATAAACCAGAAATTCCTAATGAGATGAAACCATCTGCCTCAAGAGCGATACATTCCTCTTTGTTTGCATTTAGAGGTGACATTACATTGGTGAGTTAGGTTCCCAAAAAGAGATAGTCTGTAGTTCTCATTATCATAATGCATCACGACAGAAACACTGATGAAACTCATGCAAAAAAGAAACCAGATATAATAAAGTTCTATAACTCTATGAAGGGTGGAGTAGATCAAATGGACCAGAAAATTCGTTATTACACATGCAAGAGACAAAGAAGAAGACGGCCATTTGCATTATGGATGAATATGATGGACGTCGCAGCAATGAACAGTGAAATTTTGTTTTCCGCCCAACATATGACATACCATAGTGGGAGAAGTGATAAAAGGCGTTTGTTCCTAAGAGATTTAGCAGAGGAAATGGTAAGACCACTAATGGAACTTCGTATTCAGATCCCTAATCTTCCAAAGAAAATCGTTGATGTCATGCAAAGAATGTGGTGTTCAAAAAGATGTCATATTGCTGAACCAACTACCTGTTCCAGGAAAAAGAAGAAGATGCAATTATTGTCCATATAATAAACACAGGAAAACTGCTATGACATGCATTAAGTGTAAAACCAACATTTGTAAGGAACATAGTGGCGTTCTTTGTGCTTCTTGTTTGTCACATGTTGAAAACTAAGAGAAATGCAATTTTATGTGAACAATGAACAATAACTTTTTGTCAAAATATTACCTATATACATAATATTGTGAATAATGAGTATGTTTTAATTGAAGAAACTGGATGTAATTAATGTTGTAAAATGTAAACTGCAACTTATAAGTGACTTAATAAAATTATTTGTATATGTTGTATGTAAATGGATGTAACTAATAAAAAGTCACTCTTAGAGTTTTTTAAAAAAAAAATTGTAAAATGTTAATCAGACCCACCAGATCCTGTCTTTCAATATGACAATAAATTTCACAGAAATAAATTTAACTCCAAAGAATGATTATATGAAAAGAGGAAAATTTTAAATTGGGGCAGGGCCTTGGAGGCCCTGCATATGCATTCATGTGTGTTTTCAGCACCATGCATCTTAGGGGTAATGGCTGAAATAGTAGAAGTGGGAGGGGAGTAGTAAGCTTCCAAGCCATTTTGCTAACATACCTTAGAAACAGATTTATTGTTAGTCTCTTCAAAACTTTAAATAAACACTTGGATGCAGATGATCAGTTCAAAAAACGTTAAACCCTGATAAACAGCACTAAAGAACCTTATTAACTTAACAACTCTGGCTGCTGACAGTAAAATAATACTGACAAAAAATACTATGTAGAGCCAATTCCAAGAAAATTCAAGTATGACCTTTTGTCCTTAAAAAAATAATTACAACTCATAATTTCACAAACGGCTACTAGAAAAATCACTCAAGACAATCAATTAAATAACAGATACAATCCATGCAATTCTACTGACTCCAAAATAGAGAAACAATAGTAATCATGGGGGGGGGGGGGGTTATGCTCTGCAATATTGCTATTAGTTTTACAAATGGCAGAACTTTCAGCGCACCTGCTGGACTTTCTCTTTACAATAGTCCCCGTCTTGGCGCTTCTGGTTAGAGTAAATTATGATAGCTGTAACACATAGCTGTAAGCACCAGGCATAGGCAAGAAGTAACAGCGCTTAATTAAGATGTTTAATAACGGCAAGAAACATACGTAACCCATGCACACACGCGCAGAAAATTTGCAATGAAAAGCTAATACAAGTATTAGAATTACCTCTTGGACTTTAACGCCATAATCCCATTTAATTTTATCCTTTTAGTTTAGCCATCTGTGAATTAAGCCAATCGCTCCCTCTCATAGTAACTTAACAAACCAACAATTGGAACGACTTCAAGACACCTCAAGTAAAAAGTAAGTATTTGACCAATGGAAACAAGAGCACTTGACTTTATTAAACAATTGTGGATCAACAGCAGTTCAAACAGTTTAAGCCAGTAACTAGTATTCCACACGCACTCAGGAAGTCAACAGCTGGTTCACAAACACCTCATTGGTTTACGAGAAGCAACAGGGTTAGTCCACTTAATCTTAATATAATTATAAACAGTTCAGTGATCATCCACTCAGATAATCTTTACGTTACGGTTGAGTAAAATGAACTTTCTTTAAAGCACAAAATATTTCAGGTACCGTAGAACAACAACAGCATCTGATAGTTCTTTAAATACGCACACTACTGAATTACAGCCACCTGAAGTTAAGACATTGCTTAACGGACGACAGGATGCTGAACAGCACAACGTGGACAAATTACTAATATCAAATCACTTCGACCAACCACATATTTCATAACATATACGCTCAGTAGTGCAATCAGGTGTACAGTATATAACAGCGTAACTGCACTCTTACTTCTACTGTAACCAGGCTGTGGGACACACTAATCTTTTGAACAGCCGTTAAGCCACCAAACTAAGGAACAGTCACCGCTGTTTACGAACACTAGCGCAAACTGGCCCCCCAGGCTCGAGTACAGTACTCTAGTCGGACACGTACTCAGCGACCAGGCCGGCTTCGCTCAATCACAGCGGACAACGCGCCCCTTCCTACACCGTCCGCTCGCTCTGCCAGCAGTAGAGAGCCCGTATAGGGAGAGAGTGGCCAACCGGACGATACGGCGGCCATTTTTCTGCCAAACTGCGGGCGGGACTTTTGAATCGCCAGTAGTGGAGTAGTGGAGCACACTCTCACCAAATCAAAAGCACAAGACAATATGGCCAAATCATTCATTAAATGCCTTTCTTTACAGCTATAATATACTCATTGTAGCCTACTACGTACATCACAGGAAAATTTGATACAGTGGCTGTAAAACTTATTCGTTACTTGCTTTTATCTCCTGTAAAATTCGTTTACTAGACATATTGCAATGAAAGTAAAGTAAATAAAACAAAATATAACGTATAGCATTTGTTACGTATAGGAAGTGCATAACGCTAAAGATTTAACGTACTTGTATTACGTCAGATGAATGAAAGTCGTAAGCAGTTGTTTACTTGTGACAAGCAAAAAGTGTGAGACGTATTAGTACTTCATGTCACGTCTTCAAACTTCTTGCATGTCACCTAACGTGAGTCACCTAACGTTACCGCTGGATATACGAGTATTTCGTAAACCACATCAAATACTTCGAACCGATTCCACAGACCGAACGTGAGGAGAGGGGCTAGTGTAATTGTTTAATACAAACCATACAAAAATGCACGAATGTATGTTTTTTAACACAAATCTACTTTTTTTTAAATGGAACCCCGTTAGTTTTGTTAGCACATCTGAACATATAAACAAATACGTAATCAGTGCCGTTTGTTGCATTGTAAAATGTTAATTACACCCGGAGATATTGTAACCTATAATTGACGCTTGAGTACCACTTCTCCGCTGTTCGATCGTGTGTATCGGAGAGCACCGAATTACGTAGGGATCCAAAGGGAACGGTGATGGACCTTAGGTACAGAAGAGACTGGAACAGCACATTACGTCCACATGCTAACACCTTTTTATTGGTCTTTTTCACTGACGCACATGTACATGACCATGACGGGTGAGGTACAGAATAGAGTGTGTCCCGACATGTCAGGCCAATAGATGTTCAATGTGGTGGCCATCGTTTGCTGCACACAATTGCAATCTCTGGCGTAATGAATGTCGTACACGCCGCAGTACATCTGGTGTAATGTCGCCGCAGGCTGCCACAATACGTTGTTTCATATCCTCTGGGGTTGTAGGCACATCACGGTACACATTCTCCTTTAACGTACCCCGCAGAAAGAAGTCCAGAGGTGTAAGATCAGGAGAATGAGCTGGCCAATTTATGCGTCCTCCACGTCCTATGAAACGCCCGTCGAACATCCTGTCAAGGGTCAGCCTAGTGTTATTTGCGGAATGTGCAGGTGCACCATCATGCTGATACCACATACGTCGACGCGTTTCCAGTGGGACATTTTCGAGCAACGTTGGCAGATCATTCTGTAGAAACGGCGATGTATGTTGCAGTGCTCTCCGATACACACGATCAAACAACGGAGGAGTGGTACTCAAGCGTCAACTTTAGGCTACAATATCTCCGGATGTAATGAACATTTTACAATGCAACAAACGGCACTGATTACGTATTTGTTTATATGTTCAGATGTGCTAACAAAACTAACGGGGTTCCACTTAAAAAAAAGTAGGTTTATGTTAAAAAACATACTTCCGTGCATTTTTGTATGGTTTGTATTAAACAATTACACTAGCCCCTCTCCTCACGTTCGGTCTGTGGAATCGGTTCGTCAGTATTTGATGTGGTTTACGAAATATATCCAGCGGTAACGTAAGGTGACTCACCCTGTATATATATATATATATATATATATATATATATATATATATATATATATATATATATATATATATACTGAATACCTCTCTTAGATAACAAACGAAAAAGATTACAAAAATCAGGTAATGTTAAATGTAGGCTACTGTAATACCGACGAAATATAACAAGAAGACTACCGTATCCCTTCTACCCCACAGTAAGTAGGCCTATTAAAAACTGTCTTCAAGAGTACCTACAGTTATTTACTACGAATAATGTTTCAGCAACCACGACAACTGTGGAAAACGTGCTTACAACTTGCCTGCGTCAACAGCCAGGCAATAATACTGAAACCACCTTCACCTCCATTGGAACAACCAAATGCAGCACAACCTGGCATCGTTTACGAACGTCTGAAGAACGAATTACAGATGTCAAAAGCAATACTGTACAATTACTAACGTGTTTACTTCAAACATGTAGGCCTACCGACTTCATCACAAAACGCTTCATTATTTCAACTCGTATATAATATCGCAAACGCAAATTACGTACTAAAAACGATATACAACTAAATCGAACATGAATGCACAACGCATAACAAGTCTCTCAACAATTCAAATACCTTTTAATCGTTTCCGAAAGTCCTCTGATCTTCAATTCAACTCAAAAGCATGGCGAACATAGGAAGGGCGAGAAACGTTTGGCAGAAAAATGGCGCCAAGGCTAATCAACCAATCACGGGCAACTTCACCTATGGCCACTCTCTCTGTATACAGGCTGTCTAACCAGCAGCCGCGTGATTCGTCGGCTCGCGGAGTATCCTCGAACCACCGCGGAAGCAAACTTGGATTCTAGAGCAACCGACACGCTGCGCGCATTTAAATGGTCTTCCAGACAAAGATCCTCAGTCCAGCGTCTCTGATCGCAAGACAAAAAACACGGACGACCTTCGATAACCAGAGAGTCACCAGTGTGGCCGCAAAGCCAGAGCGCACGGCTCAGTAGCCATCAGCGCAGAAGGATAAATTTGATAAAAATGGTCATCTGATGCTTTATCACCGCTCATTTTTCAGGTGTAACACAGATTAAACAACCAACTGTGCAATACAAATACTCATTCGTAGTATTTGTGGATATTAATATCAGTTTTTGTCCAGTGATAATACAAAGCATTCTTGTAACTGCAGGGCTATAAAATATCTCCAAAGAGTTTGTGGTTTGAAGATGTACAGGGAGAGAGATGTATGCAAGCGTATAAAATAACTCACAATAGCATACTAAATGCCTCATAGGTAAGGCACTGGCATTGAAGAGTGAATTACCTGTTAGTTACTTCTTTCATTTCCTGGAAAATTATTTTTACAAAGATTTTTTAAGATTAAGATGTGTTGCTGTACTATGGGACGAGGCAAGTACCGTTTCGAAATTCCGCCGCTGCAGTGCCGCTATTGGCTTTTGGCGCATGACCGCTGTATACTGCAGTCTGCTCGGAAGCCACAGACGTCATTACAGTCACTCGGTGTGTTGACATTTGTTTGTATCTGAAATGTCTCCTTCGATTGAGAATCCCAACTGTGAAATACACCCTGTGATTAACGCCAGGTATACTGTGTGATCAAACGTATCCGGACACCTGGCTGAAAGTGACTTACAAATTCGTGGCACCCTCCATCGGTAATGCTTGAATTCAGTATGGTGTTGACCCAACCTTAGCCTTGACGACGGCTTCCACTCTCGCAGGCGTACGTTCAGTCAGGTGCTGGAATGTTTCTTGGGGAATGGCAGCCCATTCTTCACGGAGTGCTATACTAAGGAGAGGTATTGTAACCTCCCAAAAGTAAAAGTATGTCTATCATTCATGTTTAGCGTAACCCCCCAACAGTTTATTATTTCGTAACCTTAGAATAACAACGTGACTAACCTCTCAATAAAAATGTGACTCATATGCAACCTTTCATCCCCTTCCTTCTTGGTTCCCTCCCCCCCTTTTCGTTTTTCCCTCTCCTCCCTCCTTGTTTTCCCCCCTCCCTCAGGTCTCCCCCCCCCCATCCGCACTTGGCTCGGGAGTGTCATCTTTGTGCCGTCATTTTCGTGCAGCGTTTTACAGTGAGTGTTTAACAGTGAGTGAGTGTTCCGTGTTGTGTGTCTTTTGGGAAGTGTTGCGAACGGCCATCATACTGTCGCTGGGTGTGATTTTTTATCTCTTGCGAACAGAAACCAGACTGTCGCCATGTTTTTTTTGATTGTGTGTCTACTATGTTACTTGTCTGATTCCTGTGTATTTTATTAACATTGCCAACCCCTTTGCTTTCTGTTTTAACTTTCCGCATTTTTCCGCCATTTTACACTTTAAGTCACTGTTTCCCCGCCTGTTTTTCTTGTTTCTTTTCATCTTCCGTTTTTAAAAAAGTCTGTAGGCTGCAGAGCAGCGTACTAAGCTGCTGCCAGCCCGAAAAAAAGTAACCTTTCAATAATTAACTGACTGTGAATCTAAACTGGTAAATTTGGACGTCAGCAGTGCTGCGTCGTGGCCCTGAAAGATCATTCTGAATAAAAAAGAAAATTCTTACCTCAATGAAGTCGCCAGTTAACGCGCATACAGGGTGTTACAAAAAGGTACGAGCAAACTTTCAGGAAACATTCCTCACACATAAAGAAAGAAAATATGTTATGTGGACATGTGTCCGGAAACGCTTACTTTCCATGTTAGAGCTCATTTTATTACTTCTCTTCAAATCACATTAATCATGGAATGGAAATACACAGCAACAGAACGTACCAGCGTGACTTCAAACACTTTGTTACAGGAAATGTTCAAAATGTCCTCCGTTAGCGAGGATACATGCATCCACCCTCCGTCGCATGGAATCCCTGATGAGCTGATGCAGCCCTGGAGAATGGCGTATTGTATCACAGCCATCCACAATACGAGCACGAAGAGTCTCTACATTTGGTACCGGGGTTGCGTCGACAAGATATTTCAAATGCCCCCATAAATGAAAGTCAAGAGGGTTGAGGTCAGGATAGCGTGGAGGCCATGGAATTGGTCCGCCTCTACCAGTCCATCGGTCACCGAATCTGTTGTTGAGAAGCGTACGAACACTTCGACTGAAATGTGCAGGAGCTCCATCGCGCATGAACCACATGTTGTGTCGTACTTGTAAAGGCACATGTTCTAGCAGTACAGGTAGAGTATCCCGTATGAAATCATGATAACGTGCTCCATTGAGCGTAGGTGGAAGAACATGGGGCCCAATCAAGACATCACCAACAATGCCTGCCCAAACGTTCACAGAAAATCTGTGTTGATGACGTGATTGCACAATTGCGTGCGGATTCTCGTCAGCCCACACATGTTGATTGTGAAAATTTACAATTTGATCACGTTGGAATGAAGCCTCATACGTAAAGAGAACATTTGCACTGAAATGAGGATTGACACATTGTTGGATGAACCATTCGCAGAAGTGTACCCGTCGAGGCCAATCAGCTGCTGATAGTGCCTGCACACGCTGTACGTGCTACGGAAACAACTGGTTCTCCCGTAGCACTCCCCATACCGTGACGTGGTCAACGTTACCTTGTACAGCAGCAACTTCTCTGACGCTCACGTTAGGGTTATCGTCAACTGCATGAAGAATTGCCTCGTCCATTGCAGGTGTCCTCGTCGTTCTAGGTCTTCCACAGTCGCGAGTCATAGGCCGGAATGTTCCGTGCTCCCTAAGACGCCGATCAATTGCTTCGAACGTCTTCTTGTCGGGACACCTTCGTTCTGGAAATCTGTCTCGATACAAACGTACCGCGCCACTGCTATTGGCCCATGCTAATCCATACATGAAATGGGCATCTGCCAACTCCGCATTTGTAAACATTGCACTGACTGCAAAACCACGTTCGTGATGAACACTAACCTGTTGATGCTACGTACTGATGTGCTTGATGCTAGTACTGTAGAGCAATGAGTCGCATGTCAACACAAACACCGAAGTCAACATTACCTTCCTTCAATGGGGCCAACTGGTGGTGAATCGAGGAACTATAGTACATACTGACGAAACTAAAATGAGCTCCAACATGGAAATTATCCGTTTCCGGAGACATGTCCACGTAACATCTTTTCTTTATGTGTGTGTGAGGAATGTTTCCTGAAAGTTTGGCCGTACCTTTTTGTAACACCGTGTATATCTGCTCCTATTAGAAATTTTTCTGGCACAGCCCAGTGCAATGCTCGCTGCTAGATTTGTCATGTATAAAAAGAAACAACTGATTTTTCCTTACGTTAATCGGGATGACCATGGATTGCAGAAATTAGTAAATTCTTTAAATTTAGATGAATGATTGTCAAAGAGTTAATTTTATAAAAAAGGAGTATTACAAAAAGTTGTTTTGAAACAGTTACATGGGACTTGATATAAGAATAGTACAAATTTTGTTGTAACTACATATGCGCACGGCTGCTTTTACCTTATATTACATCACTCAGGCACCGCCATCGCTCCCCACGACCAGCCCAGCCAACTCCATACACACATCTGCAAGCTATTACTTACTTCTGACACTGCTCTTACTGCAGCCAACACTGCTCTCTGGTCTGAGATTCTCTTATAGCTTACATATCGTTAGCAGCGCTTGAGCAATCCATCGAAATTAGATCTGCTTGAGTGCACTAGCAATAAATTCCTTAGTCATGGACCTCTTACATAACCCTCCACTGGGGAGGCAAAAATTTGGCAGCGATGGTGAGTCAATTGGACTTGCCATGAGCAACAAATTTTTCTATAATCTATTTAGCTTACTAAGTATACAGTCACAGAGTAATGTATACAGAACACACTAAGAAATGAAATAGAGTGCACACTCATTGTATAAATCTTTCGCATTTTACAAGAATTTAAACATGTTGAGAAATGAAATAAAGTGCACATGCACTGTGTAAGTCTTTACCGTTTTACATCATCAGTAAGTAGTCACATAGATATAATTGCGTAAGTGGTCACATAATATGTAATTTTATCTGTAAAATAGGCACGGTCTGATGTTTAACGACAAGAAAAGCGACCTGCTATCCTTACCTTGCCAGGCACTTGCCACGAAAAAATACGATCATCATAAGTAAGTAGTCACATAGATATAATTGCATAAGTGGTCATATAAATATCAGAAAAGGGCATTACAGTATGATAAATCATGAAGTATGTTCATTCAATAAAGGGTTTAATATTGTAAATATGGTGATTGCCCTTGGTTTTTCTGGTTCTCAAAGTTTCGACCTGTACTACACTGGGGTGAGGAATGCTGCGAATTCTATATGGACTTGCGTATAGACGCTCAAGTTTACTGCATCTACTCTTTCCTCTGTTGGATAAATAATGTGTGCGTACTAATATCTTCTGTCCTATGTGAAAGTCACGGCGTGTACAAACCCATTTTTGCTGTCTTCTTCGCGCTCTGCGCAATGTCAATTATTTCATGGTGGCGTAGTCGATGAGATGTAGGAAAAGACACTAATTCTTTAATTTTGTTGGGTGGCTCAACATTTTTCAATATAACAGTCGGGGATAGCATAGTAGATTCATTTGGTATGTGTGTGTCCCAATCAATATGTCTTTTATGGCAGTGTATTCTACATAGTTTAACAATTTTTTCATTAGTCGTTCAGAAGGGTTCGAAGAAGCGTGATACCTGGATATATAGATTGGAGAAATGTTTCTAGCTCGTAACATACGTGTCCATATCGCAGATCGAAATTGTGGTCCATTGTCGGAAATTACTACATGAAATAAAAAATGTTTTACAAATGCATTCGAAACAGCTTTAGCAGTAGCTTTGCGTAACAGAGTGAAGGTAACAAATTTCGAAGTTGGTTCAACGGCGACAAAGATGTAGCAAAAACCTCTATTACTTCTGGGAATCGGACCAAAAATGTCTACAGTGGCCATGTGTCTCAATTCAATCGGAACAGTGGGATGTAACAGAGGAATATGTAAAGTCGTGTCTGATTTAGCATTCTGGCAGATTTTATATGACGCTAAAACTCGTCGAATACGTTTCTCCATGTTGGCAAAATAACAATACTGTCTCAGTGTAAGAAAACATTTTCTGGCTCCATAATGTGCGTAACTTAAATGAGTGTACTAAATTCATTTGTTAACAACCTCGTCAGGAATGGATAATAACCAATTGTTGCTGTCAAGGTGAGAGCGGTGAAACAGAATTTTATTGCGTACAGTATAATGGTTTCTAATGGTAACTTTATTCCTATCTTGCTAAAGGTGTTTAATTTTTTTCCACACGTTGTCTTTGCTATGAGCTTGCGCGATGTCTCGTAATGACGACGAAATGAAATTTTCAAATGCAACTTGTTGAATATACATGATGCTAAAATTTGCTTGGCAGAAGTTGGTTGCGATGTCTTGCTGATTCTTGCTGAGAGAACGGGATAGTGCGTCTGCTACAATATTTTGTGTACCAGGAATGTACACAATTATAAAATTAAATTCCTGTAAATAAAGTTTCCATCTGCTTAACCTGTCGTGTGTAAATTTAGCGGAATGTAAAAACTGTATAGCTCTATGATCTGTGTAAACGGTAGTATATCTTCCATAAAGAAAGTGCCTAAATCTGGTAAATGCCCATACAACACACAATGTTTCAAGTTCTGTAACAGAATAATTGCGTTCAGCAGGTGACAGAATGCGACTTGCAAAAGCGATGTTTTTAGTTACTGTAGTACCGTCTTCGTCAATTTCCTGAAATATGTGTACGCCTAAAGCGGTGTTAGAACTGTCGGTGGCAATTGAAAAATTTCTGGTAGGATCTGGGTGTGATAAAAGTGGTGCGTTCAACAAGGCATGTTTCAAATTAACAAATTCAGACTGTGATTGGCTATCCCAGGACCAAATAACGTTTTTACCCGTCAATTGGCATAATCTAGGGGTGTCTAAAGCAGAGTAATCAATAAATTTACGGAAAAAGTTAATTAATCCCAGAAAGCTGCGTAGTTGTTTCTTGGTCGTTGGGACAGTAATGTCAAGTAAAGCTTGAAGTTTTTCCGGGTCAGGCGCAATGCCTTCTGCTGAAATTACATGTCCAAGAAATTTTATAGAAGTTTTGCCAAAGTGCGATTTGCAAAGATTAACTGTGAGTCGCTGAGCACGAAAAGTTTGCAACAGTTGTTCAGGAATCAGATTGTGTTCAGACCAGTTAGGGTTTGCGATAAGGACGTCGTCTACATATGTTGTGATTCTGTCGGAAGTATAGGCTACTATTCAAACCGCGAATAACTGCTGCTGAAGAAATTTTTAAACCGAACGGCAGTTTGCAAAATTGGTAACAATCACCAAAACAGAGAAATGCTGTGTACTTTCTGCAGTTCGGATGGAGCTGAAATTGCCAAAATCCCGATTTTAAATCTAATATGGAATAAATACCAGTACCACGATATTTCTGTAAAAGTTCTTCTAGTGTCTGTGGGCGATCTGTTTCATTAATAATAATGTCGTTGACATGACGCGAATCAAGTACGAGGAATGAAGTGAGCCATCCTTTTTCTTAACAATATGGAGCGGGTTTACGTACGGACTAACTGCCGGTTCAATAATTCCTTGGTCAAGCATAGCTTGCAATTATTTCTTAACTTGTTCTCTGTGAATATATGGAATGGGATAATGTTTGGCTTTAAACGTGTGATGCTGTTTAACTTGAAATTCATACATGAAACCGGACATAGTACCAGAGATGTTGTCAAAAACTGGAGCTTGCTGTAAAAGAATTTTGCGTAGCTGAGTACGTTCGTCATCTGTATTTGCACTGCTCTGTTTAACTTTATCAGAAATCATTTGCATACCGTCATAGTTGGCTTCGTCTGGTGCATTGTAGTTGTGTACATTCGTATCTGTGAACAATGTGGAATGCCAGTCTATGTTACGTGATGTAGAAATGACCTCTGTTCTTCTGCAGATAAAGCGTGCTGAAATTCTAATGCTAGTTGTACCTTTTCATCCTTTAACATTAAATAGGAATTTTCGAAGTCAATAATTGCGTCGTGTTGTACCAAAAAATTCGAACCTAAAATAACGTCTGTTGTCAATAAGGAAATAATCAAAAAATTTGAGTGGAACGTATGACCGGCAATACAAAATGATAAGTGTGTCCGTAATTTTACATCTACTCCGTTACCAGATACTGATCCTTTTACTTTAGTTTTGCCTAATGATAACGTAGGATAAGTATTCTCCTTGTTACATTCGTTGAAAGTTTCTTCATTTATGACTGACACAGGTGATCCAGAAAATGTGGATGATCCAACCATTAGTTCAATAACAGGGTGGGAAATGGTTTTTTTGTATAACTGGTTTTTCATGCAAAAGGGTGTCTCGGATGTCGTCAAAAGTAATAACATTTTCGTGAACAAGATTCTGTGTGTCAAAAGTATTTCTTACTTTACTGGAAGATGCAACCTGTACTGTATCTAGTCAAATTCTGTCTGACGTGCTGTTATTTGCAGGAGGATGCTGTGGGATTTAGACAGTTTGTACTGTTTTGTTGCTTCGTCCTGACGTATTTGGCTGCGGATGATATCGACTGTCTGGTTCATTCATGATAATCTGTTGTTGTAGATGATTCTGCTGCTGATAAGACCTACTGTTAAAAAAACGTGCGCTGAAAACTGTGCTCATTACTTTTACGTCTGTCATGATAATCATTACTAACGGCGCATTGCGATAGGAGTTGAAACGATGTGTGTTCTGTACGTAGTGGTTTCCTTGTTGCTGTGCGTTACTATTTGGCGGAGCCGATGCTGTATGTGTAGGCGGCGAAATATTCAAGCTTGGTTGACCTTGCACATTATATTGTTGGTTAGGTATGCTAACCGGCTGGTTTTGTTGTTGTTGTGGGGAAAACCTTTTTTGTTGCCAAAATGTGTCTGCAACTGCTGATAATTTTGACGATACTGATGATTAAACTTTTGTCTGGTATTAAAGTTCTGATGGTTGTCATTTCTGGAGCGTATAATGATAACTGTCCCATTCAGGTAAAACTTGTCGTATCAGGTTTTCTTTACTCATTCTTAATCCTAGATAGATCGATAGTTGAAGAGTTCTTTTGATAGATATAAAGGATAGTAAAAGAGTAGGCAGCAGTGCAGAAAACTAAAGAAGAAATAGCACTACTACGGCTCGGGGCCCTGTGCACGTTACGGCACATGTTCATCGAAGTGCAATGAATCCCCTGAGGTCAAAAACTGCAAATAAATTTTAGTTTCTGCGTTACAGGCCAGCCGGTGGAAAGGCAAAAGCAAATTGTAGTATCCAATCCAAGGGGTGAATCTATGTTCTATCATTTTTAAATACTTTAAATTTTCTCACAGACAGAAAGTGCTTATAATCAAAATTATCGTCTCTGAATGTCTAAACATGTTCAGGATTGTATGATAATCTGTTTGTTTGTGACTGTTCGGAATCTAAGTCACGTACTCTCTGTAAATTACCTAAATTATACTGGCTGTGTGAGTGTGACAAATGTTCAGGATGTGGCATATGCTGTGACGTGTTAGAGCCTGAAACATTTTTCATTTCTTTCACTTCTTGCTGCAAAGATGACAATTTTCTACGCAGTATATTGTTGGACGAACCTATCTCACTGATTGTCTGCTGTAAATTTTGGAATTCGGGTGTTTGATTAAACGAAACTGGTGAAGTATCGTCTGATTTGGTGTCATTATTACTTTCGATAACGTCAATACGACTGGCCAATTCATCATATTTTTCAGTCAGTACTTTTACTTGATCATCGTTTTTAGTATCACAAGCATTAATTTGTTTTTGTAATTTACGTGTGTTTTTGTTCAATTTTTAAACGTCTGCTTTGATGGCATCCGGATCCTGTATTAGTTCCAACTTTTCAAGTCTGTTGGTCATTGTCTGAAATTCTAATGTGTGTGTGTGTCTGTTTTTGTTTTAAGATCGGAGATTTCATCATGCAATTCGGTGTTCAACTGTTTGATTTCGCCAGATACTGTAGCAATATTGTTGTCTACGTATGATTTTGCTTTCGTAAATAATTTACGCTTATCTTCCTGTCTCTGTGCAGTAATTGTTTCCATGACTTGTTACTTTACTTTATTCTGTTCCTGTATAAATTTACTGTAACGCGTTTCACTGTTTTGTAGGTGGTGATTAAAACGTTCGTCAATTTGGCTGTTTTGTTGTTCACATTTCTTGTTGACTTTCGCATCCAGTGTGCGTGAAAGTTCTGCTGACATTAGTTTAAACTCGTCGCGTAACTGTATTGCGTTTTCTGAACATTGCTTAGCGACTGCACTGCATTTCATCTCTAAGTAATTTAGTTGTGGCTGCATGTGTTATACGTAATTCTTGTGCAAGGGATCTAATTTGTTCACTACTATTCCTAGCACAAGCCTTAATTTCCTCACGTAATTGTTCTTTGGTATCATGACATTGCACGGCAACGGCTGTAATCTGTTCAATAAGTTGTTTGTAACTGTTGTCTTGTTTTTCATAAAGTTGTCTATAATTGTTGTCTTGTTTTTCGTTAAGTTGTTTGAAATTGTTGTCTTGTTTTTCATTCGACTGTTTGAGATTTTCATTAAGTTGTTTGTTCGATTCATTAAGTTCCTGCAACACTGCCATAACTTGATCCAAGCCAAAATTGGCGACTGTATTCTCTGTGCTGTGTGATGGTGTACCTGCATTTGTCTCGTTTTGTGTAACCATTTGGTCATTGTCTGATTCACGAAAAGGTTTGCTAATTGGAAGTACACTGTTGGCCACTACCTCGGAATCAAATAAGTCTGACGTATTTTGACTACATTGTTCATTTTCGTTAGAAACATTTATCTGTTCACTGTGTAAATTTTGCAAATCAGGTGTAGCAAACTTGGCAGCGTTCATTGTATCGGAGCGTGCCGCGTCACCAATTGTCGTTAAATTAAGTGTGGACATAATTGAATAGTTGGTTCATCATTTGGATTAAAATCATTACTGGTGGTTGGAACGCACTGACTATCTGTAATTGAAAGATCATCATAATGACACTGAATGTCGCTAGTATTATCAGCCAAATTATTTAGGTCGGCTTTTTCACCCATTACGCATCGCGATGCACTGTTAGTAGTTTTTCGTGGCATTTCACAACTCAGAGGTAGGCACAAAATCAAAGACAAAACAAAACGGAACAAATACAATAACAACAAAGAGCAATAAATTGCCGATGATCTGTGAAAGGAGGGACAAATTAATAAATGCGTTGCGCCAGATGCAGACTACATTTAACATTTGGTAAATAAGAGCAGATATATAACTGACTACTTCTCAGAAATTCACAAAAAATACGATCCTGGCCGGTTGTCGACAAGTGTAACCTCTCAACAGTGAAAATATGTATATCATTCACATTTAGCGTAACCTCCCAACAGTTTATTATTCAGTAAGCTCTCAATAATAACGTGACTAACCTCTCAACAAAAATGTGACTCATATGCAATCTTTCATTAATTAACTGACTGTGAATCTAAACTGGTGAATTTGGACGTCAGCAGTGCTGCCTCGTGGCCCTGAAAGATCATACTGAATAAATTGAAAATTCTTACCTCAATGAAGTCGCCGGATAACGCGCATATATCAGCTCCCATAAGAAATTTTTCTGGCACAGCCCAGTGCAATGCTGGCCGCTAGATTTGTCATGAATAAAAAGAAACAACTGATTTTTCCTTACGTTAATCGGGATGACCATGGATTGTATAAATTAGTAAATTCTTTAAATTCAGATGAATGATTGTCAAAGAGTATATTTTATAAAAAAGGATTATTATTAAAAGATTTTTAGAAATAGTTACATGGGATTTGATATAAGAATAGTACAAATTTTGTTGTAACTAATTATGCGCGTGGCTGCTTTTACTTTATATTACATCGTTCAGGCACCGCCATCGCTCCCCACGACCAGCCCAGCCAACTCCATACACACGACTGCAAGCTACTACTTACTCCTACTGACACTACTCTTATTGCAGCCAACACTGCTCTCTGGTCTGAGATTCTCTTATAGCTTACATATCGCAGGCAGCGCGTGAGCAATCCATCGAAATTACATCTGTTCGAGTGCGCTAGCAATAAATTCCTTAGTCATGGAACTCTTACAGTATCGATGTCGGTCGGTGAGGCCCGGCACGAAGTCGGGGTTCCAAAGCATCCCAAAGGTGTTTTATAGGACTGAGGTCAGGACTCTATGTAGGCCATTCCATTACAGGGATGTTACTGTCGTGTAACTACTCCGCCATAGGCTGTAGATTATGAACAAGTGCTCAATCGTCTTGAAAGATGCAATCGCTATAGCCGAATTGCTCTTCAACAGTGGGAAGTAAGAAGGGGCTTAAACCATTAATGTAGGCCTGCGCTTTGATAGTGCCACGCAAAACAACAATGGGTGCAGGCCCCCTTCATGAAAATCACGACCACACCATAACACCACCGCCTCCGAATTTTACTCTTGACCTTAGACTCGTTGGCAGATGACGTTCACCGGGAATTCGCCATACCCACACCCAGCCATCGGATCGTCACATTGTGTACCGTGATTCGTCACTCCACACAACGTTTTTTCACTGTTCAATCCAATGTTAACGCACCTTACACGAGGCAAGGCGTCGTTTGGCATTTACTGGCATGATGTGTGGCTTCTGAGCAGCCGCTCGACCATGAAATCCAAGTTTTCTCACCTCCCGCCTAACTGCCATAGTACTTGCAGTGGATGCTGATGCAGTTTGGAATTCCTGTGTGATAGTCTGGATAGATGTCTGCCTATTACACATTAGGACCCTCTTCAACTGTCGGCGGTCTCTGTCAGTCAACAGACGAGGTCGGCCTGTACGCTTTTGTGCTGTACTTGTCCCTTCACGTTCCCACTTCATTATCACATCTGAAACAGTGGACCTAGTGATGTTTAGGAGTGTGGAAATCTCGTGTACAGACATATGACACAAGTGACACCCAATCACCTGACCACGCTCGAAGTCCGTGAGTTCCGCGGAGCGCCCCATTCTGTTCTCTCACGATGTCTAACGACTACTGAGGTCGCTGACATGGAGTACCTGGCAGTAGGTGGCAGCACAATGCACCTAATATGAAAAACGTATGCTTTTGGAGTGTCCGGATACTTTTGATCACAAAGTTTATATATATTTGTTCTGAAAGTGTAACTTGAATTTCTGCAGCAAATTATTACATGACACAGTGATTGGAAAACTGCAGAAGAAGCTAGTTTTGTGATATTTAATTCTCCCAATATTGCAAGCTTAAATTTTCACGTCTGGGGTTAACACAACGACGTAACTGATGCTGATGATGGTAGGTACAAGAAAGGTGGCGACGTAACTGCTTTCTCCACAAAATATTGTTTGTATGACTTACTGCTGTTTCGTTCAGTGAGAGAACGCACGTTGAACAGCTTCCTTTGAAACTTTTCTGTTGGAGTCTCCACTGTGGAAGGAGTGGTTTGGCAGTGACATATACACATAAAGGGTGATTGCAGTGTTTATGTTGCATACTTTGGTCGCTACCATTTTTCTTCGAGAGAACCCTCCGAAAAATAGATTGGACCGACCAGCTACAAAAAAGACTTCATAATAAGTAATTTCTCAGTTTAACGCAATATGGAATGAGTACCAACCTTATTGATCGGACGCAGCAAACTCATGAAATTACGACGTCTAACGTATCCTTTACGGTTCTACGTAAAAGAAAATGCTCTTCAAATAAAATGAAATTTTATGAAGCTAATTAAATTTCTATGCTATTATTGGTTCTGGAAATGAAACCGACTAACGGAATCTATCAGAAAGTACTTGAAATTTCATTAAAAACCAAATATTTGCTGCAGTCTCATATATGAAGCTTGCAGCTCACAGGAACAGAGAACAGGAATCTAACATTTTTGTTCCACTGCAAACTGTAAAAACAAACTGAAAATAAAAATTCAGCAAGACTGAAAACTCATCTCACTTAACAACAGACACATTCTCTACACAAAGTTATGTCTATTGGCGAGTTTTCACAAATGAATTAAAATAAAATTTGAATAGTAATGAGGCAGCCATTATCTAGACTGCGGCAGTTAAAAATGACAATCAGAGGAAAGGTGGAGCACAGCGAACCGCTTATTTAAAACTTACGCGTCAAAGTGATCATATTTTCGGGTTTTCCCAGCTCGCAGTCTTTTACACCCTGATAACAAGAAAACTGTAAACATTTAATTCATTAATCTTTCTATGTATATTTATTTACGAAATTCTGGAAATTTGTGGTACGTTCCTGTGGGACCAAACCGCTAAGGTCACCGGTCCCTAGGCTTACACGCTATGTGGCGTTCGCTATGTTATTCAGTGGTTTGGTATTTAACTAATTTGTAAATGAAAATGATAATCTTATTTTATTACATTGAGTAATTACTAAATAATTTTTCTCCCGGATAAAGATTTGGTCAAGTTGCTAAAGAACTCCAAGTTAACGTCGTGTTAAAGTGTTGTCTGTAAGTTGTGTGTCACTAAATCACAGTTCATACAGCAGATTCTATACAACTATGGATTATGATGGAAACAGTTATCTTCAGCAAAATGATCATTAAAACCCCCGAATGTCAGCCGCGCACAACACTGGCGTATGTTACCTGAAACAATATTCTTCGCAACTCGTGCGTAATTAATTTTGGCTCCATACATCAGCTAGAAAAGTTTGTTATAACGATCGTGCTATGAGCACTGTTTTTAAAGAACCAATCTGATTCAAATTATTTTCATTAAAATGAGTTCGGAACCACCGGTGCACGTTTATTTTTACGTTCGGCATTTATATCTGCAGAGTTGCGTAATTTGAATTTGCCGCTGAGATAATTGTTAAGATGGCGGCAGACAATTGATAGACTTTCTATTATTACAGCAAATAAGTAAGTATTTGAAATGCTTATTAAACTCTATAAACTCTACTTTCGTATTGTGCACTATTTACACTTCTTCAAGCAAACATTTGATTTGTTTCTAAGGAAAACACAGACAAAAACGCGATACAAATCGCTATCATCAATAGCTGCGCTCGTTGCAGCGGAAAGAAATAATTAACACAGATAATGCTTACTGAGAGAGGAATTAAAGTTACAAATAATTATTCACTCATCTTTATAATAATAATGCACTCTATTTTCAAGTAATAATTAACAAATAATTAAAATTTCTTAACAGACCTGAGTTTGATATACGTCCGCAACCTACAAAAGCCAACCAACAAAAGGTAAAAACAAAGGAAGACAAACGCAGATCATAAAAGGAATTTACAATTATCATTGTCTTTGTATGATAACATCTATATGTCCAATTACATAATAGAATATTATATAAATAATTAGTATTTATCATCGTTTTCACTATTTTTTTATATGTCGAATAGATAATGTTTATAACTGTTACAGGCATAATTTCCTCCCGTCGCACTGTAGCTAAAATTTATCTCGTGGATGTTACAGCTACTTAATCTATCTTAAACTACCTTAGGCTAAAGACAACACACACAGCCATGCCCGAGGAAAGACTGTAACCTCCGACGGGGGTAGCCGCGCGAACCGCACGGCTACCCTGCGCGGCTTTTTATTTATGATATTCTGTCTTTATAGAAACATCTGACTGGACACAAAATCCGAGTACTTCTTATATAGTTTCTAAAAAAAATTATCTTGGAGTCATTATGGGGCAATTGTGACCGCAAGAGAGTGCTGTCTAGGTTTTCAGTTGAAATTAAACTTATTGTGTCCTCTTGCAGCGGTACACATTTTACGAAACTAAAAATATACAGACGTTTCGGTATTTGGTTTCGCTCTACCCTGCAAGAACAAAAATTCTTTAGTGCTATCCACATTTCACCTTCATTAATGCATTATACGTGATCAACGAATTTCTTCTACGTTTACTTTACTGTTTGCTCATTGTACATACTGAATAACATGGGGTTTAGATTGCTACCCTGTCTCATTCCCTTCTCAATTATTGCCTCGCTTTCACGTCTTTCATCTGTTATAACTGCAGTCCGATTTCTGTACAACATGTAAATAGCCTTCTCTGCCTGTTTTTATCCCTGCTACCTTCAAAATTTCGAAGGGCGTGTTACATAAACATTGCCAAAATCATTCTCTAAACATAAATGTAGGTTTACTTTTTCTCAACATAACTTCTAATGCAAGCCATAAGGCCAATATTGCCTCGCATATTCCTCTATTTCTCCACAACCAGAACTGATTGATCTTCCCATGGTAGAAATCTACCAGTCTTTTCGTTCTTCTGTAAATAATTCGTGTGAGGAAAAAACAGCCATGACTTAATAAAGCGATGGTTCGATAATACTGACAGCTCCAGCACCTTCCTTTTTGGTAATTAGAATTATTACTTTCTTCCTAAATATCACAGGGCATTTCGCTTGTCTCTCGTATAATGCAAATCAGTTGGAACACTTTTGTGCTGGGTCGTTAATGGAAGCTATTGACTTGTGGTTCTACAGAAGAATACTGAAATTTACATTGGTATGAACGAAAACTAACGAAGAAGGTGCTGAATCGAATTGGGGAGAAAATAAATTTATGGCACAACTTTAGAAGGATGGTTGGTGGTACACAACCTGAAACATCAAAGAACAGTACTGGAGGCAAGTGTGTGGGATTAAAATTCTATAGGGAGACCAAGCCTACATACAGCACACCAGTTCCGGTGGATGTAGATTACCATAGGTAGGCACATATGAAAAGGGCTTGTACAGGATGCACTGCATCCATACACTGCAAACCACTGTGAAAGGTATGGCGGGGAGTGCTTTCCACTGTTTGGTTATTACAGCTTTTTCCTTTCCGTTTACGTATGGAACACAGGAAGAATGATCGCTTAAACGCCTCTGTGAGCTCTGTAATTAATCTAATCTTGTCATCTAGCTGATGCATTGGTGGTTGTAGTATTCTCCTAGATTAATTATTTGAAGTAGCCCTTCTCTGGACGTTTCGCTTTTATCTTTAAGCCTCTGTTAGTTCAGATTTTACAGTGTTTTCATAACATTCTCCCGACAGTCAACCAAGCTCCTGCTTTTCTTTGTATTCCCTCAATATCCTTCAGTTACTCTGTTTGGTAGGGGTCCAATACACTTGAGCAATATTCTAGGGTGGATCCAACGAGTGTTTCGCAAGCAATCTCCTACGGAGACTTACTGAATTTCCATAATATTCTACCACGGAGGTGAAGTCTTTCACCCGATTGACCATGTGTGAATGTTATATTTCGTACCCCGACAAATTACTATATCCAAATTTTTGTATGAGTTGACCGATAACAGATGTCACTCGTTGTCGTAGTTATATGGTGATACGTTTTCTCGGTTTGTAATGTGCACAAATTTACATTTATGAACATTTAAAACAAGTTGCCAGTCTTTGTACCACATGCAGTCTTACCAAAATACGACTGAAAATTTGTACGGTATTTTGCAGGCAGTCCTTATTTATGGACAATCGCTTCCTCTGCGAAAAGTGTGTTGTTGGTATTAACATTGTGTACAAATATGGAGGGCTGCATCAAACAAATCCATGGACTGAAAACAACAACAACAACAACAGCAACAGCAATACTAACGCAAACAATGATCTTCTTCCTCAAGGCCGAAAGCTTAGACAGTATGTTTGTTCCAACACCATCTCTTTTTCAGCCGTCCTGTGCCTCTTCTTTCTGAGGGCTTATACTTGTTTCCAGCTGCAGTGCCTTTTTCATCCATCCATTTGAGGTGTTGTCTCCATTCTTCCGTGTATTTGAACTATTAAGACCCAGTTCTGCCCAAATGACATCGTTTTTTATGTGGTCCCCCCTTAAGTAACCTTTGACAATTCTTAAAAATCTCATTCCTGCTGAGTGTATGCTATTTTTTTCTCTTTTTATTCCAATACCCGGTTCGCTGCCATTAAGTAGCAAAGGAACTGCCACTGTTTTATACAGTATCAGTTTTGTGGATTTTCTATGTTCATTTCATAGCTTAGTTTACAGTTGCACAAACGTGTCGACATTTGTTGATTTTCTTTTCTGTGTCTTTGTCAGTGTTTGGACACGGACTTACGTCACAACATAAACAACTGGAGACTCATTTTCGACTTCAATCTTAGACGGAATTGGGAATTTTCGGCAGTGGGTCATAGCTTTTGTTTTGGCAGCAGATGGTTTTTGATTGTAATGTTTTGGTCCCTACTCATATAAATTGTACACAGAGTGTTTTCTGCTGGCGACTCTATTTTCTAACACAGTTACATTACTTGCAAACACAGCCGTCATGAACTGCCTTCTTCCAGTTTCATATGAGGACTTCAGTAAATATGTTACAGTTGGTGACATACTACATCCCTGTCTAACAGCTTGATTTATTACTATTTCATCTGTTTTTTGTGTTTATGATTGTTTTGGTGATTACCTGCATAAGATGCATGGGATATCCTCGCTTGTTTGTTATTGCCCATAGCTTGTTTCTAACGATCCATTCAGAGTCTATTTCCGAAGTCACTAAAAGCCACATGTCTTTTTAAACCGAGGTCTCTTCGTTTTTCTAGAATTCCCTTGATGCTAAATTTATTATCAGTGCACGAGCATCCTTTCGTATACGCACTCTGCTGTTTTCTCAAACACGCTCCTGTTACTACTTTCAAGCGACTGTATATTATTTTTGAGCAATCTTTGTAAACTATATCTGCGAGACTTATACCTCTGAAATTGTCACATGCGTGTCTTTGGCTTTGGCTCTTTTCAAAAGAAAAAAATTGCTTCCTTTGCCAACATCTGAGATTTTATAAATTCGTCAGCATTCATTAAATAAATAAAATAGGTTTAGTTCTCGCAGCGGCCCACCACACTTAGTAAGTTCCGCATTTGTTCCATCTAGGTCACAGCTTTTGCGATTTTTTAAACGTTCCATAACATTTTGAACCTTATCTAAGATTAGTAAATCAACAAATAATGGACTGAGAGTACGAATTGCTAGTAGAAAACATCGTAAACGAAACTGTTACAGCTCTGAGGTTTTGAAATTATGCTGTAGTCGTAAAAAGTGGATACTGCCTAATGCTTGCATGTAATTCTTTGAACTGCTTATTTGCTTAATATTTTAGCAATAACATGTGTTAATGTAGATATCTTAATTTTGTTAATGAGGGAGAAGCGTACTATGGTTTGCTCGAATACGTTTCTACGAATTGCTGGTACATAGTGAAACAGGGCTCGCTGCCAAAGCCTAACGACAAGCAGCTTGGCAGCTTACTGGAGAACAAGTGCGAAGAGCGTCGTCGAGGTAATGGAAATTGGCTGTAATTACTTATGCCTCCCCTGTGGGTGGGGTGAAGTTGGGTTAGCCCTAGCCCGGGCGCGCACTTACGGGCGCTAGCGCAAGGAAGGCGCTAACCCGCGCTGCCCTCGGGGTTGTGACTTGATTACCGGAGTCAAGGGACGCCCCAGGGCCCTCGGCAGACAAGACGCCATTGTTGTACGACAAGCGCGAGGAACAGTGCGTGGCCACACAAAGGCGCCAGGCCCCGGGCGCCAGCCACCACCCAGCGCGCTCCGATCTGATAAGTGAGAGGAGGGGCGAGGTGCAATCTATATACGCACCTTGCAGGAGACCATCCTGTGTGAGGTTCCTACTGAATTCCTCTTCCTACACTGGAGCAGACTGTGTTTTATGGCGGCATTATGAGATTCTCATGAGAGATATGACTAGTGTTCTATACAAAGGAGTGCATCATTTGGTGACCTATTATTGGTGTTTGTTCAAAGTGGCCCAAGTCTTTCAACTTACTGTTGGGGAGACAGTATGTAACACCATTATTGATAGGGAGTAGTTGTTTAGTGTTATTAATGAAGTGAATTTTAAAATGTTTTCTCTCTACTGCTTAGCGTCATTGATTAACTGTAAGGAAATCGAGTTATACGAAATATGTTTTGTAGAATTGTAACTTCACACCACACACAGGGGAGGCATAAGTAATTACAGCCAATTTCCATTACCTCGACGACGCTCTTCGCACTTGTTCTCCAGTAAGCTGCCAAGCTGCTTGTCGTTAGGCTTCAGCAAAAGCAAAACGAGGATAATGGAATGTAGTCGAATTAAATCGGGTGATGCTGAGGGAATTAGATTAGGAAATGAGACACTTAAAGTAGTAAAGGAGGTTTGCTATTTGGGGAGCAAAATAACTGATGTCGATCGAAGAAGAGAGGATATAAAATGTAGACTGTCAATGGAAAGGAAAGTGTTTCTGAAGAAGAGAAATTTGTTAACGTCGAGTATAGATTTAAGTGTCAGGAAGTCGTTTCTGAAAGTATTTGTATGTAGTGTAGCCATGTATGGAAGTGAAACATGGACGATAAACAGTTTGGACAAGAAGAGAATAGAAGCTTTCGAAATGTGATGCTACAGAAGAATACTGAAGATTAGATGGGTAGATCACATAACTAATAAGGAGGTATTGAACAGAATTGGGGAGAAGAGGAGTTTGTGGCACAACTTGACAAGAAGAAGGGACCGGTTGGTAGGACATGTTCTGAGGCATCAAGGCATCGCAAATTTAGCGTTGGAGGGCAGCGTGGGGAGTAAAAATCGTAGAGGGAGACCAAGAGATAAATACACTAAACAGATTCAGAAGGATGTAAGTTGCAGTAAGTACTGGGAGATGAAGAAGCTTGCACAGGATGGAGTAGCATGGAGAGCTGCGTCAAACCAGTCTTAGGACTGAAGACCACAGCAACAACAACTGTGTATTTAAATAATGAGACTTCCTAAAATAGGTTTGTTTATGTAAAGGAATTAATCATGTAAAAACTGGTTCACAGGAACTTGCATTGTATTATGAAAAAGACATAGTACTTTCCCTCCGCAACTCCGCGCGCCAAAAGGTGGAATTGGCGCTCATTCTGAGTGGCAGGCGAGAGAGCACAGTAAGGAGTCAGTAGCCAGCAGCCGATGAGTGAAGAGCGCGGGTGCTGAGCGAGGCACCCAGTGCCTAATTTGAGGTGGAACGGCCTCGGATGTAATTGCGGTTGTAAAATGGCGCTCTCGCATTCGAAATGGCTGTAAAAATGGTATTCACGTCGCCAAGAAGAATTTAATAGATCATATGACTGCCAAAGGAGAGACCAGGTAGCCGCCACGTGCTCGCACCACCATTGCGCCACCACCTCACCAGATCCAAGAGGTTAGAACCGTATAACAGTATGAACCAGAGTATTTGTGTGAATTAATTTGCAATAATAATGCAAATAATACTAAACTTTGTGTTCGAACCATGAATTGTTTCCTTTCATGGTACCTATCAGGGTCGTCTCCTCATAATGACTAATATCCGAGTATGTTGAGTGTGAAAAACTGATAATCATCTGTGTTATTTAACAATGGATAGCTCTGAATGCAAAAATACGGGTATATAGAAGTGAGTAGTCAGATTATTAATTTCATTGATGTTAAGGGAGGCAATAATTATGGAATATATGAAAATCTTTAATGTGTTCTGATTTGCTTCCATTTTACAAGTGTCAGTGTTTTTAAAGTTTAGCTGCATAAAAAGTTGCCAGTGAAAATCACTTGCTGCACAAGTGGTTTTACAAAGCGCTTGGTTTTGATGCTATTCAAAGTGTAACTTTTCCTTAAAGCCGTTTCTGAAGCTGTAGAGAGTATTGCCAATGCAAATTGTTTTAAAGCTTTGCAAGGTAAATGATATTAAGTGGGGAATTAATGAAGCTCGTATCATAATGTAAACTATTTTCTAAAAAGTGTGTATAGTTTGCTTTTATAAAGAGGGGATAGTTTGTGCCCCCCCCCCCCCTCATTCCATCCTTTTACTTTAGGAAGAAACCAAACTGAATAGTTGTTTTCTAGTTAAAGAAACAGGAAGTGACTATTTCAAAGAGCGTATATAAAAGGTATGTGTATAGTGCTACCTTGTTGCATTTGAGATGTGTTTTTGTGTGTTAGTCAAACTTGAACTTTTGTCAGGTGCTATTTAGTCCTGTGTATGCCTCTGAGAACAATTTATGTGTTACATCATTCAAAAGTAGGAGTGGAAAATGGTTCAAATGGCTCTGAGCACTATGGGACTTAACATCTGTGGTCATCAGTCCCCTAGAACTTAGAACTACTTAAACCTAACTAACCTAAGGACATCACACACATCCATGCTCGAGGCAGCATTCGAACCTGCGACCGTAGCGGTCACGCGGTTCCAAACTGAAGCGCTTAGAACCGCACGGCCACACCGGCCGGCAGTAGGAGTGGAGATTGTGGTTAACAGGGATAAAGTTTCTGTTCATTTCTGTGATTGCTTATACATGCTATTCATAACTACTGCTATTCATTGTGTACATCGTCTGATTACTGAAGACGTTCATTGCACTTCATTGAGGAGGAAGTATTGAAAGTTTTCTTTTGCACAGGTAAAGATAGATACATTTAAAATAATGTTTCCACATAATTATGCCTAAATAGGCTGGCGACCGTTTTATTATTTCATTTACAAGGATGCTGTTACTGTAATTTCTAACAAAATTAGTCTTTCTGTCTTCCACCAATGGCTATCAACACGAAATTCATGTCCAGTACCCTCGTTCCGTTAGGTAACACACGATCAGATTCAAAAATCCTTCCAGAGGGTAACACTATTTGCTAGCTTATGTGATGTTTGACAAATACACTGCTAGTGTGTTGACATGTCTCCCTTGTAACAGATTAGGAAGTACCGTTACTAAAGCTAAGTGTGGCACGCAAGGCCAAAAGTGTTATAAGTAGAAGATCTTAAAATGAGCATTTTGATATCAGGAACCACTGATGACAAATAAATGTTTGAGGCTCTGTGGGGTCTTGAATGACTAATACATATACGGCTCGTTTGCGCATATTCCTAATGTTTCATTAGAAAGAACTGCCGTCCAAGTCGGCATTGGTGGCTGTACTTTTAAAACAATACACAGTCACGAATATGTAAACATTTACTCCTGTTTGTTGGTCGTGACTGGCTGCCCTGTAAGTTTTATGGGCAGAGACGCCAAAAAATACATCGGAATGGTCAACATTTAGTAAAAATAGTAGATATACTGATAATGAAATTAATTTTGGTTGTATACAGTTTTTTGTATATGTGTGGGGGAGAGTTCACCAGTTTCATGGCTGGTTTGCTGCGGCCCACTACGATTTCCTCTTCTGTGCCAACCTCTTCAGAGTAGCATTTCCACCCTCAATTATTTGCTGGTTACATCCCAACTTACGTATTGCTGTACCGTTTCTACATTCTACAGCATCCCCTAGTACCGTCGAAATTACTCTCTGTCGTCTTAACATAAGTTCTGTCATCTTCTCCCTCCTTATTACAATTATTGCTCTCCGCGTATGTGGAGAAACTCCTCATCTCTTATTTGTCCAGTTGATGTTCATCGTTCTTCTAACACCGTATTTAAAATGACTAGCTTCTCTTTCTTTCCGGTTCTCGCACATGCCATCATTCACTTCCATAATATCAACAGCGGAAAAATGCTCCTATCGGAGTACAAAAAATTGGAATATGTTTCTATTTATTTAAAAGACTGACTGAAAAGTGAGGTACCAGCTGCCTCATCCTACCTTCTTCATTACCTTTAAGAATTTTCCCAAAAATTTTGGCATGCAAACATATTCGTGCTTTTTCTAACATATAACTCACCTCAAACTCCCACAAGCTCCTCTAACTGTAAGTCACTTACACCCATTAGTCCATCGCTGTAAGTGGATCATATCCATCCACTCCCAGTTACGCTTCCTCACTCACTCATTCAGCCCAACTCATTGTCATTATCTCTTTGTGTCTGTCTCTCATTGTCTTGTCATAGCCACAGTCTTCTTCGTTCTGTGCAACTACTACAGGCTCCTCTCACTGTTACTGCCTCCTTCCTGCTATCTCTCTTACTTCTAATATCTCATTACTCCCTTCCAAGTACTGCTGTCTTCTCTCGTTGTCACTATCTATCTCTTAATCATTTTCATTTTCACATACACTCTCTATCATTATCTCTTCCACTTTCTCTTTCTCTTTATTTCTCCGCAACTGGTACTGTCTCCGTCAGTGTTTTCCTAGCACTGTTTTGTCACTGTCAACTATGTTCCACTGCTGCTGTGTCCCTCTATTTCTCTTGCACTGTCATTGTCTCTTTCGTTCTTTCTGTTACACAACCACTGTCTACTGCCACTATCACTGCCTTCTTCTCTCTCAACATAAAAAAGTCGAATATGTTCGCGTGCCAAAATTTTTGGGAAGGTAGAGCTGCTGCCCCACATTTCAGAATCGTTTAAATAAACAGGCACATGTTCGCGTTTTTTATGCTGAGATCGGATAATTTTACCGCTGGTCCCCTTCTGCAGCAAGGTATGTAATTAATATGAACAGAAATGTATTGGTCAGTAAAATTTAGATAGTTTGCATAAGTGAAACTGGAATATTGTGTAACTCATTTTACACTTCAGACCGGATTTTATGTGCAAAAAAGATTTGCATGGTCCCAGATGACAACAAAGACACTTTATGGAATACTACTCCGTGTTACGTCACTTTATAAACTACATTATCACCTCGCACCGGAGTGTGTATTGTACGTGTACAGGTAGGATAATTTTGAACCATTGTGTCTTGGAAACTGATAAGGATATCAAAAAATTGTCAAGGTTTATTCGAAATCGCAATCTTAGGAACATATCGCAAACATTTGAGCCATTTTCTGTGCATAGCTATCTTGGGATCCCCGGCTGAGTTTTGGTCCGCTGGTGACGGCGAAAATATAGTAAGAAAGCGCTTTTTGTGCGATTTTCAGAGGAATCGCCATGAACTAACGGTGCCTCTATAACTGTCATTAAGCTCACCGCAGACCACATCAAACACAAAAGAAACCACCCGATTTGTTGCATTTGCATAACAGGAGAAAGTGTGTAATAATCGTATTTTGACCCTGTAGTGTAGAGTACTGACACTAAGACGATACTTCGGTATAGAAATGGTCCCTAGCCCAAGGGCTATCCAACACTTGCACCTACGTTTTTATGACCAATGGATCTCTCGTTTTTATGCGCAGGGCTTTGGAGCATATTAGGTACACATGCTGACACATGCATAGCGATGTGTTTCAGGCGTACAGTGTCAAAAATTTCTCCCTGATATTAATCCTAACTTTGATATTGGCAAACTTCTTAGCGAGCAGTGCCTTCTTTGTTTGTATTGTACTCTATCTTTGGTTTTCCTTTCTTAGTTAGTGATGCATTAGTTTCTTTCCAAGATAGCAGAATTCTTTCACTTCATTTATTAGGTGGGACTCAATTTTGGTGTAAAGTTTATCGCTACTCTTATTTCTCATATTGCTCATTACTGTCTTTGGTTTCCTTCTAGTCCACGTTCTTGAAACGATCCTTTCTTTCGTACTTAAGGGGTCTCCGTTGCGTTGCGCGGTATCCCAATGGCAGCTGTTGTCAGAATCCATACACTACCGGCAGTTTTAATCGGTGGCCACCGTATTGATTCTTCGCACTACCACACACATGGAATCAAAGGTATAAGTAAAAAACACCTCATCCGTTTATATTTTGAATATAATTTTTTATGAGACCAGTTTCGGCGTTTCTTCAGGATCCCTGACCGACGTGCAGCAGGAATTCAATCTCACATCGGTCACGGGACCGGAAGGGAGTCGCATAAATAGATTATATTCAAAATTTAGACCGCTGAAGGTGTTTCTAAATTCACATTTTATACTGTACAATGATGGGCTCATAGACATATAAAGTCAGCCCTATCAAGCATGATCCACGAGACATTTCTTCATTCGCTAAATTCAATAATTGAAGTTGTGAGGGCCCCAACTATTTTCAGAAAGATTCAAAGTTCGGCCACTAGACTAGAATATTCACAAGGTTGTTAAAAACTTCCATCGACAGTCTCTACAGTAAGAAAACAGGGAAACCAGTTCATCGTCAATGGAGAAATAGTCATACAAAAACACCAAACTCAAACTTCCATGGAATCGAATATGATTTACAGGATTCAACGAAAATCTCACAAAGCGCTTCTCGTTCACTAAACAACAACGTCCAGGTAGCTTGCTCTACGATCTAATTTGAGTCTCTGCCTATTGAGTGTCTGCTCATTCGCTAAGCAGCAACAGCCGCCTAGAAAATGGATTCGTTCAACCCAAAATTCACACCCGCTCATGGAAACGCATTTTCGGAATCCCTCAATTTTCCTTAACGTCAGAAATCACTCGATTGACGACGATGGATCACCTTCTCCCGACTTCGGAATTCGTACACTGCGGAAACACCACTGGTACCGCAGATGATGCACGTCCTATACACCTCATCAGCGCTGACGCCTTTTCGCGAGCTCCAAAGCGCTACAAGGAATTGTTTAACGTTGAGGCATTCGAGTCGGTCAATGAGGAGCAGATGTAGGCACTTTCATCGTTCTTTTTCTTCTCCCGCTTCTAGCAATTACGGAAGCTGTCGCCTCCTGCCAGGACTGTTAGAAGTTTCCCTGCAGCGGATGCTGAGGGACACCGAGGAATCGTTCGCGCCAGTATTTCACCCGGAACAGATCCCGCCCATTCATCCTCCACAGCAAGGAACAAGGACCGGAACAAGTCCCGCCTATACACCCCCTCCACAGAGACTAAGGGTACCCAAATCAATTATTGGGGTCTTCCCATAGAGTGCATAGTCTCTGGCATTTATCGCGTATTTTTGTTGACCCACATGGTTTATAGCGTTTGTCTGCAAATTATAGTAATGAGCAGTCTTTTACTGCTTTGCAGTATGTGTGTCTTGGCAGTATTTGTGTCTTTTAACGCTTTTCCATGAACATTTTAGCAATGTTTTATCTCTTATACGTGTACACTGCAACAGTATTTGCGTTTTCCCGCTTTTTCTTTGTAACTTTTACTGCGTTTGTTTCGTCGTGTAACACTGTTTTACCGCTTGAGTTCCTGCGTTGCAACTACGGCAGGCCTCTGAAGCGGCATATTTCCGCAGCGAACCCATGCCTCCTGTTACAAATAACGAAAGTTCGTCTACCTACCAGTACTACTTATGCCGCAACGATTTTACTTGAGGTAGTTGACAGCACCACCAACAAAACATTCATGGGAAGGTGCAACAGGAAAGGTTGAAGTGTACGGTGTGTGGATTTGTAACCGGTTCTAAAAAGTGCTGCATGGATTCTTTTCCGTCCATACATGAATTATGTGTGAAATCAGAAGACGAAGAATTCTCCAGTGAAGACAATTTTTTAATTCGAAAGGAGAAATTAAATGTGCTACTATTCGATTCGTTGTTTAAACCTCACCAGTGTCACTGTATTTTTGGAAAGTAGGCCAGTAATGTTATAGGACTCCATGAAACAGTAGTAATTATTTAATTGGGGTTTTAATTTATTTCAAAACATTCGAGAAAGATTTAACTTTTTAAATGAAGCTGGGACACATGCTTTTATTCTTTTGAAGTATTCAGAGTTTGTTTTATTGTACTTACCACTGAGTGTCTTTTAATCATCTGTAACAGAATTAACAGAGTGAAATCGTTGGTAACTATTAAACTTTATCATAACTGTTGAACATATCACACTACCGAATCCAACTGACAGGTATCCAAGTATATGTCACCTACAAACTGTTCCCACATTTGTTTTATTCTGATGTGTTAAGTAGTTACAAGAATTTTAATGAGTCAATAAAAGAATGTTATTATAGAATTAGTTTTATTTGTAACCTTGCTCATTTCACATACTTGCAAATTAGTCACTGTGCTGGAGATTTGAGGTGGAGCCATTGAAACTTCAATTTAGTTTTGTGTTGATAAGGTAAAATTAGTCTGTTTCGTTTCCTTACATGGTGAATCTGTCAACACCTAACTATTGCCAGCGTCAGTACTGCCAGCTAAATAAAAGATTCTAACTACTAAAGCCAGTAACTACTAATAGGAATGTGGTTAGCAATGGAAAGATTTTGTTGCAAACCAACTAATGTATTTTTTTACCTTAATAATGTGACAACCAGTACAAAGATATATAATCATGAATAATTTTCAGTCTCCAAGTCGGATAATTCCAGATCGTTAGCCTATGCTAACACTTCAGACCTTTACCCTCCATCAATGCTAACTTCTCACATCTAACTTCCATCACTGCTGCCGTTCACCTCCAACTGCCCGACAGTACTTCCATCACTGCTGGCGACTAACTTCAAACTGCCCAACACCGCTGGCGATTAATTTCCAACAACGAGTCCAAGCAGTCACAGAGTCTCTTACAAAGGAAGCGCAATCAGAGATCCAATGCAAAGCGTTACACAGCGCTGCCAACACAGAAGCAGCCTAATTACATATTCAATGATCATCGTCAGAGATGAAAAACTAAAAATCTGAAGATGTATATGACATCTCTGTATAAAATAACAAGTCTGCAAAATTTGGAAACAAATTAACAAATCTAAAGATAAATGATTATTACTATGATTCTAATCAGTGCACAGCACTGGGACTTCTGTTACAGAAAAATAAATTTGCGGGGCTACGTACACCACCTCACTTTCTGCAGCTTCCACTCACTCTTTCCGCCCTGTACTCCAGACCAGTTACCAGTCAACAATCACAATGGCCAAGGGTGCAATGGAACCTCTGTTAATTTCAGTTTGTTATCCCCTGGTTTCCTTTAATAGAACAACATGTAAGAGTGTGTGGTGTCTTTCACTTCCATTTTTATCAGTACAATCAATAATTGTCTCTTCATCAATTCTTAAATACATAATTGTTATAGCAACCCATTCGTGTGCTTTACATGTTATTTACAGATGAAATTCCATGAAAAAGCAGAATTTAGAAATGCAATAAATTTTGTCTACCTGCACATCAATTCAGAAGTCATTATGTACAATTTCTGTAACTGTGCAATATTTTGAACCATAACGAGACATAATTTATATTTTTACTGAAAATGGACTGAAGAAGATGTACTCAAAGGGAATAAAAATCATGACTTTTGGTACTTTACGTTTCGTGCAAAATATTACTTTGCTATTTCATTGTTTTGGTTAATTATTTAGTGATTTTCAAAACATTTCATACAATATTTGGAAATACCTCTTTACATTTTATAAACAAAAGAATAAAATAGTTCATTTAACTCATATAATCCGATAATTTTATATATCATACGGTGACCGCTAAAAGGTACAGCAGAGCCTGATTCTGTTTGTCCACCAGTGTGCTAGTGAAAACCCATCAATGTGTATGCTGCATTCAGTCTGTTGTGAAGGAATCATCACAGTTTGCCCCAGATTAATTGCAGTGAGATTTTTATTGTTCATCAGGATGAGATGAGGAATTCACAGTGAAGTAATGAGAAAATCAAAATTTACACAGCAGTGGCTTACAAAGCTACCAGCCCAATTTCATTACCCTAGTATGTGATTATCTGCAAGATGAGAAACTAGGTGTTCATGCTTTTAATCAGAAAAAATGCTTAAGGAAGAAAATCTTAAAGTTGTGGAAATATTCTCTGATGGAACCAAAGCATAATGTTCAACAGTGTGTGATAGCTAGACAAACTCACATTTCTGATTGCACAGCTTTTGTACGATGTACAAAATCGCAGTTACAGATGCACTGGAGTAATACCAGATCTCTTACAACACCTAAATGCACACTCTCTACACCATCGGGAAATATACAGTTTAAATAAGAATATTGTCTGGAAGTTGTACACACTTCCAGTTCATATTTAATACAAACCAGAGTGTTCAAGAAGAAACTCTCACATTGTTTCATTGCCTTTTGCAGTCGTGAAACCTTTTCATCATTTAATGAACAACGGGTTATTATTCAAAAATGTTCAAATGTGTGTGAAATCTTATGGGACTCAACTGCTAAGGTCATCATTCTCTAAGCTTACACACCACTTAACCTAAATTATCCTAAGGACAAACACACACACCCATGCCCGAGGGACCAGCCGCACAATCCATGACTGCAGCGCCTCAGACCGCTCGGCTAATCCCGCGCGGCGGTTATTATTAAACTAGATTCTGAATGAGAACATTTGCACAAATTTATTTGATAAACTGCCAGGAAACGATGTGAAAAAATTCAGTTACGTTGCTTGACAGAGATGAGAATAAATCGGTATGGCCAGAAAAGGATGCTACAAGTAAAGTTGGCTGGTTGGTTGTTTGATTGATTTGGGGTAAGGGACCAAACAGTGAAGTCATCAGTCCCATCAAATTAGGGAAGGATGCAGAAGGAAATCAGTCATGCCCTTCTGTAGAAACCGTCCCGGCATTTGCCTGAAGCATAACATAAATCAGGCTGGCTGGACGCGGGTTTGAATGCGAGTCCAGTGTGCTAACCACTGCGCGACCTCACTCGGTAGAAACTTGGAAAAGCCTACCTTTTTCTTTGATGAAATTAAATGTTTCGCACTAAATCTGTTATCTTAATGCTCATTATTTATTCATAAATGTTCCACTGTACAATTATTTTAACTTTTTTAAGTGCATAACTCCGGTCCTTCACCGTAAGTTAAGTGGTAATGTTATGTCTGTGACATTAAAATTTACGTATAACATTTAACACATTGACTGCCACGAGCTCACAGCAGAGCAAGCAGTATGGGGTAATTGACTTATTTTATACTAACTCTAACTTTTAATTTTTTAAATGGAAAATGAACACACACCGCATCATCAAATCTTTATTGTATGTTGACCATATTAAGGTCTGTCTCTACAAAAATTAATATATTTCAGATTTTACTTTCGTGTTAATTCTTCACTTTCAGCTGCATAAATGTCATGTCCATAATAATGGAAATGTCGATAGATGTTTGAGAAATTTAAAATTATACCACACCTAAACCTCCCTCACACCTCGCCATCAGCACTTTGTCAGTGAAACTAATTTAATATCTAAGTTGTGGAATATCCAACGACAGAATACACAGTGGCAGTTGGTAACATAATGCAACAAACAATAAAGAAAGGAAAATCTTTCTTTAGTTACACTGCGGTGAACTGCTCATGTACAGTTCAGTAGTTTTTTCAATTAATAAAAAATGGATTTCAGTTCATAATTGTGAAATTACAATACACTTAAGAGTTATGAAGGGCAGAGAAGAATTTTAATACTTCTCATAGTGAATGTCAAATAAATATCTTGCTAGGTGGTAAATTTTGCCACAAAATTACAAAACACCTTACTAAGCACCTGCTGAATTGGCCTCAGCTATCCCCGGTACTTCTACAGCAAATGTAGGTGAAAAAAGCTTAGCACAGATTTCCTTACTTGCAAGTGCTCAGTGTTTAGGTGAATATCTTATGAAGAAGCAGATTTCAGTGTGAGAAAAGTCAACCAAAGCTAAAACCGAAAAACGTACTCCCCAAGATTAATTTGAACTTAGAGAAAGTGGAATCACTTAGGTCTCTATGGTAGAGACCTAAGTTCATAAATCGGACAGTACATGTGAAACAAACACCAGTTTTGTCTGTACTTCTGAAAGGCAGTCAAATTACTTCGTTCTTGCTAGATATAGCCAAGCTGTTTTTATGTTTTATTCACTGTGTAGTCCTGCTGAAGGGTTTTAAGAGTGGAAAAAGAACTAGCATAGCTTGAAAAACATAGATTACAGTCATCAAATACTAGAGCATTTATTTCCTGAAAGCGAGCACTCAGATGAGCATACTCCTCACCATTATCTAAGAAGAGGGGAAGAAAGGAACTGATTTCAATGACACTCACAAAATTACATACAACTCTTGGTTCACAACAGACGCCACAAAAATAGCAAGAGACTATATTTCTGAGCTGTTTGCAACAGCACATAGGACACTACCTTATCACATAGCAACAGTTACAGTTCTTTACATTCCCTAAATTAATCTCATTTATAGCGTGCAGGGACGACATTGAAAGAATTTACAACTTAAAATTCACCCATTACACCCGCAAATAGTAACTAAGTAACTCATATATACAAATACCTTATTGCTTTCGTTACGCATTTCTACTTTTTCATTCTTACACTCATTAATTTTCATAAGCTAACTGTAGACAGATAAGCAAAACGAATTTGATTTGTTTGTGTATACTTTTGGTTTTAGACAATCGAGTAAATCGTCTGCATCCTTGGCTTACTACTAGCATAACACATCCAGTTGCACTGTTTTCGCATTTTATGTTGGCTCTGCTGCTTCCCTAAAAGAACATATTATAATAAGTGAGTTACGTAATGAAAATTTGTCGTTATTGACGGAACTGGCGGCTGGTGGCGAGTGGGTGGGACATCTTCTGGGTGAAATCCCGGCGCTAAGGGCACGTGGAACACCGACCTTCACAGGAAAATCACTCAGCCTTGAGCCGACTTCGTATGTCCGAAGCACTACCCATTTAAGAGGATTAGGGAAGGACCTATCCATCAGCTTAATGCTGAACAAAGTCCACTTCCCCAGCTACCTGGAAGTGGTACTGTAGCATACACAACACAACCAGGCTTGAACACAAAGCTGCTGCCAGGGAGCTATACGTTACACCAGCTGTGTACTCAGCATTTCCCTGGTAAGTATTTATTCCAGTGTTATGCTAGTCCATCTCCTCCCCCCTCCTTTTCTCTACCTATCTCTTCCTCTCCCTGCCTCTGGCCGTCTCCTCTTTCTTCTTGTCTCTGTCCATCTCCTCCTCTTCCCTCTCTCTGTCCATCCACCCTCCCCTCTATCTGTCCATCTCCTTCTTGCATCCTATCTGTGTCTATCTCCTCCTTCCACCTCGCTGTCTGCCCCTCTTCTCCTTCTTCCTCTTCTCTCACGCTATCACGCTCACCCCAATTCGGGGCTGGTGACTTAACCTCTGTGGTATTTCTTTCCAGATTATAACTAACATATGTACCAAATATGGTTAAAATCATTCCATGGGCTTAAGATGAGCTTTGACCCAAGGCTTTGCTTGTGTGTTGCCGTGTCATATATACGAAGTGAGACAATAAAGTAATGAGAGTGCTGTGAAAAAAAATGTTGCTTACCGTTTTAGTCAAGTTTAGTGTAGCCTCATTCAAAGTAGTTCCCTTCTGACTGCACACACTCTTTCCAGCGCTTCTGCCATTAATGGTAACATATCTGGAACTCATCATCTGTAATATCCTCCAAGACCATCGTCACGGATGTTTTGGACCTCTTGTGTTGTTTGAAAATGGTGTCCCTTGACTGCCATTTTGACTCTTGGAAATAGAAAAAAGCCGGATGGAGCGATATCTGGTGAATAAAGTGGCTGTGGTAGTACTGAAATTTGTTTTGAGGTTAAAAATTGCTGTACTGACAGAGCAGTATGGGATGGCGCATTATCGTGATGCAGAATCCAATTATCAGCAATATTGGCAAGGGCACGAAGAACTCTTTTACGAAACCTTTCTAAAACTTCTTTGTAGTAATATTGGTTAACTATTTGTCCAGGAGGCACCCACTCTTTATGAACATTCCCTTGGAATCAAAGAAGCACCAAAGCATGCATTTCACTTTTGACTTTGACATGCGAGCTATTTTTGGTCTGGGTGATCCCTTTGAGCACCATTGCGAACTTTAGCGTTTTGTCTCTGGATCGTACTGAAAAAACCAACTTTCATCACCAGTGATAACACGGCTCAAAAATTCTGGATTGATTTCTGTTTGCGCTAACAGATCGGTTTCAACATTTTTCCATGTGTCTCGCTGTTGTGGTGTGGGATTTTTGGGAAGCATTTTTGCACAAATCTTTCTCTTACCAAGATCTTCAGTTATTATTAGACGAACCGTTTCTCGATTGATGGTCAGTTGTTCTTCAATCATTTTCACGGATAATCTTCGATCAGATCGTACGAGTTCACGCACCCTGGCCAAGTTGACATCCGTCCGTGAGGTTGATGGTCGTCCACTGCAGTCCTCTTCAATATTCGTTCTGCCTTCTCTAAACATTTCATGCCAACGAAAAACTTGAAATCTTGACACAACCTCCTCTCCAAAAGCCTTCTGAAGCTTGCTGTAAGTTGTCGTCGCGTTTCCACCCAATTTAACGGAAAAAGAAGTGGCATACCCTTGCGCAATATTATGCGGTTTCATTTTCGTGACGAGAGACAAAAACACGTGTTAACTTACTACAGCACAACTCACGACTGAGCAGTTGCATCGATGTGCCACTTGTACTAGAAGCAGCTTATAAATCAAGGTCAAAATATTGTGTGTATGCAAGCCTGCAGGGTTGCCACATCTTTCAAAGAAAATCACTCTCATTACTTTATTGTCGTACCTCGTATTTCACAAATATTTGACATATTTTTCGCGTATTTGTACACATATTTCATCAGTTCTCCAGCGAATTTCGCCCTGCAGTTTGATTTTCATGCAGCTCAATGTTTATGATTTGTATCTCCTGAACTGTGTGCTGCACAATGATATAATTTTACAGGTACATCCAGTTGTATATCTGACTTCTGTGTGGGAAATGTGTCATGAATGGAGATAGTAGCAAAGAAATAATAAATTGAAACGTCTTGCATCCGTGTTTATTACTTCGTATCTGGTGAAGTATGTGTTGTAGAATGGCATAATTTTTTTTCGCACATTCAGTGATATATGTGAATACTGTCTGCAAATGTGTCGTGAATACAGTCATTAGGAAAGAAACAATAAATTAAAGCATCTGACTTCATGTGGCACTATATGAACAACTAAAATATGGTAAGCGATAAATTTTTTTCATCATTTTGTTGGTGGCGTCAGCAATAAAAGGCCTGGTAAAAGTTTGAAATTATGTGTAAAGTTTGCTGCAAGTCTCTTATTGCTCTCATTCTTAAGTACTGGATGACTAAAGTATGAGTATTCGCAAGTCGTGGGTTACACTTGTTTCCCCTATCTATGCCCCTTTGATAAGTGGGTGGCTGGTACCCCCACAGCATTGGTTTCAAGGCAGTTTTATGAGTACCATGGTTTAGCTGAAATCGGCCCAGTGGTTTAGGAGGAGATTTGGAACATAAATAGATACCTACATACATCCATTGGTGAGAGGAAACATAATGACCACCTACTTAGTAGTTTGTCCGCCTTTGGAACGAAATATATAACTGGTTCGGCGTATCAGGGATCTGACAGTTTCTTGGTAGGTTTGTACAGGTATGCGGCACTAGATGTCTACTCACGGCTCATGTAATTATCGCTGGCCAGAGTGGCCGAGCGGTTCTATGCGCTACAGTCCGGAACCGCGCGACCGCTAGGGTCGCAGGTTCGAATCCTGCCTCGGGCATGGATGTGTGTGAGGTCCTTAGGTTAGTTAGGTTTAAGTAGTTCTAAGTTCTAGGGGACTGATGATCTCAGAGGTTAAGTCCCATAGTGCTAAGAGCCATTTGAACCATTTTTTTTGTAATTCTCGTAAATAACAGGCTGCTGATTTGCGTACGCGGTGATGGCGCCCGATAGAGACCCAGATGGGTTCCATAGGATATACACCAGGAGAATTTGGTCACTGAGAATGCTCCTCAAACAACTGTAACACACTTCTGGCTCCAAGACATGGGCAATTATACTGCTGAAAGATGACATCGCCGTCGGGGAAGACGTGGGCAGTGGTCTTATCAGTGTGCATGCATATATACATCATTGTTTATAATATGCACGGATTCTGCTCTCATTAGATTATTCATTCCATACAAGTCTTATCTTGTTCACTTCCACTGAAGATAGGAATGATATCACTGATATTTTTCCATTCCGAATTTATTCCTTCGCCGATATCTAGGATGAATCGTAGGGGAGAAAGACTGCATCCTTCCTGTACATAATTTTTGATCGTACCACTTCTCTCCTCTCCTTACGTTCTTATTGTTCCATCTTGCTTCTTCTGATGACTTATTAATCACATTCATGTATAGTATCCCAGATGTTAAAAATTAGAACTGCAGAGACGGTACAAGATCTTAAAACGAATATTTTGATGCAGGAAAAGGTATTCAGAGCAGAATATCTCAGGTAGTGTGCGGACTTGAATGAGTAATACACTGGTGTGCAAAACTTACGGATGATAGGAGTTTTCGCAAGTAACTTTTATTCAGAGACCGAAATTACACTGAAGTCACCGCACTTTCTGGTCGTCCCCTGGACATTACAAAAGGAGGGAGATGGTTCTTAATAGGGTGTGTCATCCCACGGACCCTTCAGTGAGTTTCGATGCTGGCTACAGGACTGATAAGGAGTTACTGTAGTACGGCGTTCCATTCCCCCAGCAGCTCAGTTGAAAACTTATGGATTGTCATTGGTGCATGAGAACGGGCTGCAATACGTCCTCCCAACGCATTTCTCATATGCTCGATGGAATTTAAGTCGGGGGAACGGGCAGACCAACCAAAAATCACCTTGTTACAAGAGCTCAGTCCAATGCGGTCGCCGGCCGCGGTGGTCTCGCGGTTCTAGGCCCGCAGTCCGGAACCGTGCGACTGCTACGGTCGCAGGTTCGAATGCTGCCTCGGGCATGGATGTGTGTGATGTCCTTAGGTTAGTTAGGTTTCAGTAGTTCTAAGTTATAGGGGACTAATGACCACAGAAGTTGAGTCCCATAGTGCTCAGAGCCATTTGAACCATTTGAACCATCCAATGCGGTCGCGTATTGTCATCAGTGGAAACTAAGTCAGGGCCGAATAGAGCCCTGAAAAGACGCATATGTGGGAGAAGTACAATGTCACAACTTCTACCGATGAGTATATCCTGTTCGAAGGTCTGAAAGTCGGTACGCCAATACAAAATTATGCCTCCCCACATCATAGCACCTGGACCACAAAATGGGCGCACGTTGTAGGGAATACATTGCCGTCTGTAGTGATCACACTATGCCCCACCTGTTCGCCACCGGTAGCTGAGTGGTCAGCGTGACAGAATGTCAATCCTAAGGGCCCGGGTTCGATTCCCGGCTGGGTCGGAGATTTTCGCCGCTCAGGGACTGGGTGTTGTGTTGTCCTAATCATCATCCTTTCATCCCCATCGACGCGCAAGTCGCCGAAGTGGCGTCAAATCGAAAGACTTGCACCAGGCGAACGGTCTACCCGACGGGAGGCCCTAGTTACACGACATTTATTTATGTCCCACCTTTTGTAATGTCCAGCAGTGGCGTCAGTGTAATTATTGGATTTGGATAAACGTCTCATTTCTGTTCGTATGATTGTGCATTTCTTTCAGTTACTTTCTGTACTGTACTGTAGCAATTACTGGGCGTTGTGTGCTGTCCTTAGGTTAGTTAGATTTAAGTAGTTCTAAGTTCTAGGGGACTGATGACCATCGATGTTAAGTCCCATAGTGCTCAGAGCCATTTGAACCATTTTTTTGTAGCAATTGTTTCTACGTATGGTCCAAGTTTCATCGAGCTACGTTACTTGCCAGTGACACAGTATGTGAAGATTTGTTTCGTCCTGAAGTTTTGGAAACCTGTGTACAAGTGCATCTTCACTCTGTAAAATGCATCAGTTTCATCAAAAACAACTGTCAGTGCCATGAACTTCAGTTACACTATCTTGAGAAACCATACACAGTCACCTGTGATGTGTTCACGGACTACTGTTTATTATTCATGACTGGCTGTCATGTTACATTTATGGGCAGAGATGGCAGCGATATATCAGAACTTCGGAAATATCTGTGTTCGGAACAATTAAAATAGATATTAATGAACTGAGACACTACTGTCGATGATAATTTTCTTGACATATTGGGTATTCGTATCGTATACGTACTTTAACTGGATATTGATTGTTTGTAAGTAATCATAGATTTCACAAACCTGATTAAATTAGCTTAACAAAGAGATTAATTGAGTATTTCGAGTAGAATGATACGGGTCCGAACTCTACCGACAAAAATTTGTAGTTTGTGGAGGGGTATTTCCTGAGTATTCTGGTAAAGCGATCTGTGTCTCTGTAGCTCGTTGCAGGTTAATTGCATTTCGTTTGATTTCTTACCCCACACCTATCTTCCTAACTTTACTGAACTCAAAATACCTGCCAGACAATGAAAATGTTGACGATACGTACTGTGTGATTTTGTTTACTTTTTTGAAACAGCCTTCTTCCATTCGCTCACGCTACTTGTTGTCGACAACTGTAATGGCTATTTCACTCTTCATCCTCAAGCATGCATTCTTTGTGAATCGGTTCCACTTTGCGTTTGTTTTCCGGCAGTGCTAATTGTTTCATAGCAGTATGAGCAGGTTTATCGATGAAGAGTCGACGGATATATATCTCGTATGTGGATACACTGAATGCAATGGAAGAGCAGTACTACGACGCAGCGCCAAGCTATTTCTGAAGCGACAGCCACCACATTACAGTAGCTTTGCATCTGTTGGTAAGCCCCTACGATAAATTGGATCCTTCCGTATTCAAATGAAACGTCCACGTTAGGCGAGGTATATTAAAACAACTGTGCTACCAGTAGTTATCGCGGTGCGCGATTTCCGAACTGAAACATCTGTTTTGAGATTCTTACAAGAGCAAAAAACGCACCCACATCATCTACAAAAATTGCAGTCATTGCAGCCAGCGGACTTCCCACGTCGAGTGGATTATTAAGATAGGTTCACACAGATATGTGCAAAAAACCACCATACTCCTTTCTTTGTTTTACACACCGACGAGCCCATGTTCAAATGTACAAACGGCATGTATTGGATGACGAAAACACAGACGCAGTACTACAGTATATCGATCTCTTCGAAAGAATTTGGAGCATATTCTAAGTTCGGATATAGTAAATTGCCTTGAGAAAGAAAAGCTTTTATCCACAAATTAATATAGGTCTAGGAAACATCGGTCTTGTGAAGTCAGTTTGCCCTTTCCTCGCACAATATCCTGCGAACCATGGATGAAGGGCAACAGGAAGCTTCCATGTTGCTAGATTTCCGGGAAGTATTTGACACAGTGCGACACTGGAGACTCTTAACGAAGATCCGAGAATAGAGAAAAGTTTTTTTGACATGCGAGTGGCTCGAGAACTTTTTAAGTAACGGTATCCAGTACGTTGTCTCGAACGGCAACTGTTCATCATATACAAGGGTGTCGTCAGGAGTGACCGAGGGAAATGTGGTACGACCAGTCTTGTTTTTCGTACATACATATCTCATCAGAAATTGGAATATCGTAGAGTTTACTACAATGACTTCTTATAGTACTCCCATTGAGGTTTGCACAGTACCTTTAAAAAAAATAAACATAATTCCTTCTGAAAACAAGAGCGATCCTGGTTAGTTATAAAAAATCATTACAAAACGAAGTAGGTTCTCTCGTAAGTGTACATCTTGAAAACAAAACCTATTAAAGTTTGTTTGCCTCTACGTGGCATTTTACTGCAGTGATGCACACAAACTGAAGCAAGCTGTTGTTGATACTGAACTGCTTGCAGTGTGCCGCTGCGGCAGAGTTATGTTTGCACGACTGGTAAACGGCCACAAGGCATACAAGTAGTAAACACCTTCCAGTATGTGGGCTCTAACTGCATAATACAGGAACTGCCTAGGTCAATTAGACCTCTGGTGTCGAAGAGTACGTTTTACGATAGTATTCCAAACTTTTATTGAGGAACGTATATAAACGATTTGACGGGTAGGGTGAGCAGCAATCTGCGACTGTTTGCTGACGACGCTGTAGTTTACTAGAGAGAGTCGCCTGTAAGGGCTTGCATGAGAATGATTTGCACAGAATTTCTGTTTGGGGCGATGAATGACAGCTTTCTCTACAAGGGGAAAAATGAGTAGGAAAAACAATCCTATAATGCTCGAATACAGTTTTAGCGATTTGTAGCTTGACACAGTCACGTCGACTAAATATCTGGGTGTAACTCTGCAAAGCGACATGATATGAAAGGAGAACGTAAGATATGTTGAATGAAAGGCCAATGTTCCACTTCGCTTTGCTCTGAGAAGTCTATGGAAGTATAGCTCATCCATTAAGGAGACCGCGTAGAGAACACATGTGGAGCCGTTCTTCAAAATGGTTCAAATGGCTCTAAGCACTATGGGACTTAACTGTTGAGGTCATCAGTCCCTAGACTTAGAACTACTTACATCTAACTAACCTAAGGACATCACACACATCCATGCCCGAGGCAGGATTCGAAACTGCGACCGTAGCAGCAGCGCGGTTCCGTCTTGAGTACTGCTAGAGGGTTTAGGATCCTCACCAGGTCGGATTAATGGAACACAACTAAGCAGTTCAGAAGCGTGGTGATAAATTCATTGTTAGTAGGTTCGACTAACATATGTGTACTAAGAAAATGCAACGTGAGCTCATATAGGAATACCTGGAAGGAAGAAGACGTCCTTTTTTCTAAACTCTGTCTACAGTTGACGGGAATCGCCATTTGCAGCAGATTGCCAAACAAATTTTGTGCCTCCAACACACATCTCACATAGTGAATGTGTGTTCCCTTGTTTCATTAACGACTGGAACAGGAAAGAAAATGACTAACTGTAGTATGAGTACCCTCCGTCACGCACCGTTGTCCATAGATGTAGAGCACAAGTTTGGGGTACGATGATAGTGTAAAAGGACCTTACATACTTCCAGATGAACTGAACAGAGTCGTGTGCAACAACCTACCCACAGTTCCTAGATGTGCCGATATAAAATAATTCGTAAGCATATGCAATTTCAGCGAAAGTTGGAGCAGGCACATTTTTAACTCTTTGTTAGCAACCCCATTGATGTACAGCTGAGATTACAATGCATTGGCCTGGGTGGTTGTGTTCCGTCTCGATCTTCGTACACAATCCCATTTGACTGTTTCTGAGGACATGTGAAGTGCTTTTGGTCGGTACAGTCATGAACCTGGTTTCCAGGAAAGTTGCAACTGCGAAACGAGAACGCAAAACTCCTGAGATTCTTGAAAGTGTAAGACAGTCGGTGGTATGTCGCTTTACATGCTTTCTCAATCATGGTGGACGAATGTTTAAATAATACGTGTAAGGAAACAGTTACGCATAAATTACATACTGTGCTGTGCACTCACAGAACAACCTGAATACACTGTGATAGAATTGTTGGATGTCAGATAAGCCAGTTATGCAAAACACCGTTTTTTCCACGTTCCCTAACATGTTTCAACCCGCCTGTGCCATCATCAGTGGGTTTCTGTTTTATTTAATCTCTAATGTGAACATTTTTACGAAATGATTACAAAATTATGTGGATACTTAGTTCAAACAAATTTCGTTTCTTTTTGTTAATACCTTTATACTCGGTTTGCATGGTTTTTCAGGACCGCTTGTAGCTTGTCATCTGCAACCAAACAATGTTGATGACAATTTTTGTTGGGAGTTAACCTATTATTTTATGCTCTAAAAGTAATTTAGTTTTTCGCGATATTTCGCGCTTATTTTCGTTTTTATTTAGGTTATTGCGTGGCAAACCCTTTTATTCTCAGCATCATGGTGAAGTGTTGTAAAACACACGTAAATATAACACGTAATTTCACAAATAAGGTCGTAAAAGCACTTTGTACTTCACCAAAACACACTGTAATTGTGGTTGTCGTGTCTCCCAGCCCAGTTCACCAGTGAGTTTGGCACCAAATTTGAATTTTGTTTACATTTTATCTTTGGGTGTGTGTGTACGTGTGTGTGTGTGTGTGTGTGTGTGTGTGTGTGTGTGTTCTGTAAGCTTCTTTACTGTTTGAGTTGTCTTTTACATGGTGCTCCTTTTGTGTCTAAAATGGTGAGTCTCTGCAGAGTGTAGTGTATCCATCTATCATGCCTGCGTGTGTGTGTGTGTGTGTGTGTGTGTGTGTGTCTGTGTGTGTGAAGACTTTTTAGCTGTTTGTGTTGTCTTTTTTGTAAAGTTCCTTTAATGCTTTAAATAATGTGCCATTGCAGAGTGTAGTGTATTCATTTATGACCTGTTTTCCTTCTGCTATTGATTTCTGTATGTGGAAGTTTTCCTGAATGGTCATTTTCTGTATAGACTGTGGCTGGATTTTAGTATTCTTAAGTCTGTTTCTATTGTCGCTGGGTGGTGATTGTGGGTTATTAGGTGCTCAGCAAGTGTGCTACGGGAACTGTTGCTTTTTAAATCTCTGAGATGTTCTGAATATGGGGTTCTGAAGTTTCTGCATGTCTGTCCTATGTACATTGACTGGCAAGTTTTGCATGTGAGTTCATATATTCCTGCCCTGTTAAATTTACCCGTGGGTGTTTCTTGTGTTCTGATCATTTTCTGTATTGTGTACTCTGTCCTGTATCCTATTTGGAGTCCCTGTTTCTTTCTTCCATTTCGTTTTGTGTGTGTGTTGTTGTTCTATTGTGTCTTGTGTGTGGTCATTATTTGTGTTTTGTGTTGTTCTGCGTTGGGTGAGGACTGGTGTGTGTGTGTGTGTGTGGTATGTTCATAATTGTACTGTTTACATATTTTCTGATTTAATTGGTCTACCATACGGGTGTCATAACCATTTTCTACTGCTATTTGTTTTATTGTGTTGAGTTATTGTGTGTATTTCTGTTTGTTCATGGGTGTTCTCTTTAATCTATGGAGCATGAATCTGAAGTTTGCTTGCTTATGTGTCAATGGGTGGTCCGATAGGTTGTGAATGATGGTGATTGTGGTTGTTGGTTTCCTGAATATTGTGAAGTTGTGTGTGTTATTTGTTTTACGTATGATGAGATCTAGAAAATGTACTGCGTTGTTAGTTTCTTTTTCTAATATGAAGTTAATTTTTGGGTGTAGGTGGTTTGTCTCATTGTGTAGCTGTTCTATGTGTATATGTGGCTCATCAATCAGGCATATTATGTCATCGACATAACGGTACCAGTACATAACTTTGTGTAATGTGTTGGTTTTATTATGTGTCTGAAGATCATGTTCTGCAGTTTGATCATAAATATGTCAGCTAGTTTGGATGTAAGGTCCTCCAGTTATGCAAAACACCGTTTCTTCCAAGTTCCCAAACATGTTTCAGCACCACTGTGCCACCATCAGTGCATTTCTGTTTTATTTAATCTGTAATGTGAACATTTTTACTAAGTAATTACAAAAATAACAAAAAAGAAACGAATTGTTGTTTGAAATAAGTATCTATATCGCTGAAGACGGCGCTCAGTGAGACAGATCCATGGAGAACTGCAATAGATGGCAAAATCGTCAACAAAAAGGGAGCCAGAGATGCGCAGCAGGAGACGGGCCATTATAGGGTTAATGGCAATAGCAAAGAGGATGACACTTAGGACGGAACCCTGAGGCACACCGTTTTCCTGGTGTCCAACAAGGCAGAACCCACATGCACCTTGAAAACTAGGTCTTTTAAAAACTCCTGAAAGAAAAAGGTCAGGTCGCCACGGAAGCCCCTACATATAAAGAGTACAGAGGGTACCAGTTCTCCAGCAGGTGTTGTAGGCTTTCTCCAAATCGGAACACACGGCCACAGTCTGGGATTTCCACAGAAAACCACGCATGACATGAGTGGACAAGGTGACGAGATGGTCAGCTGCAGAACGCCGTGCTCGAAATCCACACTGTGCATTCATCAGTAAATTGCGAGACTCAAGCCACCATACCAACTGGGCATGAATCATATATTCTATCACCTTGCAAACGCAGCTGGTGATAAAGATGGGCCGATAGCTAGAAGGAAGGTTTTTGTCCCTGCTGGGCTGAGGTATGGGTATCGCCCGCGCCTCCTCCACTCGTTTCCGATGGAGGAAGGCAGGGTGATAGTGGGAAGAGCTCGAAATGTCAGCAAAATGGCGGCCCAAGGTGTTGGAGACAGCAATAGGGTCCACGAGGACATTATCTGCTACTGTCTGGCCGGAAATTGGGGAATGGATCTTGGTCCCAGAGAGCCATCGGTGGTTGGCCCACGCGACAGCGGAAGGGGTGGAACTGTTAAAAGAACTAGTGAATGAAATCCAGTTAGCTCTTTTGCTATCCCGAAGGACATGAAGGCACTTTGCACGTTTCTGTTTATAATGAATGCAGTTTGCCTTCGTAGGATGATGGTTATAAACGCAGAGAGCACGTCTCCATACGCGAACTGTGTCGCAGCATGCGTCAGTCGACCAAGGGACTGAGACACGATGCGGTAAAGAGGAAGTGCGAGTTATGGAACGTTCTGCAGCAGTAAGGATTGTGAGATATTCCACCTGGTCATCACAACTGGCGAAATCCTGTTCTTCGAAGATCACCAGGGAGGAGTAAACCGGCAGTCAGCCTTAGTAAGCTGCCATTTGGGTGTGCACGCAGTTAGGGTAGGATTCAGCGAACGGGTAGCACACGGGAAATGGTCGCTCGAGTAGGTGTAAGAAATGAAGGATCATTCAAGACTATGGGCAAGCTGGGCAGTGCAGAAGGATAGGTCCAAATGGGAATAGGCGTGTGAGGAGTCGGAAAGGAAAGTGGGTGCTCCAGTGTTGAGGCAGAAGGGGTTAAGTTGTTTAAGAAGGTCAGGCAAGAGGGCACCTCTCTGACAGGTCCTGGGAGAACCCCAAAGGGGATGGTGCGCATCAAAGTTACCAAGTAACAAAACAAAGCTGTAGGAAGTCTGCCCTGGTGACATCGAATGATGGAGGGATTAAATGGTATGGTACAGTGGGAAGACGTCAGGTGGGGAAGGAAAATGAGAAACTGCAACAGCTTGAAGATAGTTAGTCAGGGAGATGGATTAACTGTGAGTATCATCCCGTATGAGCAGCATGCCCCCCCCCTGAGATGCAATGCCGACCTCAGGGGGAAGGTCAGAACGAACCGGTAAGAAATGTGAAAGCTCAAAGCGGTCGTGAGGGCGCTATTTCGTTTCCTGAAGGCAGAGTACAAGCGGACGCTGCGATGCTAAAAGCAATCATAAATCCTCTTTTTGGGACCGAAGGCCGAGAATGTTCCACTGGAGGAGAGTCATGATGAGGAAGAGATGTAAGGGTGTCACCTCAGCGGTTGCTAAGTGACAGCCTGTGAAGAGTCGCTACTACAGGGCACAGAAGTAGGAGGATCCTGCTCCATGGGTTCCAAAGAAGCATTGGCTTGTTTGTGCTGTCGGTCTGTGGAGTCCAACGCTAAAAACTGTTGGTGGTGCGCACTGGCGATACGGAGGCTGGCCAGCTTAAGGTATCACGTGGCGACAGCATTAAAAAGGATCTTCGAGTCGGCGAGGGAGAAGATCGTTTGCCTTTGGCGGACTTCTTCGAGCCTTTCCGGGTAGAGGAAGACTCTGATGTGGTTTGGCTGGAGGGACATAGGAAGTCTTCACGGGAGTACTCTTTCTGCCTTTTCCAGCCTACCAGTTGTGTAGCTGGTGGCTTCGCCCCTTGAGGCGAGATGTTTGATGGCTTGTTGCACAGTTGGACGAGGGGACGGCGATGCTAACCTGACACTGGGGGATTTCCTAACCTCAGAAACGAACTGGAGGTCGCATGTCTGCGTGGCCATATTCTTCATAAAGCAAGGGGTAAGAAGAACAGATGGGATGACACAGGGTTTACGACTAGCCAATAACTTGTGAGCGACTGGGTAAGGCACTTTTTCCTTTACACAGATCTTTGGACAGTCTGATCATCAAGATACATGGGACAATCCCGGAGGAGGCGGCATGGCCGCCATTGCAGTTGATACACCGGGGAGAAGTTAGTGGACAATCGCCCTCGTGCGCATCCCTACCAAAGGTTACACACTTGGCTGGGTGTCGACAAAACGTTCTAGTGTGGTTGAAACGATGACACTGGTAGCAGTGCATTGGGTTCGGAATGTACGGTTGGACTTTTATAGTTTCATAGCCTGCTTTGATCTTGGATGGAAGCACCACTCTATCAAAGGTGAGAAAGAGTGCTGGTGGGCACTAAGGAGGCAACTACCTTTTTCATGACCTGATGGATGGCAATGACACCCTGATCAGAGCGACAAGATTGGATTTCGGCCTCAGTTAGACGGTCGAGCAGCGTAGTGTAAATAACACACAGGAAGAATTCAAAGTTGTATGGGCCTCGACATGAACAGGGTAGCCATAGAGAAGCGAGGAGGCAAGCAGTTGTTGTGCTTCAGAATCAGAAGTAGTCCCCAAAGCAAAGTGCCACTCTGTAAACGAAAACAGGATTTCACAGAACCGGCAATTGCATCAACACCTTTCTGAATGATAAAAGGTTTTACTGTTGTGAAGGACTGACCGTCTTCAGTACAGGTGACCACAAGGAACTGTGGTGCAGCAGGAAAGGTCTTTGGATCATTAGCCTAATTAAGTTTACGTTTTGTAGACGCTGATTGTGAAGATGATTGACTCATTGCGAGGATATCCCCCATGATTGCCAGCGTCTGCAATGGTGTGCTCCTTCCAACAGGGAGTGCCCTTCACAATGGGGCACATCCACCTTAGGCGATTTTTCACACCTCATGTTACACCTCCTGAACACCTGACAGAGGGACATCTGGCAGAGGGACCAATCGGCAATTTGAGAAGGTTGCAGCTCAGGCCCTTGCCTGTACCAGAGGGTACGTGGAAACCCTACCTGTCGACCTGGGGATGGGAATTACGCATTACCCAGTCACCTGTTATGCATCAGACGCGGGAGGGGGTGGGGGGTGGGTTGCTTTCAGGAACGCTAAGAGGGGAAGAAGAAAAAGCTCAAACACCGAAGTAGAGGAACGAAAGGAGAAAGGAGACAAAGGAAGTAAAAGGGAGCGAAAAACAATTGTGAGACTGTTCCTACATCAGCGATAGATGACGGAGAACACTCCCAATAACACCCCAGACATGTTCCCCGAGGGAGGGGAAAAGGAATAGCAAGATGATAGACACGCATCACGGAAGGGAAAAGATGCTGTAAATGCTGGGGCCCTGTGGTAGCCCAGCACGAACCCGCAAAAGAGTGGCGAGCCCCCTGGGGGGTTCTTCTCTTTTGACAACCTTACCTTCCAGGATGGAGTGAGACAGATGGAATACGCTGCTACTAGTGTCAGATTTGAAATTGTTGCAATAATTTAAAAATAACAAACAAAATACATAAAGTCAATGAGCATCCAGGATGGCAATTAAATATCAGTAACTATTTTTCCTTTATAGAACACCAAACTAGAAAAGTTACAATAATTTAAAAATTGGAAACAAATTACATAATATCAATGGATATCCAGAGTACCAATGAAATATTAGTCACTTGTTTTCCTTCTCAGAAACCAACAGGCGCTGGAATTTAGCAACATCAGCCATCATATTAGAATACATGTTACAGTTACAGTTTAACGCCTGTACCATACTGTTTGGCACCCAACAGCATTCCTTAGAATAATTTCATGGTAGGAGGGCTATTCGGAAAGTAAGTTCCGATCAGTCGCGAAATGAAAACCGCCATTAAAATGAAAAATTTTTTGTTTGCAAAAGTTAGCTAAACTTTCCAGCCACTTCTCTACATGGTTACCACTCCTACTGAGACATTTGTCGTAGCGTTGTACCAACTTGTGTTTGATGCGCACAGAATCTTTCTATTGATTCTAACATGTCTACAACTATTTTCTGAATCGAAGTCGGGCTCACATAACTGACACTCAGTTACTTGGATGTGTACTGGTATTTTTGCGGGGCCACATTTGTAATGACCAGGAGAAATAATGAACTTCCTTGATGATAACAAAAGTGATTGCCAGTTGTTAGTTGCAGTTCGTTGCAGATTTGATTCCCTCTTACACATATGACTTGAATGAATCGATGTGCTGAACTCCTGTCACATATTGGAAGGAGGGCTACGCCAGTTCAGCATACAGTGAACAGGGGAAGCTAATGTTGTTTACATCCTTACACTGACCTAAATGTGCTGTATTTCCTAGAACAGTATTTTGCTCACTTTAGTTGGACGTGCCGGTGATACAGGTCTTTTTATAATTACCTTAACAATCATTAAGCAACAGCTTTCCCTATGTTTTCTTAATGGTCGTGACGAAGGGAACTATATGAGGAATGTTTTCGCTTTTGATAATAATTGTACATCGAACACCGGCTGATTTTTTATGTTGCATTTTTCCACATTTTTAAATTTTTTCTTGAAAGCGTATTGTAAGTAACTGTTTCCTCTGTTAACTGCTGGCAAATCTATTGCAATAAGTAAAAGGTATGTTGACTAATACTGTCTTAATGAAACGTAATTTGTCGTAATGCTGATCAACTAGAGATTAATGTTTCCTTATCAACTTATTGAAAGAACTAGATGGTTAACGTTTCTTAAATAATCACTGTTTGCTTGTTTATTAAGACACTGAAAAATAAAGCACCGCACAGCTGCGCCTAAAGGATACCGCAGATGACGACCAGACGGGTTATGCTACACTACTGGCCACTAAAATTGCTACACCAGGAACATGATGCGCTACAGACGCGAAATTTAACCGACAGGAAGAATATGCTGTGATAGGCGAATGATTAGCTTTTCAGAGCATTCACACAAGGTTGGCGACGGTGGCGACACCTACAACGTGCTGACATGAGGAAAGTTTCCAACCGATTTCTCATACACAAACAGCAGTTGACCGGCGTTGCCTGGTGAAACGTTGTTCTGATGCCTCGGGTGAGGAGGAGAAATGCGTACCATCATGTTTCCGATTGATAAAGGTCGGATTGTAGCCTATCGCGATTGCGGTTTATCGTATCGCGACATTGCTGCTCGCATTGGTCGAGATCCAATGACTGTTAGCGGCATAAGGAATCGGTGGGTTCAGGAGGGTAATGCGGAACGCCGTGCTGGATCCCAACGGCCTCGTATCAGTAGCAGTCGAGATGATAGGCATCTTATCCGCATGGCTGTACGGATCGTGCAGCCACGTCTCGATCCCTGAGTCAACAGGTGGGGACTTTTGCAAGACAACAACCATCTGCACGAACAGTTCGACGACTTTTGCAGCAGCATGGACTATGAGCTCGGAGACCATGGCTGCGGTTACCCTTGACGCTGCATCACAGACAGGAGCGCCTGCGATGGTGTACTCAACGACGAACCTGGGTGCACGAATGGGAAAACGTCATTTTTTGGGATGAATCCAGGTTCTGTTTACAGCATCATGATGTTCGCGTCCGTGTTTGGTGACATCGCGGTGAACGCACATTGGAAGCGTGTATTCGTCATCGCCATACCGGCGTATCACCAGGCCTGTTGTTATGGGGTGACATTGGTTACACGTCACGGTCACCTCTTGTTCGCACTTTGAACAGTGGACGTTACATTTCAGATGTGTTACGACCCGTGGCTCTACCCTTCATTCGATCCCTTCGAAACCCTACATTTCAGCAGGATAATGCACGACCGTATGTTGCAGATCCTGTGCGGGCCTTTCTGGACAGAGAAAATGTACTACTGCTGCCCTGGCCAGCACATTCTCCAGATATCTCACCAATTGAAAACGTCTGGTCAATGGTGGCTGAGCAACTGGCTCGTCACAATACGCCAGTGACTACGCTTGATGAACTGTGGTATCGTGTTGAAGCTGCATGGGCAACTGTACCTGTACACGCCATCCAAGCTCTGTTTGAGTCAATGCCCAGGCGTATCAAGACCGTTATTACGGCCAGAGGTAGTTGTTCTGGGTACTGATTTCTCAGGATCTATGCACCCAAACTGCGTGAAAATGTAATCACTTGTCAGTTCTAGTAAATATATTTGTCCAATGAATACCCGTTTATCATCCGCATTTCTTCTTGGATTAGCAATTTTAGTGGCCAGTAGTGCATTAAAAGAAATGGCACCCTAGACCATCACTGCTGGTTGTCGGGCCATACGGCGGACGACAATCATGTTGGTATTTCACTGCTGTCCGGGGCATCTCCTGACACGTCTTCGCTGGTGATCGGAGCTCAGTTCGAAGCGGGCTCAATAATAAAAATAACTGCACTCCAGTCAAAGGGGCCGAAAACGAGTCTGGAGACGCCCTGGATAGCGGTGGCATACCAACAAGACTGTCGCCCGCCATTCGCCTGTCATTCGCCAGACATCCAAGAGAGATGACATGGAGCGGCATTTCTTGCTATAGCAGGACCCTTTTGGTTGTCACGTATGGCGTCTTAGCAGCACAGCGGTTCGTCGACGATATATCTCTTCCCAACTGAAAACGTATGGAACATTATGGGCAGGGCCCTTCAAGTAGCTCGGGATTTTGACGATCTAATGCGCCAGTTGGACAGAATCTGGCACGATATCCCTCAGGAGGACGTCCAGCGACCCTATATATCTCTAGAAGCCTAATAACCGCATAAGAGCTACAGATGGAGCAATACGTTGTCGAGTTGTTCCATTTGTGAAGCTCTTTCTCTTGAATAAATCATGCAGTCTTTCCGAAAGTGCAATCATCTGTGGTGTTTACATGTAGGGCTACATCACATCTACCGATTTCCGTGGAATTCGAATTATTCCTTTGTGGTGCATCTTTTTTTTTCTTTTTGCTCAGATTGTACTTCCTTATAGTGAGCTGTGAGCCCATTCCGAATCGTAATTTGTTACGTTGGATTATGGTAATGTTAAATTTTATTTAAGTTTTAAGTAGATGTGATTATGCGAACCCGCCATGGTAGCCGAGAGCAGTAACACGCTGCTTCCTGGAAATGGATGTGGATTTTAGGCGGTTTTCCACATTCCCCTAGGTGAATACCGGGCTGGTCCCCACGTTTCGTCTTAGTTACACGACTCGCAGAGATTTGCAACACATTCGCACTATTCCATGTCTTTCATTAGACACAGACAGTTGGGGTACACTAATTCCTTCCCAGGAGTACGGGGTGGCGACAGGCAGGGCATCCGGCCACCCCTTAACCTTAACATGCCACATCTGCTTAACCATGGCCGACCCTGCGGGACAAGGCTCAGACAAAGAAAGAAATATATGATTATGCAAATCCCAACTGAATCAACAGCTCCACCCTTTTATCGCGATGGCCTAGTAACTTGCTGGAGGCAGCAGCGCTGATAATCTCCAATAGTTGCCATGTGGCCGTGCGTCTCCTTCACAGAGCAGTGCGTATCCCTCGGCGACAGCCTGGTGCGAGAGGTGTGGACAAACGCCACTGAGCTTTGTGGCGGGCGTGTTGTATTGTGGTGGGCGCGGGCGCTATTTCCGGGCGGGTCCGTTTGCATCTGCGCCGCGCCAGTCGTCGCCGCGCGGCATACGCCAGCCGCCAGCCACCAGTTTTCTATAGGCGGCGGCGCTCATTTGCATGTTTATGAGACGGCGCGTGCGGCTCCCCGATACGCAGGCAAGCTCTGGCGCCGGTTGCGGCCGTGGCTCGCTGTGGCTCGCTGTCGAGGCGGCCCGCGCCCTCTGAGGCCTTTGAGGTTTGACGACACAGCTCGCCGTCAGCTGACGCCCGTCACCAGCACGCCACCCGCAGTCTGGGATCTGACCTTATCCTGTCCGCGTACCGGGCACTGGACATACTTTGCTGATGAATCCGCCACCTTACACATTCAAATGTTTACATAGCTCCACAACCACTCTTAACAGAGAATTATGAGACACAGAAAGCTGTGAGGCAACCATTTATTTGTTAGAGAGTTTTTAAGTCTCGCCTAACTTAGTTCTTTCTCTTCCATATCTTGTGTCAACTGCAACATTTATTTCTTTTAATATCTTATACTGTTTATTATCTATTGCTATTTCTGTCTGATGTACACAATTTTCCTTTTGCTTTATATCTTCTCGTCACCCCTTCTCTCATTTTCCCCCATTCCTTTCCATTACCTCTTCCGCAATTTTGCCCCTTTACGTCCCCTTTTACTTTCCCTTCGACGCACCTGTTTCCGTTCCACCCTCTCCCTTTTTCCTCCATTCTTTTTCGTTAGCCACTTCCTTCTTTTCCCTCATCCCTTTCCAGTCTCTCTTCCTCTCTACCCCTCTCCCTTTTCATTCCTCTTTGCCCTTCTCCCACATCCATTCCCTCTCGCCCCCTTTTCCTTCCTTTCCCCATCATTTATGGTTCCACAAAACTCCCTTCTTCCATCCATTTCTGTATTCCCCTTCCCTTTATCCCCGGTTCTAGGCGCGCAGTCCGGAACCGCGCGACTGCTACGGTTGCAGGTTCGAACCCTGCCTCGGGCATGGATGTGTGTGATGTCCTTAGGTTAGTTAGGTTTAAGTAGTTCTAAGTTCTAGGGGACTGATGACCTCAGAAGTTAAGTCCCATAGTGCTCAGAGCCATTTGAACCATTTGAACCCTTTATCGCCCATCCTTACTTGCTCTTCTCTTTCCACTTTCGTCCAATTTTTTCTATTCCCACCCTCTGTCTGTTTTTCTCACCATTTCTATTCTCTCTTTCCCATTGGCCTTCATTTTTCTGACACATTTTCGTTTCCCGCTTCACCAGTTTCTCCCGTCTATTTCCACTCTCCTTTTGCTCTTTTTACCAATTCCTGTTTTCCGTTTCCTCCCTTTCTCTCATCCATCTTTTTTTCAAAAAATATAGTTTTGATTCCAGATAAATGCAAATCAGTATGTTTGATATTCACCTGTGTTTTGTGCCTTGATTTGTCATTAATTTTAAACCTTTTGTAGTTTCCGTTCTTGTTCTTTATTGTAACTGTTCATCATATCTTAAATGTTGCAGTTTCTATGATACACATGTTCGCTCAAGCTAGGTGAAGTTTTCCCTTACTAAACTTCATGCCGCGAGGGATTAGCCGAGAGGTCTAGGGCGCTGCAGTCATGGACTGTGCGGCTGGTCCCGGCGGAGGTTGAGTCCTCCCTCGGACATGGGTGTGTTTGTTCGTCCTTAGCATAATTTAGGTTCAGTAGTGTGTAAGCTTAGGGACTGATGACCTTAGCAGTTAAGTCCCATAAGTTTTCACACACATTCTAACATTCATTAAACTTTATGTGGCGTCTAAAGCCGGCCGCTGTGACCGAGCAGTTCTAGACGCTTCAGTTCGGAACCGCGCTGCTGCTACGGTCGCAGGTTCGAATCCTGCCTCGGGCATGGGTGTGTGTCATGTCCTTAGGTTAGTTAGGTTTAAGTAGTCTAGGGGACTGATGACCTCAGATGTTAAGTCTCATAGTGCTTAGAGCCATTTGAACCATTTTTGTGGCGTCTAATGTTTTCTGCAGTTCCACATTTGTATTTACATGTCTGTTTTGAGGAAATTACTGCTAAGTATACGTATGATGTCACAGATTTGTAAGCGTCGTCATATTTCTGGAGTTCTGTCTCTGCGGATGCTGTTGCGTTTAAGGTAAAGTTTGCCGTTGCTGCTCTGGCTTTTTCCGCTTTTTATCCGTTTCACCTGTTACTTTCAAAATTTCTTACCGCTATGCGTATTTGCATAACACTACGACAGCTCTTCCTTATAGCGTTTTTCAAATTACGATTTATTCACTGCACAGGTGCATCATAGGACGAGGATCCTTTTCGTATTATTATTTTTCTTTTTTCCCTATCCTTGTGGATAATCTGATTATGTCGCAAAACGGTGAAACGCGTTGTTAAATGATCATTATTTTGCAACCAAGTCCACTTTCATTTTAAAACAACTTATAACTGTTGCCGTGCCAACCAACCAATGGAGTGGAAAAGATTTTACCTACCCCTTCCCACCCTTTTTGGTCTTTCTCGTTTTCTTTTTCTCTCCTTCTATCACTTTATGTTCTCCTCTTTTCTTTCTTCCCCATTCTTGTACTCACTTTTTGTACGAACTACATAACATGACCATTTCTTACTGATCACGAAATATTAATAGAACTTACATCCCTGTGTCAGGGAAAAACTGAAGTCCAGGAACAAATAAACGAACTAATGAAACTACTGTCACTTGAAGTTGCTGAAGAGCGGCGTTTATCAACAATGACAACAATGACACTTGACAATAACGCATGTTCCATGTACCACAGACCACTTTAGCACAGACAGCCAGAGGAAACGAGGCTATCACAGGTAGTCGAGCATGCTCACAAAGTTCTATGGAAGTACAGCGGCGCAAGACGAATTCGTCAGAATCCGGTGGCAGTGGCGTTGGCGAGATGGTTAGCTAGTGATGATCTGCCGGATGTGGCTGCCTTCTGCCTGTCCTGCAGCCGGTTGTGTGGCCATTCTCCCTAAGCGGCCAGCTTTCGTGGCCGGCAGTTCTGTGGCGGAGCCGATGAGCGTATGAGCACCATGGTCTCAACCACCAGTAAGTCTTTGTCCTACAATGACAGAGGTATAAGAGATATATCCGTCGATTACTTTCCTTCTAAATGTTTTCTTACGCACTGCGGCAAAGAGAACTGAAATCTAGGCCCGATGTACGGGTAGGAGGCGTGGAGTTAGAGTGCACTCCAGTTTTCTCACAACTGGAGCTCTAAAATATGCTATATACCAATAAGAAGCGGTTAGCCTGTATCACACATGAAGGACAGTCCGCTGGCCACGTGCTGCCACGGGTACCACAATTTCTAGATAGTCTGTACGACTCGCGTCTGAAAGGGCGTGCAACTGTCAGTCCTGAACGCCGATAATTCGAGCGATGGTAGAAGTGTTATCATACGCAAGAAGACTAACAAGAGCACCTAGGTGATTTGGTCAGTTTCAGTGCATACGTTGCCTACGTATGTAGTGGTTCCAAATTATTTCAGTTTTTTGTTGGAGATATTTAATATTCGTAAAAGACAAACGGAATGAACTTTTAGACAGTGCACAATAAATGTGAGCAAAACATTCCGATCTTTTCAGTATTTGTGAGAGCAAAGTGTTTGCAGCAAATGCAGTGCTGAATATTTACTATGGGAATACGATGTGACCATTTTTCGTATAAACAGCATTTGACACGTGTTTTGTCAAAAGAGGACTGCTAAATCGCTTGGTGGATGTGTGGCGGTTGGAACCAATCTGCGTGTTCGTGTTTTGTTGAAGACGTGTTTTTTGTTGTTGTTCTTGTTTGTGTGAAGTGTAACGTAGAGCAAAATTGTTACGCAGCCCACCAATTTGTAAATGAGAGCTGGTAACAGACTGGAAACCGTCCTGAGATTGACTGGTAGAACCGTCTAGTAACGACTTGGGTTCGAATCGAGACTGAAATCGTGACCACGAACTGACAGTGTTCACACGTTAGTACGTGGCCAAATCAGTGGGTTAACACTTTCCTTATTGCGACGCTACGTGAAAGATGGGTTAACATTTAATTGGTTCAAATGGCTCTGAGCACTATGGGACTTAGCTTCTAAGGTCATCAGTCCCCTAGAACTTAGAACTACTTAAACGTAACTAACCTACAGACATCACATACATCCATGTCCGAGGCAGGATTCGAACCTGCGACCGTAGCGGTCGCGCGGTTCCAGACTGTAGCGCCTAGAACCGCTTGGCCACCCCGGCCGGCAACATTTAATTATTTGCTTGACTAAATAGAAGTTTTTTGTTTCTGCGACAGTGGAGCTAGTAGTAGTGACCATTGTGCTTCAATTTGGGGAATAAAATTTTGTTGAATGTTACCTTCACATATTACAATGAGGTGACAAAGGTCATGGGATAGGGATATGCACAGCTGGCGGTAGTATCACGTACACAATTTGTAAAACGGCAGTGAAATGGCGGAGCTGTCATTTGTACTCAGATGATTCATCTGAAAGGGTTTCCTATGTGATTATGGCGGCACGACGGGAATTAACAGACTTCGAACGCGGAATCGTAGTTGGAGCTAGACGCGTGGAACATTCCATTTCGGAAATCGTCAGAGAAACCAACACTCCGAGATCCCCAGTGTCAAGACTGTGCCGAGAATATACATTCCGTCTCACCACGGATAACTCAGTGCCCGACGGCCTTCACTTAACGACCGAGAGCAGCGGCGTTTGCGCAGAGTTTTCAGTGCTGACATACAAGCAATAATGCGTGCAATAACAATAGAAATCAACGTGGGACGTGCGACGAACGACAAAATTTGGCGTTAACGGGCTATGGCAGCATCCGACCGACACGAGTGCCTTCGATAACCGCACGACGTCGCCAGCAGCGCATCTCCTGGGATCGTAACCGTATCGGTTGTACCATAGATGACTGGAAGAAACGTGGCCTGGTCAGATAAGTCCTGATTTCAGTTGGTAAGAGCTGATGGCGGCATTCGAGTGTGGTGCAGACCCCTTGAAGCCATGGACCCAAGTTGTCAACAAAGCACTGTGCAAGCTGGTGGGTGCTCCATAACGGCGCACGCTATTTTCACATGTAATGGACTAGGTCCTCTGGTCTAGCTAAAATGGTTTTTGGAAATGGTTATGTTCGGGTAACTGGAGACCATTTTCAGACTTTCATGTACTTTATGCTCCAAAACAAAGCTAGAATTTTTATGGAAGATAATGCAGCCTATCACTGGAGCACAACTGTTTGCGAGAGGTTTGAAGAAAATTCTGGACAGTCGTGCGAATGATTTGGCCACGCAGATCGCCCGACATGAATCTCGTGGTCGTGCGGTAGCGTTCTCGCTTCCCACGCCCGGGTTCCCGGGTTCGATTCCCGGCGGGGTCAGGGATTTTCTCTGCCTCGTGATGGCTGGGTGTTGTGTGCTGTCCTTAGGTTAGTTAGGTTTAAGTAGTTCTAAGTTCTAGGGGACTTATCACCACAGCAGTTGAGTCCCATAGTGCTCAGAGCCATTTGAACCATTTGAACCCACTGAACATTTATGGGACATAATCGAGAGCTCGTGCACAAAGTCGTGCACCTGCAGTTTCTCAGTATTTGTGCAGGGGGACTTCTAACGACTTGTTGATTCCATGCCACGTCATGTTGCTGCACTACACCGGGAAGAAGGAGGTCCGACACGATATTGGGAGGTATCCCATGACTTTCGTCACCTCACTGTATAAGTGAAACACGGCCGTTTTCGCGTGACTCGTGCTTCATACCACGCGCACCAGTGTGTTGTTCGCTTTTATTCCAGGGTGGCCATTTTCTTTCCATTTTATGATTACGTCATCCATGTACTTGCGCGATCGGCGTAAACTGCAGATAGTATGATCTTCATTCATTGTCAATTTTTTGCGGGTCCTCTAACCACTTGGAGGTACTGGCTTCCGATTACGTAAAATTATTACCACAACAGACCACCACCAACTCTGTTCTGTAGAGCAACCGTTCCAGATGGAAATTAATACCACGACATTGAAAACATCAGGAAACGTGATATTGGAGGTATGCTTAACGCCTGCAAACTCCAACTGCTTACAATAAGTGACATTTGAAAAATTTTAAGATTCTGGTTACCATCCGCTGAAGTATCTGAAACGGGTGGTACCTCGAGTGATTCGTACAGTACAGTTGCCCAAAACCTAATTAATTTGTGACTTTTAGATTTTACAATTACATCTAAGCCCCTAAAGTTCTAAGGTAATTCAAAGTATTATTGCTCTACAATAAATTTTTCAGATGCCTCCTAACCATGACTTCGATGCGAGCAGTTTTTCTTAAACCTGATGAACCAGTCTTTTAGAATAACCGCGATTAACAGGGTCAAGTTCCCTACGAAAACCTCAACAGCTGCGCGGGATTAGCCGAGCGGTCTAGGGCGCTGCAGTCGTGGACTGTGCGGCTGGTCCCGGTGGAGGTTCAAGTCCTCCCTCGGGCATGGGTGTGTGTGTTTGTCCTTATGATAATTTAGGTTAAGTGGTGTGTAAGGCTAGGGACTGATGACCTTAGCAGTTAAGTCCCATAAGATTTCGCACACATTTGAACATTTTTGAAACCTCAACATCGGCTGTTCATAGCCAGTTTTCACGATCAGTTTTGGCAGAAACGTTGTGGAAAGGTGTTTCACACCGTCTTTTCCTATGTGAGGCGTGCCTATTTTCTTTTGTGAAAGGTGGGTCAAGGATATCACTACAAATTGTACTGTGCTCATGGTGGCACGTGGATTTACGTGCAGTTCGAACGTCACCAGTTTCCCTTGTTATCTAGCACAAAGTAATATTAGATGTATAATTTATTCACCTGCAGCTGGTTATGCAAATGTTTCAAGTTTAAATGACGTGACGAATTGTTTCAGATTCGGAACATATTATCATTGGTAGCTTAATAGCAAGTTTTACTCATGCTTGAAATTGAAATAACATGGTGAAAATTGTTGTGCAGATCAGGAATTCGAATCCAGATACCCGTTTTGGAATTTCTGGTAACTTTAAAACTGAATCGTCCCAGGAGAAATAAAATTAATCCCGCGAATGTTCAGATGCGACTTCTAGTCCCAGTACGGTACGAAACCTTATGATAAAATAAAATAAGCGATAATTGCCCTCCATGCATACACGATGACTGGTTCATAAAATAAAACTAAATTTCTTTTGTAACCAATGCTTACTGATGACACAGCACCTATTTGCCGAGGCTTCTGCCTCTGTAAAGGCCCAACCTAAACCGACCGGGCTCCAATTGATTACGTTTAAAGTGGATTTCGAACCAAGGTGAAGCCTTGTCTTCTCTAGTTTGCGGTGACATAGGTCAAGGGCGTCTATTTGTGCCTATTAATAATAGGTGCTTCTGGTGGAAATAGAACCCAAACTTTCTCCATACCAAGTATGCATACATATTTAGTATCAGTATTAAATTAGAGTTTTTCTCCACTACTCCACTTCTGTAAGTAGACTGTCTTAGATGGGTCAACCTGGTTGGGCCCATTAGCCTGATGTGACAGATCCGTACAACACGAAATTACGTCTACAACAGCAATCGGTTTCAAGCTCAAAACGAATAAATCCAAAGTTCTAAATATTGTAATTAAGCTGAAATTAGTAAACGTTTTTTAAAAAGTGTGTGGCTTTTATGTCACATTTTTGCCCATGTTTATACCGTATCTTAAAGTGACAATCAGTCCCGTTTGTTCCGGGCTAGTCATGATTTTTGCGGCTCTGTATCGATTTTTCAAACGTAATTGCGGATGTAACAATTATGAAATCATTTATCATAAATTAGATATTTATTTTAACTGTTTGGAGTAATTTATGATTGATTTTATTTAAGTTTTTTGAATCCTAGAGTTGGGGTACCTTAAATAAAATAGCTTTATGGGATTATTCTCTATTTGGCAAAGTTGTGCCATGTGTGTGTTCAGTTCGCAAAAAATGAAATGCATAATGAGTACGTCTGTGTCAAACAGTTGATAACCAGTGACAAAATCAGTGACTGGACTGCTAGCAACACCTTGCAGACTCAAAGTCGGAGAAATGATTTATTAGCTCTGCCAGAACCATATGCCATTCTCAGATTTGTTAGTGGAAATTCTCTTCTGCCTTCGTGGCATTAACGCAGATGCTGAAAGGGTATTTTCTTACAGGAAATGGACCAGTGACATAGTCCATCTTACTGCAGAAACTATGAAAGCAATTATTTTTTGTAACAAATTAAAGTGATGCTTTGTATTTCTCACATTTAATTAAGATATTGAGTTTTGTTATTACATTTATTTATTTATTTTGTTCAGTCAACATTTCTAATGTGTCTTCAATTGGGATCTCTAAAATATGGTCACCCTTAACGCTTGCGTTGCTGTTACTTTGCGGCAAGCAGGCCAATTTACCTACTCTGACAGATTCCTAATTACAATTTCAGTCATTCAAATTTTACGTGCAAGGGTTAGGTAGAGGATTGGTTTTATACTACAAGTGAATGGCAGACTGGACCGACCAATCACGAGCGCGCCCTGAACAGGCAGGAGCGAAAGAGTTAACACAACTCTGTACCAATCCCTAAATAGCTCTCCTAGTGGTAATATATGTGTCTTTCAAGTTGTCTTTCATTTACTTAAAAGTGGACTAACTTTTAATCATGTCTTTAGAATCATTCGAACAGTTCCTTACGAACTTCCTTAAGGCAACATGTTTGTGCAACAGGTGTTTCCTACCTTATATAAAAAGTAAGCTTACGTGCGGCACGGGAAAATTTAATATGAAGTTCCGCACTGCCATGAAGATCTTGTGTCTGCTTTCCGGGTTAAGAATATCATATCGCTCTAAAAAATACACACATCAAAAAAAGTTTTGCATCACCTCGGTTCCGAGAGTTCCGGAAGCTGTACAGAAAACTGGAATAGAGATCAACATTTCCGCCCTTTTTATTGCTCATGGAAACCACACACTGCATGTTGTACCACCATACAGCGAGACCTTGATAGGTGGTGGTCCAGATTGCTGTAAACATCGGTATCTCTAATACCCAGTAGCACGTCCTCTTGCATTGATGCATGCCTGTCGTGGCATACTATCCACAAGTTCATCAAGGTGCTGTTGGTCCAGTTTGTCTCACTCCTCAACGGGTCTAGTATAATATATTTGTCCAATAAATACCCGTTTATCATCTGCATTTCTTCTTGGTGTAGCAATTTTAATGACCAGTAGTGTATGAAGTACAAACACACAGCACGTAGAAAATGCTATCAGAATACAGAAAACAAGGTTACAGAAACAAACGAAGCTCAAGAAACGAGCGAAGGTATTGGCGAAGTAGTATAATCTTAAATTAGCACACAATGTGTAAGCATACACTATTAATTGACACATTCACCACTCTGCATAGCACGTTGTAATCTGCAACTGATATACGCAGCAGGTACCGGAAGCAGCTACTAGGGTATCAGAGTACGTGTGGCGTGCACACGGGGGTTTTTTAGGTTAGAGGGACCCCCCCTTGAGCGAAACGATAAAATACCTGACGGCTTACCAGAGAGGACATTATCATCGTTGATAAAGAACGTCCGTCCTCAGAGACCAAAAACAGGAAAAGTTAACGTAATATTGGTAAACTGCAGGAGTATCCAGGGCAAGGTTCCTGAATTAGTATCTCTTATTGAAGGAAATAGTGCGCATATAGTATTAGGAACGGAAAGTAGGTTAAAACCGGAAGTGAACAGTAACGAAATCCTAGACACAGAATGGAATATATACCGCAAGGATAGGATAAACGCCAATGGTGGAGGAGTATTTATAGCAGTAAAGAATTCAATAATATCCAGTGAAGTTATTAGCGAATGCGAATGTGAAATAATCTGGGTTAAGTTAAGTATCAAAGGTGGGTCAGATATGATAGTCGGATGCTTCTATAGACCACCTGCATCAGCAACCGTAGTAGTTGAGCGCCTCAGAGAGAACCTGCAGAACTTCGTGAAGAAGTTTCGTGATCATACTATTGTAATAGGGGGAGACTTCAATCTACCAGGTATAGAATGGGATAGTCACACAATCAGAACTGGAGTCAGGGACAGAGGCTCTTGTGACATTATCCTGACTGCCTTGTCCGAGAATTACTTCGAGCAGATAGTTAGAGAACCAACTCGTGAAGCTAACGTTTTAGACCTCATAGCAACAAATAGACCGGAACTTTTCGACTCCGTGAATGTAGAAGAGGGTATCAGTGATCATAAGTCAGTGGTTGCATCAATGACTACAAGTGTAATAAGAAATGCCAAGAAAGGAAGGAAAATATATTTGCTTAACAAGAGTGATAGGGCACAAATCGCAGAATATCTGAGTGACCACCATCAAACGTTCATTTCTGAGGAAGAGGATGTGGAACAAAAATGGAAAAAATTCAGAAACATCGTCCAGTACGCCTTAGATAAGTTCGTACCGACTAAGGTCCAAAGCGAGGGGAAAGATCCACCGTGGTATAACAATCATGTACGAAAGGTACTACGGAAACAAAGAAAGCTTCATCATAGGTTTAAGAGTAGTCGAATCATAGCTGATAAGGAAAAGCTGAACGAAGCGAAAAAGAGCGTAAAGAGAGCAATGAGAGAAGCATTCAACGAATTCGAACATAAAACATTGGCAAACAATCTAAACAAGAACCCTAAAAAGTTTTGGTCATATGTAAAATCGGTAAACGGATCCAAATCCCCTATTCAGTCACTCGTTGACCACGATGGCACCGAAACAGAGGACGACCGAAGAAAGGCAGAAATACTGAATTCAGTGTTCCGAAACTGTTTCACTGCGGAAAATCGTAACACGGTCCCTGACTTCAGCCGTCGCACGGACGCCAAAATGGAAAATATTGAAATAAACGATATCGGAATTGAAAAACAACTGCTATCACTTAGTAGCGGAAAAGCATCCGGACCAGACGAGATACCCTTAAGATTCTACAGTGATTATGCTAAAGAACTTGCCCCCTTTCTATCAGCAATTTATCGTAGATCGCTGGAAGAACGTAAAGTACCTAGCGACTGGAAGAAAGCGCAGGTCGTTCCCACTTTCAAGAAGGGTCATAAATCAGACGCGAATAATTATAGGCCTATTTCGCTTACGTCAATCTGTTGTAGAATAATGGAACATGTTTTGTGTTCTCGTATTATGACGTTCTTAGATAATACAAATCTCCTTCATCATAACCAACATGGATTCCGCAAACAGAGATCATGTGAAACTCAGCTCGCCCTATTTGCCCAAGAAATTCACAGTGCCGTAGACACTGGCGAGCAGATTGATGCCGTATTCCTGGACTTCAGGAAGGCATTTGATACGGTTCCGCACTTACGTTTAGTGAAAAAAATACGAGCTTACGGAATATCGGACCAGGTTTGTGATTGGATTCAGGATTTCCTAGAAGAAAGAACACAACATGTCATTCTTAACGGTTCAAAATCTGCAGATGTAGAGGTAATTTCGGGAGTACCGCAGGGAAGCGTGATAGGACCTTTATTGTTTACAATATACATAAATGACTTAGTTGACAACATCGGTAGCTCCGTGAGGCTATTTGCAGATGACACGGTTGTCTACAAGAAAGTAGCAACATCAGAAGACTCGTACGTACTCCAGGAGGACCTGCAGAGGATTAATGCATGGTGCGACAGCTGGCAGCTTTCCCTAAACGTAGATAAATGTAATATAATGCGCATACATAGGGGCAGAAATCCATTCCAGTACGATTATGCCATAGGTGGTAAATCATTGGAAGCGGTAACGACCGTAAAATACTTAGGAGTTACTATCCGGAGCGATCTGAAGTGGAATGATCACATAAAACAAATAGTGGGAAAAGCAGGCGCCAGGTTGAGATTCATAGGAAGAATTCTAAGAAAATGTGACTCATCGACGAAAGAAGTAGCTTACAAAACGCTTGTTCGTCCGATTCTTGAGTATTGCTCATCAGTATGGGACCCTTACCAGGTTGGATTAATAGAAGAGATAGACATGATCCAGCGAAAAGCAGCGCGATTCGTCATGGGGACATTTAGTCAGCGCGAGAGCGTTACGGAGATGCTGAACAAGCTCCAGTGGCGGACACTTCAACAAAGGCGTTACGCAATACGGAGAGGTTTATTATCGAAATTACGAGAGAGCACATTCCGGGAAGAGATGGGCAACATATTACTACCGCCCACATATATCTCGCGTAATGATCACAACGAAAAGATCCGAGAAATTAGAGCAAATACGGAGACTTACAAGCAGTCGTTCTTCCCACGCACAATTCGTGAATGGAACAGGGAAGGGGGGGATCAGATAGTGGTACAATAAGTACCCTCCGCCACACACCGTAAGGTGGCTCGCGGAGTATAGATGTAGATGTAGATGTAGAAGTGCTCGTGTACGAAACTGCTTATACTCATCGCAAGTTAACCAATGAGAAAAATAGCCTTCAACTCTTTCCTGATTAACTAAGAAAGGGAACGACGATGAGTTGTGTTGCCTCAGTTAAACATCAACTTTTGTTGACTATTACTAATATGAAGCATCGATCCATCAATAGTTTAACTTCAGTTTACCACAATAACGCAGATCACGAATTTGTTGCAAGTTGAAACACTGGAGCTCTACGATACATCACTTACTCATTGCTTAAGTGTTATTAGTTGACCTGCACAGTGTGCGATAGAAAGTTTCTTGACTCGAGGTTTCATGTGCCTTGAAGAGAGAAAAATAAAAGAAATGCGCCATTATCTCACTTTAAACTTACGGAAATACACTACGCAACGCAATTAAAGGCTCATTTTTTCGAAACCCCTAAACTGTCTCCCATTAAGAAGTAGAAGTTTGAAACTTGTCTCAAAGGTAAAATGGAAATGAGCGTTTGGCGGCATTGACCGGGAGGCCACTTGCGGGGCAGGTCCGGCCGCCTTGGTGCAGGTGTTATTACGAGGTGCATTCAAGTTCTGAGGCCTCCGATTTTTTTTCTAACTAACTACTCATCCGAAATCGATGAAACTGGCGTTACTTCTCGACGTAATCGCCCTGCAGACGTACACATTTTTCACAACGCTGACGCCATGACTCCATGGCAGCGGCGAAGGCTTCTTTAGGAGTCTGTTTTGACCACTGGAAAATCGCTGAGGCAATAGCAGCACGGCTGGTGAATGTGCGGCCACGGAGAGTGTCTTTCATTGTTGGAAAAAGCCAAAAGTCACTAGGAGCCAGGTCAGGTGATCAGGGAGCATGAGGAATCACTTCAAAGTTGTTATAACGAAGAAACTGTTGCGTAACGTTAGCTCGATGTGTGGGTGCGTTGTCTTGGTGAAACAGCACACGTGCAGCCCTTCCCGGACGTTTTTGTTGCAGTGCAGGAAGAAATTTGTTCTTCAAAACATTTTCGTAGGATGCACCTGTTACTGTAGTGCCCTTTGGAACGCAATGGGTAAGGATTACGCCCTCGCTTTCCCAGAACATGGACACCATCATTTTTTCAGCACTGGCGGTTACCCGAAATTTTTTTGGTGGCGGTGAATCTGTGTGCTTCCATTGAGCTGACTGGCGCTTTGTTTCTGGACTGAAAAATGGCATCCACGTCTCATCCATTGTCACAACCGACGAAAAGAAAGTCCCATTCATGCTGTCGTTGCATGTCAACATTGCTTGGCAACGTGCCACACGGGCAGCCATGTGGTCGTCCGTCAGCATTCGTGGCACCCACCTGGATGACACTTTTCGCATTTTCAGGTCGTCATGCAGGATTGTGTGCACAGAACTCATAGAAATGCCAACTCTGGAGGCGATCTGTTCAACAGTCATTCGGCGATTCCCCAAAACAATTCTCTCCACTTTCTCGATCATGTCATCAGACCGGCTTGTGGGAGCCCAAGGTTGTTTCGGTTTGTTGTCACACGATGTTCTGCCTTCATTAAACTGTCGCACCCACGAACGCACTTTCGACACAGCCATAACTCCATCACCATATGTCTCCTTCAACTGTCAATGAATTTCAATTGGTTTCACACCACGCAAATTCAGAAAACGAATGATTGCACGCTGTTCAAGTAAGGAAAACGTCGCCATTTTTAGTATTTAAAACAGTTCTCATTCTAGCCACTGTAGGTAAAATTCCATCTGCCGTGTGGTGCTGCCATCTCTGGGACGTATTGACAATGGACGCGGCCTCATTTTAAAACAATGTTTTCTATCTCTTTCCAGTCCGGAGAAAAAATCGGAGGTCTTAGAACTTGAATGCACCTCGTACATTCGACGCCACATTGGGCGACATGCGCGCCGGATGGGGATGAAATGATTATGAAGACAGCTCTACAGCCAGTCTCTGAGAGGAGAAAATCCCCGACCCAGCCGGGAATCGAACCCGGACCTGTAAGACGGCAATCCGTCATGCTGACTATGGGGGTGGACTGTCTCAAAGGTGACTACAAACATCCTCTGTAATGGTCACTAAAGCGTGGAGCCCTGCGACGTTGCGCTCGGTCTCCGTGACGCGTCAAACAGTAAGGTGTCGACACATGCAGAAAAGGCCAGATCTCAGAAATTACTGTGACGTGGGTTAATGATGTCACATTGGCACCAAATTTCATAAAAATTCTGCCCAACACCACCTTGAACGTTTCAAAGGACGGGAAGGTCGCCACACCCACTCTTACCGACAATTTACCCTTTCTTTTGACGCCTATGCGATGAAGGTCAGAATCGCGACATCGAACGTTGAAATCACGTGATTTTCTTATGGGTGACTGAGGAAAATATTTCATACTCGACGCTACTCAGAATCGACACCGAAAGGCCTCAGGTGTCGCTTGTTACAAGGTTCACGGTCGAAAACGACAGTTCGCAGTGCGGTGTACGTCAGGAGGACATTCTGCCGACAATCCCCGTACAATTCAAGCAGCCTCTAAGAACGACATGCGGCTGCTATCAGATTGAAGTTGGTGTAATGTAGCACGATCGAATTATTTGGTCTAGTACACAGGGTGGAAACACTTGCAACCGTTCAAAACCATTCGACGAAATTTAGACGCCATCCGAACCAGAAAAAGGTGTTCATGCTTTTTCAGCCTTAATGTTCCCCCTCCCCCCCCCCCCCCCCTATTTTCCCCACCCAGCCGTAACCGTCAGTTAAATAGTCAGCATCGATTCGGGCAGTCCCTAGATTCCTAAGGCCAGGCATCAGAAGGAAGTGGAGGATGAGCCTGAAGTACGACACAAACAGTGATTATAACCAGTGGTCCGTTACGGAAAGGAGAACAGGGAAGGAATTATTAAATGATTGGTTCGAGAGCTTGTGAGCTGCTTGGTCCAACCATCTCCTCCTGTCGCTAGAGATAAATTATTACAGGATGGATACAGGACGAGAGGTGGATGTGGAACACACTCTGTCTGGCTCCTCGACTGAGACGTTCGGCATGGATGACCCTGATACTAAAATGTAGACTTTCACGGCCGGAAATATCATGTCCATTATAATTATCCGGGCTGTTATGTCGTGGTCGGTTGATGAATTTTGTCTCAATTCCCAACATTTCGTCTCCGACTGCGGGAGACATCTTCAAGGGGGTCCGTAGGCCGATGGAAGGTCCAACACACCCACTGGCTCGCTACTGACTGCCGCTAAATTCCGTGACCGCGCGCCCCCGCGCCGCGGTGTGACGTCACGTGTTTTGAAAACGTCAGTGCAATTGGCCACTGTCCGTCGCCGTCCATCGCCGTTGCCATCACCCAGTAGAGGACGGGTGGTACACGTCTTTTTTAACACCGGCATCCATATACCGTTTAATTTCACGCCCTCCTCCTTCCGGTTGAAATTATTTGGGTGTTTAGCGATTTCGATTGCCTCCCTGTAGAGCCTTTCGTAGTTTCCGCTTGTGGCCGCTAGTACTTGCGTCTCCTCGAAACGAATATTGTGGTTCCCTGGCTGGAAAGCATGCTCCGCAACAGCTGATCGTTCCGTTTCTCCTCTTCTACAATTTCCCTTGTGCTCTTCCAGAAACAGAAACAGAAACGTTTAGAATCAGAAACGGAACGATCAGCTGTTGCGGAGCATGCTTGCCAGCCAGGGGACTACAATATTCGTTTCGAGGAGACGCAAGTACTAGCGGCCACAAGCGGATACTACGAAAGGCTCTACAGGGAGGCAATCGAAATCGCTAAATACCCAAATAATTTCAACCGGAAGGAGGAGGGCGTGAAAGTAAACGGTATATGGATGCCGGTGTTAAGAAGATGTGTACCACCCGTCCACTACTGTGTGATGGCAACGGCGATGGACGGCGACGGACAGCGGCCAATTGCACTGACGTTTTCAAAACACGTGACGTCATGTCGCGGCGTGGGAGCGCGCGGACACGGAATTTAGCGGCAGTCAGTAGCGAGCCAGTGGGTGTGTTGGATCTTCCATCGACCTACGGACTCCCTTGAAGATGTCTCCCGCAGTCGGAGACTAAACGTTGGGAATTGAGACAAAATTCATCAACCGACCACGGCATAACAGCCTGGATAATTATAATGGACGTGGATGACCCTGCCAGTAGTTTTGACAGTAAGGATAGTCTTTCCATTATGGCGGTGTTTCCTGAGTTCTACTTACTATTACCTTTCTTCATAATATCGAATTTATTGCTACCTAGTAACATTAAAAACATTCCTGTCGGAGGAACATCAGCAACTGAGCATTATACCAGAGATGTGGAACAATCGGGTCTACTGCCGGATGTTTGTGTCACTCTGGCACAATATTTCGGCCACCTAACTCGTTGCCTTCTTCAGGTGCTACCTGAGACTGCCGTATTGGAGGATCTTGTCCAGTATTTATGCCCAGAGGGCGCTGGGTGCTCTCTTTGCCGTCCACGCCCGCCTGGCGCTGCTTGTAATTTGTTGTCTCTTCCCCAGTGTTCCCTCGGACGTCCGCGCCCGACTTGGGCGCCATCTGTGGCAGCTCTGTGAGGCCTGTCCTGTGTCGGGCGTTCCGTTCGCGGTTCGCGCCCGCCTGGCGCCGCTTGTAAGGTGTTGTTTCTTCCCCGGTGCTCCCTCGGACGTCCACGCCCGACTTGGTCTCCATCTGTGGCAGCTCTCTGAGGCCTGTCCTTGGGCGCTCCATTCGCGGCCCGCGCCCGCCTGGCGCTGATCCTGCGGTGTTGGCACTTCCTTGTGCTCCGACGGTCGTCCGTGCTCGGCTCGTCCATCATCTGCTGTCGTGGCGGCTGTCAGATGCCCGTCCTGCATCAGGAGCTGCGTTCGTGGTCCGCACCCGCCTGGCGCTACTCCTGAAGTGTTGCTACTTCTTGAGGAGTTTGTTGGTTCATTTCGTTGAGCCCTGATAAGCTGCACGCCTCAGAGAGCTGCCACAGATGGAGACCAAGTCGGGCGCGGACGTCCGAGGGAGCACTGGGGAAGAAACAACACCTTACAAGCGGCGCCAGGCGGGCGCGGACCTCGAACAGAGCCCCCGACGCGAGACGGGCCTCAGACAGCTGCCACAACTGCAGATGGTGGACTAGGCGGGCGCGGACGTCCGTCGGAGCACCAGGGAGGGGTAAAAACCTCAGGAGCAGCACCTGGCGGGCGCGGACCGCGAACGGAACGCCCGACACAGGACAGGCCTCAGAGAGCTGCCACAGATGGCGGCCAAGTCGGGTGCGGACGTCCGAGGGAACACCGGGGAAGAGACAACACATTACAAGCAGCGCCAGGTGGGCGCGGACGGCAAAGAGAGCACCCAGCGCCCTCTGGGCATAAATACTGGACAAGATCCTCCAACACGGCAGTCTCAGGTAGCACCTGAAAAAGGCAACGAGTTACATGGCCGAAATATTGTGCCAGAGCGACACAAACATCTGGCAGTAGACCCGATTGTTCCACATGTCAAGATCTCGCCGGGAAAGCCTGAAGAGTTACATTACACCAGAGGTCCAAAATACCGCTAAGTTGTAAGGTTCCTTTATTTAGAACACGACCGGTTTCGGGCTCTTATACGCCATTCCTGGGGTCGTACTCAAAATAGCAAGAGACGGGAGCAAATTTTTACACGCAGCAACACACATAAAAATAAAAAAGAACAAGAAACAAAAAAAAAAAACATTAAAACATTTTAAAAGCCACCGGTCTGGTGAGGTGCTGTAAAACCTAAGTCAAATGACACCAGACAGTACTACGGACGACTGCCTGGGTAAAGAAACATGCAAGGAATTCCAGGACACTTACACTTGGTGCTGTGACCCCGAACGCAGCGGTGGTGAAGTATAAGATGCGGTGTGCTACCAGAGAGCGCAGAGCACGAAGGAGCGTACGCGAAGGAGGAAGCAAACTGGTAGATCAGAGTGGCAAAAGTACTGCCATCTACTGCCGGGAAGAGGAACGCGGGTCCACTAGCCCAGCCATTCACAACTTGAATTTGTGATTTACATTTTTTAAAAATGGAGAAAAACATTACATAGAAAGTTACATGAAAAACGTTTAAAGTGCATTATGAGTGGTAAAGGGATATGTTGTACAGGGCAGTACATAACTGTAGTAAAACTAAGTGGAAGCTGGCGGCGTAGAATTTATGTCTAAACAATAAAACGCAGTGATACTTTTCCCTTTACACTAGTGGCAAGCAAGTTTTTAAGCTAGTGGGGATATGTATGAGGCGACGTGGAACAACACATCACGGTCATCAGTCAGAAGAACATACACATGTGGTACTATTTACTAGCATCTCGCTACTGACCAAAATGGGAAGTAGCAAAACCTTGCAGTCCACACTGTCAAAAACAATTATGCCAATTAATAAGTAGCAGCAATAACACTAAAAGGGCACATTAAAAGTGGGATCAGTTTAAAACCTGCTAACCATTGTAAAAGTCGACAACCAATCGAGGCTTACATAGGATAAGATCTGAGACGAATTTTACGTCATGAAAGACAGTTAAATTTTAGATTAGTGAGGACACGTATAATGACGCCGTAGAATAATAGTCATAGGATAAAAAATGAAAAACATGCAAATTAAAAGACATTTTACAACTATGAAAAGTAAACTGAGTGGATCTTGCAGACCTCAGTATAGGAAACAGACATATGCCGTACATTCGTTAAACCTAATTAAGGGCCACAACAGTAATCGTGAAAAACACTGATCCATTTAAGAAATATACATATGTGGCGTATAATAATCAGAAGCCAGAGAGAGAAAGAAATGAGGCTCGACACTCCTTCAAAAAAGAAAAGTTATTCAACAGGACTGCGTGCTTAAGCGCAGTTCACTCGTTCAAAACGCCCGACGGATCACGGCAACTGCTGCAGATGATTTGTATTTCAACTAAAATGTTTAAAACCGGGCCCTTACATTGAATATGTAGAATGCTGCACTCTGTGTTTATGTTTAAAATGGAACGGTTATGATGCTTCAGGAGGTTAGTGAGGGTGGATTTGGAATTACGAAGCTCCTGATGCTCTTTGAACCGTATGTTAAAACAGCGACCAGTTTGGCCTATGTATGCGGAAGGACACCCACTACACTGGGTGCGGTAGTCGCCCGATTGTGCGTAGCTATTTTCTCTGGTTTCGTGGTGGGCAACTTTATGCAAGGTGTAAAAGGCGGATATAACCTCTTTCCTAAGCCATTTGCCGATCCTGTCTGATATAACACCTGCCTGTAGGAACCTGCAAAACATTTTTTTAGAGTTGTCATTACTAGTAGACGACAATATAATCCAGTACCAATTGTCAGAAGTGGTTTTCGATCGCATTTTTTGGTGAAGAACATCAGCAACATTTGGCTGGTAGCCATTAAATGGCTCTGAACACTATGGGACTTAACATCTGAGGTCATCAGTCCCCTAGAACTTAGAACTACTTAAACCTAACTAACCTAAGGACATCACAAACACCCATGCCAGAGGCAGGATCGAACCTGCGACCGTAGTGGTCGCGCGGTTCCAGACTGTAGCGCCTAGAACCGCTCGGCCACCCCAGCTGGCGATTGAAGTAAATATTAGCTATCATAATGGCAACAAGGGATCCCATGACTAACCCATCAGTTTGTCCATAAATAGTGTCTTTGAAAGCAAATTAATTATGGTCGAGAACAATTCCGAGCAAATGAAGGAATTCATAAATTTTTTGTGAATCTATTGGAGAGAACAGCCGTAAGTGGGATTCAATAATAGGAATCACCTCTTAAATGGGAATATACGTGTACATGCTTACGATGTCGAGACTTTCTAGATTCGTATCACTGGTTACAATTACATATTTGAGGTGTGTAATAAAATCCTTCTGTTCTAGATGGCATGATCATCATGGAAAAAGTAATGCTTACTGAGGAAATTTTGCAATTCCTAAGACAATAAACAACCTGGGGCGTTAATAACGTTGATAATTGGCCTTAAAGGAGTCTGTGGCTTACGGAGCTTCTGGACACCCCTGAAAGTGGGCGTTCCTGGATTCATCGGTATTAAAAGTTTTTTCAAGAAATGGGGTGAATAACGCATCTGCTTCTTTAAGTGCCTTCTTAATTTTCGCAACGAACTTAGCAGTGGGGTTAAATGAGTATGTTTCGAAAAGCGGGCTGAAGAGAAAGTCCTGTGCTCACTGTACGTAGTCGACCTCATATAAAACTATTGATGTGCGACCTTTGTCCGCCCACACAATTTTGACTTTGATCATACAATGTAACGTCAGGAGACAGTTTTATACTTCGACCACGGCCTATCAGCCCGGAAGTTTTAAGTGAAGAATTTTGGCTTTGTTTTCCAGAAGCGCAAAATGGATTGATCTCGTCCGTCGACATACGTCTTGTGGGGATTCCACTGTTTCTGATTTTCATGATTTATTGTGCGAAGTTCTAGTGCAATGGTTTTATAAATTTTTTGACAGATGGAGATTTTTGTGGGGTTATCTGATTTAGCCTGCTCCAGAGCAACGATAAAATGGGCCATCAACGAAGACACCGTATTTTGATTAAACACCATGGGCACTGTTAAAAACGATGCTGGCTTGATTCTCAACCGTATGGTAGAAACTAAAATTACATTTAGGTGCTGCTTCTAAAACAGAGTCAAATCTCACACTTAACCCTTCCAGTTTCTTGACATAAGAACTAGTAACATTATCCCTTAGATAGTCAATGAGGTACATAATATGACTGTAATTTACCACGCATAATGCACTTCTAACATTTTTCATGTAACTTTCTATGTAAAGTCTTTTTGTATTTTTCATTTTAAATGTAAATCACTAGTGGCCCCGCGTTCTTCTTCCCGCCAACAGATGGCAGTAATTTTGCCACTCTGGTTTACCAGTTTGCTTAATCCTTCGCGAACGCTACTCCGTGCTCTGCTCTCGCTGGTAGCACACCGCGTATTGTACTCGTCTAGTGCGGCGCTCGGTGTCACAGCATTAAGAGTAAGTGTCCTGGTATTCTTTGCATGTTTCCTTGCCCAGGCAGTCGTCATTAGTACTGTCTGGTGTCATTTTAGCACTGACTTAGGTTTTACAGTATCTAGACGGACCGTCAGTTTTTAAAACTTTTTATGTATTTTTTGTTTTTGTTTTTTATGTGTCCTGCTGGGTGTAAAAATTTCTTCCCGTCTCTTGCTATTTTCAGTATGACACCTGAAGATAGGCGTATAAAAGCTCGAAACCTGTCGTGTTGTAAATAAAAGAAACTTTCAATTGTAGCGGTGTTTTCAACCTCTGGTAATAACATGTTTGTCCATATGGTCAGTGGAGCATTTATTGTGTTATTTGCTTCTAGACTTTATTGTATCGAACGGAACTTGGGACCTAGAAACGACGGAGAGGCCTCGTTCCCGCCACAGCCCGGAGTGGTACACAACCCCACAACAGGCTACAGCAGTCCACCCACACCACCGCCACCCCACGCCGAACCCAGGGAACGTCTCACACCAGACGAGTGTAACCCAAAGAAATGATTCAAATGGCTCTGAGCACTATGGGACTTAACATCTGATATCATCAGTCCCCTAGAACTTAGAACTACTTAAACCTAACTAACCTAAGAACATCAGACACATCCATGCCCGAGGCAGGATTCGAACCTGCGACCGTAGCGGTCTCGCGGTTCCAGACTGAAGCACCTAGTACCGCTCGGCCACACCGGCCGGCGAATGTAATGTTTATGCGGTAGAGTAATTATGGTTTGCGCGTACGTGGAGAAAGTGTTTGCGAAGCAATCGCCGACATAGTGCAACTGCGGCGAAATAAGGGGAACCAGCCACAGTCACCGGGGCAGATGGAAAACCGCCTTAAAAACCATCCACAGACTGGCCGGCTCACAGGACCTCAATACTAATTCACCGGGCGGATTTTTGCCGTGGACCGTCGCGCCTTCCCGTCTGGAAAGCAGAGCGTTAGACCGCACGGTTCTTGCTTCTGGATACTTGAATCAAAAGCCGCTCAGTAACCTTCTCTGCTTCTTACTCAGTTTCAACAATTTTCTTGCATGTTTCCATCACCTTATCCGTTAGCATTGTCCCTGATTTCTTCTTTTACTGACGTTAACAGAAACGTATTACGGGGTCACATTCTATGCTTGCGTTGCGAGATAAAAACGCATTTTACTTTGAACAGGTGTGCCAACTTTTAGGTATTTCGCCCTTTTTTAAGGCAAAACGACTTATATTATGTGTCGTTTAGGGCTATTTCTATTTTGATGAGCGGAGGTTCGAGTCCTCCCTCAGGCATGGGTGTGTGTGTTTGTCCTTAGGATAATTTAGGTTAAGTAGTGTGTAAGCTTAGGGACTGATGACCTTAGCTGTTAAGTCCCATAAGATTTCACACACATTTGAACATTTAGGGAAATTAGGGGTAAAATTCAACTTAAGGTGGTGGCGCATTACTTTATTCCATGGAACTACAAATTTATTAAAGGGGATTTCCTCAAACACTTACTGAATGTAATCCAACTAATCAGTTTACTGTTTTAATTGTGCTGTTCCAGTTGTTAAGGGAGACTTTGTCGTATTGTACTCACAGCTATTTCATGAAAAGTTGACCGATTACACTGGGGCATGTAAGGCATAGAGGAAAAGCATATATGCTGCTGAGTGGTGTCGGGACGCGAGAAGGGAAATGTTTTCGTGTTTGTTCTCTAGGCACACAACTTATGGCCATGTTTCGCGAAAGCAATTTGTGATGAACCCTCTAATACTAGTGATTCTATCTTGAACAGTCTTAATAACCCATTTAATAAAGCATTGTTGCATTCATGAAATACGTCCTCTCTGTAACCAATAATTTTAATATCTTCTTTCAATCAAAATCACCACAAATGTACATACTGCTTGAGATGGTTCAGAAGTTGTTGCAAACTTTTCTATACAACTTCGTCAAAATAATAATAATAATAATAATAATAATAATGAAATGTGCTACTTGAACTCCAGATCTGATTTAAACATTCTTATCAATTTGGATGTCACTAGAACAGAAACTGACCTAAATAACGTCCATATTTATGTTCGACAGGTAGCACATGCGATACTGGGAGGTATAGAGTCAAAGGCCAAATATGACAAATGAACAAATTTTATGCAAGTTGCCGGGAATTTTATGTGGAAACAATATCACAGATACAACAGCGGTTTCACTTGGCTGAGAAACTTTTCGATTTATTCAAATCTGGAGAAACAGTCTGCGAACCATGTATTTGGCCTTTTCGTAATTTGGTGACGTAAAGCAACATGCGTAAAGCAGACAATGGCCGGAGACGGCAAGCTCTCATCGAAGCCAAGCATTCTGAGGTTGAAGGTGAGGAAGAAATTAAAAAATTGCCGTCCGAAATTTATTGGCACAAGGTACTGAGCTTGAAAGATCATTAAGCCAGTTTCATTTACGAAAACATCGAAGTGGTCATTTCGCTTTCATCATCAGTTCCATATTCAAACACCGACAGAGAAAGATTATTCAGTTGTCTGAAAAACGTAAAAACAGGCGAAAGAAATACTTAACAAAGAAACTCTTAACGGATTGCTTCACACAAAACTGGGAATGGTGCCAAACAATTGCTCAATTTTAGAACTCAACAGTATCATTCTAGATTTAGTAAAAATGCATAAACGTAATCCAGCTTCTGATCCTGTAAATCTATGAATGTTTTGTGTAGTGCATAAAAGGTATTTTATATTATTAAATAAGTGAAGTAATATTTCATTGTTTATTATAATTGTACGCCTTAAATCTATAGACTTTTAAGACTTTTTAGGATATTAGAGGGCTAATTCCCAAAGGAACTAGGGTAACAAAATCTTTAAGTGGAACACTGCTTTGAACTCGAACAGCACTGTTCGAACTTGTCACGTGACCAAGATAGCTCCTGGTGTGGCCGGTTCTACAGGTTGCGTTGTAGAATAATAAATGATACTGACAGTGTGTGGGTGTTATGTTAACGAGTTGCGCAACGGATTGATCTGGCAAGTACCCTTTGGCTTGCAAGAAGCAATTTCCACCCCACACTACTACAGAAGTCAGACAGACGCTCCTAACGTACCAAAAAGGAATGCCTGAAAAATTTTAAGCAATAAATATCTTCTGGAGTCGTCCGCTATAGGGAAGAGACACAAAAATATTCTATTTTCGTACGTAACTAGTGGGGTAATTGTGTACAGGAGTGTAAGAAAAACATTAAACGAACGGAAAACATTATTTATTACAAAATTTAAGAATATCAATTTAAACTTTTATTTATAAACTGATACACAAATTGCCACGTTCTTTTCGGAATAGGAGGTTACCTCTTACGGATAGGAGTCCTGTTAATGACATTTATACACAAAGTGTGGGAAAGCTCTTTCATCCCTTTTCTTTAAGAATGTTATTTACTCAGAAGAATGGCTGAGAGCCGCGCCTACTCAACTTGAATAATTATCCTATTGAATTTTTCTAAGTACAGTCGAGGCTGTCTTGTGATAAATGTAATGAAGTGACGTGAATGAAGTATGTTATTTCTAATGGAGGAAAGATGAGGCTCGCCTACGCTGTAGCGCACAATACCGTGAGCTGCGACAACTGCTGCATGCGTCGTTCACCGCTGGAAAATAACAAAACTATCTCTTTCTACCTGGATTGACCATCGACAATGTCTCAGGAGACCACGCCACCTTACATATCTCTCCCCCCCCCCCCCTTGCCAAAAATTTTTTTCGGCGGTTTGTCAATGCCGAGGGAAACATTGCCAGTCAGGCAAAAATTGTTCTTTCGGATTTTACAATTAATTTTCTTAGCCATTCTTAACAATTTTTGTAATTATTTCTTTATAGCTATTATTTCTAGTTTCTAATTATACAATTTGTGTTTTGTTGCTAGGCAGAAATGGCCTTTACAAAAATTAGTTTTTTTTTGCCGTTGCCATTACGTGTCTCTGTTTTCCTGTTCATTTTCAAAAGTTTTTTACAAACCTTTCTTTATCTAAACTTGTTAGTGTACAGTGTATTATGTCTTCATGCGGTTATCTCTTTTCTTTAGTTAGGCTTTGCGTAAATGTTCACAAAAGCTCGGTTGTGTTACTTTATTTTATTTATTTAGGCATTATCTTTTCTTTTATGTGCCACTTTTCTTTGTGTGAGAATGAAGAAGCGTTTCCTCTTAATTCTATCCTCGGTATTAATATCATTACCGCAATAAGGTGTTTTTGAATGTTACTTAAAAAAGAAAAATCATGCCTAAATCCTTTCATAAATCCTTTTCTAAATAGACTTTCCATGAGTTTCTGAGATTACATAACTATGCTAACTAAGTTTCTTTACAAAAGGTTTTAAGGTATCTATAAATTATCGACTTTACATATATAATAAAAATAATTACTTTTACAAAGAAAGAGAAGAAAAATATCATATTAAGAAGTATAGAATTTTCATAAATCTACACTTGTTTTAGTATAGAGAGTAATTTTCTTTTCCTGAATAGTCTTTTCGTTTTTTGCTGCTGTGTCACTTTCTGTGCTCGACGATCCCCATTGAAGTACTGGAAGGCGTTGACTCATTTACATGGATATCACAAATCATGTGAGAAGCACTATAGCATGCAATGCAGGGTCTTATTTGTTGACGTTGTCATCATAAAGTGGTACTTCTAACCGATGGTCGTTCATGACTGTGGTTTACTGAATATACAGTGATGTCCTTGTACTCCTTTAGTGTCACACCTGGTGTCGTATGGCAGTTTCATGATTTTAGTAAGTTGATGATTGCCGACAACTGTTGCTCATTAGATGTTCAGTGGCGCCTTGGTACTCCACACCTGGTTCGGTATGGCAGTTGGGAGATGTGGTATGGAGAATGATATTCATTTAGCTTAATCCATTTGTTGATAATGTTTGTTGGTACAAGATTAATATTCTGTTTGATATTCGTTAGCATTCTTTTGACTATGCAAGGTTTATATTTTGAGAGATGGCTGTAGTGGTTACCATCCCTCAAAATTCATGGAAAGAAGTTTGTAATACTTTTTAGGATAGGAGAGAAAGGTACCTAGCTCTCTTCTGCCCTTCTTCATCTTGCATCTTCTGGTCTACTCTTCTTTCTTGCGTTCTGTTCTTCATGGGATAGGAATATATCAATTTTAATGTAGGAGAGATATAGGATTTGTAGGATCTGATTGCCTTTCCCAAATATTATTTGATGAGTTTGTAGATCTTAGTATTTCTTGTACGTTCATTGTAGTCTTGTCGTATCATGATTCTCCCCACGCTCGTCCGTTGAGTAGCAGTGTCGTGACATATGAAATTTCCGAGCTGCGCGTTGTCCTCCTGAAGTCCAACCTGGTTGCCCTGCATTTCTAGTATCGTATTGGTCTTCACGTTGTTATCATTGCCCTAAGTGCTTTCTCAACATGTCTGTACCTTCTCCGAAGCTATCTCGAAGCATCTGGTGTTGAGGGAGCTGGCGCTTGATGTTGATGGCGATGTCCCTCTGATGTGTAGATATTTTTTCTTGGTTTTACAGGCGTTTATTATTGATATTTGCAACAACTTATGATTCCACACAATGCAAACAATTTTTGACAGTTGCAAAAAGATAATCAAATTAAAGCATATATATATATATATATATATATTCTTTTATTAGTTGTGTATCATTTATTGTTTGTCTGCTTGTTGCAGGGTACTCAATGATTCAAGAAAATTGTTAGTCTGTTTTGTATCTCTCTTTCTTTCAATTAATTTGTTAATTTGTTGATTGTTTAATTATCTTTTATTTAGTGATTAGTATAAAATACGAGATTTCTTTTGCCCCTTTGTGTCTTTTCTTTTCTTTTACTGTTCTTCTCATTTGCATGCTTTTAAATGACTCACGTGGTAGATACCAATACACTTACCCGTTTTTGGGTTCGTTATTTCTACGTCATTTTCGTGAGCGATTCTGGAAATTATCATCGACCCTTTATAGACTGCAAAAAATTTACGGCACTTAATTTGGTTCTTGTGTGAAAGGTAATGAGTGTTTACGGATACTTTCTGGCCCAAGGTGAAGCGCTTCTTTGTGGCAGACTTGTCTTGGGTGGTCTTACGTCTCATTGCTGCTGAGCGAATGTTCCGTAAGGCAGAAGCGACGGTTTGTCTGTGTTACTTTCGGGGAATCATTGGAAATTTAATGATTTCTTTTATTTATATTTCGAAGAAACGGATGTTCTGTTTTGATTATATTAATGGGTGGACGTTAGTTTGCCTAACCTCTGCCGTATTTTCCCGTCAATATTTACGTTTTTCAGGATTCGGTGGCCTAACTTTTGCTTCTGGTTTCCTTTGCTGTGCTGTTCTTGTCTCTGTGGACCATGATTCCCTCTGTAATTATTCGCGCCCTGGTCACACCAGTTGCTGTTTCTGGAATCGTGATCTCTTTCAAAAGACCCTTGGCCGTTAGCATTTTGATTCCTAAACCCACTGCATGAGTGTCCATTACCATTCCTATTTCGGTACCAATTATTCTGGTTCCCGTTTCTATGTCAGTTACCTCCATTATGACACTGTCCTGTGCTGTTAAATTGCCTGAAATTATTATTATTAAGATTACGATTATTATTATTAGAATATTTGTTCCTAGTCCTCTCCTTTTGCTGTTCTCTTTCCTTTCTTTCTTCTTTCGCCTCGATTTCTTTAAACATGAATTCGAGCTCCCTTAAGACCCCTTTGAATTCCTCGGTATTTTCATTTTTTCCTACGGTCGCCTGTTGATACTTTACCAGTAACTTCATTCTACATAGACGTATCAGCTCTCCGTTACTGCATGGTTCATCTAAGCATTGATTCTTTTTGTCCATCGTGTCAAAGAATTTTACAACGCTTTTCTCTCCTGAGTTTTCATATGGTGTCATCTGAAGTAACTCGTACTTAGTTTTGTTTTGCGCCTCTTTAGACCAATATCTTTCGAGAAATGGTGTTCTGAATAGTAGGTAAGACGTACATTAGCAGCGATCTTTTGCATCACTTCCGCTACTGTCCCTGACATGTGTGCACAAACAAAGTGAAGTTTGTGAGCCAAGCTCCAATGATTTGACAAGCCTACCTGGAACTGATCGATGAATGTGCATGCATGCAAGCTAACGCCTACTTCCTTGAAATGCTGGAATTTTCTGTGATGGTGGTGGTTAGTGTTTAACGTCCCGACGACAACGAGGTCATTAGAGACGGAGCGCAAGCTCGGGTTAGGGAAGGATTGGGAACGAAATCGGCCGTGCCCTTTCAAAGGAACCATCCCGGCATTTGCCTGAAACGATTTAGGGAAATCACGGAAAACCTAAATCAGGATGGCTGGAGACGGTATTGAACCGTCGTCCTCCCGAATGCAAGTCCGAAATTTTCTGTCAGAAAGTGATCTGTATCGTGTCTACTCATAAATCCGGGTTGTGGCTGGTTCATAGACTCAAATAATCTGCCACTGCTTGTGTTGGCTTGCCTATTCTCTGGCAATCCACTGCTTGTTTGCATATTCTCAATTTCCTGACCTATATTCGCATCATATTGTAACAATGGTGAACAAAAGTATTATTCGTTTGTCTCTACTCTCGTCGTTCGCGGTACTGTACCCGTGCTACTGTCATATTGTGTCATCGGGTTTACTGGTTCAGTCGCCTGTCTTTCCATTGGTATCGGCTGACTGTATGTGTCCCGTTTTTCTAGACACTGTGCCTGGTTCTGTGGCGTGTCATGTGTCACTCATTGGGGGCCTTCTGTTTCGACTTCTGTGCGAGTGTTACTCCTGGTCTTTGTTCTACTTGAACTTCCTTAGACGGCGCGTATTCATGTACTGAATTAATGCTTGACGTATCAATTGTTTCGCTACAGCTGTAATCGGTTTCAATCTTTTCTTCGATAGTTTGTACCAACTCCGTTCGGAGTTTTTCAAACTGATCTTTGTTTTTAAGTTCTATTTTATTCATCCGCTGGTCATATTGTTTCAGTGCAACTTTTGCGACCTTGCTTTGAATCGCTTGTTCTTCCGAAATTCGTATTGCTGTTCGAGTGGCCTTTTTCGTAAAACGTTCCACTTTTTTGTCAACATTTATGATGTCGAATTAGACCTTGTCCACGTCAGTGCGTAATTGCAGCTGACCTTGTGTTAGTACCTGTATTATTTCCCTAGATTCTTTCGCGTCTTTATTTATCTGAGTGATCTGACTATCAATTCTGGCGATCCCTTCTTCCATCCTGATTTTAACCTGTTGAATCTGTGTCTTAATTGCTTGTCTCAATCCCTGATTATCCTGTTTCAATTTCTCATACTGTTTCGTCATCTGTGTATTCTGTTTCGTTGTCTGTGTATTAATATCCTGATTCTGTTTCGCTATTTGTGTCGTTCTATCGTTAATTTTTTGTAACGTCTCCATGATCGCGTCCTGTCCTCTAACACTACTTTCTGCTGAACTGTGGGTTTTCGATCTATTGTTTTCTGCTCGGTCACTTACGTCGTTTACTGGACTGTGCTGTGACTTTTCTAAGTTTGATAACTGCAACAGTCCATGCTGTCTTCCGTTCTCCCAATGTTACTCTTTATGTTGAGGACTAGTTGCGTTTGTCATTGAACCATTACGTGGCGCAAACAACTCCGCATACTGCCCTCTCTGTTGTATATGTCTTGTGTTTGCAGGTACAGTTGCGTCTGTTACGGTAACTTTTTGCGGCGCTCGTAACTCTACAGAATTCTTTGCCCGTTGCTGAGGCATATTTAGAATGTGTACAAGAGGTTCGACGTATTCTAAATGTTCCCCCTCTTCCTCACTGTCTACTTCTCTATGAACGTTAAATAACTGCCGGTTCATTGACTGTATTGACGCGTATCTGCATCTACATCTACATCTATACTCCGCGAGCCACCTTACGGTGTGTGGCGGAGGGTACTTATTGTACCACTATCTGATCCCCCCTTCCCTGTTCCATTCACGAATTGTGCGTGGGAAGAACGACTGCTTGTAAGTCTCCGTATTTGCTCTAATTTCTCGGATCTTTTCGTTGTGATCATTACGCGAGATATATGTGGGCGGTAGTAATATGTTGCCCATCTCTCCCCGGAATGTGCTCTCTCGTAATTTCGATAATAAACCTCTCCGTATTGCGTAACGCCTTTGTTGAAGTGTCCGCCACTGGAGCTTGTTCAGCATCTCCGTAACGCTCTCGCGCTGACTAAATGTCCCCATGACGAATCGCGCTGCTTTTCGCTGGATCATGTCTATCTCTTCTATTAATCCAACCTGGTAAGGGTCCCATACTGATGAGCAATACTCAAGAATCGGACGAACAAGCGTTTTGTAAGCTACTTCTTTCGTCGATGAGTCACATTTTCTTAGAATTCTTCCTATGAATCTCAACCTGGCGCCTGCTTTTCCCACTATTTGTTTTATGTGATCATTCCACTTCAGATCGCTCCGGATAGTAACTCCTAAGTATTTTACGGTCGTTACCGCTTCCAATGATTTACCACCTATGGCATAATCGTACTGGAATGGATTTCTGCCCCTATGTATGCGCATTATATTACATTTATCTACGTTTAGGGAAAGCTGCCAGCTGTCGCACCATGCATTAATCCTCTGCAGGTCCTCCTGGAGTACGTACGAGTCTTCTGATGTTGCTACTTTCTTGTAGACAACCGTGTCATCTGCAAATAGCCTCACGGAGCTACCGATGTTGTCAACTAAGTCATTTATGTATATTGTAAACAATAAAGGTCCTATCACGCTTCCCTGCGGTACTCCCGAAATTACCTCTACATCTGCAGATTTTGAACCGTTAAGAATGACATGTTGTGTTCTTTCTTCTAGGAAATCCTGAATCCAATCACAAACCTGGTCCGATATTCCGTAAGCTCGTATTTTTTTCACTAAACGTAAGTGCGGAACCGTATCAAATGCCTTCCTGAAGTCCAGGAATACGGCATCAATCTGCTCGCCAGTGTCTACGGCACTGTGAATTTCTTGGGCAAATAGGGCGAGCTGAGTTTCACATGATCTCTGTTTGCGGAATCCATGTTGGTTATGATGAAGGAGATTTGTATTATCTAAGAACGTCATAATACGAGAACACAAAACATGTTCCATTATTCTACAACAGATTGACGTAAGCGAAATAGGCCTATAATTATTCGCATCTGATTTATGACCCTTCTTGAAAATGGGAACGACCTGCGCTTTCTTCCAGTCGCTAGGTACTTTACGTTCTTCCAGCGATCTACGATAAATTGCTGATAGAAAGGGGGCAAGTTCTTTAGCATAATCACTGTAGAATCTTAAGGGTATCTCGTCTGGTCCGGATGCTTTTCCGCTACTAAGTGATAGCAGTTGTTTTTCAATTCCGATATCGTTTATTTCAATATTTTCCATTTTGGCGTCCGTGCGACGGCTGAAGTCAGGGACCGTGTTACGATTTTCCGCAGTGAAACAGTTTCGGAACACTGAATTCAGTATTTCTGCCTTTCTTCGGTCGTCCTCTGTTTCGGTGCCATCGTGGTCAACGAGTGACTGAATAGGGGATTTAGATCCGGTTACCGATTTTACATATGACCAAAACTTTTTAGGGTTCTTGTTTAGATTGATTGCCAATGTTTTATGTTCGAATTCGTTGAATGCTTCTCTCATTGCTCTCTTTACGCTCTTTTTCGCTTCGTTCAGCTTTTCCTTATCAGCTATGATTCGACTACTCTTAAACCTATGATGAAGCTTTCTTTGTTTCCGTAGTACCTTTCGTACATGATTGTTATACCACGGTGGATCTTTCCCCTCGCTTTGGACCTTAGTCGGTACGAACTTATCTAAGGCGTACTGGACGATGTTTCTGAATTTTTTCCATTTTTGTTCCACATCCTCTTCCTCAGAAATGAACGTTTGATGGTGGTCACTCAGATATTCTGCGATTTGTGCCCTATCACTCTTGTTAAGCAAATATATTTTCCTTCCTTTCTTGGCATTTCTTATTACGCTTGTAGTCATTGATGCAACCACTGACTTATGATCACTGATACCCTCTTCTACATTCACGGAGTCGAAAAGTTCCGGTCTATTTGTTGCTATGAGGTCTAAAACGTTAGCTTCACGAGTTGGTTCTCTAACTATCTGCTCGAAGTAATTCTCGGACAAGGCAGTCAGGATAATGTCACAAGAGTCTCTGTCCCTGGCTCCAGTTCTGATTGTGTGACTATCCCATTCTATACCTGGTAGATTGAAGTCTCCCCCTATTACAATAGTATGATCACGAAACTTCTTCACGACGTTCTGCAGGTTCTCTCTGAGGCGCTCAACTACTACGGTTGCTGATGCAGGTGGTCTATAGAAGCATCCGACTATCATATCTGACCCACCTTTGATACTTAACTTAACCCAGATTATTTCACATTCGCATTCGCTAATAACTTCACTGGATATTATTGAATTCTTTACTGCTATAAATACTCCTCCACCATTGGCGTTTATCCTATCCTTGCGGTATATATTCCATTCTGTGTCTAGGATTTCGTTACTGTTCACTTCCGGTTTTAACCAACTTTCCGTTCCTAATACTATATGCGCACTATTTCCTTCAATAAGAGATACTAATTCAGGAACCTTGCCCTGGATACTCCTGCAGTTTACCAATATTACGTTAACTTTTCCTGTTTTTGGTCTCTGAGGACGGACGTTCTTTATCAACGATGATAATGTCCTCTCTGGTAAGCCGTCAGGTATTTTATCGTTTCGCCCAAGGGGGGGTCCCTCTAACCTAAAAAACCCCCGTGTGCACGCCACACGTACTCTGCTACCCTAGTAGCTGCTTCCGGTGTGTAGTGCACGCCTGACTTGTCTAGGGGGGCCCTACAGTTCTCCACCCAATAACGGAGGTCGATGAATTTGCAACCATTATAGTCGCAGAGTCGTCTGAGCCTCTGGTTTAGACCCTCCACACGGCTCCATACCAGAGGACCGCGATCGACTCTGGGCACTATGCTGCAGATATTAAGCTCAGCTTGCACTCCGCGTGCGATGCTGGTTGCCTTCACCAAATCAGCCAGCCGCCGGAAGGAACCAAGGATGGCCTCAGAACCCAAGCGGCAGGCGTCATTCGTTCCGACATGTGCTACTATCTGCAGCCGGTCACACCCAGTGCGTTCAATATCTGCCGGAAGGGCCTCCTCCACATTACGGACGAGACCCCCCGGCAAGCACACCGAGTGCACACTGGCATTCTTCCCCGACCTACCCGCTATTTTCCTGAGGGGCTCCATAACCGCCTAACGTCTCTGAATATGTGGCAAACAAACGAGTTTCCTGAGCTCGTTTAGCTGCTAATTTTTGCCATTTCCTGCGTTTTCTGTCTATTTATGGCTCAGAATGTGCCTTACACGGAATTTCGTATTCTGAAAATTCGGTGTTCTCGTCCCTTCGATTCCCATCTGTCTGATCTGTCTGAGTTCTATCCAAATCTATCTGAGCCTGCTGATTCTGCAGCTCACCGATTGCCCTATTCTCTGGTTCACCGTCTGTCCTATTCTCAACGAGCTCGTTTACTTGCTGTTTATCTTGTTGATTCTCCTCCATCTTGTCTACTTGCTGTCCATTACGTAACCTTTTGCCTTGCGCTCTCGTTAACATGGAAGTTCTTTCAACACACCACCACCCTATCTACAAAACTATACGACCACTTACCAGTTGGTTGAACCAACACCACAACAACGTCGTGAATTCTCGGCTACTGTTCTGTCTGCTCTGCTACAGTCTCCAATCTCCACCTGTGCGCTTGCAAAGGGAGTAAAAATGTTGCTTCTTAATTATAACTTATTTGATATTGCGTCACTCTGTGTCTCCGCATCACCCTGCGTCTGTGCCTATCATCTGAAAATCCTATGCCCTAACAGCTACTCAAAAATGGTAAAAATCCAAAGATTTTCCAACAGAATAACACAAGACCATTTTACTACAATTCTGCTCTCCCTACTTGTATCTATTCTGATCCTAAATCTTTGCAAGTAACTCTTTAAGACATGAAAGAAAATTTTTCAAAGTCATAATGCGCCCTAACATAAAATTTTTTCTCCAATTAACTAAATTTCTTTTTTTTTTTTTAAAAAATTACAGTTATGTGCTTCTCGCTTAACTTAACATTGCATAAATATCAACAAACTTTCTGTAACACCCAAAATATTTTTTTGTTTTTACTAAGATTGCGACCTGCCATACCTAACTATCTTCTATCACCTATTCTGATGCTGTCCTGTCTTGGTAAACCACCTATCTTACCTACCCTGGCAGGGTCACCATTTTCTGCCAGTGTGTGGGTTTTATGTTGACGAGTTGCGCAACGGATTGATCTGACAAGTACCCTTTGGCTCCTGCAAGAAGCAATTTCCACCCCACACTACTACAGAAGTCAGACAGCTCTCCTAATATACCAAAAATAAATGCCTGGAAAACTTTAAGCAATAAATATCTTCTGGAATCATCTGCTGTAAGGAAAAGACACAAAAATATTCTATTTTCTTACGTAACTAGTGGGATACTTGGGTACTGGAGTATTGCTAGTTAGTGTAAGAAAAACATTAAACAAACGGAAAATATTATTTATTACAAAATTTAAGAAAATCAATTTAAACTTTTATTTATAAGCTGATACACAAATTTCCAGGTTCTTTTCGGAATAGGAGGTTACCTCCTATGGATAGAAATCCTGTTAATGAAATTTACATACAAATGTGGGAAAGTTCTTTTATCCCTTTTCTTTAAGAATGTTATTTACTCAGCAGAATGGCTGAGAGCCACACCTACTCAACTTGAATAATTATCTGATTGAATTTCTCTAAGTATAGTTGAGACGGTCACACCAGATATGTAATGGAGTGACATGAATGAAGTAGGTTATTTCTAATGGAGGAAAGATGGGGCTCGCCTACGCTGTAGCGCACAATACTGTGACCTGCGACAACTGCTGCCTGCGTCGTTCACTGCTGAAAAATAACAAAACTTTCTATCTGGATTGACCTTCGATGATCGAATTCTCACTACACCTTGATGAAGTTAAGGACTCCTATCTTCCCCTAGTCTAACTATTGGCGTGGTAAACCAGTCAGATAACCAGTCCACTGCGATGCCACTCAATGTTCTCTCGCAGGCGCTAACTAATACTCTGTCTGTGTTCACACCGCACATTAAGTGTCACGGCCAACACAGTGAACAAATGCTTAATCGTGAGCGACTCAATATAGAGTATCACTCCGATTGGCTAGCGACAGAGGTGCTCTCTCAGTACAGTACTGTGTAGAGATTTTGTTCCTCGCTCTCTGTGTACACACATGAGCACACTCACTCCCGTTATGTGTTCCTGCTACAAGAGCGTCACCAGAACGACTTCCCTCCATGCAAAAAGCGAAAGGGTATATCATCCAGTGTCTTCCCTTCACTGCTCTGGCTCATTGCATCAGAAATAGTCCCTCAATCAGCGTTACTCTTACAAATGGGAGAATGGCTAAGACGACCAATCCGGAAATATATAGCATCTGCATTATGCGTTTACTGTCCACTTGTGAGAACTCTGAAACTGCGCACTAGGTCTGTCAAAAAATGCTTTTGCTGGGGCTCTCCCAAACAATACAGCGGGTTGTGCTTTTAAGGTGAGCATGCACGCCATTATCCTTTTTCTATGGAAAAAACTGTTTTGGTCCATGGGTGGTTAGCCAGCTGGCGCAGCTGCGTGCTAACCCACCCTCCTACGGACTTTCCAGTGGGTTGGTTGCCTCCACCAAACAAGAACTCCTGTGGCCATCGTGTCTTGAATGTTTGTGTACGTCAGCCTCGACTTTTTAATCTTGGTGCGCACTTGCGATTTGTTTATTAGATTTGCATATTGATTAAATGGAAATATGTAAAATTGACTGTAGCCTATCGAGTTTGGGCTCATATGAAACGTCTTGATACCCAGAATACGATGGTGAGATCGGAATATGTAAGAAATGAAGGTCAGGAGACCACGCCACCTTACAGTACATAAATTTGTGCTATTGTCGAATTAATGAGCAATACCCGTATATCATATTTCAAAGAACGGAAGTCAAAGTTAGTATCAGGAGACTGAAATAGACCTTTATTCCTGGCATTAATAGACATCCAAGGAAAGGCTAATACTGTAGAATGGAAGTTGTAAAGGACTGAAGCGTAGACTGCAGGCCTTCAAGTGTAGACGATAACAGACCATACAAATCCCAGTGTGTGAAAAATCCTCACTGTTTGGAGACTCTGCACAGCTAATAAGTTAGTATCTGTTCTCTTATTACACTGAAGCACCGAAGAAACTGCTATAGGCTTGTGTATGCAAATATAGGGATATATAAACAGGCAGAATACGGCGCTGTGGTGAGCAGCGCCTATGTAAAACAAATTTCTGGTGCAATTGTCAGATCCGTTACTGCTGCTACAATGACAGGCAATCAAGATTTACGTAAATTTGAACGTGTTGTTACAGTCGGAGCATGAGCGATAGGACACAGCCCGTCCAAAGTGGTGATGAAGTGGGGTTTTCTCGTACGACCATTTGACGAGTGTACTGTGAATATTAGATATCTGGTAAATCATCAAATCTCCGTCATCTTGCGGCTGGCAAAAGATCCTGCAACAACGGGATCAGCAACGACTGAAGAGAATTGTTCATTGTGAAGTAAGTTCAACCCGCCCACAAATTGCTGGACTATCAGCTAGTGTCATCGTGCGAACCATTCAACAAAACATAACAGATATGGGCTTTTGGGGCTAAGGGCCCACTTGTGTACCCTTGATGACTGCACGACAGAAAGCTTTACGTCCTACCTGTGCCCGAATTTGGTCTATTGCGGACGGGAAACATATTGCCTGGTCGGATGAGTCTCGTTTCAAATTATACTGAGCTTATGGACGTGTACGGGCATGGAGACAATCTCATGAATTGAATCCATGAACCCTATGTGTCAGCAGGGGACTGACCAAGTTGGGGGAGGCGCTTTAATGGTGTGGGGCGTCTGCAGTCGGAGTGATATGGGAACTCTGATACCACTCGGAGAGGTGACACGTACGTAAACATCCTGTCTGATCACCTGCATCCATTCATGTCCATTGTGCATTCCGACGGACTTGGGCAATTCCAGCAGGACGATGCGACACCTCACACGCCGAGAATTGGTACAGAGTGGCTCTTCTGAGTTTAAACACTTCTGCTGGTCACCAATCTCCCCATACATGAGCATTATTGAGCATATCTGGGATGCCTAGCAATGTACTGTCCACAAAAGATTTAAACCCCCTCGTACTCTTACGGATTTATGGACAGCCCTGCAGGATTCGTGGTGTCAGTTCCCTGCAGCACTACTTCAGACACTGGTCAAGTCCATGCCACGTCGCGCTGCGGCACTTCTGCGCGCTCGCGAAGGCCCTACGCAGTACTCGGCAGATGTACTAGTTTCCTTGGCTCCAGTATATGTTCTTTACCTCGACGAAACTCTTTAAGAGCTATTACTGGCTTATTATGCGTATGATAGTGATTACAACGAACTAGCAACTAATCAATTAACTTTCATTACTGTCAACTCTGAGGAAAATAAGAACTTTTTACCTTAAAAGTATGTTATATCTGTTACGAAAGAGGAATTATTTAAATACTTCTGCAAAATAAATGATGATCAAATTATATAAATCTTACAGCTTCTCCGGGGTTCAAGGATTCAAATAATCTACCAGTGTTTAAAAAAATAAAGTAAGATGAATGTATGTCACTTTCAAACTTTACAGTTTGAAGATTTTGGAGTGTTTATATTCCAAGAACGCAAGGGAGACGGCTGCTGAAACAAACCTGTAAATCGGAAACATTAAATGGGTTGCAAACTCTAAAGCCTGGAGATTTTTATAAGATGAAGGTAGATGGATTACCCTAGACTAATCGCTACATTATAACATCAAGCAGGTGGCAGAGAGCAACCATTCGTTATCCTTTTTCGCGAGCAACGGTGCGTTCCGCGCAAAATTTGGTACACAAGGATGCCTTCAGGCGATTTCCTGCGACAGCTATAAAAGTAAAAGAACGATTTGCACACTTATATAAAATACTAAATGCTCTTCTATAAATTATAAAAAGAAGTATAACACTGCGAAACTAAAATAAAAGAGCGAATGAAAGTCTGACATGGTTTTCCACTTTTCCATTCGCCCACTGTCGGCTTCCGGGCTCTCGACAGCACTACTATTGGAAAGAAGTGGCCCCTCATGCAGTGTTAGACGCGGAAAGCCTCGCTCGCAGAATGAAAGGAGGTGTATGGTGGCGAAACAGGGATTTGCACTCACGGCCTGTTGATAATATACTGTACCCTTCTGCTGTCAGGCGACACACCCCTCAACTGACAGGTATACTGCAGTGAAGAAGAAAACTAAGGAGAGAATAATACTGTATATGCGTATTATTCCGCGCTGAAAGAGATGCGACATCATCAATCCAGCCTTACATGGTGCTCAAAATTTTCTTCACGGAGGAAAGACAGTGGCCCGTACTTAGTTGCACTATTAGTTTTACCTATTCTATACACAATTCCATTCACATGCTTTTAATTGGGGCCTGTTTCCGCCATAGATTTGTGTCTTCAGGAATTAGCGAGAAGAGGAGAAGTTCACACTAAAAATCTAAAAATCTTAAGTTATTGATAGGATAGTCTCTAAAGATCGCCGTTCATTGTTTCTTGAAACTTTTTTTCAGTTGATTGGTTTTCCAGCCGTGTCCATTCAGCCATCTCTGTAGTAATGTCAGTTATGACGATATGAAAGTAAGGACAACACAATACCCAGTTCGTATTGTTTCTTCCACGGAGTTGGCAATCTTGCTTAAATTTGGTTTCCTGTGAGCTGAATGAACACGTGCTCCCTACTTTCAATGTCTCTAACTAGTCCAGTGTGTGGCAGATTTCACACATCTTGGTTGTGCCAGTTACATAGAAGATGACTCTTAACCTTCCTTCCCGCCTCTGAAGTACGTATCATCTACCAACACTTAGAGACTACCAGCACCCAATGTCCGCCACGGAATTATTTTTAAGAGGCGATGAATATTCGTGACAGCCAGGCGGACATAGTCTACACTTGGAACTGTTTATTAACCACATGTAATTCAGCAATTTTGCGTTCGGGAAATAAATGACCTACAATGTTATTATTATTGTGTTATTATTCAATCTGTATATTGAGTAAATAGTAAAGGAAACAAAAGAAAAATTCGGAGTAGGTATTAAAATCCATAGAGAAGAAATAAAAACTTTGAGGTTTACCGATGACATTGTAATTCTGTCAGAGACAGCAAAGGACTGGGAAGAGCAGTTGAACGGAATGGACAGTGTCTTGAAAGGAGGATATAAGATGAATATCAACAAAAGCAAAACGAGGATAATGGAATGTAGTCGAATTAAATCGGGGGATGCTGAGGGAATTAAATTAGGAAATGAGACACTTACAGTAGTAAAGGAGTTTTGCTATTTGGGGACCAAAATAACTGATGATGGTCAAAGTAGAGGGGATATAAAATGTAGATTGGCAATGGCAAGGAAAGCGTTTCTGAAGAAGAGAAATTTGATAACATCGAGTATAGATTTAAGTGTCAGGAAGTCGTTTCTGAAAGTATTTGTATGGAGTGTTGATAATGTAGTGTACCCTTCCGCTGTCAGGCGACACACCCCTCAACTGACAGGTATACTGCAGTGAAGAAGAAAACTAAGGAGAGAATAATACTGTATATGCGTATTATTCCGCGCTGAAAGAGAAGTGACATCATCAATCCAGCCTTACATGGATGATAAATAGTTTGGACAAGAGGAGAATAGAAGCTTTCGAAATGTGGTGCTACAGAAGAATGCTGAAGATTAGATGGGTAGATCACATAACTAATGAGGAAGTATTGAATAGAAATGGGAAGAAGAGGAGTTTGTGGCACAACTTGACAAGAAGAAGGGACCGGTTGGTAGGACATGTTCTGAGGCATCAAGGGATCACAAATTTAGCACTGGAGGGCAACGTAGAGGGTAAAACTCGTAGAGGGAGACCAAGAGATGAAAACACTAAGCAGATTCAAAAGGATGTAGGGTGCAGTAAGTACTGGGAGATGAAGAAGCTCGCACGGGATAAAGTAGCATGGAGAGCTGCATCAAACCAGTCTCAGGACTGAAGACCACAACAACAACAACAACAACAATGTAACTGTACCAAACAGTTTATAGCCTAGAGTCACATAACCTCGGTTCGATACAGATTTGTGCATAAGCATTGTATGTTTCTCTGTCAATAGTGATACAGTTCGGGAGTGTAGGGATGATGCGTTTTGTTGGTTAAATGTGAAATCACTTGCGTATTGTTGTAGACGATCGAATAAATGAAATAACTGCTGCTTCCGGCATGTAATGTCGGTGAAAGGCGGAAGCAACAGGGGCGCAGTTTCGCTCGACGTTAGTATTCCCCAATGTAGATTACCAACTTGAGTGCCGTTCTGTTTGTAATCAAGCTGCAACGTCTCGGGTTGTTTTCCACATACCCAGGCATTTGTGTATACCACTAGTCAACGGTCCAGGCGAAACAGTACCCTTGCTTCTAATGACGGAGATACAAAGGCCATGTCAGTTTCTGTGTGCACGGATTACAGGTACACGTGTAGATTGGTAATCTCTGTATCTCAAAGCGAGTCGATAGCTCTGGATGGTGTGGTATGCTCAGAGTGACTGAACAAGAGAGTTAATTGCTGCACTGTGGAACGTCTGTCCCTTCTTACATTGCCACTGTAACTCGGAGAGAATCCACTGTATCTCGGATAGCCCGCTGCAGCTTACGCCCACGATGTTACCGGGCCGAAATGCGCTGACTTCACATCTCTCTCCCATCCTGCACAAGCGCGTTTCACTGCCGATAAGGACCCAGTGCATCTAGGAGAGCCCATTACAGCGTATGCCCACGATGTTGCCGCGGTGAAATGCGCTGACTTCACAGTTTCTCGCATCCTGCGCTCGCCCTTTTCGCTGACGATAAGATTTGCGTATAATCCGGTGACGCTGCGCGTCAAGGCAACATGAGTTCTCTCCTTCCAGCAAAGCAGCTATCAGTGAGTCTTACGTGCATGCTGAGGACGAGCGTCAATGCAGGTGTATATTTTCCCTGGTTTCCGAAAATGGTTCCTCTGCGTGGTGAGATTGGTTGTATGACCCAAAGCACATTTTCTCTGAAATCTATTGTACATGATTAGTACTTCGTCTTTAATAACCCAGAATCTAAAAAAGAAATAAGAAATTTACTTCTTTCATGTGACACTGTAAGACACGTGAAACTGAATAATGGGAAATAAAGTGCGCTGCCTGAAGTTAATAAGATTTTACCTTGTTTGCCAGCTATTCATTGGAGATTTTTCTCATCTCGAAAGCGCAAAAAAAAAAAGAACAATCAACTGTGACATTCGCCTTTTAATGGTAGAACATATGTAGTCCATGAAACTTATTTACCTGTAGTTCGTATCGAAGCAGTTCACAATAAAGACTCAATAGGACGCTCATTCGCCGGCCAGTGTGGCACAGCGGTTCTAGGCGCTTCGGTCTGGAACCGCGTAACCGCTACCGTCGCAGGTTCGAATCCTGCCTCGGGCATAGATGTGTGTGATGTCCTTAGGTTGGTTATGTTTGAGTAGTTCTTAGTTCTAGGGGACTGATGGCCTCAGATGTTAAGTCCCATAGTGCTCAGAGCCATTTGAACCATTTTGAGGACGCTCATTCGAAGAGTGACGTATCCATTCTATTAGCGTACTATTTACGGAACTCTTGCTGATCGCAAACAGAAAGATTGCATGGAGTAGACAAAGGCAGAAAGCCTCTCTTTTTACCTCGCATCTGCGAAAGTAGTGTAAGACGTGTATATTTCTATTGTCTATTGTCAAACCACAATTTATGAAAGATGTTTTTATTTTATTAATAGTATTAAGTAGGAATAATTAATATTTGTCATGTTGGAAATAATTGTGGTAGCAGGGAATGTCTGCACCAAAGTATTGTTGGCAAGAGAGATCCCACATTGATATAATTTTAAAAAGGGCGGGAGAGACAGCGTATGGATAGATTGTCAGAAAAGAGCGGGAAAGACCGCGCATTGATAAATATTGTAATGGTAGCAGGGATTGTCTGTACCAGAAATCATTGTTGGTAGGAGAGACCGCACTTTAGCGTTCGTAGGAAGTCAGTAGTAAGCGAGATCTGAAGCGAGTCGGTAGCAGGTCTGAAGCGAGAGGTTGAGAGGAGCAGCGTGCCTGCCAGCCACTAGCTATGATTTACAAGAGATTATAAACGTATGTACAGAGACATCAGCTAACTATTACCATAAGAGAAATTAATATTATTGAATTAAGTTTTTGAGAAACTCAAGACTACTGAAGGTATGTTTGCGCATTGCTAGTTGTAAGATTATTGTAAAAAGTAAATCCCATTTGAACGTTTGTAAAATCATTTCATTCAGAATAAAATTAATTTTTGCCAGCAATATTGCATTACTGATTATAATCCATCTCAAAAGCCATCAACGTAAAACTTCGCAAAATTTTAATGTTGTCAAGAAAAATTTTAACTATGAATTACGTAACTTCAGTCAAATTAATTAAAGAATGACGTCAGTTTTGCTATTAAAGAATAACGTCAGCTTTGGATAATAAATACAGCCACTTATTATGACAGCCCACCAGCAGCTAATGGAGTATAGTAAAGCAGAGTAAGTATATTTACGTCGCAGTTCGATGTAGCAGTCAGATGGCGATCCAGTAACAGAAAAAAAGGTGAGGAACAGTTTTGGGTTATTGCAGGTAACGACTGAGGGCCACGACGACGACACATTCTATATTTCGTCGAAATAATCAGAAAATAACTTTCAATAAGCAGCATTTAAATTTGTATGCGAAGATCGAGAAAGAGAATTAATTTCAAAGGGAAGATTTCATTTGTTATTACTAAGCAAGAGGTAGAAATCCCAAGGGAAGGTTTCATAGGTTATTGTAAAAGGGAAGGTTGCGTAACAACGGGAAGGTTTCAGTAGGAGTGACGCAGGTTCGGTGTACACTGCAACCGTCCTGCTCCAAACGCCTTCAGTGGTCCTGTAATTGCTCCACCATCATTTCAAAACAAACAACCCGACAGCACAAAACGACATTCACTACACAATGGCTACTACGGTGCTGATGTTGACGATAATGATTTATGGGGAGGGCACCAATCAGAAAGGTCATCAGCGCCACTGCATTAATGGCGTACGGACGGGCGAATGATGACCTATAAAACAAAAAATAAACAATAATTCGGAAAACCAAGTTGCACTCTCCCGCAAGAACTGAAAGGAAACGTCAGTCAGGTGGGCATAAGCTAAGCCTTTAATAAAATATAGACGAAACAGGGCACAATAACCATAAAAATCAAGTATAAAGTGCCAGTTAAGGCACGGTTAAAAAGGGAGCACATTACTGACTCGAGGACTACCTAGAAATAACGGGTGACCGAGTCACTCTGTGACACATCGAAATTTTACATCCAGTATTTTGCGAAGTATTCGGAACATTTCACAAAAACACGAACGACACTCGCCTCATTATCAGTTAAAATAGAAGGCTTTTCCTGTAGGAGACCCAGACCAACCCTCAGGTCTCCATATAAAACACATTAAATTAAATTATGTCGTTCAGATAGCTGTGTCCCGAATCTGAGGCATACTGGCGACTACTCGGGAGTTAGTTAATTTTATTATCAGACAGAGGGTGTTGAAAGAAATTATTGCAGTACTAGACCAAATACACGTAACAGTTTCCCAAACAATAACGTTAATTTGTTTCATCAGAACATCAGAGGGTTGAAAAAAACACAGATGAGCTTATTGCAGGCGTAGAAGATATGGAAAATTCTGAAAGCAAAGATATTCTGTGCCTCTCTGAGCACCATGTAACTAAAAGGTTGGAGTAGTTAAATTTAAGGAGTTATGGAATTGCATTATTTTCATGCAGAGTCAATACAGAAAAATGAGAAGTTACACCATGTGTAAAAGTGGGAAACAACGTAAAAAACATTGAAACAAATAGTTTTTACATAGATCAGAACCTAGAAACATGTGCTTGTGAGTTCTTACTGTAGAATCTGTCACTGATAATTGTAACAGTCTGCAGGTCTCCTCCGGGAAAAATCCGCTATTTATGAGAAATGTAGATGCATTATTGAGCTGTCAGACAAGAAGAAACGGTTAATAGTTTGTGGGGATTTAAATTTAGATTTCTTAAAAGACATGGACAGGAAAAAGTCAACTAGAACTATTATGCAGGTGTTTCACTCTAATTTCAGTAGTCCAATTTTCCAACTCGTGTGCAACAGAGTTGTACGATACCGATTGATTACATTTTTATAGACAGTGCCCAGGCAGAAACAATTAATGTGTGCCTAATTGCTCACGGTCTACCGGATCATGATGCAGAATTAATAGAAATAAACAGCATGCAGGTTCAAACACAGCAGTGAGGCTTACTAATGAGAACGGGATACAACGTTTTAAGAGTAAGCTAAAAGGGCTGATATGGGATGAGGTGTATAAAAAAAGAGATACGAATGTCAAATTCAATTTAAAGATCCACTAACAAAAAGAAAAAAAGGTAAGCCATTGATAACTAAGTGAATTAAAATTTCATGTAAAAGAAAGAGGGAAATTTATGTAGAGGCGAGACTAAATGATCTGACATTGCTTCCATACTACAAAAAATAATATGATATTTTAAGGAAATTAACTATAGAGATAATAATTTTAAAATTCTATGGGACTTTGTCAAACGGAAGACAGGACAACTAGTCAGTGTCTATTCTGTAACAACCGAACTAAATGACAATGTTGAGACTGACAAATCACAAGTTGCAAGTACTTTCAACAATTTCTCTCTAAATGTAGCAGCAAATATAGGATTAAATGGTTCAGCTGACGAAGCAAGACAATATATTAAAAATGTCATTCCACAAAACTTTAAGCAGCTAGAAGTAGCAGCAACATCATTCACTGAAATTAACACAGTTTTAAAAATTCTAAAATGCTCTTATGGGTTTGATGGAATTTCAAACAGAATGCAGAAAAATTGTTTCAGTCTAATAAGTAATGTCGTTGGTGATACATGCAATGCATCACTATCACAGGAAATTTTTCCTTGGCAGCTCAAAATATGCAATATTAAAACACTTCATAAAAAAGGTGAGAGATTTAAACAACTGTCGTTCAGTTTCATTATTGAAATCCTCTTCCAAAATATTGGAAAATGTGATGTACTCAATAGTAGTCGCACACCTAAGTGGAAATTATTTACTTAGCATATCACAGCTTGGATTCTAGAATGGTTGCTCGACTCAGAATGCTATTTATACATTCACTCATCAAATAGTACAAGCTTTAAGTAACAAAAATATATCGGCATTTGGTATTTTTTGTGGCCTCTCCAAGGCCTTCCTTTGTGTAGTTCATGATACTCTCTTACAAAAGCTCAAGTTTTGTGGAACTGATGGCTTTTCTCTCAGTTTGTTTCAATCATACTTGATAAACAGAATGCAAAAGTTTGTGCTGAATAACTGAGACAATGTCGGAAAGGTAGAAAATTTTAGTGAGTGGGATAAATTCACAAAGGGAGACCCACAGGTTTTACTTCTGCGTCCACTCCTATTCCTTATATGTGTGAATGGCCTTCTACTTGACACTGAACAAGCAAAATTGGTACTATTAGTAGCCGATACTAGTGTTATAATAAACTCCATCAGGGAGAAAGCAACAGAAGAATTAATAAATGATTTTTGCAAAAGAACTAAGTGGTGCTCTGAAAATGGGCTCTTCTTAAATTTTGAAGAAAAAACATACTACTTTCAAGCAGAAGTATACAAACAACTGATGTACCACATGAGCAGGAGTCAATCAGTAGGGTAGTGCACTCCAAATTTTTGGGTGTAAATGTGGATGAAGAACTGAACTGGAAGAGGCATATTACTGAGCTGCTGAAACAATGAAGTTCGCCTGCTTTTATCCTTCGTATAACTTGTAATTTTTCCTCCTATCTTTTCTACGTAATTGTGTAGCTCTCAACTCGTTCGAGCAATCAATCATTCATGATAGGAAAAACAGTCATAGCTCACTCAAAATGATTCTGAAATTTTACTTGTTAGAATGAAATCAGGCGATGATTCTTCTTCTCAGTAGGCTCGTGCTTTGCGGCAGTCTGCTAATCTGTACAAATAAAATGCCTCGTAATTTTGGGAGCGTTGTATAATCAGTCGGGAAACCTCATATCAAGCGGATATTTGGCTTTGATGAAGTTTAACCTTCCGAAGAAGTAATGGAGCTCTTGGATTATTAAATGCAGGTTCGTATCCAGTCTTTCGGAAGTTCCCTTCTGATTAACAACTACGCAATATATCGATAAATATCATTAATTCTCAAATTTCCAATACACACCTTTTATTTGAAGGAGCAATCTATATATTTTTCCTTTTTAATCGTACAGTTTCGTCTCAGTTATCTTCTGTCATAAATCTCAATAATCAGATTACAGTTCTTCCAAACCAAGCTCAGGCTAATCGGCACCAAGACAATCTCCGAAGCTCCCTTTCTTTTTTTTCCTAACAATCGCCAGAGAGAGTACTACATAGAATACTTGTGCGCTCATGGCATAGCTATTGTATGAACTACTTTTCGCATGGATTCTGCGAGTATGAAGATAGAAAATTAGTAAACGTCATTCAAGGGTAGAATTGTATCTGAATAATTCATCGAATATAAAGAGATATTACAATTGCCCCTCGCAGCGAGCAAAGTTAATGATAATACACTTTGCGAGCTAACAGAAAAAATTTGTTGGGTTGTTTATTCAAAAGAGGAATATTTTGAATTAGTAGAATTTTACTATAGAGAGTATGAGTAACATGTTATGACAATAAGTTACGAGAATACCTAAGCTGTAGCTTTTACATGTACCGGGGTATACCCGCATCCCGAGTACATAACCAGGGAAGATGTAGATTGGTGTAATTACGAAAAAGGTCTACCCATTTGGGAACTGGCCTTCACAGGGAAACCCTGGAAAACCTGGAAGAATAGACCCCAGCTCAGGTATTAAAGGAGATAGGAAAGCCTAAATCCAGTAATTTTGAAATATATAGAAGCTCTATAGATTAGATCGAAGGAAAAGTCCCTCATAGCCAAAAAAAATTTTACAATATTGCTCAAAAAAAAAAAATTTTCAAAATTCTTCTTTCGACGATGTAGCCGGCGATCTCGTTGTGAAGTTGATGTAACAGGAACACTGGGTACGGACACCGGGTAGGCGACGTACAGCGTTTGGTGGACGCGGCACGGAGGACAGGCGATGGCTTATGGTACAGGATAGAAGCTCGTAACGTGCCGTAGAAACAGGAAGATGATCTCAGGAACAGATGGTCAGGGACGTGAACATGAAACAGGTTTAAAGTGGAATAAGAAAAGGTTCTGACTGAATAAATCCCTGGAAGAGAGTGGATTAAGGCAACGAAGTCCATATTTCATCGGTGAACTCAAAATCGGAGTGGATTCTTATATTCTTCCATCTGTACTAGACTGGAATATCCATCAGTCCTGACAATCACGAATTTTTTTGTAGTCCTCAATACCAAAGTTGTTTTGCATTACAACTGCCGATTGTCCAAAACATTGCCAAATAGACTGTGGGCAATTAAATTTTGTTGTAGCTCATATCGAATGTATTCCTCTCAAAAAAAAAAAAAAAAAAATTAATCTAATATTCGTTTTGTTATAGTGCAGGTGGAAGTAGAGCATTGAATCTGTCCGAGGTTTACTTTCAATTACGAAATTATGGATAAAATTTAAGTTTACACCTGATGAAAAATTTTAAACATAGGCATATGACACTGACTCCACAAAAGGAATAATTTGAAAAAATTTCATTATTCTTATAATTAATTGATTTATAGATCCACTTGCAAATAAATATCATTAATGATGACGTACGTTCATTTAACAAATCATCCACTCGCAGAATCTTCTTCATCCTCTCATGAACATTTATGGAAATATATTTCAACAATTATGTCCATAATATGAAACACACAAACTGCTGTTCTTAAAATGTTAATTAAAATTCTTAAATTAATTCTACTGGCAAAGAAGGCATAATGAAAATCTAAAAATTATAATAATTTTCTCTCGCGCAACCAGAGAGTTTTTTCAATTGTTTGCAACAGTGTTGCTTCATTTTACAGTTCATTTGTTTTCTTGCGCGAACAGCGCACATCATACACACAGCGTATTTACCTATATATCCCACACTGTTCAAGTTTCACACGCAATTCTCACGTAAGTGCCGTGTCTTAAGAAACTGTAGATGCACTTTCATTGTATATCACTGTGGCTTCTGCTCACAGTCCACACTTACAAACGCTAGTAATTAACAAATTCTTCTACCTATCTTAAAATTTTTGTGCTAAACTATCACAGGAGTAATCTCGCTGTCTCTTAACCTATCACAAGAGTAATCTCACTGTCTCTTAACCTATCACAGGAGTAATCTCACTGTCTCTTAACCTATCACAGGAGTAATCTCACTGTCTCTTAACCTATCACAGGAGCAATCTCACTGTCTCTTAACCTATCACAGGAGTAATCTCACTGTCTCTTAACCTCTAGACAACATAAACTTCTTGATATTTATATACACATTCGACTCATAGTCAAATTCCACACTAAATTCTTCTCCATATTTGGTATCACAGATCTACGATCCTTCACTAAATTTCTTAATATCATTATGCGGGAATAATCTCTTTATCCTTTTCGATTCGGGATATGCCAACAAGTATGATCCAGGATTTGGTATATTTACAATAACATAGGGTCCGGTATAAATAAGATTCCATTTCTTTATGTTCTTCATCAGTTTCGAGGAATGGATGTGTCGCCTCAATAAAACCTTTTCTCCAAGATGAAACGTCTGAATCCGGTGAATCCGTTTATCATATGTCAATTTCCGTTGTATTGCCTTTTTAGTTAAATTGACAAGTGCGAGTCGAATCTTTTCCTCCAATTTTAAATTCTGGTCTTCATATTACAGGTACTATTATTTTATTAATCTCTCTCGCACCCAGAACTAATCTTACGTTGCCTCCAGGTTTTGGAACGACTAAGAGCAGAGAACAATATGGACTAGTTGATGGCTCAATCAAGTTCCATTCTAACATTCTATTTATCTCCATTTGAACAGATTGTTTTAAACGCCAGGGGATCGGATAGTGCGTGTAACAGTAAGTCTGATGTGGCTTCACTTGTAGGTGACAAATATACCCTTTAATAATTCCTGGTTTCTCATCAAAAATCTCTTCATATGCCACTAACAAATAATGAAGCTGCTGCCTTTGTTCTCCGGTAAGCTGATTTGATTCACTAGCTTTTATCATTGTTGTTTGGTTAAAGTCCTCCTGTTGTATCAAATCTTTGAAAGCTCCTTCCAACCACCGTTTGTTGTGTCAATTAATTGAATTATGGCACCGCGACAATATTTCTCATGCACCGTTTCCTTTCTATTTAAATCCAGTGCTATCTCTTCTCCATTTAATCTAAATTTAACTATTCCTTCCAAAAAATCTATCTGACAATCGTACCCCTGCATACTCCCAATACCAAGAATACAGTCCACTAATAACTTCTCCACTACAAGGAACGTGCATTTTATTGCTACATTTCCCATTTTCATCTCTAATTGTGTTTGTATTTTGACATTGGGAGAGCGTGCTCCAACTGCTCCGATGATTTTGCAGTTCTGTACTGGCAAAATTGGTACCTTCTTCTTCCTAATAATTCTCCGAAAAAGAGCGCCTGAGATGACATTGCGGAAGCGGCGGTGTCCAATATCACATTCGTTGGAACTTCCTCTATTTCAACACGTACTTCCGATACCGGAACACTCGATCTGTCATTATGACACGTTATTAAATCCTTTGTTAACTCTTCAGTCAACAGCTCACCATCATTATATCTTAACAATTGTAATTTTACTTTTTCGCCCCTAACAGATCCCCTGACCGCTCCTCTGGGGCACGATGCGGTCATGTTTAGTTTGACTGATTATTGGTCCGATTGGTATTTATCTCTTCAGCTACTTCAGTGATTATCGGTTGTCGTGGTGAATTCGGTCTATATTGTCTTGCTTGATTTGTGTAATTATTGTTGTTGTTCTGCTGGTGTTGGTAGAACTGTCCTGTGTTGCCATACATTGGATCATATCGATTAAAATTCCTACTGTTCCTAAAATAGCCCCTCGCTGCACCATTACTAAAGTTTCCATTATGGTAATAATTATTGTTTGCATTTTGTCCATTTCTAAGTCTCCTCGGAGAGTGTAGTTGGTTATGATTATTGTTACTGCTACCATTACTGCCATTCCCATTCGAGTTGCAGCTCGGATTCGCTTCTGTTGCTCTTCTTTGATATGACATTTCTCTTGCCCTTTTATTGTCCTCCTCAATTATATCAATACGATCAAGCGTAGTCATAAATGAGTCTATATCCTTATCATTTATATATAACAGCTGCTTCCTTATACTGGTGGGTAGTCTGGACTTGAGTAGTCTAAGTATATCCGGCAAAGGAATCGGTACATCCCAATACAAAGATTTATTAATGTATTTCTCAAAATATCTCTTTAGAGATCCTCTAGAAAATGAGAAAGGCTCAGGATATAATACTTCCTGCCTAAGTCTTTCTTGTACTCCAGCAGACCAATATTTTGCTAGAAAAGCCTGCTCAAATTCTTTGTAACATTTACAAGAAGATGTTTGTTCGGATGCCCACAATGCTCCTGTTCCTTGTATATATCCAGATGCAAAACTAATCTTTTGCCATTCTGTCCAAGATCGTGGAAATAGACCTCTGAAACCTCGAATAAAGACTACAGGATGAACATTCCTTTTGTCAGGGTTAAAGATTTGAAATTGTCTCTGTTTAATCATCTTCTCCTCAACAGTACTACGATTCCAAAAATCATCCTGTTCGTACTTTTCCCTGTGGCTATCCGTTATATCGAATCTAACTTGTGACGTTGCAGTTCTGTGTACATCGGATCTTGACATGGACGGAATTTCACGCGCAAATTGAGAATGTTGTTTCCTACTTCTCGCTGTTTCTAAATCCTCGTGCGAGTGATTTAGTGATCTTTAGATATTTTCTTTCCAACGCGAGAATTCTTCGCCAAGTTGTTCTCTAACTTCCTTTAACCCTTTGATGAAAAAATTCTCCTCGGAACTCTCCGAAATTGACTGTAAAGCTACTTTCACAGTTTCTTCTATCGTTTCCGAAGGAAAATTTTGCCGCTCTAATGTCATTTCTGAAAACTTTCCCGCAAGTACATTCATTCTATGTTGCACTGTCGTCTGTTTTTCCTTCACTTCGTCAAACTGCTTCTTTAGATTATCTTGGGATTCTATAATTTCTGGTATCATGGATACGGAACACTGTATGTCCTCTTGAGCTTGTATTACTTGAGGAAACAGTTCTACTTGTTTTTGTATCGTGTCAATTTTGACGGATACATATTAGGTTAGTTCCGCTTTTAATTTACTATTGTTTTCTTGGCATTGTTGGCGGACCTGCTCAATTTGAGCAATAAGATTCTGTTCGGTCCTTTCTGCCTCTTCTTTTACTTCCTGTGTCTGGGTATTTAATCTCTGATCTAATTCGGTAAAGGTTGCTCTTAACTGATTTTGTAATTCTGTTTGATTTACGGCTAATTGATTTTGGAGTTCATTTTGTATAACGGATAAGTCTCGTTTTACCTCCGCTTGGCCTTCGGCTAATAGAGACAACTGTTGCATAATAACAACTAATGTGTCAACAACAGTCTGATCAGCTGTTGTATGAATGTTTTCTGATCCAGCGGGATTATTTATATTGCTACCGCTAGCCACAACAGTCTCAGAATTGCTATCCGTGGCCTCTGCTCCCGCGCAAACAGCTGAAGGCTGATGCACTTCTCGTTGCTGATTCAATGACATTTTAAATGCCGCTCTAGTCAATACCATTAAATAACTGTCAATATCAGGTTCTAATCACTAAATACAGTTTCAAATTTACTGTCGTAGACACACTTAACTTTCAAATTACTTCACAGATGGTATAAAGTTCAATGTCCAGATACGAAAATCACACAATATACAGTTCTACAATCTAACTACTATCTGGAAAAAAGTTCTTTCTAAATTGATTTCAAACTATTTTTACTACAGCATAAAAAAATTAGATTTCTCTGGCCTTGTTCTGTAGTCTCGGTGTTGTCCAATAGTTGAAATCGTTTCTTGGTATCAGCAATCTTTTACTATGGGCACCCAATCTCTCTTCAGATTAGTTACCTCTCGTTCTCGTTGGTTTTCATGAAACAAAAAATACATATATTATATAACAATCCAAGAGTGTCCTGTCACACTGGCGCCACTGTAATTTTTCCTCTCCTATCTTTTCTACGTAATTCTGTAGCTCTCAACTCGTTCGAGCAATCAATCATTCATGATAGGAAAAACAGTCATAGCTCACTCAAAATGATTCTGAAATTTTACTTGTTAGAATGAAATCAGGCGATGATTCTTCTTCTCAGTAGGCTCGTGCTTTGCGGCAGTCTGCTAATCTGTACAAATAAAATGCCTCGTAATTTTGGGAGCGTTGTATAATCAGTCGGGAAACCTCATATCAAGCGGATATTTGGCTTTGATGAAGTTTAACCTTCCGAAGAAGTAATGGAGCTCTTGGATTATTAAATGTAGGTTCGTATCCAGTCTTTCGGAAGTTCCCTTCTGATTAACAACTACGCAATATATCGATAAATATCATTAATTCTCAAATTTCCAATACACACCTTTTATTTGAAGGAGCAATCTATATATTTTTCCTTTTTAATCGTACAGTTTCGTCTCAGTTATCTTCTGTCATAAATCTCAATAATCAGATTACAGTTCTTCCAAACCTGCTCCACTACCCTCAGGGTAGCAAATTATTCCACAAATAAACTGAAACCTCCTCTGGGAGCCCTATTATGAGGACAATGTCTGGCAACACGGCAGAGCAACTGATAAACTCTCTCTCCGATAAAAACTCATCAGTGTAAACAGAGTCGATGTAAAATATCGTTAAGTTTAATGTTAAAATGTATCCTGGGGTACAATTCTTCCTGTAACCAGTCAATCCTAAAAGTAATTTGGGTCTCTTTAGTAGCCAGGGCATACTCTACTCCACCCCTGGATTTTAACCTTAAAGCCCCCCACCTGTAGTAACTCAAGGCTTTCTCTGGCACGGATCCCGGACGTCCTCGTTGTCCGTGGGCGGTGATTGAACAGCCGTTCTAGTGGCGGCTGCGCAACGTGGCTGGGTGCTGGCGATGTAGGAATGGACAAATCACTACTGATTAGAGTACTACAGGAACAAGGCCGGATAGACAGCACAGACTCACTAGAAAGGTTCGTGCGATAGGCTGCTGTTGGCAACCTAGTACCTTCGTGGTGAACCGATAAGGTGTTGCTTATGGAAGAAAGCTTGTTCAAGTGCCGCTTCGAGCAGTATCAGGTTATCAATTGTGGAGTGATACCTCATGAAGCCTCACTTGGAGTGACTTAGTAACGACATGGTTTCGAGAACACGCGCTAAGGGCCGGTTGAACATACACTGCAGTGTCATTCCTATGCACCTTGTCAGGCTAATTCTAATAACTACCTGAGTTCGTCCGATCCTTTCCTTATTTTAAAATTGAGATTAAAATATATTCTTTCGACGAGTTAGGAAAGTCTCCTGTCATCCAAATTTCATGAAGGAGTTGATGGAGAACCTGTTCCGGCCGCGGGTCCAACTGTTTCAACATGCTGTACGCTATCAGATCGTGTCCAGGCACAGCATCACGAGTTGCTGACAATGCAAGAATCCAACTCAATGGCTCAAATGGCTCTAAGCACTATGGGACTTAACTTCTGAGGTCATGAGTCCCCTAGAACTTAGAACTACTTAAACCTAACTAACCTAAGGACACCACACGCATCCATGCCAGAGGCACGATTCGAACCTGCTACCGCAGCGGTCTCGCGGTTCCAGACTGTAGCGCCTAGAACCGCACGGCCTCTCCGGCCGGCTGAATCCAACTCCCACAGGCAGAAAGGCTGGTTGTATTCTTCCAGGTCAGTGGAACGGAAATCAAAAACAGTCTTCTCCTGTGTCTCCCGATAGCGACGGAAAGCTGAATCCCAGACAGAATCAGACAAAAGGATTAACATGGTTGAGTCATTGTCCTAGTATTGTCTCTCAGAGAGGTTAGGAGAGAAGCGTGCTCTCGTGCAGTTGGTATTAACGGTTGTGAGTTGCACCAGGTGATCCTCCTGATAGCTTCCCTTACTTTACTTGTGAATGTGGACCTATTAATGGAGTTCAGGAACTCTTGGTAAGACCTCTGCTTACTTTCCCGAATTTTTCTTCTCATCTTTGCCTCTGCCATTCGAAAGGATGTAAATTCGCATCTGTAGGGTGCCGATTAAATCAACACACAGCCACCTCCCCCCATTACCCTGATGGCAGTACGATGCTCATCATTTTACCAACAGACAGTTCGACTCAGAGGTGCTCTCGCTGACTTTGGGGTGGATGCATCAGTGTCACGATGAATCGCAACTCTAATGTGATCCATCTAGCTCTGGACGCTGTCACAATGCTTGTAGAAGTTATCTGCCTGAAAGCATCCAATTAGCCATTCTGAATTCGCCAGCTTCCTTTCTGGATCTGCTCCATTATGCAGATGGACCCAGAAAGGACAGTGCTCGCTACCATAAACGTTTCGTCCACTCCACACTGAAAAGTGTCTGCAAGGACAGGCAATCGGAAGGAGAGGTCTGCGGCCATAGCCGAAACTGTATCGGTGCTAAAATGTGTAGATTGACCCAGTTCAGCAATATGGTATCGGCAGTTGAAATCCGGTTTCGCAGGACAGAGCGGATCAGGTAGTGGTTATGGAAAGGGGCCAAGATCAGTTACTGTCAGTTACTCAAGAACACACAACTTTATTCCTCCAAAACACAATGCACAGCTTTCTCTTTAAAACAACAAGGATCAATTCACGGCAGCGGGCCCAAGTAACTCCTCAATAATGAAGTTTAAATAATTCCTTTTAAAACACAAGGATTTAGACAAACGGCTGAAGGCCTTACTTACGTAAAATTAAAATATCTTCTCGGCTAAAAGCCCAAATAATATTTTAGATCAGCAAAGGAAATTCTTTAAAAGGCAAGCATTTACAAATTTCAGCTAAAAGCCATATTAAGGAAAATTTAAATTAATTCCTCGACTGAGCGACCAATAATATTTCAACATAATAAAAGGCCACCTTTAAAGACAAGCATTTACACAGCACAAAAGAAAAGCATCTTAAGAAAACTTGAATTATCTTGATGACTGAAGGCCCAAACAATTATTCAAAATAATTAAAGACAAATCTTAAGATAAACATTTACACAGTACGGCTTAAGGCCATTTTAAGAATTTTAGATAATTAAAGAGAAACCTTATAGACAGGAACTTACACAGTACGGCTGAAAGCCACAGATTTTGAAACAAACGCGGCTGAAGGCCTAAATACAAAGCAAACAAGAATTTTAAATAAAACAAGGCTGAAGGCTTAATCTTAAAATACTTTACATAAGGTTCGGCTGAAGGCCATATCCTGAACATAGAACAGACAAAATTAATACACGGCTGATGGCCCGGCACAATACTTGCGACAAAAAAAATCACAATCACAAACAGCAGAACAGTGGTGCTCAGAAGTGTTCCAAGGGTCGGTCTGGGGAGGAAACTCTAACAACAGTTTAGGTGAGACAGGCAGCCAAGCGTAACACTAAGTAATCGGGTGGCAGCACGACATAGGGACAGCTCAAGAACCAATCAACAACCTAATCAATTCCCTTCGATCCAATCAACGGCACGACAACCAAAAATATCAGCTAGGACGAAGATCGCAGAAGCACTACGTCTTGATAATTGCCATGTAAACACAGTCAAGGCACACTCTCTCGCAACCGACCGACTGGCTACTCCAGTACGCAGACAGCATTCATCTACTCAGCGGAAATCACAGAAGCTACAAACATTTGCACCAAGAACTCCGACAATCCTAAAACCAGTCACCGTGGAACAACAAGGAGAAATGACAAGTCACACACACACACAGAGTTTCCATCAGCGGTGGGCGACCAAATACACGTCGTCCGATGAGACGACCGACTGAACGACCAACCAAGGTCGTCCCCACTCAAGTTATGAGTGTCGGCAAGGGTCGCGCGAGTCTTGGCTGTGCGGAGGTCACTGCAGCTCCAACCTGACCCCCTTGACGTCCGCTCGGAACTCGGAGACACAGCGACCCGGGCACACTGGCTCGGACCCAACCATGCAGAGGGCACACTTGTCCATTGGGCACCCGACATCTCTGCACGAGAAAGGAACCAACCCACGTCCGGCAAGATGACCAACTGACGAGGCCCAGAAACGGTCAAAACACCAATTACACGTTGGCCAATGAGACGACCAACCGAAAGAAAAACGGGCGATTGTCCCGCTCCAATCTCCTTCCGTCAGACAGTTCATGTGTGTGGCCAGCGTTCGACAAGTACTGGCTGTCCGCACCTCACTGGTACTCTGTCTCCACAGCTGCTCCGTGCCCGACTCGCTTCCAAACACATGACGACCCGGAAATACTCGCGGTCGCGCCAGAGATAGTACGATGGTGCACTTATCGATAAGCGCTGCTGCTGCCACTCACGGGCAAGGAAACCAGCAACCTAGTGACGCCAGTAAATCGAATTATAAGAAAAACGAGGCGACAGAAGGTAAGAGATGATAACAAACAATAAACGGAATGAACACTAGTCGCACACGGCTCAGCAATGCATTTCAGATCCTCAAGTATCCGACCCTAGGGGCAAGTTCTGTTAGAAACCCGTAGCGACCGTGTATATTAAAGTCATGTAAAGGAGAAGTGGGCAGGGTAGCGCATCAAGAAGATTTACAGGGACCTCGTTGTCAGTGGGCTCGTTGGACGGTAGGTGCACAGAGCACACCATGACAGCAACATGGCCCACTATCCGAACAGCGACAGCTTGTATCGTTGTGGTTGAGGGCACAGATGAGGAGTGGAAGGTGTCGTTGACGGAACTGGTACTCCACCTTTCTCCCTGTCATCTGTAAGGTCGCCTTTTATGTAGACATGATTGCCTCCAAAGTACAGGCGCTTCAGTTTTTTCAAAATGAGTCCCTTGGAGGCAGAAAGATCAGTCCCGTACAAGGAGTCTCAATTCCTATAGATGAGCCCTGTATCTTTCCATATTCCACTGGGGTATGGAAGCTATTTCAGTGGTGCAGTTTTTAACCTATCCTTGTGCTGGGGTGGTCAGGCACTTGTAGAGGGAGGGGGGAATTAAGGGGCTGCCTGGATCCAGTGATGGGGCGTCAGAATCCTGATGCCATCGTCAATCAGACGTGCCAGAATGAGAATGATGACTAATGGTGTCTGGGACAGGTTATAACCTGAATACTGAGACCTTTACGCTGCTCCCTTTCCCTTCAACGATGACGGGGAAAGGGGGTGCTGAGAGGTACCCTGCTATTCGGGTGCCTTCGTGATGTTCTGGTATGTCCTGTCCCAGCTGTCTTGTCTTTAGTAGCTTTGCTTTTGCATATACAGGTGCAAGTACAGGTTCTGGTCGTAGATAGTGGTAAGCTAGACGTCATTTGTGTCGAAGTATCGGCCTTAGGAACAGGTTTCCACACCATAGAAGTATAAGAAGTGGTAAAGAAAGGGAATGTCGCTGCATAACATTCCTTTGTAGTTTTGCATGGGGGATTCCTGAATTTTGTGTCCCTCAGCAAAAACAGGGCAGTCCCGGCTCAAGAATGGCTGGCTCACAGAGCAGTTAATGCACAGTGCTGGAGGTGGTCAGTCAGTCGCAGCTTCACAAGCTGCCTTTCCACACTTCCCACAAGTCACTTCACCTCTGCAACTCAGCAAACTCAGCGTTGTATGGGCAAAACGCTGGTATTTGTAACACTGCGTAGGGTCAGATACATATGGCCTAACCCTATGTCGGAGGAACCCTGCCATGATGTTTTCAGGTGGAGTTGGAGAACTGAAGGTCACAGTAAAGGTGGCAGTCTTCTCAACTTCTCTGTTATTCCTTCGCGTACTTTGCTCTATATCTATTATCTCCTGTCATGCCCGTTCTTGTTCCAGGTCCGTTACATCCATGTGCATGATACCACAGCATGTGAACACACACATGCTTGAGTTAAAGGAGGCATGCATCTCAGTGTCACAGTCACTATTGGTGACTTCCTCCTCGGTCATACTGCTGCATACTTATTCGATATCTGTTCTTAATTGGTTTTTTACTGTGCTGCGGATGATCTTCGATGTAGGCAAATATATTTAGTACTCGTTCCTTGAACAACCATTGTCTTTTACTAGGTTTGACTGGAGACGACATTTGTGGACCTCTGCCCGACAAGAATGATGAACTACATGGTTCGACACCTGTTTCTGTATCACTTTCACTTATGAAGCACGCATCGTCTCATTGTACACCTCATGTACATTGTCCGCACAGTCGTGCGTATCCGACACCACACATTCCACTGACTCATCTCGCAGAAACACCAGTATTTAATTTGCTACTTCTGTCTCATTCTGTGAAATCCCTTGGATTCATTTTTGACGATATCTCAACTTCGCCAGTCGTTGTTGTCGATATAATGCAAAGTTTTCTTTGTTTAGCTTTGGCATTGCCCTACTTTGTGTAACCCGCCAGGTTAGCCGAGAGCACTAACGCGCTGCTTCCTAGACCCAGGTAGGCGCGCTGGCTCTGGATCGAATCCGCCCAGCGGATGTGGTTTTTAGGCGGTTTTCCACATCCCACTAGGTGAATACCGAGGTGGTCCCCATATTCCGCCTCAGTTACACGACTCGTCAGCATCTGAACACGTTCGCACTATTCCATGAATTATATTGGACGCAGACAACTGGGGTACACTAATTCCATCCCGTGGGTACAGGGTGGCGACAGGAAGGGCATCCGGCCACCCCTTCATCCTAACCTTGCCAAATCCGTTCCTAACAATGCCAATCCTGCGTCAGTGCGGGACATGGCACCAGTGAAAGAAAGAAAGAAAGAAATTGCCCTACTTTGTATCAACACCCATAGCACTTCAGAACTGTTGAGAGTTACCCTTCGCCTAAGCAGTTCATCTACACTCCTTCGCCTCATGCTGTACTCACCACTTGATACCTCTAGTCCAGTCCTTTTTTGCCGTTTGCAGTCAATATTGTGGTTGCGTAGTAGAAAATATGTAGGGTGTCGACTGCTGTAAAAGTCATTGGCCTTTCGCGACTTCGCACTCAACTGGTACCTTGTGAGACGCATGTCTTCAGATTTTCTTTTCCACAGAAACTCACAATAGTCGCCTGTTCGTAATGAGATCCGTGATTACAACAAAAAGCATTTAACAGACAGACAAGGGATCTCCAAAATTCTGGTTTTACCTAAGTATGTGGGTGGCAAATAGATCCGATTTTTAGCATGAATGTTCAATAAAATAATTCCGAAGCTGACTTAAAACCAGTGGCAAATTTTTATACATTCCGGGAAAGTGTCCTTCATCCGTCGAAATTACTCTTCTCTAGATCTCGTTATACAGAAGTTGATGAGACAAAGGACTCATAATGCGATTTAATGAGCCTGAGGTGCTCAAGATCCATAATTACAAAGAGCAACATATTTTCCGAAATGGCACAAATATGCCAAATCTTAGTTTCGTAAATAAAACCGCCTTTTGTTGCTGCAACTATAATTTATTTCTACCAGACGCGTTTCTCCATTTCTTCACTCTAAGGCATCTTTACTGAGATCTAATCGATAAAGTTTTGTTTCGATATATGTTATTATTAGATTTTTAAACAGTTCACGTCGCGCTTTTTTATGTACATAATTAATTACTTACAGTTTGTTGGTATCTGCGTTTCCTCTCATCTGGTCTTGAGGTCGCACTATCACTTCATTTCCGGAAAAAATTTGGAAATTAATGGTAAGTTCCTGTGGGACCAAACTGTTGAAGTCATTTTTCCCTAGGCTTACTCACTACTTGATCTAATTTAAACTAAGGACAGTAAGGACAAAAAACACACCCATGCCCGAGGGAGGACTCGAACCTCCGACGGGGGATCCACGCGAAACGCGGCGAAGCGCATCAGACATTAGGGCTACTCCGCGCGGCTTCATTTCCGAAACCCAAAAAAAATGTACTTATGTTTCGGAAATGAAGTGGTAGTGCGTTCTTCACACCAGAAGACAGGAAACGTAGATGCCAACAAACTGTAAGTAATTAATTATGTACATAAAAAGCTTGACTTGAACTGTTCAGTAATCTAAAAAAACACTTATCAAAACAAAACTGTATCGTTCTAGATCCAATGAAGATGCCTTAGAACAAAAAAAAATTACAAAAAAAATACTTCTATGTGTGCTGCGGAGGAAGTACATGCCATCTTGTGACTACGAAATGATTTATTGTACAGGACGAAATAAAACTCCTTTGCACAGTCTTGGGTTCTTAGATTGCTTCTGGAGGAGGCCGAGTTGGTACTATAACACATACAAAATACTAAATCGCTTTTTTATTACTTGAACAAGATGAAATACTTAACTTTGAAACAATCTATTGCAACAGGAATGTCGTGTACATTTGTCACTGTCACTGAACATTAACGTATCACTTCATACAGGCAAGATAACAGTCTCTTGTTTCAGAGTACGATTGACTATGTAAACTTCGCTGCACAGTTCTGTCTAATACAACTCCCACAATGCCGGCTCTGTAGTGAGTTGATGCCGTCGTCTTCAGTGATGACTGCAGACTGGGCTGAGAGGCACTTCGCTCTGACGGAAGTAAACACGCTGTGGCTGTCGCGTGTGGGACTCCTGAGTCTGTGTCTACCACAACGTCTCTCGTTAGTCGCTGCTTTTGGCAGTGACTGTCCTAAAACTATGTTTTCCTAGCTGCGCGAAGTTACCGCAACGTTCTGCGTAAAACGTTTGCGAGACCGCGCTCCCCTCTTGCAAAATGCAAACATTCCAGACCGTTTTCCTACAGTGCGGGCAGTGCCGCTGCTGGCACTACTTGCGGGATATGCTTGCGTGCTTGCGGAGGAGTTTGTCCCGCTCGTCGCAGCGATTTGCTTGGTTGGTGGAGTGGGGGAAGTCGAGCTGAGCAGCAGCGAGAGCTAGGCGACAGCTTCACTACTTGTTTCGCCGGCACGCACAGCAAGAGAGTAGGTAGTTCCTCCGATCTAGTAACTGAAAGATTCACCAGATATGTACTCTGACCGCATCTCTGCCTCAGATGATGAGCAGCTTATCGATATCGTATCCGAACAGCATATTTTCTGCAACATGGCCGACGACTAGCTGAAAAACTGAATGCAAAAGGAGTTAACTTGGGGAGAAATTGGAATAAAAATAAATGAAACATGTAATAAGAAATATTCTTAATTGTGTTCAATGTAAGACACTAGTAAATGTATTTGGACCACCGGCCGGAGTGGCCGAGCGGTTCTAGGCGCTACAGTCTGGAGCCGCGCGACCGCTATGGTCGCAGGTTCGAATCCTGCCTCGGACATGGATGTGTGTGATGTCCTTATGTTAGTTAGGTTTAAATAGTTCTAAGTTCTAGGGGACTGATGACCTCAGAAGTTAAGTCCCATAGTGCTCAGAGCCATTTTTTTGTATTTGTGCTGAGACTTTAACCTCAGTTATAATGAGTTGGATGCTGTTGTTAGTGTGATCTGTATTGTGAACGACGGTTGAAACTCGGCCCATTTAAGTAATCAGTAAATCCGCTCCTCACAGTGAATCCCTCAGCTTTGCTAACCGCCGCCACCTACTAAGGGTATCAAGTTGTCCTGGGACAACGTCTCCGTTACAAGACAGTGGGAACTGGCATTCCTCTGTATCACCGTGTTACTGTTTTGTTGCTGAAATGTTACGTACTCGTTCTTCTTCACGATGTAAGAGCATTTCTGTGATTGCTTTCCACTTCCTGAATATTCTTCCCAACAATGTAGTCTTCCTCCTCTTTCCTAACTTCCATGTACTTCCGGATTGCCAAAATTAACAGCTTTTAGATCGATCACTGCGCTGTATGTTTTGCCTTCGCTGCCTCCTCCACTACCATCGCGCCCCACTGCACTGCGCCTGTACTACCAAAATGTTCGCCGGCCGGAGTGGCCGAGCGGTTCTAGGCGCTACAGTCTGGAACCACGCGACCGCTACGGTCGCAGGGTCGAATCCTGCCTCTGGCATGGATGTGTGTGATGTCCTTAGGTCAGTTAGGTTTAAATAGTTCTAAGTTCTAGGGCACTGATGACCTCAGAAGTTAAGTCCCATAGTGCTCAGAGCCATTTGAACCATTTGAACCAAAATGTTCCTCGCAGCGCGCTGGATCTCGGGTCGCGCCAGTGCACCACTCAATACTACTCTCGTCTAGGGGAAACCGTAGCACACACCGACGTCCAACAACCTGTAAAAGTAAATTCAAACCTTTCCGGAACTTTTTCTCCCTTTCACCCTCCCATAAAAAGAGTAAGCGAAATACCGACGTCCAACAAGCTTTAAAAGTAAATTCAAACCTTTCCGGAACTTTTTCTCCCTTTCACACTCCCATAAAAAGAGTAAGCGAAATAAGTTTTGAAACTTCCCCTTTGAACAATTTATACATGACTGTGCTTAAACTGACACAAAATATTTTTAGCGCAACGCAATCTGACTATCAAAGATCCCTGCAAAAGAATGGCCCTGACTAACATTAACCTATAGCTTTCACAAATCACTTACCTCACAAAAATCTTCGCTACTCAAGCTACTGCAATACAGCGAGCGCCACTACTGCCAGCTAAATAAAAGATTCAAACTACTGAAGGCACTAACTACTGATAGGGATAGTTAGCAAATGAAAGATATTAATAGAGAACAAACAATGTATTTACCTTAATATCATCACAAGTCATAATATATATATCAGTTCATGACAAATTACAAACCTCCGCCATCTCTCTCCCCACATCCACCACTGCTGGCGGCTCACCTCCAACTGCACAACGCTACGCGCTGTTAACATCCAGCTGCCCCTCTACAATGGCAGACAACAATGCAAACTAGCCACAGACTGCACACAGCACAGCCAGTGATTTCATTTTCATACAGAGAGCGCTGCGTGGCGGCGGCGTTACCAATATAAGAACCTAAACAGCCTACTTAGATAAGAACCTAAACAGCCTACTTACATAGCCCCCATGCTCCCCACAAAAAATTTTTGCAAATGGTGTTGGGCACTGGCCAATACAGATTTGACAAAAATTTTCCACAATTACAGTAACAAAGATATAAAATGCACACACTTATTGATACAATGTTGGTCAAAAGCTAAAATTTTCTCACAGTCCATAAAGATAGTCCTGATCATTCATCATAATAGTAAATACAGTTTCTCATTAGTAAAAGAAATTGCACATAGAAGTAGTGGATTTCCATACAGTCTTGAAGAAGTAGTGTTGTCCTTCCAACGGAAAGACAGTGCTGACTCTTGACATGCTGACAGGTAATGGGCCACAACAGAGCAAACCCACAGCAGAGTCATTCGAAGATGATGAATATAGGTAGGTAGGTCATCACAGAGCAGACCCACTGCAGTCCTGGTAGAGACTATTGGTGGGCCAACAGAGGTGCAGACCCACTGCAGTCCTTGTAGAAATTGTGGACAGGCCCACTGTAGTCCTGGTAGAGAGTATGGTATTGGTGGGCCACCAGAGGTGCAGACCCACTGTAGTCCTTGTAGAGATGGCCAGCAGCCATCTGTTGTGACTGTGCGGGTGCACAATCACCATTGAAGAGTCTTGCGGATAATATAGCAAGTCCATAACCACCACTTGTGCACTCACAAAGTTTTTGGAATTGTCCTTAGAACCAGCAATGCTGTTATCCAGTCCCTTGCTGAATTATAACACACGTGCAAACACTAACAGTCCCAACTTCTCACATATTGTCCATATACTATGACCAACAGAAACGTGTGCAGTGAAATGTAACTAACAAGTTAATAATATCATGAACTGGTGACAACTACAATTTTATAACATGAGAATACAATAACAAAGGTACAGAATACATCATTAAAGAACATAACAATAGAGATAACATTTGTAGTAATATGGGCTTTACAAAAGAATCGAAATAACATATACATCAGTGTTACAGGAATTATGACATTAGTAAATACATAAAAGATCAGAATAACTTTTGAAACATCAATTTCACACATGAGCATTAAAACAAAACAGAATAAATAATGTGTAAGCATATTTATAAGGTAAATCACATATTATTAATGCCAATTATATTTGAGGATAACAGTATTCCTCATCATAGTGAATGTAGCTTAGTACCAGAAAAATTCTACAATTCTTATCAGATAAACACATAAAGACAGGAAAAACACAAATACACAAGAGTACACAAACATATAGAGGGATGACACCAAAGGAAAGGACAGGTTTTGTTTTACTGCAGTATTTTGCATGGAGATCTCCCTTTGTTCATCATTATTCCCAAAAGTACTATCTATACCTGCTTTCTGTACTATTTTCGTTTAACTTCTCAATGCATTTCTTCCAATTCATCGCAACTCATTCTCTTATATAGTCTACCCCCTCTTAAGCTAACTTAAATCTACTGAGCTCAGATGCTAAACTAAGGGACGAGGCAATGCAGCAGCACAAAACAAGTAACACAAACAGCAATGACCAAAAAAATGGAAAATTGCAAAGCAAGCTACAGTAAATCTAAATTAACAGAAAAAATGCAAAATTACAACTAATATGAGCCAATGTGCAGCAACAAGAAAAGCTTAACAGAGTAATACAAAGTTAAATTTAGCAGCACTATGCCTGGCAAACAGCAGTAACTTATACCTAAACATGACATAGCTCAAGCAGAAAAAATATTACAGTAAAAACAACAATGCAGATAAGGGAAATGTATATTCACATCTTAATGTCTATGTAATTAAAGTGGTGCACCACAACAACTTATTGTAAAAAAAATATTACCATGTACTTGAAAAGAAAATTATGTGTTACTGTCACTAGTTCTTTCTTATTGTTCTTTCCTTTCCAAGTGCTCCTTTTTTAAAGAATGTGGGATCATAAAATAATTATTTAATAGATCTGTTGACAGAAAGTGTTCACATTAGCAAATGCATTTCATTTTATAAAAGCAATGCTGCAACACAACTGGAAACCAGATATCAAATGAAATAAGCAACTATGAAAAGCAAAGCATAAAAATATCATTCAGTAGTCATGTGACATTTCATAAGTTAGTAGAAATTCTCTCAACTCTCATAGAAAGACGCTTGTCATAATCAGGTGTGCAGATGTAAAAATATTTCTTGTCATTTTATTAGGCATTTCAGTAAATATCATAAATTACGAGCTCCACAGTATGCTTTCAACAAGGAAATGTCAGTAGCATGGACAATGGCCTCCCCTTTTTTTTTTCTACCTGTGCCGCTGAAAGGCTAATGGCTTTTTTTTTTTCCGGGCGGCTGCCGCCCAGGTGGGTGCCCGCGACGCATTACGTGCAGGTGGTCACTTAACTTTCTTACGGAAATATTTACGACAGCAGTTTCCGCTACAGTGACAGTCTCACATAAAAATATTTCACAGGTCAACAATTAGCGTTGCAAATCTGTAGAAACAAAATCCTATGAATATAACAGTGTCCAAAAAGTTTTCGTCGGGATTGTGATACATTCACGCATTTACACACATTTCATAACTCTTAAAGTACGATTCTTGGTTTCCAACAACCTTTTCCACAAATCAGAGTCCCTAAACACTACTCATTATTCCTTACCTCATTATACATATACATATTCATCGACACTTCTTCAATATTTCATCATGAGAAATACGTAGCATAATAAACATTCCTCAACAACATAATACACATCATCGTCGTAATAATAACATCATAACACCGCAGTCAAATCTCAAAAACGTCGTCGCTTTCTGCAATAATTTCAAAACCTAAAAAAAATTCTCTGCTCATGTCAAAAGTGTCATCTACCTCAAACGTACTTTAAAATCATGCTCCCTTACCAAATATATCATTCAAAGCTCTCATAGTATCACAATGGTTCCGAAAAAATATGAGCATTTCACAAAGTACAGACAAAATACAATTTCATAAGTGTGAAGTTATCCAACTGTGTAATTGCGTAAACATCTGTCACTGATGTAATAAAAAAAGTTTATCTCTCAGTTACATGATCAGATAGCTGTGTAATTTGTGTGTTAGAGAAATATGGTACCGATGTGTAAAGTTGTATAAGCAAATACCATAATAGCTAGGGTTCCTTGTGGTTGCCACACACATGGTACACAAAGTAAGTGTGTACCCCCCTGAGGATAAATGTAATTATACTCCTAGGTGTTACAAATTACAGCAATGGAATGAAATGTATCACGGAAAACTTTCTTTGTAATAAAAAAAAAATCTTTAAAAATAAGTGTTTTAAGTATAAGATTAATCACTCAAACGCGTGTCCTGTAGCGCTAAATGTGCATCTTGTTGTAAGATAATCTCTGTGGAAGTGTCGTAGTTATTTTCCTCCAAAAGCTAAGTTCTGCAGAAGCCAATGTACTTACCTCATGATAAACAAAAGTGAAATGCTTTGCGTAGAGATATCTTAGTTACTACGCTTATTGTTGTGATGATGAAAGTACTGTGCTGTAACGTATTGTTGTGCTATGGAAAAGGCTGTCTCCTTGTAGCTATACCACAAAAGTTACTAATAAAACATGTTTTGATTTTCAGAAGAATTCAGAAAAACTGTGCAGATATAAAACAGATACTCCGCAAAAGCAACATTGTAAATTGTCACTCATTAGTAGCGTCGTGATAAAATCGTGTAGCTGTCACATAAACTAACCACTGTGCCATCTGGTATCTCACTGAAAGTACTTTAAATCCAGAATATATTTTCAAGTCAACCAAAATGTTGCATTAAAATCTCATTAGCAGTACTGGTAAATGTTCTAAGTATGTAAGCCTTATAGTCGTTCCATAATCGTGCAACTAACAAGCAAGAATGTACACACACAATAACACTGTGACGTCTGTTCACTATAACAATGCATTCGTCATTTCTGTTTCAATAAGTTCTCTTGGTTCTTGACTGGATATTTAACTTCAAACATTGTTGCATGTTAAAAGATTCTAAGTCGGACAAGCATATTAGTAATGTAAAGTGAAAAGTTTTATGGCAAAGACAAAGTTAAAATGCAGATTATCTTTCAATAAACGGTTTTACATTTGAAATGTGGTACAATCTTTTACTCTTCAAAGTATTCAGAGTTTCAGCTTGAACGCAATTATCATGCAGTATACGTCGGTAAAGAATACTGGAATTTTTCTCAAGGTTAGCTTCTATGTTATTTTTCTCTGAGCCAGCCGGCGCACGTGGGTGCCTGCGGCGCGAGTCATTGTCTGTCTCTTTGTTGGCGAGCGTTGTTATTGGGATTAGGAGACCTAACTTCTACAAATTCACCTTGCCGAGAGGGCCCAGCCGTGTTAGAATCCCGCCAGTTCTGATGAAATTGACGTCTGTCGTTACGATCACATCGTCTGTCGTCATGTCGGTAGTTCTTGTAGTTTCTTTCTTGTCGGTTAAGTGGTGGAGAATTTCTCCCTGAATCGTAACTGCGCACTGGACCGTTGCGTCTAAAGTTATTCTGTCTCCCTTGATAATAATTGTTTTCGTTCCCGTATTGTCTGTTTCTCTGATTGTCTCTGTGATAGTCATTACCACGGAGAGGTGATCTTTCCCTCTAGTTATTACTACTCTGCCAACGGTTGTCATACGGGTGGTGTCTGTTTTGGTCACGATTTGTGTTGTGAGAATAGCCTTGTCGTGTCAAGTTATTACTTCTTTCATCGCGGAATTGCGACGGATGTGACCTGTAATTGTTGCGTTCCTGGTTTCGCGTTCCGCGATTGTCAGTGTCAATTTCTAATTCTTGTAAAAGTCCCTGAAATGCTTCAGTGTCGTCTTTGCAACGTCCTGCCAAAATAATATGTCGTAAATGTTCAGGCAGTTTGATTAAGCAAATGCAGATGAGTTCTGAGGGGCTGTATGGGTTTGAAAGATACTGATTCTTATGCAACATGTCTTCAAAATATTTCATAAGACTGGAAAATTCAGATTGTTCGAAACGTTTCATCATTATGATGCTATGTTTTACTCGGTCTTGTGTGGCTTGAGACCAATATGCTGAGAGGAAGGCATGGTAAAACTCTCCTTCACTGTGGCAATCATGAATTACCGATCGCATTCTTACAGCTGGTTCATTCTCCAAGTAGCCACACATAAATTCTAATCTGTGTTCTAACGACCAGTTGGGAGGAAAACAATGAGAGAATTGATGGAGCCACGCTTGTGGATGAATGTCGTTGGCAGAATTCTTAAATGTTTTGAATTTACGTGTAGTAATGAACAGCTTATAGTCAAAGTCATCGTGTCGGCGAGTAGCATATCGGTCATTGTTACGTCGCGTCGGTGGTTCCATCTCAAAATTCGGTCCACCTTGGCAATTCCTTTCATAATTACCGAAATGCCCTGTGTTATTATTTTGTGGCTGTTCCGTATTTCTATGTCCCTCTTCCCGTATTGGGGCGCGAGTGTCCTCTGAAATACGTAACTCTTGTACTACTTGTGCCAACTGATCTTGCACTTCCCGGATTTCTCTTTTGTACTGTGTATTGATTTGATTTTGATTTTGTTTGAATTTTCTAATTTGTTCATACTCTTCAGTGTCCGTGTGAAGGCTACAGGTGTTGTGTCATTCAGATCATCATCTACCTTTGTAGATAAGTTAGTGAACTGATCTGAAAGATCGGCTACTTTATCCGATAGTGAAATCATTTCCTCTGTATGTTTTTCTGAACCAAGTTTCAGAGTGTCCATTTGTGTTGAAATCGTATCTACTGTGTCCTTTAAGTTTTCCTGAGTTTTTGTAAGTTGCATAACCATATCGGTAGATGCAACTGAGTCAAATTTTGCTTGCAAGGTCTCATGATTTTCATGAACAATAGTTTGCAGTTCTTTTATGGCTGCTTCGTGATTCTGTAGTGCATTTTCATGACGCGAAAAAATAGGTTGGAAATGCTCACAAATTTGTGTTTTTACGTCATTACAGACTTTTTGACATTTCGATTCAATGTTATGTAACTCAGTAGTTAAATCCTCACGTGTTTGTTCAATAGTTTGCTCCAATGAGTCTAACTTTTGAAGATTTTGTTCCATTGTGTCTAACTTTTGCAGCTTTTGCTGTGTTTGTCTCTGATTTTGTTCCATTTGTTGCATTAGTTGTAATAACAATGCATTAGTGTCTGGAATCTGTTCCTCTACTCTTTTCGGCAGTGCATTTGCACCGGCAACATTCACATTTTGACAAGCTGAAAATGTGTCTTGACTTATTTGAGAAAACGGTGAGGACGCAAAACCTGAATCTACAGTATTTGTAAAATTGTGTCCTGTCATTTCGGATTCCGGAGGCGAGCTGTTGCCGACCGATCGATCGATAATGCTTCCCTGTTCACTACCTGTTTCACTGTCTACACCATTATTTACCGCCCGCTCCATTTCCCTATGCACAGTTACCAAATTACTACTTGGAACGTCTGTTAATTCACTACACAGTGGTGCTGATAAGCCACGCTCGTCGTCACTATTATTTCTCAGTTTACTTTGGAGCCTAGTGTTGCGTTTTTCACACGCCATTATTGTCACAGTATTTCACACGACAACACAGAAGAACACAATTTGAAGAGTAAAAATAGGGGAACACATTAACATAGCACTGATAACAATATCTAGTTAATTGCAAGCGCAGCTGCAAAATACTTGGCGCAAATCTACATGCATACCACAACTGTTTTACTGTACAAGAATGAAAAACTACAACTACAAAGTAAATTCTCTCTACAATTACGCGCTAGCAATAAACAAAGGATGCACTAATTGCACAAACTACAAGAAGAAATCAGAAGATTCCAGTGAGGTATCCTCGGCTAAGGGTCCGACATATGAAACTTCCCCTTTGAACAATTTATACATGACTGTGCTTAAACTGACATAAAATATTTTTAGCGCAACGCAATCTGACTATCAAAGATCCCTGCAAAAGAATGGCCCTGACTAACATTAACCTATAGCTTTCACAAATCACTTACCTCACAAAAATCTTCGCTACTCAAGCTACTGCAATACAGCTAGCGCCACTACTGCCAGCTAAATAAAAGATTCAAACTACTGAAGGCACTAACTACTGATAGGGATAGTTAGCAAATGAAAGATATTAATAGAGAACAAACAATGTATTTACATTAATATCATCACAAGTCATAATATGTATATCAGTTCATGAGAAATTACAAACCTCTGCCATCTCTCTCCCCACATCCACCACTGCTGGCGGCTCACCTCCAACTGCACAACGCTACGCGCTGTTAACATCCAGCTGCCCCTCTACAATGGCAGACAACAATGCAAACTAGCCACAGACTGCACACAGCACAGCCAGTGATTTCATTTTCATACAGAGAGCGCTGCGTGGCGGCGGCGTTACCAATATAAGAACCTAAACAGCCTACTTACATAAGAACCTAAACGGCCTACTTACATAAAGAAAACATAAACAGCCTACTTACAGTTTGACGCGTAGTACATTTCGGATATCGGTGCGCTAAAAATTCTGCGCTGTACGCTACACTTTTACTTATTATTTCACTGTTACTGACTCTATTGGCCAGAAGGTTTTCTCACATTATTGACATATTCCACTGAAGCCAACTATGAAATTATGTTGTAACAAGACAGATAGTTTAGGAGTTATGGCGTGATGTGTACTGACTTTCGCGAAAGGCATACTTTTTTTAAAACATCTACATCTACATCTATACTCCGCGAGCCACCTTACGGTGTGTGGCGGAGGGTACTTATTGTACCACTATCTGATCCCCCCTTCCCTGTTCCATTCACGAATTGTGCGTGGAAAGAACGACTGCTTGTAAGTCTCCGTATTTGCTCTAATTTCTCGGATCTTTTCGTTGTGATCATTACGCGAGATATATGTGGGCGGTAGTAATATGTTGCCCATCTCTTCCCGGAATGTGCTCTCTCGTAATTTCGATAATAAACCTCTCCGTATTGCGTAACGCCTTTCTTGAAGTGTCCGCCACTGGAGCTTGTTCAGCATCTCCGTAACGCTCTCGCGCTGACTAAATGTCCCCATGACGAATCGCGCTGCTTTTCGCTGGATCATGTCTATCTCTTCTATTAATCCAACCTGGTAAGGGTCCCATACTGATGAGCAATACTCAAGAATCGGACGAACAAGCGTTTTGTAAGCTATTTCTTTCGTCGATGAGTCACATTTTCTTAGAATTCTTCCTATGAATCTCAACCTGGCGCCTGCTTTTCCCACTATTTGTTTTATGTGATCATTCCACTTCAGATCGCTCCGGATAGTAACTCCTAAGTATTTTACGGTCGTTACCGCTTCCAATGATTTACCACCTATGGCATAATCGTACTGGAATGGATTTCTGCCCCTATGTATGCGCATTATATTACATTTATCTACGTTTAGGGAAAGCTGCCAGCTGTCGCACCATGCATTAATCCTCTGCAGGTCCTCCTGGAGTACGTACGAGTCTTCTGATGTTGCTACTTTCTTGTAGACAACCGTGTCATCTGCAAATAGCCTCACGGAGCTACCGATGTTGTCAACTAAGTCATTTATGTATATTGTAAACAATAAAGGTCCTATCACGCTTCCCTGCGGTACTCCCGAAATTACCTCTACATCTGCAGATTTTGAACCGTTAAGAATGACATGTTGTGTCCTTTCTTCTAGGAAATCCTGAATCCAATCACAAACCTGGTCCGATATTCCGTAAGCTCGTATTTTTTTCACTAAACGTAAGTGCGGAACCGTATCAAATGCCTTCCTGAAGTCCAGGAATACGGCATCAATATGCTCGCCAGTGTCTACGGCACTGTGAATTTCTTGGGCAAATAGGGCGAGCTGAGTTTCACATGATCTCTGCTTGCGGAATCCATGTTGGTTATGATGAAGGAGATTTGTATTATCTAAGAACGTCATAATACGAGAACACAAAACATGTTCCATTATTCTACAACAGATTGACGTAAGCGAAATAGGCCTATAATTATTCGCATCTGATTTATGACCCTTCTTGAAAATGGGAACGACCTGCGCTTTCTTCCAGTCGCTAGGTACTTTACGTTCTTCCAGCGATCTACGATAAATTGCTGATAGAAAGGGGGCAAGTTCTTTAGCATAATCACTGTAGAATCTTAAGGGTATCTCGTCTGGTCCGGATGCTTTTCCGCTACTAAGTGATAGCAGTTGTTTTTCAATTCCGATATCGTTTATTTCAATATTTTCCATTTTGGCGTCCGTGCGACGGCTGAAGTCAGGGACCGTGTTACGATTTTCCGCAGTGAAACAGTTTCGGAACACTGAATTCAGTATTTCTGCCTTTCTTCGGTCGTCCTCTGTTTCGGTGCCATCGTGGTCAACGAGTGACTGAATAGGGGATTTAGATCCGCTTACCGATTTTACATATGACCAAAACTTTTTAGGGTTCTTGTTTAGATTGTTTGCCAATGTTTTATGTTCGAATTCGTTGAATGCTTCTCTCATTGCTCTCTTTACGCTCTTTTTCGCTTCGTTCAGCTTTTCCTTATCAGCTATGATTCGACTACTCTTAAACCTATGATGAAGCTTTCTTTGTTTCCGTAGTACCTTTCGTACATGATTGTTATACCACGGTGGATCTTTCCCCTCGCTTTGGACCTTAGTCGGTACGAACTTATCTAAGGCGTACTGGACGATGTTTCTGAATTTTTTCCATTTTTGTTCCACATCCTCTTCCTCAGAAATGAACGTTTGATGGTGGTCACTCAGATATTCTGCGATTTGTGCCCTATCACTCTTGTTAAGCAAATATATTTTCCTTCCTTTCTTGGCATTTCTTATTACACTTGTAGTCATTGATGCAACCACTGACTTATGATCACTGATACCCTCTTCTACATTCACGGAGTCGAAAAGTTCCGGTCTATTTGTTGCTATGAGGTCTAAAACGTTAGCTTCACGAGTTGGTTCTCTAACTATCTGCTCGAAGTAATTCTCGGACAAGGCAGTCAGGATAATGTCACAAGAGTCTCTGTCCCTGGCTCCAGTTCTGATTGTGTGACTATCCCATTCTATACTTGGTAGATTGAAGTCTCCCCCTATTACAATAGTATGATCACGAAACTTCTTCACGACGTTCTGCAGGTTCTCTCTGAGGCGCTCAACTACTACGGTTGCTGATGCAGGTGGTCTATAGAAGCATCCGACTATCATATCTGACCCACCTTTGATACTTAACTTAACCCAGATTATTTCACATTCGCATTCGCTAATAACTTCACTGGATATTATTGAATTCTTTACTGCTATAAATACTCCTCCACCATTGGCGTTTATCCTATCCTTGCGGTATATATTCCATTCTGTGTCTAGGATTTCGTTACTGTTCACTTCCGGTTTTAACCAACTTTCCGTTCCTAATACTATATGCGCACTATTTCCTTCAATAAGAGATACTAATTCAGGAACCTTGCCCTGGATACTCCTGCAGTTTACCAATATTACGTTAACTTTTCCTGTTTTTGGTCTCTGAGGACGGACATTCTTTATCAACGATGATAATGTCCTCTCTGGTAAGCCGTCAGGTATTTTATCGTTTCGCCCAAGGGGGGGTCCCTCTAACCTAAAAAACCCCCGTGTGCACGCCACACGTACTCTGCTACCCTAGTAGCTGCTTCCGGTGTGTAGTGCACGCCTGACCTGTCTAGAGGGGCCCTACAGTTCTCCACCCAATAACGGAGGTCGATGAATTTGCAACCATTATAGTCGCAGAGTCGTCTGAGCCTCTGGTTTAGACCCTCCACACGGCTCCAAACCAGAGGACCGCGATCGACTCTGGGCACTATGCTGCAGATATTAAGCTCAGCTTGCACTCCGCGTGCGATGCTGGTTGTCTTCACCAAATCAGCCAGCCGCCGGAAGGAACCAAGGATGGCCTCAGAACCCAAGCGGCAGGCGTCATTCGTTCCGACATGTGCTACTATCTGCAGCCGGTCACACCCAGTGCGTTCAATAGCTGCCGGAAGGGCCTCCTCCACATTACGGACGAGACCCCCCGGCAAGCACACCGAGTGCACACTGGCATTCTTCCCCGACCTACCCGCTATTTTCCTGAGGGGCTCCATAACCCGCCTAACGTTGGAGCTCCCTATAACTAATAGGCCCGCCCTCTGTGACTGTCGGGACCTTGCCGGAGAATCGGCCACTGGCCCAACAGGCGAGGCACCCTGTGGTGGCTCGGAAACGATGTCATCACCACTAGGAAGCACCCCGTACCTGTTGGAAAGGGGTAAGGCAGCTGCCACGCGGCCAGATCCCACCTTCGCCTTTCGGCCAGGCACGCGCGAGCCCACCACTGTCCGCCATTCACCCTGGAGTGATGGCTGACCGGTAAGATGCTCACTGCCGGAAGACGCAGCGACATCAGGGGTTCCATGTGATTCCAAGGCCACCGAAGTAGGCATAGGTCTCGAGTATTTCTCAATTTCAACAGCACAAAAGTTGCATTGAATTAAAGAAATGTTGTCATTTTCTACGTTCTGAAGCGCACCCCGTCGCGGCTAGGAAAAACTTTCACGCAGCGTCCTGCGGCCCGCATCGGACAGCGAAAGGCGCAAGCTTATTTCCCCACCTAGGAAAACGTTGCATTACTTGTGGTACCGTTACCAAGCTTGTCTTGCGACGTCGTGCTTCGGGCGACACCACATCACTTACCCAACCTCTGGCATTAAAAGCAACGAGAAATTACTACGCATTTCTAAAGAGCGTTCTTTTTCCGTCGAAATTACACTTCTCTGGCGCTCGTTTTACACAAGTTGATGAGACAAAGAACTCGTTAGGTCGCTGATTAATGACCATGTGGACTACATCTATGTTTGCGTGTATTTGACTACTCTGCAATTAACAGTAAAGTGCCTCGCCAGGGTTCATCAAAGCATTTTTAGAGTATCTCTCTACCGTTCCTTTGGAACAGTGCGCGGGAAATATGAAACTTAAGTCATTCCTTGCGATCTGCGACTTCTCTTATTTTATTACGATTATCGTTTCTTCCTGTGTAGGAGGGCGGTAACAAAATATTTTCATATTCAGAGGGGAAATATGGTGATCGAGATTTCGTGTGAAGATCTAACCGCAACGGAAAAAGCGTTCGTTTTAATGACCTTGACCCCAACTTGAGTACCGTATCTACGATATTGCCTACCATATTTCGTGACAACAAAACACGAGGTGCCCTTCTCCGAATTTTTTCGAACTCATCCATCAATCCTATCTTGTAAGGATCCCATACTGCGCAGCAATAGTCCAGAAGACGACAGACGAGCGGAAGACCAGCGTAATGCAGACAGTCTCTTCAGCAGACCTGTTGCATCTTCTAAGCGCTCTACCAATGAAACGCAGTCTTTAAGTCGCCCTCCCCACAATGATGTGATCGTTCCGATTCAAGTTGTCCGAGCTTGTAATTCCTAGGAATTTTGTTGAAATGAAAACCTTCAGATTTCTGTGTTATACCATGTAACCTTGGTGCTCAAGATCTACAATTACTGAAAGAATTTATTTTCCGAAATAGCACAAATATATGTAATATTTCAGCAAATAACTACGAAACCATTTACTCAGCACCTCACAGGAAAGCCATATGTGCTTACACAAATGAAGAATGAAAGGCGCTCCAATCACTGATTATGTACATATATTTACAAAGCAATGTTCAAATGGTTCAAACGGCTCTGAGCACTATGGGACTTAACCTCTGAGGTCATCAGTCCCGGAGAACTTGGAACTACTTAAACCTAACTAACCTAAGGACATCGCACACATCCATGCCTGAGGCAGGATTCAAACCTGCAACCGTAGCGGTCGCGCAGATCCAGACTATAGCTCCTAGAACCGCTCGGCCACCCCGCCAGGCCAAAGCAATGTGTCTTTTGGAAGTACTTCATATGTAATCCTACAATAGAAAGTGTTAACATAAAGAACTAGCAAGAGAAAGGGCAGTAGAAAATCTTGCTAAAGGGCAAGTTGTCTTACCTTCTTTTTCTCGTTCTTCACTTCAAGTTTTAAACTACTGCCTTTTCCCGCTATCTCTCCCTTCTCTGGATTCTAATCATTTATCTTATTTTATTACGATGATCTTTCCTTCCTACGTGGGAATGTGTCAACAAAATACTTTCGCATTCAGGGGAGAAAGTTGGTGATTAATGTCTTAGCATTGCTTTTGATTGCTAACTCTAAAACAAGAAGTAATAATTTGACCACATAATTCTTGGCAATAATGCTCTAAGCAAAGTGCGAATACCTCCCCAAGTTTCCACACCGCGAGAAGAATTACATAGAACACGGGCACAGTCCCGAAACAAATGTGCCGCCAGCCTTTGTTCAAAACTTCGCTAGCTACGTGTCTAAGCTGAGACATTTTAGTCAACTCACAGTCTTAGAGCATCCTCAGTCTAGTTTGAATATTCTGCTGCTGCACTGGTAGAGATTTCCCACTTTTCGCTTCAACGTTTAAGCTTGTTCCTGCTTCACGGTATTTCCTTCTACAGGCGATGGAGAAAAATATGGAAACACCAAAAAGGATACACGCTGGCGTTCGTAACAGCTTCCAGTCATCTCGGAAAGGGTAGATAAAGATCCTGTGTGGTTTTCAAGGGAATCTTACACCAGTCGTCTGAAAAATAGTGGCGAGTTCAGGTAACAAATGTGTGTGAATTTCTAAGGGACCAAACTGGTGAGGTCATCCGTCCCTAGACTTACACACTACTTAACTTAAACTAGCTTATGTTAAGAACAACACACGCACCCACGTCCCAGGGAGGACTCGGACCTCCGGCTGGAGGGGCCGTGCAATCCGTGACGTGGCGCCTCAAACCGCGTGCCCATTCCGCGCGGCAGTTCAGGTAAGGATGATGGACGTGTGTAGCGCTCGACAATCTTCTCCCCAAAGTAAACCACAAAGGCTTAATAATATTGAGATTTGGTAACTGTGGTATACAGTGGAGGTACGACACTTCATCCTCTTGCTCACAAAACCAGTCCTGGGTGATGTGAAGTGTCCTTTTGTTTGGAACACACCATCATCACTGGGGAAAAAGCATTGTACAATGGGTCGGGCCTGATCAGCCAAAATGGCCACATAATTTTTGGCACTGATGCTGCCTTCCAGAGAACCCATGGGATCCATGGAATACCACGATATGACTGCCCAAATCACCATTTAACCCCTTCCAAGTTTCACTCTTGGGACTCGGCCAGAAGTTGGAAATAGGTGAAACAAGTCTCATCTGATGAAATAAAATTCTTCGACTGCTATTTAATCGAGGTTTAATGGTTTCGGCATAATATTTTCCTGTAATTGGCATTTGCATCGCTGATGAGCAGTTATGGAATTCCAGATCGTACTGGAATTTCCGGGTTATAGAGCTCCCTTCGTGTTGTTTTTGATGCTGACAGGAAAGTGCGGCATTCAGTTTTGATCTTAGTTGATCCATTATGGGCCATGGGACAACAGCTGGCATATATTTCTTGATGCCATAATTTACCAACAGCCGTATGTATTGTAGAAATCTATTTTATGAGCTTCTTATGTGCTACCAGTTTCGGCATTACATTGATGCCATATTCAGGCCCCACACGTCATAGTCGTAAAATCGCTATACTCGGAAGGAGCCATACAACTCGATCCGTCAATCAAATCTTCGGGTCCCAAGAACTGTTGCATAACGATTTCATTCGCGGATCCAGTTATATAGCTCCTTCCGAGTGTAGCGATTTTACGACTACGACGTGTGGGGCCTGAAGATGGCATTAATGTAATGCCGAAACTGGTAGCACATAAGAAGTTCATAACATAAATTTCTACAATACATACGGCTGTTGGTAAATTATTGCATCAAGAAATTCAGTTTTGAAGTGACTTTTGCAACTCTTGTCCTCTTATTTTTCGCATCAATCGTCTTACTCTCTTCAATGACCATCAGAATCACTCAACACACATTTTGCGACTTAGCTGATGATATTGTTCCGCTTTTTCTGTAGCGTTGTAGGTCTTCGGTATACTGTTCTCACCACGACTGATACTTGCAACCTACTGAGAAAATTGCACAGCTGCCGTTCCTCGTGAAATACAACGGTGCAACGTGGAAGCTTGGTTAGCAACTGCGTTTATATTCAAGCAAGCATTTTTCGCGAAGTTTCCGAGTTTTTGTCTTCCGTGTTTTTGACAACCCCTCTATCTATCCCTTGGTCTTTCCACATCTCTTTTTAGGCGCATAGCACAGAAACTCGTTACGGATCATCTTGATATTCTGTCTGCGATCGAGTATTTTGGTGTGAGTTGAGTGATTGTGCTTATGATTTCTGTGCTATATTTTCGTTCCTGAATATGTTCAAATGGCTTTAAGCACTATGGAACTTAACATCTGAGGCCATCAGTCTCCTAGACTTAGCCGGCCGGGATAGCCGAGCGGCTCTAGGCGCTACAGTCTGGAACCGCAGCGACCGCTACGGTCGCAGGTTCGAATCCTGCCTCGGGCATGGATGTGTGTGATGTCCTTAGGTTAGTTAGGTTTAAGTAGTTCTAACTCTAGGGGACTGATGACCATTTGATAGCTCAGTAGTCAAACCTAAAAACCTTTATGGCAGGGCCGGCCAGAAATTCTGCACGCGTGCGGTGCTCCTGGATATGTGCAACTTCCCGGTCACAGCGTGCACGCCGCAGCCGTCAGCGTTCATGTAGTGCAAGTTTCTACGCACAGATGTCGCTTTATCCACTTGCTGGGAAACTCTGTACCGGCGCATTCTAGTACTCTTTCCACAGCTTGCAAGCCAACCATGGGAAGGTATTTCGCGTATTAAACATTTAAAATACTGCTACAGTCTACTCATTGAGACGTCTACTTTTATGTTCACAGTTTAACCCAGTGAAACAAGTAATACAGTTAACAACAGTGGGTTTTTATAGGCAGCTTGACTGACGGCACGTAAATACGCGTAATGTTTTAGATCTAGTATTTAAAAAAGGGAGCACTTAGCGACTTCCAACGAACCTTATTCATGATTTCAAATAACATTAAACTAATGCAAGGTTTGCTATAACTAATTATCGGTGCACTCAGTTACATCCACATAATTTCGTCTCACTGACCTCTGAACAGAATGATAACCGCAGACCTCTCGATGGTCACCTGTTATTTCAATACCATTATTGCTATATCTTTCATCAGTTCGGTCTGAAATCTGCATAATAACTGACAATTAGATGAATGTTACGTTTTATCGACTTCAGCTAAGCGTACCCTTCAGACATTTAAAAAAAAACCTAAATGTAAGTATACATTGGAACAATCGGTTTAATGACCAATTTTCCTGATAATAATCTAACATGGAGCCGAATCAGGCAATATTGCAGTTACTAAACAATATTTTTTAATTATGAAAGGAATAAATCCAAACACGTTTATCACTGGTCATGAGAAATCATATAGTTAATATCGGGCACAAAGGCACGGCTCATTGACAAACGCAAGCAGTTGCGAAGATTTTCATCACTTATGCTTGATCGAAACCTTGATTTATTCATTTTCATCACCGAGAAAAATCTTTCACAAACATATGTCGACCCGATCATGGACATAACTCTCGTGGCTTCTCGGTGCAGGCGTCGAAATTCTTGTTGTGAAAAATTTTCGTTGAATTCTTTTGTACTTCGCACTGCAAAGAACTTGTCCATCTGTCTTGTATAGTACTGTAGATCGATCAGTTCCATCTGTAGATCATTCGGAGCATCTTCAACTGACGACGAGAACGGTCAAGCAAAGAGGCGAATGACAGGAGACAAACGTAACATCTGCAAATCGTGCTCGAAATTGTTCCTTAATTTTTACAATTATTGACACTTATTCTTGAAATCTAGCACTTTCATGGACCAGTCCAAGAGTCGGGAAATGTGCAGTGTTTTCTGTCAATAGTTGGCTCTCCCAAAGCGCAAGCTTCCTGTCAAAGGCATTTACTTTTTCCAACATGTCAGAAATTAAATTATTTTCACCTTGTAAACTGACGTTCAGGCTGTTCAAAAAAATGGTTCAAATGGCTCTGAGCACTATGGGACTTAACATCTACGGTCATCAGTCCCCTAGAACTTAGAACTACTTAAACCTTACTAACCTAAGGACAGCACACAACACCCAGTCATCACGAGGCAGAGAAAATTCCTGACCCCGCCGGGAATCGAACCCGGGAACCCGGGCGCGGGAAGCGAGAACGCTACCGCACGACCACGAGCTGCGGACGCAGGCTGCTTATGTGAGACGTAATGTCCACGAGAAATGCAAGGTCTGATATCCAACAAGGGTCTTCCAACATAGGGTCACTTTTTCCCTTCTCATGCAAGAATGTTTCTATGACCAAACGTAAATAAAAAAATATTTTCAGCATTTTACCTCGACTGAGCCAGCTTACTTCGATATAGTAAGGTATGTCGCCGTACTCCACTGCTAATTCCTCCAAGAACCGCCGAAAGTGGCGATGCGTAAGCCCACGTGTCTTCAGATAGTTTACAGTACGCACAACAATTTGCATGACGTTAGCTAACGTTACTGATTTTGCACAAAGCGCCTCTCGCTGCAGAATGCAGTGAACTCCATACAACGTCTCGTCCGTGCGCCCTAGCTTCTTGCGCATACCTGCTATAAGTCCTCTCTGATGGCCTTGCATTGATGGTGCTCCGTCTGTGGTCACTGAGACTAACCGATTCCAGTCCACACCGACACCATCAATCGCTTGCTCGACAGCTTTGAGTAAGTCCGCACCTGTAGTAGTCCCTTTCAAAGGTACTAAGTCCAAAACGTCCTCTGTTGCACAAAGTGCGTTATCGACACATCGTTTGTATATCACAACCTGGGCTGTATCTGTAAGATCTGTTGCTTCATCGAGAGCAACAGAGAAAGCAACAATGTCTTTAGCCTTATTTATTAGCGGCCTATGCACACTGATACGTCTTGTCACTGTTTGTTTGCATATACTGATTTCTTGAAACCTGCTAACGTTCGTGGGACACACAAGTTCTGCAGCATCAATCAGACACCCTTTCACAAGCTCCCCTTCGGAAAAGGGTTTCCCAGATTGTACAATTCTTAATGCAATTTTAAAACTTGCTCGCAGTGAAAATTTAGTGTGGTTGTCATTCTGGAAAATTGAAAACAGTACATTGTACAGCGTACAGTAAAATAGACATAAATGTAACCCAAGAAAAGTATCAGTTACTTTTACGTCCAGATGTGTCTCATCCATTTTCTTAAGGACATTTAATTTTACTTGCCGTTCTACACTGTTGAGTGCACTACACTCGCCTTTGTGATATGTATTGTAGTGTCTTTCAATTGAAAACTTACGCTGGCCGCCTATTATTCGGCGGCACAGCAAACACTGTGGGTTTTCGCCAACGGCTACAAAAAAGAATTGCAGTTCCCAGTCATTTTTAAACGACTGAGAACATAGATCTAACGTCCTTTGCTTTTTCAGAGTACCTGTCATTTTTTAGTACTTCTCTGTTAAGGTTACGTTCACCAGGAATAAACGAGACTGGGTATGTTGCGCTCTTGCATGTCCCACATAAACAGGGAAGTGGAGCCGCCGCCGTTCATTTAGGACACATGCATAATAACAGATGTCGCTGTCGCACACGTGCGCACATGTGCAGCACTTCCGCACGTCTGCACAATGTGCAGCGTTTGGCCGGCCCAGCTTTATGGCAAATACGAACGTTTATTGTTAGGCGAAGTCATTACTGTATTACAAACACGCCACTATTGCAAACATGTCTAGATATTATTTTCTTTGCCAAATTCCAGTGCATGTTTTAATATGCGAGAAAAATATAAATACAATCACTGTAAGTGAGGTAGGAGAAACTTTTGTTTCCAATGTAGAGGCTTTCCTACATTAGCTAGTGTAAGCATTAGTAGTGTTAATTAGTATAGTGACAGTTTCTGTTAACAAAGTGTACCGGATAAGTTTCAAGCGTTGCTTCCCTTTTGTTAATATACTCCATTGCCTGTTCCACATCTCTGAAGCACCTCTTTCATGATGGGAGCTACGGAACAAGGTGAATGAATGAATATAAATGAACTTCGACTTCCGTGATGTGCTTTCAAATTGACAATGTGTCGTGTTCTTCAATGCAATAGCATTCTACTATGTTTGACAAGCTCCACATTAATTTTGTTTACTGCAACGATCTCCTATTTTTCACAGCTTTCATTCTTCTTTCAGATCAGACATTCCGATTAAATCAGTTCCTCCAACTAGTCCGGTTCTTTTTAATTTTTACTTAGGTCTCCTTCCTTCTCTTTCTCTACGCACAAATTTAATACTTTAGCTACAGGTCGTTCCTATTATTGTTATTGTCTCAGCGTTTCTTGCATTTGGAACCGATGATGTCAGTGTTATTTCTCTCTGGTTTCAATCAGCCTATAAGCCTTCTGTAAAAAATTGTCTGTGTGTGTGAGTACTGAATATTTTGTTTCCCAAAACTTTCTCCTCGTGTAACGTTTAGTAGATAGCGTCTTCAACTGCTGAGCAAACCTGACTGTTGGTTAGGCCTGTGTTGCGCATGTGAACGATGTCGTGAAACAAAACCTTAATCTTTATGAATTGCAGTAATTGAAATAATGAAAATGAATCTAATTAACTGCCAAAAGAAACTAATTGTGTGCTCAATGAAAACAATATAACTGAAAATCAATATCGAAGTACATTGTGAAAGTTCCGTAATGTGAAAAGCCATGTTTGACTTGCAATAACCACAAAATAAATGACTGCTGTACTCGGAAAAAATGTAACTGAATGAAATTTCCAGCATCGTTCACTGAAAATTAATCTGCTTAGCACAACATCTGATAATTCTGACTACATAATGCTTCCTAATAAGAACGCAAGATGACATCTGCCCTGAAATAAAAGTGACTTATCTATTGTTCAGCATGCTGTTTTATGTCTGATGTACTGACGTTCTCGAAAGCAAATACAAATCGGCAGTTGTATCAGCTTAGGAAAAACAGTCTACTCCAATTTGTTTTCCTTGTCAGGAACCATGTGTTTCTGCGTGTAGCGTGAGGTGTAATATACACACTACAAACCATTCAAAACTTTAGTAAGAATGATGGAGGTAGGTATTACTTTACAGAAAATTGTTCTTGAAAAATCAAGCTCTGATTATTGACAAAAAGGACTGTACATCATAAGAAGACTGTAACGATTGCGAAATTCTCTCATGACAAAAACTACACACATCTCAAGCAGTAGCGTAATTTGTGACACAATGAAAACAAAAAGATCAAATTGACACTAATAATGGTTGTTATTAGTTCTCTGAGGGATAAACATTTCCTTCAATTAATAGTTCTGACAAACAATTATCATATTCTTGAGCATGAATTTATTACCTTTAAAAATAGCTCCAAAAATCTTCTCCATTAATACAAAGAGTGAAATAGCTCCAAAAACAAGTTTTCATCTCCATAAAAAAGTATTCCAGATGCTTCTCTCAGATTAAGAAATAACAGATCTTACTCTCTGAAAAACTCAGCTGCTCGCTACCATGGCTAAAATAAGATGCCCCAGCGCTGCGCAGCTGACTGACTAGCAAGTGAGACATTGATAAAACCAAACACAGGGTCAAGTATCTTATCACTACTCGTGCAGTGCTCTTGTTCATGTTTGTCCCAGTACTGTAAAGCTACACTACTGGCCATTAAAATTGCTGCATCACGAAGATGACGTGTTACAGACGCGAAATTTAACCGACAGGAAGAAGATTGATATGCTTTTCAGATCACTCACACAAGGTTGGCGCCGGTGGCGACACCTACAACGTGCTGACATGAGGAAAGTTTCCAACCGATTTCTCATACACAAACAGCAATTGACCGGCGTTGCCTGGTGAAACGTTGTTGTGATGCCTCGTGTAAGGAGGAGAAATGTGTAGCATCACGTTTCCGACTTTGATAATGGTCGGATTGTAGCCTATCGCGATTGTGGTTTATCGTATCGCGACATTGCTGCTCGCGTTAGTCGAAATCCAAAGACTGTTAGCAGAATATGGAATCGATGGGTTCAGGAGGGTAATACGGAATGCCGTGCTGGATCCCAACGGCCTCGTATCACTAGCAGTCAAGATGACATGCATCTTATCCGCATGGCTGTAACGGATCGTACAGCCACCTCTCGATCGCTGAGTCAACAGATGGGGACGTTTGAAATACGACAACCATCTGCGCGAACAGTTCGACGACGTTTGCAGTAGCACGTACTATCAGCTGTAAGACCATGGCTGCGGTTACCCTTGACGCTACATCACAGACAGGAGCGCCTGCGATGGTGCAGCCAATGACGAACCTGGGTGCACGAATGGCAAAACGTCATTTTCTCGGATATATCCAGGTTATGTTTACAGCATCATGATGGTCGCATCCGTGTTTGGCGACATCGCGGTGAACGCACATTGGAAGCGTGTATTCGTCATCGCCATACTGGCGTATCACCGTAATATGGGGTGCCACCGGTTTCACATCTCGGTCACCTCTTCTTCGCGTTGAGTCACTTTGAACAGTGGACGTTACATTTCAGATGTGTTACGACCCGTGGCTCTACCCTTCATTCCATTCCTTGCGAAACTCTACATTTCAGCAGGATAATGCACGACCTCATGTTGCAGGTCCTGTATGGGCCTTTCTGGATACAGAAAATGTTCTACTGCTGCCCTGGCCAGCTCATTCTCCAGATCTCTCACCAATTGGGAACGTTTGGTCAATGGTGGCCGAGCAACTGGCTTGTCACAATACGCTAGTCACTACTCTTGATGAACTGTGGTATCGTGTTGAAGCTGCATGGGCAGCTGTACCTGTACACAGCTTCCAAGCTCTGTTTGACTCAATGCCCAGGCGCATCAAGGCCGTTATTACGGCCAGAGATGGTTGTTGTGGATACTGAGTTCGCAGGATCTATGCACCCAAACTGAAAATGTAATCACATGTCAGTTTTAGTATAACATATTTGTACAATGAATACCCGTTTATCATCTGCATTTCTTCTTGGTGTAGCAATTTTAATGGCCAGTAGTGTATGTTATTTACAATAGCAGAAAACATACAAAAACCTTACAAGCTTCCAGTTCCCGGTACAACTAACACTATGAGACACCACCTAGATCACCTCTTTCATTGCCAGCAGTGGAGTGATCCACACAGTGTTTGTTCGTTTAAACGAACGAGACCACGGTCCGTACGATATGGCGTCACTAACGTGAAGCGCGTGTGTTTGGAGTTCCGCTAAACGCTGATACAATGCTGTTTAACATGTAGGCAGCTATAAATGTATTAAGCTTTATAACCCTACATGTTTCATTTATTTGTTTTCATTTAGCCAAAAAGAAAAAAAAGTTTGTTAACATTATTTGCTTCCTGAGGTCGTAGTTATGAAACATCGGTAGCTTTTTCCTTTGGTTGGGTTGTGGTCTGGCCTGGTGACAGGCACCACAAATCGTCACAAAGTCGGGCTGCGGGTGGCTTTCAGAGTTTGTAGCGCTCCACTAGCGACTGCCGGACAGATCGACCACAAAGCTGCAAAGCTGCCGACGCCATCTGGAACGCAGCCAGTGCAGGTAGAGTAACGACCTACGTGCTTTCTACCTGTTTCACAGATATGTGTCAGTCGTCTGTTCTGCGTTGTCTGAACGCACACGTTTGTTAGTTTACAGAAACTCGGATGGAGCTTCAGAACGCAAGTATTAAATTTCTAACAAGTACAGATGATAAAGAATTTTTACAAAGCCGAGAAAACACGGAGTGTTGCTAACAGCGTCATGGAATTCACCAGACATAGGACTATATTCCTGACGATTAAAAAGAAACTCTAACACCTACATTTTAAGTAAAAGGACGATGTCGTTTTTACTAGGTCACGCTGACATGCTACTTCTCTGTCACTCAGAAGATACTGGAGATGATAGTGTAGTATGTTTCTTCTTTTATAGCGGAACTGTTCATCTCTGGCCGTGGGTTTCTAATGCATCTCGGTTCTAGGCGCTTCAGTCTGGAACCGCACTGCTGCTACGGTCGCAGGTTCGAATCCTGCCTCGGGCATGGATGTGTGTGATGTCCTTAGGCTAGCTAGGTTTAAGTAGTTCTAAGTCTAGGGGACTGATGCCCTCGGATGTTAAGTCCCATAGTGCTCAGATCCATTTGAACCATTTTCTGATGTCTTCAGCTGTAGACGGGCGTTGATATATATCAACGGGGCAGGTGAAAATGTATGCCCCGACCGGGATTCGAACCCGGGATCTCGTGCTTACATGGCAGACGCTCTATCCATCTTTCTTTTTCTACCCTTTTTTTATTTTTTTTTTTTTTTTATCCAATGTCAGGCTTACCACCTTTGCTGACATACATGTTGTTGTACTATCGCATAAATAGTGTCTACAAAGTCAATATGTTGAGAAATAGTGGCTAATTAGAAAATTAATTAATCAAGGAAATGAATAAAACTGAAAATGCCCAAATGAAAGACATGAAGACATTGCGGATAGTACAAATACAAAAGAAACATGCTCCTGTAGCAATGAAATGAAATTCGTGTCGGGGGCGACACCTGCTCACGACCCGACGTTCGATAGAGCAAGAGAGCCATCTATCGACTCGTTCTCCAGACGCTGGTGTAAGACTGGGTCGTCTTCTCGAAATTAACTAAGCGTCCGTAAGTGTGATCGATGTCTATCTCGGCTTCTTCGTCTATCTCATCTCTCACCCGTCACACCCCATCTGGCCGGCGGGTCGGTAAATGTAAGTCGCAAGTAATTAGCGAAGTCTTGCCTATATTTCTTATGCTGTTGCAGCTTCGTGTGTCCATCCAGGAGAAAATGCCAAAAATCAATTTTGTCCTTTTCCGATTCGTTATACACGTAGCCCACCAACATTCCCCGCACCCATGTCACTGCATTTATTTTTTGGACCGGGAAATAAGATTCTTGGGGGGGAAAAAGTGTGTCTGATGAAATTGTGTGAGGGGCGGAGCGTAACAGGAACGCCAATATCTGTTGTGCCAAGTGCCACACTGGAGCCGTCCCACTACATGCTAAACGATGTTCATCAGTGTCCACTGCTGCGCAGCCTAAACATAGTGGAGTGTCTGCCAAATGAATCGCGTGCCGCCGTTGATTCGTTGCGAACTTCCTATTTATCACCACATACCATGTTGAGCGTACCGTCGTTGGGAGATAAACGTTCCGTATAACGCGCCATATCTGTCGCCAGTTCTTGTCTGGGTACTTCTTTTCCAGGGTATTCCTGGGGCACCGGCGCAGTAAGAGTTGGTATACGTCTCGCGTCGTCGGTAGTCGTGTTGTTGGGAAGGAATCTCTGACATAGCTAATCTCCAAAAAAAAAAAAAGACTTGAAATGTGACAGCTTCGGTGAAATATGGCCCACATTGACTGGGGGCAGCATTGAAGTGGCCGCTAGTACATCGGCCAACGCACCCAAGATATTGCGACATTGACCGCGCCACTGTCGGAAAATCGTACTGACGAATAACGCCCGTGCCTTTTCATATACGTTCACTAGACCAAGTCCACCCTCTCCAGGTGGTAGCGTAAGCGTTGTGTATCGGATCTTAAACAGGTGTCCCACACTCACGTAGGTTCCGAAAGTTGCTTGTATCCGTGATGCCATTGTGCGCGTTAAAGGAAGGACATGCGCTACGTGAGTGAGTCTCGGTGCTAGGTATACGTTAACATAGGTCACCCTCTGAATCATATCCAACGCTCTTAATTTCTGTAACAGCACCATTGTCCGCATCAGCTTCAATATGCGGCGGTAGTTATCCGCTGCTGTCCGCTGCACATCCGTGTGGAACGTAATACCTAGGCATTTTATGGTCTTAACTAAGATGAGCGGGCCTTCCTCCCCCGGTTGTAATCCTCGACCGACATTCATGCAGCGTGATTTTTGTAGATTAAGCACGCTTCCTGCCGCCATCCCGTATCGCTGTATCCATCCCAACGCCGTACGTACTTCTTCGCCTGTCCGTGCCACCAGCATCACATCGTCAGCATAAGCGCGGCAATGAAAGGTCAGTTGTGGCAACGGCACTCCCTCCAACCGTCTTCGGAGACCATATAGGCAGGGTTCCAAAGCCACTGCATACAAAAATATCGAAAGGGGGCAACCTTGACGAACTGACCTTGAAATAACAATGTAGTCAGTGCCCCGCCCATTCACCGAGACCTTTGATCGTACGCCGTGTAACAGTCGCATGATCACTAGGATGAAGGCCTGTGGGATTCCCAATCTGCCCATCACCGCATGCAAAAAGGTATGATCCACTCTGTCGAACGCATGATCGAAGTCAATAGCGACGAGTGCCCCACGCACTCGGCATGCCGCTGCTAATGCGATGATATCTCGGTAGTCACTGAGCGCCGTATGTACGTTGCTCTTACCGCCGAGGCAAGTTTGATCTATGAGGAGTCTATCAGAAAGTGAAGACCGCAGGCGAGCCCCAAGGATGCGCGCGAAAATCTTATAGTCGCAGTTCAAGAGAGTGAGTGGTCTATAATCTCCTGGATTTCTGCCACCGCGTGGTTTAGGTATTGGGATGATGATACCCTCTGTGAATTCGGCAGGTATCTCAGTCTGCGGTAACAGGAGTTCGTTGTACATCTGAATCCAGGTCCGTCCCATGAGGTATGCAAAGGCGCGGTAAAATTCAATTGGGAAGGAAGCCGTCCTGTCCTGGGGACTTGTTCGGAGCCCCCCTGGCAATTGCGTCTGTCAGCTCGTCCTCTGTTATCGCTGTGATGAAAGTCTCTGCATCCAGTGGTGGTCCTCTATCTGGCATTTCCGAGATGACATCATGTAGTGTCTCGTGGTTCACATGTACAGGTCCATATAACTGGCGGAAATAGTCGGTAAACACATGTGCAATATCACGCTGGTGCACAACTTGCTGGCCAGTTTCAGAGATTAGTTCCCTGATCAATGTCCTGCGTCGTCGTTGGCGTTCACGTACCACGTGGTGCATGGAGGGGGTTTCGGCAGCAACTGTGTCCGCCAATCTCGCCCGGACCATTATACCTTCCATTCTTAGTCTCGTCAGCTGTAATAACTTGGCTTTTATCCTGCGCATGGCCGTGTGCCTTTCCGGCGATGGTTGTTGGGTCATCAGCTCCCTCAGGGCTGTAAAACAAAAATCAGCCGTTGCGCGGTTCCACTGCGATTTGTCCTGCCCGTATCGTATCAACGTTCTCCGTAACGTTGGTTTTGCGCATTTAATCCACCACTGGAGAATCGAGGTGTATACTCGTTGGCGGCGAACGCAGGTCTCCCAGGCCGCCTCTATCGACCGGTGACATTCAGTGTCACATAAAAGTGCACAATTCATTTTCCAGTGACCTTTACTCCGCCATATCTTCTGACGCGTTAGTGAAATCGTACAGACGTACGCCATATGATCCGTAAAAGCTGCTGGCCAGATTTCGGCATCCAGTATTGTCGTCCGTAGAGCTCGTGTCACGTACACTCTATCAAGTCTACTCGCCGAGTGTCCCGTGACAAACGTATAACCCGGTCTGTCACCATGCTGCAGTTCCCAGGTATCCAGAAGCGCCATTTCGGTAATCAACGCACGCAGTTCCATGCATGGCACATAATGAGGTACTTGGTCCTTTTTGTCGACGACACAATTAAAGTCGCCGCCCACTATATAGTTATCAAAGCGTCCAGCGATCAACGGTGCTATCTCTTCGGTGTAAAAAGTCGTCCTTTCTCGTCGTTTTGTGGAGCCAGATGGTGCGTATAAGTTGATGAAACGAACGCCGTCGACAGTGATCGCTATGCCGCGTGCCGAAGGGAGAGACATGACGTCCTCCACTCCTATTCCTTCCCTGGTGAGAATCGCCACACCGCATCCACTTTCATCGTGCACTGAATAATGTGCCTCGTAACCGTAGAACTCTGGCGGCGATGTGAAACGCACTTCTTGTAGGAGTACAATATCCACGTCCGCAGCGCGTAACATATCTTTCAGCATTTGAATTTTAAGCGTTGTCCGAATGCCATTAATGTTTATCGTGGCAATGCGGTACGCCTGGGTTGTATTCATCAGTTGGAGGGCGGTGTCATTAAGCGTCCATCTGCACCCCCGGCGCTCCTCAACACACTAAGTTGGTCAACATTTCCCGACCCCTCCCGGCCTCTGGCCAGGACTGCCCTCAATCGTCGCCTTCGTATTTTCATCCTGTTCCTGTTGGTCCATTTCTTGCGCCCAGTCCCCCAGCATATTTCCGGAACTGGTCGAAGGATGGGAGGCAACGTTGTCATCGCTCTGATGTTGGACAGTTGCCATCTCCACTTCCGCCTTCCGGTCACCAGAAGGAGAGTTCAAGTTATCGTCGCTGTGTAGTTCCTGCATCGTCATCTCGGTATCTGTTGAATCCACTGGTCTCAGGTCGATACTGTCGTTGTCGTCCACTGTCCCCTCGGGACTATGGCTATCGTCAGCAGAAGTCAGTCGACGCTTCTTTCTTCTCTTCGGCGAACGCTGTTTCCGTTGCCTTGCTTCCGCATCGGCTGTTGGGGTTGCGTATCCTCCGTCTTGGGCCTGGCCTATCACGCTCTCGGTGGAAGCACTGGCAGCCACCACGGATGAGCCTGGAGCGGCCGTCAGCTGCATCTCTTGTGCGGTGTCCTGTGTCTGCTGTGGTGGAACCGGTGGTCGGAGTTCCAGTCCGTTGGTGTCCATGTTCTCTATAGGGGGCAGCTGCTGGTGCCCATCGGAAGTCTCCCTCACGTCGCCTCTCAGGGCTTCCACAAAGGTCAACGGTAAGACAGTCGTCGGTTGTGGCGCCTGAACGTCATCCCGTGGAGTTTGCACTAAACGTCGCTGGAGGCATTCCGAGCGGACGTGACCTTCTTTCCCGCACCCCGAGCAAGTGCGAGGTTGCCCATCATAGATTATAATCGCTCGACAACCTCCTATGTACAAATAAGAGGGGACGTGCTTGCGCAGTTCTATCCGTATTTGTCTCACCCCATTTAAAACCGGGTACGTGGCAAAACTCGTCCATTTTTCGGCCACATGGGATAGAACTGTACCGTATGGTCGAAAGGCGTCGGTAACAAGTTCAGACGGGACCTCAAACGGAAGTTCGAAGACTCGTATAGTGCGGATCCCCATTCCCGCGTGATCGACTGTAACCGCACCAACATTCCCGTCGGCATGACAGAAACGATACCCGTTCGGTGATCGTTGTAGAAGTCTTTCGCAAGCAGCCTCGTCAACAAGCTTGACATAGACGACGCTTGAAACGAGCGATAAATTGATTCCCACGATTTCCTGTGGATCGATTTTTACCTCTTCTCTGAAGAAACGTTCAATCTCGTGTGCCTTTGGTCGTGTATAATCGTTCGCAAAACTGAACTTCAAAGTCGTTTTTCTGTGCGAGTGTGCCATCTCGTTCTAGACTCACAACACCGCACACGCGAAGCTGCTCCGGCGTAAAGGCCGGTTCCCACTAGAGCGCGGCAGCGCGGCGTGCGGCAACGGCAGCGGCAAGCGTTCTCCGCGTTGACGCGGCGGCTCGCGGAATTGGCGTTCCCACCTGGAAGCGGCAGACGCTAGCGGTAGCCAATGACAGACAGCCACTGAGGTACGGGCTGGGACCCACCGAAACGACCGGTGTGTTTGAATATCTATATCTTACACCTCCATGAAGGAAAGACGAAGCTGGGTGAAGACATACCAATGTTTCATTTTCTGTACAATGTACTCTTTCACATATTTCATTATTCATGTTTTCTCATTTCACCATAAACAGATTTCGTGACTACCGTTCATGATTGTTCACTATCTCCTAACACATTGAAACAATGTACGACAAAAGAGATTATTCAGATGGTTAAGCGAGACAAAAATTTAAAATGTGACACGGTAGCATGTACAGGAAAACAGTAAGAACACAAAGGCTTGCGGGAAGGGATGAAAGTGGAAGCCACCTGATAGAATTTCGCACAGAGCACAATGTAATCATCGCCAGCACCTTGCTTAAGAATCATGAAAGAATAAAATATTTTTGGAACAAAGTTTTCGAAACCAGATTTTAAGTTGTAAGACATTTCCTGGTGCTGACGCAAACCTACAATAATTTATTGGTTACGAGCTGCGGTTTACAACTAAAGAGACAGTAAACGATAGCAAATTAAGGAAATGGAACTTGAATAAGCTAAGACCCACAGTTTTTCGATAACCTTAAAGTTACCGTAATGCAACGACTGACAGAAACAGAGGAAGGAATCCGCTAGAATACGAATGGATATCTTTGAGAGAAGAAGTGGTGAATGCAGCAGAGTACGTTAACGGGAAGAAGGTACAGTAGAAATCGTTAGATAAAACGTGATATATTAAATTTGACACAAGGGAAAACATAAAAATGTAGCAAATAAAGTAGGCCATCGGAAATAGAAATGTCTATATATGACGTTAACAGAAAGTCCAAAATTGCAATGTGATTTTGCTCTTGGAAAACATATGGGGATGAAATATGAGAAAGAACAAAGAAAACTTTGTTCAAAGGAGAAGCAACTGTCAAGAACTCATTTGGCAAAGCCAGAACTAAGCAAATGAGAGAAGGCTAGAAAGTGGAAGGAATATGTAGAGAGGTGAGGGGGAGGGGTTGTACAAACTAACATAAGCACAAGTTAGATTCCTGTGAGATGTCTGAACACGCAAGGCAATACTGATCCTACCACTTAGCTAAGTAGACACACTGAAGAACTGCAAAACTGTGTTTATAGCATTTGCATGTTTAGAGAAAGATTTTGACAATCTCAACTAAAACATTCTTTGAAACTCTGGAGATGTCATCGATAAAACACAGGGCCACAAGATTATTTACAACTTGTACAGAAACCAAACTGCATTTCTAAGACTTCAATGACTTGAAAGGGAAGCAGTAATTGAGAAGGCAGAAGTAGAGAGGATATAAAATGAAGATTGTGAATAACAACAAAAGCATTCTGAAAAAGAAAATTTGTTCACATCGAATATGAATTCTAATGACTGGGTACTATTTTACAAAGGTATTTGTGTGGAGTACGGTATTTGTGTGGAGTGCTGCCTTGTATGTAAGTGAAACGTGGGCGATGAACAGTTCTGTCAAGAAAACAATGGACGCTTTCAAAACGTGATGATCAATAAGAATGCTGAAGATTAGATATGAGGATCGTGTAACTAAAGAAGAGGTACGGAATTAAATAGAGGAGGAAGAGGAAATTATGGCACAACTTTGACTACAAGAGGGGTAAGTTGACAGGACATATTATGAGGCGTCAAAGAGCGAGGACAAAGGGGTTGGGTGATAGTATTCTGATAATAATCATCTGTTGAAATGCTAGTCTACTATTTTATCTATTAATGTAAGCAGTGAATTTACTCTTCCATGCACTCCTCCACAAAACATTTAAACCAAAACTGAAATAAGCTGAACACCAAATCTTTCAACCACTGTCTGACAACTACTGCATTCACTTTCAACTTTCTATAACTATCACTGGATAGCCACACACACACACACATAAAGGTATAAGGAGAACAGAAATAAACAAACATTAGTTTTCAGCATATAATTCTTTAGGTTGGCAACATGTACATAAACAAACCAAACAGGAAGGGACATGAGGTGAACACACTGTAGTTACGACTTCAAATCAGTGTTTTCGGTAAAACGTCTACAGCTAGTGACAGAAGAAAAAAGAGCGAACATGAAAATGTGCTTATGTTCCATAATCTAAGTTTTATTTCAACCTCCAGCATGTGACCAGGTGAGGGGAAACGCAGATGTCCGCCAATAACTCGATTGTAATCAGTTATTCACGTAAAAAAAGGATGTGAACTGTTTTATAATCTGCAAGTATCACAATTTAAGACAAAACTGAATCATTCTAGATTCCACCGAAGATGCCTTAAAGTAAAAGGCGAAACGCGTGTTGAACCAATAAAGTACACTGGATAAAAAGAAAAAAAACGTTTGTTACTTCCAAAGGAAATAATAAATAGCTGTAGATACTTAGCAAATTACGTCTTATGACATACCAGTAAATTAGTCTCGGTTTAACTTCTCATACTATTAAAAGCCGTTTAAAAAATTCATCTATCCCTTCCGAAAAACTGTAGTTTCTTTCATATCTCGGTAGATAAACAGATTTAGGATATTTATCATGTGACGAAATACCTGACTTTTTACAAGTTATCGTTTGCAAAAAAACACGTTTCGATTTCTTGAACCGTTTACGAAATTTGCGGATGATACAACCACATGGTTTACGACGAGCAGGACGAAGTACCGGTCGCGTCGAGAGCAACCCGCGCGCGGTCACTGCACAGCCCATCCGCCGACGTATCATTCAATATCTCGAGAACGGCGATAGCTATCGTTCTGCTCTCAGCTTTAAAAACAATTTCGATATGTTGGCTAAATTTCATACGCAATAATGTAGTACCTAAAATGAACTGTACGCAAAGTCCACGCAATGCGTTTTTACCTCTGCACACTCATTAAAATTTCGTGTAAAGGTTTACGTAAATGCGATACAGCAAGTAACCACGACGAATAACGAAAAGAAATTAGGTCCTTTATCGAGAGAAGATATCAGGCTGTAACATGCCCAAGAATCAAATTTTTCTACCGAATCGTTTCCTTGGAATCGGATGATAAGTATTTCATGGCTGCCGCCGCGTCCGCGCCAGCGGATCGGCGAAAGTTCGTGTGGCCCGGGGTTCCATACCTGACGTCACGCTCAGCGCGTTCTGTGATTGGCGGCGCGCACCTGGAGCGCGGCACGCGGCAGCGGAAGCGGTTCGACATGGTCAAACCGCGACGTAGAGCCCGCCGCGCCGTGCCGCTGACGCCGTTTCCATGGCAACTACGCCGCTGACGCGCGGTTTTGACGCGCGGCAGCCCTAGTGGGAACCGGCCTTAAACAAATGGGCGCGCGCACCACAGCGCGGCCGGCAGGCAACACGGTCCGCACTGTGTCACTGCCGAAGGCAGACTGGTCCATCTGAGCCATCGGGATCACACAGGATAGTACGACTGCTGGGACTATTTCACACACGCCTCCCGTGAGACCCACATTCCCACCTTGCATGTCCACGCACTACATTCGTAGTGTTCCACCCCAACACATTCATTACTCATGGAAGACATTCTTTCCAAGTCCCGTAAGAGTTCGGGGAATTTGTGTGCATCCGTACAGAAGAAGAAGGTCATGGCCGGTATTGACAGAACTATGTTCTAAAGAACAGACACCATATCCATATATTTTCAAATGGATCTCCTTACTATCTTACAAGGAACCCGATGAATCTCAGGTCGCAAGTTCAAGTAATGCTCATTTGAATGTTGTGTTTTAACAACTATGACACGAAACATATTAGCTGCTAATAACTCACCATGTGCATCAGGAGGAAAACAGAAAATAAGCGTCCGCGAGGTGCAGGGATCAACCTTCTATGTGATGTATCTATCACGCATCACAAAATAAGTGTTCAGGACGAACCATTAACAAGAATCATTAACACAGAATGTAAAATGGCGCGTCACAGTGGTCACACGGGTTTGCACCATCAGGGTCGAAGACGAACTACTTGTGAGTCACAAACTATGTAGGATCCTCATCTAGGGATCTACTCTTAAAGGAAAGTTTATAGAATTATATTGGTATAACAGAGCGATGAGACCTAATGGGATTTGTGGCTCCCTGTGTGACAATGATGATGAACCACGCGGCTCGACACCTGTTTTAATATTACTTTAATTTGTTAAGCACGTATCGTCATCATTGTACTACTCATGTACATTGTTTGCACAGTTTAGCGTATGCGACATCACTGACTCATCTTGCAGAAACGCTAATATTACATCTGTCAGTTCTTTCTCATTCCTTGAAATTCCTTTGGTTCCTTTGTGACGAAATGTCAAATTCGCCAACTGTTGTTGTAAATACAATGCAATCTTTGCTACGTTTAACGTTGCCGTTGCTTGTTTATCAACACCGCTAGCACTGTAGCACTGTTGTGAGTTACCCGTCGACTAAGCAGTTCAACTACACTCCGTAGCCTCATGCTGTGCCCACCGTCGAAAATATCCAGTCCCGCCCACTGTTGCCATTTGCAGCCAATATTGTGGTTCCATGGTACACTTCATGTGGTGCGTCGAATGCCTTAACCATCATTGACCTATTGTGAGCACGCACGGAAGGGGTACCTTGTGGGATCCACTAGCAGTTTTGTAGGGGAATTCAATTACTGTGGTTCCCAAAGAATTCAGGTACTTTTCGGTCGGTGTGGTAACAGAAGCATGCAGTAGGTACATCCTGAGTATTAATGTGATGTCACGATAATACCGTGAACTTATTGAAAATATTGTTGTCTACATCACGAAGAAATTCGCTCGCAACTGATCTCACGCTTGTCCTACGGATTAAGTCATACGAAGATGTCCCATACCACTGGACTCAAAATGGTTATAAATAAAATTTTTGTGACTCGGAGAAACTCTTCAAGCATCCTCATACGGATCGTGGACTTCAGCCTAGCAGATACTGCTGTAGGTACCTGCTGTGGGTACACACTCGGTATTGACTTGCCAAGTCACACAGTACGCACTCATCAACATTATCAATGAACAGTTCACCTGTCGACGATTAGCCGAGGAAGTTTCGAAGAAAACTGTTAGGACATCAGTCAGAACAGTGCTTCAAATTTCTTCTTAAACAAACTGGAAGACACTGACAAACGCTTGAACTTCTCTAGCAAGTTAAAACTCTGTGATGGCTCAGTATACGAATATAGATTCATACCATTCACGGGCAGTGGGATACCATTTACAATACTGCAGCGTGCCGCATGGACTAGCTCAAGACTTCAGTTTGCTTCCATTTTCCCCTCAAACTTTTCAAACCCGTATCGAACAAGCTATTCATGTATATATACTCAGTGGAGATACATCCGCACACAGATATTAGACAAGCGAAACTTCTGCACAGGATAATATTCCCCTCCATTCCTCTGAAATTACTTGGTAGTCTTTCCAACCAACCGTGTGCAGTTTTCCGACATTTTATTGTGACTAATCTGTGTTGAAAACGAATTGTTACTGGAATGCCTTCAATGCACCGGGGCCTTGACACAGTATACACCGATGACCCAAATCATAATGACCACAGCCCACCGAGAGATGGAATGCTGCCTGCTTATGTTGTTCGGGAAAGGTGTTTTAGAGCACACCGATAGGTGCATTTTGTTCATCATGGAGCTCCGTAGCAGATAGCTCCTACGTTGATCCAAAGGCATCGTAAATTACGATAACGAGCACGAGATCATCGATATTGGACCGTGGATGAAAGGAAACTATTCACATGGTCGGATGAACCAGATTTGTTGCTACACTGTGTCGCTGTTCGTGTCCAGATTCCACGAGAAACGTAGCTACAAACGTGCGTCGCACCATGGACGCATATGCTGTGGGCGACGTTCACCTGGACTTCTATGGTGTGTGTGGTACAAACCGAAAGCACCGTGACAGCTCTGGATTACGTCAACATTATTGCACATCGCCTGCATTTGTTTATGTTCGATGACATCCCCAACGACGATGGCATCTTTTAGCAGGATAACTGCACATGTAATAAAATTAGAATTGTGCTACAGTGCTGCTTTGAGGAGCATGATAGGTAACTCGCGTTGATGTCTTGGACAATACAAAGAGGTGACAGAAGTCACGCGATAGCAAATGTACATATGAATACGGTGGTAGTATCGCGTTCACAAGGTATAAAGGGGCAGTGCATTACAGAAGCCGTCATTTGTGCTCAGGTGATTCATGTGAAAAGGTTTCCACTGCGCTTATGGCACCTCGACGGGAATTAACAGTCTTTGAACGTGTATAACGTTTCCTGGTAAACATACTCTATAACTATGCAATTACAATTTTATTTATATATGGGCACTGATCACGTCTATGGACTCTGAATAATAACAGAATACAGAAAATTATGTTATATTTTGTATTTCTAAAGGATTAAGTACTGGATTTGTGAAATAATATCTGTGTCGGCAAGTTATGAAACCGCCACACAAAAGAATTAGGAAACAAAAACTCAGAGATTGCGTGACAATCAACCATTGTGTAAACAGTAATGTAAGAATAATAATAATATCGTTGTCGTCTTCTTGGAGTCACGTAGAGAGGAGGAACCTGTGACGCTGTGGTAGCTTTCATTTGTAAAGATTGTAAGCAGGACGCCATTAGGCGCTGATTATAAAGAGAGGTGTGTGAACTTGTTATTATTCGAGTTTTAAATATAGTTATTTAATGAGAACTTGCATGGTATTATTAGAAAACTTCCCCGGTATTTTACCCATTTATTTAAGACGTTTTCAGCTTTTTAAGTCGTGGTGCAGAGCTGCGACACGGCAGAACGAGCCGCCGCCGCGGCAGAGTCAAATCTGATAATAGGGGCAATAATACTGCAATAAGCGGTCAGGTAAAAAGTGAATTTATAATTGTTTCTTACAGCAGTTCGAGATCGGAGTGCAAAGCAGCAGATTTTACGTTGTGTTTCACAGGCGGACGCGGGCTGCTAATATTGTAAACTTTAACAGTGTCAAAGTTAACAATACCTTCATGTTTCAAAAGGAAATCTTGCTATGCAAAAATTCTGGACTGGTAAAAGTTATAGAAAAATCATTTTCTGGTTAATATAAATATTCTCATGCTCTAGTGTTTGCCGTGGTACTGATTGGTAATTAATGTTGACGAAAAATCCACTGCAAGGTTTGAGGTTCTTTAAGCATTGCGTACGGTAACCTCATTACTTTTTATAACAGAAATAATTTCAGAACATTTTTAAGACAGTTGTAGCAGAGATGGATATGTTGTCAATTCTACTGAGTTACTGTAACAAACCTGTTCATTTAATAAGAAGCCAGTTCCAGTATAATAACAACATATTTTAGCACATACAATTAACCAAAGTATACCAGTGTACAGAAAAAATATTGAAGCGCAAAACGTGGAGAGATGCCTGGGTCATTCCATTTCGGCAATCGTTAGGGAATTCAGTATTTCGAGATCCATGGTGTCAAGAGTTTGCCGAGAATACCAAATTTCAGGCACTACTTCTGTGGTGTCACCGCCAGACACCACACTTGCTAGGTGGTAGCCTTTAAATCGGCCACCGTCCGGTAGTATACGTCGGACCCGCGTGTCGCCACTGTCAGTGATTGCAGACCGAGCGCCGCCACACGGCAGGTCTAGAGAGACTCCTAGCACTCGCCCCAGTTGTACAGCCGACTTTGCTAGCGATGGTTCACTGACAAATTACGCTCTCATTTGCCGAGACGATAGTTAGCATAGCTTTCAGCTACGTCATTTGCTACGACCTAGCAAGGCGCCATTATCAATTGCTGTTTATCTTGTGATGCGTGTACCGTCAGACCGATGTTCACCAATTATGGATTAAAGTTAAGTATTCCAGAAGCTCCGTACTTTTTTTACTAGACTCAACTCCTTTTAACTGTTCCAGACCTCACGCCAGCCTGCGTGAGCTTAAACGTGTGCCTTTCGGCTACCTCATAGTGACTTGGCTGTCTTGCCAAGTCACAACTACTTCTCATCACGAAGTACACAATGGCCGACGGCCTTCACTTACGGGCCGAGAGCAGCGATGTTTCTGTATAGTTGTCAGTGCTAACAGCCAAAGAACACTTCGTGGATCAACCGCAGAAATCAATGCGGGACGTACGACGAAGGCAACATTTGGCGTTAATGTCCCATGGGAGCAGGCGCCCGACGCGAGTGGTTTAGCTAACAGCATGACATCGTCTGCAGCGCCTCTCCTGGGACCGTAGCCATATCGGTTGGACCCTAGACGATTGGAAAACTGCAGTCTGGTCAGATAAGCCCCAATTTTAGTTGGTAAGAGCTGATGGTAGAGTTCGAGTAGGTCACAGATCCTAGGAAACCACGGACTTAAGTTGCCAACAAGGCATTGCGCATGATGGTGGTGGTTCCATAATGATGTGGGATGTGTTTACATGGAAATGGCTGGATCCTTTCGTACAGTGACTCGATAATTGCCTGGTAATCGTTATATTCGGTTAATTCGAGATCATTTGTAATCATTCATCTACTTCATGCTTCCAAACAATAGTGTCATGTCACCGAAGCACAACTGTCCGCGACTGGTTTGAAGAACTTCTGAGCAATTCGAACATACGATCTAGCCACCCAGTTTGCCCGACGTGAATCCCCCCGAACGTTTATGAAACATAATCTAGAGGTCAGTTCGTGCACAACACCCTGTACCAGCAACACATCCGTAAATATGGACGGCTATAGAGACAGCATGGCTCAATATTTCTGCAGGAGACTTCCAACAGATTGTTCTTGCCACGTCGAGTTACTGCACTACGTCGGAAAAATGGAGATCCAACACGATATCAGCATATATGCCATGACTTTTGTCACCTCCGTGTATGTTCACATAACCTAAGCCCACATGTGGGATGCTGCTGAGGGCCCTTTCCCGCCCACAGACCAGTGGCCGATATTTTATGGAAATCGCTTGACCTGAGTGTAGACATGGGCGCCCCACATGGATCCGTAGACATACGCAGGACTTCTCGAATCCATGCCAGGCAGAATCGCTGCTGTATCATGTTCAAAAACCAGACCAACACGCTGTTAAGCAGTTGGTCGTGATGTTTTCGCTCATAACTGCAAGTTCAGCACGAAAATATGGCGTTTTAGACTTAAAACTGTGTACTTTGATATTATCCCTCTGCTCGGCTCAGCCAGTGATGTAGAAAGCAATTCTTTATTGGTGAGGTCCACTTGAAACCTTTCGTTTAGCAAATATGGCTTTCCTGATAATGTCATACGTTCTCGGAAATTCCAAGCGACTTCACAGGTTACGCTGTAACGTCCCAAAAATTTTCATGTAATGTATTCGCGTTCGTGTTGACGCACCACGTGAACATTTCTGTCTTGCATTTGGCCCAGTTGCGGAGATACGGGTAAATTAGAAGCATCTCCTGGGCGACTGTGTCTCTACTGCAGCGGATAGCCGCAGCACAAGTTATGTCGGGTGCTTTCCGTACGGGCCGCACAAAATCCAATTGCTCAACCAATCAAGTCAGCGTAATTCCGCCCCTCCGGCCACGGATCCTTCTTTTTGCCCCTCCTCTCCTCCCCTGCCCCCCACCCCTCAGGCAGCACCCTCACTTCACTAAGACGCAATCTAATTTCCACCGGCCCTGGCTCCTCGCTGTGGGCATTTTTCTGTGCCTCCAGCCGCTATCCTCTGCTGCTCCCTCCCGCGTCCGCCTCCCCACCCTTTTGCCGTAAAAATGAGATTTGCTGCGCCTCGGACGTGGTAAGTGATTTAGAAACACTGTCTCCTCGAACGACCACGATTTTTGCGGGAGCTGCTCTTTCATCTGGAGCCGCGCTGCACTCTTGGGAGCCAAAACACTGACTCAAGTCCTGGCAGCAGTTCAGAGTGTCCTTCTCTTCCTTGCAGTCAGTGGTCACCCGCTAAGTCGCTGCAGCAAGAAGTTCGCCGATGGACACCACCTCCCGAAGGAAGAAAGGATCACTCTGTTCATATATAAGGGGCGATCAAACCGTTTCTGTCCAAGGGCCTTGGCGCAGCGTGTATGCAACGCGACTCCGATGCACGAGTATGATTGCTAGATTACCTTTATTACTGGTTTTATTTAAGGTTTATGATTTTTCTAACACTTTATATTTTCCTTTATTGGTTGATTTTGGTTCTTATTATTTTATATTTTATGTGTTTATAATTTTGGCTTTTTTAGTTAAAATGCCACATAGGCAAGGGGTTAGTGTTACATTTGAACGGATACTTTTTTATCGCCCCTTATACAATACTTTAATGACTAAATTAAAAAAATCTTATTAAGAGATCAGCATTTCACCCGTTTTTGATGACGCCCATCTGTTGTTAAATTGTGTTCGTTTCTAAAAACTCATGTGCTGTTACAGATATTCTTTAAAGCGTTTTTTTCTCTGCTCACGTGTTAAATTGCCGTAGTTATTTTTAATATTACTGTGTAACAAATAAATCTGAGAACGCCTTATCGGATTTTCGCTGCTCAGTTTGCAAATTCATCTTGCTTGTTGGCACGTTGTGGCTATGTAGGTTTAAATTTTATCATGTGTGTAATTTAGAGTAGCTAATCTACATCTACATCTGTACTCCGCAAGCCACCTGACAGTGTGTGGCGGATGGTACCTTGAGTACCTCTATCGGTTCTCCCTTCTATTCCAGTCTCGTATTGTTTGTGGAAAGAAAGATTGTCGGTATGCCTCTGTGTGGGCTCTAATCTCTCTGATTTTATCCACATGGTCTCTTCGCGAAATATACGTAGGAGGGAGCAACATACTGCTTGACTCCTCGGTGAAGGTATGTTCTCGAAACTTCAACAAAAGCCCCTACCGAGCTACTGAGCGTCTCTCTTGCAGAGTCTTCCACTGGAATCTATCTATCATCTCCGTAACGCTTTCGCGCTTACTAAATGATCCTGTAACGAAGCGTGCTGCTCTCCGTTGGATCTTCTCTACCTCTTCTATAAACCCTATCTCGTACGGATCCCAAACCGATGAACAGTATTCAAGCAGTGGGCGAACAGGTGTACTGTAACCTACTTCCTTTGTTTTCGGACTGCATTTCCTTAGGATTCTTCCAATGAATCTCAGTCTGGCATCTGCTTTACCGACGATTAATTTTATATAGTCATTCCATTTCAAATCACTCCTAATGCTTACTCTCAGATAATTTATGAAATTAACTGCTTCTATTTGCTGACCTGCTGTATTGTAACTAAATGATAAAGGATATTTCTTCCTATGTATTCGCAGCACATTACACTTGTCTACATTGAGATTCAATTGCCATTCCCTGCACCATGCGTCAGGGCTGTTCCATTAATGGTGTTAACCTATAAACCTATAACATGAAACTATACTACTCATCTGTACTCTGTTTTACTTATGACAATCTTTCTTGATACCTGAAATTGGTTCCATCTCGTGCTGCTTCCAACGTATAGATGACAATAACTGAGTGCCATAGCAGACGTGCCACAAAATTATAAATTGATCTGCATAGAACTTTTCGTAGTTGCATTTTCTCGCCTATCGTGGTTCAGTAGAAAGCTTAAAAACTGTCGAAGGTTTCGAAAAATTCTGTTTTTTTTGTCAAGATGTTTTTTGTTGTTAATATTTGCAGCAGTTCTTGCTCACTTGCTTCCTCAATTATGTTTATCATCTAAAAAAACACAAATATTATCTATCATTTGCAGTCATTTATTTTCTTTTTAACCACATGTTTCATCCATTCATATCAGGTAAATTGATTAAGCCTGCTTGTTGAAAACAAAGAAAATCAATTAACTTCTCATGGTCAGGATTAACTGTCATGTACAGTTTTTTGAAGGATGTCATATTCGCCGTTGACTAGAAATATTTTATTTCACAATTGCACTTGAAAATGGCCCAAAGGCCGAAGTTGCAGTTGTGAAATAAATAATTTATACAGTCAACGGCGAATATAATATCCTTTATAAAAGCAAATTTAGATTTTAATGTTGGTTTTTCACGGAATTCTAATTTCTATATTTATTTATCAAATAAATTAATGTGCTAAATTGTACCTTTACTTTTAAAAGCTCATGTGCTGGGACTGTTATAGAGGTTAAACCTTTTAAGTGCTTTTTTTGTTTTCTTAATTGTTAAATCACCTTATCTATTTTTAAGACTGCTAAGTAACAAATAAATCTGAGAGGATCTTATCAGATTTTCGCTGTTCAATTTGCAATTAATCTTGCTCGTTGGTATCTTGTGGCTATGTAGTTTTAAATTTTAGTATATGTGTTTTTTAGAATACCTAATCAGTGCTGAATCAAGGGACCCAGAGTGATGTCTGGACTAAGCTCGAGATGGTCACCTTAAGCCAACACCTGATTAATAACCAAAAGTATTTCTTTCAGTTCCTTGAATTGAGATGTAATATTATAATTGTTTAAATTCTGTTAATATTGATTCTCTCACTGCTCTGAAGCCTTGCGCCTACTCAGCCAACAACGGACAACACAGATTATGCAGGCACGTATCTCACAGCAGACAGCTTTTCCCACGACAGATATGGGACGGCCTTGCCTCCAGGAAGAAACCCAAGCGCCAGCAGAGGTCACTGTTCTCGCTGACGTTCATGGGCTTTATGACCAGAATTAGTACCTGGCATCCAGGAAGTATTTAGGCTGGTATCTGGGGCATACTCCAGGAGTTCGCCCTGAGGGAGTTTCCTGGAACGACTGAGAATGAGGGTCTAACTTTTCAGCAGTAGCTACGACGACACTACTGTCTATATTGACCATCGCTTTCTCGTGCTGCCAGCTATGGACCTCCACCACTCGTGGCCACTAAAACGACGACATGTTGTCTCCAAGACTGCGGCCAGAAACTTGAATTCGCAACATATCTCTTTGATTTCATCGGCAGTATGACGAACTTATACAGTTGGGTATCTCTGCCCAGGTTACCGCTTCAACACATGCAGTGTATTCATCAACTCCTGATCGAGTGGCTGGCGGCCATTTGCACGTTGCCTCCGGAGCTCTTCAATAGCCTTTTCAGTATTGACTCCATTGACAAGGGCTTCCGGACGGTGTCACTGCCATTCCAGCGGTTCTGCAAGAATGTCGATCAAACTTCAGTGCATGGATGGAACAGCACTTCTTGGCCCACAGCATCCCAGGCATTAACCACCTCCTGCAGCAACTTAACCTGGAAGTGGAACCCCACACTGTGCCCTATGACAGGTTGAAGTCCAGTTTGTTAGAATACTTTGATTCACACGTGCTAGCGGTGGCAGCTGCCACAAACTTAACGAACAGTCTTAGCGTGAATGGATTGCCTGTCCCCACATTTCATTTCGCGATTGCCATTTCCACTGCAGTAATCCTCAGTATAAGCAGTTATGTTCTATTATCTTAAATGTTGGTCAGAGACAAAATTTACATGCACACCTCCGATGAAGGCCTGCGCACGGATCTCTGTAAACTGAAGGACGCTTCCTGAGAAACATGCCTCCCAGTTACCAGGACTTTCGAACAGAATCTTAGATTTCCAGCCCCTCTGCAGGACCAATCACAAATGCTCACTGACCGACCAACGTGCCTATCTTAGCCCCAGCCACGACCTCCACCCAGATCGGATTCACATATTGCAGGCAAAGAATCAATTTCAGACGCCAACCTTAACAGCCCCCTTCCAGTAGCCAGCGTTTTAATATTCACGAGAGAGACCAGTAACACTACTGGCGTGTGAAGTGCACCTCTTGTGGGAAATCCATATGTCCCTGATGGGTGCTAAGTAGCATTCAAAATGAATGTCGACTGTGCGTGTATGGACCCCTTTAATGGTCGGCTGGATGACAGGGTGGAACTATCCTACATCTCCTACATCCAATGTATTATTGCCTGGCTCTATTTCTGAGTGGAACACGAAAGGAAATGACTAGTAATAGTATAACGTACCCTCAGCCACACGTCATAGGCTAGCCTGTGGCGAGTATGTATGTAGATGTACAAGCAGTCTTTTGTTCAGAGCACAATCATAACATTTTCATTGTCACGGTTTGCATGGTTCGCCGGAGTGTCAGCTCTAATTAAAGCAAATTCATGATTAAGCGTGATTAGCCTGGAGATGCGGAGGATAACGCGTCGTAATATCAGCATTCCAGCTCCGATAACCTGGTAAATGCTTTGTAAATTTAATATGTGAGAATAAAATAAGGTGTTAATAACCAGGCCGGGCCAAAGAAACTGGTACACCTGCCTAATACTGTGTACGGCCCCATCGAGAACGCAGAAGTGCCGCACAACGACGTGGCATGGACCAGACTAATGTCTGAAGTAGTTGGTTGGGTTGGTTTGGGGAAGGAGACCAGACAGCAAGGTCATCGGTCTCATCGGATTAGGGAAGGACGGGGAAGTACGTCGGCCGTGCCCTTTCAAAGGAACCATCCCGGCATTTACCTGGAGCGATTTAGGGAAATCACGGAAAACCTAAATCAGGATGGTCGGACGAGGGATTGAACCGTCGTCCTCCCGAATGCGAGTCCAGTGTCTAACCACTGCGCCACTTCGCTCGGTCTGAAGTAGTGCTGGAGGAAATTGACACTATGAATCCTGCAGGGTTGTCCATAAATCCGTAAGAGTACGAGGAGTGGAGAGCTCTTCTGAACAACATGTTGCAAGGCATCCGAGATATGCTCAATAATGTTCATGTCTGGGGAGTTTGGCTTACATCGAAAGTGTTTAAACTCAGAAGAGTGTTGCTGGAACCACTCTGTAGCAACTCTGGGCGTGTGGGGTGTCGCATTGTCCTGATGGAACTGCCCATGTTCGTCGGAATACACAATGGACATATATGGATGCAGACAGGATGCTTACGTACGTATCACCTGTCAGAGTCGTATGTAGACGTATCAGGGATCCCATATCACTGCAACTGCACACGCCTCACATCATGACAGAGGCTCCTCCAGCTTGAACATTTCGCTACTGACCACAGGATCCATGCATTCATGAGGTTGTCTCCATACCCGTAAACGTCCATTAGCTCGATACAATTTGATACGAGACTCGTCCGACCAGGCAACATGTTTCCAGTCATCTACAGTCTAATGTCGGTGTTGACGGGCCAGGGCTAAGCTCAAGCATTGTGTCGTGCAGTTATCAATGATACACGAGTGGGCCTTCGGCTCCGAAAGCCAATATCGATGATGTTTCGTTGGGTGGTTCGCACGCTCACGCTTGTTGATGACCCAGCACTGAAAACTACAGCAATTTGCATAGGGGTTGCACTTCTGTCATGTTGAACGATTCTCTTCAATTGTCGTTGGTCCCATTCGTGCAGGATCTTTTGCCGTTCACAGCGATGTTGGAGATGAGATGTTCTACCGGAGTGTTGATATCCACGGTACAAACGTGCAATGATCAAATGGGAAAATCCACACTTCATCGCTACCTCGGAGGTGCTGTGTCTCATCGCTCGTGCGCCGACTGTAGCACCACTTTCAGAGTCACTTAAATCTTGATAACCTGCTATTGTACCAGCAGTAACCGATCTAAAATCTGCGCTAGATACTTGTCTTATATAGGCGTTGCCGAGCGCAGCGCCATATTATGCTTGTTTACATATCTCTGTATTTGAATACACATGCATATACCAATTTCTTTGGCGCTTCAGTGTAGTATATGTATATTTTACAATGTTTTGTACCTTTCGTACGTAATATATAATGTTACATAGTACTTTCACGGGCAAGACACAGTTACTGAAGCAGGTGGTGGTTTTGCAGCAACTGACAATAACGACTACAATCAAACTGAGCAGAGATCAGAGGAAGAAGGAGTATCTGGCAAAGGCAGCTGAACTGTACGTAGGACTATAATATTATACAAGGAAGTGCATAAGAGTTCCAATGAGAAGCCTTCCTGCTAAACATCCCTGCTGCAAGTTGCTTGGGGACTTTTTCAGTCATGTACGATTATAAGGTCTCGGAGAAGAGATGGTTCTGGAAATCCTAAGGGCGTTAGCTTCCAGTATTTCTTAAGGATTGGTGTGGAATAAATAAGAGTGTGCAAGAAGTATTTTTTGAGTACCTTTCAAATTAATGGTAAAATACAGTAGATGTGTATAAGTAAATATGAAGCTTTTGGTCTATTGGATGGCTGAGGTAGGAAGAAGATACCTTTAAAACAGATGATACTGTAGTTCTTGTAGGTGTAGCATCTTTCCCAGCCTTCTAAAGCCATTAGACTCGAGAGAAGAATCGGGGATGTCCGTCCAAATTTAACGATACAGTAAACGTTTAAGTTTTTTGTAAGAAAATGTGAAGACGAACATGAAACCCTAATGAAAAAGAAATACTGTTTTGTGTTTAGCAGTAAATTTAATATGCACTTTAAGCCGTCGAATGACATCTGCTGCAAATGTAGCATAGCAACTTAAATATGAAGACGCAGGCAATGTTCACGATCGTCTGACAGGCCAACCTCAGATATAAAGATAAAATATAAATATAAGATAAGAATATCAGGTTCTGTTATTTTGTTCACTAAGTGAAATACTTGGGTAACGTTTTTAATGTGGCAGGGATCCACTTTACTCCCTAGTATATCGAGGTGGGACAAAACTTCTGTCCATTCATCAACCCCAGCCAGTTGAAATAAGTGATGAGGCAGCTAAATAATTACCGTAAATTTATTCTGCGTGCAGCAGTCATCGCAGAACTTTTACACCACCTTTCATGCCAAAACGTTTGGTGGAAATTGACCCCTGCATGTGATAAAGCCTTCTGGGTTTTAAACAGTCCCTCCTCTGCCCTGCATACCCTGCTGAGCCACTAGTCCTGAGTGCTGATGCGTCGTCCTGTGTTTTGGGTTGGTACTTCCATCCGCGACTGACAATGTGGAGCGAACAATTGCATTTGTATAATTTTCAGTGCGACAGGGTTGGCAGCTGCGATGAATTTTTTGAAAGATTTCTTGACGCCTTCAGCTGCTATTCTCTTTATGTCAAATACGATTGTACAATTTCGGTCTTAGGCCATTTTCAAGTACTTTATGGATGATTTTTTGTTAGTAAATTGTCATGCAACAACTGCCCAAAAGTAACGTGCTCCTAAAATAGCGTGAACATCTCGGATTTATTTTATGAACATAACATGGAGTCATAGGAGCAACGATATACATGAGGTAATTTACTACTAATAATCATCCGTAAAATACTTGAGAACGGCCTATGGCCGAAATTGTACAATCGTACATGAAATAAAGAGAATGGCAGCTGAAAGCATCAAGAAATATTTCAAGAAATTGCATATTTATATAAGGTTCCCTGTTGTATAGCATAATTATGGCCAGATAGAAAAATAAAGCCTAGTAATCATGTTTAGACTCGGTCTACAACCATCACTTCAAGGTGTTTACGGACCACAAGCCTCTACGCCTTCTTTTCAAAGTGTTGTAAGTATTCTGTCTGAAAAGGCACTCTTCAGTGTTTAGGTCTGTTTCTTTGAGGCTATAATTGTGACATTGGTACCATTCAACAGTCCAACATTCTAATGCTGATCTCGTTCTACATCTATCACTGGGCCAGGACCCTGTCTTTGACACATTTCCCAAAGTGTGCTTTCACCTGGACGTATCTGTCGAGGTAGCTGTGGCCAGCTGTCCACTGAAAGCCAGGCTCACAGCGCCACGCTGCCAAGGGCACAGTACTCCGTGAGGTACTCCACCTGGTGGAACATAATGGCCACCAGACAACAGGCACCTGTGACACCCAGATCTTCAAGCCTGTTGGTATCAGTGGAACAAGCTCTCGACCCTGGACGATGTCCTACTGTTCCAGGGGCACAATGGCCATACTGGGATCGTGATTCCGACGGCCCTCAAGCAGCACATCATATTTCTCTTGCATGTCGAGCACTGCGGAAATGTGCTCACCAAGCGGCTGACCTGACAACATGTTCACTGGTAGGACGTGAATATGGAAATCATCCACACTCCTGCCCATCTTCCAGACCAATCAAGCCACCACTCCGTTTTCTACCTCGAGCAGACACTTGCCCCTGATCGTCGCTGTACTAGGATTTTGCTCGTTCTTTCCTGGGATACTGCTGGTTAATTGCTTCCCCTAGGTCTCAGGCATGTTTACTATGTCCACAGAGCAGAACATTCAAACTGTGTCCAACATGTTTTCAGTTTAAGGGCTCCAAGGAACCAATACCATGGGTAACTTACCCTTCGTCTGCTTACACAAAATATTCTGCTGTCTGCAAATCAAATGGACTTGCGCCGGTACATACTTTGCCCTTCCACCCTGCTTCTATTGATGTAGCTGAATGTTCCAGCTGCACCTTTAAACTGCAGCTACAAGAATCAGGTCTCAGACTCTTCAGGAGAGACACTGAAGGAATACATTGGTGAGGACCTATCAGTAGTTACTCTCGAGAGCGCCAAGAAAACAGCATTGACAATAACACATTTATTAGGCAGTAACACAGGACAGATTTGCAAAGCGCTGTGCGGCAGCCAGGCTGGTGGCGAAGTGCCTCACCAGTAGTGGAAGGCTGGGACATGCTCAGTTTGAAGTACCACCAACGCAGTGAAGCGTCAGATGGTGGCTGTTATGTCACAGGCCAGCAAAATCAAATGGCTCTGAGCACTATGGGACTTAACATCTATGGTCATGAGTCCCCTGGAACTTAGAACTACTTAAACCTAACTAACCTAAGGACATCACACAACACCCAGTCATTACGAGGCAGAGAAAATCCCTGACCCCGCCGGGAATCGAACCCGGGAACCCGGGCGCGGGAAGCGAGAACGCTACCGCAAGACCAGCAGCTGCGGACTCACAGGCCAGCAGTCGACCCGGACTCCAACGCAGTTTAGCCCTGTGTATTGACCTTCAAAGAGCACTAACTGAAGTCCAAGATTCGCACTCAGAAGTCAGGTTCCAGATCTACCTGAAATACTCGCAGGCATGCAGGGGTTAGCTCTCAGCCACTGTTTAGGAAACAGAAGCCAGCAACATTTGTGTCTGCCACAGGAATGGAGCGAGCAGCAGTAGTGGCCCCCTCTCAAAGTCAGATGATGGACGGCATCCAGGTCACGGAGGTTAAGACCCCAGCAGGCCTAGAGGATGATAGGGTCTTCTGCACTCCACCAGAGTTGCGTCGGAAGTTGGCAGTGCAATTGGCAGCAGAAGCAGCATCCTTCTAGCTAGACTCGTGGTTGTATAGACGATCGAAGATAGCAAGGCACACCGAGGGTCGACCATCGTAACCTTCCCTATCACTGGATAATTGCAACTGACAAAATGGCTGAAACTATGCTCTGGGACAGGCTGGCGGTGTTTGGGATGGGCATTATGAAGGACTCCAGCCATGGAATAAAAGATGGTAGACCCAGCTGCCTGAAGGGATCCTCAGCTACTCCATATGAAATACCAGAGCCCACACCAATGGAAGTGGACGTCATCACTCCCCTCCCCGTTCAGCCACCCCAGTCGCCAGCGGAGGCCTAGTCATTTCTAGGGCTGTCAAATGTGCTACCATCTTTCTCCTCCTTTGGGTGAGGAGAGGAAGGCGGTATTAAGGCCTTGCACCTACTCATCACAGACCTTGTAGAGAAGCTGTTCAGCCACCAGGTGGAAACCCAAATGCCGCCAGAGGTCATTGGCCCTGCAAAACCTTTTCTCCTCTGTGGGCCACATGATCACAAGAAGCACTTGTAGAATCCTGGTGCCTGGGAAATATTTAGACTGGTGCCCAGGCTATGTTCCAGGAGTTCACTCTGATTGAGATTCCTGGGTCAGGCGCCAATTGTGGAAGGTTCCCACAATTGGGATCCACGTCTACCATCTTCTCCAGGGATGTGCCAGAAAAGGACCTACACCATTTATGGCCTCTACACTGAAGAGATGTGGCCTGTGACACCATGACCAGCAAAAGGGCTCTGTAATATTTGTGTTTGTTTTTCATTGGCAATATGTCAAACTTTTATGTATCTCGCTGTAGGAACTACCTTTTCTCGTCTTCTGGAACTCTAACTTTTGCGTGTTTCTTCTGGACATTGATAGTGGCACACTTAGTGTGTGGACATTGCATTTTGGATCTTCTAATTTACTGTGACAGTTCCAGGCCTCCAGCCTTCACATATTATTGTACTTTCAATATTAAAGAAGTGACCTCTTTTCCATTGTTGTGTTCCAAACGAAATCCTGACGGATAAGATTGTTCTTGTGTACTTATTTTGCACCTGGGTACTTTTCCTGTGGACATATTAAACACTCGTAGGTGCAAGCTTTAAAATTTCATTTACATATCATGTAACTCTCATCGTGAAATTCACTAACAGTTTTTTTTTTCTGGCTCTTATAACACCTGTTGTGGAATATTCATTTCATCAGTGTTAACATTCCACTGATGGGAATACATGTTGTTAACATTATTTTGGATTCAGCAACTTACCGCTCCCAGACCCATGGTTCCAAGCTTTTCAGTTAGCATTTACAATTACAGTGTTTCATTTATCACTTCTGTTTGCTACGTTTCTAATTTGTTCATTAGTTCTTGTGTAGGGCACTAGGTGAGCACACGACTATATTACACAGTTATAAATTTCACTGTACATAACGCTACTGTAGGCTTGAGTGAGGTATTGTAGGGAGTGTAGACAGAGGTAGTAGAGAGGAATCTAGCGTCTGGGGGACGGTAGAAGGGAGGGGGGGGGGGGGAGTGGGCCGTGGATAGGTAGGTGTGTGTCATTAGGCGCTCTCTGTGTGGTTGTGTGAATTTTTAATTCTCCTTTTAATTAATTAAATATTTTTTGAAAATGCAGGGAGCTGTTTTGCTGCCAGAGAAAGTATACAATTTTAAACAAATTTTTTACAAGATATAAGCAGAAAGAAATACAAATGGAATACATGTAACGTTTAAGGCCTTCAAAACAAGTCTACAGCGCTAATAATAATTACTTAAAGTAAATACTGAGAGAAAACATGTTAGCATACTCTTAACCCTTGAATATCCACTTGAGTGGCAATATAGCGGAACAATATACGTAATACATAAAAACCAATGCAGCCTGATAAACGCACAGATAATATTATGAACAACTGAAATTATATGGTACCAGAGAACTTTCCAAGTCTCAAACATCTAAGATGTGTATACGCAGACTGAAGGGACGGAAGAAAATTTGAACCAAGCTGGGAATCAAAACCATGCCTTCTGCTCACTAGGCAGATGCGCTAGCCAGTACACTATCCTGGCCCAGTGGCTTTGCACAACTGCACGGACTACCCTAGCACTTAACACTTTAAAAAGTATGTGAACTCTGTATAATCGTTTGGATTTTGTTTAAAAACAATTGATTGAAGAATCAGATTCGGCTTCCCGCATCATACTTTTTTTGCGCGTCTCCTGTCCCAATGGACGATATAACATGGTATAACATTCTAGTTTTATATTTCTCAGAATAATAATACAATCTTGTCAGAGATGACATTTTATTTAATATTTTCACCGTCCCTTCTTCTGATATTGATTTTTAAATACTTTTTAGGTTTTTGCGATGGTGAGCGACGACTTTTAGCTGGAGGGTGCTAATACGTTGATGCCATTGAGCGGTCGCCATTGCAGAAGCCTTAGATGCGTATCACATGGTCAATAATGGAACCTGCGTTTATTCTAAATTTATTACATATATTGTACGGATTCATTGCATTAAAAAGCCTTTACAAAGACAAATTCCGATTCATTGTCACGCATCACCTTGTTATTAGCGAATTAGCGACCACTGATTAAGCCGACTTTTTACATATCTGACGTCATTAAGATAATTCCGCTTTCTCTGCTTGCTAATTAGAAAATAATTAGTATTTTAATCGTAATGAAGAATTATCAATCCATAAACTGATAATACAAGTGGACAAACTTATAAAGCTTCAAATGAATAACGTAAACGAGTGAGATGAGGCACCCAGTATGTAAGAACTGCCTCGGCCAAGTGACGAAAGTGGTAACATTGCTTCTGATTTGCGGTTTTGACTTTAACCGTAAGGTACTAGACACCAGAAATAATGGGCAACACGAAATTAAAGTGAAAGGCTTCTAACAATGGTTACTTGAATGTACAGGTTGCACATAGTTCCTCACGTTACGCATTTGCATAATTTAAATTTTTTATCACATTAGAAAAATAAGTTAATATTATCACAATTAATAATGACGAAACCAAAACAGAAAATATTTACATCTATACAGCCCAATTTGAATGTGAATCTTTAGCGGTAAAATACACTGCTTTAGGGGGAAAACTTGAATAATAAAGCTCATAAACTTTGATTACGAAATGAGGCACGGTGAAAGCAAAATGGTTCCTAGCAATTTAATAAAACAAAAAAATGGCTCTGAGCACTATGGGACTTAACTGCTGTGGTCACCAGTCCCCTAGAACTTAGAACTATTTAAACCTAACTAACCTAGGGACATCACACACATCCATGCCCGAGGCAGGATTCGAACCTGCGACCGTAGCGGTCGCGCGGTTCCAGACTGTATTAATAAAACAATTACATGGCACTCGTCCACAAGAACTTCTAGTCAATCAACAAGTAGAACCTTAAAGCCAGTGTTTTCAGAGAGAGTAAGTTAAGAATTTTACGGAAGGGAATACATAAAAGCTTACACCAAAAACAAACAGAACAGACAAACTCTACCAATTAGCAGCGCAAGTGCCAACTTAATCAAGTTACATACAGTGAAAGAAGAATTCGCCAGGCTATAGTGAGACATAGGTTGTTATTAAGCTGGTCAGCTACACATATTAATGAACAATTACCCCTAATGATCCACTACATTCACGCGCATTAAAATGGTTTACGAAAACGAACGGTAATAATTGGTCAGAGCCAGGATACGATATCATACATGTACGGTCATGATAATGATTCTAAGTATATCGTGCATCATAAACTTCATTAACACTCTTGCCACTGGCATATGCTTGCAGATCACACAGCTTAAGAGCCTATGAAAATGGGTGAAGCAGATTTTACCAGTGAAACTGTGATAAATAACCTCAAGCAATCGAAATCCCCGACACATGCCGTAACAACTGCTCTGTATGAATATTAAACAGAGTAGGAGAATATAAACACAAAGCAGGAAGAGGAAATCTACGTCCTGTTCGGAAACGCGCGAGTACACACTTCTCGAGACCCGCGCACTTGGTACTTGTAACAGACATTACAACCTAAAATCGTCCGACACGTAAACAGCACAAGAACCAGGTTGGCGGAGACCCTGCAATAGGAAACGACAGCGGCGAAATATGGTATTGCATGTGGACATTAGAATATACACAGGTGCTACACACAAATGGCGCTAGTACAAGCATGGCGGCGCCCCTTAAACAGGAAATGACAGCCGCCCACTACGATACTACTGACGAACATTAACCAACAGAACAACAACACACCACACAACAGAACTACCATAGTGTATAACGATCTGACGCGTCTCCTCACGCAAGATGACTAAAATCTAGTTTTAAGTAGACATTTAAACCAATCACTCGAAGGAAAACTATTAAAATTAACGGGAGCAGACGGCCATTGTTGATGGTGGATGCATTTTTGTTAGTGACCCAACTGGTTTCTAGAAAATGATGTAAAATTTAGAAAAGATTTCATCCTTTAGTACTACCATCAGTTTTGCCAGAACGATATCTATTATTTACAGGCGAAATGGGATCCTCGCTTGTAGACTGTGGCTGGATCATTTTAAGGTTGCGCGCTTGCATTCCAGCTTGCAAAACGTTTCGTAATGATCGGCAGTTAATCTCAGGGACGCTGTAGCCAGTTGCAAGTGAATAAATGGTAAGATATTAATTGTATTCGGCCACTGCGTCTCCACACCACGATACTTTAAGCTCTTATTAGCAAAACATTATAGCATTTCATGTATCTTCTCTATGTTAGGAGAACTGTTAAAATAAGAACTCATGAGAATTAATTTACATTTAGTTGCAAATGGCTCTCAAACTAATACATGAAACTTACATCAGATTTGTTTACACAAAAGAAAGATTAGTTATTAATATGCAAGGAACGCAACTATAGCGCGTCCTGTCAGTACAAACGATATCAGACAAGAGAGAGAGATACGAGGGGGAATTCTCTTCACTTATTTTCTACAACAACAAAAAAAGTACCATAATCGATCGCAATGAGCTACAGGGTTACTGCCGCTATATCTTTGAAAAGATATTTATGAGTTTATAATTACATTTCATAAAATTAATGTACATAAGTTATTTAGATACGAAGTTATTTGCAGTAAAAATAGATTAGTGCACATTTTTATACTTTCCGCCTTTTTTGCGAGGGTACATTTACATAAAATAACGTGTATCCGTCCATGCAATGCTTCATGTGGTGTCACCGCCAGACACCACACTTGCTAGGTGGTAGCCTTTAAATCGCTCGCGGTCCGGTAGTATACGACGGACCCGCGTGTCGCCACTGTCAGTGATTGCGGACCGAGCGCCGCCACACGGCAGGTCTAGAGAGACGTCCTAACACTCGCCCCAGTTGTACAGCCGACTTTGCTAGGAAAGGTTCACTGACTAATACGCTCTCATTTGCCGAGACGATAGTTGGCATAGCCTTCAGCTACGTCATTTGCTCCGACCTAGCCAGGCGCCATTACCAGTTATATTCAGATTGCAATAATATCTAAACAAGAGCGATGTTCTCCAATTGTGGATTAAAGTTAAGTACTACATCAACAACGTACTTTATTTGCTACTATTAATTCCCTTAACTGTTCCAGACCCCACGCCAATCTGCGTGAGCTTAAAAGCGTGCATTTCGGCCTCCTCTAGCAACACGGTGTTGGCTCTTCTGCGACGAGTATAAAAACGGTCTTCTTCTTTCTACTTGCTTAATTTACTTGTGTCATGGCTTCGCCACAATCTCCAGATGTACTGTCCGAATTTTATCGCTTGCAGAATCAGCAGACGCAGGCCTTATTGGATGCCCTTGGACAGCTCGTCCAGGGTCAACGTGCAATGCAAAACGATGCGGCAGCCGCCGCTCCACAGCTACCGCAGCCACAACACGCAGTTGCACAGCCTTTTCGTCCTTTTGATGCGGCACTGGAAAGCTGGACGGAGTGGTCACGCCAATTTGGATTCCATCTCGCCACCTACAGAATTCAAGGTATTGAGCGTCAGCCTTTTTTGCTTTCTTGCGTCGGCGTAACCACGTACCGAGTGATAGTGAAATTATTTCCCAGACGCGACGTAGCAACTCTGTCCTACGAAGAAATTTTGTCGGCATTAGATGCATATTTCAAAGAATCAGACAATGTAGTTGCAAAAAGGTATACTTTCTTTCGTACAAAACGTACGGCCGGTCAGACTAATAGGGAGTGGGTTGCAACTTTGCAAGGCCTTACTAGGGATTGTGCTTTTGAGTGTGAATGTGGACTCCCTTATTCAGATACTATGGTACGTGATGCCATTACACAGAAAGTTTCTGATGTTCGTATCAGGGAACAGATTTTGAAACTAGTCAATCCCTCCCTTCAACAAGTGATAGACATATTGGATCGGCAGGACACACTTGACTTTGCTCAGGAATCATTTGCAACTTCGGCAGCCGTGTGTCACGTTAACCAGCCCGCCGGGCGCGCTGCATGGAACAGTAAACAGCCCTCGCGCCCGTCCGCGCAGCTGCCGTCAAGCTCTCCGTTACGTTTGCCGCGCAAGCACGCACATGCAGTGCTAAAGTCATGCCCGCGGTGTGCTACTAGACATTCGCGTGAGAATTGCCCGTCACGCCAAGCTATTTGCTTTTTCTGTAATAAAAAAGGACATGTTTAGAGTGTTTGCCACAAAAAGCTCAGATCGGACACTAAAAACCATTCCGGGCCCTTTGTTTCGCGCCGGAATCGAACCAAGAATACTCAGGCTCGTGAAACTTCGCCCATGGACATTCATGTAGTTCATTCCACTCCACCCAGTGCCGCTTTTTCTAACGGTGACTGTGTTCGTCCCACAAATAGTGTGCGTCGACATCGACGGAAATCGCGTCAAGTCGCAAGTGCTTCTGTACCAGTGTCTGTTCACGTTGCACGAGACAGTCGCTCTTGTCGTCAGCAGTACAATAAACTTTTTGTAGACTTGGACATTAATAGCAATGTGGTCCCATTCCAGCTCGATACCGGAGCTGCAGTTTCATTGATCAATAAAGACACGTACAAACAACTGGGCACACCTCCGTTGCGTGCTGCAAATGTTAAGCTAACTACATATTCAGGTCACACGATCCCTGTGTTAGGACAGTGCAGACTTCTTGCAACGTACAAGGGACAAACAAAACTTGTGTCATTTTGCGTCCTTCGTTCTTCTGCTGCAGTGAACTTGTTTGGTTTAGATTTATTTCAGTTGTTTAACTTGTCTATAGTCAATCAGGTCCTATCAGTGAACCAGACTGAGCCTTCAGCCAGTGTTTCTCGTCTATGTGACGAATTTGCAGACATTTTTGCACCGGGCCTTGGTTGTGGTAAGAACTATGAAGCACATTTGGAACTGAAAGTAAACGCGCAACCGAAATTTTTCCGAGCACGCAATGTTCCCCACGCATTGCGTGATGAGGTCGCAAGAACCTTACACGGTTTGGAATCACAAGGTGTGATTGAACATGTGCAGGCTTCTCTCTGGGCCTCACCCTTAGTAATATTGCCAAAACCTTCAGGAAAATTGAGACTTTGTGTGGACTTCAGGGCTACAGTGAATCCACAACTAGTGATTGCAACTTTTCCTTTAGCCCGCCCGGACGATCTTTTTGATAAACTGTGTCCGGGTAAATATTTTTCGAATTTGGACCTCGCAGATGCGTACTTGCAAATACCAGTGGACGACGAATCCCTGCGCGTTTTGGTGGTTAACACGCATCTTGGTTTGTACCGATTCGAAAGACTGCCATTCGGGTGTGCTTCCACCTCTGCATTGTTTCAGCAATATCTGCAAACTGTTTGTGCCTCGGTCCCTACTGCAGCAAACTATCTGGACGATATTGTGATCTCCGGACAGACGGAAGAAGAACTTTTAGCCAATCTCAGAACATTATTTCAGGTCTTGCGACAAAATGGTCTTCGCTTGCGGAAGGACAAATGTGTGTTTTTTGCTCGTGACTTACCCTATTTGGGACATGTAATCAATGCCCAAGGCATACATCCCAGTCTCGAGCACCTCCGTGCCATACACGACTTGCCTTCGCCGCAGAATTTGAAGCAACTACAGAGTGTGCTGGGAAAACTCAATTATTATCATCGCTATGTGCGCCACGCCTCTTCCATTTCAGCTCCGCTTCATCGCTTACGCCGTAAAGGTGTTCCGTTCGTCTGGACGAAGGAATGCGAACGCGCCATTCGCCAGTTGAAATCGGCGTTGCTTTCTAATACTTGCCTCACGCCATTCGATCCCCAGAAACACCTTTTGTTGATGGTAGATGCCTCAGATTTCGGGATCGGTGCTGTGCTTGCGCTCGAAGATGGATCGCATGATCGCCCTATTGCCTTTGCGTCCAAATTGCTCTCATCTGCGCAAAGAAATTATTCACAGATAGAGAAAGAAGCTTTGGCTCTCGTATTTGGTGTTACTAAGTTTCATGATTTCTTGTATGGTCGTCACTTTACCATCATCACAGACCACAAACCTTTGACATCACAGTTTCATCCGAACAAGCCTGTACCTCCACATACAGCGCAAAAATTCATTCGCTGGTCACTTTTCCTCTCACAGTACCGCTACGATATCTTGTATCGGTCCACTGCTAAGCACGGAAACGCCGATGCGTTGTCCCGTTTGCCTGTTGCTGAGGATAGAGCATTCGATTCTTCGAACTTGCTTGAATGTTCATTGATGCGGAAACCGATGACGTGGTCGAATCGTTTCCGATTGATTTTCGTCGTGTAGCTACAGCACCAGCTGCTGACCCTGTCCTTGCTACAGTTCTGTGTTTTGTTGCTACGCAATGGCCCTTGTCAAAATCACAGATCGAGGATCCGTTGGTTCGCCGATTTTTTGCTCACAAGGAGAGACTGTTGGTTTGACGTGGTGTTTTGCTGTTGCGTTCTGATAATGATCAGTCCAGGGTCGTGGTCCCACGTTCGTTACAGTCCTCCGTCTTACGGTTTCTCCACCAAGGACATTGGGGTATAGTGCGCACGAAACAACTTGCTCGTCAGCACTGTACCTGGTTCGGAATCGATGCTGCGATTACGCATATGTGCTCTTCTTGCAAGGCGTGTGCCGATCAACAATCCGCACCGCTGCGGAAATTCTTTGCATGGCCAAAAGCCACTTCCCCTTGGCAACGCTTACACATAGATTTTGCTGGTCCATTCTGGAATGCTCGATGGTTGGTTGTGGTCGATTCTTTCAGTAGTTTTCCTTTTGTTGTCCGGTTGTCTTCCACGACGTCATCTGCCACCATCCAAGCGTCATCCGCTATCTTTTGCATTGAAGATCTTCCACAGACTATTGTTTCCGACAATGGCCCACAATTCATGTCCGTAGAATTCCAGTCATTCTGCAAGGCCAATGGTATTCAACATCTGACATCCGCGCCGTTTTCGCCTCAGTCAAACGGTGCCGCTGAACGATTGGTCCGGACTTTCAAGTCCCAGATGTTGCAGTTGAAAGAGTCGCATTCTCAGGAGGACGCGTTATTGCTCTTTTTGTCCGCGTATCGCTCTCAGCCCCGAGATGGTCGCTCGCCAGCTGAGTTGTTGCACGGTCGTCCTCATCGAACCTTGATGTCTTTGCTGCATCCGCCGCATCAGGTTCCTGTGCAGCGGCAGACGCCTGCTTTTGCTCCAAGCGACGTTGTATACTATAGCAACTATCGAGGTTCACAGCGTTGGCTCGCAGGGCGCATTCTTCGCTGCCTCGGCCGCGCTATGTATCTGGTTTTGGGGGCCTCTGGTGAGGTGCGTCGGCATCTCAATCAGCTGCGCCTCTGTCGTCGCACGGGGTTCTGCCGCTCCCCGTCTGCTTTCAGCGACGGTGCCGTCCGGTCAGCGCCCTGGGGACCCATCTACTGGCTCGCCTCATCCCCAGGTGTTACCGACGATGCCTTCAATTTTGCGCCATGGCGACGCGCCGCCGCCGCCGCTGCCGCCGCCTGTTCTCCCGCCGGCGACGCCCGCAGTGGACGCTTCGCTGCAGCCGCCAAGCGCCTCCCTGGGTCACGCGCCGCCGATCGCTTCCCGTGACCAGCTGTCCTCCGACATGGAACTTTTGCCCGCTCCGGACCAGATGTCGTCTTCGCCCGTCGGCTGCCCCGCCCCGATGGAGGTCGAATCTTCGGCCCCTCCTGTCTCTCTACGGGCGTATACACCGCATGTTGGCGTGCACCCTGGACTAGGTTTTCAGGCGTTTCCTAGCTCCCCTCGGACCGAATGGCCGGGTGCGGGTGGCACAGCCTCGCCTGTTGTTAGGCTCCCCACCTCGTCGCATACGTCAACATCGGGTCCTCCCCACGGCGGGCGGAAGCCTTATAACACAACCGTACGCCGATTTGCGGGGGAGGAATGTAGTGTCACCGCCAGACACCACACTTGCTAGGTGGTAGCCTTTAAATCGGCCGCGGTCCGGTAGTATACGTCGGACCCGCGTGTCGCCACTGTCAGTGATTGCAGACCGAGCGCCGCCACACGTCCTAGCACTCGCCCCAGTTGTACAGCCGACTTTGCTAGGAAAGGTTCACTGACAAATACGCTCTCATTTGCCGAGACGATAGTTAGCATAGCCTCCAGCTACGTCATTTGCTACGACCTAGCAAGGCGCCATTACCAGTTATATTCAGATTGTAATAATATCTAAACAAGAGCGATGTTCTCCAATTGTGAATTAAAGTTAAGTATTACATCAACAACGTACTTTATTTGCTACTATTAATTCCCTTAACTGTTCCAGACCTCACACCAATCTGCGTGAGCTTAAAAGCGTGCATTTCGGCCTCCTCTAGCAACACGGTGTTGGCTCTTCTGCCAACACTTCAGTTCATATTGCGGGTATGGCGCACTTTCCTTGAGACTAAAACACAGAAATTAAATACATATTAATACTGTAAAGACGCACAAACAAGCATCCAAAATACAGGACGTCAAAAATTATAATAACTGGTAAATTGTTGTTTTTAATGCGTCATTTAAATACTTGTACAGCCCCAGGATGACTCACAACGCGTGGTTCCAACAAGAGCAGTAGAAAAACTTTTTGACAACTTAAGCACCCACACACTACTGCCAGATAGGAGTAGGCGCACGCGGTCAAGAAGCTGGAAAGCAAGAAACTTTAAGGAACAGGCAGAAACTTTCAGATAATAACAAAGCTGACACTTGCCATTAATATTTGCACCGTTTTGAGAAAATAAGATCATTCATCGGCGTTGGAAAATAAAGTCCTGGGAATCTTCCATAATTTGAGGGACCAGCTTTTGTTCCAACATGTCCAGGTGCGTGATTCCCATGGCAAAGAAAAATGGTCCATAAACCATTGTACGGGATACGCCACAGAACATGTCGATCTTCGGTGAGTCTCTTTCGTGTTGCAAGGGTGAATGTGCGGTTTACAAACCCCATATGCGAACATTGTCTCTGTTGACTTTTCCACTAAGGTGGAACGTCGCTACATCGCAAAAAATTACACCCTGTAGATATTCGTAATCCTCCATCTTTGCTAGCACATAACCACAAAATGCGAGACGCTTCTCTTTGTCTTTGGGGTTTAGAGCCTTCTCAAGTTGTAATCGGCAGGACTTGTACAGCAAACGCCGTCTCAGAACTTCCCATATAGTTGGTTGGGTATTCCAAGTAATCGACCGGTTATACTGGTAGACTTACTGGGACTGCGCACAAAATTTTCGTGAATCTGTCGGACATCGTCCACTTACGCGGTCGGCCTGTGCTTTTTCCTTTGCACACACTCCCAGTCTGTTCAAATTGCTTAAACCAATGGGTAATGTTTTTGCGAGTTGGTGGTTGAGTACCGAATTTGGTCCGAGATGACCGCACTGCAATTTGCGACTTCCTTTTCGCGAACTCAAGAACGCAGATAACCTTGTGCTCCACAGTCGCCATCTCACTCACAACTGACAATGAATGTGATTAACGACCCTATTGCCGCGCGATTACTACCTGCCGCTTCTGAAACCATCACCGCGCGCCTGCAGCCTACCGCCAAAAACTTTGAAACTTCCTCTTTTCACTGGTATAAAGCTTGTTCTTTTTGGATTTGTACTTGAATATATACGAATTTTTGAAAATAGGTCCATCATCCAGATTAACCATGTATTTACAATAAATATTCAAATATGCCGCTAAATACACCTACAAATCTATATCGTTGGTGCCACTCATAGTTCAGGAGATATGACCTTAACACTGATAGGCGTGAAAAACTACTTAATTACGGAATACCTTTAAATTTATTACTTCTTTGCTATTAACTCCATTCGAAACACCTTTCGCTGACAGTATCCACATTCGCGGCTGAATATAGCTACACAAATAAATCATTGTACGACACACAGTGGAAGAAAGTGATATGGTGTCGTAAACATTGAGATGCATGACAAAATGCCGCATCATGCATGAACTTTTAATACATTTATTCTTTACTACTAAGGCACTCTTACAGTAGAGTCAGCGCAAGGAAATCCCTGACACCTGTAGCATTTTTGACAGCTTTCAAACGCGAGGTGCAAACGGCTGCAGGCGACAATAGCCGTCTACTGAGCTGCACTATGTGATAAAAAGAATCCGGACATCCCCAAAAACATAAGTTTTTCATATTAGGTACATTGTGCTGCCACCTACGGCCAGGTACTCAATATCAGAGACCTCAGTAGTCATTTAACATCATGAGATGGCAGGATGGTGCACTCCGCGGAACTCACGGACTTCGAACGTGGTCAGGTCCATTATTTCCGGTGTTATATAGAAGTGGAATCGTGAATGGACACGTACAGCACAAAAACGTACAGACCGACCTCGTCTGTTCACTGACAGAGACCGCTGGTAGTTGAAGGGGGCCGTAATGTGTGATAGGCAGACATCTATCCAGACCATCACACAGGAATTCCAAACTGCATCAGGATCCACTGCAAGTATTATGGCAGTTAGGTGGGAGGTGAGAAAACTTGGATTTCACGGTCGAGCGCCTGCGCGTAAGTCACAAATCACGCCGGTAAATGCCAAACGACGCCTCGTTTGGTGTAAGGAGCGTAAACATTGGACGACTGAACAGTGGAAAAAACGTTGTGTGGAGTGACGAATTACGGTACACAATGTGACGATGTGTGTGGGTATGGCGAATGCCCGGTGAACGTCGTCTGCCAGCGAGTGTAGTGCTGACAGTAAAATTCGGAGGTTGTGGTGTTACGGTGTGGTCTTGTTTTTTATGGAGGAGGCTTGCATTCCTTGTTGTTTTGCGTATCGCTGTCACAGCACAGGCCTACATTGATGTTTTAACCACCTTCTTGCTTCCCACTGTTGAAGAGCAATTCGGGGATGGCGATTGCGTCTTTCGACACGATCGAGCACCTGTTCATAATGCATGGCCTGGTTACACGACATTAACATCCCTGTAATGGACTGGCCTGCACAGAGTCCTGACCTGAATCCTATAGAACACCTTTGGGATGTTTTGGAATGCCGGCTTCCTGCCACGCCTCATCGACCGACATCGATACCTCTCCTCAGTGCAGCACTCCATGAAGCATGGGCTGCCATTCCCCAAAAAACTTTCCAGCACCTTATTGAACGTATGCCTGCGAGAGTGGTAGCTGTCATCAAGGATAAGGGTGGGCCAACACCATATTGAATTCCAGCATTACCGACGGAGGGCGCCACGAACTTGTAAATCATTTTCCGCCAGGTGTCCGGATACTTTGATCACAAAGTGTGTGAAGAGGCGTTTTCACAGAGACGTTTAAAAAATCACGTTGTAAACATGTGAAGCAGCTGGGCCCAGCTGCCTGGACATGTAACTAGAAATATCGCTTAGAATCAAGTTTTGAATCATATAAACATTACAGAGAATTTGTATTTTGCATGTTATGTTCCGTAATTTGGATACTGCAGGCGCTCGTTATGTATTTTACGTTATGCGTATTTCTTTTTACAACTGTTTCATAATTTAATTTCAAGAATACATAGAAAGGTATTTTTTCGCAATTACACTACACATACGGTTCATTTTCGGTTTTTGTTTCTAATAGAAAGTTGACAAAATCATTACCCTAGCAGTGCTGGGTTTTTCAGCCGGTACTTAAAAATTTCTACTTTATAAAGCTCTGCTGATGCCTAATATAAAATTGGTTAAAAGCAAAATAAACATTCGTTTGCAACAGACAGATAATAATTGTTACCATGTACATGACGAACAATACTAGCTTTATATTGTTTTTCTGCTCCAATTCTAGGTCACTCCACTCCAGCTAGTGAGTAGATAGCGAAAGGTGTCCAGATGCTCATCTACAGTTACTATAACTCTTGAGTATACTCCTAACGTTTCCCTGTTCACCACAAGAGTAGGTGAAATTCAGGGGAGGCCAGACCGAAGCAATAGGGTGAAAGGTGCATAAACTTCCACTTCGTGTTCTTGAGTTTCCCCAAAGTCAAGATTGCTTCAAAACGCGGCACATTGTCGTGACCAAAACCAGTTTTCTTACTGTCCTGTCGTCTTCTCACGTATTGTCTTATCTGGTTTGTCTGGAAAACATGTGTAATTCCTTCTGCCTTTACTATTTAGAGTACGAGCATATTTGTGATTTCAGTTTTTTGTTATACGGTCATCATGGTATCTACATCTGTAGGGTTTTCGGAAATTCCCGTTACAAACTTCTAGGACTTGTGCAGGGGACTGAGTAGACAGCATTTTAAATAGAATCCGTGTCCGAAAGCGTACGTTTTCCCGTGCTACAGCCGCTTGAAAACATGTTTAAGATGTAGGTATGCAACAAGATAGCCATGGTGAGAGGTGCTTACGTCTGATCGGTTGATGTCATTTGAGGTCTGTCCTACCTCTCTGACCTGATTCGAGCCCCATTCACAAGTCTATGAGTGTTAGAGCAACATGGTTGACTATATGTTTGCAGAGTGCACCGACATGATCATTCTCTATGGCGGAGCTCATGGTAAGGGAAGAGCAGCTCGCCGCCTTTATCAGATTGTTATGTACAACGTCCGACTCCATCTCATGCACTCTTCGTCACAAATGCCCAACGGCTTCGAAAAAGGGGTAACTTCATCGTCAGCAGACCTGACTGTGGTGCACCAAGGAGATGGCGCGCGCCCGAATCGGAAGAGTATTTGTGAACATTGATTAATTTTTCTTCTTGTTTCTTTAGTTGTTAAAGAGTGGAATTGTAAAACAAGTGATGCACTGGGTTAAGCCTAATAAATTACTTGTAAAAATGGGCGAGTAACCACGATGTTTTCAGACGATTGTTGGACGGAAACGGTACGTTTCCGGACATGGGTTCCTGTTCAAATTATTGTGTACTCACTCCCCACTACCAGTCTTCGAGAAGTTTGTAACGGAATTTCCGAACACCCTGTATACTGTCTTGTTTTCTATCAATGTCAGCTTACTTCCTAACTGCGCAACTGAACATTTATAATTCACTATATTACCATTTGACTGTGATGCGTAAGCAGTATTATTCTTTTTGAAAACATGCTTCTTATTGTTTCATGGACTCGTAGTGTTTAGCTAACGAACACAGCACTACATTTGTTACGAAACGACATTTTATGATGCCAAGATATCAAAGCCTAACTAGGAAATATTAGTCCTTTTACGAACCTGTCTCTTAGAACCTTCATATTACAGCCATACATACAAACCACTGTAAGATATGGAAATGAAACGAGCGTTTGGCGTCATTGGCCGGGAGGCCCCTTGCGGGGCAGGTCTGGCCGCCTTGGTAAAGGTCTTATTATATTCGACGCCACACTGGGCGACCTGCGCACCGGATGGGGATGAAATGATGATGAAGACAACACAACACCCAGTCCCTGAGCGGAGAAAATCCCCAACCCAGCCGCGAATCGAACCCGGGCCTGTAGGACGGCAATCCGTCGCGCTGACCACTCAGCAATCGGGGCGGACACTGTAAGGTATGTCAGGAACTATGATTCCTGGTAAGTGCAATTACTATCATTTTGCAGAAGAAACCACAGATTACATTCCACTCTTCTTGTTCATTTGTGTCTGCAGCTTATATGTACCATCTAAACAGACTTGCATCCAAGGAAGATGCACACAATACTTTGTCAGCAATAAAAATAATTTTTGATTATTCTCCCTTTGAGCGCATTACTTTATTGGTTGTTTGTTACTACTCACTCCCCTATACCTTTTCACAGTGCACAAACAACATGCTATGGAAGCGACATCTGCGTTCCCAGACACCACCGAATGCAGACGTGGCTTGGGACGCCTCTATGGAGCGTTTGTGTTTACATGAAGTTTGCCTTCGCTAACTTTCCTTGTACTGTGTTATTGGAAGCAGAGTGAAAATCGTTTAATCAATGAAGATTACTGAGAAAATGATTCAGTACAGAACGAAAAGAAAGTTTGATTTCGAAAAGTATAGCATGCGTCCAACTTAGTTTTTCCTTCTGAGTTGATTTTCAAAGAAGATGGAACTGAATGACAAGGAACTGCGTTCATATAGACAATATTACGAAATTGTCAGTTCCTATCTCTGAAGAAAGAATTTAAAAAAAATATTCTTACGTTACAAATAAATTTAGGCATGATGACGGACCTAAAAACGCATTTTATATTACGAACATACAGTTTTATGAGCGAATTTACAGTTTATCCTTCACAGTCCCAAGTGGTAAAGTGAGAGATAATATAATGATACTGGTAAGGTATACTCGTAGGATTGGTAAGCAGGGCACATGGGCTGCTGGAGTGGAATGCTAACCCCATTTGAAACCAAAATTTATTTTCACCGCGTTAATTAGAACAGATCACTGGTAACAAAACAATGATTAATTAGCATTTACAAATTGAGGTGATCTACACACATTATTTAATTATATAAAAGCAATGAGAATAATTCAAAAAAATTTAAAAGAAAAACAGCCTTGTAGCGCAAACTTTAATAAACTAATTTACACAAATATCACTAACATAACTGCAGATCTGAGCTCACTAGTTGTGAAATTAAGTAAATTATAAGTTCTTGTGAATATGAAAAACAACAATTTGTAAAAGCTATTAAGTTTCAAAAATACACAGATAGGAAGAGCTCATAAATAAGTGAATCAAATATTATGGAAAACATTTGGCAATATGATGTTATGGTAGCCTGAAAGATCTACACATCAATCAGCACATTCTCGACGTTTGGCGTTCACATCGGACGCGCGTCCGAATTCCGTGCTCGCGAGCTTACGTGACAACAACAAGCAGGAGGGCCTGCGCACATCAATAATGGCTTCTAGAACACACAAACCCATTATTAATAGACAGTTCACTAGAATACTAAAACCAGCAGCCAAGCACTGGGTAGCGCCAAATGTAGGACGAGATGTTAAACGTTATAGTGTGACAACCTCAGTACTATTAAAGCAATCCCCCGTCAATCTCCAATGATGTGAAATTTCACTTCATAAATTTGTAAACCCAATAGCTCGACGTAATAATAACCAGACAATCCGCACACAACCTTAAGTACCAAAGCACCGTTTGAGGGCGCAAAATTGTTACTAATATAGTTGCCAGCAAAAAAGAAGTTTGCAATATCAATTTAAATTGGCAGCTGAAGTTCTGCACGGAGAATATTCTTTGATTCGTAAAGTAGACCACTTAACTTACTAACAACAATAACAAAAAAGAATCGCCGAATATCGGCCACACTTGTCATTCAAGATAAATGCAACGGAAATTGGGAACAGCGCAGTTACATGGTCTTGCAATACCAAGTATCCCGGATCCACGTCCAAGTGGTTTAAGGAATGACTAGCGAAAATCAAAGTGGGTACAGGGAGCAATCACATCCAAAAGTTCCACCACAAAACAGCTCACTATTTAAAGGCAGTCCAGGAGCTCGCCGTTAACATGCGCGCCAGGGTAAAGTCCAGCGCTCTCCTCAGGTTTCGAGATAGACACGACTCTTAAACAGAGCCTGTGTTGACCGGTGACTGCTTCCGCACTCCATTTTCGCTCGCCACCAGACTCCGGCGCCGGAATGTCGAAACCGTGCGTCCTCCCAGAACACCAAGAGCCGAGTGACAACACGCGATGCTCCGTGCGCTGTCTTTCCTCTGTCACTGCCGCCGGCCGTGTCTCCCCCCGTCACTGCCCCAGACCAACTCTCTACTCGTGAGCCGCGGCCGTCCTAAATAGACGGCGCTAGCCAACCAGCACGCCGCAACTTCGACAGAGAAACTACCCTGCCAAGAGCATCGCAGGAAGTCACGGCTCAGATACGTGACACTGTTTACAATCGTAGTGGGTATACATGATTAGTTAATTGTATGTTTGGTACACTTAACGGAATTATGATAGACGGTTTTGCAGAATATTTTTCCTCCTATCATTTATTTGCTCCTATGAAACATATAATAATCACAATCGTACACGATAAATTTATAAGTCAACGCAGGATGTGAGACACACCTGCAACGTGAAAGCAATATGCATTGCAACATCCTGGCAACAATAGTCAGCAGAAAAAGTGTACGCAGGCACGTAAAGGCATAGTGGAATCTTTGTCATACAACCTAGTCAGGAGACTCAAGTACAATAGGGCAAACAAAATATGCGCGAAAGTAAAGTGGCAATAGCACTTAAGCTAAAGATTGATTTATTGAAACTGAAAGAGAATGATATGGAACATCAGCATCATAGTAATAGTAATAAACAAAAGACACACAAGATAGACACACCTAAGCAATGAGAAACTTGAAGACAGCAAGAAACTATTCAATAGGAAATGGAAGATATCACTGATAGGGAAATAAGAGTGGCGGTACAAGATATGGGACCACTCGCAAAAAGGATTCAACAAAAAAGATTGAGGAACAAATGAGCGATATTCGGAAAAGTCTCGCCAAACTTATATAAACTAAGAAAGGGTGAAATTCGAGTATATTGAATGAAGAAATACCCTCTGGTTAATTCCATCGGAAAGAATACCAAGCGAGGACTGGTATTCTAGACACAGAAAATTCAACGGGAACATCGTCACAAAGAAAAGGGAAGACAATGACAAAGGCCACTGACACACGCATCGTGTGCAGAAAGAAACATGCGGCTGAGAACAGAAATGAAAAATGCATCAAAGCGCAGCGTGTAGAAAAGCGTCAGATGTCGAATTCCTGAGACATACAGATATACTCCTCCTGAGCAGAGAGATCACCTGACGCACCGAGTGACATCTAAAATCTGATTCTCAAAGAAGACAGTGAACGTAGTGGATCAAACACAAAACATTGCCACACTGTGCGTAAATAATCTCTCAGTTTAAGTAAAAAGAAATCATTACTTGCAAATTTTCTGTCTGAGGTTATTTACGTACGTATTTTACTATACGTCTTTGATGAATAATTTCAAAAGTTTCGAATAGTATCCCACTGTTGTCAATACTGGCAGTAGCAGGACAGGTGTACGAATAAGAGAAGAAATTCCGTTGTCTGAAACGGAGTGCTTGAAATATGGTCATAGAATAATTAGACACCTTATTTGATACAAAAATAGGGAAGATAAGCGTCCCTCAGAGGCCTCTTACAGAACGTTTTAAGCCACAGTTAGTGTATACATTATGGAAGAATGATTTCAACTGCGTAGTGGATGTACCGAGCAGTAACTTACAAGAGGAGGCCGCCAATTGTGAAATTCAGATTCGATTCATACTGCGCATAATAAAAGCCCATGGCCAGAGGTGTGATGTGGCAAAGCACCAAGATGCACTTCTCAGCCGTTGTCGAGAAAATCGACAGTTAAAAGAAACCGTTGTGGTGAAATACTCTCTACGATTTATAATTTTTCTACATCGTCGTGGCGCAGCGGTAAGCGCTCGGGTTCATAATCCGAAGGTCGCCGGATCGAATCTCGCGCCATGCAACCTTTTTTTTGGTATTTATTTTTTGTAATTTTAATGTGTATATGCACACAATAATTCCCGGCAATCAGTTGCAACAATTATGCATATAATAGGTTGTTGAAAGTCGTTTCTCGTGGAAAAACTGGCGACTTAGAACATCATTATGTTTTCCGCAAACAAAGTTGTATTTCACAAATGTTGTTAATTGTCTTCATAATGTTAACCACGTATAGTTAACGGAAGACGTAGAAACGATATTACGAAACGAATACATGTAGCGTAAGTCAAACGTTCGAATTAGAACAGAGACCCCACGAACACAAATTTGCTGTGGCAGGTATGAAATATAAACTCCGTTACTCGCTCGTTACACTTGAAGGACAGATGTTGAATGGGCCGAGACGAGCAGCCGCATAACAGCGTAGTTGCCTGCTAACTTCGAAAGAAGGTAGATACGGTCCCTAGTGCAACTTATAACATCGTCGAAAATCAGTGCTGACGGGAGAGCTTTGGTACACCCTGCTAAACAAACGGAAAAATGGAGGCGGTACAATTGGAGAGCGATCGGCCTTCACCAACATGCATAAGCAATTCATTAATAGAGTATATATATAATTTGAATTACAAAAAAACTAATAAAAAAATTGCATGGCGCGAGATTCGATCCGGCGACCTTCGGATTACGAACCCGAGCGCTTACCGCTTTTTTTTTTTTTTTTTTTAAATCTCATTTTGCTCGTGTTTGTTCTTTGTATCTGCTCGGGGCGGACGTCGCAAGACACCCGTTTAAGTTCATTGTTGATCGATTAACTCAGTTTTTTTTATTACAGAGGGCTGCTAACCCTCTGACCGAACACGCTGAGCTACCTTGTCGGCTTACGAACCCGAGCGCTTACCGCTGAGCCACGAGGCTGTAGAAACTTATTAATCGTAGAGAGTATTTCATCGCAACGGTTTCTTGTAACTGTCGATTTTCTCGACAACGGTTGAGAAGTGCATCTTGGTGCTTTGCCACATTACACCTCTGGCCATGGGCTTTTATTATGCGCAGTATGAATCGAATCTGAATTTCACAATTGGCGGCCTCCCCTTGTTAGCCAAATTTCAACATTTCTGCCGAAAGAACGTCGCTAACTGAAAATCTTGACTACCTTGGAACATGAACATCAGCAAATCCATTAGGTATCGCATTATATACAAGATGTGATCAAAAAGTAACGGAATTTTTTAATTTCGTTGGCTTTATACTTCTGAGTTTCAGATCTGCCTATTTCTTGTTGCTATAAATGTTCCTGAGATACGTTTACATTTTCAGCTGTTTTGAATATTTCATTTATTGTTGACAGTCGAAAACGTCATACGTGTTTTCGAGTTATAGGTGAACTTTTAATTTCGAAAAAGATGGATCAAAGAATCTGCATTAAATTTTGATTGAAGAATTGAATAAAGTGCACCACCGCATTCGAAACGCTTACTGTGGCTTTTGGCCCATCTGCTATGAGTAAGACAAGAGTTTACAAATGGTATAAACGTTTCAAAGAGGGTCGAGAAGACGTTGAAGACAACGGGATAGCACATCAATTACTGACGACAATGTGGAAGAAGTAAAGAAAATGGTTCTGGAAAATCATCGAATCACCATCAAACAGATTGCTGAGCATGTCAGCATATTCTGTGGCTCACGCCAAGCAATATTTTCGGATGTTTTTGGCATGAAACGTGTGTTGAATTTCGACCAAAATCGACATCATGTAGATATCGCTCACGACATTCAAAATGAAGTCGACAACGATACAGAACTTCTAAAGAAAGTTATAACAGTTGACGAAACATGGGTATATGGATATAGCGTCGAAACCACTCTCGTAACTTTTGCCCATGCTGCTTGCAGACTTACGCACTACACATAAATGGTGTGACCAAAAAGTAATGGAAATTTTTGTTTTACTTAAGGAATATTTATTTATCGAACATCAAGTTCATTCCCTTCAAAGTAATCTCCCTCATATGTAATACACTTCTACCAGCGCCTTTTCTAATTTTGAAAGCACTCCTGTACTCACTTTTCGTCACGGGTGTTCAGCTCCTTCTGTGATTCTGTTATGGCTCATCAGTGGTGGCAAAATGACATCCTCTGACGGTCCTCTTCAGCCTCGACAGTAGGCAGACGTCGCAGTGGACATTTTTTTAACCAAAGGATCACGAAGAAGCAGTGAGGTGTGAACGGGAGCAGTATCGCGAGGTGATTTCCACGAGTGGTTATGCCACAAGTCTGGTCCCTTTCTTCGAATTGCTTCACTCAGGCGGTAGTATTCCTCACTGACCATGCAATCATGAGGCAGGAACTTAACATGCTACCGATATTTTTTTGGTCTTGGCTCTTCAGGCAGTTACCACTGGGACGAATACGCCTTGGGTTCGACGCTATATCCATATACATATGTTTCGTCAACTGTTAAAACTTTCTTTAGAAGTTCTGGATCGTTGTCGAGTTCATTTAGAATTTCCTGAGCGACGTCTATCCGACGTCGTTTTTGATCGAAATTTAACACACGTTTCATGCCAAAAACATCCGAAAGTATTTCTTGGCGTGAGCATCAGCACTCTGTTCGATGGTGATGCGATGACTTTCCAGAACCATTTTCTGCACTTCTTCCACATTTTCGTCAGTAATTGATGTGCTAGCCCGTCGTCTTCAACGTCTTCTCGACCCTTCTTGAAACGCTTATACCATTCGTAAACTCTTGTCTTACTCATAGCAGATGCGCCAAAAGCCATAGTAAACGTTTCGAATGTGGTGCTGCACTTTATTCAATTCTTCAAGCAAAATTTAATGCAGATTCTTTGAGCCATCTTTTTCGAAAATAAAAGTTCGTCGCCGCGCGGGGTAGCCGTGCGCTCTCGGTCGGTTTGCTACGGTTCGCGCGGCTCTCGCCGTCGGAGGTTCGAGTCCTCCCTCGGGCATGGGAGTGTGTTTTATCATCAGCGTAAGTTAGTTTAAATTGGATTAAGTAGTGTGTAAGCCTAGGGACCGATGACGTCAGCAGTTTGGTCCCATAGGAACTTTCCACAAATTTCCAATTTTTTTTTTTTTTTTTTAAGTTCGTCGAGCACTCGAAAGCACTTATGGCCTTTTGGCTGTCAACAATAAATTAAATATTCAGACCAGCCGAAAATGCAAACATATATCAGGAACATCTGTACCAACAAGAAATAGACAAATTTGAAACTCGGATATATAAAGTCAGAGAAATTTAAAAAATTCCGTTACTTTTTGATCACGTCTCGTATATAATGCGATGCCTAATGTATTTGTATATGTGCATGTGCCAAGGAAGCCCAGATTTTCAATTAGCAACGTCCTTTCGGCAGAAGTATTGAAATTTGGCTGAGTTACTGCTCGGAACACCCCAGTACACAGTTGAAATCATTCTTCCACTAACTGTGACTTAAAACTTATACCTCTCTCTGTCCTATCAGACGCCTCCGAAAGGTTCTTATATTCCCTGTTTGTCAATTGAAGACAAAGTCTTTATATGAGTCCGCGATCAATGTTTTTTAGGCACTTTTATTTTCACAAGGCCGTCTTGATCACACAGATTTCTTTACACTTTATGACCGGTTTCGCTTTATCGCCATCTTCAGATCGTTAAAATGTTCCCATGTAAATCATTTATGTTTCTTATCAAATGAGGTGTCCAGGTATTGTATGATCAAGCATTCTGTTTCGGACAACGGAACTTCTTTTCTTACTGGTACACCCGTCCTGCTACAGCAAATACTGCCAACAATCGAGAGTGTTAATAACAGGTGTGAAAAAACGTCTCATGTGACGTATCAAAGTAACACCATAGCATACAAAATGCACAAGACAAATATGGAAGCTGAACAAGATTTTAACGGAACATGGGAAAACAGAAAAAACAAATGTCGAAGTCTAGTGCATAAGATTTCTTCCTCCTCGCATAGGTCAATTAGATGAAGTCGGAATACCTAATCTAGAAGTGATATCAGTAATAACTGGGACTGAGGTGATTGCGTGCAGGACAATGTAAGACCAAAGACCAAAGCCAGCGCCCGATGCTGCAGATGTGAGCGCCGAGTACTGGGCACTGAGGGTCGCAGTCTGTGACTTACCAACCAAGCACCTCAACAGCTGCAGGCGCTCCTGCCTTCTTGCGTTAGGCAGTACTGTCCAGGACGCTGACCATCCCATCAGGAAGCTTCGGTGCTAGCCATATAGTTCATAAACGTGGAGGAATGCGGATATGCTATTCGTTCCACCCAGTCAACCGCTTGGCATATGTATTTATACCCCCCCCCCCCCCCCCCCACCCTCCCTCGAGACAAATAAGTCATCATCGGGGTAGCTGAGCTGTGTTGGTCCACCCATACTGTGCCAGACAGTGCTGTGAAAATAACATATCTGTGACGCAGCCACCACCAACCTTACCAGGTTTGGACCCACAAACTGCTAACTGATTTCTTAGGCACTCGCAATTCTGTACTCTACCGCCTCGCTGATAATGTACGACCGACACCTGCTGTCGTCTCACGGTATTAGGCATGAACGGGGATCCTTGCAACTCCTTGCTGCCGGGATCTAACAGTCGCCAACCACTGTTCTCCATCCACTGGTCCAGGATTTTGGGCCACACCGCAGTTTATCATATTCCACTGTGTTAGAAGACGTAGCCCGGCTACTGCGCCAAGCCACGAGCTTCAATTGTGCCTTCTTGTTAGAGAAAATTTCACAAAGAAAAGATCCTGTATTAAACATATGCATAATTCAGAAGACTCACTTATGAACACTGCGAAAAAAAAAAACAAGTACACCCTTTCAGAAATTTCCAGTTCACTGAAGATATATTGCTGCAACGGTACATGTAGATTACATGAAATAATTACATTTACAGATCAATAGCACAAGCAGTTCTCAGGTACCAGGAGTCGACCCATGCTGAAACACCCATATTAGTACGTGATGTAGCCTCCATATGTGGCAATGGAGGCGCTGACACTGGCATGCAGTCGATGGTACAGATGGCGAATACTGTCCTGGGATGCGTTATGCCGCGCCTGCTTGACCTGTTCGCCTAGTTCTATAAGAACTGTCGGTTGGAGAGCCACACAAGTCACTTCTCATGCTGTTACGCCAAGGTAGCCCCCGCGGGCCGGCAACACAACTAACACCACACAGGACCGAGGTTGTCTATACCTAAGGCGCAAGCAATGGTAAACATCGGCTGTCTTGGAAACAGACATTCCTCGTACTACTTCCCGCAGAGGGAGTTCGAGATGGCCTACAGGAAGTATTACTACACCAACGTCTTATTGGCTATTTCAAGGCTAGAACCAGCACCAGACGTCAGCTCACGCCGAATATCGACCTCAAGGACTTCTCAACAGAAGACTACGCCTTTGCTATCGCAATAGAACTTGGAATCAAGTGTATGTGTGTTACCATAGACTCTTGTGGGAAACTTAGAAGTTGTCTTTTGTTGCCTCTAGTAGGAAATTCTTACTAGCTTTGTCACTGTGACTTTTCGTTGTTATTCAGTCATTTCCATGTAGACTCACATAAATAAAAGTTGTGTTGTAAAAGCTTTCAAATTGTCCGTTACAACACGTGCCATCATATCGCACACGTCCTCGATAGCAGACAAGTTCATATACTGTCTGGTCAAGAAAGTTGCCGCATGTCTTACAGAGTGTGTTGAGTTTCACAGGCAGTATGTAAGCAAAGTTTATCCTGTTGGAACAACACATCACGTTTCTGTTGCAAGAACGGCAAAAGAGCAGGTCTGACAATATTATGCGTGTACCTAGCGCTGGTCAGCGTCCCATCCAGAAACGCCAAAGGTGAATGGGAGTTGCAGCTTATCGCAGCCCAGAGCATAATGCCTGTGGTAGGGCCAGAGTGTCTCGGGAGAATGCACTCCATGGGACAGTGCCCACTAGGTCTACGTCGTACGAATAAACAGCGAGGTAGAATCAGCTTTCATCGCTGAAGACCACGACGCACAATTCCATTTTCCAAGTGATCTTCTGACGGCACCAATCGAGCCGTGCATGTCAATGGCTGAAATGGCTCTGAGCACTGTGGGACTTAACATCTGAGGTCCCCAGTCCCCTAGAACTCAGAACTACTTAAACTTAACTAACCTAAGGAAATCACACACATCCATGCCCGAGGCAGGATTCGAACCTGCGACCGTAGCAGTGGCGCGGTTCCGGACTGAAGCATGTCAATGCTGTGGGGCGAGAGGAAGACGGACTAGATGAGTGCGTGCCCGTAGTTCCACTGCTAATAACCGGTTCGCAACAATTAGTGTTGATACGTCTGGGGTCACAAGCCCTCTAATCTGTAGTGTGGTAGCTGTATGATCTGTCCGCCCCTCGTGGTCTCGCGGTAGCGTTCTCGCTTCCCGAGCACGGGGTCCCGGGTTCGATTCCCGGCGGGGTTAGGAATTTTTCCTGTCTCGAGATGACTGGGTGTTGTTGTGTCGTCTTCATCATCATCATTCATTCCCATTACGGTCGGAGGAAGGCAACAGCAAACCACCTCCATTAGGACCTTGCCTAGTAAGGCTGTGCGGGTCTCCCGCATCGTTCCCCTACGCTCTGAAAAGAAGTATGGGACTTCATTTCCATTTCAGCAGTATGATCTGCTACTGCTGCCCTTATAAAATGACGATCCTGGCGGGCGACTGTGCTGCGTGGATGTCTAGAACCTTGTCTATGAGTGTGAGAATGTCCACGTGATCACTGATACCAACGTCGTTGCACAACTGACGCAGCACATCCAACTCATGTGTCTATTCTCCGAAACAACCATCCCTCCACTCGGAGTCCACTTTTTGACCTCTTTCGAACTCGCTCAGTTGGCTGTAGGAAACACGGTTACTTCGCCATGGAAGCTTGCCTGCTTGCTTCACACGTTTGCAGCACACTGACTCTTCTGGCTGTGAGCATTCCCTATTAAAGACGAGACACAGACAGCGCTCTGGTAGCTATGACACTGCGTAATTTATTAGCTGTCGATGTTGAAGCCATTATCAGTACGTCTACCATCTCCCGGTGGCATATTCGGTCGTCAGATCAAAATCTACGTCGGCAGGTGTATTTTTCCTCGTCAACAAGTACATTTTAACAGTGATTGGATTATTTCTCATTCTTACAGTTTCTCTAAATAGCTTCAGTAAGAACACTTAATTATTTGAAGATTAGAAAGTTTCATTGCCATTCCCCCATCGCTAGACGTTCAGGGAAGAGCCTTGTAGTTTCCAACATTGTTCACTGATCCAATAAAATTCTTATTCCATGATAGTGTAAGGATTTTAATATGATTGGACGTCGTCTATTACAAAGGAAGGTTCTTTCTCTACTGCAAGAATGATTAACGAAGCCCCAAATAGTTTTGAAATCGAACAATGCAGCTACAATCCAATTGAAGTCAGCTTCCTGCAAAAATATCAGTTTACAGTTGTGATCGATTAATGACACAGAAAGTGGGTATACTAAATATTTCTGCTAAATGAAAACCTTTAAATAAATTACGTAGTAATTATTCAATAAACAATTTACCTCACTACAAATTTTCGCATCCACCTAAAATGTAACTATTCTTATGTTAAACATTTATATTGGGTTTTGGGTACTCATCCTTTCTGAAGATCTGTCACAGTTTTTTGTAACTGTAAAATTTTAAGTTCAGAAAAGTTAAAATTAAAAGTCAATTTTGTATTATATTTCAATATATTTATTATACTTTCAAAACAAAATTAAAGTATTATTAGAAAGGCAAACAATACTTGCAATGCAAAAAGAGCAGCTACATGCTCAGTGCTCAAAAACCAAAACCAGACTGACTTCTGTATGCCAATATGGCTACACCTATATATATATATATATATATATATATATATATATATATATATATATATATATATATATAATCTGAACAATCCCAAACAATCCTCGACATTGTTATAAAGTTTCTTTTTAATAAAATTACAATTAAAACTCTCATCCTAAAACCAATGACACATTTCAATAATTACCTTGACTCTTATATAGTAAACATATGAGTGAATTGTGGTGTATGCATCAACTGAAGTGTGTATAAACACTTAGGTGTCAAATTTTAACAATACACTTGTTATATTTACTAACCACAGAGGATTCATACCATATACAATGTCCCTACCAATTAATGGACTTCTACACATTGGTGTGATTAAGATTCCGTAATTATTTTCTTTGCAACTTTTCCACAAGTACATATATGCGTACATATCTGTGTCAGAAATTACTGTTTATGGGTAAAATGTATGTGTTTAACTGGCTTTCAATTAGAGTGTTACGTTTCAACAACCCCCAAAAGGATATGTGCAACTGAAAGTTGAAGAAAACCATTTCTGACAGATCTATATAACAGTACTCATTTTACAATCAATTGGATGAACAAACAATTTGCGAAACATATGACCAAGCAAATATGTAAAATTATCATAAATTATTTTGTATCAGATTCACCTAGATTAAACAAAATATTAATTAATAACAGAAGGAAAGAACATGTTAATTCACAGAATTTGTCTGCAGCTTGTATTACAACATGAATATGAGGCAAATCTATTACAATTAGAAAATTATCTATTGGAAGTTAGCTGAATTGGCCTTGTTTCTGTATATTTATGTCAGTCATTAGAGCCTTCAGGTTCTCCTAAGTGCAATGGAGACACTGGATTGTCTAACTCTTTCTCAATATTGGCGATGCATTATGGAACAAGCGTTAGTGTAGGATACTACAATGCTCAAAATCGATATTAGTTTGTATTTAGCCACCACCTATCGTTGGGAAGCACACCTAGTATTAGACCATTATATAACAAAGTGTTTAGTCTCCTCTATGTGCAATGAAGAGCACTGAACTGAATGACACTGTCGATCTCTGCTTGTCGGAAGTTCTTCGTTTCCAAATTCTGAAAAGTGGCTCATACTCCTTTCTCTATGACCATAATATATTCTGTAATTGATTGTTTTGAATAAAATAGTTCAATTCAGCAAAATTCCAGCTGTCCATACTTAAACATTTCCTGTCTTAAATCTCATATTGCAATTTAAACTTGTTCTTTGCTAACATATCACTAAAATCATAGTAGTACAAAATTTTCAAGTGCTACAGCACTATTCTCTGGAATTTATATTGAAATTTACATATAGTATTGAATAACAAATATATTATTATCATATAGTACAATTTAATTCTTAGAGTATAGTTCCTCAACAGTTAGCACAATTTACCCTGCATGCATAGAATGAAATGTCTGACTAACGTCCAATCTTTCCATTTTACATATGTTAAGACACTTCCAATGCTTCCTTTCCATCTTTACAAAACGTATAATGATTATTTTTATGAATATTTACGCAATCACAATCACTGCCTCGTCCTTCACCGTAAGTGGTAACATATAGTGGCATCATACCCCACAACAGTCATGAAATATATATTTATGTGAGAGAGTTAACAAACATTATGCATGGTAGTACAGAGTATAGTAAGTGAGCCATTCCTCAAGATAATTAACAAACATTATGCAGTGTTGTAAAGTGTATGGTAAGTGAGTCACTCATCACGATAATATATTAACAGAGCATATTTGCATATAAGTAAGTGTTCACAACTTCAAGTGCTGATATATAGAAAAATAAATACGTAAGTAAATGTGTACCATTTGGGTGACAACATACAACAAAATGAGACATAAATAAATAATATAGTATGATATAACATAGTTACATTTAATAATGCAGAAATGCTAGCTTGCTCCCCACATCCTCCTATAAAATAGGCTTTAGTCACTTAATAAAACTGACATCGTTAATTAGAAGGGTTTCAGCAATAGACACATATGGATGTGGACAGAGAGAAATATAGCTACTTACTGTAATCAGAAGTATGAAATGAAATAAGATATTCGGAGTGCCGGAGTTGAAGAAGAAAAGATGACAGATTCCCAAAGACAGGAAACCCCCCTACCACCCTAACCAGGGCTCCCACTGTTCCAGTACTTCACTGTGGTGCTGGAGGGAGAAGAGTGTTCAGCATTCCCTGCAGAATGGACTTGTCACAGCTTCACCTTCCCAGTCTCTGAAAATTAACCCCAATACTTCCTATTGACTTATCAACGAAGGGTGATCTATTAGCATTGTGCAGGACAGAGTAAATGACATATATAATGCTGTATTGGTTAATTCAAGCAACAAATGCTAGATACTACCAGCTGACTTACAAGCAGTCCCTCTAGTATCTGGGTTTGATCAAACATAGTCAATTACATAAACATGAAATATTGAAACTTGTGACATGTCTGAGACATAAACATGAAAATACTAAAGCGAGGTACAGAATTAATGTGGTCCTCTGATATCTGTTGCTGCTCAAACATAAATTAGTACATGAACATGAAAATATAGAAATAAGGTAGCCAAATGCATCGAATTACAGCGTATCTCATATCAATAAATAAACTAAGTCAACTGCCTCACTGGACAGATCATCCAAGTGTCACAATGTTCACATTATATGAAGTACTATCTTATGCATCAATATATTTACTAAACACTACAAAGTCAAGTGTGACAATGGGAAAAGAAATTTTTGTTACACTTTCAAAATTAAACTGGAGGCAAGTCTGAGATATAAAATTAAAGTTACTGGAATGTCAGCCAAGTGATATACAAGTTCCCTTTCCAATTGACAAGTCATATATAAGTCTTACTTTAAGTTCAAGGACATATTTCATGTGGTATTAATGTTACAAAATTTTATATAAAGCAAAGATAAAAGATATAAATGTTTTTCAAGTGGCAGTACATATAAATAAACGGTCGTTAGCAGAGTTATAAAATCAATTATAGTCATGATATTGCGATTAATAATAGCTGGAGTAGGCTGTAAGCCACTAGAAAGAAGTTTACTAGTTGGACAACGTATTATTACAGTGATCTAGATTGCACATAACTGCACATCATAGTATAATATATGTCAATACATTGCTAGTTCTTTGTTCCCATAAGCTATAGATCTAAGAAAAGTCAATATTTTTCTCTCAAAAGGAAAAGAGCACTGATAGTGAGTGGTTACTCAGAACCATGTTGTGTGTAACAGTATATCATTTTATGAAGTATAGGCAGAAGATATTACAAGCAGCAACACATATGGATAAACTCATGTAAGCTCGAGAATACATTGAGAATGGGTGATTAGAAAGAATTATATTGCATGTAACAGTATATCATTATATTAAGTCTAGATAGATCAGACTAATCAAAATGACTATAACATGCATCATATCAAGTGAAAGTGGTTGTCAAGCAACTTACAAGAAACAATAATTGTTAGTCTTTCTGACATCTAGTTTCACAGAAGAATTAAGTCAGCTTTTAACTGTTGAAATACATCAAGACGTAATGAGTGTGCCATTTGCAGGATTAAAAGACCTTACTTATTTATAAGTCAGACTTAGACTTAAGAGTACCTGAATTGACACAAACATTTCAGGTTAGGAAACCACAAGGATGTATAAAAGGATTTTCCCACAACAATTGTCCAAGGCATCATGTTCTCGTAGCTTAGATGTAGTCATTCCAAATTTTCACCCTTTTTCAGTGGTAACTGTGAGTCAACATGGTCACTTGTAACTGTCGAGTTCAATTTACATTGGTGAATTGAGTATCAGTAGGTTACTTCCAGAACACATACTGCTCAAAAACTAGTTGACAGATTTCTCATTGATCAGCACCACATTTGACATAATGCAGGATCATCAGATTCGACAGATCAGAAAACTGGGCATAGGTAAGGTAAATTCCAACATAGGTTAAAGCAAAGGGAAAAGTACCATTGGTTACATGTGAATGGGTCAAAATTAAGAGTAAAATGGTTAGTTCAGCCATTCTAAAGGTGTGATAAATATATATTTCCTCATCATTTACGTAATAATGAATCAACTAGACTTCAATTGAAAGTAGATGTCTGTAAGAACCATTACTATACCATGAATACAAATCCTTAATCTTTAGTTTTTCCTTTGCTGCTCATTACATGTGAATCGTTAGTGGTCATTAGAGTATTTTCAATAAGATAATGAAGGATTAAACCAGTTTTCTTTAAGAATCGGATTGTAAGCCAACATTTGTCTATGGAAATCGCAGGTTACAGTGGTTAGAAACCTGATTGATTTACATGTATATATTGAAAAGCATTGACTTGCTGTAACATACAGCAATATTGAACAATACCTAACACAAACATTCTGTGTCACATGAAGTTGATAGCCGAGCTCTTTTTCAGATTTGTGTAGACACTGTGACAAAGAACACCTTGTATCTATACTAATGAGATAGCATGACATGTAGATACCAGACATGTAGCAAACATCATCCCTATCTTATAGTACTAAGATGGCAAAAGAATAATAAAATAAGGCTACCAATGGTTGATCATAATTATCACTGAAGCAGTAGAAATAACATGAAATGAAAAGTGTGTGAATCCTAAATCCTGGGATTCAGAAACACTTCTGTCCCGATAACTATCTCCAACATAAAATTCCATTTTATTCATGCTCCACAGATGGAACCATTCAAGTTATACAAACATAATAAATTTCTTTCTGGGAAATTTTCCTTTGCCAGTTACACAGTAGAACTAAAACATGTTAAGGACAAGATCATGACATAGAGTATATTCATACTTGATAGTAAATCAACGTCTATCCAGTGACTTTCACATAATAGGTATAGTAACATGTCAAACGAAATGAGAACACATATATAAGACTACAGACAGTCTATCCTAATTGTAATCACATCCCAAATATAAAGTGATGGAATTTCACTACAACTGCACAGATATCTTAAGTAAACGTCACACCAACTCTAAACATTTTCTCAGCTTTTCACAAAATCATCAGCACAAGGAGAATATAACATTATCAGCACAACAAGAGTATCATATCCAAAATGATAACTAACACAACTACATTATAACTGCACAAATATCATAAGTAAATATCAGACTAAATCTCCTCAAAATTCATACATATGTTGCATTGTCACATTTTCTGACTATCTGTATTCATTCAAACAACACAATCATTGACTTACTAACTATTGGAAGACATGGATAGGGAAAGGAGGATCAGTTTGGACAGAAAAGTAAGAGCGGAAGTGACTTGAAAAGGAAAGGATAACACCAGCTTGGAGCCTTGGGTTTGCCATCCCCAAATTCCAAAAAGAGTTTGCAAACTCCTGAGGAAAACAATTCTTGTGATGTTATATGAGTGGTGAAGGCTGTTTGTGTAATTTCAGCTGTGTAACATTCCTCAGTCCAAATAATTTTTTGGACTTTGGATATACAAGTCTGTAAGCATTTGGGTGTGGGATTTCAACAATTTCAAAAGGTCCTATATAAATATCAAAAAATATCTTCATTTCTCTTTTTAGTGCTTTAGTTTTTGTCAAAACTAGGTCCCCAACTTTGAATACTGTGTTTTTTACTTGTTTGTCATACCATTTCTTTCTTTTTTCATAATAATCTTTCATAGTTTTTCTATCTCCTCTCTTTCAGCTGCAGTTATACTTTTACAAGCTAGAAACTCTATAAGTTCTTTGATTAGATAAGGTGATTTTTGGTCAAACATGATCTCATAAGGAGAGTATCCAGTGGTGGTATGTTGTAGGCTATCCATAATGTCTCCAAATTCATTAATATAACATAACCAATTTGTATGATCTTTCTGACAATAAGTTCTACATAATTTACCAATTTCCCTCATGTACCGTTCCGTTAGGTTGCATTTAGGTGAATAGGATGATATTGAGACATGTTTGCTGTTATGTTCTTCTACAAATCCCTTCCAAAATTTTGAAGTAAATTGACTCCCATTGTCAGATAAACTTGCATTTAGAGTACCCACTTTACTGAAGTAGTCCTTCACAAATGTAGTAGCTATTTTCTTACTAGTCACTTTCTTTAAAGGATAAAATTTCACATATTTAGAAAACAAATCTACAGTGACGAAAATATACTGAAATCCCCTTTAGCTCTTGGAAGTTGACCATACAAGTCTATCCCTACCAGATCCAACTGTTTATGTGGTGCCACATTTTGTAAAAGTCCCTTGTTGGTTCTGTTACTAACTTTTGTTCTTTGGCATCTATCACAGCAGCCAAGTAAGGTCATAACTTCCTAGACATATTATGAAAAATACCCTCTTGTATCTTTTGAATACATTTCAATGTGCCAAAGTGTCCAAAGCTTTCATGTGTGTACTTTATCAAAGTATTTATGTGAGAATCTGGCCAGCAGACTTTCCAAGCATCACTATCTGTGCTCTGTCTATAAAATAGAATACCTTTGAAGACCTGGTAGTACATTTGTACTTTCTCATGACCGTTCTTCCCTAGATAACTTTTAACAAGTTTCCAATAATCATCACTATTTTGATATCTTCTAATTGATTACAGATTTTCCTAATTTCACTTTCCTCTTTGACATCTTTAAAATACATTATTTTAATTTTCTCTCCTGACTATTGTTTTCATTATCATTTGCATTCTCCACTGGCATTCTTGACAGGGCATCAGCGATGAAATTTTCCTCTCCCTTTTATAGAATAAACTGTGTATTTTAACTGCTGTAAGAACATTGCCCACCCAGTAATGATACAATTTACACTCTTGTAAGAAAGTTAATGGTTTATGATGTTTATAAACTTTGAATTCAAGCCAAACAAATAATTTTTAAATTTTTTGAATCCCCATACAGTTGCCAAAAGTTCTTTTTCAGTTATCATGTAATTTCTCTCATGTTTCTGTAAATTTCTACTTGCAAATGCTATACAATGATGTTCTATTTTTCTGTTACTTTCTTTCTCTTGGAATAAATGTACCCCCAGTCTATAATCACAACTGTCTGTCATCAAACAAAATGGTAAAGATAAATCAGGTCTATAAAGGATTTCACTTTCTACCAACAGCTTCTTAATTTTATCAAAAGCTTATTGGCATCCATCAGACCAATCCCACACAGAATTTTTGCTTAATAGGTTGTTGAAACATGGTGCATTAAGTGCCTGTGCTTTCACATATTTTTGATAAAAGTTTACTAATCCAAAATGCGACTTTTAAACTTTTTTATTTCTAGGTTTTGGGAATTTTGTGATGGCCTCTATCTTTTCTCCATCAGGCAAAATCCCTTTTTCACTTATGCAATGGCCAAGGAATTTTATTTGTTTCATTGCAAATTTATGTTTTTTCTTATTTCAGAGTCATATCCCCTGTCTCATTTTCTCTATAATTTCCTTTAAAATTTGAATATGTTTCTCCCAGGTTTTACTTGATATCAAAATATCATCCACATAAATAATTAACTTTTCTAAGAGATCTTTACCCAAAACAAAGTCCATTCCCCGAATATATATTCTGCCACAGATACATTTAAACCGAATTGTACAATACAATATTGAAAACATTTCCCATTAAACAAAAATTCAGTGTATTTTCTAGAATCTCTTTCTAATTCAATCTGGTGAAATCCAGAAGTCAAGTCAAGGCTAGTCATATATTTTACATTTTGAATCTTATATAGTAGTTCATCCATACTTTCAGGGTGGTCAGTTTCTCTCCCCAAATATATATTCAGGTGTCTAGAGTCAAGCGCTAAACGAATAGCCCCATCTCGTATCGAAACTACCAGTAATGGGTTGTTAAAAGAACTACAACTTCTTTCTATTATTTTCCACCTTTCCCTTTTCTGAAGTTCTCTTTCTACCTCCTTTCATTTACAGATAGGTATAGCATCTGGTTTTATGAAAAATGGGTCATGAGCCTTCAGTTTTAGTCTACATTGATACCCTTTCACTCTCCCAGGTTTTATATCAAATATGTCATTATAATCCCACAAAAAATTTCTAGCTCTCTCCTGTTATCTGCATTAAGGCTTCCAGTTGCAGATACCATTTCAGCTACTAGCTTACTGTAATAATCAACACTACCCTTATCTGTACCAAATTCTTCCCCTTCCTCGCAATAACCATCACTGTTAGTTTCATGTATCCCTCTAATCAGACTGCTTAGACCATGATCTTCCATTACAATTTTAGTTTCCCCATGAATCCCACTTTCTGGTTCAATGGATGTTATCTTCATATCACGCCAGATAAAGTTTGCTTTATCCTTAACAATCCAGTTCATACCTAATACCAAATTTTCATTCAAGTCTTCAATTACTAAGCATCCTTGTATAAGTTGTACATCATTAATTTTAAATTCAACTAAGACTTGTCTGGTAATCAACTTACTGTTTTTTTCTGTTGCCCCTTCTATCCTTACCCCTGTTACTGGAAATTCTGTGAAATTTTTATTATTTTTGATCCTGTTTCTTACCTTTCTTGTTATTCCTGTAATTGGGCTGCCTGTATCCAGAAGGCAGTTTCATATCCAATCATTAATCTGTACTACAATATATGGACTTTCAAGTTCTTTACCCACTTCATTGACCTAATTTTCAAATAACAAATCCTCTTCTATGCCCTAAAAATTCACCCATTTATCACAATCACTGCCTTTTACTACAGAGTCTACATATTTTCTAACCATATTACCGCTAGGAGACTGTTCCATATTTTCAATGGCAATTTTATCATCTGAGTACACACTTTTATTAATTTCACTTAGGATCTTACACCATACTGATATTTGCTACTATGGCCACTGACTACACTTAGCACTCTATCGCTAATTAGACATTTTTTCCATTTTCACAAACACATTCAGACACAACATCACTAACATCAAATGGCTACATTAATTTATCAGGCACTGCTCTACTGGTTTTAACTCATTACTTGAACACACACCAGAATTTCCAGAATCATTCAGCATCAAATCATCAACTTTAACTTCTACATATACAACTCCATTATCATCATCATCTGAGACATCCTCATCAGAAACATTATCACCACACTTATTTTCAACACCAAACTCATTTCTCTCTTCACACACTTCTTCAAAACCTCAACACTATGACTACTCTGTTCTACCACATTCTCATTTTTCTGTCGATTGTCTACTGGAATTTCGTCTGGAATTACAATGTCATTCTCATTTCCATTGCCAAGCACATGCACAACAGCTTCCACACATACAACACCAGTATCAGCTTTTTCACTCATTTAACAGTCACTCAACATTCTCACTAAACCATACTTGTCAGATCTGTTCTCATCACTATCAGTAACTATTACTGCATTACTATTGTCAAAGAAATTTGTCAAAGTGTTTTCTTCTAATATAAACTCAGGTTTTCTTCTACCTTTTAGTTCATCTTTGTTTTCAGACAAAGAATTTTCACAAAATGCCCTATTAAACTTCATTCAATTCACTTCAAGTTCTATTATGGGAATAAAAATTTGGTATGTCCTATTTATTCTGCCCCTTCCCCTTCTGAAATTACTACAATATGCCCGATTGTAATATCCATGACTATATGTCCCATTTCGCCAGGCTCCAAAAGAGGCAGGTCTTAGTTTACTGGACCACTTGTTACTATTGTTTCCCTGATTTTGCCCCCATTGCCTATTTCTTGGTTCAAAATTCCTGTCTCTGGTCTCTGCCTATCATTCTTCTTCCCATTTCTTCTGTCGGAATTTCTGAATCTACTGTTAAAATGATCATAGAAAGCTCTGTTATTTATATTCCTGCTATCATTAAGTCTGTCATTAAATCTGTAATTTCTCTCCCATGCTAAGTCCAATTTATCTATATATCTAAGAAATCATAAGGTCCATAGACAAGACTCCACTGTACCCTGTGTTGCAATCTACATTTTAATTCATCTATCTGGATCATCTCGTCCAGTGGTTTATCAAGATGCACCAAAGTTCGTAATTGTTCTTCACAATAGATTTTCATGTGTCCACTACCCGGTTTGAAATTTGGCCCATTCAAAAATTCTGACTTAATTCTGACTTGTTAAGTTTCTGACCAGAATTTTTTCATGAAAGCTCGTTCTATCTCGTTAAACATTTCGGGTTTGATTTCTTGGTTCGCCCATGACAAAGCCTTAAAAAAATAAAATTTTTAACTAACGCTCATTTTATTTTGGAAGTTATCTTTAATTGGGCACACTAAATCAACTGGATGAATATTTCTCTCCCTGAAAATGTTTTTATGTTGACATTGTTCCAAAATGAATTGTAACTACAAAACGATTTTGTAGCAATGGAATCTTCGGAACTTCTTCGAAGTTCGACATTTGGCCTAAAGAAGTACCTACTTCCTTTTTTAATTCTGCGGAATTCTCATTTGCAATTTTAGTGAAATTTATATACTTTCGTCTGCTTATGTGAATTTCTTTACGAAATTTTTGTTTTGTAACACTTCTGCAGTAACAACCTTTTCGAAATTTTCCACGGAATCTAACCTCTCTTCGAAATCTTGGTGTTCGTGTTTCAAGGTGACACATTTCGGGCATTTTCCTCTACTTTTTCACAGCATTTTTTTTAAACTCTCTTTTGTCTCGCGAATTTGGGTCCCAAGTTTGTCTCATTTTTTATCTATCGAATCAAGCTTTTGATCAAGAGTGATTCTATGCTCACCAACTAACCGTTTTAGTTCATCCATTGATCGTGTTTGTTCTTCCATAAGCTGAACTAACCTATCCAAGGCTGAGACATTAGGTTCAAATACACGAAAGGATGAACATACACTACTGCGGTCTCTGTTGTTCTTGTTGTTGTTGTTGTGGTCTTCAGTCCTGAGACTGGTTTGATGCAGCTCTCCATGCTACTCTATCCTGTGCCAGCTTCTTCATCTTCCAGTACCTACTGCAACCTACATCCTTCTGAATCTGCTTGGTGTATTCATCTCTTGGTCTCGCTCTACAATTTTCACCCACCACGCTGCCCTCCAATACTAAATTGGTGATCCCTTGATGCCTCAGAAAATGTCCTACCAACCGATCCCTTCTTCTAGTCAAGTTGTGCCACAAACTTCTCTTCTCCACAATCCTATTCAACACCTCCTCATTAGTTACGTGATCTACTCATCTAATCTTCAGCATTCTTCTGTAGCACCACATTTCGAAAGCTTCTATTCTCTTCTTGTCTAAACTATGTATCGTCCATGTTTCACTTCCATACATGGCTACACTCCATACAAATACTTTCAGAAACGACTTCCTGACACTTAAATCTATACTCGATGTTAACAAATTTCTCTTCTTCAGAAACGCTTTCCTTCCCATCGCCAGTCTACATTTTATATCCTCTCTACTTCGACCATCATCAGTTATTTTGCTCCCCAAATAGCAAAACTCCTTTACTACTTTAAGTGTCTCATTTCCTAATCTAATACCCTCAGCATCACCCGACTTAATTCGACCACATTCCATGATCCTCGTTTTGCTTTCGTTGATGTTCATCTTATACCCTCCTTTCAAGACTCTATCCATTCCGTTCAACTGCTCTTCCAAGTCCTTTGCTGTCTCTGACAGAATTACAAAGTCATCGGCAAACCTTAAGGTTTTTATTACTTCTCCATGGATTTTAATGCCTACTCCGAATTTTTTTTTTTGTTTCCTTTACTGCTTGCTCAATATACAAATTGAATAACATTGGGGAGAGGCTACAACCCTGTCTCACTCCCTTCCCAACCACTGCTTCCCTTTCATGCCCCTCAACTCTTATAACTGCCATTTGATTTCTATACAAATTGTAAATAGCCTTTCGCTCCCTATACTTTAGCCCTGCCACCTTCAGAATTTAAAAGAGAGTATTCCAGTCAACATTGTCAAAAGCTTTCTCTAAGTCTAGACATGCTAGAAACGTAGGTTTGCCTATCCCTAATCTAGCCTCTAAGATAAGTCGTATGGTCAGTATTGCCCCACGTGTTCCAATATTTCTACGGAATCCAAACTGATCTAACCCTAGGTTGGCTTCTACTAGTTTTTCCATTCGTCTGTAAAGAATTCGCGTTAGTACTTTTGCAGCCGTGATTTATTAAACTGATAGTTCGGTAATTTTCACATCTGTCAACACCTGCTTTCTTTCGGATTGGAATTATTATATTCTTCTTGAAGTCTAAGGGTATTTTGCCTGTCTCATACTTCTTGCTCAGCAGGTGGTAGAGTCTTGTCAGGACTGGGTCTCCCAAGGGCGTCAGTAGTTCTAATGGAATGTTGTCTACTCCTGAGGCCTTGTTTCGACTCAGGTCTTTCAGTGCTCTGTCAAACTCTTCACGCAGTATCGTACCTCCCATTTCAACTTCATCTACATCCTCTTCCATTTCCATAGTATTGTCCTCAAGTACATCGCCCTTGTATAGACCCTCTATATACTCCTTCCACCTTTCTGCTTTCCCTTCTTTGCTTAGAACTGGGTTTCCATCTGAGCTCTTAATATTCCTACAGGTGGTTCTCTTTTCTCCAAAGATCTCTTTAATTTTCCTATCTTACCCCTAATGAGATAAGCCTCTATATCCTTACATTTATCCTCTAGCCATCCCTGCTTAGCCATTTTGCACTTCCTGTCGATCTCATTTTTGAGACGTTTGTATTCCTTTTTGCCTGCTTATTTTACTGCATTTTTGTATTTTCTCCTTTCATCAATTAAATTCAGGTTCTCTTCTGTCACCCAAGGATTTCTACTAGCCCTCGTCTTTTTTCCTACTCGATCCTCTGCTGCCTTCAGTACTTCATCCCTCAAAGCTACCCATTCTTCTTCTACTGTATTTATTTCCCCCATTCCTGTCAATTCCTCCCTTATGCTCTCCCTGAATCTCTGTACAACCTCTGGTTCTTTCAGTTTATCCAGGTCCCATCTCCTTAAATTCCCACCTTTTTGCAGTTTCTTCAGTTTTAATGTACAGGTCATAACCAATAGATTGTGGTCAGAGTCCACATCTGCCCCTGGAAATGTCTTACAATTTAAAACCTGGTTCCTAAATCTCTGTCTTACCATTATATAATCTATCTGAAACCTTTTAGTATCTCCAGGGTTCTTCCATGTATACAACCTTCTTTCATGATTCTTAAACCAAGTGTTAGTTATGATTATGTTGTGCTCTGTGCAAAATTCGACCAGGCGGCTTCCTCTTTCATTTATGTCCCCCAATCCATATTCACCTACTATGTTTCCTTCTCTCCCTTTTCCTACACTCGAATTCCAGTCACTCATGACTATTAAATTTTCGTCTCCCTTCACAATCTGAATAATTTCTTTTATTTCATCATACATTTCTTCAATTTCTTCGTCATCTGCAGAGGTAGTTGGCATGTAAACTTGTACTACTGTAGTAGGCGTGGACTTCGTGTCTATCTTGACCACAATAATGCGTTCACTATACTGTTTGTAGTAGCTTACCCGCATTCCTATTTTTTTATTCATTATTAAACCTACTCCTGCATTCCCCTTATTTGACTTTGTATTTATAACCCTGTATTCGCCTGACCAAAAGTCTTGTTACTCCTGCCACCGAACTTCACTAATTCCCACTATATCTAACTTTAACCTATCCATTTTCCTTTTTAAATTTTCTAACCTACCTGCCCGATTAAGGGATCTGACAATCCACGCCCCGATCCGTAGAACGCCAGTTTTCTTTCTCCTGATAACGACGTCCTCTTGAGTAGTCCCCACCCAGAGGTCCGAATGGAGGACTATTTTACCTCCGGAATATTTTACCCAAGAGGACGCCATCATCATTAACCATACAGTAGAGCTGCATGCCCTCGGGAAAAATTATGGCTGTAGTTTCCCCTTGCTTTCAACCGTTCGCAGTACCAGCACAGCAAGGCTGTTTTGGTTAATGTTTCAAGGCCAGATCAGTCAATCATCCAGACTGTTGCCCCTGCAACTACTGAAAAGGCTGCTGCCCCTCTTCAGGAACCACGCGTTTGTCTGGTCTCTCAACAGACACCTCTCTGCTGTGGTTGCACCTACGGTACGGCTATCTGTATCGCTGAGGCACGCAAGCCTCCCCACCAACAGCAAGGTCCATGGTTCATGGGGGGGGGGGGGGGTCTATCCTCTCCGATTTCATTGTCCCGATTAACTACATTATTATCAGTAATATCTACGCTACTTTGCATGTTTCCATTAACCTCCCCGTTATGGCCAACTTCCCTATTGTTGTTAACCTCCCTATTATCCTCCATAATGACAATGCAGACGAAAAACAGTTTCCAAAAGCAAAAATTCAAATAAGTTTTGCACTCACAGTTAGTTTTTCCACATTGCGTTTTACATGAGCATCATTAAGTTCTTCTTTGTAGTGTTGTTCATTTTCTTCGTTGTACAGTTAAAAAAAGGAATTTCCATAATACAGGGTGTTTCAAAAATTACCGGTATATTTGAAACGGCAATAAAAACTAAACGAGCAGCGATAGAAATGCACCGTTTGTTGCAATATGCTTGGGACAACAGTACATTTTCAGGCAGACAAACTTTTGAAATTACAGTAGTTACAAGTTTCAACAACAGATAGCGCTGCGGTCTGGGAAACTCTATAGTACGATATTTTCCACATATCCACCATGCATAGAAAAAATATGGCGTAGTCTCTGAATGAAATTACCCGAAACCTTTGACAACGTGTCTGGCGGAATGGCTTCACATGCAGATGAGATGTACTGCTTCAGCTGTTCAATTGTTTCTGGATTCTGGCGGTGCACCTGGTCTTTCACGTGTCCCCACAGAAAGAAGTCACAGGGGTTCATGTCTGGCGAATAGGGAGGCCAATCCACGCCGCCTCCTGTATGTTTCAGATAGCCCAAAGCAATCACACGATCATCGAAATATTCATTCGGGAAATTAAAGACGTCGGCCGTGCGATGTGGCAGGGCACCATCTTGCATAAACCACGAGGTGTTCGCAGTGTCGTATAAGGCAGTTTGTACCGCCACAAATTCACGAAGAATGTCCAGATAGCGTGATGCAGTAATCGTTTCGGATCTGAAAAATGGGCCAATGATTCCTTTGGAAGAAATGGCGGCCCAGACCAGTACTTTTTGAGGATGCAGGGACGATGGGACTGCAACATGGGGCTTCTCGGTTCCCCATATGCGCCAGTTCTGTTTATTGACGAAGCCGTCCAGGTAAAATAAGCTACGTCAGGAAACCAAATGCTGCCCACATGCATATCGCCGTCATCAATCCTGTGCACTATATCGTTACCCAATGTCTCTCGTGCAGCAATGGTAGCGGCGCTGAGGGGTTGTCGCGTTTGAATTTTGTATGGATAGAGGTGTAAACTCTGGCGCATGAGACGATACGTGGACGTTGGCGTCATTTGGACTGCAGCTGCAACACGGCGAACGGAAACCCGAGGCCACTGTTGGATCACCTGCTGCACTAGCTGCGCGTTGCCCTCTGTGGTTGCCGTACGCGGTCGCCCTACCTTTCCAGCAGGTTCATCCGTCACGTTCCCAGTCCGTTGAAATTTTTCAAACAGATCCTTTATTGTATCGCTTTTCGGTCCTTTGGTTACATTAAATCTCCGTTGAAAACTTCGTCTTGTTGCAACAACACTGTGTTCTAGGCGGTGGAATTCCAACACCAGAAAAATCCTCTGTTCTAAGGAATAAACCATGTTGTCTACAGCACACTTGCACGTTGTGAACAGCACATGCTTACAGCAGAAAGACGACGTACAGAATGGCGCACCCACAGACTGCGTTGTCTTCTGTATCTTTCACATCACTTGCAGCGCCATCTGTTGTTGAAAATTGTAACTACTGTAATTTCGAAAGTTTGTCCGCCTGAAAATGTACTGTTGTCCCAAGCATATTGCAACAAACGGTGTATTTCTATCGCTGCTCGTTTAGTTTTTATTGCCGTTTCAAATATACCGGTCATTTTTGAAACACCCTGTATTTCAACAAACAAATTAACTCTGAAACAAAATACACGTTTAATTTACAGAATTACACTGCATCCCAGCTCCATACACCACATAAAGCGTAACTATTCTTAGGTTAAACATTTAGATTGTGACTTGGATATACATCCATTCTGCAGACCTGTCGCAGCTGAAGGCCTACGTTTTCAGTAACTGTATAATTTTAACTTCGGAAAAGTTAAAATTAAAAATCAATTTTGTATTATCTTTCAATATATTTATTAATCATTCAACACAAAATTAAAGGATAATTACAAAGGCAAACAATACTTTCAATACAAAAGTAGCAGCTAGATGCTCACTGCTCAAAAACACTAAAACCAGACTGACTTCCTTACGCCAATATAGTTACTCCTATACATATAATCTGACCAATCCCAAACAATCCTCGGCATTGTTACAAAGGGTTTTTGTGCTAAGCGCCAAAGGCCTCGCTGCAGTGGTAACACCGATTCCTGTCGGATCACTGTTTGTTATGACATTCCTGTTTTGTTACAAATATAGCATACATAAACAACAGGCACACAATGGCAATGTGCAAAGCCATTTCAGTGTCACTGGGATGTGAACGCACTAACCTTCTCAGTTTCTTCGATCATTTCCACTTATATCTTATATGACCTACACTCTTCACTATAAACACACTTCTAGAAAACAATAAAGGGAATTGCTGACTGGTATTGGCGTCATCTGGCTGCTTGGGTGCGGGACATTGTGCATGCTGCAGTGTACCATCCCAGGTGGCAATCTTTGGGTCAACATCCTCGCAGCTGTGGTCACTTGTGTTTGATTGGCTGTCGAGAGGAGGGACCGTGAGATGGCACGGGCCCTCCTCGCTGCCTTGGGAGCCGTACCAACTCGCTGCCGAACAGCTTACAGAATTGCACGGAGGCTCTATCACGGTAACTCTACCGCTTGGTGCGCTCACGCACTGAACTGATCAGCAGAGCGATGGGACAATATAGAACAAGGCTGCAGGACACCTCACATGGGAGCCGATTGCCTGCTGACCAACATGAGGACAGGTAGCAGCACCCACTAGCAGTCATTGTGCATCCTACCCCATTACAATAGTTTACAACGATATATTCAGCATTAAAGATTACAAAAAACAGTCTAAAGATTTATGCCAGCTGGAATGGTTTGCTCAGAATAAAAATAAGTAAAAACCTTAAGAGGCTGACAATTCCTTTCACAAAAAAGGATGTCTGATACAAACGACTATGAAAATTAGAAATTACCTTATTCTTTATTGTAAGTGGCGACACTGGAAATGAAACAATCTATAAGACTACATTGAACAACTGACCAAAAGTAAATGTAGCTACTGTGGTAGGATCGTACAACATCCTATGGCTGCATCACTAACGCACTGAAATACAGAGCACCAAATCAGTCAGTGTTCGTTTCTCTTACAAACACAGTCCTGACCAATGGGGGCACACTCACCTCCTGGTTGTTGTTCAATGGAACTCCCGCTGAAGATTAGTTAGGGGCGGTATGTATTTGTCTACCTCAGTCAAGGAAATGACTACAGCACCAACTGCATGCTGGGAAATTCAATTTGAATTCCATGGTGTGGTGCTTATCACAGCACAGTTGGTACACATCTTGTTCGACCATTATCAACTTTTATCTTCGTGTCCTTTTGGACAGTTGACAGCTTGGTGGCCAGATCCCTGACTCTTCCTCTGTTACCTGTAACAATAAAAACAATCTTCTCCACAAAGTACTGTATTCATATTCTATGCATGAGATGTGGCAGTATCATGTCAGTCTTGACTCTGTAATTCTGTCTGTAAAGAGTAGTATTTTCTAACTACCTCTTGTTTAATCATTAGAGTGACGCAACTTGACGAGCACACATGCTCATCCCTACTTACGCAGTTTTCACTCAAGTGTCTTCTTCGCAGTCCATACCTCATGTTTAGATGTTTAGTATATTTCGCCCTTTTCATTGAAGATCATTCATTCGCAGGTGTGGCTGTCAGATGGTTCCACATTCAGCTATACATCCATCAGCAGATATTATCATTCCTAGATATTTTAATCTGCTAACTCTTGGTAACTTGAATGCATCAGTCTGGACACAGTGTTCAGGTAAAATGAGTTTTGTGATGACAATGTCACGCAGAATGAATTCAGTTTTAGTTTTACTGAAAAGCATACCAGCACTCTGTAATATGATTGTCACTGAAGGAAAAATAAGAACAAAAAAGTCATTTTAATTATCTAGGCGGTGATATAAGGCAGAAACGTTGAAGTTCAGGTAGTATGAGTAAGTGAAAAGTTATGTGGGGATCGATAAGTAGAACATTAAAGAATGCAGTTCGTAAAGAGACTTGAATGAAGTATTATAGAACATTAGGAGTCCATAATTTAATGTATGGTAGTGTAGCATGGATGATGGGGGAGAACCAACAACAACAGACAAAAGTAGCAGGAATGGGATTTTTAAGAACAGTAAAGGGATATACAAGACAGGACAGAATATTAAATGAATGTATTCCCCAGAAGCTGAACATTCTTTCCCTGAATAACAAGATAACCGACTACAGGAAAAAATCGGATAATCGTAAGAACAGGAGGGAGGAAACGAATGATCAGACAACCAAGAACCTACCTACCAAGGGGCGGAATAGTCGTCGTTCAGTCGTGGACAGGATGGAAGGAAACTGGAACATGTCATAGGACCAATCGTTGAAGGCAAGAAGAGTAAGAATGTATACTACTCGTCTTTTCCCATAGTTCATACTTAGTTTCCTGAGAATATTGAACATCTAGCACCAGTTTACATTGTCGAACTCTTTTTTTAGGTCGACAAAGTATACGGATATAAGTCGACAACTTATACGGAAGTATCTTGATTTTTCCTACATCTTACTTCCATTACAAAGTACAGTGTCAGAAATGCCTCTCTGATGCCTCTATCTTTCCTACAGCAAAACTGGTCGTCACATAATGTTTCCTCAGTTTCCTTTTCTATATTTCTGTAGATTATTGTCAACAACTTGGTAGTATGAGCTATCAATCTGACTGTACGAAAGTTCTCGCACTTGACTGCTCTTTAGGGATGGTGTGATTGATAGTTTTTCGAAATTCAGATGGTACGTAGTTGAAAAGTCGTTTGGTTACGTCTTCCGGCAACGATTTTAGAAATTCCGAAGGAAAATTATATATTCCGTCCGTCTTATATGATTGCAAGTCTCCCAAAGCTATGTTGAAATGTGTTTAAGACAGGATCCCCTAAGTGTTTCACATACTTTAGTGCTTACTTGTCCTCTGCTGATGCTGAGTGCCAAATTATGTCTCACCCTGCCGTTCTATCAGCCGTCTGAATGAGTGCTGGGCTCAGAACCAATTAGCGTAAGCTGTCAGCTGTCATTTTTGCACAGTTCGAGTTGATCTGCGTGAATGAAAAGCTGCTTAACAGAGAACCACATACACTGAAACGAACAAAATTATTATTAGAGAAAACTCCTCTTAACTGGACTTTCCAACCAAAGCAACTCCCTGGTCTCCTCGCTCAGCATTCTCGTGAAATCTAGTATGACCAAGTGTAAATAGTAGTTTAGACTTCGACCACTCTGTAGCGGATGGAACCGCCCGCTTCACTTATTAATTAATGTTTTGGCGATGGAAGAAGTTTTTACACTGTACTACATTTTTCATTATTTCTCATAGGTATTGGCACATGAGTGTTTCAACCTCAATGTCTTCTTCAATAATAACGTTTAATTTTACTGTTTATCATTTAACCGTTTTGGGTAGATGTTGGGTAAAAAGGTAAGTAGGTTAACACAATACAAGCTATAGTCGTGTGCACAGTTTTCCTGCATTAGTAGACATCGTTATTCTCTTGGCATGTCGTTGTAGATTCCAAGAGGACAGTGGGAAATGTTGATCAAAGGGAGTCCGTCTAAAATGACTAACATACTGCTCATTAAAAAAAACCTTGAAAGAAGGACAGTAAACATTTTAATATTCCAAAATCAACATTTGTGAAGTTCGTTACATAAAATTTCGGGCGTGCAGTCACATAAATTCAGCTCCTTCTAATATTTCGGCCGAATACCGTCCAGCCGTCTTCAGAGTGAGCCGAGGTGACTGACGCCCCAGCACTTGCTCTGTCCTTTTATACCCTTGGGTTAGTGATTTAAAAGCCATCTGCTTACCGTCCAGAAAACATTTTTTAAGCACGCAGGTGTTACACATATGTTTGGTTTCACACGCCTCCCTGTGTGAATTCATAGCGCTTTGTGCTTATAGTCTGTACCAGTGCTTGTGTGGTGCTTGAATTCTCGATACGTTCTCGGTTATAAGACAGGTAAAAACGGCAGCATCTAGCGAGAAAACTAACACGCCTCCACGTGTGCGTTTTTGACACTTTTGTGTTTATGCCCCATCCCATTGTCTGCAAGGGTCCGTCAGTTTTCGTCACGTTTCGGCGTTGTCTGCTATGCTTTTCGCAAGGTGTCCCTTCTTAACCAAGGCGAAGGCATTCACGCACCTACCCCTTTGTGAAACTTCCTGGCAGATTAAAACTGTGTGAAAGATCAAAACTCGAACTCGAGACCTTTGCCTTTCACGGGCAAGTGCTCTACCCCTTTGTGGTTGAAGAATGATTTCAATGTGCGCATCTTAGGTGCTCGCCGCATGGGGTCTGGTTTGCTCCTCGTCCTGGGCCAATGGAGCTGTGAACTGGCAAACGTGGCGCTACAGCAGAGATATCGCAGCCTTGAAGAAGAATATAATAATCCCAGTTCCAAAGAAAGAAACTGTTGACGTATACGAATATAACAGAACTATCTGTTTAATAAATCGTGGTTGCAAGTCACTCTCACGAATTACTTACAGAAGGATGGCAAAACTGATAGAAACAAACTTCGGTGAAGATCATCTGGTTACCGGAGAAATGTTGGGACACAAATGCAGTGCTGACCCTACGACTTACAAAGTAGGTTACAGAAAGGCAAACCTACGATTATAACTTTTGTAGACTTAGAGAAAGCGGCGTTGGCTGGAAAACACTCCTTGTAATTTTGAAGGTAGAAGGGGTAAAAAATGGGAGTGAAAAGTTATATACAGCTTGCACAGGAAACAGACGGAAGTTTTAAGAGCCGAAGGGCATGGAAAGTAAGCCAGAGTTGAGAAGGAAGTGAGACAGAGTTGTAGCCTGTCCCCCATGTTATTCGATCCATACATTGGGCAAGCAGTAAAGGAAAACAAAGAAAAATTTAGAGTACTCATTGAAGTTCACGGTGAAGAAATAAATCTTTGACATTTTACAATGGCCACGTAATTACTCGTAAATCTAAGACAGCAAACGACTTGGAAGTGCAGCAGAATTGAATGGATAATGTCTTGAAAGGAGAATGTGAGATGAATAGCAAATGAATAGACGAAGAGCAAATCAAGGATAATGAAATGTAATCGAATTAATTCATTCGATACTGAGGGATTCTGGCTGGGGAAATAGGCACTAAAGGTAGATCAGTTTTGCTGTTTGGGCAGCAAAATAGCTGATGTTGGTTGTAATAGAGAGGATATAAAATGTAGATTAACAGTGGCAAGAAAAGCGATTCTGAAGAACTTAACTGTTAGGAAACGTCTTCTGAAGACAGATGTTTGGAGTGTAGCTTTGTACGGAAGTGAAGAGGAGAATAGAAGCATGTGAAGTGTGGTGACACAGAAGAATGCTAAAGATCAGATGGCTAGATCATGCAACTAATGAGGAAGTACTAAACAAAATTGGGGAGAAAAAAAATTTGTGACACTACTTGATTGAAAGGAAGGGACGTTTGTTAGCTCACAGTGTGAGAAAACAAGGAATCGTCAGTTTAGTATCGCAGGAAAGTGTGGGGATTAGAAATTGCAGAGGGAGATCAAGAGAGAAGTACAATAAACAGCTTCAGAAAGATACGGCTTGCAATAATTGTTCGAAGATGAAGAGGCTTGCAAAGGACAGAGTAGCATGAAGAGCTGCATCAAACCAGTGTTAGAACTGAAGATCAAAGCAATAAAATCTACTGTAATTTTGATTATGTTTGCATGGAGTCCAATTTTGGCAAATGGTTTGAAACTCGCTAAGTGTAAGATTCTGAGAAAATAATTTTTTTATAAAAACTTTTATGTTAGAACCTGAGATCAAGTTTTGGGCACTTTCCTCTAATTAAAGTTTCAATGAAAGAAGGTAAATACATAATTGTTCTGTACATCTCGTTGTCTCCTGTCCTAGGTGAGATTAATTATTCAGCGTGGGCTGCTGCCCGCAGTTGTGTGACATATTAAATGTTTGTCGGGTAGGCGAGCGAAGAGCTATCCTTGCTGAAGAACGGCAGTTCCTCTCTGGTTAGAATCCTGTGAAGTGTACCTTAGTGTCCACGGATTGTGGTCATCTGTCGTAAAGAATTGTGCAGCTACTTACCAGTCCACCTCACAAGGCGATGTGTTGATCACTGCAGCATTATACTTGTGACACCATTTTCTTTCCTGCCAGTAACATCACCTGTGTTTATATATAAGTTACTGAACACACACGTGTGTGTGTGTGTGTATGTGTAAACTTCCCCAGAAGGAAAAATGTCTGTGGAAACTCAGATGGTTGAAATGGTTCAAATGGCTCTGAGCACTATAGGACTTAACATCTGAGGTCATCAGTCCCCTAGAACTTAGAACTAATGAAACCTAACTAACCTAAGGACATCACACACATCCATGCCCGAGGCAGGATTCGAACCTGCGACCGTAGCAGTCACGCGGTTCCGGACTGAGGCGCCTAAAACCGCTCGGCCACCGCGGCCGGCTAAACTCAGATGAACAGGGAGACGAGAACAACTGAAGGACAGTGCATTCTAGGAGGAGAAGTACTGGCGATAAGTTGAACTTGTTGGTTACACCAAAAGAAGAAATAGAAGACGCGAAGAATTAACTATTGGTGTCGAAGGTGGAGTGAAGAGAGCGCAGACTTTTAGAGATCGAGTGGCAATCTTTGAAAAGCAATATTGGTTCAGATGATTAAATGCTACTGTGTGTGAATGGTGGCGTGCTATACGTATTCAGAGGAAGAACATAGAGACGAGGTAGACCCTTTAAACAAGTAGTGTTAATAAGGAATAATTTGGAAGCAGTGACACGGTGAAGGCGTAGCACCTCTTCTTCTTCGTGATTCACACTCAACAAATGATCGCACCCAAGCTGAGACGTAAATTAATTGCGTGCGGTCTTATACGACTGAAATTTGTGTTTGATGCATTTTTGAAAATATTTATCCAGTCTAAATATTCCACAGTAAACTATTCTGCATGTATGTGATTTCCAGACACTGCTACGAGGGCGAGTCAAATCAAAACCTTAAACCTTAAATATTTTTTTAAATATTATTTATTGTACAGAAGTGGTACAAAGCTGTATCACTTTTCAACATAATCTCCCCCACGCTCAATGCAAGTCGTCCAGCTCTTACAAAGTGCATAAATTCCTTTAGGAAAAAATTCTTTTGGTATTCCGCGCACCGCGTGGCGTACCTCATCATCACAACGAAACTTCTTTCCTCCCATTGCGTCTCTGAGTGGTCCAAACATATCGAAATCACTTGGTGGTGAAGAATGGCGCCATTCCTTGCTCGCTCTCTCCGTTTCCGGTTGGTGGAAGTGAACCCAAGTTTCGTCCCCAGTAACAATTATTGCTAGAAAGCCATCACCTTCTCGTCCAAAGCGCCGAAGAAGTTCTTCACAAGCATCGACACGTCGTTCTCTTATTTCAGGAGTGAGCTGCCGTGGCACCCATCTTGCGGACACTTCGTGAAACTGGAGCACATCATGCGCAATGTGGTGTGCTGACCCATGACTAATCTGTAAACATGCTGCAATGTCATTCAGTGTCACTCGGCGGTTTTCTTTCACTATGGCTTCAACTGCTGCAATGTTCTGTGGAGTTACAACTCGTTGTGCCTGACCTGGACGAGAAGCACCTTCCACTGAAGTCACACCATTTGCGAACTTCCCACTCCATTCGTAGACTTGCTGCTGTGACAAACATGCATCACCGCACTGAACCTTCATTCATCGATGAATTTCAATAGGTTTCACTCTTTCACTACGCAAAAACCGAATAGCAGAACGCTGTTCTTCCCTGGAGCAAGTCGCAAGTGGGGCGGTATGTGTGCATCTGCACTATGCTGCCACCTACAGGCCATTCTGCAGTTTGTAGCATGCTTACCAACTTACAGGATAACGGCGCAAAATTTCGATTTGTTATTATAAATTTAAGGTTTTGATTTAACTCACCCTCATATTTTATAGCGGTCAATCACCTGTTAGCATCATCAACAATTTCAATCCGAATTTCGTGAAATCAGGAAAAAAGAGTCGTCATGTTGGTTACTGGATACAGCTTCAGTGAAGGCAGAGGCTGGAGTATCAGCCGACATTCTGGATCGTCATCTGGCAGACGCAGCGTGTATGCATACTTCTTTGATTATCGAAAAATACTGTCAGCAAATAGCTTTGTCAATGAAATAAATTACGCTTGAATCAGTTCAGAGTATAGTAAGCAGTGCTGCTAGAACTTCACTTTTAAGTACAGAGACTTCTTTCTTTTATATGGTGACGCAAGCTATTTATTTAGAAGCGTTCTCACTGGAGAAATTAAATGAACAGTTGTCATGTTTACTTAGTGGGTGTGTCTAGAATGAGATTTTCAGCCGGCCGGAGTGGCCGAGCGGTTAAAGACGCTACAGTCTGGAACCGCACGACCGCTACGGTCGCAGCTTCGAATCCTGCCTCGGGCATGGATGTGTGTGATGTCCTTAGGTTAGTTAGGTTTAATTAGTTCTAAGTTCTAGGGGACTTATGACCACAGCAGTTGAGTCCCATAGTGCTCAGAGCCATTTGAACCATTTTTTTGAGATTTTCACTCTGCAGCGGAGTGTGCGCTGACATGAAACTTCCTGGCAGATTAAAACCGTGTGCCCGACCGAGACTCGAACTCGGGACCTTGGCGTTCCGCGGGCAACACTCCGCTGCAGAGTGAAAATCTCATTCTGGAAACATCCCCCAGGCTGTGGCTAAGCCATATCTCCACAATATCCTCTCTTCCAGGAGTGCTAGTTCGGCAAAGGTTCGCAGGAGAGCTTCTGTGAAGTTTGGTAGGTAGGAGGCGAGGTACTGGCAGAATTGAAGCAGTGAGGACTGGTCGTGAGTCGTGCTTGGGTAGCTCAAGTGACTGTCGGCTCTCGGCCGTGTTGCGAAGCGGACGTGCGCGGGGCCCACCGCGGCACTACGCAAGCGGGCCATTGTTGGCAATGGCATTGCAGTGTAAACAGATCAACTCGAACGACGAATGCTCTTTCTTACAGGAAAGCCACTATTAAATTAACGTTCCATGCCGAGTACGCATGACCTAATGCACATGAAGTAGAGCCTTTCCTGCGTGAAGTAATGCACATCGATCCACGGGAATTTTTCGGTATACATCTTTCGATCGTATCTAGCACAGTTTACCCGAAATTTGTCGATGAAGTAGCGTGCGAACGGCTTATTCGTTTCCACCATTCGGACAGCAACGTGGGTGTAGTGACTGTCGACCATGCAGGACTCAGCGTTCGGAACATACGAATCTTCGAGCAGCCATTTGAAGGTCTGGCCACGGTTGTCGTGAACGCGCTGCGGCCTTACGGAGAAGTACTAATGACGTGGAAGAAAAGTTGCGCACGTTCGAGACGTATCCCGTTCTGAATGGAGTGCGCCAGGTGCGATTCGAACTGAGCAAACACATCCCGTCGTACGTGACCGTTGATGGCTGTCGAGCGATCGTCATTTATGGCGGTCAACAGCGGACTTGTTCAGGATGCGGGTAGGAAGGGCATGTACGCTCTGAATGGCTGCAGAGACGCCTCGTTCAGGTACCACGTGCGGACACGACGCCTCCATCGCAAACGACAACGCTGCCTATTACATACGGTGAGGGAGCGAGGAATACGACGGACGCAGACCTCGATTGGTTGCAGTTACCGACCCCCGCGGGACTGGTCCCCGAGCCCACGATGGCGCAGCTTCCATCGGAAACGTCGCTGTGTTCGACAGCAGTGACCACGTCTGCGCTCAAGCCGTGTGAGGAAGGAGAGCATCAGCAAATCGATTCGAACTCGGACACGGAGATGCGGGAGGTGTCTACTATTTATCGTGATCCACAGGACGCGGACACGCGTTCCCGCAAGCAGAAGTCGCCCAAGCGACGAAAGAAAAGAAGGCTGTCTGCAGGAAATGATTCGCGAGATGGTAACACGTTGCAGGAGGATGAGGAAAATGCATCTGCGGCCAGGGCTGTGGACGTCACTCCAACGGTTCCTGGTTCGCTGCTGGCAACGTCCGCCCAAGGACAAAGCCACACTGACGATGCTCAACTCATCGACGAGCCCTTTGGCGATTTTGCGGCTAAGACACCAGACGACAAGTAATGTACTCCTGCAACATTGTATGTCTTCCCATTGTTCGGACCAACAGTCGGATAAGGAATTACTGTCTCATGTGTAGGTTGCCATTAACACTAACGGCTGTATCTGGAGAGGTGGAGTAACTGGGAACCATGGACTGGTGATGGACAGAATCGCTTTTTGATCATGTGATGAATTAAGTTTCTGTGCTGTTCCAGATTACCACTGTCAGCAACTATGGAGTGAACCCTGGAAAAGGTCACCTTCTGCCAATGTTTCGAAGAGGTACAGCTATGTTACTTTCGGTATCATGGTGTGGGGGAGCTATCGAGTATGACTTCTGGTCAAGGATGGTTTTGATTGAGGGGAATATGATGCCGCAGCGGTACTTCACGGACATTCTTCCTCGTCATGTATTACCTCTCATGCGACAGTACTGTTGTGTCACTTTTCAACAGGCACGTGTCACTATAAATTGTCTATGTCGCCAGCAAGAACCCAAAATCTATCGCTGATAGAACATTTGGGACCAGCTCGGTTGTCAGTTCCATCTCAGTGTCCGTATTCAGGTGTCATAAAGTCGCTATAGCCTCTCTTGAGGCAAGCTGGACCACAACTGTTGTAGGTACCTTGTAACCTGAATACTGAGTCTGGGACATAGTTGACGTCTGAACTGGCGCCACACAGGGTCAGATATGGGTCTTGCTGGCCAAGGGAGTACCTCAGTAACACGCAGACAGTTCACAAACACACGTTGCACTCATGGGCGAGTACTGTCCACTGAAAAATGACAACAAAATACTTTCACGTGAGATGTAACACATGAGAACGCAAGATATCCGCGACGTGCCGTTGTGCTGTCAGGATTTCTTCAATCACTACTAGCCGTGGCCTGGAGTAATACCTAATGGCTTCCCACAAAATGATGTCAGCAGTAATACCGCTGTGCCTCACCAAACATTAGAAGAATACCACCTTTCCCCAGATGGCCACCATTCGTCGACCGTAGTCATCCAGGCTAGTGCAGAGTCGCGACATGTCGCTGAACGTAATTTGATGCTATTCATCAATATTCCCGACTTCGCAGACACGGTACGAGAATAAACGTGGCAGTTTGTGATGTTACGGTAGACTATGCATGGTACGGTGATTCCAAAGTCGGGCTGCTGCTAGTCTACAACCAATCGTATAGGATGACACAGAATGTTGGAGAGAGTGCAATACTTCTATTGGGACGGCAAGCGTAGATAAGAAAGGGGTTACTATGTTCTTGATGCATAATACAGTGATCCAACCGTATGGCGGTCAGATGTGGTCGGCTGGAACCTTGACGAAGAATATGGCTGGCCTTACGTCCTCTTGCAGTGCTACATCGGGCCACTCTCACCTCTGAACGCCCCAAAATTTAGATACTTCACTATTAGACCAGCTGGGCAGATGGAGATTCACAGGGAAGCCTCTTTCAAACTGTGTGAGACACTGGTAACACTACCTCAAGAAGTACGCGATATTTCCGTGTCCTTCACTGTGATACCTCGACATCTGACACAATTCATTCCCCTAATTTAGGCTTGCAGATCTGGTAACAACAATAAACACAAATAACGTTAATGCTCTCTGATGACCTTCCCACTTGTTATAAAGAATTGCAGTCCTCACCATTTACATACCCACTGACGGTGTGAATGTGTACGAAACTACACTGACGTTCGACCACCTCTTCACTTTCTTTGTTAGACGCAACAAAAATTGAATCATTCACATCAAATGGAGAAGATGCTTGTGGCTAGTGCTGCCTATCTGGTAGACCGGTCACCTGGTGCATGTCTTTTTGGTTGACGACACTGCGGCGATTTGCGTGTCGATGAGGATGAAACGATGATGAAGACAACGCCCAGTCAGCAAGAGGAGAAAATCTCTGACCTGGACGGAAATCGAACCTGGGCCCCTTTTACGGCATTATGTCCCTCTGACCACTTAGCCTTGGAGGCGCACTATTCAGACGATGAATGTCAGTTTCAAAAGTCAAAGAAAATAACAGTCGCTCAAATACAAATGTAGCTTAATTTAATGACAGTTTGTTGCACAAACAATTTATTTTCTCCTCATATGAGTGAAAACAATAACGAATGTTTGATAAACGTTTCCTCACCCAAGAACTTTTACGAAAGGATATGAAGCGTGGACAGCGTTCACGAGCGCTTCTAGACTGATAGTCGTCCACTTGGACGTAGCACCAAACACCGAAACAGAGTGCACAACGAACTTGGGCCCTCAGCAAGAAGCTGCTAGCTCGTCCTCACTACTCGGCATGTGGGGAGCAGTCGTTCGATGCTGTAGGAATGCCGTATGTCTGGTGTTGCCCTTAGTCAGATGTAGCGTATACATCAGCGAGCATGATCGACACAATTTTATTAGGACTGTTAAAACGATATACGCAAGACTACGAAATAGGGACACTCGACTTCTTCTGATAGTATGGCTTATATAAAGATGCAAAGGCGCCGAAAGCTGAATGCCAGTGTATGCAAGGACACAGAATTTCACAGTAATTTACTATGTGTGGAACACCAGCAGCAAAGTAAAAAGGGCGAGATGTCTTAATGTATTGGACTTCTACTTCCTCACACATTCCTTTTACTCACAAGGAACCCGCTGAGTGCGAGGTCTTAAAAGGCCTATTACGTTTAAGGCATTCACCGTCCGACATACTGCTTACCATGCTCCCACAGTATGTCATTGTCCTTGTCGGACACGAAGCCACAAGTCCCTTCACCAGTGAAACGTAATAAAAGACAATCGTGGAAGGAGCGGGTACTAAGACTAGTTACGTACATGGGAAAACATTCGTAGCGCAGTAAAAAAAAAAAAAACTATTATGAACAGATTTAGAATACGTCTGCAGCAATATGACCGTGTTTTACATAAGAAAAACTACGAATATTCAAGACAAGGCGCACTTGTTACAAATACTAGTGTCGGTGCATTTCAAAGGTGCTCGACACACTTTCCAGGATGTGTATGATGGAGACCTGCTACATTATGTAGATCAAATTGTGCGCAACACATATTTCAGGAAATTCAAGGAAAGCAGTTAATGGTTGCATAACTTCCAACAGTGCTTCAAAACTAGAACTTATTCTATCATTCAATAAGGAATTTGTTTTCAACAACGACAAATCGGGATTTCAAGAGAAAATACAAATGGAAGGAACGCTGGAAGCTAGAGGTACCAAGAGAGTTGTATCAATGTCAACTAACATCAGAGCCTTAACGCATTCGTATATACACTCCTGGAAATGGAAAAAAGAACACATTGACACCGGTGTGTCAGACCCACCATACTTGCTCCGGACACTGCGAGAGGGCTGTACAAGCAATGATCACACGCACGGCACAGCGGACACACCAGGAACCGCGGTGTTGGCCGTCGAATGGCGCTAGCTGCGCAGCATTTGTGTGCACCGCCGCCGTCAGTGTCAGCCAGTTTGCCGTGGCATACGCAGCTCCATCGCAGTCTTTAACACTGGTAGCATGCCGCGACAGCGTGGACGTGAACCGTATGTGCAGTTGACGGACTTTGAGCGAGGGCGTATAGTGGGCATGCGGGAGGCTGGGTGGACGTACCGCCGAATTGCTCAACACGTGGGGCGTGAGGTCTCCACAGTACATCGATGTTGTCGCCAGTGGTCGGCGGAAGGTGCACGTGACCGTCGACCTGGGACCGGACCGCAGCGACGCACGGATGCACGCCAAGACCGTAGGATCCTACGCAGTGCCGTAGGGGACCGCACCGCCACTTCCCAGCAAAGTAGGGACACTGTTGCTCCTGGGGTATCGGCGAGGACCATTCGCAACCGTCTCCATGAAGCTGGGCTACGGTCCCGCACACCGTTAGGCCGTCTTCCGCTCACGCCCCAAACATCGTGCAGCCCGCCTCCAGTGGTGTCGCGACAGGCGTGAATGGAGGGACGAATGGAGACGTGTCGTCTTCAGCGATGAGAGTCGCTTCTGCCTTGGTGCCAATGATGGTCGTATGCGTGTTTGGCGCCGTGCAGGTGAGCGCCACAATCAGGACTGCATACGACCGAGGCACACAGGGCCAACACTCGGCATCATGGTGTGGGGAGCGATCTCCTACACTGGCCGTACACCACTGGTGATCGTCGAGGGGACACTGAATAGTGCACGGTACATCCAAACCGTCATCGAACCCATCGTTCTACCATTCCTAGACCGGCAAGGGAACTTGCTGTTCCAACAGGACAATGCACGTCCGCATGTATCCCGTGCCACCCAACGTGCTCTAGAAGGTGTAAGTCAACTACCCTGGCCAGCAAGATCTCCGGATCTGTCCCCCATTGAGCATGTTTGGGACTGGATGAAGCGTTGTCTCACGCGGTCTGCACGTCCAGCACGAACGCTGGTCCAACTGAGGCGCCAGGTGGAAATGGCATGGCAAGCCGTTCCACAGGACTACATCCAGCATCTCTACGATCGTCTCCATGGGAGAATAGCAGCCTGCATTGCTGCGAAAGGTGGATATACTCTGTACTAGTGCCGACATTGTGCATGCTCTGTTGCTTGTGTCTATGTGCCTGTGGTTCTGTCAGTGTGATCATGTGATGTATCTGACCCCAGGAATGTGTCAATAAAGTTTCCCCTTCCTGGGACAATGAATTCACGGTGTTCTTATTTCAATTTCCAGGAGTGTAATTATACCGACTGTTAATCTGGATGCAAATTGGCTGGAAAGGTATTTATCGCGCATCGAGGACTTCGAGGTGCTCTGCTCCCTACGATTCGTTCTCTATGCATGTTCTTGCAAGAGCAGTAGGGAATACGTACGTCACACCAAGCAAGCGTGGAAAAATGAGCTTAAGAGGACCACAATTATGGTATGAGCACTACTTTTGTCAAATAACTGGTCAAAACAACTTGCTTTTGCCTGATCACTTTAAAACAAAGCATCCTTCCTGAGAAGTGTGTGGGATTGCAGTTCACAGCACATGTAAACGCTGGACAAATCAGCCTCTGAATGTTTGTTTTCTCTGTGCCTATAAAACATACTGTCGCACTCTCTACAGCTACTCCTCAAAGGATAGCCAGTTTCACGATAAGCTCTATGACAGGCTATTTCGCGTTCGTTTGCATGTCATCACATTCCACCATTTTTCATCAGCCCTTTACACCAATATGATTCTATGTGGATTCTTTAAGATTGAATACGTAGTGGAACGCCCTGCACGGGTTTTAATTCCCAAAGTTTTCGCCTTCGATCCTGATGATGCAAACCTCTGTTATCAATGTAGTGTACCATTTACAGTTCGGTGTACATGGTGCAAGTTAATAGTTTGCTTGAACATTTCTCGAATGTCGACCATGTCCATTTTGTAAAGTGTAATACATACATCCTGTAGATGTCTCATCTCTCTACCTCCGCCGGCCGCAGTGGCCGAGCGGCTTTAGGCGCTGCAGTCTGGAACCACGCGACCGCTACGGTCGCAGGTTCGAATCCTGCCTCGGGCATGGATGTGTATGATGTCCTTAGGTTAGTTAGGTTTAAGTAGTTCTAAGTTCTAGGGGACTGATGACCTCAGATGTTAAGTCCCATAGTGCTCAGAGCCATTTGAACCATCTATACCTTCCGGACACTCATTTTCTGTCGCGCTCCTGATGCACATAGTGTGTCATTTGCAACGAAAAAAGTCGTCAACTAAAGAGGCTTACACCAGGCGACCAGTCTACCGGATGGGCAGCTCCAGCCACACGCATATTCTTCATTTGATCTGAATGATTCAATTTTTTTAATGCCAGACGAAGAAAGTGAAGCACCCAGAAGACGCGGTCACACGTCAGCGTATCTTCGTACACATACACACCGTCAGTGGGTATGTAAATGGTGAGAATTGCAGTTCTTTGTAACAAGTCAAACGAACAGCAGTTCGTTACCAATTCAGCATTAAGTGTGTCAGATGCTGAGTTATCACTGTGAAGAATACGGAAGTACCGTGTATTTTTTGAGACAGTGTCATGAGCATCTGACACAGTTTGAAAGGAATTTCGTTGTGAGTCTCCATTTGCGCAGCTGGTCAAGTCATGAAGTATCTAAATTAGTGGGGCATTCAGAGGTGGGAGTGGCCCGATATTGGACTGCAAGAGGACTTGAGGTCAGCCATACTCGTCGTCAAGATTCCGGCCGACCACATCTGACGTATGGGTGGTTCGCCGTGTTATGCACCTAAAGCATAGTCACCCTTTTCTCATCTAAGCTTGCCGTCCGAAAACAAGTCATGCACTCTCTCCAACATTCTGCGTTATTTTACACGATTGGTCGCAGACTAGCAGCAGTCCAACTCGGAAATCACCGTACCATGCGCAGACTACCCTAACATCGCAAACGGCCACGTTTATTGTCGTACCGAGACCGCGAAGTAACGGTGTTCAACGATGAGTCACCACTCTGCACGAGCCAGAATGACCACGGTGGACGAATGCGTTGGCGACCTGGGGAAAGGTGGTATTCTTCTAATGTTTGGTGAAGCACAGCGGTATTACTGCTGACATAATGATGTGAGGACCAATCAGGTATGACTTCAGGTCACGGCTGGTAGTGACTGAAGGAATTCTGACGGCACAACGGCACGTAACGGATATCTTGAGTTCACATGTGTTACTTCTCATGTGAAAGTAATTTCGTGCCATTTTTCAACAGGACAGCACTCGTCCATGCGTGCAAGGTGTCTTTATGAACTGTCTATGTGTTATTGAGATACTCCCTTGTCCAGCATGACGCAGATCTGATCCCGACAGAACATCTGTGGCGCCAGTTCAGATGTCAGCTATGTCCCAGTCTCAGTATCCTACAACAGTTGTGGTCCAGCTTGTCTCAGAAGAGACTGCAACGACGTCATGACACCTGAATATGGACACTCAGATGGAACTGACAATCAAGCTACACCCATCAATCTTCTAACGGGAATAGATCTAGGGTTCTTGCAGGCGACGGGAGTGCCTCAACATCACCTAGCCAGTTCATAGTGATATGAACCTGTTGAAAAGTGGAAACACAGTACTGTCGCATGAGAGAGATACATGACGAGGCAGAATGTCCGTGACGTACCGCTATGCCATCAGAGTCCCCTCAATGAACACAACTTCAGTAGGACTGTTAAAAAGATCTTATGACATTATGTCCCCCTGGCCATTTAGCCATGGAGGTGGATTATTCAGACGATGAATCTCAGTTTCAAAAGTCAAAGAAAATAACAGTAGCTCAAATACAAATGAAGCTTAATTTAATGACAGTTTGTTGCAAAAATAATTTATTTTTTTCTCATGTGGGTGAAAACAATAACGAATGTTTGATAAACGGTTCCTCACCCAAGAACTCTTGCGGACGGAGCTGAAGCTGGACAGCGTTCACGAGCGCTTCTCGACTGATAGTCGTCCACTTGCTCTTAGAATGCCGCATGTCTGTTGTTGCCCTTAGTCGGAAGTTCCATGCGGCTTTTCCCGGATAATGCTGTAGTATACAGAGAAGTTGCAGCATTAGAAAATTGCAGCGAAATGCAGGAAGATCTGCAGCGGGTAGTCACTTGGTGCAGCGAGTGGCAACTGACCCTTCACATAGACAAATGTAATGTATTGCGAATACACAGAAAGAAGGATCCATTATTGTATGATTATATGATAGCTGGTAGCACTGACTTCTGTAAAATTTCTGGGAGTATGCGTACGGAACGATTTGAAGTGGAATGATCATATAAAATTAATTGTTGGTAAGGCGGGCGCCAGGTTGATATTCTTTGGGAGAGTCCTTAGAAAATTTAGTCCATCAACAAAGGAGGTGGCTTACAAAACACTCGTTCGACTTATACTTGAAAATTGCTCATCAGTGTGGGATCCGTACCAGGCCCACTTGACAGAAAAGATAGAGAAGATCCAAAGAAGAGCGGCGCGTTTCGTCACAGGGTTATTTGGTAAGCGTGATAGCGTTACGGAGATGCTTAGCAAGCTCAAGTGGCAGACTCTGCAAGAGAGGCGCTCTGCATCGCGGTGTAGCTTGCTGTCCAGGTTTTGGTGCGTTTCTGGATGAGGTATCAAATACAGGGTGTTACAAAAAGGTACGGCCAAACTTTCAGGAAACATTCCTCACACACAAAGAAACAAAATATGTTATGTGGACATGTGTCCGGAAACGCTTACTTTCCATGTTAGAGCCCATTTTATTGCTTTTCTTCAAATCACATTGATCATGGAATGGAAACACACAGCAACAGAACGTACCAGCGTGACTTCAAACACTTTGTTTCAGGAAATGTTCAAAATGTCCTCCGTTAGCGAGGATACATGCATCCACCCTCCGTCGCATGGAATCCCTGATGCGCTGATGCAGCCCTGGAGAATGGCGTATTGTATCACAGCCGTCCACAATACGAGCACGAAGAGTCTCTACATTTGGCACCGGGGTTGCTTAGATAAGAGCTTTCAAATGACCCCATAAATGAAAGTCAAGAGGGTTGAGGTCAGGAGAGCGTGGAGGCCATGGAATTGGTCCGCCTTTAGCAATCCATCGGTCACCGAATCTGTTGTTGAGAAGCTTACGAACACTTCGACTGAAATGTGCAGGAGCTTCATCGTGCATGAACCACATGTTGTGTCGTACTTGTAAAGGCACATGTTCTAGCAGCACAGGTAGAGTATCCCGTATCAAATCATGATAACGTGCTCCATTGAGCGTAGGTGGAAGAACATGGGGCCCAATCAAGACATCACCAACAATGCCTGCCCAAACGTTCACAGAAAATCTGTGTTGATGACGTGATTGCACAATTACGTGCGGATTCTCGTCAGCCCACACATGTTGATTGTGATTAGAGGAAGTACAGTACATCCTGACGAAACTAAAATGAGCTCTAACATGGAAAGTAAGCGTTTCCGGACACATGTCCACATAACATCTTTTCTTTATTTGTGTGTGAGGAATGTTTCCTGAAAGTTTGGCCGTACCTTTTTGTAACACCCTGTATATTGCTTCCCCCTACTTATACCTTCCGAGGAGATCACGAATGTAAAATTAGAGATCCGAGCGCGCACGGAGGCTTTCCGGCAGTCGTTCTTCCCGCGAACTATACGCGACTGGAATAGGAAAGGGAGGTAATCACAGTAGCACGTAAAGTGCCCTCCGCCACACACCGTTGGATGGCTTGCGAAGTATAAATGTAGATGCAGATTTAGTCGGATGTAGCGCATACATCAGTGAGCATGATGGGCACAACTTTATTAGGACTGTTAAAAAGATATGAGCAAGACTATGAAATTGGGACACTCGACTTCTTCGGAACATATGGCCTACATCAAGAAGCAAAAGGCGCCGGAAGCTGAATGTCAGTGTACGCAAGGACACAGAATTGCAACACTAATTTAGTGTGTAGCAAGACCAGTACCAAAGAAAAAATTGCGAGAAATGTTAATGTATTAGACTTCTACCTCCTGACACAGTCCTTTTGCTCACAAGGAACCGGCTGAGTGCGAGGTCACAAAGGTCAATTATATTTACGGCATTCAACGCCGTACATATTGCCTAAAACGCCACCACAATACTGGCTGCTAAAGGCAACAGGGGGGGAGGGGGGGGGGCTGGAGGTATCGAATGGTGAGCACAGCATGAGGCAGCAGAGCGTAGTTGAACTGTTTAGTCAACGAGTAACTCACAACAGTACTAAAGTGCTGGTTGTGTTGATACAAAGCAGAGCAATGGTAACGGTACACTAAGCAAACATTGCAGTGTTTCGACAACAACAGGGGCCGAAGTTGACATTTCGCCAGAAAGGAACCCCACGAATTTCGCAGAGAGTGGAAAAAGTGGCAGATGAAGTATTAGTGTTTCTACAAGACGAGACATTGGAATGTGTGGTGTCGTATACACTGGACCGTGGGCACAATGTATATGAGGAGTACAATGATGACGGTACGTCCTTAAAAGGTGAAAGTGATAATGTAACAGATGTCGAGCCATGTAGTTCAACGTCCTTGCCGGACACAGAGCCACAAGTCCCGTCTCCAGTGAAACGTAGTAAAGGATAATCGGTGTGGAAGGAGCGGTTACTAAGCCTAATTACGTACATGGAAGATCATTCGTAGAGTAGTAAAAAAAATCTATTATGAATAGCTTTCGAATACGTTGGCTGCAATATGGCTGTGTAATAGATAATAAGAACTACCAATATCCATGGCAATACAAGGCGCATTTGTGTCGGCGCGTTTGGGTGCTCGATACAATTTCCAAGACGTGCATGATAGAGATTTGCTACGTTTGTGTATGCAAGGACACAGAATTGCAACACTAATTTAATGTGTATGCAAGACCAGTAGCAAAGAAAAAATTTGCGAGAAATGTTAATGTATTAGACTTCTACCCCCTAACACAGTCCTTATGCTCACAAGGAACCCGCTGAGTGCGAGGTCACAAAAGAGAAGCAGTTGATGGTTCCATAACTTCAAATAGTGCTCCAGAAAAGGAAGATATATGGTAATGAAATTTCAAACAAAGTATAGACTTCACAGTGCTTAGCAGACTGCGGAATCGGCGCGAAAATTTGAAGATGAAGCAAACAAACTTATCCCATCATTCAATAAGGAATTTGTTTTCAACACCAAGAAGTCGGGATTCGGAGGGGAAATAAAAATGGAAGGAACACTGGAAGTAAGAGGTACCAAGAGAGTTGTATCAATGTCAACTAACATCAGTGCCTTAACATATCCGTATATAATTAAACCGACTGTTAAACTGAATGGCAAATTGGCTGGAAAGTTATTTATTGTGTTGTGAGAAGTTGTAGGTGCTCTGCTCCCTTCGATTCTTCTATTGTGCGTGTTCTTGCAGGAGCAGTAGGGAATACGTAAGTTACACCAAGCAAGAGTGCAAAAATTAGCTTAAGAGAACTACAAGTACAGGGTTATTACAAATGATTGAAGCGATTTCACAGCTGTACAATAACTTTATTATTTGAGATATTTTCACAATGCTTTGCACACACATACAAAAACTCAAAAAGTTTTTTTAGGCATTCACAAATGTTTGATATGTGCCCCTTTAGTGATTCAGCAGACATCAAGCCGATAATCAAGTTCCTCCCATACTCGGCGCTCACTGCAGGCCGACCCTTTGATTTCCCCTTACAGAGGCGTCCAGAAGCTTTAAACTGCGCATACCATCGCCGAATGGAATTATCAGTTGGTGGATCTTTGTTGAACTTCGTCCTGAAGTGTCGTTGCACTGTTATGACTGACTGATGTGAGTGCATTTCAAGGACGACATACGCTTTCTCGGCTCCTGTCGCCATGTTGTCTCACTGCGCTCTCGAGCGCTCTGGCGGCAGAAACCTGAAGTGCGGCTTCAGCCGAACAAAACTTTATGAGTTTTTCTACGTATCTGTAGTGTGTCGTGACCATATGTCAATGAACGGAGCTACAGTGAATTTATGAAATCGCTTCAATCATTTGTAATAGCCCTGTATTGTATGAGCGCTACTTTTGGCTAATAACTTGTCCAAAAAACTTGCTTTTGCTTGGTTCCTGGTCTGTGTATCCCTTTAAAACAAATCATCCCTTCGAACAGTGCGTAACATTGCAAATCAAACCACATGTAACCATTGGACAAATCAGCCTCTAAATGTTTGTTTTTACCTTGCCCATAAAATACAGTATTGCACTCTCTGCAGCTACGCCTCAAAGGATAGCCAGCTTCACGATACTCTCCACGACAGGCTATTTAGCGTTCGGCTGCATGTGATCACAGTCCATCAGTTCTTATCAGCCCCTTACATCAATACGATTCTATGTGGGTTCTTTAAGAGCGAACACGTAGTGGAATGCCCTGCACGGTTCGTAATTCCTAAAGAGTTCCCCTTTGATCTCGATGATGCGAAACTCTGTCATCACTGTGGTGTACCGTTTTCAATATGGTGTTCATCGTGCAAGTTAATAGTTTGTTGGGATCATTTCTCGAATGTCGATGATGTACATTTAGTGAAGCGTAATACATACAACCCATGGCAGTTTTATGCCTGTACCTCCCGGACACTCATTTTCTGTCGCGCTCCTGATGCACACAATGAGTCATTTGCAACTAATATTTTTCCTATAGTAACTGCGACACAACACTTTCAAATGAGGCTCACGAGAGACTGAACTTGCGACTCTCACTCAAGAGGTTCCCTGTGAGTCAACAGTGGCCACGTTGCTATACATGTTGTTCGATCGGATCTCTCGTATATGCTCTCTGGAAGGAACTATAAGAAGTGAAGACATGAGGTACGCCTTTGGCTCCTGAACGGTGTAGGTGCGGTCAGATGTCGAGGAAGAGACATTGGAGGACAGTCATTTTATAAGCATCACAGTAAGCTAGGCTGACGAATTGCTTCGAATGCAATACGTAATTTTTAATTCAGAATATCTGTATTTATTACAAGAAAAAGCATCACAGTAAGCTAGGCTGACGAATTGCTTCGAATGCAATACGTAATTTTTAATTCAGAATATCTGTATTTATTACAAGAAAAGTACGTCAAAATTCATCATTCGTGAACGTATTACATGGCACAACTGAACAACTTCATGTAGCCAGGTCTTGCACTACCCGATTACAATATGAAAATGATCCACGCAAGCTGATAAATTATTCATGTAATAATATCAGATGTTAGGACTTAAAAATGGACGCGCAGTTCCTAAGGTAGTTGTCAGTCTGGAGCATATTGTCGCTCAGGCAGAAGAGAAATAAAAAATACACCGAGCAACATAATTAAAGGATCACTTTTTCGAAACCTCTTAATTCCCACTCATTGCGTCGGTTAAGTTTGGTGTTCGTTCACACATACGGAACGTGTATTATATATGGGGCGTTCAAAAAGAAACGAGTCAGAGCTATAGTTACAGAAAGCAGTACTAGTATGTATTGATCCTGGCTGTTGAGACACTTGTTCCACTGTGACACAGGGCGGTGAATGGCTGTCTCATAAAAGTCCCGGGACTGCGATGTTAAGCAGTTCCGCTCGTACAACTGGACATCGTCGGCCACACAAGTGCAGAAAAGGTTATGCTGACGTTCTTCTTTGACCTAAATGGCCCCATTCTGATTCACTTCCTGCAGCACGGGACAGCAGTGAATGCCCAGCGCTACTCGCAAACCTTGACCATCCTTCGCCAAGCGATCAAGTCAAAACGACCAGGCAATCTCACCCGTGGGGTCATTCTGCTGCACGACAATGCAAAGCCTCGTTCGACCAACACAGTCGCGACACTCCTGCAGAAATTCAAATGGGAGGTTCTCGGCCACCTTCCATACAGTCCGGACCTCTCTCTCTGTGATTACCCCAGTTTTGGTCTCCTTAAAAAGGCTCTGACGAGCAAACGATTCACCTCGTACGACGACGTACAGTTATACGTGCGGAACTGGTTAACATCGCAGCCTCGGGTATTTTATGAGACAGTCATTCTCTGCCTTGTGTCACAGTGGAGCAAGTGTCTCTACAGCCAGGGTCAATACTTCTAACATACAGGTACTGGTTTCTGTAATTATGCCTCCAGTTCGTTTCTTTTTGATCGCCCCTTATATATTCCCTCCTCCTTAAAACAGAATCCGTGACGAGAGTACCAGGTGCCTGAAGACAGGCTACGCTGCTGCTCTCTCGCTGCTAGATTGCTGCTCTTGCTCCAGATACTGTAACGCCGGAAATGCATATCCTCCTATTTCCATCTATTGTACTATTTTTTTCCTTGTTTTGTTACCTCAGGTTATGACATTTCTGTCTCTTTATATATTGTAATTGTTTTACTGTTTGTATATATATATATTTATGCACTTATGTCGATGTATAATTGGTTTGTTTCGTAAATATTATTTGTATCTTCACGCTGGGTCTTGCCTAGGGAAAACTGCTATCGAACGATTACATCGATAGGTCGTGTGAAGAATCAAAGTGTGTGGGATCTTTGGTAGGGTTAACTCTGCCGCGTGGAGCGCGGGCAGAGCAAGTGGGAGTCTGGTGGGAGTAGTGCGATTGAGCAGGTGTGTTGTGTGACGCTCCCGCAAGTTGCCGGGCTTTCGGGGTTTGGCAGCATGTAATTGCGATCGACTGGCTATGGTAGTTTCTAGCACGGTGTCGCGGACGGGAAGCATTAGCTGGCACACATCAAGAGCCCGTTTCGCCTGGTGACCGTGTCGAGAAGAAGGCGCGCCAGCATCCAGCTTCTGCAACAGCGACGGCCGACAATGAGGGACTGTCGCCACCTCCTCGATCGGCGACTTCATACCTTCAATCAACCAACAAGGAAGACTAAAAGCACGTAAAGTTTCAGAACTGTATGGCAGACCTCAGCTTTTCAAACTGTTCAAATCACAAAATTACAACAACGTAGCATGGACCTTTGTTGCTCATTGTCCCAATTGCATTGCCAAGCAGGGTCCCTTCCTTTTCCGAAATGAACCTGAGTGTCGTTGAAATTCAAACGCCAGCATTAAAATAATATAATTCAATTTCACTGCTTTAATTTCAAAGTTCAGTTAAAGTATTCATAGCTGGCTAAAATATTTAGATTACACGAGCACAAATTAAGGGTGCGAGTTTTGTTAGCATATTTTAGCTTACCTGTGACTGCAGCTCAGCTTGGGACTTACAAAATTTTACTATTGTTAATTGTTCAGAATCATTTAATTCAAGTTCAAAGTTAAATCTCTTATTTCTAAATTGCGTAGAGTCAAGTTGCTTTTGAAATGATTGTTGAGGTAGTCCAAGACTAACCGTATTTTAATGAATTTCGATGTGCTTCAGAAAGAAAGCTCACTATTAACTTCAGTCACTAAATTAACTTTCGATTTTCCGGTTTTATTAATTCTTTTGCTAAATTATGTCAGAGTGTAGCGAGATTTATTACTTCTGACAAACTTTCAGTTTTCACACTACACGTGTCAACCTTCAGTTGCCACGCTTCTAGTGCTAATTATATGTGTAATTACCTTTCTTTTTCAGTTACTATAGTAATTGTCCTTAGTACTGGCGACCGTAATTTCCCCAAATCTCAAATATCTAATTACCGCTAGTTAATTGTTAACGTAATGGCTGCACATTTACTTTCTTCATTAACTTTACCCCTTTTCAAAATTAATTTCCACCAGTTTCATTTGCATTTTTCCTTTCATTTAGATGTAACCCTTTCCTCCCTCTTTACCGACAGATTAACTTCGGTGACGATTGCTTTTCCCAAATTTCCATTAGGTACACGCGGTTTAATTTTTCACTGTCATTTAGGTCGATAAGTGAGGGGGAGGTTACACGTGGCGACCTGGTGACAGGACAATCTTCAGTTTTGAGGTTGTTCTGGACAAGAATTTTGTATGGTGCAAATCTCGTAACAAAGTACTGGTTACGTACAGGCCGTTACGTCAGCGAGAATAAGTAGTGGGAGTAATCCTAATTATATTTGAGATTTGGCATTTATATTGAAAATTATTAAAATGAATGAAGGCAACAATTGCCAAAATTTGGTAGACTTGGTAACGGAACAATCGGTCGAACAGTGGGAAACGCGCACCGCGGTACCCATTGTTCAGGGGCAGGCGGCTAGCATGAAAGACGCGACCGCCGACACGCAACAAAGAGCAGAAATGGAATTCCAAACTTTAGAATGTGTTTCGGAATCGGAAGTGAAAATCAAGTCCGAATCCCTTGATGACGAATACGGGGGGACAATTAAAGAGGAAGCCGCTACGGAAGTAAAACCGGTAGTTTCCGGGAATTTAACTGATTTATTGAATGTTTTGATTAACGAAATCAAGAGTCAATCGGCCAGGCAAGAAGCTCAGGCTGCCAAGCAAGAAGCTCAGGCTGCCAAACAAGAAGCTCAGGCTGCCAAGCAAGAAGCTCGGGCTGCCAAGCAAGAAGCTCAGTCTGAAAAATTTGAACGGATGCTAGACAATCAGAACAAAGCTATTAACGTTGTTATCAACAATGTTGGAGTTGTTAACACAAAAGTTGATAAAATCAAAGAAGATATCGTTGTAATTAATACCGAAATCGGTAATCTTAAACGGGAGATGATAGGCGTTCAGGCGGAAATTGCGAGCATAAATACTCGTTTTAATTCCGAAATTAGCAGAATCGAGAAAAGTGTATGAGAATCAGTTGCTCCGATCATCGAGAATAAGGTGACGGAACAAATTCAATTAGTGAAAAAAGAGGATCAAAAGAAGGTGGAAACTTTAAAGGCTTTAGTATCCGAAGTAGATACCAAAGTGACGAAGCAGGCTAATACCTGCGAAGAGAAAAAAAGGGAAGTAGAAACGCTTGCGACAACCACTTGCCAAGTAATTACGAGAGTGTCGGTATTAGAAAAGAAACTTGACGAAAAACAGAGCTATGTGCCAATCTATGCACATAGTTCGGAATTGTTGATGAAAGAGGAGCGGTTCGACCCCTTGAAAATAGGCGGTATACACGCGACGGATTTCATTAAGAATTGTGAAAGAGTTTTACCCAGATCATGGACTGATGAGAGAAAAATTAATGCGATTATTGATGTGTTGGCTGGTGATGCCAAGCGTTGGGGCTTAAATCTCAACATTACGAACCTGACTTTTGACGAAATTAAAAATTTGTTTCTGGCTGAATACTGGTCAGAGCAAAAACAGCAAAGTGTCTGGCGCGAATTTGTCGTATCGAGGCCTTTCGATGCGAATTCGCGCGGTTCGATGAAGGAGTTTTGTGAGGGCTGGATCCGCAAGTTGGAATACTTGCGTGATCGCTGCACGGAATCCGAAATAGTTTGGAACTCTACAAAAAGCTTCCAGATGATACAAAACGCTACGTAGGAAGCAATTACAGGACAATAAATGATTTCGTGGAAAGAGTGGAGGACATGGACAATTGGCGCAATAATCGCGACAGTGGTAGAGGCCGTGGTAACAACAACGGGTACCACAGCAACCCCAACAACGATAACCATGGGAATAATGCATACCGCAACCATGGCAGCAATAACAATAATGGTTCGGACCGTAATAACAATCGGTACAATGCAAATAATAACAGGAATGACGGAAACCAGTATCATACTAACGTGATACGGGCTTCACAGAATAGTAATAACGCCAGAGGGTGTGATCAGCCGCCTCAGCAGCATCCGAGGAGCGTATCTGCTGGGACGAGACAGGGAAACCATTAGCCGCGCCGGTGAGGGGCCGACCGGGCGTGGAGAAATTTTGGCGGCCCAATAACAGGAGAAAACCCAGGTGTCGTCGTTATGAAAATTCCGTGTGGAATAATCAACGGCGGGAGAGTGTGCCAGTGTTAAGAGAAAGGAGTGCGCCCGCAAGTAGTAGATCAGCTGTATACACGGCAGTAGAAAATACATTCGCTGTCAGTGAGAACAATTTAAGTAGTGTTCCGGAAATCGATTATAAAGTGGCAGCTGTAATACCCACAGAGGAGCTGGAGATTAAGTTTAAAAATTATTCGCAATTGTTGAGAGAAGATCAGATGTCGGATAACACGTCCGTCATTGAGCGAGGGGATGCAGAGAGGGATGAGGTCTGGTTAAGGCAGTTCGGTCGCTTATACGACGAACTAAGAGATTATAGGGGCCTGTACGGGAGAAGTATTTATGGAGAGCGCGGGCAGAATTTGCCGCGTCTCGTCCCACAGGAAGATAGTATTTGTGAAGTGATGGAAAGTTCTGGCCCTAACCGGCAGGCTTTACCAGAAATAGTTGATGTTAATGGGGAGCACGAGCAAGATTCGTCGTGTTTCGTCCCGCAGGAGTTAGATGTTGAAGTAGTAACGGAAAGTTCTGGCCCTAACCGGCAGACTTTACCGAAAGTTATAGTGGTAGAAGTAGCCGACCCATCCGACGCAAAGCTCCAGTTTAAACATTGCGAGAGTATTAAGGAGAAAGATTACGAAAATTTTAGTGATAGCCGGACACAATTGGTAGAAAAGCACATAGATTACAGCGTGTATGAGGTTAGAGCTGACATTATACGGTCAGACGATAGCAGTGTGGGTTGCGCAGATCTAGAGGAAGTAATTGCAGATACTACTGGGCATATTTCTCCAGGTAGATTGGCAGATGAGATCAATCTGACTAAAGAGGAATCAACGAAGGTGACAATTAGTGAATTGATAGCAAAGCAACACTCACTAGTTGACGAGTTACAGGAAAAGGTTTCGGTATTGGAGGCGAAGCTACAGACTAAGCCTCAGGACAAACGTGTTGAAATTAAAACTGTATGTGAACAGAGGCTGAAAAAGCCGCCAGATAAACCGGATTTAGGATCAAAGCCGGAGGGTTTTTTCTGGAATGACCTGGATATAGACGAGGATTTACTGTGGGAAAATAAAGAAACAGTCGAGGACAAGTGTAGACAGATAGTAGTGTCTGTTAATATGCACGACCTACAACTAAACGTGATGATTGACACCGGTGCAGAACTGAGTGCTGTATCTGGGAAAATATTTGAGTTACTGAAAGACAGACCCGGCATCGTAGTTATGCCAGTAACAGGAGTGAAAATTATCGGTGCTACTGGGAAGGCCAGTAAACCGGTCACGAAACAGATTTTTGTCAACTTCGAGATATGTGGGGCACGATTTGAACAAGAGTTTGTCGTCGTGCCAGACTTAACTACGGAAGTAATTATCGGGTTAGATTGGCTATTAAAGTACCGTGCAGTGATTAACTGCGAAAGCAAAACTTTGACATGTATGTCACTAGATAAAACAATGGTAGTTGGTTTTGACGAGGCAGGAGACGGTGTGCATAGGCAATACCAGCCTATACACATTGTTAACTGGCCGGATGACATTGACGTAGGAATGAGTTTGAACTGCCGTAACATGAGGAATTTCAGCATTGACAAAAGTGTAGAAAGTGAATTGGAAGAGATAATCAAATTCCCTCCACGGATTGACATTAGTATTGGTGTGAAAAAAGATCGTTTGCGAGAAGTAATGAAGCTTAAAGCCGATGCTCGCATACGTCATCATGACGCTAAAGCGCGTTTTGCTAAGTTTGCGATCGGAGACTTAGTACTTGTAAAAGCTCATGAGAAATCGAGCGAGATAGACAATGAAATCTCTAAATTTAAGTTTGTTTATAATGGACCATATAAAGTCATTGGTATACCTCACACAAATGCTTATTGCTTAGAGTATCCAAGCTCTGGAAAACTATTAGGTATACGGAACATTGTAGACTTGAAATTGTACCAACCTAGGATCGATTAATACCACACAATGGGTAATTTATACAGTATGTAAAATAGAGTGTAAGATTTAACGATCTGCTAGATTGCCATGCTTTTGACTGACCAAGGTCATTAAAGAAGTTGTAATTAATAAGTAATTAATTTTGATTAATCAATTTAATTTTAATCAATATAATCATGATCTAATCAACTGAAAAATCCAAGCTGCTAGTTTAAGTTTTCAGCTGAGTCACAGTAGATTAAGGAATGTAAATATGATTTTGTAAATAGCTGTAAGATTTCATAAATATGTGATTTACTAGTCATTGCCGATGTACTTAGACGCTGTTTTAAGTTTCAGGCTAGTACATGCGTGTGATGATGGACAGTATTGAGTTATCCACTGTGATAGTGTTTATGGACTCCTTGAGATTACTCGGGAGTGAGTTTTTCCGAAAGAATTCAGTGAAACGGACGTTCTGGAAACGCCGTCACAAGGGCGAGTGAGATCAAGCGTGCCGCACACGCGGGCGCAACAATACTGGAGAGGCGAGCCGCTGTCGGCTCTTGTGCCGCTGTTGGCTCTTGTGCCGCTGTCGGCATTCTTTGTACTTGCGAGTACGGAAGGCGGAGTTGTTTTTCTTCCCGGACAGCTGATGTAAAAGAATTCTGCTGTCAATATTTATGTTTTTGCCTATCTGCTGTATATTATTTTCTTGTTTAGCGTTAAGTGGACACTCATGGCGAGAGTATTAATTATGAAAAGGTTATATAAAATGTGTATTCTATGTAATTAGTAATTAATTTGCGTATTTTGATCTACCTGTTTTTATGACAATGTACTCCGATTCCATTTCTTGATAGTGTTACGAATTTCGACGATTTTGGAATAGCTAACCCATTTTCTGTGTTTTCTATGAATTTTGATATGTTGTCAACCTGTTTTATTTTGTGCAAGATGACAGAGTGGAATAAGATTAGGAGTGTCTCCACTCGATTATTATGGTCTAAAAATAGATTTATGGTTAATTAGACGAATGCTAAATTTTGTTGATGTTTTGAGCATATGCATTTCCGCTGTTTCTTTTTTGGGACATTTTCTGAGTCTGTTTACGTTACACGAACATCCTCAGACAATGTGGGGCACGTGTAACGCCGGAAATGCATATCCTCCTATTTCCATCTATTGTACTATTATTTTTTTCCTTGTTTTGTTACCTCAAGATATGACATTTCTGTCTCTTTATATATTGTAATTGTTTTACTGTTTGTATATATATATATTTATGCACTTATGTCGATGTATAATTGGTTTGTTTCGTAAATATTATTTGTATTTTCACGCTGGGTCTTGCCTAGGGAAAACTGCTATCGAACGATTACATCGATAGGTCGTGTGAAGAATCAAAGTGTGTGGGATCTTTGGTAGGGTTAACTCTGCCGCGTGGAGCGCGGGCAGAGCAAGTGGGAGTCTGGTGGGAGTAGTGCGATTGAGCAGGTGTGTTGTGTGACGCTCCCGCAAGTTGCCGGGCTTTCGGGGTTTGGCAGCATGTAATTGCGATCGACTGGCTATGGTAGTTTCTAGCACGGTGTCGCGGACGGGAAGCATTAGCTGGCACACATCAAGAGCCCGTTTCGCCTGGTGACCGTGTCGAGAAGAAGGCGCGCCAGCATCCAGCTTCTGCAACAGCGACGGCCGACAATGAGGGACTGTCGCCACCTCCTCGATCGGCGACTTCATACCTTCAATCAACCAACAAGGAAGACTAAAAGCACGTAAAGTTTCAGAACTGTATGGCAGACCTCAGCTTTTCAAACTGTTCAAATCACAAAATTACAACAACGTAGCATGGACCTTTGTTGCTCATTGTCCCAATTGCATTGCCAAGCAGGGTCCCTTCCTTTTCCGAAATGAACCTGAGTGTCGTTGAAATTCAAACGCCAGCATTAAAATAATATAATTCAATTTCACTGCTTTAATTTCAAAGTTCAGTTAAAGTATTCATAGCTGGCTAAAATATTTAGATTACACGAGCACAAATTAAGGGTGCGAGTTTTGTTAGCATATTTTAGCTTACCTGTGACTGCAGCTCAGCTTGGGACTTACAAAATTTTACTATTGTTAATTGTTCAGAATCATTTAATTCAAGTTCAAAGTTAAATCTCTTATTTCTAAATTGCGTAGAGTCAAGTTGCTTTTGAAATGATTGTTGAGGTAGTCCAAGACTAACCGTATTTTAATGAATTTCGATGTGCTTCAGAAAGAAAGCTCACTATTAACTTCAGTCACTAAATTAACTTTCGATTTTCCGGTTTTATTAATTCTTTTGCTAAATTATGTCAGAGTGTAGCGAGATTTATTACTTCTGACAAACTTTCAGTTTTCACACTACACGTGTCAACCTTCAGTTGCCACGCTTCTAGTGCTAATTATATGTGTAATTACCTTTCTTTTTCAGTTACTATAGTAATTGTCCTTAGTACTGGCGACCGTAATTTCCCCAAATCTCAAATATCTAATTACCGCTAGTTAATTGTTAACGTAATGGCTGCACATTTACTTTCTTCATTAACTTTACCCCTTTTCAAAATTAATTTCCACCAGTTTCATTTGCATTTTTCCTTTCATTTAGATGTAACCCTTTCCTCCCTCTTTACCGACAGATTAACTTCGGTGACGATTGCTTTTCCCAAATTTCCATTAGGTACACGCGGTTTAATTTTTCACTGTCATTTAGGTCGATAAGTGAGGGGGAGGTTACAATACTAGGCATGAGGATTTGTCGAGGGTTTGGAATTTGCATATGTCAATACATTTGTAATGGTAGATCCTGTACAGGCAAATTTCTAGAACTTCTGAACGTTGGTGGTGGGTACCATCCAGGAGTTTGTCACACTGCTGCTTTATTCACACATGTGTCAGTGTCGCATCCCTTTGTGAACAAGCCATAGTGGTTCCAATCTATACACGAGGGCAAAAATGTGATCAAGTTCGATGGGGATGCAGACCCACAATGATCTTAGAAATGGGTTGCAATGGCCGAGAGTGGCAGCAGTGTCAACGACTGTGAAGAACGTCTTCGTGTTTTCCACTTAGAACTGTCGTTTTTTACGTAAAATGTGTCAACTATAGCACTCTCTGTGGCCTTTAAGCGTCGATTCGGAACAGCGGTATGCCTCGAAAGTTTTCTTCAGACAGTCATAGGAAAAACGCTTGATTTCAACGCTGGGCGTTGCGATTTCTACGTCCATCGCGAGGCGTCAAAGAAGGGGTGAAATGGCGGTAAGAAGGGGTGTGACGAACATCTGATTGTGTGGCTCGTCCACGGGCTTTAGGCAGAATTCTGGTGAAATTTGTGCCACTGTGATATCGTTAGCCAGCCTTAACCGTCATACTATCTTCTGAGCTGTGGCCTTTTTCTCTAAAATGTCGACACTTTGCTGTTTGAAGCGCCGTCGAGCCCAAGGGCGTCGTCGTAGGGCTCCACGCTTTCGCACCATTACAGAGAAAGATTGTACACACCTTTGAGGCAGATTTTCACGCTAGGCGTCGCAATGGGGTTTCGAAAAAGTGGTCCTTTACATATGTTATCATTTGTATATACACACATCAAAAAAGTTTTGCATCACCTTGGTTGCGAGAGTTCCGGAACCTGTACAGAAAATAGGAACAGATATCAACATAAACATCATTCCACCCTTTTTATTGCTCATGAAAACCACACACTGCATGTTGTACCACCATACAGAGAGACCTTCAGAGGTGGTGGTCCAGATTGCTGTACACACCGGTACTTCTAACACCCAGTATCACGTCCTCTTGCATTGATGCATGCCTCTATTCGTCGTAGCATACTGTTCACAAGTTCATCAAGGCACTGTTGGTCCAGATTGTCCCACTCCTCAACTGTGATTCGGCGTAGATCCCTGAGAATAGTTGGTGGGTGACGTCGACCACAAACAGCCCTTTTCAATCTATACCATGCATGTTCGATTGGGGTCATCTCTGGAGAACATGCTGGCCACTCTAGTCGAGCCATGTCGTTATCCTGAAGGAAGTAAGTCAAAAGATGTGAACGATGGGGACGCAAATTGTAGTCCATATAATGCGATATGGTTGCACTATTGGTCGGAGGATGGCACTCACGTATCGTACAGCAGTTCCGGCGCCTTCCATGACCACCAGCGGCGTACGTCGGCCCCACATAATGCCACCCCAAAACAGCAGGCAACCACCACCTTTCTGCACTCTCTGGACAGTGTATCTGAGGCGTTCAGCCTGAGCGGGTTTCCTCCAAACAGGTCTCCGAGGATTGTCTGGTTGAAGGCATATGCAACACTCATCGGTAAAGAGAACGTGATGCCAATCCTGAGCGGTCCATTCGGCACGTTGTTGGGGCCGCCTGTACCGCGCTGCGTGGTGTCGTGGTTGCAAAGATGGACCTCGCCATGGACGTTGGCAGTGAAGTTGCGCACCATGCAACTCATTGTGCACAGTTTGAGTCGTAACACGACGTCCTGTGGCTGCATGAAAAGCATTATTCAACATGATGGCGTTGCTGTCGGGGTTCCTCCGAGCCATAATCCTTAGGTAGCGGTCATCCACTGCAGTAGTAGCCCTTGGGCAGCCTGAGCGAGGCATATCATGGACAGTTCCTGTCTGTCTGTATCTCCTCCATGTCCGTACAATATCGCTTTGGTTCACTCCAAGACGCCTGAACACTTGTTGAGAGCCCTTCCTGGCACAAAGTAACAATGCGATCTAACCTCGGTATTGACCATCTAGTTCCTGGTGGAATGACTGGAACTGATTGGCTGTGCCGGCTCCCCCTCCCCCCTCCGTCTAATAGGCGCTGCTCATACATGTTGTTTACATCTTTGGGCGAGTTTAGTGACATCTCTGAACAGTCAAAGGCACTGTGTCTGTGATAAAATACCCATAGTCAATCCTCTATCTTGAGGAGTTCTGGGAACCGAGATGATGCAAAACATTTTTTTGATATGTGTAATTCTCACGAGTCACTGATTCTTGCACCCACTGGGACGGAGGGCCTGCGTAAGCCTTGGATAAGTCATATAGTTTAATGAACATCACATACGTGTGCTTTGATGATTTTCTGTGCAGTATATGCATGTTGTAGTTATGTCATTCATTACACAAATGCCACAATATGATAAGTGAATAGCCAATGTTTAGAGAAAGCACTTCCAGTATTGAGTAGGATGCTGAGTTCCACAGAACGACATTTTTTGACAGAACAACTGGAAAGTCTGACTTGAGTCACGAGCAGCGTTTGAATGGTGCGCGCTTCACGAAGAAGAGACCGACCGTGGACGCGTTCCGGGCTGGGCCAGACTGGGGGGTGCCACCTACTGGCTAGAGAGAACTCCCTGAGCTGAAGTGTGGTGACCTCAGGTCTGCAGATGACCGCTAACTGGCGGAAAGACCACGTGCTTCTGCCACAAATTTAGACAGATGTGACGTCAGTTCTGCCACTAGTACACAGTAGCTTCTCATTGGCACTCATACATCGTAAACTGCAGTCGGTACTATGAAGGACGGTACGTCATATTAAAGAGAGGAGCACCACGATTCTGCTGGCGGACAGAGATTACTGGTAATCAGAATATGAGAAAAAGATACACCACCGAGAACACTCTATAACTGTGAATATTACGTAAGCAAATGCTTAATAACTCTATTATTTTTTAATGTACAAAGCAGGTCGAGTACTCCGTCGATTGATCTCTGCGAGGGACATCCATTGATATAATTACTTGAATTTTAGCATAATTAAGCCGGGAGATGTTTTTTCATCGGATTTTAATTGAAAATTGATATAAAATCCGATACAAGCGCCTATCCAGCAAGGCGGTATGCATTGGCTGAGATCGTTACAGCTACATCTACATGAATACTCTGCAAATCACACTTTAAGTGTCCGGCGAGAGTTCATCGGAAAACCTTCACAATAATTCTCCTGTTTTCCGCTTCGATCAGCGGGAGGAAAAAAATAAATACCTGTGGTTTTCCGTGCGAGCTCGATTTCCCTTATTTTGTTATGATGATCGTTTCTCCATATGTAGATCGGTCTCAACAAAATATTTTCGCCTTCCGAGCAGAAAATTGGTGAAATCGTGAAGCTCGTTAAGTGACGCAGACGTTGGATTTTCCACGAACGGGTGAACTAAGACCGTAAAAGCGTGGTGGGCATCTTCCTCAAGGATAGTGTTTGGAACAATTTGGTGGAGGCAACACCTATGTGAGACAGAGCAGTGTTTCAGCCACACTCCGTCCTGGAAGACAGAAGTTTTTCTAGTCGTCAGTAGCGGAACTTAAAAATATTTTACACGAGTTCACTGTGAACTTAGAATATTTCACCACTAGTCAGGACATTCGTTATTATCTGCTAGCATATCGACAAAGTTTGTAAATTTTTTGCGTGAAGTGTGTTTGGGCCTCTGTTTCTGTACACTAAGGTTGGACTTTGACTCAGTTTAGCTGTGAAGAACTTGTGTGAAGTGAGTTTGGGCCTCTGATTCTCTACACTAAGGTTGGACTTTGACTCAGTTTAGCTGTGAGGAACTTAGAATATTTCTGCTAGTAATCGACGCTTAGGTTGTTGCATCATAGTTCAAAGTACAGCAACTCTCGACGTACCTATATGATGACATCATGCATTAAGGTCTCTGCTGCCGAAGGACTTGCATTTTTGAAGGTCATTTAAGTGCAAAGTGATCCAGAACCAACATATCTATACTAATTATGTGTTTAAAAAAACTGTGCAAAGGAAAAGAGACAGTCAGACCATCGTCTATGTTGCAGTATTTTAGTCTCTTGTCTGTTGTTCTCGGTAGTTTATTTTTAAGTTATAGGAAAGAAGCCAATGCTTGTTTTTTGTTATAAGAGTGTGCATTTCTGTATGTACTTATATACGTGTGTGTGTGTGTGTGTGTGTGTGTGTATGGGTGGGTGGGTGTATGGGTGGGTGGGTGGGTGCTGTTGGGTGTGTATGAGAGAGAGAGAGAGAGAGAGAGAGAGAGAGTGCAAATTGTAAGGAAATTATTGGTATTCAATTTGTACAAAATTTTAACGTCACATGTGTTGTACAGCTCCTTTTGTGCTAAAGACTCAGTCATTTTAACTAAAAATAGGTTTATCTTCATCAGCTTTCATCATCGCCAATGAACGATCAGTGCTTGACAGGAGGAGTTGACAAAATAACCCAGACGACCTTTTGTAAAATGCTTCAAAAAATAAGATTTAATATGGGGACTGATAAATAAATTAATACCTCAATTCTCCAGCACCAGCACCTTTGCTCAGGGCTATCATCAAAGATAGCAGTTGTACTCTGAAGGTGATGACTCGGATATATCTTGACATATTTAGAACTTAATATACGGTTTTCGTTGCAAAGTGGATCCAGCTTTAAATTTAAACATTTCAGGCTAGCTGTGACCAATCACTGTTGCAGTTTTTCTCCAGAGCGTTGCGTATGAATATAAGTCTTTCATCTGGCTGAATAAATTAAAAAGACATGGGTGAGCCGGCCGCCGTGACCAAGCGTTTCTAGGCGCTTCAGTCCGGAACCACGCGGCTGCTTCGGTCGCAGGTTCGAATCCTGCCTCGTGCATGGATGTGTGTGATGTCTTTAAGTTAGTTAGCTTTACGTAGTTCTAAGTCTAGGGGACTGAGGACCTTAGATGGTAAGTCCCATAGTGCTTAGAGCCATTTGAACCATTTGACGTGGGTGATATGTACATACGTGTTTCCTGGGCAACCAGTCACAAAAACTATTTTAATATACGAATTTAAAAATTATAGTTCCTTGGGTGATTTAATTGCGTGGAAGAGCAACAGTATAAACGTAAAAAAATGGTTCAAATGGCTCTGAGCACTATAGGACTTAACTTCTGAGGTCGTCAGTCCCCTAGAACTTATAACTACTTAAACCTAACTAACCTAAGGACATTATACACATCCATGCCCAAGGCAGGATTCGAACCTGCGAGCGTAGCGGTCGCGCGGTTCCAGACTGTAGCGCCTAGAACCGCCCGGTCACTTCGGCCGGCTATGAACGTAAGTTCCTTTCAGCATTTACAGTAACTTCTCTGTATCGTATTAACGTTACAAATATTTTACGTAAATTGAAATAGTCAAAGTTGTTTATTAAGAGATAACGAGTCAAAGAACTTATAACGATACCGTCAATAGTTAAGAATTTCACATGACGTTTATGTTGTTGTTCTGTGTGTATGTGTGGTTGGGAGAGGGGGAGAGAGAGAGAGAGAGAGAGAGAGAGAGAGAGAGAGAAGTTGGCGTAGTGAGGTGGTTCGGGCGAGCAGGGTGGCGAGTAAGTGGAAGGGAGGGCAGAGAGAGAGAGAGAGAGAGAGAGAGAGAGAGAGAGAAAGCGAGGACAAAGGACGAAGGAGAGGGATGTTGTTGCGACGCGGGGGACAGCTTCTTGTTTTGAATCCATCGGTGGTCAACAGTGTCCGGATAGTTCCAAGCACTGATGGATTCACAACACGACGCCTCTTGAATAATTCCTGAGCACCTGAGAACGGCCTTGTGGCTGAAATATATTGCGTTCAAGCAGGGGCCTTTATTTATGCAGATCACGGATATTATCACACACGACTTTTTGGCGACAGTTTGACGATGAGAAGTCTTCCCTTAAAACTAAAACACCGTAATGCATGGTAACGAGCGTGGGCACGAATTTCCGGATACTCTGTGTGTGTTGGAGACTCGAGTTTTTTGATTTTGATCTCACTTCGCTTCGTAAAATGTAATATCTATGAAAAGTGTACACTTATTTGATATTCTCACTGGAGCGGAGCAATAAATGTCTACTTGGAATGTTGTCAGACGTTAATTAAGATAACCAAAGAATATCCCTTACTCTGTAGGCCGTGAATGTTTGCGAAGCATTTGTTCATTCCAAGCGAGGTCTTATGTAGGGCAAGGCCAACGATTCAGAAAGCACTATTTTTCGAGTTTCGTTTCCTCTGTGAGTCCCCATTACTGGATTGTGACAATGTGTAACTTATGCAGAACACGTTCAATACATAAATTAAAATTCGAGCATCTACCACAACTAAACACAACTGAAGAAAGAAACAAAAACGAAAATTGGACGTTTAATGTGAAATATAAATTTAATTATTAAAATCTATTTGTTAATTAGACACACAGGACATCGTGATTTTTTCTTACAGCAATCGATCTCTGAAAAATAATAATCAGAACTTTTTAACAGTCTCAATAATAAGCTTTTTTTTCTGAATATTTACTGAAAACCAAATGGCTGGAATTCCGATTCAAGTAGCAATGAGACCACACCGGTTGTTTAAAAAACACAAATAATTCTCAGCTAATATTAATTTGGACTAATATATACCGTTGTCATTTGGTTTTTTCTGCGGCAAAGATATATGTAAATGCAGACCCTGCATTCATGAATGTTGAAACCACATGGAATTACTTCAATTTGTAAGACAAAAATATAATCACAAGCTTGAAGCCTATTCGCATTTGCGAATATGAGAAACAATCGTCTGTATCACGGCATGAATACAATAGGAATTGGTGCCGGAGCGGGACTAGAACCCGGATTTCCCGCTTTATCGGGAATGGTCGTCCTAACTTTATACCATAGGACCACGTCTCCCGTCCAGACCTAAGCTTCAATATGTCGTCAATCATGTGTCTACAACCTGCTCTCGTACATTCATTGTGTATATTCCCGTACAAGGCAGGCATTTTAGTTGAAAGTAGCTTGCCCGGTGTAGGCGGATAAATGCGATATTGCACTGCTTGAGTTGTTAAGAAGTGCGATGCATTGTTTCTTCGGACGTGCATGCATGACCGAGGGAACAGGCACTGCGACGACGGTAGCCACTGTGAAATACTGTACATGAACCGTATCCTCCGTTGCGAATGTGGACAACCGTCAGCTGTATAATGGGAGGACAGTGAAAATTTGATGGCTGATGTCGTATGGAAGTTTGGGGCTGGTCGTGACTTGTGCGCGAATGGCCTAATGGTAAGGCAACCGCTCGCGATAAAGCGAGAAATATGGGTTCGAGTTCTGGTCCACCACAAATTTTCATTGTCATCACTCCATTTTACAGCTGATGGTTGTACATATTCCCAACTGCGAATGCAGTTCCTGTATTACATGACCATGGTCACCGCAGTGCCTGTTCCTTCGGACGTGCATATATGTCCGAAAGCATGTACAATGAGGAGCAAAGAAACTGATACACCTGCCTAATGTCGTGTAGGGTCCCCGCGACCACGCAGAAGTGCCGCAACATGACGTGGCATGGGCTCGACTAATGCTGGGGGGTACTGATACCGTGAATCCTGCAGGGCTGTCCATAATCCATAGGAGTACGAATGGGTGGAGATCGCTCCTGAACAGCACGTTACAAGGCATCCCAAATATGCTCAGTAATGTTCTTGTCTGGAGAGTCTGGTGACCAGCAGAAATGCTTAAACGCAGAAGAGTGTTTCTGGAGCCACTCTGTAGAAATTCTGGGTGTGTGGGGAATGTCGCATTGTCTGCTGGAATTGCCCAACTCTGTCGGAATGCACAGTGGACATGAATGGATGCAGGTGATCAGACAGGATGCCTACTTGCGTGTCACATGTCGGAGTCGTATCTAGACGTATCGGGAGTGCCATATAACTCCAGCTGCACACGCCTCACACCATTACAGAGCCTCCACCAGCTTGAACAGCATCCTGCTGACATTCAGGGTCCATGCATTCATGAGGTTGTCTCCATACCTATACTTGCTCGATACAATTTGAAACGAGAGTCGTCCGACCACGCAACATGTTTCCAGTCATCAGCAGTCCAATGTCGATGTTGATGGTCCCTGTCGAGGCATAAAGCTTTGTATCGTGCAGTTATCAATGGTACACGAATGGGCTTTCGGCTCCGAAAGCCCATATCGATGATGTTTCGCTGAATGGTTCACACGCTGACACTTGTTGATGGCCCAGCATTGAAGTCTGCAGAAGTTTGACGAAGGGTTGCACTTCTGTCACGTTGGACGATTCTCTTCAATTATCGTTGGTCCCGTCCTTGCAGGATCCTTTTCCGACCGCAGTGCTTGAAGACAGTGAAAGACACTTTTTAGCGTAGTTGCACGTCTAATTCGAAAATTAAATTCATTTGTGTTCGTCGAGCTCACTACTTTTCTGAAATGTTACCCTCCACTGAAATCCTTGAAGACACTACGCTTTGGTTGTTCTATTAGAGCGTAATTTAATTATTATGCAAATGTAACTTTTCAAAAACAATTGAATTATGCACTAGGAAAATTCATACACGACGATTTGGATATCAGTCTCAGAAAATGTTGGAGGTTAGCAATAGTGCTGATCAGCGATGGTCTCAATTTCCCATCCGCTGTTTGGTCCGTAATATCGAAGAAGTACTGGTTCAATACAAACTTCTTGGTTTACAAGCCGCGTCACGTCGAATGAAACACTCGAGCTTTCAACAGCTGTCTCCGGCATCGACAACAGGAGTTAAAACATGTGACTGACGGAGCACTCACGGTGCTCTGCTTATATAGACGCAATGGCAGCATCTGGAGTCTTCTGGAAAGGGCCGGAGAGGCGCATGCGCGGAAGGCAAGTAGGGCACCTCCCAGCACCTCCGTCCCGCCGCGGAACGGAGTGACGTCAAATGGCGCGAGGCGCCAATGCTAAGTTTAAAACCGCTTGTCTACGTCCCTATATGCGTGAAGGCTCCGTCTTTGCTTTCACTCAACATCCTAAGCCCGCTCCCATGAAATGCTAAGCTTGTACCCTGGTTTCTGTTAAAACTGCTGATTTTCATTATGGCAGCATCACAAACTCTCGCCTTTTCTGATTGTATTTTACGTCAGTTTTCTAGGCGATGTTCAGCCACGGCCGACTTGTCAGGTTCCCTTTGCTTAAAATGGCTTGAGTGCTCTGCAGCGCTCAGCAACAGTGCAAATAATACAGCCTATATAAATGCTACCACTTTTAAAGAGGACACTATACACGCCAGGAACGGGGCGTAACACATCTCTTGTACAACTGCCAAGAGGGAATAATAAGAGTGGACGACCAAGAACGAAGTGCTCGGATTAAAAAGAGTGTCAGACTGGGATGTAGTATTTCGTCCCTACTGTTCAATATGTACAATAATGGAAATAAAAAAAAGGTTCAGGAGAGGAGTTAAAATTCAAGGTTAAAGGATATCGATGATACGATTCTCTGATTACATTGCTATTCTGGGTGAAAGTTTCCAAAGAATTACATGAGCTCCTGAATGGAATGAATAGTCTAGTGCCGGCCGAAGTGGCCGAGCGGTTCTAGGCGCTACACTCTGGAGCCGCGCGACCGCTACGGTCGCAGGTTCGAATCCTGCCTCGGGCATGGATGTGTGTGATGTCCTTAGGTTAGTTAGGTTTAAATAGTTCTAAATTCTAGGGGACTGATGACCTCAGAAGTTAAGTCCCATAGTGCTCAGAGTCATTTGAACTATTTTTCAATAGTCTAGTGAGTATAGAATGCGCATTCAGAGTAGAACGAAGAAAGACGAAAGCAATGAGAAGTAGCAGAAATGAGAACAACGAGAAACTTAACATCAGGGTTGATGGTCACGAAGTAGATGAAGCTAAGGAATTCTACTACCTAGGCAGCAAACTAACAAATGACGGAGTTGCAAGGAGGATATCAAAAGGAGACTAGCACCGGTAGAAAGAGCATTCGTGGCCAAGAGATGTCTACTAGTATCGAACGTTGAGCTTAATTTGACAAAGAAATTTCTGAGAATGTACGTGGGAGCACAGCGTTGTATGGTAGTGAAAGATGAACTGTGGGAAATCCAGAGCAGAAGGGAGTCGAAGCATCTGAGATGTGGTGCTACAGAGGAATGTTGAAAATTGTGTGGACTGATACGGTAAGGAATGAGGAGGTTCTGCATAGAATCGGAAAGGAAAGGAACATGTGGAAAACAATGACACGGAGAAGGGATAAGACGATAGGACATCTGTTAAGACATCCGGGGTGGACTTACATGGTGTTACAGGAAACTGTAGAGGGGAAAAATTGTACAGGAAGACATACATTGGAATACAACCAGAAAATGATTGAAGACGTAGGTTCAAAGAGCTACTCTGAGGTTGGCAGAGGAGAGGAATTCGTGGCGGGCCGTATCAAACCAGTCAGAAGACTGATGACGGAAAAGAAAAAGTTCCTTTACCTAGGAGGCGGGCCGGAAAACTGGTTTCAGTCCACGTCCCTTAGCACGCTTCCTGTCTTGCTAGTAGTTGCTCCACAGTATGGCAGGAATGCAGCTGGTTTGGCTCCTTCCATGGATTCATGATGCGACTTCCGCCGGTGCCGCCTGAAAGCTTTTGCAGTTTCTCCCGTGTTCTAACCATTTTCTCTGTACATGCCCTTCAAATATTGAAATTCAGACAATATGGTGGTTGTCAGAAATAATCCAGGCCCTATACACTGACTTGTCAAAACCGCTTTCTTCTGTACAAGGTAGTGATAACTGGTGGCGATCAAGAACCAGTTAATGTGCGTAAAGTGTACTGAATGACCAAGCTGCCCTCCTGCCTCCCGCTCAAATAAAACATCCAAGAACGGAAGCTCGTCGTCCCTCTCCAAATCGACAGTAAATTTGATGTTGGGTTGGACACAGTTCACGTGGTTTATGTCTTCTGCTGTAGTATATTTTCACTACGAGGTCATATCAAGAAGTTGTCGTCAGTGTACGATAGGAAGCAAGATGGTCGCAACCTCGTAGAGTTCAGTGCTTACTCCTCCAAGTATTCCACGAAAATGTTCGCGACGGCCGGAGACAGTAGGGATCCCGTGGCTGTGCGAATCCCACGATGTGCCATCCGTCATCTCACAACATTTTCTGTTGTAGAGGAAGCGCGTTGCCGTAAATACATGGTGGAACAGTTTGACGATCTCAGGTGGAGACTGTTGTGCCAAAAGATCCAGCTTGTCTTGTACCAGCAGAAAGCGACACAGTGTCCATAAATACCATTGTGTCGTTTTGGCTTACCTTTATTTTCCTCAGGGTCTCAACGAATGAATGCGACTTAAGAATTTGATGTTTGCAGTGTCGCAGATTGGGTGCTAATAATCTTGTCAGATGTTTTACCAATCGGTAGGTGGGTGAACTAATTGTTCTAACTATAGGCCTCAGAGGAAAATATATCTGTGTACCTTCGGCAACCCGTAAAGCCTGGGAGGTCTGGCGGCACGTGGCATTAATTTCTTCGTCACTTCATCTGACGCACCAAAGTCCTTTATTAACTTCTTTGTCTTTCTAACGTTGGCCTATGTTGGATCGAGACTGAGCTTCCGATATGTATCATCTTCTAATAAATGCAGGAGACAGTCTTCTGTTTTCAGGACCACAGTGGCATTTCCTTTATCTGCTGGGAAGGTAACCAAGTCCTCATTCTCAATTAACAGTCATAAGCATTGCTCTATTCCACTGAGATATTCCCTCACGACGCAGATGAGGACGTCAGACTGTTAGCCGCATACTAGCAAAAGCTAAGCCACCGAAATGCAATATTAGCCACGAGGAACGACTTGGTTTATGCTTATTACGTGAGATTGTCAAACTGTTTCGCCATGCTTTTACGGCAACGCGCTTCCAGTCCGCAGAGAATGTTGTGAGATGACGGGTGGCACATCGTGGGATTCTCCGGCCGTGGCGAACTTTCTCATGGAGCACTTCGGGGAACAAGCTCTGAACTCTCCGAGGTTGCGTTCATCTTGCTTCCTACGGTACGCTGACGACATTTTCTTGATGTGGGCCCATGTCGAAAGAGCAGTGCAGCAGAAGGCGTCGAACACGTCACGGTGTCCCTCCCAACGTTAAATTTACTTTCGAGTTGGGAAGAGGTGGAAAGCTTCCATTCTTAGATGTTTCAGTTGAGTGGAAGTCAGGAATCCGGCTCGGTCATTCATTGTACAGAAAATTTACGCAAACTGGCTAGTACCTGAACGCAGCGGATTTCACTACCCTGTGCACGTGAGTACGTGAGTACGCAGGACCAAGATTATTTCTGAAGACGAATATCTAGAAACTGAATTTAAGCATTTGAAGCGCATGTTCAGAAAAATCGTTACACCAAGAGAGAAATTACAGAAGCTTTCAGATGGCACTGACGAATAACGCCTCGTGAGTCGACGGAAGAAGCCAAGCTAGCTGCACTCCTTCCATACTGCGGAGCAACTAGTAGCAAGATAGAAGACGTGCTGAGGAGACATGGAGTCTTTAATATGTCTGACTTGAAAACGAAAAGCAGATATACGGACTGCCCATCGTGCAATTTCGCCAGTCTTCCTCGGCCTAGCCAAGACCAAACTTAATGCTCGTTTAATCAAAATATCCACGGGTGTACTGCCGGTCTACAGTGTCCAACGGGCACAATATTTCGGCGACCATACATGTCGCCATCATCAGGTGAACTGACGGACTGAGCTCCTGTGAACGTGCCGGCACGGAGATCCGTACACTATGGCTGCTCAGGGGGAACTGGGTTCGGTCGCGGCGGCGGCAGATTTAAATACCCTCCGCCCGCGGCGCGCTCACTCCGCCGTCCGCGCCCCGCGCCACGGTCGCGCGGTGGAACAGATTGCGACGGCGTCTGAGATGACGTGGGTGTGATGGCTCTGTCCGCCGTGGTCGTCACAACTATACATTTGCTCGATTTACCCTTGATTAACCCAATCGCTGGTTCCCAAGCCTTGCTAAGATTATAGCCACAGTCACGGTTTATGAGGTCGTCATTGGTGCGAATTTCGATGGCCTCTCTAACAACACTGTCCCAGTATCTCGACGTCTGTACCAGAATCCTCGTGCGTTCATACTCCATAGCGTGATTTTCCGACAAACAATGTTCAGCGACCGCCGACTTGCTCGGATACATCAGTCGAGTGTGCCTCTGGTGTTCACGGCATCACGGCATCACGGCATCGTCGTTTCCTTGTTCACGAGGGTACCCCTGCGAGAGTCACTAGAATTGATTAGTCAGAAGTTTGACGAGAAGACCATTGAACTTTTTAGGCGTGTCTTGACTTCCACGTATTTTCTTTTTAATGGAGAATACTACGAACAAACAGAGGGAGTCGCCATGGGTAGCCCACTGTCACCGGTGGTAGCGAATTTGTACATGGAGAACTTCGAGGAGGATGCCCTGTCGTCATCCGAATGGAAACGTACTTGCTTTTTCCGTTACGTGGACGACACGTTCGTCATCTGGCCACATGGTATGGATAAACTCCTTGACTTCCTTACACATCTAAACTCCATACACCCCAACATCAAATTCACTATGGAGACTGAAACGGAGGGTAAACTACCTTTCCTTGACGTCTTGATCAAGAGAAGGCCTGACGGCACCCTAGGCCGTGGGGTGTATCGGAAGACAACGCACACTGATCTGTACTTGCACGAAGACAGCTGCCACCACCCTTCACAGAGGAATGGGTGCTTAAAACTTTAGTACATAGGGCGCGCACTGTCTCTGTGGCAGAGAGTCTACCCCAGGAATTGGAAAATCTGGGAACTGTATTTCGAAAAAATGGGTACTCAGAGTGGCAGATTCAACGTGCTCTCCGCCCACCCACTACAGCACAACCTGTTGAGATGGATGAAATCACGAGGGAGGAGGTAGGCACTGCGTTTATCCCATACACAGGCGCACTCTCGGGGAAAATCGCCCGCATTCTGAAGAAACACCGGGTCGGAACTGTGTTTTGTCCTCCAAATAAAACTCGTGCACTGGTGGGGAGAGCCAAAGATGATCTCGGTTTGAGGAAGGCCGGCGTGTACCAGATTCCGTGTCAGTGTGGCAAGTCGTATATTGGTCAGACGATGCGTACCGTCGAGGATCGATGCCGTGAACACCAGAGGCACACTCGACTGATGTATCCGAGCAAGTCGGCGGTCGCTGAACATTGTTTGTCGGAAAATCACGCTATGGAGTATGAACGCACGAGGATTCTGGTACAGACGTCGAGATACTGGGACAGCGTTGTTAGAGAGGCCATCGAAATTCGCACCAATGACGACCTCATAAACCGTGACTGTGGCTATAATCTTAGCAAGGCTTGGGAACCAGCGATTGGGTTAATCAAGAGTAAATCGAGCAAATGTATAGTTGTGACGACCACGGCGGACAAAGCCATCACACCGACGTCATCTCAGACGCCGTCGCAATCTGTTCCACCGCGCGACCGTGGCGCGGGGCGCGGACGGCGGAGTGAGCGCGCCGCGCGCGCAGGGTATTTAAATCGGCCGCCGCCGCGACCGAACCCAGTTCCCCCTGAGCAGCCATAGCGTACGGATCTCCGTGTCGGCACGTTCACAGGAGCTCAGTCTGTCAGTTCACTTGATGATGGCGACATGTATGATCGCCGAAATATTGTGCCCGTTGGACACTGTAGACCGGCAGTACACCCGTGGATATTTTGATTATCAAATACGCCGGGAGAAACTCAAGAATCACTTAATGCTCGTTTGTCCGTCTATAATACAAATTCTTTATGCTCCATATAGAAACAATACTTTTCCACGACAAAAACAACGGCCAGAGCCTCTAATTCATATACATAATAGTTGGATTCAGGAACAGTCAGTCGCCGTGAGGCATGAGTTAGAGGTCGCCTCTACTAGAGGTCGCCTCTCCGCTTCATGTTCGTGAAGTAAAACTGCCGCTACCCCGGTATGACAGGCGTCCGTCTGTACCACAAACGTACTATTAAAGTCCGGCACAGCCAACAACGGGGGATTAGTAATTGCAGTCTTAATCTGTGCGAATGCTCGCTGCTGATTTTCTCCCCATACGAAATCGCTATTCTTCTTCTGAAGATCATTAAGGGAGACTGCAAAATGGGCGAAAGTGGTAATGAACTTACGGAAGAAATTCGCCATGCCAATGAAGCGAGCGACATATTTCTTATTCTGGCTAGGAGGAAAATCTCGTAAGGCATTGGTTCTATCCTGGTCGATACTTACGCCTTTTGCAGATACCACATGGCCTAAGAAAGAAATCTGTTGTTTACACAAGGTGATCTTAGATGGTTTGACTGTGAATCCAGCCGAACGCAACCTTAGGAAAACCTACTCCAGGTGAACAATGTGTTCCTCAAAGATGTGACTGTAAATAACTACGCCATCTAAATAGTTGTAGACACAGACGAACTTCAAGCCCCCTAAGACTACATCCAAAAAAAGGGACAACACAGCCGCACCAGTGACCAATCCAGAAGGAACCCAGTTGGACTCAAATAAATTCCAATCTGTGTAAAACGCTGTCATAGGCTTGGATGTATCGGCAAGGGGGATCTGGTAATATGCTTGATTGAGATCTAAGATGGTGAACGCATTGGCACCTGCAAACCAGGTGAAGCAATTGTGCAAATCGGACAATGGAACCGACCCCAACACCAGTTTTTTTGTTAAGCCTCCGGTAATCAACCACCATACGAAAGTCGCTATCCCGGTCTTTTGGCACTAGAAATGCAGGCGAAACATAGGGCGTAGTTGATGGTTTAATCAACCTCTCTTGCAGCATTTATCCATTTTAGCTCTCGAAATCTTCATCTTCGGTGTAGACAACCTAGAAGGGGCCTGACGGACGGGTATACTATCAGTTAATTGGATGTCGTACTGGAGAATTTCCATCTCCCACAACTATCCGGTAAGACCTGAGGATAGCGCTCCAAGATCTGGTTGAGAGTCTGCACTTGATGCGCCGTAAGACAACCCATGTCAACCTGCATATTGCACACATAGCTCACATTCCCTGCACAAGACCACCGGCGCGACACAAAGAGGTGGCCGCTGTGACCGTGCGGTTCTAGGCGCATTGCTGGTATGGTCGCAGGCTCGAATCCTGCCTCGGGCATGGATGTGTGTGATGTCCTTAGATTAGTTAGGTTTAAACAGTTCTAAGTCTAGGGGACTGATGACCTCAGACGTTAAGTCCCATACTACTTAGAGCCATTTGAACCATTTGAACACAAAAAAGACGGTGGTGAGGCGCAAAAATAAAAGGCACTCCCGGCATAATCGAGTACCAAACCGGCATGTCGGATGAAATCACACCCGAGCAACAAAGGGACCCTCAAATTCTTAGCTAGGAACAATCTATGAGGACATGAGAATTTATCGACGTGCAACCACCCCCGCATCTCCCCTACCAGAGGTAACTCTCGGCCATCGGCGACCCAACATCTCTGAACCGGAGACTGCGGATACGAAAACCTGCACAAATGTCTATATTCTACGTACCAGTCATAATCATCTAAGGATACCGAACTACCCGAATCCGACATTGCACACATTGGTTCATGTCCTATACTAGCACAGACAAAAGGGAGCCCCGGAACGTGTGTCGCCTGAATGTCTTTACAATTCACTGACCAGTTAGTAAACTCACCCCCTTTTCCCATCCTCTTTCGTCAGCTATTTGAACGAGGGCTCCTACATACCGGACAATTTGAAACGTCCCCTTTCAACAATTATACACGTGACTGGGCTTAAACTGACAAACAATGTTTTTAGCGCAACGCAATCTCACTTTCAAAAATCCCTACAAAAGAATGGTCCTGACCAACATTAACCTATACCTTTCACAAATCACTTACCTCACAAAAATCTTGGTTACTCGAACTACTGCAATACCGCAAGCGCCACTGCTGCCAGCTAAATAAAAGATTCAAACTACGGAAGGCACTAACTACTGATAGGAATAGTTAGCAAATGAAAGATTTAAATAGAGAACAAACAATGTATTTACCTTAATAGTCATAATATATATAGCAGTTCATGACATCCAGTCTTAAAAATTTCAAAACTCCGCCATCTCTTTCCCCACATCCACCACTGCTGGCGGCTCACCTCCAACTGCGCAATGGTACGCGCTGTTAACATCCAGCTGCCCAACAATACAATGGCAGATATTCCAGCAACAATGCAAACCAGCCACAGACTGCACACAGCACATACAGAGCGCTACGTGGCGTTACCAATATAAAAACTTAAACAGCCTATTTACATAGCCCCCATGCTCCCCACAAAAAATTTTACAAATTGTTTTGGTTAGTGGCCAATACAGATTTGAAAAATTTTTTCATAATTACAATAACAAAGAAATCAAATGCACACACTTTTTGATACAATGTTGGTCAAAAGCTAAAATTTTCTCACAGTCCATAAAGACAGTCCTGATCGTTCATCTCAGTAAAATAGCAGTGTTTTTCTCAAAGTCTGTGCAGTAGAAGAAAATGCACACAGAAGTAGTGGATTTCCATGCAGTCTTCAAGAAGTAGTGTTGTCCTTCCAACGAAAAGACAGTGCTGACTCTTGACATGCAGACAGGTAATGGGCCACAACAGAGCAAACCCACAGCAGAGTCATTCGACGTTTTGAAGAATATTGGTAGGTAGGTCATCACAGAGCAGACCCACTGTAGTCCTGGTAGAGATTACGGTATTGGTGGGCCACCAGAGGTGCAGACCCTCTGCAGTCCTTGTAGAAATAATGGTATTGGTGGGTCTTCAAAGATGCAGACCCACTGTAGTCCTTGTGGAGATGGCCAGCAGCCATCCATTGTGACTGTGCAGGTGCACAATCACCATTGAAGAGTCTTGCGGATAATATAGCAAGTCCATAACCACCACTTGTGCACTCACAAAGTTTTTTGGAATTGTCCTTAGAACCAGCAATGCTGTTACCCAGTCCCTTGCTGAATTATTAACACATGTGCAAACGCTAACAGTCCCTACTTCTCACATATTGTCCATATACTATGACCAACAGAAATGTGTGCAGTGAAATGTAACTTACAAGTTAATAATATGATGAACTGGTATCAATTACAATTTTATAACATAAGAATACAATAACAACGGTACAAAATACATCATTAAAAACATAATAGTACAGATAACATTTGTAGCAAACACAGACTTTACAAAAGAATAGAAATAAACACGTACATCAGTGTTACAGGAATTATGATATAAGTAAATATATAAAATAATGAGAATTGTTTTCGAAACATTAATTTCACACATAAGCATTGAAACAGAACAGAATTAATAATGTGTAAACATCTTTACAAAGAAAATGACATATTTTAAACGCAGATTATATTTGAGGATAACAGTATTCCTCATCATAGCGAATGCAGCTTAGTACTAGAAAAATTCTACAACATAAATCTTATTAACTAAACACATAAAGACAGGGAAAAGACAAATACACAAGGATACATAAACACATAGCGGAATAATACAAAAGGAAAGACAGGGTTCGTTTTCAGGGTAACATTTGGTACTGCAGTCCAACACAAAACTTCATTCCACAGATATTTCGTCTTATTTCAACATTTGTTTCCACCAACAAAATCCAATCCAAGCTTGCTTTCTGTATTCATATGTTCACATATTTCTTACCTCATTATTTATTTTCCATGAAAATCCTACCTAAACCTGTTGTCCCTAAACCCTACTTTTTTGTTCATATCCTCTTTCAGAATACTTTTTTGGCGAAACCATTTTCTTATAGCTTCTCAATGCATTTCTTCCAATTCATCACAACTTGTTCTCTTATATGGCCTACCCCATCTTAAGCTAACTTAAATCTACTGAGCTCAGATCCTAAACTAAGGGACGAGGCAATGCAGCAGCATAAAACAATTAATACAAACAGCATTGAAAAAAAATGGAAATTGTGAAAGTAAGCTACAGTAAATCCAAATTACCAAGCAATGCAACATTATAACTAATATGAGCCAATGTGCAGCAACAAGAAAAATAAATCAGTAGTAAAACTAGCTTAACAGAGTAATTCAAAGTGAAATTTAGTAGCACTATGCCTGGCAAACAGCAGCAGCAAATGCAATAACTTATATCTAAACATGACATAGCTCAAGCAGAAAAAAATAGTACACTAAAGACAACAACGCAGATAAGGGAAATGTCTGTTCACATCTTAATATCTATGTCATTAAAGTGGTGCACCACAAAAACTAATTCTACAAAAAATTCCCAAGTACTTGAAAAGAAAATTATATATGCAGTTATTGTTATTAGTCCCTTCTTATTGTTCTTTCCATTCCAAGAGCTCCTTTAACGAAGAATGAGGATCATAAAGTGATTATTTAATAGATCTTAACAGTCATAATATATATAGCAGTTCATGACATCGAGTCTTACAAATTTCAAAACTCCGCCATCTCTCTCCCCACATCCACCACTGCTGGCGGCTCACCTCCAACTGCGCAACGCTACGCGCTGTTAACATCCAGCTGCCCAACACTACAATGGCAAATATTCCAACAACAATGCAAACCAGCCACAGACTGCACACAGCACATACAGAGCGCTACGTGGCGTTACCAATATAAAAACTTAAACAGTCTACTTACAAATTCCGTACTAAATGGTCGACCGCATCGCAACTGTAGCAACGCCAGACTACTGAATTAGAACAGGTATTAATAGAGTTACTACACATTGGTGCCTCATATTACTTTCCCTTGTGCGGCGGAACGCTGTTCACCCGCCCAAGAAATAGCGCGAATAGAATCACCCAAATGTTGAAGCTGTTCCATGTAGCAAGGGCGCTGTACAAGGTTCAACCTGGCGCGGTCCTGTACACGTGTGCCTTCCAACACATGTTCGATACAATCAAGATCGGACACACGCATGTCCAACGCCACTACGGCCATGCGAACCCTTTCAACACACTGCGCTAAGGTTTTGTTACACGCTTGAAGCTTCCAATAACATTCCCGCTCTAATTCGACGCGCATGTGCGCGGAGAGCCTTCTATTAATAATACGCTGATGGAGCCGAACTAAGGTACCCTGCGGTTCCAAATCCTCGGCTATCATTCTACTAAGCACACCCTTAGCCATCGGACATAATAATGCTAATACGACAGACTGTGGAACATGCAACGTATCAGCATGAATCTGGAGAGGGACTAACAACCACAGGAAGGATTGAATCTGTCTCAAATTTTCGATATACAAGACGACAGATACATCTTTCAAGACATTCATAACTGAATTAGGTAACTTGCAAAATGAACTCAGATATTCTTCGTTACACTTAGGACATGTGTTTTCACTCACATTTTCAGGCTCAGAATCAGTACTTAAACCTCCCCCGCTTCAAGCAAGCACCACGGCGCGTGACTGCAAACATCCGGCAACACAAAGCAACTTATGACAGAGAGCACCCATTGCATCTTTGAGATCGATTGAAGCGATATGCGATAAACAATTACAGTAATGGGCTAAATGCGCCTGCATGCGACAAATTTGTTTACGCGTCGGCTGAGTACACGCCAGAAATTCAATTGTCCGACCTACATCACTTACGGCTGGTTTGATATTCGACGACGTGTCACCCACCTCGCCAACGCTGTCTGTCGGTAGGGCAATGGGAATGTCAACCGCTGCACGAAACCTGGCCACCAATTGAGAGCCATTTCCGTCTACCGGCAGCCCACGCACACGGAGTTCACATACCAACTGCTCCTTCCGTAAATAAGTTATGCCGGGGCAAGCTCGGATACTCATGTTACGTAACATCCTGAAACAGGCAGACACGTCTCTAAACGCAATAATGACAATTTTACTACTTACTAAGCCACGAATACGAACCATGGGACAGGAAAAGCAACCCTCCCCCCCCCCTTCCGTCTCTGCTACCAAGTGGTGCGTGGTTAATCGTACCACACTTACACCCCATATCTTAAATACCATAACGGAGGAAACGAGATGGAATCATGGTTGGTAGTCACAATTTATAATTAAGACAATTTATTAACATTACGACTTTTAAGAAGGCACCAATGACAATTACATATTGTGGACGAGCCACTAGATAAAACTTTGCAAAAACAGTTAGGAACCCAACGCACTCAGTACTCAAACAGCCCCTCATTATGAAAACACAATTACTGACAAACTTCAGAATTTCAAACTTCCATTAGGATTTCCCTCAAAATACATATAATGAAAACAATTACCAGTAAAGGGTGACTTAATGACACTTAAACACTAGTGCCAAGCTAAGATCCAATTACATAGCTTGATAGAACCACTAAAAAAATTTAAAAAACTACAGCAGAAGCACTGATCCTTAAAAATAAATGTTCACGTGCTAAGACGTGTTAATAAAAAAATTACTAGAAAGAGCTGCACAAGGAACTCAGCAGATGCTTTGCAGTTCAAGGTTTATCTAGTTGCCAGTCCCTAATATTTAAGGAAACAGGTGCGTATACGAACAGGTTACATAAATATATTTATATATCTACCAGCTTAACCCGCCTTGGCGGAAGGAAGATAAATACTAAAATTGGGAAGGTGACATGTGAACAACTCTCGCTAATGACCATGTTCTTAAAGACTGCCGGCCGAAGTGGCCGTGCGGTTAAAGGCGCTGCAGTCTGGAACCGCAAGACCGCTACGGTCGCAGGTTCGAATCCTGCCTCGGGCATGGATGTTTGTGATGTCCTTAGGTTAGTTAGGTTTAACTAGTTCTAAGTTCTAGGGGACTAATGACCTCAGCAGTTGAGTCCCATAGTGCTCAGAGCCATTTGAACCATTTGAAATCTTAAAGACTGCCGGGCCTAGACGTCGGATGATTTTTAACTCCCCGCCAAGGCGCTGGCACAAACAAAAGTTCTGTCCGAATCACAACGACATTCGAATACCTCTGAAACATAGAAACACTCGACAAAACCTTTGACTCGATATATGGGTAAGAGTGCAATGGAACACATTACACTACTGACAAAATCGCAACTTTGATCTTCAACAGTTTACACATGGACAACTGTATTAATAGAGTGCAGGCTTTGAAAACGCTAACATAAAATCATTTGATTACAAGAGACTCAAAGGACTAGTAAAACTTTTGAGAAAACTTTCAAATAACGTCCACCATTAAACTAAGCCAACTGAACCTTTCTACATCATCTTAAAGTTCGACTATGAATGTCTCAACATAATAATACAGTTTAAATCGCTCTGAGTGCGTCGCTCAACAAAACACAATTACGACCACTTACTTCATATCACGTACACTATACGAGGGAGCGGGTTCCACAGCTTCACCGCTTCACTTCAAATTTGTTCCCAGCGAAGTCACAGAACTTGTACCTCCAAGCTGCCCATGTCGCCAAAACGCCCAACCAATTTCATTCCACAACATGTAACGGTCATCACGCTCGTTCGGCAGCCGTTGATACTCGTCTCCCCAGCGAATGTCACGAGATCTCGAGGGCTACCCGTCGAAGACTAACAACCAACTCTCTTCGCCCTCCTACCCGGAAGATTAAGCACGCGAAAAGCAAAGATAGCTTAGTTCAACCACAATCGATCTCAACGGTATATGAACAAAATAGCACTGGCGCCTGCTCATCATGGCATGGCGGTAAAATTCCAACGGGAATCCGTCTGGACCCAGAGATTTGTTGAAGACACCTGGTGTAATCGCTTCCTCCAGCTTCTCAGACGTAGCGGCGCGGGATTAGCCGAGCGGTCTTAGGCGCTGCAGTCATGGACTGTGCGGCTGATCCCGGCGATGTTCGATTCCTCCCTCGGGCATGGGTGTGTGTGTGTTTGTCCTTAGGACACTTTAGGTTAAGTAGTGTGTAAGCTTAGGGACTGATGACCTTAGCAGTTGAGTCCCATAATATTTCACACATATTTGAACATTTTTTCCTCAGACATAATTTCAGATAACACGTCTGCTTCCCCGTTCACACTCGTGGCGTCTGGGATCTCTTCCAGGACGTTCTCAAGCTCCCTCTGGCTCTCCCCGTCGCTCACATAGAATCTGCTAAATTGATGCGTGAACGCCTGTGCTATGCCCCTTTGTGTTAAAAAGCGATGGCAATCGCCGAGATCGATGTCATGAATTAACGTTCCTCGTCTTCTTCTTCTTTCCTTTATCACATAATGCATCGAGGGAACCTCGTTGGGCAGGCAACCCTGCGACCTTGCGCGTATCATTGTACCCGCCATCCTTATCGTCGCAAGTTGTACCAGCTTCGCTTTGACTAGGTGGACGGCCGTCTGGCTTTCTGGTGTAGGTGATTGAGCGAACAGTTCCCGGAGGTCCGTAAAGTAGAAGTCAGTGGTCGTGCACTGCCATTGAGAAACCTCCTTCCCATAACCTATTAACGTCCTCCGTAAAGCCGGCTTCGCGCGCTCGATCCACCACTGTAGTACAGAACCATAAGAATTTCGTCGACGGAGGCAACCGTGCTACGTGTCCTCCACCATGCGTCGGCATTCTGCATTACGCAGGTGGGAGACGTTCATCTTCCAATTACCCTTCCGTCTCCATACCTGCTGTCTATCAAGGTTAACTGTACAAATATATGCCTCATGGTCTATAAACGCGGTCGGCCAGATTTCTGTCTCCACCGTCGACCTCGCTAACGCCCTTGAAACGTAGATCTGATCCAAAAGGCTCGCGGAATGGCTCGTTTAAAAATATATATCCTGGTTCATTTCGATACTTCAGGTCCCATGTATCGACTAATTCCACCCCGTTGACCAGCTCCCTAAGTTCTTGACTAGGAGTATAGTTAGGATGTTGCTCTTTCCTGTCGAGCGCACATTTAAAATCTCCGCCTAGCATGCAAGCATCGTATCGTCCCCGGAACAACGGTGTAACCTCATGGGCGTAAAAATCGGCTCTGTCCCTGCTCTTATTCGAGCCGGACGGTGCGTATATATTGATCAAACGCATTCCAGCCATGGTCACGGCCGTACCAAGGGCAGAAGACAAATACTCTACTTCATCTGCACGTATCCATTCCTTCAATAGTATCGCAGTGCCAACGCCTCTCTCGTCACACGGGGAACAGTAAATATTGTAACCGTTAAAGTCCGTAGGGGGAAACACCCGAACTTCCTGCAATAGCGCTAAGTCCAAATGTGCAGCTCTTATCATGTCACTGAGCATCTTGGTTTTTACCGGCGTCCCAATGCTATTGATGTTAACAGACCCTATCCGATAAGCTTGTTGCATGGCTGTCAAGGTAGATAGCGCACCTTACGGTCGCTAATTCTGCCGAACACGGGCTGCTTTCTTTCTAACATTCCCCGCCGTCCCCTCATACGGTCTGCCGTTATTCCTTGCACTCTTCCGGTCTTACACCGTGAGAGTGCGTGGGGGCAGTTCCTCCAGTATCATCTGTTCCGCATGGGGGTGGGTTTTCCGACCAGACCCCTAGCGTCTCATCGTTGTCGTGCGTCGTAGGCGCCGTAGCCTCCTCAGTAGCCTGCTGCCGTCGATCGAACTCCTCCGTTGTTTCTGGAGCATCGTCATCGGAAGGTCGTGTCGCCATCCCGCTGGCCAGTCTTGCATCCACGCTAGGCAGTTCTTCTGTATCCATAGTCGTCTACTCTGTACCCAAAAAGGCCTCAGAATTGCCTGCTGGATCAGATTGGTCGTCCTCCACCGTGACGCGGCGCTTCTTCCGCAGTTTTGGAGATCGCTGTTTTCGTTGCCGAGCTTCGGAATCAGAGGTCAGCAAGGCCTCTGGTTGGTCGTGGGGGACGTCGGAATCGTGCTCGTCGAATTATCGACGTCTGTAAGTGCCTTATCTGAAGGGGCCGCGAGCGGCACCGAAGAGAGGGCGTCCTGTGACTGCTCCAGGCGGTCCAGCGCAACGTCGTCCTTCCGTGGCTCGTCTCGATCTGCCTCTCTGTACGTTCCGGTACGTTTCTGTCTCGCCGCCTACGTCATCGCGTAATGCGGCGACATAGGTCATGGGGAGCACAGTCGGATGCTTTGTGAGTGGTGGATCATCCCGTGGCAGCTGTAACATCCTTCGCTGATTACACTCAGAACGTATGTGTCCCTCCTTCACACACCAAGAGCACCTCCTTGGTAGTCAGTCGTAGATGGCAATCGCAGTACAACCAGCGATGTACAACTATGTCGGAAGATCCAGAATGAGATTTTCACTCTGCAGCGGAGTGTGCGCTGATATGAAACTTCCTGGCAGATTAAAACTGTGTGCCCGACCGAGACTCGAACTCGGGACCTTTGCCTTTCGCGGGCAAGTGCTCTAACATCTGAGCTACCGAAGCACAACTCACGCCCGGTACTCACAGCTTTACTTCTGCCAGTATCTCGTCTCCCACCTTCCAAACTTTACAGAAGCTCTCCTGCGAACCTTGCAGAACTAGCACTCCTGAAAGAAAGGAATTGCGGAGACATGGCTTAGCCCCAGCCTGGGGGATGTTTCCAGAATGAGATTTTCACTCTGCAGCGGAGTGTGCGCTGATATGAAACTTCCTGGCAGATTAAAACTGTGTGCCCGACCGAGACTCGAACTTGGGACCTTTGCCTTCTGTAAAGTTTGGAAGGTAGGAGACGAGATACTGGCAGAAGTAAAGCTGTGAGTACCGGGCGTGAGTCGTGCTTCGGTAGCTCAGATGGTAGAGCACTTGCCCGTGAAAGGCAAAGGTCCCGACTTCGAGTCTCGGTCGGGCACACAGTTTTAATCTGCCAGGAAGTTTCATGTCGGAAGATGTTTTCGGAGTTCTATCCGTATTTGTCTGACTAGATACGTTTTGAAACTAGCCCATTTTTCAGCCACATGGGATAGGACCGTTCCGTAAGGACGCAGGGCGTCTGCCACCAATTCTTCTGGCACTTCGAATGGAAGTTCAAAGACGCGGATTGTTCGTAGTCCCATGATGGCGTGTTCAACTCTAACCGCTCCAACATTCCCGTCCGAAAGACAGAAACAAAGTCATTGTGGGTGTCAGAGTAGTAGTTCGTCACATTCCCCTTCATTGATGAGCTTGAGAGAGACTACGGTGCTTACGCCGCGCGGGATTAGCCGAGCGGTCGCGGGCGCTGCAGTCATGGACTGCGCGGCTGGTCCCGGCGGAGATTCGGGTCCTTCCTCGGGCATGGGTGTGTGTGTTTGTCCTTAGGATAATTTAGGTTAAGTAGTGTGTAAGCTTAGGGACTGATGACCTTAGCAGTTAAATCCCATAAGATTTCACACACATTTGAACATTTTGAACTACGCTGCTTACTATAAATAAGTGTATTCCAACTAGAACGTCAGGTTCGATTTTTACATCGTCCCGTAAGTAACGATCTATTTCGTAAGCCTTCGATCGAGCACATTCGTTAACAAAACTAAATTTCAGTGTCGATTTGCGGAACGACAAGGCGATGATTCGTTCTATGTATTACCGCAGCACACCGCTACACACGTAACGTAAACACCTCTCGGGCACACGTGCGGCAGCGACGTAAACACCGTCCGAACCGCTGCGCCCCTGAAGGCTGACTGCCATCGAGGACACAGAGGACAGCGTGACTACAGATAAGTCCCTGCAGTCACACTATCCTCTGTGTCCTCGATGGTTCGGTCAAATAGAGCGTCTGCCATGTAAACAGGAGATTCCGGGTTGGGGTCCCTGTCGGGACACACATTTTCAACTGTCCCCGTTGACATTTATCGCCTGTAAGTAGCTAATGGTCTGGATTTCATTGTAAGTTCACATAAGGTTGTGTTTTATTATTTGCTTCGTCTCACTAAAAGAAAGAAAAACCACTTTTCCCCTTCAGATTACGCAGCGTATCGTCTGAACATCATAATACTAGTCTGTATTTGCTTTTTATTTAAACCGATGTCAAAATCTGATTAATATGATGACAAGTTACTAGATGTTTTTATGCAGTTAAAGCTTCAGCACTACCGGCAAGAAGATAGGCAAACCGGGGTTTGGAGAAAAGTATGGAAACAACACTAGAAATGCGTGTACGGACGTGAATGCACACACTAGCCAAGCCTGCACCTTGCGCTGTCGTATTTGACCACGAACGGCACCTGTGTTACGTTCAAAGCATCAGTCGGGGCCACAGAAGTGTTCTGTGTAGCTGTGAGTGCATTATGTCAGAGCTAAGGAATTGGAGTGTACGTATATTGTTGATGCACATATGGTGGGCGCTTCTGCAACCAAAGTAGCCGAAATCTTTGATGTTTCAAGAGACACTCTATCGAGGATTTATACCGCACACAAGGAAAGTGGAGAAACAACATGCGCTGTGACATCACGGACGAAAGTGTGTGTTGAGTGATTGTGATAGGCCGGCTGCTGTGGCCGAGCGGTTCTAGGTGCTTCAGTCCGGAACCGCGCCGCTGCTACGGTCGCAGGTTCGAATCCTGCCTCGGGCGTGGGTGTGTGTGATGTCCTTAGGTTAGTCAGGTTTAAGTAGTTACAAGTCTAAGGGACTGATGACCTCAGATGTTAAGTCCGATAGTGCTTAGAGCCATTTAAACCATTTTTTGCTTGTGATAGACGGTCATTGAAGGGTTCAAAATGGTTCAAATGGCTCTGAGCACTATGGGACTCAACTGCTGAGGTCATTAGTCCCCTAGAACTTAGAACTAGTTAAACCGAACTAACCTAAGGACATCACAAACATCCATGCCCGAGGCAGGATTCGAACCTGCGACCGTAGCGGTCTTGCGGTTCCAGACTGCAGCGCCTTTAACCGCACGGCCACTTCGACCGGCTGGTCATTGAAGGGGATTGTGGAGAAAACGAAGAGGACGATAGCTTCAAAAGTCACATCAGGTGTGACTCTAATTAATGTAGCAAATGCTTTCGATAACGTCAGCTACATTTTACCGTTGTAAATAAAATTGGGCTGTATGTGGAGGAATAATATTAGAATTCAATCCAGCAACAATGACACTTTCTATATGTAGATACACCAAACATTTATTATTTCAAGTATAATCCGTTTCAATAAAAAATAGTCACTGGATCTGGTACAAATAATGCTTCGAAAATCGAGTCCATTATGTGCAATGAAGTACGGAAAGTAATGAGGAATAACAGAAATGAGATTAGCAATGAACTGAGCACACAGATTAGTGACCGCATAGCAGACAAACTGAAGGGAATTGGCGTATAACGAATGAAGCAAGAACACGAGAAGCAGACTAGCACAGGAAAAAATTATTCCTCGCTAAAGTAAGTCTCCTTAAATCAACCATTTCCTTAAAATTGAGGAAGAAATTGCTGAGAATGTACATCTCAGACAGAACATGGTATGAATTATCAGCTGTTGTAATTCCAGAGAAGAAGAGAATGGAACGGTTTGAGATGTGATGTTACTGAAGGATGGTGGAAATAGGTGGACACGTGAAGTGAGGAGGTGCTTTACTTAATCGGCGGGGAAAGGATTGGACACTATATGAGTAAAAGTATCTGGACACCTATTAGTCGACATTATTATAGGAAGTGTACACGCCTGGTCTTTATGGCGGCTTCAAGTCCGCCGGCAACAGTTTCAGTGACGTGTCTGATTCTCTGAGGAGGAATGGCAGGGAGCCTGTTCTTCCTGAAGAATCGAGACCGGGCAATGTACTGACGTTGGACACTGGAGTTTCGAGCTAAGTCAACGTTTTGACCCCCTAGGGGTGTACGATTCGGCTGAGGCCGAGACTCTGGACAATTCATTCCATTCAGGAATGTTATTATCGAGAAAACTTTGCCGCACAGATGACGCTTTACGACAAGGTGCATGTCATGGCGATAGAAACAGTCATCATCGCTGAACTGTTTTTGTACTGTACACAGTATAAAATCCTGTAAAATGTATTCGTATACTTCCATATTAAGCTCAATAAAGCGACCACACCGTAACCATGAAAAACATCGCTGTACTTTAATATCACCTCCTCCGTACTTCACCAGTGGCAGTAGCAGTTGTAAGGAGTGTGTCCAAACTCTCCATTACAAGGATTAAATATTAAATTGAGTATCGAAAACAATGTTGCCAACTTAAGACTATCCTTTGCATCGTGTAAGATTGGAAATAGATAAGCACTCAGATATTGATATTAACAATCTGAGGGCGAAACATGGGAGCACGATTGTAAGCATTGTTGTGAGACGAGTCAGTAATGTTGGTCGAGAGCTCGGAGGCGGAAGACGTACCACGCTGCCTTCACGTCGGTGATGGCAGATCTTTCCACTCTCAAGGCCTGATTTCATTTATATGACCAGGAGAGATTTGGATGGCTTACCTACGCTTGAAGATGGAATTGCAGGTAAAATTCGCAAGCATAGCGTAAAGCGCAATTGTAGGGTTAGGCTCGTGATTGTTAGTCAGAATTTGCAATAATCCCATGTTTTGCTTGTCTGTTAAAGAAGCCTCCTTATCCTCCAAATAATAATAACTATTCTCCACATCTAATTCACAGAAATACTGTCGTTATTAAATGTTAAAGCAATTTTGAAATTTAAATAATTTGTTAATCTGGCACTCAGCCATTATTGATATGTATCACCTCATTTTCAGAAATTTCGCCATTAGTAATACTTGACAAACTATTATTGGTTATGATGAATTCAGAAGTTTTTTTTAAACAGACTTAATTTATGAAATGCCTTCTTACAAGTTGTTTAGTGGTTAACAGGACCCAAGAAAACTCCTTTTTATTGGATTCATTCTTAGTAACAATAAGCTTTAGCCTCTGCTGCGGCTTGCTGCTGCGAATTGCTGTAAACCACTTTGAAAAAGGCAGTCATCTAAAGAGGCGAGTACAAAACTTTTGGCCAAAACAGAGACACTGACACACCACAACATGTCATGCACTGTAATGCAGTAAATTCCGCCGCACAAGCCAGATTCCGTGTCACTTGTAAATTCTTATTCAAACACGCAGTCAGACAGCTTACCCAAATGTTAGTTTTAAATTTTTCATATAACGATCTGTTGAGGGATTATTGACAGTGAAACTCACACTCATACAACGCGCACACAGTGTTATGCAGGTTAGATTCCGATTACTAATAGCTCAGGTTGCTTATCGAGTCCCCATTTTCCCAGACGAACGCAGGCTATATTTGTTGGAGGTACGTTACATTTATGTTACACAGTACCACCCCAAACCACGTATTTCCAGTTACCCACTGGCACCTCAAGAGTCGCTTCGTACTGCCTACCTGAGACTGCAGGTAGCACTTTGGAAATCAAGAGTAATTCCACTCGCTGATTTCATGCGATTTTTTACAGCCGTTTTTTCGCTACTCGACGGTCTCTGTTCGTCAATGTGTGGGGTTTGCCTCGTCTTGATTTAACTGTGGATGCTCCTGCATGTTTATACTTCATAAATACATCAGCAAAAGTCGACCTGAGCATCTTTAGAAGGGTTTAACTCTCCCTGATGGATGTGTTACTCAGGTGACACCTAATGACTAGTCCACATTCGGAATCACTGAGTTCTCTTGACCGACCCATTCTGTGGTCACTGCTTCTATACTTAGGTTACAGTACTCCCCGTCTTCTTTTATGATGTGGCTCAAATTCAAAGATATAGTAGCAACAGCAGTTGAGAGATTCATACCTCATAAATTGGTAAGAGATGGAACTGATCCCCCATGGTACACAAAACAGGTCCGAACGCTGTTGCAGAGGCAACGGAAAAAGCATGCGAAGTTCAGAAGAACGCGAAATCCCGAAGACTGGCTAAAATTTACAGACGCGCGAAATTTGGCACGGACTTCAATGCGAGATGCCTTTAATAGGTTCCACAACGAAACATTCTCTCGAAATTTGGTAGAAAATCCGAAGAAATTCTGGTCGTATGTAAAGTACACAAGCGGCAAGACGCAGTCAATACCTTCGCTGCGCAGTGCCGATGGTACTGTTACCGATGACTGTGCCGCTAAAGCGGAGTTATTGAACGCAGTTTTCCGAAATTCCTTCACCAGGGAAGACGAATGGAATATTCCAGAATTTGAAACACGAACAGCTGCTAGCATGAGTTTCTTAGAAGTAGATACCTTAGGGGTTGTGAAGCAACTCAGATCGCTTGATACGGGCAAGTCTTCAGGTCCAGATTGTATACCGATTAGGTTCCTTTCAGATTACACTGATACAGTAGCTCCCGACTTAGCAATCATATACAACCGCTCGCTCACCGATAGATCTGTATCTACAGATTGGAAAATTGCGCAGGTCGCACCAGTGTTTAAGAAGGGTAGTAGGAGTAATCCATCGAACTACAGACCTATATCATTGACGTCGGTTTGCAGTAGGGTTTTGGAGCATATACTGTATTCAAACATTATGAATCACCTCGAAGGGAACGATCTATTGATACGTAATCAGCATGGTTTCAGAAAACATCGTTCTTGTGCAACGCAGCTAGCTCTTTATTCGCACGAAGTAATGGCCGCTATCGACAGGGGATCTCAGGTTGATTCCGTATTTCTGGATTTCCGGAAGGCTTTTGACACCGTTCCTCACAAGCGACTTCTAATCAAGCTGCGGGCCTATGGGGTATCGTCTCAGTTGTGCGACTGGATTCGTGATTTCCTGTCAGGAAGGTCGCAGTTCGTAGTAATAGACGGCAAATCATCGAGTAAAACTGAAGTGATATCAGGTGTTCCCCAGGAAGCGTCCTGGGACCTCTGCTGTTCCTGATCTATATAAACGACCTAGGTGACAATCTGAGCAGTTATCTTAGGTTGTTAGGAGATGATGCTGTAATTTACCGTCTAGTAAGGTCATCCGAAGACCAGTATCAGTTGCAAAGCGATTTAGAAAACATTGCTGTATGGTGTGGCAGGTGGCAGTTGACGCTAAATAACGAAAAGTATAAGGTGATCCACATGAGTTCCAAAAGAAATCCGTTGGAATTCGATTACTCGATAAATAGTACAATTCTCAAGGCTGTCAATTCATCTAAGTACCTGGGTGTTAAAATCACGAACAACTTCAATTGGAAAGACCACATAGATAATATAGTGAGGAAGGCGACCCAAATGTTGCGTTTCATTGGCAGGACACTTAGAAGATGCAACAAGTCCACTAAAGAGACAGCTTACACTACACTCGTTCGTCCTCTGTTAGAATATTGCTGCGCGGTGTGGGATCCTTACCAGGTGGGATTGACGGAGGACATCGAAAGGGAGCAAAAAAGGGCAACTCGTTTTGTATTATCACGTAATAGGGGAGAGAGTGTGGCAGATATGATACGCGAGTTGGGATGGAAGTCATTAAAGCAAAGACGTTTTTCGTCGCGGCGAGATCTATTTACGAAATTTCAGTCACCAACTTTCTTTTCCGAATGCGAAAATATTTTGTTGAGCCCAACCTACATAGGTAGGAATGATGATCAAAATAAAATAAGAGAAATCAGAGCTCGAACAGAAAGGTTTAGATGTTCGTTTTTCCCGCGCGCTGTTCGGGAGTGGAATGGTAGAGAGATAGTATGAGTGTGGTTCGATGAACCCTCTGCCAAGCACTTAAATGTGAATTGCAGAGTAGTCATGTAGATGTAGATGTTGATGTAGACATCCCACCTGGATACTTTCGATCAGGTAGCATATGTAAATCACTGATACGAGAGAATGAAGGATGCTAGCGTGTGCCAAGATACCAAGTAATAACTTCCATGGTACTGTACGTCCGCAGCTCATGGTCTAGTGGTTAGCGTTGCTGCCTCTGCATCACGGGGTGTGGCTTCGATTCCCGGCCGGTTTGGGGATTGTCTCTGCCCGAGGACTGGGTGTTTGTGTTGTAGTCATAATTTCATCATCATCATCATCATCATCATCATCATCATTCGTGACAGTGGTTAGGTAGGACTGTGTAAAAATTGGGACTTTGTACGGGCGCTGACGACCACGCACTGAGCGCCCCATAAACCAAACATCATCATCACCATCATCATGGTACTGTAGGCAGCCACAGTGAGCTAAAAATGTAACAAAAGACAGAGATTTAAATACATCGAACACAATTTTCAGGACGTTAAGTGAGGTCATATGTTGTACTCTGAGAGGAAGAGACTGGCACGAGAAGGGAAGTCGTGGCCAGCGGTCAAAAGACCGTTCGTCCAGAACAGGAGGGCTCCAGAAGTAAATCGGTCAAAATGTCGAATCCAGCATACGACAAGTTTCAAACAACATTGAGATCTGGTACCAAGGAAGGGAGATTTGGTTTACGATTGTTGATGGGGCCTAGTCAATTACTGTGGGTTAGTTGATTTGTCAATCACATACACTTTATTTGGAAACAACAACAAATAAAAGGTGACAATAAATTAAGATGTGTTCCACGGCTGAAGGCCTTAATGACAACAAATTCAAAACTGTTTCTCGGCAGAAGACCCTAATAGTGATAATTTAAAACCGTTTCACGGCTGAAGGTCTGAATAGCAATCTTTTAAGTGTCAGTTAACTTCTTCAGCTTGCAATTACAGTTATTAAAATATTTTTAAAAGAACACTCATCAAAATCTCACTGCTAGAATACAGTTATCTAATTAAAATTTTATGACAAGTAAAACTCACGGCTGAAGGCCTTAATGACAAAAAAATCCAACTACTTCTACGCTGAAGGCTCCAACAGTAATAATTTAAAAACTTTTTCATGGCTGAAGAACTGACTAACAATCCTTTAAGAACCAGTTAAACAACTTCAAACTTGAAATTACAGTTATTGAACGTATTTTTTGAAAAAAAAACAAACGAACATCAAATCTGATGAGACCAAGGAGGGGGATGGGTGGGAGGCGCAGACGTTTCTCCAAGGATCGACCTGGGAAAGTCTCTCTAAACTTCGCAAGCGATGAGACAGGCAGCCAAAAGCTGCATTCACTTCACGAGATGGTAACGCAGACTAGTGGAAGTTTAAATGCATGACCAATAATCGTTTTCCGAATCTACCTAACGTCCGATGACCAATGCAACGATGGAATAAGACACTCAAGCCGGAACCGGCGGTCAGCACTACGTCTTCAGACTCCGGTCTTTAGAGCATCCGGAAGCGGAAAGGAACCACTACTACCAAAGTAGGAAAAAAACACACCACCCGGCCCACAAATCAAGGAAGCTGTCAAACTACACGCCTTACAGGACAGCAGCGGCAAGGTGGGGAAAAGTACACTGCCGTAACATACACTAAGCTCCAGGGCAGGTAAGTGGGGAGTTAGCGGCCACTAGGCAGGAAAAATACCACTGGTTGAACTTCACAAATAATAACGTATAGTATGCAACAATTAATAACAAGAAGTGGAGGAGCCGGCCGCTGTGGCCGAGCCGTTCTACGCGCTTCAGTCCGGAACCGCGCTGCAGCTGCGGTCGCAGGTTCGAATCCTGCCACAGGCATGGATGTGTGTAATGGCCTTAGGTTAGTTTAATTAGTTCTAATTCTAGGGGACTGTTGACTTCATATGTTAAGTCCCATAGTGCTTAGAGACATTTGAACCATTTGAAGTGAAGAAAGGCTAATTAGGTTCGCCTTCCCCCAACGCTCCACTCGCTGCTCTTCGTCTCGGCGACGCTGGGAGCAGCAACACGCAAGCGAATGGCGAGATCTCACAATGGTGGAGGTTTCACTACTTGACTAAAGATCCACTCAACTTAAACTTCCTGGGTCTGGTTGACAACGAGGCTGTAATCCTCGCGACTACAACCCTCCTACCGGGCAGTGCATTTGTGACGCCAGTGGCCCCGGCGCGTTCCCGAGCTGCGCGGACCTGGCAGCTCGTCTGTCCCCAACCGAACTGCCTACTCACATCACACGAAAACACCACAACGTCGCCCCAAAGATAGTACCAGCATTACGAGACATCGATAACCGCCGCTGCTACCACTAACGGACAGACAACGCTTGCAAACGGAGCGGCGCCAATGAACACAAGAAGAAGACGACAACCGTAACTATACCAACTAAACGATGCCAACCTAGCAACGGCACCAACGCGAGCAGCAGCACGGCTCAAACATGTGCGCACCCAACAGCAAGTGAAATGGTAGTTATTACGGGCAATATTTGAGATGTTTCGCAAGAATCATCAGCCTGCAGGTGAATTGTGCGTATGGAATCTCCATCTAGACACTCATGAGATGGTCAGTCTAGGGGCGATCCGCGGTGTATGTAACTGAAGACAACTTCACAAGCCGCAGTCGCTAAGAAAGCATTATGTTCAAAAATGTCTCGGAGCACTATGGGACTTAAGGTCATCAGTCCCCTAGAATTTAGAACTACTTAAAGCTAACTAACCTAAGGACATCACACACATCCATGGCCGAGGCAGGATTCGAACCTGCGGCCGTAGCGGTCGCGCGGTTCCAGACTGTAACGCCTAGAACCGCTCGGCCATCACGTCCGGCAAAGCATTTTGTTGAACAACCGGTTCCCACAGACCTATGCTGTCTTATGCTTTTGAATTTGTCGAACATATTACCCGTCAGTGTCAGAAGTCACCTCATATTGAATATATACTCACCACTACCATGAAGATCACTACACACCGGCATGTTAGATGTACAAGTTAAATTTACGAACATAAACATAGCTGGGCTGTGTGGCAGTGTTGCTGTACACTACCATATGACATTTCCTGCAGCTCCAGATGGTAGTGAACATGAACGCTTGCACTCGGCACATTGTATCTATATATATGTTTGTAATATAACTTTTACATTTGAAATGCTTCTGTGTAGTCCTCTTCATGCTAGTGATGTGTACATACGTAATGCGAAGCGACTTGTAACGATGATGGATGATGTGTTGCAAAAATTGAAAAGCATATGATACAATGATGACAGCATAGTTCTGTCGAAACAGGTCGTTCAATAAAACGCTTTTTATCCGATCTCGACTTGTGCAGTTTTCCTGTCACCAAAAATCTCTCGAGCTCCGAAATGAAATTGCTCAGTAAATCGTCCAATACATAGTCTTGATCATATTTATTTCATTTGCACAGATAATCGGATTCGGCTTTACAGTCATCACCATATCTATAACAAGATAATAAAAATACAGGGTTATTACAAATGATTGAAGCGATTTCACAGCTCTACAATAACATTATTATTTGAGATATTTTCTCAATGCATTGCACACACATACAAAAACTCAAAAAGTTTTTTTAGGCATTCACAAATGTTCGATATGTGCCCCTTTAGTGATTCGGCAGACATCAAACCGATAATCAAGTTCCTCCCACACTCGTCGCAGCATGTCCCCATCAATGAGTTCGAAAGCATCGTTGATGCGAGCTCGCAGTTCTGGCACGTTTCTTGGTAGAGGAGGCTTAAACACTGAATCTTTCACATAACCCCACAGAAAGAAATCACATGGGGTTAAGTCGGGAGAGCTTGGAGGCCATGACATGAATTACTGATCATGATCTCCACCACGACCGATCCATCGGTTTTCCAATCTCCTGTTGGTGAATTGCGAATTTGAGGATTCTCTACCGCCCAGATTCGCACATTGTGTCTGTTCACTTCACCATTAAGAAAAAATGTTGTTTCATCACTGAAAACAAGTTTCGCACTGAAAGCATCCTCTTCCATGAGCTGTTGCAACCGCGCCGAAAATTCAAAGCGTTTGACTTTGTCATCGGGTGTCAGGGCTTGTAGCAATTGTAAACGGTAAGGCTACTACTTTAGCCTTTTCCGTAAGATTTTCCAAACCGTCGGCTGTGGTACGTTTAGCTCCCTGCTTGCTTTATTCGTCGACTTCCGTGGGCTACGCCTGAAAATTGCCCGCACGCGTTCAACCGTTTCTTCGCTCACTGCAGGCCGACCCGTTGATTTCCCCTTACAGAGGCATCCAGAAGCTTTAAACTGCGCATACCATCGCCGAATGGAGTTAGCAGTTGGTGGATCTTTGTTGAACTTCGTCCTGAAGTGTCGTTGCACTGTTATGACTGACTGATGTGAGTGCATTTCAAGCACGACATACGCTTTCTCGGCTCCTGTCCCCATTTTGTCTCACTGCGCTCTCGAGCGCTCTGGCGGCAGAAACCTGAAGTGCGGCTTCAGCCGAACAAAACTTTATGAGTTTTTCTACGTATCTGTAGTATGTCGTGACCATATGTTAATGAATGGAGCCACAGTGAATTTATGAAATCGCTTCAATCATTTGTAATAGCCCTGTAGAGGTATTTAGTAATGTGTGGAACCTGAACATGTACGTATTATACAGGGTGAGTCACCTAACGTTACCGTTGGATATATTTCGTAAACCACATCAAATACTGACGAACCGATTCCACAGACCGAACGTGAAGAGAGGGGCTAGTGTAATTGTATAATACAAACCATACAAAAATGCACGGAAGTATGTTTTTTAACACAAACCTACGTTTTTTTAAATGGAACCACGTTAGTTTTGTTAGCACATCTGAACATATAAACAAATACATAATTAGTGCCGTTTGTTGCATTGTAAAATGTTAATTACATCCGGAGATATTGTAACCTAAAGTTGACGCTTGAAACCTCCAACGTTCAGTTGCGTTTGGTAACAAACACGGGCCACGGTCGGCGAGCAGCATCTGCAGGGACATGTTTACGATGACGACCGTGTTTACGAGTGTGGCTGTAGTGCACTGTTGTGGTTTGGTCTAGCTGTCGCAGTGTCCGCATGTAGCGCTTGCTGCTATTGTTATTCTGCATTCGTCTCCGCACGCAGACCAACTGTAGTACACCGTGTTACCAGACGTCTGTGATAGTGTAGTGTTGTAGGAACTGTGACCGTGGTGTATTCGAACTCTGAAAAGGCGGAGATGATACTCACCTATGGCGAGTGTCGACGAAATGCAGCTGAAGCCTGCAGGGTGTATGCAGAACGGTACCCGGACAGAGAGCATCCAACGTGCCGCACATTGCAAAACATCTACCGCCAACTGTATGCAACAGGTATCGTCGTAGCACGCAAACGGGTCCGTAATAGGCCCGTCACAGGAGAAGCGGGTGCAGTTGGTGAGTTAGCTGCTGTTGCCATGAACCCACACATGAGTACACGGGACATTGCGAGAGCCGGTGGACTGAGTCAAAGTAGTGTCATGCGCATACTGCATCGTCACCGCTTTCACCCGTTTCATGTGTCGCTACATCAGCAATTACATGGTGATGACTTTAATCATCGAGTGCAATTCTGTCAATGGGCATTAACAGAGAATGCGTTGCAATTCTACCTGTTTACCGATGAAGCGGGCTTCACAAACCACGGGGCAGTGAATCTACGGAACATGCATTACTGGTCCGTGGACAATCCTCGCTGGCTCAGACAGAGACCGTGGACTCTAAATGTATGGTGCGGAATCATTGGCGACCACCTCATTGGTCCTCACTTCAATGCAGGGGCCCAAACAGCTGCAACATAAATCGCGTTTCTACAGAATGATCTGCCAACGTTGCTTGAAAATGTTCCACTGGAAACGCGTCGACGTATGTGGTATCAGCATGATGGTGCACCTGCACATTCCGCAATTAACACTAGGCTGACCCTTGACAGGTTGTTCGACGGGCGTTTCATAGGACGTGGAGGACGCATAAATTGGCCAGCCCGTTCTCCTGATCTTACACCTCTGGACTTCTTTCTGTGGCGTACGTTAAAGGAGAATGTGTACCGTGATGTGCCTACAAGCCCAGAGGATATGAAACAACGTATTGTGGGAGCCTGCGGCGACATTAAACCACATGTACTGCGGCGTGTACGACATTCATTACGCCAGAGATTGTAATTGTGTGCAGCAAATGATGGCTACCACATTGAACATCTATTGGCCTGACATGTCGGGACACACTCTATTCCACTCCGTAATTGAAAACGGAAACCACGTGTGTACGTGTACCTCACCCCTCATGGTAATGTACATGTGCGTCAGTGAAAAAGACGAATAAAAAGGTTGTAACCTCCCCACGGAAATTTAAAATGACAATATTTAACAGAAATGGAGCCAAGAAGCAATATCGTCCCCACAGAAATATTTAAATAAAAAATATAATAATAAATGGGAGCCAAGTGCAACCTCCCGCAATAAAATCTACTGACAATGACAACTAAACAAAAATTAGCAATCTGACCCAAGTATAAGTTCCTCACAAAAAATGAAAGTCGATTCAGTGATACGAAAATCTCAGTGATAATGAAAATTCAATTAAACCGAAATATCGGTCTTTGGCCCTGTGCAAAAAATCAGAATTAAATTCTTACCTCAGTATAACTGCATATCAAATTTCTGCTCTTATTGTTGGCCACGGCTTGGAGGAACTGCATTGCAAATAATATTTTTTTTTTTTTTAAATTTAACTGAAACTTTTCTTTAAGGGAAATGGAAGGAAATCGTTGGTTCAATTAAATGTTTTTTTTGTTAAAAATATTGCTTTGAAATGAAAATTATTATTGGGGCATTTGTTGAAAATTAATTACAATAAATAAACTTTACATTATCTGATGGTTACCTACATTAACAATATACCTCATTCAGCATCTTGACCAGAATGCCATGTCGACACTCGCCGACTGCGTCCAGCTCGCGACCGTGACAGGACTAGACCACTACTGCCGACAGACTACATCACACAACCGCACTGGGCTGCTACTACCGACAGACTGTACTGCACGACGACTACTAGCGTACTGCTCGCAACACTCGCGCGGTCAAGCGCAGACTAACTACGATAAATGGCTCTCTGGTCAAAGATTTTATCATGCTTCACCATCGCTGCTACGTTACATACGTGTTTCATAACCCTCCACTGGGGGGGCAAAAATTTGGCAGCGATGGTGAGTCATTTGGACTTGCCAAGCGGGGCAAAATTTTTCTTTAATTAATAGACTTCTACAATTTACAGAATATTTAGATGTAGTACATGAATTAAATGTTGTGCACATGCACCGAGTACAAAACATTTCAGATAAAGACAAAGTGAGTACAAAACATATTAGCAAATCAGAAAACTGTATATACAAATTATTTGACAGATAACAAAGTGCACACGCACTGAAAAAATTCTTTAGCATTTTCAGAACAAATAAACAGAATGGCAGAAAATCATGTTGATAAGTGACATGAGTGTACTCGCACTGGAGTTGAGAACATATTAGCAAATGACGAAATGTATATACAATGAGTAACAAATGACATAAGTGCATATGCACTGTAGTATTGAACATACAGAATGAGTACAAATCATATTGAAAAATGAAAAAAGTGCACAGGCACTGAAGTTCAGTAGAAAACATATTAACACCTAACATAAGTGCACATGCACTGTAGTTCAGAACATATCATCAAAATAAAAAATGTATATACAATATAAAAGACAAGAGTGCACATATACTGTACTTCAGAACAAATCGAAAAAATGTCTTTAGCATTTTCACAATAAATAAACATAATGGCAAAAAATCATGTCGACAAGTGCCATAAGTATACTCGCACTGGAGTTCAGTGAATCGAAAAAAATGTATAACCCATGAACATAAATGATGTTACCAAAAAAATGATTTTCACTATGTGACAAGAATTAGGATAGGAAAAGGAAGGATTGCATCATGGTTGTAGCACTTTAGATTGCACACAGCTGTTCTGAAAGTCCATATCTTTCCACAGAAGTACAACACCAAGTGACACAATTTGAAGTTCTTTTCCCATCAGAATTTATCAGCGTAGCCAAGACACTGAACTGTCGTAGTCATGTTCCATGTTTTCATTTGGCAGTACACTAGGTACACCAAACAGTGGGACCATAATAACGTCTTCATCGCTCACGGTGGTGGACAGCATGTCGTGTCAACACCACGCTCTTACAAGGCACACCAACGTAGAATTAGTGCAAAACCAAATATAGTGCTCCATGATCACTAGGATAGACAGGACAAATGGATATTGCAGTAATTCAGGGTAGTTAGCTCATAAGGTGAAGGACATTAAGTCACATACCATTCTTCATTAGTAGTTTGCGGCATTCATAGCCCAGTTATTGAACATTTCTGTACCATGTATGTAGTATTACAGAAAAATGTTCATTAATTGTTTTACATAGAATCAGTAGCCTTCTTTTCCTAGTTACAAAGCATTATTAAATAATCGCATTCTTTTCCAGTTACAAAGTATAGCATAGTTAATTAATCATTTGTCATTCCAATATAGTATTAATCATTAGCCTTGTCCTAATTACAAAGCATTATTAAACAATCGCATTCTTTTCCAGTTACAAAGTATGGCATAGTTAATTAATCGTTTGTCATTCCAATACAGTAAGAATCATTAGCCTTCTCCTAATTACAAAGTATTATTAAACAATCGCATTCTTTTCCAGTTACAAAGTATGGCATAGTTAATTAATTATTTGTCATTCCAATATAGTATTAATCATTAGCCTTTTCCTAATTACAAAGCATTATGAAACAATCACATTCTTTTCCAGTTACAAAGTATAGCATAGTTAATTAATCATTTGTCATTCCAATATAGTATTAATCATTAGCTTTTTCCTAATTACAAAGCATTATGAAACAATCGCATTCATTTCCAATTACAAAGCATAGCATAATTAATTAATCATTTTCCAAGTGACATATTATTCATTGCTGTTCAGCATTACTCAGAACTTTCTCGAACTGGTATCACTATTTGGGACTGGTAATACATTTTTTTGTTAGCAATGCATTGCGTTGGGATCGATAATTAATTGCTGAGGCATAACACTATTTGCTTTTGACCTATTGCTGCAAATGAGGATAGTTAACGTCATTCGTCATGAGTCAGCTGTAGCAAGGTTATGTAACAAGGTAGTACATGTGATCACATTTATAAATGATAGACACAAATGGGTAAAAAATAAAATGCAAGTACTAGAACAGGTATAATAAGTAACAGATTTAGTAAGTGTCATGAAAAACTTCTCCTGAAAAAAAATACAAAATGAATTATTGAGCTGAAAGAAGAAACGCACACTATGCTGAAAAGTAGTGAACTTCGAATTAACAGGTAGTGAAATGTGTGTAAAAATGTATTCCATAGCTGTCCTTTCCAAAACTTTCCGTCATCCTACTATGCAATATAACACCTGCTGTCAAAACAAACTGCAACAAATACTTAAATAACTACATAGCATAAATACATAACTTCAACATTATCCTCATCTGTAAAGAAGAAACTTCATTATCAATCACTTCATTATCCATATTATCATAACTTCATTATTATCATCACCTGTAAAGAAAAACTTCATTATTCATAATACCATATCCTTCATCATTATTCATCAGTATTCATTATCATCTGCAAAAAATCACTTCATTACTCATTATACAACTATTCCTTATCTCTAGCATATTTCATCACTAAAACTAAGATGTGTAGTTCTGTCTGACAGCCTGCATCAATCACCTTGTATTCTGAAAGAAAAAATTAGTTAAGACTGCTATTCTACGATGAGTATAGTATATTCTTGTTAATGCTTGTTAATCCTGATCCATTTACTCTTCCTCATAAAGTTATTGCATCTTCTTTCGTTTATTCCGTAGGTGAAATTCCCATTTCTGTTGAATTTATTTCTTACACGCATCATTTCTTTCTGAAATTGATGAACAAAGATTAATGCCTTGCATTTAAATCAAATACCCACTAAATAATGACTGGTTTATGGTAACATAATTAACCATACAGCATAACATGACAGAAAACGTAATATGTCAAAGACATTGACAGTGTTCAGATGCAAAAATGTACACAGAATAATACAATGCAGCAGCAAAAAAACGTAAAACAGTCACGATCTTGAGGTGTCATAGGGCAACAAATGTCAAAGTCAACTGGTGTGTGTTATATCTTAACTATTTCACAGTACATACAAACAAAACTGGAGTACAATCATATACACAAAAAAAAATGGAAAATGTGCTCGGTCTGATGTGTAACGACAAGAAAAACGACCTGCTAACCTTACCTTGCCGGGCACTTGCCAAGAAAAAATACGATAATCATCAGTAATTAGTCAGGTGAATATAATTGCATTAGTAAATGGCATCATACAGTGTCTTCATTCAATAAAGGGTTTAATATTTGACCAATGGTGGTTGCCTTTCGATTTTCTGGTTCTCAAAGTTTCGACGTGTACAACATTGGGGTGAGGAATGCTGCGAATCCGATATGGACCTGCGTATAGAAGTTCAAATTTACTGCACTTACCTTTTAATTTACTGGATAAATAGTGTGTACGTACTAATATTTTCTGTCCAACGTGAAAGTCGCGGCGTGTACAAACCTGTTTTTGCTGTCTTCTCCGGCGCTCTGCGGCACGTTTGATGTTGTTCAGCGCAATGTCAATTATTTCGTGGTGTCTTAGTCGACGACATTTAGGGATGTTTACTAATTCTTTAATTTTGTTTGGTGGTTCAACGTTTTTCAATATAACAGACGGAGATAGCATAGTGGATTCATTTGGAATGGAATTAATTACATCTTGGAATGAGAGTATGTGTGTATCCCAATCAATATGTCTTTTGTGGCAGTATATTCGGCACAGCTTACCAATTTCTTTCATTAACCGTTCACAAGGGTTCGAAGAAGCATGGTACTTGGATATATAAATCGGAGAAATGTTTCTAGCTCGTAACATGCGTGTCCATATGCCAGAACGAAATTGAGATCCATTGTCAGAAATTACTTTCATCACATGCCCTACATGAAATAGAAAATGTTTTACAAATGCTTTCGAAACAGTTTTAGCAGTAGCTTTGCGTAACGGAGTGAAAGTAACAAATTTTGACGTGAGCTCAACAGCGACAAAGATGTAGCAAAAACCTCTGTTAGTTCTCGGAATTGGACCAAAAATGTCTACTGCGGCCATATGTCTTAATTTAACAGGTACAATGGGATATAAAGGAGGAATATGTGAAGTTGTGTCTGATTTAGCTTTCTGGCAAATTTTACAAGACGCTAAAACTCGTCGTATACGTTTCTCCATGTTGGTAAAATAACAGTTCTGTCTCAGTATAAGAAAACATTTTCTTGCTCCGTAATGTGCGTAACTTAAATGAGTGTACCAGATTAATTTGTTAACCAGTTCGTCAGGAATGCATAATAACCAATTGTTGCTGTCAGGATGAGAGCGGCGAAACAGAATGTCATTCCGTACAGTGTAATGGTTTCTAATCGTAACATTATTCTTATCTAGCCAAAGGTGTTTAATTTCTTTCCACACATTGTCTTTATTTTGCTCTTGTGCTATGTCCTGTAATGACGATGAAATAACGTTTTCAAATGCAACTTGCTGAATGTACATGACACTGAAATTTGTTTTGCAGAAGTTGGTTGCTACGTCTTGCTGATTGTTGCTCAGAGAACGCGATAGTGCGTCTGCTATAACATTTTGTGTGCCGGGAGTGTGAACTATTGTAAAATTAAATTCCTGTAAATAAAGTTTCCATCTGCTTAATCTGTCGTGAGTGAATTTAGCCGAAAGTAAAAATTGTATCGCTCTGTGGTCTGTGTAAACGGTGGTATGTCTGCCATAAAGAAAGTGCCTAAATCTCGTGAAAGCCCATACAACACATAATGTTTCAAGTTCTGTAACAGAATAATTTCGTTCAGCAGGTGACAGAATGCGACTTGCAAATGCGATGTTTTTAATTGCTATTGAGCCATCTTCTTCAATTTCCTGGAAAATGTGTACGCCTAAAGCCGTGTTAGAACTGTCGGTGGCAATGGAGAAATTTCTGGTAAGATCTGGGTGCGATAAAAGTGGAGCATTCAACAAAGCATGTTTCAGGTTCACAAATTCAGAATGTGCTTGCTTATCCCAAGACCAAATACTGTTTTTACCTGTTAATTGGCATAATCTAGGCGTGTCTAAAGCAGAGTGATGAATAAATTTACGAAAAAAGTTAATTAAGCCCAAAAAACTGCGTAATTGCCTTTTTGTTGTAGGAATAGTAATGTCACGTAGAGCTTGAAGTTTTTCCGGATCAGGTGCAATGCCTTCTGCTGAAATTACGTGTCCAAGAAATTTTATGGAAGTTTTGCCAAAGTTCGATTTACTGAGGTTAACTGTAAGTCCTTGTGCATGAAAAGTTTGCAACAGTCGTTCTAAAATCAGATTGTGTTCAGACCAGTTAGCTTCTGCAATAAGAATATCGTCTACGTACGTCGTAATTCTGTCTTTAAGTTCTGTCGGAAGTATTGTGTTCAAACCGCGAATAAAAGCTGCAGAAGGAATAGTTAAGCCGAACGGTAATTTGCAAAATTGATAACAGTCGCCGAAACAGAGAAAAGCTGTATATTTTCTATAGTTCGGATGAAGCTGAATTTGCCAAAATCCCGATTTCAAATCTAGTGTAGAATAAATAGCAGTACCGTGAAATTTCTGTAGAAGTTCCTCTAAAGTCTGTGGTCGATCTGTTTCATTAATAATAATGTCATTAATGTGACGTGAATCAAGTACAAGGCGAAGTGAGCCATCTTTCTTCTTAACAATATGCAACGGGTTTATGTACGGACTAACTGCCGGTTCTATAATTCCTTGATCAAGCATATCCTGCAATTCCTTTTTAACTTGTTCTCTGTGAATATATGGAATGGGATAATGCTTTGCTTTAAATGTGTCGTGTTGTTTGACTTGAAATTCATACATAAAACCGGACATAGTACCAGGAATGTTGTCGAAAACTGGAGCTTGCTGTAAAAGAATTTTGTGTAATTGCGTTCGTTCGTCGTCTGTAGTTGCACTGCTCTCTTTAACCTTATCAGAAATCAATTGCATTACGTCGTAGTCAGCTTCGTCTGGAGTATTATAGCTGTGTACGTACGTATCCGTGAACAATGTGGGATTACAGTCTATGTTACGTGTTGCGGAAATGACCTCTGTGCGGTTAATTGTTTGTTCTTCCGCAGATAAAGAGTGCTGAAATTCTAAAGCCAGTTGTACATTTTCATCCTTTAACATTAAATAAGAATTTTGAAAATCGATAACTGCGTCGTGTTGTACAAGAAAATTCGTACCTAAAATAACGTCTGTTGTCAATAAAGGAACAATCCAAAAATTTGAGTGGAAAGTATGACCTCCAATACAAAATGATAAATGCGTCTGTAATTTAACGTCTACTCCTTTACTCGGTACTGCTCCTTTCACTTTTGTTTTGCCTAAAGGTAATGTCGGATAGGTATTCTCTTTGTTGCACTCGTTGAAAGTCTCCTCATTTATTACTGATATAGGTGATCCGGAATCGATTACTGCTGAAAATTTCGATGAACCAATTTTAATTTCGATAACAGGATGTGAAATAGTTTTCTGAACAACCGGTCTTTCCTGCAAAAGAGTGTCTCTGATATCGTCAAAAGTAATTACATTTTCGTGAACAACATTTTGCGTGTCTAAAGTAGTGCTCGTGTTACTGGAAGATGCGACCTGTACAGTATCTAGTCAGATTCTATCTGACGTGTTATTATTGTCAGGAGGGTTCTGTGGCATTTCTACTATTTGAACTGTTCTATTACTTCTTCCAGACGTATTACGCTCTGGATGATACCTACTGTCGGGTTCGTTCATGAGAATAGGTTCTCGTGCATAATTTTGCTGTTGGTATGACCGACTGTTGTTAGATGTACGCTGAAAATTGTCCTCATTATTTTTACGTCTGTCGTAATAGTCATTCCTATACGGTGCATTACGATAGGAATTGAAATACTGTCTTCTCTGTACGTAGTTGTTTCCTTGCTGCCGTGCGTTACTATTTGTTGGATCTTGGACTATACGTGCACGCGGTGGAACATTAAAGCCTGGTTGACCTTGTGCATTACATTGTTGGTTACGTATGCTAACCGGTTGACTTTCATGCTGTTGCGGTGGAAAACTTCTATTGTTACCAAAATGTGGTTCCTGTTGCTGATGATTTTGACGATATTGATAATCAGAATTCTGTCTGTGATTTAAGTTCTGGTAGTTATCGTTCCTAAAGCGTCTGTTACTTTTCCTATTGAAATTACGTCCCTGATCATAATTACTGTAAGTTTGTTGACCTTGGTTATTATATGAAAAGTTTTTGTTTACAAAAGAATAATCAGATTGTTGCACTTCCAAGAGCTGTAACAAATCTCTGAATGCTGAAATATTTTCTTTTTGCTGACCTGTTAAAAGTGACACTCTTAATGACCGTGGTAATTTAGAGATACATAATTGAATGAGTGCAGATTCACTGTATGGTTCACTTAAGTACTGGTTTTGTTGGACCATATGCTCAAAAAATTGCGTCACACTGGGGAAATTGGAGTTCTCATAATTCGGTAAGCTAATTAACTGATCTTTAATTCCGCGCTGTGTCGTCTTCGACCAGTACGCTGACAGAAAGGCATTCTGAAATTCCTCTACTGAGTAGCATTGCCTCGCGATCGGTCTCATATGAGTTGCCGGTTCGCCTTCCAAAAAACTGCAAATAAATTCAAGTTTATGCGTTACAGGCCAAGTCGGTGGAAGAGCAAAGCTAAATTGTTGAATCCAATCCAGTGGGTGAATCTGCGTTCTATCGTTTTTAAAAACTTTAAACTTTCTCACTGACAGAAAATGTTTGTAATCGAAATTATCATCTCTGTGTGATGGAACATGTTCAGGATCGTAAGAGAATCTATTGAACTGTGGTTGATCGGAATCTAAGTCCCGCACTCTCTGTAGATTACCCAAATTATACGCGTTGCGCGAGTCTGACAAATGTTCGCAAAATGGCGTCTGCTGTGGTATATTATTAACTGAAATACTTTTCATCTCTGTTACTTCTTGTTGTAAACTCGATAACTTTCTACGCAACGTGTTATTAGACGAATCGATCTCATTAATTGTCTGCTGTAAATTTTGAAATTCAGGTGTTTGGTTAAATGAAACCGGTGCAGTATCGTCTGATTTATTATCATTATTACTTTCAATAGCATCAATACGACTGGCTAATTCATCATATTTTTCAGTCAGTATTTTTGCCTGATCATCGGTTTTAGAATCGGACGCATTAATCTGTTTTTCCAACTTACGTGTAGTTTCGCTCAGTTTTTTAACATCAGCTTTGATGACATCGCAATCCTGTGTTAGTTCTAATTGTTCGAATCTGTCTGTCACTGTTTGAATATTTACTGTGTGTGTATCTGTTTTTGATTTAAGATCAGAAATTTCATCACGTAATTCCGCGTTCAACTGTTCTATGGTATTAATTTTGTCGGACACTGTAGTAATATTATTGTCTACATACGTTTTTGCCTTCGCAAACATTTTACGTTTGTCTTCCTGTCTCTGTGCTGTGATTGTTTCCATTACTTGTCGTTTCACTTTGTTTTGATCCTGAATAAATTTGCGGAAACGCGTATCACTGTTTTGTATATGGTGATTAAGACGTTCGTTAATTTGAGAGTTCTGTTGTTCGAATTTCGCGTCTATTTTTGCGTCCATTGTGCGCGAAAGTTCTACCGTCATTGCTTTAAACTCTTCCCGTAATTCTGTAGCTTTTTCAGAGCATTGTTTAGCGACTCCGCTAATTTCGTCTCTGAGTGTTTCTGTTGCGGCTGTTTGCATTTCCCTTAATTCCTGATCAACAGACCTAATTTCTTCGCTACTTTTTTTTTGAACAAGCCTCAATTTCCACGCGCAACTGTTCCTTAGTGTCATGGCACTGCGCGGCAACGGCTCTAATTGGTTCACTAAGCTGTCTGGAATTGTCGTCTAATTTTTCATTCAACTGTCTGGAATTGTCGTCTAATTTTTCATTAAGCTGTTCGTTCTGTTCCCTAAGTTGTTTAAAATCTTCACTTTGTTTTTCATTCTGTTGTTTGACCTGTTCACTAAGTTTGTCTTGTTTTTCGTTCTGTTCGTTCCTAAACTGTAGCATTATTGCCATAAATTGATCCAAAGTAACATTACCTACTCCATTATCTGTGCTGTTTGATTGTGTACCTGGAATTGTCGCGCTTTGTGTGACCATTTGGTCATTCTGCAACTTACAAAAAGGATTATCAGTCGGACGTACACTGTCACTCACTATTTCGGAATTAAATAAATCCATCGTACTTTGTGTATCCTGATCATTTTCATTAAAAAAATTTGTCTGTACGTTACTTGAATTTTCCAAATCGGTTGTGTTAAGCTCGGCAGCGCTCATTACAATAGAGCGTCCCGCGTCATCAATTGTCGTCAAATTAACAGACGAGACAATTGAGTTCGTTTGTTCATCATTAAGATAAAAGTCATCATTAGTGGTTGTAATGCACTGATTGTTAGTGAACGCAGGATTGTCATCATTACACTGCGTGTCACATGTCCTATCGGTAAAGTTGTTTGAGTCGGTAATTTCATTCATAATACCTCGCGATACACTATTCACAGTCTTTCCCGGCATTTTTACAATAGTCAAAACTTTTTTACAAAATGATAAGCACAATGCAAAAACAACACACAAATACAACAGAGCAACGAATTGCCGTTGACCTGTAGATGGAAAGTCACAAGATTAGTAAAAGCGTTGCGCCAAATTCTAATTATACTTAAGCAAATAAGAGCAGATATCTGACTGATTTTCAAAAGACTCTCGAGGAAATACGATCCTGGACTGGGTGTCGCCAAGTGTAACCTCCCCACGGAAATTTAAAATGACAATATTTAACAGAAATGGAGCCAAGAAGCAATATCGTCCCCACAGAAATATTTAAATAAAAAATATATTAATAAATGGGAGCCAAGTGTAACCTTCCGCAATGAAATCTACTGACAATGACAATTAAACAAAAATTAGCAATCTGACCCAAGTATAAGTTCCTCACAAAAAATGAAAGTCGATTCAGTGATAAGAAAATCTCAGTGATAATGAAAATTCAATTAAACCGAAATATCGGTCTTTGGCCCTGTGCAAAAAATCAGAATTAAATTCTTACCTCAGTATAACTGCATGTCAAATTTCTGCTCTTATGGTTGGCCACGGCTTGGAGGAACTGCATTGCAAATAATATTTTTTTTTTTTTAAATTTAACTGAAATTTTTCTTTAAGGGAAATGGAAGGAAATCGTTGGTTCAATTAAATGTTTTTTTTTTGTTAAAAATATTGCTTTGAAATGAAAATTATTATTGGGGCATTTGTTGAAAATTAATTACAATAAATAAACTTTACATTATCTGATGGTTACCTACATTAACAATATACCTCATTCAGCATCTTGACCAGAATGCCATGTCGACGCTCGCCGACTGCGTCCCGCTCGCGACCGTGACAGGACTAGACCACTACTGCCGACAGACTACATCACACAACCGCACTGGGCTGCTATTACCGACAGACTGTACTGCACGACGACTACTAGCGTACTGCTCGCAACACTCGCGCGGTCAAGCGCAGACTAACTACGATAAATGGCTCTCTGGTCAAAGATTTTATCATGCTTCACCATCGCTGCTACGTTACATACGTGTTTCAAGGTGTTAGCATGTGGACGTAATGTGCTGTTGCAGTCTCTTCTGTACCTAAGGTCCATCACCGTTTCCTTTGGATCCCTACGTAATTCGGTGCTCTCCGATACACACGATCGAACAGCGTCAACTTTAGGTTACAATATCTTCGGATGTAATTAAATTTTTCAATGCAACAAACGGCACTGATTACGTATTTGTTTATATGTTCAGATGTGCTAACAAAACTAATAGTTCCATTTTAAAAAAAGTAGGTTTGTGTTAAAAAACATACTTCCGTGCATTTTTTTATGGTTTGTATTAACCAATTACACTAGCCCCTCTCCTTACGTTCGGTCTGTGGAATCGATTCGTCAGTATTTGATGTGGTTTACGAAATATATCCAGCGGTAACGTTAGGTGACTCACCCTGTATACAAGAGGACAACATACAAGCTTCTTACCTTGTAAGGTATCGAGACAGAGGAAGTAAAGACGAGACCAATTATCTGTGCAAATGAAATAAAAGGTAACCTGGAATTTCATGATGTATTTAGATATGAAGTTCACTGGTATGCTCTAAAGCTCAAAGCGACTTCATTTCAATAATTCGTCGGTTCTGTAATGGGTACAGTAGAAGAGACGATACAAGGATTTAAATAAATGCAGAATCAAGCCTCAAGAGCGGTAGCAGAGATCGTCTCAATGCAGTTGGCTTGTGGCTCGCATGTGTGGGGTTTCGTCGGAAGTCTGCTCTTTCAAATGGTTCAAATGCCTCTGAGCACTATGGGACTTAACATCTGAGGTCATCAGTCCCCTAGAACTTAGAACTACTTAAAACTAACTAACCTAAGGACATCACACACATCCATGCCCGAGACAAGATTCGAACCTGCGATCGTAGGGGTCGCGCGGTTCCAGACTGAAGCGCCTAGAACCGCTCGGCCACATCTGCCGGCAGTTTGCTCTTTGACTGTCAGTTCATTTTGTAAGAAGAGCTCCCGGTGTTAACTCAAGACAAAGGATTCATGCCGTTGTAGTCATATGGTCTTGTTGCAGTGTGATGGTCGCTGTACAGCAGAGTTGTGCCTTGGTTCGAAGTGTGCATCAGAGCTTAGGCGGAGAGTGGACGTAAACACTAGATTCCAGCTGGGTGTGAGCGGCTTGACAGAGTATTGTTCTGTGCTGTCGGAACCACAAGATCGTCGACGCACGGAAGGAGATTCTGATCTTCTGTTTGAAATTTCCACCTGGCTCCTCAGTGAATGGAAACCTACGTGGGAACCAAAACCAAGGAGCTATAATTGGATTTTATGGTTAGCATCCGTTCTTGTAATCTCACGGGAAGGAATGGGTGATGCCTGTTTACTAGTAACTTTTAAGTGGCTACAGGAGCGGGAACTGAGTTTTGTAATTTGAATCCATTTCTTAAGGAGGCATTGTCTTTGTTCTTGTAAATTGTTTTACAGCAAAAGCACTGAAATGTCCAGCTACGAATTTTCAGATCAATTACTAGGTACTTAAGGTATTAAACGAAATTTTAGTGTTGTCCTTTTTGGATTTTATTGAAGTTAAGTACTTTTATTAATTTAATAAACAGTGGACAAGGTAATTACGCACTTTTTTATTTTTGGATTATCTCGTAAAATTAAATAAGTCTCATAAAATTGCCTCGAAAGTGAACCTCATTTAAGTACTTGATGTTCTGTTAAGTTTTTGTATATGCATGTGTGTAAATAATGTCCTGTCTGTTTTAGACTAATCGCTGTTTTAAGGTTATTCCGATGTTACCCTCCTGAGGGGCGGCCGCTGTAGGCGTCGTGCTTATGGGGTTAATGGCACTGGCTTGGGATTTATGTGAGTACTCATTTGAATTGTAGAATACTTTGATTATTTGATGTAAGTATTTAATGGCAACAAAATATCAGTTTGTAAAACTTATGGCCTCCGGGGATCATTTAGCTTCTCAAATTGAACATTAATTGTCCTTCCTACTCTCCTTGTATTATTTTCCTCTTGTCTTTCATATATGCTTGTGTTACTTTTTGATGGTTGTTTGTGAAAGAATCCATCTATCTGCTTCCTTCAAATGTACCTGCTACGTAACGTTTACTTAGGGGAACTTAAGTTCTGAAATTTGTGTTAGTAGAGTCGGACTGTTCACAAGTCCGATTTCACGGTAGCGTATCTTCTACAAAAATGAAGATAGATATTTGGAGCAGATTTTTTAACTTATGCATCGAAAGTAATAGCTTGCCTTGGAGCGAGTTTTAACTTACCAGTTCATGTGATTGCCGGAATAGGGTCTCACTCACTCGTCCGTTCGTGAACTAGTATGAGTCGAGTCAAGACGTCGACGACAAGGCAACAAAAGGCGTTCTGCGTTCCCCGTTCCAAAAGCTGCAATGCAGTTACAAACATGAATTGACATTTTGGTCGAGAATACGGTTTCCACGATGGATCGGCTTTAAAAGCCATACAGATTGTAATCTCCCCACGGAAAATTACCCCCTACCACGCAATAATTAATAATTATCAATCAAATCATCCACATTTATTCACTTTTGGAAAGTATCTGATCGGATTTTCTAGTAATATATGCGCCGACAGCTCGTCGACGCCAAGGTATTTTTCTAGTACGTTTATTCGTTGGAAGAACAGAGATACATAGTATGAAGGCTTTCACGACCGGATGACATATCTTCTGGTAAACCTTGCGGGATGTAAGGTCGTGGTCCATGAAACTCTTCAGCTCCTAACGTTTCGTCCAGTGCTTCGCTGGACATCTTCAGAGGGGTGTTTCTCCTCCGGTGAGTCTTCTCCATGGTTGTTAGGGACGGATAACTAGGACAGCTTCGGAAGTATCTGTTGGAAGATTGGCGGGTTGCTAAAAGAGACATATTTGCTCTTCTTCTCGCTAAAGCGAGCTATTAACGTTTGTGCCACTAGCGGGTTATTTGAAGAGAGAGAAAAACTGTAAACGCAAATTAAGTAAGACTTGGAATCAACAGAAAACGGAACATGTAATGGAGATGGATTGAATATACAATTTTCCTCAGAAATAAGGTTTGTGACCCTTTTATTCTAGAGTGAATGACGAATGAGTTCTCTGTCTGAATCATTGATGATTGTCTTGGCTCTGTAATTAGTGGGGAAGTTTCAGTTGTGACGAAGAGAGCCTGCAATCACCGAGATTTTATAAAATCGTCCAAAAAGGCTTCGGACACATCTGAAATTCTAAATCTGTCGTAAAATGAACGAATTGTTCAAACGATCGATTTTCCCAACTGAATGCAGCGCTTAACAAGAATAATAGATATAAAGATCTTTTACAGCAAGCCAGCCGCTGAATATTAAGACGAAGGGCTCCACCAGAGATTCTATTGGGCTGAGTTCACGTAATGAAATATTATATTTAAAACTGTATATAGATAAAGGACAGAGAGAGAGAGAGAGAGAGAGAGAGAGAGAGAGAGCGAATGAAATTAGAGAAAATACGCAGAATCCTCCATTAGTATAATTGTTTGCCTGTCTTATCACGGATCAGCCTAAAGATAAAACAGGAGGCCCTTACTTTACTGTACAGGTTTATGTGTGAGAGACATTACACCAAGTTAGCGGCAAGCTGCATTCACATACTTTCATCATTTACAGTATAATCCATTATAAGATATCGTATTGCACCATTAGCTTCTAAGGTTCATGATACTTATTGATGAGTTTTGGTGAAAAACCCCGTCTGTCTGCTTCCGGTTCGAATGTCCTAGCTGCCATGCGCCGCTGCGTAGCAACGACAGCTCTCAAACGTATGGGATAGGTTTAACTATCTTCTGGAAGTATAGCGTACGTTCGGTGAAGAACACTCTGATATTTCTGAAAGACAAATGGAAAAATGTTTTTATAAAAAATACCCCAGAGTTGCATGTGCATGTAGGTAAGAGACATCCTAAGTGTAGTCATGAAGTTACCATCGCGGGAAGAGTAAGCTCTAACCATGAAACTAACTGTTGATGTTCAGTCCTTCTCTACGTGTTCACTATTCAATGATAAAACAGATTTTTCCGAACGGTGATGATACCCTTGGGGTTGACTTATTTACTATATTTTAACTGTTCTGGGAAGCCCCACCTCGAATGTCAGTAAGCCATTATTCTTGTGGATGCTTTCCTCCTTACGAGTGTAATCTGTTTGCTCATACTCTACATGTTATCTGTTTAGGAAATGTTTCACCTCGAAAATCCCCTAGTCATCATTCTGGTAATTACTCTGATTGTACATGTTCAGAAAACGTCCCACCTCGAAAATTATCTCGTCCTTATTCTGGTAATTTCTCTAATTGTAAAAGTCTACGTGTTGTCTGTTCAGGAAACATCCTAACTCCAAAATCACCTCTTTCTCATTCTGGTAATTACTCATTTCTAGAAGTCTACATGTTAGCTGTTCAGGAAAGCCCCACATCAAAGATCACCTGGTCGTCTTTCTGGTAACTACTCGAAATGTGGAAGTCTATGTGTTGGCTATTCAGGAGAAGTCCTACCTCTTGAATCATCTCATCATGATTCTAATAATGCCCGCCGTACACCGCTTTTTCATCTCAAGAAAGAAAGGAAAGTCATTGGGAGCAATATCATGAGACTACAGTGGAAAGGTAAATTTGTTCCCCCAAAAGCTAACATGTTTATTGGGGAGGTGGGGCGTTGTCTTGGAGTGAAAACTTCACCTCGGACAGCTCTCGTAACCTCGTCAGGAGGTTTTGATAGTATGGACGCTTTCCTCTTTACGAGTGAAATCTGTTTGCACCACACCATGCCAGTCCCAAAGGAATTCAAAGCATCACACTCTCCAATGGTTGTGGAGAATCTACGTGTTGTCACTACCTGTTTACATCCTTTCATCGGAGTCATATTGATACATCCAGCACTAATCTATGGTGATTAGGCCGCTAAAGACGTCGTCTGAACTGACCTGACACAGCTGGAACATTTCCGATGGTGCCTCGTTCCGAAGGCTTTTTGAGTTGACGTGAACGATCACAGAATTCACTGGGCGGCGATCTTCGTCACGTTCAAAGTACCGAGCAGTGTGTTGATAATACGTCCAAGACTGTTTTTCATTTATTCCACAATGGCTGCGATTCTGATATTCTGGTCTTGGAGCAACTAGTGGTCCATTTCGTTTTTATGAGACAGATCTGATGATGGTCATTAAAGACCGAAACCGGTAATCTGTTAAACAGAAAAGATTGTGACCATAGACGTAAATTAAAGGAAACTTATTACACATACGGGTCACTGTGCTTTTTCGCGACGATGTCGCAGCTTGTGATGCATTATTGTCGTATACCTCCACCAACCCAACATGAATTATTTCAACAACGCTACTCTTAAAAAGTGCAGAAAACTATGCGCAACACTATACTCTATTAGTAAATAGCACTCAGTCTTCAGGCCACAAGTGGCCCATCCGGGCCATCCGACCGCCGTGTCATCCTCAGGTGAGGATGCGGCTAAGAGGGGCATGTGGTCAACACACCGATCTCCCGGTCGTTTTGATGGTTTTCTTTGACCGGAGCCCCTACTATTCGGTCCAGTACCTCCTCAACTGGCATCACGAGGTTGAGTGGACCCCCTATTTTATTACTGGGCTAGGTAATTTTGGTTTTGATGCTCTAGCGCTATGCTGCGGTACTCTGAGTTCGGAATTTTGCTCTGTAATAGGACTATAGACATGTAGATGAACATAGAAAATTAATTAGGTAACGTAAGTTTTGAAAGTGACAATTAAAACATGATGACTGACGCTCGTATGTGTGGATGTTTTGTTTGAAAATAAAAGCCTTGTATTCTTACGTATTAAGTTTCTATCTCAATTCATATGGAAGACACAGTTTTGTGAAATCAGATGTGAAGCACCTTTTATTTTTAGATGCAGAGAGTCTTGATTCGTGACACTTCTCATGTCTGATACGGTTATGGTTGAAGCCGTGAAAGTCCTGACTGAGGAATCCATCATACTTCCCTGCTCAGATTCTCTCTCTCTCTCTCTCTCTCTGTCTCTCTCTCTCTCTCTCTCTCTCTCTCTCTCTGACACACACACACACACACACATACACACACACACACACACACACACACACACACACATACGCACCCCCTCCTCTCACACACACACACACACACACACACAAACACACACAACACAAAGTGGGAGGAGTGATGAAAACTCTCTCGCGCCGCGGGAAGTGGAGAGAGAAATCAACTTGCGCGCCAGGTGATTTATTGATGACACCTGATCGAAGGGAGGGCGATACAGGGGAAATTCCTACATCCGCGGGGAGGAGTAATGGAGAGGTCCACCGCAGCTGCTTGATTCCACCCACGCCACCCCCTCCAGACCGTGTGCAACTTGGGCGCCGTTTCGCTGATAGCCCCCGTAAGGCGGCGAATTCTCCCTGGAGCCAAGTTGCGGGCCATAAATCAGGGCCCGTGGGGTTCGCCGCGCGGCGGGGCGGTCGGCCAAGTCGCCGGCGCTTAACGCGAGTCCGGGGAGATTGTTTTTTCAGTTAGAGAGACCTCAGGGCCCATAGCAGTCGCCCGTCTCCTAACTCCAGCGGGATCCTTCGCCAACTGCTCGTGTCGGGGGTTTCGTGTGGGAAGCCGACCGGCTTTTTTTGCTATTTTTTTCCCAACACTTGCCTTTACCAGCATAGCTACGTGCGACTTACCTTCTGAAAACAACACTGCCATACATCGCATTTATTTTCTGCAGTCACATCCATATTCACTTAAATCATTCGACGTCAAGAACAGTCCTCCTGACTGCAGTAGCACTTCCAGGAGAATGTTACATCGATAGGGATTGGTTCTACTTCCTCGTTCTTCCTTGAAATGTTTCACGCCATCTCTGTCCATAATTCATTTGGCACTGCGATTACATCCCAAAACATTGTAAGGTGTCAGGAAAATCCAACACCTTCCATGAAAACCCTGACATGATAAGCAAATCCAGTAATATGTCACATAGCTCCGAATAAATCGTGACATTAAATTAACCAAAGTAATACGAGTAACGAGTGAGCAAATGGAATACCACAGACTAACACAAGAATGCCTAAATGCATGTCATACCTTCCCACCGTGAGACAGACGCAGTGCCGAGGGGAGAAACGAGAACAGAGGCCGAGAGTAGAACCGTGTTAAGCTAGAAGGCCCCACGATAAGGGACGGACACCCACGTCGCCAGTTAACTGCCAGGACCACCCACCAGCCCATGTTAAAAGCTAGAGCCCTCCAGAAGAACAGTATAGATCTTACGATAACACTAAAAGGCCACACCAGCCGCAAGTTTTAGCGTGAGACTTTTTCGCGTCTCTGTTACGTTGCAAACGTTAAAAACATTGCCCCACCACGAAAAGTATAACGTTTCTCATTGGATAGACAGATTTTTTGTAGGCGGAGCTTAAGGTTAACATTGAGACCCTGACTGGTCAGATGAAAACACAGCCAGACAGTTTTTTTTAAACCAACATCGGTAAATTGTAGTAAGGAGAAGTTAGGAAGGAGTTGCTTCCGAGACGGCGAGCTGTATGGAACTGCATCGCCCGCCGCCCTCTGACGCTGCATAACCAACGACAAGGTAATTAACGCACGCGATGCCGAATTTTTGAGCGCATAAGGCTTCACTCAGAACTGCAAAAGTCTCATCTGTTACATCTCCGTTTTGCGTAATGCTAGTGTCGATCGTCAATTAAAGCTTATGGTATTCACATTTGCTATGTGAAGTAAAAATCTGAAATGCGATGATTTTTCAGTTATATAATTATTGAGAAGCCACATCAGCCACTGTACTTCACGACAAGTTAAATAAGTAATTAAAGATAATTGAGGGTCACTGTAGACCACTTTGATAGTTTTCTCTTTTATGAAACTCAAATATAGATTATAGATATGATATGGCATAGGTCATCCTTCGATCCATTGTAGAACTTGGAAACCCATACAGGGAATATTCGTTCACATTTTTGTTGAACGCAGTTGGTTTTTATCATCCTGTATTAAAATATTTCCTTTTATCAATAGTGCAATTTATAAACAATGTTCTGTGAGTAGAATAAAAATTCCAATGGTAAACTTAACTGCTTTTTCGACGTTATTTTACTAACTAACTAAAAATAGGAAACCCTTGAACCCCTTCCACTAAATTTAGTTAGTATTAAGATTCTTTTACAGGGAGTGCAGTGGAGCTGACGCTGAAATCATTAAGGATTTGATTATATCATCGCTAGTCTCACTGAACTCTTCTGAACTCTACATGTCATGTGTGGTCTGGCGTCTCCTCACCAGCAACAGATCCCAGGTTCAAACTAGTCAATTCCCTAAAAAACACGCTCAGAGCGTCGTTGCGCGAATGTGGTAGGGAGACACGACTTAGAACAAACAGAAACCACGCAGAATGTTAGAACATATTTAATAATCGTGTTATGTGCCAAACGTGGCACTTGAAGAGAGGGAAGTAATCAAAGAAGCAGCATCAGCACGGCTTGATGAAGGACATGGCTTTAAATCGGCCGTGCCATTCTAAATTATTCTTGGTGTTCAACGAAAGTAATGCTAGCTCTCTTTTTTATTCGATGTGTGATACTTCATATACACTACTGGCCATTAAAATTACTACACCACGAAGATGACGTACTACAGATGCGAATTTTAACCGACAGGAAGAAGTTGCAGTGATATGCAAATGATTAGCTTTTCAGAGCATTCACCTACAACGTGCTGACATGATGAAAGTTTCCAACCGATTTCTCATACACAAACAGCAGTTGACCGGCGTTACCTGGTGAAACGCTGTTGTGATGCCTCGTGTGAGGAGGAGAAGGGAGAAATGCGTACCATCACGTTTCTGAGTTTGATAAACGTCGGATTGTAGCCTATAGCGATTGCGGTTTATCGTATCGCGACATTGCTGTTCGCGTTGGTCGAGATCCAATGACTGTTAGCAGAATATGGAATCGGTGGGTTCAGGAGGGTAATACGCAATGCCGTGCTGGATCCCAACGGTCTCGTATCACTAGCAGTCGAGATGACAGGCATCTTATTCGCATGGCTGTAACGGATCGTGCAGCCACGTTTCGATCCCTGAGTCAACAGATGGGGATGCTTGCAAGACAACAACCACCTGCACGAATTGTTCGACGACGTTTGCAGCAGCATGGACCATCAGCTCGGAGACCATGGCTGCGGTTACCCTTGACGCTGCACCACAGACAGGAGCGCCGGCGATGGTGTACTCAACGGCGAACCTGGGTGCTCGAATGGCAAAATGTCATTTTTTCGGATGAATCCAGGTTCTGTTTACAGCATCATGATGGTCGCATCCGTGTTTGGAGACATTGCGGTGAACGCGCATTGGAAGCGTGTATTCGCCATCGCCATACTGGCGTATCATCCGGCGTGATGGTATAGGGTGCCATTGGTTACACGTCTCGGTCACCTCTTGTTCGCAATGACGGCACTTTGAACAGTGGACGTTACATTTCAGATGTGTTACGACACGTGGCTCTTCGATCCCTGAGAAACCCTACACTTCAACAGGATAACGTCTGGTCAATGGTGGCCGAGCAACTGGCTCGTCACAATACGCCAGTCACTACTCTTGATGAACTGTGGTTTCGTGTTGAAGCTGCATGGGCAGCTGTACCTGTGCTCTGTTTGACTCAATGCCCAGGCGTATCAAGGCCGTTATTACGGCCAGAGGTGATTGTTCTGGGTACTGATTTCTCAGGATCTATGCACCCAAATTGCGTGAAAATGTAATCACATGTCAGTTCTAGTATAATATATTTGTCCAATGAATACCCGTTTATCATCTGCATTTCTTCTTGGTGTAGCAGTTTTAATGGCCAGTAGTGTACGTACATTGAATATTTTTTGGAACAGAAGTCTTCAATAGCCGTTATCTGACAACACAAATATTCTGAGTACAAGTAATGTGATTTTTATCTGTCCGTAGCATTGTCGTTGCCAGTAACGTCCTTTGAGAACTACACTGAGGTGGACGAAAGTCATGGAATAGCGATATGCACATACGCAGATGGCGACAGTATCACGTACGCGGGGTATAGAAGTGTGGTGCATTGGCATAGCTGTCATTCGTACTCAGGTGAGTCATGTGACAAGGTTACCGACATGGTTATAGCAGCACGACGGCAATCAACAGAATATGAACACGGATTGTAGTCGGAGCTAGTCGTAAGGGGCATTCATTTTCGGAAATCCCTAGGTAATTCAATATTCCGGGATATACGGTGTCAACAGTGTGCCGAAAATATCACATTTCAGCCATTATGGCTCACCAAGGACGACAAAGTGGCCGACGGCCTTCACTTGACGATCGAGGACAGCGGCGTTTACATTAAGTTGTTAACACTGACAACTGCGTGAAATAAACGAAGAAATCAGTGTGGGACGCAAGTAGAAAGTATCCGTTAGGACAGTGCGGCGAAATCTGGCATTAATGGCCTTTGGAAGCAGACTACCGATGCGTGTAGTTTTGCTAACGCCACGACATCGCCTGCAGCGCCTCTCCTTGGCTTGTGACAATATCGGTTGGGAATCTAGACGACTGGAAAACTGTGACCTGGTCAGATGAGACTCGATCTCAGTTAGAAAGGAGTGATGGTAGGGTTGGAGTGTGGCGCAGACCCAACGAAGCCATGGACCCAGTTGTCAACAAGGCACTGTGCAATCTGGTGGTGGCTCCATAATGGTGTGAACTGTATTTGCACTGAGTGGACTCGGTGCTCTGGTCCAACTGAACCGATCACTGAATGGAAATGGTTAAGTTCGGCTACTTCGAGACCATTTGCACCCATTTATGGACTTCATGTTCCCACACAACGATGTCACATCAGTGGGCCACCTTAACATCATGCTTTGCCACCCTTGCTATTTCCTGTTCCAGCTGCTCATAGAATATATCTTTTTCCACCCACTCTGCATCTTCTGTTGGAGCGTAAGTACATATGAAGGATATATTCAAGAAGCATTCTTTCATTCGTAATACGCAGGTTGTTTCAGCAACAGGCTTAAATTTCAATGTGGCAGGTTTAATAAGAACTATCAACCAGAAAACCTGTACCTGCACATCCTCTGCATTCACAGCTGTAGATGAAGCTGCGTTTATATATCAGTGGGCCACCGTTGTTCGCTATTGGTTTAAAGAACTTTCTGGATAATTCGAGCGAGTGATTTGGCCACCCAGGTCGCCCGACGTGAAGCACATCGAAAATTTTTGGGATGTAATAGAGAGGTCAATTAGTGCGCAAAATCTTGCACCAGCAATGCTTTCACAATTACGGATTGTTACACAGGGTGGTCCATTGATAGTGACCGGGCCAAATATCTCACGAAATAAGCATCAAACGAAAAAACCACGAAGATCGAAACTCGTCTAACTTGAAGGGGGAAACCAGATGGCGCTATGGTTGGCCCGCTAGATGGCGCTGCCATAGGTCAAACGGATATCAACTGCGATTTTTTTAAAAATATGAACCGCCATATTTATTACATATTCGCGTAGTGCGTAAAGAAATACGAATGTTTTAGCTGGACCACCTTTTTCGCTTTGTGATAGATAGCGCTGTAATAGCCGCAAACGTATAAGTACGTGGTATAACGTAACATTCCTCCAGTGCGGACGGAATTTCCTTCGTGATACATTAGCCGTGTTCAATTGCGGAAAAGGTCGATATCGTGTTGATGTATGGCTATTGTGATCAAAATGCCCAACGGGCGTGTGCTATATGCTGCTCGATATTCTGGACGACATCATCCAAGTGTCCGAACCGTTCGTCGGATAGTTACGTTATTTAAGGAAACAGGAAATGTTCAGCCACATGTGAAACGTCAACCACAACCTGCAACAATTAATGATGCACAAGTAGGTGTTTTAGCTGCTGTCGCGGCTAATCCGCACATTAGTAGCAGACAAATTGCGCGAGAATCGGGAATCTCAGAAACATCGGTGTTGAGAATGCTACATCAACATCGATTGCACCCGTACCATATTTCTATGCACCAGGAACTGCATGGCGACGACTTTGAACGTCGTGTACAGTTCTGACACTGGGCACAAAAGAAATTACGGGACGACGACAGATTGTTTGCACGCTTTCTATTTAGCGACGAAGCGTCATTCACCAACAGCGGTAACGTAAACCGGCATAATATGCACTATTGGGCAACGGAAAATCCACGATGGTAGCGACAAGTGGAACATCAGTGACCTTGGCGGGTTAATGTACGGTGCGGCATTATGGAAGGAAGGACAATTGGCCCCCATTTTGTCTATGGCAATCTAAATTGTGCAATGCATGGTGATTTCCTACGTAATGTTCTACCGATGTTACTACAAGATGTTTCACTGCATGACAGAATGGCGATGTACTTCCAACATGATGGATGTCCGGCACATAGCTCGCGTGCGTTTGAAGCGGTATTGAATAGCATATTTCATGACAGGTGGATTGGTCGTCGAAGCACTATACCATGGCCCACACGTTCACCGGATCTGACGACCCCGGATTCTTTCTGTGGGGAAAGTTGAAGGATATTTGCTATCGTCATCTACCGACAATGCCTGACAACATGCGTCAGCGCATCGTCAATGCATGTGCGAGCCTTACGGAAGGCGAACTACTCGCTGTTGAGAGGAATGTCGTTACACGTATTGCCAAATGCACTGAGGTTGACGGACATCATTTTCAGCATTTTTTGTGTTAATGTGGTATTTACAGATAATCACCCTGTAACAGCATGCTTTCTCAGAAATGATAAGTTCAGAAAGGTACATGTATCACATTGGAACAACCGAAATAAAATGTTCAAACGTACCTACGTTATGCATTTTAATTTAAAAAACGTACCTGTTACCAAGTGTTCGTCTAAAATTGTGAGCCATATGTTTGTGACTATTACAGCGCCATCTATCACAAAGTGAAAAAAGTGGTCCAACTAAAACATTCATATTTCTTTAGATGCTACACGAATATGTAATAAAAAATGGGGGTTCCTATTTTAAAAAAACGCAGTTGATATCCGTTTGACCTATGGCAGCGCCATCTAGCGGGCCAACCATAGCGCTATCTGGTTTCTCCCTTCCGGCTAGACAAGTTTCGTTCCTTGTAGTTTTTTCGTTTGAACCTTATTTGGTGAGATATTTGGCCCGATCACTATCAATGGACCACCCTGTAGAGGCACCATGGCCCAATATTTCTTCAGGGGACCTCCACTTGTTGAACCCATGCCACGTCGAGTTTCTGCACTACACCAGGGAAAAGGAGGTCCTAAGCTATATTAGGAAGTATCCCATGACTTTTGTCACGATTCGAGGGTTGGATTCCCTCACTTCTTCGTCGAAGAGTTTCACTGCCTGGGCTACTCTCAGGGTGCACCCTCGACGTGGAAGATCCCCACCCTTGCCTTGCCGTCTGCTCGTCGTCAGTACTGCTCGCCGCCGCCGCCGCCTGGTCGCCGCCTGCCGGTGCTCGCCGCCGCCGCCTGCCGGTGCTCGCCGCCGCCGCCGCCGCCGCCGCCGTCGTTTGGTTGCCGCCTGCCGGTCCTCGCCGCCGCCGCCGTTTGGTCGCCGCCTGCCGGTCCTCGCCGCCGCCGCCGCCTGGTCGCCGCCTGCCGGTGCTCGCCGCCTGCCGCCGCCGCCGCCGCCGCCGCCGCCTGGTCACCGCCGCCGCCGCCTGGTCACCACCGCCGCCGCCGCCCTTCTCGCGCGCCGCCACCATGTCCCAACCCACCACCACTACCACTATCATTTTCACCTCTCCCTCCGCTGCTCCAACCACCATCACATGGAGCTCATCCTCCACCCCACTTCCCGTCCTTCCTTCTCTCCCTGTCCACCCCACCCCTGCGCCACTTTCGGCTGTACCCACCCCCAACTCCTCTTCCCCTATCACTGTCGCCCCATCGACAGCTACTGACTTTCCGCCGCTCCCCGCACCGCCTCCGACAGGCTCCAAGCCAGCACGGATCTCTGCTCGACGTTTCACAGTCTCAGTGACACCCACGCCCCCACCGTCTGCGTCTTCCGCTGCTCAGGGTGGTCCTGCCCCCCGCCATCTTCCCCTGCAACCCGTCCCCCTGCCCCCTCCCCACCCAGTGGTGTCCACGAAACCTTCCAAATGCCCGAATGCTGACCCTTCCCCCGAAGTCTCCTCCAAAAAAACCCCCAATCCCCGTGACCCACCCACTCCCATGGACGCGGCCCCGACCCCCGCCCCCGCCACGCCTGCCACCCACACCTTTGTCCTCTCCAATCCTGACCCTCAATTCCTTGATGCCCGCTCCCTCACTCTCGCCATCCGGAAATACTGCCCCAATGCTCCCATCTCCCAACTGATTCCTCGCAAGGACTCGGTCCTCATAAAATCCCCCAATGCTTCCTTCCACACCGACCTCCTCTCCCGCATCCCTCGTATCCAATTTGGCCAACGTGCAACCCTCACCCCCTACCACACCCCGTCCTCTCCCCGTCAGCCTCAACCTCCCCGACGTCCGCCGACCTTCACCGCTGTGATCACGAAGCTTAGCCCCGTGACCACGAAGGCTGAGGTGTTGGCGGAACTCAACTGTCGGCCCGACATCGAAATCCGCTCGTCCCGTCGCATCTTCAATGATGCCGGGCCGACTTTTCTCATGCGGATATTCACTGAATCCTCCTCCTCCATTGACCGCCTCCTCACCGAGGGAGCCCTCATCTACAATCAGCGCCATAAGGTGGACCCCTCCCGCTCCCCAGTCCAATCCTACCGCTGCCAACGCTGTCTCACCTACAACGACCATGTTACCTCTGCCTGCAAGAACCCCCCTACTTGTCCCCACTGCAAAGCTTCCCACTTCCTCAAGCATTGCCCCAACCTCACCTCTCCCCCCTCCTGCAACACTTGTAATGAACCCCATCCTACCTACTCCTCGAAGTGTAAAGCGAAACCTCCACCAGTAACCCCTGAGCTCACCGTCCCTGTCCGTCCTGTTGATGACCCCATCCACCACAACAACTCGCTCCGCCCTCCCCCTACTGCTGAGGACATCATCCGTTTCACCACCATTGTGCTCCAAAACATCCACCCCTTCCAGCGCTCCCACACACTTTCCCAAATCGCCCTCGCTGCCCGTTCCATCTTCCATCTTACCACCTATGCCACTTACTCCCACAACCAGGCCCACTTCACCTTCACCCCCCTTACCACCCTCGTCTAACTCTCCACTCCCATGGTACAACAACCGTACCGTATCCTGTACCACAACGTTCGCTCCCTGCCCACCCACAAACTCCTCTTCCTCCACACCCTACGTCAGCACCGCGTGGATGCCTTCGTCCTCAATGAAACCTTCCTTCAGCCCCGTATCTCCGTCTCCACTGCCCCTTACACCCTACATCGCACCGATAACCCGTACCCTCTGGCACGTGGTGGAGTTGCTATAGGCCACCTCAAGCACCTCCCAGTCCGGCCCCAACCTCTCCTTAACAATCCTGCCGAGCATCTCACCCTCAGCCTCTTCTTCCCCGCCCTTACCATCACCTGTGCCACCATTTATGTCCGCCCTCGCACCCCCATCCCATACGATTTCCTGGCCCACATTGACCGCACCTTCTCCACCTACGTGATTGCCGCCGACCTCAATATCCACAGCCGTGATCCTGCCGACCTCCGGCGGTGGCATCAGTTTCTCACCACTCTCCAGGGAGACCTGGTTCCCCTGCCCCAGCACACCCGGCCCGAATCCAACACCACTCCTGATGTAGTCCTTGCCTCTCCCAACCTTCTTGGGCGCATCACCGCGGATGTCCTTGACCTCATTGGCAGTGACCATGCTCCTGTCCTCCTCACTATCTCTACCGGTCGCCATCCCCGCCACACTCCTCGCCCTGACGTCCCTCCTAAACTTGTCCATGATTACTCCCGTGCCAACTGGGATGCCTACCGGGATTCCATTCACACCCAGGTTGACAGCCACGACCTTACCCTCCAGTCTCCTGATGACATCTCTCGCACTGCTGCCTTCCTGCACCAGACCTTGTCTGACGCCGTCGCCACCCATATCCCCACCAAAGCCATCCACCCTCACCGCCCTGCCCTGCCTCCACAGGCCGTCCTTCTCCTTCGGGAGTCCCGCCGCCTCTACCGCTCTTTTCTCCGCACTCGTGACCGGGATACACTTACCCGCCACCGGCAATTACAGCGACACATCCGCAACCTGCTTGTTGCGAAGAAACGCCGAGCCTGGCGCCAGACATGTACACACCTCAACACCACGCTCCCCATCAACTCTTCCAAGTATTGGTCTGCTTTCCACCGCCTTACTGGGAACCGCCCCACCCCCCAGTACCCTCTCCTCCTTAATGACCGTCCCTTTCCTGACAACCTCAGTAAGGCCAACCACTTTGCCTCCCACCTCTCTGATGTTTTTTCCATCCCAGATGATCCCCACTTTGATTATTCCCTCTTCCCTGATGTCATGGACCGTACGGATACCTCTGTTCCTCCCCTTGCTCCTAGCTTCCAGTACTTGGGCCACACCCCACCATCTGCACTTAACACTCCCATCACTACACCGGACATCAGCCTCACACTCTGCACTAAACGCAACACTGCTCCCGGCCACGACTGCGTTACCTACCGCCACCTCAAACACTGCCCTCCCTCCTTCCTTTCCCTCCTTGCCGCCCTCTACAATGTCATCCTTGCCACTGGCTTCTATCCCGACCTGTGGAAAACCTCCCGTATCCTGATTTTCTCCAAACCCAATAAGCCTCCATCTGATGCCTCTTCCTATCGTCCTATCTGTCTCACGTCGGTGTTCAGCAAGCTCTTGGAATCCATCCTTTCCCGGCGCATCCATCTCCACCTCCACCAAAACCACCTCCTCCCAAACACCCAATGTGGCTTTCGACCTTCCTTCTCTGCTGATGACCAACTCCTCCGCCTCACTCATCTCCTCTCCCTCCAGCTTAACTCCCGTCGCTCCGCCATTTTTGTCTCACTTGACCTTGAAAAGGCCTACGACCGTGTCTGGCATCCCGGTCTCCTGTTTAAACTCCAAACCTACGCCCTTCCTATTAATTACATCCGTCTGGTGGCCTCCTTCCTCTCCCGCCGCCCCTCCTACGTTACCATCCATCATGCCAATTCCCGCACCTTCTACCCCTCTGCCGGTGTGCCCCAGGGCTCTGTCCTCTCCCCTCTCCTCTACCTCCTGTACACGGCAGATATGCCCCAAACCCCCCCTCCAGTGCACCTCTTGCAATATGCTGATGACACCGCATTCCTCGCCCTCGCTCCTACCCTCCAACGGTCCCAACGCCTTCTCCAGAATCACCTTGACCTTTTTGCTGCATGGTGTAACCAATGGCTCCTGAAACTAAATCCTTCCAAGACCCAGGCAATCATCGTAGGTCGTACCACTCGCTCCTTCCGGCTCCTGGATTTCTCCCTTACTGTCTGCGCACATCCTGTCCGTCTCACCCCCACCCTCACCTACCTTGGCCTCACCATTGACCGTCACCTCACCTGGATCCCTCATCTCCGATCCATCCAATCCAAAGCCCACAACCGCCTCCGCCTCCTCAAACTCCTCTCTGGCCGGACATGGGGGTTGCACCCCTCTACCATCCTCCACACCTACAAATCCTTAATCCGTCCCATCCTCTGTTATGCCAGTCCTGCCTGGATATCTGCCCCCCCCAAATTCTATCAGTCCCTCCAGATCCTTGAGCGTCATGCACTCCGCCTCGCCTTCCGTATCCGCCTCCCGTCCCCCACGCGGATCCTCTATGATCTCATTCCTTTCCCCCATCTGCTCCTATTCCTCGAACATATCCGCATCCTCTACACCTCCCGCCGTCTTGAACCCCCTCACCCCCTGGTTGCTCCTCTCCTCTCCCATCCCCGCCCCCTGCCACGTCTTCACCGTTGTGTCCCCCCTACCCTCCATCTCTACACCCTCCATCTCCTTTCCCGAGGTGGCTTCCGTCAACTCCCCCTCCCGGATGATGCCCTCTCTCCCTCCGTTTATCCTTCCTATCAACTCTGATCCTCCATCCCCCTCCTTTCCTCTGTCCTTTCCCTGGGCTCCCTCTCCCCCCCCCCCACTTCTGTCCTGTTCTTCCCCCCACTAAACCTCTCCCTACCTCCCTTCTCCCCCCCAGTCCTTTTGTATTCCCCTCCTCTGCCTACCCCACTCCCTGTCGCGTCTGCCCCCACCCCTCTTCTGGGTCCTCATCCTCCTTCAGCTCCTTTCCCGGCTCCCCCCTTCGCTTTTACTCTCCTTTCCCCCCCTTTTTCGTTTTCCCATCTTCTGTCCAGTTTCCCCCCACCTGCTCTCGACTGTGGTGTCACATTTGCCAACTTTTTAGTGCGGTGTTCCAGTGACTATTCAGTGTTGTTTGTCTTTCTCGTGTTGCGAACAGAAACCATGCTGTCGCTCGGTGTGAATTTTATTTCCTTTGCGAACAGAATCCAGACTGTCGCCGTGTTTTTTAATTGTCTATTGTTTTCCCTGTCTACTTCGTATGTATTTTTATTAGCGTCATCATCCCTGTGTTGTTGTTTTAAGTTCCACGATTTCTTTTCGCCTTGTTACTCTCTAAGTCTCCGATTTTATCTCCTGTTGTTTTTCTTATTTGTTCTCTTGCTCTTTGTCACAAAATCTGTCGGCTGAAGAGCGGCGTACTAAGCTGCTGCCAGCCCGCCCCCCTTCGGGGGGAATCGAAATTCAATAAATGAAAAAAAAAAAAGACTTTTGTCACCTCAGCGTAATTAAGAGAGTCGAGTGCTCGTCATGCTGCTTAGCGGTCTGTAAATATGGGGTAGAAGACAAAGATGGAAATACAGAGTATGATCCTTTTTGAAAATATGATTTTGTTAAGACTGGTTTGAAAGAATGAAGATATTCAGGTAGAGTTGTCGCTGTATTGCCGGCTCGCGTGCAATTTATCAAGAGTTTGAGAAAGGCAAAATTTTAGCATGATTTTTCTTTATTGGTCTGGGTCAGCTATTTTGATTGTCGCGACGTGATTAAACAAAGTTATCTGCGCACATGTTTTTACTATTTCATTAAGTATTTCATGGTAGAGTCATTTTTTGTAAAATAAGAAGTGACTTTTGTGGATGTGGTTGTAACTGTCGAGGAATCAGAGTTCTGAAATACGGTCTTTGAATACCACTCTCTTTTCAGTCATTCAGTAAGTTTAGTTTCTTCTACTCTCTCCTCACGAAAACTTGTATTGTAAACATGTGTCACTGCATGGTACCAGGTCCCCGATACCATATGGTAAGTCACAAAAGTTTGTTTGGGTCAGTTTGACACCAGTACGAGGACACAGATCATTTACAACCAAGCACTGCATTTCAAAATTATTATCTGAGTCAGTTCAGCAAAGTTCAGTTCAGATCTCATTTCTTTGTCAAACATTCTCAGTCTTACAGTGCAGTTTTCATGTCCGTGTATGAGTCATCTATTTTTCAAAAATTTTAGTTTCGATATGTAAATTTGTAGGGTATTTTAACACAAGCATTTTGGACATTTATTCATTAAAAGTTCAGTTTGTAATTTTCTGCAGAATTTTTACTCTGTTAGTTTAGTGCGTCAGAATTGCAGGACACGTGCTCTGACTTCACGTCTTGTATCACTGTTCACTGCACTGTGCAATACAGGAATTGACACAATTGCTTCTTCAGTATACAGTTTTATATTTTCTAATTATTTCTAGTAAAGGTTTGTTACAATACAGTTAAACAATTTCAGATGCATTTGGCGACTCAATTCACCATATAGCATTCACGTAAGCACTTCGTTCTTGACCGTCCACTCTTATTATTCCCTCTTGGTTGTTGTACATATTGTATATGACCTGTCTCTCCCTATAGCTTACCCCTACTTTTTTCAGAATCTCGAACAGCTTGCACCATTTTATATTGTCGAACGCTTTTTCCAGGTCGACAAATCCTATGAAAGTGTCTTGATTTTTCTTTAGCCTTGCTTCCATTATTAGCCGTAACGTCAGAATTGCCTCTCTCGTCCCATTTCTTTTCCTAAAGCCAAACTGATCGTCACCTAGCGCATTCTCAATTTTCTTTTCCATTCTTCTGTATACTATTCTTGTAAGCAGCTTCGATGCATGAGCTGTTAAGCTGATTGTGCGATAATTCTCGCACTTGTTAGCTCTTGCCGTCTTCGGAATTGTGTGGATGATGCTTTTCCGAAAGTCAGATGGTATATCGCCGGACTCTTATATTCTACACACCAACGTAAATAGTCGTTTTGTTGCCACTTCCCCCAATGATTTTAGAAATTCTGATGGAATATTATCTATCCCTTCTGCCTTATTTGACCGCAAGTCCTCCAAAGCTCTTTTAAATTCCGATTCTAATACTGGATCCCCTATCTCTTCTAAATCGATTCCTGTTTCTTCTTCTATCACATCAGACAAATCTTCACCCTCATAGAGGCTGTCAATGTATTCTTTCCACCTATCTGCTCTCTCCTCTGCATTTAACAGTGGAATTCCCGTTGCACTCTTAATGTTACTACCGTTGCTTTTAGTGTCACCAAAGGTTGTTTTGACTTTCCTGTATGCTGAGTCTGTCCTTCCGACAATCATAACTTTTTCGATGTCTTCACATTTTTCCTGCAGCCATTTCGTCTTAGCTTCCCTGCACTTCCTATTTATTTCATTCCTCAGCGACTTGTATTTCTGTATTCCTGATTTTCCCGGAGCATGTTTGTACTTCCTCCTTTCATCAATCAACTGAAGTATTTCTTCTGTTACCAATGGTTTCTTCGCAGCTACCTTCTTTGTACCTATGTTTTCCTTCCCAACTTCTGTGATGGCCCTTTTTAGAGATGTCCATTCCTCTTCAACTGTACTGCCTATTGCGCTATTCCTTATTGCTGTATCTATAGCGTTAGAGAACTTCAAACGTATCTCGTCATTCCTTAGTACTTCCTTATCCCACTTCTTTGCGTATTGATTCTTCCTGACTAATGTCTTGAACTTCAGCCTACTCTTCATCACTACTGTATTGTGATCTGAGTCTATATCTGCTCCTGGGTACGCCTTACAATCCAGTATCTGATTTCGGAATCTCTGTCTGGCCATGATGTAATCTAATTGAAATCTTCTCGTATCTCCCGGCCTTTTCCAAGTATACCTCCTCCTCTTGTGATTCTTGAACAGGGTATTCGCTATTACTAGCTGAAACTTGTTACAGAACTCAATTAGTCTTTCTCCTCTTTCATTCCTTGTCCCAAGCCCATATTCTCCTGTAACCTTTTCTTCTACTCCTTCCCCTACAACTGCATTCCAGTCGCCCATGACTATTAGATTTTCGTCCCCCTTTACATACTGCATTACCCTTTCAATATCCTCATACACTTTCTGTATCTGTTCATCTTCAGCTTGCGACGTCGGCATGTATACCTGAACTATCGTTGTCGGTGTTGGTCTGCTGTCGATTCTGATTAGAACAACCCGGTCACCGAACTGTTCACAGTAACACACCCTCTGCTCTACCTTCCTATTCACAACGAATACTACACCTGTTATACTATTTTCTGCTGCTGTTGATATTACCCGATACTCAGCTGACCAGAAATCCTTGTCTTCCTTCCACTTCACTTCACTGACCCCTACTATATCTAGATTGAGCCTTTGCATTTCCCTTTTCAGATTTTCTAGTTTCCCTACCACGTTCAAGCTTCTGACATTCCACGCCACGACTCGTAGAACGTTATCCTTTCGTAGATTATTCAATCTTTTTCTCATGGTAACCTCCCCCTTGGCAGTCCCCTCCCGGAGATCCGAATGGGGGACTATTCCGGAATCTTTTGCCAATGGAGAGATCATCATGACACTTCTTCAATTACAGGCCACATGTCCTGTGGATACACGTTACGTGTCTTTAATGCAGTGGTTTCCATTGCGTTCTGCATCCTCATGTCGTTGATCATTGCTGATTCTTCCGCCTTTAGGGACAATTTCCCACCCCTAGGACAAGAGAGTGCCCTGAACCTCTATCGGCTCCTCCGCCCTCTTTTGACAAGGCCATTGGCAGAATGAGGCTTCATTCTTATGCCGGAAGTCTTCGGCCGACAATGCTGATTATTTATCAAAATTTAGGCAGTGGCGTTGATCGAACCCGTTTTGATTATGAATCAAAGACGCTACCCCTAGACATATATGTTCATAAATCTATACATGCAGATATTTGATTATCACTACAGTTCATAAATTAATTTCAGGAAAGAAAAAAATAAGTAATTGGTGGGTGGGATGAGAGCAACACATTTGATAGTTTGTATTTATACGGTTGTATGCTGGTATCTTAAACTGCTGTGGTGTGATTGTTGGTGGGGGCAATTTGTGTTTGATTTCGGTGAACACCCCGAGGAAATTATTTAGAAAATGTTTATTTGCTTTCTCTATCTGTTCATTTAGAATGTACTGGGGTGAGCTGAGGGAGTGAATATGTATTTCTAGCTTTTGAAAGAGGTCCATTTTCTTATCTTTGTTGGTGGTATGTAATATCTGCAATTTGTCATTAATGTTAGAAACAGAGTGTGCATATTGGTTCATGTGAGGGATTATTGCGGATTTATTTAAATTTTACAGTCTAAAGGCATCTATGTGTGTCGATATATTATATGGAAGCTTCTGCCAGTCTGTTCAAGATAAAAGCTAGGGCAATTGTCACCAATAGTCTTGTAAACTCCTGATTTTTCTTGGTCTAGGCTGGCTGTTTCGGTGCTGTGAATGAAGTTTTGTTGCGCACTGTTATTGGTGCAGAAACATAATCGAAATCCTGTCCTTTGGAAAGGACTGTTGATTTGGTATGAAAGTGTGCCTATAAAGGGAACGCATGTAAATCGTTCGTTTCCTGCTGATGGTTGTGAATTTACTTTAATTGTACAGGCAGTCAATTATTTGGGGCTTGTAGCCATTATTTTTAGCTGCAGCTTTGATAATATTCATTTTTTCTCCTTGGCAGATGAACTGCTAGGAAGTTTGTTTATGGTTTAATATGGATCTGAAATAGGCCATTTCGTGCTGTGTTGGTTGGCGTGAATAATTATTTATAATTGCATTTACGGTGGTTGGTTTTCTATGAATTTCTAAGGCATGCTTTTGATTCAAGTTTTTATTATAAGGTCAAGAAAACTGATGCCTTCTTCTGTCTGATGTACAAGATGAGTGTGTCATCAGCATACCGTTTGTAATAAATGAGTTTATCTTTCAAATGGGTACTGGACATAAAAAACCTACTGCAGGAATAGCTTTATTAATGGAATAACTGATAAAGTGGCAACAAATACTCAAATATTGTTGTGCAGTGTTGAGCAGATGACTTGCTGTTTATCAAAACATCTATGTAACGAAAAATAGTAGCCGGTGAAGACAGGTGTAGTCGCCCAAAATCGTTTGCATCACTAAAATAAAATATTTTAAAAGTATTTTTGGCTGGTTGCGTCATTCATCAACTATAATTAATGGCTGTTTTGTTCACAAGATCCAATATGGATAGAAACGTGAAATTGTTTTCCCAGTTGTGTGACATGTAAATCAGCACCCACTACCCTGCTCCCAGCGCTAACTGTGCCTACAGTATCGAGTTCATCTTCTACTACAGGTGCCTTTCGACCTTATTATCCCAGTCACAGTGGTGATAGATGAATGACAGAAGGAGATAGCACAATTCTAAATGGGAGTTGACTACAGATGCCGTTAAAAATATACATTTTGGTAAAGACCCACAAATGCATTAATAATGAAGCCCATACGATCGAGCAAGTTAATCCTTTCAGACCTAATTTTTTTTTCAGGAACACGGAAAAATTTTCTTTATGTGGTAATGTTCTCAGGTCATTTTTTAATGATTTTAGATGCAAGATATATACAAAAATACACACCAAGTTTTCAAAGCTTACACTGTACACTTGGCTTCATTTTGAAAACTAAAATAAATGGTTGCGAAGTATTCTCTATTTTAATAAATAGTAAAATGATCATTCAATAATTACCATGCAAAACAGCAATAACAGTATTTAATTATGCGGTGGAACATAGCGAACCAACCACACCATTGTATTCTGGTGGTCACGAACTGCTGTGCACTGCTATACTAACTTATGGTATTTTCGTAGCGTTGCCCAACAGTTGGTACACTTGTACATGATGAGAAAACGTTGAACATTATTGGGTTTCCATTGGGAAAAATACTTCAGTTGCCGCTAAGACACAGTAAAAGTTAGTGTACACAACTGTAGTCAGAGAGACCGAAAACGTTAAAAGGGCACTGAAGCAGGTGGCATAAGTCCCTGGATATTAGATATTTATTACTGGACTGGGTGACAGTGTTCGGTTGGTCAAGAAAAACCACGCACTTGATTAATCAGAGCACACATTCAAAATAAGGAAATAATACCAGTAAGCGAGTGCAAGTGTGCTACAAGCTGTTAATGGTAGCACATAGCGACAGAACTTCATAGCTTAGAGTCTGCGCAGGTTACAGTGTCTGATCCGCAAAGAAGATTTTTCGTCCAAAGCGTTGGACAAGTTCATTCGATGTTCGGAAGGGGAGACCATCAGTGTTTGAGAACTTTTAGATGACAGACTCGAGACGCACGCCCTTTAGTCTTTCTCAAACGATTTTATGGGTAACTATTCGGCAAAAATATAACGTTATATGCCAGGTGAATATGATGTGCTCATCATTTCGTTAATGATCATAGCTATTGTGATATTTACATGGGAATAAGAAACTGCACGAAATTCGAAAAAGTTTGCAATGAAAAATAGGGATCAATATGATTTTGCGTTTGGTGCATATTACATAATAAAAACAATTCGCCACTCATAACGCTGCTCTGAAAATTACAAATGGTTAGCACTGGTTGCATTTTCAGCAGAATTCTTTTTAGATACTAACCAAAGGAGAGGTTACAGATCTTTTTGAATAGTCACCATCCAAGTTTGGGTGTGGAGGGGCTCTGCTTAACATTCATAAAAAATGTGAGCACATGTTTCAGTTTAAAATGGCACTCCCTCCCCCTCCCCCCGCCCCTTATCACTAGGTATTTCCCCAACAGCGGCTGGCAGTAACCCCAACCACTACTACTCTCTCCACGTGTACCTGCTATCTGCGTATCTAGTGGCCACGGTATTCTGTGCACTCTCTACCTTAGTGGCAGCATGGAGGCGCTGGTGGTCCGAAATGTGAACGTAGTTAAACGTTGCCATCGTAACTCTGGATGATCGGATTATTGCAGCTACCGAGCAACAGGTTCATTAACTATTTCGCTGACTAACTAGCAGTCTTTGTTTGTTCTTTCAGATGTCACCTTACACATTCATTAATGTACAGATGGTTAAAGATTTTCGTAAGAGGTGTTCATTGCTCAAGGAAGTCAAGTCACAATATGGAACTTTTGAGAAAAATTGAGAAGGCTTTGGCTGAATAATTAACGACAGTGAAAAGCTTACATCATTTTAAGATGTTTGAATGAAAGAAGGTATTCTGTATAACGTATTCTTAGATTGAATTGGGGTAAGTTTAAATGCTATTGCATGCTACTTTGAATACAAGAGTAATCTATTACACTTGATTCTTTTGCACACTAAATCTTGTGTATCTTCCTCTTTAGTCTAGGCTTCAGGTTTCGTTAAGGAAATAATTGAGACAATACATTTCTTAAATATATAATTGTAGTCTTATTCCCTGTGCCTGCTTTGTAACAAATAATTCCAAACAGAAATATATACAATTCTGATTCAAAGAAAAATACGTGTTCAATTTCGTCTGCGTGTTTGCGCAACTCTAAAGCCACCTGCACACGGTACGAGGCAGCTAACGTTGACGTGCACGCAAACGGGATGTACCACGTCACGAGGCACGGCACAGCTGGCACAGGGGATGAGCCGGTTAACGTGATCTTGAGCTCTCAGCGCTATCCAGCGGCAGTTGTTGAATTTATTTAGCTCGCGAGTTTTATGCCTAGCGCGCGAAGCACACGTTTCACGAAGTGAATATGGAACAACTGAATTAGCTGTGTTGGCTTTATTGGCTATTGTGGAAGATGAGCGGGGAAAACACCGCAGAAGTTTATGGACACGCCAATGGATTCGACAACGCGATAATGGTAGAGGAGCAATTCATATGCTGCACAATGAACTGAGGTACGTGCTAGTAGCAGTTGTTCAACAACACAAATTTGTCAGATATTCAAGATTTGTATTGGAAACCGTTAAAATATGGTGTCAACCTTCAGTTTTTGCATAAATAAATATTTTTTAAAATTTGTACACAATTACTGCCCTAATGTAACTTATTTTCTCACTTAGATTACAAGATGCAAGGTCTTTTCGGAACTTCACCAGAATGGATGAAGACGTGTTTTCGAAGTTACTTAGTATAATTGGCAGTGACATTTGCCGTCAAGACACCAACATGAGACAATCGATAAAACCAAGTTATCGGTAAGTATACTTTACACAAGTGTTCGTTGATAACAAAAACATTCAGTGTGTAATGTTGTTTTGCTTATACCGGTACTTATTTTGTTATAGACTGATAGTCACTTTAAGATTTTTGGCGACTGGAGAAACGTTCCAGTCTCTGGGTAATGCAACAAGAATTCCGCCAAATACATTGTCAAAAATCATTCCAGAAACGCTGCACGCAATTCTTAATAATTTGGAAAACAAGTGCATAAAGGTAATGTGTACCTTTCACGTATTTAGTACTAATTGGCTACGGTAATCCTACTATCAAATTTTGGGTGCATTAGGAAGAGCAATGCTTTAAGTACATAGTGCTGTTTGATTTTTGTTGTGATCTTGCTTATTTATTTTGATCCTCTCTCAGTGCAGTAGTATATTAACCATGATATAGGGATAAAGAAAGTTGATAGCTCATATGTACATACGCACAGAATATGTAATTATGTCTTTATGAGGGTAGGACAGCTGATCAGCTGTGACCTTGCTGAAGACATTATCCCAGCATTTCGCTTAAATGATTTAATCAAACCCAAATCAGGATAGCTGGACAGAGCAAATTCCATCCTCCCCCATACGAGATCTGTGTGTTAACAAGTGCACTGCATCACTAGGTTGGTCCCTGTCACGCAATGATGTTTCAGTAATTCACACTTTTTACTAGATAACTTATACAGTAATATGAAACGTAGTTTATCACTCCACAAACTATGGAGGCTAAGGCCTAGATGAGGGCCAGTGGGAGTCTAGGCATGGCCCTGTTCTAGACTTTTACTCACTATGGACACCAGCTAATAACTCATCAACCAAACACATGCTGCTGTGCTCCATGCTCTCCCTCCAGTTTGTTCAAGAAAGTGGTTCCATGCCTGTAAACATCAGCTACACCTCTTCATGTCCACCTGTAAAACTAAGTCAGCATCCCAGCATGATGAATGACATGTTGAGCTCAGGAGTAAGACATTACTATCATACACCTTAGGTCTAGGTAGATGATTTCTCTGTGAGAGTAGTACATTGTGGTCACTTAATGCAATAGGAGTTCCAATTGTCCCCTTTCGTTATTAAATGTTACTATACGGTAATTGTAAATAGTGTAGTATGCGTTATTCCTGAAGTACATTTTAGATGCCACTTCTGAAAGATGTATTTCAGAAATCTTTTTCATCTCCTTGTGCAATGTACTGTTCAATTTCACTCCCTGATAAAATTGTTTTGAGGTTTTTTGTTTTTCCTGCAACTCCACCATACCAGAGAAAACTGATTCTTAAAATTTGCCAGTTCCTGGAGATTTTCTGTTTACTCACATCATAAATTTGTATGTTATATCCAGGTATGTCTTTTTAGTTTTATGTTTTAACACATCCCACTCAGATTTTTATTTTCTGTGTTGTATATTATTTTGTAACTGAATGGTTTTCTGTTCACCAAGCAGTACCAGAATCTACAATTTGAACCTATGATAGTTAGCTAGGGAATGCCACAAATTAGTTCCAACAAGGTGAATATGCATTGTTTTCCATATACATTTGATCGGTAAGTTTGAATTACCAATGCCCAAGAGAAAGTATGTATTTGAAGTTATGAGAAGATCCCTTTGTAGGCTGGCAGTTTTGCCAGCTTTATGGAGCCTGTCTTTTGCTTATTTAGTTGACAGTTATAAACATAGATGCCAAAATATTTTATAAACCTGTACAGTTTTGCTTGAAGTACATGGTCAGAAACAATGCTAGGGTTTTAGATACCCTAGTTGAAGTGTTCACCATTTGTGCCACAACAAAAGTGTTCACAATGTTCAGGAAGTATTCACTAATTTCACCATGAACACTAATGCTAATATTCATGACTTGTGTACATAAATTGTTGTTCCTTGCGACTGAGCCTCTTCCCACGCCTTAACATATTGAAGAAAGTGTCCACATTACAGCGAGCGAGCAGTACATGCACAGACTGATTAACTTCCCTTGGTTATCTAGCTTGGTTAGTTCAAAGGATACTGATTCGACCGTTTATCTGCGCTATATGCAGTCAGATCTTGTACAGCTTTACAATGTGTGTCATGTCTCTCTCCCCCTCCCCCTCCCTCCCCCTGTAAGGCAGCTAGATTTACAGTAGCAACTTCCACATTTGTAAGTTGACAGCACTACATGCTGTATTTGTGTCCATACCAGTGGGCTCTAATGTGTACCACTTATAAGCTGTGCAAGGACTGTAGATCAGTGTGAAGCAGGTGTACTTATTAGTCATAGACTTCATATTTTGGAGAAGAATAGTAGCTCTAAAGTGAATGACTTCAATGAAAGGGAACATCATGTTGTGTTTTGGTGCTGCAAGTTACAACTGTTCTCAGTAGACTGCATCACTTTATCTGGTGTTGAGAACTGTGTTTCTTTTTTGAGTAATTTAAAACTTTACAGTTTGCATTAACTATCTGAATTCTAAGATGGGACTTTACAAGATGTCCACTAATGATATTAATGTGCAATGGAAATATATTGTTTCAGATTCCAAACACTGCTAACGAGTGGAAGCAAGTAGCGCACTCATTCAATCTGCTGTTGCAATTCCCCCATTGCATAGATGCAGTTGATGGTAAAAAGGTAACCTTCCAGGCACCGAGAGCAGCAGGCGCATACTCCTGAGACTACAAAGGCCACAACAGCACTGTGCTCCTGGCGGTCATTGATGCCAATTATAGGTTCATACAGAGAACATTGGTGCCAATGGTAGAGTTAATGATGGGGCAATTTTTAACCAAAGCAAACTATCAAAGGCCTTACAGAGCAATAACATGAATTTGCCGCCTCCTGAGAAAGTGAAGTGTTTCGATGGGCCGGACCTGCCATATGTACTTGTGGCAGACGATGCTTTTCCTCTCAAACCATATATGATGAAACCCTATCCAGAGACATGATTGTCAAAAGAACAGAAGGTTTGTAATTATAGATTAAGCAGAGCCCAGAGAGTAGTGGACAATGCTTTCAGCATAATGTCAAACAAATTTGGAGTTCTACTAAACCGAATTCGTTTATCTCTGAATATGGTTGACACAATTATCAGAACCTGCTGTATTCTGCACAATTTTATTCTGGAGCAAAATCCCAGATGGTATGTCCCAGGAGACATACATAACATATCTATGGACTCAACAATGGAAGGAATTCCAAGACAACATGGAAGGCATGCAGCTGCAGATGCACTGAAAGCCAGAGATGACTTCAAAATGTATTTCAACTCCATAGGTGCTGTCCCATGGCAAGAAGAGGCTGTTGATGTTGGGAGGTGGTGATGACAGTAGAGCTTTGGAAAACAGTACACATTTATATGTCATAACTTTTATGTATTTTGTATATGTTACATAAGAAACTTCTTTTTTTGTAAATCAACAAATATTTCTGTTCTGCAATGTGTATTCAACATCTACTGTGTACAGAAGTTGTAATCCAGAACTTAGTGTACTTTCCTGCACATAATACACATAATAAATGTTGCTTTGTGGGTACCAGTGCCCAGTCGAGAAAAAATTTTAGTTTTCCATAACAATAAAGACTTACAATTACTATGAAGTTGTGCTTATTGCTCACAATTACACAGAAGAGCAAATATAATTAACTGTTACATCATAATTGGTGGTAATCCAATATTTATTCAGCCTCTAATAGCAATGATTTAAGGCACATAGTTACTGAATCCAACATTGGTTTCTTCCCTACCATAACACTCCTGACAACTTTAGGAAATGCTAAAGTGATCTATTTCATTAAATAGATTGGAGAAGTATGAGCTCAGGAACTGTGTTCTGTTAGAACCAAACAGGATAAATACTCCTGCTGGTATTTACTAAGGTTTTTGAAGTACTCTTCTGTCTTTTTCCTGACCCACACAAATAATTTACCAAAAACATTGAATTACTCTTCAAAAACTGTTGAACAGTGGTATGCAGATACGGATTACCAATAATGTCCATATTAATAACTTATAATTTTACTAGTTTACTCAGTTCAGCCACATTAAATCAGTAAGTTATCATGGAATAGTGCTTTGGGGTCACTCTTGGCTCAAAAATGTGCTTTAAGAGTAATACTTGGTGCATCCATTATGATTTTGTAGGCATTAAGGAGTGGGACTGACTAATGCTGCGTAGTATATTCCCTTGTGAAATTTATTGCAAGCTACTGCAGTTCAAAAGAAACAACAGTGTACAAAATTACAATACCAGAAGGGAAACTGACATTCATTACTTAGTATTAAGGTTGTATCTAGAACAAAGAAGTATTGTGAGAAAAATTGATGACTTACCCAGTAATATAAAATGTCTGACAGCAAATTAAAATTTTAAAGCAAACTAGAGTTTCTCCTTCACAACTCCTATTCTGTAGAAGAATTTCCATTACTATAATTTGTAAAAGGTGGTGGGCGGGAATTACCTTTTTGTTTCAAACAGTCTTTATAAATGTCCAGCATATTGCCATATTTCAGACTAATTTACAATGTGTATGTAAAAATGACTTTTTCTATGTCACTACAATTTTTCATGCAAGCCATCTGCAGAACATGAAACTAACTGGTATCTGTTTTGGGTTACAGTTAGACCTATTTCATTTGGAATATAAAAGTAACAGCTCAGTAGTGTTAACTTTTCTTGGCTACATGGAGGTGCTGCCTAACAATCCCTATGACAGTTTTCATTATTCATTGTGAGAATGACTAAGGTGAACTTGAAGCCTATTATAGGCCTAACATTTTTATGTTACTATTTACTTTATTAAATTTAGTTTATCATTGTTTTGGTATTTATTGCATTATCAATTATTTACTGTTGCATTATTAATCATTTGTTGTTGCTGCTGGTTATGAAGATTACAAAACCTCAAGGTAGGACACTGCCTCTAAGTACTGATGATACTCATGTACAAAATGAGTAACAGAAAATATTGAGGCTGAAGTCTACAGTAATCACCTATGACTTTAAAATGAAACCTGTGCTGAGAATGTTGATTTGAAATGTGTAACAACTATACTCACACTGCCATTCCCAAATGATAACTAAAAAATTAACCTCCTTGCCTTTCAAAATTCTACACTAAAAATGGGAGTTTTAGTGTAAGTACACATAAATTGTGGAGTCATACTTTCACTTTTAGACTGATTTACTTTTCAAAATACACTGCCAGAAGTGGTCTTCAATGTACACATGAATCATGCAGCTACTTTTACAACTTTCACTTGTGAGCTTTTAAAAGTTTAGTCGCATAGTTATGGTACAAAAATCTTACAGCATTTAATTTAACATGTATCACTTTTACTTTTATGATGCAACTCACACAAATGATGGAAAAATACAAGAAAATATGACTAACACTACACACATGTAACCATAGTTCTTCATACTGATGGGATTTAATGTGATTTGGTAGCACAAAGGTACATAACTGCTGCTGCTGACAGTATTTTTATAAGCCACACATCATATGAATAGGCTATCCTCAGATCTCTATGCGTTGATACGAAAATAAGATTCTCTGTGGGTTCCATGAAAGAATGAGTAGATAAACAAAAAAAAAAACTGGAATTCACACACCATTTATTGACTGACAACAGCCTCATACACGAGTTGGAGAATTTGTTGTTTAACCAACGTTCTTGTTTCGTGGCTTCTAATGGCCTTCATCTCAGTGGCCAAATATTTCACAAATGTATCAACATCATCATCACTATTAATCTGTAATCTTTCAGCTATTGATTGAAGAGCACTTGAATTGCTCCCTTAATCACTCTGTTTCCTTCTTTTTGGTGTAGAATTCCTTGCTGCACCACTCTGTCCTATACTCAATGTAGTTACTGGCGAAAGTACTTCAGCTATTACTTCATTTTCTTCACTGATTCTCCGCCATCACATCATGTGTGGAAGCTCGCACAGCATTTTTCTCGAGTGAGTTTTCATCCATCTGAAATACATAAAACAACTCAGATAAAAGTATCCAGCTTTGTATTTTAGGGTGGTGTAAACAAAAATCACTTTTTATGAGCATGTGACAAATTCACATTGATATCAGTAACCAGAAGCAGCAGAAGAATGCATTAGGATGGGTTAGATATGTTGCCAGACAACATCCCAACCATATTTAAAAAAATATTAAGATGGAAACAACTGGCACTGCTCAGAGTATCCCACGAATCCCATGTCGCTGGCAACGGGTTATACACAATGCTGGTGACTACTCTGAAGGCCAGTAAAACTTTGAAACACGTATCTATTTTGTACGAGCAGTAAATAAATAGTTGCCACTATTAGAGTTCCAACCCTCGTATATTCCCTCTCTCTTCTTCTTCTTCGAATTGATTGTGGCAATCCAACATGCTGGGGAGGGGAGGTTGGGGGGGGGGGGGGGTGCATTAGCAGGAAAGCTTTTAGCTGGAGCTCTCACACCCTTCCTTGTATTATACTCCTACCCACAGTTCCGCCGCCGTTGCCTAATACTCTTCTTCCATTTCCCTGGAGAACGTCTTCTTCCTCTTCTCTCTGCTCCAGCATCATTGCAGACATTATTGTCACCTGCTGCGGAAGCACCATCTTCCTTAGCATCTGTGTCCTCTCCTGCATAAAAAGAAAAAAAGATGCGTTAATATTACATATAACGATTGTGAAATACCATAAAATATTATCATTCATTTAAACTAAATGGCCCTGTCTGTTTATTAACGCGTTAGTTAATTCTCACTTACGAAATTTTTTAAAGTAGTTATTAGCTTACCTGACCTATAACGTTGACATTCCAATGTTTTATCTTCGATATCTTCAGACGAATCACTCATAATAATAAGTCTAGTTTAGTTACGCTCACACACTGACAAAATAGACCACGAAGGCTGTGACAGTGGACATGCTCCCACTATGCTCTGAACAGAAAACCGCTTGCCTCTATGCTGAACAGCATTGCCAATCATCTTACAATTATTTACAATATCTGGACATGAATCTTTATGTCCTGAATCCAGTTTCATAAAATAATAGTACTTAAAAATGGAATAAGACAAATACCACAGGTAGACTTGATTCCGTTGTGCTCTGAATCCCTAATACGCAAATGAGTATTTAAATACGCTCCTGGACTCAGCATCACTTTTAACGTAGCTCTTTGGTTGTAAGAGTATCGTAAAGAAAAGAATTTATTCAGAGGAGTGCTACGCTCCTATAATGATCACGAGAAAGATACACGTTACGTTGTTTTCAACCCTCGCGAACTGTTCACCACGGGGTCCAACGCAGGTGTAGACCACCTGGCCATAGGTATGCCAAAGAGCAGAGAAACCGGAGTCGGAGTGTTGGTCGAACAGTAACAGTGAAGAGGTCGGCAACAAATGATGCGAGGTACGTGCAGAAGTATCTGTGTTTGAAAAAGCGACAAACGTAAAGAATCAGTGTTGTGCGATCAGTACTACTTCTGTATATTAACAAATAGTGCCAAGAAACGAAGTGTAAGTAAGAAAGTTATCAACATGATATTTTTTTATTTTTGCACAGGTAATTCTGTCTGTTCCTGAAGCACATTTACTTGCTGATTACAGATGTGTTATTAGGTTTTTCTGTTACGGGCAATTTTTATCACGGTTCGAGTAGACTTATTCGTAATTTAACATAAGTTCCACACAGAAATTTTATTACTAGTTAGACATGCGTTATTTTAGTATGTTGGAGAGGTTGTCAGCTTTTGCCACGCCCATCTGGCCGTTAGACACAAAATTTTAGTTCATTGTTGACATGCTATATGGCTGTGAAGCATTGTTGCTAGCTGTAAGGACATGTCCCTGCGCGCAGGGACTTTTGGGTCGTTTCTCCAAAATGTATGGACCTACTGACCGATTTCCAATCCCTTTGTAAAGCTTAGGGACCTCTTTTCAAAGAAAGAAAAATTACAAAATTATAAATTAAAAAGTAATAAGTTGCCAAACTGCATAATTTTTAAAAATTACATACGTCTGGCGCTATTGTGTTCGGAAAGTTGGTCTATGGGGGTCTGCCTCAGGGACGAAACGAGGCGCAGAAGGAAAGTGTTTTGGTCGTTGTCTGAAGGGAGTACGTGACAGAGAAATACTGACATGTTTGTTGCTTAGCGCTCCTCGTGCCGAAGAGCTGTTGGCTCGTAAGGTACAAATTTCGCACAGAAGTAACATAGATTCAATTTCAAATGCGGTAAATATTTGTAGCACAAAAGGGAAATTAAACTAAAGTTGTTGCAATAAAACGCAATGATTAGAAGAAAAATGGTCACTGTTGAGCAAACACTGACGCTAGCAACAATCGTGAAATGAAGACAAACAACTCGAAGTACTCCGAATGGGGCCGACATCCAACAACCAAATCCAGGAGCCCATGAGGCAACTTCTAGCGCATCTACTGCAATCTCTGCAGCATTGTTACTTCCAGAATAAATTTCTTGACTTCTCCGGCGGTGGTTGTTTCTGTCTTATGTGCGTATTCACATGTTGAAAATAAAGTTCCTTTAGCCTTAACATAAACTTCTAAAGTTTCTTTTTTGTGTGTGTGTAACTGTAGCATTAGTATTCTTTTTATTATGGCTTCAGCACTGAAAGAGGAAAGAGAATTACAAAACAGTGACAGTCAAAGCTGAAAATAAAAATTTAAGGAATTGTAGCAAGAGTAAGAACAGTGGGTGTTTAACTGCGGAATCCAAGGACTTTATTCGTGCTCTTTATAGGGCGTGTGATATTAGTTTGTGTGCACGAAGAAGCGTACTTTTGAAACACGCAAGTGAGGATTCGCACAAAAGTCGAGAGTCACAATTTAATAAATAACCAGTCCTTTCAACGCACCGCAAATTTTAAGCTCGAAGAGGACACCAAAGCTACTGAAATAAAATTGCCGACAGCATTTGCTGACAACTCACTGCTCTTTTCAAAAATAGTTCATACAGGTGAGCTCATGAAAGACATTTTCGTCGATTCTAAAATTGCCGAAAATATGAAAATTCATAGAACAAAACACACAATCATTTTAGAAAATTTTATGGCCAAAGTCGAATACGATAAACTGAACAATATTATGCAAACTCGCAAGTTTTCATTATTTGTAGACGGAGGCATGACATTTCCAATAAGAAATTATAGTGTGCAATTGTATATTTTTATGAAGACGGGAAGTGCACTGTTACACAGTTGTTATAAATCATAACTTCGGATGCCATAAATGGTATTGGAAAAGCTCTCTCTGTCTGATGCATCCATCACAAGCTTCAACGAGAAAAATACCCCATCTGAAAGTATTATTGCCATGGCTGCAGATAATGCAAGCGTGGTGGTAGGGAGGAACTGCCCATTGATAACAAAATTGAAAGTTGAGGTAGATGATTGATTCTTTTTATTAAAAGTACGTGTCACTCTTTGCACATTTCAGCCAGTGAAGCCTCAATGAAGCTACCGAGAAATCTAGAGGAATTAATAGGAAACATAGGAGCCATAGTAGCAAAAGACAAGCAGTGCTCTCTTCATTACAAGGTCTTATGAACTAAGGGAAACATAAAATTTTAAGATCAACTGAAACAAGGTGGCTAGCATTACAGTAGTGCATATAGAGAATCTTAGAGTAGTGTGAACCCATGCAATTTTTATTTCTTGAAGCCAGGTTAGATGATAGAGTTATTATGGTACAAACGATAAGTGATGAAATGAAAAACGTTTGTACAAAACCTTATCTCGAATTTATGAAATACGTTCATTTTTATTTTTTATTTTTTGACATCGCAAGTGATCTTCGTCAAAGTGATCAGAATTTAACAGGGCAACTACAGTCACAAAATTTATCAAAACTTTACGAAACTCGTCTCATTTTAAAAAATGGATAAATTAAACCCTCTTGAACCTCAAACTTTACTTGCCTGAGATAAAATCTACATTGGAAGTGAATGTGAAATACTGTTAAGTACTTTCACTGGAAACGGGAAAGTAGAAATTCATAATTTTAGGCAACAGTGCCTGTCGTTTTATCAAACTGCTTTAATCGTATCAGTATCAGTATCAGTATCAGAGCTACTATTCCACGAGATTCAGTTTATTGAGCCAAATACTGCTCTTAGCTATGAAAAGGAACAGATATAAGAAATTTGCAAATCCCTTCGGAAAAGTATCAGCAGTTGTTATCAAATCCTGACTAATTAAAGAATGAGTGAGTGGAGGTCATTACCTCGCTATTTTGATGAATCAGACAAAGAGCACTTACGAAAAAAATGCCTAAAGTCTTTTTGACTAAATTGTCGCCAATGAAAAATTTTGAAGGACAAACAGTTTCTGAAAATATTTCTACACTTGTAAAGATTGTGGTAACACTTCCGCATTGAAAAAACATCTCTACCTTGTCCGACACAAAAAGAAAAAAAAAACTGGATAAAATGCGATATACATAAAAGCTCAGAACAAGGATTGTAAAACCTACCAAATAATAGACAAGCATTTGACTCAAGATGATTTTAAGTAATTTTCAAGAAATGCAGTCACCAACAGCCGTCTTCAGTGAAAAAGAGGTGAGTGTACATATTTACCTGTACCGTATTTTTGTTAAGTTAAGTTATTGCATGACTGTGTTTGTTCAGTGTTCAATGCTCATCAAGTTTATGAAAACTTCACTCAGTCACAAGTCTGGTAGAAGAAGCTACTCTTTTATTTTATAAAGTTAGTAAGTTTAAAAATGTAATCATTCGCTTCTGATGTCTACATTTATATTTGCATAGATAGTTCGCAAGCCACCGTAGGGTGCGCGACTTCCTGTCGATCTCATTTTTGAGACGTTTATATTCCTTTTTGCCTGCTTCATTTGCTGCACTTTTATATTTATCATTTCATCAATTAAGTACAATATATTTACTGTTGCCCTAGGATTTCTACTAGCCATTGTCTTTTTACCTACTTGATCCTCTGCTGCTTTCACATATTTCATCTCTCAGGGCTACCCATTGTACTTCTACTGTATTTGTTTCCCCCGTTTTTGTCAATCGTTCTCTAATAGTCTCCCTGAAACTCTCTACAACCTCTGGTTATTTCAGTTTATGCAGCTCCCATCTCCTTAAATTCCCATCTTTTTGCAGTTTCTTCAGTTTTAATCTACAGTTTACAACCAATAGATTGTGGTCAGAGTTCCCATCCGCTCCTGGAAATGTCTTACAGTTTAAAACCTGTTCCCTATATCTATATCTTACCATTATATAATATATCTGTAATCCTCAAGTGTCTCCAGGCCTCTTCCATGTATACAACCTTCTTTCATGATTCTTGATCCAAGTGTTAGCGATGATTAGGTTATGCTGTGTGCAAAATTCTACCAGGCGGCTTCCTCTTTCATTTCTACCCCCCATTCCATACTCACCTACTATCTTTCCTTCTCTTCCTTTTCCCTACTATGGAATTCCAGTCCCCCATGACTATTGAATTTTTCGTTTCCCTTCACAATCTGTAGTATTTCTTTTGTCTCATCATACACTTCTTCGATCTCTTGATCATCTGCGGAGCTAGTTGGCATATAAATTTGTACTAGTGTGGTAGGCGTTCGCTTCTTGTCTATCTTGGCTACAATAATGCGTTCACTACGTGCTCATAGTAGCTTATCCGCGTTCCTATTTCTTTTATTCATTTTTAAACCAACTCCTGCATTGTCCGTATTTGATTCTGTATTTATAACCCTGTATTCACCTAACCAAAAGTCTTGTTCCTCCTGCCACCGAACTTCACTAATTCCCACTATATCTAACTTCAAACTATCCATATCCATTTTTAATTTTTCTAACCTATCTTCCCGATTAAGGGCTCTGAAATTCCACGCTCCAATCCGTAGAACGCCAGTTTTGTTTTTCCTGATAATGACGTCCTCCTGAGTAGTTCCCGCCCGGAGATCCGAATGAGGGACTATTTTAACTCCATAATATTGTACCCGAGAGGATGTCCTCGGGAAAAATTACGGCGGTAGTTTCCCCGTGCTTTCAGCCGTTCGCAGTACCAGCATAGCAAGGCTGTTTTGGTTAATGTTACAAGGCCGGATTGGTCAATCATCCAGACTGTTGCTCCTGCAACTATTGAAAAGGCTGATGCCCCTCTTCAGAAACCACACGTCTGTCTGGCCTCTCAACAGATACCCCTCCGTTGTGGTTGCACCTACTGTACGGCTATCTGTATCGCTGAGGCACGCAAGCCTCCCCACCAACGGCCAGGTCTATGGTTCATGGGGGGGGGGGGGGGGAGAAGCGTAATATATTAAGACAAAATTGATGAGCCTAAGATCACGAAGAAATCTGAAATTTGCGGGGCAACTGAACTAGTATTTTTTTCTATATTGATACTACAACGTCCAAATTATGAGGTTTGACTTCTTTTATGTTCTTCTCCATTTATGTCTTTCATACCATCAGTATTTCTAAGATTGCTCCATACGTGTAAGCGTCATATTTTACAGCATACACACAAATTTCTCTGAAGCCTCCCCACCAACAACAAGGTCCATGGTTCATGGGGAAGTATATTGGCCTTAAAAAACTTAAATATAGCAGCAAATAAAAATAATTAAAATCGTTTTGAATCATTTAGATTGCTTAAATAACTAGTTTATTGGTTCTTAGAACCACATTCTCTTACGCACTGCCTTTAGCGTCAGTATATTGATTCCCCCACTAATTGGAGGATTCGTTTAGTAACAATTCACAGCTTCTTTCCATTATTCTCGTCGGTTCACATGACTCGGCCCTGTTGTAACTTTGCGCATTCGACGTTTCCCGCGCGGTCTCAATAACGGCGTTTAACTGCCAGTTTAGCTTATTTTGATTCCGTGTTACCTCCACATGCAGTGTATAGATAAGGTGTGCGTCTGGGCTTTTCTTAATTCTTATGTGGTTCCTGTCTGAAGTTAGACTACGTTTATCTGATTTTGTTTATTCTGATGTTCTTGCGGCTCCAACGGCTTTTCCGATTTCTCGCGTTTTTCATAGTAACCGAGCTATGTCCTTATTTTATAGGTTGCTTCTGCTCCAGTTATTTTAACTTGGAAGGCCGCTTTATGACGAATTACTTATTTTTGTGGCTTTGACGATGAACGATGGGACTTGTATTTTAAGAACGCAGAAGCAGTCCTGATCTTTCACTAAAGGACTTTAAAAATCTGAGCAGAATATTTTTTATGCAACATGTAGAATTTCTGCTGTAGCTGACCTGATTTTTAAGTTGCATGCGCATTTTAATAATTTATTTTCGGTGGTCTGCTTTCTATTACATACCTTACTGTGTGTCCGACCATCCACATGACAGTTCTCCAGTTGTTACATTTCTGCCTGTTGTCAAGGAGTGCTCGTTTCCGTGTGAGATATGATCTTCCATTGCACTGCCACGTGAGTGTCTATGTATCAGGGAGCCAATTTTTCCACAAAAAACTCATACGATCCAGTGGTACTGAGATGAATCTTATGTAGTCTGTCATTCGTCGAGATGTAGTTATTGACAAGAGCCCTCCTGAGAGATAGTATGTGCGTTGGTAAAAAGGGTCGGTGGATGTTGCGTCATACTGTGTCATATTCAGCCTGTCGGATTTGGATCTCGACGAAGTTACCTGCAGTTGTCGCCACAATGAGCGCATAAATATTTTTTCGAACCGTCTCGGTCGTTCTGGGCTGACTCGCACGTAGCTGAAATCCGAATGATAATAGCTGATATTTCTGTATGCCAGTGGATTTCCAGCAATGTTAATTGGCGCAGTCCAGCTTTGTTGTTATATGGTGTTCAATTAAATGTAGGATAAGTCTGCTGCCCCGTCTTTGGGATTTCTCTGGCATACGTTCGAGAAGAAGCATCGTACACTGATGTTTCAGTCAAGGAAGCCGTGTCGGTCACATGTAGGTCGCAAAGTGAGCGTTTTAAATCGGACCATAAAGACGCGTCCAAGACGTACGACTCAGCTGATTGCTAGGGGTTCAGGTATTGGCAAGAAACGAGCCAGGTATTGCCACCTACCAGAGACTAAAATTCGAATAACTTTAACCATCTGTAGCAGGTTCAGATGTCTGGCATTATGTATTAGCAGTGTGACTCGAATACGGGATTATACGTCCACCCAATTCCTAGTAATCATGTGGTTGGCATAGTCCTCGTATTAAATGTCAAGATATCGATGGGATTGCCCAGTCTGGCACCAGATGATGCAGGATGTGTCTCCTATGCCTCTTCCAATATGGAGTAGTATCGTTTCCTTCTTGCTGAGTTGAGCACTATGGTGTAACCGTTCGTTTTCCTTTGGTTTAGTCTTTCCTAATTAGGAATGTCATTCGTCTGATCGTGTGGCATCATACTTCGTAACGATAGTGATCGCTTGCAGTAGCCGCTTTTACCAATGTGCAGGTACAGCACCGGTAGCAGTGGTTCTAGTTCGTCCCTTATCGTTTATTATTTATTATTAATGTGTGTGAAATCTATTGGGACTTAACTGCTAAGATCATCAGTCCCTAAGTTTACACACTACTTAGCCTAAATTATCCTAACGACAAACACACACACACCCATGCCGGAGGGAGGGCTCGAATCTTCGCCGGGACCAGCCGCACAGTCCATACCTGCAGCGCCCAAGACCGCTCGGCTAATCCCGCGCGGCGCCTATCTTTCAGTGATCCTGCGTGTTCGAAGCAGCAACTCACTGGCCATAGCTATATGCAGTGCAACAGACTGTAACACTTATCATCGATACATCTATCATTTATTGTTCCGCTGTAAGCAGGAGTGCTTCAACAGCAATCGCTTACAGGATCATCGATAACGAGTAACCCTGTCGTATTGGTCAGGAAATGGCAAACATTTTCGCAAGACGACCATTTAATAATATGATCGCCAGTCACAAGATAGTTGTGAGGTAACGGTCGAGTAGTCGCGCCCTGAAAATATTTTAAGTTCTGAGGAAGCAATGGCCACACGGGCCGGCCTGCGGGCGCGGGCCGCTCGGCAGCGACCACGTGGTCCAAGACGTTAGGTTAGCAACCACGTGATGCTGCACAACATTCGGTCCAGCCGCGTGGCTGGGAATTCCACTGTGACGCTGTCAATGAAAGAGACTTGTATGCGCAGAGTGCCAAAGATGGCGGACTTTGTGAAACCATCATGGCAGACATTTCACAGTTCGTATAGAAATTAATAGTAGCCAGATGAATCATGATACCTCAAAAAGAAACATGTACATTACTATTATTTGCACGACGATTCCGATGGTGTAAAGAGATTTTCAATATCTTTATTAGTTTAATGTTTAGTATCTGACGGTAAATTATACAAGTAACATCCAGCAACGAATTTCCAAAATCTAAAAGGTTCATCCGATTTCGTCGATCTACATGTTTATAGAAAGCTATTAGTGTAAACCTAAATTGGTATAAATTACAGGCATGTAACTTGAATAGTAAAAGAGTTAGTGGAGGTCAAAGTGACCGATTACTATCGATGTCGTCAGACCTTAAGTAATCCACAGGTTTACGAAGAAAGTGTAGCAGCATGCTTATAAATATATTTATTCATCTATGTCTTTGAAACTTCCTGGCAGATTAAAACTGTGTGCCAGACCGAGACTCGAACTCGGGACCTTTGCCTTTCGCGGGCAAGTGTTCTATCAAGCATGACTCACGCCCTGTCCTCACAGCTTTACTTCTGCCAGTACCTCGTCTCCTACCTTCCAAACTTTACAGAAGCTCTCCTGCGAACCTTACAGAAAAAGCACTCCTGAAAGAAAGGATATTGGGGAGACGAAGTACTGGCAGTAGTAAAGCTGAGAGGACAGGGCGTGAGTCATGCTTGGTCGGGCACTTGCCCGCAAAGGCAAAGGTCCCGAGTTCGAGTCTCCGTCTAGCACACAGTTTTAATCTGCCAGGAAGTTTCATATCAGAGCACACTCCGCTGCACAGTGAAAATCTCATTCTGGCATCTACGTCTTTGTTTATATCCAATATCTACTATTCATGAAGAAATTAGTTAAATATTTACTGCGTTTTAGAAAGCACGGGGACATTACGCTACTGGCCTACCTTTTGTTGCTATTCCTTTGATACATGTTTATTTTATTTGTTTATGTATTTAATAATGTGTGTTAGAGCGTGTTTATGGTCCAGCCGTAGGAATATTTATTTAATTTCTAGAATTTAAATGTAAATCCAGTATTTCGAAAGTATTTTATATTTGTGAGTGTACGTTAGCTTGGAGACGAGGAGGGAGCGCTCTAGCGAGGTACAGTGCTCGTTAATAAGGGAGGCGACTACCGAAGTGAATGGAAGTTCGGGGAGTACGGGAGAGGACACGGGAAGTGCTGGACGCGACCGCGCGACGGACGAGAGTCGCCGGCACGGTAACTCAGCGTCTTCGGTCAGAGGGTTAGTTGCCCTCTCTAATAAAAAAAAAAATGAGTTAATGGATCTACGAAGAACTGAAACGGGTGTCTTGCGACGTCCGCTCCGAGCAGATACAACGAACGAAAACGAACAACGAACAAAAGGACACTACAAAAAAAAAAAAAAAAAAAAAAAAATCGCGGGAAAGAGACTTGGAGAGTGTGGAGCGGTTTGCGCGTGGTCACGGGAGATAGAAATATTTCGGAGTGCGGACTTGTGATCTTGTGAGATTTCCGTGGCTTTTACAGTGAAGACGTAGTGTGCGTTTAGAAGTGAATATCTCGCGAGCTATGTTGTCGTTCATAACTAATTACGTGCAGTAGGAATCTATTGTTTCCCTGTTATTCAACTTATATTTTATTTAACTGGTGGACCACCGACACCAATAAGTGTTTTGCAGAAATATTCGGCACTGTCAAAGGTACTTCTACTATCGTACTCATCATTTAAAGTCGTTACGGTAGTACCTGCAGATTTTATTTAACTGCAATCTTTCATTTATAGATTTGTATTTTACATTCATAATTCGCAATATCTGGCTTGTAATGCGGCAACTACTTATCCCATCCCCTAGACAACGAAGCCAGCCAAAACTTTTTATATTGCAACTCTTCGCCGGAGGCTGCGTAGATATTGCAAAGCCCACATAGTGCAGGATGTTTATAAAACGTTCCCCAAAAGCCATATGGCATAGTGTTTACTGCAGGTATTTGTGATCCATCCTGTCGAAGGCATTTGAAAAATTAATTAAAGTAATTGCACCAGCTGTGCCGTTGGCTGTAGAATGGCAGAAAAGGTCCCTTACGTTACACGAACAGTTACATGGTTTCTGCACACGCGCTCCATAAGGATATTAAGCGCTCTTGTTGCTGTCTTGAATTATACTTCAAGGATAGCGGTAGGCCACGGATCTGCAGCCGGCTGGTGCCCTCATTTCTTCGGGAGAGGGCCCACGAGTCTCTCTTTGAAATGGATACTGGTACCGCAGTAGCTCTGTCCCGTATTTTATTCGTTATGCCCTGTACAGTGTCTTTGAAAATGTGCGAATAAGTTTTGTAGAACTCCATAACGCCCAGAAAAATTACGATTCACTACTTTCAAAGCTGCTTTTAATGATGTTTCTCCTTCCCTCCCCTTGAACACGAGTATATATGTTGTTAAGCAAGCCTGTACAGCTATGGGATATGGTTATTGGCGGCTTATGAAGCTCCCTGAAGTCAAGAATGTATGATAGTTGCTTGCTGTGATTGGTTTACGCTGCCCATAAGATTCCGTAAACATAACAGCTTTTTTGACGGCGTGTAAATCGTAAGAGACGGAAATGTTTCGCACCGTCTTCTAAGGCCTCATCTTTCTGTCTATACTAGGATGGCATTCAGTTGGATCCCCCGAATCTCGGTTATTTTCGCTTCACAGCCATTCAGTTTTGTAATTGTTCCATTATCAAGAATGCCATTCCTTCGATAGATATCGCTAAGGCATTGATATCTAAGCTATTTCGTGAAGTTTTGGCCTAAACGAATTAACGTCTTTTAATATCTGTTTACAATCATTTAGTCGTGTTTAGCTGCTTGCGGGCAAGTATTTGTATTCATTGTTGACGTAATTCTTCTGCGAGTTCAGGGCCCTTCGAAAGACTTAGGTTCGAATTTCAGTATCAGTTATCGCTTGTAACTTGTTGCGATTGCAGGTTGACATAGCAAGACTATGCCCAAAGATCAGAGACGGGAGGACCGGAGCAGACACACAGTATACTACAGAAGGGATAAGTGTACGCAGACGACAATATTTCCTTAGTTTCCATATGTGAAGAAGCTGGAGATCAGATACTAGAGTGAGAATTATATGGGTTTGTACTAAAGTCCGAGCTTTCGTCCTCAACAGTGAGGTTGCAGTTAATGTCGACACCAGTAATCATAGTCCCAGTATTGTTGTCAATGATAGTGGGGATTTCGTTCCTGAAGAAGAGGGATCGCTCTTGCCTCTTGATGGAGCCAGGTGGATTACAAATTTATTATCTGAACGTTATTGACTGTTCAAGAGATGGTTCACTCACTGAGTGTGTGCTGAATAGTGAAGAACGATATACCAACAAGGATTATTATGGCTGAGCTAGCAGCAATATCTTTGTCAACATTGCAATATGTAACATAGCCAGTGTCATCTTGCTCATCAGGGATTTCTTGCAGATTGGTTGTTGCCCGACAAATAGTCAGTTAAGGAGTATCAGGACAGTTCCGACACGATTAATATTCAAAGTAGTAACGTTATAAGTTTGTAGGACAGTCATATTTCTTCGTACGCGATTTAGACATTCAGCATTCGTCATGTGCGGCACTGTTAGATCCGCGTCTCATTTTGACGACCCATCTTGTGGGAATATGTCATATTTATTTGCCAGGACATCTATTTATTCCATCATCTCGGCATGAGACCCTCCACCCTCGGGGTTATCTTCCATTCTCTCTGTCCAATTTTGTTAAAATGTTGACCTCAGTACGTCTCTGTCTTGCTCTTCTGTGTCATTCAGGTTTCTTTCTGTGCACCTGGCGGTGTGGCTGTGTTTTCAGTCATTCCCTAGCATATCTACGAGTTGGTCTGGCATGATTTCGGCAGGCTTGCTGACAGCATCTTGCATCTGTGGTTTGCAGTGGTTTCTCCATTCTGCTGACAGTTTGCATGGCCTTACGCATGGTGTGAACTGCTCGGTGCTCTCAAGAATTAGCCGTGGTTTCTTCTTTCCCATTGCTGAAGATTCTGCCGGGAAACACTGGCTGCTCCCTGTGACGATATCTAGGCGTTGAGAGAGATACTTATTGTTACCCGCTAGAGTCTCGAAATCCTTATCTTTTGCAGAGTTTCGGATCTAATCAGTATTTGCGTGTTCCACTGGGTTTTCCTTGGTTGGGTTCCTATTAACTATTTGTGTATCGTACTCATTCACATTGAACGCCAGGAAAAGTTCCGAGTTCGACACCGGGGCCTTATACCCACTAGATGCTGTGACATAGTCATGGTTAGCGTTGTCATCTCTGATGGATGTGCGGCTGCAGCCGCATGTAACTGATCATTCGGCATTGCAAGCATTGAGCGCGGACAGATCCAGTTCAGCTAAAGGTAGTGTAAGTGCGTGGTTGCCTATTATAGATAACAAAAGCCCAGAAACTGCAGATATTTATACAAGATAGTACATGGTTTTGGAGGTCAACCTTCAAGTGGCGTACTTCGTTCAACACTTGGAGACTGTGTGAAAGCTATCTTTTTCCAGCAAAATTGTGAATCACCTTTCCATAAGGCAGTTCAGATGGCCCTTCAAAGGCGGAATAAAATATTATGGTAATCCAAATGCCTAAATCAGTTTGTGTTACACTGACGTCACCTACATTAGCATCACAGTGATTGGACTTTAATTTGTCACTACAAGAGTCAACTGCTCTGTCGCATATCCTGCATTTTTCAATTCTAGGGACATACTATTATTCACAGTCGAGAGCCATACACTTAACGATATCTTCAGGTGGTATTTTTACAGTGCCCGCATCTCGTGGTCGTGCGGTAGCGTTCTCGCTTCCCACGCCCGGGTTCCCGGGTTCGATTCCCGGCGGGGTCAGGGATTTTCTCTGCCTCGTGATGGCTGGGTGTTGTGTGCTGTCCTTAGGTTAGTTAGGTTTAAGTAGTTCTAAGTTCTAGGGGACTGATGACCATAGATGTTAAGTCCCACAGTGCTCAGAGCCATTTTTACAGTATCCTCTTGTCGCACTTCAGTTTCGGTTGAGAGAAATTTTGATCCAAAGGTAATGATCCAGAGGCGCAGGTCTGAAGTTGATCTCGTTAATGGAAGCAAGAGCTAGACTTATGAAGCACCAAGACACTTTCACCGGATATTTCAGCCTATAAAAAGCGTTCGACAGTATAAAATGGTGAACGATATTGGAAATTCTGAGAAAAATGGGGGTAATCTCAGGGAAAAGACAGGTAATACACAAATGTGGAAGAATAGAGAGACAACAACACAAACTGAAGATCAAGAACAAAGTGTTCAGACTAGGCAGGGTATGAGACAGGATGCAGTCTTTTGCCCCTAATGTTCAATCTGTATGTCAAAGAAGCAATGACGCAAATGAAAGGTTCAAGAGTGGGAATGGATGTCAATGATAAGATTTGATACGATATTGCTATCCTCACTGAAGTGGAGAAGAATTACAGCACGTATTGATTTGAATGAGAAGTCTAACGAATACCCAATATGGAGTCTGCCCGGTTAGCCGTGCGATCTGACGCACTGCTTTCTGGGCGGAAAGGCGTGCCGATCCCCGGCACGAATCCGCCCGACGGATTAATGTCGAGGTCCGGAGTGCCGGCCAGTCTGTGGGTGGTTTTTAAGGCGGTTTTCCATCTGACTCGGCAAATGCGGGCTGGTTACCCCCTTGTTCCGCCTCAGTTACACTATGTCGGCGATTGCTGCGCAAAAACTGTCTCCACTTACGGGTCCACCATAATTACTCTACCACGCAAATATTGGGGTTACACTCGTCTGAAATGAGACGTTCCCGGGGGAGGGGGCGGGGGCTGTGAATCACTGAAGACACTACGGCGAAGACGAACCTTCTCCGTCGTTTCTAGGTGTCCAGTTCCACACAATACAATGCAATACACAATATGAACTGAGAGAAGAGTGACGAAAGTCGAAAATAATGAAGCGTTCCAAACGTGAGATCTTCCAATCTTGGTAACCACGAAGTGGCAAATGTTAATGAATTCTTCTGGAACCTAGATAAGCAATATCACGCAACAAACAATAGTAAAAACAGAAAAAAATACGAACCCCGCAACTGTACGAGACGAAACGCACAAAATTTCAGCACGCTGCAGAAGAGGAAACCGCCTCAAAACGCAACTTACAAGGAAAGGTCCGTAGGTATGGCATCGGTTTCTTGAAGCCGTGTATACGGTGGTGTAGATTAGGCTCCCAGGTATCACACTTTACAGACATTCATTAAAGAGGGCTCTCGTTTGCGAGTAATTCACGAAGAAATATTTCGGAATTTCGCGTGATGCTCTAGTACATTTAGAAAAGAGTGAAATGCAGAGCAGTGGTGGAATGTGGTGATCGCGAAATATTACTGATGTGTAGAAAGCTGTGGCTGCAGATGTTTGATTTTGTTATTTTTTTACCTTTACCAAAATGACTTGGTTCACTTTTATTCAGTTAAATGGATTAAATTTTATTTTTCATTTCTAATGATTTGCTGTATCATTTTCACCTTCGCCTTTAATTTTTATCAGCATTTTTTCTTCTTCCCAAAATTCTCCTTTCATTTGGAATCACTGTCCATGCGATTTTAATTATCTACATCTGTATCATAACACCTAATCATTTGTAAATGCCTATCTATTGGTTACAAACCAAAACACGAAATAATCTAAATACTATACTTTTTGTGCATTGGCTTCGAAAATGTATTTTCGTTACAAGATATACGTTTTTTTGGATAGTAATCGTCATACAAACATACACTGAAGAGCCAAAGAAACTAGTACAACTGACTAACATCGTGTACGTCCCCCGCGAGCAAGCAGAAGTGCTGCAACACGACGTGGCATCGACTCGTCTAATGCTTGAAGTAGTGGTGGAGGGAACTGACACCATGAATCCTTCAGGGCTGCCCATATATCCGTAAGAGTACGAGGGGGTGGAAATCTCTTCTGAACAGCACGTTGCAAGGCATCCCAGATATGCTCAATAATGTTCATGTCTGGGGAGTTTTGTGACCAGCGGGAGTGTTTAAAGTCAGTGGAATGTTCCTGCAGCCAATCTGAATCAATTCTGGACGTGTGGGGTGTTGTGGACGTGTGGGGTGTCGCACTGTCCTCCTGGAATTGCCATAGTCAGTCGGCATGCCCGATGGACATGAATCGATGCTTAAGTACGTATCACCTGTCAGAGTCGTGTCTAGACGTATAAGGGGTCATATGTCACTCCAACTGCACATGCACCATTACAGAGGCTCCACCAGCTCGAACAGTTCCTTCCTGACATGCAGGGTCCATGGGTTCATGAGGTTGTCTCCATACCCGTACACGTCCATCCGCTCGACACAATTTGAAACGAGACTCGTCCGACAGGCAGCATATATCCAATCAATAGTCCAATGTCGGGGGTTGATGGGCCCAGGCGAGGCGTAAAGTTTTGTGTCGTAGAGCCATCCGAAAACCCATATCGATGATGTTTCATTGAATGGTTCGCAAGTTGACAATAGTTTATAGCCCAGCATTGAAATCTGCAGAAATTTGCTGATGGGTTGCACTTTTGTCATGCTGAACGATTCTCTTCAGTCGTCGCCGGTCCCTTTCTTGCAGGATCTTTTTCCAGTCGCAGCGATGTCGGAGATATGATGTTTTACCGCATTCTTGATATTCATGGTACGTACGTACGGGAAAATTTCCACTTTATCGCATCGTTGGAGATGGTGTGTCCCATCGCTAGTGTGCCGAATATAACACCACGTTCAAACTCACTTCAGTCTTGACTGACCACAACACCGTGTTCTGCCTGTTTACATATCTTTGTATTTGAATAGGCACTCCTATACCAATTTCTTTGACGCTTGAGTTATAAAACATAAATTCTTATTGCACTATGGACAATATATATATATATATATATATATATATATATATATATATATATATATATATATATATATATATAAGAGCAATAGAAGGTATTATAAATAAAAAGAAATTCAAGCAAAACGATGGATGTAAATAATGAATGCAATAAAATAAACGAAACTGGATGATTGCACGGAAGATATTAAATCGAAGTTACTACATTAATTTAGCTGAAATAACATGGACCAACCTTCCAAATAACAAAAATTACATGAAGAAAAAAATGAGAGAAAACAGTCAACACCATGATGAAAATGACGCCGCGCGGGATTAGCCGAGCGGTCTTGGGCGCTGCAGTCATAGAATGTGCGGCTGGTCCCGGCGGAAGTTCGAGTCCTCCCTCGGGCATGGGTGTGTGTTTGTCCTTAGGATAATTTAGGTTAAGTAGTGTGTAAGCTTAGGGACTGATGACCTTAGCAGTTAAGTCCCATAAGATTTCACACACATTTGAACATTTTTGATGAAAATCACGAGGCGAAGAATTTAAAAAATGCATTTAACCAATTAATTGAATAAAAATAATTATCAAAGTTATTCGATAATGATTTAAAAAGAAAAATCTGCAGGCTGCCTGATGGAATTCAAATTGCTGACCTACTGCACATCAGGTGCGTACCTGCGTGGACAGTATGCTACACCTCCGTAACGTGAGCTACTAATATGTTTAAGACACTGAAGTCTCGTGTGAAACTCCGAAATGTTTCGTCGATTACTCGCAAGAGACCCGTTTTGCTGGATGACTCCAGGGTGTGATACCTTGGAATCTAACCTATATCATCTGACAGATGTTTTCAAAACGTCGGTACCACACCATGGGCTGTCTCGCAGGAAGTGTTGTATGACAACTGCAAGTGGTTCCTGTGGCTGCAGGTATCGTAGTGTTAGCTGGATGCTTGTTGTTACTTCCTCGTGAGTCTCACCACATTACTTAATCTGCAGCTGTCGATCCTAAGTCAGTTTTGAACAGACTATAGGGGACGTGACAAACAAGTCACACGGATTCAGGGCGTGAACCGTCTGCGGGAAAAAAATCCTTAGCATGACGGGTGGATCTTTGAGTTGATCAAATACTGCTACGGTATCCCTTTTTGGATCTAGGATTTGATTACGGATCTCTGTATCGAATGCATTGCCGTATCTAAGACGATACTGGATTCTGATCAGAGCTACTGATTCGGTCTCACGTTAAGTTACCGCTATTTCGCCTATCGAATTAGTGTCAATATCGATTCCGGCATGCTACCTGATTTTCAGGAGTGACTGCCTTGTTCAGTGAAAGGCTACATAACCTATAGAACATTACCACAGAATAACAGCTTTAATTAGGTACAGTTTTTAATTTCACAGTCGACGTTATGACTGCGGATCGCTATCTGATTTTAGAAGATTCCAGTCGTAGTGGAGCGCCTGGCGACTACTCGAAGTCTAGTTCGTACCGTAATCGCACTCTCAGGGAACAAAATGAAGACAGATCACTCGTGCTATAAATACTACTGCAGTAACCTCAACCACTGACTATGCAGCCGGCTCGAATATCGAATAATAAAAGACAGCACCCTTACTTTACACAACGTCGAGATCGAACAACGACACGATTACACCACGAATAGACATATCCAAACATTCTAATGACAATGATCACCAATATCAAGCAGTAATTACGAGATAGGCCAATTCAGATAACACCTCTCTCTATCTAAGCTTCTGGTCGAATCCAAGCATCAAATCTCTTTAAATACAGTACCTGTTTGTATTAGGTCGAGATAAATGCCCGAACATAGTTGCAATTGTTCTCCAACACAATGAAATTCTCACAATGCAGTACATTATCTCTGGAAAAGATTCGTAACTTTTTAATTACTTACAAAATTCTTATTCCATGTACCGTCGTCTTATGACCAGTTTGCATTAAGACGCTTCCACCAATATCGATAAGAATTGAAATACCTTTGCTACCACTAAATGTCTTTCCACTTAGCCCAGAGTTGCTATGTAAATAATACTACGTCACGTACTTTACCGATTTAATAATCTTTGCCCTTTGTGTAATCGTTGAAATTCCCTAATAAATTACGAGAGCTTCAATTCTACTTACATTTACTTAGACATTCCTTCAATCAATGAAATCGCTTTAACTTTTTAGAATATCTACACTCTGTAGGTTTTTCGTGGTTCCACCCAATCAATGAACTTTTAAATGGGTAAACTTAACAAATATCAGCGTATACTTGTGTCCTTCAACGCGGTATTAAGATCTCTGGAATTCACCCTTTTCTTTTGTCACAAAATATATATACACACACCAGATACTAATTAAATACACGTAAGGTTTATGTTCACCCAAGAAAATTTGAATTTATTTTCTCTAAGTTTTTGAATACAATTTCGTCACGTAAGTGAGCGAGTGCCATTAGAGTACGGAAATTCAGTAACAAAAAAAAATTAAACAAAAACCCTGAGTGCCACTGCCACTTTAATTCTAACCTTAAGTGGCAGTTTAAGACAATTCTGAACCTTTTCAGGCGTTGACAATATGCGACCCGCTAGGTTCCATACTTGAATTCGGCCACTAGTCACTTTGGCTAATCAAGTTTTTGTTTAGCTGCATGCTACTTGAAAAATTTTTCCTTTATTTTCTCGTCGCTTATCCACTAAACTACTGGTGCGCTCTATCACAGTATAGTGAAACAGTTCGTATTTATTCGAGCCAATACTTGGTCCGCTGTAAGAGTGGTATTTAATCAACTACGAACTTGTGTTCGAGGCTTTCCCTTCTTGACACACACACACACACACACACACACACACACACACACACACACGCACACACACACACACACACACACACACCAATCACTACCAAACCAATTCAACAAAACGGCTAACAACCCAATTACCTCTTGGCGATCCGCGTCCACGGACAGGATATCGGTTCCACCGATTCCAAAAAACTCAGCACCGACAAATCTACTTCTCTCTCTAACCAGGCTCACGCTGGATTTACCACAGCAAACTTTGCGACGGAAACTGTCCACAAGGCGACAATCAATTGACATCTCGTGCACATAAATTCGCCAAAACCGGTGTATCACCAGCGACTGTTCAGAAAATCCCACAGAAACTCTGTATATTCTGTAGCTCAGCGTTGGGTGGAAACAACCGTCACAGCCACGTACATGAGCAGGGGCCTAACAGACTAAATAGCCACGCTGCCTCCGCGAAGTGTACCCAAATTAAAATACTGGTACTACCAATCAAAACTCCTTCCCCTCTCCCAAGACTTAACCGCCAGCTGCGGCGCCTCACTACACCACGCAGTGGGTCGCTCTACTATCAGACCTAGACGTACACCGATATATCCACTTAGTCGGTGAGAGGTCTACATCGGAACTAACTCTTTATATCGTAGCATAGGAACCATTTAAAACTAACAAACACGCAACGCCACGCCAACTTTCGACAGTTAATTAATTATTCGTTGTTGCTGTCGGTTCTCCACGACAGCGGCCGGCTGCTGCGCGTCGCTCAGCTCACCACCTGTTTTTCCGTCGACGTTCGCGGCTCATCTACAACAATTTTTTTTCTTAATACATCGTACACGTATATTTGCAGTGACCACCAGGTGTTACTATTAAGTTATCGTGCAGGATGCCCAGCACTAGTAAGGTCGAACGGAACCCGTGCGTTTTGACACAGCACAAAGGCCTCAGTTTGACGCATTTGAAAATCACTCTGTTGGGTGTAGGAAGCATGGAAGCGTCTCCGTGGTACGGCTACCTGCTTGCTTCACACGTTTGCACCACACTGAGCCTTCTGGCTGCGAACATTCCCTATTAAAAAGTAGATACAGATGGCGCTCTTATAGCTATGCCACTATGCTGTCTGTTGGCCGACGACGCTGCCACCATTGTGAGTACATCTACTATCCCCCACGTAGCATATGCCGTCATCGGATCAAAATCGACCTCATTTTTCTAGGTGTACTAATATTTTCCTTCAGTTTATAAATCAGCCTAACGTCATGAAATGATTCAGGGCTGCACTGAAGAACACTAGTCGCCAAACGTGACTCTAAAACTATCAAAATTCGGCCTCGTGCAAGGAATAAATTTGTGGTTCTGATCCCACTCTGTATCACTGTTTGTACTAGTTAATACACAATGCGATGGACAAAACGCATGTGGAATAATCGAAAACTGAAATTGCTACAGAAAAATAAAAATTTCTTACTCTAACATACTTTTATTTTGAAACGCAAATAAACTATTTCGCTGTGTTAACGGAAAGCTGCAAACCTGTTCCCTTAAGCGCTATCAACACAAGATGATAGTTCATAGTAACAATTTCGTTTTTAATGTGACCTTCCGTTTTGTTTTCTGGGCAACAGACTACAAATGATCTAACGACACAGAACAGACTGTTATTACCACCGAGGTGATGTGAATGGTCAACGTTTTACATTTGAAGACGTGGCAAGAAGTCAATAAACATGGGATACAGTAACAGAGTAACACCTCGGCAACTCGAGCCCCGGCAATCCGAGCCTCCATTAAATCCGAGGTGCGTGATGGATGACTGTTAGCTTTAAAAAAATGATAAGAATATCAAATAAAATCGAAAATATGCAAGGAGTGGGTGTGATAAGCGACCGAAGTGCCTGTGCAGACATTGCTTACTATCGTGCGCGCTTCAGCACCTGTTGTTATTTCACCAGCCGCCAGTCAACCAGCGTTGCTCAGGCCCAGTGCGTTGTGTACGTGTAATCTGCTCATGTTTTTAACGTATTTGTGTTTTTTCTGCCATTTTCCACTGACAGGAACGCTAACTCTTCAAAAAAGGAAAGAACAATATTTTTGGTTTACTTAACAGTAGGCTACAGGACGTTCCGGTGATTCTGGAGAAGGCACTTTTATTTTGAAATGAATTAGAAGAAGAAAAAAAAATTCTGGTGCTTCTGGCTGGCTGGACAGGTGGATGACAAGTTACGGGGTTCGTAAGCTTGAATTCTGCGAGGCTGTCAAAGCGATCCAAGAAAAAAGAAAAAATATGCACACATCAAAAAAAGTATTGCATCACCTCGGTTCCGAGAGTTCGGGACCTTATGGAAAATTGGAATAGGGATCAACACAAGCATCATTTCCGCCCTTTTTATTGCTCATGAAAACCACACATTGCATGTTGTATCACCATACAGCGAGACCTTCAGACGTGGTGGTCCAGATTGCTGTACGCAGTGGCACCTCCAACATCCAGTAGCACGCACTCTTGAATTAATGCATGCCTGTATTCGTCGTGGCATACTATTCGCAAGTTAATCAAGGCACTATTGGTCCAGATTGTCCCACTCCTCAACGCCGATTCGGCGTAGATCCCTCAGAGTGGTTGATGGGTCACGTCGTCCATAAACAGCCCTTTTCAATCCATCCCAGGCATGGTCAATAGGATTCATGTCTGGAGAACATGCTGGCCACTCTAGTTGAGCTATGTCGTTATCCTGAAGGAAGTAATTCACAAGATGTGCTTTATGGGGGTGCGAATTGTCGCCCATGAAGACGAATGCCTCGCCAAAATTCTGCCGATATGCTTGCACTATCGGTCGGTGGATGGCATTCACGTATCGTACAACCGTTACGGCGCCTTCCATGAACACCAGCGGCGTACATCGGCCCCACATGATGCCACCCCAAAACAGCAGGCAACCTCGACCTTGCTGTACTCGCTGGGCGGTTTGTCTAAGGCGTTCAGTCTGACCGGGTTACCTCCAAATATGTCTCCGACGATTGTCTGGTTGAAGGCATATGCGCCACTCATCGGTGAAGAGAACGTGATGCGACTCCTGAGCGGTCCATTCGGCATGTTGTTGGGCCCATCTGCACCGCGCTGCATGGTGTCGTGGTTGCAAAGATGGACCTCGCCATGGACGTCGGGGTGAAGTTGCGCATCAACCAGTCCATTGTGCAAAGTTTGAGTCGTAACATTACGTCCTGTGCCTGCACGGAAAGCATTATTCAACAGGATGGCGTAGCTGTCAGGGTCCCTCCGAGCCATAATCCGTAGGTAGTGGTCATTCACTGAGGTAGTAGCCCTTGGGCGGCCTGAGCTAGGTATGTAGTCAACAGTTCATGTCTCTCTGTATCTCCTCCACGTCTGTACATCATCGCTTTGGTTCACTCGGAGAAGCCTGGACACTTCCCTTGTTGAGAGCCCTTTCTGGCACAAAGTAACAATGCGGAGGCGTTCGAACCGCGGTATTGACCGTCTAGGCCTAGTTGACTACAGACAACACGAGCCGTGTACCTCCTTCCTGGTGGATTAACTGGATCTGATCTACTGTCAGACCCCCTCCGTCTAATAGGCGCTGCTAATGCATGGTTGTTTACGTCTTTGGACGGGGAGAGTGACATCTCTGAACAGTCAAAGGGACTGTGTCTGTGATACAATATCCATAGTCAACGCCTATCTTCAGGAGTTCTGGGAACCGGGGTGATGCACAAGTTTTTTTATGTGTGTAGTAGATCAGATAAATCTTTCCCTCCATCAACTTTATAACTGTGGTAGACAGTTTTAGAATCCCTGCAAGAAAAGCACTAGCAGCCATAAATGAACCTACCGCTCTAGTTTATAAGAAATCAAAAAGAGAACGATCCTTGCTTGCAGCAACCCCTTGCCGCTTTTGTTAACCGGGAAGTCTTCCAAACCAAAAGCATTCAAAATTATACATATTCCACCCTTAACAGTTTTGTATGAACAAAAAAAAGGGCCTGGGTGGAAATCTCAAATTTTAAGAAGTGTTTTCTGACGGATTTGAGCCAGAAATTAAAAAAAATACTTAGGAAGCAAAAAAACTATCGCTCAACGTAATAGTTACTCTAAACAATGCATAAATTCACCCATAATCTGAAGAACTTCGTATTGGAAAGAATTACGCACCTTTTTTACCCCTTGGTACTACTACCCTTTTACAATCAGTGGACAAAGGAACGCCGGAGAGCTAAAAAAAAAAAAAAGAAAACAAACCTCCCGTCTTAAGTTATTGCGATCAATTCTTCATTTGCCAGGAAATGTACCCTGACCAACAGAAGCTGCTCCGAAAGAAAGTATTTCAAGGTTGTTATCTACTGTGGCGCGGAAGTCTGGTACCATTTAAAAATCAGAAACACTAAAAATGTCTTGAGATCTCAGAAAACCATAAGGAAAACGAAAAAAATAATGAAAACAATAATGGCACTGTATCAAAAGAAAACAAAAATGAGCAATTATTAGATGGCAGTATTACGCTTCTAATGATAGACGATCCTCAAAAAGCGAGATACTACACGTTCTTTTTTCTGAAAATAAGATATGTATCGTAGTAACGGTTGTTTAGCAGTTTACGTAACACGTATGTTTAATTCTAAAACAAACTCTATGTAATACTTAACTGATGAGATACCTTTGTTTACTATAACAATACTGTGTACCCAGTGTTCCTTTTGTATTTTAAATTAAGGGTCTCTAAAGTTGTCACTCTTCGCGTAATTAGAATTTTCCCAAATGAGAGCTCTGCACGGTTCCAATTAGCTCAAATTACTGAGGTTTTGCTGTAATTACATTTATTGGAGCTATGCCCAAGATTTTATTTACAAGTGCTAAAATGTGGTTAACGTGCCCTCAAACTAATTTTGTAACCTATCTCTGGTCTTTGTATGCTCATCCCCAGAAAAACCAGAACACCTTGATCGACTAGAGATAGATCGTTCGCTCATAACGCTATCGGCAGTATGACCAGTGTCACTCACGCGCAATTAGGTATTGTCGCAGAAATAGAAAGCTTGTTACACTCACGTCCAGCAAAAGAAGAACACCCCGAACAACAAGAGATACGACGTTTCTATTTACAGAACATGTATATTAGTATGTTATGCAGAAATGATTAGCATCTGAAACATGTCTACGAGCGAGTTGAAGTTCAGCATCGATATCGTGGCACAACACCACCTATTGGTAAAATGTGCCTGCAGCTCTCGTTGTCGCTATAAACCGAAGGTAATGAATCAGTGTGACTGACTAGATGTGCTGGATGCCTCGCAGACTTATGCCCCAACCGTACTCTCAAATCAGTATATTTGAAGGAGGAAGCATATTAGCATGAGAGAATGTGATGAATCCGTCTGGGAAATTTCTGACAGTGTCGGACGAAGCGCGTCGGCAGTGCAACGGGTGTGTGCAGAATGGTTCACGGAACGCCGTAGAACACGACGAGACCCACGCAGTCCACCCCCCGAGAATATCGACACCTCATCCGATAGGCATAGCAGGACAGATCTGCGTCATCCTCGGTTCTGGCGCAACACTGGAATAGTGTAACACATCGGACACTATCTGGTGTGACAGTCCGTCGCCATTTATTACGGCGTGGGTTCCGTGCGCGTCGTCCACTTTTGCGCCTACCTTTTGACGAATGTGCAGAAACATACTAGACGGCAAAAGTCTACGGAACGACGTCACTGGGAATAGGAATGGCATCAGTAAACATTTTCGGACGAATGACAATGACTGCATTCGCACAACAGCTCCAACTCAAGGCCTCATGATGTGGGGTGCTGTTGGGTACAGCACACATCACAGCTGGTGCGTGTCCAGGTTACTATAACCAGTGTGACCTAAGTGAATGAAATCCTGTGACCTGTAGCCATACCGTTTCTGCACAACACATCAGACGTCATTTTTCAGAAAGACAATGCACGACCACATGATACTGCAATAATACGTGCCTTCTCGGTGTCAGAGGGTATCAACCTTTCGTCCTGGCCCGCCAGGTCGCCAGTTTTGTCGACAGCTGAAAATGTCTGGGATACGGCGAAAAGACGAGTGCAGCGATATGACTCAACCATCACAGACGAACTTTGGAACCGGGTGAATGCAGCATGGAAGGTTATACCACAGGACGCCATTCCCGCCTTTTACGCGTTGATGCCATCACGCATGGAACGAGTTACCAGTGCCCATGGCGGATGCTGTGTCTACTAGACAACAGGACACATACTGAACCGAGGTGACTGAATTGCTAATCTTTTCTGCAGAACATAGTAATGTACATGTTCTGTGAATATGAACGCGGTATCTCCAGTTATTCGCGGTGTTCTGAATTTTTTTCTGAACATGAGTGCAACAAGCTTTCTATTTCTGCGACAGTATCTAATTGCGCGTGAGTGACAGTCCGTCCGTCTGCACTGGTGGAATGTTACGTGATACCACGTACTTCTACGTTTGTTACTATTACCGCGCCATCTATCACAAAGCGAAAAAAGTGATCCAACTAAAACATTCATATTTCTTTATGTACTACACGAATACGTAATAAAAAATGGGGGTTCCTATTTAAAAAGACACAGTTGACATCCGTTTGACCTACGGTAGCGCCATCTAGCGGGCCAACTATAGAACCATCTGGTTTCCCCCTTCAAGCTAGACAAGTTTAGTTCTTTGTAGTTTTTTCGTTGGACGCTTGTTTCGTGAGGTATTTGGCCCGGTCACGATCAATGGACCACCCTGTATACAGCTGCAGAACATTCCAGTACAATGATTCTTGACATTTGTGGGTACTTCTGGAATGTACTCTAACCGAACATAGAAATTAAAGTTGTACAGTCCAGGTGAGTTTTGAACTCACGACCCTCCATGCATCGGTTCAGTATCATACACACTACAGCACGGTGCTACTCAGCTTCTACTGTGACAATGTTCTTAGAACGTCCTAAAAGATCTCGTTCGTTTTGCTGTTTTTGCCTTTGCCACCAATGCGCTCTTTTACGGTCATCTTCCATGTTTCGACGACGTCGTCACCATGGAGGCAAGAGTGAAGGTGTGGGGGTTCGGATGCGTGCTGTCGATCGACGTATAGTGCCGATCCATCAGCACTTTGTGCTATTTGATCCCTAGTTGAGAGCCAATTACGTATTGTGGAAGACTTAAAAGTTTTACGGTTTTCTCATTATATTTCACACAGAAAGAAATCTCGGACGAACATTTTATGCTCCTGAGAAATTCCTGTATCGTAGCTGATGATGGTTTGTCAAAACTGCACACTAGACAGATGAGTCACGACAATCTAATTATACAGGGTGTTTCACAATACCTATTACAGACCTTTAAGTGTCGTGGAACAGAGTGGTTCTCATGAGGAACCCATGTCCGGAAATGTACCGTTTGGATGTAAAATAAATTGAAGATGGAATCGCTTTCTGATCACCCCCTTGGCGGTACACACGAGAGCGATGTGTCTGTGGAGCGTCACATTCATTCCCACGTAGTTCTGAACGTCCCAGTTTCTAGCAGGAACTGTTGTAATCGCACAAAATTTTGTATGTGATGCCACATTTACAACATGGAATGACGATGGCGCCTTCTTTCCAGCTTGCGTGCGTACCGTAAAGCGAGTGATTTGAAAGTGATCTGATATCCAAACTTATTCTATATTCAAATGCCACACTTCAGAACTTTATCTAGCAAGATTCCTGTAGCACCCCTAGAAGCCAATAATTGGCATATTGAAACACCATGTGTGAAAGATGTTTTTTTTCGTGTGTATTAAAAATCGTTTCATAGTCGTTTTCATATACAAACAGATGGCGAGAGAGTCTATACATTGCAACTAAAAAAAGTCACAAGTTTTACCTACATGTTGTCTAAAAATGGTACTACATCACTAGTTTACTAATATATTTGTAAAGTAGTCCTCGGTTCATTGTCCTAATAGAGACACTCTCTGAAAAATAATAATACGTTTCCATTTCATCCTTAAGGGTGAATTTTTGCAACGTTTAGGCGAAATGAGTTCTCCTATGTGCTACATAGAATTTCTTCCACATTCTTTTCGTCATAAAAATTTAAATTAAACTCTAAAACTCCATGTGTCATTTGTACTCAATAGATACATCTAAGACACAACTCTCGCGTTGCTCGGAAGAAAGTAGCCATTGTGCACGACGGAAGAGTACATTTCCAAATTAGGCAGCTGAACAGGCGGCAGATGCAGCTTTGTCAACTGCATGCTGGAGAGATGGATCACTACAAACTACTTGTGGAACACCATGTATGTTTCTTGTCACATGTATTACAACATCATGTTCACATATTTCGTGGTGATCCATCCCCAATATTTTTCTTTTATCCTTTAGTGGTAAAGGGTGGCCAGGTGCCCGTCCTCAATGTCGCCCCCCCTCCCCCTCCGCTCACCGCCCCCCCCCTCTAAGGCGAAAATTGTGTCCGTCTGTCTGCGTCCAATGTTATTCCATGTGAAAGTGTGAGAACGGTTTCGAAATATTTGCGAATGGGTACGTGGGTACCAGCCAGGCATTCTCCTAGTGGGATATGTGAAACCGCCTAAAAACCACAACTGGGGTAGCCGGCACGATGGCCCTTGTCATTAACACACAGTTCGGATTCTATCCGGATCCGGTGCCCTCCCCTCCACCCCACCCCTCCCCTAAAAAAAACAATCCCACCAGCCCTGCCGAGTGCTAACGTGCGCGGCTGTCTGAGCGGGCAATACTATAGAACCAATACGAGTTACATAACTAAATAAAAGAAATTGCTGTTCTATAATCTCTATCTGTGCTCCTTATGTATTCCAGGAACCTTTAGATGTCTTGTGCATGCTTATTTTTGGGTAACTGAGCAAATGCTCCGTCCATAAAGTCATTTACCCGACGGGACAATTATCCGTTGTTTCCTTCCTGTGCTTGCTTAGTACAGACATATACAAGTGATAGGTGAACAAAATAGTTTGAACGTCGCTACTTGTGTTACGCGAAACCTATTTTCTAAATGAGACGGTTGAAAAGACAAAGTACAGAAACTAGCAAGTGGAAAGTATAATAAAGAGTGAAAGTTGGGCACAACGAAGTATTACGCAGTGGATGAGGTTTGCACGTCCTATCAAATGCTTAAAGAAGGAATGAAGTGAAAAATTCAGTAGAACTCGAGCAGAAAGTAAAAGCTTCATTCACGAAACTTTCAATAACAGAAAACATTCCCAGCTGCTCAGGAAAAAAAAAAAGTCTTATACACGGCGACAGTACCTGCACCCGAATAGCGGACACGTTTGGCTTGCTTCGAAGAATGCAATCTTTGAAAGCAAGAGATACAGCGATGGAACGCGCAGAGACGTTCACCTACGCTCACGGTTGACCGAGTCAGCAGCGGAGAGGATATCAGCTGTGTCGCCTCTGTGAACATAAAGCGCCGGTTGGAAATAGAGGGGCGGCGAGAATACTGCACTGCGAGTAAAGGGCGTTAACTTCCTTTTTCGTGATAGGTATTTTGAAGAACCGAATTCTGTATCCACATTTGCTTTCATACGTCTCCTCTAAAACTTAACAGATGTTTTGTGGGATAGGACTCCTATCACTATCACTTGTTGTCCCCCGCCCATTCCATTGCATTCATGAACGTTCTCCGTGAATAACGACTGCATTTCAATTTCTGTATTCGCCCTAATACGTACCTACACATTTAAAGACAAGTTCTGCAGTTCTCTTTGTAATGTACGACGCCAGTCGAAAAATTTGGAATTATACGCTGCGCTCTTTGAGACCGACGAATGTTCGAAATACGCTTGGGTGAAACAAAGGTGTTCAAAGATTCTAACTAGGGAAAATCACTAACTTGACTTCGAATTTTGAGAGAAAAAAGCACTCTTGTAGGATATCAGCCCAAGCAATCGACACAGCAGAAAAATTTAGGTCATAGTTCTGATAGTACGCAATCACGACCTTCTGAAAGTACAGCTTTTTAAACATTCGCGCCCACCCATTGTCACTCGCTCCGCCCCACTGCAGCCGCTTAACGCCCACGCTCGAACTACGTAGAGTGGAGATGAAGAGGTTCGTTTCCATAACGTCGGTGACTCAAAATGTGACAGTAATTTGTTTGTAGTGTCAAAGTGCGCCCTTTACACCCTGTAGCTGGTGCCAGAAATCTCTTTGCCTTGAACAGTTTTATGTTGTGATTCACATACGCAGCGTAAATTTATGAAATAAAAGAGTACGCAATTAAAGAAGTAACGCAACGCTATTTCAGTGTTACCACCGGTACTGAGTGTTTATTATCTGTGAACTGGAAAATGACACCGTTAAAGTGAAGTACATTTACATCATTTGCATTATTCTTCAGTGTGATTGGCATGATTAAATTATAAAGTAAAACACATTAACTTTATTTCATAATCATCATTCGGTTGCTTAGGGTTGAATACGTGAATAAAGTAATTGGATACCTCGTAATATCCTGTCGGACCTCTTTTTGCTCGGCGTAGTGCAGCAACTCAACGTGGCATGCACTCGACAAGTCGTTGGAAGCCCCCTGCAGAAATATTGTGTCTTTCTGGCTGTAAAGCCGTCCATAATTGAAAAAGTGTTCACGAACAAACCTCTTGATTATGTCCCATAAACGTTCCATGATATTCATGTCGGGCGATGTGGGTGGCCAAACCATTCTCTCGAATTATCCACAACGGGACCCGGTGACGTGGCACGCAGTCATCCATAAAAATTACACTATTTGATAACTATCGCGTCGTGAGAGGTAATGAGGACTAATAGATGAGCGACAGATGAGCTTACCACGAACGATGAAATCCGATGAAGTTAACAGATGGTGGATCGCCTGCAGTTCCCTCAACCTCAGCTGGAAAGCAAGCTTTGAGTGGTGCATAGTACGGAACTCGGTAGCGCTACTTAGGGAACAGTGTAGACGTGTTTAACTAGCGATGTGCGTTCATTGCTAGGAAGTACCCCTGCCACACTTCCCTGTTTACAGGTTCCCATCTATGATGTACTAATGAATTGATGAACTAATGAACTACTCTGTAAGTCCGATACAAATCCTGCTTTGGCCACCGTCCGTTGTGGCCGAACGGTTCTAGGCGCTTCTGTCCGGATCCGCGCTGCTGCTGCGGTCGCATGTTCGAGTCCTGCCTCGGGCATGGATGTGTGTGATGTTCGTAGGTTAGTTAGGTTTAATTAGTTGTATGTCTAGGGGACTGATGACCTCAGATGTTATGACCCATAGTGCTCAGAGCAATTTGAACCATCTGCTTTGGCCGAGGCTCACGAAATATCCTGAGTGCGAATCAGAATGACGAGCGTAGGGAAGCAGTATCATCTGGTCGTTGCTCGTACCGTTCCCCCTACACTAGTGCAGGCAGGCCCTATTTAAACGGCATGTCGTTCCCTTACGCTGCTCTGGATGTGGTTGGTCACGAGATTAGCGCGTGGTGTCACCCGTATTTGGCCACTCTGCAATTTTCCTATCTTACGACCCCTGTGTGATACAGCACGAGGGGTGAGTCGCGTGTTGTTGTCCGCTATCCGTATCTAATATTGGTTCGCTGCTTCCGTTCTTAGAACAGGCCTTCTACTGCCTCTTTCCCAAGAACATCTTCCAAAACTGAGTTATTGAGCTGATAGGAATATTAACTGCATTCGCGACACGTCCTTGCCCCTCCCCCCTTACCTCTCCCTCTCTCTCCTCCCTCCCAATTCCTTGTAAGTTCGGACCTCCGAGGTTATAAAGTTTTCGTGGCCTAGTCGCGCATGCCGGTGGCCTGTTCCGTAGCTTTATTTCCGGACAACAGAACTATGTATGGCAAAGTGCATTAGAAATAGGTCCATCTAGCAAAACAGTCGTCACGCACTACATCTCTTCAGCTTGCTCCATTTACACGAACAGAATAAAATCATAGTTTTCTGAAATATACATTCTCGTTTTCTGGAATATACATTCTCGCACAATACAGTCTCATATTACAAAGGGGTTAAAGTTGTTGACGATTGTATGCCATATAATACCTCACTACACATCATTCTTGCATATGGCTTACATTTTCACCAGATTTTTTTTTTTTTTGTTTTTGTTTTTGACATCAGTCTACTGACTGGTTTGATGCGGCCCGCCACAAATTCCTTTCCTGTGCTAACCTCTTCATCTCAGAGTAGCACTTGCAACCTACGTCCTCAATTATTTGCTTGACGTATTCCAATCTCTGTCTTCCTCTACAGTTTTTGCCCTCTACAGCTCCCTCTAGTACCTTGGAAGTCATTCCCTCATGTCTTAGCAGATGTCCTATCATCCTGTCCCTTCTCCTTATCAGTGTTTTCCACAAATTCCTTTCCTCTCCGATTCTGCGTAGAACCTCTCCATTCCTTACCTTATCAGTCCACCTAATTTTCAACATTCGTCTATAGCACCACATCTCAAATGCTTCGATTCTCTTCTGTTCCGGTTTTCGCAGAGTCCATGTTTCACTACCATACAATGCTGAACTCCAGACGTACATCCTCAGAAATTTCTTCCTCAAATTAAGGCCAGTATTTGATATTAGTAGACTTCCCTTGGCCAGAAATGCCTTTTTTGCCATAGCGAGTCTGATTTTGATGTCCTCCTTGCTCCGTCCGTCATTGGTTATTTTACTGCCTAGGTAGCAGAATTCCTTAACTTCATTGACTTCGTGACCATCAATCCTGATGTTAAGTTTCTCGCTGTTCTCATTTCTACTACTTCTCATTACCTTCGTCTATCTCCGATTTATTCTCAAACCATACTGTGTACTCATTAGACTGTTCATTCCGTTCAGCAGATCATTTAATTCTTCTTCACTTTCACTCAGGATAGCAATGTCATCAGCGAATCGTATCATTGATATCCTTTCACCTTGTATTTTAATTCCACTCCTGAACCTTTCTTTTATTTCCATCATTGCTTCCTCGATGTACAGATGGAAGAGTAGGGGCGAAAGGCTACAGCCTTGTCTTACACCCTTCTTAATACGAGCACTTCGTTCTTGATCGTCCACTCTTATTATTCCCTCTTGGTTGTTGTACATATTGTATATGACCCGTCTCTTCCTATAGCTTACCCCTACTTTTTTCAGAATCTCGAACAGCTTGCACCATTTTATATTGTCGAACGCTTTTTCCAGGTCGACAAATCCTTTGAAAGTGTCTTGATTTTTCTTTAGCCTTGCTTCCATTATTAGCCGTAACGTCAGAATGGCCTCTCTCGTCCCTTTACTTTTCCTAAAGCCAAACTGATCGTCACCTAGCGCATTCTCAATTTTCTTTTCCATTCTTGTGTATATTATTCTTGTAAGCAGCTTCGATGCATGAGCTGTTAAGCTGATTGTGCGATAATTCTCGCACTTGTCAGCTCTTGCCGTCTTCGGAATTGTGTGGATGATGCTTTTCCGAAAGTCGGATGGTATGTCACCAGACTCATATATTCTACACACCAACGTGAATAGTCGTTTTGTTGCCACTTCCCCCAATGATTTTAGAAATTCTGATGGAATGTTATCTATCCCTACTGCCTTATTTGACCGTAAGTCCTCCAAAGCTCTTTTAAATTCCGATTCTAGTACTGGATCCTCTATTTCTTCTAAATCGACTCCTGTCTCTTCTTCTATCACATCAGACAAATCTTCACCCTCATAGAGGCTTTCAATGTATTCTTTCCACCTATCTGCTCTCTCCTCTGCATTTAACAGTGGAATTCCCGTTGCATATTAATGTTACCACCGTTGCTTTTAATGTCACCAAAGGTTGTTTTGACTTTCCGGTATGCTGAGTCTGTCCTTCCGACAATCATATCTTTCTCGATGTCTTCACATTTTTCCTGCAGCCATTTCGTCTTAGCTTTCCTGCACTTCCTATTTATTTCATTCCTCAGCGACTTGTATTTCTGTATTCCTGAATTTTCCCGGAGCGTGTTTGTACTTCCTCCTTTCATCAGTCAGCTGAAGTATTTCTTCTGTTACCAATGGTTTCTTCGCAGCTACCTTCTTTGTACCTATGTTTTCCTTCCCAACTTCTGTGATGGCCCTTTTTAAGATGTCCATTACTTTTCAACTGTACTGCCTACTGCGCTATTCCTTATTGCTGTATCTATAGCGTTAGAGAACTTCAAACCTATCTCGTCATTCCATAGTACTTCCTTATCCCACTTCTTTGCGTATTGATTCTTCCTGACTGATGTCTTCAACTTCAGACTACTATCCATCACTACTATATTGTGATCTGAGTCTATATCTGCTCCTGAGTACGCCTTACAATCCAGTATCTGATTTCGGAATCTCTGTCTGACCATGATGTAACCTAATTGAAATCTTCCCGTATCTCCCGGCCTTTTCCAAGTATACCTCCTCCTCTTGTGATTCTTGAACAGGGTATTCGCTATTACTAGCTGAAACTTGTTACAGAACTCAATTATTCTATCTCCTTGTCCCAAGCCCATATTCTTCTGTAATTTTTTCTTCTACTCCTTCCCCCACAACTGCATTCCAGTCCCCCATGACTATTAGATTTTGGTCCCCCTTTGCATACTGCATTACCCTTTCAATATCCCCATACACCTTCTCTATCTGTTCATCTTCAGCTTGCGACGTTGGCATGTATACCTTAACTATCGTTGTCGGTGTTGGTCTGCTGTCGATTCTGATTAGAACAACCCGGTCACTGAACTGTTCACAGTAACACACCCTCTGCCCTACCTTCCTATTCATAACGAATCCTACACCTGTTATACCATTTTCTGCTGCTGTTGATATTACCCGATACTCATCTGACCAGAAATCCTTGTCTTCCTTCCACTTCACTTCACTGACCCCTACTACATCTAGATTGAGCCTTTGCGTTTCCCTTTTCAGATTTTCTAGTTTCCCTACCACGTTCAGGCTTCTGACATTCCACGCCCCGACTCGTAGAACGTTATCCTTTCGTAGATTTTTCAATATTTTTCTCACGGTAACCTCCCCCTTGGCAGTCCCCTCCCGGAGATCCGAATGGGGGACTATTCCGGAATCTTTTGCCAAAGGAGAGATCATCATGACACTCCTTCAATTACAGGCCACATGTCCTGTGGCTACACGTTACGTGTCTTTAATGCAGTGGTTTCCATTGCCTTCTGCATCCTCATGTCGTTGATCATTGCTGATTCTTCCGCCTTTAGGGGCAATTTCCCACCCCTAGGACAAGAGAGTGCCCTGAACCTCTGTCTGCTCCTCCGCCCTCTTTGACAAGGCCTTTGGCAGAATGAGGCTTAATTCTTATGCTGGAAGTCTTCGGCCGCCAACGCTGATTATTTATCAAAATTTAGGTAGTGGCGGGGATCCAATCCGGATCCGGAGACGTTTTGATTATGAATCAAGGACGCTACCCCTAGACCACAGGTACATTCACAAGGTACAAAACTCATATTACTGGAGTCATTGATATCACAACAGATATACACATTTTGTATGCACATGCCGTACAATAAATTGGTATATATCGTTTTTGGGATATACGTACATATTCCCATGATACAAAAGTTAGTTTCCTGGAATCAATAGAAGTACACTCCGTATAACACATCATTTTACCTTTTATCTCACGCAACTTTGGTGACTTTACCGTGGACATGCAAGCTCCTTTCTCGTAGATGGGGACGTCTGACAGTTCGCCTCACAACAGGAACGAGGGTAAGTCGGATTACTCTAGCTGTGTTGGTCAGATTGGGGAAATTATGTATATCCTACTATGCGTTGGGAGTGCTACTACTCACGACTATATTAGTTACAAATACCTTAGTACAACGCCTGTCTCCAACTTTACAAAGTTGTTGGCCACATGTCGAATAGCATTTACAGTAGATACACAAGCAACAGGTCATAATTAAGAAATAGAGTATCATCGAACTAGCGAAACCCCACATGGAGTACTCGCTTATCGACCAACCTTTGACAGTCGGACTTTTCTGGTAGTCTACTTCATTCTGTAGATCCTCTGTTTTATGTCCAGAGAACTTGAGGTCGTCTAAATGTTTAACTACGTGCTCCAGTGGTAAGATTATTGAGTTTGGGATACTACCTGTTTCTCTTACTCCAAGTGGAAACAGTCTATGTCCATATTTATCTTAGGTACTGGGGCTATTTTACTGGTGTTCGTGCATATCGTATGGTTGGAACGCAGTACAATCTGTGCACCATAGGCCTTACAGTTGCTTAGGAAGCTTAGCTTCACCGTGCCCCGCAGGTAGGTTGTTAAACAGTATAATCAAACCTTCGTCCTTTGGAGTGACATACAAAACCATTCATTGTTTTGTACACTGAAGCTACAAAGAAACGGGAATAGGCATGTGTTTTCAAATAATGAGACACGGAAATAGGCAGAATACGGCACTGCGGTCGGCAGCGTACGATCATTTCTCGAGTGTACCGCGAACATCAGGAATCCTACAAAATATCACATCTCCGACATCGCTGTGATTGGAAAAAGATCCTGCAAGAAGGGGACCAACGACGAATGAAGAGAATCGTTCAACCTGCAGAAGTGCAACCCTCCCGCAAATTGCTGCAAGTTTCAGTACTGGATCATCAACAAGCGTCAGCGTGCGAACCATTCGACGAAACATCATTGTTAAGGGCTTTCGTACCCGAAGGCCCACTCGCATAACCTTGACAACTGCACGACACGAAGATTTACTCCTTTTCTGGGCCAGCCAATACTTACTTTGGACTATTTATGACGGGAAACATGCCCATTATTTTGACAGCATAGTCCACGGAGATCAGCGACCTGATTCTACATTTTAAAATGAACAGTCGAGATCGCAATAATATTTCTTTATTAACCGGTTTCGGCTTATATACAACCCATCTTCAGAACTTTTTGCCCCTATGGCTGATGCTGGCGGCCCCTCGGATTTTTCGTGGTACCACGATCGTATACTCGATGTCGTCTGGTCGAACGAATCTCGTTCCAGATTGTATCGAGCTGATGGACGTGTATGGATATGGAGACAATCTCATGAATGCATGGACCCTGCATGTCAGCAGGAGATTGTTCAAGCTGGTGGAGACTCAGTAATGGTGCGGGGAGTGTGAAGTTGGAGTGATATTGGACCCCCGATACTTCTGAATACTTCTGACGTAAGAATCCTGCCTGATCAACTGAATCCGCTCATGTCCATTGTGCATTCCGACGGACTTGGGCAATTCCAGCAGGACAGTGTGACACCCCCACGTCCAGAATTGCTGCAGAGTGGCTCCAGGAACACTCACCTTAGTTTGAACACTTGCGCTGGCCACCAAACTCCCCAGACATGAACATTATTGAGCATATCTGGCATGGCTTGCAACGTACTAATGTTCAGAAGAGATCCCCCCCCCCTCCCCCTATTCTTACGGCTTTATGGACAACCCTGCAGCATTCATGTTGTCAGTTCCTTTCAGAACTACTTCAGACATTAGTCGAGTCCATTCTGCGTCACGTTGCGGCACTTCTGCGTGCTCGCGGGCGCCCTACGCGATAGTCGGCAGGTGTACTAGTTTATTTGGTTCTTCAGTGTATATGCGTCCTTGATACTGTCTTTCGGTAATATGTATTTAAGTTTGAAATCTGTTGGAATTGTTCTTACGGACTGCAGCATATGAGCCTCGCATCGTTCGCGATCGTACTTGGTGTCAGTACAAAATTCTGCTTACATGTCTGACCTCTTAGTGTCCGTTTTATATACAGTTGGTCACTGGAGAGTGGGGCATACTTTCACTTAGCTTCCCAATTCCTTTTCGGGTGTGATATAAGTGAGTAATCTCTTCGTCTTATTAAATTCAGCTGGTAGGGCCAAACCTCATATAGGGTATAAATATGTTTCTATCGACTAAGGGTATACTCAACACACCTTAACGTATTACCTGCTAAACATACACCTAAATCTATTATACGAAGTAACTGATACTCCTTATCTTCGTGAGTTCAATAGGAAACTTCTCATTTTTCAAAGTGTCCTTAATCAGCTCCAGGGACTTGACAACCTATAGCGGATATATCAAGTGTGGATCCAAGACACCCTTCTGTGTGTTCACCATGTCATAAATCAGCAAATAATGTTCACGTTCCAATTTATTAAACACGGACGTAATTTGCACGAGTTGTTCTGTTATGGTTATTGAAATCATGGCATGTTGTCCCTTCTTACTTGTACTGTTTTCTTATTCGTCTACATGAGCGCTCAGTTTCCTAACTTCTTCGCAATAAACTGCCCATTCTTGGCTACCGCGTTTATCCTTTGATTTACCCCTGTTAGTGACGCTCTCACTGTAGTGCTTGCTCCTTAGACGGTCGCAACATCTCTCTCTGCTTTCCTCTAACCCATTTGTTTTCGCATTAAAGAAGGCTACATCATCTTCGTCTAGTGCACCAAACAATATCTTACTAGTCTCACCAATAAAATGCAGTATTCCTCTTTTTGTCCCAGTGCACTCGCGCGTAGCTAACTGCCCAATTAACTCTTTTGCTTCCATAATTTTCCCTGCCTGCCGTTTATCGTCTGCTGCGTGCTTTCGCACACATTGTGCTTTACCGCTCTGTTGGCTATCTGTTACGTTTGTTAAAACTTCTCACAGAGTTCCTGTAGGATAAAACAGCTGTCACTTCTCCACGTACACTATATAGTGACCATACTGTGGTTATCGTAACATATTCTCAGTGTAAACTGGAACATCTTGTGACTGCTCAAAATGATCAAATGTGTGTGAATTTCTAATAGACCAAACTGCTGATGTCATTGGTCCCTAGCCTTACACACTACTTAAACTAACTTTTGGTAAGAACAACACACACACCCATGCCCGAGGGAGGACTCAGACCTCCTGCGGGAGGGGCCACGCAGTCCGTGACATGGCTTCTCAAACCGCACGGCCACTCCGCGCGGCTCTTGTAACTGCATTCCTCTTTTCGGGAGATATGTCATCAACGGGCTTCCTATTAGGGCTGTTACTCAGAATACCTGTCTCGCTGCCATCTGTTATAGAAAGAGACTATCAGCCTGCTGATCGTGCCCTTACTTCAGAAAAACTCTTTTAATCGATTTGCATGTACTTTTATACATTCCTTTCCCCATAATCGAATAATCACATTTTGCCCTCCCACATCGACTATGGTATAGGGTACTCACCATTGGCTATCCATTTTCTTATTGCGTCCCATTCACACACTTTCATCATATAGCAAAACGCGGCCCATCGCCTGCAAAACGTCTGTTTTCTGGGTTTTATTATAATTTAACTTGCGCTCTTGCTCTCTTGTGTAGCTACTCGGACTTCCTGATGCAGAATTAACATCATTTCGGTCACGTAGTCGTAATTATAAACTGTATTTGTCAGTTTCTTCTGAAGCCAACCTTGCATGCTACATTTTTACCGAAAAATGACTCACACGTGTTGTACCCTATTGTACTGTGATATGTTATGTTTTATATGAAAGTGGAGTATGGTACCCTGTAGTCCCAGTAGGACTGAACACGGTTAATATGGTGTCCCAATATCTCTGTTAATGTATGATAAGTTCGCTCCAGAACGCCATTGGATTATGCGTGGTACCTCGTGGTCTGACCCTTTTCTGTCATTAACAGGCTACATAACCGCTTCATGGTATCACCGATAAAATTACAGCCCATGTCACTCAGCTAGTGACATCGGAATCCCAGACTCAGAGTTACATTTTCGACTAATTTTCGCACAACTGTGTCAGTGTCTTGGCGGTTAGTTAGTTCGGCTGAAACAAATTTCGTTAGTGAGTCCTGAATTGTCAGACTGTAACGGTTATCTGTATTGTGTCTTTAGAATACAAATTCAAATTCTGAGGTTGGCGTCGTTTCCAATTGCTGATTCGTCTTGAACTGCTTTATTTTCTTTTTCTGACAGCTCTCACAAGTCTCAGTAAAGTTTTTGTATCAACCCTCATCCCAGGCTAAGTACAATATTATTTTACCTGCTCGTAATTTCTCCCCATACCCTGATGTCCGCCTATAGGGGATACGTGCATACGTTGCTCCCACCAACCTATATGCTTGGACACCAGCTACTTGATATCTACTAAGTCTTGTCAACATCACCCCCTTGCAGCTCAGAACACCAAAGAAATAATATATTGCTACTTTGTACTACCAAATAGGAAACCAACACATCTGAAACAGAAAATCACCAGGTGTCAGTTACGATATTATGAGCGTGGAACTGTGAGCAGACAAACGAATCCTTTACATTTTGGTATAATACTCGTAATTACAATATGGCCCTGAGCACCTATTAGGAGCCGGCCGGTGTGGCCGAGCGGTTCTAGGCGCTTCAGTCTGGAACTGCGCTAACGCTACGGTCGCAGGTTCGAATCCTGCCTCGGGCATGGACGTGTGTGATGTCCTTAGGTTAGTTAGGTTTAAGTAGTTCTAAGTTCTAAGGGACTGATGACCTCAGATGTTAAGTCCCATAGTGCTCAGAGCCATCTGAACCATTTTGAACATATTAAGAAATGTACCAATTTAATATTTAAAATCTACATATTATGGATACATTTGTTTGTGTGAAGGTGTGTGATGTACACGCATGATAACAAGGATGAAACGCTGCTGATCTTTCAAATGATTGGTTCAAATGTCTCTAAGCACTATGGGACTTAACATCTTAGGTCATCACTCCCCTAGACTTAGAACTACTTAAACATAAGTAACCTAAGGACAGCACACACATCCATGCCCGAGGCATTATTCGAACCTGCGACCGCAGCAGCAGCGCAGTTCCAGACTGAAGGGCCTAAAATCGCTCGGCTACAGCACATTGACGGGAGATAATTTAGTAACTTGCATTTTTATGTTCAGTACTGCTAGAGAACATTATGACTGTTAGCTTATTATGTCTATCTTGTACTCTACTGTACATACCTGCACTGTAATTTGCTGTAAGTGGGCGAAATTCTGTTAAGGCATAACTGCTGAGAGCAGACGGTTCCCTGACAAACCATCGCCATCTCGCCGGATGTTTGTTCGTCTCTTCGACGTGAAACTGTATGTTTAAATGAAAGACCTCGAAATCGTCGTAGAACACGAACAGACGAAGTTGCTGAGGTCATTGCGCTCGCCGCCGTAGCCGTGAATCCTCAAGTCAGCACACGATGAATTCAACACGAAATTGGAGTCTCGGAAACAAGTGCACATCCCATTCTGCAACGTTATAAATTCATCCTTGCCATGGGTGTGTGTGTTGTCCTTAGTGTAAGTTAGTTTATGTTAGATTAAGTGGTGTGTAAGCCTAGGGACCGATGACCTCAGCAGTTTGGTCCCATAGAACTTACCACAAATTTCCCAATTCTTCCATCCTTACCCTTCAACAATTGGGTTCAGTTTTGTCAGTGGTCTCAGCAACAACTTCTGACTAATCCTAATTCCTTCTACGACGTTCTTTTTACCGACAAAGAGTCCTTGTCCAACAAAGGATTTGTCGGTATGAGAAATAGGCGTAATTGGTCGGTCAGAAATTCACGATGGCTCCGAAAGGTAAGAGCATCGATGCCCATGGAAAGTTAATGTTTGGCGCGGAGTTACTGCAGATACTGTTATTGAACCTTTCTTTGTAAATGGCAACCAAAATCGCAGACAATGTGCCCGTTTTTCCCTTGGCTCTTGCTGTGGCTCTTTTTTCTCCTCTGTCCTTCAAACGCTACTCTTCTTTCGACTCTCGATCCAATCTATCTCCAGATGAGCGCGTATTAATGGTTAACCTGAACCAGACGTACGCAAACATCGCAGTACCCACATCCTGCGACACCTCACTTTAGTGAAAACTAACCCTTATTCAGAGATTGCAGTAGACTTTTTGAGTTGGCCATAATGCCAGTGTGGGCGTGGAGGGGCTCCACCTCTGAAAAAAAGTCCGATTTTTAAGACAAACTCTTCCTGTTCTCTTGGACGCCGTACCTCTGAATCAGAGGATGGTCTTGTCGTATCAGCATGATGGATGCTCTGCACATGACACTTCACGAGTACGACGAATTCTGGACCTTAAAATACCCTGGTAGGTGGATTGGGCGTGATGGGCCAGTTAGTTGGGCTGTCCGATCTCTGGACCTTACAACGATGACATTTTTTCTGTTGCGGAGCAGTCAGGGATGCTGTCTATCAAAATGCTCCTACAACGCCAGAGGACATGCAGCAACGCATTACTGATGTTTGTACAGCCGTAACAGAGGAAGTAATAGCACCAAGTAGGACTTCCTTCATCCACAGAGTAGCCGTATGTATGAATGCCAGTGGTCACCATTCTGAGCATGTGATGTAAGCGTTCTGTTTCTCATGTAGTGGCAGTATCAGAGCAAATGTTATTACAAAGGGCCATATTAACTTCCCTACATTGTCTTATGCACTGTAATACGGTATTGAGCAGTAACAAGATCAATTTACTGTATAGTACAGTACTGTTGCACTCAGTGTTTATTGGTAATTTGTATGCTCAAACGCGCCTTGAAGTGATATTTAAATTAGACAAGTGATATTTAAATTAGACAAGTTATGTGTTATTTATAATTTTTCATAGCTCCCAGTTTCATACATAAAGTGTTACAGTGCGATACATTTTTGATTAGCTGTTGGAGAGATTGAGTGTTTTTGTTTGTCAGCGATTACGTATTTTAACATCAAACTGTTTCTCCCCAGTAATCTCTTTAAGGACAATAGATCTCCATGACCACTAAAAGGCGGGACTCAGTTTTTATTTTTTCTTCTTGGTTTTATTGCAGTCGTTTTTCTTCAGCAACAATACAGTTATAGATGCCTGATCGAGTGCCTGAAAAATTAGACCCACACGAAAAAATTGAAACAAAATCCTATCTCCACCACTTTGATCCTTAACTTAAATGAATAAAAAATAATGCCCTTCAGATATTGATATATCACGAACCCACTGTAATTCCTATCTGAAAGAAAAAGTTACTCGTCACATCAACACAAGGAAATAGTCACGTGGTCCCTATTTTCTTTAACTTTACTAGAATGATTACTGCAATGTCCAGTGTTTACCACTAAATTCAATTTTAACGGTTCCAGGCCTATTTCGCTGTAAGATTCCGGTTCACTTTCTGCCCGTTTAACAACTATCGAGACCCGTTTATGAGGAATTTGTTTTCTGGAAATTGTCATCAATGATTATGTCATTTTATGCTCCTAACACGCTTTTTTCCCTCTTGAATTTCAGTATTCTTTTATAAAAACGAAAATGAAATTCAAATGATCTGGAAGTCAGCTGAAACGCTCCATTCCAGCCATGTGATGCTTGTGACGTCACTGGCTAGCTCTTTGCTGCTTCTGTCATTATGCTAATTCACAGTAAAGTCTTGTTTCGGAAATTATGCTTCGGAGAATGTATTACAACTGGTGTTTAGTACCATAATGTCCAATACATCTACAAAAACTCCTGAAAAGTTGTCTTCGACTGTTCCAGAGAATGAGAAGATGCGTAAAATGTGGTTGCACTGTACTGGGAAATTTCCACCATGTCGACGCACAAGTTCACTAAATTAAAAATCGGTTGCACTTTGAAGTTAACATTAACTTACGTGCGAGATATGCTTTCCTACTCTTACAACGAAAGACAATGTCATTCAACAAAATTAAACTCGAAGTGAACATTGTCATTTTACCCACCTACATCCGAATTATTCGGGAACACAGTTGTTAGACCAGTATACCGTCGAATTTTATAAGATGATGTTCATAGATCGCTGGTTCGAATCTAACCCGAAAGAACATTTTAATTTATATTTAAAACGTCTCGACAATCCTTTCAAACGAAAGCCAAATCGCAATTAAAAACTTCACCACACCGATCGGAAACAAAATATTATTGTGGTTTCCTTGCTGTTACATGCTCTTACATTGGCAATAGCTTTTCACACAAGTCACATTTAAGAAGGTATTTTCTACTTTATGTACATTTTACTGTATTAGAAACAATGTTTCTGACTTCATGCTGTCCAGCTAGGATTCTTATTGTTTAAACGTTTGCATTTGGACCATCTTACATAAAGATGAAGTAAGTCTACTTCTGAAGCTAACGTTAGTTAGCAAACATCACAGCCCTTTTATTTCTGTCCCCTGCATGTTATACACATTCTATGTCTTCCCGTATGACCTTATCGTTCTGCACCTCGTTGTACTGTGGGCGTATCTTCACTACTAGCAAGAAGGAAATGTACCTACCCTCCGTCGTCCATTTCTGAGACCAAGACTAATGTGAAGCTGTATATAATACATCCCACAATCGAATCAACTGCTGCAGTCAGATCTTGGTAACGCTATTTTCGTACTTCGTGTAAAACTTTAAAAATATAAGGCCCCTCCAGGATTTGCAGTCGGTTACGCTATGCGTTGCGCCATCCAACGCTTGCTGATGAATTATCTCTGGTGAGCGTCTCCTAGAAAGCAAATCAGCCCTAAGTTTGTTCAAGAATAATTTTATTGTGTTTTGGATCGCAGCTTTTTACTGATAGTGGACAATCTAGTTATAGTATACGAACCCATTTTCAGAAGTTATACAATTACTTAGTTTTGAGCAATTTTAATGATTTTTCAGGAAACAGGGTGAAAGGGTACAGTACCGCCCGACATTGAAAATAGGTACAACATGCGTCGTTATTCTTGTCAGAACAACATATTTTTTTTAATAATAACTTAATTTCACTTAATACACTGAAGCCGGATACCAGTGTAGGAAAGAAGGAAAATTTATTTATTTAATTGATCACATGTGCACTCCCACAAAATAAATCCCTACATCCAATCTGGTGAGATCTGTGAAATGAATGAATGTATGGTCGTCTGCTAACCGCAGATAGTGAATGTGCAATATATGATCATCTTTGATCCTTTGGTCACCTTTGGTGGAACCAGAGAGATGAAATTTACCTGAGCTTTGAGCACCTGAAATGTGGCTGACCAATACGCTGGCGTGGTGCTCCCCCACCTCGGTGGAGGTGCGAGATGACCTGAAGAACGGCCATGTTTCAGCACTCTGGCGTTGGATCTTGTGTTGGTAAGACCTGTCTTAGGTGTGCTCTGTAAAGACAAAAGAGTGGAGAGGATGGTATGCACGTGAAATACTTAAGAGTAGTTTGGAATAATTATTTCTCTATTTCAGGAACTTTTGTGGGGAGAATTAAATGTCAGGCAGGTAATATTAAGGGGATCGTAGTAATCTTCGGAAGTGACCAACAGTCACAATGAAACCACGTGTAGCAGTAAGTTGAAATACTTCCGAGTGCTTAAGTTAAGCTGAATTACTGGCGTGTTTTCAAAATGGTTGAAATGGCTCTGAGCACTATGGGATTCAACTGCTGAGGTCATTAGTCCCCTAGAACTTAGAACTAGTTAAACCTAACTAACCTAAGGACATCACAAACATCCATGCCCGAGGCAGGATTCGAACCTGCGACCGTAGCGGTCTTGCGGTTCCAGACTGCAGCGCCTTTAACCGCACGGCCACTTCGGCCGGCTACTGGCGTGTGTAATATGAGTTTGAAATACTTAAGAAATGGCGTGTGCAGGACTTGAAATTAGAGACGAGTACTTCCACGTGGTGAGTACTATGTGAGTCTCAATCTGTGTATGAGACAAAGGATAAAGAGAAGTTCTCGTCCAAGGTTGAGGACTCGCGTGTGTACGAATATGATTTAATATTACTTTGCGTGTTATGGTTCCGTGTGACGCTAGATTTAAACTCTAATACTCTGAGAGACAAGCAAGGTGAGTCAGCCGTCTGTCCAGCAACGCCACTTGGCTTGCTTTGCACAGGAATACGTGCATATATTCTCCAGAGTTCGTAGTAGGAAAGGAAAGTTACGAAGTGGGACAGTGTCGTGTGAAACTGGGATGAATACAAATTGAAGTGGGGAAAGCTGAAAGTGAAGTGATTCTAACGTTGTAACTATTCTTTGTGATGTGTTATATGTTGCCAGTTTGATGTATTTTATGTAATTTAAGTATGTGTGGTTTGCATGGGAGAGTAGCAAGATAAGTTCAGAGGCAGTGGGTTATGCATGTTCCTTTTTGTACCGCTCGGTCTGGAGTAAATTTGCGTGATGATGGGTGTGAGAGTCGAAGTGTGAGATATCCACCATCCTATCCAGAATGTGCACTGTAGCGTTGGATAATTACGAGACCATAAGATAGAGAATCACCAATGTAAAGCCATGCCCACTGGGCGGAGTTTCTCATGTGTAATTGTTGTATAAAATGTAGTGGTGTGTTTAGGTTATCTTTGAATCATAATAGAATTTATCAGAATAAAAAAGATTGTGAAAAGAAAAAGATTGGTAGCCTTGTTCTTCGAACAAAAGCCGTTGGGTAAGAAAGAAAATGTGGTATTGCCAGTTCGTTGTGAACAATCAGAGTTGCGTAAATTACTAATAGTCAGATGTATGTTACCCGTTTACGTTGCATGATATTCATACAGGAGAATAATTTTTAGCTTAATTGTGAGTACTAGAGCTCATAATCAGTCATTGATGTTACTCGATAAATAAGAATAAATCCACTCGCTTGGCAGACCACTCATCTTGCAGGCCTGACTGCTTGATGCCACAGTATGAGCAAGGCATGTGGGTGCCACTCAAGGGAAACAAAAGTCCACCGTTGTACATATCGCCGTTCTAAATGGGTGGAGCATAAACGCATCAACTTTCGCAATCCTTCCGCTATGACCGTTCACAAAATCCCTTTCTATTATTACTTAAAAGTTGTAATCGCGTTTTACATCACTATTAATTTTTTTGCCGTAAAAGTACGTAAAAACCTCATAACTTCGGTTAACGCACCTATAACAGACGCACAGCTTTGTGTTAGTCCTACTAGTCTGTGACGTCCCAACGCATCAGAAATGAAAGAGCATTTGCGATTACGTGACGAGATCTTAATATTTAATGATTTTTAAGCTTTAATTACATAAAAATAACAGATGTATTGTGAGAATATAGACCGTAAATGCAGTTTAAATGTCATCATGAATCAAAACACCCACAATCCGAACAATACTTTTAACACAGGAAAATAGCCTATTATAAATTAACACAGATCCTGCAGCGGCACTGTTACCTCTGTGCATGCAGCTGCAACGCAGCAAATTACAATTATTCACCTACTAATGAACTAACTACTCAATATTCGTCCCGCTGCCAATTTCAACAGAACAGAAACGTATCACTATTTACAATGTATAGTCAATCAATCCAATACCGATAATTGTCCAACAACGTTTCTACTACAGGTTCAGGTCTTAAATCATCGATTTGTACCACAGCCCACAGCCCACAAAATAATTCTCTCTCAAATATAATTCCAAATACGGGCTTCTTATTTAACTGAATACGGAACTACTAGATTGGAGGAGTCTATTTGAATTCTCGACTTCCGAAGCTTACTCAACCATCTTAAACCTCAGAGAACATCGAAACAGGACTTCACGATCCTGTTAAGGAACCCCCACACGATTTCTCTTATTGCAATCCACTAATTAACTTAAGAGTTCGGGACACAAAACGCTACACACCCAACTTGATCAATTCCTGATACACAACTTGAAATGTGAAGGCCCAATAATCTACTGCCTGTATGCCTCATATTAAACCGTCAAGGAACCCTTCTACAAACAAATGTACCACGCTACTTCCCCTATAACTGTAGAATTTTTCTTCTGAGAAGCTTTCGGCGTTTTTGATGGTGGTCAGCTATCGCGCTTAGCGTGATCTTTGCGGCTGGCGGCTATGGCTGTGGTGAACGAGTTTTATATGATCTCTGACCTCTCCGACCTTCGACTGGTACTGCCTACGATCAGCCCAGCTCTGAAACTACAGCAGACACAACAAACATATATAAGTTACCGTACGTATAAATTTCCATACATAATGCTGTTTTAATATATACTAAGAACCGGATGCTAAGCAAGAGTAAATGCGAATTACAAATTGTGCATCTGACACAGGACAGTAGGGGAGACGATTTCGTGGAGAATCAGAAAACAAGTCGTTCAACAATATGTGTGAGACTGTGTGCCATGTGCGCAACGAGCGGATCTTAGTCACTGGCATATTCCACTGGAATTTTTAAATGCTGGGTCTGGGTATCTGCGACCATGTAACGAACAGCACCTGGAAATAAATATATTCTGACAGTAACAGACCTACTTCCCGATTCAAAGAATGTGCTCCCTGCCATCGTTGGAGAAGCAGCTGCAGCAGCAAGTCGTATACTCCTAGCTCACTCATTTGTTACATAGTTTAATTAATTTCTTAGCGTGTTTTTGGTACTTGCATTGTCTAATTCACAAATTTCTGGCGTATTATAGTATTTGAGAGTTGTAGCATCGCGTTCTAGTACCTGAATAGTGTCAATTCGCGTAGTCGTCCGTCTTCTGCTTTTGTTTTGAACGGCCAGTGTCGGTTGGTCACAGTCAGTGTGCTCCCTGCCGTCGCTGGATAAGCAGCTGCAGCAGCAAGTCGTATACTCCTAGCTCGCTCATTTGTTACATAGTTTAATTCTTAATTTCTTTGCGTGTTTTTGGTACTTGCATTGTTTAATTCATAAATTTCGGGCGTATTATAGTATTTGAGAGTTGTAGCATCGCGTTCTAGTACCTGAATAGTGTAAAATCGTGCAGTCTCCTTCCGCCGCCGAGTAGTGTGTCAGCAGTGTGCAAGTAGCAGCATTACTGCATTTACTAGGCAATCTTGTATTTTAATAACCGTTTAAATTTTGTGTCGATTTGTTTGCGCCCTCTGTAGATTAGTTCAGATGTTCTTTGCACAACAGTTTTTAGCATGGATAGGGACTGCAACTGCTGTGTTCGGATGCAGGTTGAGTTGGCATCCCTTCACTCCCAGCTCCAGGCAGTGTTGGCTTCGGTCACACAGCTTAAGGCTGTTGCCAATAGGCATCACTGTGGGGTTCCGGATGGGGGTTTGCCGGGGACGGCCAGCTCGTCCCACGCATCCCCCGATCGGACTACGGCTGTGGTTGCCCGGGATACAGCCAGCATTGAGGCTGATCCTTTACCTGTGGTAGAGTGGGAGGTCGTCTCAAGGTGTGGCAGGGGGCGAAAGCCATTCCGGAGGGCTGAACGGAAGGCCTCTCCAGTTTGTCTGACGAACCGGTTTCAGGCTCTGTCTCAGGCTGATACTGATCTTCGGCCTGACATGGCTGCTTGTCCTGTTCCAGAGGTTGCCTCTCAGTCTGCAAGATCCAGGTGGTCGTAGAGGGTGGGCTTACTGGTAGTTGGGAGCTCCAACGTCAGGCGCGTAATGGGGCCCCTTAGGCATATGGCAGCAAGAGAGGGGAAGAAAACCAATGTGCACTCCGTGTGCATACCGGGGGGAGTCATTCCAGATGTGGAAAGGGTCCTTCCAGATGCCATGAAGGGTACAGGGTGCACCCATCTGCAGGTGGTCGCTCATGTCGGCACCAATGATGTGTGTCGCTATGGATCCGAGGAAATCCTCTCTGGCTTCCGGCGGCTATCTGATTTGGTGAAGACTGCCAGTCTCGCTAGCGGGATAAAAACAGAGCTCACCATCTGCAGCATCGTCGACAGGACTGACTGCGGACCTTTGGTACGGAGCCGAGTGGAGGGTCTGAATCAGAGGCTGAGACGGTTCTGCGACCGTGTGGGCTGCAGATTCCTCGACTTGCGCCATAGGGTGGTGGGGTTTCGGGTTCTGCTGGATAGGTCAGTTGTCCACTACACGCAACAAGCGGCTACACGGGTAGCAGGGGTTGTGTGGCGTGGGCTGGGCGGTTTTTTAGGTTAGATGGCCTTGGGCAAGTACAGAAAGGGCAACAGCCTCAACGGGTGCAGGGCAAAGTCAGGACATGCGGGACCAAGCAGCAATCGGTATTGTAATTGTAAACTGTCGAAGCTGTGTTGGTAAAGTACCGGAACTTCAAGCGCTGATAGAAAGCACCGAAGCCGAAATTGTTATAGGTACAGAAAGCTGGTTGAAGCCAGAGATAAATTCTGCCGAAATTTTTACAAAGGTACAGACGGTGTTTAGAAAAGATAGATTGCATGCAACCGGTGGTGGAGTGTTGAAAGCTGGCTACACTGAGTCACAGCGCCAGAGATTGCGCCAAAGAGTATTATTTAGCCGCCTCCACTGGCAGTGTTTGTTGAGATGTAGCAGTAGGCAGTGCTTATTGAGAAGTAGCAGTACGCAGTGTTTGTCAAGAAGTCGTCATGGAGAGTGCTTATTGAGAAGTAGCAGTAGGCAGTGTTTGTTGAAATGTGGTGATGGAGAGTGTTTCTCGAGAAGTCATCATGGAGAGTGCTTATTGAGAAGTAGCAGTAGGCAGTGTTTGTTGAGATGTGGTGGTGGAGAGTGCTTGCTGAGATGTAGCAGTGGTGAGTCGTTGTTGAGAAGTTCCCATGGAGAGTGCTTGTTCAGAGGTTGTCATATTGTTTAGATGGGCTAGACACCAGATATTGTTGGATTGGGGATGCTGTAATGATCAGAATGTGCTTTTCGTCAATATATATGAAGGTAAAAATTCCTTTTTTTTATTATTTCAGTGTCTTAAACAATAATGCCTCTTGGTCACAGGTTCAGTCAACAAAGGATCTGGCTCGAGTTCTTGTATTAGACTGTATTTCTGGCTACTATGTGCAATTATAGTATTTCTGTTTATTTTTTTAAATTACTTCAGTATAAATGGTTTTTAAAATATCTTGTCATATTGAGGAAGAACAGTGTCAGATGTGTACGTTGAATCACACTTCCACACACAGAACAGCGACACTTGTGCCTTGTTGTTTCGTAGCTTTCATAGTTGCTGGGTACTTAATTAATTATTTGTGTTAACGGAAGTTTTCTTTCTTTTTTTGTTGTTATTCTATGCAGTCAGATTGCGTACTATACCAGACAGGGCCAACCGTTTACGAGACTGCATAACCGAACAGACAGCTACTAAATCAAAAAATTAAAAATATTTGCATTCTAATATAATTAAGCCCCCATGCACGTGGCGACCCTGCCAGGATCGTCCCTTGGAATTCTTCTGATTGTAGAAGTAGCAGACAGTAGTATTGTTGTAGTAATTTGTAGTTTAGTAATTGTAGTCTATATTTCATGGTTAGATTTGGTAATTGACATTCCTCTAATGGTATTTTTTGTAGAATTTAATTTTTGTTGTCTTGTGTACGCGTTTGACAATTTTGTGCAATTATGAAGATTTCAATTGTTTGTTAATCATGTTTGAGGGAAGCATTTCGTGTGAATGATATTGTTGGTGATAAAGTGTCATCGTGTGTAATTTTCATATAGTGACGAGTTTTGTATCTTTTGTAAATGATTACGCGATCGATGAAAAAGACAAAAATGGTGGATAGTCAAAATGACGTTATTGTTAACATGGCGAACTCGCCAACACAGGAGAACAGTAGGATGGATAATGAAGTGGAAAACAATTTAATAAGTCGGGAAAAGAGTCCAGAATCAGTTCAAAACTTTTCACAATTAAAGAATTTTCAGAATACGAGATTAACGACAGAAGATTCTGGAGTAGTATCGAACACAGATAGCATTACAACGATGACGAAGGAATCTGGTTTTACGGGAAATGTTAGAAGCGAAAAGAATTTTGAACCAGTTAATATGGAGCGGTTGATGAGTACAATATTAAATTTGGGATCTGAATTAAAAACGTGGGATCACAAATAGGAAGAATTAACACAAAGATGGAAACTTTGACAATATGGTTAGGTTCACAAATAGGAACAATTAAAACCGAGATGGAAACAATGGAAACACAGTTAGGCTCACGAATAGGGACATGTTTCAGAAACATGAAAGATGAATCAAAGAAAGAAATTAGAGAAGAAGTACAATCGATTTTGAATGCTTGCAATAATAGATTAATTTCAGGATAGAGAACAGGAAGAAAGAGATCATGTGATAGTACAAAAATTTTCAGAGTTAAATTTACAACGTGCACACGATAAGGAAGAAATACTTGAAAGAATCCAGGAATCCGTACCAAATGACAGAATAAATAACCTAACACAACAGTATGAACAGTTAACTACCAAATGTGTCAATACTGAAACCCGAGCCGCGACACTTATGGAAGACGTAAATAAACAGAAAGAACAAATAGATGACTTATCGGAAAGAGTTGAGGAGTTTGCAGATAAATTGACAAGTCTTAGTTTAAATGAGGACAGAGATTCAGATGATACAGCTCCATTGCCATTTTCAGAAACAGAAGAGTACCAGAACATAAATAAACATGTTGAAAATCAGGGAAAATTTAATGAACGCGTTAAAAGGGAATTTGAGGCATTAACAAAGCAAGGCAAACAAATTGAAGGCGAAATCGTAGGAAAAGACGGTAGAAGAAATTTGGAATCACAGATAGCAGAGGGGTTTGAAGAAAGTAATTTATTTCATTTACGAGAAGCAACAAGAGAGCGCCAGGCGCGTGAACTTGACAATAATCGACATTCGGACTGGGGCAGACGCGGTAGGTCTTTGTCGCCACGAGGAGAAAACTTTGACTATAAACACTTCTTAACTGTTCGGAAATTTAAGATCTTTCGCAATTCTAAGAATGACATACATCCATGTTCATGGTTAGATCAATTTATGTACGCACTTACACCAAATTGGCCACTACGTCACAAACTGGAATTTGTGTGCGGCTATTAAAGTCCTCAGGGGATTCACTACGCTAAGTGAATATGTGCCGTAGTGTGCACAGGGCGCCGAGCTGTAGTGATGCTATTTCCCTTTTAGTTTTCTGCACCACTACCTACTCTTTTACTATTCTTTGTATCTATCAAAACAACTCTTCAACTATCAGTCTATCTAGAGAGTCGGTAAAGAATAACCGGATATGACTATTCTACCCAAAAGTAATCTCGGAAATTACCGTTTGGACTTACTGTACCTTCAGCAGCATTCATTCGTAGTTTAAACGAAATTTTACCTGTTTATCTTCGTGACAATATTACTTCATATGTTGACGATATTCTTATTGCTAAATGTTCTTGGAGTGAGCATAACAAAATTTTGGATTCATTATTACGTATTTTTGCAAGAGTTGGCATTACAGTGAACTTGAAAAAATCTGAATTTGGTCGTTCTCAGGTGAAATTTCTTGGTCATATTATTTCTACAGAAGGTATTCTTCCTGATCCAGAGAAACTAGCAGCTATTCGTAATTATGCTGTTCCTACTACAAAACATGGTGTTCGTAGTTTCCTTGGTGTCTGTAATTTTCTTAGACGCTTTGTTAAATTGGACGATTTGGCCACACCTCGTTTATGTGAACTATCTGGAAAAAAATGTGATTGGTGTTGGGATGAGGAAGCTCAATCAGAATTTGAACAACTTCGTGATGCTTTAGTTGCGGCCCCACTTCTTTCACATCCGGATTTATCTAAAGATTTTGTTTGGCGACGGACTCATCATACAAAGGCTTAGGTGCCCACTCATTTCAGGAGATAGAAGATAACGGCGTTGTAGTGCAGAAAACTATTGCCGATCTGTTCTTGCCAAATGCAAATTATGTCAAAAGGCTAAGCCGACAGCTATTTCTCACAGAGCACCGTTGTTTCCTATCATTCCAGCGTAATTAAAGGAGATGGCTGCAGTCGATTTGGTCGGTCCAGTGGTTCGTTCTACTAATGGTTTTGCGTACATTTTGGTAGCATTGGAATTGACATCAAAATACGTGTGTTTTACACCTTTACGGAAAGCAACAGTTCGTTCAGTATCTAATGCTTTCATCAAACAGTTTCTTAAAGAAGTGGGTCATGTTGATAAGGTTATATCAGATAATGGATCACAGTTTCGTTCTAAAATTTGGCTTCGTACTCTACGGCGTCGTAAGATTAAACAAATTTTCATTTCACTTTTTCACCCTCAATCTAACGCTTCAGAGAGATGGATGAAGGAAATCAATAAATTGTGTCGTCTTTATTGTCATCAGAATCACAGAACGTGGTATCAGTATCTTCACATTTTTCAAAACATTCTGAATGAACTCCCTAATGATTCAACTTCTTTACCGCCTATATTGATATTAAAAAATAAAGCACCGACAAATCGCATTTCTGAAATCGTTCCTTTTCCGCCTACACGGACACTGCGGCATTCTGAAGTTGTCAACCTGGCTGTACGAAATATTGCGTCTGCGGCTGCTAGAAGAGAGAAATGAGCTAAGCGTCCTGGTCGTTTAAAAACCTTGTCAGTTGGTCAAAAAGTGTTAATTAAGTCTCACCGTATGTCTCACAAAGGAAAAGGCTTGTGTCGCAAATTTTTTCTGCTTTATAACGGCCCATATAGGGTTCGCAAAATTATTCATGATAACACTGTCGAAGTAGAAACTCTTAAATCTCGGCATATCGACATATCGAACGTTAAAATTTTTGTGGAATGACATACTTTCGAGAAACCAACAGTTATACGTAAACATGCAGAGAATACAAGGATACCGCGCCGTGTTCCGTGGCGGCACGTACTCAAAGCAACAGTCAAGTCTGCGCGCCGCACAAGGCAGTCGTTGACCGCAAACAATTACTTCCTACGTCACGCGCCTACAGCTGATCGAGCGCTCGGTGCAAATGCACTGACAGCCGTAAACAAATACAGTCTAATTTCTCCGACTAAATTCAGTATAAAGCTATAGTGACTTGATGAATTATGTTATTAACGTTCAGTATTTTTCAGGATACGGTTGTATAAAATATTTAAGACCTTCATGTAAATTCTGTGTGAGTCCGAGGACTTGCTAACGAGAAAATTTTCAGGAAGAATGTAATTTCGAAGAAGAAACTAATAAACTAAACAGGTTACTATTAATTGAGTTTATTTTTCAGGTAAAAAATTTCCACTTAGGTACGTACTGTAGACGTAATTTTCTGCTAGCAATTACGTGAACCATACTTTGTGCTAATTTCATGTTCTATGAATTAACTTGTGAAGCGACGTGCTTGCGTACATTAACTGATTTTGACAATGATTTATTAATGAAAAGGGTTGTTACTTATGTAAATTATGTATCGCTTGGCTGCACTGCTTTTTCACTGACCTGTTTATTATGTAAGATACATATTTGCTGCTTTGCGTATGGATTGCATATTTATACATTTCTGTTTGTTGTCATAACTACTCTTTAATTTGGTATATGTGTACAAACATGGAGCTTAGGTCACACTATGGTATTAATTATAGATTGTTCGCTTGGCAGAGCCTCGTTGTAGGGATTGTGCTTGACATCCTGTTCTCGACTGGTATATTTACTTGCTATTGCATGTTTTGCTTACGCTCAGTGCCTTATATTTTAAGATAAGAAAATGAACTGCTATAATTCTACGAACGACATTGGTACAAGAAACTTCATCGAAGTCACATGAGCTGGAGGTTTTATCGAAGCTGTATAAATTTATGTTACTAGGAAGGAAGCTAACGACATGACACACCAACACTAGGTTTAGACCACTGACAGTTATTACACTGCATTCTTCGTGAGCAATTGAAATGGCAAGTGACACTTGACACAAGAAATACTCCACATGTTTGCTTCTGTTTTGCCATGATTCTTAAAGTGGTGTACACACTGTGAATTATTACTATCATTCACACTCCGTACTCGTACTTACTTACTGAGAGTTATTCAAACTAAAGGCTGTTAGAGGTCATGTATGCATTTCTTTTATTTTATGATGGACAAGGTATCCAAAACGTATTTTATAACTCATAATGAGTAGAAGATTTGGCTCAGGTGGACTACACAGAGGTTGTGTGTGGACATTGTGTCTTCGGATTGTATGGGATGATGAATTGAAGTTCGAACTAGGATTTTATCTGTACTTGCTCGAGGAGACTGACTAGAGGAAAGAGTTGTTATGGAAGTGAAATGATATTGGTGATAAGGTTTATATGTATCGACGTATTGAAGAGGTATTATTGAGGTATTAAGATTGTGTGAAGTTGATGATTATTGGAGTTTTGGTGGACAAGAGGTAAGGTAAATGATATTGATGATAAGGTTTATATGTATTGACGTAAGAGGTATTATTGAAGTATTAAGATTATGTGATGATACTGATTATTGGAGTTTTGGTGGATAAGAGGTAAAGTAAGTGAGGAGCATTTTTTTTGTTTGTTTGTTGGTCTATATGGAACAAGGAGGATGAAGATAGCAGACTAGAACACTCAAGTGGAAAGAAGATTGTCTACACACACACTTTGTTAAATCACTAAGCAGTATATACTTTTTTTTTTTTTTTTTTTTTTTTTTTTTTTTTTTTTTTTTTTTTTTTTTTTTTGAGAGAGGAAGTATTTGCATATCTTGGCACACTGGCAGTTGTTCAGCAACCGTACATTTGATTTGGCTTGGCAAACATTGGTCTTGACATGATGACTCTGACATTGACTAACTATTATTGACTGTTATACATTGCTGCCACTACTACTTGATACACATGTTGAACATCTAATTTGGACAGAATTCCATTTACACAGTTAACACTATTCAATTACACAGTAGTACTTAGTACGTGGGGGAAAGATGAGTGAGTATGTTTTGTGTGTTTTCCTTTCCTAATCCCAAATAATTGGTACCGACCTATCTCCTAAATATTATTTTACTTGTTTGTTGTGGCTTGCACTGACACCAATAATTATTATAGGTTACTGATATTTGTGTGTTTGTAATATTTAATATGGCAATTATCTGATATCATTTATGTGTTTGTTATTATTTGTATGTTTAGTGTAAGAGCATTGAAATTATTTTCTAAATGCAAGTGTGTGTGCATTCAAACTGTTGTTCGAGCTTGCACCTATGCAACATTGCTGGGTGCCACTTGGAAATGTTTAATTTCTGCTGATAAACTCTGATGAACTGTTTAATTAGTGATAGTGATTATTATGGACTGTTACGTGCACTTGTTCAATATGATGGGTGCCACTGGGAGATGTTTAATTTCTGCTGATGAACTCTGATGAACTGGCTAATTAGTGATAGTGAAAATTATGGACTGTTACCTGCACCTGTTCAACATTACTGGGTGCTACTAATGGACTGCTTCTACTGAAATGCTGTCACTTGTTGGTGTCTGCACCTGTTCAACATTACTGGGTGCCACTGATGGACTGCTTCTGCTGAAATGATGTCACTTGTTGGTGTCTGCACTTGCTCAACATTACGGGGTGCCATAGATGGAACTGCTTCTACTGAAATAATGTCACTTGTTGCTGTCTGCACCTGTTCAACATTGCTGGGTGGCACTAATGGAACTGCTTCTACTGGAATGATGTTACTTGTTGCTGTCTGCACCTGCTCAACATTGCTGGGTGCCACTGATGGAATTGCTTCTACTACTGAAGATGTCACTTGTTGATGTCTGCACCTGCTCAACATTGCTGGGTGCCACTGATGGAATTGCTTCTACTGAAATGATGTCACTTGTTGCTGTCTGCACCTGGTCAACATTGCTGGGTGACACTAATGGAACTGCTTCTACTGAAATGATGTCACTTGTTGGTGTCTGCACCTGTTCAACATTGCTGGGTGCCACTGATGGACTGCTTCTACTGAAATGATGTCACTTGTTGGTGTCTGCACCTGTTCAACATTGCTGGGTGCCACTGATGGACTGCTTCTATTGAAATGATGTCAGTTGTTGGTGTCTGCACTTGCTCAACATTACTGGGTGCCACTAATGGACTGCTTCTGCTGAAATGATGTCACTTGTTAGTGTCTGCACCTGTTCAACATTGCTGGGTGCCATTGATGGACTGCTTCTACTGAAATGATGTCACTTGTTGGTATCTGCACCTGCTCAATATTGCTGGGTGCCACTGATGGACTGCTTCTACTGAAATGATGTCACTTGTTGGTGTCTGCACCTGTTCAACATTACTGGGTGCCACTGATGAACTGCTTCTACTGAAATGATGTCACTTGTTGCTGTCTGCACCTGTTCAACATTGCTAGGTGCCACTGATGAATTGCTTCTACTGAAATGATGTCACTTGTTGGTGTCTGCACCTGTTCAACATTGCTAGGTCCCACTGATGAACTGCTTCTACTGGCATAATGTCACTTGTTGGCTTCTGCACCTGCTCAACAATACTGGGTGCCACTGATGGAACTGCTTCTACTGACATAATGTCTCTTGTTGGTGTCTGTGCCTGCTCGCCACTGCTGGTTGCCACTGTTGAAGCTGTTTAAATACTGCTGATGAAATGATATGAGATTGCTATTTGCACCTGTTCATCATTGCTGGGTGCTACTGTTGGAACTGTCAACTACTCTGAGGAGTTCTACTTGTTTATTGAACTGTTGAAAGGATTTTATGTGAATATTTGTATAAACTGATTTTTTGTGTGTTTACTGTTTATGAGATGTTATGAGATTCCTACCTGCACCTATTCGTCATTGCTGACGCTATTGATTGAATTGTTTAACCACATGATACTTGTGTAAACTATAATGTAAAATCATATGTATGCAAGCGTTTGTATTCCTTACTGTATTTTATATATTTATTGAAGGGTCAGTGCAAAGCCAAAATTTATTTAGTTATGTGATATTTACTTATTGATATTACTTTTTAATTTTTGTCTGTATTTTTCGGATGAATTTGGTGGTATTTTCACCACCAATGCTGGCAAAAATACCATCAAATTCTAGCCCGTGGAGGAGAGGCATATGAAAGGTGGCTACACTGAGTCACAGCGCCAGAGATTGCGCCAAAGAGTATTATTTAGCCGCTTCCACTGGCAGTGTTTGTTGAGATGTAGCAGTAGGCAGTGCTTATTGAAAAGTAGCAGTAGGCAGTGTTTGTCGAGAAGTCGTCATGTAGAGTGCTTATTGAGAAGTAGCAGTAGGCAGTGTTTGTTGAGATGTGGTGGTGGAGAGTGTATGTCGAGAAGTCGTTATGGAGAGTGCTTATTGAGAAGTAGCAGTAGGCAGTGTTTGTCGAGAAGTCGTCATGTAGAGTGCTTATTGAGAAGTAGCAGTAGGCAGTGCTTGTTGAGATGTAGCGGTGGTGAGTCGTTGTTGAGAAGTTCCCATGGAGAGTGCTTGTTCAGAGGTTGTCATATTGTTATGCTGGGCTAGACACCAAATATTGTTGGATTGGGGATGCTGTAATGTTCAGAGTGTGCTTTTCGTCAATATATATGAAGGTAAAAAATTCCTTTTTTTATTATTTCAATGTCTTAAACAATAATGCCTCTTGGTCACAGGTTCAGTCAACAAAGCATCTGGCTCATGTTCTTGTATTAGACTGTATTTCTGGTTACTATGTGCAATTACAGTATTTCTGTTTATTTTTTTTAAATTACTTCAGTATAAATGGTATTTAAAATATCTTGTCGTATTGAGGAACAACCGTGCCAGATGTGTACGTTGAATCACACTTCCACACACAGAACAGCGACACTTGTGCCTTGTTGTTTCGTAGCTTTCATAGTTGCTGGGGACTTAATTAATTAATTGTGTTAACGGAAATTTTCTTTCGTTCTTTGTTGTTATTCTACGCAGTCAGATTGCGTACTATACCAGACAGGGCCAACCGTTTACGAGACTGCGTAACCGAACAGACAGCTACTAAATCAAAAAATTAAAAATATTTGCATTCTAATATAATTAAGCCCCCATGCAGTGTTCGTCGCTGTTAGTAGTAGTTTATCCTGTAGTGAAATAGAAGTGGATAGTTCCTGTGAATTATTATGGGTGGAGGTTACACTCAACAACCGAGCTAGGTTACTATTTGGCTCCTTTTACCGACCTCCCGACTCCGCAGCATTAGTGGCAGAACAACTGAGAGAAAATTTGGAATACATTTCACATAAATTTTCTCAGCATGTTATAGTCTTAGGTGGAGATTTCAATTTACCAGATATAGACTGGGACACTCAGATGTTTAGGACGGGTGGTAGGGACAGAGCATCGAGTGAGATTATACTGAGTGCAGTATCCGAAAATTACCTCGAGCAATTAAACAGAGAACAGACTCGTGGACATAACATCTTGGACCTACTGATAACAAACAGACCCGAACTTTTCGACTCTGTATGTACAGAACAGGGATCAGTGATCATAAGGCCGTTGCAGCATCCCTGAATATGGAAGTTAGTAGGAATATAGAAAACGGGAGGAAGGTTTATCTGTTTAGCAAGAGTAATAGAAGGCAGATTTCAGACTACCTAACAGATCAAAACGAAAATTTCTGTTCCGACACTGACAATGTTGAGTGTTTATGGGAAAAGTTCAAGGCAATCGAAAAATGCGTTTTAGACAGGTACGTGCCGAGTAAAACTGTGAGGGACGGGAAAAACCCACCGTGGTACAACAACAAAGTTAGGAAACTACTGCGAAAGCAAAGAAAGCTTCACTCTAAGTTTAAACGCAGCCAAAACCTCTCAGACAAACAGAAGCTAAACGATTTCAAAGTTAGCGTAAGGAGGGCTATGCGTGAAGCGTTCAGTGAATTCTAAAGTAAAATTCTACGTACCGACTTGACAGAAAATCCTAGGAAGTTCTGGTCTTACGTTAAATCAGTAAGTGGCTCGAAACAGCATATCCAGACACTCCGGGATGATGATGGCATTGAAACAGAGGATGAGACGGGTAAAGCTGAAATACTAAACACCTTTTTCAAAAGCTGTTTCACAGAGGAAGACCGCACTGCAGGTCCTTCTCTAAATCCTCGCACAAACGAAAAAATGGCTGACATCGAAATAAGTGTCCAAGGAATAGAAAAGCAACTGGAATCACTCAACAGAGGAAAGTCCACTGGACCTGACGGGATACCAATTCGATTCTACACAGAGTACGCGAAAGAACTTGCCCCCCTTCTAACAGCTGTGTACCGCAAGTCTCTAGAGGAACGGAAGGTTCCAAATGATTGGATAAGAGCACAGGTAGTCCCAGTCTTCAAGAAGGGTCGTCGAGCAGATGCGCAAAACTATAGACCTATATCTCTGACGTCGATCTGTTGTAGAATTTTAGAACATGTTTTTTGCTCGAGTATCATGTCGTTTTTGGAAACCCAGAATCTACTACGTAGGAATCAACATGGATTCCGGAAACAGCGATCGTGTGAGACTCAACTCGCTTTATTTGTTCATGAGACCCAGAAAATATTAGATACAGGCTCCCAAGTAGATGCTATTTTTCTTGAATTCCGGAAGACGTTCGATACAGTTCCGCACTGTCGCCTGATAAACAAAGTAAGAGCCTACGGAATATCAGACCAGCTGTGTGGCTGGATTGAAGAGTTTTTAGCGAAAAGAGCACAGCATGTTGTTATCAATGGAGAGACGTCTACAGACGTTAAAGTAACCTCTGGCGTGCCACAGGGGTTACGGGACCATTGCTTTTCACAATATATATAAATGACCTAGTAGATAGTGTCAGAAGTCCCATGCGGCTTTTCGCGGATGATGCTGTAGTATACAGAGCAGTTGCAGCATTAGAAAATTGTAGCGAAATGCAGGAAGATCTGCAGCGGATAGGCACTTGGTGCAGGGAGTGGCAACTGACCCTTGACATAGACAAATGTAATGTATTGCGAATACAAAGAAAGTAGGATCCTTTATTGTATGATTATATGATAGCGGAACAAACACTGGTAGCAGTTACTTCTGTAACATATCTGGGAGTATGCGTGCGGAACGATTTGAAGTGGAATGATCATATAAAATTAATTGTTGGTAAGGCGGGTACCAGGTTGAGATTCATTATGAGAGTCGTTAGAAAATGTAGTCCATCAACAAAGGAGGTGGCTTACAAAACACTCGTTCGACCTCTACTTGAGTATTGCTCATCAGTGTAGGATCCGTACCAGATCGGGTTGACGGAGGAGATAGAGAAGATCCAAAGAAGAGCGGCGCGTTTCGTCACAGGGTTATTTGGTAACCGTGATAGCGTTACGGAGATGTTTAACAAACTCAAGTGGCAGACTCTGCAAGAGAGGTGCTCTGCATCGCGGTGTAGCTTTCTCGCCAGGTTTCGAGAGGGTGCGTTTCTGGATGAGGTATCGAATATATTGCTTCCCCCTACTTATACCACCCGAGGAGATCACGAATGTAAAATTAGAGAGATTAGAGCGCGCACGGAGGTTTTGAGACAGTCGTTCTTCCCGCGAACCATACGCGACTCGAACAGGAAAGAGAGGTAATGACAGTGGCACGTAAAGTGCCCTCCGCCACACACCATTGGGTGGCTTGCAGAGTATAAATGTAGATGTAGATGAATGATAGCGTTTCCGGACTAGCAAGCAAGCACAACGTCAACCGCGATAGTTAACAACGTGTAATAGGGTTTGGCAAACCTCATGCTGTAACTACTGATTGGGTACAAATTGTGTGTCTGGCCTGTTGAAGCAGTTGTATCACACGCTTCTTATTCGAAAACTTATCTCTAGTCCTTACCACACCACATAAAATGGAGGATTACAGGGACGGTTCATGGCACAATTTCTAAAATGCTGAGACATATTATGTAAAATCAGCATGATAATTGGGACGCGCATCTTCGGTAGCTCTTCTCCGTGTATAATTCTGAAGGATACCTGGATACAGGTCTTCCACCGGAAGAGGTGGTATATAGTAGGCAGCTGTCTTCTACTTTCAAGATTTTGAAACCTAAATTACGTGCTAATGAAGAATTGGTAAGGAAGTTCTTGAAACGGTTGAGAAACGTTTCGTAGAAGGTTAAATGGGCGAATATGAAGGACTCGAATTTCGAGAACGTATGGGGAAACGTACTGAAAATTGCTTCTTTATCGAGTGGGCCTATAGGCTTTAGTTACAAACCCTTATGCACTGCACAGCAGAACAAAGAAATTTTTAACTAAGTATCAGGGTACATCCCAAATGATAGAGATGAAGTCACCAGTAAATGTGATGGTGCAGGTTCCAGCGGAGACATCAGTTACTCACGTCAGCCGAGTCAGACCCTCCAGTGGAGCAGTAGATACCTTTCCGCAGATCCCATCACCGCAGGTGGTCCGGAATAAAGTGTTTATAAGTACAAAGGAGCCAGTAGTTAAGAATGATTGGGATACTTGTAGCACACTTATGCACTAAGACCACATGACAGGTAGAAGGTGTTTAATTTCTTTTGTCTCGACATGTATTTCTGTTTTGTTGTTTCTGCAGGTAGGCACTATTGTGTTTTGGGGACTTGTTTCTTCTTTTGGACTGGTATGTTAGGAGTTGATATTGTTCGGCAGCGTATTGCTTATGCACTCGTGTTTTTCGAATGAGGGAGTTGTAGTGACGAGAAATTCCTCTCTCTCAGCTACAATTCCGGTACGAGCAGCTACGAAGAATTTGGTAATCTTGCTAATCCTACATCCAGAGGGGTATACTGTGTGGATTGTAGAACCAGCACCTTGAATCTGGAATGGTATTCTCAAGAGAACCGGGCGTCCTGTTGAGCAGTCATTGAAGGGCGCTCAGACTGACTTGCAGCGTGCGGAAGATGAGAAACGAGTTGTGCTAGTTGGAAGAACATTTGTGGAATTGCAGGAAGAAGTGTAGAAAAAATAAAGGAAATTCTGGGGAAAGTCCCGGAAGAATACCGTGTAATATAACTTTCTTACGGGAAACTGAGGGAGCAGTTGAAGCAGGTGATTGACCTGGTGGTGAGAGAACTAGTTCGGAAAAAGAGGCGATGGGAAAATGAATGCGGGAAAATGTTGTAAACAGCGTTCAAAATTTGAAGAACGTGGTGGGACAGGTACCATATGTTACTAAGACCAATGTAGAGAGGCAAACTGCACAACTGGTAAACGTAGAGCGGGTTGTACTGAATAATACGAGAGTAGTAGGGGAGTTAGCAACAGACTCGACGAAATATGCACAAAACACCAAGTAGACCGTAAGTAGTGACTTACGAAGGGCACAGAACCAGTTAAATATGCGGGATGGGCGAATAGCTGCAGCCAGATAAAGGGGATGTGGGGCAGTACAAACGATTCAAGGTTAGAAGCAACTACGTTGTAGGAAGCTGTTTTCTATGCCGAGCGCAGAGAACTGAGTTCCGCACTACCGCCGAAGTAGCTCCTAGCCGGACGGCGGAGAGCACAAAAGGACTTTACATCCGAGTTACTGCGCTCGACGTAACCAACTTTTAACTCTAACTGGAGATTTAAATTGACCGTGAATAGAAACATTAATTTGCTCGAAATGTAAGGTGTTTCTGGAATAACTGGCTTGCTTTCTCGTTTTACACTACGGTGGTTAGCTCCGAAACTCTCAAGTACATCAATATTGTTCGCGCTAGTAAATCGGATTTTGTAAATAAAAAAGCAGGCAGGTTCTGAATATTACTTCAGTTCGTAGCGAATTCAGTGAGATATCCGTAATGGTGGCGAAACAGACATCGTGCAAGGCTTATTCGCCTTCATACAATCAGACTCTCCCGTACTCTCACCATTAAACCTGTGAACAGCACACCAAGGGTTAGTTGTATAAAATAAAATAACATGACACACGGTTTAAGCAGGAATGAGTATTATTCTCGCTGAACGAATCTTACATTCATACATACGTCTTAACAGATCGCAGCTAGGAAGAGGAAAGGTGAAGAGGGAAGTAACAAGTGAAATAAGTCAGACAAAAGACGGATATTGTTTTACAACAACAACATTTTCTAAACTGATTATTCCAGACTTCACGCATTATGCTTCCACGTTTCATACACGTGTGTCTTGTATTCATCATAGAAAACACATTTAAAGTCAGTCTATCATATACGCTCTAAAATAAAACAGTTTCATTCAAACATGAAAAAGAAGAGAAAATGACTAATAAATCATTACAAATTCAAGGCAGTTTGGCGTTGTTTTGTCATATATAAACAGTCGAAGACATAGCGGATGGTGCAAGGTTACATGTGAAGAGCCCCTCTCTTTAATACATAAAAAAACCTGTAAACCTTAACCGACACACACACACACACACACACACACACACACACACACACACACACACATCACACATATATATATATATATATATATATATATATATATATATATATATATATATATATCGTGGATCTCTTTCCTTTTGGTCCATCATCATGCTTATTCAAGTTGACATTTGTTTTGTCGTGATCTTCTACGAAGGTCACATGTTTACGACTTGATTGTTGTGATCAAGAAGAGCGTCGAGCAGCCGCACCAACTAGGTGAACAGACGTTGACCACTACCCGCTGAATTCCAGAACAGACGCTAGTGGATTTGGGCTGCCTCTTCCGCCAGTTCCGCCGTACCGATGATCTTCATCTCTGCCTTCACCGCCGTTGAGGTCTTCACCGTATCCCTAGCAAGACCAAACTTGCATTGGAAAAACTACACGAAATCTCACAGAAAACTGGGCTAAAAATCCCCTACGACAAAACACAGTATATGGAAAACAAACCTATAGATAATCTCCCCATTACTACTCAATACGGGAAAGTGGCACAAGTTGCCCGCTTCAGATATCTGGGAGAGATAATCCAACCATCAGGACTGAACTCAATAGCCAATAAAGATAAAATCTCCAGATTAGAAAAAGCATATAAACTTACTTGGAATCACTATAATAACAAATCTATTTCAGTCAATGCTAAACTAAGGCATTACAATACACTAGTCCTGGAAAACCAGGAAGTCGCCTCCTCGGGTGAAGTGCGATATCAACAGAAAATGTCGTATGCGCAGACCTTGTCAGCCCCATTATAGGAAACCTGGAATGGGCAGGGCCCTGCCATATCACATCAAGGATAAAATGCGTACTGACAACTGAAGAGAGTTCAACGGTTACCCTGCCAAACTGTTCTAATCAGGCCTCTCCAGGAGAGACTAATTCCCAGATCTTAGACGGTAGCAAGACACATGAAAAAGAAATCCCTGTGCTTGTTACAAATCCAGAGGTACCACGAAGTTGAAGTCCCGATGATGTCCCAGTGTCATAAGTAGGTGATGTATTGTGAATACATAGAAAGAAGGATCCTTTATTGTATGATTGTATGATAGCGGAACAAACACTGGTAGCAGTTACTTCTGTAAAATATCTGGGAGTAGGCGTACGGAACGATTTGAAGTGGAATGATCATATAAAATTAATTGTTGGTAAGGTGGGCGTCAGGTTGAGATTTATTGGGAGAGTCCTTAGAAAATTTTGTCCATCAACAAAGGAGGTGGCTTACAAAACACTCGTTCGACCTATACTTGAGTATTACTCATCAGTGTGGGTTCCGTTCCAGGTCGGGTTGACAGAGGAGATAGAGAAGATCCAAAGAAGAGCGGTGCGTCTCGTCACAGGGTTATTTGGTAAGCCTGATAGCGTTACGGAGGTGTTTAGCAAACTCAAGTGGCAGACTCTGCAAGAGAGGCGCTCTGCATCGTGAAGTAGCTTGCTGTCCAGGTTTAGAGAGGGTGCTTTTCTGGATGAGCTATCGAATATATTGCTTCCCCCTGCTTATACCTCCCGAGGAGATCACGAATGTAAAATCAGAGAGATTCGAGCGCGCACGGAGGCTTTCCGGCAGTCGTTTTTCCCGCGAACCATACGCGACTGGAACAGGAAAGGGAGGTAATGACAGTGGCACATAAAGTGCCCTCCGCCACACACCGTTGGGTGGCTTGCGGAGTATAAATGTAGATGTAGATGTCAATGTAGGTAGTGACATGCTAGTTGACGAGGACTCAAACCCAAACCAGCCAACAATCAGCGACCCGTCTTATCACCCAGTATTAAGTAAGGACAACTCTAAAAAGTCGTCTAAACAAACGGAACGGCACTCTAGAATACAAAGTCAGGAAGAAACACAGAAATTAGAAAGGAAACGAACAAGCACAAGGGAAATCCGCAAGAAATCTCAGACACGAGAAACGGCGGTGGCTGATGCAGTCAGGGTAATGGCTCTCATTTGGAATGAAGACGTTCTGATAGAGTTAGACAATCACATGAATACAACCGTGATAGCATCTTCCGGGTCTCCCTGTTCCGAGCATGGTTTGGTCGGAAGATACGGAGCAGTAGTAAACAGTTTTATGCAGATTTACAAGCTGGCTTCAGTTAATGTCTCTCGGATAAGTTCGGCGGTAAAGTTACAATGTTTGAAAGATTATCTTTATGCGGCTGACATAGATGTTGCCATGTTACAAGAGGTTGTAACACCTAGAGTAGCGGACATAACAGGTTATGAAGCTATCATCAATATCGGAAATGAAGGACGAACAGAGGTTTTATTCAAAGAGGGTATTGCATGTCGAGCTCAAGCGATTTTAGAGACAGGTCGGGGTATAACTGTTCGACTTCCTGACCTCATTTTCATTAACTTATATGCGCCATCTGGGACTAATGAAAGACGACACAGATGTAACTTTTATCGGAATGGGGTAGTTGAACTGCTAAAGAAAGTTGGAGCCGCCGCCGTGCTTGCCGGAGATTTTAACTGTGTGTTGCGCCGTGAAGACCAGACGCCCATTTTAACACTTCTTACGAGCTACAAACATTGATGACTGAATTAGAACTGCGAGACACCTGGCCTTACTTGAATCCGCACCATACCGGATATACACTACGGGCCATTAAAATTGCTACACCACGAATATGACATGCTACAGACGCGAAAATTAACAGACAGGAAGAAGCTGATGTGATATGCAAATGACTAGCTTTGCAGAGCATTCACACAAGGTTGGCGCCGGTGGCGACACCTACAACGTGCTGACGTGAGGAAAGTTTCCAACCGATTTCTCATACACAAACAGCAGTTGACCGGCGTTGCCTGGTGAAACGTTGTTGTGATACCTCATGTAAGGAGGAGAAATGCGTACCATCACGTTTCCGACTTTGATAATGGTCGGATTGTAGCCTATCGCGATTGCGGTTTATCGTATCGTGACATTGCTGCTCGCGTTGTTCGAGATCCAATGACTGTTACCCAGAATATGGAATCGGTGGGTTCAGGAGGGTAGTACGGAACGCCGTGCTGGATCCCAACGGCCTCGTATCACTAGCAGTCGAGATGACAGGCATCTTATCCGCATGACTGTAACGGATCGTGCAGCCACGTCTCGATCCCTGAGTCAACAGATGGGGACGTTTGCAGGACAACAACCATCTGCACGAACAGATCGACGACGTTTGCAGCAGCACGAACAATCAGCTCAGAGACCATGGCTGCGGATACCCTTGACGTTGCGGCAGAGACAGGAGCGCCTGCGATGGTGTACTCAACGACGTACCTGGGTGCACGAATGGCAAAACGTCATTTTTTCGGATGGTTCAAATGGCTCTGAGCACTATGGAACTCAACTTCTGAGGTCATCAGTCCCCAAGAACTTAGAACTACTAAACCTAACCAACCTAAGCACATCACACACATCCATGCCCGAGGCAGGATTCGAACCTGCGACCGTAGCGGTCTCGCGGTTCCAGACTGTAGCGCCTAGAACCGCACGGCCAGCCCGGCCGGCTTTTCGGATGAATCCATGTTCTGTTTACAGCATCATGATGGTGGCATCCGTGTTTGGCGACATCGCGGTGAACGCACATTGGAAGAGTGTATTCGTCATCGCCATACTGGCGTATCACCCGGCGTGATGGAACGTGGTTCATTGGTTACACGTCTCGGTCACCTCTTGTTCGCACTGACGGCACTTTGAACAGTGGACGTTAGATTTCAGACGTGTTATGACCCGTGGCTCTACCCTTCATTCGATCCCGACGAAACACTACATTTCACACAGGATAATGCACGATCGCATGTTGCAGGTCCTGCACGGGCCATACTGGATACAGAAAATGTTCTACTGCTGCCCTGGCCAGCACACTCTCACCAATTGAAAGCTTCTGGTCAATGGTGGCCGAGCAACTGGCTCGTCACAATACGCCAGTGACTACCCTTGATGAACTGTGGTATCGTGTTGAAGCTGCATGGGCAGCTGTACCTATACACGCCATCCAAGCTCTGTTTGACTCAAACCCAGGAGTATCAAGGCCATCATCACGGCCAGAGGTGGTTGTTCTGGGTACTGATTTCTCAGGAGCTATGCATCCAAATTGCGTGAAAATGTATCACATGCAATTCTAGTATAATATATTTGTCCAATGAATACCCGTTTATCATCTGCATTTCTTCTTGTTGTAGCAATCTTAATGGCCAGTAGTGTACTTATGTCAGTAGCACGTCAGCAAGCAGGTTAAGTAGAACCTATGTTATTAAAGAATTCATGCGCAGTATTGATGATTGTGAGATATGGCCTATAAACGTCTCCGACGATTGTGCATACCATATTTCATTCAGGTATATCCGACAAGAAACCTTTCGTGGCCGTGGGGTATGCCACCTTAACGTCTCACTATTGTAGGATGTTGAACTTAAGCATCAGATTAAACAGACTTGGCATAAATGCTTACGCTTCCAAACGAGGTATCGGGAGCGGATCATTTGGTGGATCGAATACGCAAAACTCGTACTGGGAGGAATATCACTTCTGTTGTTTGCGATATCTTTATCAACAACCAGATGGTCTTTCGGCTAACATAATCAAACTGAAGCGCTTTAAGTCGAAAATAACGGCCCTATCCCGGCAGCGTCTGGACGAGGTGCGTACGCAAGCTCGAGGCAAGGACGATATTATGGAATAACATATGTCGTTATACCATGTGATAAGGGAGACACGTAGAGGGAAACAGAGAATAAAATCCGCGCTGGCGGACATTGACGGAGGAGAGTATACTACTCTGACCGCCATAGAATATGTAGCGAAGTATAGAGGAATCTTTAACCTGGAACGGAAATAGATAGACTGGACGGTGAAGAACTTTCAGCAAACGATACGAAGGGAATACGTGAGGAAGGATAATGCCCGTCTAATCGAGCGTATAACTCAGGACGAAATAAAAGCAATAATTGACGACGCTCAGAGGAACCAGTCAGCAGGTCCCGATGGGCTACCGGTCGAATTTTAGGTACGCATGTGGGATGTAATAGGGAATGAGCTCACAGATATGCACAATGAGTTATTAACTAACCAGCCGTTCCCTACTATATTTACGGAAGAAAAAAAAGAAAAAAGAAACAGTCAACAAGAGGCTTCACGATTTAAGACCATTCACTTTACTCAACACTGACTTTAAAATTTTTAGTCGTCTCCTGAAGGATGAAGTCACTCCCGCAAAATTTCATACGTCTTTACCAAACGAGTGCAATAAGGGGAAGATCAATGCTAGACACTTTATGTGAGTATAGGGACATCATAAACCTCACTGGGTTGACAATAGTCTTTTCTTATTGTTTTTAGACTTCGATAAAGCCTTCGATAGGATCAATCATGGCTTCTTATTCAGCACCATGCAGAAAATGGGTTTCAATGACCACTTTACAACTGTCATTCGTAAATGTATCAGTGGTATTTTTTCGAGGATTAAAATCAATGGACAACTGACTCAAACATTTCCAGTGCAATAATCAGTTCGTCAAGGATGTCCATTGTCTATGAAATTATATGCGATCGCGGTGGAACCTTTGCATTTAACAATGCACCAGAAATTGAGAGGACTACAGATCTTCAATATTAAGACAGTTTGTCCGGTTACGCTGACGACATAAGCGTTATTGTAAATTCGAATAGTGAGGTGCGACGCTTGGTACACCAGTACTCACGAACCTCTGGCGCAAAACTTAATCTTCAAAAATCCAAAATAATGCATCTTGGTTCTTACAATAGTGCGATATGTGCGCAGTGGTTAGATGTAACTGAAGAGAGACTCCAACTCGGATTGTGGTTGAGGGCGAATCCCAAGCTCATGGCTACGAAAAATTGGGAGCGGAAACTAAATGTCTTCAGAGCCTTGATGAAGGACCATGAAATGCAATCGTTAGACCGACTGCAGAAAGTTCAGTTTATAAATACATACATACTTAGCAAAATACAGAATGTCGCAGCAGTCTTACCGATACCGCAGGTCGCCGCACATAAAATACTAGCTGCAGCGTGTTGGTATGTCTGGAAACAAAATATCTTCAAAGTATCCTTCCACACGGCGACTTTAAGCAAAACGAAGGACTTGGAAATAAAGACGTTAAATCTAGATGTGACGCACTGTTTCTAACTCGTGCTTTTAAACTACTGCATGCCACTAAGACAGGCATCACGAAACTTCTGTTCCTCACTTTAGATGCTGGGGATAGGAAAGCTCCTGTTAATGTAGCACATATACATTCTAGCCTAGATTACGTCCGAAAGTACTATGTCGACTGGAGCTATATAAAACTTCCACCAGCACAAACCTAGAACCGTCTATGATTACATTACCAGCCGTCGTCTTCACAACCCAATTCAGGTAAATTAACCTACTAAAAACTGTATGAACGTCTGAAAAAATATGAAAAATAAAATTGTACCAACTAGAGTCAGTGCCGTATGGTAAGATGTTGTAAACGAAACCATATCCACAGGGGAACGATTATGGAAATTCAAATTGAGACCACCTCCATACTGCGACAAATGTCAGCTTGTAGAAGATGCAGCGCACATGTTCTTATGTGAAAATAGAATCAGAATTTGAAACTGGACTAGGAAGAAATTAGCACTTATCAACAGAACCGCAGAAAGTCATACACCGGTAACTGAAGCTTTACAACCCGACTGGAAATGTCATCCGTCCGCAAAGGATAACAGCTATTCGTGGCTTCTGGGACAGTTTGTGTTTTACATGTTAACAAATAAAACTTCGAACTCAGAAGAGTAGATGTTTCATATTGCATAAGCACATTTTAAGTTGCAGAAGAATAACAAATATAAGGAATGGTTTCAATTTTTTTTATCTATTGGTTTATGATGGCTACAAAGAGGTGGGCAGTTTTACTGATTAGGAGCAGAATACTATTCTTTCTCTTTTTTTATTCCTGGAATCTTCTTTTATGTTCGATCTAAAATGAGAAATGTTCTGATTTGGCAAGACCCTCCGGCTTCGAAATTTCTTTCCTTTGTTGCAAAATATACGGCTTCCTTACAGACCTCATTTGCATCCAGTGCATAATACCTTAAATTGTGAATATGTTTTTGAATGAATGTTTGTTATATATTTTTCCGTCGCCCTTTTACCTGTTATGAGTTATGTTCTACAAGGAACACACGCCATTGGAAGTGACAATCTGTAACTTATTTTACCTTAATTACCACTTTAGTTTTGTTCTACAATTTAAGGCATATATGAGAACAAACATGGAATACATGTAAATAATGGAGCAACTCAGAGGCTGGTATGGGGGAGGCATTGTGGCTAGGCCTCATATCTTAGACCCCTGCCCTCTTTGCCTCCGTCTGCCTGGTGCAGAAAGTCTTCTCAAAGGCAAAAAAAAAAAAAAAAAATATATATATATATTATGAAACACGTATGTAACGCAGCAGCGATGGCGAGGCATTGTAGCATCTGTGACCAGAGAGTATGCGCTTGACCGCGCGAGTGTTGCGAGCGGTTCTCAGTTAGTAGCAGTAGTCAGTCGTTGCTCAGTCTGTCAGTAGCAGTCGTTGCGAGGTAGTAGTCGTTGCGAGTCTGTCAGTTCAGTCGTTGCGAGTCTGTAGTCGTCATGCAGAGCGGTCGGTCAGTAGTAGCAGCCCAGTGCGGTTGTGTGATGTAGGCGGTCGGCAACACTGGTCAAGATGAGGAACAAGGTATACTGTTAATTAATATAATCATTAGATAATGAAAAATTTTATTTATTGTAATTATTCTCCAACAAGTCTCCCAATAATAATTTTTTATTTCAAAAGCATTTTCTCAAAAATTTAATTTTTTATTGAACTCAAGATCTCGTTGCACTTCCCATTTCATTCCACTTCTTTTGAAGAAAAAATTTCACTAGAATCACAAAAAAAAAAGAGAATATTATTATTTGCAATGCAGTTCCTCCAAGCGGTGCGCAACAACAAGAGCAAATATGTGACATCTATTTATTCTGAGGTAAGACTTTAATTCTGATTGTTTTACACAGGGCCAAAGACCGATATTTCGGTTTAATCGAAATTTCTTGTCACTGAATGGACTTTAATTTTGAAGGATTTATATTTGAGTCAGATTGCGAATTTCACGTTTTTGTTGCCATTGTCAGTACATTTCATTGTGGGCCGGTTACGCTTAGAGCAATGTCCATCAGCATTTCTAATTCGTATCGTGCTTTTCTTTTAAAATTTTTGTGGGGAGGTTACACTCGGCTCCCATTTGTATTAAGTATTGTCTTTTCTTTTTCTTTTAAATTACGGTGGGGAGGTTACACTTGGCGACACCCAGTCCAGGATCGTATTTCGTTGAGAGTCTTTTGAACAACAGTCAGATATCTGCTCTTGTTTGCTTAGATATAATTAGGATTTAGCGCAACGCTGTTAATAATATTGTGACTTTCTCTCTACAGGTCAACGGCAGTTTGTTGCTTTGTTGTATTTGTGTGTTGCTTTTGCACTGTGTTGATTTGTTTTGTGAAAAATTTTGACTATTGTAAAAATGCCGCGAAAGACTGTGAATAGTGTATCGCGAAGTATTGTGAATGAAATTACCGACTTAAACAACGTGACCGATAGTAATTGTGATACGCAACGTAATGATGACAATCCTGCGTTCACTAACAATCAGTGCATTCCAATCACTAATGATGACTTTCACCTTAATGATGAACAAACGAACTCAATTGTCTCGTCTGTTAACTTGACGACAATTGATGACGCAGAATGCTCTATTGTAATGAGCGCTGCAGAGCTTAACACACCCGATTTGGAAAACCCAAGTAACGAACAGACAAATTTGTCTAATGAATATGAACAGATCACACAAAGTAGGGCGGATTTATTTAATTCCGAAACAATGACTGATAGTGTACATTTGACTGGCAAACCTTTTTCTAAAATACAGAATGACCAAATGGTCACACAAAGCGCGACAACTGCAGGTACACCATTAAACAGTACTGAGAATGCAAATGCTACGTATGATTTGAATCAATTTATGGCAATAATGCTACAGTTTAAGAACGACCTTACTGCAAATTCCAAACAACAGAACGAAAAATTAGACAAACAAAGTGAAGATCTCAAACAACTTATTGAACAGTTCAAACAACGAAATGAAAGTGTTGACAACCATTACAAACAACTTAGCGAAACAATTAATGAAAGTTTCAAACTGACGAACGAGAAACAAGACAACCTTAACGAACGGAGCAGACAAGTTAGGGAAGAGATTACAGCTGTTACCGTTCAATGTCGGGACAATAAAGTACAATTACGTGTGGATACTAAGACTTGTGCTAATAACAGTAATGAAGAAGTTGGCACTGTTGCACAAGAATTAAGTAGCACACGTGTAAGCACAACAGAATTACATAAAGACGAAGTTAAAGCAGTCACTGAACAATGTTCAGCAAACGCAACAGTGATACACGAAATTAATGCAGTCACTGAAGAATGCCCTAAAAACGCAGTACAGATTCGCGACAAAATTAATTTAGAGTCAGTGGAAGTTTCACACACTCCGAATACGGAAGTCAATAATAAAAGTGAACGACAGAACAACCAAAATGTCGCAAGTTTTCAAGTAACAGAGTTGAAAACTATTTCAGTCACCAATACGTCACAGAATCCGCCACGTTTCGAGCATTTGCCTGACTCACGCAGCGTGTATAATGTGAACAATTTACAGAGACTACGCGAATTAAAATCCGAAAAGCTACGCGACTTAAAATCTGAAAAGCTACGTAACTTGAAGTACGAAACGACACAGACAAACAGATTCACACATAAACCCGAACGTGTTTTTAAATTCAATGACGAGTACGTAGATTTCGAGCAATTTGCATTTGTAAGAAAATGTAAAGAACTTAATAATGACAGCGTACAGGTACACGCTTTGAGCTGTATACGACAATTTATCTTTGTACATTCACCGCTACTACCTGTAATGCAGAAACTAGCTTTGAACCAGATGCGACAATTTATTTTTGCATTTACAACAGCATTGCCTATAATGCAGAAACTAGAATTAACATGGATACAACTATTTGCTTTTGAATTTTTACCGCTATTGCGTGTAACGCAAAAACTAAAATTTATTCTCAGTGCGTAAAAGACCTCAGGGGATTCATTACGCTTTAATGAATATGTGCCGTAGCGAGCATAGGGCCCCGAGCTGTGGTAGTGCTGTTTCATCTTTAGTTTTCTGCACTGCTGCCTTTTCTTCTACTATCCTTTATATCTATCAAAACTGCTCTTTAACTATTGCTCTACCTAGTATTAAGAAACATGTAATGAAAACCGGATATGACAAATATTTTACCGAATGTGACAATTTTCAGTAGGCACTCCCGTAATGGCAACTACCGCCGTAATTTTAATAACAGATAAAATCGTAATCATCAGTATGTGTAAAATTATCAGCAATAGGAACCATATTTTTGTAACAATAGACGTTTTTCACCGCAACAGCATGAAAGTCAGCCGCTTAGCATACCTAACCAACAATGCAGTCTACAAGGTCAACCTAACTTTAATGTTTCGCCGCGTGCACGTATAGTCCCAGCTCCAACAAATAGTAACGCATGGCAGCAAAGAAATAACTACGTACAGACAACACACTATTTCAATTCCTATCGCAATGCGCCGTATAGAAATTACTATCATGACAGACGTAAAAAAAATGATGAGCACAATTTTCAGCGTACATTTAATAACAGTCGATCTTTTCAGCAGCAAGAACATCAGCAACAACACATTATCATGAATGATCCAAACAATAGGTGTCATCTATAGCGTAACACGTCAGTAAGAAATAACAGAACAGTTCATATAGTGGATATGCCACAGCATCCTCCCGTAAAATAAATAACGGAATGTACGATAGATTTTAACCAGATACAGCACAGATTGCATATTACAGTAACGCAAACATTACTTTTGACACGCAGAATTTTGCTCACGAGAATGCTATTTGAAAAATGCTCTGTTGAATGCACCACTTTTATCGCACCCTGATCTTACTAGAAATTTTTCCATTGCCACCGACAGTTCCAACACCGCTTTAGGCGTACATATTTTCCAGGAAATAGAAGAAGATGGCTGTATAGTAATTAAAAACATCGCATTTGCAAGTCGCATTTTGTCACCTGCTGAACGAAATTATTCCGTTACAGAATTGGAAAGATTATGTGTTGTATGGGCTTTTATGAGATTTAGGCACTTTCTTTATGGCAGACATACCACAGTTTACACAGATCACAGAGCGATACAATTTTTACTTTCGGCCAAATTCACTCACGACAGATTAAGCAGATGGAAACTTTATTTACAGGAATTTAATTTTACGATTGTTCACATTCCCGGCACACAAAATGTTATAGCAGACGCACTGTCGCGTTCTCTCGGCAACAATCAGCAAGACGTAGCAATCAACTTCTGCAAAGCAAATTTCAGTGTCATGTACATTCAGCAAGTTGCATTTGAAAACTTTATTTCATCGTCATTACAGGACATAGCACAAGAACAAAACAAAGACAATGTGTGGAAAGAAATTAAACAGCTTTGGCAAGATAAGAATAATGTTACGATTAGAAACCACTACACTGTACGCAATGACATTCTGTTTCGCCGCTCTCATCCTGACAGCAACAATTGGTTATTATGCATTCCTGACGAACTGGTTAACAAACTAATTTGGTACACTCATTTAAGTTACGCACATTACGGAGCAAGAAAATGTTTTCTTATACTGAGACAGAACTGTTATTTTACTAACATGGAAAAACGTATACGACGAGTTTTAGCGTCTTGTAAAATTTGCCAGAAAGCTAAATCAGACACCACTTCACATATTCCTCCGTTATATCCCATTATACCTGTTAAATTAAGACATATGGCCGCTGTAGATATTTTTGGTCCGATTCCCAGAACTAACAGAGGTTTTTGCTACATATTTGTCGCTGTTGAGCTCACTTCAAAATTTGTTACTTTCACTCCATTACGCAAAGCTACTGCTAAAACTGTTTCAAATGCATTTATAAAACATTTTCTATCTCATGTAGGGCATGTAATGAAAGTAATTTCTGACAATGGATCTCAATTTCGTAGTAGCGTATGGACACGCATGTTGCGAGCCAGAAACATTTCTCCGATTTATATATCCAAGTACCATGCTTCTTCGAACCCCTGTGAAAGATTAATGAAGGAAATTGGTAAACTGTGTAGAATATACTGCCACAAAAGACATATTGATTGGGATACACACATACTCTCATTCCAAGATGTAATTAATTCCATTCCAAATGAATCCACTATGCTATCTCCGACTGTTATACTGAAAAACGTTGAACCACCGAACAAAATTAAAGAATTAATAGAATTTCCCAAAAGTCGTCGCCTACGACACCACGAAATAATTGACATTGCGCTGAACAACATCAAACGTGCCGCAGAGCGCCGGAGAAGACAGCAAAAACAGGTTTGTACACGCCGCGTCTTTCACGTTGGACAGAAGATACTAGTACGTACACACTATTTATCCAGCAAATTAAAAGGTAAGTGCAGTAAATTTGAACTTCTATACGCAGGTCCATATCGGATTCGCAGCATCCCTCACCCCAATGTTGTACACGTCGAAACTTTGAGAACCAGAAAATCGAAAGGCAACCACCATATCTCAAACATTAAACCGTTTATTGAATGAAGACACTTTATGATTCAACACAGTATGATGTCATTTATTAATGCAATTATTTCACGTGACTAATTACTGATGATTATCGTATTTTTTCTTGGCAAGTGCCCGGCAAGGTAAGGTTAGCAGGTCGCTTTTCTTGTCGTTACACATCAGACCGTGCACATTTTCCATTTTTTTGTGTGTATGATTGTACTCCAGTTTTGTTTGTATGCACTATGAAATAGTTAAGATATAACACACACCAGTCGACTTTGACATTTTTTTTGCCTTATGACATCTCAACATCGTGACTGTTTCACATTTTTTTTTGCTGCTGCATTGTATTATTCTGTGTACATTTTAGCTTTGAACACTGTCAATGTCTTTGACATATTACGTTTTCTGTCATGTTATGCTGTATGGTTAATTATGTCACCATAAACCAGTCATTATTTAGTGGGTATAGGATTTAAATGCAAGACATTAATCTTTGTTCATCAATTTCAGAAAGAAATGATGCGTGTAAGAGATAAATTCAACAGAAATGGGAATTTCACCTACGGAATAAACGATAGAAGATGCAATAACTTTATGAGGAAAAGTAAATGGATCAGGATTAACAAACATTAACAAGAATATACTATACTCATCACAGAATAGCAGTCTTAACTAATTTTTTCTTTCAGAATACAAGGTGATTGATGCAGGCTGTCAGAGAGAACTACACATCTTAGTTTTAGTGATGAAATATGCTAGAGATAAGGAATAATTATGTAATGAGTAATGAAGTGATTTTTTGCAGATGATAATGAATACTGATGAATAATGATGAAGGATATGGTATTATGAATAATGAAGTTTTTCTTTACAGGTGATGATAATGGTGAAGTTATGATGATATGGATAATGAAGTTTTTTTCTTTACAGATGAGGATAATGTTGAAGTTGTGTATTTATGCTACGTAGTTATTTAAGTATTTGTTGCAGTTTGCTTTGACAGCAGGTGTTACATTGCATAATAGGATGACAGAAAGTTTTGGAAAGGACAGCTATGGAACACATTTTTATACACACTTCACTGCCTGTTAATTCGAAGTTCACTACTTTTCAGCATAGTGTGCGTTTCTTCTTTCAGGTCAATAATCCATTTTGTATTTTTTTTCAGGAGAAGCTTTTCATGATACTTACTAAACCTGTTACTTATTATACCTGTTCTGGTACTTGCATTTTTTTATTTTTTACCCATTTGTGTTTATCATTTATAAATGTGATCACATATACTGCCTTGTTACATAACCTTGCTACAGCTGACTCATGACGAATGACGTTACTATCCTCATTTGCAGCAATAGGTCAAAAGCAAAAAGTGTTATGCCTCAGCAATTAATTATCGATGGCAACGCAATGCATTGCTACCAAAAAAAATGTATTACCAGTCGCACATAATGTCACTAGTTTATGATAATTCTGAATAATACTGATCAACTCTGAATAGTACGTCACTTGATTAATGACCTCTTAATGAGACTATATTCAAAATGATGCTTTGTCACTAGCTAATAACTGCCACTGTTTATTGTAATGATACCACTTATAATGCCTGTGATTATTAATGATTTGACTGTAATTAACTGATTTTTAATAATGACTTCGTAATAATCTGAATAATACTGAATGATGATTCTATTCAATACTTGCTGGCCACTGAGTGCCAATAATTAATGTCACTTGAAGAATTGTTATTAATTATGCCATTAATTAGCCCTTTTTTTCCCATGTTGAGTTTTCATGTTTTGGTTAATGGCCAATGAGTGCCAATAATTTGTATCACTCAATGTATTATGTTAATGCTAGGCCAATAATTGACTCTCCTTTTCAATTAAGGCTTCTGATGAACATTATTCTGTCTTACTAAATATACTTTGTAACTGGCCAAGGACCGCCACTGTTTATTGTAATACGATTACCCATGATGCCAGCTAGTGATTCTTAATAGATTGGAACGACACATAATTAATTAACTATGGTACTGTTTAATAATGCTTTGTAATTAGGAGAAGACTAATGATTCTTACTATATTAGAATGACAAATGATTAATTAACGACAAATGATTAATTAACTGTAATTAGACAAATGATTAATTAACTGTAATTAGACAAATGATTAATTAACTGTAATTAGACAAATGATTAATTAACGACAAATGATTAATTAACTGTAATTAGGAAAAGGCTAATGATTATTATTGGAATGACAAATGATTAATTAACTGTAATTAGGAGAAGGTTAATGATACTTAATTATACTCTGTGACAAAAAAGAATGCGATTATTTCATAATGCTTTGTAACCAGGAAAAGAAGGCTACTGATTCTATGTAAAACAATTAATGAACATTTTTCTGTAATACTACATACTTGGTACAGAAATGTTCAATAACTGGGCTATGAATGCCACAAACTACTAATTAAGTCTGTAATTGTCAATATTATGTGACATAATGTCCTTCTCCTCATAAGCTAACTACCCTGAATTACTGCAATGTCCATTTGTCCTGTTTATCCTAGTGATCATGGAGCACTATATTTGGTTTTGCACTAATTCTACGTTGGTGTGCCTTGTAAGAGTGTGGTGTTGACACGACATGCTGTCCACCACCATGAGCGATGAAGACATTATTATGGTCCCACTGTTTGGTGTACCTAATGTACTGCCAAAATGAAAACATGGAACATTACTACGACAGTTCAGTGTCTTGGCTACACTGATAAATTCTGATGGGAAAAGAACTTCAAGTTGTGTCACTTGGTGTTGTACTTCTGTGGAAAGATATGGACTTTCAGAGCAGCTGTGTGCAATCTAAAGTGCTACAACCATGATGCAATCCTTCCCTTTCCTATCCTGATTCTTGCCACATAGTTCATAGGTTATACATTTTTCGATTCGCTGAACTCCAATGCGAATACACTTATGTCACTTGTCAATATAATATTTTTGCCAGTCTGTTCATTTGTTCTGAATATGCTAAAGAATTTTTTCAGTGCCTGTGCACTTTATCTGTCAAAAAATTTGTATATACTTTTCTGATTTGCTACTATGTTTTGTACTCACATTTTGTCTTTGTCTGATATATTTTGTACTTAGTGCGTGTGCACAACATTTACTTTATGTACTACATCTAATTATTCTTGCCAGTCTGTTTATTTGTTCTGCATATGCTAAAGAATTTTTTCAGTGCATGTGCACTTTATTATCTGTCAAATAATTTGTATATACTTTTTTCTGATTTGCTACTATGTTTAGTATTCACATTTTGTCTTTGTCTGATATATTTTGTACTTAGTGCGTGGGCACAACATTTAAATATTCTGTAAGTTGTAGAATTTTGTTAATTAAAGAAAAATTTTGCCGCGCTTGGCAAGTCCAAATGACTCACCATCGCTGCCAAATTTTTGCCCCCCCCAGTGGAGGGTTATGAAACACGTATGTAACGCAGCAGCGATGGCGAGGCATTGTAGCATCTGTGACCAGAGAGTATGCGCTTGACCGCGCGAGTGTTGCGAGCGGTTCTCAGTTAGTAGCAGTAGTCAGTCGTTGCTCAGTCTGTCAGTAGCAGTCGTTGCGAGGTAGTAGTCGTTGCGAGTCTGTCAGTTCAGTCGTTGCGAGTCTGTAGTCGTCATGCAGAGCGGTCGGTCAGTAGTAGCAGCCCAGTGCGGTTGTGTGATGTAGGCGGTCGGCAACACTGGTCAAGATGAGGAACAAGGTATACTGTTAATTAATATAATCATTAGATAATGAAAAATTTTATTTATTGTAATTATTCTCCAACAAGTCTCCCAATAATAATTTTTTATTTCAAAAGCATTTTCTCAAAAATTTAATTTTTTATTGAACTCAAGATCTCGTTGCACTTCCCATTTCATTCCACTTCTTTTGAAGAAAAAATTTCACTAGAATCACAAAAAAAAAGAGAATATTATTATTTGCAATGCAGTTCCTCCAAGCGGTGCGCAACAACAAGAGCAAATATGTGACATCTATTTATTCTGAGGTAAGACTTTAATTCTGATTGTTTTACACAGGGCCAAAGACCGATATTTCGGTTTAATCGAAATTTCTTGTCACTGAATGGACTTTAATTTTGAAGGATTTATATTTGAGTCAGATTGCGAATTTCACGTTTTTGTTGCCATTGTCAGTACATTTCATTGTGGGCCGGTTACGCTTAGAGCAATGTCCATCAGCATTTCTAATTCGTATCGTGCTTTTCTTTTAAAATTTTTGTGGGGAGGTTACACTCGGCTCCCATTTGTATTAAGTATTGTCTTTTCTTTTTCTTTTAAATTACGGTGGGGAGGTTACAATTACAAGAAATGTGTGCGGGTGACAGGTATGGGGGCAGCATCGTGGCCAGGCCTCAGACGTTTTGACCCCTGCCCTCTTTGCCGCCACCTGCCTGGCACTCGCACGTTAAAATAAAAAAAATGGGTCAGACGGATAGAAAAAAAAAATTGTCCAGTTGGATAGAGCGTCTGCCATATAAGCAGAAGATCCCAGGTTCGAGTCCCTGTCAGGGCATACATTTTCAATTGTCCCCATTTATATTTATCGACGCCTGTAAGCAGCTAATGGTTTGGATTTAATTGTAATTCCATTCTTCGAGAGCTGCAAGATCATGAATGATATCTGTTCTTTTACCATCTTCATACATATAAAAGATTTAAGGTACGCTGACGACATTGTAATTCTGTCCGAGACAGCAGAGGACCTGGAGGAGCAGCTTAACGGAATGGACAGTGTCTAGAAAGGAGGATATAAAATGAACGTCAACGGTAGCAAAACGAAGATAATGGAATGTTGTTGAATTAAATCAGGTGATGCTGAGGGCATTTAAATTAGGAAATGAGACACTTAAGTAGTAAATGAGTTTTGCTATTTGGGGAGCAAAATAACTGATTATTGTCGAAGTAGAGAGAATATAAAATGTAAACTGGTTAAGGCAAGGAAAGCGTTGCTGAAGAAGAGAAATTTGTTAACATCGAGTATAGATTTAAGTGTCAGGAAGTCTTTTCTGAAAGTATTTGTATGGACTGTAGCCATGTATGGAAGCGAAACATGGACGATAAAGAACGTAGACAAGAAGAGAATAGAAGCTTTCGAAATGCAGTTTTACAGAAGAATGCTGAAGATTAGATGGTTAGATCATGTAATTAATGAGGAGGTACTGAACAGAATTGGAGAGAAGAGGAATTTGTGGCACAACTTGACTAGAAGAAGGGATTGGTCAGCAGGACACGGTCTGAGGCATCAAGGGATCATCAGTTTAGTATTGGAGGGAACCGTGGAGGGCAAAAATCACAGAGGAAGACCAAAAGATGAATACACTAAGCAGGTTCAGAAGGAGGTAGACTGCAGTAGTTATTCGGAGATGAAGAGGCTTGCACAGGATAGAGTAGCATGGGGAGCTGCATCAAACCAGTCTCTGGTCTGAAGACCACAACAACACTTAGCAATAATGAACCGTAAATAACAAATGACACCCGGAAAAGCGACATGCAAAACAAAAACGCTAAGAACTTATACACCAAACCATGGGCAAATTAATTATGAAGATGTGAAAATGTATGTTTGTTAGTAAGAGGGAGGATCTGAGTGCAACAATTCGGGATGAATTTTTCAAAAGATGGGGCAATGTTGCACTTAGAGCGAAGAAAAAGATGTTTGCGCTGTCTGTGACGATGTCTAGGTGTAGCACGCCAACCTGGAACGAAAAGGTTGCATAACAAGTACAAACACTTGGGGGCGCCAGAACACAAACACTCAACAAGCAGTTTGACACCGACTATGTGTTAGAGAGAGAGAGGGTCAGGATCAAATGATCCAGCTCCATGACATTTTTACAAAGGCGGGAGAACGATATTCTTTTGACGGGGACAGTGTGGAATAACCACACCTAAAAACTGCGCAGCATCACCTTTCAGGCAGCAAACGTTCCATGAAAAAACGCTCTGAACCTCTGTTCAGAGAACACTGACCGCTAATTCCATCACCCGTACGGCGAGAAAACCGTCATCGACCACTACATATACTTCCGCAGGGTTCAGAGTCGAGCCGTTCCATCTGCATCACTTACCAACTCCGCTAGATGCAGAACGACCTCTTGACATAGGATGAAGTGTTGCCAGCAACTGCCACTCTGATGCCCACTTCTACAAGTCCGCAGCAGTTCAGCTGTAGAGGGACTTTAACTTGCAAGCTGCCACTCCTGACAGTCACGGCGTTGACTAACGGACGACGAAGCAAGGGGAGATCTTCTGGGGATTGAAAGCTAAGCTTTTCGACTGCAAGCTGTTCATCTTGGAAGCAGGGCGCCTGGTGCAACTAATCCTTGGCAGTGCGTATACTGTCTTACCAGGTGTGCACTGGGGCTTCTCCTCTGCCAGACCGTGTCGCTGTTGGGACTTTTCACCATCACGGCAACTGCCAACAGGGGAATGCAGATATTTGGAGGCTAGCCTAAGCGCAACTACGCTGTACGAGAGCGCTGAGGCTTCGACGGGCGTCCACTCTCATGCTAGGCTGTGGGAACGTGCTAGCCGAGGGAATTGACCGTAGGCAACATCAGGAGATACGACACAGATTCCACTACGGCCGCTGGCACAACGCCCATAGCGTTCCTGCGATGCGGAAGCAGCACGGCTGTTACCAGGACGCACCAAGGAGGACACTGAATCACTGTGGAACTCTGAGCAACAAATGATTTTTAATTTCGTGTTGTGTCAATGACGCCTTGGGCGTGACTGAAGTCCCTGCTCCAACTCTCCACTCCGCCTCCCTGAATCCTCGGTCAAATCCAGCAGACCCTACAATTTTCAAAAAGACATTCATAGAGCACACCTGCGTATTGGTCGCAAAAGAAAGACGAGTGGCAGTAAGAACAACATGCAGACGAGTTAATCAGTATTACAGCCTAACACAATGTACACTAACACATGCCCATTGTCTACTCTTGAAACAGGCCAAGAGCGATGAAAGCTCATTGCCTGTGCAGTTGTGACAGAGCTGCGACAGAGCGACTGTTCACTTACAAGGACGAAGACCCAGTGCCCATAATGGTGGACACAGTGAGGCAGCCTCCATCTTTTTCTTTATCGTGGGGGAAACCGATACAGTGACAAACCACGGCATAACAAAGTTCAGACGGATGTGCACCGGTTAATAACTGAACCAGTTTTCCCCATTTTTCCTCCAGAGGCTACTGGCATGCTGGATAGATAAACACTTTAAAAAGAAAGCAGTATTGTTATCATCCAAGTTACATTAAAAACCTTACTAACGTAACGGTTAGTATAGTATCCTTTCAGCATTAGTGTAATATTGCCATTTTTATCCTGCCTAGACTTCGATCTTTGATTCTTAAGTGGCGTTGTGATCTACTTAACTTTCTGCATCTATGATCATGCGCAAATTTGGATTTTTATCCCTTTTATGCAGCTTTGGCGTCACTGATATACAGAACTGAGACATAGGTTGACACAGACTCACATATTTACATCAAATATGGCTTTTCTTGGTCTTTGTTATTGGTTGAGCATGCCAGATGTGCTGATCCCATCTTCCTAATCAGATAGAATTAGATCGACATCGTATGTGTATGCCTACCCTGCAATCTTTATCAGTAGAAATGCAATGCCGTTTCTGGGCCAAATATGCACTCTGGTCCTTCCTCAGAGGATGGTAGTTGGATGCCCCAACTGACAGGTGGACACCATGCCCCCTTCCTAAGTCACACCCCTTTTTATGATGTCAAAACACCCCTCCCCTTGTCTCTGCCCAGTACTTTACTGCCCACTAAAATAGAGCATCCAATCACAGTACAGTATCTGACTGGCTACTATAACGAATCAGCCAATCCGCATCTTTGTTCTCTGTACCTCCCACTTGACAACAGAGGCGCTAATTAAGTAATACATCACATAAACTGGCCGTATTATTCACTAAATTATGTAAATATATTGACAAAACTGATGTATCATGCAAAATTTCAGTGTCTAAAATATCTGTATTATTTATGAAAATACACATGACACTGCTGGTGATCGAACTTAACAGTTTCAGCATCTGTCAACAAGGATAGTCTGATTATTGTACCACAGTTGGAGTAAGGCACAATGGTGCCCAAAATTAAATATTTCTAGAACCGAATTATCTGCATTATTTATAAGAAACGCAAGTAAACAGACACACACACACACACACACACACACACACACACACACACACACACACACACATACACACATTTTCTGTAGTAATTAGCAAAATACATTAGGATATTCACATTTCGATTTTGGGCATACTTGAGGCAATATATTCCCTGTACAAGGATGTAAGTTTCATCTCCTGACAAGCTTTTAAGCTTTTCAGAAACAAATCAACACAATTTTAGGGGGAGAATAAGACAATGCTTCATGTTTATACTATAAAATTGCAACCGCATTGAACGTTAATATAACTTTTTTAATTATATTAGATGTAAAGCACGTGTGTGGTTGTTTGTTTAACGATTAGTGCTAAATTTATAAGACAGTTAAGCACAAAAGCTAAACTAAAAACGATGATTTATTACGATATACAGACGGAAAAAAGTTGCAGCACCAAGAAGAAGTTGTGCGGCATAAACGAAAGTTGCTAGTCGTTTTTCTACATCTGAAAGGTGGTGTCTATTCAGTTTTCACTTCAGTCGCATAAGAGTGGCACTAGTAGCGTTACTATGAGGATGCAACTCAGGTTTCATTTAAATATGCTGTAACAGTCATGAGCATTAGGCACCTTGGAGATTGGACTTGGTGAGTTGATGTTAGTCAAGGATGCCCTTAAGGCAACAAAGACGCCATTATCAACACCTCACTGAGTTTGAATGAGGTCATGTAGTAGGGCTAAGAAGATGGGTGTTGCTTCTACAATACTGTAGGAAAACTTGGCAGAAATGTAGCCACAGTACTTGATTGCAATTGTCGCAAGAAGACCGGGCTACGGAATGGCCTCTACCGAGAGTGAAGACCATCGTGTTCGGCGTATGCCTCTAGCGCATCGTACTGCATCTGCAGCAGCAGTCTGGGCTGCAGTTGTCACCTAAAGAACTGTCACAAATCGGCTACTTCAAGGATAGCTCTGAGCCAGACGCCCTGTAGCGTGCATTCAACTGACCCCAAACCACCGACATTTGCGACTTCCGTGATATCAAGAGACAGCTCATTGGAGGGCAGGGTGGAGGTAATAGAGATGGAAAACTTCGTAATATTTCCAATACAACATACAAAAGCACAACACGCCCAAAGAAAAAGATCATTTAAGTTACACTTGATACCTAGAACTGTGACTGTGGACTCTCCGTTGCCACTGTAATAACGTATCTACAGCTAAATTATTCTACAACTGTACAAAACACATGTGCTGTACGAAAATAACTTCCTACGCGGACACTTGATACTTTGTGCTAGGCTTAAAAAAGACAACGTCCAAAAATGTATCATTTTAGAGGCGAAGATCACCATCTTTTGACAAGATCGTTAATGTTGTGTATTTCTTAAGCTACAGAGTTTCGTAGTGCAGAAGGATAACTTTATAGTGCTCCAAATGCGAGATATAAACACACAACATGGTCAAAGAAAAAATGGGCAAGTTTCCTCACAAATAGCGAAGTCCTTGTGTCCAGGATACTAGATTTGAACCAAAGTAAAAATTATTTACCGCAAATACGTCTAGATTTTCAGTAAAAAACACACAGTTTGTATCATAATATACAAGTCCAATTACACCTCACTTATCATCAACAATTCGATCTTTGTACAAAAATAAAACTGACTGTATTGTTATCGATATGTGTAAAGATTACAAACACAACATTCGTAGGGCACTATTGTTGCAAATTGTACAAAACAAATGTGGCACTTGTCATCACTTAATGGTTCTAAGAGATACAAAATATACATGTGGATAGCGTTTTGGAGCTAGTGACATGACTTGTAGGTTAAGCTACAATTTTCAACGAAAATATGTCAATTATTATTACACCTCATTTTCCAAGGAACCTCCAAACTAAATTTTTCCACATCTAAAATCTCTGTATCACTCCTCTAAATACATTTGGATCCTATGTTGGCACGATTGATATAACTTACATGTTAGTCAATGAGTTTAGATCTACTTTTGTGCCACGTATTGAAAAACGAAGACTTATCTACATTATTTATCGAGAAACATTAAGTTTCATTCTGTAGTGTTACAAAACAAGTCAACAATATTATTTCTACAACCAAATTAACGGCCTTACTTGTCAAAACAAGCCTTAGTCCGACTAAAACCAGTCAGGCAAGCATTATAGTGAACACTATGCAAGAGGTCAACTATATTTCCCAGTAGAATATATTTGTTTATTTTTCTTGGTAATGCTAGTACTGTCAGGCAGGGGAGACTACATGACACATGAAATAGCATGTTGAACAGTAGCAGTACACGTTTATATAAGTAAGAAACAAGGGTTGCTGTGCTTTTAGCTATTCAGAGTTACCCAGATTGTATAGTCTTTCCATACTAGGGTACTAATGTTATCTTGCAGTATAAAACGTTTATCTTCTTCTTCTGCTAAGGCTAAGTAATGCTAGCATATAGTGGTGACTAAATGACACTTTGAGCATTACACATCGTCGTTTTGCAGCAGTGTTGTAACAAATTGCGTCATTCAACACTACGTTATCCCAAGTTTGAAATAAGTAGCCCAATGCTTTGCCAATTTACGGCAAAATTGTTACAAATTTCTCCTAACAACATTGTAGTTTAGCAAAATTGTAACAAATTAGCCCAAAAATCGCCATATGACAGAAAAGTTGTAATAAATTACATCGTGTTACAGAAAAACTGTAACAAATTGCCCTTTATGTATTAACAAATACTGCATGATACAGCAAAACTGTAACAAATTGCCTCTCATATTTTCTACGTATAGTGAAATTATAACTAAGTGCACTATGAATCTACATGTTATAGCAAACTGTAACAAACTTCCCCATACATCGACATGTTACACCTAAGTTGTAACAAACTGCCCCATATATCAGCATATTGCTCTAAAATTGTAATAAAGTGCGACGAACATCACCATGTTGTAGTACATTATCACAAATTGTTGCAATTTTGCTGTGAAACGAGGCAATTTGTTTCAGTTTTCTGTAATATAGCATTGCATAGGGCAATTTGTGAAATTTTCGTTTTAAAATGAGGAATTATGGTGTGAAAAGGGTCATGTAGTCTCCACTGTGTGATAGCATGTGTACCATTAACAGCAGAGGATGAGAAATGTTTTTTACTGCAAGATGAAGTTGACATTCCAGCGTGGGTGTCACTATAAGGTTTATCTGTCTTTCATATAGTTTTTAACCGGACTAGAGCCAGTTTTGACAAATAATACAGATAGTTTAGCGGTGGGAATAACATTGTTTACTTTGGTACAAAGATCAAACAATTCTTGTAGGGAAGTGCACTTTAACAGTAAGTTAGATAAGCAGTTGTGTTTATTAAGCTATAAAATTTTTTTTACATATTTTGTCAAGTAATACAGTCACTTTTTGGTTCCTTCAGTTCGTGGTACAAAGATCAAACTAAGGTCGGTGACGGACATGCAAGCTATTTCAGTAGTGCCAAAATGCAAGTCATGCACATGCCAAAGCTGTCAGATACTGCCTGACTCGAGTTCCCATGTATATATCACATTACTCCTCTGTAAGGTTTCAGATGCTGCTGTGTCACTTATACAGGGGGGGGGGGGGGGGGGGGGGATACACCGCCAGCCCCAGCAGTCACTAGTTTTACTCACGCAAATGTTGTGTTACATTCTGGCACCATCTGTGATACCCATATTTACTCTCTTCTATTATTTATACGAACTCTGTCATGTTCCGTTATATCTGAAATTTTAGGATTTATGAAACCTTGAATATGTTTAGTCAGGGTTGAATGCTGGGAGTCAGGTGTCAAACAGGGAATCTGCATCTACATCTGTACACATACTCCAAAAGCCACTGCAAGAGCCGGCTGGGGTGGCCGAGCGGTTCTAGGCGCTACAGTCCGGAACTGCGCGACCGCTACGGTCGCAGGTTCGAATCCCGCCTCGGGCATGGGTGTGTGTGATGTCCTTAGGTTAGTTAGGTTTAAGTAGTTCTAAGTTCTAGGGGACTAATGACCTCAGCAGTTAAGCCCCATAGTGCTCAGAGCCATTTGAACCATTTGAACCACTGCAAGATGCTTGGAAGAGTGTACATTGTACCTTTACAATAAAGTTCCTTTCCTGTTGCACTCTCGAAAATAGTGAGGGAATAAGAGCCCTAATTTCTCTTCCCCTATCTTGGCCGTCCTTATGTGAAATGTATATTGGTAGTCAGATCATCATTCAGTCTACCTCAGATGTCATTTCTCTAAATTTTCTCAACACAGATCTGAAAATAGAACTTCATCTTCCCTCCAGGGATTCCCATTGTGTACATCGTTGAGACATAATACCTTGTAGGAGACAGGCAACCGTACTTATATTACAATGTAGTGCTATATTCAAGCTGAATAGGTCGCTCCAAAAAAAGTCATATAGCCAATGAAAAATGACATTATTACTCAAGTACAATGTTACGACACTTTGGTCTCAGGGGGTGTAATGCTCCATGATAACTGAGCGACATGGTCTGTGAGATAGGGGCGACTCACTCGGGGCACACAGACAAGTTTTATATTTATTTTCATGCTGCCAAATAATGCGCAGTGCTTCTACTGATTCAGGTGACGGTGGTGCGGTTGTGTACATATGTCAGCACCGACGCCAGCACTGCGATCTGCTGCTCCAGCTCCTGGGCGCTCCATCTTTGCAGAGGTAACGGTTCCTGTCCTTTTCTGGTGGCATGAATAGTGTGATTCCCGTCCCTTTCTAGTGGAATGAAAGGCAGCATGTGACGACCGAGCCTGAAGCCCCGCACATGGCCTCGCCAGAGCGGCTGGCTGTTCCCTCAACCGCTACTCGTGGTCACCACGTAGAGCGCTGAAGATTCAAAAAATGGTTCAAATGGCTCTGAGCACTATGGGACTTAACTTCTGAGGTTATCAGTCCCCTAGAACGTAGAACTACTTAAACCAGACTAACCTAAGGACATCACACACATCCATGCCCGTGGCAGGGTTCGAACCTGCGAGCGTAGCCATCGCGTGGCTATAGACTGTAGCGCCTAGAACCGCTCGGCCACTCCAGCCGGCAGCGCTGAAGGGAAACAGCAAGCAGTCGTCGTTGTAATAGAGTCTCAGAAGCTCCATTCATCCATCCAGGGCTGTTCTGTCTGTGATTGAAGACAGAGCTGGACCCGGGAGGCGTGAGATCGCACCCCAGCTCTGCAATTGACAAGGGCAGCTAGACGATGCCACCCAGAGAGCAGAGGCTGCTCCCCGCACCCATGCAGCACAAAGTTTCGGACCATGCTGCAAGATGTCAGTACAGCGGAGCTTGGGGTGGTTGACTGAATAGGCCGACTGGCCGCTGAAATTCATCACCATATAGGTCGCCGTTGTTGGTTTACAATTTAAACCACCGCCATTCCCACTGTGCGGCTGGTCCCGGCGGAGGTTCGAGTCCTCCCTCGGGCATGGGTATGTGTGTTTGTCCTTAGGATAACTTAGGTTAAGCGGTGTGTAAGCTTCGGGACTGGTGACCTTAGCAGTTAAGTCCCACAAGATTTCATACACATTTGAACATTTTTTTTTTTTTTCGCCATTCCCTCCAGTTCCAGATACGGACTGAATGATGACCTGACAATTGCCTTGAACCTCTGGGCTGCCTTATTTATACTCCTTTTCCTACTCTGACGTATTCCCTCTGGAGGGGACACGTGGAGTGTTCTTGAGTAATAATAACTTTAGCTTTTTATAGCCCACTTCAGCCCCCACATACAGGTTGCTGGGAGGTGTTGCAATTGCAGAATACAGGTTTTCATAGCACTTCAGTGCTGTATGTTGTGCCTGATTACTCCATATCTGTCTCCATACTTACTTATAGTGCCCGCCAGGCCGTGCTTACTCGCTTGCGAGTGGTATTGTACACCGACCTCACAGAACTGTGTGCTTAATATCAACATTGCACCTGTTACCCGAAGTATCCATCAGTCCCTTAACTTCTACCTTCTGACCATAGCTGTGAAAAATTTTCAAGTGTTACCCAAAACTATTCCTATATATCTCTGTGGTGCAGCATACCTCCTGCTTTCTGAGAAGATTCGTCCTGAATCTTTAATATCAGGTTCCCACAAAACAACCTTAACTTTGATGATTTACGTATGGAAGACAGTTACCCACTTCACAATGTAGTGTCCCTCATGGACCTTCCCCTCACACTTGTATTGTGCCCTTAACCAACTACCATGTACCCTGTTATACTTTTATGTGCTAATTAGGTTCTTAAAACTGTTTCTCCGGTCAGTACCAGTCTACTAGTAGTTAATGTGTTAGCATGTCTACACATTCTGCTAGATTGCATTTTACCGGTAAATACAGGACCCAAAATCCTGCTAGAAACATGTTACAACTGGTTCTGGTACGCCTACTATGCTGCCACCAAAAAAAAAGAAACAACACTAAGAAGCAATTATTGCAGAGTAATGAAGTTTTAGGAATATGTTTTTCTGTGTAACATATTTGAGTGATTAATGTTGCAACATAACAGATTAATGTAAGAGCGAGATAAGTCGTTGCAGATGTGAAATGCTGGTACTTTAATAACTGGTGTAACCACCAGATGCTGGAACTCAAGCATGCAGACGTGTATGCATTGTACTGTATATGTGCCGGATGTCATTTTGTGGGATGTAGTTCCGTGCCTGTTGCACTTACTCGGTCAGTATAGGGGCTGTTAATGCTGGTTGTGGATGATTCTCGAGTGGTCATTCGATGATGTCCCGTATGTGCTTGATTGGAGACACATCTGGTGATATAGCAGGCCAAGCCAACATGATGGGTTACAACAGCGGTATGTGAATGAGAGTTATCTTGTTGGAAAGCAGCCTGTGGAATATAATTCATGAATGGCAGCACAGTAGGTGGAATCAGAAGCCTGACGTACAAATCGGCAGTCAGGTTGCGTGGGATACCCACGAGAGAGCTCCTGCTGTTATGCGAAATCACACACCAGGCCTTAACACCAGGTGTAGGTCCAGTGTGTCTAGCACACAGACGGGTTGGTTGCAGGCTCTCAGCTAGCATCCTTTTAACCTACACACAGCCATGCTGGTACCGGGTCAGAAGCAGCATTCATCTGAAAACACAAAAGACCTTCACTCCGGCCTTCACTGAGCTCTCACTTGACTCCACTGAAGTAGCAAATGGCGGTGGTTTGGGGTTAGAGGAATGCACGCTACAGGGCGTCTGGCTCAGAGCTGTCCTTGAAGTAACGGTTTGTTGTGCCACCGTGGAGCCAACTGCTGCTCAAACTGCTTCTGCAGATGCAGTACGATGCGCCAAAGCCATACGCCGAACTCGGAGGCCTTCCTTTTCGGTAGTGCCGCGTCACAGACTCCAGCCTGGTCTTCTTGTGATAGTACATTCCCTTGACCAACACGGCCAGTAATGTTGTACAGTGGCTACATTCCTGCCACGTCTCTCTGCAACACCGCAAAAGGTATACTCAGCCGCTCGATGCTCTACTACATTATTGGCCATTAAAATTGCTACATCAAGAAGAAATGCAGATGATAAACGGGTATTCATTGGACAAATACCTTATACTAGAACTGACATGTGATTACATTTTCACGCAATAAAGGCCTTCATACGCCTAGTCGTTGAGTCAAACAGAGCTTGGATGGCTTGTACAGGTACAGCTGCCCATGCAGCTTCAACGCGATACCACAGTTTATCAAGAGTAGTCACTGGCGTATTGTGACGAGCCAGTTGCTCAGCCACTATTGACCAGACGTTTTCAATTGGTGAGAGATCTGGAGAACGTGCTGGCCAGGGCAGCAGTCGAACATTTTCTGTATCCAGAAAGGCCCGTACAAGACCTGCAACATGCGGTCGTGCATTATCCTGCTGAAATGTAGGGTTTTGCAGGCATCGAATGAAGGGTAGAGCCACGGGTCGTAACACATCTGAAATCTAGCGTCCACCGTTCAAAGTGCCGTCAATGCGAACAAGAGGTGACCGAGACGTGTAACCAATGGCACCCCATACCATCACGCCGGGTGATACGCCAGTATGGCGATGACGAATACAGGCTTCCAATGTGCGTTCACCGCAATGTCGCCAAACACGGATGTGACCATCATGATGCTGTAAACAGAACTAGGATTCATCCGAAAAAATGACGTTTTGCCATTCGTGCACCCAGGTTCGACGTTGAGTACACCATCGCAGGCCCTCCTGTGTGTGATGCAGCGTCAAGGGTAACCACAGCCATGGTCTCCGAACTGATACGCCAGGTTGCTGCAAAAACTGTTCGTGCAGATGGTTGTTGTCTTACAAACGTCCCAATCTCTTGACTCAGGGATCGAGACGTGGCTGCACGATCCGTTACAGCCATGTGGATAAGATGCCTGTCATCTTGACTGCTAGTGATAGGAGGCCGTTGGGATCCAGCACAGCGTTCCATATTACCCTCCTGAACCCACCGATTTCATATTCTGGTAACAGTCATTGGATCTCGACCAACGTGAGCAACAATGTCACGATACGATAAACCGAAATCGTGATAGGCTACAATCCACCTTTCTAAAGGTCGGAAACGTAATGGTACGCATTTCTCCTCCTTACACAAGGCATAAAAACAACGTTTCACCGGGCAACGCCGGTCAACTGCTGTTTGTGTATGAGAAATCGGTTGGAAACTGTTCTTATGTGAGCACGTTGTAGGTTTCGCCACCGGCGCCACCCTTGTGTGAATGCTCTGAAAAGCTAATCATATTCATATCACAGCATATTCTTCCTGTCGATTAAATTTCGCGTCTGTAGCACGTCGTCTTCGTGGTGTAGTAATTTTAATGGCTAGTAGTGTACATGACCTCGTTCAAACTCAGTGCGGTGCTGATAATGGAGTCTTCACCTTAAAGGCATTCTTGACTAACATCAGTTCACCACATCCTATATTAAAAGTAGCTAATGCTCACGACCGTTACAGCGTGTGTTTAAAGCAACGTCATTTACATCTCGTTACAGAGCACTCTTACGCGACTTTCACGAAATCTGAGTAGACATCACCTTGCGGATGTGGAAACGGGCCTGTCAATGTTCGTTTATGTTGCACAATTCCTTCGTGGTGTTGCGACTTTTTCTTTTCTGTCAGTGTGCTAACACATCGTGCTGATGTTGTTATCAGAAATGATGTATATGCTTCCACATTTGTTCCATCGAAATTCTTCCTTGCTGGGACTTTGTTAATCTGTTCAAGGAATGCATCAGTTCTGTCTCGAGGGTGTTGTTTAAACAGGTTAAATTTTGAATGGGTAATTCCCTCAAGGTCCTTCTGGCGGCTACAACATATTCTCTGACAATGTCATAACAGTTGAGCCTATGAGCACAGCCGAAAGGCTCTCCGATTATGCCACAATTCGTGCCGTTAGTAATCACTACGCTCTCTTGATCCCGGAGTTTTCTCAACCCTACCGATCTTCCTGCTTCGTAACAATTCAACGATACAACCATGCAGTTTTCGGCGTGAATATTTAATATAACCAATGCGTTCCCATTCTCGGGAAGTAAGTTCCAGGTGTCAGAAGCTCTTTCCTACAACTTGCCCCGTTTACTGCCGGCCGCGGTGGTCTCGCGGTTCTAGGCGCGCAGTCCGGAGCCGTGCGACTGCTACGGTCGCAGGTTCGAATCCTGCCTCGGGTATGGATGTGTGTGATGTCCTTACGTTAGTTAGGTTTAAGTAGTTCTAAGTTCTAGGGGACTGATGACCACAGCAGTTGAGTCCCATATTGCTCAGAGCCATTTGAACCATTTTGTCCCGTTTACTTCCCCTAGAAACAAACTGGCTTCACACATCCGCTTATCATTTCGTACTTAGATACCCGGACAGAGCACAGCCTTCCCCTAGACACATCTTTCCAACTCTATCTGTGATATTACAACAGCAATAATTCCCATGTTCTCACCTGCTTTCACTTTCCCAATATCCCGCATTTCACTAGATATGGGTGAATGATGTATAGTTGAAATTCTGAGTTTCCCCTCACAACAGACATGCTGATCTCTATATGTACCATGGTCCCATCTGCTTCCACCTCTACCCTAGCGAAATGGAAGAGCAGTAACAGATTTTTCTGCAACACTTTGGCTATATGTTGTAACTATCCTTCCAAAGAAGCACTTTACACAAACACACAAAACAATAACAATAATAACAACATGAATGATAAAAACATGAATAAAACTAACAACTCCGCAAAAAGAAGTCCCTATGGCAATAAAAACAAACACTCCCTGATACACTAACTCGAAAAACCACCCAACAAGCTTCAATCTACCCGACCTTAACCTATATGGTACATCATGCTCCTTACCTTGCTCACCAGTTCAAAGTCTCTTCTTTTTGCCCCTTGCAATCTTTTCCTTCTGCTTGGTTGCCGATAACTGCGGTATGCCCTTTACCATTCCTTTATACAGCTTTATGTACCTGACGAGTTTAAGAGACATTTATGTGGGAAATTGTATCTTCAAGTCGACTGGTGAGGTCATTTCTATGACCTAGTAACATCCTTGGCACTTAATTAAAAATTTTCCCCTTTGGCTTATACACTCCTGGAAATGGAAAAAAGAACACATTGACACCGGTGTGTCAGACCCACCATACTTGCTCCGGACACTGCGAGAGGGCTGTACAAGCAATGATCACACGCACGGCACAGCGGACACACCAGGAACCGCGGTGTTGGCCGTAGAATGGCGCTAGCTGCGCAGCATTTGTGCACCGCCGCCGTCAGTGTCAGCCAGTTTGCCATGGCATACGGAGCTCCATCGCAGTCTTTTAACACTGGTAGCATGCCGCGACAGCGTGGACGTGAACCGTATGTGCAGTTGACGGACTTTGAGCGAGGGCGTATAGTGGGCATGTGGGAGGCCGGGTGGACGTACCGCCGAATTGCTCAACACTTGGGGCGTGAGGTCTCCGCAGTACATCGATGTTGTCGCCAGTGGTCGGCGGAAGGTGCACGTGCCCGTCGACCTGGGACCGGACCGCAGCGACGCACGGATGCACGCCAAGACCGTAGGATCCTACGGAGTGCCGTAGGGGACCGCACCGCCACTTCCCAGCAAATTAGGGACACTGTTGCTCCTGGGGTATCGGCGAGGACCATTCGCAACCGCCTCCATGAAGCTGGGCTACGGTCGCGCACACCGTTAGGCCGTCTTCCGCTCACGCCCCAACATCGTGCAGCCCGCCTCCAGTGGTGTCGCGACAGGCGTGAATGGAGGGACGAATGGTGACGTGTCGTCTTCAGCGATGAGAGTCGCTTCTGCCTTGGTGCCAATGATGGTCGTATGCGTGTTTGGCGCCGTGCAGGTGAGCGCCACAATCAGGACTGCATACGACCGAGGCACACAGGGCCAACACCCAGCATCATGGTGTGGGGAGCGATCTCCTACACTGGACGTACACCACTGGTGATCGTCGAGGGGACACTGAATAGTGCACGGTACATCCAAACCGTCATCGAACCCATCGTTCTACCATTCCTAGACCGGCAAGGGAACTTGCTGTTCCAACAGGACAATGCACGTCCGCATGTATCCCGTGCCACCCAACGTGCTCTAGAAGGTGAAAGTCAACTACCCTGGCCAGCAAGATCTCCGGATCTGTCTCCCATTGAGCATGTTTGGGACTGGATGAAGCGTCGTCTCACGCGGTCAGCACGTCCAGCACGAACGCTGGTCCAACTGAGGCGCCAGGTGGAAATGGCATGGCAAGCCGTTCCACAGGACTACATCCAGCATCTCTACGATCGTCTCCATGGGAGAATAGCAGCCTGCATTGCTGCGAAAGGTGGATATACACTGTACTAGTGCCGACATTGTGCATGCTCTGTTGCCTGTGTCTATGTGCCTGTGGTTCTGTCGGTATGATTATGTGATGTATCTGACCCCAGGAATGTGTCAATAAAGTTTCCCCTTCCTGGGACAATGAATTCACGGTGTTCTTATTTCAATTTCCAGGAGTGTAGCTGTTCATGGCCATTACCAACTGTCCCTCGCGATACTGAGGTAGCTTGCCTATGAATCTGTTCGGCTGTTTCCACAATTCTAGTGCCGTCTTGTTTGTCTTCTATACATTCCTCCAAACTTCCCCTACTCTTCTGGCAAAATTAGTTACTGCTTCGGCATCCGGCCCTAATTTGAAGTCCAAACGTAAAAGGAAACGGCGTCTTCCTGTCGTACAGCACCTCAAATGGCGACAAGGTCGTTGCAGTATAGACATTCGAATTATAGGCGTACAGGGAAAAGGGAAGATAGGTGTCCCAGTCATCGAATTAACGTAATTAATTCAAAATTTTGGGGTTGTCTTGTACATGCGTTTGCTTCTCCAGTTGTTCTGCAGGTGAAACACACTAGTCTGTAACTTCCAAATGCACAACAGGGCACAATTGTTGCATAAAATCGAGACAATGATCGTACCCTTATCCGTTAATATGGTATCAGGTACCCCGAATTTCAATATCCAGTTATTTACTAACGCCTGCACCACAGAACTAGACCCTTGGTCTGGCAGTGGTACTATAGCCAAAAATAGAGAAAACTGATCGATGATCGTGAGAAAATACCTCTTCCATGCAGGTGTTTTATTAAATAGCGCAAGGACACATCCAGCTCCAACATACTAAGTGGGTTGGACGCCTCTGGTAATCTTTGAAACAGCATTTTCTAATGTGCTGTATTGGACCTTTGAATGCTTGGCACATATTCTCTGACATGTCGAGCTTCCTGTTCCTCCACCAAAACTGCTCTGCTAATTGTCTGCCCATCGCAGACACCGTATGGTCATGAGCTTCCGTAAAATTTCCTTCTGAAAAACCCATGGGACTACTACTTGTGGTCCACACCTCATTGTTCTATACAACAAACACTTATGAATAACAAAATGCTTCAGGCATCCTGACAATTGTTATGATGTAAGCTCCCACAGATTATGGTGTACAAAGGTCACACTAGCAAAAAGTTAGAGGTACACCAATGATAGAAAAATATCTGTGGCATAGAGCTTGCTACGAATTATCGACTGTCTAGAAAATCTAGCAGCCTTATTTAATGAGCTACATGCCTAAATACATTCATCGTTCAAAAAGCTTGAATGAAGAAACAAATTATATCACAATTCATATAACTGATTCACCTCAATGGGCTATGAACCCACAACACTCAGTGTAGATGTACGTTTACATTAGACCTCTAGCGGGAATCTAAAATTAGCAATTATGGACGATATGGACGGGGACAGTGGATATGTGCTGGTAAGTGGGAGTGTGGGTCATCTGGAGAGCGTGCTGATGGAGTCCAAGCATTTGCAATAAACTCTGAGTCCGGATGGTGGCAATGTTAATGCACCTGCTTAGTAAGGAGGCCGTCACAGATTCAAGTCCCGTTCCACCACAAATTTTCACTTATGGCTGCTGATTCTCCATAAAGCCCCAGTTGAAATCACCAGATCCTTCGTTTTTCTTTCCTTCGTCCCGCCTCCACTTTCTGTTTACATAATATGTATAACAGCTACGGATTCCGTGTGCTGCCGCGTGGTTTAAGACGCCATGTCACGGATTGCGCGGCCCCTCCCCCCCCCCCCCCCCCCCCCGGAGGCTCGAGTTCTCCCTCGAGAATGTGTGTGTGTGTGTATTGTTCTTAGCATAAATTGGTTACGTATTGTGTAAGTCTAGGGACCGATGACCTCAGCAGTTTGGGCCCTTAGGAATTCACATACACACACACTCTGTGTGTTGGTTTTTTTTTCCTGCACATTCGTATAATTGATTGGCCTCGATGGGCAATGAATCCATCAGTGCAGATGCCCACTTTTTTTCGACGTACAGTGGGAATCTAAAATTAGTAAGCATGGAGAACACGGATGGGGAAAATGGATGGGGCCGCTAAGTGGGAATGTGGGTCAGTTGGCAGACAGGGAGTGTGTCAGTATAGGCCATGCATTTGCCATAGATACTGTGCCCAGATGGCGCAGTAGTTAACGCAACTGCGTAGTAAAAAGGAGATTCCAGGTTCGAGCCCCAGTCCGGCACACATTTTCACTCATCGCCACTGAATCCGCGTGACGGCCCGGTGCTGCTGATATCGTTAGTTCCTTTCCTTTTCTTTCCTACCTCTCTCTCCACCTTCAGTTTACTTAATACATATTTAAGAAAGGGAGGAAACAAAGTTCTAAAATGGTTGCTTAATCCAGCATTAATGCCATTAGGCCAGTAGCTTCTCTATTTTTTGTTACCTGTGAGGTGGTATTTAATTCTTTTACGTCTGTTTTGCTGGACAGAGTTATTATCAGGTTTTATAGAATAACTTTCTCCACTACCTTCATCATACTGTTAACTTCTGTAATGGTGTGCTGTTCTTATATCAAGGAGAGACGGAAGGCAATTTGTTACGCCTATTCTACCAATGCTACTGCACCCTTCGAGTAGATTCACTTTCAAAATAACTATAAGTGTTTAAAACAGTGAAATTTTTACTAGATCTATGTAAGACATATGCCTGCACTTACAAGTAAAACAAACAAAATACCTTTTATGGATATGAAGAAATATTTTTTTTTCTTTCACTAATAAAATTTCACTTCTTTTGATACAATAAGTATTATAAAACAGTTTCTGTTGGGTTGGTGGTTCTCAAATTTTGCTTGCAATAACTTACTACCATATTGGCAAAATTTAACATTTCTAACCCAACCAGTATAGAAAATAACGGGATCTGAATGACAAAAAATGTAGTTTTGTGAAAAATGAATGTAAAGTTTAATATTGATGTTTGGTATAGTTAGTGATCAGAATTGCTTACCGTTAATATTTTCCTGCACCATACTGTGCATCATCTGAATCATACTGATCATTTTTCTTCTCTTGGTTCCTCTTCTTTTCTATCTGACTCCTTTTGTGCGTTTTAAATTAGCAATTTCTGCTTTGCTGACTCTCTCTTTATCTACCTGAACCAATGATTTTGCAGCATTTTCACTTGATTTTATGCTCAATATCTCCAAGACATCCATTTATCTTGTTGCACCTTCATTGAAGCATAAAATAGCATCATAAACACCAAATATGATGGTTGTAATCTAAATAAATACAGTTTTCGGTAACTGGGTCCAAATAACTGAATTCACATTTTCATTTAAATTTTGCGTTTTTCGTGAAGACGTTTCAACAAGAAAGCATCTTTACAAAGATCTCTAATTATAGGTTTAATTTCATTCATTAAGCTAAAGGTAAAGAACTTTGTGGTCATACATTACACTCTTCCTTTGTTCGCACCAAGTGACAGGATAATTTGGGCAATGACAGTGCTGAGAATTTTCGTTTGTGGAAAGGTTATGGAAAAAGATGGCCCATAGCCCATGCAGCTCATTTCATGTTTTCTAAATTCACAACATTTCTTCTTATGGCAAAGCCAGAAGAATTCTGTAGTCTATCCATTGCTACATTCGTCATGTGACCTTTACCACCTATCCTCATAACATCTTCCAGTACTATTTTTGACTTTTCCTTTAATGATGTTCTCAGCCTGGACGCCTTACACTTCTGGACATGCTCAGTGCATTCTAAATTAGAAAGTGTTAAATTAGGACGATAGAGTTGTTCTGGACATAACCGGTCATAAGCCTTGCCCTCAGCATCCCCTAAATACTGTGTGCATCTGGCACCTCTCTTTGTCACTGAACGATTAAAAATCCTGAGAACTCCAGCTACTCCTGTTGTGTCTAGACAAGACAGCCTAGACACAATGAGAGGAAGCCGAAAGGCACGCACTAAGTTAAAGCAGGATGGCGTGAGGTCTGAAACAGGATACGTAATGAATGCTATAAAGAAAAGTACGTAGCTTCTGGAATACTTAACTTTAATCCATCCTTTTGGTACATCTGGAGATTGTGGCGATACAAGTGAGACTCTTTAGATACATGCAATGTTACTAATGGCGCCTTGGTAGGTCGTAGCCATTGACTTAGCTGAAGGCTATTCTAACTATTGGCTCGGCTAATGAGCAATGCTTCGTCCATGTAGTCGCTAGCAAAGTCGTCCGTACAACTGGGGCGAGTGCTAGTCCGTATCTCGAGACCTGCCTTGTGGTGGCGCTCGGTCTGCGATCACACAGTGGCGACACGCGGGTCCGACATGTACTAATGGACCGCGGCCGATTTAAAACCACCACCTAGCAAGTGTGGTGTCTGGCGGTGACACCACAACTCCCATCCCACCACTTGGACCAGTATACTTCATCTGACAGTTATGTTCATCCTGCTTCTCAGTTTCATTGTTAAAAGTTTTACAGCACTTGCTTAGAATCTCTACATCATTTACACTGTCTGTATCAAATGACAACATTTACTGAAGTTTGGCCACGTTTCTGCCAGCTGCCATTGAAACATGCGCAAATATCGCCACTTTCACTGTCATCACTTTTCTTGAGTACTTCTTCAGCTCCTTCCTTCATTGAGATATTACAGACTTTGGCAACAGCAGTTCCAATAATTTTATTGTAACTCATAAATTTGGTAGGTCGATTTGGAATGTCAAATAACGCACATAAAGAGTTTGCCTGCCTCCAACCTTTTACCTATAGATCTGAGACCATGAACTATCCTTACGCTATTCTTATAGAAATTATTATTTGTCATTTGTGATGTCATTGTTGTAGCGACTGCATCACATTTTGTACAGTTCAACGTCAGGTTTGACACAATCCCTTCCTCTTCCAACAATACGTCACCTTCACGTATTTTGCACACAGTATTTTTGGAAATGAAATCACAGAGCATGGCTTTGGTTCACCACAATATTGCAGTTTCAAATGTTCAAATGTGTGTGAATTCCTAAGGGAGCAAACTGCAGTTTCCTTTTTGACATACTGGTTATGTTGACGTCTAACATTCTTGATACCTTTGACCCATTAACCTCATTTACCTTCACGTATTTACTTCCTCTTAATTTTAATGTAGGCGAGAATTTCTTTATTCGTGGCATTTTCATGAAAACGTGTGAAACCAGAGAAAATATAAAGCAACACTTACTTCTCTGGTAACCGTCCTTACAGGGTAGGACACCTTGACGCGATAAAACAATAGAAGCAGCAAATAACGTACAAGGCATAAAAGAAACCTGTGCATTATTTCTGAATGATGCAAAGGAGAATGTGTGGCATTTAAATGCCAGATCGCGCAGAGCGCCAGGAAAACCGTCATAACTCACGAAAAACTTTTCGTATTTGTATAAAACAAAAACTGTTTTACGCAGGAAACAGTGAGTATTTCAAATACACTAAAATCTAAAAATTGATTTTTTGAATCCGTTTGCTTTCCGTCTTCCCATAATGTCTGTAGTATCTTACTCCGTTGTATTCATGTGCATCATAAGTTTAAACGCTATATTCTGTCTTCCGTGAGTATCATGTTCCACAATAGCAATGAATATTTCTTAGGATTCACTATGGTATCTCTTTTCAAATTTCTTGTTTTTTTTTTTTTTCTTTGCTGTTTGTACGAGGGCTGGAACTTAAATAGTGGCAACTATTTATTCACAACCGATACAAAAGAGTTACATGTTTGCACCTGTTACTGTCCTTCAGAGGAGTCACCAGCGTTGTGTAGAACACTTTGCCAGCGATGTGGAAGGCGTAGTGTACCGTTAGCAGAGCCTGTTCTGTTGATGGTGCAAATGGAGCGGTCATCTGCCTGTCTAATCTCTGGAACAGTTCTGAAGCGAATGCCACGAAGTGGTTCCTCCATCTTCGGAATCAAATCATAGTCACAAGAGTTAGGTCCGGGGAGTATTGTGGATGGTACAGTACTTCCCAGACCCATCGACCGAACAGAGCAGCGCCAGCCGGTGTGGCCGAGTGGTTCCTAGACGCTTCAATCTGGAACCGCGCAACCGCTACAGTCGTAGGTTCAAATCCTGCCTCGGGCATGGATGTGTGTGATGTCCTTAGGTTGGTTAGGTTTAAGAAGTTCTAAGTTCTAGGGGACTAATGACCTCAGATGTTAAGTCCCATAGTGCTCAGAGCTATTTTTCGAACAGAGCAGCCACAGCTTGCGCTGTATGCGCCGGCACATTGTCGTGCAAAATGATGGCTGGGTTGCGCAGGAAGTTGTCGCCGCTTCTTTCGCAAAACTGGTCGCAGGTGATACTCCAAAAACGAATACTGTGCATTGATTGTCTGCCGTGGAGGAACGTAATGTGTTGGGATATCACCATCACAATCGTACACGAGTATCACCATAACTTTCACCATACTGGGGAATCGTTTGACTGGGGTTTCAGTTTTGGCTTCGTGGCATTCGCTTCAGAGCTGTTCCAGAGATTCGATAGGCAGTAGACCGCTCCATTCGCACCATCAACATAACAGGCTTTACTAACCGTATACTACGCCTTCCACATCGATGGCAACAGTTTCTACACAACGCTGGTGCCTACATTGAAGGCCAGTAGCAGGTGCAAACATGTAACTCTTTTGTATCGGTTGTGAATAAATATTTCCCACTATTTACGTCTCAACCTTCGTATTTGTCCCAGGATACTCTTCTTCTGAATGGCTTTTTCACTATGCAGCCGAGTTTGCGCTGATATGAAACTTTCTGGTAGGTTTTTGCTGGACCTGGATTCGAACTCAGGACGTTTGCCTTTACGGGCGAGGGTTGTACCAAATTTGATCTCCTCCTTTTCACTCTTAGTTCCATGTTTCTGTTAGACTGTCTCAAAAGTCCCTAAATTATTGACTTTGCAGCCATTTGTTGCGAATCTCGCGATCTCGTAACCCGCAAAAGGTCTCACGAGATCGTATTCGATGAAAGACTGTCCCTCGGCTGCAGGCTGACAACTCACAGCTTCTCTTTATCAAACTAACACATCTGAGAGCTGCCTATGATCCGGTTGAACACTTGAAGGAAACTAGCGAGCTCGTTACAGTCCGAAATCAGGCGTTGGCGTAGTGAAAGTTGTATATTCCTAGCGGAGTCGTTCCGGGATACATTGGTCACGAACTCGTACGGCTAGCGTTGTATTATGCTGGCCGCGCTTTCTTTCTGTCAGTCACCAGCCATCTGTGAGAAGTTCATGTGACTGGGAAACAGTAATTTGAAAGGTCGTTCACCCTGTCCTTCAATGGCCCTTCGAGGAAGGCTTCCCCTGCAGCACCAACGAGAGACTAAGCCGTCCTCTTCTCGCTTTTACTCTCTGACTTCTGGTGCAAAAACTGAAGAAATGGTGCTATTGTGGCTACTTAATGTACAACAGGCCTGATATGCACACTTCTTATTTACTAAAAAATTTTACGATTCGCACACGTGACCAACGCAGTTTGGAGGATACTGTAACGTGTGACGGCTCACGCTATCTCGAGCCATACTGTAAGTCCGCAGCAACAGCGATGAGTGTCAGAAACATATTGTTCATCTTTTGCATATAAACTCACGTGAAGCATCAGCGTATTTACATGCGTATACTTCTCGCCGCTTCTAAGAAAATTTGAGTGACATTTGAAACGTCCCCTTTTGATCATTTATACATGACTGTGCTTAAACTGACACACAATATTTTGTTAGCGCAACGCAATCTGACTTTCAAAATTCCCTACAAAAGAATGGCCCTGACTAACATTAAACTATACCTTTCACAAATCACTTACCTCACAAAAATCTTCGCTGCTCAAGCTACTGCAATACAGCGAGCGCCACTACTGCCAGCTAAATAAAAGATTCAAACTATGGAAGGCACTAACTACTGATAGGGATAGTTAGCAAATGAAAGATATTAATAGAGAACAAACAATGTATTTACCTTGATATCATCATATATAAATATAGCAGTTCATGACAAACTTCAAAACTCCGCCATCTCTCTCCCCACATCCACCACTGCTGGCGGCTCACCTCCAACTGCGCAACGCTACGCGCTGTTCACAGCCAGCTGCCTAACACTACAATGGCGAGTATTACAACAATGCAAAGCAGCCACAGACTGCACACAGCACAGCCAGTGATTTTCATACAGAGGTGGCGTTACCAATAAAAAAACCTAAACAGCCTACTTACATAGCCCCCATGCTCCCCACAAAAAATTTTACAAATTTTTTTGGGCGCTGGCCAATACATATTTGTTAAAATTTTTTTCACAATTACAATAACAAAGAAATTAAAGGCACACACTTATTGATAAATGTTGGTCAAAAGCTAAAATTTTCTCACAGTCCATAAAGATAGTCCTGATCATTGATCACACTAAAATTGTCGTGTTTTTCTCAAAGTCTGAGCAGTAAAAGACAATGCACACAGACGTAGTGGATTTCCATGCAGTCTTGAAGAAGTAGTGTTGTCCTTCCAACGGAAAGACAGTGCTGACTCGACATGCAGACAGGTAATGGGCCACAACAGAGTAAACCCACAGCAGAGTCAGTCGACGTTTTGAAGAATATTGGTGGTTAGGTCATCACAGAGCAGACCCACTGTAGTCCTGGTAGAGATTACGGTACTGGTGGGCCACCAGAGGTGCAGACCCACTGCAGTCCTTGTAGAAATAATGGTATTGATGGGTCATCAAAGATGTAGACCCACTGTAGTCCTTGTAGAGATGGCCAGCAGCCATCTGTTGCAAATGTGCAGGTGCACAATCACCATCGAAGAGTCTTGCAGATAATATAGCAAGTCCATAAACCACCACTTGTGCACTCACAAAGTTTTTGAAATTGTCCTTAGAACCAGCAATGCTGTTATCCAGTCCCTTGCTGAATTATTAACACACGTGCAAACACTAACAGTCCCTACTTCTCACATATTGTCCATATACTATGACCAACAGAAACGTGTGCAGTGAAATGTAACTAACAAGTTAATAATATCATGAACTGGTGACAATTACAATTTTATAACATAAGAATACAATTACAAAGGTACAAAATACATCATTAAAAACATAATAATACAGATAACATTTGTAGTAATATGGGCTTTACAAAAGAATCGAAGTAACATATACATCAGTGTTACAGGAATTATGACATGAGTACATACATAAAAGATCAGAGTAACTTTCGAAACATCAACTTCACACATGAGCATTAACACAAAACAGAATAAATAATGTCTAAACATCTTTACAAAGTAAATAACACATTATTAATGCCAATTATATTCGAGGATAACAGTATTCCTCATCATAGTGAATGTAGCTTGGTATTAGAAAAATTCTACAATATAAGTCTTATCAGATAAACATATAAATACAGGAAAAACATAAATACCCAAGGGTACACAAACATATAGCGGAATAATACAAGGAAAGGACAGGGTTTGTTTTACTGCTGTATTTTGCAAACAAAACTTTCTTTACTTCTCGGAGATCTCCCTTCGTTCTTCATTATTTCCAAAAGTCCTATCTGTACCTGCTTACAGTACTTTTCTCGTATAGCCTCTCAGTGCATTTCTTCAAATTCATCGCAACTCATTCTCTTATAGGCTACCCCCTCTTAAGCTAACTTAAATCTACTGAGCTCAGATGCTAAACTAAGGGACGAGGCAATGCAGCAGCACAAAACAATTAACACAAACAGCAATGACAAAATATTCAAATGGCAAAGCAAGCTACAGTAATTACAACTAATATGAGCCAATGTGCAGCAACCAAAAAAATAAAGCTGGCTTAGCAGAGTAGCACAAATTAAAGTTCAGTAGCACTATGCCTGGCAAACAACAGATATCTAAACATGACATAGCTCAAGCAGAAAAAAATATTACACTAAAAATGGCCATGTCTAATACCTATGTCACATCTTAACACTAGAGTGATGCATCACAATTTATTCTACAAAAGAAATTACCAAGTACTTGAAAAGAAAATTATGAATGCAGTTCCTGTGAAGGTAAATGTCGCTTTGTGCTCCCTCATTTTTTTGAAAAAAATTATTATATACTCGATCTGTAGACAGAAAATATTTATATTAGTACATCTATAAAATTTTATTTTAACCAATGCTGCAGTGCAGCTAGAAACTAGATATCAAATGAAATAAGCAACTATGTACAAAGCAAAGCGTAAGAACATCGTTCAATAGTCATGTGGCATTTCATAAGTAGTAAAAAAATCTCTCATCTAGAAAGACAGTAGTCAAAGTCAGGTGTGTAGACAAACTATTTCTTGTCATTTCATTAGGCATTTCAGTAAATATCAGAAAGTACGATATGTTTCCAAGTAATTAGCGTCTCGGATTTGCGATGCTTTCTCTAAAGGAATGACAAAGGCCAGGATAATGGCCTCCCTTTTTTTTTCCTTCCTGTGCTCTGAAAGGCACGCGCCAATGGCCCTCTCTCCAGGCGTCCGACACAGCTGGGTGCCCACGACGCATTACGTGCAGGTGGTCACTTAACTTTCTTACGGAAATATTTACGACAGCAGTTTCCGCTACAGTGACAGTCTCACATAAAAATATTTCACAGGTCAAGAATTAGCGTTGCAAATCTGTAGAAAGAAAATCCTATAAATATAAGTGTCCAAATAAATTATTCGTCAGCATTGTGATACAGTCACGCATTTACGCACATTTCATAACTCTTAAAATATGATTCTTGGTTTCCAACAACCTTTTCCACAAATCAGAGTCCCTAAACACTACTCATTATTCCTTACCTCATTATACATATACATATTCGTCAACACTTCTTCAATATTTCATCATAAGAAATACGTAGCATAATAAACATTCCTCAACAACATAATACACATCGTCATCGTAATAATAACATCATAACACCTCAGTCAAATCTCAAAAACGTCGTAGCTTTCTGCAATAATTTCAAACCCTAAAAAAATATTCTCTGCTCATTTCAATAGTGTCATCTACCTCAAACGTACTTTAAAATCATGCTCCCTTACCAAATACATCATTCAAAGCTCTCATAGTATCACAATGATTCCGAAAAAATATGAAAAGTTTACAAAGTACAGACAAAATACAGTTTCATAAGTGTGAAGTTATCCAATTGTGTATTGCGTAAACATGTGTCACTGATGTAGTAAAAAAAAATGTTTATCTCTCAGTTAAATGATCAGATAGCTGTGTAATTTGTGTGTTAGAGAAATATGGTACTGATGTGTAAAGTTGTATAAGCAAATACCATATTAGCTAGGGTTCCTTGTGGTTGCCAAACACATGGTACACAAAGTAAGTGTGTAACCCCCCTGAGGATTAATGTAATTATACCCTCAGGTGTTACAGATTACAGCAATGGAATGAAATGTATCACGGAAAACTTTCTTTGTAATTCAAAAAATCTTTAAAAATAAATGTTTTAAGTACAAAATTAATCACTCAAATACGTGTACTGTAGCGCTAAATGTGCGTCTTGTTGCAACATAATCTGTGTGGAAGTGTCGTAGTTATCGTCCTCCGAAAGCTAAGTTCTGCAGAAGTCAATGTACTTACCTCATAATACACAAAAGTGAAATGCTTTGCGTATAAATGTCTTAGTTATTACGCTTATTGCCGTGATGAAGAAAGTACTGTACTGTAATGTATTGTTGTGCTACGGAAAAGGCAGTCTCATTGTAGCTATACTACAAAAGTTGCTACTAAAACATGTTTTTCTCCCTAGAAGAATTCAGAAAACTGTGCAGATATAAAACAGATACACTGCAAAAGCAACATTGTAAATTGCCACTCATTAGTAGCGTCGTGATAACATCGTGTAGCTGTCACATAAACTAACCACTGTGTGGTCTGGTATCTCACAGAAAGTACTTTAAATTCAGAATGTATTTTCAAATTAACCAAAAGTTGCATTAAAATCTCATTAGCAGTACCAGTATGTGTCCTAAGTATGTAAGCCTGATAGTCGTTACGTAATCGTGCAACTAACAAGCAAGAATGTACAATTAACAACACTGTGTCGTCTGTTCATTATAACAATGCATTCATAATTTCTGTTTAAATAAGTTCTCTTGGTTCTTGACTGGATATTTCACTTCAAACATTGTTATATGTTAACAGATTCTAAATCTGACAAAGCATACTAGAAATGTGAAGTGAAAAGTTTTATGGCAAAGACAAAGTTAAAAAGCAGATTATCTTTCAATAAACGGTTTTACATGTGAAATGTGGTGTAAACCTTTACTCTTCCTAGTACGCAGAGTTTCAACTTCAACGCAATTATCATGTGGTATACGTCGGATTCTGTAAGGTCCATTGTAAACTAGAAAGAATTTGTGACTCAAATGTTTCTTCTTATGTGACAGTGAATGAGCTTTAATGAGAACCTTCTGACCAATATACAATTTCTTTGCATTTGCTTTACCGTGTAGTTTTCTCCTTTTGTCTGCTGCAGATTTTATATTTTTAAGAGCCAAATCAATTATGTCTTTGTGTCGAAGTTTACGTGTATTTGGGAAAGGTACAAGCTCTCTGATTCTGTTCGGTGGTTCTTCATTCTTTAGTAAGAAGAGTAGGTGGTAAAGCAGTGGAATCATGAGGCATTTCATTCAGCACGTTTTGAAATAAGTGTAAATATCTGTCCCAATGCTGATGCTTTCTGTGGCAATAAAGTCTGCAAAGCTTATTGATTTCTTTCATAATCCGTTCGGAGGGGTTACAATGTGGTGAGTACAATGAAATAAAAACAGGTTTGATTTTACGGTTGCGAAGCATGCGTGACCAAACAGCAGATCTGAATTGCGGTCCGTTATCTGAAATGACTTTACGAACGTGTCCAACTTCACGTAAGAAATTTTTAACAAAGGCGTTGGATACAGGCCGTCCAGTGGCTTTACGTAACGGTGTGAAAGAAACAAATTTTGAAGTAAGTTCAACAGCGACTAGAACGTACGAAAATCCATTAGATGTTCTGACAAGCGGTCCCAAGAGATCAACAGCAGCAAATTCTTTTAATTTAGAAGGAATGATAGGAAACAACGGAGCACGATGTGAGACAGTAGATGGTTTCGCCTTTTGACAAAGTTTACAAATAGACAAGATTCTTCGAATTCTTTTTTCCATATTGTTAAAATAACAAGTCGTTCGAAGAATATGATAACATTTTCGTGGACCAAAATGTGCATAGCTGAAATGAATGTACCAAATGAGCTTATTAACAAAATCGTCAGGAATGCAAAGTACCCATAGCTTGTCATCAACAGTGCAGCGTTTGAACAGTATGTTATTTCTAACCAGATAATAATGCCGAATCTGTGTGTGTGTCTTTTCATGCCATTTGCTCTTGATGTCTTTCCAAATCGGATCTTTATCTTGTTCATGAGCAATGTCCTTTAAAGATGTGGTGATGAAGTTTTCAAAGGCGACTTTCTGAATGTAAAGAATACTGAAATTTTTCTCGAGGTTGCCTTCTGTGGTACTTTTCTCAAGCCCAGCCGGTGCGCGTGACAGTGCGTCCGCAACAATGTTCTCCTTGCCGGGAATGTAGACTATTGTGAAGCGGAATTCTTGCAGAAACAATGCCCAACGTTTTAACCTGTCATGATTTAATTTTGAAGACATGAGAAATTGTAATGCACGATGATCACTGTACACTTTTACGTGCTTACCAGAAAGAAAGAAACGGAATTTGTTAAATGCCCAAACGATAGCTAAAGCTTCTAATTCAGTAACGGAATAATTTTTTTCAGATTTTGTTAGCACTCGGCTACCAAAAGCAATGGTTTTCTGAATGGTAGTGTCATTTTCTATGGCTTCTTGAAATAAATGGGCACCAAGACCGATTTTAGAGGAATCCGTGCTAAGGCAGAAATCTTGTGACAGATCTGGATGAGCTAAGATTGGCGCGTGAAGTAACGCTTCTTTCAAAGAATTGAATTCCAACTGTGCTTGTTCGTCCCAGTTCCAAATAGTATTTTTTCCAGTGAGAGAACAAAGTTTTGGTGTAACAAGAATTTGCATATTCAGAAAACGACGGTAAAAATTTACGAGACCTAGAAAACTGCAGACTTGTCTTTTTGTGTATGGAACTGGAATGGCTCTGATTGCTTCTAACTTTTCAGGATCCGGCTGAATGCCTTCAGAAGAAATAATATGTCCCAAAAACCTCACCTTTGACCTACCGAATTCAGACTTTTCCAAGTTAACTGTAATTCCAGATTCTGCAAAAATACGTAACAAACTGTTGAGGATGCGATTATGTAGTTCCCATGAAGCTTCTGCTATTAGAATATCGTCCACATATAAGGTGATGTGACGTTTTAAGAACTCAGGTAATATGGAATTTAGCCCGCGAATGAATGCTGCTGAAGAAATGTTCAAACCAAAGGGAAGTTTCCGAAACTGATAACAAACGCCGAAACAAAGGAAAGCTGTGTATTTTCTACATTCTGGATGAAGTTCGATCTGATAAAAGCTGGATCTGAGATCAATGGAAGACAACACTTTTACACCATTAAAATTTTGAAGAAGTTCTTCCAACGTTTGCGGCCTGTCTGTTTCAGGAATAATGATCGTATTGATTTGTCTCGAATCTAAGACAAGCCTGATCGATCCATTTTTCTTCTCAACAACATGTAATGGATTGTTGTATGAGCTTACTGCAGGCTCAATAATGCCCTCGTCGAGCATAGATTGTATTTATGTTCTAACACGGTCCCTATAATGTGCTGGAATTACATATGGTCTAACACAAAATTTAGTATGCTCACGAACACGAAATTGGTATTGAAATCCCTTGATTGTTCCTGTTTTATGAGTAAAAACTGTGGAATGTGCTTGTAAAATCTCAAAAAGGTCCTGCCTATCAGTGTCATTACAATTCTCAATTGTTTGAATTTTATTCTGAATTAACTGATTAGTGTCAAATGCGCCGTCGATATCATCCCTGTCAGTACTTGCAGAATGATTGTTAGCATCAAGTTCCGTCGAAAATTCCGAACTGTTGTCTAACAGGAGGTAAAGCCGATTAATTTCTTCGTCATGGTTTGAGAGCCAATCTTCAAATTTCAAAGCTACTGACTTACCTTCTTTTTCTAAAGTTATTTCAGCATCGTGAAAGTTTAAGATTGCTTTGTATTCATTCAAAAAGTCTACTCCCAGTATAATTTCCGTCGACAATAATGGAACAATAAGAAAGTTCGTAGAGAAGCTGTGGCTTTGACAAAAGAATTCTAAGTTGGTTTGTTGGCGTACATCTACACTTTTTCCAAAGATTGCACCTTGTAATTTAATCTTACGTAACGGAAGTGTGGGGCAATCGTTCGATTTGTTGCATTTACTAAAGGCTGTTTCACTGATTACTGAAATGGGACTGCCAGAGTCAAGTACTGCCGTAAATTTTACGTCATTTACTGTAATGTGAATCACAGGATATGCAATGTTGTTATGTTTTACGTCGTGTTCTTGGAGTAAGATGTCCCTAATGTCTTCCATTTTTACGTAATTACTAGCTACGGCAGCTGCGTCGTTAGTGTCATAAGAACGTTTTGTGGCTGCCAGCGGTGTGAGTCATTGCCTATTGTCTCTTTGTTGACGAGCGTCGTTATTGGGATTTGGAGACCTAACTTCTACAAATTCACCGTGACGAGAGGGCCCTGCCCTGTTTAAATCCCGCCAGTTCTGATGCAATTCAGGTCTGTCATTACGATCACATCGTCTGTCGTCATGTCGATAGTTCCTGTAGTTTCTTTCTTGTCGGTTAAGTGGTGGAGAATTTCTCCCTGAATCGTAACTGCGCGCTGGACCGTTGCGTCTAAAGTTATTCTGTCTCCCTTGATAATAATTGTTTTGGTTCCCATATTGTCTGTTTCTCTGATTGTCTCTGTGATAGTCATTACCACGGAGAGGTGATCTTTCCCTGTAATTATTACTACTCTGCCAACGGTTGTCATATGGGTGGTGTCTGTTTTGGTCACGATATGTGTTGTGAGAATAGCCTTGTCGTGTCCAGTTATTATTTCTTTCATCGTGGAATTGTGACAGGTTTGACCTGTAATTGTTGTGCTCCTGTTTCCGCGTTACCCGATTGTCAGTGTCAATTTCCAATTCTTGTAACAGACCCTGAAAAGCCTCAATGTCTTCTTTGCAACGTCCTGCTAAAATAATATGTCGTAAATGTTCAGGCAATTTGAGTAAGCAAATGCGGATGAGTTCTGAGGGGCTGTATGGGTTTGAAAGATGCTGATTCTTATGCAACATGTCTTCAAAATATTTCACAAGACTGGAAAATTCAGATTGTTCGAAATGTTTCATCATTATGAGGCCATGTTTTACTCGGTCTTGTGTGGCTTGAGACCAATATGCTGAGAGGAAGGCATGGTAAAACTCTCCTTCACTGTGGCAATCGTGAATTACTGATCGCATTCTTACAGCTGGTTCATTCTCCAAGTAGCCACACATAAATTCTAATCTGTGTTCTAACGACCAGTTGGGAGGAAAACAATGAGAGAATTGATGGAGCCATGCTTGTGGATGAATGTCGTTGCCAGAATTCTTAAATGTTTTGAATTTACGTGTAGTAATGAACAGCTTATAGTCAAAGTCATCATGTCGGCGAGTCGCATATCGGTCATTGTTACGTCGTTTCGGCGGTTCCATTTCAAAATTCGAGGCGCCTTGCCAATTTCTTTCATAATTTCCGAAGTGTCCGGTGTTATTATTTTGTGGTTGTTCCGTATTTCTATGTCCCTCTTCCCGTATTGGAGCGCGAGTGTCCTCTGAAATACGTAATTCTTGTATTACCTGCGTCAACTGATCTTGTATTTCCCGGATTTCTCTTTTGTACTGTGTATTGATTTGATTTTGATTTTGTTTGAAGTTTCTTATTTGTTCATACTCTTCTGTGTCAGTGAAGGCTACGGGTCTTGTGTCATTCAGATCATCATCTACCTTTGTAGATAAGTTAGTGACCTGATCCGAATGTTCGGCTACTTTCTCCGATAGTGTACTTATTTCCTCCATGTGTCTTTCTGAACCAATTTTCAGGGTATCTACTGTGTCCTTTAAGTTTTCCTGAGTTCTTGCAAGTTGCGTAACCGAATCGGTAGATGCAACTGAGTCAATTTTAGCTTGCAAGGTCTCATGATTTTCATGAACAATAGTTTGCAGTTCTTTTATGGCTGCTTCGTGATTCTGTAATACATTTTCATGACGCGAAAAAATAGGTTGGGAATGCTCACAAATTTGTGTTTTTACGTCATTACAGACCTTTTGACATTTCGATTCGATGTTATGTAACTCAGTGGTTAAATCTTCACGTGTTTGTTCGTGTGTAGTGTCTAACTTTTGAAGATTTTGTTCCATTGTGTGTAACTTTTTGAGATTTTGTTCCACTGTGTCTAACTTTTTGAGATTTTGTTCCACTGTGTCTAACTTTTTGAGATTTTGTTCCACTGTGTCTAACTTTTTAAGATTTTGTCCCATTTGTCTCTGATTTTGTTCCATTTGTTGCATTAATTGCAATAATAATGTATTAGTGTCTGGAATCTGTTTCTCTACGCTTTTCGGCAGTGCATTTGCACCGGCAACATTCACATTTTGACAAGCAGAAAATGCGTCTTGACTTATTTGAGAAAACGGTGATAACCCTAAACCTGAATCTACAGTATTTGCGAAATTGTGTCCTGTCATTTCGGATTCCTGAGGCGAGCTGTTGCCGACCGATCGATCGATAATGCTTCCCTGTTCACTACCTGTTTCACTGTCTACACCATTGTTTGCAGCCCGCTCCATTTCCCTATGCACAATTACCAAATTACTACTTTGAACATCAGTTAATTCATTACTCGGTGGCGCTAACACACTGCTTTCATTTTCACTGTCATTTCTCAGTTTACTTTGGAGCCTAGTATTACGTTTTTCACACGCCATTATTGTCACAATATTTCACACGACAACACAGAAAAGCACAATTTGAAGAGCAAAAATAAAAGAACACATTAACATAACACTGAAAATAATATCTAGTTAATTGCTGCTGCGAAATACTTGGTGCAAATCTACATGCATGCCACAACTGTTTTACTGTACAACAATGAAAGACTGCAACTACAAAGGAGATTTTCTCTACAATTACGAGCTAGCAATAAACAAAATCTACACTAATTACACAAACTACAACAAAAAATCAGAAGATTCCAGTGAGGTATCCTCAGCTAAGGGTCGACATATGAAACGTCCCCTTTTGAACAATTTTACAAGACTGTGCTTAAACTGACACACAATATTTTGTTAGCGCAACGCAATCTGACTTTCAAAATTCCCTACAAAAGAATGGCCCTGACTAACATTAAACTATACCTTTCACAAATCACTTACCTCACAAAAATCTTCGCTGCTCAAGCTACTGCAATACAGCGAGCGCCACTACTGCCAGCTAAATAAAAGATTCAAACTATGGAAGGCACTAACTACTGATAGGGATAGTTAGCAAATGAAAGATATTAATAGAGAACAAACAATGTATTTACCTTGATATCATCATATATAAATATAGCAGTTCATGACAAACTTCAAAACTCCGCCATCTCTCTCCCCACATCCACCACTGCTGGCGGCTCACCTCCAACTGCGCAACGCTACACGCTGTTCACAGCCAGCTGCCTAACACTACAATGGCGAGTATTACAACAATGCAAAGCAGCCACAGACTGCACACAGCACAGCCAGTGATTTTCATACAGAGGTGGCGTTACCAATAAAAAAACCTAAACAGCCTACTTACACGTTGAAGTCCACAGGCTTCGACTTCACTAAACTCTCACACGAAAAAGAATCATTATTAAATTGTTCTTCCCTTGCTTAATGATCTTTTTCGGCATAAAAATGGGTTAAAATTTGAAAAAATCAAAATAAGTCTCAATATATTTCAGTGATCGTCAGTCAAACTAACAACATATTTTTAATCATTTCAATTAAAACTCTGTGTAACGATCTTGTCAAAGCACAGAGTACATTTTCTGAACCGCACAATTCTTGGAAGTGAAGAGCCCCTCAGTCATTTTCGTCTACAAAAAAATTGTGGTATTGTTATGTATTGTAATCATGAGGTGCAATGAGAATTCCAAAGTATCTCAGTATTCAACACAAAAGTTTGCACTCCTCACAAAATGTACAGTAATGAAACTGGTACTGCATGAGCTTGGAGTGGTTTGCATTTGCAGTTACGTCCATGACACGAGTAGAGTTGATAAATGAAAAATAAAATGAAACAAGTAATACGAAATAAACTCATTTTTCGTTTGTGGAGTGTGATATCGTTAGCGTTGGCTTCTGCATGTTTGGTAAATTTTGTGCTGTGTCTGCATAATTGCGGAGATATATAATTACAATAAAATTTAAATTCCAAAGATGAGTTTCATTAAACAGAATAAATACATCTGTTTCCTTACATGATAATATCTGTCTCGCTCGATTTCCTTCAGCATTTTACTTTAAAATGTAAATGCATTTGCGCATCACTGAATGAGAGCTATCTGTGCTAAATGCGATTTAATGGCAAATTCAGCAAAAATAAATTAATTAATTGTAAAAATTAGTCAATGCTAAATTTAAACAGTAATCAACTTTAGTCAGCCTCGTATTTGGTTTTGAACGTTTATTAACTGTCTTCACAACAAGTATTAAATCACAAGGAAATGAATACCCCTCGCTGTATACAGGCGTTGATGTAAGTCAACGGGGACAGTTGAAAATGTGCGCCCCGAGTGGGGCAAGAACGCTAGATCTCCTGGTTACATGGCAAACACTCTATCCATCTGAGCCACTGAGGACACAGAAGATAGTGCAACTGCAGGGACTTACCTCTGGCACGCCTCCCAGGAGACCCACATTCACAACTTAATGTCCCGCACTATATTCATAGTTCCCCTGCCCATTATACTCATTACTCTCGGCTTGTTGCAGATTCCTTCTTAGAGCTAGGACACTGTGCATCCGCACAGAAGAAGATGGGCAAATGGCCAGTGAGCCTTATATATATATATATATATATATATATATATATATATATATATATATATATATATATATATGAAGATGGTATCTGTTCTTACAGACATATCAAAAATGGTTCAAATGGCTCTGAGCACTATGGGACTTAATATCTATGATCATCAGTCCCCTATAACTTAGAACTACTTAAACCTAACTAACCTAAGGACAGCACACAACACCCAGCCATCACGAGGCACAGAAAAACCCTGACCCCGCCGGGAATCGATCCCGGGCGTGGGAAGCGAGACAGACATATCCGAAAGAAAAGATACCATCTTCACACATATACACAGGGTGGTCCATTGATCGTAACCGGGCCAAATATCTCACGAAATAAGCGTCAAACGAAAAAACTACAAAGAATGAAACTTGTCTAGCTTTCAGGGGGAAACCAGATGGCGCTATGGTTGGCCCGCTAGTTGGCCCTGCCATAGGTCAAACGGATATCAACTGCGTTTTTTAAAATAGGAACCCCCATTTTTTATTACATATTCGTGTAGTACCTAAAGAAATATGAATGATTTAGTTGGGCCACTTTTTTCGCTTTGTGGTAGATGGCGACGTAATAGTCACAAACGTATGGCTCGCAATTTTAGACGAACAGTTGGTAACAGGTAGGTTTTTTAAATTAAAATACAGGACGTAGGTACGTTTGAACATTTTATTTCGGTTGTTCCAATGTGATACATGTACCTTTGTGAACTTATCATTTCTGAGAACGCATACTGCTACAACGTGATTACCTGTAAATACCACATTAATGCAATATATGCTGAAAATGATGTCCGTCAACCTCAATGCATTTGGCAATACGTGTAACGACATTCCTCTCAACAGCGAGTTGTTCGCCTTGCGTAATGTTCGCACGTGCATTGACAATGCGCTGTCGCATGTTGTCAGGCGTTGTCGGTGGATGACGATAGCAAATATCCTTCAACTTTCCCCACAGAAAGAAATCCGGGGACGTCAGAACCGGTGAACGTGCGGGCAACGTACTCATACGTTTGTGCTTCGACGACCAATCCATCTGTCATGAAATATGCTATTCATTACCGCTTCAACCGCACGCGAGCTATGTGCCGGACATCCATCATGTTGGAAGTACATCGCCATTCTGTAATGCAGTGAAACATCTTGTACTAACATCGGTAGAACATTACGTAGGAAACCAGCATACATTGCACCATTTAGATTGCCGTCGATAAAATGGGGGCCAACTATCCTTCCTTCCATAATGCCGCACCGTACATTAACTTGCCAAGGTCGCTGATGTTCCACTTGTCGCAGCCATCGTGGATTTTCCGTTGCCCAATAGTGCATATTACGCCGGGTTGCGTTACCGCTGTTGGTGAATGACGCTTCGTTGCTAAACAGAACGCTTGCAAAAAATCTGTCAACGTCCCGTAATTTATCTTGTACCCAGTGGCAGAACTGTACGCGACGTTCAAAGTCGTCGCCATGCAGTTTCTGGTGCATAGAAATATGGTACGGATGCAATCGATGTTGATGTAGCATTCTCAACACCGACGTTTTTGAGATTCCCGGTTCTCGCGCAGTTTGTCTGTTACTGATGTGCGGATTACCCGTGACAGCAGCTAAAACACCTATTTCGCCATCATCAACTGTTGCAGGTCGTGGTTGACGTTTCACATATGGCTGAACACTTCCTGTTACCTTAAATAACGTAACGATCCGGCGAACGCTCCGGACACTTTGATGATGTCGTCCAGGATACCGAGCAGCATACATAGCACACGCCCGTTTGGCATTTTGATCACAATAGCCATACATCAACACTATATCGACCTTTTCCGCATGTGGTAAACGGTCCATTTTAACACAGGGTAACGTATCACGAAGCAATTGCCGGAATGTTACGTGATACTACGTACTTACACGTTTGTGACTACTACAGCGAGATCTATCACAAAGCGAGAAAAGTGGTCCAACTACAACTTTCATATTTCTTTACGTACTACACCAATAAGTAATAAAAAATCTGGGTTCCTATAAAAAAAAACCGCAGTTGATATCCGTTTGACCTATGGCAGCGCCATCTAGTGGGCCAACCATAGCGCAATCTAGTTTCCCCCTTCAAGCTAGGCGAGTTACGTTCTGTGTGGGTTTTTCGTTTGATGCTTATTTCGTGAGATATTTGGCCCGGTCACTATCAATGGACCACCCTGTATATATAGTTAAGGCTCACTGGCCATTTGAAAATCTTCTTCCCTGCGGAAGCACAAACAGTGCCCGAACTCTTACAGGAATGGGCAACAAACCAGGAGTAATGAGTATAATGGGTAGGGGCACTATGAATATAGTACGGGACAAAAACTTGGCAATGTGGATCTCACGGGAGATGTGCCAGAGAAAAGTCCCTGCAGTCGCACTATGCTCTATGTCCTCGGTGGCCCAGATGGCTAGAGTATCTGACATGTAATCAGGAGATCCCGGGTTCATGTCCCGGTCGGGGCACACAGTTTTATCTGTGCCGTTTTACTTAAATCAACGCTTATCTGCAGCTAGGGGTATTCATTTCATTGGAATTTCATTGTAACGAGCTGCATGGTCACCCATGGTATCTGTTCTTTCGTACATGTCCGAAAAAGCAGATACCATTTTCATATATATATATATATATACTTGTAGTAAAGTCTCACTGGCATTTGACCATCTTCTTCTGTGAGGGTGCACAAACAGTGCACGAAATCTTACGGGAATTGGCAACAACCCGCGAATAATGAGTATAATAGGCAGGGTCACTATGAATATAGTGCGGGACAGTAAGTTGGAAATGTGTGTCTCCCGGGCAGCGTGCCAGAGGTAAGTCCCTGAAGTCGGACTATCCTCTGTGTCCTCCGTGGCGTACTCGATTCGGCGGTACATATACTAAAATTGGAACGATACAGAGGAGATTAGCATGGCCCCTGCGCAAGGATTACACGCACAAGCGTGCTGCGTTCCACATTTAACGAAGTTCCCCTTGCGCCGCGCTAGAGTACACACGTACCTCGTGCCCTCTCCGTTGCAGCGTAAACAAGCCGCGAACCAGTTTAGTTTCTTTGTGTTTTCTTGTGTTTCTTATTACAAGGTGTATCGTCCTCGTGTCGTCGTGATATCGTGTTTTGTGCAGTGTTTTGTGTCTTATTTTTGGCGGTTTCGGCCGCTGAATAACCGTTTAACATGGAAATAAAAGTTACCAAGAAGTGCACTCTACGTTTTGAATTTGAAAAATCCACCAGAAATGTTCAGCCGAGTTCCCTGGAAATCGACGATTGCATATTTGATGTCATTGGAATTACGTCCGATCAAGTCCATACGGCCTACTTTGATACAGATCAATACTGTTTTTTCGTGAAGCTATTAAATCCTGTGCTCCTGGATAAGATTCTATTGAAATTTGAAGGGACTGCAGAATTCCGACATCGTGACCTTTCGGTGAGTGCTGTCATCATTTGTAATGCTGGAATAGACTACAAGAATGTTCGTGTTTTTAACCTGCCAGCGGAAGTAGAAAATTGTTTTCTCAAAGACGTTTTATCGAAATATGGAGAATTGAAACAAATTCGGCACGAACGGTGGTCTCCACAGCACAAATTGCAGTTCTATAGTGGTGTGCGTTCAGTAGAGATGCAAATCAAGGAAAATATTCCCTCCCACGTACTCTTTTGTGGTTATAAGGCTCATATCATGTACAGTGGTCAGGTAGGGATCTGTTTCATTTGTAACGAAAGTGGCCACACGCGTCAGGATTGTCCAAGGAGAGTTATTGTTCTAAAAAGTTCTTTACAACAGCAAAGAAAGCTCACGTTAGCTGATTTAGTGACTACAAACCAGGTGACAGATGTTGTAGCAACGACACCCGGTGTCAGTACTCAAGATTGTACGGTAGTGGCCCCAGCGGAGTTCCCACCATTACCGCAGAAAGAAATACCGCCACAGGCTCCCTTTAAAAATGTTACACCTTCTGTTAACCCGGCGGCGCCTGACAAAAGGAGCCGAACATGTGACGAGGATAGTCCGAATGAAGACTCCTCACACAAAGAGCGTGATATCAGCAAAAATGCCAGTAATGTTGCGTCTGAACTTAAAGTTCCGGCTACAGACATAAGAAATTAACACCAAATCAGTCCAAGTCCCGGCGGTAAACAACATGCCTGCTGCACCTGAACCGCGGCAGCGGGAAGGAAGTTTCCTACCCGGACAGAAATTACAAGTCCAGCAACCACAACAAGTAGAGCCAGGACGTAAACAAACAGCGTGTAGTCGTGAGCCGGTGGAAAGTAAACATACCGGCCGGCATCAACATAGCTATCATAATAAACAGGGCGAGGAAGCGAGTTTTGATACACACGCGGACAGTGAGAGTGTTGGAGGAAGTAGTGAGCCACCGCAGAGAGAGTCGGTTGAAGCGCAGGCAAGGGACGTAGCGGCAGGGGAGATGGACTCCGAAATCTGCCGCGACCCCTCGCCCCCGCTTTCTGCAGAAGGATCCAGCACCAGTCGGAGGCGTAGAACCGAACAAAGTACAGCCCAATGTAAACGTTACGGAAAAAAAGAACAAAACCACTGACATTGCTGCTGAAGCCAGTTGAAACGTCCCCTTTTGAACAATTATACATGACTGTGCTTAAACTGCCACAGGGTATTTTTAGCGCAACGCAATCTGACTTTCAATAATCCCTACAAATGAATGGTCCTGACTAACATTAACCTATACCTTTCACAAATCACTTACCTCACAAAAATATTCGTTACTCGAACTACTGCAATACAGCGAGCGCCACTACTGCCAGCTAAATAAAAGATTCGAACTACGGAAGGCACTTACTACTGATAGGCATAGTTAGCAAATGAAAGATTTTAATAGAGAACAAACAATGTATTTACCTTAATAGTGTTGAAAACTCATAATATACATAGCAGTTCATGACATCCAGTCTTACAAATTTCAAAACTCCGCAATCTCTCTCCCCACATCCACCACTGCTGGCGGCTCACCTCCAACTGCGCAACGCTACGCGCTGTTCACATCCAGCTGCCGCTGCCCAACACTACAATGGCAGACAACAATGCAAACTAGCCACAGACTGCACACAGAACAGCCAGTGATTTTCATACAGAGCGCTACGTAACGTTGACAATAAGAAAACATAAACAGCCTACTTACATAGCCCCCATGCTTCCCACAAAAAATTTTACAAATTGTTTTGGGCAGTGGCCAATAATTATTTGATAAAATTTTTCATAATTACAGTAACAAAGAAATCAAAGGCACAAACTTATTGATACAATGTTGGCCAAAAGCTAAAATTTCTCACCGTCCATAAAGACAGTCCTGATCGTTCATCACAGTAAAATAGCAGTGTTTTTCTCAAAGTCTGAGCAGTAGAAGAAAATGCACACGGAAGTAGTGGATTTCCATGCAGTCTTGAAGAAGTAGTGGTATCCTTCCAACGAAAAGACAGTGCTGACTCTTGACATGCAGACAGGTAATCGGCCACAACAGAGCAAACCCACCGCAGAGTCAGTCGAAGTTTTGAAGAATATTGGTACGTAGGTCATCACAGAGTAGACCCACTGTAGGCCTGGTAGAGATTACGGTATTGGTGGGCCACCAGAGGTGCAGACCCACTGCAGTCCTTGTAGAAATAATGGTAATGGCGGGCCATCAAAGATGCAGACCCACTGTAGTCCTTGTAGAGACGGCCAGCAGCCATCTGTTGCAACTGAGCAGGTGCACAATCACCATCGTAGAGTCTTGCGGACAATATAGCAAGTCCATAAACCATCACTTGTGCACTCACAAAGTTTTTTGGAATTGTCCCTAGATCCAACAACGCTGTTAACCAGTCCCTTGCTGAATTATTAACACCCGTGCAAACACTAACAGTCCCTACTTCTCACATATTGTCCATATACTATGACCAACAGAAACGTGTGCAGTGAAATGTAACTTACAAGTTACTTAGTTTGATGAAATGGTGTCATTTACAATTTTTTAACATAAGAATACAATAAGAAAGGTACAAAATACATCATTAAAGAACATAACAATACAGATAACAATTGTAGTAACACAGGCTTTACAAAAGAATAGAAATAAACATATACATCAGTGTTACAGGAATTATGACATAAGTAAGTATATAAAATAATGAGAATAGTTTTCGAAACATTAATTTCACACATGAGCATTGAAACAGAGCAGAATAAATAATGTCTAAACATCTTTACAAAGAAAATAACACATTATTTGAAAAATTCTACAACATAAATCTTATTAGCTAAACTCTTAAAGACAGGAAAAAGACAAATACACAAGGGAACACAAACACATAGAGGGATAACACAACGAAAGGACAGGGTTTGTTTTACTGCAGTATTTTGCAAACAAAACTTTCTTTACTTCTCAGACATCTCCCTTCATTCTTCATTATTTCCAAAAAGTCCTATCTATACCTGCGTTCTGTACTTTTTTTCGTATAACTTCTCAATGCATTTCTTTCAATGCATCGCAACTCATTCTCTTATATAGTCTACCCCCTCTTAAGCTAACTTAAATCTACTGAGCTCAGATGCTAAACTAAGGGATGAGGCAATGCAGCAGCACAGAACAATTAACACAAACAGCAATCACAAAAAAATGGAAAATTGCAAAGGAAGCTACAGTAAATCTAAATTACCAAGCAATGCAACATTACAACTAATATGAGCCAATGTGCAGCAACAAGAAAAATAAATCAGTAGTAAAGCTAGCTTAACAGAGTAATACAAAGTGAAATTTAGTAGCACTATGCATGGCAAACAGCAGCAGCAAATGCAATAACTTATATCTGAACATGACATAGCTCAAGCAGAAAAAATATTATGTTAAAGACAACAATGCAGATAAGGGAAATGTATATTCACATCTTAATGTCTATGTAATTAAAGTGGTGCACTGCAAGAAGTTATTTTACCAAAAAAATTACCAAGTAGTTGAAAAGAAAATTCCATATGCAATTCCTGTGAAGGGAAATGTCTCTTTATGCTCCTTCGTTTTCTTTGAATAGATCATAAAATTATTTGCTGGATCTTAGGCATAAAATATTTATATTAGTACATCTATTAAATTTTATTTTAACCAGTGCTGCAATGCTGCTAGAAACTAGATATTAAACAAAATGAGTAAATAAATACATAAAGCAAGCCATATGGCATTTCTCTCAACTAGCAAGACAACAGCCGTGAAATGTTTCTCATCGTTTCATTAGGCATTTTAGTAAAAGTCATAAATTAAGAGCTCCACAGTATAATCATATGTTTTCAAGTTCGAGCGTGTCATATTTGCGATGCTTTCTACAAAGGAATGTCAATAGCGAGGATAAAGGCCTCCCTTTTTTTTTCTACCTGTGCCTCTGAAAAGGCACACACTAATGGCTTTTTCTCCAGGCGACTGTCGCGCAGCTGCCCACGACGCATTACGTGCAGGTGGTCACTTAACTTTCTTACGGAAATATTTACGATAGCAGTTTCCGCTACAGTGACAGCCTCATATAAAAATATTTCACAGGTCAAGAATTTGCGTTAAAAATCTGTAGAAACAAAATCCTATTGATATAACAGTCCAAAAAATTTCGTCGGCATTGTAATACCTTCACGCAATTACATACATTTCATAACTCTCAAAGTACAATTCTTGGTTTCCAACAACCTTTTTCACAAACCAGAGTCCCTAACCACTACTCATTATTCCTTACCTTATTCGTCGACACTTCTTCAATATTTCATCATAACAGATACGTAGCATACTCAAATAACTCATATAGCATCAGCTTATTGATCATAAACATACTGCAACAGCATATTACACATAGTCATCGTAATAATAACATCATAACACCTCAGTCAACTCTCAAAATCGTCGTAGCTTCCTCCAATAATTTCAAAACATAAAAAAATTCTCTGCTCATGTCAAAAGTGTCATCTGCGTCAAACGTACTTTAAAAATCGTGATGCCAAACCAAATATATCATTCAAAGCTCTCATAATATCACAATGGGTCCAAAAAATATGAACAGTTCACAAAGTACAGACAAAATGCAATTTTGTAAGTGTGAAGTTACCCAACTGTGTAATTGCGTAAACATGTGCCACTGATGTAGTAAAAAAAATGTTTGTTTCTCTGTTAAATAATCAGATAGCTATGTAATTCTGTGTTGGAGAAATATGGTATCGATGTGTAAAGTTGTATAACCAAATACCATATTAGCTAGGGCTCCTTGTGCTTGCCAAACACATGGTACACAAACTAAGCGTGTACCCCCCTGAGGATTAATGTAATTATACCCTCAGGTGTTACCGATTACAGCAATGGAATGAAATGTATCATGGAAAACTCTTTGTAATTCAAGAATCTTGAAAAATAAATGGCTTAAGTACAAAATTAATCTCTCAAATGCGTGTCCTGTAGCGCTAAATGTGTGTCTTGCTGTAAGATAATTCTGTGGAAGTGTCGTAGTTATCGTCCTCTGTAAGCCAAGTTCTACTGAAGTCAATATACTTACCTCATCATGAACGAAAGTGAAATGCTTTGCGTATGGATACCGTAGTTATTACGTACCTTACCGTGATCAAGAAAGTACTATAATGTAACGTATTGTTGTGCTACGAAAAAGGCTGTCTCATTGTAGCTATACCACAAAAGTTACTACTAAAACATGTTTTACTTTCCATAATAATACAGAAAAACTGCGCAGAAATAAAACAGAAACACTGCAAAAGCAACATTGTATATTGTCACTCATTAGTAGCGTCGTGATAAAATCGTGTAGCTGCCACATAAACTAAACACTGCGTCATCTGGTATCTCACAGACAGTACTTTAAATCCAGAATGTATTTTCAAGTAAACCAAAATGTTGCATTAAAATCTCATTAGTAGTACTGGTAAATGTTCTAAGTATGTAAGCCTTATAGTCATTACGTAATTGTGCAACTAACAAGCAAGAATGTACACACACGATAACACTGTGACGTCTGTTCACTATAACAATGCATTCGTAATTTCTGTTTAAATAAGTTCTCTTGGTTCTTGATTGGATATTTAACTTCAAACATCGTTGCAAGTTAACAGATTCTAAGTCTGACAAAGCATACTAGCATTGTAAAGTGAAAAGTTATATGGCAAAGACAAAGTTAAAAAGCAGATTATCTTTCAATAAACGGTTTTACATGTGAAATGTGGTGCAATCCTTTACTCTTCATAGTACTCAGATTTTCAACTTGAACGCAATTACCATGCGGTATACATCGGTAAAGAATACTGGGATTTTTCTCAAGGTTAGCGTCTATGTTATTTTTCTCTGAGCCAGCCGGCGCACGCGGCTGCCAGCGTTATGAGTCATTGCCTATTGTGTCTTTGTTGGTGCGCGTCGTTATTGGGATTTGGAAACCTAACTTCTACAAATTCACCTTGTCGAGAGGGCCCTGCTCTGTTTGAATCCCGCCAGTTCTGATGCAATTCAGGTCTCCCGTTACGATCATATAGCGTGTCGTCATGTCAGTAGATTCCATAGTTTCTTTCTTGTCGGTCACGTGGTGGAGAATTTCTCCCTGAATCGTAACTGTGCGCTGGACCGTTGTGTCTAAAGATATTCTGTCTCCCCTGATAATATTTATTTTGGTTCCTGTATTGTCTGTTTCTCTGATTGTCTCTGTGATAGTCATTACCGCGGAGAGGTGATCTTTCCCTGTAATCATTACTACTCTGCCAACGGTTGTCATACGGGTGGTGTCTGTTTTGGTCACGATTTGTGTTGTGAGAATAGCCTTGTCGTGTACAGTTATCGTTTCTGTCGTCATGGAATTGTGACGGATGTGACCTGTAGTGATTATTTTCCTGTTTTCGCATCCCGTGACTGTCTGTGTCAATTTCTAATTCTTGTAAGAGTCCCTGAAAAGCTTCAATGTCGTCTTTGCAACGTCCTGCCAAAATAATATTTCTTAAATGTTCAGGCAATTTCATTAAGCAAATGCGGATGAGTTCTGAAGGGCTGTATGGGTTTGAAAGATATTGATTCTTATGCAACATGTCCTCAAAATATTTGACAAGACTGGAAATTTCAGATTGTTCAAAGTGTTTCATCATCATGATGCTATGTTTTACATGGTCTTGTGTAGCTTGAGACCAATATTCTGAGAGGAAGGCATGGAAAAATTCTCCTTCACTGTGACAATTGTGAATGACCGATCGCGTTCTTACAACTGATTCATTCTCTAAGTAGCCACACATAAATTCTAACCTGTGCTGTTATGACCAGTTGGGAGGAAAACAATGAGAGAACTGATGAAGCCACGCTTGTGGATAAATATCATTGCCGGAATTCTTAAATGTTTTGAATTTACCTGTAGTAATGAACAGCTTATAGTCAAAATTATCACGTCGGCGATTCGCATGTTGGTCATTGTTACGTAGTTTCGGCGTTTCCATCTCAAAATTCGGTGTACCTTGTCAATTTCTTTCATAATTTCCGAAGTGCCCTGAGTTATTATTTTGTGGCTGTTCCGTATTTCTATGTCCCTCTTCCTGTATTGGAGCGCGAGTGGCCTCTAAAATACGTAATTCTTGTATTACCTGAGTCAGCTGATCTTGTATTTCCCGGATTTCTCTTTTGTGTTGCGTATTAATTTGATTCTGATTTTGTTTGAATTTCTTAATATGTTCATACTCTTCTGTGTCATTAAAGACTACCGGTTTTGTGTCATTCAGATTATCATCTACCATCGTAGATAAATTATTTAGCTGATCCGAAAGTACAACTACTTTCTCTGATAATGAACTAATTTCCTCCATGTGTCTTTCTGAACCAATTTTCAGAGTATCTACTGTGTCCTTTAAGTTTTCCTGAGTTTTTGCAAGTTGAGTAACCAAATCGGTAGATGCAACTGAGTCAATTTTAGCTTGCAAGGTCTCATGATTTTCACGAACAATAGTTTGCAGTTCTTTTATGGCTGCTTCGTGATTCTGTAATGCATTTTCATGCCGCGAAAAAATAGGTTGAAAATGCTCACAAATTTGTGTTTTTACGTCATTACATACTTTTTGACATTTCGATTCAATGTTATGTAACTCAGTAGTTAAATCTTCACGTGTTTGTTCAAGCGTGGTGTCTAACTTTTGAAGGTTTTGTTCCATTGCGTCTAACTGTTGCTGTGTTTGTCTCTGGTGTTGTTCCATTGTGTCTAACTTTTGAAGATTTTGTTCCATTGTGTCTAACTTTTGAAGATTTTGTTCCATTGTGTCTAACTGTTGCTGTGTTTGTCTCTGGTGTTGTTCCATTGTGCCTAACTTTTGAAGCTTTTGTCCCATTTGTTGCATTAATTGTAATAACTATGCACTGGTGTCTGAAACATGTTCCTCAGTGCTTTTCGGCAGTGAATTTGCACCGGCAACATTCACATTTTGACAAGCGGAAAATGTGTCTTGACTCATTTGAGAAAACGGTGAAAACCCAAAACTTGAGTCTACAGTATTTGCAATATTGTGTTCTGTCATTCCCGATTCCTGAGGCGAGCTGTTGCCGACCGATCGATCGATAATGCTTCCCTGTTCACTACCTGTTTCACTGTCTACACCATTATTTGACGCCCGCTCCGTTTCCCTATGCACAGTTACCAAATTACTACTTTGAATATTAGTTAATTCATTACATGGTGGCGCTAACACACTGCTTTCGTCTTCACTGTCATTTCTCAGTTTACTTTGGAGCCTAGTATTACGTTTTTCACACGCCATTATTGTCACAATATTTCACACGACAACACAGAAAAGCACAATTTGAAGAGCAAAAATAAGAGAACACATTAACATAGCACTGAAAATAATGTCTAGTTAATTGCAGCTGCGAAATACTTGGTGCAAATCTACATGCGTGCCACACCTGTTTTACTGTACAACAATGAAAGACTGCAACTACAAAGTAAATTCTCTCTATAATTACGCGCTAGCAATAAACAATAGCTACACTAATTACACAAACACAAGGAAAAAATCAGAAGATTCCAGTGAGGTATCGTAGGCTAAGGGTTGACATATGAAACGTCTCCTTTTGAACAATTATACATGACTGTGCTTAAACTGACACACAATATTTTTAGCGCAACGCAATCTGACTTTCAATAATCCCTACAAAAGAATGGCCCTGACTAACATTAACCTATACCTTTCACAAATCACTTACCTCACAAAAATCTTCTTTACTCGAACTACTGCAATACAGCGAGCGCCACTACTGCCAGCTAAATAAAAGATTCAAACTACAGAAGGCACTAACTACTGATAGGCATAGTTAGCAAATGAAAGATTTTAATAGAGAACAAACAATGTATTTACCTTAATAGTGTTGAAAACTCATAATATACATAGCAGATCATGACATCCAGTCTTACAAATTTCAAAACTCCACCATCTCTCTCCCCAGATCCACCACTGATGGCGCTCACCTCCAACTGCGCAACGCCACGCGCTGTTCACATCCAGCTGCCCAACACTACAATGGCAGACAACAATGCAAACTAGCCACAGACTGCACACAGCACAGCCAGTGATTTTCATACAGAGCGCTACGTGGCGTTACCAATAAGAAAACATGAACAGCCTACTTACACAGTGACAGTCAGGAAGGAAACGGACAGGTCGAACCGATAATGGATTGGTACGAGGGCACGGAAGTTTAACTCATGGAGGAAAGATAGTCACGTACACACAAGACACTGATGCAAGCGTACAAGGTACTGACACTGAAAGTTAACAGATTAAAACAGATTTGAAAATCGCGGCTTTACAGGAATTCCTGAAGGAATCCGTCGCCGACATTGTATTTTTGAAAGAAGTTGTTTTTACGGGTCGTTATATATATGGCTTTAAAACCATAGAAAACGTAGCTGTAGAAGACAGTACAGGAAAAGATATTTTAATACGGGAAGGCATTCCAGTAAAAACATTGAGCTGTGATCCGGCAGGGGTATCGGCTGTACAATCCCAACTTCAACTACTGGAGGGAATTACATGATCTTTTGAAGCACCTTAGGGTCAAAGCCGCTTGGAAACTAAAATTTCCCACCCTAGTTCGATATACGTTTTTTACCTCCACTTCGTCAAGTCGTCTTGACCGAGTGTACATCACCCGACAGCCTCTGCGACCGAATTCTTGCAGCTGATGTTATTCCGGCCGCTTTCTCCGATCACTGCGCAGTTTGTATAACCATCAATTTGGACAAACAACCAACGAAATTGTACAGAAACCTGTGGATGCTAAACGTATCGCCTTTACGAGACAGGGAGCTGGACGATGAAGTTAGGGCACCGTGGGATGCTTGCCTACGCTCATTCCATAGGCTTCCATCCAAAGTACACTGGTGGATTAATATTGGAAAACGAAAACTACGCCAGTGATGTTTTATGGGAGACAGATAGCAGGAGACAGTAGGAAGACTACTGAATTTTATTACTCTGTTTTAAGGGAACTGTATGATAACTCTCATGATATAAACCCGCCTCTGTCACAAATAAAAGCATCAAAGCTAAAATCATTGTTATCAAACGTAACCAACTGGAAGAACTTTAGATAAGTTCTAAAACTCATTATGTGCTAGTTCAAATGGCTCTGAGGACTATGGGACTCAACTGCTGAGGTCATCAGTCCCCAAGAACTTAGAACTACTTAAACCTAACTAACCGTAAGGACATCACACACATACATGCCCAAGGCAGGATTCGAACCTGCGACTGTAGCGGTCGCGCGGTTCCAGTTTGTAGCGCCTAGAATCGCTCAGCCACACCGGCCGGCCTTCTGTGCTGGAAGATGAAATAACATCTATGTATCACCTCATTAAACGTAAGTCAAATTGTAGGAGGACCTTCATTGATGAGGTGTTGACAAGCAATGGCAGAGTACTATCCAATCAAACTGACATCGTCCAGGCACTGCAACAACATTATGGGAACTTATATTCTGCAGAAAGTGTTGACGAGGATTCACTAGCTGAAATTGTCAGTACATTACCCAGTGCTTTTACTCTTGCTCGCAATAATGAACTTTTTGCCAATTTTACTGAAGATGAAGTTTTAGAGCTGATTAGCAAATCCCCTGCCCATAAAAGTCTAGGACCAGACGGATTACCGAAGGAATTTTATTATAAATTTTGGAACATCATAGGGTCTGCTTTTACTACAGTTTTAAATAAGATAGTAAAAGGAGGGGCCATCCCAAGGAATTTTAAGGAAGGGAAAATTGTTTTACTGTCTAAGACCAGGGGACAGCACCGCATCGACAATTTCAGGTCGATTACTTTATTAAATTTTGACTATAAAACCGTTGCCAGTGCAATCAACAGTCAACTGTCTCCGCTAATCCGCAAAATCGTCGACAGACAGCAGTCCTGCTTCCCTGACCGGGCAGTCATGACGACGGCTTCAGAATACAGAAACACCATTTCAGTAGCCTCTTTAACTAATTTGAAATGTGCATTACTATTCATTGATTTCCATAAGGCCTTTGATCTTGACAGCTACCGATATCTGGAGCATATTATGGAACAAATTGGCTTTGAGGAGAGGGTTATCAGGGTCGTCCGTCATATGGCCACAGGATTAACAGCACGAATAACCATCAATGGACAGGTGACACAGGGCAGTCCCCTCTGCATGTTGTAGTTTGTCCTGTCATTGGAGTCACTGCTCAGGTGAATAAATAACGAACTGTCGGGCGTTTCAATGTCCGGTGTACCTTTTATTGTAAGAGCTTACGCTGATGACGTGGGAGTACTCATTCGACGAGAAGCGGAAATAGAAATCCTGAAAGGCGAACTAGTCAAATACAGCGCTGCTTCAGGAGCGAAAATCAACATCGGGAAATGTAAATCAATGAATATTAGAGGTTTTGCCGACTTATCCGTACTATGGACCGAAACCGTAGACCAACACAAAACTCTAGGCCTTATACTCGATAGATGTCCATTAAAAATGGCGATAAAGAACTGGAGAGCGACCATCAACAAAATGCATGCCACCACTTTAGAAGCTAGCTGATCAGTGAATATAATTGAAGCAGTACGAATTGCTAACATCTATCATTTCTCCAAAGCATACTATGTGGCTTAGGTTTTTTCCATATCCAAGATGCAAACAAAGAAGGCAGTACTGCTTGCAGCCAGATGTGTATGTAGAGGGCATATATTCAAAGTCACTTATGCCACTATCACCAAACCACGATTGACAGGGGGTCTTGAATTAATTGATTTAAATAGGAAAGCCACTGCATTGTACCTCAAAAGAATTAACATTATAATAAATGAGAACCCAAACTCCATCACAGCTAAGCTTTTCACCATACTTAGAGCTAAAAGTATGTACCCGCCGGTTAATATCCAAAATATCAACTTCCATCTCAAGCATGTTCGCATATTCTATATTGAGATGAGCTACTTAGTGGACAGTACCGTGAGAGCCGCTTCTTTAACCACAACGAAAATAATTCGATGTTGGCAAAAGACGGGCAAGCCTAACAACATCACCCATAAGCACGCAAATGTCAACCGGGAACCGGTTTGGAGCAACCTGCACCTGAAGATCCATACATCAAAAGTCTTATCCATCTGGTACCGAGTGGTCAATGAGCTCATACCGACCAACTAGAAGCTTCATCGCATCGGCGTCAGTGACACATACTGATGCCTTAAGTGTGGGCTGACGGACTCGCTGCTCCACAGATTCACCTGTAGTGGACACGTCCACAACTGGACATGGGTGAGGGAAAGACTCGCTGTACTCACCAGAAGTTCTGACATAACGTATACGCCGGAGATACTCCTGTGGCCCGATACAGCTTTCTATCCGGCAACGAAAAATAGCACGATTATGTGGCTGTTAGGTAACTACGTGAAGTATATTATCAGCGGCAACGGCGTCGACTACCTAACACGTTTACAATCTTACATGGAAATTAATAGATGGAGAACGACACAAATAAGCGACGAGAAAAAGCACTTCAGCAACATGCTAGCCGTGATATTTGAAAAGGATGGCACAGCTTAATAAAAGTCAAGTATCTTTTTCCACAAAGAAGGGCAGTCTTTTTACTTTCCCTACAAACTGAATATTCATTTTTGCTTTTGAAGAACGCAAAAGTTTCTTCTTACATTCTTCATTTAAAATGTCGTTAAGCATTATTAAATAACATTGCTGAAATGAATGAGCGACGGGGTCTACTCGTTTCACACGAAGAAGCCTATTTAATTCCACAAGTGGTGCGACAGCAGAAAGAGGAGGAATTAATTAATTAATTTATTTTCTTTCTCTCCTTTTATCAGATTTTTTTGTCGAAGACATTATCGGTTCTCCAAATTCTTGTAATTGATGTGGACAAAACAAAATGTTTAACTGCACCACAGGTTAAGAAATTGTGGTGAAGCAGAACATGGGGGGAGAGGCATGGAGGGGTCATCATGGCCAGGCCTCGAATTCTACGACTCCTGCCCTCCTTGTCCCCAACTGTCTCTTCCTGACACGCTCCTTCAGCAAACCAGGCGAAAAAAAGTGGTATATTGGCAAAAAAAAAGGTGGCGCAGTGGTTACCGCAAAAAAAAAGAAAAACAGTGGCTCAGATGGATAGAGCGTCTGCCATGCAAGCAGGAGATCCCGGATTCGAGTGTTGGTCGGGGCACACATTTTCCACTGTCCCCGTTGACTTATATCAACGCCTGTACGCACTAGGGGTATACTTTTTTTTTTTGTAATTTCGTCTAACGAGCTGCATGGTCACCTGTGGTATCTGTCCTTTCGGATATGTCCGAAAGAACAGATACCATCTTCATATATATATATATATATATATATATATATATATATATATATATATATATATATATATATGTTCTTCTTGTTGTTGTTGTGGTCTTCAGTCCTGAGACTGGTTTGATGCAGCTCCCCCTCTATCCTGTGCAAGCTTCTTCATCTCCCAGTACCTACTGCAGCCTACATCATTCCGAACCTGCTTAGTGTATTCATCTCTTGGTCTCCCTCTACGATTTTTACCCTCCACGCTGCCCTCCAGTACTAAATTGGTGATCCCTTGATGTCTCAGAACATGTCCTACCAAGCGATCCCTTCTTCTAGTCAAGTTGTGCCACAGACTCCTCTTCTCCCCAATTCTATTCAATACCTCCTCATTAGTTATGTGATCTACCCATCTAATCTTCAATATTCTTCTGTAGCACCACATTTCGAAAGCTTCTATTCTCTTCTTGTCTAAACTATTTATCGTCCATGTTTCACTTCCATACATGGCTACACTCCATACAAATACTTTCAGAAACGACTTTCTGACGCTTAAATCAATACTCGATGTTAACAAATATCTCTTGTTCAGAAACGGTTTCTTTGCCATTGTCAGTCTACATTTTAAATCTTCTCTACTTAGACCGTCATCAGTTATTTTGCTCCCCAAATAGCAAAACTTCTTTACTACTTTAAGTGTCCCATTTCCTAGTCTGTAATTCCCTCAGCATCACCTGACTTAATTCGACTACATTCCATTATCCTCGTTGTGCTTTTGTTGATGTAAATCTTATACCCTCCTTTCAAGACACTGTCCATTCCGTTCGACTGCTCTTCCAAGTCCTTTGCTGTCTCTGACAGAATTACAATGTCATCGGCGAACCTCAAAGTTTTTATTTCTTCTCCATGGATTTTAATGCCTACTCCGAACTTTTCTTTTGTTACCTTTACTGCTTGCTCAATATACGGATTGAATAGCATCGGGGAGAGGCTACAACCTTGTCTCACTATCTTCCCAACCACTGCTTCCCTTTCATGTCCCTCAAGTCTTATAAATGCCATCTGCTTTCTGTACAAGTTGTAAATAGCCTTTCGCTCTCTGTATTTTACCCCTGCCACCTTCAGAATTTGAAAGAGAGTATTCCATTCAACACTGTCAAAAGCTTTCTCTAAGTCTACAAATGCTAGTAACGTAGGTTTGCCTTTCCTTAATCTTTCTTCTAAGGTAAGTCGTAGGGTCAGTAGTGCCTCACGTGTTCCAACATTTCTACGAAATCCAAACTGATCCTCCCGGAAGTCGGCTTCTACCGGTTTTTCTATTCGTTTGTAAAGAACTCGTGTTAGTATTTTGCAGCCGTAACGTATTAAACTTATAGTTGGGTAATTTTCACATCTGTCAACACCTGCTTTCTTTGGGATTGGAATTATGACATTCTTCTAGAAGTCTGAGGGTATTTCGCCTGTCTCATACATCTTGCTCAACAAATGTTTGAGTTTTGTCAGGACTGGCTCTCCCATGGCTATCAGTAGTTCTAATGGAATGTTATCTACTCCAGGGACCTTCTTTCGACTTAGGTCTTTCAGTGCTCTATCAAACTCTTCACGAAATCATATCTCCCATTTCATCTTCATCTACATCATCTTCCATTTCCATAATATTGTCCGCAAGAATATACTCATTCCACCTTTCTGCTTTCCCTTCTTTGCTCAGAACTGGGTTTCCATCTGAGCTCTTGATATTCATGCAAGTGGTGCTCTTTTCTCCAAATGTCTCTTTAGTTTTCCTCTAGGCAGTATCTATCTTACCCCTCGTGAGATAAGCCTTTACATCCTTATATTTGTCCTCTAGCCATCCCTGCTTAGCCATTTTGCACTTCCTGTCGAACTCATTTTTGAGACGTTTATATTCCTTTTTGCCTGCTTCATTCACTGCATTTTTGTATTTTCTCCTTTCATCAATTAAATTCAATATCTCTTCTGTTACCCAAACATTTCTACTAGCCCTCGTCTTTTTACCTACTTAATCCTCTGCTGCTTTCAGTATTTCATCCCTCAAAGTTACCCATTCTTATTCTACTGTATTTCTTTCCCCCATTCCTGTCAATTGCTCTCTTATTCTCTCCCTGAAACTCTGTACAACCTCTGGTTCTTTCAGTTTATCAGGGTCCCATCTCCTTAAATTCCCACATTTTTGCAGATTCTTCAGTTTTAATCTACAGTTCATAACCAATAGATTGTGGTCAGAATCCACATCTGCCCCTGGAAATGTCTTACAATTTAAAACATGGTTCCTAAATCTCTGTCTTACCATTATATAATCCACCTGAAACCTTCTAGCATATCCCGGGTTCTTCCATGTATACAACTTCCTTTCATGATTCGTGAACCAAGTGTTAGCTATGATTAAACCATGCTCTGTGCAAAATTCTACCAGGCGGCTTCCTCTTTCATTCCTTAGCCCTAATCCATATTCTCCTACTACGTTTCCTTCTCTTCCTTTTCCTACTATTGAATTCCAGTCACCCATAACTATTAAATTTTCGTCTCCCTTCACTACCTGAATAATTTCTTTTATCTCATCATACATTTCATCTATTTCTTCATCATCTGCAGAGCTAGTTTGCATATAAACTTGTACCACTGTAGTAGGCGAGGGCTTCGTATCTATCTTGGCCACAATAATGCGTTCACTATGCTGTTTGTAGTAGTTTACCCGCACTCCTATTTTTTATTCATTATTCAACCTACTCCTGCATTACGTCTATTTGATTTTGTATTTATAACCCTGCATTCACCTGACCAAAAGTCTTGTTCCTCCTGCCACCGAACGTCACTAATTCCCACTATATCTAACTTTAACCTATCCATTTCCCTTTTTAAATTTTCTAACCTACCTGCCAGATTAAGGGATCTGACATTCCACGCTCCGATCCGTAGAACGCCAGTTTTCTTTCTCCTGATAAGGACGTCCTCTTGAGTAGCCCCTACCCGGAGATCCGAATGGGGGACTATTTTACCTCCGGAATATTTTACCCAAGAGGACGCCATCATCATTTAACAATAGAGTAAAGCTGCATGCTATCGGGAAAAATTACGGCTGTAGTTTCCCCTTGCTTTCAGCCTTTCACAGTACCACAACAGCAAGGCCGTTTTGATTAGTGTTAGAAGGCCAGATCAGTCAATCATCCAGACTGTTGCCCCTGCAACTACTGAAAAGGCTGCTGCCCCTCTTCAGGAACCACACGTTTGTCCGGCCTCTCAACAGATACCCGTCCGTTGTGGTTGCACCTACGGTACGGCTGTCTGTATCGTTGAGGCACGCAAGCCTTCCCACCAATGGCAAGGTCCATGGTTCATGGGGGGCATATATATATATATGAATGGCAAACATGAACCTTGATCATACTATTACGATGGAAGCAAGTAGTAATATTGTCATGTCGTTTAACGTGAGACAGGTAACAATAAAAACGAGAAATGAACTATTAGTTCGGATCAAATCATTGGAATCAGTTCGCAGAAATGGGTGTGGTTTGTCACACTGCATTATGATTGACGCTACAAGGAATCATTGTTACATACTTCACACTTGGATAGTTTCCAAACAGGAAAATTGCATAAAAGGAATATGCTTCTTTTCCTTTCATAATTTCAAAAAGCAAGAAATCATATCCCTCTGCACTACCCGTGACAGCTATGGGCGATGGGTGCATTACAATATGCTAGAGGCCTCCCATAATTGCAAGCTAACTACACTCTGGTCACAAAGCCTTGTATGCTATCTTAACGCGCTCTTCGACGCATCTAATGAAAGGAAAACATTTATGTGTGTGTGTTACAATTCACAAGGTAATTATTTTACGTATTGAATTATGATCTTAATCCCTTGAATTCGTTATTAGTATTAACTACTGACAGGGTTTAAAGTAATTTTCATGTACAAGATTACATGCGTGAGACTCAAGTTAAGTCTTGAACCGCGCGACCGCTACGGTCGCAGGTTCGAGTCCTGCCTCGGGCATGGATGTGTGTGATGTCATTAGGTTAGTTAGGTTTAAGTAGTTCTAAGTTATAGGGGACTGATGACCTCAGATGTTAAGTCCCATAGTGCTCAAGGCCATTTGAACCATTTGACTCAAGTTATGATCATATCAGCCGCGCGGGATTAGCCGAGCGGTCTCAGGCGCTGCAGTCATGGACTGTGTGGCTGGTCCCGGCGGAGGTTCGAGTCCTCCCTCGAGCATGGGTGTGTGTGTTTGTCCTTAGGATAATTTAGGTTAAGTAGTGTGAGCTTAGGGACTGATGACCTTAGTGGTTAAGTCCCATAAGATTTCACACATATTTAAACATTTTTTGTGATCATATGACACCTGTCATTACTGTGATTTATTCTCTAATTTCTTTCTTTTACTGCCTACACGATGGGATTCCACATTTTTGCGGGATGCAGAAAATTTACTGGGTTACTGTTCATGTGTGGACAACAGAGACAAACATCCATATATATGTAAAAATATATATATGTGTATGTGTGTAGTCCACATATCCTTCTAAGCCACGCGACTGATTTACCTAAACTTGGTACATAGGTCCCTTACTGTCAGCAACAATCGTTGCTGGGTTAAGAAACACCTACCTACCACATTTCAGGAGATATGGTGCTACAAACTGTAAGCTGCGTGACAAGCTACTGCGTCATGACATTTAAATTTATTTCTTCTTTGCTACTACAAAGTAATTCTATCCTCAATATATTTCGCAGACAGTATGTATACATGCTGCTGAATGTACATGTACAAACATATCATTGTAAGACATATAGTTCAAGAGCACTGACGTGTATGAAGTGATACAGCAACATGCTTGAAGTTTTCGTACATTGATTCTTTAACACTAACCATTCCTGTTGTCGATTCAACTTAAGGAGATCCAAGAAACCCGGCTGCGGTTTTAACAGCTTTCAGTGCGAAGCGCTAATGGTTGATACTGAAAACAATAGCCGCCTACAGATCTATGAAGAGATGTTACCATAGAGACGTTTACAAAATCGCGTTGCGGACATGTGAAGCAGCTGCGATCAGAGTCCAGAAACTGTCTGGGATTATATCACACCGAGTCTACCGCACTAGTTAAATAAATATTAGAGAGAATTTGTATTTTGCATTTTATGTTTCTTAATTTGTATAGTGTACTGATGCATTTGTACATTATGCATATTTCTTTGTATGATTGTTTAATGTAATTTAAAAGGTGTTTTCATGAATATATGTAAATGAGATCTTTTCGATATTACATTATAAACATACATCATTCATTTCGTTATCATATCTAACAGAAAGTTGGCAAAGCAAATGTCCAGATAATGCTGGATGTGTCAGGTGTACATTAATATATGGACATTCAGTATGAAACCAGACTAACTTCAAAATACCGGTTGGCATTATTATTTTATTAGTCGTCTTCTGACTCATGGGCGCATGTGTGAATTGTCACACTCCTCCCCTCAAGCTGAATTTCCAATAAACCTGCGCAGGGATCTGAAAACCGTATCTGAAGGAAGGAATTTGACTCTTTGAAATTCAATTTTAGGTCGAGTATTTAGCAGAAATGACTCCTGCTTCTGACTGTTGTAATAACGCATCTGACTTACATGAATTGAATTTGGTACTTCTTAATAATGCATCTTATTTCCATGATGCTGAACTAAGTTTCCAAAAAATGCAGTCCATATTTAAATTAAAGAGGACTACGGTATGCATCCAAATCAAGGGCAAAACTTTCTTTAGGCTTGAACAAAATTAAAGCTGTAGTAGTAGAATGGTATTCTGCCTTGGGGCAGGTCTTGTCATGGGTTAAGCCTCTTCCACATTTGTCTGTCCATAGCCAGTCTTTTCATTTCTGGATATTTGTCTCCTTTCATATTGTCCAGCATTTGATATCTTCTTTTTCCTCTTCCCCTTTTTCCCTCTACCATTCCTTCTATTCTTTCTTTCAATAAACAGTCCCTCCTCAATGTCCAATGCAGTTCCGTCTTCTCTTTCTGATGACTTTCAGCATGTTTCTTTCTTCTCCAACTCTTCTTAATACTTCTTCATTCCTTACCCAGTCTTCCCATTTCACTTTTTCCATTCTTCTCCATATCCACACCTCTAGTGCCTTCAATCATCTTTCATCTTCCTTCCTCAATGTCCAGGTCTCCGCACCATATAGTGCGACGCTCCAGATGTAACATTTGGCAAGTCTTTTCCTCAGATCTTTGTTTAGTGGTCCACAAAGTAATTTCTGTTTCCTCTTGAATCCTTCTTTTGCCATTGCAATTCTTTTCCTAATTCCTGTGAGCAATACATATTATCCATTATTACACTTACCAAGTAATTGAAGTTATTCACTTGCTCTATTTCTCCCCCCCCCCCCTTATTTTCATACGACATTTTCTCCCCTTTCCTCCAATTACCATGCTTTTCGATTTCTTCTTGTTAATCTTAATGCCATATTCTTCTAATTTTGTGATTAGATCATCTAACATTTGTTCCATCTCTCTTGCACTCTCTGCCATCACAACCATGTCGTCTGCAAATTTTATACACTCCACTCTCCGACCCCCTACGTAAACTCCTCTCCTTCCATTAAAACTTTCACTAATAATCTTCTCCAGATATATATTGAACAGTGTTGGTGACAAACAAGAAACTTGCGTTACACCTCTTCCCAGTTCAATTTCTTCACTCATCACACCTCCTATTCTTACTCTTGCTTTCTGGTTCAAATATAAATTTCTAATTAGCCGTCTATCCCTCCAGTCAACTCCATGTTTTCTTACGACGTCCATCAGTTTGTCCCATCTGACACAGTCAATAGCCTGCTCAAGATCAATGAACACCACATACATCCTTTTCTTCTCCATGTACCTCCTCTCCATCACTCTCAGTAGCCCAATGGCATCTCTAGTTCCCACTCCTCGCCTGAGACCAAATCGTTCATCTCCTATTACGCAATTCAGCTTTCAATATTGCCTTCTGTTGAGCGTCCCCAGCAAGATTTTAGCTGCATGCGATATCAGGCTCACTGTTCCATGTTCCTCACGCTTTTTGCTATTCTTTTTCTTTTTTATAGGTATTAAGATACTTTCTGTAAAGTCCATTTTCTGTCATGTATATTTGATCACACAATTCAATCAACTCCCTTTTCCCTTCTTTCTCCAATGACTTTAAGAGTTCCCCAGGAATATCATCAATTCCCATTGACTTTCCATTTTTCATCTCCTTCATAGATTCTTCAATTTCACTAGTTAATATAGCATTTCCTTTGTCATCATCTGCAACTTTACCTCCTTCTTCTATCCCAAGGTCTTCTTCACTTGGTCGGCTGTCTGCAACGTATAGCCATTCTGCATATTCTTCCCATCTTATCATTATTTCTTGAGGTTCACTCACTGTTTTACCGTCTGCTGCCTTTACTTCCTTTAATCCACTGTAGTCTGTCTTTTCCCCGAATGTCAAATCCATTGCTTCCTTGTACATCAAATCATATTTTCCGCCGTTCTCTAACTTCTCTGTCTTGTTCATCAGTTAACCTCCTGTAGTTGCGCTTCCCTTCTTCTGTGTTTACAGTTTTCCATTTCCTGGGGTCATCCATTTTGGTTATCATATCTGCTGCTACCCATTCTTTCTTTACGTTTTTCCTCTCCTTGACTCCAAGCGTTTCCTTAGCTGCCTTTTCGATCCAATTTTTAAGACGATCCCATCTTCCTTTTCTGCATTCCGTTTCATGTCCTTGCATCATGATTTCGCAATATGCATTCTCTAATTTTTCACAATTGCCTTTATCTTTCAGTTTCTCAAAGTTAGTGTACTCTTCCTTCTGTCCTTTCCAGGTTCTTCTTAATTTAACTAGAACCTTAGTTACTACTAATATATGATCTGAATAAATATCTGCCCCTGGATAGCTTTTGGCACTCTATAGGCAATATCGGTATCTTTTTTATATCATTATGTAATCAGTTTGCTATCTTTTGTTGTCAAATCGAGATATCCAAGTATACCGTCGTGCAAAATTAAAAAAATTGAAAACAAAGTCAAAAAAATTCTAACGAAAGAGTAAAATATATGATCCTGACGGAAGCTCCTATACAAATCTACACGTAGAAGCAAAGACACCATAAGCCCTATCCACTTTCTGTGATCACAACTAGAAGTTTGTCAGATCTTACAATCATGAACAGAGTTTAGTCTGTCACCAGTTAAGGTTAAACAGGGAACTGTCTACTTGGCTGTGCGCTAAGGCAGATGGCCGGTCTCCACTTGCTGATTACCAAGCAGAAGTACGTACTACCCACTGCCAGAACAGCCGAACATAGAGATGCCTGTTAATCTTGTATAGTAGACAGCCTGACTCAGAAAATCAGAATGTAGAAGTAACACCAGACTCTCGCACTGGAAATTACAAAGCTTTGCATTCCCCATCTATCATTTCCTGCACGCCTCTGCCAATCACAGGCCAGAACGCGGTGTACAGTCTCAGTGGGCGATGCCACCCTTGCAGTGCTTTAGCCTCGCCGGCTGTCGTAAAGACATTTATATGGAAGCCGAGGGTTTGTCGCTGACAGCCACTTAGTGTGAAACCTGCCTTCTCTCTCAGCAGGGAGGAAGTCAGCTCACCTAAGAGGCAAACTCATTGAAAAAGAACCTGAAGTACAATTTCGTAGGAAGTAGAGAGAAGATTATTGAATTAAAGAACGAAGAGAATAAGAAAGAGATGTTGCAGGCACACTTATTGGCTACTAATACTAGTAACATAGCACATTTGGATACTCGTCGATTTAATGTTCTGTAAGGCACTGAAAAAGGTAGTTTTACATGAGTAAAAACACCTACATCTACATCTACATGGATACTCTGCAAATCACATTTTAGTGCCTGGCTGAGGGTTCATCGAACCACCTTCACAATTCTCTATTATTCCAATCTCGTATAGCGCGCGGAAAGAATGAACACATCTATCTTTCCGTACGAGCTTTGATTTCAATTATTTTATCGTGGTGATCGTTCCGCCCTATGTAGGTCGGTGTCAAGAAAATATTTTCGCATTCGGAGGAGAAAGTTGGTGATTCGAATTTCGTGAGAAGATTCCGCGCAACGAAAAACGCCTTTCTTTTAATGATTTCCAGCCCAAATCCTGTATCATTTCCGTGACACTCTCTCCCATATTTCGCGATAATACAAAACGTGCTGCCTTTCTTTGAAGTTTTTCGATGTACTCCGTCAGTCCTACCTGGTAAGGATCCCACATCGCGCAGCAGTATACTAAAAGAGGACGGACAAGCGTAGTGTACGCAGTCTCCTTAAAAGGTCTGTTACATTTGCCAAGCGTCCTGCCAATAAAACGCAGCCTTTGGTTAGCCTTCCCCACAACATTTTCTATGCGTTCTTTCCAATTTAAGTAGTTCGTGATTGTAATACCTAGGTATGTAGTTGAATTTACAACTTTTAGATTACACTGATTTTTCGTGTAACGGAAGTTTAACGAGTTCCTTTTAGTACCCATGTGGATGACCTCATAATTTTCGTTATTTAAGGTCAACTGCCACTTTTCGCAACATTGAGATATTTTTTTCTAAATCGTTTTGCAGTTTGTTTTGATCTTCTGATGACTTTATTAGTCGATAAACGACAGCGTCATCTGCAAAAAACCGAAGACGGCTGCTCAGATTGTCTCCCAAATAGTTTATATAGATAAGGACCAGCAAAGGGCCCATAACACTACACTCCTGGAAATGGAAAAAAGAACACATTGACACCGGTGTGTCAGACCCACCATACTTGCTCCGGACACTGCGAGAGGGCTGTACAAGCAATGATCACACGCACGGCACAGCGGACACACCAGGAACCGCGGTGTTGGCCGTCGAATGGCGCTAGCTGCGCAGCATTTGTGCACCGCCGCCATCAGTGTCAGCCAGTTTGCCGTGGCATACGGAGCTCCATCGTAGTCTTTAACACTGGTAGCATGCCGCGACAGTGTGGACGTGAACCGTATGTGCAGTTGACGGACTTTGAGCGAGGGCGTATAGTGGGCATGCGGGAGGCCGGGTGGACGTACCGCCGAATTGGTCAACACGTGGGGCGTGAGGTCTCCACAGTACATCGATGTTGTCGCCAGTGGTCGGCGGAAGGTGCACGTGCCCGTCGACCTGGGACCGGACCGCAGCGACGCACGGATGCACGCCAAGACCGTAGGATCCTACGCAGTGCCGTAGGGGACCGCACCGCCACTTCCCAGCAAATTAGGGACACTGTTGCTCCTGGGGTATCGGCGAGGACCATTCGCAACCGTCTCCATGAAGCTGGGCTACGGTCCCGCACACCGTTAGGCCGTCTTCCGCTCACGCCCCAACATCGTGCAGCCCGCCTCCAGTGGTGTCGCGACAGGCGTGAATGGAGGGACGAATGGAGACGTGTCGTCTTCAGCGATGAGAGTCGCTTGTGCCTTGGTGCCAATGATGGTCGTATGCGTGTTTGGCGCCGTGCAGGTGAGCGCCACAATCAGGACTGCATACGACCGAGGCACACAGGGCCAACACCCGGCATCATGGTGTGGGGAGCGATCTCCTACACTGGCCATACACCACTGGTGATCGTCGAGGGGACACTGAATAGTGCACGGTACATCCAAACCGTCATCGAACCCATCGTTCTACCATTCCTAGACCGGCAAGGGAACGTGCTGTTCCAACAGGACAATGCACGTCCGCATGTATCCCGTGCCACCCAACGTGCTCTAGAAGGTGTAAGTCAACTACCCTGGCCAGCAAGATCTCCGGATCTGTCCCCCATTGAGCATGTTTGGGACTGGATGAAGCGTCGTCTCACGCGGTCTGCACGTCCAGCACGATCGCTGGTCCAATTGAGGCGCCAGGTGGAAATGGCATGGCAAGCCGTTCCACAGGACTACAGCCAGCATCTCTACGATCGTCTCCATGGGAGAATAGCAGCCTGCATTGCTGCGAAAGGTGGATATACACTGTACTAGTGCCGACATTGTGCATGCTCTGTTACCTGTGTCTATGTGCCTGTGGTTCTGTCAGTGTGATCATGTGATGTATCTGACCCCAGGAATGTGTCAATAAAGTTTCCACTTCCTGGGACAATGAATTCACGGTGTTCTTATTTCAATTTCCAGGAGTGTATTTTGGGGAACGCCTGAAATCACGACTTTCCGTCAATTACTACGAACTGTGACCTCTCTGACAGGAAATTGCAAATCCAGTCACATAACTGAGATGATATTGCATAAGCACGCAATTTTAGTACGAGCCGCTTGTGTGGTAGAGTGTCGAAAGCCTTCCGGAAATTCAGGAATACGGAATCGATCTGAAATCCCTTGTCAATAGCACTCAGCGCTTCATGTGAATAAAGAGCTAGTTGTGTTTCACAGGAACGATGTTTTCTAAACCCATGTTGACTGTGTGTCGATAGACCGTCTCCTTCGAGGTAATTCATAATGTTCGAACACAATATAAGTTGTAAAATCCTGCTGCATATCGACGTTAACGATATGGGCCTGTAATTTAGTGGATTACTCCTATTACCTTTCTTGAATATTCGTGTGACCTGTGCAACTTTCCAGTCTTTGGGTACAGATCTTTCGTCGAGCGAATGGTTGTATATGATTGTTAAGTATGGAGCTAATGTATCAGCATACTCCGAAAGGAACCTAATTGGTATACAGTCTGGACCAGAAGACTTGCTTTTATTACGTGATTTGAGTTGATTCACTACTCCGAGGAATTTACTTCTACGTTACTCATGTTGGCAGCTGTTCTCGATTCAAATTCTGGAATATTTACTTCATTTTCTTTTGTGAAGGCATTTCGGAAGGCTGTGTTTAGAAAATCTGCTTCGGCAGCACTGTCTTCGATAGTATCTCCATTGTTATCGCGCAGAGAAGGCATTGATTGTTTCTTTCCGCTAACATACTTCACATACGACCAGAATCTCTTTAGATTTTCTGCCATTTTCGAGACAAAGTTTCGTTGTGGGAGCTGTTACAGGCGTCTCGCATTGAACTCCGCGCTATGTTTCGAGCTTCTGTAAAAGATCGCCAATCTTGGGGATTTTGCGTCTGTTTATATTTGGCATGTTTGTTTCGTTGTTTCTGCAACAATGTTCTAATCCGTTTTGTGTACCAAAGAGGATCAGCTCCGTCGTTTGTTTATTTGGTATAAACCTCTCAATTGCTGCCGATACTACTTCTTTGAATTTAAGCCACATCTGGTCTAAACTTATATTACTAATTTGGAATGAGTGGAAATGGTCTCTCAGGAAGGCGTCAAGTGAATTTTTATCTGCTTTTTTGAATAGGTATATTTTACGCTTATTTTTCGAAGATTTGGGGATTACAGTATTCAATCTCGCTACGACAACCCTGTGTTCACTAATCCCTATATCGATTTTTATGCTGGTTATTAACTCAGGATTATTTGTTGCTAAGAGGTCAAGTGTGTTTTCACAACCGTTTACAATTCGTGTGATGCTCTTAGGTTAGTTAGGTTTAAGGACTTCTAAGTTCTAGGGGGACTGATGACCTCAGAAGTTAAGTCCCATAGTGCTCAGAGCCATTTGAACCATTTGAACTACTCGCGTGGGCTCATGAACTAACTGCTCGAAATAATTTTCAAAGAATGCGTTTAGCACAATTTCGGATGACATTTCATGCGTACCTCCGGAATTAAACATGTATTTTTTCCAACGTATCGAGGGTAAATTAAAGTCACCACCAACTAATATCGTATGAGTCGCGTACGTGTTTGAAATCAAGTTTTCTTTGAACCTTTCAGCAACTGTATCATCTGAATTGGGAGGTCGATAAAACGATCCAATTATTATTTTATTCCAGCTGCCAAGAATGACCTCTGCCCATACTAACTCACAGGAAGTATCTACTTCAATTTCGCGACAAGTTAAACTAACAGCAATAAACACGCCACCGCCAACCGTGTTTAGCCTATCTTTTCGGAACACCGTTAGTTTCTTCGAAAAAATTTCGACTGAGCTTATATCCGGCTTCAGCCAGCTTGCAGTGCCTATAACGATTTGAGCATCAGTGCTTTCTATTAGCGCTTGGAGCTCTGGTACTTTCCCAATACAGCTACGACAATTTACAACTGTTATACCAGTGGTTCCTGTATCTATGTTCTTCCTGTGTTCAGCCTGCACCCTTTGTGACTGAAGCCCATCTTGTGTTTTGCCGAGACCCTCTAACATAAATAACCGCCCAGTCCACGCCACACAGCCCCTGCTACCCGTGTAGCCGCCTCCTGCGTGATGCGGACACCTGACCTATTCAGTGGAACGCGAAACCCAACCATCAACAAAGAAAAACTGTGCATACCCCGCCAGTGTTTTCCATTACACTCCCACAGCAACAAAATTTGATGCGGAGAGATGTCTTAGAGATTTACTATATCTCTTAAGACAAAGTTTAAATTTACGAATTAATCTATGGAGAAATGGAAATCTGCTAATCTCGTGATCTGCTTCTTCTCATGGCACAGTAACACGTTAACGAATCAGACTCAGCCTTCTCCTCTCCTGCATCTCGCTGGTCATTTGTACTGCTAGTACTTCTGTACTGGATGTGTCCCATGTCTAAATCTGACATCAGCACTGTGCTGGATGCCAGTGAAACACTGGCAACTCGCAACGAAACGACAGAAAAGGCCGGCGTAGCCACGCCTTCTGCACATTTCCTACGCCGCCACAATCGGCTGGGAAGAGGAACGTTCGCCCCAGTTCACAGTCAATGATCAAGACAATAGAATTGCCTTACAAGGAAATCCTTTAGTGCGAGGTCGCAAAAGGCCAGTGATGTTTAGGGCATTCGACGCCGCGCATACTTTCTGCCATGCACCCACAATATTGGCTTCTAATGGAAACAGGGAAAGGGACTGGAGGTATCCAATGGTGAGCACAGAATGGGGCTACGGAGCGTAGTTGACCTGCGTAGTCGACCTGTAACTCACAACAGTACTACAGTGCTAGTGGTGTTCTTCAAAGCAGAGCAATTGCAACGATAAACAAAGCAAACATTGCATTATGTGTACAACAACAGTTGCCGAAGTTGACACTTCGTCAGAAAGGGACACCAGAAGTTTCGCAGAGTGAGAAAGAAATGGCAAATGGAATATCTGTGTTTCTACAAGATGATTCAGTGGAATGTGTGGTTTTCTACATGCTCGAATGTGCAGACAATGTGAATGAGGAGTAAAATGATCCCAATACATACTTAAACAACTGAATGTGATACCGAGATAGGTGTCGAGCCACGTAGTCCATTATCCTTGTCGGACAGGGAGCTACAAATCCCATTTCCGGTGAAGCTTAGTAAATGGCAGGCGTTGTCCAAGGAGCTGGTAATGAACATAATTACGTACACGGAAGATCGTTGGAGCATAGTAAAAAAAAAAAAAGTTGTGAACAGATTTAGAATAAGTCGACAGCAATGTAACCGTGTAGTGCATGAGAAAAGCTACAGATATTCAAGGAAGGAGAAGGCGCGCTAGTTACAAAAAACTGGTGTTGGCGTGTTTAAATGGTGCTCGATACAATTTACAGGATGTTCTTGATAGTGACCTGCTACGTTAGGCACATAAAATTGTTCGCGACCTAGATGACATTAATTTCGAAGGATACAGCGGATGGTTGCATAACACTTAAAGCAGCGAGAAAGAATTGCAAGACGTATGGTAATGCGCTACGGTCGCAGGTTCGAATCCTGCCTCGGGCATGGATGTGTGTGATGTCCTTAGGTTAGTTCGGTTTAAGTAGTTCTAAGTTCTAGGGGACTGATGACCTCAGATGTTAAGTCCCATAGTGCTCAGAGCCATTTGAACCATTTGAACGTATGGTAATGAAATTTTAAACAAAGCGTCAACTTGACGACGCACAGCAAATTGCGAAATCGGTCCGAAAATTTGTAGATAAGGTTAACAAACTTATCCCATCGTTCAATAAGGAATTTGTTATCAGCTCCGACCAATCAGGTATTGAAGAGGAAATGTGTATGAAAGGAACGCTGGAAATTAGACCCAAGAGAGTTGTATGAAGATCAGCTACCATCAGTGTCTTAACGCTTCAGCATAAAACTATGCCGACTGTTAATCTCGATGATAAATTGGTTGTAAAGGTATTTATTGTGCCGCGAGAAATTGGAGGTGCCGTGTCCGCTGGGTCCTCTCTCGTGTGCGTGATCTTGCAGGAGAAACAGAAAATATTTATGTCACAGCAAGCAAGACTGGCAAAATGAGCGTAACAGAACTGTAATTAGAGCATGAGCAGTGTTGGGTTGGGGGTTGGGTTGTTTGGAGGAAGAGACCAAACTGCGAGGTCATCGGTCTCAACCGGTTAGGGAAGGAAGAGGAAGGAAGCCGATCGTGCCCTTTCAAAGGTACCATCCCGGCATTTGCCTGGAGCGATTTAGGGAAATCACGGAAAACATTTCTTGGTCGGACGCGGGATTAAACCGTGGTCCTCCCGAATGCGAGTCCAGTGTGCTAACCTTTGCTTCACCTCGCTCGGTCATGAGAAATGCTTTTGGGCAATAGCTGGTCAAAATAACTTACTTGTGCTTGATTCCTGGTATGCGTACAAAAATTCTACTCTTTTAGAATAATCTATCCCCCTTTAAAAGTATGTGACAATGCAGTTCACACCACCTGGAAGCATTGGACAAATTCAGCCTCTGGATGGTCGCTTTTTTCCATGCATATAAAGCATATTATCGCACTATCTGCAGCTACGCCTTAAAGGATAGCCGGTTTCACAATAAACTCGACTGCATGTCATCATATTCCATCAGTTCTCATGAAACCGTTACAAAAATGTGATTCTATATGCATTTCTAAAAGTGGATACCTAGCTGAACGCCATACGCGGTTTCAAAGTCCCAAGGAGCTTGCCTTTGATCTTGACGGTGCGAAACTTTGTGATCACTGTGTTGTACCATTTTTCAATCGGTGGTCATGATGCAAGTTAATAGTTTGATTTGAACATTTCTTGAAAGTCGACATTGTCCATTTTGAGAAGAGTAATACATACAGCCCACAAAAGGTTGATCTCTGCACCTCCCGGACCCTCATTTTCTGTCGCCCTCCTGATGCACATGGTGAGTCATTAAGAGCTAATTTTTTTCATGTCATAATTATTAATACAACACTTTCAGATGAGCCTTACCGAAGATTGAGCTTACGATCTCTCAGTCAGGGGGTTCCTTGTTAGATAGGCCGCCAGTGTATGAGATGTTTTAGACATTCATGTGAAAACTGTATCCGTTATTCCTCAAGTGAAGAATGTTGTAAAATTATCGGTATCAAGCGATATTTTAATATTCAGAGACAGTTGTAAATACTCAGAACGTTCCTACGGAAAGGATTATACAAATTTGAGTAAATCCTCGTATCTGTGTAGGAATAAAGTGAAAATAGTACATATATAGTTCCACTCCGCTCATTCCGGAGCAAACCAGAGAACCCAACGTTGTGCCAGCGTGTGTACTTTCTTACGGCACAATTCGTAGTCTATCTCGCCACTTCTATGTGCACATTAGCATTCGGTCCTCCAATAACGTTCTCACACTATGGTGGGGAAGACGCTGGCCTGTGTTCTTGAATTTCTTGCATGCGGGCATACTGGGTTTTCAGGCAACGCATTTCAGATGGCGTTTTTACATCATCGCGATCATTGGTGCTTTGTTCGCCCTATATAAGTTGCACGGACACCGCATTCACTGTCTTCGGCATTCGGAGTCGTCTTGGTGCATTCATTCGTGGATTCCTCTACTCAGTGATTGGTTTCAGCCTCACGTTGCGGACATTTCACGTGATTTCCTTAGTCACATGGGCGGCGTGAGGTGTAACGGGAGCATATACACTATCTTTGGCCCTTCACATCTTGTTACTAACTGTGTGAGCCCCTCAGCAGTCGTGACAGGCTCGTCATATCGTCATATTCCTCCGTACTGGCCAGAAGCGTGGCATGAACATCATGCCATAAGGACGGCATACTGGCGTCCAAACTTATCGAATCACTTAAATTACAATCGAATCAGTTAAATTACACCAAAGGTATCAGTGATCATTAGGCTGTGATGGCAACTATGACCAAGAGTTTTACAAGGTGTGTAAAGGTAGGTAGGAAGATATTTTTGCTTAGCAAGAATGACAGGATAGAAATGGCAGAGTATCTGAGTATCAACATCACATATTCAGTGATGAGAGCGAAGACGTCTAGCACAAACGAAAAAAAAAAAAAAAAATTCAAAAGCATCGTTCAATATGCCTTAGGCAAATAGGCAAATACGTTCCGAACAAGATCTTAAAGGCCCGCCCGGCTAGCCGCGGAATCTAACGCGCTGGTTCCCGAGCGAGAAGGCGTGCCGGTCCCTGCCACGAATCCCCCCTGCGGAATAGCGTCGAAGTACGGTGTACCGGCCAGCCTGTGGATGGTTTTTAAGACGGTTTTCCATCTGCCTCGCCGAATGCGGGCAGGTTCCCCGTATTCCGCATCAGTTACACTATGTCGGCGGCTGATGCACAAATATTGTCTCCACATACACGTAAACCACAATTACTCCACCACGCAAACATTTGGGGTTACACTCGTTTGGCACGAGACGTTCTCGGCGAGAGGAGGGAGGCGGGGGGGGGCGAGGGGGGGCGAGGGGGGGCGGGGGGGGGGGCGGGGGGGGTGTACACCGGGGGCCGAACCGCACAATAACCCTGGTTTCGGTGTGGGTTGGCGGTGGGGTGGGTGGACTGCTGTGGCCTGTTGTGGGGTTTTGAACCACTGAGGGCTACTGCGGGACGAAGCATCTCCGTCGTTTCTAGGTCCCTGGTTCAATACACAATACACATGGTTTTAAGGGATGGGAAACACTCATTGTTAAAAAAGCTTTGTTGAAAAAGTGCTACGTAAACAAAGAGAGATTCACCTTAGATTCAAGAGATGTCGAAACCTAATTAACAATCAAAAAGTGAATGAAGCGAGAATGAGAGTAAGGAGAACAATGAAAGAAGCTTTCAATGAGTTTGACAGTAAAATTTTGTCAAACTATCTGAGTAAAATATACTAAGAGGCTTTGGTCTTATGTAAAATTATTAAGCGATTCAAAATTCTCTATTCATTCATTCAGTGATCATACTGCCACTGAAACAGAAGATAACAGAGGGACGAACGAAATACTGAAAACGTCTTCCCAAACTGTTTCACCGTGGGAGATCGTAATACAATTCCTACTTTCAATCGTCGTTTAACGCCGAAATGGCATATGTAGAGGCAACTGAAAGCAACTACAATCGCCTATTGGTGGAAAGGCATCACATGAGACACCTATCAGATTCTATTAAGATAATGCGAAAGACCTTGCTCCCCTTCAGGCAGCAGCTTATCGTAGATCGCAGGAGTACGAAGGATACGAAGCGACTGGGAAGAAGCGTAGGTCATTCTTCCGCCCACGCGCTACACGCGAGTCGAGAAGGGAAGCCACCCATCCCCTCCTCCCCCGACCCTCCCCCAGCCTCCTGTAGTGGACCACAATCCAGACATGTCCCTTCCATAGATATCACAACTTTTCTGCCCTTTCAGCACTCATGGAGTCATCTCAGTACTTTTAGATATTATTCTGTGCGTGTCATCGCCAGAACTACACATTGCATATATGAGTCTTTCCGCGGCATGAGATGTCTTCTGAGAAACCTCATTGCACTTATAATAAATAAACAAACATTGTCCACATAACAACTTTTATGGCCGACTACCGGTTTCAATCTGCGCTACATATCTTCAGGTCTAGGATGAAACAGAAAGAAAGGCTATATCAATAAAAATTTTACTGAATGCGATATTACAATCACTTGTGTCAAGGGTTGTAAAAACTTTCAGCAATTCTATAAAACTAGCGTAACAGACAAAGATATGGCGCGGAAAACAAAATGCTTATATTCATGTGACATATGCATAAGTCACTGATGAGTCCATTAAAATTTTGCAAAAATATTAAATAAAGTATTTATAAAAATTATGAGTCAAGAGAGGCAATAATGAAATAGATTTCAGCGTGAAAGATGTGTTACACAACAAAAAATAAAAAATAAAAACTAATATTGTAAACAACATCACAGCACACTGTGGGTCATTCATTTTTGTTCTTGTTCATACATTTAAAAGACGATGCAAAATTACTATATATGAAAGTATAAGAATTTGCCTTCATTATAATAAAAATAAACTGAGAGCTCAAATGTAAGTTAAAAGACGGAAGAAACAGGAGATAATTGAAAAAATAACAACTTTTTTTTTGTTTTGCAAACCGTTAATACAAATTATCAAACATGTTAAGTGATAATAATAGAGTGCAGCACCTACCAATGCTGGCTGAGTGAACTGAGTACCAGTAGTAAGTTTATACACTGAAGCGCCAAAGAAACTGGTATAGGTTTATGCGTGTTCAAATACAGATATATGTAAACAGCCATAATACGGCGCTGCGGTCGGCAATTACTATATATGATAGCAAGTGTCTGGCACAGTTGCTTGATCGGTTACTGCTGCTACAATGGCATATTATCCAGATTTAAATGAGTTTGGACGTGGTGTTACAGTCGGCGCACGAGGAATGGGACACAGCATCTCCCACGTAGCAATGAAGTAGGGATTTTGCCGTACGACCATTTCATGAGTGTACCATGAATAACACGAATCCGGTAAAACATCAAATCGCAGTCATCGCTGCGACCGGAAAAAGATCCTGCAAGCACGGGACCAACGTTGACTGAAGAGAATGATGCAACTAGACAGATTCGCAACATTTCCGCAAATTGCTACAGATTTCGATGCGGGGCCATCAACAAGTGCCAGCGTGCGAACCATTCAACGAAACATCACCGATATGTGCTTTCGTAGCCATAGGCCCATTCGTGGACCCTTGATAACTACATGACACAAAGATTTATGCCGCGCCTGGGCCCGTCAACCGATATTGGACTACTGATGACTGGAAACATGTTTCCGGGTCGGACGAGTCTCGTTTCAATTAGTATCGAACGGATGGACGTGTACGGGTAAGGAGACAACTTCATGAATCCAAGGTCCCTGCGTGCCAGCAGGGGACTGTTCAAGCTTGTGGAGGCTTTGTAATGGTGTGGGGCATGTCCAGTTGGAGTGATATGGGCCCCCTGATACGTCTAGATACGACTCTCACAAGTGACACATACATAATCAACTTGTCTGATCACCTGCATCCATTCATGTCCTATTGAGTTGTGTAATTCCAACAGGACAGTGTGAGCCGAAGGTCTACTCGTGTATCCTTGACGACTGCATGACACGAAGCCTTAGGCCTCACCTAGGCCAGTAAACAGCAACATTGGACTGTAGTTGACTGGAAACATGTTGCCTGGTCGGACAAGTCTCATTTCAAATTGTATCAAGCGGATGGACGTGTACAGGTATGGAGACAACGTAATGAGTCCGTGGACCATGTGTGTCAGCAGTGAACTGTTCAAGCTGCTGGAGCCTCTGTAATGGTGTGGGGCATGTCCAGTTGGAGTGATATGGGATCCCTGATACGTCTAGATACGACTCTCACACGTGACACATACATAATCAACCTCTCTGATCAGCTGCACCGATTAATGTCCATCTGCATTCCGACATACTACGGCAGTTCCAGCAGGACACTGCGACACCCCACACGTCCAGAATTGCTACAGAGTGGCTCCAGGAACACTCTTTTGAGTTTAAACACTTCCGCTGGCCACCAAACTCACCAGACATGAGCACTGTTGAGCATAACTGGGATGTCTTGCAACTTGATGTTTAGAAGAGATCTCCACACCTTCGTACTCTTACGGATATATGGACAACCCTGCAGTATTCATGCTGTCAGTTCCCTCCAGCACTACTTCAGAAGTTAGTCGAGTCCTTGCCACGTCGTGTTCTGGCACTTCTGCTTGCTCGCGGGGGCCCTACATGATATTACCCAGGCATACCAATTTATTTCGCTCTTCAGTGTACGTTAGATGTGGGGCTTCGCTCGCTAGTATTCACTCGAGGGCGCCGCGTTCGATCATTTTGTGCAGGAGTATGAAGGCCCGGAGCGGACTGTCTCCGCCGCGGGCAGGGAGGGCAGAGGCCACCGTGTCTGGATCGATCGTCGCTTTGTTGTACAGTCGAGAGCGCGATGCCGCAACCTGCAGACCGCGCAGCTGCCCGGGCGTTTGGCTGATCGTCGTGTGGTGGGTCGTACCCCGCACGCAGCCCCATCGGCTTGCCCCGTTTACAACGACCCTGGCCATGGATGACACACATCCTACGATGAAAACTCAGGCTCAGGACACGCCACCTTCTGGGTCCGCATTGCCACAAGGATAGCCTCCGGCTTGGACATCATCTGCATCCACTCGGATCCCATGGGGCCGCCAACCAGGCCAGTGTTCAGTCCCCATGGATGGCTCCGACCTCTCAGAACTTTTCACAAGTACAAAAGACCTCATTGCTTCCTTGCGACAACGGGACATCTTCAGCACCATCAAGAACAGTATACAAACGGTAACCATCGGTGTCCCTGGCCCTTGACCGGGCCGAACAGCTCGCTTCCTCCTGGACCGAGATCCAGATGTGGGAACCAGGTAACACGGCGCGGGGAGGATTGTTACTTTAGAACCTTACACTGTACACGGGCCAGAATAAACCCTCTGCCAGCCGCAGACGATCTACAAATCTGCGAACAATGCCTTAGGATGGGGGACCACCCAGCGAGGTACCTTGCCGCCAAGTATGGACTAAAAGCACCTGAAGCGGAAAGCAACTACTCATCAGATGAGTACAGCAGGCGCGCCCGCCCGCAGCATCGGAAGCTGACTCCAAGCTGTACATTGACGAAGAAGGTGAAGGACAACCATTCCAAACGGTTCGACACAAACGAACTGGAGAAAAGCGAAAAAATTCACAAGAACTTTGAAACACGTATGTATTCAGTAGCAGCGATGGCGAGGCATGACAGAATCTCTGACCAGAGAGTTATTTATCGTTGCTAGTCTGCGCTTGACCGCGCGAGTGTTCAGTTGGGAGTTGGACTCAGTTGCGAGAAAGTTTTTGTACGTAGCGAGTCGCGAGAGCATGTAGCTGCGAGTTAGCAGTTGTAGTTGCGAGTCGGAGTTGTGTGTGAGGAGTCGGCGGGCGTCGACATGGGTCTCTGGTCAAGGTTCGGGACGAGGTATATTTTTAAATAAGGTAATGAAGCAGCATTGCGCACATCTGATAATGTAATGTATGTTAACTGTAATTAATTTGTTCAAGAATTGCCCCAATTATAATTTTGTTCTCAAAGCAATCGTTTTAAGAAAATAATCATTACAATTGAAACAATATTTCCTATGCTTTTCTTCCCAGAATCAATTTATCAGGTTAATTATTGCACAGGGCCTAAGGTCAGCGCAGCTGCCCTTATAAAATTTAGCAGGTTGATCTTAACGTTAATTTTGTAGGGACTTAAAATTTTTCACATTTTTATTATCATTGAGATTTATTACTGTGGGAAGCTAACATTTGGCTCTATTTGCATTTTCATTCAATTCATATCATTTAAAACTAATTACGGGGAGGTTACACTTAGCACGATGTCTATTCCCATTTAAATATTTTCATTTATCTTTGTGGGGAAGTTACACTTTGGCTCTATTCTCATTAACATTGAACTATTTTCACTTTTATATTTTTACGGGGAGGTTACACTTGGCGACATCCGGACCAGGATCGTATTTCATTGAGAATCTTCTGAAAAGTAGCCAGATATCTGCTCTTATTAACTAAAATATAATTAGCATTTGGCGCAACGCTTTTACTAATTTTATGACTTTCTTTCCACAGATCATCGGCAATTCGTTGCTCTCTGTTGTATTTGTGTTTGTTGCTTTTTGCATTGTGCTTATTTCTTTTGTGAATAATTGTGACTATTGTAAAAATGCCACGAAAGACTGTGAATAGTGCATCGCGAAGTATAATGAATGAAATTAACGATTTTTGTCTTAATGATGAACAAACGAACTCGGTTATGTCCTCTGTTGATTTGACGACAATCGATAACGCGGGGCGTTCTGTTGTAATGAGCGCTGCCCAGATTGACGCACCCGGTTTGCAGGATTTACGTGACGAACAGGTAAATTTTTCTAATGAAAGTGAACAGGATACTCAAAACACGACAGATCTAGTTAATTCCAAGGAAGTGACACACAGTGCACATCCGATTAGTAAACCTTTTTGTAGATTACAGAATGACCAAATGGTCACACAAAATGCGACAATTGCAGATACACCATCAAACAGTACAGAAAATAAGAGAAGGTAATATTGACTTGGAACACATTATGGCAAGATTGCTACAACAACAATTTAGTGAACAGAACAAAAAATTTAATAAAATTAATGAAAAACTAGACAACTATGATGAAAACTTCAAACGGCTTAGTGAACAGGTGAGACAACAGAGTGAAAAACAAGACAAATTTTGTGAAAAATTAGATAACAATTCCAGACAGTTAAATGAAAAATTAGACAACGATTCCAGACAGCTTAGTGAACAGATTAAAGCCGTTGCCGCGCAGTGTCATGATACTAAGGAACAGTTACGCGAGGAAATTGAGGCTTGTTCAAGAAAAAGTAGCGAAGAAATTACACTCCTGGAAATTGAAATAAGAACACCGTGAATTCATTGTCCCAGGAAGGGGAAACTTTATTGACACATTCCTGGGGTCAGATACATCACATGATCACACTGACAGAACCACAGGCACATAGACACAGGCAACAGAGCATGCACAATGTCGGCACTAGTACCGTGTATATCCACCTTTCACAGCAATGCAGGCTGCTATTCTCCCATGGAGACGATCGTAGAGATGCTGGATGTAGTCCTGTGGAACGGCTTGCCATGCCATTTCCACCTGGCGCCTCAGTTTGACCAGCGTTCGTGCTGGACGTGCAGACCGCGTGAGACGACGCTTCATCCAGTCCCAAACATGCCCAATGGGGGACAGATCCGGAGATCTTGCTGGCCAGGGTAGTTGACTTACACCTTCTAGAGCACGTTGGGTGGCACGGGATACATGCGGACGTGCATTGTCCTGTTGGAACAGCAAGTTCCCTTGCCGGTCTAGGAATGGTAGAACGATGGGTTCGATGACGGTTTGGATGTACCGTGCACTATTCAGTGTCCCCTCAACGATCACCAGTGGTGTACGGCCAGTGTAGGAGATCGCTCCCCACACCATGATGCCGGGTGTTGGCCCTGTGTGCCTCGGTCGTATGCAGTCTTGATTGTGGCGCTCACCTGCACGGCGCCAACCATCCCTCCATTCACGCATGTCGCGACACCACTGGAGGCGGGCTGCACGATGTTGGGGCGTGAACAGAAGACGACCTAACGGTGTGCGGGACCGTAGCCCAGCTTCATGGAGACGGTTGCGAATGGTCCTCGCCGATACCCCAGGAGCAACAGTGTCCCTAATTTGCTGGGAAGTGGCGGTGCGGTCCCCTACGGCACTGCGTAGGATCCTACGGTCTTGGCGTGCATCCGTGCGTCGCTGCGGTCCGGTCCCAGGTCGACGGGCACGTGCACCTTCCGCCGACCACTGGCGACAACATCGATGTACTGTGGAGACCTCACGCCCCACGTGTTGAGCAATTCGGCGGTACGTCCACCCGGCCTCCCGCATGCCCACTATACGCCCTCGCTCAAAGTCCGTCAACTGCACATACGGTTCACGTCCACGCTGTCGCGGCATGCTACCAGTGTTAAAGACTGCGATGGAGCTCCGTATACCACGGCAAACTGGCTGACACTGACGGCGGCGGTGCACAAATGCTGCGCAGCTAGCGCCATTCGACGGCCAACACCGCAGTTCCTGGTGTGTCCGCTGTGCCGTGCGTGTGATTATTGCTTGTACAGCCCTCTCGCAGTGTCCGGAGCAAGTATGGTGGGTCTGACACACCGGTGTCAATGTGTTCTTTTTTCCATTTCCAGGAGTGTAGATCTGTTGCTCAAGAATTAAGGGAAATGCAAACAGCTACAACAGAAACACTTAGAGGCGAAATTAGCGGAGTCGCTAAACAATGCTCTAAAAAAGCAACACAATTACGCGACGAGTTTAAACTAATGACAGCAGAACTTTCGCGCACAATGGATGCAAAGATAGACGCGAAATTCGAACAACAGAACACTCATATTGACGAGCGCTTTAATCATCACCTACAAAACAGTGATACGCGTTTCCGCAAATTTATACAGGATCAAAATAAAGTAAAACGTCAAGTCATGGAAACAATCCCTGCACAGAGACAAGAAGATAAACGTAAAATGTTAGCGAAGGCAAAAACACACGTAGACAACAATATTGCTATAGTATCGGACAAAATTAATACCATCGAACAGTTGAACACCGAATTACGTGATGAAGGTTCTGATCTTAAATCAAAAACAGATACACACACAGCAGATATTCAGACAGTGACAGACAGACTCGATCAGTTAGAACTAGCACAGGATTCCGATGACATCAAAGCTGACGTTAAAAAATTGAACGAAACCACACGTAAATTACAAAAACAGATTAATACTTGTGATACTAAAAACGATGATCAGGTAAAAATACTGACTGAAAAATGTGATGAATTGGCCAGTCGTATTGATGTTATTGAAAGTAATAATGACAACAAATCAGATGATACCTCACCGGTTTCATTTAGTCAAACACCTAAATTCCAAAATTTACAGCAGACAATCAATGAGATCGATTCATCTAATAATACGTTACGTAGAAAGTTGTCAAGTTTACAGCAAGAAGTAACAGAGATGAAAAATATTTCAGTTAATAACACATCACAGCAGACGCCACTTTGCGAACATTTCTCAGACTCACGCAGCGCGTATAATTTAGGTGATCTACAGAGAGTACGCGACTTAGATTCAGAACAGACACAGACAAATAGATTCTCTTACAATCATGAACCTGTTCCATCATACAGAGACGATAATTTTGATTACAAACATTTTCTGTCAGTGAGAAAATTTAAAGTATTTAAAAATGACAGAACACAGATTCACCCACTGGATTGGATACAACAGTTTAGTTTTGCTTTTCCACCGACTTGGCCTGTAACGCACAAACTTGAATTTATTTGCAGTTTCTTGGAAGGCGAACCGGCAACTCGTATGAGACCGATTGCGAGGCAATGCTACTCGGTAGAGGAATTTCAGAATGCTTTTCTGTCAGCGTACTGGTCGAAGACGACACAGCGCGGAATTAAAGATCAATTAATTAGTTTACCAAATTATGAGAACTCCAATTTTTCCACTGTCACGCAATTTTTTGAACACATGGTCCAACAAAACCAGTACCTAAGTGAACCGTACAGTGAATCAGCACTTATTCAATTATGTATCTCTAAATTACCATGATCATTAAGAGTGTCACTTCTAACGGGTCAGCAAAAAGAAAACATTTCGGCATTCAGAGATCTGTTACAGCTTTTGGAAGTACAGCAATCAGATTATTCCTTCGTAAACAAAAATTTTTCATATAACAACCAAGGCCAACAAACTTACAGTAATTACGATCAATCAAGTAATTGCAATAGTAAAGGTATTAGACGCTTCAGGAATGACAACCACCAAAACTTTAATAACAGACAAAATTCTAATTATCAATATCGTCAAAATTATCAGCTTCAGGAACCACATTTTGGTAACAATAGAAGTTTTCGACCGCAACAGCATGAAAACCAGCCGGTTAGCATACCTAACCAACAATGGAATGCACAAGGTCAACCAGGCTTTAATGTTTCGTCGCGTGGACGTATAGTCCCTGGTACAACAAATAGTAACGCACGGCAGCAAAGGAACAACTACGTACAAAAAACACAGTATTTCAATTCCTATGGCATGCACCGTATAGAAATGACTATTACGACAGACGTAAAAATAGTGAGCAAAATTTTCAGCGTACATATAATAACAGTCGGTCTTACCAACAGCAAAATCATCCGCAAGAACATATTCTCATGAATGAACCCGACAGTAGATATCATCCAGAGCGTAATACGTCTGGAAGAAATAACAGAACTGTTCAAATAGTCGAAATGCCACAACATCCTCCAGAAAATAGTAACACGTCAGATATAATCTGACTAGATACTGTACAGATCGCATCTTCCAGTAACACAAGCACTACTTTAGACACGCAGAATGTTGTTCACGAAAATGTTATTACTTTCGACGACATCCGAGACACTCTTTTACGGGAAAGACCAGTTGTTCAGAAAACCATTTCACATCCTGTCATAGAAATAAAAATTGGTTCATCGAAATTTTCAGCAGTAATCGATTCCGGTTCACCTATGTCAGTTATAAATGAAGAAACTTTTAACGAGTATAACAAAGAGAATACCTATCCTACATTACCATTAGGCAAAACGAAAGTGAAAGGAGAAGTATCGAGTAAAGGAGTAGACGTTAAATTACAGACACTTTTATCATTTTGCATTGCAGGTCACAAATTTCACTCAAATTTTTGGATTATTCCGTTATTGACGACAGACACTATTTTAGGTACGAATTTTCTGGTACAACACGATGCCATTATTGATTTTCGGAATTCCTATTTAATGCTAAAGGATGAAAATGTACAATTGGCTTTAGAATTTCAGCACTCTTTATCTGCGGAAGAACAAACAATTAATCGTACAGAGGTCATTTCCATATCACGTAACATAGACTGTAATTCCACATTGTTCACGGATACGTACGTACATAACTATAACACTACAGACGAAGCTGACTACGACGTAATGCAGATGATTTCTGATAAGGTTAAACAAAGCGGTGCAAATACAGACGACGAACGCAGGCAACTACACAAAATTCTTTTACAGCAAGCTCCAGTTTTCGACAACATTCCTGGTACTATGTCCGGTTTTATGTATGAATTTCAAGTCAAACAGCACGACACATTTAAAGCAAAGCATTATCCCATTCCATATATCCACAGAGAACAAGTTAAAAAAGAATTGCAAGATATGCTCGACCAAGGAATTATTGAACCGGCAGTTAGTCCGTACATAAAACCGCTCCATATTGTTAAGAAAAAAGATGGGTCACTTCGCCTCGTATTTGATTCACGTCACATCAATAATTATTAATGAAACCGATCAACCACAGACACTAGAAGAACTACTACAGAAATTTCACGGTACTGCTATTTATTCTACATTAGATTTAAAACCGGGGTTTTGGCAAATTAAGCTTCATCCGAATTGCAGAAAGTACACAGCTTTTCTCTGTTTTGGCGAATGTTATCAATTTTGCAAATTACCATTCGGTTTAACTATTTCTTCTGCACCTTTTATTCGCGGTTTGAACACAATACTTCAGACAGAACTTAAAGACAGAGTTACAACGTACGTAGACGACATTCTTATTGCAGAAGCTAACTGGTCTGAACACAATATGATTCTTGAACGACTGTTGCAAACTTTTCGTGCACAAGGACTTACAGTTAATCTCAGTAAATCGCACTTTGGCAAAACTTCTATAAAATTTCTTGGACACGTAATTTCAGCAGAAGGCATTGCGCCTGATCCGGAAAAACTTCATGCTTTACGTGACATTACTGTTCCCACGACGAAGAAACAACTACGCAGTTTTTTGGGATTAATTAACTTTTTTCGTAAATTTATTCATCACTCTGCTTTAGACACACCTAGATTATGCCAATTGACAGGTAAAAACACTATTTGGTCCTGGGATAAGCAAGCACATTCTGAATTTATGAACCTGAAACATGCTTTGTTGAATGCACCACTTTTATCGGACCCAGATCTTACCAGAAATTTTTTCCATTGCGACCGACAGTTCTAACACTGCTTTAGGCGTACATATTTTTCAGGAAATTGAAGAAGATGGCTCTACAGTAATTAAAAACATCGCATTTGCGAGTCGCATTCTGTCACCTGCTGAGCGAAATTATTCTGTTACGGAACTGGAAACGTTATGTGTTGTTTGGGCTTTTACAAGATTTAGGCATTTTCTTTGTGGAAGACATACCACCGTCTACACAGGCCACAGAGCGATACAATTTTTACTTTCAGCTAAATTTACTCACGACAGATTAAGCAGATGGAAGCTTTATTTACAGGAATTTAATTTCACAATTGTTCACATTCCCGGCACACAAAATATTGTAGCAGACGCACTATCTCGTTCTCTCAGCAACAATCAGCAAGACATCGCAACCAACTTCTGTAAAGCAAATTTCAGCGTGATGTACATTCAACAAGTTGCATTTGAAAATTTTATTTCGTCGTCATTACAGGACATAGCACAAGAGCAGAATCAAGACAACGTGTGGAAAGAAATTAAACACCTTTGGCAAGATAAGAATAATGTTACGATTAGAAACCATTACACTGTACGCAATGACATTCTGTTTCGCCGCTCTCATCCTGACAGCAACAATTGGTTATTATGCATTCCTGACGAACTGGTTAACAAATTAATATGGTATACTCATTTAAATTATGCACATTACGGAGCCAGAAAATGTTTTCTTATACTGAGACAGAACTGTTATTTTACCAACATGGAGAGACGTATACGACGAGTTTTAGCGTCATGTAAAATCTGCCAGGAAGCTAAGTCAGACACAACTTCACATATTCCTCCATTATATCCCATTGTACCTGTCAAATTGAGACACATGGCCGCTGTAGACATTTTTGGTCCAACTCCCAGAACTAATAGAGGTTTTTGCTACATCTTTGTCGCTGTTGAACTCACTTCAAAATATGTTACTTTCACTCCGTTACGCAAAGCTACTGCTAAAACTGTTTCAAAAGCATTTGTAAAACATTTTCTATGTAGGGCATGTGTTGAAAGTAATTCCTGACAATGGATCACAATTTCGTTCTGCTATATGGACACGTATGTTACGAACTAGAAACATTTCTCTGATCTATATATCCAGGTACCATGATTCTTCGAACCCTTGTGAACGATTAATGAAAGAAATTGGTAAACTGTGTAGAATATACTACCACAAAAGACATATTGATTGGGACAGACACATATTCTCATTCCAAGATGTAATTAATTCCATACCAAATGAATCCACTATGCTCTCTCCGTCTGTTATACTGAAAAATGTTGAACCACCTAACAAAATAACAGAATTAGTAAACTTTCCTACATCTCGTCGATTACGACACCATGAAATAATTAACATTGCGCTGAACAACATCAAATGTGCCGCAGAGCGCCGGAGAAGACAGCAAAAACAGGTTTGTATACGCCGTGAGTTTCACATTGGACAGAAGATATTAGTACGTACACACTATTTATCCAGCAGAATAAAAGGTAAGTGCAGTAAATTTGAACTTCTATATGCAGGTCCATATCGGATTCGCAGCATTCCTCACCCCAATGTTGTACACGTCGAATCTTTGAGAACCAGAAAAAGTAAAGGCAACCACCATGTCTCCAATATTAAACCTTTTATTGAATGAAGACACTTTATGATTTAACATACTATGATGCCATTTACTAATTTTTATGATCACTTATGCAATTATATTCACATGACTAATTATTGATGATTATCGTATTTTTCTTGGCAAGTGCCCGGCAAGGTAAGGTTAGCAGGTCGCTCTTCTTGTCGTTACACATCAGACCGTGCATATTTTTCCAGATGAATTTACACATTTTTGACTATTTCTGCAATTATATTTATGTGACTACTTATTGATGATTATCGTATTTTTTCTTGGCAAGTGCCCGGCAAGGTAAGGTTAGCAGGTCGCTCTTGTTGTCGTTACATATCAGACTGTGCACATATTTTTTTAGAGAAACTTACATATCTTATGAATAATTATGCAATGTTATCTAGTGACATATTAATTTTATTAAATTTTCTCTCCATTAAAGTCTTTAATTCTCGCATATTAACTACACAACATACAAGCTGAACACAACAAACGTCAAATTTTTCGTCTTTCTTAGGTATATACGATTGCTTCATGTTTTGTTTGTATGCACTATGAAATAGTTAAGATATAGTAAACTCCAGTTGACTTTGACATTTTTGCCTTATAATATCTCAACATCGTGACTACTTTACTATTACATTGTGATACACTGAGTACATTTTTTGCCTCTGAACACTATATAAGTTTTCCACACATTACGTTTTCTGTCATGTTATGCTGTATGCTTAATTATGCTACCATAAACGAGTCATTATTTAATGAGTATATGATTTAAATGCAATACATTAATCTCTGTTCATCAATTTCAGAAAGAAATGATGCGTAAAAGAAATAAATTAAACAGAAATGGGAAGTTCACCTTCGGAATGAACGAAAGAAGATGCAAACCTCGTGATGAAGAGTAAATGGATCAGGATTAACAAGCATTAACAAGAATATACTATACACATCGTAGAATATCAGTCTTAACAATTTTTTTCTTTCAGAATTGATGCAGGCTGTCCGACAGAACTACACATCTTAGTTTTAGTGATGGAATATGCTAGAGATAAGGAACAGTTATGTAATGAGTAATGAAATGATTTTTTTTGCAGATGATAATGAATGCTGATGAATAATGATGAAGAATATGCTACTATGGATAATGAAGTTTTTCTTTACAGGTGATGATAATAATGGAGTTATGATAATGAAGTGATGGATAATGAAGTTTTTTCTTTACAGATGACGATATTGTTGAAGTTATGTATTTATGCTATGTAGTTATTTAAGTATTTGTTGCAATTTGCATTGACAGCAGGTGTTATATTGCATAGTATAATGACGGAAGGTTTTGGGAAGGACGGCTATGGAACACATTTTTATACACATTTCACTGCCTGTTAATTCGAAGTTCACTACTTTTCAGCATAAAATGCATTTCTTCTTTCAGCTTAATAATCCATTTTTTGTATATTTCTGCAGGAGAAATTATTTATGAAATTAATGTGCTGTAAGTAGTTGTTCATTAAATCTATGTCATTTATGAATGTGATTACATATACTCTACTTGTTTCATAATTTTGCAACAGCGGACTCACGACGAATGACGTTACACATTTTCATTTACAGCAACAACCCAGAAGCAAATTTTTTCTCTTACTTTCCCCTAGAATTACCCAAAGCAATGCATTGCTAACAAAAAAGTTTATTACCAGTCCCAAATAATGATATCAGTTTAAGAGAGTTCTGAGTAATGCTGATCAGCTATGAATAATATGTCACTTGAATAATGAATGCTACTGATTACAGTATTGAAATGACCAATTATTAATAATGCTTTGTAACTAGGAAATGAATGCTACTAATTATGCTTTGTAACAAGGAAATGAATGCTACTGATTATGCTTTGTAACTAGGAAATGAATGCTACTAATTATGCTTTGTAACAAGGAAATGAATGCTACTGATTATGCTTTGTAACTGGGAAATGAACGCTACTGATTACGGTATTGAAATGACCAATGACAATGTTGTCTGTAAATCAATTAATGAACATTTTTCTGTAATAACACATATATGGCACAGAAATGTTCAATAACTGGGCTATGAATGCCGCAAACTACTAATGTAATTCCCAATGGAGACTAGTATGTGACTTAATGTCCTTCACTTTTTGACCTAACTACCCTGAATTACAGTAATATCCATTTGTCCTGTATATCCTCTTGATCATGGAGCACTATATTTGGTTTTTGCACTAACTCTACGTTGGTGTGCCTTGTAAGAGCGTGGTGTTGACACGACATGCTGTCCACCACCGTGAGCGATGGAGACGTTATTATGGTCCCACTGTTTGGTTCCCACTGTTTGGTGTACCTGATGTACTGCCAAAATGATAACATGGAATATTACTACGACATTTCAGTGTCTTGGGTACGCTGATAAATACTTTTGGGAAAAGAACTTCAGATTGTCTCACTTGGTGTTGTACTTCTGTGGAAAGATATGGACTTTCAGTGCAGCTGTGTGCAACCTAAAGTGCTACAACCACGATGCAATCCTTCCCTTTCCTATCCTAATTCTTGTAACATAGTGAAAATCATTTTTTTGCTAACATGATTTATATTCATGGCCTATACATTTTTTTTCGATTTGCTGATATATTGTGAATTTCAGTGCGTGTGCACTTTTGTCTTTTTTCTAACATGATTACTACTCATTGTACGTACATTTTGATTTGCTGATATGTTCTGAACTGCAGCGCATGTGCACTTATGTCACTTGTCAACATGATTTTTTGCCATTATGTTTATTTGTTGTGAAAATGCTAAAGAATTTTTCAGTGTATGTGTACTTATATCATTTGTTAATATGTTTTGTACTCACGTTTTGTTATTGTCTAATATGTTTTGTACTCGGTGCATGTGCACCACATTTACTTCATGATCTACATCTGAATATTCTGTGATTGTAAAGTTAATTAGTTAAGAAAAATTTGTTGCTCATGGCAAGTCCAAATGACTCACCATCGCTGCCAAATTTTTGCCCCCCCAGTGGAGGGTTATGAAACACCTATGTGTTCAGTAGCAGCGATGGCGAGGCATGACAGAATCTCTGACCAGAGAGTTATTTATCGTTGCTAGTCTGCGCTTGACCGCGCGAGTGTTCAGTTGGGAGTTGGACTCAGTTGCGAGAAAGTTGTTGTACATAGCGAGTCGCGAGAGCATGTAGCTGCGAGTTAGCAGTTGTAGTTGCGAGTCGGAGTTGTGTGTGAGGAGTCGGCGGGCGACGACATGGGTCTCTGGTCAAGGTTCGGGACGAGGTATATTTTTAAATAAGGTAATGAAGCAGCATTGCGCACATCTGATAATGTAATGTATGTTAACTGTAATTAATTTGTTCAAGAATTGCCCCAATTATAATTTTGTTCTCAAAGCAATCGTTTTAAGAAAATAATCATTACAATTGAAACAATATTTCCTATGCTTTTCCTCCCAGAATCAATTTATCAGGTTAATTATTGCACAGGGCCTAAGGTCAGCGCAGCTGCCCTTATAAAATTTAGCAGGTTGATCTTAAAGTTAATTTTGTAGGGACTTAACATTTTTCACATTTTTATTATCATTGAGTTTTATTACTGTGGGAAGCTAACATTTGGCTATATTTGCATTTTCATTCAATTCATTTCATTTAAAACTAATTACGGGGAGGTTACACTTAGCACGATGTCTATTCCCATTTAAATATTTTCATTTATCTTTGTGGGGAAGTTACACTTTGGCTCTATTCTCATTAACATTGAACTATTTTCACTTTTATATTTTTATGGGGAGGTTACAACTTGAATATTTCAACAGGCTCAAACACCCACATCTACATCAAACCAGTCTGACCGGCTTCCAGTGGAGGGTGAGCAGATGGAAGTGACGACGCAACCAGCTGCATTGGAAACTGCCACCGCCGCCAGTTCTGACCAACCACAACCGCTGAAAGTGTCAGAAAAGATACGCTAATCACAATTCAGTACGTGGGCAAATATCTTTCCCTGAATACGGAGGTAAAGAAACAGGTCTCCGACCCAGTAAAGGCCATATATAAGTGAGAAACGATTAAGTACCATTTTGAGACTATGAAGGATGAAAGTAAAGCGCTCCGCATCTTTCCGCAGACGAAAATCCAATCACTCACCAGCCGTCCACAGAAAAATCTCTAAAAGTGGTGATCAAATATCTACCGGCGGAGATTACAGCCAAAGACGTGGAAAAGGAAGAGCACGCCAGAGGATTCCCCCAAGCGTCTGTCTACCAGTTCAAGTCTAAAGATGAGAATACTACTCAGTTGGTGGCTCAGCACGTATGTTGTGTCTCCATGCCTGCAGGACCACAGAGTGGCTAATCTATGACCTTTGCCATGTAATGGATATGCCAATGAAGTTGGAAACATACCGAACTCGATGCAGCCCTTCACAGTTCAAGCGCTCCCTCAAATTTTTTCACATTTCTAATTATTGTGAGCTACCTGCCATATGCGTTCGGCGTGGGAACAACCACCAATTGCAGTCCTGCACCAAGCCAAGCACTAAGAAGCCAAAGTTCGCAATCTTTGCTGGCGAGCATCCGGCTATGTACAGAGGCTATCCTAGGTTCCAATAAGCCCATCACACGTGTATGGCTCAGGAGCAGGCTATCAAGTCAAAACCACCACAACTCCAATAATACCGACGATTTTTGACACCGAGATATTTCCTCCTTTGCCACAACGACAGCCTCCGGCTTGGACATAATCTGTCTCCACTCGGAACCCGTGGGGCCGCAAGTCAGTTGAAAGTCACGCCAGTGTCCAGTCCCCAAGGATGGCTCTTACCTCTTAGGACTTTTCACAAGCATAAAAGACCACATTGCTTCCGTGGAACAACGGGACATCTTCACCACCATCGAGAACAGTAAACAAAAATTCAGGGGAGCACCAAACACCCTCATGAACTCTTGGTGCTTCTCGAAGTCACCATGTCTCTGTTTGCCCCCAATCATGGTCTGTGAAGTCGTCCAGACCAGAGACCTCTCACTACGCGTTTTTAAAGCTAATGACGTTTTTCGTTATAAACTGAAACTGGCATCGGATTAACACTCTATTAGTAACTGAAATACATCTCTGCCCAACTCGTACCATCAAAAAAAAAAAAAATAAAAATAAAAAAAACATGGAAGCATGTAAGGCTTCAGGACAGATCAGGCAAATGGCTGTGGCAATGGGTCAGCCATTTTTATCGAAAAATTGAAAATTGATCACCGATGTGCACGCTACTCTCTGCCCCCCCCCCCACCCCAACCCCCCAATTGGAGGCTCTGGAGGGCACTGAAATTAGAGTTTCCACGTATCATGGGATTATTGTCATTCTTGCTGCTTATCTGAGTCCTCAGAGGCCCTTCAAGCAGAACGATTTAGAGGTCATTTTCGACCGATTCCCAAGGTGGTGTTAGGTGGGAACTTGAATGCAAATATTTTGCTTGGCATTCTCGACGTACCAATCCAAGTGGATACGTCTCTACAACATGGAGGATCGCCTGGAGGCTATAGCCTTTGGATCAGATGATTCGACGCACGTTCCAACAAATCCAACCCACAGCCCAGATGACCTCGAAACCGTAATGCTCAAGAACCTACAACTCGATCTTCACTTACATATGGTCAACAACATTACATCTGACCAACATCCAATGCTTGCTGTAATGTCTCAGGCCATGGACTGCTTGCCAACATCACTGTCTAAAACTGGTTCAATAATAACGTCCGTCACACCAGCGATGTGTCAACTACCGATCGGGTCGACGAAGCCATCTGCATTTTGACATGGAAGATCAAGCGTTTCTTCCACCAGGTTTCTGTTACTATGGTACACCATGTCTCCCATCAAACACGTTATGTATAAACTGTTGCAAGAACTAAATTACTTCAACACCAGGGCGCGATGGCGCAGGCAACGGTATAGGAATCCGGATGGCCACAGGGAGATGCAAGTCTCTCCAGAGAACTCCACTGCCCAGCTGTAGAACACCACGAGGAAATGTGGGAAGACAAAATGGCGTGCTCTTCCCTCCAGACGTGCGACCTCTAGAGTTTGGTCAGACACTTCTGCCAAACACGGCTGCCGAAACGGCAGCTCCAGGGCCCGCAAGGACTGATATACCATTGGAAAAGACCGGAATTTTCATTGAGGCATAAGAGTTCCAAAACACAAGTTATGACTTGGTCGACTATAACAACACTGAGTGAATACATCGCAGGGCTCAGAATATAGGAGTGTCTCCTCGACGCCTTGAACCACCGCTGACCACATCAGCTGAGACGAAGATCTCATTTCGTCATCTGGGAACTTACTCTGCCCCCAAACCAGACGGCGTTAGAAAAGAACGTCTGAAATATCTTCCACGCAAGCTCTTAGTATTGCTGACAGGGCTTATAATAGTTGCACTAGGCTGGGGTATTTTCCCTTTGCGTGGGAGGTCGCACGAATCACCTCGATCCCAAAACCTGACAAAGACCGTAGTCTACCCGCTAACTATGGTCCTATCAGCCCGTTTTCCACCTTGTCGAAGTTGCTGGAACGCCACATTTTGAGCTGCATAAGACCATTTATCCACGATCAGGATATGATTAGGCCACATCCAGCATCACTTTCATCTGAACTTCAACTACTGGGAGTCACAGAGTACATCGCCTGTTATTTGAACGTTCCAAATTATACAGCGGCCAAAGTTTTAGAAAAGCTTGTGGCCGTGTGTGGACTCATATTCTCTTGCTACACTAGCAGATAATGGTTCACATCGATGAGTAACGCTCCAGCATTGAACGCCTACAGGAAGGTCTCCCACAAGGCTGGGTCCCATCCCCAACACTTTTCATCCATTATGTTATCGACATAGCCATCCTACTCCAGGTCATCCTAGCTTAGTTTGCGGGTGACATCCTTACTCACGAGTAGCCGGTGGATTACTGTAGCAGTGTGGAAAATGCAACGTCACCTCACGATGACGGAATAGTGGGCAACAGATAATCACATTCGTCTCATCGCCGACAAAACTAAAGCTGTCCTCTTCACTCGCAAACGCCTCGACTTGTGGGACCGGCTTACTCTTCACCGTCAAGAACTTGCATGGATGAACCAATTAAAATACTTAGGGGTGACCCTGGATGGCGAAGTCCTTTTCATACATGATATTCGCAACAAGAGCATACAACTAAATATTATACTTCGTACACCAGTTGGTGAGCAGTGCCCAGATGAAGATCTGAATGAAGCTTCGGCTAAAACTGGCGACGGTTTTATCTGCACTTCTTTATGGCTGCTACACGTGGGGAACTACAAGTCCGTCCAACCTTCAGCCACTAAGATCATTCAAAACAGATGCCTCCGTCTAATCTTAGGAGCTCCAAGATAGGCCTAGAAAGCCGACTGTCACGCCAAACCGACCATCCCACGAATCTCTGATAACATCACATTTGCAACGCAGAAACTCCTCCATACGATTGATGAACTCAGGCCCACCACCCGACTCCTGGAATATATGGTTCTATCGCTGTAGTACGGAGGTGCCGAGTGCGGGTCCCTCGTGCAACCATCGAGACTCCTAAATAACTGGATCCAAACAAAACGAACACCTTAGTAGGGCCAAGGGCTACGAGCCCTCCCCCCTGCTTACGTCTGAATAAAGCTTGAATAAATCCCTATACCCAGACATGCCAGAAGTCCAGCCTTGATGCAAGGTACTACTTTGGCTCTCCTCACATAGACAAAAAAAACTCTTTGTTGCTATGACGTTGCTGCAGCTCGCGGCCGGCCAGTGTGGCCGTGCGGTTAAAGGCGCTTCAGTCTGGAACCGCGTAACCGCTACGGTCACAGGTTCGAATCCTGCCTCGGGCGTGGATGTGTGTGATGTCCTTAGGTTAGTTAGGTTTAATTAGTTCTAAGTTCTAGGCGACTGATGACCTCAGAAGTTAAGTCGCATAGTGCTCAGAGCCATTTGATTTGCAGCTCGCGTGTCTGTAGGCTGGTGTTACACTACCCAGCTGATGGAACCACCCTAAGACCAATTTAGTTATGCTGTAGCAATATATCACTGCATTGTAGCGTCTAACTGCGACATGATTATGAACCAGTTACAAAGGAGAAAGCTTACACTACACAAATAAATTGGAAACAGTAAAAATTTTGAAAGAAAAGCTAAGGAAATTGTGATATTCGATATTTTTCGCTTCATGAAAACAGCAAATAGTTAACACTTTCTGCCAGAAGGCAAATACTTGTTTATAAAGAATGTATAATAAGCCTTCGCAGAGCGCCGGTGGAATTTCCTAAATAAAGTAAAGCGTCGCCTTTGAGCGACAATATAAACTGAGAAGAATACCGATCGATATGCGATCCTTCACCATTTTGTTCGCTGGATAACAAATGAAGCCTTGAGCGCTAAACACTTGTACTGTTTTTCTTAAGTAAGACGGACGCAGATTTGTGGCGGTCTGATCTAATTTTTACTAAATGTATAAAAACGTGTTATGTCTAAGTTTGAGCGAAGTGTAAAAAGAAGAACTGTTATAACTTATCGTAACGACGCACGGACGACTCAAGAGGACAATGGCTATATGAAAGAGTGCTCAATGGATATGAAACGGAGATAAAAATCTTCCGGCATTGTTGTACTAAATATAAGGTACGATACATGTTTTAGTTATAATAAATATTTGTTCGGGAAAAATTGAATCATTTAGCAGAGCTCATTCCTATCATCTCCTCAGTATTATATTCATTTTAATTATGCATTTTGCTAAGATTACAGACACGAAGAGCAGCAGTCCAATGCCCGTGTTACATTGAAAAAAAAACTGTTTTATCGTATTCTTCCATCAGCATTAATGCAGAATTCCCTTTTCCGGCCGGTGTAGCCAGGCGGTTCTAGGCGCTTCAGTCCGGTACCGCGCGACCGCTATGGTCGCAGGTTCGAATCCTGCCTCGGCCATGGATGTGTGTGATGTCCTTAGGTTAGCTAGGTGTAAGTTGTTCTGAGTTCTAGGGGACTGATGACCTCAGATGTTAAGTCCCAAAGTGCTCAAAGCCTTTTGAACCATTTTTTATAATTCCCTTTTTGTGTGATGTTACAGTTGTTCTTGGGCCCAGGAAATGACCTGGGGGGGTCTCTGCAGACATCATGAGACTCTGGCATAAAATGGGGATGACACGCGATTACAAGAACTCAGCAAGAGAGTTCTCACAGCCTCTGTCACCTCAATTCTCCAACTTCCTACCTACACGTGGTGCCCCTGTTAAGCCGAGCAACTCAGCGGAAGGTTGGGTAACCAACCCCAGCGGGAAACCGAGTCGGTGAGCAGATAGGAGTTGGAGGACAGTGGAAGGCAACGGGAAACCACCACTGAACTATCCCAAGAAAACCCCATGGCTTCGCTCAGCTCAAAATGTTCCGGAGTTTCAAGTTCCCCGATCGGATCTCCGGGGGGAACCAGGTTGAGAGGAGCTTCACGAAGAGTAAGATGGTGCAAAGAGAAGCACTGCATAGGAACATGGAATGTAAGATCCATGTATCAAGGAAAACTAGACATACTGAAAAGAGAAATGGAGAAAATTAACATCGACATATTGGGAATAAGTGAAATGAGGTGGACTGGCATTGGAGAATTTGCTTCGGATGGCCATATGGTGTATTATTCTGGGCACGATAACAACAGAAGTAATGGAGTAGCCTTCATAGTTAGTGATAAAGTGAGAAAAGCTGTGATGGGATGCAAATATAAAAATGATAGAATGATGTCCATCAGACTTCAAGGTCAGCCCCTCAACATCACAGTAATTCAAGTTTATGCACCAACAACCGATTCTGAAAAGGAAATTATTGACCAGTTCTATGGAGATTTACAAGAATTACTACGGTCAACACCAAAAAAGGATATCGTCTTCATAGTTGGAGATTGGAATGCAAAAGTGGGAAATGAAGCTGTAGAAGGTATAACCGGGAAACATGGTCTTGGTACAACAAATGAAGCTGGACAGAGACTCCTAGAATTCTGCCAAGAAAATTCATTGATAATTACTAATACACTATTTCAACTACCAAAACGACGCCTATATACCTGGACTTCGCCAGATGGCCAATACCGGAACCAAATTGATTACATACTTTGTAATCAGAGGTGGAAGAGCGCGGTTCAGTCAGCTACAACAAGACCTGGGGCTGACTGCGGATCAGATCATGAGCTCCTGATTGCAAAATTTCGGCTGAAACTTCAGAATGTAGCAAAAAGTATCCCAACTTGCGGATAAGACCTTAACTCTATACCCTCCGATTATGCTGTAGAGGTACAAAACAGATTTAATGTATTACAGCTGGAGGACAAAAGCTCGCAAGAGATGTGGACAGAAGTAGCTAATACTGTCAAGGAGGCCGCAGAGAAACACATTCCCAAGGAAAGGAACAGTAAGAAGGCTAGATGGCTATCAGTTGAGGCACTGCAAGTTGCAGAAGAACGAAGGAAAGCAAAAATCAAGGGATATAGATCAGCTATGTTTGAATTAAATAAAGATTTTCAGAAATTAGCTAGAAGAGATAAAAATATATTCTTTAATGAACAGTGCAAGGAAGTTGAAGGTAGTAACGTAATGGGGAAGACAAGAGATCTTTATAAGAAAATTAGAGAAATTAAAGGAAAATTCCAGGCGAAAATTGGAATGATAAAAGATAGAAACGGGAAAGATCTGAGTGAAGCAGAGGATGTTAAGGAAAGATGGGCAGAATATGTAGAAGACCTATACAAGAAAGAACTGCATCATGACAGGGCTCCTACTGCTGATGTTAATGTTAATTTAGAACTAGAGCCAGATATTTTGGAGAGCGAAATCCAGTGGGCCCTTGAAAATATGGCTGATAACAAAACTAGTGGACATGATGAAATACCAACAGAATTGTTTAAAGTCACTGGAAAGGATGCAGTGAAAGTGCTGCACTCAATATGTCAAAAAATATGGATCACGCAGCAGTGGCCAGAAGAATGGAAAAGATCAGTATTCATCCCCATTCCAAAGAAGAAAAGTTCTAAAGAATGCTCAGATTACCGAACAATCGCACTTATTTCACATGCTGGCAAAGTTATGTTGAAAATCTTACAAAATAGACTTCGTCAATATCTAGATCGAGAGCTACCAGAAGAACAAGCTGGATTTAGGAAAGGAAGAGGAACTAGAGATCAAATTGCTAACATTCGGTGGATTATGGAAAAAGCGAGAGAATTCCAGAAAGATGTGCACCTCTGCTTTATTGACTACGCCAAAGCCTTTGACTGCGTCGATCACAACAAATTATGGAACGTACTGAAAAACATGGGGGTACCAGATCACCTCATTCATCTGATACGGAGTTTATACCTTGACCAAGAAGCCACGGTGAGAACTATGTATGGAACAACGAAATGGATAAAGATTCAGAAAGGGGTCTGGCAAGGCAGCATACTGTCACCGTACTTATTCAATCTGTATGCAGAACATGTCATGAGGAATGCGAGGCTAGATGAAGGAGAAACAGGAATTAAAATAGCTGGAATAAATGTAAACAACCTCAGGCACGCGGATGATACGATCCTGTTGGCAGAAAGTGAAGAAGAATTGAGAACACTCTTACTGAAGGTGAAAGACGAAAGTGAAGAGACCGGTCTTATGCTGAATGCGAAGAAAACGAAAATTATGGCAACCACACCTATCAATTCGTGGGATATAGCATGAGAAACCACATTCAGTTATCCAGATCTCTGCTGACGGCGATTGCAGCCATGAAATCCGGAGACGCCTGTTGCTCGGTAGACAGGCGATGTCAAACCTTGACAAGGTTATAAGGTCCAGAGATATAACACTAGCAACAAAGGTCCGTATTGTGAGGGCTATGGTCTTTCCAGTTGTGATGTATGGATGTGAGACCTGGACCATTAGAAAGGCTGAACGGCGAAGAATTGACTCCTTCGAATTGTGGTGTTGGAGGAAACTTCTTAGAGTTCCATGGACTGCAAAGAGAACCAACAGATCAATATTGGAGCAAATTAAACCAGATTTCTCCCTGGAAGGTCTAATGTTAAAACAAAAGCTGACCTACTTTGGACACACAATGCGAAGGCATGCCTCGCTGGAAAAAACATTAATGCTGGGGAAGATTGAAGGAACTAGAAGAAGAGGACGTCAGAGGATGAGATGGATCGATGGCATCACAGAAGCAATGTGTTCCAACCTGGAAGGTCTACGGGAGAAAGTGCAAGACAGGAAAAAGTGGCGTGATTTGGTTCATGGGGTCACGAAGAGTCGGAACCGACTAAACGAATAGAGAGAGAGACAGTTGTTCTTGAGCCCTTAAGAACTTTCTGGTCCCTTAGGAAATTGTTTTGTCGTAACAATAACTTCACAACCGGGTATGATCGTATATACGATCATGAAGTAATGGTTGTTGTTATTGTGGTCTTCAGTCCTGAGACTGGTTTGGTGCAGCTCTCCATGCTACTCTGTCCTGTGCAAGCTTCGTCATCTCCCAGTACTTACTGCAACCTACATCCTTCTGAATCTGCTTAGTGTATTCATCTCTTGGTCTCCCTCTACAATTTTTGCCCTCCACGCTGCCCTCCAATGCTAAATTTGAGATCCCTTGATCCCTCAGAACATGTCCTACCAACAGGTCCCTTCTTCTTGTAAAGTTGTGCCACATACTACTCCCCAATTCTATTCAATATCTCCTCATTAGTTATGTGATCTACCCATCTAATCTTCAGCATTCTTCTGTAGCACCACATTTCGAAAGCTTCTATTCTCTTCTTGTCCAAACTATTTATCGTCCATGTTTCACAACCATACATGGCTACACTCCATACAAATATTTTCAGAAACGACTTCCTGACACTTAAATCTTTACTCGATGTTAACAAATTTCTCTTCTTCAGAAACGCTTTCCTTGCCATTGCCAGCCTACATTTTATATCCTCTCTACTTCGACAATCATCTGTTATTTTGCTCCCCAAATAAGAAAACTCCTTTATACTTTAAGTGTCTCATTTCCTAATCTAATTTCCTCAGCATCACCCAACTTAATTCGACTACATTCCATTATTGTCGTTTTGCTTTTGTTTATGTTCATCTTATACTCTCCTTTCAAGGCACTGTCCATTCCGTTCAACTGCTCTTCCAAGGCCTTTGCTGTCTCTGACAGAATTACAATGTCATCGACGAACCTCAAAGTTTTTATTTCTTATCCATGGATTTTAATACCTACTCCGAAATTTTCTTTTGTTTTCTTTACTGCTTGCTCAATATACAGATTGAATAACATTGGGGAGAGGCTACAGCCCTGTCTTACTCCCTTCCCAACCACTGCTTCCCTTTCATGCCCCGCCGGCCGGTGTGGCAGTGCGGTTAAAGGCGCTTCAGTCTGGAACCGCGTGACCGCTACGGTTGCAGGTTCAAAACCTGCCTCGGTCATGGATGTGTCTGATGTCCTTAGGTTAGTTAGGTTTAATTAGTTCTAAGTTCTAGGCGACTGATGACCTCAGAAGTTAAGTCGCATAGTGCTCAGTGCCATTTGAACCATTTTTTCATGTCCCATCTGGTTTCTGTACAAATTGTAAATAGCCTTCCTCTTCCTGTACTTTACCCCTGCCACCTTCAGAATTTGATAGAGAGTATTCCAGTCAGCATTGTCAAAAGCTTTCTCTATGTATGCAATGCTAGAAACGTAGTCTACAATGCTAGAAACGTAGTTTTACCTTTCTTTAATCTATCTTCTAAGATAAGTCGTAAGGTCAGTATTGCCTCACGTGTTCCAACATTTCTACGGAATCCAAATTGATCTTCCCGGAGGTCGTCTTCTACCATTTCCATTCGTCAGTAAAGAATTCGCGTTAGTATTTTGCAGCTGCGAATTATTAAACTGATAGTTCGGTAATTTTCACATCTGTCAAGACTTGCTTTCTTTCGGATTGGAATTATTATATTCTTCTTGAAGTCTGAGGGTATTTCACCTGTCTCATACATCTTGCTCATCAGATGGTAGAGTTTTGTCAGGACTGGCTCTCCCAAGGCCGTCAGTAGTTCTAATGGAATGTTGTCTACTCCCAGGGCCTTTTTTTGACTCAGGTCTTTCAGTGCTCTGTCATACTCTTCACGCTGTGTCGTATCTCCCATTTCATCTTCATCTATATCCTCTTCCATTTCCATAATATTGTCCTCAAGTTCATCGCCCTTGTACCCACCCTCTATATACTCCTTCCACCTGTGGGCTTTTCCTTCTTTGCTTAGAACTGGGTTTCCATCTGAGCTCTTGATATTCATACAAGTGGTTCTCTTTTCTCCAAAGGTCTCTTTAATTTTCCTTTAGGCAGTATCTATCTTACCCCTAGTGAGATAAGCCTCTACATCCTTATATTTGTCCTCTAGCCATCCCTGCTTAGCCATTTTGCACTTCCTGTCGATCTCATTTTTGAGACGTTTTTATTCCTTTTTGCCTGCTTCGTTTACTGCATTTTTATATTTCCTCCTTTCATCAATTAAATTCTATATTTATTCTGTTACCCAAGGAATTCTACTAGCCCTCGTCTTTCTACCTACTTGGTCCTCTGCTGCCTTCACTACTTCATCCCTCAGAGCTAACCATTCTTCTTCTACTGTATTTCTTTCCCCCATTCCCGTCAATTGTGGTCAGAGTCCACATCTGTCCCTTGAAATGTCTTACAATTTAAAACCTGGTTCCTAAACCTCTGTCTTACCATTATATACTCTATCTGATACCTTCTAGTATCTCCAGGATTCTTCCATGTATGCAACCTTCTTTTATGATTCTTGAACCGAGTGTTAGCTATAATTAAGTTGTGATCTGTGCAAAATTCTACCAGACGGCTTCCTCTTTCATTTCTTACCCTCAATCCATATGCACCTACAATGTTTCCTTCTCTCCCTTTTCCTACTCTCCAATTCCAGTCACCCATGACTATTAAATTTTCGTCTCTCTTCACTACCTGAATAATTTCTTTTATCTCATCATACATTCCATCAATTTCTTCATCATCTGCAGAGATAGTTGGCATATAAACTTGTACGACTGTAGTAGGAGTGGGATGACGTAATTAGAAAGACGATTATGCAATTTCTTAATCAATAGCACGCTGGCTGTGACTGACTCAAGCCACTCGAAACTGCAAGTAAAGACTATTCACATTTCATAATGCAATATCTTATGACAATGGCCAATCCATGATTGTGATTGATAAAACAGTAAACGAAATCTCAAATTCCAACTTTTCCATTGAATAACAACATCTTTTTATTTTATTACATCACACTTGGCGCCCGAACAGGGACTTGACCAAAAATTAATTGAAATAATTGGAAAATTTTCTATATGCTTGTGTTAATAAATGTTCTGTCGTTTCATGTGCACATCGTCCCTCTGAGAGGAAGACGAAAAATATGCTGGTCGATAACGCAGTTTAATTATCGAGAGGAAGGAAAAGAAAAGAGATGTGAATTTGCTGAGACAACATAGCAGTAATCAAGCCATCAAAACGTGAGTCAGAATTTTGCATACGCAGTGTACTACTTCAGTAACGACGTTGGTTTTCCAGGTCGATCCTCATCCTTTTTATCTCCTTCCCGCTGTAGAGAGTCTGCGTTATTTTATCTTTCAGAGCAAAATTCTTCGTAGTCTGATAATAAAAAAAAAAATTCTCCATTGTTACAATAGCTGTATTACATTTTCATCATGGTGGATATTGTGTGCCATTTGCAGTGAAGAGCACCTTCATTCATTTGTCGGAAACGTTTAGGTTCCATCTTGTCTTCTCGCCAGATATAATTTTATTTGTTGCTCACGCGAGAGCGGTCCTTCTAGCGGAGTCCCAGCAAGCAGTGCACCACGTCACTGATTAACGACGAAAACCTTGCGTAGTGGATTAGTAGCACGTGACTTACTGTCGAAAATGGCAGATAGTAAACAGGAGACGGAAGTGAAGACGTTAACAGTATTCCATACCCTTTACGATCGCGAACGGTAGGTTACCGTGTGGAAACTGAACTAACTATGTAATAGGGGAAAGTGACCCTAAAGTCCAAACTCTTCCCGGTGCAGCTACAAATGACTTCGGTGCCTTAATGGAAATGCTGAAACAACAGTTTGACGCAGTAAATGATACTATTAAAACACAAAATGAGACTGTTAACACCCGATTAGATGCTGGAAGGGAATCAGAAGAAACACAGCTAGGTAGAATCAAAATAGATCTGCATAAAGAAATTACGGCTGAATTAAATACCCAGTTGGGTGAGGAGCAAACTAAGTTCAGCGATCAAATTCAGAAAATGCAGAAACAGGTGAAAGGTGAAATAGCTGAAGTATCTGGAATATTAAACACAAAAATTCAGGCAGCTACCAATGAAATAAACTCAGTTAGAAATGGCGTAACTGACATTGAAAGTGTTATAGAGGATTAGTTGAGGCAGGTATAATCAATCAATATCGAAGAACAGGTTAAGAACACCGTGAAAGCACACGCGGAGGCATTGTCGTAACACTGCGCTGAATGGGTAAAGGGTAAAGATATTTTTATCGAAATGAAGGTCAGGTGAGACTGTCAAGGATATATGAAATCTTAGCTGCTCCTGGTAAGTCGGGAGACACAGTGGTGTCAGAATTCGGACAGATTCGGAGGACACTTACACGGGATCTTCCTGAGTGGAAGCAGCAAGTAGTGGACGAAGTCAGAATGCTGAGAAACTGGGTAGAAAATCCGCACACGCATACGGAAACTACAGGGAACAACTCTTTAGACGGTGGCGAATGTCAGTCAATTCCTTATGGTTCACCGCCTGATTACATGCAAAACAACAGTCGTGTTGAGCCCCGAGTGGGGAAAATAAATGATCCGCTCACAATTCTGAGTTTAATGCAAGAGGAAAGTGTGATTAAGCATCGCACTTTTTCTGTTTTTCATCCGCAGAAGCGAGAAGTACACCCGACCGTGTTCCTAAAGAAATTTTCCAGCATATTTCCCAGGAGCTGGATAGACAGACAGTTGGATTTATTTCCGGTGATGCACCATTATGGGGAACAGAAATGGTAGACAGGTGTAGGAATTATAAAGAGTTTGAGAAAATGTTCTTGGCAAAATTTTTGAGTAATGGGGTACAGCAGAGATTAAGGAAGGAGGTATATCGTGCGGAAATTGTAATGAGAAGCATGGAAGTCTCCGGCGATACTTTGAGAAGTATCTAGCAAAAATTAAATTCTGGGATTCTCCGATTACTTCCAAGGTCGTAATTATGATTCTCAAAAGCAAACTCCCAGTGTCTATCAGAGAGAAACTTGTAAACGTGGACCAAGAAAACACGGATGCATTCCTTTCTGTGCTGGATTCCTTAGATTTAATTAGCGAGGATGTGCGCTCCAAGGTTGGCAGCGGCAAATTCTTCCCTGGCAGCCAGCAGAATGCATCGCACGCGGACGACAATGCGCCGAAGGAGAGAGTGCGTTACCGCGATCGCTGGTACCAACCTGCCAACTGCTATGAAAACACAAACGGCAGTGGCTTTAAACGGAAGCAATTACAGTAATCAGCAGAGATACCACCCAATTCATTCCCACTAGGTACAGCATGGAAACCGACCATTTAATTCTGCGCCTGAGCCGTGTGGAAATTCTCCACAAACGAGTGGTAATTTTTCACATGGGTCAGTGTACAATCAAAGTAATAGGTGGATAAATAACAAGTGGCATGGGAAGGCGGAGGCCACCCAGCACAACATCAGAACAACTTTTCACAGGCTAGAGGACCGCAGAACAATTTTCAAACGGCACCAAATGCGAACTTTCCTTCACAAGGCAATGGTTTTGCTGGCAACCAAAAGATGGGGCGACAGCAGCCGTCTCAAGTATTCTATTCACAAGTGAATGCACCCAGTGAATCTGACCTCTTTACACCGGCATTTGTACCACATAACCAGCACCAATATTAAACGGAACAAACACTTAACGCCATGAATGACAAACAGACTAAACCATGAATGACAAACAGACTAAACATCCTGCGGAAAAGTACAGGCAGCGCCTTTCAGACTCCTAGCTCTCGCTGGGGGTTTGAGTGGGGCACTAACGAATCCTCTGGTTCTGAATATATTAATGCGATTCGGTACGACCATGAGACCGTCTTACGAGATGACTTTGCACCTGACTAAGAAGCTCAAGGCAGTAATGACATTTATGACGAACAGGTTCAGGCTTCGATTAAGATTTCTATTGCCAACATTCCTGTCACAGCCATTGTTGGTACAGGGGTAAACAACAATGTCATGTCATCAGGTCTCTTCAAACAGATGTCTTCTGTTTCAAAAGTTTTATCATTGCCGATTCAGGGTTGTTCCATATCGGGAGCGATTGGTCCATTGAAACAGAGAGTTAGTTTACAAACGCAGTTTCAACTGCAGATAGAATCTTTTTTGGTTTCTTGTCACTTTCTAATAGTAAAGAACTTGTCAGTTCCATGTCTCTTGGGCATGGAATTTCTTCTACAAACAAAAGCAGTGATAGATATTGAATGTGGAGTGTGTACCTTTATCGTAAATCAACAACCAGTTGTTAACTTTGTTAAGGAGTAAAGTGACGGCGGTGTTGACATTGCATCAGGTTTGGAGACGACAGAGGACAGACAAACCGCGGTTTGATCAGACAAATGACCTGACTAAATGCGATGACATTAATGACATAAGTATGAAGACTTACTTCCTGACAAAGAAGAGATCGATGCTAAAGCCAAGGAATCGAATGAACTCAGGGAGGAGCAGAAAAATGAGATGTTCCGTATATTACTGGAAATGGAAATGAAGTCCCATGCTTCTTTACAGAGCGTAGGGGAACGATGCGGGAGACCCGCATCGCCTTACTAGGCAAGGTCCTAATGGAGGTGGTTTGCCGTTGCCTTCCTCCGACCGTAATGGGGATGAATGATGATGATGAAGACGACACAACAACACCCAGTCATCTCGAGGCAGAAAAAATCCGTGACCCCGCCGGGAATCGAACCCGGGACCCCATGCTCGGGAAGCGAGAACGCTACCGCGAGACCACGAGGGGCGGACCGTATAGTACTAAGTTAAATGAAAATCTTTTCAAGGAAACCAGGAGTAATAAAATGGAAGTGCTTCCCCACTCAACGTTCGCAAAGCAAGCTATTCAGTATCCCACGCCCGACGAGAAGCTGTAAAGCATGAGATTAGGAAAATGCTGTGTTGGGATGATCATTTAGCTATTCTACGAAAAGTGTTTCAGAGATTTCAAGATCATGGTGTTACACCAAATCTGAAAAAGTCAAAATTTGGAAAAGGTGAGGTGAAGTTTTTAGGTCATGTGATTACACCTGAAGGGATTAAACCTGACGTGGAAAAGCTGCCTGCGATTAAGAATTCCCCCACACCGGTAACTAAGAGGCAACTCAGAGAAGTTCTCGGTCTTTCGTCTTTCTTTCGACGATTTCTGTCTGGTCAAGTAATGAATAATCCTGCTTTGCATTATCTTCTGAAAGAAGTACGCATTGGAATTGGACATCATAGTGTCCGAAAGCTTTTCAGGCAATTAAAGATGGTCTTTTAAACAGTAACATCCTCTGTCATCCACAAATGGATAAAGAATTTTGCATCATCTCAGACGCTTCTTTTGTTGGAATTGGATCTTGTTTGTTTCAGATTCAATTAGTAGACGAAACAGAGCAGATTAGAGTGATTAGTTTTGCGAGTAGGGTCTTAACAGAATGTGAAAAGTCCTATTCAGTTACTGAGCTGGAGGCACTTGCAGTTATCTGGGCCTTCAAGAGGTTTAATTATTACACTTTTGGTAGAAAGATAAAAGTATATACGGACCATCAAGCCCTTTCGTATCTTCTGGCCTGTAAATTACAACATCCGCCCCTGACCAGGTGGTGTTTATTTTTGCAAGAATATGACTTTGATTTGTGTATATAAAGGGCAAGAATAACATTATTGCGGATGCACTTTCTCGTTCACCAGAAGGTCTGCCAGAGACAAGTGAGTTGGTAGGACAGATGTCAAATTGCAAAGTTCTTCTTATGGAGGATGCCATTCGTAGGAAATATTTGTTGCAACTGTGCAAGCAAATCCAGACACCACAGAGCACAGATCCTAAGTGGGGAAAAGTAATAAGGCTTCTTCAAGAAAATCCGAACCATAAGTTGTCTAAATTCTTCAAGATTCATAATCAGGTATTATTTCGTCGCACCTCTGTGTCATCAGACAACTGGCTTGTTTGTATACCTAGCAGTTTTGTCGAACATCTTTTGTGGTATACCCACATTTCTTGGGGCCATTATGGTCCTGAGAAGTGTTAAAAGAAGATTGCTACTTACTGTTATGTTCCCAAACTACATCGTCGGATACACAAGTTGCTAAAATTCTGTGTCAACTGACAAAAGGCTCTGAATATTCCTACTTTAATCCCATTGAATCCTATCATCGCAGAAAGACCTAATCAGCTCATTATCATTGACCTGGCTGGCCCACTACCGATGGGTAGGGGAGGTGTCAAATACCTCGTTGCTGTTCTTGACAACTTCAAAAAATGTGTTCGAATGTATGTTATAAAGACATCTTGTACTCTGCCTATAATACACCGTCTTGAAAATGACTATTTCCCTAGATTCGGAGTCCCCGAATATATACGTTCAGATAATGTCTCCCACTTTACTTGCCGCAAATGGTGTGAATTTTTGGCCCATCACAATCTCAAGCAAATCTTAATTTCACGTTTTAGGCCTCAGTCGAGTCCGACTAAGTGGATCTTCAAGGAGTTTAACAGATTTGATCGGACATACAGTCCCGACAAGCAAACACGTTGGGTTGATTTCGTGACACCTTTTGGGGAGACAGTCAATAATTTGCCACAAATTTCTACAGGTTTTACTCCACACGAGTTGATATCTCGATGGAAGGAACAGAATCAGTGGGTTAATCCTCTTCCAAAGATACCTAGCCCTGAGGTAATTCTAGATGTCAAAATTCGAGAAGCTTTAAGTTACATTACCACCAATTCTCAATTAAGGAAGAAAGGCGATGATAAAAAAGTAAACGAAGTTGTAAATTACCATGTAGGTGAAAAGGTATTACTTAAGATGGATTTCAAGCCATCCTTAATATGTAAGAAAAATCTGAAGTGGCAACATACGTATCAACGTCCTTACCTTATTTTAAGGAAACCGCACATAGGGAGTTACTTATTAACTGACCTGCTACGGGGTGAGTAAAAGGCTCATTTCACCACCAAGACTTAAGGAAATTTTATAATGGTAATGGTTACGTACTGTCGTGGATATGAATTCTTGCGTACTGGAAATTTCCTTGTGTGAACTGTTAATGATAAGTATTGTGTGGAACAGCGCCCAGACTACATGGTAACGGCTGCTACATGGAAACTTTAAGTATTAAATGTTAAATATGGAAAAATTGTAATACGGCTGCAAAATACTAACACGAATTCTTTATCGACTAATGGAAAAATTGGTAGAAGCCGACCTCGGGGAAGATCAGTTTGGATTCCGTAGAAATGTTGGAACACGTGAGGCACTACTAACCCTACAACTTATCTTAGAAAATAGATTAAGGTAAGGCGAACCTACGTTTCTAGCATTTGTAGACTTAGAGAAAGCTTTTGAAATGTTCACTGGAATACTCTCTTTCAAATTCTAAAGGTGGCAGGGGTAAAATACAGGGAGCGAAATGCTATTTACAATTTGTACAGAAACCAGATGGCAGTTATAAGAGTCAAAGGGCATGGAAGGGAAGCAGTGGTTGTTAAGGGAGTGAGACAGGGATGTAGCCTATCCCCGATGTTATTCAATCTGTATATTGAACAAGCAGTAAAGGAAACAAAAGATAAAAATTCGGAGTAGGCATTAAAATCCATGGAGAAGAAATAAAAACTTTGAGGTTCGCCGATGACATTGTAATTCTGTCAGAGACAGTAAAGGACCTGGAAGAGCTGCTGAACGGAATGGACAGTGTCTTGAAAGGAGGATATAAGATGAACATCAAGAAAAGCAAAACGAGGATAATGCAATGTAGTCGAATTAAATTGGGTGATGCTGAGGGAATTAGATTAGGAAATGAGATGCTTAAAGTAGTAAATGAGTTTTGCTATTTGGGGAGCAAAATAACTGATGATGGTCGAAGTGGAGAGGATATAAAATGTAGACTGGCAATGGCAAGGAAAGCGTTTCTGAAGAAGGGATATTTGTTAACATAGAGTATAGATTTAAGTGTCAGGAAGTCGTTTCTGAAAGTATTTGTATGTAGTGTAGCCATGTATGGCAGTGAAATGTGGACGATAGTTTAGGCAAGAAGAGAATAGAAGGTTTCAGAATGTGGTGCTACAGAAGAATGCTGAAGATTAGATGGGTAGATCACATAACTAATGAGGAGATATTGAATAGAATTGGAGGAAGAGAAATATGTGGCACAACTTGACTAGAAGCAGGGATCGGTTGGTAGGACATGTTCTGAGGCGTCAAGGGATCCCCAGTTTAGTGTTGGAAGGCAGGGTGGAGGGTAAAAATCGTAGAGGGAGACCAAGAGATGAATACACTAAGCAGATTCAGTAAGATGTAGGTTGCAGTAGGTACTGGGAGATGAAGAAGCTTGCACAGGATAGAGTAGCAGGGAGAGCTGCATCAAACCAGTCTCAGGACTGAAGACTACAACAACAACATCAGTGGTGGACATGAAGTGATATTTCTTCAACAAGCTGAAGCGGGAAATTAAAGTTACAGAAAGAATTTCAATTTATCTTTAAGTTAGTATACATAATAAATAAATAAATCAATAAATGTGCTTGTGAGGAGATTGCCCGGAGCTACATAAATATGTAAAGGTGAGAAATGGAGGAGAGTGCCTAAATAAGCACTTCTCTTAAGGTAGAAGAAGATTTATAGATTTATATTTAGTAATGTAAGTACTTGAAGTTCTGTTGTAAACGCTCAAATTACCTGATTAAAAAAGGCATGTTCAAAATGTCCAGACAGTGGACAGGAGTGGAGGAAATATCTTAGCTTAAAGTTCAGTTAAAGCGTGCTGTTAGATGAGAAAACAAGTGGTAACCCACATGTGTTCACGCAAGGAGACAATAAGCTGTAGCAAACTAAGTTTGTTGAAATACAGTACAAAGAGAGACAAACCATGACGCACGAATAACATAGCGTAAGTAAACCCCGAGGCCATTAATTACGAGGAAAGTAAACCGTTTCCCTGTGATCAGAGCCCAATCTATAGAGTATATGAGGAATGTTAGCTGACGAATTGGCTTTAATAGAATCAAGGTACTAAATAACCACACAGCAAGCTCCCTGTATCATAAATAAGTCCAAGTAAAGATCTTCTGATGCTTTGTAATGTAATCTAGCGACCATTCAATACCCTAGTTGAAGGCTAACCTAGAGAACAAGCAATGCAGTGATGTTTAAACTTAATATTGACTATAACGAGAGTAAGACGTAGAAGTAGCAAAGCATGCTACAATGAAAGAGGTTAAAAATGTATATATGTGTCTATGTTTATAATAATAATTTTATTTACATGCAGATTTTATTGTAAAAATGTCTCCTAAGACACTCCTCTTATGAAATCCATTTTCCTTGTGCCCGTTCCTTTTGATCCTGGTTCATTAACCCGTACCAGGGGTCGACTTGTAAAAGCCACGTGTGCTTGGAGGCAAAGCAGTTATAATGAGAAATGAGACACGTAGTGCGGTGAACTTCGCTAGCTTTGGTAATGTTTGTTATGGACAGGTTGCGTAAATCCAGTGGAATGTGGGTAATTACATTCATGCGAAAAATAGTAGACGCGCATTACCTCATATTTTTTACGGAGAACGATTGCTGAGTACATGAACCTATTGTTATCCAGTCTGCTCTCAAATATAAAAATTTAGGCAAAGCACAAAGGAAAGCACATAAGAAAAGCTTCAGCGTTAAATGCGTACTCGTTAAGTTGTAGATATGCTACGTGGCAGTAGAAAATGATCTTTGGTGCACTAAAGAATAAATGCAACGAGTGTTGCGAAATCTGTAGTTTGCATAATGAGGAGACGAGCCCCCCCCTTTTTTTTTAAAAAAAAGAAAAAAACAAAGTTTTGAAAGAATATTTTTAGATTCACTAGTGAAAGTAAACCTTGAGATATAAAGAGTCCATTCATAAAGCAGTCGTTCACTTGACTTAACCAAAGGTGTGACCATTAATTGTAAATATTAGCTTGTAAGTGATCTTTTGTAAATAGTAGATTATAAGTCTTTCTGTACCAATGGAGGAAACCCGCAAATTTGACTGTTTTGTAAATGAACGCTATAGACGAAGGAAGTGAGTACGAATGCTGTGTGAAGATGCACACTACAGTGCGACGTGCATAATAAGAATAACTGTTCAGCATGTATTAGTATCAGTGTTATACTGCAAGGGTAAAAAGAAGAAAAGGCTACGACCAGAGGTGCAACGCAAAGTTCAGTGTTGTTTGAAGTGCAGCGACAGCTAAAATATTCGTCGTCATTTACCTGTGAACCTCATGGGAGGCAGTTGACAGGGAAGTATGGAGGCAGCTTCAATGTCCGGCTCCTCCGATGGAAAACACGCGCGAGGTGTGTGTATCGATGCACTATCGTGATGCGAAGTCCACAGTATAAAATAAAAAAAATAATAAATAAAGGGAGTGATCGACGACCGGCAGCTCTGTTACAGCCTGAGCGCGAACGGATACTGAGTATTGGAGCTCACACAAGACTGTGCAGCCGCTGTGAGTGGCTGACGTGTGTGTGACGTAACAATCCAAACTTAAACTGCTAACTGCCATGACTTTTATCGTACATACTGTACCTACTGGAGCAAAGACATTTGCACATTTGTGTGACTACATTTTCATATGTAAATTAAGCAATTTTTTTGAATTGAAGTTAAGATGGATGAGAAGTAGATAGTCAGATTACTCAGACCTTAAAGCCATTAATACTGGCACTCCTGAACACTGCTAAAATGGATGGACAAAGAAAATGAATGAGCACCATAGAAAGACTCTGATCTCCAGACCAGTCCTGGTCCTTAACCAATGCATCCAATAGGTTGTAAGTTATACTAATAATTTTCCTCTTCTTCTGTTTCATATTGTAAATAAAAATCCGGGAAGCCACTCGAATTCCTGGCCCCACAATGGAAAGGTCAGATGTACTGCATGATGAACCCGGTAGACAACTAACACAGGAAGTGAGAGCATCACTAAGTGTAGTGCTACGTTACTAAATTGTAACTGAGCCACAATGAGTCAACAGAGGCTCGAACATTGTCCACTCGAGTTTAGTGAAAATAAACACTCACTGTACTCATGTATTAGTTGTTAAGCTCAAGAGAATGTAACTTCTGAATTCGATCAACCGAAGTGAGAAATGAACATCACTTATCGTTATAGGTAAATATGAATCAATCTTAAATATGCACATAAATGTGAATCTTAGTATTAAGGAATGAAGTGACTGATGAACAAAGAATGAAAAACTATATTTTGAAAAATGATAAATATCTGATATACGTTTATAAATGCTATTTCAATTTATGTACTTAGTACGCCAGTAGCTTCCGAAGGAATATTATGCGTCATACCAAAAATCACGAATATCTCAAGATGACATGATGATCGAGGTAATCCTTCGGCATTCCCTCTCTCTTCATTGGAGGCGGTGTGATATTCGCTATTTTTGGCTTCAGTAAAACAGCAAATAGTTAACACATTCAGCCAGAAGGCGAATTCATGTTTATAAAGAATGATTAATGTATAATAAGGCGTCGCACAGCGACGGTGGAATTTCCTAAATAATGTAATCGTCGTTTTTGAGCGGCAATATAAACTGAGAAGAATACGGATCGATATGCGATTCTTCACTATTTGGTTCGCTGGAGAACAAATGAAACCTTTGGCGCTAAACACTTGTGCTGTTTTTCTTAAGTACGACGGACGCAGATCTGTGGGGGTCTGATCTAATTTTTACTAGATGTATAAAAACGTGTTCCGTCTAAATTTGAGTGATGTGTAAAAAGAACTGTTATAACTTATCGCAAGGACGGACGGGCGACTCAAGAGGACAATGGCTATATAAAAGAGCGCTCAATGGACATGAAACGGACCTGAAAATCAACCGTCATTGTTGTACTAAGCACAAGGTACGATATATGTTTTAGTTATAATAAATATTTGTTCTGGAAATACTGAATCATTTAGCAGTGCTCATTCCTATCATCTCCTCAGTATTATTTTCATTTTTATTATGCATTTTGCTAAGGTTACAGACACCAAGATCAGCAGTCCAATGCTCGTGTTACATTGAAAAAAAAAAAAAAACTGTTTTACCGTCTTCTTGCACCAGCTTTAATACTGAATACCCTTTTTTTTTGATGTTACAGTTGTTCTTGCCCCCTTAAGAACTTTCTGGTTCCTTGGGAAATTGTTTTGTCGTAACAATAACTTCACAACCGGGTATGATCGTATCTACGATCATGAAGTAATTAGAAAGACGATAATGCAATTTCTTAATCAATAGCACGCTAGCTGTGACTGCCTCAAGCCACGCGAAATTGCAAGTAAAGACTATTCACATTTCATAATGCAATATCTTATGACAATGGTTAATCCATGATTTTTACGCCAATTGTGATTGACAAAACAGTAAACGAAATCTCAAATTCCAACTTTTCCGTTGAATATCAACACCACTTTTATTTTATTGCATCACAAACTACCAACTTTTGTAATAATGGTCGGTCTCGAAGTGAAAAAATGCTGTTTCTTCATAACATCGTCTTCTTTATTGGTTCCAGTTTTCATATGTGAATCTCACCATTTAAAATCAGAAATCTGAAAAAATTGTATCCTAAGTATTCATTGTTGGTATTGTAATTGTAATCAATTGTGGAATACCATCTACGCGTTTCGGATCAAGTGTGCTTTATCGGTCCGCGATCAGATTCTCTGCAGCGCTGAAATTTCTTCACTAGCTGCATTTGAGAGTTGTACATACAACAACAATTTTTGCTAAAACAGCTAGCTTGGATAAACTTTTGTTAGTTTTCCACTTCTCAAGCGAATCGTCGTCATCACCACCATCCGTTCGCGTTAAATACAGGTCGACCTCATCGGTGGATTGAGTACCAGGTGGTAGAAAGTCATACCACTCGGGAAACTGGGGCTACCCCTTTTCAAAAGATGATCGGTAACAGACTGTGGAAATTAGTGGTATAAGTCTTTTAAATAGGAATGCATTCACAATATACGTCACGATAGCAGTTAACAGAACGAGAATAATCGCAGACAACATATTACTCGACTAACAAACTGCTTTCAGGAGAGGTAGGTCCTGCTAAGATACCATTTTCTCATTAAAACAAATAATAGGAAAAAGAAGAGAATACGATTTAATGATCTGCCCAGCCTTTACAAACATAGGAAAGTTTTCCGTTATGTGCAAGGAGGAAAACTATGGATATTATGAAAATAAAATCTATCTATTACTACATCTAATCGAAGTTATCCGAAGTAAATATACAGGGTTTCAAAAAAAGTGTCGAATACCTTGAGAGGTGACAGTACTCATCGAAACAAGAAAAATATATCCAATAAACATGGGTCCGGAAATGCATATTTCCGAGATAAATAAGTGTTTATAGGAAGGGTTGCGCGACGGTTGGTTGAGTATAGTAAAAAAATGGTTGAAATGGCTCTGAGTATTTATGGGACTTAACATCTGAGGTCATCAGTCCCCTAGAACTTAGAACTGCTTAAACCTATGTAACCTAAGGGCATCACACACATCCATGCCCGAGGCAGGATTCGAACCTGCGACTGTAGCAGAAGCGCGGTTCCGGACTGAAGCGCCTAGAACCGCTCGCTCACAGCGGCTGGCGTCAGATTCGACCTTGACTAGATTTAGCCATAGGATTATATACTTTGGATATTTGGAGTACTTCAAGTCACCGTGAACATTGACGCAGAGATTAACATTCATACTCGCGTAAGGAAGAAGTGAGACTGAAATCCGTTCAAAATGGTTCAAATGGCTCTGAGCACTATGCGAATTAACTTCTGAGGTCATCAGTCGCCTAGAACTTAGAACTAATTAAGCCTAACTAACCTAAGGACATCACACACATCCATGCCCGAGGCAGGATTCGAACCTGCGACCGTAGCTGTCGCTCGGTTCCAGACTGTAGCGTCCAGAACCGTACGGCCACTACGGCCGGCCTGAAATCTGTATTCGGCCATATAGTGTCAGGTTTTCCGTGTTATCGCTAAGGCGCCAGTGGCGATAGCCGAGATGATTCTTTCGAAACTGACATGGTAGGTTTTCTTTCTAGTTCGTCTGCTATTCACAGTTGCATACATGTAAGAGCTCGCCCTTGATGGGACTGTAAATAACAATCTACAAGGGTTAACTGAAATCTAGTGCCTCCACCTTCGTAACTCTTCAACAGTTGGCAGCATTGATATGCGGAATGTACTGGCTTGTTCCGTAGCCTCTTCTCTACAGCTCCATTTTGCGGGAAGCCTTAGCATTGATCGGTTGTGTTGTTACAGTGTAAAGTATGGAACCCTGTGCAGACGGTCGATCAATGCGATTTAAGCAACGTGCATGCGTTGAATTCTTGACAGCAGAAGGTGTCACCCCAAAGGAGATTCATCAGAGAATGAAAGCAACTTATGGTGATTGTGCTGAAGTGAGTACTGTACACCGTTGGGCGAGTAAGTTTAAAGATGTTGAGGCGGGAACATCTGACCTGCGTGATAAACAAAGAGTTGGACATCCTGTGACAGCAACCACGAAGTTTCATAAGGAAATGTTGACAGAGTGATTCAGGACGATCGTGATGTCACTCAGAGAGGAACTGTTAGCACAATCGGCATTTCACAAGAATGCGTGAGTCACATTATTGCTTTGCTTGGCTGTCGGAAGATCTGTGCACGATAGGTACCCCGGATGCTGACTCCTGAAATGAAAGCGCGTAGACTTGAAATTTGCCAGGAACTCCTCCCGCGTTAGGAGAATGAAGGTGACGCCTTTCTACATTCAATTGTGACAGGAGACGAAACGTGGGTACACCATTACGACCCGGAGACGAAACGTCAGTCTATCGAATATCGACACAAAGACTCGCCCCAGAAAAAGAAATTCAAGACGCAGCCCTCAGCTGGAAAAATCATAGCCACAGTGTTATGGGTCGCAGATGGTGTTATCCATGTTGATTTTCTTGATCGTGGAACAATAATAGATTCTGAGGGTTACATCACAACGCTGTGAACCCTGAAAAGAAGCCTAACAAGGGTCCGAAAGGAAAAGGGATATGTTTTCCTGCAGCATGACAATGCCAAACCACATACTTCACGTGCCACCACAGCAGAGTTTCAGAGACGGAATATCACCAATGCACGGCACCCTCCATACAGTCCAGATTTAGGACCGTCTAACTTCCATCTGTTACCGATAATGAAAGACGATCTGCGGGGACATCATTATGCTTCTGATGAAGACGTTGAGAAAACTGTGAGACTGTGGTTCCGGAAACAGAGTGTCGACTTTTTCCGTGACGGCTTCAGAAAACTTGTTCATCGTTGGGAGAAATGTATCCAGTTGGCTGGTGATTATGTGGAAAAATGAATATGGGTAATTAAAGATCACAATCTAAGGATTATTTCTGCGTTTGATTTACTAAAATATTCCCGTCCAAACCCAATTAACGAAGATGGAGGTATTACTTTTCATTCAGCCCACGTACATAGACTAGTGAGAGAGGGAAGTACTCAAATTGATATCCCTCCCCGTAATTCAGCATAGTGACTTGACTGTGCATTCGTTGGATCTCCGTCAAAATCATGCATAACATTTAACTGAGGTTTCTGAAACATTATACCAAGAGAATAATACGGAGAAGACTGATCAAGGAAAATATTCATCTGACATGACGAAACACAAAGGGGTCGTGTAATAGGGCTACGAGAAGCTGGATTCTCCTTCTGCGATACTGTAAGGAGATTTGGGAGGAATGTAGCCACTGCAAACGATTGCTGGTAGCAGTGGTCGTAAGAATGTATGGTCGCAAGAAGACTGGGTACGGACGACCAAGTGGCAGTATCAAGAATGAAGACCATCCTGATTAGCGTATGGCTGTGACGCATCGTACTGCATTTGCAGCGGCAATTTGAGGAGTAGTTGCCATCTAGATAACACAGCTACCTGTTTGAAACCGGTTGTTCCAAGGGCAACTCCGAGCCAGGAGCCCTGAGGCGTGGGTTCCACTGGTCCCAAATCACCCTCATTTGCGACTTCAGTGGTACCAAGCGAGAGCTCATTGGAGGGCATGGTGGAGGTCCGTTGTATTTTCTGATAAAAGCTTGTTCTGCCTCGGTGTCAGTGACGCCCGTGTGTTGGTTAGACGGAGGCCAGTCGAGGGCCAGCAACCAACCTGTCTTCATGCTAAACTCATTGGACCTACACATGGTGCTATGGTCTGGGTTGTGATTTCGTATGCCATCAGAAGCACTCTCGCAGATATCCCACGCACCCGTACTGCAAATATGTAGGTAAATCTGTTGATTCGACGTGTTGCACTGCTGTTCATGAATAGCATTCCAGGGAATTATTTTCGAACGGGATAACGCCGACCCATGTTCCGCTGTTGTGACCCAACATGCTGTACAGATTATAGACATGTTGCCTTGCTGTTCGGTCACCAGATCTGTCTCCAATCGAGCACGTATGGGACATCATCGGTCGACGACTCCAGCGTCATCCACAAACAGCATTAACTGTCTCTGTATTGACCGACCGAGTGCAACATGCATGGAACCCCATCCCTCAGACCGACGTCCGAGGCCTGTACAACGCAATCCATGCGCGTTTACGTACTTTCATTCAACATTCGGGTCCTTACGCTGGTTGTTAATGTACTAAGATTTCAAATTTGCAATGGCGGTGATATCATTCAAACAAAAATTTTTTAACTTCCTTTCAACGGCGAAATTTCTGTTCAAAGTGGGTTAGTGCTTTTCTGAAATGCCACAAGATAAACCCCTTGGAAAATAATCATGCCAGAGCATCCGGTTGCAGGGCCCTTTACTTACACAAGGAAAAGCGCAAGAACTGAGCAAATTTGAAATTCTGTGATGTTTTCTCTCACTTAATCCTTTTATTTTAGAGTTATTTTAGATTTTTATACTAGGCTTATGCTTTACGCACTCCCTCTCAAAATATATAAATTTATTGTGGAGAAATACTGTTTCGTTTTCAATCCGAGAAAAATTCGTACACATAGTACACGCAGATCCAAACGATGGATTCATACTGTGCATATATTTCTCAAATACGTATTTCTCATACATATATACCTCCTGCGGACAACGGTTTCGAGCATTTAATGTGATATTCTAAGCATACTCAGACGTTCGTGCATATAGATGAGTCTGAAGTTTGTTTATAATTAAATGTTTTTCCCTCAGTCATGTTCACGAAGTAACTTTCTTGTTGATGGTCGTGTAGTGCTGTTCTAGTTGCCAGAACAATATGAAATTACTCAATAGGTAGCGCGCTGGTTTCATTGCCAGGAAAGTAAACCACACCCTGATCAAATCGTTATTGTTAATGTTTGTGTTATGGGCATTAGGGGGAGGTGCGAGGAAGGAAAGACCGAGCGAGATGGCGCAGTGGTTAGCACATTGCACTCGCAATCGGGAAGACGACGGTCTAAACCCTCCTCCGGTCCTCCTAATTTAGGTTTACCGCGATTTCCCTAAATTGCTTTACGCAAATGCAGGGATGGTTCCTTTGAAAGGGCACGGCCACTTCCTTCCGCACCCTTCCCTATTCCGATGGAACTGATGATCTCGCTGTTTGGTCCCCTCCCCCAAACCAACAAACCAACCAAGGAAGAGAATTATACTTTAGACAAAGGCCTAATGGCCGTGAAACAAATGTTAGTAACAGCGCAAACACCGGACACACGTCTGGTTGACGACAATTTATCTGATACACCGGCCAATCTGATGGTGACTTTTATGTGGTTTTCCACGCTCGTTTGAACAAATACTTGTTTGCTTCCCAATCTGTGGCTCAGGTAACGCACTGCCGATACAGTTTGCGGTGTCGTCGAGTATCCAGAGCGACGCAAGAGGTATCGACCGCAGCAGAGGTACTGCACTGCAAAGCAGTATCACGAGGTGTCAATGAGGTCCTAGGAAGAAGTCGAGTCTCTCGTAGTTCCGAGGCGGCACGAAACACCTCTGCCCTGAGATAGCGTCACCATGGTCCAGGTGGACGGATCTGTTCGAGGTCGGATCCTGCCCACTTCCAGCAAGTTATTGTCGCAGCAATGTCGTCATGCTGCCTTCTCGCCGTGGCACTGTCCGCACCAACTGTCGGGAAGTGAAGAGGTGTCCATCTCCTATGAACTGTGCCCAAGTGCCAACACTGTGTCAACAAGTGTCTACAAACTTGTACTCTCTACTGACTGTAGTGAAGCCACAGTACGGTCACCGTAAACTTGTATCAATTGACCACTCAGTAATCGTGGCTCATTTTGTGTATTCTGAACCACAAGTTCACGTGTGCAGTTTCATATGTACAGGTGAGTCGAGCGAGCAAAGAGAAGTAATGCTGTTTTTTAATAAATGATTACTTATTCAGAGTATTCTGATTGACTTTATTATTACTAGTCACCTCAGTGTCCAAGAAGACAAAAACAACACAGTCAATATTCGTTAATACAGAAAGTTCACACCACTGCCTGAGTGACCGCACATACGATTTCCCTGATGGCTGTGATGACAGGAAGGCAATCCGGCATTGAAGTAAAATGAATCTGTCAAATCACAAAAATAATGAGCTAGATACCTCGAGATAATGTCTGGGTAACAGGACACAGAATAGATACAGACAAAGCATCACTGAGACACAGTCGCGTGAAATCTTTACGTTTCCTTCTTTTCATTCAAGCTTTATCCCGCATCGACGCAGGTTCGACGTAGTCATTAAAAGATTTGGCATAGTTAATCCAAGTGGAGGCCGTTACTCTAACGGACGAAATATGCGTACCCCAGATATCGGCGAGAAGCGTTACTCGTGTGGAAGTGAGAGAAAGTTTACGAAATGTTTTAGAATACAGTACCTGAGGTGTTACTTGGGTACCAGGCCAATGTTCACCTAGTGGGACGTGGGAAACCGCCGTAAAACCACATCCAGACTGGCTGGCACACCGATCGTGAAGCGGAACATTCACACGCACACTATGTGGGCGGGTACAGTGAAATTTTTCCTTCTGGAAACATATTAGTAGAGGTAACAGGAATATGAAAAGTTACAGGTGTTGTGCTACCTTTCCGCCCACGTCGCAGCCAATGGCACACAGCGCTCACGGATTATACAGCATACCGAGAAGGAGAAAAAGGGGAAACGAATGGATGAATTTTTCGCTTTGTGGCAAAGATTGACTGATAGGACATGAAATTCACGTTACAACATCGCGTGCGCTTTTTATTCGCTGCAGGATCCATCAGCAATAAACACTGAGGCATCAGAAAAGTTACAACTTTTGATAACCAGATATATCGTGTCTGATCGTCGCGGAGTCGTATATCCCTTTATCGCGCTGCTTCTACACTGTAAGCCTTCCCTCGCTGAGCATGTATGAACCACGATAGAAATTCTTTCGAATGATTCCATGCCTCTGTTTGAAAGCTCCAGTATAAACTCTCAAATGTATCATCCCCGTGTAAGCCTTAAAGCATAGTCATAACAAATTTGCAATTATTCAGTGCTGTTTCAGCCCAAAATGAAAGCTTGCAGACCCTTTAAGATCGGTATTACTGTTCATTGCTTCACAACCGTAAGTAGCGTTTATCATTTCAAAAATGTCTGTGTCACTTTCATCAGGTTTTTAAGAAATCGTAATGTTGGCACATTGTTCTGTTACTCCTTTCACGACCGAGGTTAAAAATATATTCTTAAAGTTTCGGTTACTAGGAGAATTCCGTGATGACAGCGCTTTTAAATTTAAAACGGAACATAGTAAAAATATCGCGATAATTAATTTATGGATCCGCTTGCTGATGGCATTAGTAGTCAAGCGAATATAAAATCAGTCACCTTCTCTGTAGGGCGGGCTGTGTGCGTATTGCCGGTCTACGTCAGTTACACGTTTTCTGTCATTCTTCACATTGACTAAAAAGTGGGTGAATAGTATGTAGAGATATGGTACTGCTATGAAGAGAATTTGACATAGAACCAAAAACCGCAAGTGCAAACGAGGCACCTAGAACAGACGGCATTTCGTCAGAATTATTGGGATTCTTGGAAGAATATAAAATTTCCAAACTCTTCCACCAATATGTAAATAAACGAGGCAGGCTGAAAGCCTTCAGACTTCAGAAAGTACACATAAGTCTCAATTCCAAAGAACCAAGGTGCTGACTCATGTCAATGTTACCGAGTTATGGGCCTAATAAATCATGGGTGGAAAATACTGCTGGAAATTATTTACGGAAGAGCGGAAAAAGTACTATAAACCGACCTCTGGGAAGACCAGATTTAGTTCCAGAAAAACGCCTTACATTAGGAGGTAGACTGAATAAAGGCAAACCTACATTTATCGCAAATATGAATTTAGAGAAATCTTTGCACAGTATTAACTGAAAAGTCTTAAGATAGCTGAGATAAAATACGGTGTGGAGGATGTTATTTGCATTTGTCTAGAAATAAGACTGCAGTAGTCGAAGGGTCTAAAAGTGAAGTGGCAATTGTAAAGTTGGCGTGTGCTGTTAGTAAATCTGTACAATGAGGAAACAGTAAAAGGAAATCATGAAGAAATTGGGAAACGAATTATTAATTGAGGAACTTAAATAATTGCGACTGTAGAGGGTGTGGGTTTCCTCTGGTGGAACTGTGGTGAGTCAAGGAGAGTCAAAAGCCGTTTGATGGCAGCAGAATCTTTTTACCACTTCTCGGCAGGTAGTCTTGTAGCTCGACTATTTTTTTCGCAGAATATGGAAAGGTAGAATAAATGACTTTTTGGAAGAGATGGCGGCAATCATTGTTCCCTAACAGATCACTCACTTGCTGATCGAACCGTACTGACGCCGAACTTTCTTCTTCTTCTTCTTCTACTACTACTACTACTACAGGTGTTTCGTTGCATATTAATTAATTAGTTAAACGAAAGAGGCATAGTATGAAAATTATAGATCAATGAGAGTCGGTAGATTCTGTTAATGAAATCGTACATTCAGAAATTAACGCACAAATATAGAGCAGCCCTCTGCCAGTGTCTTCCTTATGATGTCAGTCACAAATAAGTCTCTTGGTGAATAATTGACTTGTTGTAGGGCACGTTAGAAGTTACAAATAGTCCCATCAATAGTTTATTTATCAGAAGAGAGTCCAGTCCATAGAGAGAGTGTGGAGAGTATAATGAAAGGAGCCAGCCATGAGGAACGAATACTGTCACAGGAAACAATGGTCGGACTACAAAGCTTACCACACTACGACATGTGGATCTGTAGTGCTGGTGTCTCGCGATGCAGATTTTGCGATAGCACAGTCGCAACTTCCGTGGCAGCTGATGCGGTGCGCTTTCTAACTCAAATCATGACGGACAGATGGCGGATGGCTAAACACATCCTTGTTCTCAAAGTGATGGGAGGTAACACTTGCAAGAAAATGACGGTAACCGTCACGTGATGACTCTCGCAATGCAGTCACGTAAATAAACTGCTACTGAACGGTTGTAGAGCGGCTTTCAGGGGTTTTGTAGCCTCAGTCGCCACACCCTGGTATGCATCTGCATTTAACAAGTAAGCCCCGCAGCCAACGTGACAAAGGGTGGAAACGAAAAGTTAGTGCAGCCTCGTTCCAATGGCGGAATGGTCTATCCAGACCTTGGTCGATAATCTTCGAATGCAGGAGGAAGTGGTATGCCTCCGCTACCACGTAGCACTAACTTAAATATGAAGTAATTGCTAATGAACTCTGCGGGACTTCACTATTTGGGCGAGTTGTATATTAATTTACGTGGGACTGTCACTATTATCCCACCCACTCCATTCCAACCAATGGGTCACTATGTAGACAAGATAAAGCTGTCCTTCCGACTGGTTTGATGCGGCCCGAGACTACCTCTCCTGTGCTAACCTCTTCATCTTGCAACCTACGTCCTCAGCTATTTGCTGGATGTATTCCAAACTCTGTCTTCCTCTACGGTTTTTGTCCTCTACAGCTCCCTCTACTACCATGAGAGTCATTCCCTCACGTCTTAACAGATGTCCTATCTTCCTGTCCCCTCTCCTTATCAGTGTTTTCCACATATTCCTTTCCTTTCCAATACTGCGCAGAACCTCCTCATTCTTAACCTTATCAGTCCACCTAATTTTCAACATTCGCCTGTAGCACCACGTCTCAAATGTTTCAATTCTCTTCTGTTCCTGTTTTCCCACAGTCCATGTTTCACTACCATACAATGCTGTACTCCAGACGTATAATCTCATAAATTTCTTCATCAAATTAAGGCCAATATTTGATGTTAGTAGACTTCTCTTGGCCATTAATGCGCTTTTCCATTGGTAGTCTACTTCTGATGTCATCCTTGCTCCGTCCGTCATTGGTTATTTTACTGCTTAGGTAGCAGAATTCCTTAACTTCATCTACTTCGTGACCATAAATCCTGAAATTAAGTTTCTGGCTGTTCTCATTTCTACTACTTCTCATTACCATCGTCTTTCTTTTCAATCCATACTCTGTACTCATTTGACTGTTCATTCTTTTCTGCAGATCACGTAATTCCTCTTCACTTTCCCTCAGGATAGCAGCGTCATCAGCAAATCGTATAATTGATACCCTTTCACCCTGACCTTTAATTCCACTACTGAACCTTCCTTTGATTTCCATCATTGCTTTCTCGATATATAGATTGAATAGTAGGGGCGAAATGCTACATCCTTGTCTCACAACCTCCTTATATGAGCCCATGGCTCTTGATCGTCCAATCTTATTATTCCCTCTTGGCTGTTGTACATATTGTACATCACCCGTCTCTCCCTATAGCTCACCCCTACTTTTCTCAGAATTGCGAACATCTTGCACCATTTTAAATTGTCGAACGCTTTTTCCAGGTCGACACATCCTATGAAAAGTCTTGATTTTTTTAAATCTTGCTTCTACTATCAACCGCAAAGTCAGAATTGCCTCTCTCGTGCCTTTACCTTTCCTAAAGCCAAACTGATCGTCATCTAGCGCATCTTCAATTTTCTTTACCGTCCTTCTGTATATTATTCTTGTAAGCAACTTGGGTACAGGTGCTGTTAAGCTGATTGTGCGGTAATTCTCGCACTTGTCATCTCTTGCCGCCTTCGGAATTGTGTGGATGATGCTTTTCCGAAAGTCAGATGGTATGTCGCCAGGCTCATACATTCTACACACCAACGTGGCCGGCCGGTGTGGCCGTGCGGTTGTAGGCGCTTTAGTCTGGAACCGCATGGCCGCTATGGTCGCAGGTTCGAATCCTGCCTCGGGCATTGATGTGTGTGATGTGCTTAGGTTAGTTAGGTTTAAGTGGTTCTAGGGGACTGATGACCACAGTTGTTAAGTCTCGTAGTGCTCAGAGCCAACGTGAATAGTCGTTTTGTTCCCACATCCCCCAATGATTTTAGAAATTTTGATAGAATGTTGTCTATACCTTCTGCCTTATTTGATCTTAAGTCCTCCAAAACTCTTTTAAATTCTGGTTCTAAAACTGGATCCCCTAATTCTTCTAAATTGCCTCCTGTTTCATCTTATAACCCATCAGACAAATCTTCTCCCTCATAGAGGCTTTCAATATATTCTTTCCACCTATCCGCTCTCTCCTCTGCATTTAACAATGGAATTCCCGTTGCACTGCTAATTTTATCACCCTCGCTTTTAATGTCATCGAAGGTTGTTTTGACTTTGCTGTATGCTGAGTCTGTCCTTCCAACGATCATTTCTTTTTCGATGCCTTCACATTTTACTGCAGACATTTCGGCTTAGCTTCCCTACACTTCCAATTTATTTCATTCCTGAGCGACTTGCATTTCTCTATTCCTGAGTTTCCCGAAACATTTTTGCACTAGCTCCTTTCATCGATCAATTGAATTATTTCGTCTGTTACCCATGGTTTCTTCGCAGTTACCCTCATTGTACCTATGTTTCTCTTCCCAACTTCTGTGATGGCCCTTTTTAGAGGTCTCCATTCCTCTTCAACTGTACTACATACTGAGCTATTTCTTATTGCTGTATCTATAGCCTTAGAGAACTTCAAGCGTATCTCGTCATTCCTTGGTCCTTCCGTATCCCATTTCTTTGCGTATTGATTCTTCCTGACTAATGTCTTAAACTTCAGCCTACTTTTCATCACTACTATATCGTGATCTGAGTCTATACTCTTAATCACTACTATATCGTGATCTGAGTCTTATGTCTGCTCTTGGGGACTCCTTACAATACAGTATCAGATTTCGGAATCTCTGTCTGACCATGATGTGATATAATTGAAATTTCCCGTATCACCCAGTCTTTCCCAAGTATAACTCCTTCTCTTGTGATTCTTGAACAGAGTATTCGCTATTACTAGCTGAAACTTGTTACAGAACTCAATTACTCTTTCTACTCTTTCATTCCTTGTCCCAAGCTCAAATTCTTCTGTAACCTTTTCTTCTATTCCTTCCCCTACAGCTGCATTTAGTCTCCCATGACTATTAGGTTTTCATATCCCTTTACGTACTGTATTACCCTTTCAATATCTTCATACACTTTCTCTTTCCCTTCATCTTCAACTTGCGACGCCGGCATGTATACCTGAACTATCGTTGACGGCGTTGGTTTGCTGTCGATTCAGATAAGAAGAACCCTATCACTGAATAGTGACTATGAACTTCTAAACTGAAGAGCTGTTAAACATGTATTAATTGGACAAATTTTGACGCAAATCGAACGGAGACGCCACTCTGGATGTGAAGCGACACGGAAAATTCCCTATGTGCCGAAGCTGCAAAGATGCTAACCAGTGATGGCTGCCCGTCGCAGATGAACTCTGTGCTCGGCGCAGCAAAATATCTGCAAGTTCACAGCCAGGGTGGCCATGCTCATTCTCGAACGGGACGAACTCTCCTGTTCAGAGTCCTTGAACGATATTCCTCGTTCAGTTTCTCCCGATCAACCCTCTGATGTGTACCACACGCTGTCTCCAAACGAACTCTCTAAAAAATCTTTCCAATTCATTTCTTCATACTCCACGTGGAGCGTCTCTAAATCTGAATCCAATAACTGCATGTGGCAAGGTTCTTTGACACCAGTTGCGTAATCAAAAATCTGTGCACAGCCCCCATCTAGGATATGGACAAAAGACCAAAAGTCACTCCCCCAATAGAACGACTTGCCCCCCAAACTTACTGTGTAACTGACACGGGAACTTGGCTTGGGAACCCAAATTACCTCCCTCCCCCCCCCACCCTAAAAAAAAGGCTGCATTAGGAACAAACTGTCGATTAGCCAGCAGTGCAGGACTATCTCAGAAAAGAAACACGTTTCTCCGAAAAAAAGCGTTTCAGCCATCCAGCCCGCAAATACCTATGGATTCCGAAAAAGTTTCTCTCCCGACAGGGAACAGTTTCGAGAGCGCTGACCCATTATGCAAAAAGAGCGTAGAAAACTCTCCGGCAAGCATTGGGAACAGTACACCATACTTCTAATGCAGCAGGAAGCTGCTGGTCACTTGGTCCTTGAGCAAACTTCTCCCGTGGCGTCAAAGCAGCCACCAGCCCCCACTGCTCTGCCATTCTACCTGCGGCCAGCCACTTCTGTCTTCCCAGAATATGGCTCATTACGGTGGCACTCCGATAACACAGGACGGTGACACTGGAAGAGCAGGTCTCTCCCCACATAACGGCAGCACAGACAGATCACAAAAACTTAGTCAACAGAAGGAAAGACCCGTCACCTCTAATTACTTAGTGCCACTAGATGCCGAGGCACCCAGCACGCAATCACTGTCAACCCATCTCGATAAACGTCGTAATAGTAATAAAAATTAAAGAGAGATAAAAAAAATGGTTCAAATGACTCTGAGCACTATGGGACTTAACATCTATGGTCATCAGTCCCCTAGAACTTAGAACTACTTAAACCTAACTAACCTAAGGACATCACACAACACCCAGTCATCACGAGGCAGAGAAAATCCCTGACCCCGCCGGGAATCGAACCCGGGCGCGGGAAGCGAGAACGCTACCGCACGACCACGAGCTGCGGTCTAAAGAGAGATAAGCATCGTCGTCTTCAAAAGGAACGTGGTGTTTGTTGCATGACACTGCACTGGCACACAAAAGCTAGACGGTACATAACATTTCGCTCAAAGATGTTTTGTAGTGCTTGAGCATCCTATTTATTTGCGTGATTTGCCTCCGCGCGACTTTTAGTTATTTCAAAAATTGAAAATGCCGATAAAGGGAAAAGATTCCGACATGATTTCAGATATTCAGAAGGCTACGATCATAGAACTGCAGACAATATCAAAGGTTGAAATCAGAATTCTTTCAAACGATTTTTCCAACTCTTCCAGTTGGGTATTGACTAACAGGAGCCAGTTTTGAATAAAAAGTCATGTAGGATAAAAATAAAGCAAGTGTTTTGTATTTTGTTTCACATTTGTCACCTTTACTGAGGGATGGACTGTTGAAGAAATGGACAACTTGCTGTCTTATTTGTGTTGCTGGGAAAAACTTCCTCAAAAGGCACATGACGGACAGGGTGGATGTTCCGACAACTAATTTCCCACTGGAGAGACCTTTTCGCGATAGGCTGTTGATTGAAAGAAGGAATGCGCAACCACTTTAGAAGGGCTAAAGAGAGTGTTTCGGGTGGTACAAGTTCGCGAGCACTGGATCTTTGAACGGTTTAAGATTATCTGCACTGGAAAAACGTATCTTTTTCGCTAAGTCAACGTCTATTTGAGAAAGATGTCGGAAGCACGGTTTTCGTGCAGGTGGTCAACTTACATCGCAGCCACCTAATACAATTAAATTGAGTAAACTCGTAACAGAGACGCCAGGAATCGTCGGCCTGAAGCAGAAGGAGAGACCTTCAGGGAACATTTTTTACTTTTTATTTTTTATTTTTAGTCATGAGTTTTCAAGCTGGTTTGATCCGGCCCGCCGAGAAAGCCTCTTCTGTGCCAACCTCCTCATCTCAGAGTAGCATTTGCAACCTACGTCCTCAATAATTTGCTGAATGTATTCGACTCTCTGCCTTCCTCTACAGTTTTTGCCCTGATGTCTTAACAGATGTCGTATGATCGTGTCCCGGCTCCTTGTCAATGATTTCCTTATATCCCTTTCCCTTCGCAGAACCTCCTCATTCCTTACTTTATCAGTCCACCTAATTTTGAACATTCGCTGTAGCACCACATCTCAAATGTTTCGATTCTCTTCTGTTCCTCTTTTCCCACAGTCCATGTTTCACTACCACACAATGCTGTACTCCATATTGTATTCTCAGAAATTTCTTCCTCAAATTAAGGCCGATATTTGATATTAGTAGACTTCTCTTGGCCAGGAATGCCCATTTTGCCATTGGTAGTCTGCTTTTGATGTCCTCCTTGCTCCGTCCGTCATTGGTAGCAGTATTCCTTAACTTCATCTACTTCGTAACCATAAATCCTAATTTTCAGTTTCTCGCTGTTCTCATTCCTGCTACGTCTCACTGCTTTCGTCTTTCTTCGATTTACTCAGTCCATATTCTATACTCATTAGATACTTCATGCCATTCAACGGATCACGTAATTCTTCTTCACTTTCACTGAGGATAGCAATTTGATCGGCGAATCTTATCATTGATATTCTTTCCCCTTGAACTTTAATCCCACCCTTGAAATTTTCTTTTATTTTCGTCATTGTGTCTTGGACGTATAGATTGAACAGTGGAGGCAAAATGCTACATCTCTGTCTTACACTGACTTTAATCCGTGCACTTCGTCCTTGCTCTTTCACTCTTGTAGTTGTCTCTTAGTTCATGTACATGTTGTTTGTTTCCAGTCTTTCCTTGTAGCCTACCCGTATTTTTCTTACGATTTCGAACATCTTGCGCCATTTTACATTGTCGATCGCTATTTCCAGGTCGACAAACCCTACAAATGTATCTTGATTTTTCTTCAGTCTTGCTGCCATTCTCAACCGCTACGTCACAACTGCCTCTTGTGTCCACCTTGTCTAAAGCCAAACTGATCGTCATCTAACAGATCTTCGATTTTCATTTCCATTCTTCTGCATATTAATCTTGTCAGTGCGACAATTATCGCACTTGTCGGGTCTTTCAGTCTTAGTGATGATGTGGATCATTTTTTTCCCGAAAGTCTGATAGTGTATCCCATTTCTGATACATGCTACACACCAACGAGAATAATCGTTTGCTGCCACTTCTCCTTATGACTTTAGAAATTCCGATGGAATATTATCTATCCATTCCGTCATTTTTAAATTTGTGCCTTCCAAAGCTCTTTTCAATTCTGACTCTAATACTGGGTCCGCTATCTCTACCCTGTCGATTCCTGTTTCTCCTTTTATCACGTCATTAGATAAGTTCTCCCCATTATACAGACTCTCAATATGCTACTTCCCATCTGCTCTCTGCTCTGAATTAAACAACAGTATTCCCATTGCACTCTTATTGTTACCACCCTTGCTTTTAATTTCACCGAAGGTTGTTTTGACTTTTCTATATGCTGTGTCAGACCTTCCGACAATTTTTCGGTTTCCTTACGTTTTTCATGTAGTCATTTTGCCTTAGCTTCCCTGCACTTCGTATTCACTTCATTCCTAAGTGACTTGTATTTCCGTGTTACTGAATCAGTTTTCAAAGAAGTGGTATACGGAAGTAATAAGGAATGAAGAGACACGCTCGAAGTTCTCTGAGACTATGGAAACAGCAGTAATCAACAGTTCAGTATGCAATTCAATTGACGAGGAGTGGACATCTCTTACAAGGAAAATCACAGAAGTTGTGAAGAAAACCGTCCATACCAAGACGGTAACAGCGAAGAAACCAGTGGTAAGAGAAGAAGTACATCAGTTTGTTCGATGAAAGAAGGAAGTCCAAAAAAGTTCAGAGAAATTCAGGAATACAGAAATGCAAGTATGTGAGGAACGAAATAAAGAGAAAGTGCAGTGAAGCTAAGACGAAATGGCTGCTTGAAAGATGTGAAGAAATCGAAAAAGAAACGATTGGCGGAAGGACTGACACAGCATATAGGAAAGTCAAAGCAACCTTCGGCGGAATTAAAAGCGAGGGTGGTAACATTAAGAGCGTAGGGGGAACTCCACTGTTAAATGCAGAGGAGAGAGCGGAAAAGTGAAAAGAGTACATTGAGTCGATTTAGAAGAGATAGAAGATGCAGAATTAGAATCAGAATTTAAGAGAGCCTTGGAGGACTTAAGATCGAATAATGCAGAAGGAACGGATAACACTGTATTGGAATTTCTAAAATCAGTGGGGAAGTGGCAAGAAAACGGTTATTCTCGTGCGTGTGTAGAATATATCAGTTGGCGACATACCGTCCGACTTTCGAAAGAAAATCATCTACACAATTCCGAAAAATCTAAGCGCTGATGAGTGCGAGAATTATCACACAATCAGCTTAACAGCTCACACATCATAGTTACTGACAACAATAGTATTCAGATGAATGGAAAAGAAAACTGAGGATGTGTTAGACGACGATCAGTTTGGATTTAGGAAAGGTAAAGGCACCAGAGAGGCAATTCTGATGTTACGGTTGACAATGGAAGCAAGATCAAAGAAAATCCAATACGCGTTCACAGGATTTGTGGATCTGGAAACAGCGCTCGACAAGGTAAAATGGTGCAAGATGTTCGAAATTCTGAGAAAAATGGGGATAAGCTACAGGGAGAGATAGATGATGTACAATATGTACAAGAGCCAAGAGGGTATGATAAGAGTTGACGACCAAGAACGAAGTGGTCGGATTAAAAAGGGTGTAAGACAGGGATGTAGCCTTTCGTCACTACTGTTCATCTGTATATCGAAGAAGCAGTGATGGAGATAAAAGAAAGCTTCAGGAATGGGATTAAAATTCAAGGTGAAAGGATATCAGTGATACGACTCGTTGATGACATTGCTATCCTGAGTGAAAGTGAAGAATAATTACATTATCTGTTGAATGGAATAAACCGTCTAATCAGTACAGAATATGGACTGAGAGCAAATCGAAGAAGGGCGAAAGTAATAAGAACAGTGAGAAACTTAACATCAGAATCGATGGTCACGAAGTAGATGAAGTTAAGGAATTCTACTACGTATGCTGCAAAATAACCAATGACTGATGGAACAAAGTACGTTTGGAACACAGCATCGTATGGTAGTGAAACATGGACTGAGGGAAAACCGGAACGGAAGAGAATCGAAGCATTTTAGATGTGGTGCTACAGACGATTGTTGATAACTAGGTGGACTGATAATGTAAGGAATGTGGAGGTTCCGCTCAGAATCGGAGAGCAAAGGAAAATATGGAAAACTCCAGGAAGAAGAAGAGACAGGTTGATAGGACATCTGTTAAGACATGAAGGAATGACTCTAATGGTAGTAGAGGGCGAAAACTGTAGTGGGAGAAAGGTACTGGAATGGCAAATAATTGAGGACGTAGGTTGCAAGTGCTGCTCCGAGATGAAGAAGTTGGCACAAGAGATGAATTCGTGGCGGGCCGCGTCAAACCAGTCAGAAAACTGATCACTCTAAAAAAAAAGCCACGTTTCTTTGCAGCGATCAGGTAGGCAGTATAATTCAGTGGTATCAGATACCTTCTGGATGTGAATAAGTACGTACGAAAGCAGATGCACTGTCTTTTTATTCTCCTGAAAAATGTGAGATTTGGCACTTGGAATCTTGTCCATTTCCACTCTTCAACTGTCCAGTTCGCAAGCTGGTTTCCTTGAAACCAGCGTTCAGTCTTTTCTCGTCCTCCTCGGTATTTTCTGTACACCCGAGAAAGGTAAATTAGTCGATATGAAATAGCATACACGGACTGAGGCGAGTGCAGATTTAAGCGAGGCGCCACAGAGCGTTGCTGAGAGGAAAATACCTGACCCAACTCAGGTCGATCAGACGCTCGAGATTTTGTTGAACACAGCGAAGCAGTTGACGGAAATTAAAGCAGGGAAACACTACCACAACGGTTCAGTTAGAAAAAGTGAAAGAGAGTAGCGATAGGACGACAGAGTAACTCGAGGATACGAGGCAAGAACCTATACTCAGTTTCCGACGATAGAATCTACATTGAAGCAGCGCAACTGCATGATTAGTGACCAGATCGATGATCCGAGGTGACGCTAAACGACAGAAGCTAAAGTGACACGGAGAGAAGAAGCCAACAGACTGAGGTGCTAGTGCTTGTTTTAAAAGGTCACTGTCATCGAGGTGGCCTTCAATTTGAAAATTCCATAGACCACCACCGCATTGACAGCTGAAAAGAGTCAGCCACTCAAGCGCGGAACGAACTAAAACCACTACACGACTATACATGGACGAGGATATCGGTCCTCGAACACGAATTTTTGTTAATTCGGCATGGAAACTGTTGTATCTCGGGTTGTCACAACAGTGATTCGTAGACTAGGAAGCAGGAGGCAGAATAAGGGAGCTAGTCACAATGCTGAATATCAATAGACAGTGCTATACTGGAATAACCCAACATATTTACCTGTCTTTTGAGAAGCAGTGATGTAAAACAACATTTCAAATCTCTGAAAAATGTCTTTTGTCAGTTCAACATTAAACTATCTTTCTAGCTGCTCTGGTTCTCGCAGACCTACTTATTTACGGCGTCGGTAGCCGCTGTCCGAGGCTGAGGAGAAAGACAGCCGTGGCACTTGCATCACAACACGTGACACTGCAGGCCTTACGAGTGCCAGCAGCTGTCTCCGGCGGGGAGCGTGTAACTATACCAGACGAGTTTAATAATTCTTGACAGCATGTTTAAATGCATGCAAGTTCTCTTCACAACAAAGTAAAGACCTTTAGTGGATGCTTTACGGATTAAACTTCGATTTCCCATGAGCCCTGCACGGTGCCGAGCGGTTGCGAAGTGTGGCGGACAAGCCGACTAGTGTGACGTCACACGTTTGTTGCAGAGCCCAACTGTCGTGTTGCCCTCGCCGCTGTTCCTTGCAGCTGAGCTATCGAACTGAGGGCACGATCAGCGCTGACGGACTGGCTCCCGAGCGCTGTCGTCGGCGTCCTTTATGCCGGCGCTAGACAGGGCGCTGGTGTCGTGTTGTCTTCCCGGACATAAAAGGTGCGGCGCCTGATTTGCGGATATTGCCACGCCGGCGCCACTGCTCGGGGTCTGCAGGTACCGTCGTTCGCTCTCGCGGGCTTTTGACGGCCAGCGCACGAGTGGTGTCTTACGATGACACCACGGGAACAGCCGTAGCGCACAAGTTTCACTGAAATTTTCACTTGCAATATACTCAGTGCAGGCGGTCGATACGACACTGCCCAGGATTGGCCAGAATCGGAACATCCACGGAAAGGCCAACCCAAGAATATCCATGTGCGAAGGGAAAGGTCGATTGTAATGTGCTGCTTTAGGCTGGTCAGAAACTGGACCAGGAGGAAGCTGTCTAATACGATGTTTCCGTCAGCCAACGTAGCATAAACGAATGTTTCTTTGCGTAATTTCTTGATGTATACTCAAAACCTGTCTGCACAGCCGACCCAGTATGTACCACTGTTACGACAGTTGATGGAACATCGTGCAATACAATCTGTTGGGCAGGCTGGTCGCTTAGGTGATAATGTGATGAACAAGGAGTGGTGCAGAGCTTTTTGTTCACATTTCCTCATCAAGGTCTTTCATGGACGCTTCTGGGTCCCGTCGAAGCAGCTGAGATCGCCCCATCAGATAGAACAACACGCCGGCCACAGTGCGACACACGTCAAAACATCATGCAACACGTATTTACTCCACGCAGATACGGGCCCCGTAGGGAAAAGAGAAAAAGTGACACATAATTGCCAGCCGGTGTGGCCTAGCGGTTCTAGGCGCTTCAGTATGCAACCGCGCGACCGTAGGTTCGAATCCTGCCTCGGGCATGGATGTGTGTGATGTACTTAGGTTAGTTAGGTTTAAGTAGTTCCGAGTTCTAGGGGACTGATGACCTCAGATGTTATATCCCATAGTGCTCAGAGCCATTTGAACCATTTGACACATAATTATGTGCTTACGATTTCGTGCTAACTCGTGTCATATAAGGGCCGGTGTGAAGCGCAGGATAAAAGACACCGTTTTAACGATGCCCGATCGTCAAGAAACCAGAGGCGAGACAGAAACGAAAAAAGCATATGTGATAATTAATGCCGTGTCTTAGGAATCGTAATCCCTTTTGTTACAATAGGTAGACAAACACCGTCTGGATCGGAACCTGTTATTACTGACTACCGGTCTGACTCTACAGTGCAGATGATCTCGAGAGACTGCCAAAATAAATAAATAAATAAATAAAAAACACCTGCCAGTAATATTCATGAGTAGAATTAATTTTATCGTAACTTCAACATTTATGATACAGTGCTTCAAATGGTGTACATTGCCTGGTGTTCTTTCTGGTTACATGAACATTAGTGTCTTCGTGATGTTAGCCATGTGACACGTATAATAGTGATGCGTAATTGGCATTTGTGCTCTCTCGAATTCCTTGGTGCATGTGGATACAGGAAACTCTTACAAATGTCGGGGTAGCTACTTTAGACTCTTGGAACAATTGCACTCGCCTTCCTCCAAGCTCGTTCGAGCGTGCCACGCTCGAATGTCCTCACCGCGTACTTTTTACCTGATCGCCACTCAGTCATTCGCTGCAGGATAGTGCACGTGAACGTGTGACGAAGCTGACTGTGAGAGAGAAGCTTTATTCGAAAGAACACGTCCTGAGTGACAAAGCAAGGTGGTCGTAGCAATGTTTGGCAGAGATTTGCTTTAGTAACTGTTAAGGATGGAAATCATGTTGATTACGTGTCGTGCGGCATGTGCTCTACTCTCCTGTCTCACAAACCCACTGCGACGCCTCTCAAGACACATGACTGCAGAACACGACAAAGTGCAATTTCTGAAGCGTTACCAGCTTCAGTCAAAAGTTCTGTAGCTGTAAAGTACGAAGAAAGCTGTGCTAGAGACATTCGTCCATTTACATTAATATGTGCTGGGAGATTTCATTCTTAATGTAAGGAGCTTGTAAACGTAGGTTCTGAATTTGGACAGATGAATATCTCCAACATTCTACATCATCCTATGACAGTGCCACGAAATACTGAAAGACAAGCCAATGTAAATGTAAATGCTGTATGGCTAGGGCCTCCCGTCGGGTAGACTGGTCGCCTGCTGCAACTCTGCCAAGTTGACGCCACTTCGGCGACTTGTGTGACGAGTGGGATGAAATTATGATGATAAGGACGACACAAAACCCGGTCCCGGAGCGGAGAAGATCTCCGACCCAGCCGGGAATCGAACCCGGGCCGTTAGGCATGACATTCCGTCGCGCTGAACACTCCGCTACCAGGGGCGGACGCTAGCCAATGAAATACGGGCGAGTATGTTGCCAAACATTGTTCAGGCAACAGATGTGAGAGCGTGCGCTTGTACAGCAGATTTGTGGACCGGTCAATATCGGAAATGTGTTACCTATCGATTGCTGCACACTTTGTTGATCAACAATGGACACTAAAAAACATGGTTTTTGCAACAATTCACTTTTCTGAGAAGATCAGTTCGGGGAATTTATTAAGAACTACACTGATGAAACATTATAAAATTTAGGAGTAAATCCCCATCCCTTAATAAGATTTCTTTTGTCACTGACCGAAGCCCTAATTTATGTAAGGCACTGCAATCCTTTCCACATAATGCATGTATTGTGCATCCTTTGAATACAGTCCTAACACGTATTTTCTAAGATGATTATTTGAAAAATGAGATTCACCGAGATATGGAATGTCACAACACAAGAATGAGAATGTTCTAAATTGTTCAATAGTATTGATTTCCGTTATGAATATACAATGAAGCGCCAAAGAAACTGGTACAAGCATTCGTATTCAAATACAGAGATACGTAAACACGTAGGGTACGGCCCTGTGGTCGGCAACGCCTATTTAAGACAAAAAGTGTCTGGCGGAATTGTTAGATCGGCTCTTCTGCTACAATGGCAGGTTATCAAGATTTAAGTGAGTCTGAACGTGATATTATAGTCCCACGAGTGGTGGGACATAGCATATCCGAGGTAGCGATGAAGTGATGATTTTCCGGTACGAACATTTCATGAGAGTACCGTGACTATCAGGAATCCGGTAAAACAACAGATCTCCTACTTCCCTGCGGCCGGAGAAAGATCCTGCAAGCACGGGACCAACGACGACTGAAGAGAATCGTCCAACTTGGCAAGCAGTGCAAACCTTTCGCAATTGCTGCAGATTTCAATGCTCCGTCATCAACCGGTGTCAGCGTGTGAACCATTCAAAGAAACATCATCGACATGGGTTTTCGGAGACGAAGGTCCACTCGTGTACCCTTGATGACTGCACGAGACAAAGTTTTACGCATCGCCTGGGCCCCTCAACACTGGCATTGGATTGTTGATGACTGGAAGAATGTTGCCTGGTCGGACGAGTCTCGATTTATGTTGTCGCAGAAAAAAGCGGGGTAGCACAGTCAATGTGGTGGAGTGGTTATGTTACTAGACTGTTGCATGGAGAGTCGTGAGTTCAAAACTCACCTGAAATGTAGAACTTTAATTTCTATATGCGGTTTGAGTACGTTCTAGAAGTATCCACAAATGTCAAGAATCATTGTACTGGAATGTTCTATAGCTGTATAAATACAGGGCTATTACAAATGATTGAAGCGATTTCAAAAATTCACTGTAGCTCCATTCATTGACATATGGTCACGACACACTACAGATACGTAGAAAAACTCATGAAGTTTTGTTCGGCTGAAGCCGCACTTCAGGTTTCTGCCGCCAGAGCGCTCGAGAGCGTAGTTAGACAAAATGGCGACAGGAGCCGAGAAAGCGTATGTCGTGCTTGAAATGCACTCACATCAGTCAGTCATAACAGTGCAACGACACTTCAGGACGAAGTTCAACAAAGATCCACCAACTGCTAACTCCATTCGGCGATGATATGCGCAGTTTAAAGCATCAACGATGCTTTAGAACTCATTGATGGGGACATGCTGCGCCGAGTGTGGGAGGAACTTGATTATTGGCTTGATGTCTGCCGAATCACTAAAGGGGCACATATCGAACATTTATGAATGCCTAAAAAAACTTTTTGAGTTTTTGTATGTGTGTGCAAAGCATTGTGAAAATATCTCAAATAATAAAGTTATTGTAGAGCTGTGAAATCGCTTCAATCATTTGTAATAACCCTGTACTGTATGTGTTCCGGGCGAAGGCAGTTCGCTTTGCGCTTTTGTATGTGCAAGTGCTGAATAAACCTTCATTTAATGAAGCTAGTGAACACTGAAACTTAATCCAAGAAAGTGGCTCTTTCGAGCAAATGAAATCAAAATACTTGGACACCTTGGGTGAAACGAAGGCGTGCGGCCAGACCCAGAAAAGGTGAAATCTATAACGGAATTTCCTATTTCTAAAAGTATTAGAGATGTGAGAAGCTCCCTCGTATTATGTTCTTATTACCGTCATTTTATCAAATACTTTTCTAGCAAAGCCATGGCACTCGAAGAGTTGTTAAAAGCTGATGCTAAATTTATCTGTGGTGGTGCTCAACAAGATTCTTTCGATGTGCTGCGAAAGGCTCTGACGACTGACCCCGTACTAGGTCTGTATGATGAGAGTGCACCTATAGATCTACACACAGATGCCAGCGGGTATGAAATCGGTGCTGTTCTGGTGCAAATTTCGGATGGAAAAGAGAAGGTTATAGCCTATGATTCTAGGACACTTACAAAAGCTGAGAGAAACTACTCAGCTACAGAAAGATAATGTCTTGCTGTGATGTGGGCCATGTGCAGATTTCTGCAGTATCTCTATGGAAGGCCATTCACAGTTGCTACAGAACCATAATTCACTTTGTTGGTTGACAAGTCTTACGGACCCAACAGGACGACTCACCAGGTGGGCACTACGTCTTCAAGAGTATGACATTACCATAGTGTACAAAAGTGGAAGAAACCCTGTGCAAGACCGTCAAGACTTTGATGAAGATAGTGACTGTCTCGCTGCACTCCAGGATCTCTCTGCTGAGCAGAAGAAGGACGCCAACATATCTCAAATTATGCTTGTCTTAAATCTGTCTGCGGATGTGAAAGGACAATTTAAGGTAGTTCATGGATTACTCTGCAAGAAAAACTTTGATCCGTTTGGAAAGAGGTGGCTACCAGTGATTCCAAAACACATGCGCTTAGATGTTCTACAGAAATTCCATGAAACACCTGAGGCCGGACATCTAGGATTTATTACGACATGCGATAGAATCCACAAGAGATTTTTCTGGCCAGGTTTATTTAGGAGTGTCCATCACTGTGTGTCGCACTGTCGAGAGTGCCAGAGGAGAAAGACAGTTCCTCAGAAACCACCTAGCCGACTCATATCAATTCCACCAGCCGAAACGCCTTTCCAGCGTGTTGGGATTGACGTCCTCGGATGATTTCCAACGTCTGCTAGTGGCAATAGATGGATTATTGTTTGCACTGATTATTTGACCCGCTATGCCATTACAAAATCCGTGAAAACAGCCGAAGCATTCGAGGTAGCCAATCATCGTAAATGACATTGTATTAAAACACGGGGCCTGAAGATCGTTAATTACGGATCGAGGGAAAGTTCTCGATCGAATGTTGTGACAGAGATAAACCGTCGGTGCAACAATACTCATTACATGACCACTGCCTACCATCCGCAAACTAACGGGCTTACTGAACGCCTTAATACACTCCTGGAAATTGAAATAAGAACACCGTGAATTCATTGTCCCAGGAAGGGGAAACTTTATTGACACATTCCTGGGGTCAGATACATCACATGATCACACTGACAGAACCACAGGCACATAGACACAGGCAACAGAGCATGCACAATGTCGGCACTAGTACAGTGTATATCCACCTTTCGCAGCAATGCAGGCTGCTATTCTCCCATGGAGACGATCGTAGAGATGCTGGATGTAGTCCTGTGGAACGGCTTGCCATGCCATTTCCACCTGGCGCCTCAGTTGGACCAGCGTTCGTGCTGGACGTGCAGACCGCGTGAGACGACGCTTCATCCAGTCCCAAACATGCTCAATGGGGGACAGATCCGGAGATCTTGCTGGCCAGGGTAGTTGACTTACACCTTCTAGAGCACGTTGGGTGGCACGGGATACATGCGGACGTGCATTGTCCTGTTGGAACTGCAAGTTCCCTTGCCGGTCTAGGAATGGTAGAACGATGGGTTCGATGACGGTTTGGATGTACCGTGCACTATTCAGTGTCCCCTAGACGATCACCAGGGGTGTACGGCCAGTGTAGGAGATCGCTCCCCACACCATGATGCCGGGTGTTGGCCCTGTGTGCCTCGGTCGTATGCAGTCCTGATTATGGCGCTCACCTGCACGGCGCCAAACACGCATACGACCATCATTGGCACCAAGGCAGAAGCGACTCTCATCGCTGAAGACGACACGTCTCCATTCGTCCCTCCATTCACGCCTGTCGCGACACCACTGGAGGCGGGGTGCACGATGTTGGGGCGTGAGCGGAAGACGGCCTAACGGTGTGCGGGACCGTAGCCCAGCTTCATGGAGACGGTTGCGAATGGTCCTCGCCGATACCCCAGGAGCAACAGTGTCCCTAATTTGCTGGGAAGTGGCGGTGCGGTCCCCTACAGCACAGCGTAGGATCCTACGGTCTTGGCGTGCATCCGTGCGTCGCTGCGGTCCGGTCCCAGGTCGACGGGCACGTGCACCTTCCGCCGACCACTGGCGACAACATCGATGTACTGTGGAGACCTCACGCCCCACGTGTTGAGCAATTCGGCGGTACGTCCACCAGGCCTCCCGCATGCTCACTATACGCCCTCGCTCAAAGTCCGTCAACTGCACATACGGTTCACGTCCACGCTGTCGCGGCATGCTACCAGTGTTAAAGACTGCGATGGAGCTCCGTATGCCACGGCAAACTGGCTGACACTGATGGCGGCGGTGCACAAATGCTGCGCAGCTAGCGCCATTCGACGGCCAACACCGCGGTTCCTGATGTGTCCGCTGTGCCGTGCGTGTGATCATTGCTTGTACAGCCCTCTCGCAGTGTCCAGAGCAAGTATGGTGGGTCTGACACACCGCTGTCATTGTGTTCTTTTTTCCATTTCCAGGAGTGTAAGACCATGGCCGACATGCTATCAGTGTTCGTCAGTGTTGAGCAGAGCAACTGGGATGAGGTGCTACGTTTCTGAAGTTTGCTTACAACACCTCCAAACAAGACACCGAAAGATTTACGCCATTTTTCCTGGTGCATGGGCGCGACGCGACTACAACGATGGACACTGTGTTTCCGTTACATCCTGATGACGTGGACGACGACTACATCGGCCAGGAGTTAACCGGAGCCGAGGAAGCGCGGCAGTTAGCTCGACTCCGCACGCTGCAGGCTCAAGAAAACGATAGGCGAAGGTATGATGCGAGCCACCGCCCTGTTTTCTACCAGCCTGGTGACCTCGTCTGGATCTTCACTCCTGTTCTAAAGGTTGGTCTCTCTGAGAAGTTCGTCAGGCGCTACTTTGGACCTTATATGGTTGTAAGACAGTTGTCTGATGTTACTTTTGGAGTTGAAGATTTCGACCCCGACACAAGACGACAAAAGATCAGAAGTACGGTCCACGTCCTTCGAATGAAGCCCTATAAGGATTCTGCGACCCAGGATAAATTCGAAGCTCCAGCGACAGGCAACAAACGGAAAGGTGACGAAAAGCGTAGCGGCAAAGGCTAAGAAGGTCACCGCCATGGCGAACATCAGTCATCGGGAGTCGGAGTATGGAGGACCGATGACTCATCCCGGACTAGGAGGACGTAACACCGAGACGCTGTTCTCTTAAGGAGGGAACAATGTCGCAAAAGAAGCTCCGTAGCACAGTCACTGTGGTGTAGTGGTTATGATACTGGACTGTTGCGTGGAGGGTCGTGAGTTCAAACCTCAGCTGAATTGTAAAATTTCAGTTTCTATGTGCAGTTCGAGTGCATTGTAGAAGTATTCACAAACGTAAAGAGTTATTGTAATGGAATGTTCTGTAACTGTGTGTTTTGGCCGGAGGTAGTTCGCTCCGCGCTTTTGTGTTTGTAAGTGCTGAATAAACCTTCATTAAGTGAAGTTAGTGTTCGTCATTCATCTAATTACACCTTCTTCTACATGAAAATATTGTATCGAGCGGATGGACGTATACAGGTATGGAGACAAGCTCACGAAGCCATGGACTCTGCGTGTCAGCAGGGTACTGTTCAAGCTGGTGGAGGGCTCTGTCATGGTATGGGGCTTGTGCAGTTGGAGTGATATGGGAACTATGATATGTCTAGATACGACTTGACAGGTAAAACGTACGTAAACATCCTGTCTGAATACCTGTATCCACTCATGTCCATTATCCTTTCCGATGCAGTTTGCCAATTCCAGAATTGCTACAGTGTGGCTCCAGCAACACTCTTCTGAGTTTAAACACTTCCGCTGACCACCAAACTCCCGAGACATGAACATTATTCAGCATAACTGAGATGCCTTGCAACTTGCTGTTCTGAAGAGATCTCCACATCCTCGTACTCTTACGGATTTTTAGACATCCCTGCAGTACTCACGGTGTAAGTTCCCTCCAGCACTACTTCAGACATTAGTCGAGTCCATGCCACGTCTGTTGCGGTACTTCTGCGTTCTCGCGGGAGTCCCACACGATATTAGCCAGGTGTGCGAGTTTCTTTGACTCGTCAGTGTACATCTGAAAGGTTAAGAAGCTTGAAATGCCATGAACTTGTTTTTATTTGTGGATATACTAAAATTATGTTGCTTGTTTGTTTTATGTAGTTCATATAACGCTCTCTGTAATTAATCTTTGTTATGAGCAACCAGAGTTTGGTTGTCAGCAAACATATAGAGTTTTCATGGGATTTCTTTCTTTGAAGCTGTCTTCTATACCAAATTTCATAATCCGTTGTTTCCATTACATCACAACGACATCTTAACATGAATTAAAATGTATCGGGGAAATACGCCCTAGTGTAAACACTTAATTAATATTTACTTGGAAACAGGCAGGCTCTCTTTAATAACAGCTTCAGTTAAGCAGAATTACCGAATGCAAAACAGGCAGTCGTGCAACAGTAACAGCTTCAGTTAAGTGAAATTACCAAATAGAAAACAGGCAGGCCTTCTTCAATAGCGGCTTCAGTTAAGTAAAATTATCAAATAGAAAACTGGCAGACCTTCAATGGTAACAGCTTCAGTTAAGCAAAATTACCAAATGCAAAACACGCAGGACTTCAATAATAACAGCTTAAGTTAAGTAAAATTACCAAAACAGAAATCAGCCCGGCCTTCTTTAATAACAACTTCAGTTAAGGAAAATTGCCAAATCGAAAACAGGCAGGCCTTCAATGATAACAGCTTCAGTTAAGTGAATTACAAAATAGTAAACAAGCAGGCATTCTTTGATAACAACTTTAATTAAGTAAGACTACCAAATAGAAAACAGGTAGGCCTTCATGAATAACTGCATCAGTTAAGTAACCGTTGCCCATCTCCCCCGCCACAACACACCCCATCCCTATTAACAACCTCGAGCAAAGATCTTAGTGGCTTCAGACAAGAGGAACATCACATGACAGATCGAGCTATGGCGTCAGGAATTCGAAAGGCGACGCGAACAACCCTGCCACGACTCAACGACGTTTTTTTTTTTTAGTGTTTGAAGAACCGAAATTAGCAGCTGACTGTAGAACAATTCTACTGCTACCAACGCACATTTCACGTCAGAACCGTGAAGACTAGAGTAATTAGGGCTCGTAGGGAGGTGTATAGAGGGAGGTATGTAAACAGTCGATTTTTCCTCGCTACATTTTCAAATGAAACAAGGAAGGAGTGACTAGCAGTGGTACATGGTAGCCTATACCATTCACCATATGATAGTTTGTGGAGTATGTATTGTATGCATATTTGTACGTAGACAAATATGCTCTTAATGTCGGATACACCTTCTTAATGACAAGGCTTCACTATAAGGCAATGTGGAAGTAGCAGTAGAGAGGCTGCGAGTAACAAACGAAAGAAAAGTTTCCACCCTGCCCTTTGAAGAATACTGTGCTGCCTTTCATTCTCTTCCCATGTGAAGCGGCAGTCCTATTTCGAAGGTGTAAAGTTCCGTCTTAAACAGCTTGGTCCACTGTAATGCGAAAATGACGGACAATTTGGCCTCCATTGTGAGTCGGAATATAGTTACAAGGGTCCCCAATAGTCGTGTTATTCTGTTCCAGAGTCTGCATAAGAGGGTAGGTGCGGGTGGAGTTAAATCAATCAATATAGCAGCTAATTTCGCAAGAAGCCTTATCAGTTCAACTCATTGTTAAACTATTTTACGCTCCTGATAGTATCAGTTACAGTCAATAGATAAATAAATAAATTAATTAATTACAACAACAATGTCTCTATTTATTCGTCCTCCAGAAACAGTCTATTAACAATCAATATCATTTTCAGTGTTTTCACAGTCATTATCCAATAAGTTCTGATCTAAATCTGAAGCCTTGGTTGCTTTGTGTTGCTTTGCAATGTGTGGTATGCGTTCTGTAAGACCTTCGGTACACACACCATCAGATTATTTGACTTGTCGCTCTAACGAAGTAGGCGAGTGTCAGCAGTATGTCTCGTGGTCTTATCGTGGCGTGTTTATCTTCTGCCGTTAGGTCAGACGATAGAAATGCCACTTGCACGTTTAGAGTAGCAGATTGACGGTGACCAACTTTAAACAGAACATGATTAATTTTCACCCACATTTATTAAAATAATAAAAAGCGTAGACATTACGTAACTTAATTCTGGATGCTGTTTACAATTGACAATCTGAAGTTCCATTGGTCTTGGTACGTTAATCTTATTCTCACGTATCTCTCATACTTGACAAAGTGTCTATACATTTCTCTTCATGGCAATGTACAGGAATATGATAACCTGATTAGGCGCAGACTGAAACTTGACTATAGACTGGTACAGACTGGTGCAGACAAATGCAGACTGACTGATCGGAGGTCTGTACACTCGTTATAATACCTCGCGCGTTCAGGTATCACTGCGCGAGTGTGCTCCGCGAGGAGAAAAGGTTCTACGTTAGCAGCAATCTCATTGGCTGTGTTGCATATTAATACGCGGATCGGCGGAAGCAGAATTTGGCCCGTCTTTATGGCAGCGGAGACGGACGAGCGCTACGCCTGCGCTGTTGTGCTTAGCGGGACGCGCTCTAGTGGGAAAGTTGTGTACGCGCTGACCACGCGGAACTATGTACACAACACAATGTCTAATCAAACTTAATATCTTGAACAATTCAACGGACGCAATTTTCAAAGGAATTTTAGTAGTACAGGTATATCTGTGGACAACTGAGCCGTGTTTCAGGTCTCCACCAATAGTCGGCAATGCTGTCACCAAAAATCCAAAAAGGCGCTGGCAAGACATTCACAATAAAAAAGGTAGGCTGAGGGAAATTTAAAGGTGCAAGAAGACAAAAGCAGGAAATTTAAAAAAAAAAATGCAGGATTGAGATAGTGGGAAAATTTAGATAATGCAAGGTAGCAGTGGTGGGGGGAAACTTTGGAACAATGCAGGATGAATGAAATAGTCCAGGTGTGGTTCAAATGGTTCAAATGGCTCTGAGCACTACGGGACTTAACATCTGTGGTCATCAGTCCCCTAGAACTCAGGACTACTTAAACCTAACTAACCTAAGGACATCACACACATCCATGCCCGAGGCAGGATTCGCACCTGCGACCGTAGCAGTCGCGCGGTTCCGGACTACGCGCCTAGAACCGCTAGACCACCGCGGCCAGCTAGTCCAGGTGTGCTTCGTACACTTTCTCATTCCATTTACCTACCCTACCCTCCCTTCTCGAATCAACGTCAGCACAGAACAACACCGAAACAGTCAATGACAAAATATTATTTTGATGGGTATTAAAATGAAATCACTGTGTAGCACCAGAGCAGGCCACTTGACTGTGCTGAAAAGTAACTGATGTTAGCAAAACACACACACACACACACACACGCACACACACACACACACACTCGTGAAATTGATGTTTAAAACATCCCTGTGGATGTCAAAGTAAGTTCCTCACTGCAGTTTTCATGCCAAGGAGCATGTTTCTGAACGATTACATGCTAAACAGAAAGTTGATATTCTATGTTAGGCCACATCAGGCGATGCAGGAAAATTAACCTTACCAAGCTTATAACGGAAGAAACCAAATGTTAGCAAAAATACTACGTAAGTATGCAAGCACACAAACAAATAAGCAGTCTGTATCTCTGTTAGTCACTAGAAGAATGTTATTAGTTCCATTAATTATGCCTACACTTAGTGCGAGATACAAAACAATCTCAAGACAAATATTTCCACATATTTATTTTTCTGTGATGTTTCTCAAGTCTTACAATGGTATCTTCACTTGTAAAGTAAGTAAAGGGAGTTTTAGTTTCAAACTGTGGAAATGTTATTCATGGTTCATAGAACGAATTGTCACTATCTGCTTTATTTTTTTACAAGATTTTCAGTGATATTTCACTTTGGTATTAAAGGGGAGAAGGCATGACGATAAAGCATTTTTCTTTACAGTAATAAATGCATACGATGATACTGAATGACAGTTATTGCTTTTTATTACAAGTGATTGAACCCAGTCAGTATTATGTACGATAACAAATTCTGAGAAATTCTGTAGTATCTACCAGTTGGAACAATGGTGCCAAAGCTCTTTGAAACTGTATTTCCTATAATCAGCTACAAATAACGCCAAAATGTAATCAAAATATGAGATGTATGAAACACACATGCGCTCGCAACGCAGCCAAAAGACAAGCAAACTGACGAAACACAATTTGAGGAAGGGAAGGAAAAAGTGTACTCACAAGGTTTTGTTATTGCAGTGCTTCACTTAAATTGAAGATGTCACTATACGCAAGGAGAACTTCTGCTTTATTCGCATTCGTCAAATCAAGACCAAAGATGGTGGTGGAACAAGGCAGAGAGGAAAGATGGCCAATGACTATGACAGATGTGGAACGTCGAAATCTCAAAAAATAGCCTCTGGCACCTAAGTAAAATTATTTTTCATTTATCGCGTACACACACACACACACACACACACACACACACACACACACACTCACTCACTCACATGTTACTTATCATAATACACAAGCATAATTACTGGTCTCTGATTGGAAGCAAAAATTCAAAGTTTGCAGCACAATAAAACTGCATTAGTTCTCAAAGTATGGAAGACTTTCAGAAAATAACACATGTGGCACTAGTGTCATAATTTAACTCTCCTATAAAATTAAATGAAATACATATGGCTTGGATACTTTCGCTACTGATGAAAACTTATAGCAGAACTTTATAATGATCAATGATCGATTGTTGATACTTTCATATCGATATCTTTTGGGTGAACTGGTAGGACGTATGAGTTGGAGTTCTTTGGCATGCCACAAGGGCACGCTGTTTCTGGACGAGTGGTCTGGAAACACCGTGCAAGTATAAGATAGGAGAGAACTGCTTGGGCAATACGTATGGGAGATCAGCTAGCAGCTACGAGTACATGAAGATTACAAATGACAGGGGCGAGTGTTATCTTGTAAGAGTGGCCAGTTTTCCTATTTGGAAGCGGCTGTGTGAGGATAACCACATGGGAAGTCATCGGTTTCTGAGCACCGTTTACTTGTTGGTTTGGAGAGTTTCCATGGGGAAGGCTGTTTCTAATTCCGCCACGAGAGTATTTCACCAAGATGTACTTGCTGCGAGACAATTGTGGTGGTTATCATTCGACAAGCGAATGGAAGTTCGGTTATGAGGATGGATGATTTGGTGCTTAATCCTCTGAGCTGGCTGTAAATTTATTTCATAAATTCATTTCCGGTCTTAAATAGCAAAAGGAAAAGGTGGTAGAACTGGTACAGTACCTCAAGCAAATTATATGTACTCCTTTTAAGATGCTATTGTATATTTGTGACTGTTGTTTTTCCGTTTCAGACATCTAAAAGCTGATTATATTCTACCTATATAAATTTGGTGAGACAGAATGTAGCTTCTGATGACACATGGAAACACCAGCTTCTGAACAGTCCGAGCCCTTGGTGCTCTTCATCTGTAACCCCTGGGCAGTAATTTAAAATATTTTGCATTACTGGTGTTTTTAAAATAATTTAGGGTAAGCAGTCCAATCTGCTTCTGAGCGCTTTTAAAACATTCCTTCACATTGTTCCTTATTGGCGTCTTGTTGATATTTTGTTTTTCTCTTTTTCTTTTTTTCGGGGGGGGGGGGGGAGGGGGGGGGGGGAGGGGGGGGGGGCGAGCTTACAGTGCCGTAATTATATTACTTTAATAAATGTGCTTTGGTTATCAGTGTGAGCTTGATGTCAATTTACTGCACTGAAATGAAATTGGTTAATTTTTCTACTGAGTCTGGCCTCAGTAGATTGCCATTCCCAGATCCTTGCATCCTTAACCATATCATGGTAGCAGGTTGCATGGTATTTCAGTGGGTGCGTAGTTGTACACACTGGACTGGTAGCGAGCATGTGGTATTTTCTGTAACACAAAAAAATGGTTCAAATGGCCCTTAGCACTATCGGACTTAACATCTGAGGTCATCAGACCCCTAGACTTAGTACTTAAACCTAACTAACCTAAGGACATCACACACATCCATGCCCGAGGCAGGATTCGAACCTGCGACCAGGCAGCAACGCGGTTCCGGACTGAAGCGCCTAGAACCGCTCTTCCACAGCGGCTGGCTTTCTGTAACTATTGTTTTCATTGTTTTGCGGAGTGTATGGTCATGGTAGCAAGAGGTATTCTGGAGCTAACTCATTTGGAAAGGGTGGCCTGCAGTATGAGTTAAACATCCGTAATGATCCAGATAAAGGCAGTATTAATGAGTTATGTCAGCGGTTGCAAGAAGGTGTAAGTTCGCTAAACATAACCGCAGAGACTGTTGGGGAGGTAAGTTCCGCGTGCTACGTGCTGGATCTTACTCTTTGATGTGCAGGAGAATGTTCCAGCCTTAATTGGTGCTTCTACATCCTACACACAGATTTTCCGCTTACGAGTATCCATAGACTATGTTGCTAATAGGATTTTCGATATGTGTCCGATTAATGTGGTTCCCAAGCGTTTGCTGGACATTCTGGCATTGCAACAGCTTATATTGTTTCTTAAATGGTAGTAACGGAATGAAGCAGTTAATAGTAATCGTAATATTTCAATATGATAAAGGGGCCAAGTAAGAACATAGCTATGAGGAAAGTATTTAGTAAATTATCAAACCGTCCAAAGGTGATTATTAGGAATGTCCAGAGGTTATCTATTGAAAATACTAACCAAATTTTGGAATTCATATGGTTAATTGTTAAACTACAGACAGAGGCCGATGTATCGCAAATTCCACATAGCATTCTGTCCCAAGTTATATACCCATATGCGGTTGGCTGATTAAGAGGGTTAATGGCTGAAATTCTGCAGAGCGGCGGCTTATAAGGTGAGCTCTGGAGGGAGGTTCTCTTAGAAAAGTTGAGGGCTTGTAGACGAAAGAAACACTGACTAGAATTTTTCCAGGATGTATGTGGTGAATGAATCTCTATCGAATTCTATTGAGAATATATATATGGCAATGGTGGTGCCTGCTCAGAAATTTCTGAAAATGAGGGGGTGCTTAACATTTCGGAGGAGTTTTATTTACTGATAAGCCCACATATTTGCTGATTTAGACATAAAGGTTTTTGCCATAGGGAAGGCTAGACATTGTGGCTGTTTGTTCCACTCTGGAAATATCATGGAATTTCCCATGGAGTGCAAGTTTTTGTTGTGGCAAGGCGGAGTCAAGGGAATGATGGTTTTACTTATTGGCGCCTCTGAAACTATTTCCATCATTACTAGAACTTTAAAAATAATCTGGTAAGTGGTCTGAGCCGATTTTGAATAATTTTTGGTGTTTTTGCTCATTGGCGCCTTTAATCTATATTATATTATTGATGTTTTTACCGTAACTTAAGCGTTCTAATCTCGTTTTGAGCATGTTGAAATAATTGCTACATGGTGGTACTCATTGGTGTCTCGGTAATATTTTGGTTGTGGTTGGAGGGTGTTACAGTTGTATTACCTTAATAACAGTGTTCAGGTTACCGGTGTGTGCTTGATGTAAATTTCTGTACCGAAATAAGACTGTTTAATTTCTCTGCTGAGTCTGGGCTCAGTGGTTTACCTCTTCCAGGTCTCTCTGTACACTCAACCATTTCAGTTATTGTGCCACCATTTTGATAGCAGTATCGATTTTCAGATTAGATATTCCCACGTATAAATCGTGTGTTTCACTTAATAAAATTCACACAGGTCACTCATTTGCACTACTGAAATGAATTGTAGGTTACTAGATGAGCTGAATTCGAGCTCTATACCACGTATAAAATTGTGTAAATACAGAAAAATTGATTCTGTAACATTGCAAAGCACGCATGGGCGCTGCTGTTTATCTAACTTACAGCTTAAAGTATACTTGTCTACGGGAATTACCAAAGTAGACAATGTTATGCTCATGTTTAAATTTGTTAAAATTATTAACTTCATGTTGCATTTCAAAATATTATCACAATCTTCCGTTAGACAGTGGAAACTCGGGCAAAACTGTATTTCTTTCATTCACTTTGCAATATGTTATAGTGTTTTTGTCTCGTGAAAGAGAGCACTGTAGCCTGTCATTCACTCTGTTATATGTTAAAATGTTGTTTCCTCATTAAAGTAAGCATTACAGAGTGAGAGGGAGCTTACTGTTGCCTGGAAATCAGAGAGATGGTGATGGTTATGATGATGATGATGAGGCAGATGTAGAAAAACTGTATGTAAGGTTTTAAGTTGTTTGCACATATGAAGATAAAATTTAATGAAAAGTCATTCAACGTTTACATAGATGGAACGATATGCAGTGTGTGTGTGTGTGTGTGTGTGTGTGTGTGTGTGTGTGTGTGTGTGTGTGTGTGTTTATGTGTATTTGTGTGTTTGTATAATTTTTTGGAAAAATACTTAAGAACATGGTGCCAAAATTCATATCATAGGAGCTTTTGTGCGCAGGCAAGATGACGGCTTTGGAGATACATTGTTATTTCATTGTAATGCCCGCTAAAATAATATTCTAGAACAGATTGTTTCACTTTAATGTTGGCTGCAGAACCGGAAGGAGGGGGGGGGGATGGGGGAGGAGGGGAGGAAACGGGGTTTGTCCTCCCATCTTCCACTTTTTTAAATTTTTTGTCGCCATTGCCAATGTGGAATTTTTAAATTTGTGTGCCACCCCTCCTCACAATTTTTAAAATTTGGCAATGCAAACACCTCGCGGTTTTGAATTTCCTGTCGTGTACCTTCTTGCATTTGTGAATTTCCCTTGAGTGCCATCTTGGAATATTTTATGACTGCATCGCTGACTTGTGGCAGAAACTTGAACTGTTGGCTGTATAGCTGATTGATATATCACTAATTTTATTTAACATATAATCGAAACCACAATCTGCGTGTTATCAGCAGCAATTCTGAAGTACTTGAGTTATATAATTTTGCTGTACTGGCTTTTGTTGTTGGAAATAAACCATCCTTTTATTTCATAGAGTTCACTGCTGTATAGTCTTGGCTGTGTAGCTATTCTCAGGTGTCTACTGCATGTGACAGACGCAAAATAGTTAATACATACATAAACCCGGAAGATCCACCAGCAGCTAGGAAAATGTGTTGTGAAAGTCTCCAAATGCGGTCGGTTAATCGATTTTACAACCTTGTGGGAGTCATGCCTTTGTGTACCTATATCACGTTAGGTTTTCCTTAAAGTCTCTTAACCACTTCCGATGAGTGCTTCCTTAACATGTATCTCGTGTATATTTCGCAGTGCCACTCCCACTCTCCTTTTCACATTTTACAGTTGCCTGGGGAAATTACGCTATGTCTGTGTTACCAACCGCCTCCCATGAAGAAAGAAAAAATATCCTGTAAAACATTAGGTCTCTACAAGATGTAGAATACTCATAATACTCCCTACCATTACCATCTCCTTTTTCAGTACACAGATGATATTGGAGCTGAATGTGAGTATGTTTTTTGGATAATATTCTCCTTCCACTCTTTGAATCTACCTAGAAATACGAATGAAGCTCGTAGAAAAAATAAAAGAAAGAAAGAAAATAAGTAGAAAGAAAGATTATTATAAAGCAGTCAGTCAGAGTTTCAGTCATGCCAAGACACATTCTTCTTCGTTACGTTTTTATAGTAAATTTCTTTCCATCATACTGCGTGTACGAGAATATCCTGCTATTGGCACATCTCGAAAAATTTGTTGCTGGAGGAAGCCAGCAGCTGAGAATATTGCGTCGGCGGACTCTGCCTGTATTTTCAGCATACTTCGCTGTGTGTTAAGCATCTGACGTCCCACCCTGCCTGCAGCATTCGCCATTGCTTAATTTTGCTCCCGCCTCGCCACTCCACTTTGTCATACTGCTCGGGGAGCAGCCATGTTCGGAATGTCGCATATTCCCTGCTGGCATTTCGCTCGCCCTGCGCGTAATGTACTGCTCCTCGGCGAGACTTCAGTCTGCATGGAGGCCTGGAAGGCTGGGTGGGGTAGCAGGTTAGCTGGCGTTTCTGAGCTACAATTACGGCTGTATTAAATTTTACGCATTCAGCGTCCGTCCAGCGACGTTACACGTGAGAGGTGAATGGCTTAAAAAAAGGACAATATTCCATCGAAAAAGCAGACAGCAGTACAGCAACCATTCAAGCACCAAATATAGATGCATTTAAAGTTGGAAATGGGTGTACAGTCTGTTGACTAACTGAGTGTCGACTAAGCTTCGATAAGAATTTTGAGATTCTGTCCATGACACCAAGACAATGAGTAACGTGTACTTAGGATGAGTCATTAACCTTTCGTTTACTAGCCGTAAAATCTTTTCCTCAGTTATTATTTTCTTGGCGTAGGCAACAACAAGTTTGTTCCAGGTTAAGGTAGTCCAAAAGTATTTAGAAACACGCTTGTAAGGGAATTTTGATTTGATGTGTCTAGACAAACAAACCAGTTGAAAGTCAGGGATTCTGCCCTTTTTATGGTACGCTGCAAAACATTATTACATACACACACAGTTTGGCACAGTCATTCACTACGTTGGGGACATCTCACTTTGCTACGCAGTGCACACCAACTTCATGCTCTCTTTTAGACACACGAGTATGTGCGGTTTTATTTAGGTAGTGGCAATGGAACGGTTTGCAACAGTCGCTGCATAGTGCTTTATTTTCCGTTTCTAGTGGTGAAGACATTAACACCTCCACAAGCAACTTTAAACGCATTATAATTTCTGAATTAATTTCACTGAAGATTATGCTGGCATTGACTACAGCTACATCAACAAAACGCAACATAATGATGTGCACTATTTCAGTGACAGGAGTTACTTGCTTATTCTCACTTTGTAGTTCGTCCAATAGCTGAAACCGCAAATGATTATCTTGTTTAGGACGAAGGCTGACTCGTAGTAATTACTTGGGTGACAGAAAATGTAGTTTTACAGGCACAGCAACACGTATCATCAACATAAACCACAGTTCTCAGAACTTTGTCATCACAAACAAGAGACAAATTAGTCCGCAGAGAACAAGAAACACGATCTACAGTGGTAATCTTCTGTAATCGAGAAAGGTGGGAAATGTTTGCTATTCAGCACTAGGTAATGGGGGTTGCTGCCAGATGTAAGTAGCTCCCTGGAAACGACACAGTTCGTCACACAAATGGATTCCATAAAATCGAGTTCCACTGTTCGTGTGCACCTTTTTACGTCTATATCTACATTTAAATGGTTACTCTGCAAATCACATTTACGTGCCTGGCAGAGGGTTCATCGAATCACCTTCACAATTCTTATTATTCCAATCTCGTATAGCGCGCGGGAAGAATGAACACCTCTATCTTTCCGTACGATCTCTGATTTCCCTTATTTTATCGTGGTGATAGTTCCTCCCTAGGTAGGTCGGTGTCAACAAAATATTTTCGCATTCGGAGGAGAAAGTTGGTGATTGGAATTTCGTGAGAATATTCCGTTGCAACTAAAAACGTCATTCTTTTAATGATGTCCAGCCCAAATCCTGTATCATTTCTGTGACACTCTCTCCCCTATTTCGTGATAATACAAAACGTGCTGCCTTTCATTGAAATTTTTCGATGTACTCCGGCAGTCCTATCTGGTAAGGATCCACACCACGCAGCAGTCTCCTTAGTAGGTCTGTTACATTTTCGCCGGCCGCGGTGGCCGAGCGGTTCTAAGCGCTTCAGTCCGGAACCGCGCGACTGCTACGGTCGCAGGTTCGAATCCTGCCTCGGGCATGGATGTGTGTGATGTCCTTAGGTTAGTTAGGTTTAAGTAGTTCTACGTTTAGGGGACTGACGATCTCAGATGTTAAGTCCCATAGTGCTTAGAGCCATTTGCACCATTTAGAGAGCTGGAGGACGGCACAACTTGACCACCTAGTAAACAGCATTCATCATTGAACTATGACCGCTGTTGCAGTTTATGGCTCAAACATCAGCGAAATGATACATTACACTCTGATGGAAAAGTGTGGCTCACAAGCTATCACACCATTGATCGTACTCTGTGAAGAGATGAGTTTTCTGCTGTCCATCCAGCGCTGGTCAATTCAAATCAGGATGGGCGTTTTAATAATATATTCTATTTGTAGCGCTGTGAAGTGATGCACTTTGCGTGGCTGAGGAGTAGTCGAAATATCTCCTTTGGCTACTAAACGGGGCCTCATAATCGGGTCAAAACAAACTGACCGAATGTTGTTGCATCGTGGGCTACTTGCTGATACAACAAGAACTGCACTACGACACCAGGTTATTACTACATTGCACGTGAAGCCGGAGTTGAAATAACTATGACGCAGCAGGATGGCAGAGCCAATGCTGCGTCGACTGCCAAGTTACTTCACATCCAAGACACAGTGGCTTACGTGACCACGACCGATGCAGCAGCAAAGCAGGTGCACACCAAGCCAGCAAAAGTAACACTCTTTTCAGCCGAAGGAATCACTGTCTGCTAAACACCAGCCGCGAAGAGGGTAATTCTTTGGTTCATGAGTCCATGCATCTACCAGTTGATGAATCTATGAGGCTACATAACACAACCAGTCACCCTCTCCAGAGACTGCCGTTGCTAGATGAGGCACTGCTGTTGCTGTGGACTTAGCGCTCACCAGTCGGCAGACCACCTGGAGGGACTACTTTAGCCATCTTTCAACGTGTAGGTCTCTGGTTTCCATATGGGGACAAGCAGCCATTCATTTACCGTCAACTGTGTGGGAAAACTTCTTGCTGTCTGCCGTTGCTCTGGGCAGACTGAGTGTTGTGAGTTGCTTCTTCTGTGCAGAATCACTGGTGTGATCATGTACGCCTTGGCTTTACTGGCCCGAGACTGTCATCAGTCTCTAGACAGTGCAGTGTTCCTGTGGTTCTTCTTCAGCGGAATGGTGCTGCTGCCGACGTCACCCTCTCGGTGCCTGCTGCGGGCACCTGCTGTCTACTGGCTGTAGCGCCTTTCTCACCAGGTAGCGCACTGTTAACATCCCGTGGTTGCATGCATTCCGTGGCAACGATACGGCGGATGTACTCCAATACGTAATAGTTTTCCAATACCATTTTTCTGACATCTCATCTGAAAACTAACTCACCACTTAAAAGTATCAAAGATAAAATTGTTCCAAAATAGTTATTCAACAAACCTGCATCTGACTGCGTCTGCGAACTTGTTTCGTGCACTTCTCCATTTTGCCAGTAATGAAATATGCACTTGACTCAGCAATCAAGTTTAAGAGAATAATGCTGTTTGTACAATGGCATTAAGATGGTACTGAAAAATTAACTTTTGGCCCTGATGTTTACTTATTGAAATTATGACTTGAATAATGCCAGTTGTGCAATAGCATAAAATTAGTTTTTTGAAATAACTTTGTTCTGATAACTTTAGTTACACCAAAATCGGTTTCAAACCATGAACTGCACATATATATTGCATAGAGGCCTCATTTTCTTTGCATTCTTTCATTTGGTGGGTAACTTTACTTTGCTACTCATTTTCATGTTCAATACAAGCAAAGGATGTGGATTATAATTTAGGCCGTTAGATTTGAACACAGTGTTGATCTCAATATATGTATATATTGTTAAAAAATTTAAGTCATATACAAAACAACCATTTCCCACATTTTTGTAGCACCAATCACTCTTACAAAAATTTTACAAAACGCTTACTGCATCAAAACTTGGACATACAGATCCTAAGTCTGAACATTATCTAACAAAAACTATTTTGAAACCATTTTATAGCTTCCCCCATTAACGTGCTAAAGTTTACTCAGTGTACTACCTGAAAACTGCATAGCGTGAATCCTACTTAAAACTGTCACCGCACGCCTACTTCCTCCGGGCACCTAGCTGCGACTGTCGAGTTTTTTTTTTTTTTACTGTGTGGTCCAGGCTCTTCAGATGGTTCAAATGACTCTGAGCACTATGAGACTTATCTTCTGAGGTCATTAGTCCCCTAGAACTTAGAACTAGTTAAACCTAACTAACCTAAAGACATCACACACGTCCATGCCCGAGGCAGGATTCGAACCTGCGACCGTAGCGGTCTCGCGGTTCCAGACTGTAGCGCCTAGAACCGCTCGGCCACACCGGACAACGGCCCGGCTCTCTTAACCATCAAATATCCTCCTCTTTTTTTTTTGGTCATCACTCTACTGACTGGTTTGATGCGGCCCGCCACAAATTCCTTTCCTGTGCTAACCTCTTCATCTCATAGTAGCACTTGCAACCTACGTCCTCAATTATTTGCTTGACATATTCCAATCTCTGTCTTCCTCTACAGTTTTTGCCCTCTACAGCTCCCTCTAGTACCATGGAAGTCATTCCCTCATGTCCTAGCAGATGTCCTATCATCCTGTCCCTTCTCCTTATCAGTGTTTTCCACATATTCCTCTCCTCTCTGATTCTGCGTAGAACCTCCTCATTACTTACCTTATCAGTCCACCTAATTTTCAAGATTCGTCAATAGCACCACATCTCAAATGCTTCGATTCTCTTCTGTTCCGGTTTTCCCACAGTCCATGTTTCACTACCATACAATGCTGTACTCCAGACGTACATCCTCAGAAATTTCTTCCTCAAATTAAGGCCGGTATTTGATATTAGTAGACTTCTCTTGGCCAGAAATGCCTTTTTTGCCATAGTGAGTCTGCTTTTGATGTCCTCCTTGCTCCGTCCGTCATTGGTTATTTTACTGCCTAGGTAGCATAATTCCTTAACTTCATTGACTTCGTGACCATCAATCCTGATGTTAAGTTTCTCGCTATTCTCATTTCTACTACTTCTCATTACCTTCGTCTTTCTCCGATTTACTCTCGAACCATACTGTGTACTCATTAGACTGTTCATTCCGTTCAGCAGATCATTTAATTCTTCTTCACTTTCACTCAGGATAGCAATGTCATCAGCGAATCGTATCATTGATATCCTTTCACCTTGTATTTTAATTCCACTCCTGAACCTTTCTTTTATTTCCATCATTGCTTCCTCGATGTACAGGTTGAAGAGTAGGGGCGAAAGGCTACAGCCTTGTCTTACACCCTTCTTAATACGAGCACTTCGTTCTTGATCGTCCACTCTTGTTATTCCCTCTTGGTTCTTGTACATATTGTATATGACCCGTCTCTCCCTATAGCTTACCCCTACTTTTTTCAGAATCTCGAACAGCTTCCACCATTTTATACTGTCGAACGCTTTTTCCAGGTCGACAAATCCTATGAAAGTGTCTTGATTTTTCTTTAGCCTTGCTTCCATTATTAGCCGTAACGTCAGAATTACCTCTCTCGTCCCTTTACTTTTCCTAAAGCCAAACTGATCGTCACCTAGTGCATTCTCAATTTTCTTTTCCATTCTTCTGTATATTATTCTTGTAAGCAGCTTCGATGCATGAGCTGTTACGCTGATTGTGCGATAATTCTCGTACTTGTCGGCTCTTGCCGTCTTCGGGAGTGTGTGGATGATGCTTTTCCGAAAGTCAGATGGTATATCGCCAGACTCATATATTCTACACAACAACGTGAATAGTCGTTTTGTTGCCACTTCCCCCAATGATTTTAGAAATTCTGATGGAATGTTATCTATCCCTTCTGCCTTATTTGACCGTAAGCCCTCCAAAGCTCTTTTAAATTCCGATTCTAATACTGGATCCCCTATCTCTTCTAAATCGACTCCTGTTTCTTCTTCTATCACACCAGACAAATCTTCACCCTCATAGAGGCTTTCAATGTATTCTTTCCACCTGTCTGCTCTCTTCTCTGTATTTAACAGTGGAATTCCCGTTGCACTCTTAAAGTTACCACCGTTGCTTTTAATGTCACCAAAGGTTATTTTGACTTTCCTGTATGCTGAGTCTGTCCTTCCGACAATCACATCTTTTTCGATGTCTTCACATTTTTCCTGCAGTCATTTCGTCTTAGCTTCCCTGCACTTCCTATTTATTTCATTCCTCAGCGACCTGTACGTCTGTATTCCTGATTTTCCCGGAACATGCTTGTACTTCCTCCTTTCATCAATCAACTGAAGTATTTCTTCTGTTACCCATGGTTTCTTCGCAGCTACCTTGTTTGTACCTATGTTTTCCTTCCCAACTTCTGTGATAGCCCTTTTTAGAGATGTCCATTCCTCTTCAACTGTACTGCCTACAGCGCTATTCCTTATTGCTGTATCTATAGCGTTAGAGAACTTCAAACGTTTCTCGTCATTCCTTAGTACTTCCGTATCCCACATCTTTGCGTATTGATTCTTCCTGACTAATGTCTTGAACTTCAGCCTACTCTTCATCACTACTATATTGTGATCTGAGTCTATATCGGTCCTTGGTACGCCTTACAATCCAGTACCTGATTTCGGAATCTCTGTCTGACCATGATGTAATCTAATTGAAATCTTCCCGTATCTCCCGGCCTTTTCCAAGTATACCTCCTCCTCTTGTGATTCTTGAACAGGGTATTCGCTATTACTAGCTGAAATTTGTTACAGAACTGAATTAGTCTTTCTCCTCTTTCATTCCTTGTCCCAAGCCCATATTCTCCTGTAACCTTTTCTTCTACTCCTTCCCCTACAACTGCATTCCAGTCACCCGTGACTATTAGATTTTCGTCCTCCTACTGAAAGATATACTCATTCCACCTTGCGGTTGGCAACTATCGACTTTATTTTCTGGATCTACCCTTATCAGACCTTAGCACATACCTTTCACACTGCACTGCAACAATTCCGTCATATGGTAGTTTATGGTATTCTAGTTCCACCACCCATCGTAGTGGCCTATTAACACAGTCGTTATGTCTCTTGCGGAGAGTGTAACTCAGATCTGTACGTTCCTCAGTGTCCCGTTGAATGGGTAGTATTTTTTTCTTTATTTTATATACAAAAAGTGTAGGATGCAAAGCAAAAGAACAGTGGTTCTTGATCTGATGTGCATGACAGTATATGGATCTCAGATTATTCTTTCTCATTTATGATTCACCCTGCATAAACATTTGGCCGAAAACAAATTACTGTATGACAGAAGTATTAGTAAGTTCTTCATACGCCAGAAACCAAAGATTTAGTGCGTGTTTCATGCGTACCACTTCAAGATGTCTATACAAAATGCATCGATTCCATTAAAACATTATTTGCTCATTGGCGATGCATCTATCTGTGACCAACATTTCCAGGTGTGTCATGAATACAGTAAACGATGTGTTTAACTCGAGTTGAGGGATAGGCCACACCGGTCTTTGGAGTACATAAATCAAACGCTAGGTATCTTCCACTAGAAATTGTCAGTGAGATTGAGCTCTGTCGTTATGTGTAGTCTACACGAACCTCGGCCTGTCTGTCACAGTAGCCACTACGCCGTGATTTCGCGGCACAGTTGTAGTTCCGTCCCGTTGAGCTGATGCCACCAAGGCTGCTACTGTTATCTCGTTCTGCACAGGAGGGAACTGATATCAAGAGCGGAGCTCCGCTGGCGTCTCCAAGAAGTAAAGAGCAAGGACACGTTGAGGACTTGAAAAAATACGAGCGAATGGTTCCCGAAGGCTGGAAATACGAGCAAGTCGGAATTGTTTTTGTGTCCGCGATTTTGTTTCTTGCTGTTCTTATTGGGCACGGACTGGGATGTGTGTGTGTGTGTGTGTGTGTGTGTGTGTGTGTGTGTGTGTGTGTGTGTGTGTGTGTGTGTGTGTTGCCTACAGCACGTCCCAACTGTGCGAGTTTTTTTTAAGTCTGTCCACTATGTGGCCGACCCTGTGCTTACAGAACGTAGAGCAGCCGCTGGTGCTACTTAGCATAGTGTGGCAGGGGTTCTGTACGAAGCTGAAGTACTCTGGTAAACAATGTATGCCTCTCGCTGTTTTTGTGTGTAGTTGTTTACGCCTGGTGCGATGTGTCACCTTCCTTCCCTCGCATGGTCTTCAGAATTTAACACATTACATGCCTAAAGACGTTACTGCTCACTGCAAAATAAATGCACATTCATTCAAAATTCGATACGAAATGCTGTGCAAATGGTGAATCTTTTGTCATCGTGAGCACCAGTGTGGATAAACTTTCTCAATAAATTCAGAGAAGACTCCAATCTTCCGTACAGGATGACTAGTGTGAAAGCAGTTCGCTGATCTCGACTCAGGCAATGGAAAAATTCGTTAGAGAGTTTTCCTTGGTGTACAAGTCTGGTTTTCCATTTCAGCAGCCCCCCAAGCAATATACGTTATTTACCATACTACAGTTTCACCACACACTAACAAATGAAGAAACGTATTTAAAATCGAGATCAATGTATCGTAGTCCTTTAGTACTTATTTCTTACAAACACGTGCCTTAATGTCGCCCACATCGATCACAATATTCCGGTGAAATAGAGTACAAGTGAGGTATGTACAGGATAGGCATATACATATTTCCGTAAGAAAGACACTTATACTGGATACCAAGTAATAGATTTCCATGAAGTTGCACAGTTTCTTTAGGACTTTGGCGTGAGCTAGTGGAGCTACGATAGTCTTCAATGATTCATCAAGCTTTGAGTATTTTGTATTAAAACCGATTTCATGCAAGGGATTGTGTTAGCTCGGATCAGTGTAAAATATTTATCTGGTATTCGTGAAGTACCAAGGCAAAATTTAATTGTTCAAATCCCAGCTACATGTAATAATACTGCTATCCATAGGACTTTGAACGCCATTAACAAAAATTCAAAGTTTTTACCTTGTGTTGTAGGAACAACATACGTTTAACTATATACAGACCGACCAGTATTGAAGGCACTTTCCTCATGGACCAAGCTCTGATTTCATTTAATTCAAAGGTACTAGGAAAGACAAATAAATAAAGACTTCTTACAGATAAACACGTAATACTATGAAAAGAGGTAGAATAAATTATGTTCACAGTAGAAGACATTGCTTCACATTCAAATGTCTTCCTATTTTGAGAACTCAGATATAGCAACTTTAAATCAGAAGTATCAATGTAATTCTACTAAACAACCGAAGCAAGTGCAAATTTCTTGCCCAAGTCATGACTCAGTACATTGACCTTGTGGAATACTATAGCAGGTAACCTTCAATGCCATAGTTCATAAAAGATACGCACAAAAACTATGAACACTAATTCGCTTTATGTTCCTACTAGCTGTTGTTAACATATGTACACCTTAGTAAGGTATTCTGAGAGACCGCCAGGGCTGTGCCAAGTATTCAGTTCATCTGATGTGTGTAAATACTGTGACAAAGATTTCTTATTCTGTGCAGTACTCTCCAATGTTATCCACAGGCAATAAATTTTTTATGATGTATAGTATTGGTAACAGAAGCTTCCTCCAGTCCATGAGGACTCTGTATACAAATACGGTTCCAAGGTAATTTCCTAATACGTTACGTTAATTACTCTTATACAACTAATTATTTATGTATTCACAAACATTACTTAAAGACAAACAAAATATTTCATTAGCATAGATATTTCTTTATTTTATTGTTTCTCGTGTAGGCTAACAAGAAGCTTCGTTCGTAAGTAATTTTGTTTACTTAGTAAGGACAGGTGTAAATTAATTCCAATTTACTGTTCTTACATTGAATAAGAGAAAACTTTGGGTGGGGTTCCAAAACTACGCAAAACTAATATCTCTGTGTATGGCCTAACGTCTCAATGTAATAAGTTTCCTTCAAATGTCCGCATTCTATAAGCACGAATAAGCTTTGCTTTATTTTATCTTTCCAAGACGATTCTTCTCTTGGTAGCTCTGTAAGGGGATCTACCCACTCACTACTTTCCTTTACACATAAGATCAGCCGGTGTACATTGTGGAGAAAAGAGTGGCAGTTTCATTACCATTTGGTGGAACCCATACCAAGTAGGACTGACAGAAGAGATGGAGAAGATCCAATAATGAATGGCACATTTCGCGCACAGTCATTTAGTTAGCACAAGAGCATTGCAGATGTGCTCAGAAAACTCCAGTGGCAGACAGTACAAGAGAAGTGTTCTGTATTTGTAATTGAAATTTCGAGACATCACTTTCCAGGTAATTCAAGACAACATATTACTTTATCCCAAACATATCTGAAATGACTGCAGTGAGAAAATTCGAGAAACTAGACGTAATACAGAGGCTTCCCAACAACCATTCTTCCCACGTACCATTCGCAAGGAGGCTCAGTTAATGGTACCAGAAGTACCCTCCCCCATACACTGTCAGAGGATTTGTGGAATACTGCTGTAGTTGCAGATATAGGATAATCCAGGATATTCTACCCAACTTTCTATTGGTTGGCTGCATAAATCTGTAAACCTCATGAAAAATTCTGTGCGCGTGGTTACTTTCTGGATGAAACTACGATATCAGAATTGCTTAGTTAGCGGTTAGTGTAAAATTTCTCTCCGTTTCCTATTGTGAAACTTGATGTTCTGTTGGGAAGTAATGCAATAGGCTTGATAACAGTCGTTGTATAGTCCACTAGAGTTCTTTTGGCAATCGAAGGTGTGGTGGTAGATTTTGTAGCGTACTCTCTTACATATTTTGAAAAAATATCATACAAGGCTAGTAGATATTTGACTACAACCCTTGCTGTAGGCAAAATTCAGAAGAATCAGCAATGGTCCAAGTTGACAAACTGCCTATTGGCTTCGGTCTCGGGTTCTTCGGCTCTATTACACTTCTAATGTAATTTGTGGAGTACCCATTGCTCCTCAGAACAGTTTCCAGGTGTTGCATTTCTCGTTTGAGGTGTTGCGGCTCACATATTCGTCCTGCTCTCGTTACGAGCGTACTAATCATGCCTCTTTTCTGGCTCGGGTGGTGGTTTGACAGTTTGTGCAGGTATCGGTCCGTGTGTGTCGGTTTTCAATACACGCTGTGTCCCAGGTTTTCGCCGTCCCTTGTGACCAGCACATCTAGAAATGGCAGCTTCGTGTCTTTTTCTACTTCCATGGTAAATGTTATGTTGGCATGGAGGCTGTTCAAGTGCCTTAGGAAGTCACCCAGCTGTTCTTCACCATTGCTCCACACCACGAAAGTATCATCGACGTACCTGTACCACACCTTAGGTTTGCAAGTCGCCGAGTCCAGTGCCTGTGCTTCGAATTGTTCCATGAAGAAGTTGGCCACCACTGGACTGAGAGGACTACCCATGGCGACGCCTTCCAGCTGTTTGTAGAAATCACCATTCCACGTGAAATAGCTCGTGGTGAGACATGCATGGAAGAGCTTTTTGATGTCTTGAAGGAACATGGAACCGATGTGCTCCAGAGCGTCACTGAGTGGCACTTTCGTAAATAACGAAACAACATCAAAGCATCCCATAGTGCTCAGAGCCATTTTTTTGAATATGGCAGGGAAGCTAGAGAAAATGGAATGTAGAGGAAAAATCTATATACAGTGAGGATCAATGAAATGAAGTATAAGGAAGACGAGGATATCTGGTCAGACGAGTGTAGGGTAACATCAACACAAGCAGAAAATAGTACAGCGGAGCAGGGTTAGTTTGGAATAGGACAGCTGGGGAGAGAGTAAGTTACTTTGAACAGTTCAGTGATTAGGTTATACTCATCAGAATCGACAGCAAAGCAACACGGACAACAATAGTATACTGGACAACGTCGCTGGCAGCTGATGAAGAGACAAAGAATGTATCTGAGGATGTTGAAAGAGTGGTGCAGTACGTAAAGGGAGATGAAAACTTAATAGCCACGGGGGACTGGAATGCGCTTGTAGGGAATGGAGTAGAAGAGAGGGTTACAGGAGAATGTGGGTTTGGGACAAGGAATGAGAGAATGGAAGAAGACTAATTGAGTTCTGTAATAAATTTCACCTACTAATAGTGAATGCTCTGTTCAAGAATCACAAAAGGAGGAAGTATAATTTGAAAAGGCTTGGAGATATGGGAAGATTCCATTTAGATTACATCATGACCAGACAGACATTCCGAAATCAGGTACTGGATTGTAAGGCATACCCAGGGGTGGATTACAATTTAGTAATGATCAACAGTAGGAGGAAGTTTAAGAGGCCAGTCTGGAAGAATTAGCACACAAAGAAATGGGATACGAAAGTGCTAAGGAACGAAGAGATACCCTTGAGCTTCTCTGAGCCTATAGCCACTACGATAATGGATAGCTCAGTAAGCAGCTCAGTGGAAGAGGAATGGATATCTGTAAAATCGGTAATCATAGAAATAGGATAGAAAAACATAGCTACAAAGAAAGTAACTGTGAATAAATCATTACTAACAGAAGAAATACTTCACTTGCAAGATGCAAGAAGAATGTGCAAAAATTTGCAGAGTAATTCAAGAACACAGAAATATGTCATTTAGAAGTGTCAATTAGAAGCATTGTTTATAGCTGCTGACTTTCAGCAGTAGCACTCAGTATTCTGATGTTTGTTCTACAACGTCAGCAGATTCCGGTAGACTTTGAGATAACCGAAGCAAAGCATCTTGTACTATACTGTCCATTCCACAAACATCTACTATTTAAAAATCGTATTCCTGTGGGAATGAGGCGCAACGTTGCAGGCATGCATGGAGCAGTTTACACGTCATGATAAAACTTAAAGCTTGATGATCACAGAAAACATTTATGTCTTTGCCATATAAATAATAATTAGATAATTAAATGTTAAGACTACGGACAGGGTGTCCAATTCCATGACACAATAAGACAGTTCATACTCAGACAGTGTAAGACAAGAAATATTACATGAATGTATTTAAAGTTTACCATTTCCCTCACGAGATTGGAACAGACATGACAGCATTCTTGAGGAAGACACATCATCAGTGACAATACAGGAATCTTTCGACATGTCAGGGTGATACAAAATTTAAGAATGTACTAGATCATGTTTGACTGCAACAAAATCCTCCTGACAGTTCTTGACCAATGCCGTGATGCATTTTTCTTTAAGAAACATAGTAGTGCTTTACTGTTTAGTTGTTGGTCGGGCACAAAACGTCTAAGAAATGAACATAATCCTAGCAACGTTTTAAGCTGTTTCGTAATTCCTGGAATCGAAAAAATCTTTGTTTCCCTTCTCTTATCTGGAATCTATGTTTTGCCAGTTTTGAGTTCTGGAGCTTGGCAGTATCTCCTGCATTTGAAGACTTCTGTATCCTCCTCTCTAGTAGATCAGTATGTTCTTCGCAAAGTAAGTGTAGCTATTAAGGAATCCATTTTGTCCAATAGGTCAGGCCTAACACAGTGATGAAAGGTAACACACAAAACAGATAGCTTATCTTCCAAATATGAATGCTTTATATTTTCCAGAGTGTTCTGAGACGGAAATCTGTCATAATGAGGCTTGTAAGGAACTTACAAAAATGAAATTTTTGTAGTTGTTTATCTAAATTTTCCGGTTTAATACAAACTGGAAAAATGATATTATTAAAAGCCAGTGCATTAAGCACAAGGTGTACGTTACTGCTTAGTTTGGCTACCACTAATAGAGAGCTCCAGTTAGATGCTGGTAATGCTTCTGTTATTGCCCATTCTAACATCTGAAATACTGTATCTCTTTGGTAACCGCCTCTCGTTATGTCCATGGTATAGAGTAACAGTTTTGGCAGTAAGTGTGGTGTTGTTTGCAGAGTATTGGTGTAGATGCATATGTCGAATATTCCAAGATATTCTGCCCAATTTCTTTGTTGGTAAGCTGCACAACAGCGCATGAACCTGTTAAACTCACGAAATTGATAATTACCTATAATTTTCTTATTGAAAATTTGTGTACAAGGTGGTCAGAAACCATCTCTAAAACCTATAAGGGTATCGCAGGGCCGGTTGTACTGAGGAATAATCGTTAAGAAATAATTATATACGATGTGGCATTTCCCAGTTATTTAGCATTGAAGTCATTGTGTGCGCAAATTCAAGCACTTGCAAGAGCTAAAATGCGGTACAAAAACAGACAGCTTTAGATGCAAGAGTTACCACCCGTTGAGATGTTCATTACCAGTTAAAATGTGCCTTTCTCGGATGAGACAGATTTAAGCTAGTTGAGCAAAATCCACATTTGCTTGATTTGTAGAAGCAAAACGAAGAACACGTTGGCGACCCTGTCTCTGGCAGGCTGTTTGAATTTGTGCATGTGAGGAACTGACAGGCTAACATTAATATTAAATAATTAAAAACATATCAATTTTTTGTGAACAATTATTTCTCAGCGCAACCTCCCTTGCTGTAACCTTACAAGTTTTCAGACTTTTTCTGACTTTTCACTGACAATTCTTTCAGTACAGCCTGCTATTGCGAGTTAATAGTTAAGGAATCTACCACTTCGTCATTTATGTGGCTTTCATCACTCTTCACAGTACTACAGTAAGAAGATTGGCTAAGAAGATTGGCTAATAATTTGTGAAGCTTGTAACCTCCCCACTATAAAAATATATAATTATCTTTCACATTTAGTGTAACCTTCCATAAAATAAATTGCGTAACCTATCAATAATAAAATGTGACTAATCTCTCAATAATAAAAATGTGACTCACTTATAACCTTTCAATAATTGGCTGTGAATTTAAACTGGTAAATTTTAGACGTCAGCAGTGCTGCGTCATGACCCTGAAAGATCATTCTGAATAAATAGAAAACTCTTACCTCAATAAGGTCGCCGGATAACGCATATATATCTGCTCCTATAAGAAATTTTTCTGGCACAGCCGAGTGCAATGCTGGCTGATAGATTTGTCATGTATAAAAAGAACAACTGCTTTTTCTTGGCAATAATCGGGATGACCATGGATTGTAGAAATTAGTAAATTCTTTAAATTGAAATGAATGATTGTCAACAGTTACTTTTTATGAGAAAGATTATTATTAAGAGATTTTTTTAAATATTTACATGGAACTTCATATAGCAATACTACATATGCGTGAGGCTGCTTTTACCTTATGCTACAATGCTCAGGCTCCGCCATCACTCCACCACGACTGGCCCAGCCAACACGATACACCAGACTGCTAGCTACCACTTACTGCTACTAACACACAGTTCCTACCGCACACAACACTGCTCTCTGGTCTGAGATTCTCTTACACCTTACATATCGCAGGCAGCGCGTGAGCAATCCATCGAAATTACATCTGCTCGAGTGCGCTAGCAACAAATTCTTTACTCATGGACCTCTTAAATAACCCTCCACTGGCGGGGGGGGGGGGGGGGGGGGGCAAAAATTTGGCAGCGATGGTGAGCCAATTGGACTTGCCATGAGCAACAAATTTTTCTATAATCTATTTAGTTACTAAGTCTACAGTCACAGAGTATATACATCATCGATAAGTGCAGGACATATTAAGAAATTAAATAGAGTGCACATGCACTAAGTACAGAACATATTAAGAAATAACAAAATGTATGTGCAATGAGTACAGAACATATTAAGAAATGAAATAGTGTATACTCAATGAGTGCAAAATATATTAACAAATGACATAAAGTGCACACGCACTGTATAAGTCTATACCATATTTGGGACAACTGATCATATTAACAAATGAAATGAAGTGCACACTCACTGTATAAGTCTTTATCATTTTTTACAAGAACTGAATACATTAACAAATGAAATAAAGTGCACACGCACTGTAAAAGTCTTTAGCATTTTACAAGAACTGTATACATTAAGAAAAGAAATAAAGTACACACGCACTGTAAAAGTCTTTAGCATTTTTTACAAGAACTGAATACATTAACAAACGAAATAAAGTGCACACGCACTGTAAAGGTATTTGTCATTTTTACAAGAACTAGGAAGGGAATGGGAAGGATAGAATCATGGTTGTAGCACAGTAGGTTGCACGTAGCTGCACTGAAAGTCCATATCTTTCTACAGAAGCACAATGCCAAGTGAGACAATCTGAAGTTCTCTTCTCTGGTGTAGCAAAGACACTGAAATGTTGCATTAATATTGTATGTTATCGTTTTGGTAGTACATCAGGTACACCAAACAGTAGGACCATAATAACATCTCCATCGTTGAAGGTGGTGGACAGCTTGGTATGTCAACACCACATTTTTGTAGAATCCATACTTTTACATCAACGTAGAATTAGTGCACAAACCAAATATAGTGCTCCATGATCATGAGGACTGACAGGACATAGGTATATTTCAGTAATTGCTGGTAATTAGGTCAGAATGTGAAGGACATTGAGTCTTATGCTAGTCATCATTCAGAATTACATTACTGTATCAACCGATTTGAATAATTATTGGCACTCACAAAACACTATTCATAACTCATCTAACTGCAGTAATTATTGGCATAGCATTTATGCATAAGTCATCTCATTACAGTAATTATTGGCATTCATTTATGCAGTGTTACAAAACATCATTCATAAGTCATCTCATTACAGTAATTATTAGCACAGTATTTATGCGTAAGTCATATAGTTACAGTGATCATTGGCATCATTTATAGAGTATAACAAAACATTATTAAGAAGTCATATCATTGCAATAATTATTGACACTCATTGGCCATTTACAAAACACTTATTATACAATATTCAGAAGTCACCTCATTACAGTAATTATTGACATAGCATTCATGCATAAGTCATCTCATTACAGTAATCATTAGCATCATAGGCTAGTTACAAGGCATTTATTATGCATTATTCAGCAGTCATCATTCAAGCGACATAAGACGCATTTAAAATGTAAAACATTGGAACTAGTATTCAAGGTCTGTAGTCCAATAATATGTAGATGTAAGGGAATCAATACATCAGAAAAATTTGCGTTATATTTACGACTAGAAATATACCTTAAACTGGTAGCATTATTTTTTTGTATACTGGTAATAGTTGGGACTGGTAATAAATTTTTTTATGTGCTAGCAATGCATCGCTTTGGGATCGATAATTAATTGTTGGGGGATGAAAATATTTGCTTTTGACTTATTGCTGGAAATAAGGATTAATAACGTCATTCGTCATGAGTCAGCTGTAGCAAGGTTATGAAACAAGTACAGTGTATGTGATACATTCATAAATGATAGACACAACTGGGTAAAAAATGCAAGTACTAGAACAGGTTTAATAACTAACTGCTTATAGCATATTAATATCATGAAAAGCTTCTCCTGGAAAAATTACAAAATGGATTATTGAGCTGAAAAAAAATGTATATTATGCTGAAAAGTAGTAAAGTTCGAATTAACAAGTAATGAAAAGTGTACTTAATATGTATGTACTCTAGCTGTCTTTCCCAAAACATTCAATCATACTATGCAACATAAGACATACTGTCAAAAGGAACTGCAACAAATACTTAAATAACTACATAGCATCTCTTAACTAATAGTAAATATATAAACATCATTATCCTCATCTGCAAAGAAAACTTCATTATTCATATTACCATAACTTCATCATTATCATCATCTGCAAAGAAAAACTTCATTATTACCATATACTTAATATAACTATTCATCATCATTTATTATCATCTGCAAAAAATAGACACTTCAGTATTCATATTCATATTACCATTTACTTCATACAACTATTCATAGTATAGAGTTCCTTATTTCTAGCATATTTCATCACTAAAATTAACATGTGTAGCTTTGTCTGACAGCTTGCATCAATCGACTCGTATTCTGAAAGAAAAATAATTAGTTAAGAGTGTTATTATACAGTGTGTACAGTGTATTCTTGTTAATGCTTGTTAATTCTGATCCATTTACTCTTCATGATACAGTACTGAATTTTCTTTCGTTCATTCCGATTGTGAAATTTCCATTCCACTGTGGTTTGTTTAATTTATTTCTTTAACACGGTATTGCTTTCTTATACTACAACGCTCAGGCTCCGCCATCGCTCCACCACGACCGGCCCAGCCAACACGATACACGAGACTGCTAGCTACTACTTACTGCTACTAACACACAGTTCCTACCGCATACAACACTGCTCTCTGGTCTGAGATTCTCTTACACCTTACATATCGCAGGCAGCGCGTGAGCAATCCATCGAAATTACATCTGCTCGAGTGCGCTAGCAACAAATTCTATAATCATGGACCTCTTACAAGCTTTAGTCTTAATAAACTTGACTCTCATGCTCTGACAATATTTACCATATTTGTCTTTCGTGTTTATCAGATCTACAACATTATCTTCACCATCAATACTCAGATGGCACTCGCCTGAGGGAAGTCTTTTTTTACTTTCCACTCCCTCAAAAATTTCATCCCAAAAATGCTTTCGACTATTAACCCATTTACAACTAGGAAAGGGCCTACTATGGTTCCATCTCCCATAATTACCTCAATCTGCCTCTGCACCTTGATATGTGACGACCTGGAGCTGTAATTTTGCAGTTTTGTATTGGGTAAGTAGACACCCTCATAAGCTCACTAACATCACTAAATAGACTTTATGACATCATATTTACAGGAGCACTTGTATCAATAACAACTGTAATCGGAATGATTCTACAATAGCCTTATTAGTGGTCTGAAACACTTTTTTAACCTGATGACGACTTCCATAATGGTCAGTAGCTCTCTGATGTTCGGGTCTTCATCATAACTTAATAGGTTCAGTGAACTGCGTTTTTTGCCCCCATCCATCCCACGACCTACACTGGACGGCGTCTTGCGGTCGATTCTAGTTTGGTAAATTAGTCGTAGTCAGTTGGGATTCTTCTGTCAACCCAATAATACTGACTGCTGGATTCTCTGCTCTCCAGCATGGTTCTGTATTCTAACATTATGCTGCTGAGTACCAGTTAGAGTAATCTGTCTATTGGTCTACTCCGTTACTAATGTATCTGGGGTGGTACCTATTATCTGATTTTCTTCTTTTGTTGTGATTTGATCGACCTCAGTTAACATGCTGCGTATTATGCTGTTAAGGCACCACCAGCTACATCACAAAGTTAACCTGAAAGTCATATGACCTGCCATGATAGTAGAACTGCTTCCATGGTGATCTGGATTGAGCCACACCACTATTATTACTGTCATTATTCACACCTATTGTACCAATAGAATCCAGTATGTAACATGGACTAACTTTTCACTTATGTCCAGGAGCAACTTCACTTTAAATATTCACAACAATTCTCCGTATAAAATAGACTCATCCTAATATATAATTTTATGTAAAGACTTTTAGAAATATTTTCGAATACCACCTTGCCACTATGGGTCGGCTCTGGGTTAAACACTTCTTTGTGGAGTCTTTCCTGGTGCAATTTGACCAATAATTCGACAAGAAAGCTATGCTCATAGGTGTGGCAGCTTGCAACAGTTTCAGGTGCCCAAAGTGCTACGTACTCTTGAAAGAATCCTGTCGAGAAATGAATTTTCTGTTGTTCTGACCAGTATCTAGATTACAATGCCTTTAAAGATTTTGTGAACACAAAAAGATGAATGTTTTTCTTACTCGGTGACAAAATCTGGAATTGCCAGTGTTTTAATAAACTGTCTTCTAGCAATATGGATTATAAAGAAGGGGCTGGCCGCACCCGATACAACACACAGTTAGGTGAGAGACCAGCATGATCTACTTCATCTCTACACATTTGCGTCATAAGGTGCCAGACTATTATAGTCACCATTTGCCCTATTAATTGGTGGTGTTATTGCATATTGCATTTCTTTGATGCTTACTATTAATCTGAGAAGTTTCACTGCCTGACCAATCAGACGAAAATTTACTTAAAGTAGCTTCATATAATTTAAATCTGATTTAACTGACTCTTCTGTAGTATCTCTCTCAGATAACATTCAACTAACAGAGTGTTATATAATAAATTGTAATTCTGAATATTATTTTTCGTTGATCTTATCCAAAATCCTCTTTGAAAGAACCTGTGAAAAGCCCTCCCTCTGAGAGTCAAATTGTTCCTTTCACTTAACATCTTGTTCAGTAGTAAAAATATCTACCTTTTCACACAGTTTCCGAACTAATTTTGATATATAAGTTTGTTCATCTATTGATTTCCGTATGGCCTCAGGACTGCTCTAATACACAGTTTTCAACTCTGAAATTTCGGATGGTAGACTATACTGCATACTGCTGCGACCACAAGTCTGCTAGATCCTTTTACAATTTTGACAGTTTCGACGCAATTTATCTTGCTGAGATGAGTATTATCTAGCTAAGACGATGTTTTATGTTGCTTGTTCAAAATTCGTTTTTATCATTGCTTCTAAACTTTGATATAATGCCTTAAATGGGACTTGAGTAGGTCTAGTTAGTGGAATAATTTCTTTGCTCTTAGCCCACGATGCCATTTCGCGTGCCGTAGCGTCAGTATTTTCGATTTTCGGATTTGCTAGCTCTGTCACATGACTCTACGTAATTATGTTTTTCAGATACAATTTTTATAGATTTTTATATCTGTGTCATAACACAGAGTTGGCTGAAGTTATCTGAGTCAATTATGTACTTTATTTCAGTGACAGCACACAGAGACTAATAATGCAGAATGTGAACTTTTCAGAAATACATTATTAACCTGTGAAGTATATAAATAACTTTAAAAAATTGTTCCTTTCTCCTTCTTGCTTCATAAATTGTTTGAAATTGTTTGTCTTATGTTGTTTCCTTTTAAAAAGACATATTTTTCTTATACTTGAGTCCGTTTTCGTCAGTATTTTACAGTTTCCATTCATTACAGGTAACAGAGAAAAACAATGTGTAATAACATACTGACAAAAAATTGTTGTAAAGTGATCCTCTAAAACGGCTGACAGTATATCACCTTTCTTCTACTTAAGGATTTTGTTATTCCTAATCCGTTCATGAAAGTAACAATTTCATCGAGGAAAGGATACATCACGTTGCAGAAAAGAAAAGCAAGTTTGTAATCGTGAACTGGCAACAAGATATTGATTTTCTTAATCTTTTCTTTCGGCTTAAAATGGTTCTTACTCGTACGAACTTACTTTCATTTTCAAGCAAGATTTAGCTTCGTGCCAAACAGTCGTCGTTGGGAAGCAGTGAGCTTGGTACGCAAAACCGTGTTATTGCTAAGTTTCAACGCAAAGAGTTTATTTTGCATGATAATAATAGTAGTAATCGCACTTGGTTAAAAACATAATCCGAAGGTTCGAATTACAAATGCTGAAATGGGAAGACGATAGCACGCTTAAAATGTATAATCGTCGTGTCGCCGAACTGGCTACTTCCAATTAATTTACAAAGCAAGAATTATAGAATTATACAAAACCAAATTCACTGGTACGGAAACACAGGATTTCGAGCTATTCACCAAAATGGAGAGGGAATAATTTAAAAAGGGTTGTTATTTAATACAAGGTACAAGTGACAGGAATGATTCAACCTTATATCACCGCTGCTCGAAGAAGAAGATGAAACGAAGGAATACCAGTTGTACTTGTTTAAAAAATAAGGATCGAATATATCGTTCAAGATAATCAAAATGCGAAGATGAAATTGATTTTCTGAGGCATAATGTTATCGCTAACACCGAAATACCAAGTTCAGTCTGGTTGCTACGCTTGTTGTGATTCCCTGCCTAGCTTTGTTTCGTGCAGTCGTTGCAATAGTGTAGGGTGAAGTAAATTCGTATTGCGATTTTGTGATGCACTAGCACCTGGGAGATAGAACAGTTTAGCGGTAAACTAATCCAATAGTGATGCTTATGGTATTGTTTCAGATCTTAATTTCATTGTTCATTTGAGGAGCTTGTAGGTAAATAGACTATGGTCTAACTATTCTGAGCACTGTGTAGTCGAGCGAAATTTATTCTGACTTTTGATATCGTTAATACTGGCTTTTCCCTCATAACGTGTATTCATTCAGAAAGCCTTAATTACTGCAGAGGAACTATTTACATTCACTCTTAGTCACAATTTTGCGGTGTATTCATTGTCTGTTCATCAGGAACGTTTTAAATAACAGGTGTGATTTCTGTCATCAGTGGTTGCTGTATCCATTGTGAAATCATTTAATATGTTGTCTGTACGTTTTTACTAGCACTGATTATATTTTGAATAAATTTCATGAAACCTAAGCCCAAGCAGCGTACAGTATCACTGAAGCGTAAGGGGGCAATGTGTTCCTGCGGTAGCCCAATCCCGATGCTCAAGGCGACGGACTTGTCAACGTTGATTTGGCTACCAGAAGCTGTACCATAGGTTGCAATCCAGTCCAAAGCCGCGGCCATGTCGTCAGCTCCACGTATGACGATCATCAAATCATCCGCATATGCGGTGCAGCGATAGATGGAGCCGCCGAACTGTATCCCAGTGAGCCTATCTCGGAGACCACACAACAAAGGTTCTACGGCCAATGCAAATAACAATATTGATAATGGACATACCTGTCGTATTGATCGGCGGATCGGAATGGGTGCCGTCAGTCTTCCATTAACAAGAATTCGAGAAGTAGCACCATGCAGAAGGCGTGTCAACACTGTGATAAAGGGGTCGGGGTATTCCACGCGCCGTAGAACGGCCGTGAGGAAAGTGTGGCCCACACGGTCAAAAGCCTGGCTAAAGTCGATAGACGCCAGGGCTGTCGGCAAACGTCTCACCCGTGCAAGGGAGATGAGATCTCTGTAACGACGTAACGCAGTTCTGATGTTGTTGGGTCCCCCCAAGGACGTCTGATCGCTGGACAGGACGTGCAATAGTGTGCCGCGAATACGTTCTGATAGCAGCCTCGAAATGATCTTGAAGTCGCTGTTCAATAACGTTAAGGGGCGATAATCGCGGACGTGATTCCGTCCCTTCGGCTTATGGATGGGGACAATCAGACCTTCCAAGAACGGTGCCGGCAATGTTATACCCGGGGACATCAATTCCTGACAAATTTCAAGCAAACACGGTACCAACAGTTGTTTAAAGGCTCGATAGAACTCTAATGGTAATCCGTCGATTCCTGGTGATTTAGGGGGAGCACCTTTACCAATGGCTTCGAGCACTTCCTCTTCTGTCACGTCTCCCAGTAAAGTCGGTACCATGTCTGGTGGAACTATACCGTGGACATGTGCTGAAACGGTGTCTACCGTCGCCATATCAGGGAGCACTGCAGAATAAAGTTGAGCGAATGCCCATAGAAGGCTTCTGCTATATCTGCTTGCTCTACCACGTGTCGACCGTCGTCCGTCATCATGTCGGTCACCAGTGCCCTACGGTGCCTCCTGCGTTCTAGGAGCACGTGGTGCGTAGATGGCCTTTCTGATTGTATCATGTCTGGAGCACGCGACCGTATAACAGCGCCCTGTAAATGACGGCGAGTTAAGGAGACGAGCTGCGCTTTCGCGCAATCGACTATGATCTGCCTGTCAGGTGAGGGCTCCATAGCAAGACATTCCCGTAGGATGGTGTAATAAAAGATTTCCGTGCTCCTCCTCCACGCCGCTGCTTCCCGGCCGTAAGCCATGAAGGTGCGCCTAAGAGCTGGCTTCGCACATTCAATCCACCAACTGAGGGTCGATCGGTAACGACAACTACGCTGTAAGGACGCACTACACGACTCTTCGACGGCACCTTTACATGCCGGCTCGTCCAGATGGGCGACGTTTAGTTTCCAGGGGGGCCTACTGCGCCACACACGTGCAGGTTGGAGGGCAATGGTGCAAATATAGGCTGTGTGGTCGGTGAATGCAGTGGGCCAGAGCTCTGCTCCTCTCGTCGCCGTCGAAAGGGTGCTTGAAACGTAAATCCTGTCTAACCGACTTGATGAATGACTTGTATAATGGGTGTAACCAGGAGCTGGGCCATGGATGTGGTGCCACGTGTCGATCAGGCGGAGGTCACGCGCTAGCATTTCCAATTCCGCACACGGGACGTGATGTGGCTGCTGATCAGACGGAGATAATGTACAGTTAAAATCTCCTCCGATCACCATATCGTCTATGCGGCCCATAAATAGAGGCGTAATATGTTCCGAAAAAAAGAGGACCCGATCTCTCCGTCTACCTGATCCTGAAGGGGCATATACATTGATGAGTCGTACACCGTTGACAGCTACTGCCATGGCTCTTGCACTCGGTAAGTACAGTACGTCCGTAGCCGCCAAGCCGTCTCGTAGCAGGACAGCCACACCACAATCGGTAGAAGGTGCGTGGGAGATGTGGGCGATATATCCGTAGAAGTCAGTGAAACTAGCGACACATACTTCCTGCAAGAGGGCCATGTAGATGTCCGCCGCATCGAGCTTGCGTTGTAGCATTGTCAGTTTGTGTGGTGCCCTTATCGCGTTGATATTGATTGTGGCAAGGCGAAAGGTGTGCTGCCTAGCCTCTTCACCTAGAGTAGACGTCATGGCAATCGAAGATAACCGCAAGAGATGCCAGACCCACCGAACCCGTGACAAATTATGAGTCTTTCACGCTGGGAGTGGCATCCCCAATGCCACCCCTTCCCCTGTCACCCGTGCCCTCTCCATGAAGTTCCTCAACGTCGTCCGAGCACAGTGGGTGCAACACGGTGCTGTGTAGCTGATCGGCACCTAAATTTCTCTCACGCACGTCGTCTTTGGTAGAGGGAGACGGAGCGCGATCCATCGACGCGACCTGCTGCATCTGTGGTGCAAGAAGTAACTGGGAACTCGTAGTATGGGCAAGTGATCCGTCTACACCACTTAGGTCCTCAGCAGGCGCAGCATCCATGCCGTCTGACGAGATGTCACCTTCTTGACCGGCCGTGTGTAGGAGGCAATCGTCAGAAGGGGTCCGCCGACGTCGCTTGCGTCGTCGAGGCGAATGTTGCTTTCGAACGTGGACATCCGTATCCGAATGCGGGAGACAATCCAGCGTCGTATCACCTTCCGCTAGGAAAACCGCGGTCGGGACAATGTTCGCGTCCACGTCCATCTCGTACTGATGGCTATGTTGCGTCTGGATTCCGTGGGACTGTTGCTGCTGTTGTTGCTGCGGAGGAGGCGACATATGGGTTGGCATCTGGGGTCCTTCCTCTTCCTCCCTTGGTCCTTCTGATGTCGATGGATGTGCCTGATCACCCGTGTCGTCCTCATCTATGGTGCGCATCGTCGTCTGAGCGTACGTGAGGGGCAGGATTGTCGTCCCCGTCGGGGAAACGGAGTCTCCCACTGGTGTCTGCGTAATTTTACGTTGTAAGCAGCTAGATCGAACATGGCCTTCCTGCCCACATCCGGAACAGGTACGCGGTTGACCGTCTTACATTATGATTGCACGACAGCCACCGATGTTCAAATAGGACGGCACATGTTTCTTGAGCTCAAGTTTAATTTGGCGCACACCATTGTAGACCTTATACGTCGAGAAAGTTTGCCGCTTTTCTGCAACGTGACTGATGACATTGCCATATGGTCGGAAGGCGTCCTTCACAACTTCCTCTGGGACCTCGAAGGGGAGCTCAAAAACCCGTACAGTCCTTAGGCCCATGCCTGCATGATCCACCGTCACTGCACCTATATGCCCGTCAGAATGTTTGAATCTGAGTGAGTTCGAGTATTTAGACACCACTGTCGCGCAGACCCCTGTACTGGTCATTTTAACATAAACCACGCTCGCCGTTATAGAAAAATGTATTCCGACGATAGTCGCCGGGTCTAAACGTAGATCATCGCGTATGAACTGTTCTATTTCATAGGCTCGAGGACACGCGTGATCTGGTTGGAAAGTAATTTTGATCGTATCGTGGCGCCATGTGTGTGCCATAGTCGCACTGAACTTGGAACAAATACAACTCGCGCCGCGAGAAGGTAAACACAAGCAAGCGCTCACGGTCGCGCACGGCGGGACGCAACGGACGTCCTCGCCCCACCGCAGCCGAAAGCAGACTGATCACTCAGCTATGGAGGAGGACGTATAACAAATGGATTTTACATTTTGGATATCACACTCCTGTCGTCGGTGACAATAAAGAACCAGACATTGTTAACATTACCTTCACACTGCTATAACCACTTACTTCACAATCGATTTCGAGGTCTGCTGATTGACAAACACATACATATTTCCCTAATATATTGAGTCACTTCATGACAAGCAGAGCCGTAGAGGGATCTATAAATCAATGGTAGTAATTAATGTCTTGCTAATCCTGCCTGAATTTGCATGCTTTTTCTTGTTCTGGCTGGTTTGATACGATCCGCCACGAATTCCTTTTCTGCGCCAACCTTTTATTTCAGAGTAATAATCGCAACCTTCGTCCTGAAAATTTGCTGGTATTTCAAATTCTGTCTTCCTCCACAGTTTGTACCCTCTACAATTTCCTCTAGCTCCATAGAAGGTAATCCCTGATATCTTAACAGATGTCCTGTCATCCCGTCCCGCCTCCTTGTCAATGTTATCAATACATTCCTTTCCTCGCCGACTCTGCGGAGAACCTCCTCATTCTTACCTTGTAATTTTCAATATTCTTTTGTAGCACTACATCTAAAGTGCTTCGATTCTCTCCTGTTCAGATTTCCCCACAGTTGATGTTTCACCACCATTAATGCTGTGCTCTAAATGTAGAGTCTCAGAAAATTTTTCCTCACATTAAGACCTATATTTGGTACCAGAACACATCTTTTGGCCAGAAATGCCTTTTTTTCGTGCGCTGGTCTGCTTCTGATATCCTTCTGACTTTGTCATGTGGCATTTTGTTTCCAATTTCTTAAAATTTTTATTTTTAGTATTTCTTTTATATAATTTGCTGCTTTGTTAATTAACTGTGAACCAGAGTGGGGCACTGGCTGGTAGTGATTTGTTGGGGAAAAACAAAAATTCCCTCACAGAAGCTGAGATGCTACAAAAAAATTAGAAGTTTTGTATCAACAATAAAGGCAACAGCAAAAATATGCTTATTTCTTAGAGTTAACTACAAACTTCCGTGGTGGAGTATCTAATTTTTCTTTCGAATAAAAGAAAAATTAATGCATTGGGTTCTGTGGTAAACTCATCAGACGAAAAAAAAAAGTTCCAGTCGTAACAGATCAAATCCCAGATATAATCACTAAAGGGATTTCACTGTTTTTGAGAGAAAAAGACCATTTTTTCAGCAGACTTGACTTATGTGAGGAATTACTTTTAACAGATCCTTTGCAGGTTTGAATCCTGCCTCGGGCATGGATGTGTGTGATGTCCTTAGGTTAGTTAGGTTTAAGTAGTTCTAAGTTCTAGGGGACTGATGACCTAAGATGTTAAGTCCCATAGTGCTCAGAGCCATTTGAACCATTTGAACCAGATCCTTTGCAGTGACATAAAAATAAAAGAGTCCGCCAACCACCTTCACCCAGTTCATAAACTGGAAGCTCCAGCGAGAGCGCGGAGAGACATAGAAGTAGTATGTGCTTCAAGTGGTAGCTGAGTATCGCCTTAAGTTCCAGGCAATAAAATGAGGTATTATTAAAAGATAACGGCTTTTAACAGAAAATGCAATTTTCTTATCACATTTATCTCACAGAAGTTGTACATAGTAGTGTTGTGCGTTATGTTATTAAAGCTACACAGCAATGTTAATTATCAGTCAGCAACTTCCGTACAATATTTTTGAGATAATAATGTGACTGCGATTGAATGCGATGTTTCTTTCTTTTCGAAATGTGGACTCAAAGGCACTGCCTTTCTTCCTACTTAGCGCAAATTACACATAAACTCCCTTTTTTCATCCATCATAATAAAACTTCTGGGAGGAAGGGGGTGGCGGTGGCGTGTTGGTGCGGTGGAGAGCAGGAGCAGCGAAAAAAATCAAATAAAAGCCATCCTAATGTGCATTTGTCCAAGTAATGTATTTAGCACCATTGTATAGCTACACTGACAGTTGAAGATTGTTCAACAGTTACAATCGTCATAATCGTTGGACGATGTATTTTTTTAAATGTTTCACCCTCAATTATATTAACAATTATCATCAAAAATATATTATCACTGGAAGTGCTAGTCTCTGTAGTGAGTTAGCTTAGCAACCAAGAAAGGAATGAACGTCGAAATGTTTATGCGTGAGTAACCTCTTACCGCTTTAAATTACTTGCCGTCATTGCTCATACACTTACGTTCCTTGACTCAGATTTCCAGTTTTCTCCAGCGCGTTCTCCGTGCCAACACTCCTAATATTTCTTCAGAAAGTAACAGCGGCCGTTTTCATTTGTGACGCCCCCTCTACCGGATCATTATTCAGCGCCGCGGCCACGTTCCAAAAAGTCTTTCAGCTGTCTGCCGAGGCCAGTCGCTTCGTTACGGTTTCTCATCAACGGCCACTCACACTGCATAAAAATGAGTACCCCTTTCGCAATGAAAGCAACCTCGGTGTGCGGCCTGGCTAAATACACAGCCACCTGAGTACAAAACCTTCAACAGTTTGCAGAAAAAGCTTTATATCTAATCATATTTATCGAAAGATAATCATGTTGAGTTACTTTTATAGGGTACTTGCTGTATTTAAATTCTTAGTAACACGTTTACAGCGACAGGTATGCTGAAGTGAATGTGTAGCTACATATTATAAAGGTTTGCGAATGAAGGATGATTAATTTAGTAACAACAAATAATGTATAGTTTTGTTACATCCTCTTAAAAAATGAAGTGTAATCTCTCTGCAAAACTTACGTTACATTGTTTACAAAAACTTCATTGCACCTGCTGTGGTACCATTAGTAAATATTTTACAAACTGAAGTGGCATGCACTAGTTCTGGGTAGTTAGTCGAAATCTGCTTCTATATTTCAGCGAAGTGTGTCGGACTCTTGAGTTTACTGAAACTTCGTGTGAAAACTATAAAGAGCATAATTTGTCCCAAGAAACCATAAAACATTATTCTCATGGGCAGTTGATATGGAGACATCTGCATAGTACCACATAGCAACCATTTTGAGTCTCTACTGACTGTGGAGAAGCGTTTTGTCACTGACTGCACGACACAACAGAAACTTTTCAGGAGAAACGGAGATACAGTATCGCTAAGCCACCGTCCGAAAACCGATGGTCATTTCCTTTATTTGAAGTTTTGGTTAAGTGACAACCAACAGCCCCTGAGTACTTGATAAAAAGTATTATTAACTGTCTGCTGTTTATTATAAACATATATGTCATAGACCATCATGACCGGTCGTCCGCCTACATCAAAACTGAATACACTCAGTGTACAAAAAAATAGCACAACATGACAAAAATGTGCGTAAACGATGCATGTATGTACTTAGAAGGTGAAAATAAATCAGGTGAAACATATTTCATATCACTTAAACGCTGTTACAATAACAGAGTCTACAATTAGTAGTCAAGCAGAGCATTTACAATAGTTGCACAGTATCACAGTGATTAATACCCAAGTGACGAAAAGTATGGAGGAACATCGATGTACATGGAAGGAACAAACACAATAATCCATAAGGTAACATCACAGATGGTGTTGCCTATGATACATGCACAAGCGGCTGTGAAATAACTTTATAACAGAGAGATATTGTATCAACTGGAAAAACAGTTAAATGGGATATATCTATTGAACGTTTGTGGTAAAAATAAATCGAGAACTAGTGACAGTGGAGATTACCAGTGTTGGTTTATAAAGGAAAAAGATATATTCACAGCGGAGTCGCACCAGTGGTTTAGTTCTTCAAAATCTCCCCGGATGTATCGTCAGCCACAACATGATTCTTGATTCTGCTAGCTTCTCTTCTTCAGATCTTGCTCCGGAAAATTACTTTCGCTTCTTATTTAGTTATTACAGCTACATCCTCTTAATTCGTTTCACTTCATCTGAATATTTCGTATGCTTGAAGTCCGATTACGATTTCAGCACGACGCCATTACACGATCTCCAATAAAAGTCTTCGCTGCGTCTGATGATTTTCCGAAATTTCTTTACTCTAACCTCTTCTCATACCAGTTCTTTCCCTTTTGCTTCATACACAACAGTCCAAAACTTGACTCAAAACTTCTTGTAGCCACCAGACGTAAACCAGACTTCCCTTATCATACTTCCGTGACATACACCATCTCCCCAACCTCAAATGTCCTCGTTCTCGTCTTTAATTACAAAGATATACTTTTTCTACTAATTGGGCACAGTAGTCTCTTTAGTGCAGCACAAAATTTACATTTATGTTACCTAAAATGCAACAATGGAACATAAATTTAGGTAATGATACCTTTCATTAAAATACACGGTTTATTTTTATTGGTTTTATAGGGAATAAAAATCAGTAAAACATATATTACATCAATGTTAGCTCCATAAACAATAAATTAAAACGTACTATTGGATGAAATCGACGAAAAACTGTATACGACCCAGACACGACCATAGGCATAACAAATTATTCAGATCGTCTTTTTAAATTAACGTGCCTCCTTGTAGTCTCCCGTCCATTTATTATTGCTATAACGTGCTACAGAGCCAGTGGCTTTTTTGCGATCCTTTATTTTTTCATAAGAAAGACAGGCTGCGAGTCCAACGCGCATAGTAGTTTTGAGGGTGACCTAATGCTTTTCCACTACTTTTGTAGGCTGCCGTACTGGACTTCTACGTCAGTCCCAGTACAACTCAAACACGAAATTCCGGAGTGTCCAACGAAACTGCTGCTTCCTTCCCGTGAAAGTAGCCGGCTGTTTGTGTTGACACTATAATATTTTATGCCAGCAAGTCGTCGCTTTTCCCAGCAAACTGCCTCCTAGTCATATGGCTCGAACGTTTGATACCACAAAAGAATGAGGCACGATGAGGTTCTCTCACCGTCGTCTATCATTGACCCTTCTGGACTGAAACGTACACATACGCAGTTAAGTTACTCAAACATTGATTCACGTCAAGCAACAACGGCCTTAAAGATAGGTTTTACTTTCTCTGTGGCAACCGTGCTGTGTGGAGAGACAGGCATGAAATGGCAGGGCAGCGGGTAAGGGGAGCGGTAACATGCTGGTGTAAACAATCCATTAACAAAACAACAAGAAAGTTTTATTTAAAAAATTTCCAAAAACTTCTATAGATATTTAAGAGTACAGACGGACACACGAGCCCCTTAAACAAAATGGGCTTTTACTCTAACAGCATCAAGTTTCCATACGAAATGGGCATTTATTTTTACAGCATAAGAGTACAGTATATCAAAACGCGACGTATGTCGCCTTGTAGAAAGACAAGATTTTACTTAAACTGAATCGAAGCTACCAAATTGCCAAACTTGAGATACGTCACTCTTAAGAGAAAGGAATAGCTTAAACATAACCAACAGAGACAACGTGGCTAAGCACGACGCAGGTCACTTTTAAGAAAACAGGAGTTTACCTAAACAGAATTAAAAGGTATAATATAGCTTAGACGTGACGTACATTACTCCAGGGCTTAAAGAAACACAGCACTCTTAATTAAAATAATCTCAAATTATATATTAACTGGCCGTGAGGTGCGGCGCCATAAAGGGAGTAAGTCTTCTCTCCCTAATTCTTATTTAAACAATTTACAGCCGTGCCAGATGTGGAAAATGATATAACATCTACAGCGTCTCAGTACGATAGGAAGAGAAAGCCTTTTAACAGCCGAGGCTGTCTGTGAGACATTCAACGCCAAATGTCCAGTAGAGGGTAAACATTAATGCAATCAGTCAACATTTTGGAATGTAACGTTCTTTATATATGTATTTGTGTTTTTGTTTGCCAATGAAATTGAAATTCTTAATGTTTGTGTCATTCAAATTTACTGTGTGATGTGTTATTGAGAAAATGACTTAATCTCCAAAACCAATACGCAACTCTCATAATGAAATCAATCCCTCTGAAATTTACTCAGACTCGTGAGCACTGAGTTCTATGGACCTGTGCAATAAACTGATAAAATTCCCTACGCAAATAAACAACAAAATCAATTTTCCTTAACTCTACAGCCACAACGAATGTAATCTTTGTATTCTGTTGTCTCCACAATAGGCATAGGAAATATTCGATCTCGACACAGCGAAGTGCAATGCCGGTCGTAAAATACCTTCATAGAAATAATATCAGTAGATTGGTTGATAAATGATTAACTTAGAAAATGTTCAGTGAAAACATTGGATATTGGCTCAGCGCTGTGCAGTGCTGCCCACATAGAAGCTGTCACAAACATTAACACTTTTCTGATTCTGGCACATTAATATTTTTATGATTTTCATTGAAAAATTATTTCCTTAAAAAATATTCATTGGGTTCAAATAAACACGACATGCAAGAGGATGACGTACTGATAGGGGGATATCCTAAGACGAAATGCTTCAGTACGAAAATTGTATTCAAAATAAAGTTTCTCATTCACAAAATCTGATATGAAACATTATACATTAACTTCTAAATCAGTGAACTTCTCAACTGTTATACATTTCTCACTTACTGTCGTAATTCAGAACACTTGGATTCCTACATGTCAAAAAGTCTGACATCGTTTGACAAAATTGATTCCAAAATTTAACTTCTCTGTATCAGAATTAAAAAACACACACAACATTACAAATCGAGTATACCTTTTTTTTTTTTTTTTTTGGTCATCAGTCTACTGACTGGTTTGATGCGGCCCGCCACGAATTCCTTTCCTGTGCTAACCTCTTCACCTCATAGTAGCACTTGCAACCTACGTCCTCAATTATTTGCTTGACGTATTCAAATCTCTGTCTTCCTCTACAGTTTTTGCCCTCTACAGCTCCCTCTAGTACCATGGAAGTCATTCCCTCATGTCTTAGCAGATGTCCTATCATCCTGTCCCTTCTCCTTATCAGTGTTTTCCACATATTCCTTTCCTCTCCGATTCTGCGTAGAACCTCCTCATTCCTTACCTTATCAGTCCACCTAATTTTCAACATTCGTCTATAGCACCACATCTCAAATGCTTCGATTCCCTTCTGTTCCGGTTTTCCCACAGTCCATGTTTCACTACCATGCAATGCTGTACTCCAGACGTACATCCTCATAAATTTCTTCCTCAAATTAAGGCCGGTATTTGATATTAGTAGACTTCTCTTGGCCAGAAATGCCTTTTTTGCCATAGCGAGTCTGCTTTTGATGTCCTTCTTGCTCCGTCCGTCATTGGTTATTTTACTGCCTAGGTAGCAGAATTCCTTAACTTCATTGACTTCGTGACCATCAATCCTGATGTTAAGTTTCTCGCTGTTCTCATTTCTACTACTTCTCATATACCTCATCAACCTATACATAAAATCTGATTTAAAATACTTGGTTCCTACATTCAAGGGTCAGCACTGTAAAAATTGGCGAAAGCCACATTGCGCTGCTGCATACTTAAAACTAAATATACAAAATGTCATTACCTTACAAATTTCAAAATTTTAAACATGGCTGAAGCAGTAACTGTTACAAATCTTCACGGTAAATGATAACAGCCAAACAGTTGCAGGATAAAGATTTTTTGACATCTTTATCATGCAGTTGTTTCGCTGTTGTCATTTACCGTGAACCTTACAAATTTGTTTCAGTTATTTTACCTTTGAGTTACAGTATCAGTTCATCACCTCATTTTATAAAAAGTGTATTATGCTGCGTCCATAGACCACAATTAAATTCTCACAGGTAGCCACTAGCTTTAAGTCTTACATCCTCCCTACGGCAGAGTACAATGGCAACTGCTACTGAGCTCCGCGCGCCCTTACAATCGATTCTGCCACTCAGGCAACATCTTTGATTCAGTGGTGTCAAAGATACCATCTCTTCTATACATGACAATCGTTTCAGGTCATTTTTAATGAATTATATTACAAAATCGAGCTTAGCGTACAGTGGACCCCTCACAGGAATAATCACCATTGATCATGGTAGTCTTACGATCTTAATGCTGTTAGTGCATGGGGTAATCACATATCAGAACAGACATTTACTAACGCGCCTCAGCAAACCAATACACGAACACCTTAGTTAACAACTGTCAGAATCAAAGACGAAGGAACCCGACACACTGCAAGGCGGAGTGGAGCGGACGATACACAAATTTGAACTGAGCCAACGACCAATCGTCGCCTGGGATCGGATAACACTTAATAGCTTACAACTATGCTTTCGCACGTAAACGGAAGTACACAGAAAATTACAGTAATTAAGTAGAATAGAATACTATCACCTTAGGACGAAGTGTTCATGTCGATGGACACAACAGTCCTGCATTAACACAGTCATTGAGAGTGCGTCTGAACATTAATAAACTTCGTGCGAACAACAGGTCCATAAATATAGTATAGATCAGTGACTCGTGCGCTTTTGGGTCAAACTAAATAAAGGTCACCTGAAACCTGCGACAGTTAGACTAGGCCACAAAATAAACTACTGGCCATTAAAACTGGTGCACCAAGAAGAAATGCAGATGATAAACGGGTATTCATTGGACAAATATATTATACTAGAACTGACATGTGATTACATTTTCACGCAATTTGAGTGCATAGATCCTGAGAAATGAGTACATAGAACAACCACCTCTGGCCTTAATAGCGGCCTTGATACGCCTGGGCATTGAGTCAAACAAGGCTTGGATGGCGTGTACAGGTACAGCTGCACATGCAGCTTCAACACCATACCACAGTTAACCAAGAGTAGTGACCGGCGTATTGTGACGAGCCAGTTGCTCGGCCACCATTGATCGGATGTTTTCAATTGGTGAAAGATATGGAAAACGTGCAGGCCAAGGCAGCGGTTGAAAATTTTCTGTATCAAGAAAGGTCCGTACAGGACCTGCAATATGCGGTCGTGCGTTATACTGCTGAAATGTAGGGTTTCGCAGGGATCGAAAGAAGGGTAGAGCCACGGGTCGTAACACATTAAAAAGTAACGTCCACTGTTCAAAGTGCCGTCAGTGCCAACAAGAGGTGACCGAGACGTGTAACCAATGACACCCCATACCATCACGCCAGGTGATAAACCAGTATGACGATGACGAATGTACGCTTCCAATGTGCGCTCACCGCGATGTCGCCAAACACGGATGCGACCATCATGATGCTGTAAACAGAACCCGGATTCATCCGAAAAAATGACGTTTTGTCATTCGTGCACCCAGGTTCATCGTTGAGTACACCATCGCAAGCGCTCCTGTCTGTGATGCAGCGTCAAGGGTAACCGCAGCCATGGTCTCCGAGCTGATAGTCCATGCTGCTGCAAACGTCGTCGAACTGTTCGTGCAGATGGTTGTTGTCTTGCAGACGTCCCCATCTGGTGACTCAGAGATCGAGACGTGGCTGCACGATCCGTGACAGCCATGCGGATAAGATGCCTGTCATCTCGACTGCTAGTGATACGAGCCCGTTGGGATCCAGCACGGGGTTCCGTATTACCCTCCTGAACCCACCGATTCCATATTCTGCTAACAGTCTTGGATCTCGACCAACGCGAGCAGCAGTGTCGCGATACGACAAACCGCAATCGCGATAGGCTACAATCCGACCTTTATCAAAGTCGGAAACGTAATGGTACGTATTTACCCTCCTTACACGAGGCATCACAAACGTTTCACTGGGCAACGCCGGTCAATTGCTGTTTGTGTTGAGAAATCGGTTGGAAGCTTTCCTCATGTCAACACGTTGTAGGCGTCGTCACCGGCGCCAGCTTTGTGTGAATGCTCTGAAAAGCTAATCATTTTTATATCACAGCATCTTCTTCCTGTCGGTTAAATTTCGCGTCTGTAGCTCGTTATCTTTGTGGTGTAGCAATTTTAATGGCCAGTAGTGTATCTTAACACTAAACAGTTATCGAGAAACGCCTCCAAGGGCAGAATTCAATACAGCTTATTTTGATACTGGAAATTAGTGGAGTTATGCACGAGCTCAGATTTCACTCATCTAGTTTAATGAGCACTACTTGCACACGATCCTGTCTCAAAAAATCTGACCATACACATAAGGCAATAACGCTACGGTAACCGCACTGGCAGATGCATTTACACTAGGCAGTTCTCACCACTTTGACACTGGTAGTGAAGAGGATGGTGAATGAAACCCACAGGCTTGACAGTCGTCTACTGTATTTTCAAAAGTGAGCTTTTCACAAGATTTGCTATTCCACAAGGGCGATTGTGAGTATCCCGGACTTGCCCTACGTTCTGTCAATCCTAACAGAACTACGAGTGCCTCCACTCCGCGAAGTCCAACACTGGCTGCCGCCGCCAGCATTCATCATCCAAGCCTCGCGGAATTAGCCGAGCGGTCAGAGCGCTGCAGTCATGGACTGTGCGGCTGGTCCCGGCGGAGGTTCGAGTCCTCCCTCGGGCATGGGTGTGTGTGTTTGTCCTTAGGATAATTTAGGTTAAGTAGTGTGTAAGCTTAGGGACTGATGATCTTAGCAGTTGAGTCCCATACGATTTCACACACATTTGAACATTCATCATACCAGTTTACTTCAAAAGCCACAGCTGCACTGTCGGCGCCTCCCTGCTCGACACTCTCGCTCTCTTCAAAGCTCCTCTGACCTCAGCCGAGCACCAAAGATCTTCGCAGCTTGCAGCCTCGGTTATACCGATACCCAAAAAACCATCGATATACCCATTGCACGGCACAAGATACTCAAGCTCTCAAACGTACGTTGTTACAAAACTACACTACTGTTTACAAAAAGTAAAACACTGAGAAGCAATGGCCCGCAAGACGCCATGGTAAGAGGCCATGTAGAACAGCCGAACCGTAAGTGGCAGAGAGGTGGCGTGCATCTAAATCCATCAGTGACGCCATTTGTGTGACAGGACAGGTCAGTGCTGCTCACGCTCAGTCTGTGCCACAGTGCCTCAGAGACATCACAGAGTGGAATATTGGCACTTGAGTGCGTTCAAACGGGGCAGAATGATTGGTCTCTAGAAGGTACGTCTGTCGTTCCCTGAAATTGCGGTTCGTATAGGGCACGCTGCTTCAACAACGAGGAGTATGTGAAACCAGTAGAGAGAAGAGGGCTGTACACGTCTCCGGCAGGGTACTCAACTACACAGTGTGAGCACAGAGCGAGATGAAAGGCCATCTTGTCCATCTGGCCGTAACGGACAGAACAGCTTGATCCTCAGTGTTGATGCGGTGTTGGAACACTGCAACGGGTGTGGACATGTTTGTGTCGATGGTTCGCTGGTGACATGCGTGGCATTGCATCGGCTTCCATTGGCCATAACCCACCAACGCTATAGGCTGCAATGGGCACGTGAATGTCGACACTGGCGTGCAGAGCAGCAAAATGTAGTGTTTTCTGGCAATTTACGCTTCAACTTGTCCTACAATGATGATCCCATACGCGTCTAACGCCGCCAAGGTGAACGCAGTTCGACAGACTGAATTGTTCAGCGGCTGGGTAAATGCTGAGAGAAGATTCTGAATGAGAGAGAAAATCCAAAATGTTGTCGATGTTTTTGTGTCCCGTTCTTTCTTTCTTGGTAGCTGTTTATGTACCTTTCCCACTGTGGCAATTTGTATACTTCCGGAAAAGCCAACACAGTGGAAGGCTACAACCCTCATTTATATTAAATTTTACTTATTCTTCGAAATCTGACTGTCTCAGCGTCTTTCCTCCTATACACAAAGATAAAATGAGAGAGATTAGGGCTCGTACAGAGGCATATAGACAGTCATTTTTCCCTCGTTCTGTTTGCGAGTATAACAGGGAGAGAAGATGCTAGTTGTGGTACGAGGTACCCTCCGCCATGCACCGTATGGTGGATTGCGGAGTATGTATGTAGATGTAGATGTAGACATATCACTTTCTCAGGCTACCTCGAATATGTTCTCAAAATACAAAACTTGGTCACATTCTCCTAGGTGTTCCACTACAGCTGATTTTCCGTTTTGTCTTAAGCGTGTGTGGCATTCTGCCTCTTTAACGGGTTCTGTCAGTTTACATCCAAAAAAAAAAAAATAAATAAATAAATAAATAAAATAAAAAATATATATATATATATACGCCCCACGAATGAATTATCCGAATGGAAATCGGTAGATGTGACGTACATGCACGGACAAACAGATGATTAAAATTTAAGAAAAATTGAATGATTTATTCAACTGAGAGAGCTTCACAAATTGAGCTTGTCAATAACGCATTGGTTTACCTCTGGCCATTACGCAAGCAGTTACTCGGTTTGACATTGATTGACAGAGTTGTTGGACGTCCTCTTGAGAGATAACGTTCCAATTCTGTCCAATTGGCGAGTCAGATTGTAAAATTCCCGACATGCCTGCAGGGCTCTGCGCATAGAGCCCCAAACGTTCGTAATTGGGGATAGATCCGGCGACCGTTGTGACAAAGCTATGGTTTGCCAAGCACGAAGACGAGCAGCGGAACCTCTATCACTGTGCATGCGGGAATTATCTTGTTGAAATTTACGCCCAGGAAGACTCTCCACGAAGGGCAACAAAACGGGGCGTAAAATATCGTGGATGTGCTACTGTGCTGTAAAAGTGCCGTGGATGACAACTAAAAGTGTCCTGCTGCGAAATGAAAAGACACGCTAGACCATCGCTACTGGTTATAGGGTCGTATGGCCGAGGACAGCGAGGTTGGTATCCAGCACCTGTCAGGGGTGTCTGCAGACACGTTTTCGCTGGTCAACGATGCTCACTTCGAAGACGGACCCATCAGTGAAGACAATTCTGCTCCATTCAACGACATTCAAGGCCCCAGTTACCAGAGAAACTTGTCTGTAGACGACCCCGAAAGTGGCGGAGTACAAATTTGACAGTCGCTCGCCATACGGCCCGAAAACGATGAGTGACAGTCTAGGGTGCCACTTAAATTTGTAAAGCTCTTTCACTTGAATAAATCACCCAGTTATTCTGAAATTGTAATCATTCGTCTGTCTGTACATGTGCATCACATCTTTCGTGTTGCGTCTTTCGTTTGTCTTACAGGGAACACCTCCAATGCGAGGTCGCTAGTTCAATCTCTTGTAAAGCCCATTTGAAAGTGTTGTGTTAATGTGCATCAGGAGGGTGACAGAAAAGAGTGTCCCAGATGTGCAGAGAGCAACCTTCTATGGAACCGAATGTATATTTTACTCTTTATAAACTGCACATCGTTGACATTCAAGAAATGTTCGCTCGCCGGTGTGGCCGAGCGGTTCTAGGTGCTTCAGTCTGGAACAATGCGACTGCTACGGTCGCTGGTTAGAATCCTGCCTCGGGCATGGATGTGTGTGATGTCCCTAGGTTAGTTAGGTTTAAGTAGTTCTAAGTTCTAGGGGACTGATGACCTCAGATTCTAAGTCCCATAGTGCTCAGAGCCATTTGAACCATTTGAACAAATGTGAAAAAACAAACCATTAACACGCACCATGAATAACGAATGAAAAAAGGCGCGCCACAGTGATCACAAAAGTTCGCTCCATCAAGACCGAAGGCGAACTCCTCGGGAGCTACAAACCGAGCAGGGCGTTCATGCATATAGAATCATATTGGTGTAACGGGGTGATGAGGACTGATGAAATGTAATGGCAAACAATTGGATTGAAACAGTCTGTGGTGGTTTTCATCGTGAAACTGGCTATCCTTTAAGGCGATGCTGCAGATACCGAGATAATATGTGTTAGGGCACAGAAAAAACAAACATTAAGAGGCTGAATTCGTCCACTGGTTCCAAGTGGTACGAACTTCAATGTAACACACTTTTCAGTAAAGGATTATAGACTTTATATTGCAGACCAGTAACCAAGTAAAAGCAAAAGTTATTTTGAACAGCTATTGGCGAAATGCAGTGCTCATACCATAATTGTAGTTCTATTAGCCCTTTTAACACTCCTGCTAGCTATGACGTAAATATTCTCTACTTCCTTTGCAAGATAACGCACACGAAAAGAATCATTTCATCTTGTACTCGTCATGTAGATTATCTCCAGAGACGAGAGTGCGCGATACTACATAGTCCACAGCTACATTTTGCAGAAACGCTAATACACACATCAAAAATGTTTTGCATCACCCCGGTTCCCACAATTTCTGAAGATAGACGTTGACAGTTGATGTTGCATCACAGACACAGTCCCTTTGACTGTTCAGAGATGGCACTAAACGCGCCCAAAGACGTAGACAACCATGCATGAGCAGCGCCTATTAGACGGAGGGGGTCCGACAGCCGATCAGTTTCAATCATTCAACCAGGAAGGAGGTACACGGCTCGTGTTGTCTGTCGTTCAACCATGCCTGGACGCTCAATATAGCGGTTCGATCGCTTCCACATTGTTACTTTGTACCAGGAAGGGCTCTCAACAAGGGAAATGTCCATGCGTCTCAGAGTGAACAAAAGCGATGATGTTCGGACATGGAGGAGATACAGAGAGACAGGAATTGTCGATGACATCCCTCGCTCAGGCCGCCCAAGGGCTACTACTGCAATGGATGACCGTTACCTACGGATTATGGCTCGGAGGAACCCTGATAGCAACGCCACCATGTTCAATAATGCTTTTTGTGCAGCCACAGGACGTCGTGTTACGACTCAAACTGTGAGCAATAGGCTGCACGATGCGCAACTTCCCTTCCGAAGTCCATGGCGAGGTCTTTGCAACCAGGACACCATGCAGCGCGGTACAGATGGGCCCAACAATATGCCGAATGGAACGCTCAGGATTGTCATCACGTTCTCTTCACCGGTGAGTGTCGGATATGCGTTCAACCAGAGAATCGTCCTAGACGTGTTTAGAGGCAACACGGTCAGGATGAACGCCTTATACACACTGTCGAGTGCAGCAAGGTGGAGATTCCCTGCTGTTCCGGTGTGGCATTATCTGAGGCCGACGTACACCGCTGATGGTCATGGTAGGCGCCGTTACGGCTGTACGATACGGGAATGCCATCCTCCGACCGATAGTGCAGCCATATCGGCAGCATATTGGTGAGGCATCCGTCTTCATGGACGACAATTCACACACCTTCGTACACATCTTGTGAATGACTTCCTTCGAGATAAAAACATCGCTCGACTAGAGTGGCCATCATATCGAACATGCCTGGGATAGATTGAAAAGGGCTGTTTATGGACGACGTGACCCACCAACCACTCTGAGGGTTCTACGCCGAATCGGCGTTGAGTAGTGGGATAATCTGGACCAACAGTGCCTTGATGAACTTGTGGATAGAATACCACGTCGAGTACAAAATGCGTCAATGCAAGAGGACGTGATACTGGGTATTAGAGGTACCGGTGTGTACAGAAATCTGGACCACCCTCTGTGATGGTCTCGCAACATGATGGTACAATATGAAAAGAGTAGTTTTCATGAGCAATAAAAAAGGGCGGACATGATGTTTAAATTGATCTCTATCCCAATTTTCTTTTCAAGTTTCAGAACTCTCGGAACCGAGGTGGTGCCAATCTTTTTTTTACGTGTGTGTGTATTTCCTCTGCCACTTCCTTCTCACTCTGCGAAATTCCTCAGGTGCGTTTCTCACGAAATGTCAAATTCGACAACTGTTGTAGAAATAGTGAAGTGTTTGCTTCGTTTATCGCTGTCATTGCTCTGATTTGTATCAACACTACAAGCACTGTAGCTGTGTTGTGAGCCACTCGTCGACTAAGCATTTCAATTACGCTTAGTAGCGTCATGCTGTGCTCACCATTTCATTCCTTGTCACCATTAGCAGCCAATTTTGTTGTTTCATGGTAGACAATGTGTGGAGCGTTGAATGCCGTAAACATCAATGGCCTTTTGCGATCTCGCTTTCAACTGGTTCCATGTTAGAGTGTACCTTGTTACCACCACACATCACTTCATAAACTTACGCAGAGTATAGGTGGTTAGACAACGTAAGGTCTCCGAATTTTTAATATGAAAACTGTTAAAGCTTTTTAAATAAAACAAACTTTATTAGCATTCTACATCTTTATTCTTCATGCCCAGATATTTATTTCTCAACATACACTCCTGGAAATTGAAATAAGAACACCGTGAATTCATTGTCCCAGGAAGGGGAAACTTTATTGACACATTCCTGGGGTCAGATACATCACACGATCACACTGACAGAACCACAGGCACATAGACACAGGCAACAGAGCATGCACAATGTCGGCACTAGTACAGTGTATATCCACCTTTCGCAGCAATGCAGGCTGCTATTCTCCCATGGAGACGATCGTAGAGATGCTGGATGTAGTCCTGTGGAACGGCTTGCCATGCCATTTCCAACTGGCGCCTCAGTTGGACCAGCGTTCGTGCTGGACGTGCAGACCGCGTGAGACGACGCTTCATCCAGTCCCAAACATGCTCAATGGGGGACAGATCCGGAGATCTAGCTGGCCAGGTTAGTTGACTTACACCTTCTAGAGCACGTTGGGTGGCACGGGATACATGCGGACGTGCATTGTCCTGTTGGAACAGCAAGTTCCCTTGCCGGTCTAGGAATGGTGGAACGATGGGTTCGATGACGGTTTGGATGTACCGTGCACTGTTCAGTGTCCCCTCGACGATCACCAGTGGTGTACTGCCAGTGTAGGAGATCGCTCCCCACACCATGATGCCGGGTGTTGGCCTTGTGTGCCTCGGTCGTATGCAGTCCTGATTGTGGCGCTCACCTGCACGGCGCCAAACACGCATACGACCATCATTGGCACAAGGCAGAAGCGACTCTCGTCGCTGAAGACGACACGTCTCCATTCGTCCCTCCATTCACGCCTGTCGCGACACCACTGGAGGCGGGCTGCACGATGTTGGGGCGTGAGCGGAAGACGGCCTAACGGTGTGCGGGACCGTAGCCCAGCTTCATGGAGACGGTTGCGAATGGTCCTCGCCGATACCCCAGGAGCAGCAGTGTCCCTAATTTGCTGGGAAGTGGCGGTGCGGTCCCCTACGGCACTGCGTAGGATCCTACGGTCTTGGCGTGCATCCGTGCGTCGCTGCGGTCCGGTCCCTGGTCGACGGGCACGTGCACCTTCCGCCGACCACTGGCGACAACATCGATGTACTGTGGAGACCTCACGCCCCACGTGTTGAGCAATTCGGCGGTACGTTCACCCGGCCTCCCGCGTGCCCACTATATGCCCTCGCTCAAAGTCCGTCAACTGCACATACGGTTCACGTCCACGCTGTCGCGGCATGCTACCAGTGTTAAAGACTGCGATGGAGCTCCGTATGCCACGGCAAACTGGCTGACACTGACGGCGGCGGTGCACAAATGCTGCGCAGGTAGCGCCATTCGACGGCCAACACCGCGATTCCTGGTGTGTCCGCTGTGCCGTGCGTGTGATCATTGCTTGTACAGCCCTCTCGCAGTGTCCGGAGCAAGTATGGTGGGTCTGACACACCGGTGTCAATGTGTTCTGTTTTCCATTTCCAGGAGTGTAGTTGCCCTGGAGACGAACATGGTTCTCCCAACGAGAGACCAGTTTGTTGATATCCTCACCGTAGAGTGTTTGACTGCGTAGCGGAACCTCTTCATCTCTGCTTGCACCGGTTCACTATGAAAGTGAAGTTCTCGAAGGCGTTCTTTCAGTTTTACAAACAGATGAAAATCGGACGGCGCCAAGTTGAGTCTCAATAGAGGATAAACGATGACAGTGGACGCAAGGTATTGGATTCTTGCAGACGTCCCAGGTCTCGTGTGTTTCGTGGCTTTGTTATTCTGAAGGAGAGAGTTGTCCATATGTGGACGCACTCTTAGAATTTGAAACTCGATTGCAGCTCTCTGTTTCTCACGCACCGAAAAAGTCAAAACACGTTGCGTGCTACAATTCGGAACCCTCTAGCGGCAACGAGCTTCAAAAATGGAGGCGTGAAGAATAAACATGTAGAGTGTTAATAACGTTTGTTGTACACAAAATGCTTTAAGAGTTTTGGCATAAAAAAATCGGAGGCGTACCTTTTTAGCATACCCTCATATCTGTGTTGACAGGAAAATGAAGTTCTTGCACTATTCTTGAGAAAGATTCTGTCAGTGGGTGGGTTACTCTAATCATAAATGGTTACCCTGCAGATTTAGCAGTAATAAAAAAAAATGTTATCATATCCGCCGGTCATCACTGTTTCTATACGGAAATCTCGCTCTAATCGCAATTTCTTATTGTCACTCAAGTAGCATGCACTCGAAGACAGAGTATTCAAAACTGCTCTGAGCACTATGAGACTTAACATCTGAGGTCATCAGTCCCCTAGAACTTGTAACCACTTAAACCTAAGTAAACTAAGGACATCACACATATCCATGCCCTAGGCAGGATTCGAACCTGCGACCGTAGCTGTCGCGCGGTTCCAGACTGAAGAGACTACAACCGCTCGGCCACACTGGCCGGCGACAGTGTGTTCAGAGCTACTTTCTTCTGGGATAAGTGGTGGTACAAAGCGGCCTGTAAATACTTGTCTGCGTTATTAAGCTTCCAGTAAACTGTGTGGCCTAGGGTATTATTGGGTTTCCTGTAAATCAACCCATTTGAACAACACATCTAAAAGTGGAAGGCCGACCAGGTGGCCGAGCGGTTCTAGGCGCTTCAGTCTGGAACCGTGCGACAGCTACGGTCGCAGGTTCGAATCCTGCCTTGGGCACGGATGTGTGTGATGTCCTTAGGTTAGTTAGGTTTAAATAGTTCTAAGTCCTATGGGTCTGATGACCTCTGATATTAAGTCCCATAGTGCTCAGGGCCATTTAAACCATTGTAAGGCCCTCCTGACTCTCCATCTCCACGGGGAAGCTGATTTTCGAAAGAATGGTGCTGATAAAATCGTGAAATTTTCGTAGCTATTCCTTGTTGTGTGGCCAAAAAACAAAGGTCTCATCCACACAGTGGCACCAGTAAGACAACTTTAGTCGTACGGTTATTAAAGAATTTTCTTCGAAATATTACATGAAATGTTATTAAAATTGCATCTAACGTTTCTAAAAACCGACTACATGCATAGTTTGACCAGGTACTATCTACTGCTGTTAGTGAATAAAGAGCTGATGTCGAACCTCACCAGTATTTTACATGCGAAAAATTTTATTTTCCGGAACACACTATCTGACAAAAAACTGAGGCACCATAAGGGGAGGAGGAAACGGATTGACATGGTATGAGGTGTTACTCCAGTGATTGCAACTTGGCAGTATGAGGCCAAGAGGTGTGTGTTCTGCACTGTTATTAGCAGCCGTATTTAAAAACCTGGGCCAACTGAACAGATCATCAGCACAGCAGGGCTGTCCGTTATTTGCCGCCAAGAGACAGACAGCGCTTCACTGACGCAGTCATAATCGGCACAGATAGGCTACGCCGTGACCATAACGTCGTACTTGTGACACGTCCAATACTCTGCCGCGGCCTCTATGAGACCTCTCGCCGAGGAAGCTTGCTACCACCTCATCGTTCGAAGGACGATTGGACTGCCACCATTCTCCTTGCTGCCAGAGTTAGCCAACAACGCTGACCAAGCACACCTTCTCCTGACTATGTTTGTCCGCGCCACCCTTGCCGCAACGACGTTGGAATAATTTTGGGCCGGCCGTTTTGACCGAGCGGTTCTAGGCGCTTCAGTTCGGAACCGCGCTGCTGCTACGGTCGCAGGTGCAAAGCCTGCCTCGGGCAAGAATGTGTGTGATGTCCTTAGGTTAGTTAGGTTTAAGTAGTTTTAAGTCTTGGGCGCTGATGGCCTCGGATGCTAAGTCCGATAGTGCTTAGAGCCATTTGAACCATTTGAATAATTTGGGACAATGGCAGGGCACCGTACCACTACCCTCCAGGTGCGGAAACCGCCTCAAGTATACTTATGGTGCCCTCAACGAATGTGACGAAAAGCGTGTAAGAAAATCTTAACCCCTAACTTTACTGAAATTTACGCCCGGCTAGAGCGTGAATAGAGCACTTATTTGGCGGAGCAGACACAAGCAATAATGATGATAATATGGGGGACTGGAATCCATACCTACGTAAAATAGTTCTCTGAGCTCTGATTGTTTAACAGCACGCGATTCACCACCTTGTTAATGCAGGATTGCGTGAGGCGCTTTCAGAATCTGTTGTAAAATTGATGAATACGTGAAGCGTTCATAGAGACAATAACGTAGACGAAATCTCACTGGTTATAATTCGTGTTATCACATTAAAATATTGCTGCAGGATATCTTTACCTTAACGAAATTTAATTAAAAGAAACCTTTGAATTAAAGGAAGTATTTCCTTTTTAAACGAAATACTCTTTGTTTTGCCGGGGAGCGGCCAACGTCTATATTGGACTGCAAGTTTTTAGTTTTTACTTTAATGCCAAATAAATTAATTTGTGCGCTTTCCTTTCTTCACTAATTGTGATGCGAGTCTTTTACAGCATCCGTTGATGACGGAACGCAATGCAGTTATAATGAGAATATTCCTACTCAAGATGTCTGCCAAGAATGGTCGATTGGGGTGGCCGAGCAGTTCTAGGCGCTACAGTCTGGAACCGCGCGACCGCTACGGTCGCAGGTTCGAATCCTGCCTCGGGCATGGATGTGTGTGATGTTCTTAGGTTAGTTAGGTTTAAGTAGTTCTAAGTTCTAGGGGACTGATGACCTCAGCAGTTAAGTCCCATAGTGCTCAGTGCCATTTGAACCATTTTTTGAAGAATGGTCGATTATTCGGCCGTACTTTTTGTTTATCCAGTTTTCTGGAAACCTCGAAAAATAAACCTTATTTTTACTTCTGCATTAAGGCCACTATGAAATATGGTGGTGACAAAATTGTGAAACTGATAACACAGCTCTTCAACATAATGATACATGGAGATTCAATACCCAACGAGATGAAGCTAGGTTACATTAATACAGTTTTTAAGAAAGGGGATCGCAAAATTTGTTCAAACTATCTAGGAATTTGTGTTACAAACACATTAATGAGAATTTTTGCGAAAGTAATTAAAAACAAACTGGAAAAAAGTTTTAGAACCCAAGAAGAACAATGTGGATTCGCGGCTGGGAGATCATGTGTAGACCATATTTTCACATTACGACAGATTTTGGAGAAACAGGGAAAAATCAAGAAATATAGGATTAATTATCATAGATCTAGAAAAAGCGTATCATACTGTTCCAAGAAAATTACTTTGGAGAGCACTACATATGGCAAACATAAACCCTTCCTTGATTAAAATAATACAACAGATGTATAAAGATAACATTTGCCAAGTGAAAGTTGGTATTAAACTTTCACAGAAATTTAGAAGAAGCAAAGGCCTTTTACAAGGCTGTCCCATGTCACCATCATTATTTAAAATCTATATAGATATTAGCCTTAGAACATGGTCTCGTAAATGTAATAGTATGGGATTAGAAATAAGAGATGGAGTTTACCTACACCATTTATTATTTGCTGATGATCAAGTAGTCGTAGCACAAGATGGGAAGGATGCTAACTATATGTGCAATCAACTAGCAGTAGCATACAAAACTTGGGGTTTGAAGATTAATTGCCAAAACAACAGAATACTTGACTAATGATTCAGATGAGCTATACATTGAAGGAAAGAAAATCAAAAAGATAAACACTTTCTGTTATTTGGGATCCATTTTAGAAATCGAGGGAAAATGAGAGTCAGAAATCAATAAAAGAATTAGTAGCGGACGGAGGGTCATTGGGATGCTTAACTCAGTCTTATGGAGCAGGAATGTAATGAGCAGAACTAAAAAATTAATATACAAATGCATATTAGAGAGTGTGGTTCTGTATGGAACGGAGACCTGGACAATTAACACGAAGCACATTAAAAAATTACAAGCTCTAGAGATGGACTTTTGGAGAAGATCGGCAAGAATCTCCAGGAAAGAAAAAATAAGGAACACCGAAGTAATAAGGAGAATGAAAATAAAAGAAAGAATATATGACATAATGGATAGGAAGAAATTACAGTGGTACGGGCATGTACGACGAATGGAGAAAACCAGAATACCAAAATTGATACTGGAGTGGGAACCGGAGGGGAGAAGAAGAAGAGGACAACCTATGACAACCTGGCTCCAAAATGTACAGCACATAATGAGGAGAATGAGCACAGAGGAAGAGGACACACAAGATCGAAACACCTGGAGAAATATTTTGAGATTATAGTTTAAGAACGTTTATTGTTTGTATTGTAATTTCCAAGTAAATTATTATGTTGGAGATAAGCCTCTGTAATGAGGAAAAGCTCAAAAAAATAATAATAATTAAGGTCACTATATACTTGAAAGAAAAATGTGCAATTAGCATACATTACAATATATTCTTCAAAATTCATAACTTACAATGCGAAATTGCCGCCGTAGCGTGCGTTTTCTTCAAGGCTAGAACCGAAAGTGTATGTGATAACGCTGGTCTTTTGGGTTTCTTGCACCAGCGGGTAAAAGAAGAACTACATTGCCATAGATTCTATACAGCTATCTTATAGGGTCTTTTGGTTTTTTTCATTATATCGTTTCATTACAAATTACCGTTCTGACAGTTAATTAGACGCGCATTTTCAGAGCCCTGTTGTAACCCCCCACACAAAATTCTTTCCAGTTTGTAACCTCCCTACAAAATTCTTTAGTGTAACCTTCCCAAAAAAATTGTAATTTACATTAACCTCCACACAAAATTTAGCCAAGTGTAACCTCACCACAAAATTCTACTCACAGTGTATCCTCAAAACAGAATTCTTTCACATTTAACCTCCCCACAAAAATTTATTCACATTTAATCTACCCACAAAATTCATTCACATTTAGCGTAGACTCAAAACAGAAAAATTCGTAAACCTCTCAAGAGTAAAAATTATAATTATGTCTTTCACATTCAGTGTAACGTCCCAACAAAATAATTTCCGTAACCTGGTAATAATACAATGTAACTAACCTCTCAATTAAATTGTCACTCACTTGTAACTTGTCAATAATTCACTGTGAATTGAACCTGGTAAATTTTGGACGTCAGCAGTGCTGCGTCATGGCCCTGAAAGATCATTCTGAATAAAAAAGAGAAAAATTCTCACCTCAATGAAGTCGCCGGATAACGCATACATATCCGCTCTTAAAAAGTTTTCTGGCACAGCCCTGTGCAGTGCTGGCCGATAGATTTGTCATATATGAAAAGAAGCAACTGATTTTTGTTTTGCAACAATCGGGATGATCATGGATGGGAGAAATTAGTAAATTCTTTAAATTGAAATGAATAGTTGTTAAAAGTTACTTTTTATGAGAAAGATTATTATTACGAGATTTTTAAAACATTTACACGGGACTTGAGATGAGATTACTGCATATGCGCGAGGCTGCTTTTTACCTTATACAATAATACTCAGGCTCCGGCATCGCTGCACCACGACAGGCTCAGCCAACACGATACACCAGGCCAGACCAGAGCAGACAGCAGACTAGCAACAACTTACTGCTACAGCTACACAGCTCCTACTACTGTCAACACTGTTCTCTGGTCAGAGATTCTCTTATACCTTGCATACCGCAGGCAGCGCATGAGCAATACATCGAAATTACAACTGCTCGGACCTCTTACATAACCCTCCACTGGGGTGGCAAAAATTTGGCAGCGATGGTGAGTCAATTGGACTTGCATGAGCAACAAATTTTTCTATAATCTACTTAATTAACTAAGTTTACAGTCACAGAGTATATATATATATATATATATATATATATATATATATATATATATATAAGTGCAGAACATGAAATGAAATAGAGTGCACATGCACTGAGTACAGAACATATCAAGAAATTACAAAATGTATACAGAATGAGTATAAAACCTATTAACAATTGACATAAAGTGCACATGCACTGTATATATTTTTCCCATTTTACAAGAACTAGGAAAGGAATGGGAAGGATTGCATCATGGTTGTAGCACAGTAGGTTGCACGTAGCTACACTGAAAGTCCATTATCTTTCTACAGAAGCACAACACCAAGTGAGACAATCTGAAGTTCTCTTCCCCGAAGTATTAATCAGTGTAACCAAGACACTGAAATGTCGTATTAATATTCAATGTTATCATTTTGGTAGTACATTAGGTACACCAAACAGTGGGACCATAATAACATTTCCAACGTTCAAGGTGGTGGACAGCATGATGTGTCAACACCACATTCTTGTAGAATCCACACTCTTTCACCAACGTAGAATTAGTGCAAAATCCAAATGTAGTGCACCATGATCATGAGGATGGACAGGACAAACGGATATTGCAGTAATTTCTGGTAATTATGTCAGAAGGTGAAGGACATTAAGTCTTATGCTAGTCATCATTGAGAATTACACTAGTCTATCAACCGATTTGAGTAATTGTTGGCACTCATTGCCTAGTTACTAAACATTTCTGTACTATGTATGGAGTATTACAGAACATTATTCATAAGTCATCTGACCACAGTAAGCATTGGCACTCATTGGCCAGTTACAAACCATTTTTATGCATTATTCAGAAGTGATGATTCAAAGCAAGAGTTAATTAATGGCATAGCATTTACATAATTCATCTAATTATAGTAATCATTGGCATTCATTGGCCAGTTACAAATAATTTTTATGCACTGTTCAGAAGTCATAATTCAAAACAAGAGTTAATTAATGGCATAGCATTTATAGAGTATATCAAAAATATTATTTACAGAAATTATTGGCATAGCATTTATGCATTATTACAAAACATCGTTCAGTATTACTCAGAACTCATCATTCAAGTGACATAGGACATATTTAAATTGTAACACACTGTAACTATTACTCAAGGTCTGTGATCCAATAATACGTAGATATAATGGATTCAATACATCTGAGAAATTTGCATTATATTTAGAACTAGAAATACATCTTAAACTAGTAGCATTATTTGGTTGTAAACTGGTAATAGCTGGGAATGCTAAATTTTTTTACAATTTTTTTTGTGCTAGCAATGCATTGCGTTGGGATCGATAATTAATTGCTGGGGCATGACAATATTTGCTTTTGACTTATTGCTGGAAATAAGGATTAATAACGTCATTTGTCATGAGTCAGCTGTAACAAGGTTATGAAACGAGTAGAGTATATGTGATCACATTCATGAATGACACACACAAATGGGAGAAAAAAATGCAAGTACTAGAACTGGTTTAATGACTAACTGCTTGTAGCACATTAATTTCATGAATAGCTTCTCCTCGGAAAAATACAAACATGGATTATTGAGCTGAAAGAAGAAACGCATATTATGCTGAAAAGAAGTGAACTTCGAATTAACAGGTAATGAAACGTGTACTCAATATGTATGTACTCTAGCTGTCCTTCCCAAAACATTCAGCCATTATACCATGCGACATAAGACATACTGTCAAAATGAACTGCAACAAATACTTAAATAACTACATAGCACTTCTTAACTAACAGTAAATATATAAACTTCATCATTATCCTCATCTGTAAAGAAAAACTTCATTATTCATTTTACCATAACTTCATTACTATCATCACCTGCAAAGAAAAACTTCATTATTCATATTAGCATATTCTTCATATAACTATTCATCATCATTCATTATCATCTGGAAAAAAATAGACACTTCATTATTCATTATTCTTATTACCATTTACTTCATACAACTATTCATAGTATAGAGCTTCTTATTTCTAGCATATTTCATCACTAAAACTAAGATGTGTAGTTCTGTCTGACAGCCTGCATCAATCGCCTTGTATTCTGAAAGAAAAATAATTAGTCAAGACTGCTATCATACGATGTGTATAGTATATTCTGGTTAATGCTTGTTAATTCTGATCCATTTACTCTTCATGACAAGGTATTGCATTTTCTTTCGTTCATTCCGGAGGTGAAATTCCCATTTCATAGTAATCCACTGTGGTTTGTTTAAGTTATTTCTTTTACACGTTATTGCTTTCTGAAAATAATGAATAAGGATTAATATCTTGCATTTAAATCATATACTCATTAAATAAAAACTTGTTTCTAGTGATACAATTAAGCATACAGCATAGCATGACAGAAAACGTATTAGGTCAAAAACATAGACAGTTTTCAAGTGCAAAAAATGTACACAGAGTATCATAATGTACTAGCAAAAAAAATGTAAAATAGTCAAGATATTGAGATATCATAAGGAAAAATGTCAAAGTCAACTGGTGTTTGTTATATCCTAAAGATTACATAGTGCATGCAAACAAAAAATGGTTCAAATGGCTCTGAGCACTATGGGACTCAACTGCTGAGGTCATTAGTCCCCTACAACTTAGAACTAGTTAAACCTAACTAACCTAAGGACATCACAAACATCCATGCCCGAGGCAGGATTCGAACCTGCGACCGTAGCGGTCTTGTGGTTCCAGACTGCAGCGCCTTTAACCGCACGGCCACTTCGGCCGGCCATGCAAACAAAACAGGAAAACAATCATACATACACGAAAAATGGAAAATGTGCACAGTCTGATGTGTAACGACAAGAAAAGCGACCTGCTAACCTTACCTCGCCGGGCACATGCCAAGAAAAAATATGATAATCGTCAGTAAGTAGTCACATACATAGATTTGTATAAGTGGTCATAAAAATATCAGGAAAAGGCATTACAGTGTGAGAAATCGTAAAGTATGTTCATTCAATAAAGGGTTTAATATTGGAGACATGGTGATTGCACCTGCTTTTTCTGGTTCTCAAAGTTTCGACGTGTGCTACATTGGGGTGAGGAATGCTGCGAATTCGATATGGACCTGCGTATAGAAGCTCAAATTTAATACATCTACTCTTTCCTCTGTTGGATAAATAATGTGTGCGTACTAATATTTTCTGTCCAACGTGAAAGTCACGGCGTGTACAAACCTGTTTTTGCTGTCTTCTCCGGCGCTCTGCGGCACGTTTGATGTTGTTGAGAGCAATGCCAATTATTTCATGGTGGCGTAGTCGACGCCATGTAGGAAAGGATACTAATTCTTTAATTTTGTTAGGTGGTTCAACATTTTTCAATACAACAGTCGGAGATAGCATAGTAGATTCATTTGGTATGGAGTTAATTACATCCTGGAATGAGAGTATGTGTGTGTCCGAATCAATATGTTTTTTATGGCAGTATATTCTACATCGTTTACCAATTTCTCTCATTAGTCGTTCACAAGGGTTCGAAGAAGCGTGATACCTGGATATATAGATCGGAGAAATGTTTCTTGCTCATAGCATACGTGTCCATATAGCAGATCGAAACTGTGATCCATAATCGGAAATTACTTTCAATACATGTCCTACATGAAATAGAAAATGTTTTACAAATGCTTTCGAAACAGATTTAGCAGTAGCTTTGCGTAACGGAGTGAAGGTAACAAATTTCGAAGTGAGTTCAACAGCGACAAAGATGTAAGAAAAATCTCTGTTAGATCTGGGAATCGCACCAAAAATGTCTACAGCGGCCATGTGTTTCAATTTAACAGGTACAATGGGATGTAACGGAGGAATATGTGAAGTCGTGTCTGACTTAGCTTTCTGGCAGATTTTACATGACGCTAAAACTCGTCAAATACGTTTCTCCATGTTGGCTAAATAACAGTTCTGTCTCAGTATAAGAAAACATTTTCTGGCTCCGTAATGTGCGTAACTTAAATGAATATACCAAATTAATTTGTTAACAAGTTCGTCAGGAATGCATAGTGACCAGAAGTTGCTGTCAGGGTGAGAGCGGCGAAACAGAATGTTATTGCGTACAGTGTAATGGGTTCTGATGGTAACATTATTCCTATCTTGTCGAAGGCGTGTGATTTCTTTCCTTACGTTGTCTTTACTCTGCTCTTGTGCTATGTCTCGTAATGACGACGAAATGAAATTTTCAAATGCAACTTGTTGAATGTACATGACGCTAAAATTTGCTTGGCAGAAGTTGGTTGCGATGTCTTGCTGATTGTTGCTGAGAGAACGGGATAGTGCGTGTGTTACAATACTTTGTGTACCGGGAATGTGAACAATTGTAAAATTAAATTCCTGTAAATAAAGTTTCCATCTGCTCAACCTGTCGTGTGCAAATTTTGCGGAAAGTAAAAACTGTATCGCTCTATGATCTGTGTAAACGGTCGTATCTCTTCCATAAAGAAAATGCCAAAATCTCGTAAATGCCCATACAACACATAATGTTTCAAGTTCTGTAACAGAATAATTGCGTTCAGCAGGTGACAGAATGCGACTTGCAAATGCGATGTTTTTTGTTACTGTAGAACCATCTTCTTCAATTTCCTGAAAAATGTGTACGCCTAAAGCTGTGTTAGAACTGTCGGTGGCAATGCAAAAATTTCTAGTAAGATCTGGGTGTGATAAAAGAGGTGCATTCAACAAGGCATGTTTCAAATTAACAAACTCAGAATGCGCTTGTCTATTCCACGAGCAAATAGTGTTTTTACCCGTCAACTGACATAATCTAGGGGTGTCTAAAGCAGAGTAATGAATAAATTTACGAGAAAAGTTAATTAAACCCAAAAAGCTGCGTAATTGTTTCTTCGTCGTAGGTACAGTAATGTCACGTAAAGCTTGAAGTTTTTCCTGGTCCGGCGCAATGCCTTTTGCTGAAATTACATGTCCAAGAAATTTTATAGAAGTTTTGCGAAAGTGTGATTTTATAAGATTAACTGTGAGTCCTTGTGCACGAAAAGTTTGCAACAGTTGTTCAAGAATCAGATTGTGTTCAGACCAGTTAGCTTCTGCAATAAGAATGTCATCCACATACGTTGTGATTCTCTCTTTTAGTTCTGTCGGAAGTATAGTATTCAAACCACGAATAAATGCTGCTGAAGAAATAGTTAAACCGAACGGTAATTTGCAAAATTGATAACAGTCACCAAAACAGAGAAAAGCTGTGTACTTTCTGCAATTCGGATGGAGCTGAATTTGCCAAAATCCCGATTTCAAATCTAACGTGGAATAAATAGCAGTACCATGAAATTTCTGTAGTTCTCCTAGTGTCTATGGGCGATCTGTTTCATTTATAATAATGCCATTGATGTGACGCGAATCAAGTACGAGGCGACGTGAACCATCCTTTTTCTTAACAATATGGAGTGGGTTTATGTGCGGACTAACTGCTGCTTCAATAATTCCTTGGTGAAGCATAGCTTGCAATTCTTTCTTAACTTGATCTCTGTGAATGTATGGAATAGGATAATGTTTGGCTTTAAATGTATCGTGCTGTTTAACTTGAAATTCATACATAAAACCGGACATAGTACCAGGGATGTTGTCAAAAACTGGAACTTGCTGTAGAAGAATTTTGCGTAGTTACGTGTGTTCGTCGTCTGTAGTTGCACTGCTCTGTTTAACTTTATCACAAATCATCTGCATAACGTCATAGTAAGCTTCGTCTGGTGTATGATAGTTGTGAACATACGCATCTGTGAACAATGTCAAATGACAGTCTATGTAACGCGATGTAGAAATGACCAATGTTCGATTAATTGTTTGTTCTCCTACAGATAAAGAGTTCTGAAATTCTAATGCCAGTTGTACATTTTCATCCTGTAACATTAAATAGGAATTTTGAAAGTCAATAACTGCGTCGTGTTGTACCAAAAAATTCGTACCTAAAATAACGTCTGTTGTCAATAAGGGAACAATCCAAAAATTTGAGTGGAACGTATGACCTGCAATACAAAATGATAAGTGTGTCTGTAACTTTACATCTACTCCTTTACCAGATACTGCTCCTTTTACTTTAGTTTTACCTAATGGTAACGTACGATGGGCATTCTCTTTGTTACATTCGTTGAAAGTTTCCTAATTTATAATTGACATACGTGATCCAGAATCGATTACTGCTGAAAATTTGGATGATCCAATCTTTATTTCAATGACAGGGTGAGAAATAGTTTTTTGAATAACTGGTTTTTCATGCAAAGGTGTGTCTCGGATGTCGTCAAAGGTAATAACATTTTCGTGAACAAGATTCTGCGTGTCAAATGTTTTGCTTGCGTTGCTGGAAGATGCAACCTGTACTGTATCTAGTCAAATTCTTTCTGACGTGCTGTTATTTGGGGGAGGATGCTGTAGCATTTCAACTATTTGTACTGTTCTGTTATTTCGTCCTGACGTATTACGTTTGGGATGATACCTACTGTCTGGTTCATTCATGATAATCTGTTGTTGCGGATGATTTTGCTGCTGGTAAGACCGACTGTTTTTAAACGTACGCTGAAAATGTGCTCATTACTTTTACGTCTGTAATGATAGTCATTTCTATACGGTGCATTGCGATATGAGTTGAAATGGTGTGTTTTCTGTACGTACTGATTTCCTTGTTGCTGTGCGTTACTATTTGGCATGGCCGACGCTATGCGTGCAGGCGGCGAAACATTAAAGCTTGGTTGACCTTGCACATTACATTGTTGGTTAGGTATGCTAACCGGCTGGTTTTGTTGCTGTTGTTGGGAAAAACCTCTATTGTTACCAAAATGTGTTTGCTGTTGCAGATAATTATGATGATACTAATGATTATAATTTTGTTTGTTATTAAAATCACGCTAATAGTTCTTGTCATTTCAGGAGTGTCTAATGAAACTGTCACTTTCGGTAAAACTTGTCATATCGGGTTTTCTTTACTCATTCTTAATACTAGATAGATCGATAGTTGAAGAGCTGTTTTGATAGATATAAAGGATAGTAAAAGAGAAGGCAGCAGTGCAGAAAACTAAAGATGAAATAGCACTAATACGGCTCGTGGCCCTGTGCACGCTACGGCACATATTCATCGAAGTGTAATGAATTCCCTGAGGTAGATTACGCGCTGCAAATAAATTTTAGTTTCTGCATTACAGGCAATGCCGGTGAAAATTCAAAAACAAATTGTTGTATCCAGTCCAATGCTAGTTTCTGCATTACAGGCAAAGATGGTGAAAGTACAAAAATAAATTGTCGTATCCAGTCCAAAGCGTGACTCTGTGTTCTGTCATTATTAAGTACCTTAAATTTTCTCACGGATAGAAAGTGTTTGTAATAAAAATTATCGTCTCTGTATGTCTGAACTGGTTTAGGATTATATGATAATCCGTTTGTCTGCGTCTGTTAGGAATCCAAGTCATGTACTCTCTGTAAATTACTTAAGTTATACTGGCTGTGTGAGTGTGACAAATGTTCGGAACGTGGCGTATGCTGTGACGTGTTAGTGACTGAAACATTTTTCATTTCTGTCACTTTAAAACGTTCGTCAATTTGGCTGAGCTGTTGTTTAAATTTCTTATCGACTTCCGTATCCAGAGTGCGTGAAACTTCTGCTGACATTAATTTAAACTCGTCGCGTATCTGTGTTGCGTTTTCTGAACATTGTTCAGTGACTGTACTAATTTCATCTCTAAGTAATTTCGTTGTGGCTACACGTGTACTACACTGCTGGCCACCGTAAATGCAACACCCTGAAGGAAGCATCCGAATCAAGTGAAATTTACACCATGGGTTTGCAGCGATGAGATATGCAACTGATTAGAATTTCAGCGCAGTCGCACATCACGCGCGCCTGTGGCGCCACCTCATAGCGCCATTTAAGGCTTGGCGATTTCGACGAGTGTACGTTCGGCACGTGTGTTTACCTTGTGGTTGTTTCACAAGACGATCAGTTATGCCTCGTAGACAACAGCGAACATCGTTTGATCAAGTATCCGAGTTCGACAGAGGAAGGATAGTGGCTTACCGAGATTGTGGATTATCATACAGAGAAATCGCTAGTCGTGTTGGACGAAACCAAACAACTGTAGTGCGGATATGTGACTGTTGGATGCAGGAGGGTACGACGGACCGACGTGGTCGATCGTATTCACCTCGGTGCACCACTGCACGTGCTGATAGGCAAATTGTGCGCATGGCAGTGACGGATCGCTCAGTGACATCCCGAACCATAGCACAGCACATTGTGTCTGTAACGCATCATCCAGTGTCTGCGCGTACCATTCGACGCCGTTTACAGCAGAGTGGTCTGTCCGCAAGACGTCCATTGCTTCGTCTACCATTGACGCAGAACCAAAAATGTCTCCGTCGCCAATGGTGTGATGACAAACGGATGTGGACGGCAGAATGGAATGACGTTGTCTTTACTGACGAGGCACGCTTCTGTCTGCAGCACCACGATGGTCGGATTCGAGTGTGGAGACACCATGGAGAGAGGATGCTGGACAGCTGCATTATGCACTGCCACACTGGTCTTGCACCGGGTATTATGGTATGGGGCGGTATTGGATATTACTCTCGCACGCCTCTAGTACGCATTGCCGGAACTTTAAATAGCCGGCGCTACATATCCGAGGTGCTGGAGCCAGTTTTCCTTCCTTACCTTCAGGGCTCGGCCACAGCCATATTTCAACAGGATAATGCGCGACCACACGTGGCACGCATTGTCCAAAGGTTCTTCGTCAATAACCAGATTGAAGTGCTGTCCTGGCCGGCTCGCTCTCCGGATCTTTCGCCGATAGACAACATGTGGTCCATGGTTGCTCAACGAGTGACCCCGATTACATCCCCAGCTGCCACAACAGATGATCTTTGGCAACGTGTGGGAGCTGCTTGGGCTGCTGTACCCCAGGAGCACATCCAACGTCTCTTTGACTCAATGCCGAGACGTGTGGCAGCGGTGATCTCCAACAATGGCGGCTACTCTGGCTACTGATTCTGGCAGGAACCACATGTCACAGACGTCTGTAAACGTAATCATTTGACACTTGGTCAACATGTTATCTACAAAATAAATTTTGTTGTGCTACCTCTTGTCTTTCTTGGTGTTGCATTTACGGTGGCCAGCAGTGTACTTAATTCTTGTGCAACAGATCTAATTTCTTCACTACTGTTCCTAGCACAAGTTTTAGTATCCTCACGTAATTGTTCTTTAGTATCATGACATCGCACGGCAACGGCTGTAATCTGTTCACTAAGTTGTTTGTTCTGTTCGTTAAGGTTATCGTGCTTTTCATTCGACTGTTTGAAACTTCCATTAAGTTGTTTGCACGATTCAATAAGTTGTTTGAAATAGTTGTCGAATATTTCATTAAGTTGTTTGAAATGGTTGTCAAATATTTCATTAAATTCTTGTTTGAGATTTTCATTATTTTCCTTAGTTTGTAGCAATAATGCCGTAACTTGATCCATGCCAAAATTATCTACTGTATTTTCTGTGCTGTGTGATGGTGTATGTGCATTTGTCACGTTTTGTATAACCATTTGGTCATTCTCTGATTCTTGAAAAGGTTCGCCAATTGGATGTGCACCGTTAGTCACTACACCGGAATCAAATAAATCTGACATATTTTGAGTACATTGTTCATCTTCGTTAGAAACAGTTATCTGTTCGTTACATAAATTTTGCAAATCGGGTGTGTCAAACTGGGCAGCGTTCATTGTAACGGAACGTGCCGCGTCATCAAATGTTACATTTACTCTGGACGTAATTGCTTTTGATTGCTCATCATTAGGATCAAAATCAGTACTAGTGATCGGCAAGCACTGATTATCTGTAATTAGAGGATTATCACTATTACACACAGTGTCTCTAGTATTATCGGTCAAATTATTCGAGTCGGCTATTTCACTCATTGCACATCGCGATGTACTGTTAACAGATTTTCGCGGCATTTTTCACAAATCAAAATTAAGCACAAAATGAAACAAAGACGAAGCAAAAATGGAACAAACACAATTACAACAAAGAGCAATAAATTGCCGATGATCTGTGAAAGAAGGAGTGATAAATTAGTAAATGCGTTGCGCCAGATGCAAACTACATTTAAGTAAATAAGAGCAGATATATGACTACTTCTCAGAAATTCTCAAAGAAAATACGGTCCTGGCCGGTTGTCGCCAAGTGTAACCTCCCCACACAAAATTCTTTCCAATTTGTAACCTCCCTACAAAATTCTTTAGTGTAACCTCCCCAAAAAAATTGTAATTTACATTAACCTCCACACAAAATTTAGCCAAGTGTAACCTCGCCACAAAATTCTATTCACAGTGTATCCTCAAAACAGAATTCTTTCACATTTAACCTCCCCACAAAAATTTATTCACATTTAATCTACCCACAAAATTCATTCACATTTAGCGTAGACTCAAAACAGAAAAATTCGTAAACCTCTCAAGAGTAAAAATTATAATTATGTCGTTCACATTCAGTGTAACGTCCCAACAAAATAATTTCCGTAACCTGGTAATAATACAATGTAACTAACCTCTCAATTAAATTGTCACTCACTTGTAACTTGTCAATAATTCACTGTGAATTGAACCTGGTAAATTTTGGACGTCAGCAGTGCTGCGTCATGGCCCTGAAAGATAATTCTGAATAAAAAAGAGAAAAATTCTCACCTCAATGAAGTCGCCGGATAACGCATATATATCCGCTCTTAAAATGTTTTCTGGCACAGCCCTGTGCAATGCTGGCCGATAGATTTGTCATTTATGAAAAGAAGCAACTGATTTTTGTTTTGCAACAATCGGGGTGATCATGGATGGGAGAAATTAGTAAATTCTTTAAATTGAAATGAATAGTTGTTAAAAGTTACTTTTTATGAGAAAGATTATTATTACGAGAATTTTAAAACATTTACATGGGACTTGAGGTGACATTACTACATATGCGCGAGGCTGCTTTTTACCTTATACAATAATACTCAGGCTCCGGCATCGCTGCACCACGACCGGCCCAGCCAACACGATACACCAGACCAGACCAGAGCGGACAGCAGACTAGCAACAACTTACTGCTACAGCTACACAATTCCTACTGCAGTCAACACTGTTCTCTGGTCAGAGATTCTCTTACACCTTGCATACCGCAGGCAGCGCATGAGCAATACATCGAAATTTCATCTTCTCGGATCTTTTACACTGTGTGTTATTTTCAATAATTTAAACTTTTACAATCGTCATTTTACTTCGTTTTGTGTCCGTTTTTGCTATCCTACGATATAATGTTTTGTACCGCGTATCGCTACACGAAGCCTGAAACTCAGGGGTGCACAATTTGTTGATCAAGTTAAGGAGAGTAGAGGAAACTTTTATCTTCACATTCAAGTATCTCACAAGTTACTTCCTACCTGCTGTTCTGTGGAGTCCAAAGTGGAAAGGTTTGGCGACTGGTTCTCTCACAGAGAAAGAAGAAGGGCTGTTTCAGTTTGGTGGCAGAAGGAGATGAAGACTGCAAATGGGGATTCGACTTGAAGAGCAGAGAAATGGATAAAAAAGCTTGGACTTTGATTTTAACTCCTCGGATTTCCTACATTCTTGGGTATGTCCTGTCCCCACTTTTCCCGTACCGTCATGGTTAGATACTATTGTGGTGTTTGGTAAACGACCGAGAGCTGACTCAATCATGAACTCTTGTGTCAAGCACCCAGTGCAAGTTACCAGGACGTTTCACTCCCTGCACCAAGTAGTATAACACTGTACGCCATCGAAAAGGGCATTAGGCCAGCCAGTGCCGAGAGTGCACCTGGCTCAGGGAATAATTTATATGGTATCGTCCGAAGATCGCAGTGCCGTACCAAAGTCGATAACTGGCATCGACACCAGAGAAGTTAGCGATGTCTCGCTACAATCCATACACAACAATGAGAAGCATTGGCAGAGCCACATCCTCACTTCCAGCTACGCAGCGCCGGAGCACGGAGGCCGATATAGAGCAAAGCAGAAGAATGCTCTGTCCAGTTCGTGACCTATGATCAAACAGTCAACGTAGACTAGGTTAGGGCTCATATGTTACTTATATCTTAGATGAATAATACTTTTGAAATATTGTATCTGTGTTGAGCTCAGTTCCTGAGCTTACAGAAAAATAATAATGAATTAAGGATGAGTCAATCTTTTCGCAAGTACGCAGAATAAAACAAAGTAAACAAAATAAAACAAAAAGGTAGTTTATGTACTTGGAAAAAGGCGGAATCATCATTAACTTATTATTATGTACTTTTGAACCTTGTACGTTAGGAGAAGAGTTTAAAATGTATGTATCAAGTATGCTTTGATAGTCTAAGACAGTTGTACATATTCGGCACGTTCCCGTGGCTATGGATCTAGAAAGTTAAGTAAATCTTATTATCATTCTTATAATAAAGTCATATAATATTTCATATGTTGTAGTTCCGATCAACCATCTCACAGAGCCATCAAACAACCCACAGATAATACTGGACGATAGTTTCGTCAGGTCATAACAGTTCAAATGCCTGATTAGATCTCTGAGGTGAGGCTCCTCTCACGTGGAATGTGTGCTGTGTCAATCTACACAGAAGAAACTATAGCGTGTTTGATTCACTAGGAAACATGGATGTCTTGTAGTGCGATATTTTGAATATTTAGTGAAGCGTGTACTGGGGAACAGACAACAATTTGAGAAAACTAGAACGCTACTTTTCTCTCAGTTTTAAGGTAGATATATCATAACGTAGATGTAAATGGTGATAATACAGCGCTGACAAACTGGAATATAAGTCTAACTGTAGCAACAGTATCCGATTGTTAGCATTTCCTGCCTTAATTCATGCGAAACTGACTCAACGCAGCAAGTCACTGAGGCACCGAGTGGATGCGAGATGGGTCGTTGGCTGTAACACGTCAGTTGAACCACGCCAGGTCTATCGAGAAACAGTGAGCAAGAAAGAAAAACTGGCAACGATGTCAGTCCAGGCTACATATTTCACGTATTACGAAGTATCAAATGTGTAATAAAGACACAGGATGGTGGTTGAATATAGAGTGTGACCCGGGAAGTAAGCCTGTGGTATCGGAGTGCTCTATTCAGCGGAGCCACTGGACTAGTCTCTTGACGTGTGAGGCAACTGTGAGTTAAGGTATTAAAGGTTCTTATCAGGAACTGAACATTTCTCATGAGGTTGTGATGATGAATTAGGGTGTGATTATGCTGTATCGTAGAATACGTTGAAGTATTGTGTGTATTATTCAAGTATAATGTGTTACAGACACTTTTTCGTGAAGATGTAACGGATAGTGTTTATTGTATCATCTGTGGTGTTCCTCGAGGTCAATGTGTCTGAGAACGTAACAATACCTATGCTGCCACTGACTCATTTCTTTTTTAGAAATTTTACCTTATTTTTTAGCTCACAATGATAGGGCAACGGTGTAGATTAACCTTCACACAGGTCAACAAGTATTTTTTTAAATTTTTTTTTATTTTGAGCGTCGTGGAGCGCATGATATTTGTTGTGCATGTTAACACAGGGCATGACTTAGCGACGTATACAGTAATTTGTAAGCAGATTCCTCGCATTAGTTTTAGTAAGTATCTGGTGCATATATTATGAGAATGTGAGATTCGAATTTTACAAGTTATATATTGGTTAATACCGCCTTTTGTGACTGTAGTAAAAGTATTATTAAGCATGTAATGCACTTATGGAGAGGCTTTGAGCCGTTAATCCCAAAGAACTCAAGGACAAAAGCTACTAATGTTAGCCTGAAAATGTTGAGTGGGAAGACTAGTGAGGCTATGCTGACAGGATCTGGAAAGACCAACGAGGTTACGCTAATAGGATACCTTTCTGATCCCCACCACCTTCCAATAAGGTGGAACGACTTTGCTGCTTACCTGTCTAAACAGTCAGAGCTGACAGAGGACCTCGAGACTCTGTGCTTGTAAGTCAGTAAAGTGGTTGTAGAGAGAAGAAATGGTTTAAAGGTAAATGTTATTTGTGTTTATTATAGATTCAAGATGGAGAATGAGAAGTCCAAATGCAGTTATATTAATTCTTCTATTTGATACAGTTCACAAGCAGAGTTCCAGTGTGCTGGATTTTCCTAGGCGGAAGAATATGTAATAACGGCATAAACCACAGCCGGTTCCTAACGACATGTTCAGGTACTGACCACTGTAATCAACGACCCGTTGAGACAGAAGAAGCATTCACTTCCGTGCTGTTCTCTCCCACAATACAACACCTGCACCTAGGACACTTATCGACTTCTGGGATGCTTCTGTGCTAGCCAGAGGGTTCATCAGTGTGGAGGAACACTGTAGTGTGTCTTCGGAGAATCAGCACAAGACACTTGTTTTTAAACTTCAGCTACTACAAAAATATACAATGTAACCCAGAATTTTAGGTTCAAAATTGGAGAGATAGTACACGAAACCGAGTCTGAAAGGGGACAACGCTGCAACCATACATGCTGAATTGATGGAAGGGTTCAGCAAAAATACATAGTAAATGAAGAAGTGGATAGGTGGCGCAAACACTTCCAGTAAGAATTGCATCGAAGTTACATCATTTATGTATGAACAACTAGGAAACAGAAGAGGAATGGAGCCCCTGGCGCTCAAAGACCGGTATATCATAGTTCCAGTAGTAATGGAAAAAGTGGAATCAGTCATAGATCAGTTTTAAACGTCTTGCTCTACATGTAGAACATGACAGAGGCCTCCACCCGCCACCCGCTGGGTTCCGCAGCTGCAAAATACGCTCCAGACCGAAGCAGCAGCTGACTTGCAGCTGATATTCATCTGACTTCTTTAGCCATCTAATCACCCGATACAAGAGATCACTTCAAGCAGAGGAAACATGACGACTGACGACCACCGAAAAAGGCGAAGACCGAATCAAAATCGAATCATGTTTGGGACTGCCCTGTTGTTGTTCTAACAGGCTACAATTGTACCGATTACCGAAATCTCCTAACGACGTAACAAGTGAATGTAAAGACGAAGTTCCGCAGGTCGACGTCCAACGCCTCAGCTCTTCCTGGACACGACGCAGTCGTACATGCTGCTTTTATGATCTGTGTTTTGCCTCATCCCTCGTATTTTCCTGACTCGGCATCCAGTGACTTTTCCTCTTTCCTCGAAGGAATTGTTGCTTGGTTTTCATTTTCAGAATGTATCATGAATTTCGAGATGTTTCTTGAACAATCAGATTGTAGAATTTTCTCTTTCTCTCTCTCAATCCCTTCCTCCCTCCGGCTTCCAGAGTGGCCGAGCGATTCTAGAGGCGCTACAGTTCGGAACCGCGCGACCACTACGGTTCCTGTCTCGGGCTTGGATGTGTGTGATGTCCTTTGGTTAGGTAGGTTTAGGTAGTTCTAGGAGACTGATGACCTCAGAAGTTAAGTTCCATAGTGCTCAGAGCCATTTGAACCCTCCCTCCCTCTCTCTCTCTCTCTCTCTCTCTCGCTCTCTCTCTTGTTTCAGTCATCAGTCTTCTGTTTGGTCTCATCCCACCCGCCACGAATTCCTCTCCTGTGGCAACCTCTTAAATTCAGAGTAGTCTTTCCAGCCTACGGTCTCAGTTGTTTGCTGAATTTATTCCAATCTATGTCTTTCTCCATAATTTTTGCCCTGGACAGCTCCCTGTTGTTATTCCCTAATGTCTTGACGGATGTCCTACCATCCTGTCCCTTCTTCTTGTCAGTGTTTTCCATATATTCCTTTCCTCGACGATCCTCCGGAGAAGATCCTCATTGCTTAACTTATCAGTCCAGCTAATTTTCAACATTCTTCTGTAGAATTTTATAACGTAGATTCTCGACCAAGTAATACTCCGTTGTCAAATATTTGTCGCATTTGAGGGTGAACATGTAGCAAAGAGGTAACACCATCACCACGTTTCATGGTAGCAGCTTTATTTTTTTTTTAGGTGAGACTTACAGTTGCATGACTAAACTTCGTGAACATCGTCATGTCAATGAGTAAAACGCTAGTGCGTGAAAAACATTGTTAATCAGTACCTATAGTGTCCCCGGTAGACATCAATGCGTGCTTGATAACACAGAACAGTGGCCAGCCTCTGGCCACAATAGAGCACTCAGCGTTTTCCATTAATAATGCGCAACGCTCTGCCCTGTTTTGTCCTGAGAGTACTGTTAACTAGTAATGTTAATTTCTGTACAGGGAGAGAATACAAAGGCAGCACAGTGAGAAAATTCAGTAAATGTTGCGGTGCTGCGTGGCAGAATAGTAAACCGGGTTAATACAGTTTGAAACGGGTGACACTGCCTGTAACCATGGGTGGAGAATACGAATCGTGGAACTGTTCCGAACGTAAACTATTTCGATGAAACAGTGACACGAGTTTCACCCAATGAACAGATGGGAATATTCATGGACATTGGGAAGGACCACAGACTACGTGTCGCAACACAGAAGGAAACAGCGGCTTCTGCATGCTTCAGTAACGTAACTACGTAACTGCGTCCACAGGTCCGAGTGCGCCCATCTCTACCGACGGACCGCCGTCCCAACCTCTGCCAGCACCGTAATTGGTCGCAGTATGTAGGGACATGGAGACAGCACACCATTCTCCTGGCCGATGTCACTTCTCGTTACCTGGACCCGCTACTTCTCAGTCAGCTGGCTCATCATTTGACCTGACGAGGCTGAGTGCACCCAGTTTCAGTCCTCCGGCCAGTAAGAAATCTCTGGCACTACCGGAAATCAAACTTCGAATCCTCTACGTGGTACTCAGCTATGCAGACCACTCAGCTACGAAAGCGGTCTCTGGGCACTGCAGTACTTCTACACACCCATCTGTAGTCTATTCTTCGAGAGACGGAATGAAATAGAAACAGTTTCACGTGATCAACAACCACCACTGGTAACAAAGGGTCTCGAAAATCCTTCGTGAGCGCTTTGCAGTTAGCCTCCGGTCTGAGGTCACAGCTAAGCGTGCGTCATTCGTGAGAAACCCTGTATTACAATCTTGGACTACAGTGTTGTGCAAGAAAACGTACAAACCGACAGATGCCATAGCAGATTTAAACGCAAGCGATTTACTATACCAGTTACAATAACGTTAAAGGAACGGTAAAACAAAGTTCATTCTAACTTGAACTGCTTTCATTTAGGTTTGTAACAAAACGCTGCTCTCTGTTCCCTAAAATGCAGTCTAGTTTCCACAATTTCTCTATTTGGGCTCCAGATTTTTCCACCATGCGGAGGACACATTTGCTCCACACTTCTGCGGGTCACTGTTCTTACTGCTTGTTCTAATAGTTCGTTAACCTGCAACATTTTGTATATTCTGTTTTCGCTGCAACATAGCCTTTGATTCTGGCAAAAACTACCTCGATGGTTTTTAATTCGCAATGGCACGGAGGAATTCTAAGAACAGTTAGTTATATCATCTATTGAAAATTTGTGCGCTATTTTTTTTATTTTTTACGGTTTCCAGCAGTTCTTACTTCAACAAACCGTCTTCAAACTGTTAGTCATTGCCATAAATCTTGCTTATTGGAATTCGCATTAGGAACTTTTTCTTTTCGACGAGAACTGCACGGCGCGTTGTGTCTTTCTATAACCGAGGAATAACTGCTCGTAATCGCTTCTAGAACTATCGCCGCACGTCTGCTCATGATAATCTCTGCTCTTCCTGCATTCGAAAGTCCACACACAGCCTTCGATAAAACCTGCTTTGCTCTCAGTGTGTGTCATAATCAGACGTTTCCCTTTACCAGATAGGTCGTTGTTCCCAGTGGATAATCCGAATAGAAACGCTTGTTTAGAGGGTTTTGTTGCGTTATCAACCCAGTCGTTATTTCGGGTATGTCCCGCGTTCAACCAAGTGTCGTCCAAATAGTAAATGGGTCTTCCATAATCCCTCAAAAATCTAACAGTTTGTAGATAACACCGCCACCATAAAATTATGTCATCCGTGTCTATCTCCCCACGCCGAACATATGTAAATTCATTTCTTTTAATAAGTTACAAAATGTTGTTATAACCAGGACGGTGATAGAGAAACCGCATATTGTCAGAAAAAAAAAACAGTTTTCTAGAGTCACAAGCTATGGTAACTCTTAAGCATTGTTCCCAGGCGAGGCTGACAACAATGAAATATCGCGGAACGTCATGCGTGTGTTGCCTAACATTAGTCTGCCTGTAGAACAGAAGATATTCGCGTGTGTATCAGTGGTTTTAGAAACAGAATCTGGTGAAAACTCAACTGTGGTGCGTATTGTAGCTAGAAGGAGTCTAAGTCATCGCTGAAACAAAGTTAATTGTTGAAGAGAAGGAGATACCAGAGTTAGAAAATCATGAAGCCAATAGAGGTAAGTGACCAATAATCGTCTACACTCGGCCATCATCAACGTCCACGCAGAAACCCCCTACTGTGTGCATAAACTATAAAAACCATTACAGTTGAATTCTGTGATCTCATACGTCCTGATCAGGATAATATACAGCTTGAATGCGAGGTCCATCAGATTAATTTCGGAGGCTGTTTACGGTTATTTCCTGAGTGCCTGGTATGTCGGACTCGCAGTTTCTAATGTGAATCGCGTATCATTGTACATAGAAATCTATACTCTGTATCCCATCTTACGGCGTAGGGGCGGAGAGTGCTTCTGCCTTCCCCCGTCCGTTTTGTATTCTAGAGAGGTGCTTGAGAAGATCGCGTAATAAGCCGCTACAGTAAAGGCTCTAATTATTCAGTGTGTCGGACTCTGTAATTCCGCGAGAGCTGTAAAGCAGGAAATAATATGCTCCCCAATTCTCTTCGGCACTTACTGTTTCGGAATTTCAACAGTAACTATTGCATGGTGTACAACAATTCTTGTAGCGTCTGCACTTGAGCTAGGCATCTTCATAATTCTCTCGCGGCTTCTAAACAATCCCGTGACGACACCTATCAACTTCGTTGGATCTCCTCCAATTATTCTATTACTCCAAGCTATTAAAGTGCCCACACTAATCAGTAATACTGAAGAGTTGTTCGAACAAGATAGATTTTTATAAGAACCTTTTTCAGTGGATGAATTACGTTTGCTTAAGACTCTTCTAGTGGGTCTCAGCTTGGCATTTTCTTTCCCTAAAGTTGCTTTTTAAGTTATCATTCGACTTCAGGTCGCTTCGGACGGTTAATCTCAGGTATTTTAACGTTGTTTCAGTTTCCATTGATTTATCGCCAATACCATAATCGAACAATAATGGACTTCTTCAACTATTCATACGAACTTGGATTTTCTGGGTCCTAACTCCTCCTGTACTATAAATCGATTCGCCGTAGGAATGGTTCCATTTCGCTTACTCTCTTTTGGCACTGCAACCGTCCTGTAGACTACAGATTTGCCTCCATGCAGGCACAAGGAACTTTCGAAGTTAACCACTAAGTTGATCAAGAAATACGTTTTCGGAAGACTCTCTTTGAATTTTCTTTCTGCAAAAGCTTCGTAATACGTGAACATAATAGATGATCCACTATTCTACAACAGATTGTCGCGACAATGTAGGCATGTAATTATATGTGCGTCTATTCGACGACCCCTCTAGCAAAAGGGAATGACATAGGCTCCCTTTCCAATCGTTTGGTAGCCTCAGTTTCTCTGGCGACCTACGATAAAGTGGTTCTTGAGGGGTCGCAATTTCTGTTAATAATCTCTATAGAATATCCCAGTGTGGGTCCTGATTTGTTTCCTCTGGTGAGCGATTTTAGTTGATTTTCTGTTTCGTGATAACTTGTCTCGAAACTCCCACTTCGGCGTTTATACAACGACTGAAAGGACAAACTGTATTACGAGCATCAGTGGTGAAACATTTTCTGAAAATCGAATTCATTATTTTGGTACTAGTATGGTTCTAGTGGGTTCTAGGCCTTCCCCATGAACCGTGGACCTTGCCGTTGGTGGGGAGGCCTGCGTGCCTCAGCGATACAGATGGCCATACCCTAGGTGCAACCACAACGGAGTAGATAGTGTCGGAAGTTCCATGCGGCTTTTCGCGGATGATGCTGTAGTATACAGAGAAGTTGCTGCATTAGAAAATTGTAGCGAAATACAGGAAGATCTGCAGCGGATAGGCACTTGGTGCAGGGAGTGGCAACTGACCCTTAACATAGACAAATGTAATGCATTGCGAATACATAGAAAGAAGGATCCTTTATTGTATGATTATATGATAGCGGAACAAACACTGGTAGCAGTTACTTCTGTAAAATAGCTGGGAGTATGCGTACGGAACGATTTGAAGTGGAATGATCATATAAAACTAATTGTTGGTAAGGCGGGTACCAGGTTGAGATTCATTGGGAGAGTGCTTAGAAAATGTAGTCCATCAACAAAGGAGGTGGCTTACAAAACACTCGTTCGACCTATACTTGAGTATTGCTCATCAGTGTGGGATCCGTACCAGGTCGGGTTGACGGAGGAGATAGAGAAGATCCAAAGAAGAGCGGCGCGTTTCGTCATTGGGTTATTTGGTAACCGTGATAGCGTTACGGAGATGTTTAATAAACTCAAGTGGCAGACTCTGCAAGAGAGGCGCTCTGCATCGCGGTGTAGCTTGCTCGCCAGGTTTCGAGAGGGTGCGTTTCTGGATGAGGTATCGAATATATTGCTTCCCCCTACTTATACTTCCCGAGGAGATCACGAATGTAAAATTAGAGAGATTAGAGCGCGCACGGAGGCTTTCAGACAGTCGTTCTTCCCGCGAACCATACGCGACTGGAACAGGAAAGGGAGGTAATGACAGTGGCACGTAAAGTGCCCTCCGCCACACACCGTTGGGTGGCTTGCGGAGTATCAATGTAGATGTAGATGTAGATGTATCGGTTGAGAGGCCAGACAAACGTGTGGTTCCTGAAGAGGGGCAGCAGCCTTTTCAGTAGTTGCAGGGGCAACAGTCTGGATGATTGACTGACTTGGCTTTGCAACATTAACCAAAACGGCCTTGCTGTGCTGGTACTGCGAACGGCTGAAAGCAAGGGGAAACTACGGCCGTAATTTTTCCCGAGGGCATGCAGATTTACGGCATGAGAGCTGCATCAAACCTGTCTCAGGACTGAAGACCACAACAACAACAACATGGTTCTAGTATGGTCTACTGAACGACACAATGCAAGATTTCGATTATTGAAGGTGATCTTCCACGAACGCACACAAGGATTAACATATGTGGCAGTCTCAGCATGGGTCTTTTGGGTTTCACTAAACTACCTATACGTGCAACGAATGCTATTTGCGCTACTTCATGTGAAACTAGTTACATCAATCCACAGTGTAGATGTAGTAATCGGGAATGCAAGTTGCTAAATTTTAACTCTTTTGTGTCGGTGTCTGGTGTGTTTATGTCCCTCCCAACTGTAGTGAGTCTACGTCCGAAGGAAATAAGTCTGTTAAACGGTTCAAACAGATTGCCTTATACCTACTGTCAACAAAATTAAACATTTTGAGAACTAGGACTGACTGCGTGCGATACAAGGATTCTGGAATCACATGAAATGTCAATAGAGCACTGCAGTAGTAAAACGAGCATCCCAATTACGTTTTCCATTAAGTACAATCCTGTATGGCCGATTACCGCAGATAATTTGCGTTAAATCCACAAGAAGATGGAAGTGAATGGAAAATAAAAAATATCCCAGCTTAAAACCATTACCATCCCTCCCTCACAAATCAGGTTTTTTGTTTTCCACTGCTCAGAATCAGACGGAACTGAAGCGTTGCGCAGTAACTACGTTCATACCGAATGTCATGATCAGCTTGGCAATAACTTAGTCATTTACTTGAAGTGTTTCGTAATATGTGATACAGGTTTACATGCTCAGTAAAAACAGTTTAATATTGTGATGTTGATGCTTTAATTCGTTCTGAAAGCGGTGCTGAAATTCAAGACAATAAAAGCGGGTTAAAAGCTATGAACCATCTGGGGAAGTTAACCTTGTATTACTGAGCAACTGTTTCACCAGGTATCCAGTCTAGCTTACCAAATTCCCAACCAGACTAACATTAATTATAATCTTTTAGTAGTCATCTTACCATAACCGGTGATATATATATATATATATATATATATATGAAAAGACAATTTAAATAAAAAGAAATAAATCAGTTTATATTTGGACATTTATTTTAACATTGATCATTGTTCCGTTAAAATTTAAGCATATTAAACTTGATTCATAGCTAAACTGGTGCCTTATTTAGGATTGTGAAAATGTGAGTTTGTAATCTTACAGAACACATCAAATATGGGGCCAAGATTGGAAGACTGCATACAACACTGCATTCATAAAATAACACACGAAGAACGTTCAAACATATGCAAGAGGAAATTAACCACAACCAACCGATTCAATTTTCACCCAAAGAAGTTACGTTCGTAGCGCAATCCCGTCCGTCATGAAATTACCACACACTGGTATACTAAATTCATACTAACTCTCTGTGAAATCTTCCCGAAAAGAATAGCTGAGAGCTACCTTGATGATTACACGACATGCTTCAGGTGGTCAACTTGGTTTGCACAAAGTGTGCAACTCCACAATAATTTTGATAATTAAAATAAATTACATCGAAACACAAATTACAAAAGAAAAACCTCGAACTGGTTACTATTAACCTGATGGGTCAAACAATTGTATAAGCACGTGGTACTGGACTCACAAAGTACACCCCACGTGGGTTGAACATCAAGAAAAGTTGCTGTATTGAAAAATATTGTCAAGACGAGACTTTATAATCGCACGCACATTCGCATTTAAGATTGATAATCTTGGTTAGAGTTACGGATCATTCACACGTGGTTCCACTTGAGTCACAAAGTAGTGACGAAGCCACTACCGGAAGATATTCTGAACTTCACACTCGAATTACACTGCGTTGCAATTTAAGATAATATTAGATATTTTAGATCTAGACCTGAAATAAAGGTGATTAAATTTTCAGTTAAGCTGAACTTAAGAAATCCATTGTCCTATGGACTTAGCAGAGACGCGCTTTGCTGGAGATCTTACCACTTCAGACGCTCGCCGCGGACAGACTGCCGTAGGCCCCCTACCGAGGGTGCTTCACAGATAAAAACGGAAGTGACCAGAGAGGCAGCTTCCTCTACCAACATGACAAAGGATGGACAGGACCATACTAAGAATAGAAACCTCTTTGCTTTTATAAAGCGTAGCTAACTGTTCCGACGTCGGTCCTACTGTTCTCTAGCAGACAGGCTTGTCTGCTACCATCAAGCATGCAACTAGAAATACATTTCCTCATTTATCCTTTCACACAGAAGGGAAGGGGGATGACAGTATCTTATCATATTCAATATGTAAAAGAAAGCGGATGTAGGTTCCATATGAGACTGTGTGACATGAATTACATATAAAATGTGTTTTAAAGTGTAGTAGTGTGACAGATCGTTCTCGATTATGTGTAAAAGTAACACGTTCCACTGCTCAGTCTCCTCCCAGATAGTCAGAAACACCACAGTATTTTAGAAGTGGAATGTATGCCGTAAATGACAACAGTTTTAAGAAATTAACATGAAATGAATCCAACAGAGACCTTTCAATATTCTTTTTAGCCGTTGGAAAATCAAGTTCCAGTACCATGCACATCGGAAATATATCGCGTCGGCGGTATATAGTGTCTTAGCATTATGTGGCTATGTACTATGAATAAGAAGACAGTTGACATTTTTTAAATTTTATTGACATTTTCCTGAATCCTTGATCGTTAGTGTTTTATTTTGACACAACGATATATCAGTCACGAAAAGGTATATATGGAATATAATTAGTTAAATTTGCTTACGTCTGTTGTGCATATATATTTAAAAAATCCACGGCCGTAAAAAAACGTGCGGCAGTACCATCATATTTCATTATTCTGCTACAGCTGCGTATTGTGCTCAGGTGTGCATTGACAACGCAGCGACGCATAGTAAATGCAACTAGCAGCTGTTTTTCGAGTGTCAAATTTTTATTGACTATGTATTTATCGTACTGTCGAAATTTCTGGCTAACACATTGAAGGTAACTATTTAGCGTTTTTGATAATAGAAGACTTTCAATTCTTAGGGATGCATCATACACTCAAAAAAGACGGTTAGAAATGGTAGACAACAGTGAACCGTGTATTGTGCGGGGTATTACTAATATTCTTCAGTATACATTTCCATTTAAAAAGGTGACTGATTTTGGTAAGCTCCAGGTGCGAATTAGGAAGATTCAATCTTGATTACTAGGATGCAAACTATCGAATAAGGATCCTAAAATTTGCCATCAGATTAAAAGGATATACAGAACTGTGTTGGAAGTTCAGCCTCTGCGGTGCAACAGAAGCTGGCAGAGACGAAAACATGGCTTTGACATCTCGTTGACATTCGGATCGGATAAAGATGGTCTCCAAATGGATGATATCCTTCTCATGTGTACCATTCAGGCATCGGCATGGAGTGGTTCAAGGAAATGAAATAAATTTTAGTTGAGATTGCTAGATAGCTCGAATCGTAGAAAACTCCAGAGCTTTAACCTCTCCGCCAACATGTCCTGCTCTTCCTATTCGTCCATATTCAAAATATACATCGTACCTAATTAAGAATAGTGGTGTGGGCCGCTGGGCAGTAGACGCATTTCTGAAACCTGTTTCAGTTTTGATCGCAGAGAAAGAGAGAGAGAGAGAGAGAGCAAGTAAAAATGGCTACAAAATAATGGCTCCCTCCAAGCAGAAGTACCTGCCGAGAGATTTTACCTGTTTACATGCAGCTCACGTAACGTAGATGTCATGCATTTCCTTCTTCATGACACTTCTCAACCACGCACTGCACGGGCAATGCTGATGCTCCTGCAGCATTTTCGGTGGAAAGTTATCACACGCCTTACAGCCCGAAATGGCTCCCACTGAGTTTCATCTCTGCTGACATGACCCGCCCTGCATGGAAACAACATTTTGGTACAGACAACTACTGCAGACCAGCGTATAGAACTTCCGGAAAGCGCGGGAATCTGCATTCTATGACGAGGGTATTGGAAATACAGTACAACTCTATGACAATTGTCTAAGGCTGAGCGGCAACTATGCTGAGAAGTAGTTGGAGGGTGTAGCAAACTGTTGCAAATAGATCATTTTTGGTTATCACCGTGGTTTCCATTTCGCGACCCATCGGACATTAATAGGAATAGCCCTCGTCTATTAATCTGCCAAATAGGCTGAAATCACCTGTGGTTCAGAGTAGGCAAGGTGTCGAGTTATTTAGAAAAGGCATAAATAGAACAAGCAACACCCACTGTGGCTTTATTTTGTAGGAGTTTTATTACTAATATTCTTTGGCTTGGGTTTATTGAGCCATGCTGCAAAAAGCTTGGTGCAAATATAAAATAATGTATACTGAGAAGGTAGATAGTAAGAAGTGCGCACAAAGATTTCAATTCTTTTATAATTTCCTCTTAGTACCAATGTTTGAAGCTAAGGAATCTTCACATATCACCTACGTACAGAATATACTAAATAGAACTCAGGAGGGAAGGAGAAGCATAAAAATGAAAATTATGATGATGCTGTAGCCACAGATAATACACGAAGTTTCATAGAAATACGTTATTACCTCGTGAAAATGGAAAAAAAGTTGTACATCCCTCTCAGTGCTAAGCTTAGCTTTTGCGAGTGAAAATTTTGTATTGATGCTTGATGTCTTGCTCTGGGACCAAATAAGACTGAAATACTAAAGTACAAAAATTCTTGTGATTCAACAAAATACTATGACACGAAGCGTACACGCTATATAAGGAGTCACACACGTTTTTCATACTAGTAATGTCATATTTCAGCGGACTGCTTTCCTGGAATTTATTTATAAACTGACGACTGAAACACAAAGATGTATTTCTGTAGCTACCAAAAATGTTAGTTTGTTATTATATCTGAAAAAACAATGAGAAAGTTTTTCGTACCAGGAACCCTCCAAAAGTATTGAACGCTCTCCTACACTTCAAACTGACACACATACGAGAGACAATTTTGCAACATATTCACCAAGTTTCTGGGAACAGCCCTATGAGCCTTCTATCGCCGGCCGGAGTGGCCGAGCGGTTCTCGGCCCTACAGTCTGGAACCGCGCGACCGCTACGGTCGCAGGTTCGAATCTTCCCTCGAGCATGGATGTGTGTGGTGTCCTTAGGTTAGTTAGGTTTAAGTAGTTCTAAGTTCTGGGGGCTGATGACCTCAGAAGTTAAGTACTGTAGTACTAAGAGCCATTTGAGCCTTCTACCAGTCGTTCAATTACTCGACGATAAAAAATCGCCCGTTGGTCACGGAGCCATATCGCAGCCGCTGTGTGAATGACTTCATCGCCGGAAAACTGCGACAGCAGTGAATCAGTTCCTCGATGGCTCGGACACTGGCATCTGTGGTCGATGTCGATGGCCTTCTTTTCCGATAAGCGACAGTAACGTCTGTGGAACGTTGATCAGATTGTTGACACTATTTCAGTACGTCGAGTCGCGACATTGGGTTTCGTCCACATACTGCCAGAACTCAGGGTCGGTTTGTGTTCAATTTAGACGTTTGATGCACACCCATCGTACTCTCTTGCGCAACTCAGCTTTGGAGCACCTTTCCAGTCGCCGTGCCACTGTGATGCAGCTATTATCTGAAACGCAGCGGAGCTGTGTCCACAGGAAACTCAGAAGATGCACTCTCCTCTGACAGCGCGGCACTCTTGGTGTGCAGTGATCTTAGAGTGTGGTGACGCGTGTAACTTTATTTCTGAAGTCGCTGCCTATATAGCGCTTTCTGCTATATTTTATGGAACTGCAAAAAGGAGATCCTTTTAACTGTGAAACAAATACAAACTGAATCGCCAAAGAAGCTAACACAGGCATGTGCATTCACATACAGAGATATGTAAACAGGCAGAATACGGCGCTGCGGTCGGCAACGCCTATGTAAGACAACAAGTGTCTGGTGCAGTTGTAAGGTCGGTTACTGCTGCTACAATGGCAGGTTATCAAGATTTAAGTGAATTTGAACGTAGTGTTGCAATCGGCTCACGAGCGATGGGATACAGCGTCTACAAGGTAGCGAGAAAGTGGGGAATTTCCCGTACGACCATTTCAGGAATGTACCGTGAATCCGGTAAAACGTCAAATGTCAGATATCGCTGCGGTCGGAAAAACATCCTGCAAGAACGGGACCAACAACGACTGAAGAGAATCGTTCAACGAGATGGAAGTGCAACCCTTTCGCAAATTGGTGAAGTTTTCAATGCTGGACTATCAATAAGTGTCAGTGTGCGAACCATTCAATGAAATATCATCGATATGGGCTTTCGGAGCCGAACTCCCACTCATGTACCCTTGATGTCTACGTGACACAAACCTTTACGCCTCGCCTGGGCCCGTCAACATCGACATTGGACTGTTGATGACTGGAACCCCTGGTCGGACGAGACTCGTTTCAAATTGTATCGAGCGGAAAGACGTGTACGGGTAAGGCGACAGCCTCTTAAATTCATGGACGCTGCATGGCAGCAGGAGGCTGTTCAAACTGGTGGAGGCTCTGTAATGGTGTGGGGGATGTCCAGCTGGAGCGGTATGGGACCCCTGTGTGGGATCTTGCCCACTCGTCGCTAATAGGGACCCTAAGGGATGCAGCGTTCTCGGAATGCTATACAACAATTCAAACAAATAACATTCGTAGTTTTATTTCTAGAAAGCAAATTGACAATACCTAGCTTTGATTACAGCAAATGTCGCTAGCGAGAGGCGACATGAAATCAGTAAAGTTCTTGCTATACACAAAGCTCTTGATACGGATTACGACAATCTGATAGCGTAGCACAGATGTCCGTTGCCAGCGGCCTTGGCTAGCAGGAGCAGCGCTTATATTCACTTCTTCCGTATGTCGCTCTTGGTGCGCCGCGGTCCAATTCCGCGCACCATTGGCCGCCGTTTCCTCACCGCCTTCTCTGCTCATGCGTTCCGCATCTTTGTTCCGGTGCGTGTGGTTACGCTAGAACACCCTGATACGTCTAGATACGACTCTGACAGGTGACACATACGTAAACATCCTGTCTGGTCACCTGCATCCATTCATGTCCATTGTGAATTCCGACGGACATGGGTAAATCCACCAGGATACTGTGACGCCCCACACGTCCAGAATTGCTACAGAGTGGCTCCAGGAACACTCTTCTGAGTTTAAAGACTTCCGCTGGCCACCAAATTCCCCAGACACAAATATTATTGAGCATATCTCGGATGTCTTGCAACGTGCTGTTCAAAAGATATCGTAATCGCCTCGTACTTTTACGGATTTATGGACAGCCCTGCAGAATTCATGGTGTGAATTCCCTCCAGCACTACTTGAGACATTAGTCGAGTCCATTCCACGTCTTGTTGCGGCACATCTGCGTCCTCGCATGGGCCCTACATGATAGTAAGCAGCTGTATTATTTTGTTTGGCTCTTCAGCGTATATTCAGTGCAGTGCCTAAAGTGAAACCCTTACATCCAGGCAACACCCTTCTGAATTGACTTTGCCGGGTTTTATTCGGTATCTCAGGTGAACATGACACATGACGTGGTTCATGACTTGGTGTTCTCGGGCATTTCCTCATTCGAAATAAATCACCTCCGAAATCATATTCCGTCTCTTTTACCTCACTCTCTGCTACGTCTTGTATTCTCTATTGTGAATGAGAATACATATGTCGTTGTCACACGTGTACACAGCTGTACTAGGGCTTGCTGAAAAGTAATTTCTCTGAAATTTTTATCTGTATTTTATAGCTTTTTAAATAAAACAAATGTTATTCACGTTCTACATCTTTATTTTTCATGCCTACATATTTATTTCTCATCACAGTCATTGTGGCGACGAACATATTTCTCCTTACGAGAAACCACTTTGATGATACCGTCATTGTAGAATGTTTCCCTTTTTTGACAGAACGGCAACCTCACCTTCAATAGTTCTATTACTATCAAAGTAATGTCCTCGAAGATAATCTTCAAGTTTCGAAAACAGATGGAAATCGGCTGGGACCTTGTCGGGAGCGTATGGAGGATGATCGATGACAGTGAAGACAAGACAACGGATTGTTGCAGATATTGTAGCGCTCATCTGTTTTCCAAGTGTGGACAAAATCTTCGAATTCGTACTGTCTGTTTTCTGACATTCTCTTTCTGACGCAGCGGCTTAGTTGCGTTACACACAGCCATATTATACGCTATAATTTTGAGCACTCTAGCGCCACTGTCTTACAATTTGCGTCAGCGAAGCGGAGAAGTCAACGAGTAATATGCTTGACATGTAATACCTCAACCGATACTACCAACAGATAACAAAATTTGGAGCTATTACATTTCAGTACGCTCTCGTACATCGTGAAAATGTATAGTTATATTGTTGTCAGCAAAAAAAAAAAAATCTTTTATTGTAGATCGGTGGTTATATATACACATATACCCTGGAATCATCGTTATGTCTCCAAACTCTGCTAACACTGCGATAAACATCTACATCTACATCTACATCTATACTCCGCGAGCCACCTTACGGTGTGTGGCGGAGGGTACTTATTGTACCACTATCTGATCCCCCCTTCCCTGTTCCATTCACGAATTGTGCGTGGGAAGAACGACTGCTTGTAAGTCTCCGTATTTGCTCTAATTTCTCGGATCTTTTCGTTGTGATCATTACGCGAGATATATGTGGGCGGTAGTAATATGTTGCCCATCTCTTCCCGGAATGTGCTCTCTCGTAATTTCGATAATAAACCTCTCCGTATTGCGTAACGCCTTTCTTGAAGTGTCCGCCACTGGAGCTTGTTCAGCATCTCCGTAACGCTCTCGCGCTGACTAAATGTCCCCATGACGAATCGCGCTGCTTTTCGCTGGATCATGTCTATCTCTTCTATTAATCCAACCTGGTAAGGGTCCCATACTGATGAGCAATACTCAAGAATCGGACGAACAAGCGTTTTGTAAGCTACTTCTTTCGTCGATGAGTCACATTTTCTTAGAATTCTTCCTATGAATCTCAACCTGGCGCCTGCTTTTCCCACTATTTGTTTTATGTGATCATTCCACTTCAGATCGCTCCGGATAGTAACTCCTAAGTATTTTACGGTCGTTACCGCTTCCAATGATTTACCACCTATGGCATAATCGTACTGGAATGGATTTCTGCCCCTATGTATGAGCATTATATTACATTTATCTACGTTTAGGGAAAGCTGCCAGCTGTCGCACCATGCATTAATCCTCTGCAGGTCCTCCTGGAGTACGTACGAGTCTTCTGATGTTGCTACTTTCTTGTAGACAACCGTGTCATCTGCAATTAGCCTCACGGAGCTACCGATGTTGTCATCTTTCAACAGTCAGATACTGAAACGTACTGGGAGATTGGAGAAGTGGAAACAAGTGATTAATCGAACACGCTTCATGCAAAATACAACCCAGAATCAGGCACAGCAAGTTCAGTTAATTACTTGACCTAGAAAAAAATAAAATAATACAATATTTGGATGCAGAGTATATGCTTCGTGAGGACTGAGAAGGATGTTTGAGAATCTTCTTGATACAACAAAACAGCAAGCTGCTTACATCTCCCGCTTCTATCTTCTGACACTCACTGGATGGGTTATACTTGGTAAATATTCGACGTACATTAGAAGGAGTTGAACAATGGTTGCTACAGCCGGCAGCTTCCTGCTCTCCTGAAATTGGAACTAGCATCGCAGTGTAGTATTGACTACTATTGTACACTGAAAGGCCCCAATCCTTTGCCCATTCTTATTGGCCACTTTCTTCACCCGTAGCCTGAAATCTGAGGACGGCAGAATGACATTCATTACAGGGCCAGAAACGCTGGACTTCTTCGCCATCTGTTCGGCCTTGTTATTGTTATTGTAAACTAATCCCAAATGATCTCGGTCCCGCAGGAAGGGGATTCTCGTACTTCATCGCTTATTTTACAGCATAATTTAGAGTAACTGAATGCTGATTTTACTGATCCTTGGACAGTGTTGCATACATTCGTACACGCTTTAGGAGTGAGACGCCACAGAATGTTCTCGAGTCGCCCAGTGCAACCAGATTTGAGAGTTTCTCAACTACAAAAATGGAAAAACGCGAAATTTATTGGAATATTTCACTTTCGAGACACGAAATACACGTCGTACTGCTGAAACCCCTTGAAGTTACAAGCTGTCAGTGGTAACATGAACAATGAGCGTCCAGTAAGGATTAACATAAGCACAGATACTTGAACTGATTGTGCCAAAGTAGTTTTACATAAAACTGTAAGAGAGAATTTCGAGGTTTACAAACTGATACAGGAATGGAATTCCAAATGGGTCTATGTAGGTATGTGTTTGAATCCAACGCTAGATGGTGCGCACCGAGTGTACTACTGAAATTAGCAGAGTGCAAAGACCCCAGATTTCCGAAGTGAACCTTATGTGCGGATAATATCTTTTATTCCCCCTAGGGGTGCGATTAATCTACCGTTGGACTGTTGTCTTTTTAGGCGCTTTATTTTTTCTCGACAAGTACTTAGTTGTCTAGACGTCTAACAAGTTCTCCCTGGTCGAGATACCAGGTACGATTTCTTAGGTTCCTTGTTGTACTCCACAAACCGGACATCTTAATATCTCTGTTCATCTTTTCACAACAATTTCACCAGTTCAGATGGCTTTTTTTACTCGTCAATATTAGCATCTGTCTTCGAGCTGTGCTGGTTGTCTTCTTAAGATAAGGTCTTATATGCTTAAGCACTAGTTGATGTTGCGCAATAATTTGTCAGCATTTCGGATTCTGCCAGTCACAGAGTTGTTAACCTGTGATGAGGTAGCATGTCTCTTTTAGGATATAGAGGTCTGTCATACTTTCAAGAACGTGTAGTAGGATACGTGCGCTGGATCCGTTTCTGTCACCACGGCTACTGTGTTCTCCACTAATTTTCGGAAGAGTGCCAATTTCCTATGTTGTTATTCGAAGGACTGTCAGGAAAGAATTTCACGTCTCTTACTGTTGGTTTGTGGTCAGAACGTTACAGAAATTACCTGATCCTAATGCGTCATCCAATATTAAGTAGAAACATTGGCAGCTGGTGGCGAGCATAACGTGAGGGCCTCAACAGAGCTGCCTTTGTGGGGAAGAGGCATCAGGATAGGACAGACATCGTTGAGAATTAAGAATACAGGGTGAGTCACCTAACGTTACCGCTGGATATATTTCGTAAACCACATCAAATACTGACGAACCGATTCCACAGACCGAACGTGAGGAGAGGGGCTAGTGTAATTGTTTAATACAAACTATACAAAAATGCACGGAAGTATGTTTTTTAACACAAACCTACGTTTTTTTAAACGGAACCCCGTTAGTTTTGTTAGCACATCTGAACATATAAACAAATACGTAATCAGTGCCGTTTGTTGCATTGTAAAATGTTAATTACATCCGGAAATATTGTAACCTAAAGTTGACGCTTGAGTAACACTCCTCCGCTGTTCGATCGTGTGTATCGGAGAGCACTGCAACATACATCGCGTTTCTATAGAATGATCTGCCAACGCTGCTCGAAAATGTCCCATTGGAAACGCGTCGACGTATGTGGTATCAGCATGATGGTGCACCTGCACTTTCCGCAATTAACACTAGGCTGACCCTTGACAGGATGTTCGACGGGCGTTTCATAGGACGTGGAGGACGCACAAACTGGCCAGCCCGTTCTCCTGATCTTGCACCTCTGGACTTCTTTCTGCGGGGTACGTTAAAAGAGAATGTGTACCGTGATGTGCCTACAACCCCAGACGATATGAAACAACGTATTGTGGCAGCCTGCGGCGACAGTACACCAGATGTACTGCGGCGTGTACGACATTCATTACGCCAGAGATTGCAATTGTGTGCAGCAAATGATGGCCACCACATTGAACATCTATTGGCCTGACATGTCGGGACACACTCTATTCCACTCCGTAATTGAAAACGGACACCACGTGTGTACGTGTACCTCACCCCTCATGGTAATGTACATGTGCGTCAGTAAAAAAACCAATAAAAAGGTGTTAGCATGTGGACGTAATGTGCTGCTCCAGTCTCTTCTGTAACTAAGGTCCATCACCGTTCCCTTTGGATCCCTACGTAATTCGGTGCTCTCCGATACACACGATCGAACAGCGGAGGAGTGGTACTCAAGCGTCAACTTTAGGTTACAATATCTCTGGATGTAATTAACATTTTACAATGCAACAAACGGCACTGATTACATATTTGTTTATATGTTCAGATGTGCTAACAAAACTAACGGGGTTCCATTTAAAAAAACGTAGGTTTGTGTTAAGAAACATACTTCCGTGCATTTTTGTATGGTTTGTATTAAACAATTACACTAGCCCCTCTCCTCACGTTCGGTCTGTGGAATCGGTTCGTCAGTATTTGATGTGGTTTACGAAATATATCCAGCGGTAACGTTAGGTGACTCACGCTGTATATAAACAACAAAATCGGCAGCATCGGTCGTAAGACGTTTGAAATCATTTAGTACCGCAAATCAATTTTAGTCACTGTGCGACCACTTCAATGCCGATACTAAAGTAATACTCATGTAATAAGAGCACATATTACAACTTCAAGATGGCGTCAACATACAAGAGCTTCTATATTGATTACCCAACAGTAGCACCGTCTTAGTGTCATTATACTACGGTGCAGGGTCAAAATATGAATATTACACACTTACTGTTGCAGAGGCAAATGGAGCAAATCGTTTGGTGCATTTTGCGTTTGGTGCTGTGTACGGTGGGCCTTAGGAGGCTTACGCACGCACCATTGGTTCATAGGCTGTTCCTCAGCAAACCCCCCAAAAGCGTTTTTTCATTTTTTTTTGTTCCGAAACCGAGCCGATGATTCCAAGACGGATATGTGCAGCATATGACTGAATTTTCTGGAATGTGCTCTTGAGATACCGATCTCAGACAAACCTGAAAGTTCTTTTCATATCTTTATCCGTTTCCGAGTTACAGAGGTCAAAATTACCGAACTCTTAACAGGTAAGATACGCATGTGTCACACGGCGTGATGCGAAAATATAGTTTATTCAGCCGAGATTCAATAGCTTCTGCTAGTAAAGCATTCGTTGAAATCGATTGCATTGCTCCAACAGAATTGTACTACGTCAACTTTATGAAGTGCACCGGCGGCAGAGTTGTGATATAAGAAGTATGTATAATCGATGACTGAGCGGTGGACGCCCTAGTTCATGTTCAAGAGAACAGCGAGTTCCAGCTACAGATCTCATGGTGTTAAAGCTGTTTCCTGGTTACGAGAGATATGTGATCAGCCCATTTTAAGCGCATTTCCAAACAGCTCACGTAACATTTTCGTTTCAGACTCCTAAGGGGAGGAGAGATTTTCTAATAAAAAGACTGAATTAGACTGTCTTAACCTTCTGCGGTTGAAGAGAACTACTGTACATTTATCGGCTGAAACTGATAGGTCGTTGGCACTAAGCCAGCGTGTTAATGCGTAAACGGCTCTGTTTAAAGTTAGACAAAGAAATTCAAGATCATGATCTGTAGAACGACGGATAAATCATCTGCCAACGGGAGAGTTTCAATGCCTGTTGAAATGAAGATGTTTGTAGTCCATATCTCGTGTGTACGGTTAAAACACATGAAGGCTTGCCATGATTCTTTGAGGAACTCCTTTTGAGCTTGTATTAGCAATATGGTTTGGAATCTTACACACAGTGTACTGTGTTTTAGGAGTGTTTGATTACCAAACCCAAACTTCTTTGGAACAAACATATCGCTTAATTTTTGTAGTCGGTGTGGAATTTAAGCAGTGTCGTATGCACTGTTAAAGTCGGTAAATGCTGCTGTAAAACGTTGCCTATTGTTGAACCGTCGCAAAATTTCAGAGTGTATAATACAAAGACCGTCCAGTGTTCCGTTAAACTTTGGGAATCCAAACCGTTTTACAGTAAGCAAGAACTCCGATCGCATTGACCACTCTCAGCGGATCTTAATAAACATTCCAAGGGGTCTTCTGACTCAAGGCGACGTTGTACTTCCAGACATTGCTTTGGGTCGGAGGTGGAACCATTATTTGAATGGTTCAGTGAGGAAGAAGGGTCTCATCCAGATGCTGTTCGTGGAAGTGTCATAAATGTACGATTTGGCGGGTTACACAGCGAAAGATAGTGAACATGATCCACTCCAAGGACAGAGCTCGTCGAGGACTTCAGCATTTTCATTAGCTCTTTCAGTTGAAACGGTGATCACAGGATATGGTCAGATGCTATGAGTACTGGTGGAATAGCGAGATTGTAGCCGTAAGGGAAATCTAATTGTTAAGCACAACATCTAACATCTGGTCCGGGTTCCACGATTTCTGGGTTTCATTATTGTAGTCAGTGCATCGTACATTTTACTATCTCTATTCATCGTTTCACAATGGTTTATCCATTTCATATGTTTCTACTTTTTTTACCACCTTTTACTTTTAGCATCTGTCTTCCAGCGGTGCAAGTTGTCTTCTCAGGCTAAGCAGATCTTATATTGCTTAAGATCTAGTCGACACAGCGCAGTCATTTCTGAGGTTTCCGTATTCCACCATATCAGAGAGATGTTAACATGTAACGAAGAAGCGTAATACGGTCTGAGGCGAATATTCAGTTTATAAAATGGCATACTGTCTTCACTATCATCAGAAGAGTTCTGAGAACGCCATATTGTACTAAAACACACAGTAATTTTTGTGCACCTGTGTGAGGTGTAAGATTAAGTGTGCAGTATTTCAACTTCTTAGAAGTAATCTATCAAAATTTTACTGACCCGTGAAGTTCTCTTCATGTGAGGAGAACAGGAGGACGGTAAGAGAGGAGAACAGGAGGAAAAATGCTTCCATCTGAGGACAAAAAAGGCGGGCATGCTCCTCATTAAAAGACTCTGAATGAAAAGTGGGGTACCAGCTGCATCCTTCTACCTTCCTCAGCGCCTTCAAAAATTTTCCCCACAGTTTTTTATGTGGGGAGAGAATGACACAGTGACACTGGGAAAAATACGGAAACGTAATAAGTACTGGAAGATAGTAAAAGGTGGTTGTGCCATAGAAAGAGCGAAGGATACAGTTGTAATGTGAGAGAAAGAGAATGAAACAGTGGCAGTGGAACATAGTTGACAGTGCTAGGAAAAGAGTGAAGGAGACAGTGCCAGTGAGAGAGAAGTAAAGGAAAGGTGCCAGTGGAAGTGGTTCAGAGCCAGTGTTAAAGAGAGACGGAGTCTATGACAATGACAACGAGGACTAGAGAGACAACGAGAGCGAGAAGAGACGGCAGACAGGGGTGAATGAGATAGCAGTGGTGAGAGAGGGCAAGAGGGGGACAATGACAGTGAGGAGAAACAGTAGTAGTAGGGCAAAACGAAGGAGACTGTGGCTGAAAGGAGACAGTGATAGAGAGACACAAAAGGGATAATATAATTGAGTTGGGCTGTATAACTGAGTGAGAATGGACAAGTGGGAGTGGATGTCTATCAGAGCTTACAGCGATGGACTGGCGGGTGTGAGCGAGTTACAGTTAAGGGAAGCTGTGGGAATGAGAGATGAGTTACACGTTTAAAAGAGCGCGAATGTATTCGCATGAAAAAATATTCGAGAAAATCTTAAAGGTGCTGCGGAAGGTAGAACGAGGCAGTTGTTACTCCACACTTCAGTCAGACTCACTTAAAGCAGGAGCTATTCGTCTTTTTGTGCTCCGATAGGAGCTTTTTCTCTGGTAAGAACTTCCCCAACTTGCGATATAAGCTTTGAGATCCCCATAGAACACAAGAGGTTGTTCAAGATGGGCCAACAGTGCATTCCATTCCGCTTCACTTATATTGCTTTACGGGGAGAAATGTACCGATAACAGGATGAATGATACAGAACGTAATTTAATCCGTGCTACCGATACCTACAGTCGTACAGTGCATTTCCGAAAAAGAAACTTCTTTCCGCAGCAGGACAGCGACAAACCCTTCCCTATCTAGGCTAGGCGACCTGATAAAAGAGGACGCTCTGCACTTGGTACTTCAGCCTAGTGCGAAAAAAGTTTCGGAAACGCTAGCTGCAGATATATTTGGATATGAATTCGCTCGGCAGCCTCTCTCTATTGGTTATGGAATTCCATTTCTTAAATCTTTCCTGCTTAACTTTGTTTTTGTGGGGAACAGTACATCGGTTCTCAATATGATACTACAGATCTTAAGCGTTTGTTGACAGCGGCTGTCATTCATCGTGAATGTCCTGAACACTACTGGTGTGCCTGCCTTACGACATGACAGGGACACCCTGTCGCCTGGTATAGAGGAAGACGGGGGATAGTCTGCGAGCTTCCATCACTCTTCAAATGATAAAACAGAATATTATCTCTGACAAATTTTTGGTATCCTAACTGTTATACCTGTCCATAGACCCATTAAACGTGCAGCATTACTCGCAGTTCATAATTTATTATTTGCTGTACGTTCAGAAACAGAAACCATGTACTACCGTATATTTCATAGTTTCAGGATATTTTTCCAACAAACGGAGTAAACGGTCATGTCCTTGTGAGAGCCAGTCCACAAAAAATCCCCAACTTCCTGACTGTCCTACATTAAAAGAGGCGTATGATTTTTGTATCTTAACGTATAATCTTTGAATCACATGTGGTGTAATGTTCTATTGTCTTCGCAGGTGCTATGCAGCATATTATGCTGCTTGAGTCTTCCCTGCAGGAAGAAGACACGTGATTTGAGGGACAAATCGAAGGAAGAACGTTCGAGGGAAGTCTGTGAAGATAGAAAAGTGGACATGGAGAAGGTGAGCATTGAACAATTCCAAGGTGTATGAAAAACATCACAATGAAGCTAACGGCCCTTTGCATTCAACTTAACATGGTCACTCGCATAACACCATACTGAATCCCACTTCATCATCTTCTGTACTTGACAAAACTGTCTTCATTATTCGTTGTTATAAACAAACCATTATCACAGGATAACTCCGCTTTTAGTGTACACTGAATGCACGCTTCTATAAATGTATTTATAGCGACACTGAAATAAATGTTGATCGAGGCACGTTACCTGATTACACACCCACGCCCTCACGACGTTACCTGATTACACACCCACGTCCTCGGCACGTTACCTGATTTCACACACACGCCCTCGTACCTGTCAACCCCATAAGACTAATCGTTCACTTTCTTGTGGTCTCGGATCAGAGCCATATATGTGCCTGTTTGGAAAAGTTCTCATAAACATTCATAACAAATTGTAACAACGCCAAGGGTTGGAAGTAATGTAGTCAACTTCAAAAATGTTCAAATGGCTCTGAGCACTATGGTACTTAACATCTGAGGTCATCAGTCCCCTAGAACTTAGAACTACTTAAAGCTAACTAACCTAAGGACATCACACACATCCATGCCCCAGGCAGGATTCGAACCTGCGACCGTAGCGGTCACGCGGTTCCACACTGAAGCGCCTAGAACCGCACGGCCACACCGGACGGCTATAGTCAACTGAAGTGATGAAAACAGTACGTTAAAATTGTGAACTACATTCACAAATTACGAATACGGTTTGCCTTCAGCATTATATTTTATTAGTGAGAGATGAAAATCTGTCCTCAACCGGCACTCAATCCGAAATTTATCAGTTAACGCGAGTGGTCGCCCTAATCATATCGGCTGTACGTGTACGCATCTTGGGCTGACCAAACGATCCAGATGTCACATATTGTCCTTATTTCCTATGTTCGCACTTTGTGATTCACGCACAGGGAGAGATAAATTTTTGCAATCGACATTATAGCCCCTCGTTGCAAACATAATAATCATTTCACAAAGTCTGTGTTTATACAATGTCTGTATACTACAATTTCCTTCAGACAAGCATGCAGACAACAAAGGTTTGAGAGAATATAACTATACAATTTAGTTCGCTGTAATATTAGGCAGTTACTGTATACAGTGTTACAATCCGTTACAATGCTGCGGACAGCAGCAAGCTGTCTTTGAGAAATAGTAAAACAAGGCAAGTTCGAGGCCAACCGAAATCACGTTTAGTCTATATTGTTACAGATATGTGGGTCAAACCTAAAAACACCAGTAGGAGTAGAAATTGGCGAATGGCTCACTTACTTAGGAAAATTTTACATGTTATAACAAAAAAGTTCTTTTCCCTTAGTACACGTCACCCACACGAGTCTCAAGATAGCAAAGAAACCAGTCATAAAATGTAGGTGCACAGTAGATTGTAGTACGTTGACGCTAATTTACGTCATCAATACTCTTCCCAGTGTGCATTTGTGAGGAGTGTCATGTGTTTTCCATTTCTGACATCATGAACTTAATCAGAGCTGAAGGACAGAACATTAATTTCATTACTGCATTAACAAGAATCTGCGCTTAGTGAATGTTTAAACACTGATGCGTCATGCTGAAATGACGTTTGACGTAGCAGGCGTTTTCTGCAACCTAGGGTGGCTTGCATGTTTATGTTCTTAACGAGCCTTCGGATTCATTTCATTTGTCAATAGCATACGAGATCACAGTGGGACGATGGCACCAGAAATAATATAGTCGAGGGTGATGCATTTACTTTCTATGGTCGTATAGAGAGTTTACGCTTAGGAATTGAACAAGTAACAAAAATATCTATCAAAGTCCTTACAGTCATCATCTAAAGGCCATATTACGCCGCTCTCACCATTCTCCCATATTCTGTGTTGTTCTTTTCTTTTACTGATGACTGTCACCATTTAATATTACCTTTGAATTTTCTTTTACTTGATTATTTTACCTCCACTAGAATTTCTTTCCAGTTCTTACCTTCCAACACGTTAAAAACTTGTTTTGTCTCAGCAAATATCCAACAACATTTGTTTTCCGTTTCTGTAAGGTTTCTCTACTCATTGAGCTCTTTCAGAACATCTTGACTCGTTTCTGTATCTGTCTAGCAGTTCATTAGCCCCCTCTACACATTCACATGGTACATTCGGTTCTGGCGCCTTCTGTCTGTTTTCAAGGATGATCAGCTTTCACAGCCGTATAGGAGCAGACCCTGTTTGAACGCCTTCACAAAGAGTTTGTTCTTTCTTTTTGTTTCTCTTATATTCTAAAGGAGCACAGGGAAACGTCTTGACTTATTGTTCTTTTCTCCTCGATGCCAAACAACTATTTTCCTAATACTTGTCTTGTCAATCGAATGCACGTTTTCTTTTTTTCTTTTTCTTTATTTTTTTCTCGTTCATATTTTGCCTTCAGTGATTAAGGGCACGAAATAATATTCATGAACTCTAGAATGAGATTTGCATTCCGCAGCGGAGTGTGCGCTAATATGAAACTATGAAACTTCCAGGCAGATTAAAACTGTGTGCCCGACCGAGACTCGAACTCGGGACCTTTGCCTTTCGCGGGCAAGTGCTATACCATCTTTGCTACCGAAGCACGACTCACGCCCGGTCCTCACAGCTTTATTTCTGCCAGTATCTCGCCTCCTACCTTCCAAACTTTACAGAAGCTCTCCTGCGAACCATGCAGAACTAGCACTTCTGAAAGAATGGATACTGCGGAGACATGGCCTAGCCACAACCTGGGGGATGTTTCCAGAATGAGATTTTCACTCTGCAGCGGAGTGTGCGCTGATATGAAACTTCCAGGCAGATTAAAACTGTGTGCCCGACCGAGACTCGAACTCGGGACCTTTGCCTTTCGCGGGCAAGTGCTCTACCATCTGAGCTACCGAAGCCAGAAGTAATGCTGTGAGGACCGGGCGTGAGTCGTGCTTCGGTAGGTCCCGAGTTCGAGTCTCGGTCGGGCACACAGTTTTAATCTGCCTGGAAGTTTCATGAACTCTGTTTATATCTTTCATTTACGATACAAGGCGTTCTTGTCTTTTCAGACTCGCTTTTCACAATAATTTTCTTCTTTGACTATTTATTCACGTACAACCTTTTTTATAACTCTGCGAATTTATAATGCTTATTTTAATTATGGTTTTCACTACCTGTCTTTGATGCAGTGTCATCTGCGAATACTACTCAGTGCAGGAATTCCCTCTACATTAACTCCAGATGTACTTCCTTTGACGTTATTGATAGCTTTTTGACGAAATGGTTAAACAAACATTGAAATAAAGATCACCTCATCTTATCCCATTTCGATATCAGGATTTACATTATTTTCCATGCTATCTATCCCCACGCTTTGTTTTTTGTATATGTTTGATTAATGATCACCTTCGTTCCCTTTCCAAGTGTGTATCTAACAAGATATTGAAGAGTTTTTCCAACTAATTTTGTCAAATGCCTTTTCTAAGGTAATAATGATTGCAAGAATATTTGTACATCATTTAAACCTTCTCTGTAGGAAGGTTTCTGAAAACTATGATGGCTTTTCTTGTCCCTGTATTGGGCCTAAATCTTGTCTAATTTAAGATCTAGTTCTAACTCGTATTTTATTCCATTTGTTGTAAATCATGAAGGTGAACCTTTCTGCTGCGTATGAAATACGCCTGTTGTAGTTGTGGCTGTTGTTGTTGGTGTTGTTGTGGTCCTCTGTCTGAAGACTGATTTAATGCAATTCTCCACGTTACTGCATCCTACGCAAACCTCTTGATCTCCAAATGACTGCCGTAACTAACAACCATGTGAACCCGTTTACCGTATCCATCATTTGGTCCCCCTCTATCATTTCTGCTCCCCATACTCCCCAATATTCCCCACTACGTTATCGTATAGACAATTCCTTCATTCCTCGGAATGTGTCCTATCAACCGATCCCTCCTTCTAATCAAGTGGTGACGTAAATTTGTTTTCTCCTCAGATCAGTACATTACTCTACCATTAGTCACGCGATCTACTTGTCTAATCTTCAGCGTTCTTCTCCTACACCACATTTGCACCAGCATGGCAAGTCAAGTGTCTAGAATATTCGCATCTGTTAGATACATGCCTTATTACGTGAGCCATAATGATAAAAATAAACCACTCACATTTTCAGGTTTACGGCCGCTTGAGGAAGAGGAGGGAGTCAAAGGGCCCTCTCTGTTTGAGATATTTCCCTGCGAATAGACTCCAGAATCTGCCAGTCGCATCAAGAATAGAGAGAAGTATATGGGCTGTACGCCGAAGGACGTTTGTGTAGAAGCAAACCAATATCAGTAATACCACGTAAAGTAAGCAAGAAGAAACGGTAAGAAAGGACGAGAGCGGAGAATGTCCAAATAAGGATCAAATTGTGTGCTTTGCAAATCAATTACACTGCCGGATAAATCTTTCATTTGTAATTGAAGGACTAAATAAAAAATGCATTTTAATACAATCCGGTAAAACTACCGTCCAAGAACCTCAGGTAAACGTAGGGTGCAATGCAATTATAGTACTCGGGCACTAAGTTCCCTCTGTAAAATTTACAGGGGTTCGGACCTTCACCAAATGAAAAACGAAGGTGAAAAGTGGATTCAGATCTCCAAGATCTCGCAACGGCTAGTACACAAAATGCGGCCATAGGAAATCTTAGTTAAAATATCTCTGCATAAAACTAAGCACTTCCATAAACTGGTAAAAGCGTATGCCATTAGTTTAAAAAGAAGACGAAAGATGACTTTAATTTGTGTGCAGTAATTTCGGGAAGTCGTACGAATCCATTGTGGATAAATGTACGTGATGCCAGAGTGATGTACCACACGGAGGTCCTACAAAGAGTCTTAAAAGTGCCAGAATTCTTAAACAATGGATGACAGTGTTGTTGGAGAGCCCCTCTGTAGTCTTCCAGAATCAGAACTGGAGGCTAACAGGGCGGCATCAGGTAACTAAAAACGTAAATTGACGTGACGAAGGGGAGAATAAGCAAACAGAAATTAGTGTAGCAACGCAGAGAATTAGAAATATAAATTTACATTTCCGTTATTAACTCTCTCAATTCCCAGCGTGTTTCATTATGTGCTTGCACTTCATATGTATTTCCTGTACTGCCGTATGTAATAAACAAGAAAAAAGCATCACAAACCATACATACGAAACGGATAATAGGTAATTCATCGCATTTTTATGTCGTAAGGTCCTTGACTAGCTTCATTCTTCTTCATACAGACATCAAAGAAAGTTCTGCATCACCCCGGTTCCCATAACTCCTGAAGATAGACGTTGACTGTGGATATTGTATCACAAACACAGTCCCTTTGACTGTTCAGAGATGTCACTAAAACCGCCCAAACATGTAAACAACCATGCATGAGCAGCGCCTATTTGACGGAGGGGGTCCGACAGCCGAACAGTTTCAGTCATTCCACCAGGAAGGAGGTTCACTGCTCGTGTTGTCTATAGTTCAAGTATGCCTACACAGTCAAAACCGCGGTTAGATCGCGTCCGCATTGTTACTTTGTTCCAGGAAGGGCTCTCAACAAGGAAAGTGTCCAGGCGTCTCGGAGAGAATCAAAGCGCTGTTGTTCTGAAATTGAGCAGATACAGAAAGACAGGAACTGTTGACGACATGCGACGCTCAGGCCGCCAAAGCGCTACTACTGCAGCGGATGACCGCTACCTACGGATTATGGCTCGGAGGAACCCTGACAGCAACGCCACCGTGTTGAATAATGCTTTTCATGAAGCCACAGGACGTCGCGTTACGACTCAGACTGTGCGCAATAGACTGCATGATGCGCAATTTTATTCCCAAAGACCATCTTTGCAACCGTGAGTCCAGGGAGCACGGTACAGATGGGCCCAACAACATGCCGAAGGTACCGCTCAGGATTGGCATCACGTTCTCTTCACCGACGAGTGTCGCATATGCCGTCAACCAAACAATCATCGGAGACGTGTTTGGATGCAACCCGGTCAGGCTGCACGCCTTAGACACAGTCCAGAGAGTGCAGCAAGGTGGAGGTTCCCTGATGCTCTGAGGTGGCATTACGAGGGGGCGACGTACGCCGCTGGTGGTCATGGAAGGCGCCGTAACGGCTGTACGATACGTGAATTCCATCCTCCGACCTATAGTGCAAGCATATCGGCAGCATATTGACGAGGCATACGTCTTCATGGACGACAATTCGAGCCCACATAGTGCACATCTTGTCAATAAATTTCTTCAGAATAACAATATCGCTCGTCTAGAGTGGCCAGTATGTTCTCCAGACATGAACCCTATCGAACATGCCTGGCATAGATTGAAAAGGGACGTTTATGGACGACGTGACCCACCAACCACTCTGACGGATCTACGCAGAATCGCAGTTGAGGAGTGGGACAATTTGGACCAACAGTGCCTTACTGAACTTGTGGACAGTATTCCACGACGAATACAGGCATGCATCAAAGCAAATGGACGTGGTACTGGGTATTAGAGATACTGGTGTGTACAGCAGTGTGGATCACCACCTCTGAAAGTCTCTATATAAGGTGGTACAAGATGCAAAGTGTGGTTTTCGTTAGCAATAAAAAGAGCGGAAATGATGTTTAGGTTGATCTCTATTCCAATTCTCTTCACAGGTCCCAGAACTCTCGGAACCGAGGTGATGCAAAACTGTTTTGGATGTGTGTAGTTTAATCATGTCGTACTTCACTCAACATCGTCAATAATCTGGATCTTCTAGTCTAAGGGTTACATATTTTCACAGTTACACCCTTCTAGTCATCATCATCATCATCATCATCATCATAATTTAAGACTGATAATGCCTTTCAGCGTTCAGTCTGGAGCATAGCCCCCCTTATACAGTTCCTCCATGATCCCCTATTGAGTGCTAACATTGGTGCCTCTTCTGATGTTAAACCTATTACTTCAAAATCATTCTTAACCGAATCCAGGTACCTTCTCCTCGGTCTGCCCCGACTCCTTCTACCCTCTACTGCTGAATCCATGAGCCTCTTGGGTAACCTTGCTTCTCCCATGCGTGTAACATGACCCCACCATCTAAGCCTGTTCGCCCTGACTGCTACATCTATAGAGGTTTCTTTGATTTCCTCATTGTGGACACCCTCCTGCCATTGCTCCCACATACTAGTACCTGCAATCATCCAAGCTACTTTCATATCCGTAACCTCAACCTTGTTGATAAGGTAACCTGAATCCACCCAGCTTTCGCTCCCGTACAACAAAGTTGGTCGAAAGATTGAACGGTGCACAGATAACTTAGTCTTGGTACTGACTTCCTTCTTGCAGAAGAGAGTAGATCGTAGCTGAGCGCTTACTGCATTAGCTTTGCTACACCTCGCTTCCAGTTTTTTCACTATGTTGCCATTCTGTGAGAATATGCATCCTAAGTACTTGAGACCGGCCACCTGTTCTAACTTTGTTCCTCCTATTTGGCACTCAATCCGTTTATATTTCTTTCCCACTGACATTACTTTCGTTTTGGAGCTGCTAATCTTCATACCATAGTCCTTACATTTCTGATCTAGCTCTGAAATATTAGTTTGCAAACTTTCAATCGAATCTGCCATCACAACTAAGTCATCCGCATATGCAAGACTGCTTATTTTGTGTTCACATATATCAATCTCACCCAGCCAGTCTATTGTTTTCAACATATGATCCATAAATAATATGAACAACAGTGGAGACAGGTTGCAGCCTTGTGTTACCCCTGAAACTACTCTGAACCATGAACTCAATTTACCGTCAACTCTAACTGCTGCCTGACTATCCATGTAAAGACCTTTAATTGCTTGCAAAAGTTTGCCTCCTATTCCATAATCTTGTAGAACAGACAATAACTTCCTCCTAGGAACCCGGTCATATGCCTTTTCTAGATCGATAAAGCATAGATACAATTCCCTGTTCCACTCATAACACTTCTCCATTATTTGCCGTAAGCTAAAGATCTGGTTCTGACAACCTCTAAGAGGCCTAAACCCACACTGATTTTCATCCAATTGGTCCTCAACTAATACTCGCACTTTCCTTTCAACAATACCTGAGAAGATTTTACCCACAACGCTGATTAAAGAGATACCTCTGTAGCTGTTACAATCTTTTCTGTTTCCATGTTTAAAGATTAATGCCCTTCTAGTGCCCTTCTAGTGCCTGGTTAAATTTTTTCTGGAATCCTTAGCTGGAGTCCCACCACACTACACCTAATACTTGTGCTCCATGGTCGTCTTTCCTTGCCTTTTCCCTCTTTTACCGCTCAGTTCTCTACATTATTCGATACTTTAACCTTTATCACACACCAGTAACACTATGTTCAAATTGCTTAAAACCTACACTTGTAGGCTGCTTATTTAATATATAATCTGTTTAATTATTGCAGGTCGTATCCCTAAACTTTTAGATCTGCTAGAGACATGGCGTCCTGCCTGAATAAGTGATGGTAAAAATAAATTTCCCACAGGTTCGTGTTTTTGGGCGCTTCAAGGTGATGTGGCCGAAGAAATTCCGCCGTTTGTTGCCCACGAGTGTAAACTGTCTGCACAACCTCGTAACCGCCGGAAGAGAAGAAACAGGAGGACCTCGTTGATGTAAGTCAATGTTATTACTATCTTGAAAAATAATGAGGAAGGAACGTCCAGACAGGGTGAGAGGGAAGAACGCCCAGTTTTTATCTCAAAAGGTACGCATTGCATAATCAGGCACATTGCCGGATACTATTATCGAAAAACGCTCAATTTCCATAAATGCTTTGAAGGCACGAGAGACTGCAACTGACAATGAAATTTACATGACGAACAATGTGAGGGATTCACTCTACTACTGGTTACATGACCCTAATGTCAATCTAAGGTCGTGCGGTAGCATGTAACTGCGGGAAGGAAAGTTTAGCCGGAAAACAGGCAACAAGGTAGAAAAGAAATATACGCATAGGGAGAAGTAGCTCTAATGTAACTGGTATAAACTGACCAAAAACACGATATTACTAAGTTTAGAGGAATTATACAATTTCTTGTAACTGAATCGGATAGCGCGAAATAGTTATGAACTTAAAATAGGTCACTAATTGCCAAAGTAAATAATAATATATCAGGGCACTGACCTACATATAGTTAATAACTCCATATGATGTATTGCTAATTGAACGTAATATTTAACCTTGACACAAGATTCAGCGTAGTAATATCAAAATAAATTAAATTTTTGCTACCAATCTCCTTTTCTTAAAATTGCCTGTGTAGTTTACTATTTATTTGATCTACATATATATGTGATATAATGTCGCCAGCAGTAACCAAAAACCCTCAAAATGTTGAATATCGTACGGCCCACAAACCATGCGTCATGCTTTTAGATCATAATACTCTTGCTGGTTTCATACTTCTGCAGTTATTTTTTATCATCATGCGCCCTATGCACTGCTTGGGCAATGATCTGCTCCTTTTGGTCTAGACTGCCCATATCTTCACAGTTTCAAAGTACATTAAAACCACTGTACTTTAGGTTCATTACAGCCTACAGTTAAGGCTTGCTTACTTTATATAATGCATTTAAGAATTCTGTATCAGTTGTCTAAAGATTTCTATCCTTTAGACAAATGCCATTTTATCTAAGTTATTGATGATAAACTCAAACCACTGGCAGGTTGATTTTACTTGGGATTTCGGCGAGGAAGAGGTGGCTAAAGATATTCCACATTTTGAGGACAACACTTGCGAACTGAGTGCTCAACCCGAAATATTCCCGAAGACACAAGTGATAGAACTGCTCGATGCCCAGCAGGAGGGCTGTGATGAGGTAAGTCAGTATCTTTACAGCCATCAATAGTGTACTGTTTCTCCTGGGTGGGCTTGGGTTTAAAAAAAAAATGTAAACTAAATATTACGATAGATTTTATAAATAATCGACCAGTACGCCATGGACTCTTGCGCTTCTATGCATGAATTCTTTGCATGAAATATATTTCCTTTGTCATTCGCTTATCTTATTTGCTTGGATTCGGACCTAAGACGACGTTCTTGTGTAAAGCTCATCTTGCTGTCCCAGCTGATAATGTAAGTTGTACTTAAAACCCGAAAAATTCTTATTTTGTCAAAAGAATTTGTGTATGTGGTCAATCTATTGTAAATCTGATACCTTTATTGTCTTAAGTAGATATGGGCCTTAACAAAGAATTTTCGTTGTTAAGCGCCGTCTTAGAAAATCTTTAACATTTTTCTTTTAGCTCGTCTACGAGACGTGCCGTCGATTAGGACAACTAACTTTATTTCAGATCCCACGAGACCGGAGGCAGCTACTAATAATTTAACAATTTTACTTACAGATTTTCTTTATATAACGAGATAACATCCCAGGCAGAAAAGGTCTGGTCACAGGATTCCAGTTCCATTATGGGATTTTATTTGTAGATGCTACTCTCGTTATCTTATATTGGGGAATCGAGACGAAACCACGACATTAAGTTACGTATTACAGTAGTGTACATCGAATAGACTTGGCAAATATGCTCTAGTGTTGAATAAATAGGAAAAGGACATTTAAGTATCGACGTAGCTACCCTGAGAACTGAGCTAGTTTACTGAGTGCTTTTACACGTCGGGCTAAATTAAACAACATATTACACTGTTAAAAACATTCCTACATTAGTTATTTTTCTTTTATGCTGAGCAATTCCATTAATGTGTGTTTCTTTTTATATAAGTCATGGCTCATGTTTATTTTATTACATTAAAATAGCTAGCAGGAAAAATCCGCCAGACAGGGTGAATCCGGAGAAAAGCCAATTACACCTCTGACTGCATGCACTTCAGAATCACCCACTCTGCGAGATTTCTTTCTTTATTTGCTTTTTCGAATCTCTCACGCTCCAGACGTGCCTTCATGACTGTAAAATGCAGTTGACTGTCATGTTTACATGAAGGACTACGCAAGGGATTCACTTTATTACCGTCCAGTAATACTAACGTCCTTGGTTACAAGACGTTATGGTAAACTTAAGATCGAACGCAGCAGTACTACTGAGAGACAGTAAGCTTCAGTTGTAAAACTGCCGTGAGTTCGGAACATGTCACTAGTGTGACACATGACAGTCTAAAAGGACTATGAGATGCACTGATTATAGAAGACAGTCCTGGTGAGGCGCAACTGACCGGGGGCAACTACTGGTCAGACTCCCATCTCTTCATCAGTGTTGTAGGTTCGGGGCAAACGTGTAAGATTAGTATCTGACTTCCAGTTTTCGACGAAGGCATTGAGTACGTAGTGCGATTCTGAATTGCGTGCCAAGGGCGACTGAAACCGGTTGCCTAATTTTTAAAGCAATTGCGAGGATAACGGAGTTAAGTGATTTATAGAAAAGTGTCAAACTTAAATCCTGTGTCTTAACCAATTCACCACATCACCACGTTGCAGTTTCTTGCGGAAATAAATCCTTGTTTTGTTTGCGCCTTTCAGTAAGATTCAATACCTTACCCAAGAATACGACATCACTTTCGACGAAAGTGCACAGCAGTCCTCATCCACCGAACAGCGAAGCTACAAACCGACCATCCGAATGGGACAACAGCAGTCATATTGGATCGATACCGGCCTCAGTCACAATAAGCTCCAATTCCAATATTGGGCATGACTTTAAAGATGTCCTACGTCAGGGAATTTTACCTCGCACGCAGTTACGTGTTGGAGACGGCCACAGATCGGAGTACGTCGGCTCGACGGATCTATGAAGCTCTCCTAGGATGTCCACCACCGCACAAATTGGAAATACGGATGCCAACGGTCGTCTGGAAGCAGGTATGGGCTAATGTTAACAACCCATTCCTGCCATCAGACATCAGTTCGCTGTGGTACAGAGTTCTCAATGACACCTTTCCGACTAAGCAGCGACTAGCAGACATTCGACTTAGTAAGACGAACGAATGCAGCCATTGTGGAGATGCCGACACCAGAGACCACCGCATAGAGTGCCGTGGATTCTCTTTCCTGTCTTTAAACTACACCCAAAAACGAAGTACAACGCCGTGGCCTGGTTGCTGGGACACACTGCCTACACTATTTTTAAGTTACAACTGAGTGACGCCGTGCAGTACATGGCCTACCTCTAGGAAGGTCATCAACGACTGAACCGTTCACCGAATTACAGCGAACATTTCGCAAACAGTTTATCAGTTGCGTTATTGTATGGTTATCAGAGGATGTTTCAGTTACAGTGATATCTTTGCTAGAAGTATCTATTTGTTTCCCATTTTCATTAGAGTTTTCCATTTTTTTACGTTATTACGTGATACACTTATTTCAATTTGTTTAAATTTCACAATTCATACAAATTTCTTAAAGGATTGTTACCAAAAGCACTCTGTGAATAACTTGACACATGTTTCAATTGTTTTTGTCTTCATTCTGTTTTCTCTAAAGAATTTCAATTTTGTATAACATTGACCTGCTACTCACAATTACAATTCTGTTCATGTATCGTTGTAAAGATGTTATGTTGTAATGATGTAATGTTAATAAATCAATAAATTTTAAAAAAGCGCGTCCTTCGGGTGCATAATTTTTGGAAGTCGGGATTGCGCTCGTGCTAACGTGACGCAAAAATTTTTTTTAAAAAGCTGAACTGTTCTGTTTCTTGCATCTACGCTGAAGTTGACCTGTTGCTTCAAGTGTATTACGTTCTTAGTCATTTTCTGGAAAGAACAGGCAAAGTCGGGTACATGTCTGACTGTACTGTAAATGTAGACCGCAGATGCTCAAACTCATCTCGTCAGCACACACTAGACAGAGATAAAATTGCGAACACGCATTAGTATGAAAGGAAATAACTTCCAAGAACTTCTATAATTGTATAAGTGACATTAGGCAAATCTGTTAGCTGAACGATTCCTGTGAATCGGATATATAGATGTAAGGCAATGTGAAACCAATAGCTGGAAACAAATGCCTTTGAATACCACAAATTAACATCTTATGTAACAATACGGGCAGACAAAGGAGACAGAAGGAACTACAACACCACAGCGATTGTTGCCGTCGAGAAGGTGAACGTGCCACCTAACATTGTCGATAGAAACGAAGCGACTATTACATCAATTAAGTATGCTTCATAACGGACAGTGTGGTTCGAGTCCTCGTAAAAATTCAACACGATAGCTGTGACATCATAAAGTTTGCAAATGAACTTACGAAATTGACTGTGACATATGCGAAGGCACTCCACGAAAGCGATTTCTTCTACCTTCGACTACCTTACTCACTAAATGTTTCAGTTATACTTTCGTAGGGTCTGTTTTGATACTGCTAACGATTGTTTCAATGCTGTGAGAAACGTGATCTTATAATCAGGTTCTTAATGCAGACTGTCTGGTTGGGTGGACTGTGGGAGTATAAAGATATCTAATAGCATAAGAGCAGGTGCCAGAGGTCATGTGGAATTAATGGTACAAGTCGTAAGGACGAGGGTGACGCGGGCATCTCAATACACATTCTGACAGAGTTAATAGGAGAACTGAACCAGATGCCATCCAGTCTGTACGTTATTAATACCGAAATTACAGATAATTACTACGGTACTATCACCTCTTTATTGGTTACCAATGTATAAGAAGAAATAAGGCGTAAGTTTTTATTTCTACTGACAGTAGCAGGCTGCCTTCGAGGCTAAATTGTTTAAAGTGTGGATCTAACAATGTTGTGGATTACCTTGTGTCACAGGTTGAGCAACATCACAGCGACAAACTCTATAACGAGCCTTATAAACACGTAATTCGGAGACAACGAATCTGCGAACTACGAGGTACATAGTGGTATTTAACGGAAGACTGCGATTCATATGTCACAGAAAATAATTAAGTTTCACCATCTTCCACTTCAGGGACTTAATCAATGTAAATGAATAATTTAGGAGTAAATCGAAATCTATACGATCAATACTATGGATTTCTCTTGTCCTGTTAAAAGCTATGGTGAGGATGCTTCAAACCGAAAAGAAAACATGCTGTTTAATCCATTGTCCATTCCCATATCTAGACCGAGTTTTCTAATGATCTCCTCAACGATGGTACACTATATGATGAACACTATCCGGACACCCCCAAAAACATACTTTTTTCTTATTATGTGCATTGTGCTTTCACCTACTACCAGGTACTCCGTATCAGCGACGTCAGTAGTCATTAAACATCGTGAGAGAGCAGAATGGGGCACTCCGTGGAACTCACCGACTTTGAACGTGGTCAGGTGATTGGGTGTCACTTGTGCCACACGTCTGTACGCGAGATTTCCACACTCCTAAACATCCCAAGGTCCACTGTTTCCGATATGATGGTGAAGTGGAAACGTGAAGGGACACGTAAAGCACAAAGGCATACAGGCCGACCTCGTCTGTTGACTGACAGAGTCCACCGACAGTTGAAGGGGGTAGTAATGTGTAATAGGCAGACATGTATTCACACCGTCACAGAGGAATTCCAAACTGCCTCAGGATCCACTGCAAGTACTACGACAGTTTGGCGGGAGATGAGAAAACTTGGATTTCTTGGTCGAGCGTTTCCTCACAAGCCACACATCACGCAGGTAAATGCCAAACGACGCCTGGATTGGTGTAAGGAGCGTAAACATTGGACGATCGAACAGTGGAAAACCCTTGTGTAGAGTGACGAATCACGGTACACAATGTGGCGATCCGATGGCAGGTTGTGGGTATGGCGAATGCCCGGTGAACGTCATCTGCCAGCGTGTGTAGTGCCAAAAGTAAAATTCGGAGGGATGGTGTCATAATGTGGTCGTGTTTTTGATGTAGGTCGCTTGCACCCCTTGTTGTTTTGCATGGCACTATCACAGCACTCGCCTACATTGATGTGTTAAGATCCTTCTTGCTTCCCACTGTTGAAGAGCAATTCGGGGATTGCGACTGCATCTTTCTACACGATCGAGCACCTGTTCATAATGCACGGCCGGTGGCGGAGTGGTTACACGACAGTAAAACCCCTGTAATGGACTGGCCTGCACAGAGTCTTGACCTGAAACCTATAAAACACCTCTGGGATGTTTTGGAACGCCGACTTCGTGCCAGGCCTCACCGACCGACATCGATACCTCTCCTCAGTGCAACACTCCGTGAAGAAGGGGCTTCCATTCCCCGAGAAACCTTCCAGCACCTGATTTTTCGAGAGTTGAAGCTGTCATCAAGGCTAAGGGTGGGCCAACAACATATTGAATTCCAGCATTACCGATGGAGGGCGCCACGAACTTATAAGTCATTTCCAACCGGGTGTCCGGATATTTTTGATCACATAGTGTGTCACTATTCTCGTATATTCTAAATTCTTCAGGTTGGTGTAAGATTTTCAACTTTCTCAAGCAGTGTTCTGCTACTTTCTTCAACCAACCCGCCTATCATGACTACCTTAAGTTCATTATGCAAGTCTCTGGTTCTAGTCGGCCGGTTTTTTTCCAAAATGAGTCTCACCTGTTTTATATGACTTCAGGTGTTTTTATAATTGTCTGGAACACTGTCTCCAGTGCCAGCTTCAGTATGTCATAGCCTTATAAATGAGTGCCAATAAGGTCTTATTTTTGTAGTGACGCTTACATTTCGCTCCCTATGGATGTAGCGCATTGTTAGTCTGACTATTTTCTCTTTTTCTTTTGTATGTGTGACTTGAATATAAATTTACTGTCTGATAAGACACTTAGGTATCTGACCTGATTGGTGCCGTGGGTCTGTGTGTTATTGATTCGCAGTCTGCCACTCAGGTGTGGCCTTCTTCGGGTGAAACATGACTGAACGATTCTTATAATCACTTTGTCCACTGCTCTGTGACACATAGTTGCCTCTGAAGGCGTCCTATCGCTGCGTTCACGCTGACTCAAAAACATTTGCTAAATGCCTCAGTTTTCAAGTCTATATTTCGTAACAGACTTGAGAACTATTATGAATATCGTTCAATCTTCCTTTTTATCGTTTTTGGACCACACACAAAATGATGAGGACGGTAGTGTCTTGGTATACCTTACTACTATTCTTTAATTATGTGAGTCCCAAGTGAAGAATGTTTTCGTTACAACTATAACAATCATGATTGCCTAGGTGGACGCTGCTGAAAAGTACAATGATGGTGAAAAGGTGGAGGATGGAGCAGCCGGAGGTATCAGCAGCCATGCTTCAGGTGCTGCTTCCACCGACTGAAGAAAGAAGTTCTTTGTTCTATTAGTTCTTGTCCGTTCTTTATTCTTGTTTGTTCAACTTATTAGTATTTGTTCAGTTTTTTTCGTTTCTTTTGTGTTCAAGTTCTTATTTGTTCAGTTTTCCTCGTTTATGTTGCGTTCATGTTATTGTTTGTTGAGTTCTGAAATTTCTTTAACAATCTTTGGTTCGATTATAATCAAAAAATAAATCTCTCGTTTTTCGTAAACTGTTGTTTCGGTTTCTAAGTTTCTAAGATGTTAATTTTCCTGTCCTTAGTAGCAATCAACAGTTGACGCTATACATTCCAAAAAGTTATCTAAGTCAGCATTTATAAATTAAATAGCCCCAAGCTCTTATGCTCATTACAGGATCGAATTCGGAAATGCTACTCCAATCTTCAAGCACACAATGCACAACAAATCGGTCGTAGGCATTATTGCTTCACATCAGAGCTGGCTGCCAACCGAATGGCAAACATGCAAGTCCCACGTCACAGCACCACAATCAATTACACCTCACTTTAGGGCCGTTTTTTGTGGTGTTTTGGACGTGGGTCTAGCACACTTGTCAATCGGTTGACAGCCAGTGGCGATTCAGAAAAGCAGTATTCAGAAAATAATACCGAACATCGATTCGGTGTGAATTTGAGGCGTGTGTGGAGAAGAGGCTGGCAAACGCAACATGTATTATGTAATGGCAAAATACAGATACATATAAAACTATCCTTGCAGCTACAAAATATATTCCAGAATGACAAGACACAGTATTTACAATAACTCATCATACACAGCTGCGTTCCCACCATCCACTACGATTTGTTTTCAAGATAGTGCTGCCACCTACAGCCAGGTAGCCCATATCAGTTACCTCAGTATTTATTAGATATCGTGAGAGAGCAGAATGGAGCGCTCCGCGGAGCTCACGGTCTTCGAAAGTGGTCAGGTGACTGGGCAACACTTGTGTCATACGTCTCTACTCGGGATTTCCAAACTCCTACACATCCCAAATTTTAAACACATTGTAAATCACGCATTGGACAAGTATGTGCCGAAAAAGTGGGTTACGGACGGAAAAGGCCCACCGTGGTTTAACAGCGCAATTCGGAGAATGCTCAGGAAGCAAAGGCAGTTGCACTCGCGGTACAAGAAAGATCGGGAGAATGTCAGGCAAAAGTTAGTAGAGATTCGTGCTGCTATAAAAAGAGCGATGCGCGAAGCATACAACCACTACCACTGTCATACCTTAGCAAAAGATCTTGCTGAAAACCCAAGGAAATTCTGGTCTTACGTAAAATCGGTAAGGGGGTCGAAGGCTTCCATCCAGTCACTCACTGATCAGTCTGACCTGGCAACGGAAAACAGCAAAACGAAAGCTGAAATTTTAAATTTAGCATTTGAGAAATCTTTCACACAGGAGGATCGTACAAACATATCGCCGTTTGAGTCTCGTACAGATTCCCGTATGGGGGACTTAGTGATAGACATCCCTGGGGTTGTGAAGCAGCTGAATGGGTCGAAAATAAATAAATCTCCAGGTCCTGATGGGATTCCAATTCGGTTTTACAGAGAGTACTCTACGGCATTGGCTCCTTGCATTTGTCTCGAATTTCTTGCCCAACGTAAAGTCCCTAGCGACTGGAAAAAAGCGCAGGTGACGCCTGTATATAAGAAGGGTAGAAGGACGGATCCTCAAAATTACAGACCAATATCCTTAACATCGGTTTCTTGCAGGATTCTCGAACATATTCTCAGTTCGGATATAGTGAATTTCCTTGAGACAGAGAAGTTGCTGTCCATGCATCAGCACGGCTTTAGAAAAAAGCATCGCTCCTGGTTAAGGCAACTCGCCCTTTTTTCACATGATATCTTGCGAACCATGGATGAAGGATATCAGACGGATGCCATATTCCTTGACTTTAGGAAAGCGTTTCACTCGGTGCCCCACTGAGGACTCATAACTAAGGTACGAGCATATGGGATTGGTTCCCAAATATGTGAGTGGCTCGAAGACTTCTTAAGTGATAGAACCCAGTACGTTGTCCTCGATGGTGAGTGTTCATCGAAGGTGAGGGTATCATCTGGAGTGCCTCAGGGAAGTGTGGTAGGTCCGCTGTTGTTTTCTCTCTACATAAATGATCTTTTGGATAGGGTGGATAGCAATGTGCGGCTGTTTGCTGACGATGCTGTGGTGTACGGAAAGGTGTCGGCATTGAGTGACTGTAGGACGATAAAAGATGACTTGGACAGGATTTGTGATTGGTGTAAAGAATGGCAGCTAACTCTAAATATAGGTGAATGTAAATTAATGAAGATGAATAGGAAAAAGAATCCCGTAATGTCTGAATACTCCATTAGTAGTGTAGCGCTTGACACAGTCACGTCGATTAAATATTTGGGCGTAACACTGCAGAGCGATATGAAGTGGGACAAGCATGTAATGGCAGTTGTGGGGAAGGCGGATAGTAGTCTTCGGTTCATTGGTAGAATTTTGGGAAGATGTGGTTCATCTGTAAAGGAGACCGCTTATAAAACACTAATACGACCTATTCTTGAGTACTGCTCGAGCGTTTCGAATCCCTATCACGTCGGATTGAGGGAGGACATAGAACCAATTCGGAGGCGGGCTGCTAGATTTGTTACTGGTAGGTTTCATCATCGCGCGAGTGTTACGGAAATGCTTCAGGAACTCGGGTCGGAGTCTCTGGAGGAAAGGAGACGTTCCTTTCGTGAATCGCTACTGAGGAAATTTAGAGAACCAGCATTTGAGGCTGACTGCAGTACAATTTTACTGCCGCCAACTTATATTTCGCGGAAAGACCACAAAGATAAGATAAGAGAGATTAGGGATCGTACAGAGGCACATAGGCAGTCATTTATCCCTCGTTCTGTTTGGGAGTGAAACAAGGAGAGAAGATGCTAGTTGTTGTACGAGGTACCCTCCGCCACGCACCGTATGGTGGATTGCGGAGTATGTATGTAGATGTAGATGTAGATCTACTTGGAAACTCATTACAGTGTATTAGGTAGGGTAACATGTACCTCCACCATAGGCACATTGTTGAGTTTAGTTTACAATACCACATTCACTTCAGAATTACGCGTGCCATATGCTGCTTAGCAGCTCAGTTTAATTTTATAGTTCTTAGACTGTGTTAGATAAATGCGTATAGTGACGTATAGCTCAATATCTCTAATGATTATAGATAATATCAGGGCTGAAGATCTGTCCATATTTGTGATCAATTTGTAGGAGGGTAATACCGGCCGTGAGATGTTTTGGACTGCGTTCGAAGAAATATTTATGGAACTTTGCGAAGGACTGCCGATCTGCCTTCTCCTACAAAGTTTATTTCCAGGTAACATTTTCGTAGATTGTGCGTTCTGTTCAGATATAAATCTGCACCTTAAACCTGAAGATGGAGAGATTTGTAATATATTTTTGTGATGCTCCTTAGAACTTCCTTGAGTATCTCCCTAGTTTATTATCAACATTGTCACACAACATCTGTACGAATTTCTCATCTACATGGGTTAGCTATGTTGAGGAAACGCAGTAAAAACAAGTTAAACTGCCAATAAAAGGCATGCTGCCACGGCAGGTATTTGTCTCGCATTAATCTCAGGTATGGACAAATGTATGATGCATAATACATAAGCGTCAATGTTGTTGTTGTGGTCTTCAGTCCAGAGACTGGTTTGATGCAGCTCTCCATGTTACACTATCCTGTGCAAGCTTCTTCATCTCCCAGTACCTACTGCAAACTACATCCTTCTGAATCCGTTTAGTGTATTCATCTCTTGGTCTCCCTCTACGGTTTTTACCCTCCACGCTGCCCTCCAATACTAAATTGGTGATCCCTTGATACCTCAGAATATGTTCTACCAACCGATCCCTTCTTCTAGTCAAGTTGTGCCACAAATTTCTCTTCTCCCCAATTCTATTCATTACCTCCTCATTAGTTACGTGATCTACCCATCTAATCTTCAGCATTCTTCTGTAGCACCACATTTCGAAAGCTTCTATTCTCTTCTTGTCTAAACTATTTGTCGTCCACGTTTCACTTCCATACATGGCTACACTCCATCCAAAACTTTCAGAAACGACATCCTGAGACTAAAATCTATACTCTTCAGAAACGCTTTCCTTGCCATAGCCAGTCTACATTTTATATCCTCTCTACTTCGACCATCATCAGTTATTTTGCACCCCAAATAGTAAAACTCATTTACTAATTTAAGCGTCTCATTTCCTAATCTAATTCCCTCAGCATCACGATATTTAATTCGGCTACAATCCCTTAGCCTCGATTTGCTTTTGTTGATGTCCATCTTATATCCTCCTTTCAAGACACTGTCCATTCCGTTCAGCTGCTCTACCAGGTCCTTTACTGTCTCTGACAGAATTACAGTGTACAAAGTTTTTATTTCTTCTCCATAGATTTTAATACCTACTCCGAATTTTTCTTTTATTTCCTTTACTGCATGCTCAGTATACAGATTGAATAACAACGGGGATAGGCTACAACCCTGTCTCACTCCCTTCCCAACCACTGCTTCCCTTTCATGCCCCTCGACTCTTATAACTGCCATCTGGTTTCTGTACAAATTGTAAATAGCCTTTCGCTCCCTGTATTTTACTCCTGCCACCTTCACAATTTGAAAGAGAGTATTCCAGTCAACATTGTCAAAAGCTTTCTCTAAGTCTACAAATGCTAGAAACGTAGGTTTGCCTTTCCTTAATCTATTTTCTAAGATAAGTCGTAGGGTCAGTATTGCATCACGTGTTCCAATATTCCACGGAATCCAAACTGATCTTACCCGAGGTCGGCTTCTACCAGTTTCTCCATTCGTTTGTGAAGAATTCGTCTTAGTATTTTGCAGCCGTGGCTTATTAAACTGACATTTCGGTATTTTTCACATCTGCCAACACCTGATTTCTTTGGGATTTGAATTATTATATCCTTCTGGAAGTCTGAGGGTATTTCGCCTGTTTCATACATCTTGCTCACCAGATGGTAGAGTTTTGTCATGGCTGGCTCTCCCAATGCTGTCAGTAGTTCTAATGGAAAGTTGTCTACTCCTGGGGCCTTGTTTCGACTTAGGTCTTTCTGTGCTCTGTCAAACTCTTCACGCAGTATCATATCTCCCATTTCATCTTCATCTACATCCTCTTCCATTTCCATAATATTGTCCTCAAGAACATTGCCCTTGTATAGACGCTCTATGTACTCCTTCCACCTTTCTACTTTCCCTTCTTTGCTTAGAACTGGGTTTCCAACTGAGCTCTTGATATTCATGCAAGTGGTTCTCTTTTCTGCAAAGGTCTCTTTAATTTTCCTGTAGGCAGTATCCATCTTACCTCTAGTGATATACGCCTCTACATCCTTACATTTGTCCTCTAACCATCCCTGCTAAGCAAATTTGCACTTCCCGTCGACCCCATTTTTGGGACGTTTGTATTCCTTTTTGCCTACTTCATTTTATCGCATTTTTGTATTTTCTGCTTACATCAATTAAATTCAATATCTCTTCTATTACCCAAGAATATCTATTAGGCCTCGGCTTTTTACGTACTTGATCCTCTGCTGCCTTCACTATTTCATCTCTCAAAGCTACCTATTCTTCTTCTACTGTATTTCTTTCTCCCATTCTTGTCACTCGCTCCATAATGTTCTCCCTGAAACTCTCTACAACCTCTGGTTCTGTCAGTTTATCCAGGTCCCATCTCCTTAAATTCCCACCTCTTTGCAATTTCTTCAGTTTTAATGTGCAGTTCATAACCAATATATTGTGATTAGATTCCACATCTGCCCCTGGAAATGTCTTACAATTTAAAACCTGGTTCATAAATCTCTGTCTTACAATTATATAATCTATCTGAAACATTCCACAATCTCCAGTCGTATAGTAACCGAAACAAAGCCTTAAGCTCTGAATCATAGTAAAACAAGGATAAACATTGTGTGTTCAGACAACTAACGCAAAGTGTTAAGGTTAAGTGCCATTTTTATCGCATTTAAACTTAGAAGGGTTTGACTCTTTAATGTCGATTTGATTGATTGTACCTCGTTCTTCGAAGATCATCCCAAACTTTGATTTTATGCTCTGTATGCCGCCATGGATGTCGCCGAGATGCAGAACTGGTTAACAGGTCAGCAGAAAGAGATTCTACCTCTGTTAATCCTGGCCCTGCTAGTTCTCTGTTATTATCTATGCTTGCTAGCTACACTGATCCCGTCTTATTCACTCACAAATCAAAGTGAACACCATTCTCGGGTAACTTTTGGGAATGACAAGAGCTTCTGGGAACTCTTAACATTTAACAAACAGCAGTATGTAAATAAAAGAATAAATATGACAAGAAAACTCTCTCTGCCTCACAGTAAATATTAATCTCTTACTGTAGCAAAAAAAAGTGTAGCTGTGATAAGTCACGAGACTATAAACCTATTTGTCCTTAGTGGACTGTGTTTCGGCAACCAACTAAAAGGAAGGCGATTACAATTAACTGTAATATAGTAACCGAAACAAAGCCTTATGCTCTGCATGATTATAAAACAAGGATAAACATTATGTGTTCAGACAACCAATGCAAAGGGATTTCCAGAATATTACAAACATTACATGCAAATCTAGGTTGTTGTACGTTAGAAATTCTAAAGGAACTAATGCGTCAAAAAATCGGTTCCCTGCAATACTTGGTGGTGCCTATGATATTGAAAGGAACAAACTAAAATAGTCACCTGGAGCTCTGAGACTGAATCTGAGTAAAGTAAGGTAGCAAACAATTATCGTGACCGACATCTCTTACAGAAATCATCTAATAGATTCTTCCTGCGTAAAAAACATACAAAAAGCATGGTAACATGTAAAGAAATATTTGATAGTAACCTTTTCCTCCTCGGTGTCTTGTATGTCCCTCTTTTACTACAAATGCCCAGACCTTCATAATTTGGTGAAGATAATGTAATGGACAATTTCTCTACCACATAACGCACCACATTTTCACAGATTAATTAGATATATAATTATACTGGTTTATAAGTTTAATCACTAATGTTTTTAGTTTGTATTTAAGTGTAAATGAAAGATGATTTATTTTAGATATTCTAAGTAGGTACAAGTACTTTGGACTGCATGCAGATTACATGTATAGAAAACACTTTGGCCTATTAGAACAAGTTTTATCTGTGAAAAATTTTGTTAAGGAGGAAGCGACAAATGCTGATACTTAGTCGACGATGGGGATCGGTAATCGAATGACGAACAGACAGGACATGTTTAATCAATGAGAAAGAATAGTAACTTCGAGGAAAGAAAGGCAGTCTTTGAGCCGAAGTCAGTATATTTTATCTAGAGCGGAGGTTTACCATAATGAGCAGGGGAATGCAGTTTGACCACGCAGAGACAAGCAAAACCTAGGAGCCTACAGAAAGCTTTGTTTGCCATAGTATTCCAGAACAATGCTAAGTTTAAAGAAAAACACAAATCTTAATGTTATTATCGAAGAAGAGGAGATGCAAGAGTAGAAAATTTCAAGCAAACAGACAGCATGAAAGAAAATAGCAAGCAAGACGATTCAAGACAGTTAAATATGGCAGTGAATAAGTGTAGAACAGAAGAAGCAAGACATCAAACGTTAGCACACAATGAATCTGCTGAGGCTGAGTTCACTGAACAGTTATCAGCTTTACTTTGATTGAGGAAAGACTGCCAACGTTAACAGTAATGTGGACGGTGTTATGAAAAGTGACTGTTTAGCAGCCTAAAGTGTTCAGAGAATTTCGTGTGTGAACTTACTGTGTATTACAAACGTACCTATAAAGAGAACCAAAGCACACATTATTTGAAATGAAAACCTAAAGAAAATTGTAAACATTGATCTTGCCAAACATGTTTGGTGTAGACATTGATTATAATTAGAGAAATTTTAAAGACTTTGCAGATTAGTGACTGTAAAATGTAAACTATCGCGGCCGGAATTGTCACAATCAATAAAATATTCCTGGTTATTGTGCCGTGGTCTAAGGGATTTCACTTCAAAACCCGACGTTTCGTCTCCATCTGCGGAGGACATTTTCAAGGTAGATCGTAGCTTTGTTGAACATCCGAAGCACACATTGGCTCCCTACCGATTACAGTAAGATGCAGCTTCCGCGAGCTTCCGCGCAGTGGCGTGACGTCACATGTTTTGAATAAGAAAGCGCAAATAGTCCTTGTCGACTGCCGTCGTCCGCTGTTACTATCATCACATGGTGGAAGACAGGTACATATCTTCTTCAGCACCGGAATCAAAATTTCATTCAGTTTCACTACCTCCTCCTTCCCTTTATAATTGCTGGGGTGTTTCACTATCTCTATGGCCTCTCTGTATAGCCATTCCTGGTATCCGTTTGTGGCTGCCAATACTTGAATACGGTCAAAATGAATGTGATGGCCTCTTGGCTGTAAAGCATGTTCCGCAAAAGCTGATCTATCAATCTCCCTTTTTCGGCAATTGAACTTGTGCCCTTCGAGTCGTTTTTTGACAGTTCTTTTTGTAGCACCGACAAACACCTCTGTGCTTGCCAAGGGTGGAAATTTTGCCATTATCCCGCTAGTTGTGCCCACAGAAGAAATAATAGGCACTGTAGAAGCAGCATTCGTGGCGTGGACAAGGTTGCGGCTGGAGACATCCGTATCGAAGCTGTAAGAGTAATGTCTCGCGCAAAGCCTCCAAAAAGTAATTTAACTGTGCGTGAGAGGAATGACTGAAAACACCTGAATGCGTGTGACGGTACGTCACATATATGGACATTTGGAGAAAGGGAAAGGAAGTTTTTGTTATGAGATGTGTGAATTATAAATTATTTCAAGACTGTGCACGTGTGCGCGATGTATAACAAATAGTACAGAACGTAAGCTATTATTATCAAAACACAAATATCGATGTAATTAACAAAACACAGTTCTTTGTTATAATCTCTGTGTAACCTAGGCCATGAAGATCAGAGACAATGCTTTGATTGAACGATCCGTTCGGTTTTGTTTCGTCTAGCGGTAGGCCGCCATTGTAGTGCTGGATAATATTTATTGTAGGTTTGGTTGTAATATAGCAAAATATACTTATAATTGTTATTAGAAAGTGTGTATTATTGCTTAGTTGTCACCTCTCATGATTACAAGCATTAATTACAATTAACAAAGTTTTTACAGAACTTCGTAGTGTAGGGAGCTCATCTCCCCTTGTAAGGTATCAGGCAAATCCAACACCTTCCATGAAAACCCTGACATGATAAGCAAATCCAGTAGTATGTCACATAGCTCCGAATAAATCGTGACATTAAATTAACCAAAGTAATACGAGTAACGAGTGAGCAAATGGAATACCACAGACTAACACAAGAATGCCTAAATGCATGTCATACCTTTCCACCGTGAGACAGACGCAGTTCCGAGGGGAGAAACGAGAACAGAAGCCGAGAGCAGAACCGTGTTAAGCGAGAAGGCCCTACGATAAGGGACGGTCGGACACCTAGGTCGCCAGCTAACTGCTAGGACCACACCACCCGCAAGTTTTTTAGCGTGAGACTTTTTCGGGTCTCTGTTACGTTGCAAACTTTAAAAACATTGTCCCACCACGAAAAGTATAACGTTTCTCATTGGATAGACAGAATTTTTGTAGGCAGAGCTTAAGGTTAACATTGAAACCCTGATTTGTCAGATGAAAACACAGCCAGATAGTTTTTTTTTAAACCAACTTCGGTAAATTGTGGTAAGGAGAAGTTAGGGAAGAGTTGCTTCCGAGAGGGCGAGCTGGACGGAGCTGCGCCCGCTTCCGCCCCCTGACGAACACCGACAAGGTAATGAACGCACACGATGCCGCATTTTTGAGTGCATAAGGCTTCACTCAGAACTGCAGAAGTCTCATCTGTTACATCTCCTTTACGTAATACTAGTGTCGATCGTCAGTTAAAGCTCATGGTGTTCACATTTGCCACTTGAAGTAAAAATCTGAAACGCGATGATTTTTCTGTTATATAGTTATTGAGAAGCCACATCAGCCACTGTAATTTACGACAAGTTAGATAAGTAATTAAAGATAATTGAGAGTCACTGTAGACCATTTTGATAGCTTTCTCTCTTGTGAAACTTAATTTAAACCTGGATTATAGATGTGAAATGGCATAGGTCATCCTTCGATCCATTGTAGAACTTGGGAACCCATTCAGGGAATATTCGTTCACATTCTTGTTGAACGCAGTTAGTTTTTACCATCCTGTATTAAAACATTTCCTTTTATCAATAGTGTAATTTATAAACGATGTTTTGTGAGTAGAATAAAATCTCCAATGGTAAACTTAACTGCTTTTTCGACTTTATTTTACCAGCTAACTAAAAATAGGAAACCCTTGAACCCCTTCCACTAAATTTAGTTAGTATTAAGATTCCTTTACAGGGAGTGCAGTGAAGCTGACGCTGAAATCATTAAGTATTTGGTTATATCATCGCTAGTCTCACTGAACTCTTCTGAATTCTACATGTCATGTGTGGTCTGACGTCTCCTTACCAGCAACAGGTCCCAGGTTCAAACTAGTCAATTCCCTAAAAAACACGCTCAGAGCGTCGTTGCGCGAAAGTGGTAGGGAGACACGATATAGAACAGACACCACGCAGAATATTTAGACCCTAGCAGGATTCACGCGGCCATTACGGTCACGACTCGTGTTATTAAATATAAATGCGAGAGACTTCTCAGTTTTAATCTTTCATTAATTTACAAGTGAAAATTAATTTCAATTACCAAAATTCTCAGCGCTGAATGAGTTCAGTATGTTTCATTATGTGCTCCTAACGGCACACGAGATTCTCACCAGTTTTTCATTGCAATAATGAACAAGAAATATTGAAAATCATTACATTCTGCAATATGTCAGAAATTCTTTAAATAATTTTCTACGTAAATAACCAGTAGCCCCTGAGACCCATGTTAATAATTACAGTTTGCGTAAGAATACGCATATTTTCTTTTCTAAATAGCAGCGCTCACACAAACTATTTATTAGAATGCGGTGAGTCGCGCGCTGTGTTTAAGAAATATTACGTTGTACGTACTTCGGGGCAGCCGATGTCCTTACGAGTGTTATCACGGTATAAGTCAATTAAAAGTCTCATGCTAGCTCACAGTATTTAACGCCACCCCAAACCAAAATCATAAAATATTTAATTATAAAAACAAAAATATATAATTATCCCGTAATAAGCGGCACATACACGCACAAATTCATATACACTTATACCGTGATATGCGGACGACAGTGTTGCCATCCTCCCCGCTGACAAGGAAAACGCAACGGTTGTTTTCAGTGTGGCCGACAATCATGGTAAGATTAACGACTTATTAGATCCGCAAACATACAGGAATCTAAGTAAAAAAGCTGTTAGAACTGGTATGCGATTGATGAAGAAGTCCTCTGTCAAACAGAGCGTTCATAAAAGTCTGTTCAATTCAGTTGCGCTCGCACCGTGGATTTACGGATTGCGTAAGGCGCACAAAGAATATGTTCCTCTAAGACCTATAGTGAGCGCTATTTGTTCGCCCACGTATTCGATTTCCAAGTTCTTGAGAACATTATTACGACCGTACGTGCGCCGATCGGATTCGTATATCAAGAATTCGGCACGTTGTATCAGTAAATTAAATGCTATAGTGGTACAGCCGGAGTGCAGGTAAGTTAATTTTCACGTGGTGTCGCTGTTCACTATGGTTCCACTCAATTAAGTCTTGCAACAGCTGAATCAGATTATTCCTCCTAATGTTGCGAAAGTTTCATAATTGCCGCACAACCATGTATTTCTAATGGATCGAAGTCTATGAACAGACGGATGGTGTCGCTACGGGGAGACCTTTAAGCACGGCTATAGTGAAATTTAAGTGGAACACTTGGTGGTGATAACGTCCCATATAAACTTTGTCCTCCTTACAAAAATGAATAAACCTCAATTAATATAATAGAATATGATTATTCTCGGTGACGATTCTCACACCCTGATGCTAAAAAAGTGCCGTGGACTTCGTATTTGATGTTTGAAGGGCTCCCTTTGTCAGAACAGTTCTGGGACAGGATTTTAAAGAATAGAAAATTGCTCTTACTAGATAATGATCCCAGCTCCTATCGAAGTAGTCCCCTTGGACACGTACACGCAGCTGCCATCGTTTCTGGGGGTTTTAGAAGCAAGCAGGGAAATTTTCAGCTGTGGTGCTTTTAAGCTCGTTTCTGACTGCCCATTGGACGTCTGCGATACCTTGATGAAGCTTTCCTTTCAGTCACCTCTTCACTCACGTAAACAAGGAAAAAACCGCAAAGCAAGAGGTCGGGCGGATATGGTGGATATTGGATGGAAATGTCAGAATGTGTGGCCAGATACTCAGTAAAAGATCATGCAATATGAGCTCTTGCATTGTTATTCAGTAAGAACCAGTCTTGTGAATGCCACAGATAAGGACGCCGATGTCGAATTGCTTGTCGCAAATGTTTTAAGGCTTCAATGTAAACGGTTTGATTCACTGTTTGATATGGAGGAATATATCCATCGTGAACTAATCCTTTACCATCAGAGAATGCTAACAACACTGTCTTTGTTCTCAAAGGTTGTAGTGTGACTATTTTGTAGGCTCGTAACCCAGGACTTCCCCATTCAGCACCTTGACGCTTGGTGTGAAGGTGTTACCGATAGCACCAACTTTAATCCCCAACAATAATGTTTGACAGAAGTGATGGAAGACATGTGACTCCATCCAGTAGTTCAGCAGAAATTCTTTGTCTTTCTCTTCATGTTCGTCTGTGAATGTATCAGGGACGAGTATTGCATTAAGATTCCGTTTCACAAAATCTTCGCGTAAAATCTTGTGACAATCACAATTCAAATTAAGTTCTTCTGATATTGCACGCACAGTTACATGACGGTATACTTGCAATAACAGCCATACACGCTCCACGTTTGCATCGGCATGTGCTGCAGACGAGCGACCAGCTCCAGGACCATATTGCACAGAATCTCTGCTTGCACGAAACCTTTTGTGTTCTTTACAGTGCCTCTCCTGCATATGATAGCTTAATCACTGTCCACGTTTCACTAGTGATTTTCGCGAGGTTAACACAGAAATTGTGTCATCGTAACTCATTTACCGAGAACCACAACAGTGTGTTGCTAAACACAACCGTCCCAACTCGTGAGTTCGCACAGAAACATGGTGAAGGTCATTTCAAGGACGCACACATACCAGGTAACATAAAATCAACATTTGTTCATTTTTAGTATTGCAAACTCAGAAATAAAAGGACTTGTCCTGGAAATTTTCGGACAGCAGGTGTAATTTAAAACATTTACCACTTGTTACCTTTCCTTTTCATGAAACCAGATTGAGTCTTCCTAGCATCTAGCTTTCCTCTGATTAGCAAGATATGGGTTGAAGTTGGTGCATTCATACATCACATGATTATCTCTCTGTGGCCAGCTTGTTATACAACAAAATATGTAATCAGAAAGTGATGCAGCTGTCCTCTCAAAGTAAGTAGCATCGTAATACAAAGGGTATTCCACTTCTGAATATTCATCATGAACAAAACTGTTCCTGAATGAAATAGAAATTGAATTCGACACTATATTATTTAGTTTCTTACTTCCACTCAGATCATTCGAGAATTGTTTTACAGTAGCTAATACGTATTATCTCACAGGAGCTGTATTTCACTTACCTGACTCTATAGTTGATATAGATTTGAAATAAAGGGTATAGGGTTTATAACTTGGACTATTATTGCACCTCATACTGCCTGACAATTATTGAACCACACTACTGGCCATTAAAATTGCTACACCAAGAAGAAATGCAGATGACTGGGTTCTCATTGGACAAATATATTATACTAGAACTGACATGTGATTACATTTTCACGCAATTTGGGTGCATAAATCCTGAGAAATCAGTACCCAGAACAACCATCTCTGGCCGTAATAACGGCCTTGATACGCCTGGACAATGAGACAGAGTTCGGCCAACATTGACCAGACGTTTTCAGTTGGTGAGAGATCTGGAGAATGTGCTGGGCAGGGCAGCAGTCGAACGTTTTCTGTTTCCAGAAAGGCCCGTACAGGACCTGCAACATGTGATCGTGCATAATCCTGCTGAAATGTAGGGCTTCGGAGGGATCGAATGAACGATAGAGCCACGGGTCGAAACACATCTGAAATGTAACGTCCACTGTTCAAAGTGCTGTCAATGCGAGCAAGAGGTGACCGAGACGTGTAACCAATGGCACCCCGTACCATCACTCCGGGTGATACGCTAGTAAGGCGATGACAAATACACGCTTCCAATGTGCGTTCACCGCGATGTTGCCACACACGGATGCGACCATCATGATGCTGTAAACAGAACCTGGATTCATCCGAAAAAATGACGTTTTGCCACTCGTGCACCCAGGTTCGTCGTTGAGTACACCATCGCAGGCGCTCTTGTCTGTGATGCAGCCATGGTCTCAGAGATGATAGTCCTTGCTGCTGCAAACTTCGTCGAGCTATTCATGCAGATGGTTGTTGTCTTGCAAACGACCCCATCTATTGACTCAGGGATCGAGACATGGCTGCACGATCTGTTACAGCCATGCGGATAAGATGCCTGTCATCTCGACTTCTAGTGATACGAGGTCGTTGGGATCCAGCACGGCGTTCCATATTACCCTCTTGAACCGACCGCCTCCATATTCTGCTAACTGTCATTGGATCTCGACCAACGCGAGCAGCGATGTCGCGATACGATAAACCGCAATCGCGATAGGCTACAATCCGACCTTTATCAAAGTCGGAAACGTGATGGTACGCATTTCTTCTCCTTACACGAGGCATCACAGCAACGTTTCACCAGGCAACGCCGGTCTACTGCTGTTTGTGTATGAGAAATCGGTTGGAAACTTTCCTCATGTCAGCACGTTGTAGGTGTCGCCACTGGCGGCAACCTTGTGTGAATGCTCTGAAAAGCTAATCATTTGCATATCACAGCAATTTCTTCCTGTCGGTTAAATTTCGCGTCTGTAGCACGTCATCTTCGTGGTGTAGCAATTTTACTTGCCAGTAGTGTATAAAAAAGAAACGTAAATTGGTTACAAACTACGGCGTGCAAACACTATATTCAACTTGTAAACGTCCCTACAGATATTCAGATTGAGGTTATGACATGTTCGATACGCCTGCCATAAATGGCGATTATGCGGCGCAAAAGAACAGCGAAATTCTGCATGAAGCAGTGAAGTGTCTGAGTTTAGATGCTGTCGATGACCTCCTGAACGGTTGTTTTCAGCTCAGCAATAGTTTTGAGTTTACTGCTGTACACCTTGTCTTTAATATAGCCACACAAAAAGTAATCACATCTGTTCAGATCCGGGGAATATGGCGGCCAATAGAGACCCATGTCAAATGCTTATGGGTGCCCCAGGGCCAGACTGAAGCTCCCAAAGTGATCCTTCAGCACATAAACACTCTCCTGCTTCGATGGGGTCGAGTTCCTCCTTGCATGAACTACATCTTGTTGAAATTAGGGTCACTTTGAGTAATAGGGATGAAATAATCTTCCAAAACCTTCAGGTACCATTCGGTAGTCACCATGTCATCAAGGAATATCGCACCGATTATTCTGTGACTGGACATCGCATAAATCACAGTGATGTGATTTCTCGATCGCGAAATACGGATTCTCAGTCCCCCTCTCCCCCCCCCCCCCCCCAATGCAGCAATTTAGCTTGTTGATGAACCAACCAGATGAAAGTGAAAGTGGACTAAACAAAATCATGCGCATAGTAATTCCCATCATACCCTGTGGCCAGCCGTGAATTTCGTACGTTGTAGCAATACACAGTACAAAACATTAAATCGTGCTTCGAAAAGTCAGACACAAAACGAAGCAAAATGAAAATTGTAAAAAAAACTCTGAAAATGCGCATGCAGTTAGGACCCATCACGGTAATTTACAATGAAATAAAATAATAATGGTACAAACAGACTCTATAAGATAACTGTATAGGATCTCTGCGCTAATTAATTATTATTTTACTCGCTGACGAAAGAAACTAAAAAGACCAGTGTTATTATTGACTCTTTGTTCTAGTCTTGAAGCTAACGCACGCTATGGCGGCCATTTCACATTGTAAGTTCTAATTTTTAAATAATATATGGTAATTTATGCTGATTTTGTATTTTATCCTTCATATGCCTAGTGGCCTTCATTCAGAAATAAAAATATTATTTTTGAAGGTTTTCAGCACGTGGGATAAATGACAAGAACAGTCAAATAATCGACCATTCTTGGCAGACATCTTTCGTAGGAAAAATTTCATTATAAACTTTATTGCGTTCCGTCATCAACGGACACATTAAAGAACTTGTACCTAATTATTAAGGAAAAGAAAGTGAATATGCCAACTTATGTTGTATTAAAGTAAAAAACTAAGAACATTTAATTACTTTCAAATATTGGCCACTTCTCAGATAGGCGAATATTATTACTTTAAGAAAGAGAGAAATATTTTATTTCATTGCAAGTTTCCTTTTAATTAAATTTCACAACAGTAAAGATATCCTGTAGCAATGTTTTAATGTGATTACATGAAATATAATCCCTGAGATTAGGTTTACGTTTTTTTGTCAGTATGGAAACTCCATGTAGACCTCTGTTTAGATTAAATATCAAAGCACCTCATGCAATCCTATATCAACAAGGCGGGGAGTCGCTCACTGTTAAATAATCAGAGTTGAGAGGACTGTTTTACGAAAGTATAGATTCAGGTCCCACATTTTTTCATGATTCTTTCTTGTGTCCACGAAATAAGTGCTCTATTCGCACTCTTGCCGGGCGTAAAAATCAGTAAAGTTAGGTGGTAAGATCTTGCACTTTGGTCACATTCATTGAGTGCACCCTAAGTATACTTGAGATGGTGTTTGGACCTGGGTTGTAGTGGCACAACGTTCTAATGTAAAAAGTTAAGAAGTTATGATGATTTCGTTTCATATAGTTCAATAATTGTCTCCCTGTATACACAAAATCTCCACACTTCCCATCAACTGAAGTAACATGACACACTTGCTGCCCTTAGCACACCCACATAATAACCATTTTTCCTACACAAACAGCAAGATCATGTAAGGCACAGACTATTTGGTGAATGTAATAGCGACTTGCTAAGGCACAATGCAAGATAAATGCATTTCATAAACACAATGCAAATTGCTCTGTTGAATCGTATTCTCCAGAGTCATTCTGCCACAACATTCAAATTTGAGCTAGATAGAGTTCGACAAGCCAATATGGCTCTCCACTGCAGCATTTAGTAGTGTATATCGATTACTTATTGTCTGCATTCGTCGCATCAGAGGGATTTTGTTTTTAATAAAATGTATCATTACTGTTCTGCTTTGGCCAGCCGAAGTGGCCGAGCGGTTCTAGGCGCTAGTCTGGAACCGTGCGACCGCTGCGGTCGCAGGTTCGAATCCAGCCTCAGGCATGGATGTGTATGATGTTCTTAGGTTAGTTAGGTTTAAGTAGTTCTAAGTTCTAGGGGACTGATGATCTCAGCAGTTAAGTCCCATAATGCTCAGAGTCATTTTTTTTGTTCTGCTTTGATATGGCCAGTGACTGCATGACTGAGCACCTCGTTGGCTGGGGCATTCTCACACTTATTAACCCCGCCAGGAACATTACCAGGTCAGACTTCATAACAAAGTCAGTCAGGGTATTCAAAGGTAACAAAAATGTCACTTGAAGATAATGGAGATGGAACAAACTGAATCTATAGAAGTTGGCAAATATCCAAATATAATGGACAACTTTCATCAGAGTCACTTCAAACTGGAGAGCAGACTTAAAATTTGTTGTGAAACATACAGCAGAACACATTCCAAACTGATCACTTCTGTCAACCCTTACTGGTAGGTAGCTGTACTTATTCAGCATGTACAGTCAGAATTAAAATTTATTATCCACTAAATAGTATAAAAATCTTTGATGTGTAGTCTTTATAAATTTCATGTTACTCCTGAAATTTGTGTCAATATTTATGAAGTTGACATTCTGTGATCTGAGTAAAAACATAAGTATTAATTTTCTACATAAAAGACTAATCTAGCAAAATGTGAGAAGGTTCTAGGTATCATACTTGAAAGAAGTTACCCATATCAAAGAATAGATTGTTATGTTATTTAAACTGTTCATGATTAATAATATATATTGTGCAAAATACTTAGACTGAGCAAGGTCTTGCATAATAGGCAAATACAAATCGTCATACAAGTGAAAGTGTGTGTGTGTGTGTGTGTGTGTGTGTGTGTGTGTGTGTGTGTGTGTGTGTGTGTGTGTGTGTGTGATATAACTTAAATCAATAGCCTCACTTTTGTCATTATGTAAGTGAACATCCACAGCTAATATGTGAAATTAATATATGATTAAATAGTGGTAAATGTTTACCCAAAATATTGCCTGGCCATGGATGCAATGTAAATGGAACATTAATAGCTAAATATGAAAATAATTGTGCTAACAAGTTCTGTCACAAGCAAACTCTCAATAACTAACTTACAGGTATGCAATTCACATGTAGAACCTTAACTATATTATAAATATAGTACACATCAGACTTACGTCCTTTTTTGACCTTGTATGTTTTAGAAATGTACATACCAAAAATTAGATGATTATTCTTTCTCTAAATTCATCAGTGTTGCATTAAGGACATATTAAACGTTTAAAGTCACTAAGTTGATGGAGAGCATCTAGATACAGAAGAAGAAACAAAGCATACTACTTGTAACCTGATTATGGTTAGAGAAGCACAAAATTACCATGTAAAGCTAGTGAAGTCCTGCCAATTTCAGGCTCATGCAGATGGAACAAATGCATTCTTGTGTATCATATTACTGCAAAGGATTATGAAGTGGCTACCATTACAGACTAATGAAAAGTGACTTTGTCTCACATAGTATGTGCAGTTACAAAGCTTATAGCATAAAACCATATTGTTCACAGGCTAATATTTAGAGAATTGTAAGATACATTACAAAGTCTCTGTGAGAGTGTTAATGAATCAAAATTGTCTACAATGTCAGGAAATTGGGCATTGTCCTATTAAGTGAGACAAGATGAAGTTACAGGTGTCATACACCACATGACACTTAAACCAGAAGCCTGTGACACGTGTAATGATTAGAGCAAACTTGTATTTCTGAACTTGAAGTAGTTGAACCCTTCCATAGGATAACAGGGAATGGGGGACCCGTCAGTGGTACCAAAACTACCCTCCACCAAACGCCATTTGGTGAGTTGCTGACGGTAATATACATGTAGAATGTGTGGTCCAAGACAGGATGCTAATCATTATCTTTGAGGCATCATTTCTACGAAAAATGTTTAAAGATATACTACAATGACAATATTTAGTTTCATTATTTCTGGATAAGTCATTGGCGCTATGTCTCAGAGTTGTTCACTTCTACTAAACTACAAAATTGGTACCTAATTTAATTTATGAAAGGTGCAAATCAGTAGTAACGATTTGAGATTCCCATTGACCTTGTTGTATCCCAGGAATACAAAAGTTTCACATTGAAACGAAGCACTAATTTTGTTAAATTCTAGAGTATGCCTCTTTTCTGCTTTTGTCAAGCCACGGGAAAATTTGACAATGGGAACTGTTCTGATTTTTATTCTCATAATTTTCTTGATTCCATAGTTTTCTTGTGATGTTCCCAGAACAGCTGATATGAAATTTTTGTCCCTTTTGCTCTTTTGACACGGTTCCACACTGAAATTGGAGTAAGGATGACAGATGATAACATGACAGAGTAGATGAAAAAGCTAGGTTCCAGCTTTCTCGACTCAGCTCTAGCTCACTTGGCTACGTTCTGGCTCACCAGAAAACTTATCAAAATATTCGACTATCCATCAAGTTTTTCAGGTCTAGCTCAGTTTTTTAAGAAATGTTTTTTCCTCCAAAACGTGCACATAAATAAATTAATTTGTTAAAAAGATAAATAAGATTTCTTGCTTTCTTCTTAAGCAGCGACAAGATATTTCTATTGTTTACTGCATTAACATCTAAAAACAAATTCATTCTCAAAAACTGCAAAACCTTGCCGACTTCAAGGAGAAAACTGGAGGGTTTTTTATTTTTTGTGAATCTAATAATTTTTGTAATGAATGGTAAATCTAGAAGTCAACAAATTAAAAACTTAGCAAGGGAACTAGGAATTAAAGGGTATTCTAAAGGGGGAAAGGAAAAACTTACTGTAATGATTAATTATAATTTTGAAAATTTGCATTTTAAGGCATTATGTAAACTGTATTTGACAACAATGGAAACATAAGAAAATAAAAATGTTGAATATATTATAAATCATGATCCACTCTGTGAATACAGATGTAAATATGTATCAGGACATTATGAACTACCTAAAGATTTTATAAGAGAATATGAAGACAAATTATGTTGGAAATATTGTATCAAGTAAATAAAGTAAATTTAGTTGGTAATACCCTTACATCAAAATTTATCTGAAGATTTTATAAGAGTATTTCAAGATGAATTAGACTGGAATAAAAGATCAAGTTACCAAAAATTATCTGAATATTTTAGAATAGAATTTAAAGACAAAGGTAATTGGTAAATAATTTAGAATGTCAAAATCCATCACAATCATTCTCGCAATTTTTTTTTAAACCTTATGAAATACTGGAAGAGATTGAACAATCTGAAGATGATAGTGGAATATGCTTAAGCAATGAAAAGCATCGTATTGTGAAAGCATGCTGTAATCATATTTTACATACAGAATGTATTGAGAAATGGTTAGAAGAACAAATTAACTGTCCAATATGTAGAAAAATCCTTAAAAAAGAGTCACATACTTCGATTAGGATTTTTAAAAGTCTAATAATTTTCTTCATACGTAAATGGAAGCCAATGCATCTAAATTGTGCTTCTATAGCAATACTGATAAGCCAACTGGTAATTT